>NC_044383.1:23539353-26039353 GCF_006542625.1 Nomascus leucogenys | reverse complement strand
GGAACCAACCACTCTCTTCCTGCTGCCTGAAATTCTTCATTTCACGTTTTCACAATATCTACATCCTTCATGGTTGTTGCCTTTTCTCTAGCCAGTGTACCTTTATCCATTTCAACAGTTACTTTCATTAAATCTTTCATGTGCAATGATGTTGAGGAGATCCAGTGATTAACCAGAGATATACCTCACCTTCACATTGCTTTGAAATCACTAGGGAGAAAACACTATCAGAACTTTCATACTGTCATACTTTTCTTCCTCTTATTTCTGGCAACAAGTTTTGTGTCCTTGAGTTAAAGGATACTATTCCAGGGCTTCAGGAATGAAATGAAAAATAAAGAAAAAAATTGAGACATGATTTGGCTTCTCAGAGGTTTAATTTGGTCAAACACAGACTGAAAACTTCGGGATATTAATTCAGTCAGCTGGAGAAAAGTTACCAGGCATTGAAGATAAAGACTAGACTCAAAAGTTCAGGTCCTTTGGGAGAGCAGAAGTATAGAGGTGGACCTTATTCTAGGTCAGGGAACAAATGTTCTTGGGGAATTTTTTTAAATGGCAGACACATATGATTTTCAGACTTGACATGGGGAGGAGTGTGGGAGGAGGGAGAGGATCAGAAAAAATAACTAATGGGTACTAGGCTTAATAGATGGGTGATGAAATAATCTGTACAACAAACATCCAAGACACAAATTTATTTATGTAGCAAACCTTCACATGTACCCCTGAACTAAAAACAAAAAAAGGGAAGTTTCAACTATTATCAATGGATTTAAAAATCCAATAGTGATTGATACTTTGTGAGACAGAAATTTGAATTTGAAATATCAGCTGAGCTAAGCTGTAGCGTAGCCTCTGCCCAGCATCCAAGTTGAAACACATGAAAAGACAGCATGGTGGGTGTCAGAGGCCTAAGTTTTTCATGCATTTATGGAAAGCAACTGATTTCAAAAAACAGAAACAGTGATCCATGTTGATCCTGGATCCCCTCTGGAACAAGGATAGGGAAAGATAGGCAAGGATGGTGAATATGTGCCAAATTAAAACAAGCAATGAATCTAGCTGGACCTTATACTGAAAGGGTCTGTGAGGCCATTCCTTGGCTGAGTGCAAAACAGTTCCATGGTTGATTAGTGGTGAGTGACAGAGGAGTGAACATTAGCAGAAGTGACATATAATTAACATCCCTGATAAGGGCAACATAAATGTTATCTTGGTATGGGTTCCCCTTAATGCTTATCATAAGAGAAAGCCTTATGAGAAGGTAGTTTATTTGTGAATGAAATTTCACAGAGTAGGTGTAAGGGGATGGGAACATGAAGAGGAAAAAAGTGAAGCCAATGCAAGAGAAAAGTGTTGATTTGGCCACTGTTAGGTAGGCTGATCTTCAGGCACATTCTGGAGAACTTATGAAATGAGTCTCAACATTCCCTTCTCAGGGAATGAAAGGTGAAAGCATGCATTTTTAAGCCCCTGGCTCATTGGTCAAGAGTAACCTCCAACCATTAATTCACTGAACTTTTGTGTTGTGTGTTCATGAGGCCAAATAAGTTATTGTCAGTATCCCAGGCCACAACTTCATTAAGCAAGTGGTAAGAGGCCCAGGGCCTGGGGAAGAACTCGAACAAATCTGCACAAAGTCTTGTTGAACTGGGGACCACAACTATGACTGAAATCAGATAAAGGACTGGGAGGAAAAAGTAGTGCACAGGAGGTTCTTGATACATACATTCTGGCATCACTCTTTCACTTCCTATTTTTTACAACAAGCCTATGCTGACTCTATGAATAAAACTTGACCAAATCTTACCAGTTTAAGGGAGTATGCACACAAACTGTAACATTCACAAGCATAATATTGCTTGGGATTTGCCCAAGTCTGGATTTCATATTTGAGTAGTAAATCATGCCATTCAAGCTTAGGACACAGCTGCTAAAAGGCAACAGGGTCAGTGAAATAAAATAAACAGTGCTGCATGCTAACAAAATGAAGGAAATCCCTTATTCTCTATTTTTAAAAAGATACTAGCCTGACCCATATTTACTATTTTTTGGGCAAAAATTAGTTTTCCCAGAAGCTTTTGAAAAGCACTCCAACAGTAATGTAGCAGAAAAAATGACAGATGTTAAGAAATTAAAGTGCTCTGGGTTATAAACTTGTACCTCTTTGTTTCCCATGCTCTTTTGATGAGCTTGCAAAGTTTTAGAACTCTTTAATTTAAGATGAAGTGGTTTTATTTCTTTCAGATACAGTGAAAATAGTTTCCTTATCTATCATTAGAATGGTTTAATACTTTCATTAATCCACACATCATAAAGCATAAGGGGAGTTTTATACCCACTTCAATCAGTCATTGTGCCTGCTTCAGAATGGAAAACGGTTGTTTTCTGCTGATTCTTAGACAGACTTAAAGCTAGTGTCTTCATGAGCCATCACAATTAGAAAAGCAAGATGAAGACATAGAAATGCTGTTATCACCTCCTCTCCCTTGGCAAAATTTGGATTATTGCTATAAGCTGCAGAATATTTGCAAATATATCAGGGATCCTTGAATTTGTGGCAAGACATAAATATGGGATATCGAGAGGCACCAGGGCTGCCTCTGGGGCATGGAGGATTGGTTTCCTGATACCATCTATAGAAAACCTTTGAGACTGAGCATCTCATCCTCCTGTTCCATGGCCAAGAAGGTGGGCCAGGTTTGAAACTAGACAGCTGTGTCATGGTACAGGAGTTTCAGCCACTGTTCCTACACAAACTCCACTGATGTTCTTATTTCACTGGTCTATTGAAAATATATTCAGAATACCTTTCCTCTTCTGATATAGAGCACTTGGTTTTCTATCCAAAATGGGCTAGAAAGAGGAAACAGGCATCTATAATATATATTAGTAAAATTTTCAGTCCTCAGTGATATGGATTCCAATGAAGGTAATCACCAATTACCTTAGGTCATTATTTACTCTGGTGTAATTGAAAGGAGAGTGTGCTAAGAAGAAGAGGACACTGAAGAGCCAGCAGACTAGTCAGAATTCACAGCAGCAAGACTTCGGATACTAAAACATGGACTGTCCTAATGCAATTCCTAGTGCACGAATCCCAGCCTTACTGCACAATTATAAATGGCGTACCCTAGGCATCCTAATAAATGGTATGGGTCCTAGCACCGAGGAACAAAAATGGAGAACTTAGACAAAAGCACAGAGAACGAACAGTCAAAAGAAAGAAGAAACTATAGGTCGGGGATGGCAAACGCACAGCCCTCCCCTTTCCCACACATGGCAAAAAGCATGTATCCTTATCCCAAACTCCAAAGACACTAAGTCCTAATCCTGGAGAAATAAAGGCTATCTAGAAAAGATGAATTATATAAATGACGAAGAAAATGTCCTTCCTTCCATTTGTAGAACATTCTTGGTTTAAAAGACCATTTATAATTTTACATATGTGCTGCCTCAAGTGCTTGTATCTTCATGCCTTAATAATATCTTAGTTACATGTGATGTTTTAAATTTTCAAGGTATTTTCACATAAATTACTTGCTTAATTTTTTACAACTATCCTGTAAAGTAAGGCAGGTGTGATTGTTCCCATTCAAAGAGTTAAAATAAGTTAGGCTCAAAGAAGTTAAGTGACCTTTCAATTTTACATTTTTTAGAAACTGGAGGAGCGAAGATCAAAGCACATGGCTTCCCTGTATCATCTGTATTGAAGTAATTGTCCAAGATAGATTTAAAGAGAAAAAATATGTCTGTGGCTAAAAGAAAGTTGGAAATCATTAAAATATACATTTTTAAAAGTGCTTTCCAGAGAGGAACGAGAGAGGTACTTCCCAGGTTTCGTGAAATCTTAGTTGTGACCTATTTGGATTTGAAAGCAGCCTTAGGTAATCTGACAATTTTGTCCCCAGTCTGAACATTATGTAATAGTGCACCATGGGTGAAAAGAATACTTCTGCTCTTTCAAGACAATAGTTTTATTCACTGAGACCTGATTAGTCTTTTGGCTGACATACGTGGAATGGCTACAAGTGCTATTCTGCAACAGAATAATACCTGGCCTCGTCAAAACTATGAAACAAGTTCCACACAATCATTGCCTGAAGGTATGCACTTTGTATTACTGAAATACTCTAATCCATTTGTGTATACACTGTTGGCTTCTAGTTTCGGGAAGTAACTAGGGTAAAAATTTATGAGTTACTTTCTGTTCTCAAATCCACAATTGACTCCTGAAATTGTGTGCTCAAATTCTCGGTAGAATGAAATAATACTACATATTTTCTTTACGGGAGGAAAATAAATTCAGGAGAAAAAAATAAATCTAATGGGTATATATCATTCAGTGAAATCTTCCTCTGATGAAGAACTTAAAGTTCCCCTAACTTATCACTGCAAGAACAGAGTTATGGTAAAACACACTTTTTCCACATTAGTCTTGAAGCATAACCGTTAGTACCTATTTACGGATCATCTGTTGAATGTATACTGTGCTAGGTTGTCTGTTTTTCTTTTATCTGCCAAGATATTTGGAACAACTTGTGGTGCAGTGACTCTAAGTAGCTCAAGTGATTCCTTTCACAAGAGGAATATTTTGAGAAATTATATTATATTTTGGCCTTATTGATTTAATGCAGGCAATGTTACTTTGTCTCCATGTGACAAAATAAATTTGGAATCTCTATAGTATTAAGAAAGAAGCCCTGAGCATAGATTAGGGAGACTGGAGGTAAAAGGTGGAACTAGGAAAGAAGAACGGAGAGGCAGACCTACAGTTAGGAAGGAAGCTGAAAGAAAATGAAAACCACTGAATTTATAATGGAGAATTTTAAAATAGGGTGTTAGGGTATTCCTTGGATTTACCTATCCCTAAAGTTATACACTAACTAAAAATTGTTGAATTGTTCACCAGGCATTCAAGAACTAATGCCAGATGGAGGGGATGCCATGCTGTGTGCACACATACACACACTTTTTGTTTTTTTTCAATGAGCTGCAGAATTTAATCCAAATGTTGTAACTTGACATGCATGGCCACTCACCATCAGCCTTGTCACCTGCCATTTTTCCATTTTTCTACCTATGTTCCAACCAGAAAAGCCCTGATGGGAAACTAGCTGTCCAGGACACTAATCTATAAAGAGCACTAAAATGAGGCTTAAGTTGTTATTTAAAAAAAAACAACAAACTATTTTACTAACAGCAGCTCATTTCAGAATAATTTTACATTGGTTGCAAGTAATATTTTGCTGGGCTGCTTTGAGTCTATGCTGAAACATCCAAAATGCAAGCCTGAATTTCATCCTCTGGCCACTATAATTCCATCTATGATGAGCGTAACCAAGGAATAAAGTTTGGCTAGAGGTGAATTCAGGGTAGAGGCGTACTTTTCACTATAATTTAAACCAAGCAGCTCCTTAACAATCCCCCTCCTTGACCTTTATCCCAATTAACAATAAGCCAGAACTTTTAAAATAAATCAATATGCCCGTGTGTGTGTGTGTGTTTGTATGTGTGTGTATTTATATTACTATAAATTTATTTATAATTGTCTAAAGGGTCACCTGGCTATTAACCTGTTCATGTCCCTACCTGCATTTATTGGGCCCTACTCCAATTACACCGAAGCCCCCACCTCCATCTCCCCCACATTCCTTCACCATGCTGGGTACTTCGTTGTCCTTGCCCATTCTCCTCCATGAGAATAGAACACATTTAAAGTTCCCACCGCTCCCACTTGGGTCATAGCCAATAATATCATTTTTCTACTCAGTGACTCTGCCTAAAACACACCAGCTTTTCCTGTTGGCTCCATTTGCTTCTTCCCCTGGAATCTCATTGCACTGGGTTCAGATCTCAGTTTTATCACTTACCAGGCTAATTGAAAAGGCTCTTCTCTGTAATAGGCTTTGAGATCCCCACGGACAAGGGGAACATCTTATCAGTTTTTGTAACCCTGGTGCCTAACCCAGGAACTAGCACTGGAGAGGTGATCTATAAGTGTTTGTTAAATTACTTCTTAAATTCTCTAATTTGAGTGGTAGTCCTGAATGAGTAGCTAACCAACTGTTTAACCTCAGAGAAGCCTCTCAATTTCTGTGATGTGATGCTTCAGAAAAATAATAAAACTATCAATGTCACACTTACTTTGAAACTTTTTTTTTTCTAAAATCAAAGAAACATGCTTTTTAAAAGGTAGGAAAGCACTCTGCAACTTCTATACTGATACTGACATACAGCAACGTGGAATAAGATTGATCAACATCAGATCAAGGTCCAGGCTGGTATGGAGCACATTACTGTAAAAGTTTAAGGTTTAATTATAGGCCCTGTCTTCTGACTAAAGAAAATATGAAGTTAATAAACATCACAATTCGAAATCTCAATTCTTCCAAGGACATCTCCAAAGGGTGGTATTCATTGTCAGCAAGTGTGTGATGCTCAAAGGGCCTAGCAATAGTTCTGTGCCTGAGCAGTTCTTGAGACACTCTGGAAAGTGGGAAATAAATCTTGGTATGGACTTTGAAATTAAGGCTAATATGGCAAAATCTGCCAAGAGGAATATAAAGAGAAATGTCAGCAAGGAAGGTGTTTGCATACCCTCTTTTGAAATGGTATGTAAAGTGAATTCCACTCAAAAAGTAATAGTTTCAACCAAAATATCTAGGCTTATTTATTATTACATTCTCTACTTCAATTATAAAAAAGAAATGAATTTAAAAATCACACTTGTTTCACTTAAATTATTATGTTCATTGTCCACTAATGGTGAATATATGTTGTTTAGTTTGTCCTAAATTACAGATCAATTTATTTTAAAGGTCAAATTATGGTGTGACAAATTACTCCAAAACTTAGTTGCTTAAAATAGCCACTTTATTGTGCTTGTGGATTCTGCAAGTTGGAAATTTTGTTATTATTCAGGGGGGTGCTTATGTCTTTTTCATAATGTCTGCGTCTCAAAGTTGTGGGTGACTCAATGGCTGGAGGTTAAAATCTTTGAAGGGATAATTCATTGGTGCGTTTGGCACCTGGATGAAATGACTGAAAGATTAATACTGCTAGTCCTAAAGTGTACATGTGATGAATCCATGTGGCTTGGCCTCTTCAAAGCATGAATGTTTCAGCATAGTTAGACTTTTTATGTGGCAGCTTAAGGCTCCAAAGACAAGTGTTCCAGCAAATCAAGTAGAAGTTGCAATTGGCCTAGGAACCACGCAGTGTCTCTTCTGTTTCATTGTACTGATTACCCGCAAGTCATCTGCCCATGGAGATTCAAAGAAGAGTGTGCATATTGGTGAATATAATGTCAAAAATCCATAGGCCAAGAACAGGGGCTCAGGCCTGTAATCCCAGCACTTTGGAAGTCCAAGGCTGGAAGATTACCTGAGGCCAGGAGTTTGAGACCAGCCTGGGTAACATAGTGAGGTCCTGTCTCTACAAAAAAATAATAAAAAAGAAAAATAGCTAGGTGTGGTGTCATGTATCCGTGGTCGCAGCCAATCAGGAGAATGAGGTAGAAGGCTTGAGCTCAGGAGGCTGTGACTAGAGTGAGTTGTATTTTTTCCACTGCACTCCAGCCTAGGAGACAGAACTAGATTCTGTCTCAAGAAAAAAAAAAAAATCACAATTATTAAAAAAAAAATTAAACTGCAACCATTCATCTTCTGAGAACAAACTTTATATCTCTCCCATATCTAAAATACTCTCATCTGTTTTGGAGACACCTACCTTCCCTCCACCCACCGAATCTCATTCATTTTATTGCCAGGTTTAAGGTCCAGAATATCAACATCTAAGTTAGTTCCCGTGTGCATGATACTCCTTCTTTGTGCTCCTCTACTGTGATTCCTCTAGATCTGAAGAAGCATGCTCTATAAAAAACAAATAATTTGCCCCGTGGATAACAACATACAATATCAAAACAGACATAGAATATCTGCTACAAAAGCTTTCATTCAAAAACGGTAAAAGGGAGGCAGCCAGCAGTCACTGGGTAAAATCACCTGAAATTCAGCTGGACACCTGTGGGTAGTTTTGTGATTTGGGCTCACTCTCACTTCTTGGGTATTATTCTCCATGACTTTTGGTTCTACTTTCTGAGTCACCTTTCATAAGAAATAGTCTGTAGTTGTAACAGAGTGCAGTCATCACCCCTTCCTCCATAGTTACATTTTCTGTGATTTCTGTTACTCCCGGTCAACTGTAGTCTGAAAATACTAAATGGAAAATTCCAGAAAGAAACAATTCATAAATTTTAAACTGCACGACCTCCTTAGTAGCATAATGAAATCTCATGCCATCCTGCTTCATTCTTCCCTATCTGTCCTGGGTGTGAATCATACCTTTGTCCAGCCTGTGCATGCTGTCTACACCACTTGACTATTATTCACTTAGTAGACATCTCAGCTGTCACATCCACCATGCAGGTAACACAATGCTTATTGGCAAGTAACCCTTATTTTACTTAATAATAGTTCCAAAGCACTAGAGAAGTGTTACTGGCAATTTGGATATGCCAAAGAGAAGCTGTAAAGTACTTCCTTTAAAACAATGAAAGTTCTTGGCTTAATAAGGAAAAGCAAAAAGTTGTATGCTGAGGTTGCCAAGGACTACAGTAAGAATGAAACTTCTATCCATAAAATTGTGAAGAAGGAAAGAAATATGTTCTAGTTTAGCTGTTTCACCTCAAACTGCAAAAGTTACAGCTAGGGTGCATAATATATGCTTGGTTAAGATGGAAAGGGCATTAAATTTGTGGGTGGAAGACATGAACTGAAATGTGTTCCAACAGACAGCAACCGGGTTCAGTACTACACATGGTTTCAGGCAGCCACTGGGGGGTCTTGGAAAGAATTCCACATGTATAAAGGAGGACTACTGTGGCCGCCTCATCTGATTTCTGCCCATGGAAAGTTGGGAACTCAAAAGCCTCTCTTCATTTTGTATAGTGTTCCTGTTTGTCAAAACTGGGACTTAAAAAGAAAAAACTATAATATTACAATACAATTTTTGGTATTGTAATACAAACCATTACAATACAATTTTTTAAATGATTATGAACTTCCTATTTATCATTTTATAATCCACTCAATTAAGCCAAAGCCAAACCTACAACTCTCTTAGAAATAATCCCTTCTTGACCTTAAACACCCTATGAGTTTCCTGTGGAAAAATGCTCTTAAGGTTCTTAGAAGCCCTATTGTTTAACAGAGGACTCTTAGAAACACGCCTGAGAATCTTTGGGTGCCTTTTATGTGCCTGAGGTGTCTATAAAGCACTGACTTAGCTATGAGGTCTCAACAAAAGATCTTACAATCGAGGTCTGTACTTGATCTTTGCCCTGAGGCTGCTTATTTCTTCGAGAAACTTCTACTGATTGAACGGACTTTTCTGAGCATTTAACATTTCTTCCAGTTTCCATTAGACAGACAACTGATTGGCTCATTCTTTAGTTCATATCTCTCCTCTTCTAACTTTACTATACACAGCTTGAAGAAGGCAGGTGGCACCTTCAACACTTTCTTTAACTAAATTATCAAGTTCATTCAATGTATTTTCTATTTTATGAGAGGTGACACTTTTGCTGAACTTTCAGCCACTACATATCAAGATTCTCCTTTCTTCTAACTTCAAGTAAGAGTTTGCTCCTTATCCTTTCTGACTTCATGTACAGTCTTCTTGAGTCTCTTCCAGCTTTCACCTGCCATCTGGTCTCAATGCCAGTGTCACATTTTAAATCCTTTTTTTATTGAATAATGAAAATTTCCAATCCTCCTTGCATGTGATTTAGGCTGGGAAAATAAGATCCTTGTTCAGGCCAAGACTATTTCTTAAACCTTTGCAAAACAGAGTCTTCACTTTTGGAGGGCTAACCTGTATAGAGAATTTTAGGCCTAGAATTAGTGGAGACCATTTTGCCACCATTTTTGTAACAGAGTGCAGACTTGGCTACTTGACACTTGCAAAGCCAATAAAAAGTGCAGTGAAAGGAAGGTGACTTTACTTCCAGAGTTAGCAGTGGGCAAGCAGCCAGCTTATGCTTCCAGAAACCCCTTCAAACTTTAGGTTGGGAAGAGGAGTTTTTTAAAAAAGGAACTTGGAATGGAAGGCATGCAAGAGGGATGTTGAGTATAAGTTCTGTGTATCTTGTTCTCGTGGCTATCTCAAGCCACGGTCCCCCTGGAGTGCAGGCTGGTATCATCTCAGCAATGGCTGGGTTGTAGACTGGCTACCCTGAGGTAATCTCTGGAAGTTTGCAAATGAGATAATCTATAGAATTTTGCAAAAGTGCATGAGGTAAAGGAGTACATAGTGGGAAAGGAAGGGAGGGGAGTTTTAAAGTATCTTTCAAGGCTCTATTTTAAGACTAAGGAAAAAGGTTTCTACCGTTTGTTTTAATGTTACATCTTGAGAGAGAAGAAAGGAGACAAGAAAAAATGTTTTAAAATATATTTTGAAGCTAAATTACTAAGTTACACATTTTGACTGTTCAGTAATTAAATTAATATGGAGAAAAGTAAGCTGAAAGATGGAAAGAGAGAGATATTACTGATGAAGTTGTTTCTAGCTTTGCCTAATGTCAGAAAAGCTATCTGGACTTTTCAATGTCATGAGACAATAAATCTCCTTTTTTGTTTAAATAATTTTTACTTAAGTTTTTTCATAATATATCTCTGAAAATACATACTCAACCCTCCACCAACAGCTGTGCTCATTCTGCCCCATCTACATGGAAGGAAGCCTCCTTGCTCTCTGCATAGGTTAGTACCACCTGTCACTCAACCTTTGGTCAAGGCCCACCTCCGCTGAGAAAACTCTCTCAGCCCAGCAGATAGTAATGACCTTTTTCTCCGAGTACTCACTGCACTAGAGATCTAGGACTCAGGTGCTTTAAGCTGTATCACACGGCATTCCAAGTTGTCTTTTTATAGTTTGTCCTTCGGAGATAAAAGTAAACTTGGTTAAAAGTCCCAGTTGCACTGCCTTTGAAAACCTATAGCCTCTGCAATGACCTCTACCATGTTAGGAGATCTACTTTCTCTTAGTCCCCGGCCTCCATCTTTGACACTGCACATGACTTTTATGTTTATTTCCACTTTGGATTTGGACATTTAAATTCCTGGGGGAGGAGCCAAGATGGCCGAATAGGAACAGCTCCGGTCTCCAGCTCCCAGCCCCAGCGACACAGAAGACGGGTGATTTCTGCATTTCTGCTTGAGGTACCGGTTTCATCTCACTAGGGAGTGCCTAACAGTGGGTGCAGGACAGTCGGTGAAGCGCACTGTGCGCGAGCCGAAGCAGGGCGAGGCATTGCCTCACTCGGGAAGCGCAAGGGGTCAGGGAGTTCCCTTTCCTAGTCAAAGAAAGGGGAAGCAGACGGCACCTGGAATATCGGGTCAGTCCCATCCTAATACTGTGCTTTTCCAATGGGCCTGGAAAACAGCACACTAGGAGACTGTGTCCCGCACCTGGCTCGGAGGGTCCTATGCCCACGGAGTCTCGCTAATTGCTAGCACAGCAGTCTGAGATCAAGCTGCAAGGTGGCAGCGAGGCTGGGGGAGGGGCGCCCGCCATTGCCCAGGCTTGCTTAGGTAAACAAAGCAGCCAGGAAGCTCGAACTGGGTGGAGCCCACCACAGCTCAAGGAGGCCTGCCTGCCTCTGTAGGCTCCACCTCTGGGGGCAGGGCACAGACAAACAAAAACTCTGCAAGAACTTCCACAGACTTAAATGTCCCTGTCTGACTGACAGCTTTGAAGAGAGTAGTGGTTCTCCCAGCACGCAGCTGGAGATCTGAGAATGGACAGACTGCCTCCTAAAGTGGGTCCCTCACCCCTGAGCAGCCTAACTGGGAGGCACCCCCCCAGTAGGGACAGACTGACACCTCATTCAACCCGGTACTTCTCTGAGACAAAACTTTCAGAGGAACTATCAGACAGCTGAATTTGTGGTCTCACGAAAATCTGCTGTTCTGCAGCCACCGCTGCTGACACCCAGCCAAACAGGGTCTGGAGTGCACCTCTAGTAAACTCCAACAGACCTGCAGCTGAGGGTCCTGTCTGGTAGAAGGAAAACTAACAAACAGAAAGGACATCCACACCAAAAACCCATCTGTACATCACCATCATCAAAGACAAAAAGTAGATAAAACCACAAAGATGGGGAAAAAACAGACCAAAAAAACTGGAAAGAAAGGGTATCGCTGATGGAAGATGAAATGAATGAAATGAAGAGAGAAGGGAAGTTTAGAGAAAAAAGGATAAAAAGAAATGAACAAAGCCTCCAAGAAATTTGGGACTATGTGAAAAGACCAAACCTATGCCTGATTGGTGTACCTGATGGGGAGAATGGAACCAAGTTGGAAAACACTCTGCAAGATATTATCCAGGAGAACTTCCCCAATCTAGCTGAAAAAAGGCAGGCCAGCATTCAGATTCAGGAAATACAGAGAACGCCACAAAGATACTCCTCGAGAAGGGCAACTCCAAGACACATTATTGTCAGATTCACCAAAGTTGAAATGAAAGAAAAAATGTTAAGGGCCGCCAGAGAGAAAGGTCGGGTTACCCACAAAGGGAAGCCCATCAGACTAACAGCTGATCTCTCAGCAGAAACTCTACAAGCCAGAAGAGAGTGGGGGCCGATATTCAACATTCTTAAAGAAAAGAATTTTCAACCCAGAATCTCCTATCCCGCCAAACTAAGCTTCATAAGTGAAGGAGAAATAAAACACTTTACAGACAAGCAATCGCTGAGTGATTTTGTCACCACCAGGCCTGCCCTAAAAGAGCTCCTGAAGGAAGCACTAAACATGGAAAGGAACAACCAGTACCAGCCACTGCAAAAACATGCCAAATTGTAAAGACCATCGAGACTAGAAAGAAACTATAGCAACTAATGAGCAAAATAACCAACTAACATCATAATGACAGGATCAGATTCACACATAACAATATTAACGTTAAATGTAAATGGGCTAAATGCTCCAATCAAAAGACACAGACTGGCAAACTGGATAAGGAGTCAGGACCCATCAGTGTGCTGTATTCAGGAAACCCATCTCACATGCAGAGACACACATAGACTCAAAATAAAGGGATGGAGGAAGATCTATCAAGCAACTGGAAAACAAAAAAAGGCAGGGGTTGCAATCCTAGACTCTGATAAAATAGACTTTAAACCAACAAAGATCAAAAGAGACAAAGAAGGCCATTACATAATGGTAAAGGGATCAATTCAACAAGAAGAGCTAACTATCCTAAATATATATGCACCCAACACAGGAGCACCCAGATTCATAAAGCAAGTCCTGAGTGACCTACAAAGGGACTTAAACTCCCACACAATAATAATGGGAGATTTTAACACCCCACAGTCAGCATTAGACAGATCAAGAGACAGAAAGTTAACAAGGATATCCAGGAATTGAACTCAGCTCTACATAAAGTGGACCTAATAGACATCTACAGAACTCTCCACCCCAAGTCAACAGAATATACATTTTTTTCAGCACCACACCACACCTATTCCAAAATTGACCACATAGTTGGAAGTAAAACTCTCCTCAGCAAATGTAAAAGAACAGAAATTATAACAAACTGTCTCTCAGACCCCAGTGCAATCAAACTAGAACTCAGGATTAAGAAACTCACTCAAAACCGCTCTACTACATGGAAACTGAACAACCTGCTCCTGAATGACTATTGGGTACATAATGAAATGAAGGCAGAAATAAAGATGTTCTTTGAAACCAACGAGAACAAAGACACAACATACCAGAATCTCTGGGACACATTCAAAGCAGTGTGTAGAGGGAAATTTATAGCACTAAATGCCCACAAGAGAAAGCAGGAAAGATCCAAAATTGACTCCCTAACATCACAATTAAAAGAACTAGAAAAGCAAGAGCAAACACATTCAAAAGCTAGCAGAAGGCTAGAAATAACTAAAATCAGAGCAGAACTGAAGGAAATAGAGACACAAAAAACCCTTCAAAAAATTAATGAATCCAGGAGCTGGTTTTTTGAAAGGATCAACAAAATTGATGGACCGCTAGCAAGACTAATAAAGAAGAAAAGAGAGAAGAATCAAATAGATGCAATAAAAAACGAAAAAGGGGATATCACCACCGTCCCACAGAAATACAATCTACCATCAGAGAATACTACAAACACCTCTATGCAAATAAACTAGAAAATCTAGAAGAAATGGATAAATTCCTCAACAAATACACCCTCCCAAGACTAAACCAGGAAGAAGTGAATCTCTGAATAGACCAATAACAGGTTCTGAAATTGTGGCAATAATCAATAGCTTACCAACCAAAAAGAGTCCAGGACCTGATGGATTCACAGCTGAATTCTACCAGAGGTACAAGAAGGAACTGGTACCATTCCTTCTGAAACTATTCCAATCATAGAAAAAGAGGGAATCCTCCCTAAACATTTTATGAAGCCAGCATCGTCCTGATACCAAAACCTGGCAGAGACATAACCAAAAAAGAGAATTTAGACCAATATCCTTGATGAACATTGATGCAAAAATCCTCAATAAAATACTGGCAAACCGAATCCAGCAGCACATCAAAAAGCTTATCCACCATGATCAAGTGGGCTTCATCCCTGGGATGCAAGGCTGGTTCAACATACGCAAATCAATAAATGTAATCCAGCATATAAACAGAACCAAAGACAAAAACCACATGATTATCTCAATAGATGCAGAAAAGGCCTTTGACAAAATTCAACAACCCTTCATGCTAAAAACTCTCAATAAATTAGGTATTGATGGGACGTATCTCAAAATAATAAGAGCTATCTATGACAAACCCACAGCCAATATCATACTGAATGGGCAAAAACTGGAAGCATTCCCTCTGAAAACTGGCACAAGACAGGGATGCCCTCTCTCACTGCTCCTATTCAACATAGTGCTGGAAGTTCTGGCCAGAGCAATCAGGCAGGAGAAGGAAATAAAAGGTATTCAATTAGGAAAAGAGGAAGTCAAATTGTCCCTGTTTGCAGATGACATGATTGTATATCTAGAAAACCCCATTGTCTCAGCCCAAAATCTCCTTAAGCTGATTAGCAACTTCAGCGAAGTCTCAGGATACAAAATTAATGTACAAAAATCACAAGCATTCTTGTACACCAATAACAGACAAACAGAGAGCCAAATCATGAGTGAACTCACATTCACAATTGCTTCAAAGAGAATAAAATACCTAGGAATCCAACTTACAAGGGATGTGAAGGACCTCTTCAAGGAGAACTACAAACCACTGCTCAACGAAATAAAAGAGGATACAAACAAATGGAAGAACATTCCATGCTCATGGGTTGGAAGAATCAGTATCGTGAAAATGGCCATACTGCCCAAGGTAATTTATAGATTCAATGCCATCCCCATCAAGCTACCAATGACTTTCTTCACAGAATTGGAAAAAACTACTTTAAAGTTCATATGGAACCAAAAAAGAGCCCGCATCACCAAGTCAATCCTAAGCCAAAAGAACAAAGCTGGAGGCATCACGCTACCTGACTTTAAACTATACTACAAGGCTACAGTAACCAAAACAGCATGGTACTGGTACACAACAGAGACATAGATCAATGGAACAGAACAGAGCCCTCAGAAATGATGCCGCATAGCTACAACTATCTGATCTTTGACAAACCTGACAAAAACAAGAAATGGGGAAAGGATTCCCTATTTAATAAATGGTGCTGGGAAAACTGGCTAGCCATATGTAGAAAGCTGCAACTGGATCCCTTCCTTACACCTTATACAAAAATTAATTCAAGATGGATTAAAGACTTATATGTTAGACCTAAAACCATTAAAATCCTACAAGAAAACCTAGGCAATACCATTCAGGACATAGGCGTGGGCAAGGACTTCATGTCTAAAACACCAAAAGCAATGGCAACAAAAGCCAAAATTGACAAATGGGATCTCATTAAACTAAAGAGCTTCTGCACAGCAAAAGAAACTACCATCAGAATGAACAGGCAACCTACAGAATGGGAGAAAATTTTTGCAACCTACTCATCTGACAAAGGGCTAATATCCAGAATCTACAATGAACTCAAACAAATTTACAAGAAAAAAACAAACAACCCCATCAAAAAGTGGGCAGAGGACATGAACAGACACTTCTCAAAAGAAGACATTTATGCAGCCAGAAAACACATGAAGAAATGCTCATCATCACTGGCCATCAGAGAAATGCAAATCAAAACCACAGTGAGATACCATCTCACACCAGTTAGAATGGCCATCATTAAAAAATCAGGAAACAACAGGTGCTGGAGAGGATGTGGAGAAATAGGAACACTTTTACACTGTTGGTGGGACTGTAAACTAGTTCAACCATTGTGGAAGTCAGTGTGGCGATTCCTCAGGGATCTAGAACTAGAAATACCATTTGACCCAGCCATCCCATTACTGGATATATACCCAAAGGACTATAAATCATGCTGCTATAAAGACACATGCACACGTATGTTTATTGCGGCACTATTCACAATAGCAAAGAGTTGGAACCAACCCAAATGTCCAACAACGATAGACTGGATTAAGAAAATGTGGCACATATACACCATGGAATACTATGCAGCCATAAAAAATGATGAGTTCGTGTCCTTTGTAGGGACATGGATGAAACTGGAAAACATCATTCTCAGTAAACTATCGCAAGGACAAAAAACCAAACACCGCATGTTCTCTCTCATAGGTGGGAATTGAACAATGAGAACTCATGGACACAGGAAGGGGAACATCACACTCCGGGGACTGTTGTGGGATGGGGGGAGGGGGGAGGGACAGCATTAGGAGATACACCTAATGCTAAATGACGAGTTAATGGGTGCAGGAAATCAACATGGCATATGGATACATATGTAACAAACCTGCACATTGTGCACATGTACCCTAAAACCCTAAAGTATAATAAAAAATAAATAAATAAATAAATAAATTCCTGAACTACTTTTTCATAAATATTTCACTGATGTCAAGCATTGATGAATTCTGCAACTGAACATTTGTGTATCATCTGGAGAGAGTGCAATCCATAATGCAGTTTTCCACCATCTTATTCATTCCCCTGCTACTTTTTTAGATTCCTCCAACTCCTGTATTCTCAGTCTCCACCCCCACATTCTAAGAGCAAAAGAAATCCTTCTTATTTTACCATACAGATTGGTTTGGTGGATATAATTTTTACTTAGTAATATACTATCCCAAGGGGTTTGTCCAAGTATTTCTTCTAAAAATGTATAGTAAAACCTAAGAGAAACCTCAGTAAATACAATGATCTCCACCTCACTGCAACTTACACATACGTTGGTTTTCTAACTAGGCTTTGGTAACTGTGGCATAATATAGAAAGGAGAACAGCTTTAAGTTTAGACAGGTTTGAGTGGGAATCCTGACTCCACTGCTTTCTTGAAAGTCACTTACCCTCTATGAACACTAATTTTTTCATGTATTGAATTGAGATCATGATAGCTACTTCAAAGATGAACCAAGGTGTATAATGTGCCCTGGGAAGCTCCATAGATGTTCAACGTCCAGCTCTGATTTCTGCATTCAGCACTTGTCACGTTGCCTGGCACGAGCAAGGTGCTCAGTAGACAACTGATGATGTAACGATGGCAGTGCCCTGAGATTGCAGCATAGTACTATACTCCAGATGCAAATGGGCTTCACGCACTGTGGTTCTGACTGGCTTTTGAAGAAAGTCCACCCCTTTTAGCCACTGGGAGCCTCCTTCCTGGCATGGGTTATACCTATATGTCTTTTTCAATGTACTAAATTTCCAGCCTTTGCTCAAAATTGTGATTCAGAAATGTGAATAAAACATAAAAAAAAAAACTAATAGATTTTGTGGGAAGAAACTAAAAAAAGTAAAGACAAGACACTTTCTTCTGGGAAAACCATACGTCTGTTGACAAATGTGTGTGTGTGTATGTTTGTGAGTGTGTGTGTGTATGTGTATTCGTCTGTTTGGGTTGCCATAACAAATAAATAAATAAACTGGGTGGCTTATAAACAAAAGACATTATTTCTCACAGTTCTGGAGAATGGAAATAACTCAAACTTTTATGTTTATTTTTATGTTTATTATGTTTTATGTTTATTTCCACTTTGGAAATAACTCAAAGCAATGGCAGATTGAGTGACTGGTAAGGGCCCACTTCCTGGCTCACAGATAGCTGGCCTTCTTCTCACTGTGTCCTCATACGGCTAAAGGGGTGAGGGAGGTCTCTGGGGTCTCTTTAAGAGGGGCGCTAGTCCCACAGGGCTCTATTGTCATGACCTAATCACCTTCCAAATGCCCTGCCTCCACTCCACACAGCCTTACATTAGAGATTACATGTCAACCACCGAATTTAAGGGGAACACAAATATTCAGGCTTTAGCAACACACACACACACACACACAGACACACACACACACACACATTTATATGGACACACTGAAGAATCACCACCTAGAGTAATGCCTAGTAAAATTCCTAATGATGCAAAACAAAAACCTTACAATGAATGCTTGTCTCCAGAGAGACACCCCATCCTTATTGTCTGCTACATCTTTGGATGAATCGCATTTAAGCTTGCTCCAAAAATTTGAACGCTCTTTTTAAAGGTCATTGTATTCAGCTAATAAAGATGGCAACATTGACTGTCAAAGGCATAGCTGGTAGTCTCCAGTAGTATAATACCACTGCATGTGTGGAACTAATGACATCTCCATTTGTGGTTCAAGATATTGCAAGGAATAATTTAGTTTTGCTTCAATAAAAAGAACAGTCTTGAGAGCTGTAGAACCCATGCCCCAGATGAGATCTGGTAATACTAAAGGAAAGGAAAACCCTTTAATCGGCATCAACTCTTCTTTGATAAAAATAACAGAATCAATTAAAAAGTATGTCAACCTCTCCTTGAAATGCTAAAACCCAAAGAGAAAGTCTTATTGTAGCTTATCAAGATAAGGAATTCAAACATACTACAAAACAATGAAAATTTATCTCAGAAAGAGAGAGAAACACTAAATCACACCAAAAGCATCAAACTGTGAATTTGTTTCCTTTCGTGATTGTCAATCAGTAATCATCTCTTTTGAAAGCAGGGCACAATAGATAATTAAAAAAGAGAATGGACACAATATCTGCCTCTGAGTTATCAACATCTCACTGATAAAACAAGACTTACGGGTCATTTACCATGGCTGCTATTCCTGTGACTACTTTTGCCTGCAGTAAGTTTTTGTGAACTTCGATGGGGAGTTTTGGCTTCTTTAATGCATTTATTCTTTTTGTTTGTAAATATTCAACTGCGTGAGGCACTTAAGAGTCCTGAGCCTAAGCCATCTGAAAATATTCTGTGTTATCTGAGATCATTTTGCTGTCATTTTTTCCTTTTATTCACCTATTCATTTATTATCAAAATAGCTACTAAATTGTCCATTATGTCTACAGTTCTATAGTAAGTATTAGAGATATAACATTGATAGACACACATATTTGCCCTCAAATGCATTCTAGTCTAGAAATAGAAAGATAATTAAATAGGTAATTTCCCTATAGTGAATTAAATGTTTTGAGGGGTTAAGAATGAGATTTTTCGGGGTAACCCTTCCTGGTCAGAAATGGCATTGTGGTAGCTTTGTATCACCTTGGATATGTGTAAGGTGTCAACTACGGTTCCCAGAGATCCTTTTCCAGTTAGGGGGAGCTACAAAAGACATTACTGTGTGAGATTTGGATAATAGGAGGGTAGCAGTAGTCACTAAGCAGCTTCTGCACATTTTAAGGGACCTACTGATATACCTCATTGGTGAGAGACAGCTGCTAGATCTGCAACTGCTCCACCTTTTCTGGATCCACTTGTAACTTTTCTGACCTCTGGGCCAGATGTGCATGTTTTGCTCCACAGCAAAGGGGCCCAGCTTCTGAAGGATACCTACACCCCTAAGATCAGAAGCAACAAGAACTGACACGTTTTTTTACTTTATTCTCCTTGGGCTCCAAATTGTGCCGTGGGTTCCAATTTATTCTTAATCTCCGCCACCCCCTCGACATGTATAATCTCTTCTCAACTTCCTGACTCACGGACTTCAAATTCTAGCATCACAATGCAAAGGCCATATTCTTATAGAAATCACTTTACCAGTTTCCACAATTGAGTGTGGTCCAATGTCTGTTAAAGGCAACTTTACACACACACACACACATTTCTTATTGGTTCTGCTTCTCTGATTGAGTGCTTACTGATGCAGTCATTTAGTTAACAAAGATTTTCAGATGCGGGTCCCCATGGGGATCTGCAGGAGAATCTTAATAAGATTACCTATCTCCTCCCAGGAGTGTTGTATTGTAAAACTAAATAAGGATCTATCTATCTATCCACCTTATAATTATCTATCCATCTATATGTCATCTAAAACAGTATCTAGCACATAGGGAATAGTGAGTGTCATGTAATATAATTACTTATCTCTGGCTCTCTTCAGGCCTAATCTGGGTTCAAGACTCATTCTAGGTCAGTGGCCATGAGTAACCAGCCCTTTTCTAGGATTATTTTTCCAACGCCTTTTCTAGAGTATCTTGAACATTTTTCTCAAGAGACATGAGAGAGAGAAGGGCCTGATCTTTCTGTAAGAAATATCCCAATGGAAGATTTCTCCTCTGTGGAATGCTGATCTCATCTCTGCTCAGCATACTCTTGAAGGAATCAATAGGTTTTGTTCTTAAGATGATACATGTTCAGAAATCTGACACTTCATTTTTGTCACTCATATACCAGAAATAACCCCCTCCCTCTCGCCTGGCAGATTCCCCAGTCTTTCAAAATGAAGGCTTTGAAAGTGAGGATTTGCCATGAATATGAAAATTATAAAGTTGGCATTTTATCTCAGCAGATCATTTATCCTACAAAGTACTGTGTGTAAATTAGAATTTCTTTTCTTCTCCATCTCACACCCCCACTTTTTTATACTTAATTAAATTTATCTTTGTCTGACTTAACCTTCAGAAGTTTGGGTCTCCATGCTCTTCATCAAGTGGCTTCCTGAAAGCTTCTGTTTTGGGTAAACTATGTTACATTGATTCTTCTAGTAATGTGCCTGGAAATGGAAGCTGAGCAATTTGCAATCACCTCACGTGTTCCAATACTAAAAAAGCCTCTATATAATTGCAATGCAATTGAATATGTTTAAAAAAATAATACAAGTAGAATGTTTAAAGACCTCAACTAAGAACATTTTGGATGAATTTTTAAAATATGCCTTTACTTTAGAAATTAATGCACTTTGTTTAGTTCATGAGAAGATGAATTTTCTTAAGCTATGATTAAGAATATATTTAAATTAAAATGCACTCATAAGATAGAACATGAGAACTTAAAAGTCTCATCCAACTTAAAACAACCAGTGGAAGTAATTTCTTTTGTCTACTTAAGCACAGTTTATGGCATCTATATTGTGCTAGAGGGACAATAGCAAAGTTTGCAACTCAATGAGAACACCAAAATTGATTTAAGTTTTTTTTTCATCAGAGCATATCTTTATTTCAATCACCATGAGAAAGTAAAGGCTTAAAATTCTAATTTAATTTTTAAATAACATTCAAAAAGTTGTCTTCTCTAAGAAAACTTCCTAGTGATTTATAATGGTGTAACATTTTTTTTCTTTGGAAAGCTGAAGTAACTTGTGCAGTTTATCTTGGAGTTGTAATGGTGGAGGAAGATTTCAAGTGAAAGCTATTGAAAAAGATTAAATTATCTAGGAAGCTAAAGTTGTAGTCTATTATAATTATTATCAACATAGTGTGCTATTTAAGACACCTGAAATCTTCTGATTAATTAGCATAGCTTAGGAAAAGCTAATAACTTTACAGCTCTTCACGCCTATTACCATGTGTATAATTTGATGTTAAACTATAAAATATTGACAACCGGATTGCAAAAATAGTAGAGAAATAAGAATTAGAATTGTCAGAGGCCTTCCTAGAGCCTATAGCTCTTGAGTCCAACTCTGGTGACTAATAGGATTTGAATGGGCATAAGGGAAAAGGGAAGGGGGCTTGAAAAAATATATAAAGTTTGAACTGAACATGGTATGTAGTGGAAGGGAGTGAGGTATGAGTTTAGAAACCATCATGACTTGGCCACAATAGACACTGGGAACTACTAGAGGGAGAAGGGAAGGAGTAGGCAAGGGTTGAAAAACTGTTAGATACTATGCTCAGTACCTGAATGACAGGACGATTTCTACCTTGAGCCTCAGCATTATGCAATATAATCAGGTAACAAACCTGCACATGTACCCTCTGAATCTAAAATAAATGTCGAAAGAGAAAAAAAGGAAAGAATCCATTGTGACTACACAAAACAGCATCTCTGAAGCCTCAAAGAATCCAGAATTGCTGTGAATAAATAGAAATTTTTTTCCCAATGAACTTAATGAGAATAAGTGCCTTTACCATACCTTGCAATTTCTGAAAACTAAATGACACTAATTTTCAGACTGAAATAGTTTGCTATTAGCTCAGCACAATAAATGAAAATAGATCCAAAGCTAGGGGCGTATCTGTGGAATTTCAGAATTCCAAATATAAAGAGAATTCCCTAAAAGGTTCCACAGTGGCTAAAAATGTATGGAGTTCAGAATGTCATCAGACATCTCAAAATGCCTCGGGTGCCAAAGACAGCAAAATCATAACTTCAATAATATTATGAGGAAAAATCATAAATACGTTATTTAGAAATGCCAAGGTAAATATATCTAAATCATTAAATAGGAGTTTCTCTCAGGGAGCAGATTTGGAGATCATAAAATATTAGAGCAGAAATTTCTGTGTTTTGTTCATTTTTATATTTGATTTTATTTATTTATTTTATTTTTTGAGACAGGGTCTTAACTGTTTCCCAGGTTGAAGTGCAATGGCCTGATCATGGCTCACTGCAGCCTTGACCTCCAGAGCTCAAGCGATTCTCCAATCCTCAGCCTCCTGATTAGCTAGGACTACAGGTGTGTGCCACCACACCCAGCTAATTTTTCACGTTTTTTGTAGAGATGGGATTTTGCCATGTTGCCCAGGCTGGTCTAGAACCCCTGAGCTCAAGCAATCTGCCCATCTTGGCCTCCCAAAGTGTTGGGATTACAGGTGTGAGCCACTATGCTTGGCCTATATTTGAGTGTTAACTTTAAAATTAAAAAACATTTAAAAACGTAAATTGAAAATGAGGAACATTAAGAGTTCTGTGATCAGTGAGAGCTTCCAAAAAGGTATGAATGATCCTCTGCTCTGAACTAGATCAAATGATCTCCCAAAGCTAAAAATATTACAATGTAAAGAACAGTTAGGGTTTGCTAAAAATTATCACAAAATGACTTAATTTGTGGTCCTATCCAAACAAATGTGCTAATGGGAGGAATTCTTTTTACCAAATTAGAATGCTTTAGTTGGTGCCAGCCAGGCCAATAGGAAGATAATCAGCAAAATTGGTACAAAAATATATCCTTATTCAAACTAAGATTTTTAGAATGTCTTCACTGAACTTTCTACTGTATTTGGAGTTCTTTCCCAGGTATTCTTACGCTTGTGCTGTGTACTATGTCTGATTCAGGCCTCCTTGGTAATCATGGTTCCTCAGATCTTCCTGAGGCAAAACTGGCCTTTCTTAGGTTTCCTTTCCTGGATATTTCAATCACTTTTGTGCCATTGTCCCTGCTGGATGAATCTTTGGTCCACTGTAGGAACTGAGACTTAATAAATAATATCGGATACATTTAAATTGTTCATTATGGAAAGGAACACATTTTGTTAGTAGATAACTACTTGTAAATAACCTAGAAATTTGGTTTGACAGTAAACTCAAATATGAGTTTTCAGTGTAATATGGTCTTCAAAACTGTTGATGGGATATGTTTTTAAATTTTTTTTTTTTATTTTTGAGACCGAGTCTTGCTCTGTCGCCCAGGCTGGAGTGCAGTGGTGCAATCTCTGCTCGCTGCAGCCTCTGCCTCCCATGTTCAAGCGATTCTCCTGCCTCAGCCCCCTGAGGAGCTGGGACTACAGGTGCCCGCCACTACACCTGGCTAATTTTTGTATTTTTAGTAGAGACGGGGTTTCACCATGTTGGTCAGGCTGGTCTCGAACTCCTGACCTCGTGATCCGCCTACCTAGGCCTCCCAAAGTGCTGGGCTTACAGGCGTGAGCCACTGCACCCGGCTGATGGGATCTTAGCAAATAGTAATAGCATTTTCTGTCCTCTTTCTTGTTGCTATTCATATTACAGCTAACGTTCGAACTTCAGAGGCAACCATTTAGAAGACTGAGATATACAGTAGTAGACTTGGAGGAGAGAGACTGGCATGTCTCTACTCCACCCACAGGAGGGACAGTGCAGGGCATGAAGTCTGCCTCACCTGGGGATGAAGCTTTGGTGGAACATGAAGACTGAGTTTTAATACCTGAAAAAGCTGCCCTTCAGGGAAAGAATGAGACCAATCTTGCTGCTGTTGTTGTTATTTTGTTGTGTAAAGGAGTAGAACTAGCACAAGTTGATGGAGTTTCCTCATAAAGAAGAGATACTCTCTGATTTAAAATGTCTGAATAAGAAGATTGTGATCTCTCTATCTCTGGAGATCCTCGAGCAGAACCAATAGGTTCCAAGATCAAGACTGGTTCTGAGTGTTTTATAATTTTGTAGAATTACTCAAATGTGAGAACAGACAAACAAGGATTAGAAGGTGAAATGAGGTCAATTATAAGAACCTTTGAATTGTATTACTCACCCTTGTACACTCTCTACCACAAATACCAACTCCTAAGCAGAATATCTTGTACTGAGTCAAATTGGGTATATGCCTTACTGAGAAGTGTCCATGGACAGTGAACTATCTCTAGGACACAGGTGGCAAATACATGCCCTCTACACTTCCTCTCACCTGTCATTAAAGACTCAGAATTCTCTTTTGTTGTCAGGGTGCAACCTCAGAATCCTCCTGAAAACAACATCCAGTCACTATAAATTGGAGTGGCATGCCAGACGCAACCTGCTTGCCATCTCTGCTCCGGGATACCTTTGACCTCTTGCTACATGTCCCATCGGCACATCAGCAACTGTATTCATCTATCGGAAATTCTCTTTTTTATCTTCACCACATTGATACGTATCTTATACTTAGTAATTCATGCCTGGGTATTGACTATTTTATTTCATTTGTTTGTTTCTTTGCTTTTTAATAGGGCCACCACATAAAATTATTTTTAAATGGGCTACTGTATACATTTTTTTTTTTTTTTTTGAGAGAGTCTCTCTCTGTTGCACAGACTGGAGTGCAGTGGTGCTATCTTGGCTCACTGCAACCTCCGCCTCCCAGGTTCAAAGGCTTCTCCTGCCTCAGCCTCCCAAGGAGCTGGGATTACAGGCATGTGCCACCACACCTGGCTAATTTTTGCATTTTTAGTAGAGATGGGGTTTCACCATGTTGGCCAGGCTGGTCTTGAACTCCTGGCCGCAAGTGAACCACCCACCTTGGCCTCCCAAAGGGCTGGGATACAATTGTTTAGGTTGTGTACTGAACAACTCTAATGGAGTCTCATTTACATTAAAAATCAATATAGACATATATAGATAGACACATGTCTATCTATAAGAATAAGGTGAAATGAGGTCAATAATAAGAACCTTTGAATTGTATTACTCACCCTAGTGTACTGTCTACCACAAATATCAACTCCTCAGCAGAATATCTTTTACTGAGTCAGACTGGGTACATGCCTTACTGAGAAGTGTCCATGGACAGTGAACACTTATTTATTAATATATAAAAATTAATTTTTATATTAACAAAATTAACATATTCATATTTATATTTTAATAAAAATTTTATATATAGTAATGTTCAACAAATGATAGAGAATTTTCTTATTCACATAAAAGCTAGTGATGAGATTCCATTAGCTTGTAAACAATTAGAATATAAATTGAACTAAATACATATTTAAAACATAGAGCAGTAATGAATTTTCACCACTATCCCATCCAATTTTCACATATCACAGATGAGAAGCTTAAAGCCCAACAATGGTGAGGTGACTTACTGAGAATCTCACATAGAGCTTAGGTAGAAATAAAATACAAATCTTCTTGGAAAGAGTCCTATTCTCTTTTACATAGTTTTCCTCTAATGGGTTTGGGGGTCTGGTCCAGAATACACAAAGCTGTCTAGACACAGGTAGCAAAGCCATGATAATGGAATAGCAGGCATGGGATTGACATTGCATGATAACAGGCCAGCCCTGAGGGAGGTCACAAAGCAGCACTGTTTCTAAAACTGTTACTTACTTTTTGATGTCATTTCACAAAAAAAAAAAAAAAAAAAAAAAAAAAGAAAGAAGAGTTCAAGTTAGTTGTAGGGGAGAGGAAGAAAGTAATTGTGGAGGGAAACAAAGCTATGACTGAGAAAGGAGGTTCTACAAGACATTTGTGGGTGCTGTGGATTATGACCAGGGTAAGATTTAAGACCATCTATCATCCAAAAGCACTTTCAAATGTGGGTGGGGGGAAGCAAAAGGCCCAAGAAAAGATTAGTCATTACAGAGACATCATGGGTTATCATTGAGACTTGATGAGGTTTGTATTAAATAATATTGTCAAAGGCTTGATGTGACATCAATTAATGCTGTAATACAGTAATTATAAAGTGATTATAACTAAATTTCTGCAATGAACTTTATAGGCAAAAAGGAGATGAAGGAAATAAGATGCAAAATTCAGCAGTGAAAATGTTGTCTATGGAATAATTAATCAAAAAGATTTAAAACGATGGACATCAAAGAAAATCTCTGCACTGCTACCTTTCATTACAGGAAGAAAGATGAGCTTCTAACATACAGCTATAAAGCAAGTGCTTCCACCCTCAGCACAGATAATTATTTATAGAAAATAATAAACACAATTAAAATCATACCTGTCACTATCGCAGCAATATGTAACACTAGAATCCTGAGCTTCCTGTTGACATAGTTTGAGTTATTCTTAATAATTTCCCTGGCCGCGCGCGGTGGCTCACGCCAGTAATCCTAGCACTTTGGGAGGCTGAGGCGGGCGGATCACGAGGTCAGGAGATCGAGACCATCCTGGCTAACATGGTGAAACCCCGTCTCTACTAAAAATACAAAAAAAAAAAATTAGCCGGGCGAGGTGGCGGGCGCCTGTAGTCCCAGCTACGCGGGAGGCTGAGGCAGGAGAATGGCGTGAACCCCGGGGGGCGGAGCCTGCAGTGAGCCGAGATGGCGCCACTGCACTCCAGCCTGGGTGAAAGAGCAAGACTCCTTCTCAAAAAAATAAATAAATAAAAAAAATAATTTCCCTAATTTATTGAACATTACTCTGTGTTCTTTATACACATCATCTTATCAAATTCAGTCCTCACAAGAACTCTGTAGGGTAGTTGTTATTTCTACCAATTTGAAGATGAGGAAACTGAGTCTCACGGAGGTGCAGTGATTGCCCAGAGTTTCACAGGAGAAAGTGGTGGAGTAGGGATTTGAACCTCGGTCACCCAGAGGCCAAACACTTTGCTTTTTCTACCACCTCCTGCTGCCTCTTATTAGGCCACTTGATTCTCTGCAAAGCATCAGTTCTCCTGCTTCTTAGATTCTAGATTCTTCCTCCGGGATCCTCAAACATGTCCTCCTTACACATGGCCTCTGAGCTGGAGCCTTGCAAAATGAGCAAAATATAATAGTGGGTGAGAATGAAAGGCAGGATGACTGAGGATTAAAGAATCTGCAGAACCAGCTGACTGACTTTGTCTGTATGTTGATTATTTTGATTCACCTCTTTTGCTATCCACAGGCATAAATTGCACAAACCTATACAGCTGACTGATTCTGGTCCTAGCCCTTAACTTCTGATGATGTCCTTTAAAAAAAAAAAAAAAGCCAGTTTCACTACAGTTGCATCTGCTCATCCTTTAAGCTCTTTAAATAAACTCTGTGTTTATTCCTTGGCTCTTAACATGGAAAAAAATATTTCCATTTTTTCCGTGTTATTAATGCTGTTTGTAAAGAGTCATCAGTGCTTTCCCTTTGTGTCTTTGACATGAGGAAAGTCTATAACATTAGAGGACAAAGCCAATAAAAGAAACCCTGCTGTTGTTACTTTCTTAGCACCTTCAGATGCCTGTTGATATTCACATTCAGATAGGAGGGAACAGGAGGAAGCCACTTTTAATCAAAGCCCACATGCACAAGCACACACGCAGAACAAAAAAGCAGGAGGTGGGGAAAGACACCATATTGGGATGTGTCAGGGACTGGATTCATCCTTGAAACTGCACCAAGTGGAGAGCTTGGGTGGTAGCTACAGCTGTCTTATGTCTTAAATGTTGAGATAGAGCCATGTCAAGCAAATGATTAAATAAATAAAGGACAGTTGCTTTTCTTGAGTGATACCGATCTTAGAGTCAGTCTCAGGTCAAGAGCTATTTTTCTCCCCAGAGCAGGACACTTGGAGACACCAAATAAAAAAAAATTAGAGAGAAAAACAGACATCAGATAGCCTATCAGTGAAATATATAAAACCCAGGATATTTCAAAGAGTTAGTTGCAATAACATTTCCAAAATTGATTGAATCAACCTTTAGACCCAGAGAAATGAAGTAAACAAATTTGAAAGCAAGTGAGAAAAGGACATAACCAAGGTCTTTAGAATTTCTTTACTTGGCAGGTGTCATAGTGAGTGTTTGCAGATGCTTTGACAACTGGATATAATTCTCAGAAGATTTAGATTTCTTAATTAAAAAAATTCTCTCCACTTGTTAGGAAGAAAACACTGCCTTAATTAATACTGAGGGAGAGAAAATTCCCAATTTGTACAGAATTTCCAAGAGCTTTTAGTGATAACTCTTATTAACATTCAGGTAAATTGTGGAGATACGCATACATTTCCATCACTGCTGACACTGTATGTTGGTGAAACTATCTCCATTTTTTCATCAATTTCCTCCTTACCTCCTCTTATTGTAGAGTCTGTAGAAGGTCAAATATCGAATTTCTAAGCTCTTTTGTACTTAGAAATAGGCCATAAGACACAGTGCTGGCCAAAAGCATATAGATAGACAGTTGCTGTTTCCACATCTGTCCCATTATCTCTCTTCCTGCCAGAATACAGACTGGAGGACCGGAGCACAGAAGCCTTTGTCAAATGGTGAGGTGACAGTCGTGTAGAAACATGCACCAAGGAAGGCAGGAGGAAAGAGATCAGGGGCCTGCATCACAGATGTCACCACATAGAAGTTGCACAGCTCGGGATTCCCTAGATCTGGGGTCCATCAGTGTGAGGAAATATGAGTTATACACTAATATGGAATGTATGCTAACATGGACACACACTCACATGTATGTGCAGTGACACAGAATATGTGCTGGCATGGGGTATGCTGTATGTGGGACAGGTACTAACCTGGGTCATGCACTAATATGGGGCATGCATTACATGGGATGTGCCCTAGCAGGGGGTGGGCATTAAAATGTGTTGTATGCTAACACGGTACATGTGCTTATATCGGGTGTTTGTCAAAATGGGATATACACTGGCATGGCACATGTGCAAATATGGAGTGTGTGTGAACACAGGAGACTGGCTAAAATGGGATGTGCATTAACAAGAATATGCAATGAAATGGGACATGCTCTAACATGGGATACACACTAACCTAAGCTGTGCATTAACTTGGGATGTGCCTACTATGTGCTAGGAATCATTCTCGGTACTGTTTCTATCTACTGTCCTGTTTACTTCTACAATTGTCTCTTTCAAATCTCATATAATTTACCTCATTTCCAACCAGCTTTATAGATATCATTGAATAATATTTAAATAATAAAAAGAGGAGATTATATTTTTTCTGGGTGTTTGAGTTTTAAAAATCTTTCAGCTGAGCATGGCATGATATGTTTCCTGCTTTAATCATGTTTATTCTAAAAATAAAATGGGAAATAAGACCCACATATCCTACCAAGTGTGTATCTAAAATTATTTCTTACATTTATTAGGTAAGTAATATGCATTAATATGGGGTGTGTGTTAACTTGGGAGATGGCTAATGGGTCTGTACGATCGTGGACACATGCTAACTTGACATGTGCACGATCATGGGACATGCTCTAAAATGGAATGCCAGTTAACTTGGGATGAGCTGACATGGGTCATGAACTGATATCAGGCATGTGCTAACATGAGAAGTGTGCTCATGCGGATACATGCTAATATGGGTTCTGTGTTCAAACTGCCTTAAGTATGCCTGAGAGAAAAATACAGAAAGAAAAAATCAAAACTCCTGATTACTGAAGGAGATTCCGTGAGACTAAAATAACCTTCTGAGAACAACTTGAAAAATAAATATTCAGGAACAAGGGGCACTATAATTTTCCTCATACAACAAGAAAGCATGAAAGAATGCTAAGGGAGTTCTGAGAAGGCTGCAGACTCTGTCAGTGGATGAGCCTCAGTTGTGTGAAGCAGAGGTGAGAAAGCTCTTTTGTTAAACCTCGTACATGACCGCATTTTTCATTCCACTCTTATTAGGTAGGTCAGCAGCCTCTGGAGTACGGATTCACCATATAGCTCCAATTCCTAGCACACACAGTGCCTTGCATAAAATCAGCACTTCATCTGTTGTTAACTTTGATGCAAATGGAATAGATTCATTAGATTATTTTGACTCATCCAGAAAAATATATGAGAATAGTTTAAAAAGGAAAAAGTTAACTAAGTATTTGTTATATATTTCATATAAAAATAATCAATAATAAGAAATATATCTTTTATTTGGACTACAATAAGCCTAATGAAAATATAATGTGTGTGAGTAAACATAATTTTATTCTTCAACCAGGCTGCTGACTAGAGAAGTCTGGCTTTTACATCCCCTCTCCTTTTCGGCCACAGATATTAACAATTTTGTAAAAGGGAACTAGATTAATAATTTAACAAAGATGAGCTGAATATTTTCTTCTGTTATTTTGCCAGATAAGCAATCATGCTGTCTTACTTTAAAATCAATCTTAACTACATTTTCTATTATGTACTTTCTGATGTTCTGAACAAGACTAATTTATTTTACACAAGTCACTGAGCAACTACCACTAAAATAAAATTGAATCTGAACCTCTCTTAAGAAACCCCTTTTTGTTCTAAATTTTTTAAAAATCAGTCTTGTGAAATTCCATTTAAAATTATTTTTCACCTGAGGAGATTAAGACTCTCATAAAAATCATTCATTTCTGAAACATTGAAGAGAGATTTTTTTCCAAAATAATTTTATAATGTGAAAAAATCTACCAAGCATTTTGGAAAAAGGAAAGCGTTTCTCTGACCTCATGAATATCGTCTCTATAAAACAGGCAATAATTAATATTTTTGAAGAATCTCCTAATAATTATTTGTTCAAAATCTTATCTTAAATGAAATAAGATACTGGGAATATTTTTAATGTTGTTTATAAAAACTAGCATGTTAGTATATGATTCAAATGCTGATTTTTTGTCTCCTGTGTGTTCTTCAGAGTGAATGATATTTTCAGATGTTATAACTTAAGTAAAATTTCAAGACATTGACATTTGGTCAATGACCAATAAAATTTTATACTATAGTAAATGTTCATATACTCTCAAAGCAATATAGTACACAGCCATTGCCATTTATTTAATAATCTATCAAGTATTTAGTTGGCACCTACTGTGTGCTAGGCATCATTCTCAGTACTTTTATATCTACTGTCCTTTTTACTTCTACAATTGTCCCTTTCAAATCTTGTATAATTTACCTCACTTCCAACCAGTTTTATGATATAATTGAATAATACTTAAATAATATAAAGACGATATTATATTTTTCTGAATGTCTGAGTTTTGCAAATCCTTTAGTTGAGCATGGCATATGTTTCCTGGTTTAACCATATTTATTCTAAAAATAAAATAGGAAATAAGACCCATGTATACTACGAAGTGTGTCTCAAAAATTATTTCTTAAATTTTTTAAGTAAATAAGTATTTTAAAGAAAATAAAATAGGATCATGCTCTGGTCCTATCTGTACTGGATTTATTCAGTTAGTGTCTAATACATTTTCACAGGAAGAGGTACAGGAAGTTCATCATGACTTTGTCTTCACACTTTCAGTTTGGGGCCCACAGTTATGTCTCATAATTTTTCTTTGTAACACTCACCAAAACCTTTGAGGATGTGGTGGGAGAGGCTTTCAGACCCACTGGCTTTGGCCCTCATTAGTTTCTCCTATAGAATGTATCTTTCTTTTCTCCCTTTAATGCAGTTAGTGCCAGCACTACAGCAACCTTCCTCGTGCTGCGCGTGTGTGTGTGCGTGTGTGTGTGTGTGTGTGTTGAGTTATAGGGAAGATTAAGAGCACAGTTATGGAATAACAAAATAAGCCACTGTCTGAATCCTGATTCAGTTCCTTCCTGGATATAATTTATAAATTCCTTGGGCCAGATTTTTCAAGAGTTCAAGCATTGCACCCAAGAGCTTTTAATAAATGGCAGATGTGTTTATTCTTGAGTGTTAAACTATCTGTAATCTCACTTTTGTAGCTGGTTGATTGAATGTGGCTGGGACAGAAGGGATGGTTCCCATAAATACAGTAAAGATATAATAAATACTAGTTGAACTGAATGACTTCACTCAATATTCTGTGTAAACAAACCTCAGCACACTCAGTATCAGAAAGAAGCTCACTCTTTACCCAATTACTGATAAATGTATAAAATATATGCCCACCCAACATTGACACTTCACTTTTCATAATTTTTCCTAGGAAAGACATTCCAACCATTTGAATAATTGCCAAATGATTTCTGCCTCTGGACCTAATTTTCCATCGTTCACTAATGATAGCAGAAGAATCATGTCAGTTAAAAAAAGTTAATATTTATAACAGCTAGTTCAGCAAAATTGGGAAAATTGTTTGGACAACTTATTTAAAAAAAAAAACTGTGGAAGGACATTTACTTTCATTCCATGCCTTTATAAACTTGCTCCTCTTAACATCTTAAAAAAATATTGCCAAGTTCCAACTTGGCCTTAAGATTGAATCAAATTAGTCTGTCATAATTAATTAAGAGAGAAGACATTTTGAAATACACTGTTTGTTTTTCAGCCTCAGTCTGACATGTTGATGAAAGCAATTAGCAATGACTTCTGCTACCAAGAAAGCAGCCTAGCCCAGGGGACACGATGCATTCGTGGACAACAATTCAGTAATGAATGTTACTCTAATTTCCATTTAACTAGGCTATGTTGTCAGAAATAAAATATACTTTTAAATTTTATTTCAATAATTAAACTCCTTTTCTCTCTCTGTAATTTTAGTATGAAAGTAATAATCTAGAGCAATATATTCAACATGGTGAGCCAGAGCTGATGAGTAGATCCCAGTAGATCACAGAGGTCAGCTAGTGTGGGACAAATACCACCTCCAACAAATTAAGCAGATTAATTTTTTCTCTACTGAATAAAATATTAACTAGTGATAACTAAAATGCCATTTTTAAATTCCCCCAATTCTCTCAAGTAGTACTGAAGCTGCTTACAAGATTTGAGGAACATACTTGTTTATCACAGGAAACTAGGAAAGGTAATTGCCATCTTTTAGCTAACTACAATACTTTTTGAAAGTGATGACTTGAGGCCAGGCAGGTAACTAAAGCAATATAAAGGCCATAATCAAGATATGTGACTATTATTGCTTAGTTATGTTCTCTAGATCTTTGAGTGCTTCAGATGAAAGCCAGGAAGAAATAAGTGTGCTTCCCGATTTATCTGCATTTACATTCACCTCAGCCCATCCAATGGACGAAGGACAGGCTTTATAACCCAGATGCCTTGGGTATTACTAGCCTTGGTTTTAAACATTATTTGTAATAAAGTATGTTTACATACCTTAGACCTGAGACATAGTGTTTCCTGTTTGACCTCATCAAGTGCTCAAATTTTCCTTAATTTTAGGTTTACCTTAACCAAAATTGTGACTTTTTTTACAGTTGCAAAGTAAATAAATTTTGGCTTATGCTTCAAAATATAAAGTTATTCCATGTACCTTTCACAGTTAAATTTTGTTTATTATATCTAAAATTTCCCCCAACTGTTAGAAATTGGGGAGAACGTATCCCCTCACTTCTAGTGTGGTTGTGAACTAAAACATTGTGCAAGAGGCAGAGGGTGAAAATTCTCACCAAGTATACATTGGACTTGAATCAGAAAGATGTTAGCTGTGTTTAGCAGAATACCTCAATTAAAACAACTTAGAATATGCTTGTTTCTTTTGTCACTAAGCAAGATATAGAGGGTCCCAGGGTCTATTCATTAAACATAACAATGACACCATCAATGATCCAAGTGCTTCCAGCATTCTCCTTAGCTGTGTCCAGCTTGCTGGCCTTAATACTCAGGTCTATGCTCTCTAGATCACAAGCTGGCTACCACTACCACAGATAACATGCTCACTGATGTCCCCCAAAAGCAGAAAGAAGAGTATGTTCCCTATATCTCTTCTGTAAGTCCCCTGCTTATCTCTCCCATCTTATCTGCCTCCACACTTGATTTCTCTTGGTGCATATTCTCTTTCCTCTTTGAGGTCCCATTGGTCTGTTAGGTCCCAGCTAATCCTGAAGTAGGCTGTAAATTGGTCTGTTAGGTCCCAGCTAATCCCAAAGTAGGCTGTAAATTAAGTACTTTATTTGAAATTTTCAGCCTTTGTAAGTAATAATGGGAGCACACAGAGAGACAAAAGGTGATAAACCACATTAGTACAAGTGATACGATCTCTGAGCCTTAAACATACAAACTCCAGCAGTATATACAGAGGATCCTGTCCTTATGTTGAAGTGGGAGGAGTGGGAAGAAAAGAGAAAAATTCGAAATGGGAAAGACACAGAAGGACCCTTAAACAGGCTTTTCTCATATCTAAAATTTATCAGTGGATATCAGTCAGAGAAAATTAATCAATGTCCAAACCTAAGAATTTTATTTGTTTGAGAAATCATATAAGATGCTCTTCATTGAAAAATGCTTCACAATGCAGTTCAGAAACTGCATGGTTACTTGGCAGACAAGTGTCTCAGGAACCCACATGCTTGTATTGTGGGTGTCACACATAGGACATCCAAAAAGAGGCTTTGAGTTTTGGCATTTAAATGGTCAGAATATGGGAAGAAAAACTGTAGCCTTCAGAAACAGATGTGACTTTTGAAAGATTGCCACTTATTTCCTTCAAATTCAAAAGTTTTGTTTTCAAAAATTTATGGTTTCATCCCAATTACTGCATATCTATCTTTAAGACGTTTTTGCTTACACTAAGATTTGGGAGGCATCTTAGAGTTTGAGAGCTGTTCTTTTCTGGAGATTACTCATAGGTATTTTTACAGAAGAATTCACAGAATCATAGAATATCAGTTAGAAGAGAAAGTAGTATTTGAACCCAACACCTCCATTTCTCAGAAGAGGACACGTGAGCCCAGAGAAATGCGGTGACTTGCTATATGTTATCTGAGGATCATTCACTATGATCAAGTGGGAGTTATCCCAGGAATGCAAAGATGGCTCAACATACACACATAAATAAATATGATACACCACATCAACAGAAAGAAAGATGAAAAACATGATTATGTCAATAGATGCAGAAAAAACATTTGACAAAATTCAATATCCCCTCCTGATAAAAATTCACTACAGATTAAGAGTAGAATGCATGTACTTCAACACAATAAAGTCTAAAGTCTATATATGAAAAAACCACAGCTCATGTTATACTTAATGTGAAAAAGCTGAGGATTTTTCCTCTAAGATCAGGAACAAGACAAGGATGTTCACTTTCACCATGTCTAGTACACATAATACTAGAAGCCCTAGCCAGAGCAATTAGGCAAGATAAAGAAATAAAAACCCTCCAAATCGAAAAGGAAAAACATAAATTGTCCCTGTTTGTAGATGACAGGGTTGATAGATGTCTCTATCTTATATAGAGAAAACCCTAAATATTCCACTAAAAACTGGTAGAACTAAGAAATTCAGCCAATTTGCAAGATTCAAAATAAATATACAAAAAATCAGTATATCTGTACATTAATATTAAATTATCTGAAAAACATTAAGAAAACAATTCTTAATTGCTAACACCTAGAAATAAACTTAAGCGAAGAGGTGAAATATCTGTAAGCTGAAAACCACTGATGAAAAACATTGATGAAAGAAGTTAGAGAGAACATAAATAAATGAAAAGACAGCCCATTAGAAAACATGTTCATGGATTAGAAAATTTAATTTTGTTAAAGTGGCCATACTACTAAAAGCAATCTACAGATTTAGTACAATTCTTATCAAAATACCAATGACATTCTTCAAAGAAATAGAAAAAAGATTCTAAAATTATATGGAACCACAACAGACTCCTAATAGCCAAAACAATGCTGAGCAAAAAGAAAAAAGCTGGAGGCATTACACTACCAAATTTCAAATGTACTACTGAAACAGCATGGTACTAACATAAAAACAGACGAATAGACAAATGGAGCAGTACAGAGAACACCAGTACAAAATTCATACCTTTACAACTAACTGATTTTGCATGAAGGAGCCAAAAGCATACATTGGGGAAAAGATGTTTCTTCAATAAATTGTGCTCGGAAAATTGGATATCCATTGTGCAGAAGAATGAGTCTAGATCCCTGTCTCTCATGATACAGAAAAATCAACTCAAAATAAATTGAAGACTCAAATGTAAAACCCTAAATCTCAAGAGTACTACAAGAGAACAAGGGAATGTGTCATGACATTGGGCTGAACAAGCATTTTTAAAATAAGACCTCAAAAACACAGGCATCAAAAGCAAAAATAGACAAAAGGGATTACATCAAACTAAAAAATATTTGCATAACAAAGGAAACCATTAATATAATGAAGAGACAACCTACAGAACAGGAGAATTTAGTTGTAAACATCTGACAAAGGATTAGCATTCAGAACATATAAGGAGCTTAAACAACTCAGACAAAAAAAAAACAAAAACCAAAAAACCTAAAAAACAAATAACAACATTAAAAAATGTCCAGAAGACCTGAATAGACATTTCTCAAAAGAAGACATACAAATAGCCAATAGTTATAGGAAAAAATGCTCCACATCACTAATTATCAAAGAAATGCACATCAAAATCACATTGAGATATGACCTCATTACAGATAAAATGGCTATTACTAAAAAGAGAAAGAAAACAATTGTTGGCAAGGATGTGGAGAAAAAGAGAATACTTACAAACTATTGATTGTAAATTAGTACAGCCATTATGAATACAATATGAGAGTTTCTCCAAAAATTAAAAATAGAATTGCCATATGATACAGTGAACCCTTCCTTTGGTATACATCCAAAGGAAGTAAAATCAATGTTTGAAAGAGATACCTGCATTCCCATGTTTATTGCAGCATTACTTACAACAGCCAAGGTATGTAATCAACCTAAGTGTCTAACAATGAATGAATAGATTAAAAAATGTGGTATGTATACACAATAGAATACTAGTCAGTCATAAAAATTATGAAATCCTGTCATTTGCAACAACATGCATGGATCCGGAGGACATCATGTTAAGCGAAATCACCAGATACAGAAAGACAAATATCACATGATCTCACTCATGTGTAGAATCTGCCAAAAACAAAGAGTTTATTTAACAGAATCAGAGAGTAGGATAGTAGTTACCGGAGACTGGGAGGGTATGGAAAAGGGGAGAATGGGGACAGATTGGCCAAATTGGTATGTAGTTACAATTGTACAGAAGTAAGTTCTTGTGCTCTGTTCTACAGTAGAATCACTATAGTTAACAGTAAGATATTGTATATTACAAAATAGCTAGAAGTGAGGCTTTTGAATGTTCTCACCACAAAGAAAGGATAAATGCACGAAGGTGACGGATATGCTAACTCTTCTGATTTGTTCATGTGATTATATAACATATATATGTACCAAAACACCAAATTGTATCTTATAAATGTGTAGAATTCCAATGTGTCAGTTAAAAATACTTTTTTTAAAGTTTAAAAAGAAAAGAAAGCTGGCTCCTTCAGTCATTAGTTTTACAGTTAAATTCAAGTCACAAGGAAACAAACACTGGATTGGAAGATGCAGTACCTGTTCTCAGGGTGCATATATTCCATCTGAAGATATACAATTACACATGAAACAGTTTAATCATGAGTCACATAAGACGCTCAGCATGATAATTCAGAGAAGGATTATTGGCAAAAGAGGTGAGACATCTGCTTCTGGGAGGTTTCTGGGAGAAGAGAACATAAGAAATACAAAATATAAGGGTATCCTATCTGGAAATCGTAGCTATTTGAAAATTTATTTTTGTCTGGAATAAACTTTTGATTTATTATTATTTCCACAGGCAAAGTATACAACAAATACAATTTAATGGATTCACATATACCTACCTCCCAGTTACAGAAATAGGACATTACTAATAGATTGTAAGCCATCTATAAGCTTTCTCCAAATTTCATGTGATTATTTTTAATATATAGTTCTAACCATCTAATATACTGGAAGTTAATGGAGACAAGTATCATCAAAGGGAAGATTTCACAATAGCTTTTCTTATGTGAATGACCAATCTCTCATGAAGCATGTTGTATTACAGTAAAGGAACCACACATGAGCAAAAATTATGCCTTTTGTCTGATTTTCAGTACAATGCTAAAGTTCCGGTTAAACAGCGGTTTCTTAGCTTAATAATAGGCAATGCGTGTGCACTTTTCCCAGATAAAAAATATTCCTCAGAATATTTCACCTGTGAATAAATGGGACGGCTTATTCAGAGGGACCAATGATAACTGGGTGGTAAGAATTTAAACTCAGTCTTCCTGGCTCCAGATACAGGGCTGTTTCTTTATCCATCACCATCTATTTCAAAGATATTTCAAAAGCTTATGCTCTGTAGGTCATCCTAGACTGGTTTCTAATACTGATTTTATTGCACATATTTGTTCTTGAGCAAACTAGGTAACCTATATATGCCTCCGTTTATTTACATGAAAAATAGAGATAATAGTATTATACATCTTTGTTATGGAGTTGCTCTAAATATTAAATGAAATAATGGTTGTATAATGCTTAGCTCAGTGTCTGACATCAGTATAAGCTCAGCAAATGATAGCTATTATTATGTCCCTTTCTTTTGAAGATGATTTGAAAATCTAAGAGCAAACAGTGTCTGCATTTGAAATGTCCTTGTAAGTGGAAAGGTTTGTCATGCATGATGTGAACCATGTCAATATCAAGTGGGAATAATCATTTCTGAGTGCCAGTTATCCCTGGGAGTATAATTGTTACTATGTTTGGCCTATGGTCTTTTAAATTATATATATTATATAATTATATTATCTTACATAATTATATTACATAAAAATTTAAAATGTATACATACATGTATATGTATGTATACAAATATGTATACAAACATGTATATGTATGTATACAAATATGTATACAAACATGTATATGTATGTATACATATATGTATACAAACATGTATATGTATGTATACAAATATGTATACAAACATGTATATGTATGTACACAAATATGTATACATTCATATGTATATATATGTATGTTTTGTCAATAAGGGTGAATCTTGGCTCTTGTTTATTTCTGATTCAGCTTAGAAATAACACAGGCTATTTCAAGGACATGGCATATGACACCTTGTGTTCTCAAAGCCAAAATACTCCTAATGGCAAATCTGCAAATTCTGCTTGAAAATGAATTCTTGAAGACCATTCTAGTAGATGTTTTGGATGTGAAACCTTTCATTTCCAGGAAGGTTGAAGAGATTGTTGCACCCTAAATAATACGATCCTTGCAAAAGTTCCAGGAAGAGCACGTTCAAGATAGATGCATATACTAAGATGTGTGTTTGGTCTTCTCTGGAGGGCACTCTAAAAAATCTGCATATGCAAACCCTTTGCTTATTTACCAGTGCAGGTGATGAGTAAAAGTAGGTTTGAATCAATTTAGTGGCATTTTTACACAGAGCTTTAAAAATTGGATACTGTGAATGTCAACTTCCACAAACCCCACAGGCCTTTCTTTCAGCCAAGCACAAATATTAAAGCGAACAAGAGCATTCAGAAAGAAATAGTTGGAAATATTATTTCATGTGGAATGCAAAGGAAGATCTATAAGCAAACAGCTGGCCTTCTCCAAGATACTTTATAATTTAATCTATTTCATATTTTGCTTTCCCAAGGGACTTTGAAAACTTCCTCGGGAAGAATGAAGATAACTGATGCCATTCCTTGGAACTGCAGACCATTGTTGGGCTTTGTGTTGCCTCAAGCGAAAGCATGGGTAAGAGAAGGGTAAGCTTGTTCACTTCATCACAGGAAAAATAATTGCCAGAAACTTGTCAAGTTTCCTAAGTAAAACCCCTGACTACCACCCTTCTCTTAACTTACATGACATTTTCTCTCTCCTAGCGCATACGCTAGTCATATTCATCTTCTTTCGGTTTCTTAAGTGTACCAAACTCATTTCTCCCTTTCCAAATTTTTTGCTCCCCAACCACTACATTTATTCCCATTTTTCAGAGTAAAATTTGCATCTCCCATAAAGATATCCTAGGAGTCTAATATAAATTAAGTCCTCAGGCTATTTTCTTTTATAGTAGCCTGGATTCCTTCTTTATAAGAATTCTATATTGTATTATTATCTTGATTGCCTATTTGATAATTGTTCCTTCATTAGAGTGTCAGTTTTACGCAGGCAGTGGCTTTGTGTAGTAAATTAATGTAGTCAAAGGATATAGAACGGTGTTCAGATCACAGTAATTATTAATGTTGGTTTAATCAATGCATGGAGAGGGACTTTTAGCTCCCTTGAAGGTACATTGCACTTGGCAGTCAACCACCTAGAAATCAGAATAAAATTAATAAATATGAATCTTAGAATAATAGGAATGCCTAGTCAAAAAAGAGTAAAATTAAGCAGTATTTGAAAATAATTGTGACCTAATAATTTATCATAGTTTTCAGTATTTTTCTTCTTGCTTCACTTCAATTAAACTGACATAAAACAAACATTGTTTCTCAAATACCCAGGGACACTGGAAAAAGGTGTTTGAAGATAATAGAGTGTCAATTAATGCAAAGCTGAAGGATCCAGTCCTTTTTCTGGGGATTGACTGGGCTATCTCTGCAGAGAGCTGCCTGAAAAGTCACAACTAATGCCAAAGCCCTGTTGATGTAAAAGAATTAACACAATTCCAAATCCCTGCTTGTCTAGAGCAACAAAATACAATGTGCTCTCAAAAAGGCTCATCTGGATACCTCAGCATACAATTTTTTAATTTTTATTTTTTCAGACGGAGTTTCTCTTGCTCCCCAGGCTGGAGTGCAATGGCGCGATCTCAGCTCACGGCAACCTCCGCCTCCCGGGTTCGAGCGATTCTCCTGCCTCAGCCCCCTGAGTAGCTAGGATTACAGGCATGCGCCCCACACCCAGTTAGTTTTGTCTTTTTAGTAGAGTTGGGGTTTTGCTATGCTTGGTCAGGCTGGTCTCGAACTCCCGAAGCATACAATTTTTATCCTTTCCTTATTAAGTCAAGAACTTTCACCTTTTCACTTAAAGGAAGTGATGGCAGCGGCAGCCATTTGGAGCGGCCCCTGCAAAGATGCCAGCCACAGCAGGAGAGGCACAGCTAGGGTTGTGCACTGCACCCAGTGGGACCCAGGAACAGGCAGGAGACTCACCCCCTACCGAGTTGGCGGGAAGGGAGCCCTGCACTCCCAGGCACAGATGCATATGTCCAGTTGCAGCTCCGGACCCAGGCATCCCTGTGCTCTCAGGGACCCAGGAAACTACCCCCCACAGCAGTTTTGGAAATGCCTGCTCCCACTGCCTGGCCTCTCCCTGTTCCCAGTGCCTACTCCGACTTTGGAGCAATGCTGTGGCTGAGCCCGGGTGCTGTCACCACCCAGCTGGGTGTGTGCACACTCAGGGTGGTGCTGACATGCTAGGCCCCTGCCGCCCCAGCCCCCTCTGGACTTTGGGCACCGATGAGCATGGGAGGGAGGCCAAGGGGCTGAGGGCAGCTCAGCATGGGCCTGCAAGCCCCCTTGGAAAGAACAACCTGGGTGCAGTGAACCGCATGTTGATGGTGGGAGCAGAAAGGTTCCTGAGCTGAAAGGGCGGGTCTGGTGAAGCCCCACCTTCAAGCCAGGGATAGCCTGAAGCCTGAAGCCTGGAGGCTGAGCTTCCAGTTCTGGGTGGAGTCTGCCTCAGAGAGTGATAACTTATGGTGCTTTTTCTGCGCCTGCTGATGGCCACCCATGGACCAATCAGCACGCAAGTCCTCCCTTCTTAGCCCATAAAAACCCCCAGACTCTGCCAGAATCAGACAGGTATCAGGACTACCAGCAGAGGGAGCGAGCTACCCACTTCCAGTCTCCTCCATAGGACAACCTGTCTGCTGAAAGGGGCTACCCACTACAGGTCTCCTCTCCTGTGAAAGCTGGAGACTCCTCAGGATGATCTGCCCATGGAAATGAGCTACCCACTTCAGGTATCCTGAGAGCTGTTCTGCCGCCCAGTGAAGCTCCTCTGTGCCTAGCTCGCCCTCCAGTTGTGTGTACCTCCTTCTTCCTGGATATGGGACAAGAACTTGGGACCTGCTGAATGGTGGGACTGAAAGAGCTGTAACACAAACAGGACTGAAACACTCCCCTGTCCAACTCACGCTGTGTGCGACAAGGAGGAGAGAAGAGTTGTGGCTTTTCAGGGAACCCAGACCTAGGGGCTCCCCAAGCCAGGGATGTAACACTCTTTTGGGGGCTCTGTGGTTTCTGGCGTCTCCAAGCTTTTGGGTGCCACCGCATTTCTCCGTCCCGGACGCCTGTGCCTGCAGCAAGCCGCTTGCAGTACGTCTTGTCCAGCTGCAGCCTCGCATGGAGCCGGCGCCTGTGCCTGGCTGTGCGCAATGGGCGAGCCCTGTACACGCTCACCAGCATACTCCTTGCCGCTCTGCGACTGGCTCGCCCTCGGTAGGCGTGGGATCCAGGCCAGTTACACAGACTGAGTGCAGCCTGCCAAGCTGAGTGGGCAGCAGGGGCCAGTGGGCACAAGCAACACTTAGGCAGAAGGTGCCACCAGCCACAGAGGTTTCCGGCTGGCAAAGTGACACCCCAAGGATCCTGTGACAGAGTGCTTTAGGGCTTCTCTTTGCCATATCCAAATTACCAGCAACACTATTTTGGCGCTTTCGGGAATATCGCTGACTGAAATAAAATGAGAGTTTTATTAAAAAGGAAGAACAGTAGAGGAGATAATGGAAGTCAGTCAGCCATGTCTGCCACACCTATGATGGTCTCATGCAGATAAGCTAAAATTAAGTAAAATAAGGTTTACTCTAACACAAGTACTGCAATCCCATGACAGTTGATCAGATAATTGAGACAGCTGCTAAGTGACTAATGGATGGGGAACAGAGACAGGATGGATAGGCTACACAAAGGTATGATTCACATCCTGGGCAGGAAAGAGCCAGAAGGCGTGAGATTTCATCATGCTATTCAGAACAGAACACAATTTAAAATTTATGAATTGTTTATTTCTGTCCTGTTCTGTTTAATATTCTCAGAGCACTGTTGATTATGAGTAACTGAAACCTTGGAAAGTGAAACCACAGATAAGGGGAGACTACTGTATATTTAAGGTATACAACCTGATGCTATGAGATACATACATATAAAATAGTCACTTTAGTGGCACAATTTAACATATCTACATCTCACACAGTTACCTATTTTCTCCCGTGACAAAAGGAACTATAATCTACTCATTTAGCAAAAGTTCTGAACACAATACACTATTAACTCTAGTTCTCATGTTGTACGTTCGATTTTTCCACCTGTTTATCCTACATATTTGCTACTTTGTATCCTTGGAGCTACATCACCCCATTTCACCCCCACCCTATCCTGACCCTGATCACCACTGTTTTATTTTCTATCTTTATATCATTTGACGTTTTTAAAAATATAATTTACATATAAGTGAGATCATATATTTTTCTTTTTGTGTCTGGCTTACTTCATTTAGCCCAATTCAAATTTGATTTGTATCAATATCTTTAGAAAGCAACTCATCCGAGAAGTCTTCTCTTGCTTCCTTCCTGGGGGGTCCTGCTGCCCTTTCTTTGTGCTTTCTTAGTGGCACCATGACTCTCCTCTCAGGCGGTATCATGTTGCAGGGCAAACATCTGTCTGTCTTCTCTCACTAGATGATAAGACACTTGAAGGAAGGGATTGTATCTATTTTTTGTACCTTCAAAACCACGACTATAATACCTCAATAAGCATTTGCTCAATGAGTAAATGAGTATATGAATAAATAAGTGTTATTTGCTTCATGGCCTGGATTCCTCCATAGCAGAAGCTTATCTGCATGAGACCATCATAGGTGTGGCAGGTATGACTGGTTGACTTCCCAATATCTCTTCTATTCTTCTTCCCTTTTAATTATATTTCAGTCAATGGTAGTTCCAACTAAAATATTCATTTTCTAGTTTTTTGTTTTTTTTTAAACTAGAAAGTTTAAATGACAGTGCTTGCCAATGAATATAAGGAAATATGTGTTGGAAATTTTTGGAAATGTGTTGCTTTTTTAATGCAAGCATTATCACTTCTTGTTGCTTCCCTCTTTTTTTCTGCCTATAATGCTGACATAGGGCAAGAAAAGAAGTCTTTCTGCAAGATGAGAGAGAAATCCATGTGCTAAGGTAGAGGGAGATAGAAGGAGCCTGGTTCTTTGAGCAGCCAGGATTACCTAGCCCTACATGATTAAAAATGGAGCAGCCAGGATTACCCAGCCCTCCTTTTGAACAAGCCATTATAATGGATTTCTTTCATATACAGCCTAATAAAATCCATAACTGATAGCACTTAAAAGATTGCTTGAACTAATTGCTTTGGATAGAACAAATGAATAGGTGTATAACTATGGTAATAAGCAGGAAAGTTTCTGCTTTGGTCCCCAAACCTAATGCCTATAGGATTCAGGATCGATTTCTAGGTAAAAATGATGATTTTGTCTTGTACCTTGCTGGGATTCAGTGATCCTTTGTGTTAAGTTCTATAATGCAGAAATGCCCGTGGACTGCTATGCCAGATTCTTCTACTATAATACTCTCTCCAAGACTGTGTCTTTTAAATATGCACAAATTCATGCTCAATCCCATTTCTGACTTGAGATATAGATAATATGTGTAGAAGAAGGCAGCATTGAACTAAAAATGAGAAGTCTTCTATTTCAGGCTCACTCTTCTGCCACCTGATGGTCAAGTTATATAATTTTTTAATGAGTTTAAAATCACGGCAGGGAAGCTGCAACCACCTGTCACCAATTTTCTGCTGCAATTGTGACCAAAGCCTGAAATTAAAACTCTTTTGACTGTTTCCCCATTTACCCTTCCAAGTGCAGCCTACTGAGACTCATGGAATTAGCATCTTAAAGAAACCCACACATCCCTTCACACTCCTGAAAACCACTGCCAACCACCCCTGCTTTCTCACAATTGTTCTCCAGGACTGCCTGTCTATAGCTGTCACCATTATTCATGCAACGCCCCCACCGAGCAGAGATGGAGAGAGAGATTGAGTTTGCTCACCACTAAGTTGAGCTGTAAACTCAGGAAAATTGAGCTTCGCAAGGATGGAGAGCCTAGAGTTTTGACAGGCTGTGCTTCTGAAGAGACATGGAGTAAACCGCATTCTCTTTGTTCATCACTTACTGAAAGAAACACCCTTTGTGAAGTTGTCTCCACAGAGGTATAGCACCTATGGCCACTTTTCCTTGGGGACCTTTAGAAATAAACAAACAAGGCTCTTCCCCATCACTGTGTGGAGAGTTCATGCTTTTAATCACAAGGCATATGCAGGTGATAAACTCTCAATGGTAAATGTCTCAAAAATTATATCTGTAGACCAGATGTTTGTCACAGCTACTGACCCTTAAGATCTAGGCAAGATTGCCTTAAGTGTAGGACACACATAATTTCATGGCTTTTGGGAGTCCACAGCTCCCCCACAAGATTTCTGTGAATTTGCATGTTGGTTTCAGCTTCCTTGATTTCCCCTGCTTTGGGGGGCTGGTAATTTTTTTTCTTTTTTCTTGAATTCTGATCCAGAACAAAGCTTAGTCCTTTAATGCTTTACCCATCAATGCCCCAACTGCATACTTAATTCACTCATTTTACATCAGTGAAGACTTAGAGATCATGAACAAAATATTACATATGGAAATCATACAGTAATCAACATCTTAGTCTTTATTAGACGCTTTTCCTCCCGAAGGATGTTTTAGCACTCTACAGCTCAGTATCCAGGCCTTGTCTTCTCTTCTTTGCTAATTTCTCATTTTCTCCTCTAGTCAGCATCCTTCTTTGTTCTAGACTCACCACCAGATGCTAATCAGGGAGTAACGTCGGGCGAGACCATTGCAGCTGTGCATCACCAGATCCTTGAAACCAGACAGACCCCCAAATTCTGGATTTCTGTGTGTGTATGTGCATCTGTGTGTTGTTGGATGTGTCAGTAAGGATCTCTCTGTTCAGAATAGACTGTGAGTTTTAGAAATTATGAACACAAGGTACCAGACATTCTAATATGCTATAATCCAAACCATATTTTCTAGATTTACTTTTACCTCCTGAATGGGATCAAAATCTATCATCAGACCAAAGGCTTTACACCACTCCACCCACTGGCCACCTTTCTGAAGCTTGAATGTTTGTACAGCACCCCACCCCAGCATAAAATGGAGATAAAAAGGATTCGAAGTTATGACATATTGAAGTAACATGGATTATTGGAGCTTAAGTCATTTTTCCATATCTTAAACTGGTGTACAAATAGTCTGCTTTAAGAAAACCCCCATACAAGGGATGTGAAGGACCTCTTCAAGGAGAACTACAAACCACTGCTCAACAAAATAAAACAGGACACAAATGGAAGAATATTCCATGCTCATGGATAGGAAGAATCAATATTCTGAAAATGGCTATACTGCCCAAAGTAATTTATAGATTCAATGTCATCCCCATCAAGCTACCAATGACTTTCTTCACAGAATTGGGAAAAACTACTTTAAAATTCATATGGAACCAAAAAAGAGCCCGCACTGCCAAGACAATCCTAAGCAAAAAGAACAAAGCTGAAGGCATCATGCTACCTGAATTCAAACTATACTACAAGTTTACAGTAACCAAAACAGCATGGTACTGTTACCAAAACAGATATATAGACCAATGGAACAGAACAGAGCCCTCAGAAATAATGCTACACATCTACAACCATCTGATCTTTGACAAACCTGACAAAAACAAGAAATAGGGAAAGGATTTCCTATTTAATAAATGGTGCTGGGAAGACTGGCTAGCCATATGTAGAAAGCTGAAACTGGATCCCTTCCTTACACCTTACACAAAAATTAATTCGAGATGGATTAAAGACTTAAATGTTAGATCTAAAAGCATAAAAACTCTAGAAGAAAGCCTAGGCAATATCATTCAGGACATAGGTATGGGCAAGGACTTCATGATTAAAACACCAAAAGCAATGGCAACAAAAGCCAAAATAGACAAATGAGATGTAACTAAACTAAAGAGCTTCTGCATGGCAAAAGAAACTACCATCAGAGTGAACAGGCAACGTACAGAATGGGAGAAAATGTTTGCAATCTATCCATCTGACAAAGAGCTAATATCCAGAATCTACAAAGAACTCAAACAAATTTACAAGAAAAAAACAAACAACTGCATCAAAAAGTGGGCAAAGGATATGAACAGACACTCCTCAAAAGAAGACATCTATGCAGCCAACAGACACATGAAAAAATGCTCATCATCACTGGTCATCAGAGAAATGCAAATCAAAACCACAATGAGATACCAGCTCATGCCAGTTATAATGGCAATTGTTAAAAAGTCAGGAAACAACAGATGCTGGAGAGGATGTGGAGAAATAGGAACACTTTAACACTGTTGGTGGGAGTCTAAATTGGTTCAACCATTGTGGAAGACAGTGTGGCGATTCCTCAAGGATCTAGAACTAGAATTACCATTTGACTCAGCAATTCCATTACTGGGTATATACCCAAAGGACTATAAATCATGCTACTATAAAGACACATGCACATGTATATTTATTATGGCGCTATTCGCAATAGCAAAGACTTGAAACCAACCCAAATGTCCATCAATGAGAGACTGGATTAAGAAAATGTGGCACATATACACCACATATATGTATACGTGGCATGTGGCACATATACACCACGGAATACTATATGTGGCATGTGGCACATATACACCACAGAATACTATGCAGCCATAAAAAAGGATGAGTTCATGTCCTTTGCATGATGAACTCATGGGACATGGATGAAGCTGGAAACCGTCATTTTCAGCAAACTATCACAAGGACAGGAAACCAAACACTGCATGTTCTGACTCATAGGTGGGAGTTGAACAATGAGATCACTTGGACACAGGGTGGGGAACATCACACACCCGTCGGGGGATGGGGGCTGGGGGAAGGATAGCATTAGGAGAAATACCTAATGTAAATGATGAGTTGATGGGTGCAGCAAACCAACACGGCACATGTATACCTATGTATCAAACCTGCACGTTGTGCACATATACCCTAGAACTTAAAGCATAATAATAAAAAAAAAAGTCCCCACACCAACTCCCTAAGCTTATACCACTGAGGAAGCTGAGGACTCTTTATTAATGTCTTATAGGCGCTGCTAAAATAACATATCGTATAATAGTTTTAACAGTAATCTAATCTATTATCCTGCTGGTGTTTGCCAAAAATAAAGGAAAGTAAACAAATGAAATAAAAAAAAAATGAGCAAGTGAAGAAAAAAATCTATTTCATGCAGGTTATAACAAGATATATGTTTTCTCTTTATGAGAGTATTTGATGCTCTTTATATTAAAGATTACAGCAATATGTTATGTGAATATGTAATAACGTAGCTATATTTCCAGTAATATAAAATAATTTTAGCACTAGTCTGTGCCAGGCATTTTCCTAAGCATTCATATAAATTACTTCATCTAATTTCACAATTCAGTGAAATAGATATTCTAATCATCCCTATGTTTCAGATAAAGAATCTAAGGCTCACAGAGATTAGGTTAATAATAAAAAGTCATCAAACTAAAATGTGCACAACTGAGATTTAAAAATGTAGATCTGAATGAATATGGAGTCCACTTTTAACATTCCTAAAATTCAGTTTGCATAAAAAATTCATGACTACAGCTATTGCATAAACATGGCCCAGTGAATTAGTAAATGGGGCTAATATATGGATTATGCGGTAAAACAAAGCTAGGGAGTATGTTTTCAGGTAGCATATCAATTTCTGAAAATCTTTGAGAACACTGGATACTCATAGACCAGATGAGTTCTTAATCTAAAGTGAAGAAATAATGGGGGATCAATACTTATATGCTTCTTGATTAGACCTAATCTTCAGCAATATCCTACCCCCAATTTCACCTCCAACAACACTACTTTTGTGGGGAAGCTGTTAATATATAAAAGTCCATCTGTTCACTTGAGAATAAAGGACCACTCTGCTCCTAATCCAGTGTGTGTTGCTTTTACAACTTTGAATACAACATCAGAGGTTAGCTCTGATATTTCCCCAAGTCTTTCTGGCATTGCTAGTGAAAGAGAGAACCTAAAACGGAGTGTAATAAACTTTATCACCCATCTCCATCTCAAATGCAATATACATTAACTAGGATGCACATGGATTTCCAAGTGTGATTGTATTTGCCAGTGTGCCTCTCTGGGAGGGAAACTGTCTCAATCACCAATAGACCATATCTAAAAACTAATAGGTTATGCTTTGTTGTGACCGACTCTCATTTCCCAAAGTGTCCACCCCAAATGGACCCTATTCTGCTGCATCAGTTGGGTGAACACTCTCCCCTTTTTGTATTTTATTTGCGGCATGGACACTGGGTGTGAGTGTGTTTTTTGGAAAAAAAAATTCAGTGCTCCATTAATAAGATAATGTATTTATTTATTATGACAATAAACACAGCTGCAAAATGGACCATAAAGAAATAGATGACTTGCAGATTTCTGTGCCCAACGTGTCAACTATAATTGAGAAATAAATTAAATGATCCATCTGCTTCCCATCATCTACTCCTTTATTTTTGTCAGTATCTATGGTTTTAAAAACTAATTACTCACTAAAAAAATCCATATAGAATTTGAATGACTTTGTAACGCAATTTTGCCATCCCCTAACATAGTGTGCTTCTTTCTAGTCATTCAAATCCAATGACTATGATGAACTCTTTCTTTTATTAATAGTTTTCACTTAATCATGCCAATAATATTGCATTTTCTCTTTATTAGTGTCTTATAGGCGCTGCTAAAATAATATATCATGTAATAGGTTTAACAGTAATCTAATCTAATACCTTGGTGGTGTTTGCCAAAAACAAAGGAAAGTAAACAAACGAAATAAAAACAAAATGAGCAAGTGAACAAAAAAGTCTATTTCATGCAGGTTATAACACAAGATTCAATCTGCTTTCTAATAGTATTCAGAGGTGAGGGTTAAAATAGCCAACAGCAACCGGAACTAATTAAATATAACTGTACCATTTTTTAAAAACTTCATTGTTATAATTATCTCACTGAGAAACCACACATCGGAGCTGGGAAAGCAGCAATAACTTCTTTGCTTCTCACATGCTTTCATGTTCATGCTTCTCTGCTCCAGAACTTTCATTTGTTTTCTTAAACCCCCAGGGACATCCCTGTGACAGCCCTATTAAAATATTTGCAGCATTTGCCGTGAGGTCTGGCAAGAAGACAGAAATATAAAGTGCTCTTTGAAAATGTATTTATTGGTATCTTTTTTTTATGACAAATGAATTCCTTGTTAACTGTTAAAGTAAAAGAAATAGAAAATATAGAAAATCAAAAAGAAAAAAGTAGAAATCATATATACACCATCCCAGCAAATATAACCACTGCTCACATTTTGTTGCCTATTCTAACAGCATTTATCTATTTAATTGTATAGGAATTTTAAAAACAAAGTTGAGATACTATGAGGCTGTTTTCTAACTTATTTTTCTCAGTTAATGAGATAGTTTTCATGTCTATATTGATTCACAACATCATTTTAATGGTCGCATAGACACAAGTTATGTTGTCAGCTTTCTATTGCCGTATACTGTGGCTACGTGAGCATTGCCAGTATTTGGTTCAGTTTCTTTCTGATTACTCTCCTAAAGTTTAGTAAAAGGATTGCTATTATACTTCCCTGTAAAATGAAGATGCTTTGACCCATTTGTTAGAGATTCAGTGGCTTAGTAACATGAATTCTTCTACCCACTCTTAGAAGTTACTTTTTTAAAATAATGGGAAAGGTGAAAAGCAGATATTGTTAAGAGTTTGGGGTCAAATGCTTTATTCATGTTTCCTGCCTCTTCATTTCCTATTGTCATACAAGCCAACCTCCCTGCCAGGACAGGGTCTTGAGACTTCTATGATGGTGCTCACTGTGGTGCATATAAGGGTGCAGGAAGTAAAGCCCCTTCCTATATACCATATACCACTGTCCATCTTCCTCTCTGTAGCTGTCTCTTCACACAGTGTGAAGTTCAACCACGAGCCTTTTTATATTTGCTATAATTAGATGGCTTGGGAGGAAAAAAAGCCTTATAACATAGAGTTTAGTTTCATTTCTGAGGATACAGTAGAGAGGTTATATTTTTGAGACATCTTTTTTCCTAATTCCTTTCTCTTTCTTCCCTCTCTCTCTCCTCCCAACCCCCTCTGTGTGTCTTTTTATATCTCAGCATAGTGCTTGCCAAGATACAAATGCTAGAAAAGACAGTAGATTAGATTATTTTCCACAGTGGTTAATGACCTTCTGTGCAGAGGGTCAAGTAGACACATGCACTCTTCGCTTGCCAAATAAGCCTGATCAATAATATCCATTCTTTTTGCTTGTTAATATGTTTCTTCTATTTTTTAAAAAAAATTTCCTTCTTTTCCCTGTCTTACTTTCTCATTTTTCTAGTTTATTTATTTCCAAAAAGACTAATTGCATTCAGGTCCTTGTCTTTGGACCTGTTTCTTGGGAACCCAATCTAAGAGGGCTCCTTGAGTCAAACTCTGCTCATTACTCTCCACTGTTGCAGAGTGGAACCCATGCTTCTTAGCTCTTATAGCTAAGAGCTGTGATCTGCACCATTTCTCATGTCTGTGCCCAGCCCACCCTACAGTGCACCCGTTTCTTTAAAAGTCAGATTGAGCCCCTGTTGTTCCTGTGGCCTCCCCATATTACCACCCCTGCTCTTAGGGTTCTATTACTTCAGCTTGGTAGGTCCTGTAACAGAGCTTTCCTCTCATAAGTTATGTGATTTGGGGCAAGTAACTTAACTTCATTTTGGTCTCCTTTTAGCCATTTGTTGTAATAGGAAAACAGTAGTCCGTACCTTATGAACACATTTGTGACAATTAAAAGAATTCATAAAGCACTTATCAAAAGTGTCCTGACTCTTAGGAAGTACTCAGAACATGTCAGCTTTTGTTACACCAGCCCCAAACCATCCTATCCTTTAAATTCAACTTCAACTTTAACCATCTCCTTCAGGAAACCTTCCTTGTGCCCTCAGCTGGATTTGAACATTTTCTCTCCTGACTTCACATTTTCTTGGTATTTCTCCATTGGCATTCATTTTTACAAAGCATTTTAATTAAACATTACTTTTCCTAACTAGACTATATAAGGCTAAAGAAGCTATCTCTTTCTTTCTGTTAGGGTTGGTTGAATAACACCTCTCTCCATAAAAATAGATGTCTACTTTCTTTCTTTTTATTTTAACTTTAAGTTCCGGGATGCATGTGCAGAATGTGCAGGTTTGTTACACAGGTATATGTGTGCCATGGTGATTTGCTGTGCCTATCAACTGGTCACCTAGGTTCTAAGCTCCACATGCATTAACTATCTGTCCTGATGCTCTCCCTCCCCTCGCCATCCCCATCCCCCGCTGATAGGCCTTGGTGTGTGTTGTTCTCCTCCCTGTGTTCATGTATTTGCAATGTTCAACTATCTCTTATGAGTGAGAACATGCAGTGTTTGGTTTTCTGTTCCTGTGTTGGTTCACTGAAGATAATGGCTTCCAGCTTCATCCATGTCCCTGCAAAGGACATGATCTCATATCTTATTGTGGCTGCATAGTATTCCATGGTGTATATTACAGGACACATATCCAGTCTATCATTGATGGATATTTGGATTGGTTCCACATCTTTGCTATTGTGAATAGTGCTGTAATAAATGTAAGTGTGAATGTATCTTTATTATAGAATTATTTATATTCCTTTGGGTAAATACCCAGTAATGGTGTTGCTGGGTCAAATGGTATTTCTGGTTCTAGATCCTTGAGGAATCGCCACACCCTCTTCCACAATGATTGAACTAATTTACATTTCCACCGACAATGTAAAATTGTTCTTATTTCTCCACAGCCTCACCAGCATCTGCTGTTTCTTGACTTTTTAATAATCGTCATTCTGACTGGCATGAGATGGTATCTCATTATGGTTTTGATTTGCATTTCTCTAATGATTAGTGATGTTGAGTTTTAAAAATATGTTTGTTGAATGCATAAATATCTTCTTTTGAGAAAGTGTCTGTTCATATCCTTTGCCCACTTTTTGATGGGGTTGTTTGTTTTATTCTTGTAAATTTGTTTAAGTTCCTTGTAAATTCTGGAAATTAGACCTTTGTCAGATGGGTAGATTGCAAAAATTTTCTCCCATTCTGTAGGTTGCCTGTTCACTCTGATTATAATTTCTTTTGCTGTGCAGAAGCTCTTTAGTTAGATCTCATTTGTCAATTTTGGCTTTTGTTGCAATTGCTTTTGGTGTCTTTGTCATGAGGTCTTTGTCCATGTCTATGTCCTGAATGGTACTGCCTAGGTTTTCTTCTAAGGTTTTTATGGTTTGGGGTTTTATATTTAAGTAAAAGATGTCTACTTTCTAATTCTCAGAAACTATGCTAGTTACCGGCCGGGCGCGGTGGCTCACGCCTGTAATCCCAGCACTTTGGGAGGCCGAGGCGGGTGGATCACGAGGTCAGGAGATCGAGACCATCCTGGCTAACACGGTGAAACCCCGTCTCTACTAAAAATACAAAAAATTAGCCAGGCGCAGTGGCGGGTGCCTGTAATCCCAGCTACTCGGGAGGCTGAGGCAGGAGAATGGCATGAACCCGGGAGGTGGAGCTTGCAGTGAGCCGAGATCCCACCACTGCACTCCAGCCTGGGTGACAGAGCGAAACTCCGTCTCAAAAAAAAAAAAAAAAAAACCAGAAACTATGCTAGTTACCTTATATGAAAAAAATTGATATTGCAGATACTATTAAATTAAAGATCTTGACATGGGAAGACCATTCTGGATTATCCAGTTTGATCAGGTATAATTATAAGCATCTTTATAAACAGGTGTCAGGAGATCAGAGTAAGTAGTAGGAGACTAATGACAAAAGCAAGAGATTGGAGAAATGCAGCCATAAACCAAGAAATGACAACAGCCTCTTGAAGTAAAAAGGCAAGAAATACTTTCTCCCCGAAGCCCCCAAAAGGAACGGACCTTGCTGAAACCTTGACTTCATATGGGTAAAACTCATGTCAGACTTCTAACCTGGAAGTATAATAAAATTAATTTGTCTTATTTTAAGCCATTAAGTTTATGGTAATTTGTTATAGCAATGGCAAGTAACTAATACACCACTGATACGGTCTGGCTCTGTGTCCCCACTCAAATCTCATCTTGAGTTATAATCCCCATATGTTGCGGAGGGACTTCGTGGGAGGTGATTGGATCATGGAGGTGGTTCCCCCATGCTGTTCTCATGATAGTGAGTGAGTTCTGAGGAGATCTGATAGTTTTATAAGGGGCTCCTCCCACTTTGCTCTGCAATTCTCTCTCCTGCCACCTTGTCAAGAAGGATGTGTTTGCTTCCCCTTCCACCATGATTGTAAGTTTCCTCAGGCCTCCCCAGCCATGCAGAACTGTGAGTCAATTAAACCTCTTTCCTTTATAAATTAGTTAATCTCAGGCATTTCTTTATAGCAGTGTGAAAACTGACTAATACAACCAAGCAATAGGATTATTTGACTACTGCAGTTGTTAAATAAATATTTGATGAGTAAATTTATTGCAAACATATCAAAAGCAATAAAAAGATAGAGTTCATTAAGTAATATCATTTGAAAAGATCTTAATCAACTCTCAAGAAAAAAAAAGAAACTACTAATTTCATAGCTATGTTATTCTCCCAGGAAATAAAACACTGAGTCTCATCTACCCATCTCTATTAGAGGTCAGGGTGGATTCTACTGTGGTTTATCATTCTAAAACAGAAAAAAATAAATAATGACAAAAGAGAAGACAGTGACGGTTTTTTGTTTTGTTTTGTTTTAATGGCACCACAAATTCCCAGGCAGATGTGTCAGTCGAATTCTATGCTATGTTTACGAAACACAGCTCATCTCCAGGGAGCTAAAATCTGCACAAGGAAATATTGTTGTCACTCATCCACATGACTCTTCCAATTACCTTCTCTGTTTCTGGATTTAAAAATCTGTTCGTGATACACACAACACACACACACACACACCACACACACACACACACACGAATCACCATGTTAATATGGTAATTTAGAGAGTTACCTGGAAGAGCTTCTGTCTTGTAATTGAAGAGCTGTTCCTCACTCATCTACGTGGGAACCCAGCACTCTAAGTGCAAGACACTCACAATTTCTGAGACTAGGCCTAATAGCATTGCAAAGTAAAAATTAGGACAACATTTCCATCAAAGAAATTGAGTAGACCAATTTTTTTTTGTTTGCTCTTGCATTTCTCCTTCTCCTTCTATGTTTCTTGGGATTTACTTTCCCTGGAGTCACACAATCAGTCAATCAATTTGTATATATCAAGTGACTGACTGAATGCCCACTAGCTACCTCTTACCCAGCACTGCTCATATAAGCAGAAAAATCTGCCATGATGTGCATGAAGGGCCTGGACAGGTCAGTTCTCAAGCTTATGGTAAGAATGAAAATACTTAAGGATGGAAACTATGTCTTGAATGCTGCTCTATTGCTCAAATAATATCTAAAGACTTCAACATTTCCTTTCCTAAGCATTAAAGTCCATAAGATGCTGTCCAGATGACCAGGGTTCTCCACTGGTTCAGGCCAAATTCACGAATCACACTGTTTCAATGTTTTAGGCAAAGTTCTTCTGTCTCACTAAATGTAAACATCTCTTGGGAAAATCTATGGGCTGAGAGTCAAGAAACCCACATTAGAATGGCTATTATCAAAAAGATAAAAGACAACAAGTGTTGGCAAGGATGTGGAGAAAACATAAACCTTGTACACTGTTGGTAGGAATGAATATTAGTACAGCCATTATGGAAAACAGTACAGAGGTTTCTCGAAGATGGCCGAATAGGAACAGCTCCGGTCTCCAGCTCCCAGCCCCAGCGACACAGAAGATGGGTGATTTCTGCATTTCTGCTTGAGGTACCGATTTCATCTCACTAGGGAGTGCCTAACAGTGGGTGCAGGACAGTCGGTGAAGCGCACTGTGCGCCAGCCGAAGCAGGGTGAGGCATTGCCTCACTCAGGAAGCGCAAGGGGTCAGGGAGTTCCCTTTCCTAGTCAAAGAAAGGGGAAACAGACGGCACCTGGAATATCGGGTCAGTCCCATCCTAATACTGCGCTTTTCCAACGGGCCTGGAAAACGGCACACTAGGAGATTGTGTCCCGCACCTGGCTCGGAGGGTCCTATGCCCACGGAGTCTCGCTGATTGCTAGCACAGCAGTCTGAGATCAAGCTGCAAGGCGGCAGCGAGGCTGGGGGAGGGGCGCCCGCCATTGCCCAGGCCTGCTTAGGTAAACAAAGCAGCCAGGAAGCTTGAACTGGGTGGAGCCCACCACAGCTCAAGGAGGCCTGCCTGCCTCTGTAGGCTCCACCTCTGGGGGCAGGGCACAGACAAACAAAAACTCAGCAAGAACCTCCACAGACTTAATTGTCCCTGTCTGACTGACAGCTTTGAAGAGAGTAGTGGTTCTCCCAGCACGCAGCTGGAGATCTGAGAATGGACAGACTGCCTCCTAAAGTGGGTCCCTCACCCCTGAGCAGCCTAACTGGGAGGCACCCCCCCAGTAGGGACAGACTGACACCTCATTCAACCGGGTACTCCTCTGAGACAAAACTTTCAGAGGAACTATCAGACAGCTGAATTTGTGGTCTCACAAAAATCCGCTGTTCTGCAGCCACCGCTGCTGACACCCAGCCAAACAGGGTCTGGAGCGGACCTCTAGTAAACTCCAACAGACCTGCAGCTGAGGGTCCTGTCTGGTAGAAGGAAAACTAACAAACAGAAAGGACATCCACACCAAAAACCCATCTGTACATCACCATCATCAAAGACAAAAAGTAGATAAAACCACAAAGATGGGGAAAAAACAGAGCACAAAAACTGGAAACTCTAAAAAACAGAGCACCTCTCCTCCTCCAAAGGAACGCAGTTCCTCACCAGCAACGGAACAAAGCTGGATGGAGGATGACTTTGATGAGTTGAGAGAAGAAGGCTTCAGACGATCAAACTACTCTGAGCTACGAGAGGAAATTCAAAACAATAGCAAAGAAGTTAAAAACTTTGAAAAAAAATTAGAAGAATGGATAACTCGAATAACCAATGGAGAGAAGGGCTTAAAGGAGCTGATGGAGCTGAAAGCCAAGTTTCGAGAACTACGCGAAGATTGCAGAAGCCTCAGTAGCAGATGCGATCAACTGGAAGAAAGGGTATCGCTGATGGAAGATGAAATGAATGAAATGAAGAGAGAAGGGAAGTTTAGAGAAAAAAGAATAAAAAGAAATGAACAAAGCCTCCAAGAAATTTGGGACTATGTGAAAAGACCAAACCTACGTCTGATTGGTGTGCCTGAAAATGATGGGGAGAATGGAACCAAGTTGGAAAACACTCTGCAGGATATTATCCAGGAGAACTTCCCCAATCTAGCAAGGCAGGCCAGCATTCAGATTCAGGAAATACAGAGAATGCCACAAAGATACTCCTCGAGAAGGGCAACTCCAAGACACATAATTGTCAGATTCACCAAAGTTGAAATGAAGGAAAAAATGTTAAGGGCAGCCAGAGAGAAAGGTCGGGTTACCCACAAAGGGAAGCCCATCAGACTAACAGCTGATCTCTCAGCAGAAACTCTACAAGCCAGAAGAGAGTGGGGGCCGATATTCAACATTCTTAAAGAAAAGAATTTTCAACCTAGAATTTCCTATCCCACCAAACTAAGCTTCATAAGTGAAGGAGAAATAAAATACTTTACAGATAAGCAAACGCTGAGTGATTTTGTCACCACCAGGCCTGCCCTAAAAGAGCTCCTGAAGGAAGCACTAAACATGGAAAGGAACGACCGGCACCAGCCACTGCAAAAACATGTCAAACTGTAAAGACCATCGAGGCTAGGAAGAAACTATAGCAACTAACGAGCAAAATAACCAACTAACATCATAATGACAGGATCAGATTCACACATAACAATATTAACGTTAAATGTAAATGGGCTAAATGCTCCAACCAAAAGACACAGACTGGCAAACTGGATAAGGAGTCAGGACCCATCAGTGTGCTGTATTCAGGAAACCCATCTCACGTGCAGAGACACACATAGACTCAAAATAAAGGGATGGAGGAAGATCTATCAAGCAACTGGAAATCAAAAAAAGGCAGGGGTTGCAATCCTAGTCTCTGATAAAATAGACTTTAAACCAACAAAGATCAAAAGAGACAAAGAAGGCCATTACATAATGGTAAAGGGATCAATTCAACAAGAAGAGCTAACTATCCTAAATATATATGCACCCAACACAGGAGCACCCAGATTCATAAAGCAAGTCCTGAGTGACCTACAAAGGGACTTAAACTCCCACACAATAATAATGGGAGATTTTAACACCCCACTATCAGCATTAAACAGATCAACGAGACAGAAAGTTAACAAGGATATTCAGGAATTGAACTCAGCTCTAAACAAAGTGGACCTAATAGACATCTACAGAACTCTCCACCCCAAGTCAACAGAATATACATTTTTTTCAGCACCACACCACACCTATTCCAAAATTGACCACATAGTTGGAAGTAAAACTCTCCTCAGCAAATGTAAAAGAACAGAAATTAGAACAAACTGTCTCTCAGACCACAGTGCAATCAAACTAGAACTCAGGATTAAGAAACTCACTCAAAACCGCTCAACTACATGGAAACTGAACAACCTGCTCCTGAATGACTATTGGGTACATAATGAAATGAAGGCAGAAATAAAGATGTTCTTTGAAACCAACGAGAACAAAGACACAACATACCAGAATCTCTGGGACATGTTCAAAGCAGTGTGTAGAGGGAAATTTATAGCACTAAATGCCCACAAGAGAAAGCAGGAAAGATCCAAAATTGACACCCTAACATCATAATTAAAAGAACTAGAAAAGCAAGAGCAAACACATTCAAAAGCTAGCAGAAGGCTAGAAATAACTAAAATCAGAGCAGAACTGAAGGAAATAGAGACACAAAAAACCCTTCAAAAAATTAGTGAATCCAGGAGCTGGTTTTTTGAAAGGATCAACAAAATTGATGGACCGCTAGCAAGACTAATAAAGAAGAAAAGAGAGAAGAATCAAATAGATGCAATAAAAAACGAAAAAGGGGATATCACCACCGTTCCCACAGAAATACAATCTACCATCAGAGAATACTACAAACACCTCTATGCAAATAAACTAGAAAATCTAGAAGAAATGGATAAATTCCTCAACAAATACACCATCCCAAGACTAAACCAGGAAGAAGCTGAATCTCTGAATAGACCAATAACAGGTTCTGAAATTGTGGCAATAATCAATAGCTTACCAACCAAAAAGAGTCCAGGACCTGATGGATTCACAGCTGAATTCTACCAGAGGTACAAGGAGGAACTGGTACCATTCCTTCTGAAACTATTCCAATCAATAGAAAAAGAGGGAATCCTCCCTAACACATGTTACGAAGCCAGCATCGTCCTGATACCAAAACCTGGCAGAGACTTAACCAAAAAAGAGAATTTCAGACCAATATCCTTGATGAACATTGATGCAAAAATCCTCAATAAAATACTGGCAAACCGAATCCAGCAGCACATCAAAAAGCTTATCCACCATGATCAAGTGGGCTTCATCCCTGGGATGCAAGGCTGGTTCAACATACGCAAATCAATAAATGTAATCCAGCATATAAACAGAACCAAAGACAAAAACCACATGATTATCTCAATAGATGCAGAACAGGCCTTTGATAAAATTCAACAACCCTTCATGCTAAAAACTCTCAATAAATTAGGTATTGATGGGACGTATCTCAAAATAATAAGAGCTATCTATGACAAACCCACAGCCAATATCATACTGAATGGGCAAAAACTGGAAGCATTCCCTCTGAAAACTGGCACAAGACAAAGATGCCCTCTCTCACCACTCCTATTCAACATAGTGCTGGAAGTTCTGGCCAGAGCAATCAGGCAGGAGAAGGAAATAAAGGGTATTCAATTAGGAAAAGAGGAAGTCAAATTGTCCCTGTTTGCAGATGACATGATTGTATATCTAGAAAACCCCATCCCCTCAGCCCAAAATCTCCTTAAGCTGATTAGCAACTTCAGCAAAGTCTCAGGATACAAAATCAATGTACAAAAATCACAAGCATTCTTGTACACCAATCACAGACAAACAGAGAGCCAAATCATGAGTGAACTCCCATTCACAATTGCTTCAAAGAGAATAAAATACCTAGGAATCCAACTTACAAGGGATGTGAAGGACCTCTTCAAGGAGAACTACAAACCACTGCTCAATGAAATAAAAGAGGATACAAACAAATGGAAGAACATTCCATGCTCATGGGTTGGAAGAATCAATATCGTGAAAATGGCCATACTGCTCAAGGTAATTTATAGATTCAATGCCATCCCCATCAAGCTACCAATGACTTTCTTCACAGAATTGGAAAAAACTACTTTAAAGTTCATATGGAACCAAAAAAGAGCCCGCATCGCCAAGTCAATCCTAAGCCAAAAGAACAAAGCTGGAGGCATCACGCTACCTGACTTTAAACTATACTACAAGGCTACAGTAACCAAAACAGCATGGTACTGGTAACACAACAGAGACATAGATCAATGGAACAGAACAGAGCCCTCAGAAATGATGCCGCATAGCTACAACTATCTGATCTTTGACAAACCTGACAAAAACAAGAAATGGGGAAAGGATTCCCTATTTAATAAATGGTGCTGGGAAAACTGGCTAGCCATATGTAGAAAGCTGCAACTGGATCCCTTCCTTACACCTTATACAAAAATTAATTCAAGATGGATTAAAGACTTATATGTTAGACCTAAAACCATTAAAATCCTACAAGAAAACCTAGGCAATACCATTCAGGACATAGGCATGGGCAAGGACTTCATGTCTAAAACACCAAAAGCAATGGCAACAAAAGCCAAAATCGGCAAATGGGATCTCATTAAACTAAAGAGCTTCTGCACAGCAAAAGAAACTATCATCAGAGTGAACAGGCAACCTACAGAATGGGAGAAAATTTTTGCAACCTACTCATCTGACAAAGGGCTAATATCCAGAATCTACAATGAACTCAAACAAATTTACAAGAAAAAAACAAACAACCCCATCAAAAAGTGGGCAGAGGACATGAACAGACACTTCTCAAAAGAAGACATTTATGCAGCCAGAAAACACATGAAGAAATGCTCATCATCACTGGCCATCAGAGAAATGGAAATCAAAACTACAGTGAGATACCATCTCACACCAGTTAGAATGGCCATCATTAAAAAATCAGGAAACAACAGGTGCTGGATAGGATGTGGAGAAACAGGAACACTTTTACACTGTTGGTGGGACTGTAAACTAGTTCAACCATTGTGGAAGTCAGTGTGGCGATTCCTCAGGGATCTCGAACTAGAAATACCATTTGACCCAGCCATCCCATTACTGGGTATATACCCAAAGGACTATAAATCATACTGCTATAAAGACACATGCACACGTATGTTTATTGCGGCACTATTCACAATAGCAAAGAGTTGGAACCAACGCAAATGTCCAACAACGATAGACTGGATTAAGAATATGTGGCACATATACACCATGGAATACTATGCAGCCATAAAAAATGATGAGTTCATGTCCTTTGTAGGGACATGGATGAAACTGGAAAACATCATTCTCAGTAAACTATCGCAAGGACAAAAAACCAAACACCGCATGTTCTCACTCATAGGTGGGAATTGAACAATGAGAACTCATGGACACAGGAAGGGGATCATCACACTCCGGGGACTGTTATGGGGTGGGGGTAGCGGGGAGGGACAGCATTAGGAGATACACCTAATGCTAAATGACGAGTTAATGGGTGCAGGAAATCAACATGGCACATGGATACATATGTAACAAACCTGCACATTGTGCACATGTACCCTAAAACCCTAAAGTATAATAAAAAATAAAAAAATAAAAAAAAAACAAAAAAAAAACAGTACAGAGGTTTCTCAAAACTAAATATAGAGTTAAAATTATCATATGATCTAGCAATCTCACTTCTGGGTATATATAAAAAAAATTGAAATCAGTATGTTGAAGCAATATCTACACTTCTGTGTTCATTGTAGCATTATTAACAATAGGCAAAAAATGGTATAAACTGAAGTGTCTATCAACAGATAAATGGACAAAAAAACTGCTTATGTACACAGTAGAATACCACTTGCCTTTAGAAAGTAGAAAATGTTGTCATTTTCAAGAACATGCATGAACCTGAAGGACATTATTTAAGTGAAAATAAATCAGGCACAAAAAGACAAATATTGCATGATCTCACTTACGTGTAGAACCTAAAAATATAAAAGCAGAGAATAGAATGTTGGTTACTGGAGGCTTGGGTTTGACGGGAAGTGAGGAGGTGGAATGGGGAATGGAAAATTTTGACCAAAGAATACAAAGTTTCGGTTAGACAGGAGGAGTAAGTTCTCAAAATCTATTGCATAATATGATGATGATTATTATTAGCCATAGTTAATAATGTATATTTCAACGTTGCTAAAAAGATAGATTCTAAGTATTCTCACTACAAGAAAATAACAAGTATATGGGAAATGGATATGTTGTTAGCTTGATATAATTCGTGCCACAATGTGTACATGTATGAAAACATTACATTGTACCCCATAAATACAATTATTATTCATCCATTACAAATAAAAGTTTAAATGTAAAAGAATCCACATTTTTAAATTAACTCTGTGGTCATTCATAAGGATGCTTTGGGTTAACATTAGAAAACCTAATGTCAACTGGCTTAAACAGTGAACACCTTTATCATATGAAGAGTTTGCCAGTTCAAGGATCATTAAGCAGAAGCTCAGCAGCAGCATCCCAGCATGTGCTTCTTCCATCTATGCTTTTTCAGCTTCATTGTGTTTGTCTTGTACATCAAGCTAGCCTCCCTCATGGTGAGAAATTTTTTACTACAGTTCCAGTGTCATACTCATATGACAACATCTCACCAAGGGTGCAGAACTGTCTCTTCTCATGTGTTTTTTTTTAAGAGGAAAGGCATTTTACCAGAGACTCCACCAGAAGATCTACCCTCACCCTCCTTCGGTCAGTCCCATGGGTAGCCTAAAACCAATTACAAGAGGAAAGGAAAAAGAGAAAGAAAAGAAAAAAAAAATGGCTTCAGTTAATGTAAGTAATATGTATTCCCTAAGTCATACGTGAATGAGTTAACACCCAGGTCTGGCTTTAGGGTAGGTAAATAACAGTGTTTATTACACTACACCTTGGATTAGTTGTATAAATTTATATAAGGCTCTCAGGTAAATTAAAAAATACATATAATATGTATAATGGAAGCATAATTGCTATCTTTTAATCATAGTGTCACTGAGGAAATCTAATTGGCCTGGTATTTACAATGTATCTGCTAATTGTGAGTCACTGATATAGATCTGCAAAGCCTTCAAAGATGACTGAAACAGTTTCTGCTATAGTTTTACATCCTTTTGGACAATCTGAAAGAAATGAAAAAAATAGCTATAAAACAAGCATATTGTATAAAGCCACAGAAGAAAGTTAAAGATTTAATTTGGCCTAAGTTGAGGAAGACATCTAATTTAGGTAAGAGAAGAGTAAAGGAGTCAAGATAGGCTTCACAGATGAAGTGGCATTTTAGACAGACCTGGAAGGTTTGGTCGAATTCAACAGATGAAGATGATGAGGCCTAGCTCCTCAGAGGGAGGAAGGGCATGAGGGAGATGGACAGTTGTTGTATCTGCCTTTTGGCTTCCGGTCATTGTTTTCTGAGTAAGAATACCCCAGTTGTTATCTGTAGAGGCATCTGGCCTACCTTTTCATGCTTTTTCAGTCTAGATGACTTCATACACACCCTAGCCCCTGGAGTGTGTGTAATCATAGGCACATAATTTAGGCTCATCATTCTATTTTCCTGTCCATAATAGTTGGTTCAGGTCCAATCAGAGCTATCATTGAGGCTCTTTTTTGAATTACTGAGAAAATAGACATCTTTGCCACTGGATTTGAAATAGGAATTATGTAGGCCTAAAGAATCTACAGACATTTTGCCATCACATACATCTGAGACTGAGTCAACAGAGAGTTAGAAGGTGGAGATGCTGAGACCTGGCAATATCATATGAGCCCTCAATTTAACCACATGAAGAGAACCAGCTTTAATCTCTTCCATTACTTGGGTCAGTAAATTTTTTCTGCCAGCCAAGATTTTTTCTTGTTTTCTGTAGCTGGAAGTCAGACAATATAGAGTGACTCAATGGCTCCTCTTATTTAGTTGGGATGACTAAAGAAAGCTTGACTATTTCTGAGAAGTTCAGTATTAACAATCCATAACAGAGGATAGAAGTTGAAAGAACAGGCAGGTCCTACCATTAATAAAAACACAGCTTTTCTTGGATGGGCACCTTCCCTTAGCAGATAATATCTGTGGTCTACTGAGGAAGGTTACTTGAATTTATGTATTGGTAGCTGGTACTTTTTGGTAAAGCAAGCTGACTGTTGCCAGCAGAACTAAGGGCTCTGAATAAAAATCTCCCAGTGAAACACTTTTAAAATAGCTTTCTTGTGTTAAATAACTTTATGAATCAGTGCATATACTAGTCTCCTTCTTGAAGAACCATAATGAGCACACACCCTTTAAATATAATGAGAAATCTTGCTATATAAGCTTTGATTAATTTAAATAGAACCTGGAAAAGATTAATACTGGGAGCCTTTTAATAAGGAATATATAATAATATTCTGAGGAATTAGTACACAGGATAAGTTCTCGCAAGATCACATCTACACTTATTATACAGAGTAAAGACTCAGATAGAAAAACAATGCATCTGTGCTTGGTTGTACGAAATGGTTTTTATTTCAACTGGGGTTACTGCAGGAAAAAAAATAAAACATGCTTTAAGAAAATTTGGGATATTGTTTGGCTCCCTATCCTACTTCCTTAGCTTTCATAGAAGCAGTGCCTGTTAGAAGGGGACAGGATCTGAGCATCATCTATTTAATGCGAAATGAGAAAACAATACACAAGTAAGGGTCAGTGATTTGTCCAGATTCCCCAACTTGAGTCCTTGGCAGAGCCAGAAATAGGAGTCTGACCTCCTGACTCTGGCCAAGGAGAATATCATGTAGCGGTTTGTTGCTAAAAGCCTTGGAATTAGGCTGTTCATATTTCAATCCCAAGCTCTGTGATCTTAAATGTGTAATTTATTCTTCGTAAGCCTCAGCCAACTCATTTGTAGATTGAGGTTGATAATAATTGTACCTTGGTAATAGGGTCATTGTGTGAAGTAAATGGCACAATAACTTGTGAAAGCACCTTTCCAAATGCCTGTCTTATGCCAGGTACTATCAGGCATTTTGCCCAATTACTGCCTTATATCTGGGATCATGCCTAGAAGGGCCCCACGTGAGTTTGAATCTCTGATGTTGCTGTCTTGAAATTTTTGATAATTTTGAACAAAAGAGTTCACATTTAAAATTTTTACCCCTTAAATTATTTAGCTGGTCCTGCTAGCCTAATGTTTGTCACACAGTAGGTGTTCCACAAATATTAGCATAGATCAGAGGATAGATTATTAACATGCTCTAATTATCCTTTGGCAACATAAATAACTCTTTGAATACTTATTACCTCCATCTTTTTATGAGATTTAAAACCTCTTTAAAGACTTTTGTAATTTATTACAAAATTAGTGAGTTTAGTGATTTAATCATCATTCCAATTAGTTGGTGTGATTATATAAGGCTTTCCAATTATTGTGAGATTTAATGTTTAACAACCTACCATACCCATACCCCTAGGAGATGAGTTGAGAAGAAAATCAGACTCTCCATTACATAAAACCATCCTCTTGTGCAAGGGCAGGAAACTTCTACTTGGCATATAGAAGATACATGGCCTGTTGAGAGGGTGGCTGAAATTTCTCTTTGATTATATGGTGACTTTTTGCTAATCTGGCTATAAATATCTAGTGAGACTAGCCCAAATTTACCTATCCCATCATTTCTCAAAGTACATTTTGAAAAGTACGTCCCATTTAAAACGAAATGAAACAAAGCAAAAACAACAAACCAACAAATAAAACTCATCTAATAAAAGGTACTGTAATCAAATAATTTGGGGAAGATTTCCTTACACTATTCCTTACATAGAGAGTCTCATTGTACATGAACGTGTAAAAGACTGTGTTATGGGTCACAACCACTGAATTTTCACTTAATACACACTAAACATATTATTTAATTCTGGATTTTTTTTTCAATTAAAACCTATTAATAGGAGAAACACACCCAGAATAGTGGAGTAAGGACTGCCAAAAAATCTACTCCACCATAATAGCAATGAGAACATTGGCAAAATTTATAAAAATCTGCTTTTTCAGAACTCTGGAAGTTAACTTAAGGCTCACAAAACTTTCAGAAGCCCTTTTTCAAGAAAAAAGACTAAATCTCAGCAAGAACAATAAGCTTTGCAATGTCTTAATTTGTCTTACTTCCATGCCCCTCACTCCAGGTTTGAGGTTACCTGGAAAACCAGTAGCCTCAGAACCATGTAATCTGTGAAAACCAGTAATCTGACATTCATAGGATGGGTCAGAATGAGTTTGGTGAGCTCCTTTTATTAAAAAAATATTGTCATCACCAGAGAATTGTCACTGACATTTCTGGGAGCTCACTGGAAAAATACCATTCACAAAGTTTGTTTTATTTATCCTAAATGAGAGCTAACTCACAGAGGAAAATCTTATCCCCAGTGTGCTTGTTTAAAATTACCACTAGCAACTATTTAACATTTTAGCTACTTGAATTGATGAAGGAGTTGGGTCAAACAAAAAGCTAGATAATAAACTTAAGCTAAAAATCTGGAGAATAAAATGACTACAGGGAGTTTTAAAAAGCTCTGATAGAGAAAAAAAACCCCGGAAGGCCACAGTTATATACAGAGCTGCGCTCACGCCTAGGAAAAACTTGAGAAGGCTTTTATCTTTCACCTATGGATAATCTTGAGGCTCTGTACAAGAAAGAAGTGAAGACTAATGAAGCTGTGTAAACTACTGCATAGTGTTGAAGATATGCCTCAATACACAGAAAGCTTCTCAGCAAAGTATGGTACAAAACTTTAATAAAATAATTTAATAATTAGCTGACCACTAAACTTACCAAGCAAGGATTTCAATGGCCATACATGACAAAGCATGCAGACTTTACAGAATCAGTCCAGGACCATTATTAATCTAATACATAGATATAAGAACAATAGATACTGAGGAAGAAATCTGATTCCACAGTTGTCACATTTAACAAAAAATATAAAACATACCAAAAAGTATACTGTATAAATAGAAAAAAAATCAGCAAAAATAAATTATTCCTGATGATTTTCCAACACTGAAGTTACTAGAAGAAAATTTTAACCAGCATATGCATTTTTTTCAAAGAACTAAAATAAAAAAGTCTATGAAATTAAAAATAAAACATGAAAGTGTGACCTGTTAGAGAAAATAAATATATAGATTGAAATTATATTTAAATAAAATAACCAAAGGGGAATTCTGGAGAATAAAGGTACAATATTAGAGATAAAAAATTCACTAGAAGATTTCAACAGAAAATATGACCTGACAAAATAATCAGAAAATTTGAAAATAGGTCACTTCAGACTATTCAGTCTGAGGAAAAAGATTATTCTTGTCTGAGAAACAGGAAGCAAAAGGAATGAAGGAAAATGAAGAAAACCTCAGACTTCTGTGGGATGTCATCAAGCATACTAACACATGCATAACAGGAGATCCAGAAGAATAGGTTAGACAGAAATGGGGGAAAGTACATAAAATTAATAATGACCCCAAATTATCAAATGTGATGAAAAACATTAATCTGAATATTCAATAAGTTTAGTTGGATAAACAGAGATTCAACCTAGATACATCTTAGTTAAACTCTTGCTATTCAAAGACAAAGAAGTACTGAAAGCAACAACAGAAACATGACTCATCAAACACAAAATGTCTTCAGTAAGATTAACAGCTGACTTCTTATCAGAAACTATGGAAGATAGAGAAAACAATGTGCTGACAAAAACTATTGTCAACCAATAATCCTATATCCAGTGAAACAAGCATTCAAAAATGGCATTCCCAGAAAATAAAAAATGAAGAGGATTCATCACCAATAATACCATTATACAAAACTATTTTAAAAGAGTCCTTTAGGCTGACATATAATTATAGCAGAAAGTAACACTAATCAACACAAAGAAATAAATAGTACCAGTAAAAATACCAGTAACTGCATAGACAAATATAAAACATTATGTATAATTTAGCTTGTTACATTTTTCATCATCTGATTTTAAAAATTTAAACTTAATAAAACAATAGTTATATATGTGCGTTAATGGATTATAATGAATAAAGAGATGACATATATAAATAATACAGCAGAGTGGGGAAATGGGTATGAACCTATATTGAGACAACATTTTTTTGTATACTATTGAAATTAAGTTGGCATTAATGATACAAATGACATTATTTGAAATTAAGATGTTAATTTTAACCATAGGGCAAAAACAAAAACAGTTTGAAATATAGTAAAATAAATAAAAAGTGGATTAAAATGGTGTACTAGATAATCTCTTTTTAAAAACATAAAAGGCAGCAATAGAGGAAAAAACAACAAAAGGTATAAAAAATAGTAAAAAACAAATAACAAAATGGCAATCGTAGAGACTACATTAGCATTAATTACATTAAGTATAAATGAATAAAACATTTCATTCAAGAAGCACATTCAACCTTGCTGTGTATGAGGACACACATTAACTCAAAGACACAAATAAGTTGAATGTACAATAATGAAAAATAATGTACTATGCTAACCAAAGAAAGTTAGAGAGGTTTTAGTACAATTGGTCTAAATAGATATTAAATAAAATATTGCTAAATAAAAAAGGACACTTTTTAATGATAAAGGGCTAAATCTATCAGGAAAACTTAAACACTCATAAACATATATGCATCTATTAAAAGAGTCTCAAAATTAATGAAATAAAAATTGGCATAATATGATGGGCAAGGAAAATTCAACAATAGTTTTAGAAACTAATATTCAACTTAGAATCATCTATTTCAATTTCAAAAGTTTTTGTTGCTATATCTTTATGTTCATTGATTCTTCCCTTAGTGTGTCCAGTCTACTGGTGAGCCCATCAATGGTATTCTTTATTTATTTTAGTGTTTCTGCCTTCTAGCATTCATTTCTGCTTTTCTTCTAGAGTTTTTTCTCTCTGCTTTTATTACGCATATATTCTTCTATGTTGCCCACTTTTTTCTCTGCAGCAATAAGCATATTAATTACAGTTATTTAAATTCTCAATCTGATAAGTTCTACATCTCTGCTATAACTGAGTCTTATTTACTTGCTTTATCTCTTGAGATTATATTCAGTGCCTTTTAGTATGTCTTGCAACTTTTTGTTGAGAACTAGAAATGATGTATTAGGAAATAGAAATGGAGGTAAATAGGCCCATAGTATGAGGATTTATGTTTATCTGGCTAGGGTTTACATTGTGTTCATTGTTTGCCATGGCAGTTGGTGGCTGAGGCTTCAATTTCCTCTGGCATCCTTATTTTTGTCTCCTCTGTTATTTCTGAGTTTCCCTAGGAAATGTTTATTAAAGTATTAGATTTGCAGTTCATTTTGTTATAATCCTCTGTTGTTATGTAAGAGAATTTTTGATGTGGTGGTAAGGTGTTGGAGAATGTACGAGTCAGTTTTCATGCTGCTGATAAAAACATACCTGAGACTGGGCAATTTACAAAAGAGAGAGGACTATTAGTTTTACAGTTCCACCTGGCTGGGGAGGCCACACAATCATGGTAGAAGGTGAAAGCCATATCTTATGTGGTGGCAGACAAGAGAAGAGATCTTGTGCAGGGAAACTCCCCTTTTTAAAACCATCAGATCTCGTGAGACTCATTCACTATCACAAGAACAATGCAGGAAAGACCCACCCCCATAATTCAATCACCTCCCACAGGGTTCTTCCCATGACATGTGGGAATTGTGGGAGATATAATTCAAGATGGGATTTGGGTGGGGACAAAACCAAACCATATCATGTCATTCCTGGCCCCTCCCAAATGTCATGTCCTCACATTTCAAAACCAGTCATGCCTTTCCAACAGTCCCCCAGAGTCATAACTCATTTTAGTATTAACTCAAAAGTCCATAGTCCAACATCTCATCCGAGATGAGGCACGACCTTTCAACCTATGAGCCTGTAAAATCATAAGCAAGTTAGTTACTTCCTAGGTACAATGGGGCGTACAGACATTGGGTAAATACAGCCATTCCAAACAGGAGTAATTGGCCAAAACAAAGGTGCTGCAGGCCCCATGCAAGTCCCAAATCCAGCAGGGAAGTCAAATCTTAAAGCTCCCACATGATCTCCTTTGACTCCATGTCTTGGATCTAGGTCACATTGATGCAAAAGGTGGGTTCCCATGGTCTTGGGCAGCTCCGCTCCATGGCTCTGCAGGGTACAGCCTCCCTCCTGGCTGCTTTCACAGGCTGGTGTTGAATGTCTGTGACTTTTCCAGGCACACAGTGCAAGCTGTCAGTGGATCTACCATTCTGGGGTCCAGAGGACAGTGGCCCTCTTCTTGCAACTCCACTAGGTGATGCCCCAGTAGAGACTCTGTGTGGTGCCTCCAAACCCACATTTCCTTCTGTGCTGCCCTAGCAGAGGTTCTCCATGAAAGCTCTGCCCATGCATGGGCATCCTGGCATTTCCATATATCTTCTGAAATCTAGGAGGAGGTTCCCAAACCCCAATTCTTGACTTCTGTGCACTCACAGGCTCAACACCATGTGGAAGCTGCCAAGGCTTGGGGCTTGCACCCTCTGAAGCCAGGGTCCAAGCTCTATGTTGGCTCTTTTCAACCACAGCTGGAGTGGCCATGACACAGGGCACCAAGCCCCTAGGCTGCACACAGCACAGGTATCCTGGGCCTAGGCCAAAAAACCACTCTTTCTTCCTAGGCCTCTGAGCCTGTGATGGGACTGCCAGGAAGACCTCTGACATTCTCTGGAGACATTTTCCCCATTGTATTGAGGATTAATAGTCATCTCCTCGTTATTTATATAAATTTCTGTAGCTGGTTTGAATTTCACCACAGAAAATGGGATTTTCTTTTCTATTGCGTTTTCAGGCTGCAAATTTTCCAAACTTTTACACTCTGCATCCCTTTTAAAACTGAATGCCTTTAACAGCACCCAAGTCACCTCTTGAATGCTTTGCTGCTTAGAAATTTCTTCCACCAGATACCCTAAATCATTTCTCTTCAGTTCAAAGTTCCACAAATATCTAAGGCAGGGGCAAAATGTCACCAGTCTCCTTGCTAAAACATAGCAATAGTCATGTTTGCTCCAGTTCCCAACAAGTTCCTCATCTCCATCTGAGACCACCTCAGCCTGGGCCTTCTTGTTCATATTGCTATCAGCATTTTGGGCAAAGCCATTTCACAAGTCTCTAGGAAATTTGAAACTTTCTCACACTTTCCTGTCTTCTTCTGAGCCCTCCAAGCTGTTTCAAACTCAACCTGTTACCCAGTTCAGAAGTCACTTCCACATTTTTGGGTATCTTTTCAGCAGCACTCCACTCTATTGGTACCAATTTACTGTATTAGTCTATTTTCATGCTGCTGATAAAGACATACCTGAGACTGGGCAATTTACAAAAGAAAGAGGTTTATTGGACTTTCAGTTCCACGTGGCTGGGGAAGCCTCACAATCATGGCGGAAGGTGAAATCATGTCTCACATGGCAGCAGACAAGAGAAGAGAGCTTGGACAAGGAAACTCCACTTTTTAAAACCATCAGATCTCTTGAGACTCATTCACTACCCCAAGAACAGTGCAGGAAAGATATGCCCCCATAAATCAATCACCTCCCACCGGGTTCCTCCCACAACACATGGGAATTGTGGGAGGTACAATTTAAGATGAGATTTGAGTGGGGACACAGACAAACCTTATCAGGGGAAAAAAATGGTTCTACAGTCTTATAATTATTCTCAGTCTTTCAGTGAGCTTGTGTCCCTCTGTCCCTGGCTTGTGACCATCACAAATGTCTCACCCTAAGTGAGAATGAAAGGCTAGAGTGTGGAGTCAAATATTACCCTCCCTGTATATCAATTAGGTTCTGATAAAGTAGTTTCCTTTGAAAGAAAGTGAGAAGAAAACTCTATAGGAATATTTCAAAATGGTTACTTTTAGTATCTCCCTGCTAGAAGCATAAGAGGATTGTTTTCTGATCGTCACTTTGAGAAGAAGGCCCCTGAGATTAGGTCTCAGGATTTTTTAACTCTCAAGCTAGTTGACAGTCATTCTTTAGAAATTTGTCAGTTACGGGTTTTTTTTTTTTTTTTTTTTTTTTTTTCTAACGGTTTCTGGCTCCAGCATCTTTAGATCCTGGTAAACTATAATTTGCCCATTTCTTCCATTTTTAGGAAATTATTTTGTCCTGTGACTTCAGTTCTCTGATGGATCTAATCAGTTGCTGATTTTCAGTGTGTTCAGTTTTTTCTTATTGTAGGATGACAGCAATCACTTCCAAGTTCTTTATATGTTGGAGTAAAAAGTCAGAAATCTAGATATTTTAAATGATGTAAAGAACAACTAGGCAGAAGGCTGAAAAGGAAATAGAAAACCTGAGCCCCTGGGTAAGTCAACTAGACATAACAGACAACTACAGAAAAATTCACCTAATGACAACAAAACACAGAATCTTCTCAATGTACACAGAACAACTGCCAGGGAAGACTACATGTGAGGCCACAAAGAGGCATCCATAAATGTAAAATAGTCAAAAATCATACAAAATATAGTATATGACCAAAATGAAATAAAATTAAGAGTCAAAAGGAAAGTAAAATTTGGTAAATTACAAATATAAAGAATTTTTTAAAAATATTCTCCTAATCAGTAAATTAAAGAAAAACACAGTTAATTAGAAAATAGTTTCAGATGAATAAAAACAAAATCACATGTCAAACTTATAGGATGTAGATAAGAAGTGCATGGAGGGTAGTTTGTAGCTCTAAACATCTGTAAAAGAGAGAAACTTCTCAGTAAGATAAAGGATGTCTATGAAAATTCCAGGGCTAACATCATATCCAATGGAATATAATTGAATACTATTCCTCTAAGATCTCAGTCAAAACAAGTCTTTCTGGACCCACTGTTTCTATTCAACATTTTACTGGGGATTGTAGGGCAATTAGGCAAGAAAAGAAAATGAATATATCCAGTATAGAAAGAAAGAAGTAAAACTATTTATACTCTCAGATAATATTATGTTGTATATAAAAAATTCCAAGGAAACCACATGCATGCACACATATATGCACACAAGCACACATATGCACACACAAAAGTATAATGATAAGTAATTACCAAGTTTTCAGTATGAAAGGCAATGTACAAAAGCCGATTGTATTTCTATACATTAGCCATTCAAAACCTGGAAGTGAGATTTAAAAAGAAGTCTACTTATAATAGCATCAAAGAGAATAAAAACTATGAATAAATTCAGTAAACAAAGTGCTAGATTTGTACGCTAAAAAGTACAAAACATGGTTGAAAAAATTTTAAATTACCATAATCAGAAAGATGCTTTAGTATACATGAATTGAGACTTTATATTGTTGACTGTACATTACTCCTTCAATTGATCTATAAATTCATAGCAATACCTATCGATGTTCTAGTTAAATATTTACAGAAATTGGTAAATTGTTCCTCGCATTCATACAAAGATGCAAAGGATTCAAAACAACCTTGAAAATGAAGAACAAAGTTGGAAGATTATTTGTCAATCTCAAAATAGATTTTAAAGGTACAGTATTTGAAACAGTGTGGTACTGGCATAAAGATGGACATACAAATCTGATTACCTATCAACAAATCTTTAAATTTATAGGCAGTTGGTTTTTAACAAGGATGCCAAGACGATTCTGTGGAAAAGAATAGTATTTTCAACAAATCGTACCTGGATAACTGGATATTGCATTCAAAAGAATGAAGTTAAATTTCCTTCTTCCTTAAACCATACGATAAAAATTATTTCAGATTGAATCATAGGAGTAAATGTGTCTGAAAACTTAAAATACATTAAGGAGATTCCTTAAAGACATAAAAGTAGAACTACCATTTGATTCAGCAATCCCACTACTGGATATCTACCCAGAGGAAAAGAAGTCATTACACGAAAAAGATACTCTCACACGTATGTTTATAGCAGCACAATTCGTGACTGCAAAAACATGGAACCAACCCAAATGCCCATCAATCAACAAGTGGATAAAAAAACTGTGATATACATATATACATATACATATATACACATATACATATATACATATACGTATATACATATACATATATACACATATTATGTACATACATATACATATATACACATATACGTACATACATATGCATATATACATATATGTATATATGCATATGTATATCAGTATCCTATACATATACACATATATACATATATACATATGTATACATGTATATATGTATACATATGTGTATATATAAACACATATACATATACATATATATATGTATATATGTGTATTATATGTGTATACACATATATGCACATATGCGTATATGTTCTTCATGTGTATATATATATATACATATGTATATATGATGGAATATTACTCAGCCATAAAAAGGAATGAGTTAATGGCATTTGCAGCGACCTGGATGAGATTGGAGACTATTATTCTAAGTGAAGTAACTCAGGAATGGAAAGCCAAACATCGTATGTTCTCACTCATGAGTGAGAGCTAAGCTATGAGGATGCAAAGGCATAAGAATGACACAGTGGACTTCGGGCACTCAGGGGTAAGGATAGGAAGGGGGCAGGGATAAAAGACTACAAATAGGGTGCACTGTATACTGCTCAGGTGATGGGTGCACCAAAATCTCACAAACCACCACTAAAGAAACTGACTCATGTAACCAAACACCATCTGTTCCCTGGTAACTTATGGAAATTAAAAAAAAATACGCTAAGGAAATTATGAGGGTAAATCTTTGTGATCTTGCATTGGCAATGATTTTTAGATCTGACACCAAAATCACAAGCAACAAAAGAAAATATAAATTAAACTTCGTCAAAATTTAAATCTTCTGTTCTTCAAAAGACAGCATTAAGAAAATGAATAGACAAATCCAATGCAAATCGAAATCACAATGAGATACCACTTGGATCCCACTAAGAAGGCTACAATTGAAAAGATAATAAAAGTTTTGGTGAGGAGTGGGAGAAATTGGAACCCTTATACATTGCTGGAATGTAAGATAGTGCAGCTATTTTGAAAAACAATTTGGTAATTCTTCAAAATGTTAAACAGACTTACCCTGTGACCCAGGAATTTTGTGCGTGTATACACACACACACACACACACACACACACACACACGTTTATTTTATATATATGTGCGTATACCATATATATGTATACGCACATATGTATATAATATGTGCGTCTATATATTTCATGTCTATATAAAATACAAATGTCCCCACAAACGTTCATAGCAGCATTATTCATAATAGCCAAAATATGCAAACAATCCAGTATCTAAGAGCTGATGATGGATTAAAATGTGGCATATGATTAGAAGACTGACACTACCTAACTTCACAACAAACAATAAAGCTGCAGTAATAAAGACAGTGTGGCATTGGTAAAGGGGTCAACAAATACATCAGTGGAACAGAGTAGAGATCCCAGAAATAGACCCATACAGTCTAGTATCTATTAACTAATAGATATTTGACAAAGGAGTAACGACATTTCGTGTGAAAAAGACTAGAATTTTCAACAAGTAATGTTGGAACAATTGGACATCCACACTCAGAAAAATGAATCTAAGTAGAGACTTTCTACCTTTCACAAAAGTCAACTCAAAATAAATCAGAAACCCAAATATAAAATAAGAAGCTATTCAACCCCTAGAATATAAAAAAGAAGAAAATATAGATGACGTTGAATTTGGTGATGACTTTTTAGATATAATAACAAAAGCATGATCCATATAAAAAAAGTAGTAAGTCGGACTTCATTAATAATATAACTTCTGATCTGTGAAAGGCACTTTTAAGAGAGTGAAAAGATAAACCACAGATTAGAAGAAAATATTTTCAAAATACATTATCTGATAAAGGAATAATATTCAAAATAAATAAAGAACTCTTAAAACTTAACAATAAGCCAAAAAAAGAAAAAACACAATGATAAGAAAGCAAACAACAAAATTGAAAAACGGGCAAAATATATGAACTCAGTTTACCAAAGAAGATAGATAGATGTCAAATAAGCATATGAAAAGATGCTCAACATTATATATAATTAGATAATTAATTGCAAATGAAAATGAGGTACAACTACACACCTATTAGATCACTAAAAGCCAAGGCACGGACACCACCAAATGCTGGTGAAGATATAGAACAACAGGAGCTCTCATTCATTGTTGGTGGGAAATGCATACTAGTATAGCCACTTTAAACATTAATTTGGCAGTATTTTACAAAATAAACATAGTCAGTCCATATGATCTAGCAATCTTCCTCTTGGTATTTACCCAAATGTGTTGAAAATTTATGTGGGCATAAAAATTTGCATATGCATGTGTATAGCAGCTTTACTGATAAGTAGTAAAATCTGGAAGCAACCAAGATGTCCTTTAGTAGGTGAACTTATAAACACCTTGGTACATCTGTACGATGGAATACTATTCAACAATAAAAAGCAATGGGCCATCAAGCCACAGAAAAAAAAAAAAACACAGAGTAATCAGATACGTATACTGGTAAGAGACAGGGGCCAATCTGAAAAGGTACATTCTGTATCAGTCCAACTATATGTACTTCTGGAAAAGGCAAAACTATAGAGACAGTAAAAAGATAAGTGGTTGCCATGGACATGGATGGAGGAGGGAGAAATATATAGTTAGAGCATAGGGGATTTTTTAAGATGGAGGAACTATTTTGTATGATACTGTAACACTAGATAGATACATTTTTTCAAAACACATAGATTATACAACACAAAGAAAAAATTAATGTAAGCTGTGGACTTCAGTTAATAATAATGTCAATACTGGTATTGTCAACAAGGTCAGTACTGGCTCATCAAATGTAACAAACATATCACACTAATGCAAGAGATTAATAATGGGAGAAACTGTGGAGGGAGCGGAGGGGTGCATGTCGGAACTCTGCACTTTATGCTCAATTTTTCTGTAAACCTAAAATTACTCAAAAATAAAGTGAATTAAATATGTAAAAAGGAAAAAAATGTGCTATCTTTATACTATGGAGTGTTATTCAGCTACAAAATGAAATAGCATACTGATGGATGCTGCAACATGGATGAACATTGAAACATTATGTTCAATGAAAAAAGCCAGTGACAAAAGACAAGATATTATACGATTCCATTTATTACATTAATGTCCAGAATGGACAAACCAATAGATACAGAGTGTAGATCGCTGGTTTTCAGGCTCTAAAATAGGGAGAAATAGAGAGAGACTGCTAATAGATTTATTTGGGAGATGATAAAATGTTATAAAAATTTTTGGAATAACAATTGAAAATTCTGTGAATATACTAAAAACATTAAATTGTACATTTAAAAAGGGTAATGATATCTAAATTATATATTAATATAATTAATACAATTGTTAAAAATATCCCCCAAATGATATTGACCTAACACAGTACAATTTAATAACTGGAACTTCAGTGTAATTTTACTGAATGTTAATTAATTTGAGAAAAAAAAGGATTTTGTGCTTAGATGACTAATCTTTTAAAGATACAGTAGCACCAATCACTAAAAACACATTCAATGTAGAAAATATTGTAGTTTTCATTGGTGAATTAATTTGTTAACTGTATTCAAAATAAATTGCTAACATGTCAATGAAGATTTACAAAATACTAACAAACTACAAATCATATTATCCTATAAGACTTGGGAAATGTTCATTTGTATTAATAATATGGATTCAAATCTTTATATTAAACAAAATGCATCTATATTTGATTACGGTGGTATAGTTTCTCATTCGAATGGGATCTGAGATGGGAGAAACCATATTCTACAACAGTGCTGTCCAAAAGAATTTTCTGAGATGACGGAAATGTTCTGTTTCTGCATTGTTTAAATTGGCAGGCACTGCCCACATGTAGGTACTAAGCCTTTGAATGTGGTTACTGCAACTGAGGAACTTTATTTTTATTTAATGTGCACTGATATAAATTAAAATATATATTTAAATACCAGCTAGAGGTGCTAGTACTGAAATCAGTTGAGAAGTGGGAGGAGAAATTCAGTGGCTTCTTTTTTTCTACTTCCTCAATTGCTCCCCCTCTTCCTACCCTCCTTACCGTGATTAAATAGTATCAGTCATAAAACAAGTGCTAAATGAACAGGCTAAAAAACAAGTGATGATTTTTTTCTGAATCTGCTTACACATGTATTTGCTATATTAGTAAAATAATTAGTTTTGATTTAAAATTCCTTCATTTCTAATGAATGCTAATTAAAATTTAGATAAGTGTGATATAAAGGTAGCACTTACTATCAGCATTAGCAAATAGCAGAAGCATTTCAAAATTCAAATGTTTTTCTAGGAAAATGGTAGAAGTTAATCAACTAATCTCTTCAAGTAATGCTCTCATGTCAATGTATTAATTAAATCAAACATAAATTATTCCCTTTCTAATATATAAACATTGTATCTATAATATAAATTAGTTAACAGTGGCACACAATAACATTCAAGAAATTCAGTATTTCGTTAAGATCTAAGTTACACTCTTTCCCTATTGATATAGACTGTGGGTTGTTTTTATTTGGATTTGCTTTGTTTTTATTCCCCTGAGTATACAATGACATTCGCTATCTGATATCAGCTTGAGACTTGTCAGGGTTGTCTGTGTTTATATAGTTTATAAGATTGCTGTTGCCTTTCATGCATGTGTTAGGACAATTGTTTCCTTTCTGCCAAACCTAATCAAGGAATTGTTATGTCTATCTTCTCTCTTTCTCCAAACCACAGCCCACTCAAGAACAGTTTAGCCCCTGAAGTGGGCATGATATTATTCTTGTTCATAAACACAGTTATTTTAAACCACGATTGAGAGCTGTGTGTCTTATATTACCATCATACTTTCATCTGTGGGAAAACCCTTTTCTCTATTCAAAGACTAATACCTTTAGATATAATAGATGACAGCAACCCAACTCTAAAATAAAATCACTTGTAACCAGTTGCCTTTGGCTAACTGAGGTAAGGAACACTGGATGTTAAATTCTACTTCACAGACAGAGAGAGGGGAAGGGAGAAGGAGACAGCGGGGGTGGAGGGCACGGAGAGAAGGGGAAGGAGGAGAGGTAGGAGGAAAGTGAGAGGGAAGAGCGAGAGAGCCTGAGAAAATTCTGCTTGACACAATTCCTTGTGCAACATTGTGTATCTCAGGAAGAGAGGAAGATTCAAACTGCACCTACCATTGAGAGCTTCTGATTTGACTTGGATACGGAGGGAGGATAGAATCTGGTAAAATTGTAACAGTGTCATGCTAGTATTATTTGTCACTACATTGAATTCATTAACTTTTTCCCATGCACTGTTCCAGGTATTAGGGGATACAACTAGGAGTGAAAAAATGAGATGGCCGCTTTTAAATTTACATTCTAGAAGTTGAGTTAGAAAATAGGTGCAAGATCTAAGTTTATTATTGTATCACCTCGTTTCCACGAAGCAATTTCCTTACCAGTTACGTTTTGCTATGTAGCAAACCATACTCAAAGTTGGTAGCTTAAAACAACAAACTTTTTAGGCTCACAATTATGGGGGTCCATTGGGCAGTTCCTCTGGTTGAACTCAGCTGGGCTCATTATGAGTCTGCAGTCAGCTGGCAGTAGCTGACAGATTGGCTGGCAGTTGGATAACCTAGAATGAACTCACTCCCAAGTCTGGCATTTGGCAGGTTGTCAGATGTGGCAAAGATATGGGCCTGTAAGCTTTAGCTTCCTCACACAGTGCAGGAATGCAAAAGCAGCAACAGCCAAAGCTGCAAAAGATCATGAATCCTGGGTTCAGAACCAGAACAAGGTCACTTTTGCCATAGGCAAGTCAAAATGCCACAGCACAGTAAAAAGTGTGGAAGATTTAAACCCCATGTTTTAATAAGGGGTACTGCAAAGTATTGTGGCAATTTTTGACACACAACTGCAGTCTCCATTGCAGATCTTTTAGCATTCTGCAACCATTATTTCCCACTAATTGTTATTTCTGTTCATTCTCAAGAGCTGATAATATTTTTAAATTAAGAAAAAATGAACACAGTAAATTATGTTTCTGTCGAGCAATATGTGCATAAAAGATTAAGTGAACAGGCAAATGCCCAAATGGCACACAATTATTTCATGGCAGATTAAGAAAGCTTCAGCAGGTGCTATTTTTAAAACCAAGATGCTCTTCTGTAGTGACAGATGCTGCTGCTCTGGGGATGTCTTTCAATAACAGAATACTTTCACCAGAAAAAGAATTTAAACTGGTATAATGGTGTCCCCAGAACAAAGGTACTCTAGGCACTAGAAAGCCCTAAAGATACTGATGTTATTGATCTTGGTTTGCTCTTTTAATGCATCCACAAAGAAGAAAATGTACACATATCACAATTCATAACATTTGCAAGGCACTTTGGTGCAACAGTTCAGGAGCATTTAATAATTTAAGTTTCATTGATTATGGCATTGCTTCCATGGTATATTCCCCACCAAAACCCCATAATCAGCTACTATTCAGGAATAAATTTTTTTTTTCAATTAGCCTCTAGGAAAGAGGGGTTTCCACCACAGGTCTGGGAAATCTGCAAATTTTAAAATGCAACGTAACTAAAACATACATAATGTAACAGGAGTGCAGCCTGAGTGAAATGACCTGAAAAGAGAGTGTAAAGAGTAGAAAAATTGAGTGCTCAAACATAGCAAAATCCTAAAAGATCCTAGTTACAATAGTCATGTAGCCTTCTACAGCATCTAGACCATCCCCTACTTGATACCTGCATCCCTGTTATGAGGTCCACATTGTGAAATCACTTAGGGGGGAAAAATAATTGTAATAATGGAGAGCTCACTACTTTTGTGTTTGTAAAGTTTTCAAATTATCTACTTATGCATTTATGTAACTTTGTAAAGTCCACAATTTAACATTCTCTCTGCTAGCAAGAAAAACAATGTCTGGAGGTATTTTGAGTTGTCACAAGTGTGGAGGAGAGATGCTACTGGCATCCACTTGGGAGAAACCAAGGATGCTGCTAAACATCCTACAGTGCACAGCACAGCCTCCCACAACAAACAATGATTAGTTCCAAAATTTCAATAGTGCTATAGTTAAGAAACACTGAATTACATTAGAAAGCATGTGAAATAGACTCTACTTTGAGAATAAATATATAATATGGCTGTACAACCAAAAGTCCCAGTGTGTAATTTGTTATTATTAACTTAACAGGTGTGATGGTTAATACTGCATGTCAGTTTGATTGGATTGAAGGATGCAAAGTATTAATCCTGGATGTGTCTGTGAGAGCCTTGCCAAAGGAGATTAACATTTGAGTCAGTGGGCTGGGAAAGGTAGACCCAACCTTGATCTAGGTGTGCAAAATCTAATCAGCTGCCAGCCGAGTTAGGATAAAAGGCAGAAGAATGTGAAAAGACTAGACTGGCTTAGCCTCCCCGCCTACATCTCCCATGCTGGATTTTTCCTGCCTTCAAACATTGGACTTCAAGTGCTTCAGCTTTGGGACTTGGACTGGCTTCCTTGCTCCTCAGCTTGTAGACAGCCTATTGTGGGACCTTGTAATTGTGTGAGTTTAATACTCCTTAATAAACTCCCATATATACATGTCCCTCTAGAGAAGTGCTGTCCCTCTAGAGAAGCTGTCCCTCTAGAGAAGCCTGACTAATATACCAGGGTATGGCTTCACTAGTGAATTCCACCAAATATCTAAAAAAGAATTAACATCAATTCTTCTCCAACTCTTCCAAAAAATTGAAAGAGGAAGGAACACTTCCAAACTCATTTTTTGAGGCTGACATACACCTGATACCAAAGTCAGACAGTGACACGAGAATAAAATTACAGGCCAATAACCCTGAAGAATATATGTGTAAAAATCTTGAACAAAATGCTAGCAAACTCCGTCAGAGTAAGGGTTTAGAGAGAAGGACTCATAGAAGATCACTTGGTTCTAAAAGTTCTTTTGGGAAAGTAACTTTCTTCATTTAACTTTTATTTTAAATTATTTTAGATAAGTTAAATAACAGGGAGTTACAGATAGTAAGTTCCTCTACATCTTTTACCCAGCTTCCCTTAATGTTAACATCTCATATAACCATAGTGCATGTATCAAAAACAAGAATTTAACATTGATACCAAGCTAAAACTATAAATTATTTGGATTTCAACAGTTTTGCCACTAATGGCCTTTTTGTATTCTAAAATTCAGTCTAGGATTCCACATTGCATTGAATTTTCATGACCACATGAACTTTTTCAATCCGGGATGATTTCTAAGTTTTTCCTTGTCTTTTAGGATCTTGACACTTTTTAAGAGTAATAAGACTTTTGTGGAGTGTCTTTCAATGCAGATATCTGAAGATATCTCATGATTAGATTGGGGTGATGTATATTTTTAAAAAAGATCACATAGGGCCGGGAGCAGTGGTTCATGCCTGTAATCCCAGCACTTTGGGAGGCTGAGGAGGGCGGAACCAAAGGTCAGGAGTTGGAGACCAGCCTGGCCAATATGGTGAAACCCCGTCTCTACTGAAAATACAAAAATTAGCCAGGTGTGGTGGCGGGCCCCCGTCCGTAGTCCCGGCTACTTGGAAGACTGAGGCAGGAGAATCGCGTGAACCCAGGAGGTGGAGCTGGCAGCGAGCCGACATTGTGCTATTACACTCCAGCCTGGGTGACAGAGCAAGACTCCATCTCAATTAAAAAAAAAAAAATGATCACAGAAGAGAAGTCTCAATGTACCCTTCTCATTGCATCAAATCAGTGCATTATACACACGAACTTACGACACGTCCTCAGCTTGCAGACAGTCTATTGTGGGACCATGTAATTGTGTGTGTGTTTTGTTATTATAGTGTTCCAAATTTGGTCATTTGAAATTCTTTCCATTTGGCCTCTGCCCAATTTCTCCTTAGTTTCTTTACAGTAATATTTTCCCTTCCTGTATTATATTGAATAGAAATGAGTCACTAAATCTGACCAATACTCAAGGGAAAAGGAATTAAGCTTCACTTTCTGGAGAGAAAAATATCAAATAATTTGTAAAAAGGTTAAAGCCACCAAAGAAACTAATATTTTATCAGAGATATGTCCAAGCTATGCAAATAATCTACATTTTAAACTATGCCCATTAATTTTACCATTTCTCGGTGGATCTTGCCTGAAGTGGTTATTACTGAGGCATTTTAATGGAGATTTTATTTTTTCTACAAATTATTTGGAATTCTTATAAAAGAAAAATATTCTTTCTCCACCATTTATGTATTTATTCAATCATTTGTTTAGACAAATTTTGATGCATATGTATTTCATGTGTTATAATCAACTATTATTATTCAGTTTATTGTTCATATGATGGAGCTTTATCATTCTGACATACCTCTATCCTTTCTTTTACCTAAAGCATCCATTTACTTTTTTGGTCCCATGAGATATTGCAGGCTTATTGTGTATTTTCCCTCCTCCAGCTCTAGAATTAGCCATTTCTCCAAGGATCTCTGATTCCTTTAATTGAAGAATGATATTTAGAAATCAAGATCTGGATTCTAGTTATGTTCATTGCTACTGTGGTGTCATTACTTCTAGGTCCTGTCAAAGAAGAGAAATAGGAAATATATTGGCTTATACTAACCCACACATATCAAGGCTTCTGTTTTTTTGGTAACATCACTTTATTGAGGTATGACTGACTTGTAAAAAGCTGTGCATATCTAACACTTACAGTAGATGAATTTAGAGATAAATATGCACCATGAAATCATCACCATTATCAATGCCATAGACATCTCCATCAATTTAAAAAGTTTCCTTCTGCTTCTATAATCACCATAATTAACACTATTGATTAAAAACGCTTTACATAAAATCTACTCTCTTAGCAAGTTTTAAGTATGCAATACGGTAGTGCTAGCTATAGGTACTATGTTGCATAGTAGAGCTCAAGAACTTATTTTATGTGTCAGATAGACTACAGTTCCACTATTTCCACTTTTCCTATTCCATTTATACATTGAGATATCACATTTATTTTTGCATAATAAACATATTTTCTTTGTCTCTCTTGTATATGTCCTTGGATGTTTTTATTATATGTGCTCGAAAATCTTTTTCTGCAAATGCCAACACCTGGGATATCTTAAGGTCAGTTTGTACTGACTTTTTTTCCCCTTTAGGCTTTGAGTCACATTTTTCTGTTCCCTGCATGTTTAGTAATTCTTCTATTGCATGTCAAATACCATGTATTCTATACACCAGTGATTCTGGATCTCTCAATTGTCTTCCTCTAAAGAATGTTAAATTATCTTATGGTAGGCAGCTGACTTGTCTAGTTTTGAACTGCAAACTCTATTGCTCCTGTAGTAGGAAACTGCTAAAACTTCTGCTTAATTCCCTCATCCTGTGTTCTTATAGCATCCCACCTGACCCCTTGGAATTTCTTCCTTGTAAAAACATCTCAATGTCAGTCATGGAGACAGGCTGAGTTTATAAATAAATTTGCAGGCTTCTTCCTCAAAGTCTTTCTGTTTTCTGGGACTTCATTTAATTTTCAGTATATCTGTTGGCCCCAGACTCAGTCCTCTAATGTCTCAACCCAGTAGGACTCTTGTTTTGTGTTCTAATCACTCTATGCCCTGAGCCAGAGAGGATACCCAAGGTAAACTGTTGTCAATCTGAATAATCTCCATTATAATTTCCTTAAGATTCAACTTCTTTCCAGATTTTGCTAACTTTTTCTTGCCTGCTCATGCCTTCAAATAGATTTTTTAAAACATATTTATCATTGTGTACATTTATGATTTATGGAAGGGTTATGCTAATAAAATCAACACCTTTATTACAAGAATTAGAACTCCCTTTAGTAGAGTTTTGCTTATAAAATCATGTTCTCAAAATAAAGAAACAAATGAATTTTTTCTAATCTTGGGTCACATCAGTTGTGTTTTGTACATTATTATTTATTCTTTAAAATATATCACTGTAGATTTTGCATTTTCCAGGGCTATTTTGACATGCTTATGTCAAAATTTACTGCTTCTCTCTATTATGATGTCTTATTATTTTTTAACATGTAAAACAGAAAAATAGCCAGCAGTAAGAGATGACTTTTAATATAAATAACAATTCTTACAATGCCAAAAAATCTTTTACAAAAGGTGGTTATAAGGTATCATTCTTGGATTAGGCATTTCATTATCTAAAGAGAGTATGCATCTGATTGATGAACACACTGGGACAGATTCATTTACACTGTTAACTCATTTGTCCTCTTTAAAAAGTATAATTTTCAGAGAGTATTATGCTATATTGGTAATAATAATTATAGCTGTATTGTCAAGTTCCTGTATACCTGGTCTTATTTTTAGGACTAGACATACATTATTTCATTTAATTTCTATAACTTAAGGTGTGTATTGAATCTGTCTTTCATAAATTACCATACTTTTGACAGGAAAATGAAATTTTTCCAATGTCTCCAATAAAGGGAGAAGTAGAACCAGGAGTTCAGAGAGGAGCAAGGAGATTAGAGCTGGAAAAATGCCACAGAAAAGATCTATGGAAATTTACAACATATTGTGAAATATTCAAGAAATTATATTGCTTTTACTGAATAGTGACATTAGCAAGGTGGTGGAATAAGACCATTATAGCCCCAAAGAAACACAGATATTGACAAACACCGATGGACAGGAATACCCCTTTAGGAACCCAAGAGTCCAGAAGATAGCACCCTATTTTAGCAAAAACTTGAACAAGAGACACTTTTTTTTTTTTTTTTTTTTAAAGACAGGGTCTCATTTTGTCACCTAGGCTGGAGTGCAGTGGCACGATCTTGGCTTACTGTAACCTTGACTTCCTGGGCTCAAGTGATCCTCCCATCTCAGCCTCCTGCAAGTAGCTGGGACTACAGGCATGCAACACCTTGCCTGGCTAATTTTTGTATTTTTTGTAAAGATGGGCTTTCGCCATGTTCCCAGGCTGGTTTTGAACTCCTGAGCTCAAACAATCTGCCCACCTCAGCCTCCCAAAGTGCCTGGATTACAGGCATGAGCCACTACATGTGGCCAAAATACACTTTGAGGAGAAATAAGAATGTCTCCGAGGGGTGTAGGAGTTCTTGGTTCTTGTCTTATGAGAAAGAATTTGGCCAAGAGACAATTCGTAAAGTAAGCAAAGGTTTATTGAAGGAAAATAAAGAGCAGAGAGTTTATTGAAGGATAGACGATCCCAGAGAGGAGTGGGCTGACCCAACTGGGAGCCAGAAACAGTAGCAGCAAGGCTTTAGTGGTAGCAGAGTTCATTTAAAGAGGGAGAGTAGTTTGCTTGAAAAGAGAATGGACTGGCAGCCCCAAGTTCAACATTGCGGTTTTTATTATGTTGGACTCTTTCTTTAAGCTCCTGCTTCTGTCTTAAGTCTTTGTTTTGTCTTTGTCTAGTTTCCTTCTTCGGCTTTAGTCCCCACCTTTTCCCCATCTAGTTACTGCCCCAGGTTTGTGGGATTCTCCCTTACTATCAGCTGATGCCCACGTGCAGGCCTGATGTTGGATACAAGTCCTGCCTAATGGTGGCGTTGCTCATTACTGCCATCCCAGGAAGGTCATATAGCCATTCATTCTGTACTTATTGCACCTGTGTATCTCTTAGGACTTTCTTCTTTTTCCTCTTTCTCTCCTTATCAGCATGTAGCTAGCTGCATTCTGATAGGTTAACTGCAGAGAGAGCAATTACTGGGCATCTTAAGGAGCATTTTGGGGGTGAGATTTTCTGCATAGATATGTCCCTTCCTCTCTGCTCATATCTAGCATGAATGTTTCTGGTGCTGTCTGGGGTGTGACATTTTCCAGACCTCCTCTTTTTAGGGGCTTCCCTTCCTACTCATGTCTAGCTGTCTGCCTACTCTAACAAGAATAGTTTCAGTTTACTTACATCATCCCTCTCACAAGACAGCACAGCTCAATGTCATGAGATAAACCAAGTGAACAAACTTCTAGCTAGACTAAGATAAAAGAGAAAAGACTCAAATGAAATTATAAATGAAGAAGAGATTTTTTGGATATAACACCAAAAGCAAAGGTATCAAGAGCAAAAAGAAATAAATGAGACCACAAGAAACTAAAATAATTTTGCATAACAAATAATCAACATGAGAGAAAATCAACTTTAAAGAATGGGAGGAAATATTTGCAAACCACATATGTGATAAAGAGTTAATATTCAAATGATCTAAGGAATTCATATGACTCAATAGCAAACAAACAAAAAAACCAAATAATTTAAAAATGGCCTAACCTCAGTAGACATTTCTCAAAGGAAGACATAAAAAGGGCAAACAGGTATATGAAAAGGTGTTCAAAATCACTAATCATCAGGGAAACGCAAATCAAAACCACAATGAGACATCACCTTACACCTGTGAAAATGGATTTTATCAGAGACAAAAGCAGTAAGTGTTGGTGAAGATGTGTATAAAAATGATGCCTTGCACAGTGTTAGGAGTAATGTAAACTGGTTCAGCCATTATGGAAAAAATATGAAGATTCCTCGAAAATTAAAAATAGAACTTTAATATGAATCAGCAATCTCACTTCTGAATGTTTATCCAAAGGAACTGAAATCAGGGTCTTTAAGAGATAATCACACTCATATTCATTGCAATATTCACATTAGCAATATGGAAACTGTCAGGCCTCTGAGCCTAAGCCAAGCCATTGCATTCCCTGTGACTTGCACGTATACATCTAGATGGCCTGAAGTAACTGAAGATCCACAAAAGAAGTGTAAATGGCTGGTCCTTGCCTTAACTGATGATATTCCACCGCAAAAGAAGTGAAAAAGGTTGGTCCTTGCCTTAAGTGATGACGTTACCTTGTGAAAGTCCTTTTCCTGGCTCATCCTCACTCAAAAAGCTCCCCCACTGAGCACCTTGCAACCCCCACTCCTGCTTCCCAGAGAACAAACCCCCTTTGACTGTAATTTTCCTTTACCTACCCAAATCTTATAAAATGGCCCCACCCCTATCTCCCTTCGCTGACTCTCTTTTCGGACTCAGCTCACCTGCACCCAGGTGAAATAAACAGCCTTGTTGCTCACACAAAGCCTGTTTGGTGGTCTCTTCACAAGGACGCGCACGAAATTTGGTGCCGTGACTCAGATCAGGGGACCTCCCTCGGGAGATCAATCCCCTGTCCTCCTGCTCTTTGCTCCATGAGAAAGATCCACCTACGACCTCAGGTCCTCAGACCAACCAGCCCAAGAAACATCTCACCAATTTCAAATCCAGTAAGTGGCCTCTTTTTACTCTCTTCTCCAACCTCCCTCACTATCCCTCAACCTCTTTCTCCTTTCAATCTTGGTGCCACACTTCAATCTTTCCCTTCTTTTAATTTCAATTCCTTTCATTTTCTGGTAAAGACAAAGGAGACACGTTTTATCCGTGGACCCAAAACTCCAGCGCCAGTCACGGACTCGGGAAGGCAGCCTTCCCTTAGTGTTTAATCATTGCAGGGATGCCTCTCTGATTATTCACCCAGGTTTCAGAGGTGTCAGACCATGCAGGGACGCCTGCCTTGGTCCTTCACCGTTAGTGGCAACTCCTGCTTTTCTGGGGAAGGGGCAATTACCCCAACTCCTTCTCTCCATGTCTCTACCCCTTCTCTGCCTTTCTGGGGGGCAAGAAACCCCCAACCCCTTCTCCTTTGCCCTGAGCAGCAAGTCCCACTTTTCTAGAGGAGGGGCAAGTACCCCAACCTCATATCTCTGTGCCCCAATCCCTTGTTTCCTTGCCCCAACCTCTTATCTCTGTGCCCCAATCCCTTATTTCCGTGCTCTGACCTCTTATATCTCTGCACCCTGATCCCTTATTTCCGTGCCCCAACCTCTTATATTTCTATGCCTTGATCCCTTATTTCCACACCCCAACTTCGTATCTCTGTGCCCCAACCCCTTTCCTGCTTTTCTGGAAGGTAAGAATCCCCAAACCACTTCCCTCTATGTCTCTACTCTCCCTTTTCTTTAAACTTGCCTCCTTCACTATAGGCAACCTTCCACCCTCCATTCCTCCTCCTTCTCCCTTAGCCTGTGTTCTCATAAACTTAAAACCTCTTCAACTCATACCTGATCTAAAACCTAAATGCTTTATTTTCTTCTGCAATGCTGCTTGACCCCAATACAAACTCAACAGTAGTTCCAAATAGCCGGAAAACAGCACTCTCAATTTTTCCATCCTGCAAGATCTAAATAATTCTTGTCGTAAAATAGGCAAATGGTCTGAGGTGCCTGATGTCCAGGCATTCTTTTACACATCGGTCCCTTCCTAGTCTCTGTGCCCAGTGCAACTCATCCCAAATCTTCCTTCTTTCCCTCCCACCTGTCTCCTCAGTCCCAACCCCAAGCATCGCTGAGTCTTCCTAATCTTCCTTTTCTACAGACCCATCTGACCTCTCCCCTCCTCCACAGGCTGCTCCTCCCCAGGCCGAGCTAGATCTCAATTCTTCCTCAGGCTCCACTCCTCCACCCTATAATCCTTTTATCACCTCCCCTCCTCACACCCGGTCCGGCTCACAGTTTCCGTGACTAGCCCTCCCCCACCTGCCCAGCAATTTACTCTTTAAAAGGTGGCTGGAGCTAAAAGCATAGTCAAAGTTAATGCTCCTTTTTCTTTATCCCAAGTCAGATAGCGTTTAGGCTCTTTCTCATCAAATATAAAAATCCAGCCCAGTTCATGACTCGTTTGGCAGCAACCCTGAGACACTTTACAGCTCTAGACCCTAGAAGGTCAAAAGGCTGTCTTATTCTCAAAATACATTTTATTACCCAATCTGCTCCCGACATTAAATAAAACTCCAAAAATTAAATTCCAGCCCTCAAACCCCACAGCAGGATTTAATTAACCTCACCTTCAAGGTGTACAATAATAGAAAAAAGTTGCAATTCCTTGCCTCCACTGTAAGACAAACCCCAGCCACATCTCCAGCACACAAGAACTTCCAAATGCCTGAACCGCAGTGGCCAGGCGTTCCTCCAGAACCTCCTCCCCCAGGAGCTTGCTACAAGTGCCAGAAATCTGGCCACCAGGCCAAGGAATGCCTGCAGCCCAGGATTCCTCCTAAGCCACATCCCATCTGTGCAGGACCCCACTGGAAATCGGACTGTCCAACTCACCTGGCAGCCACTCCCAGAACGCCTGGAACTCTGGCCCAAGGCTCTCTGACTCCTTCCCAGATCTTCTTGGCTTAGCAGCTGAAGACTGACGCTGCCCGATTGCTTTGGAAGCCCCCTAGACCATCACAGATGCCGAGCTTCGGGTAACTCTCACAGTGGAAAGTAAGTCCGTCCCCTTCTTAATCAATACGGAGGCTACCCACTCCACATTACCTTCTTTTCAAGGGCCTGTTTCCCTTGCCTCCATAACTGTTGTGGGTATTGACAGCCAGGCTTCTAAACCTCTTAAAACTCCCCAAATCTGGTGCCAACTTAGACAATACTCTTTTAAGCACTCCTTTTAGTTATCCCCACCTGCCCAGTTCCCTTATTAGGCCGAGACACTTTAACTAAATTATCTGCTTCCCTGAGTATTCCCAGATTACAGCTACATCTCATTGCTGCCCTTCTTCCCAATCCAAAGCCTCCTTTGCATCCTCCTCTTGTATTCCCCCACCTTAACCCACAAGTATAAGATACCTCTGCTCCCTCCTTGGTGACTGATCATGCATCCCTTACCATCTCATTGAAACCTAATCATCCTTACCCCGCTCAATGCCAATATGCCATCCCACAGCATGCTTTGAAAGGATTAAAGCCTGTTATCACTTGCCTGCTACAGCAAGGCCTTTAAAAGCCTATAAGCTCTTACAATTCCCCCATTTCACCTGTCCTAAAACCAGACAAGCCTTACAAGTTAGTTCAGGATCTATGCCTTATCAACCAAATTGTTTTGCCTATCCACCCCATGGTGCCAAACCCATATACTCTCCTATCCTCAATACCTCCCTCCACAATCCATTATTCTGTTCTGGATCTCAAACATGCTTTCTTTACCATTCCTTTGCACCCGTCATCCCAGCCTCTCTTCGCTTTCACTTGGACTGACCCTGACACCCATCAGACTCAGCAAATTACCTGGGCTGTACTGCCGCAAGCCTTCACAGACAGCCCCCATTACTTCAGTCAAGCCCAAATTTCTTCCTTATCTGTTATCTATCTCAGCATAATTCTCATAAAAACACACGCACTCTCCCTGCTGATCCTGTCTGATTAATCTCCCAAACCTCAATCCCTTACAAAACAACAACTCCTTTCCTTCCTAGGCATGGTTAGTGCAGTCAGAATTCTTACACAAGAGCCAGGACCGCACCCTGTAGCCTTTCTGTCTAAACAACTTGACCTTACTGTTTTAGCCTAGCCATCATGTCTTCGTGCAGTGGATGCTGCCACCCTAATACTTTTAGAGGCCCTCAAAATCACAAACTATCCTCAACTTACTCTCTACATTTCTCGTAACTTCCAAAATCTATTTTCTTCCTCATACCTGATGCATATACTTTCTGCTCCCTGGCTCCTTCAGCTGTACTCACTCTTTGTTAAGTCCCACAATTACCATTGTAATGTGGACTTCAATCCAGCCTCCCACATTATTCCTGATACCACACCTGACCCTCATGACTGCATCTCTCTGATCCACCTGACGTTCACTCCATTTCCCCACATTTCCTTCTTCCCTGTTTCTCACCCTGATCACACTTGGTTTATTGATGGCAGTTCCACCAGGCCTAATCACTACACACCAGCAGAGGCAGGCTATGCTATAGTACAAGCCACTAGCCCGTCTCTTAGAACCTCTCATTTCCTTTCCATCGTGGAAATCTGTCCTAAAGGAGATAACTTCTCAGTGTTCCATCTGCTCTTCTACTACCCCTCAGGGATTATTCAGGTCCCCTCCCTTCCCTACACATCAAGCTCGAGGATTTGCCCCCACCCAGGACTGGCAAATTAGCTTTACTCAACATGCCTCGAGTCAGGAAACTAAAATAACCTCTTAGTCTAAATAGACACTTTCACAGAATAAGTAAAGGCCTTTCCTACAGGGTCTGAGAAGGCCACCGCAGTCATTTCTTCCCTTCTGTCAGACATAATTCCTCAGTTTAGCCTTCCCACCTCTATACAGTCTGATAGCAGATCAGCCTTTATTAGTCAAATCAGCCAAGCAGTTTTTCAGGCTCTTAGTATTCATGAAACCTTTATATCCCTTATGGTCCTCCATCTTCAGGAAAAGTAGAACGGACTGAAAGTCTTTTAAAAACACACCTCACCAAGCTCAGTCACCAACTTAAAAAAGACTGGACAATACTTTTAACACTTTCTCTTCTCAGAATTCAGGCCTGTCTTTGGAATGCTACAAGGTACAGCCCATTTGAGCTCCTGTATAGATGCTCCTTTTTATTAAGCCTCAGTCTCATTCCAGACACTAGACCAACTTGGACTGTGCCCCAAAAAACTTGTCATCCCTACTCTCTGCTCTCCAGTCATACTCCTATTCACCATTCTCAACTACTCATACATGCCCTGCTCTTGTTTACACTGCCGGTTTACACTGTTTCTCCAAGCCATCACAGCTGATATCTCCTGGTGCTATCCCCAAACTGCCACTCTTAACTCTTGAAGTAAATAAATAATCTTTGCTGGCAGGACTACGCTGAATCTCCTTAGGCATTCTCTAATCAGATGTCCTAGGTCCTCCCAATTCTTAGTCCTTTAATACCCATTTTTCTCCTTCTTTTATTCAGACCTTGTATCTTCTGTTTAGTTTCTCAATTCATCCAAAACCGTATCCAGGCCATCGCCAATCATTCTATACAACAAATGTTTCTTCTAACATCTCCACAATATCACCCCTTATCACAAGACCTCCCTTCAGCTTAATCTCTCCCACTCTAGGTTCCCACGCCGCCCCTAATCCCGCTTGACTCAGACTCAGCCCACCTGCACCCAGGTGAAATAAACAGCTTTATTGCTCACACAAAGCCTGTTTGGTGGTCTCTTCACACGGACACGCATGAAAGAAACACCGAAGTGTTCACTGGATAGATGAACTGATAAAGTATGGTATAAATTCTAGCACTTTGGGAGGCTGAGGTGCAAGGATCACTTCAGCCCAGAGGCTGAGGCTGCAGTGAGCCATGATTCCTGCATTCTAGGTGACACAGCAAGGCAGTGTGCTTAAAAAAGAAAAGAAAAATCCAGAAGAAAATAAAATGTGATATATGCATATAAGGAAATATCATTTTATTTTTTTATTTTATTTTTGTGTTGTTGCCATTTGCAACAACAAAAGAGATAATGAAATGTTGCCATTTGCAACAACACAAAAGGACCTGGAGATCATCATGCTAAATGAAATAAGCCATACACAGAAAGACAAATGCTGTATTATCTAACTTACGTTACAGTCTCACCAATGCACCACTATGTAGCAGTCTCTCATTGCCTGAGGTATCACCCCGAGGCCTTTGTCTCACGACCAAGAAAGTTAAGGAGCATAAACACCAAGGGTGAGGTTGGAGCAAAAGTTTAACAAGAGAAAGAACAAACCTCTTTGCTGTGGAGAGGGGACCCAGAGGGCTTTCACAAGATGAATGCAAAGGCTTTTTTATAGTTGAATGCAAAGGCTTTCACAAGAAACCAATGGGGGCTGGGCATCGTATTTGCATAAGATGTGAATTTCTGGTAGCTCCACCCCATCCTCTTAGTGTGCATGAAGGCCTGTAGCTTGAGTTACTCCATATTGCTTTGTTCCCCTTACTGCACATGTGTTGGACAGAATTTTCCATTGTGAGCATGTCTGGGCAAGTCACCTGTGTGGCCCTTCTTATTTGTGCAGCTGTGGGCATGTCTTAGGCAACACCTCCTGTGCAAGTTCCCTTTTGCTTGAAATAATTCAAACAAGGACACACCCTAACTTCCTGCCTAACTGGTTTCTTCCTTTCTCCTTTCTCACTTATAACTATATATCAAACAGTCAAACTCATAAAAGCAGAGAGTAGAATGATGGGGGATGGCGGAAAGGAATATGGGGAGATTTTGGTCAAGGGGTACAAAGTTAATAGAAGATGAATATGTTCTGCTGATTTAATGTGTAGTATGTTAACTATAGGTAGCATGTGAGACTTGATTGTAAGTGTTCTCATCAAAACACACACAAAAAAGTTAACCATATGAAATGATGGATGTAAAAAGTAAAGTAGAGGTTCCTCTTCAAAGACTTTCCTCCCCATCTAATTAGGAATAAATAGTAACATCTCTTAGAAACAAAATTTATTCAAAGACCTGTGCTAACATTCTTAAATATTTGCTAGCCATAATAAAGAAATCAATGTACTTTATGTTCTTAGCTCCCACAATTTAGCCTAAATATTTGCCCTGGCATGCTTATACTGTTCTAAGCAAGCATTAGGTCATAGCCTGTTCCTCTTCCTTATTTGAAGGTGTTTTATTGCCTTTCTCAGCATTCCACAAGTTACTTCCTCCTTCCTTTGTTCTCCTCTGCCTTTGTCTCTTTTAAAAAGTTCTAAGTTGCTAGCCAGTTGGGACAAATACAGAATGTGGGGTCCCGTTTCAGCCAGTGGAAACTGGACACAGCAGTAGGATGAACGCGTCAGGTTATAGATGACCCTGTCTCCTTTGTTTTGTGTACTCTCGTGGCAAAACTGCTGGTGAGTGTACCCTTTCTGCAGAAAGTATAAAAATGGCCTTGCTGAGGAAATTAAATTTATGTTCAAGTGCTATTTCTTTATGGCACCAGAGAACAAGCATTTCAAACATCGACATGTTAATTATCTTGTTTGTGGTGATTTTTTCACAATGTGTATGTATATCAAATCATTAGGTTTTATACCTTCAATACATACAATGAAAAACAAATTAAAGCTTTACCAGATTTCACAAGACAAATGACAGCTAGTTCCTCATTTTAAATCAATGTAATAATGAACAGTCCAGTTTCATGATTAAGATCTAATTGTTACTTATAGAACAAGCAATGAGCCCTGTGATTCTGTAATTAATAATTTTTTACATATACATACATATGAAACCACCTTTCCAAAAGTTACATCAGTGAGAAAATTTTAACAGTAGGCTAAGCTAACCCAACCCCCATCTTGCCCTTCCTTTAATTATTCCTGGGCTATTGGGCCAGGCTAACTTTGTAAGACATTTAGGCTACAGTTTAAACGATAATAGGTCTTGCCCAAAACTCAACCACTTTTGTAAAGCTAATGGGAGGCCTGTAGGCTGGGGCAAGGAGGTGAACCTGAGTCCTGCTAAAGCACAGACATAAACAATGGTCAGTCATTACTCCTGAGGTTCTATGATATACAACTTCCCCAATTACTCCCTCAAATATTATCACTATTGTAGATTGGTCTTTTGAGACATCTTTCCAGGTTTTTTGCAAGTTTGACACCCATGGCTCCACCTTGACTGCCAGTCCAGCTCCAGTGGCCCCAACCAGAAGCAATTCAGCCCTTAGGACAGCTCTGACCACCCCCCACCATGATTTCATCTCCACCCCAACCAATTAGCAGCAAGCACCTGTTACCTGACTACCTCCACCCCTTCCCCCAAACTGCCTTTGAAAAACCCCTAACTTAAGAGCTTTCAATTAGATTATTCGAGTACGAACTCCATCTTCCATGCTGTGTGGCTGGTCTAGTGCTTATTAAACTCTTTCTCTACAACAATGCCATGGTCTTTCCTTACGCAGTGGGCAGGAAGAATCCCTTGGTTGGCTGTGTGTATGTGTATATATATTTGTATTTTGTTCCCGTTTTCTGTCATGTAACTACTAAAACCCTTGTTATCGCCAAAGGGGTAAGTGTCTTTTTGTATGTTAATGAGATGACTGAAGGCTGGGGCTTCTGGATAGCCTTGGGTTGGAGTCTGGTTGCCAGCAAAACCAACCATGTAATTAGAGGCCTGGAACTTTCAGTCATAATCCTGACCTCCATGGAAAGGAGAGGGGCTGAAGGTTGGGCCCCTCACCAATGGCCAATGATTTAATCTATTATGCTTATGTTGACAAAAAAGAAGCCAAATTCTGTAAAATAGTTTAGGAGGTTTACTGTGAGCCAAGTATGAGTGATTATGAACCATCTTACAGACTGAAGAGTTCCTGAGAATATGTGCCCAAGATGGTTGGGTTATAGCTTGGTTTTATACATCTTAGGAAGACAGAAGTCACAGGTTAAGACACAAAAGGGATACACTGGTTCAGCCTTGAAAGTGAGATAGCTTGAAGTGCGGAGAGTCAAAGATCTTTTGATTGGCAATTGGTTGAAAGAGTTAAGCTTTGCCTTAACCTGAGAAGTTGAAATCACCATTAAAAAAATTATGTGTTAAGATAAAGGGGGTTGGGCAAGCCAAGATCCTTGTTATGTAAATGAGGCTCCCAGGTAGCAGGCTTCAGAGAGAATAGATGATAAAAGTCTGTTACAGGACCTTAAAAAGTGTCAGACTTAGCTAAATCTCTCCTGGATCAGGTAAAGACCTGGAAAGGGAAGGGGATTCTCTACAAAATGCAAATTTCTCCCATAAGAGATGGCTTTGCAGGGTCACTTCAAAATATGTCGAAGAAATATGTTTTGGGGTAAAATACTTTTATTTCCTTCAGGGTCTGCTGTCACATGATGCTAAACCACGGTCAGGTTGGAATTAGGTATCTTATTGCTACAAAGAGTCCACTGTCAGTCTTAAAATCGCTGATCTCTATTTTAATGTTAATGCTGGTCAGTTGTGCCTAAACTCCAAGGGGTGGAGGGTGTGATGAGGTATGTTCCACCTCCTTTATTGTCATCCCTGAAATAGTTTTTCAGGTTTCTTAGGCATTGCCTTGGCCAAGGTCGGCGGGGGGGTCTATTCAGTCAATAGGGAGGCTTGGAATTTTATTTTTGGTTCACATCTACTTAAGGAATCCTTCATAAAACCCCAAAAGGGGCAGGCCTAGAGAGCTTCTGGATAGCTGAACACATGGAAGTATCTAGAGGGTGGCATACCCAGAGAGGACAAATAAGCTCCACACCCTTTCTCCCATACCTTGCCCTACACATCTCTTCCATCTGTCTGTCCATCTGTATCTTTTGTAACAGTCTTCTTAAGAAATGAGTAACAATAAGTAAAATGTTTCCCTGAACTCAAGCAAATTAATTAAACCCAAAGAGAGGGTCATGGGAACCTTGACTTCCAGCTGGTCAGTTAGAGGTATAGGTCACAACCTGGGACTTTGGATTGGCATCCGATGTGGGGGCAGTCTTGTAACACTGAACCGTCAACCTGTGGGATCTTCAGAGCCCTCTGTTGACAAGCTCAGGAAATGTACTCACAACTCAATCTGAGTCACTGCTATCACATGTTAGAAAATCAGTATGGATCCTGTCAAAAACTCAGGCTTGCACTTCTTATGTGTGGACATGGACTCATTACTTTATTAATTCATTTAAACATCTATGTTTTATAATAGCCAGAACATTTAAGCTATATAGCTTATCATGGCACATTATGTATTGATTTTACACTTACTGGTTAAACAATTATTCTAGACTAGCACAATTTTTGAAAAGGTTTATTTTACTTAAGAAATCCCTAAGTGATATCTAAATATCTGATCATTATAGGATATTTTAAGACAATCCATGTGTTAGAGCATATTTGTCTATGAGGCATAAGCTCTTTTAAAACTTAGTTCTCTCTCAATTATCTCAGATTTTAAAATAAATGATTTTTCTTCTCAAAGAAACTCATGCTTCGGGTTTATTCCAAAAATATTTTAAGCTTCAATCTCTCTCCCTCTCTCTCTCTTCCCCCACTTGTCTTTCCTTAAATAAGAAAGGATTAAGGCATTAATTAAAATATAAAAGTCTATAGAAGACTTGCCCACCTAACAATACAAAATGTCTAATCATGAAAAGGAATATTTTGCTTACTGAATGACTAATTACAAACTAAATATTAATGCAAGCATATTCTTTTTAAGTGTATTGTAAGGTTTGTTTAAAATTCCTTTAAAGTGAATAATTTTTATACTAACTGAAGTTCATGTACTTCAATTACATCAAGTTCATGTAACTGAAATTCAAGAATAAAATATTGTGTGAACTCTAAAACCTAAAGTGTGGAACTGTATTTTACTTTGAATCATAGTCCTATCTCTACCTCGTTCTATGGGAGAGAGATTTTATAACATACTAGATAACCTCCATACATGTAAATGTAGTTCAGTTTGATGGCATTTCTCTTAGGGAAAATTTAAAAATAGTACAATTAGTTAAAGCTTACCTATAGGGCAAGAAACAGGGATAGAGTTCTTAATTCTATATAAAGCCAGAGGGATATAGATCATATAAGTACAAGTTGGCTATTATTTGTTTTTCTTTTCCACTTTCTGAAAGTGAAATAAAGCTGTATTGATGAAACAAAGGAGAAGTCACATGTTGCATAAATCTCTTTTACATTTTATTCTGGTTGGAAAACCAACTATTAGTTATTTGGCTCTATACAATCATGGACATTTTCATTTTACTTTTAATATCCTTGAGCTTATTCCATAAGAAACACAAAACTAAACCAAATAACCTAAACAAATTAAATGTCTATTCTTTGACATGCAAAATGGATAGAGGTCTTCGGTTTTATTATTATTTAAAATGTCAGCAATGTTTTGCCTGCTGGGAGCATGCATTTTCTATTTTTCAATCTTTCTCAAAACAACTTATTGCATGTTTCATGAATCATAATGGCCAGGGATCTTAGTTGATGTTTTTCAAAATTAAAAAATAAACAAACATGGTGCTCATGGTGGCATTTTCTTAAGTGGTTGTGGCACATGTAGTGTTGTCAAGTGTTTCTAGAAAACAATGCAATGAGAGAAACATTCTTGTAATAATTATTCTATTGTGTGTGACCTTCAGATGCAGAAATAATAGGAATTCATTGAGGGAACAATCTGAGTTCCCTAACAATGTTAATTATCCATTATATCTGGAAACATAAATAATGATATGGTTATTATTAATTTTAACATGGAAAATGTATTTGATAACATAACGTAGACATGCCTAATTTTGATCCTTGGGGATACCTGTATACTCAGTTCATGGGCTGTCCTTTCATTTTCTGTGGCATCATCTATGACTTATTTATCATTATTGTTCTTTCTCTATCTCTCTCCCCTCCCATAAACTCCATTTTGAGAGTTAGCATCATATTACCATCATCATGGAGATAGGTACAATATCAGGAAGCTTTTCCAAACTAAGTGGGCAGCAGAAATCACCATGGTGGACTGAACACAGCCTAGCCCACCCACGAAAGTCCCTGACCCTCTCAGCTACTGAGCAGCATGTACTAGTGGCTTAATAGCATCTACTTTTCTGCATAGAGATTCCAGTTCCCAGTGGATGTTAAGCCCCTAATAGAAGTAGACAACTAATGTGAAGTGGTTCATTAACAGTGTATTTACTATGATTTCTGGCAACCCAAATGGCTTTGGCTCTAATAATTGTATAATACTGCCTCGTTCCACTGGGTTTGAATGGGTTCTCTTCCAACCCATTTTCAACTTAGTTGTTCTGATTATTTATTTCACAGTAAGGCAAAATCTACAAAAATCGTCAGTAATTGTTTTTCCAAATTACAACTTTGTAAGATTGCCTCCCAGAAGATATAGGGAGGACAGGGTGCAATCTCTGTTTAAAGAAAAATATGGATGGGAAAAGGTAAAAATTCAGTTTGACTTATCACACACTAAAATCAAAACAATGTTTCTGAGAAAGTAATGCTATGTTAGGAAATAAACTGGAAAGATTTTTGGGGCATAGTCTCGCATACACTTCAGCCTTGGGATCCAAATGTCAAAATTATATCCGTATCTATATCTATGTCTATATCTGTATCTGTAACATCTATGTTTTCACTCCTGCAGTCTTAATTCCTTCCTTTTCAGGCTGCACATAGAGGGCACTCAGACTTTTTCTTTTTTTTAACCTGGGAAATCAAATATTTTATTTCTGGATGATTCTTTAGTATCCAAGTGCTTGATTTTTTTTTTTTTTTTTTTTTTTTTTTTTTTGAGACGGAGTCTCACTCTGTCACCCAGGCTGGAGTGCAGTGGCGCGATCTTGGCTCACTGCAAGCTCTGACTCCCGGGTTCACGCCATTCTCCTGCCTCAGCCTCCCGAGCAGCTGGGACTACAGGCGCCCGCCACCATGCCTGGCTAATTTTTTGTATTTTCAGTAAAGACGGTGTTTCACCATGTTAGCCAGAACGGTCTCAATCTCCTGACCTTGTCATCTGCCCACCTCAGCCTCCGCAAAGTGCTGGGATTACAGGCGTGAGCCACCGCGCCCGGCTGATTATTGTTTTTAACAATGGAATAATCATAATACAGATAATCATTTTAGATCACAATTCCGTTTTCCAAGCCGTAGACCTAGACTGTAGATAGAGACTATTTATATACACAAAGCCAAAAAACAGGCAGAAAAAAAAAGGACAAGAATAAGTGAATAAATAGAAGACAATTAAGATGGTAGATTTCAAACACAGCCTTATTAATAATCACTTAAAATTATATGGTTTACATAGCCCAATTAAAAGATTATCAATTTGGCTCAAAAAGCAAGACACAGGCATTTGTGGTCTTAATAAAATCCACTTGAAATATAAAGAAAGACAGAAATTAGTTAAAAGGATGGAAAAGAAGAACACTCTAACACTAATTATATCAAAGCTAGAGTGGCTATATAAATATCATAAAGCTAGACTTCAGAGCAAAGAATATTATCAGGAATAAAGACAGCCATTTTCTTTTTCTTCTTTTTCTTTTTTTTTGAGATGGAGTCTCGCTCTGTCGCCCAGGCTGGAGTGCAGTGGCGTGATCTCGGCTTACTGCAAGCTCCGCCTCCCGGGTTCACGCCATTCTCCTGCCTCAGCCTCCTGAGTAGCTGGGACTACAGGCGCCTGCCACCACTCCCAGCTAATTTTGTTTTTGTATTTTTAGTAGAGACAGAGTTTCACCCTGTTAGCCAGAATGGTCTCGATCTCCTGACCTTGTGATCCACCCGCCTCGGCCTCCCACAGTGCTGGGATTACACGTGTGAGCCACCGCGCCCGGCCAAGACAGCCATTTTCTAATGACGTTGATAATGACAGTTTATTAAACACATACAACAAATCTGAACGTTTGTGCTCCTCTGTGCAGGTCTCTCCTCTCCTGTATTCTGCCCTGGGAACTCTAGCTGCCTTTGCTTCCCCTGACTCTCAGCTCTGTCTGCTCAACTCTAGGAGACTGCCAGGCTCTACTGGGTGGGGACCTTGCCATACCATGACTTAGATATGCTCTCCCAGCAGTAAACTGTTAATCATAGAGTTCATTGTGTCCATTCTTATTTTCAGGGGTCATTGTCTTCCGCCGCCTGATGTCCAATGTCTTGAAAACTGTTGTTTCGTTTATTTTATTTTTTAAGTTGTTTTGTGCAGGGAGGCAAATATAGCTCTAGTTTCTCCTTTGCTGGAACTAAAATCTCCTATTCATTTCTAAATTTATTTTAGTGATTCACTTGCTCAACAAATCTATACTGAATGGTGGAGACTCTCTCTCTCTCTCTTTCTCACATGCACACACACCCCCCCCCCACATGTTTGTCTTCCCCCAAAATTTATAAATTTACTTCTTGAAAGTAAATTCCCCACTGTGATGGTATTTGGAGGTGGGGATTTTTGAAGGCGATCAGATCATGAGGATGGATCTCTTATAAATGAGATCCATGCCCTTATATAAGGTGCTTCAGAGAGCTCTCTCCCCCTTCTGCCGTGTGAAGACACAGCAAAGGGATGGCTGTCTGTGAACCAGGAGTGAGTCCCCAGTAGACACAATATCTGCTGGCACTTGTATCTTGGACTTCCCAGACTTCAGAACTGTAAAAAAATAATTTTGTTGTTTTATAATCTTTCTAGTATATGGTATTTTTATTATAGTAGCCCAAATGGACTAATATATATATATATTCTCTCTCATAAAGATATGAAAGAGATGAGAGAGAGACAGAGACAGACAGATGGGGGAGGGGAGAGGGAGAGAAAGAGAGAGAGAGAGAGAGAGACCTCACACATGAAGCTAGTCCCCAAGAATAAAGACAAACTGAAATATAGGCCCTGGCATTGTAAGCTTACAGCTCTGTGGAAAATTAAAAAAAAAATGAATTAGAAAATAGTGTAATATAGGGTAAAAAAAATAAACAACTAAGTAAAAATCATTGTTTTATAAGGAGACTATGATAGGAGATGATGTTTGAGGCTCTTTCGGGGTCTAGGGAAAGAAATGTGAGTGACGGATTCTAAGAGGAAACTCTGCTCATGTGCATAGGTGCAGAGTCATTTGAAAGCGTGACACTTTACAAAAAAATTAAGTTCCTTCTTTGTAAATTTAGAAATGGGTTCTGTTATGTTGCCCAGGCTGGAATGCAGTGGCTATAGATAGGCACGAGATCATAGCACACTGTAGCCTTGAACTCTTAGCCTCAAGTATTTCTCCTGTCTTAGACTCCTGAGTAGCTGGGACTACAGGCACATGGCACTACACCCAGCTTGGAAGCATGGCACTTTAAATGAACATGGAATCGGAGAATATAGTTGGGGGAAATTAGCATATAATGCCAGAAAGCTGACAGATCATGAAGAACCTGGTATGCATCCTAAGGCGTTTGAGCTTCATACTCCGAGATTTAGGAAGCCATCGTGGGATTTTAAACAGGGAAGAAACAATTGGTTTGCATTTTAGTAAAATCGTAGGGATAATACAGAGATATGGATAATAAGAAACAAGACTGAAGTCAATAGGTTTTTGGTTCTTGTAGTAATTCAGTTGGGAAAAAATACATTGGTAACTTCTGTGGTTAATAAAGAGTTGACAGCTTGACAAATAATGTCTAATGCAAATTCAACATCTATTGATGACAATTAGATGTGAGATTTGAGAAAAAAAATTAAAGGAATTTCTGTGCTTGGATGCTAAAGATAGTGATGCCATATACTGGGATGATGAATACTGAATGAAATTGTTGGAAGGAGAAGAGAAGTTCTGGATAGAATGTGTTGATTTATGGAGCTAATGGATTTTCTGCTGAAGATGAACAGGAGATTCTTAGAAAGACCAAGTAGAGATACTCTTTTAAAACCCAGGTTAGTCATTTTTTCCCAAATAGTAGTGGTATATGTTTCACAGCAGAGATGAGGCAAAAGGTGGTTCTGGAGACATGAAATTGGGAAGGGTTACAGGAGAGTAAATTAGAAAGAACAGGGACATGGTGCAGGGAAAAGAGGGGAGAGATGACAGACAAATTTAAAAAATTCATTTTTCACAAAACTTGCTTTTGGTTTTGAAGGCTATGAAATCAGTTCAAGTTCCTTGTTCTCAATAGGATACCTCTGCTAATTTTTATGGAAATTTGGATTCATATTAATGGGGTTTTATAGAAGAGTGCAATGGGTTTGGGGTAGCTGTTTTAATGCCACAAGGGGCAGGCATCTCCAGTGCTGTTGTTTATAATGGCTCCGTATGGCCACCAGTGAGCAGCATGGTGGATATGGATGAGAGCCTCTATCATAAAGGTTTTCACCAATCTCCTATAGCTCAGTGGTTAACTTTAAAGCCCCATCACCACTCAAATCAGCTGTCATAGTATATATCACTATCCATGTCACCCTTCCACCTTGAATTTTTTCAGGACTAAGCTATTTGGAACCAGGCCAGCAAGCAATGCCAGAACACGGAACTCTTGAGGAGAATCAAGCGTATTCTCCCGGAAAACTCGCAGCTCATGAAGTCAAGGGGAATGATGGAAGAAAGGCGCAATCATTATAAATGGTGAGTAGAGTGAAGAGAGGCAGATTTCTTGCCTCAGAGCCACACTGGGGACATCAGTCATCTTGTAGCTTTCCCCAAAAGCTTGGCCAGAAACAATGACACCTGTACTTAACCACCAAGATGATATATGATCTAACTTCAACCTTAAAATAGGGGCTTGCTCCAGAGTAAAGTAAACAAGTCACAACTGTTGTATCCACCATCTTTGCCCTTCTTGGTTGTTTGGTAAGCTGGAAATGGGGGGTGGGGGGCTAGAATGGATATTGCTTATAAATATGCAATAGTAAAAAGCTTAAATGATAGAAATAAAACAATCAAACCTTTGCTTTGATTCCTTCCTTTCTTCTTCCTGCATTTGTTTTTCCCTCTCTTCTTCCCCTTTTCCCCCATCTCTCTCTCTTTTATTCTTTTTTCCCTCTTCCTTCTTTTTGGTTTAAATAAAAATCCCATCCCAGATGGGATTGAAATAACGTTCTGCATGTTTGTAAGTGGCAGAATACAATTTCTGTTCTTAATTTCCTTGTAGAGAATTTAATGAGAAAAATTTAGGAACTCTGTAATTCCCAATAGTACAATGTACTATGCTTACAAGTCTCACTCCATCTAGAAGCAAAGAGCTGCAGTGTGAGCAAAAAGAATGGGAACACTTTACAGGTATCCTGATGTCTGCATGACAAAGAAGGAGAACAGGAGACAAAATGAGAAATGTAGCAATAGACAGCCTTGTTCAATATAAAATTAAAAGGTAAGGGCAGCTGATTCTGAGCAAGTGCTTTGAACCAACCAGGAATCATGCCTCAAAGTTAGTTAAATCCACAAGCTCCCAAACAGCACTGCTGACCACAAATTAAGGACAGTCATGTAAGTATAATGAAAGAACAGATGAGCACCCATTAGCCTCCTTAACAACATAAAGATTGGTGACAAATGCATCATAAATATACATCATAAATAGAGATTATTAACTATCTCAGATCTGAAGCAGTAAAAAAAAAAATCACCAAATTCATGATTCATATGGCTGTCCATCAAGGGCAATAATTTGTTTGCAATGTGATGGTCTAGCCTAATTAAGGCATTAGTGTCCATTAAAATGTGTTTTTGATTTCACATTTTTGTTTTAACTTCATGTATTTTATCACTTCAAATCAAGACTTTCCTCAAGTTCTGTTTTTTCAATTAACTATTAACTTTGAGCATGTGAAAAATAAGTTTCTTTTCGCAGGAGAAGTAAGTAGACCCCTGCTTTGTTAATTTGCTGAATGTCCCTCTTTCCCTTAATTCATCGATGTACTGAATGTTCTTAACTCAAGGTACTTGACAGAGTTTCATCTGAAGCTTCAATATTTTGTGACTTCAGAATATGCATGAACTGGGTTATCTATCACTGAATAAAAGTTGTTGAGGGTTATTCAAATTACCCATTTAAGAGTGCAGAAGAAAGGTATATCTAATGGAAAATCACTTGCCTGTCTTCCATACCTTTATTAAGCAAATGCACAACTAGCCTCTTTAGTACTCCAGGCAATTTATATTCTCAAGCACAATTTGTTGCCTGTTTAAAATATGTCTTCATAATAAAGAATTCAATGGAATCATTGGCTGGTTTTCCTGGATACTTAATCAGTGCACTTATCTCATATACAGTCATTATTTCCTCAGCTTGCTTTTTAGAAATACAATGTAAGGGAAAAGAGTCAAGAAAATCTCTAGTTGAGTGTTAATAGTAGGAAAAATGCAGAGGGTCATTACAGTCTTGATAAATAAAGGGCCCTTAGGAATGAGGGCCCTGTAAACCGCCCATTCCCCAGGCTTTCTCCTGCCATTGGTGGCATGTCTTTCCATGGGTCAAGTGTCTTATTTGCCTTCATTCCATTGGAAGACTTTTATGTAAGTGTAGTAGTGATGACTGAATTCTGGCTCTTGTGCATGACAAAGGAGCCAATGTCATCAGACCATGAGGCTGTTCTGAGGTTAACTTCTATGGTCAGTCTTGAGGACACTATGTCCCCTCCATCATGAGTCTACCACCAACAGGACTCTCATTGATTTTTCACAAAAATATAATATTTAAATATACCCGGATGACAGAAATACTGCAAAGATCTAGTCTATCTCTTTTCTATCTATAGAAAATTTCAATATACTATACAAAGCATGTGTTTTTTTATTTATACTTATATAAATATAAATTTATATATTGCATTCTCATTTCATAACTGAAATGTTCGAAAAAGCAGAAGATTAAAAAAAACTTGTAGATGGACATTTACCTTTGTTCATTTCTCCCCCCTTTGTCTGGGCAGCATGACATTTATTAAACTAGAGTTCTAAGTTGTAAGTCAGCTTCCCTAATTTCATCCTCTTTGTGAATGTTTCAGAATTTAGACTTCTACTTAATGTAGTAGGATGGATAGCATTATCACTTGATAGACAGCAACCTAGGCTCTCCTACTATTGGCATTTTTTATATTCCTTCTAATTTTCTGCTATATGTGAAGTTCCCTTTACTGCTTATATTCTTATAATGCGCTCATTTTTTCAAATATTCATTGTCTAAGATCATATTTTCAGGGTAACAGCATTTACCCAGAGGAGTTATTTGAAGAGTGAACAGAGTTGTGTTTCAAATGCAGCCTTCTCAAGTTAGTTACCTTCAACTTTGCTTTCTGTCACGTAGGACCTCTCTGTGAGTTTAACATGGCTGGAGAAAGAACTCAGATATGGCAGACTAGAGTTTAGAGTTATAAATGAAGGGGATAGTTATAAATGAAGGAGAGAGAGACAGAGAGACAGAGAAAGTGAGAGAGGGAGAGAAAGAGACAGAGAGAGTGGGAGAGAGAGACAGAGAGAAGATGAGACAGGCTCAGCTAGTGAAATGGAATGCTTTTAGGCACTCTTAAGACTCTCATTTCACCAAGCCTGTTTCATTTTTTCCACAACTCTCCAGTTAAGAAAGCAAGATGAATATCTAAAAATTAATCCAAGCACATATTGTTACAGCAGGTTGTTAGGCAGACATGAGCAGGGAAGGAGAGGGCCCCCACCCCCAGGAATGTTCAGGTGACCATCAGGTGATGGTCAGGTGGTTGTTAAAAGTCTGCCTAAAATAATAATTGGTTGCAGCCAGCGCCAGGGAAAGGCAGCCTCCCAATAGATAGAAAACACCTGAAACTGGTGATCAGCCGCTTCCAGGTAAGTTCTCAGGAGTTGGGCAAGTGGGCTCAAGCATGTGCATTAAGAGGCAAAATGGTGGAGTTTAACTGGTATATGGTCTTCCTCTAGGACACTCAACTGGTAAGGGAAAACACCTCAAGTGAGCCTGTGCTCAACTTCAGTAAACACACTGTGCATGCTCACCTTCCAAGTGCTGACAGGCCACTGCACATGCAGACAGCCCACCCCAAGGGAAGAATCAAGGGAGAAGTAATGTAACCCCAGAAGCATGCCAACGTATAAGACCCAAGTCTAAGGTCAAACTGCCGACTTAAATCTTTCAAGTCTCCCACTTGGCCTTCTTCCAAGTGTACTTTACTTCCTATCATTCCTGTTCTAAAACTTTTTTTTTGTTTGAAACGGAGTCTTGCTTTGTCGCCCAGGGTGGTGTGCAGTGGCGCAATCTTGGCTCACTGTAAGCTCTGCCTCCCGGGTTCACGCCATTCTCCTGCCTCAGCCTCCCCAGTAGCTGGGACTACAGGCGCCACCACCATGCCTGGCTAATTTTTTTTTTTTTTTTTGTATTTTTAGAGAGACAGGGTTTCACCGTGTTAGCCAGGATGGTCTTGATCTCCCGACCTCGTGATCCTCCTGCCTCAGCCTCCCAAAGTGCTGGGATTACAGGCGTGAGCCACCGCACCCAGCCCTAAAACTTTTTAATAAATGCTCTCTCTTGTTCTGAAACTTACCTCCGTCTCTCACTCTGCCTTATGCCTCTTGGTCAAATTCTTTCTTCTGGAAAGGTAAAAATTTAGATTGCTGCAGACTCATATGGATTTGCTGCTGCTTACGATATCACATATGATTTACCTGATATTTAAGTGTGGGAACACTGGGAAAAAAGACAATGAAATGCATCAGTAGAGAAACTCTAAAGATAAATAAAGGAAAACAGCAACAGCAACAACAACAACAACACATAATTTTAGACAACCTGTGTTAGACTATGATCCTTGGAGGACATGAAGAATCACTGGAAGAAATGGTTTTAAAAGATGTAAGACAAAAAAATGTCCAGAGAGAAGGCTTTCATGAATCATAGGGCCATTATCCATAGGCAAAGCTTACTTTAATAGTGAGCTATTAGGAGTGTTTATATTTTCATAAGATTCATATTTGACATTTTTTTAATCCTTTGCCAATAATGAGATGATAAATAAGAAATTAGGGAGACAGATAAATATGAGAAAGACACAATAGGCAACGAAGAGGGAAGAAGCTAGGCAGAGACATACAGAAGCCCTCCCTTATCTACTAGGATATGTTCCAAGACTCCAGTGGATGCCTGAGATCGCAGATAGTCCTGAACTCCATATGTATTATGTTTATCTGATGTGATAAATAAGAGAGCTCCAAAGTGACTAATGCGCAGGTATGATATACAGCATGGATACACTGGACAAAGACATGATTCACATCCTGGGTGGGCTGGAGCAGGACAGTGTGAGATTTCATCATGCTACTGGGAACAACTTAAAAGCTCCGTAGTATTTCTGGAATTTTCCACTTAATATTTTTGGATTATGGTTGACCTTGGGTAACTGAAATCCCATTAAGCAAAACTGGGGATAAAGGAGACTATTGTATACATATTGATCAGCATTGCCTTAATGTTTCCCTCAGCTTGATTAAACTTTGGAGACGATTCCTTCTGTCCCTAGACTCCTGACTTCCTGTTTCTTAGAGCATTTGCTTTAGAAACTCATACTTATAAATCCTTTTTCTGCCCCTTTGAGATGTAGATCATTTAAAAAGCATCATGCCAGTTTTATCATCCAGGAATGTCTTCCTCAAAAACCTAGCATCATCTCTTTGAAGTAGAATCAACAAGGAAAAGAGTGGCCCTATGTTTCATTTTCTGTGGGAGCTGAGGGCTTTAACCCAAGTTGTACAACTACCTCCTGTAATGAAGATATCAGAAGGTTTGCTTTTTCTTTGGGTAATGCCAATTAGCAAACATAGATAGCCTATGATGTCTCCCTCATCCCAGTTCTTAAAACTCCACTTCTTTTTATAGTTATTATTATTTGTTCGTTTCAGTGAGTTGAGTTCAGACTCATTTTTGGTCATTTTCCTCTATTGCAATAGCCTTCAATAATGTCCTTCTTGCCTAATATTGCCCGGTTCACTTTTGGTTTGACATATACAATAAAGATAATCCCATCTGCCTTTTTCTTTCTATTTTCATCTTGATGTAACAGAGAATGAATAAACTTTGAATAAATATGGAACTGGCCTCTGCTTTGTAACATACCAGCTGTATCCTTAGACACCATCCTTGAGCCTTCCTCTATTAATTTATAAAACAAACTATCATGCATGGTTATTATGAGAATACATGTAAAATTTCTGGCACAAAAAACCAGTAAACAGTTCCTGACCGCATTTTGAATCAACAAATATGTTGTGTGCCCTAAGGCACATGTTCTAAGTACAACTCTTAACTACCTTTCGGTTGTGGTGTTATCAGTGAGGAACATGCTGACAACGGAGACTTACTTTATGAAAAAAAAAAAAATGTAGTTTTCTCATGGGCAACTGCCTTTCTGGAATTAGAAGAGGTTCAGTGTTAAGATGGACTTCTTGGAGTGGATATTGTATTATCATCTTCATGTCACATAGAAGTCACACATTTGTGATCAACAACACACTTATTCCAAATAAAATTGGCTTTCTATCTGGTATTTTCCTTGTCCTGCATTTTATTTTGTCCACAGAAATGATGAAATTGTACACACACACACACACACACACACGTGTGTGCATATCTATATCTACATATTATGAAAACCAAAGTAAATAAATTGCTTATGAAAGTGGTTCCTAAGCTAGCATGCTGATTTTGTATAAGTAACTATACCCACATCTGACAGATGTAATGCAGCAGCCCAGTTTTACTCAATCTGAAAGGCAGAGACAGTTAAACTCTAACGTGATCTCTGTGTAGCTTTATATTTTTGTTTATAGCAGGTGATTTTCCTAGGTGAATTTTATTCTAGCAGTGTAAAAATGGACTAATATCATAATATAGTTGTTCACCTATATGAAGCCTTAATTCTATTACTGAGTATGTACTCAGGGAACCTGTCTTTGGGAACATGGCAGGTTCTTTCTCTGACTTTCTGTCAGGAGAGGTTTGAAGCACTGACTGGAAGTTACCTAGAAGCCCTGGAAATAGTGGTGCTGTGTAACTGTCCCTGGCTGTAACACAGAAGTGTTAGAATGATATGGTAGATATTGCCCTTAGTGAATTACTCCTACAACTTTTCAAGGTCTTTAACTAATGTAGCTAACAAGTGACAGATCAAATATCCCCCTGGTAGAGAAGTAAAGTTCTAGATAGCTTATCTATCAATAGTAAGGAGCTTATTTTTTTTAATGAGCTGATTTTTTTCCTTCACAATGGAAGAGCTAAACTCCTTTATTAAAAATTAAGTTTGCAAGAGCCCACCCAAGTCTTCCTACAATACTTGATCATTCTTGGCACTTTATGACTTCTTTCCTTCTTCTCCTTCTGCTTCTTCTTCCCCTTTCCCTTCCCCTTCCTCTTTTGCTTCTTCATCTTCATCTCCTCGCCCTCTCCCTCTCTCTCCCTCCTCTTCTTCTTCTTCCTCTTCCTGCTCCTCTTCCCTCTAATATCTCTTTCTTCTTCTCTACCATATTGATAAAAAATGTGTTTACCATGCAACAGATACAGTATATACTAGGCTAAGTAGTTTACTGGCATTATCTCATTTCCTTCTCAGGAAAAATGTCTATGAAGTAGGCATTTTCACTGTAGCCATTATACAAATGAAATATAGTGAGTTCTGCAACTTGCAGAAGGCAACAAAGTTTGTAAGTGCCAGAAATGGGAATGTCTAAATCTAACGACAGGGGCTTTAACCACTGTTCTATAACACTTCTCATCTGAATGTGTCAATGCAGATGTCTTGGTACAAGCTCATGTGATTAACTTCTTGTTTCGTCCTTGAATATAACAGCAAAAATTAGTTACATGGTGGTGCATGCCTGTGGTCCCAGCACTCAAAATGCTGAGGTGGGAGGGATCCCTGGAGCCCAGGAGGCAGAGGTTGCAGGGGGCCGAGATTGCAGCTCACTGTACTCCAGCCTGGGTGACAGAGTGACACCCCATCTCAAAACAACTGAGAAAAAAAGGAAAAGAATAACATTTTAAAAGAATAAAAGAAGACTATAGTAGCATTAATGTACTGAGAGTAGGACTGGCTTAGGAATGCACAAAAGAAATATTCTTAACCAAGAGTAACAAATCAGCATCAGCATTGGGAAGAAAATCCAGACAATTAATGCCTAATCTGTTTCAACAAACAGGTAAAAGAAAGAAAAGAAATTGCTTTTGGAAGGTTTATTGGGCAAGGGAGGGGGTTAAGCAAGATACCTATGCCTTTCCTACTATTACTGTTAATAAGTATTTTAATGCAATTTTATATTACCATTCATGAAAAGTAATTTTTGGAAGGAAAAGATCAAAATAACAAGGAGTTAAAAATAAACTGGAAAGCCTGGAACTTCTTCTTCCAACCTTGATTCTATAGCTGAAACTGGACTTAACTCTCCTACTTTCAACAAAGAGAAAACAACAAAATAAGTGTAACAATTCTTTTCAATCGTCAGCCATCAGGCCATGCAAGACTCTGATCCCTGATGGAAAGGTAATTAGCATAATGTCAGTCCTATAATTATCCTGGCTAGCGACAATTTCTAGATCACAATTTGAGAGCTAGAGTAATATAACTTAGTAGGTTTGCTGAGTTGAACTCAGAGTTCAGAGTGCAGGAAGAATATCAGAAATCTACATTCAAGGCCCTGTGATCTTGGGGTTAACCACTAAGAAACATATGTGAAACTCCATGAGACTGAGCAAAGAATTAACAAGAAACTGAAAAGCTAAATAAATCCAAGAGTTCACACCGGGATTGGGGATTTTCAAGTTTCAACCAACTAGAGGGGAGAGTCATTATGAACAGCTGGCATATTCAGTAGTAACCCGAGAAGCATTTGTAGTGTCAAACTAGCTAACAAATAAAGGCTACTCTAAACTTATCCCAATGAAGCAAAAATTAATCTTGAAAGAATTAAGCTTTTCCATAAGTAATTTAATTGCCTGCTAGATCAAAGTTCAGTGACCTGTAAAGGTAGACAGAACATAAAATCAAGCATACAACTTCAGAAAATTCAGTTTGCAACAGTGAAAAATGCCTAGTCACGAGAAGAAATTTAAAATATTTACCATACCCAAGAGAGAAATTAAACATTAGAAACATGCTAAAAATAAGAGGTATTATGGGATTTGCAGAGAAGGATGTTACTGTATTTATTATAAATAAATTCAATGAATTAAAGGAAAAACAAAGATAATGCACACAGAAATGGGTAATTTTAAAAGTAACCTGATAGAATTCGTAGAGATGAAAAATATCATATCTTAGAACCTAAGAAAAAAATCACTGGCATGTCAGCAGATTAGATACAGCAGAAAAAGAAACAATGAATATGACTAAACAGTTACAGAAATTATGCAACTTAAATCAATCAGGAAAATAAATGGATTAAAAATACTCAAGGGTCAGTGACATTATCAGATTTTCTACACATGCATAATTAGAGTTAGAGAAGGAAAAGAGAGATGGTGATGCTAGGGAAAAAAAGCCAACACTGTTCAAATTTTAGGATAAATAAATCAGCCTACAAAGCCAAGAAGCTAAAATAACCTGAATCAAGAAATCACCAAGAAAGGGCATATTCTAATCAGATTGCTAAAAAGATAGATAAAGATGAAAAAATTGAAGCACCAGAAGGGGAATAAAAACATTACTTACAAAAGAATAAAAATAAAATAAAACTACATCTGGGTGACATCAGTGCAAATTATGCTGTAAGGACATCAGAAAATTCTCTCCTCTTCTCCATAAAGTAACGAGTACAGTTGCAAAAACTGTCAAGCTCAAATTCTTTCAAAACTCTAGAAATTAACCAAATGCTTGTATCAATTTGTGGAGCATTTATTTAAGAGAAATGACTGAACATTAGTAAGAATGGTGAACTTTGTGGTATTTTAACTTGTCCTATTCCCCTTTCCCTCTCTCCAGCTCTGTGGTAGCCTTGAAAACTAATAGCCCCACAATCATGGTGAAAACTAAGAACCAGGCTGCCCCCAGAAGGGGCACAACAGGGTTGGAGGGAACCCCTCCAATAACCCATTCCCCCAAATTGTTCACATTTAGTCAGTCTGACAGTTTCCTATTAAGCTTCAGTCACTTGTCTTTTTTTTAAATCTACAAAAATTGTATATTTTTGTGTACAACATGTTGTTTTAAATATAAATATATTGTAGAATGGCTAAATCAAGTTAATTAACATAAGTACTGCTTCACATATTTTTTGTGGTGACAACACTCAAGTGCTACTCTCTAAGTGACTTTTAAGACTGAAATATGTTGTTATTAATTATAATCACTACATTGTACAATAGATCTCTTGAACTTATGCCTCCTATAAAACCTAAGTTTTGTATCCTTTGAACTGATCACCTCAACTGTCTTTTCTTTGATCTAACTGCAAGCTCACTTGCTGTGAGCGCAATTTAACCCAGGGGTGTCTGTATTTGTGTGTGTGTGTGTGTGTGTGTGTGTGTGTGTGTATACCAGTTGTTTATCATCACATTTGCCTGAGTTGGAAGTACAAGCTGGGGCCAAAACAGCTCACTAAATAAAAAAGGAAATACGAAAATAATACTGGAAAATGCTAGTGAAATGGATGTTCATAGAGGGCTATTTTGAAAATCTGATATATTTTTGGGAAGTTAGAAGACCACATGCACAGACGCATGGCTGTACTCATGCCCAGAACTATGCACATGCCCATGAAAAACCTGAAGAAGACTCTACACTCTTACTTCTGTCTGACCTTGAGGCTCTGTGCAATCAAGAGACCGAATTGTAAACTTCCTGCCCAAGCATTGAGAGCAAGCACTAACACATGTAAAGAGGCTCTTGGCAGAAACTAGTAGGAGTATTGGAGTCTTCAATACAACATTTTCAATAATGTATAGAACAACTCCTAAGAAGATCAATCAGGAAAAATGATGACTGAGGTCTCACTATACACCAATTAGATTAACATATCTGTAGGACACTCCACCCAACAACAGCAGGATTCTTCAGACTAAACCATACGTTATGCCATAAAACAATTCTCAATAAATATACAATAATTAAAATCATATAAAGTATGTTTTCCAGTCACAGTGCATTGAAATGAGAAATCAATGACAAAAGGAAATTCAGAAAATTATGAATACGTAAAATCAAATAATACACTCCTAAGTAACCAATATGATAAAAAAAAGGAAAATCAGAAAACACTTTGAAATGAATGAAAATGAGGATACAATATATCAAAACATATGGGATGCAGCAAAATCTGTGCTGAGGGAGGAATTTATAGCTGTAAATGGGTATATTGAAAAATAATGAAGTACTAGTCGAATGATGGCACAGAAAATATTAAAATATATCCATTCAGCTGAAAGGAAAATGGTACCAGATACAACTCAGATCTAAACAAAAGAATGAAGACAGCCAAAAATGTTAAACTGGACAAAATATATAATAAAAGAACCTAATTTTTCTAATTTATTTAAGAGGCAATTGACTTTAAAGAAAAAATAATAGTGGGGTTTATAACATATGCAATGATAACATTATGACCATAGGGACATAAAAGAAGGCTGAGGGGAAAATGTGAGTTACATTATATGTGAAGTGGCATGATAATTATTTGAAGATGGATTATGATAAGTTAAGGAAGCATATTATAAACCCTAGAATAATCACTGAAAAATGATTAACACAGGATTATAGGTAATATGAAAATAGAGTACATAATATAGAATTCTAAAGAATAGTTAATTATTCCAAAGGAAGGCAGGAAAAAATGATGTAAAGAAGATATAGAAAGGTTAATAATAATATCAAGAAGATGGACTTAAAGAAAACTGTATCAATACTTACATTAAATGTAAATGAATTAAACACCGTAATTAAAAGTCAGTTTCAGATTGTATAAAAAGGCAAGTTACATCTACATGTGTTCTATAAGAAATGATCTTTAAATATAAAACCACAGATAGGTAACAAGTAAAAGAGATGAGACAAGATATACCAAATACTAATCCAAAGAAAGCTGAAGTGGCTATATCAACATCAAAGAAGGCTTTAGAATGTTAACTATTAAAAGAGATTAAAATAAGGATAATTCATAATGAAAATAGTTAAGTATTAAATAAAACACAAATACCTAAATGTACATGAATTTAATAGCAGAACCTCAAAATACATGAAAAATAACTGACAGAAGTAGAAGAAGAAATGGAAATATTTCTTTCCACATTGAGAAAAGAGGAGACAAAAAATAAGATAAATAGCACTATCAACCAAGTTGATTGACATTACATTTACAAAACATTACACCCAACAACTGCATAATACACATTTATTTTAAAGATATGTAGAAAATGCACCAAAATAAAACATATTGGGTCATATAACAAATTTCAATGAATTTTAGAAACATTGAGGTCATATAGAGTATGCTGTCTGTCAAAATGTAATTATATCAATAAGGAATTTTTTAAAGGTATTGGGAAATAAAGCCCAGGTATTTGGACATTAAATGATGCACTTCTAAATAACCCATTAGTCAAAATGGAACTCACAAGGGAAATTAGAAAACCCTTTGAACTGAATGACAATGAAATATGATATATCAAAATTGTGAGATGCCGCTATAGCCGTGATTACATAAAATTTAAATTTTTAAATACACAAATACTTTAAAAGTTACAAACACACACATATATACAGACACAAGTCCAATGATAACATAAAAAAACACAATTAATATTCAAGAAATGAAAATTTAAAACACAATAAAGTATCACTGCACATCACTGAAATGTTAGAAGTAATAAAATGGAAAATTTCCAAACTCTGCAGAGACACAGAATTAACTCAAATTCTGATACATTGCTGGTTTAACTACAATATGATACAATTATGCTGGCAAACAATTTATTAAGTACTTTTAAACTTAACCATCCACTTATCACATGACAAATAGCCATGAAAACATATATCTACAAAAGGTCTTGTAATGCAAATATTCCTAAGATTTTTATTCACAGTAGCCCCAAACTGTACCTTGTCCATGAATGAGTGAATTAAAAATATTAAATATTCATAAAATAGAATACTACTCAAATACAAAAGGGATAAACTGTTGATACACTGAAAATAAATGAATTTCACAAATATTTTGCTAAATGTAAGAAACCACATAACTCATAAAGGCCTGAACTTGTGAAACAACTTTGTAGTAACAGAGATCAGATCTGTGATTGCCTGGGGTAGGGATGACAGTGGATGACTGAGGAGTAATACTGAATATTTTTATTATGATGAAAATTTTCTACATCTTGATTTGTTTGGAGCCACAATATGTACCTAACCTGCTGTTTTTAAGGAACTGTGCTTTGCACCAATGGCAGATATGAGATATAACTAATGAAAGGAATCCCTTTGTAGAAATCAAAATGCTGAAAAGTTAGGCAGCTTGACCAAGGTTATACTTGGAGAGTAACAGAGCCAGAATTTGAACTAACATAGTTAGTTTACAATCTTTACAATCTTTTTGGGATTTAGCAAAAAGAATTTACAATCCTTTTGTGATTTAGCAAAATAACTCTGGCTACAGAGTTCAAGGAGGCAGCATTAAGATCAGAGATACTGAAAGCTGTTGTCATAATTTTGATGAAAGAAAATGAAGATCTATAATAAAAGGAGAACTTTTATTAGCATTCAAGCAGATTACAGTCCATTCATGCAGATTACAGTACAGACCTATAATCTTAAAGTTACTATTCAAGTTAATAAATGACATGAATAGTGTTATAGAATTGTGATGGTTAATTTTTAATGTGTCAACATGGCAAGGTGAAGGTGCCCAGCTGTTTGGTCAAACACTAGTATAGGTATTGTGAAGGTACTTTTTAGATGTGATGAACATTTAAACCAGTAGATTTTGAGTAAAGCAGATTATCCTTCATTATGAAGATGGTCCTCATCAGATCAGTTGAAGGTCTTAAGAGGTAAGATTGAGGTCCCCACAAAGAGGAAGAAATTCTTCTCCAGACTGCCTTGGCTTCAAGACCACAACATTAACTCTTGTCAGAATTTTTTGCAGAATTTGAACGTGCCTTCCCCTACCATCAATCAACTGAGCAAGTTACTTAAAATCTATCTATCTATCCTCTATCTATCTATCATCTATCTATCTATCTATCTATCTATCTATCTATCATCTATCTATCCCTATCTTCTAATCTTCTATCTCTATCTATCTATCTATCTATCTATCTATCTATCTATCTATCTATCATCTATCTATCTATCTAACCATATTAGAGCGAGAGACAGAGAGACATATCTTATTGGTTCTGTTTTCTCTGGAGAACCGTGACTAACAAACAAATCATAAAAAAATGACTTGTTCTGTCCTGAGGCATTAGCAAAGACATCACAAAGAAGATAATTGGGTTGGGGCACAATTACTGCTTCTACCCTATGCCGGTCAGTGTTCTAAGTATTGCGGCTTGCTATTCCATTGACTTTTCATAACTACTACTCTGTGAGTGATAAAATACAATTTGCACATTAAAAAAATACAGCTAAGAAAACTAAGGCACAAACATTAACATAGTGTACCCAAGATCATTTGGTAGGTAAGTGATGAAGCCAAGAGATTCTAATTCAGACTATTTCATTCCTAAGACTCTTGAGCACTGCCTTTCAAGGACTCACCTTGAAGGATGAACAGCTGTTTATCATATGCAACAGAAAAGGAGGGGTATAGTGGACAGAAAGAGCAGTGACAATGAAAAGACTGTATAGAATGGAGTTCTGTGAGTTCAGAATAAATGACAAAATAAATACATGAAGGAGGAGAAGGTGATATAAAATGCTGAAGCCAGGATTTGAATGCTATACAATGTCATGGTGAATAATCTAGACCAGCTTTGATGGGCAGTAAGACATTCCTAGTTTGTTTTTAAGATGGCGGTTTGACATTATAGAGATAACTAACGCTTCTTGAGCCCTTGCCAAGAGCAACACATTACTCTCAGTAATTTAGACATATATGCATTGTCTATACTTCATAACATCCTTGCAAGGTAGATGCTATTTGAACCTCCATTTCATAGATGAAGAAAGGAAGATCCTGAGAAGTTAGGCAGCTTGACCAAGTGTATACTTAGAGTGTAACAGAGACAGGATTTGAACTAACACAGTCTGATTGTAGAACTTAAAATGCTTTTGCAAGTTAGCAAATAACTCTGGCTACAAAGTTCAAGGAGGCAACATTAAGAACAGAGATACTAAAAGCTATTGTTATAATATTGAAAGAAAATGAAGATCTAAACAAATTCTCTGAGGATGAAAAGAAATTATGCTAAATTAGAGGCAGAAATAGTGTCTTTGACTACATTTCCTACTCATCACATAAATATTGGTTGATTGACTGGCTTCATAAATCATAAGCTACAGGCCTCCTAATGAGATTGTTCTTCTTTATCTTTAAATCTATTGCTGAAAGATTTCTGTGTTATAGGTAAGGTAATTCCCTCTTTGTTCCATATTCAGCTAGCCTGCCAGGAATCACCTTTATAGATAAAATGGCTTCTTTCATCCCAGAACTGACAGGCTAAATTATATTATTCTTTATAAAAATATTTACAAATCATGTAAAAATGTATGCCGAGGAATTTACCACTATAAGCCTCTCACCTCTACACACAAAATATAATGTCCTGGCCTTTTCCCAAGACTTGGGGAGGGCTTCTTCTGTTTATAGAGGCCTTAGGGCATGACCAAACCTGCTAAGGAGTAACAATTCCTGCAACGAGCATTCTGTTTGCATTATGACCTTATTTGGTGCTGCAATATAATGTGTACATACCATTTTTCAATTTGTCTAGAAACATTATTTGGTGTCCTGGCTTAGTGTAACTGTCAGAATTATTCATAACTCAGGAACCAAGTTACATTTTCCTGCATAGACTATTCAAATAATAAGACTAAAGGCAAATAGGACTGGCTCTTCTTTGCACACATTTTTCACTCATACCCGTTGCTAATTCCTTCCTTCATTAAAAATAGAAATGTTGTCCTGTTGTGTTATTGCAGGGGGTATCACAGAAAGAAAGTGACCATGAACCCATTCCCTGGGGATCGGAGGGCTTCATACCAGTGGAATATATTTCGGGTGAACACCCCAGGATATTCTGACTTCTTTGTAACGAATAAGTGAGCGGAGTTTTTATTTAATAGAAAATAGAGAGGAATCATTAAACCAAAATGGTCCTTACAACAAAAGCTAAAGATCCTGGAACTTTAAGGTTGCTGTGACTGGTTATATAGATTGCTTACTGCACAAAGACAGTAAGTTAAGGGGTTGGTGAATAGGGGCTGCAAGGCATTATGTATTCCATTTGATGAGTCCTGTGGCTATGAGGCAACCAGAGGGGATATCTTTATTTTATTTATTTATTTATTTATTTATTTTTATTTGTATAAATTTATGGGGTACAAGTGTAATTTCGTTACATGGACATATTACATAGTGGTGAAGTCAGGGCTTTCAGTGTATCCGTCACCTGATTACTGATCACTGAACCCAGTAAGTAATTTCTCATTATCCCCCTCCAACCCCTCTCTCTTCTAAGTCCCCATTAGCTATCACTGCACACTCTATGTCCATTTGTACACATTATTTAGCTCCCACTTATAAGTGAGAACGTGTGTTATTTGTCTTTCTGTGTCTGAGTTACCTCACTTTGCACAATGGTATTTGTGGACAAACACAGGCTGAACTTGGTGTTTCCATATCATTGTTTATTTGCTAATAAGTTAGTACATTTTTACTTGTAAGCACTAAAAAATTTAACCAAGAACAAGATTGTGGTTGGGTCATAGAAAGAACACAACCATTGAGATTCTTAAGATCATCCCTCTGTCTCTGTCTCTTTCTCTCTCTCTTTTATCCTCATCCCCATTTCTCTCTGCGTCAACCTCATTCTTCTCTACTACATCATAGCAGCTTTCTTCTTGACCAAACACATGATTGTTGAGAGCATCTGCCTTTCACATCTTACAGATCGTAGGAAAAAACTGACCTAATGATTTCCCTTGTTCCAAGATTCAAAAAAAATCTTTAATAGATGACTCATTTGTTGAGGTAAAGTCAGAGTCCTATCCTGAACCAATCAAGTATGGCCAGCAGTTTTATATATTCAGGAAGGTTTTGGGGGAAAAAAGTCTTAGACACTTTAACTTGAGCTAGGGAGGAGTATTTCAAGAAGTAGATTTCTATGCCAAGAAGATAATTAAATTCAGACAAAACACTTACATGCTCATTGAAGGTACATAAACTAGGAAAATTCCAAATCATTCACATGCATGAATTTACCTTCATTTAAAGAAAAAGATAAAGAAGAGTAGTGTGCTATACTCACCCAACTGCATCAATAGCTATGCACTGTGGTCCCTCATTGAAACCCAATCTGGAAGTTCTTTTCTCACATTTTATTCTATTTATATCCCAGCCACCCCTCTTCCTGCAGCACCAGGCTCAATTCATGTCTCACCTCCAAAAGTTTTTACTGAGTTTTGTATTCTCTCTTTTCTCCATTACTATAACTTTGACAAATAGGTTTATAAATTGCTTTCCTTAATGATACACTGTTTTGCATTGTTCATTAACTGTTTTGGGCTCAGGGTTCATCTCCCCTACAGAACTTTAAGCTCCATAAATCTTTTATAATAACAATTATTTTTACACTAATAACCAAGATTACCTTAATTTTGACTCCTGCTGCTTATATCATAATGCCGAGTGCACTGTTGAGAAACACAAATAGGGAGAGATTTGGCAAATATAAGGTTGAACACTAATTGTGCAAAGTACATTGTGGATTTAAGATCCCCAAAGCAAGCAAGGGGATGGTTTCTTTTCTGAGACACAAATGGGTTACTGAACACTAAATAATATATTAAAGGAAAGTTCAAACACTTAGCATTTGTAAATGGTCTAACATAGAGCTTGGAGGGACCAGTATTCTCTTTCTCCTCTTCTTCATTTAAGGAACATCTTGGAAAGCAGAGGTTATTAATAAAATATACAGAGGGAAATGCACTATTTTCCATAAGAAAATGGAGTTTATGAACATAAATTTCCAATTCTGAGGCTTGTCAACTCAGACCATAAAAGTGGCTGGCATATAAGCTTACTAATTTGGACTAAATGACTAGCCATGAATCTGGCAAGAGCCCCAATTATAAAGGGTATTTAAAAGCCACAAAACCTAAAATCTGAATTATTAAAATATCATCAGAAAACACTCAAGGGAGAGACTTTCCTGGAAATTCGCTGTTGAGACATAACTTAGGTTCTAAGAGATTGACAAATCACTTGCATTTGGAAGTAAATTTTCTCTTTTGTACTTATTTACATTATTGTTTGTTGAATTTATTTGTTGAATACTTTCTCACATCTGGGTGTATTTTAAACTTTAAGAATCCATTTACATTTAATCTTTTATTGGCCCCATGAGTAAAAGAAAGATACAATTATGACTCTCTTTCAGGGGCAAACAAAGAAAGACTTAAAAATGCTCCCTAACTTGCCCAGGTTGCAGTGTGAATGAGGAATACAGTGGGAACAGAAATCCATACACACGTATGTCTTTCTAAGACCCTTGATGAGGTTACTACTGACCTGAACGGCAGCACTACTAAGCCAGCAAGATATTTTTAAAAAGTCTTACTGTATTCTGAACTGTTAGAGAGAAAAACATGTTGATGTGCCCAGAAGACCAAAAAAAAGCAATTATGGGGACAAAAATACCCCTCTCCTCTAGACTAATACATAAAGATATTATATTAGGTGCAATGTTTAGTAGATGTTTGAGGCAGAAAGAAAGGGAGCTCTTTTCTGCTAATTTGAGTTCAGCTTGTTTGTAATTCAAATTATTATTTCTTTTTGTTTACTTGCTTCTATTAAAAAGATATACAGATGATAGATATAGAAATAAATATTCTCTCTCTTCTTTCTGAACTGGTAAGATCAGATAACTGGAAGCAAACGGATGATCTTTGTAGCTTACACCCTAGAATCCTCTCTCCTTTGCCCTTCATGTACTCCGCTTCTGCAGAGCTATGTTTATGGAGGAAATTGGATTCACTGTTTGCCTACAGCAACACATTTAGCTGGTGGCTGCACAGGTCCAATTAACTCTCTTAACAATATGGGTCAAATGAGGTTATTGGATTATGTTTGTAGCCAATTATAATTGTTTTTGTTGAATACTCCCTCTTGTAACCTTATTTACAGTTAAGAAAACAGCATAGAAAAATATTTCATTGTTTGGAAGAAAATAGCCTAGGCAAATATTGGAAGAACAATTTCTCTTTTCTAGATCACGAAACATGACCTCTTATTTATGTTTGGGCATAAAATAAAGGCTTTTTTGCAGAAACAAAAATAAAAGTGTTAGACATAAAACACTTTGAACACACATTAGTCCCATCATTATCATTATCACTATTATCTCTACCTCATCATGAAAAGTAATGCCTTTAATAAGAGGGACACATGTGATAGGAAGGAAGGAACACAAGAGGGAGACGAAGTAGACCAGAGTTCTAATGTTGGCTTTGCTACTGGTGAGTCATAGTCTCTCTGAACTTAATGCCCTCCATCTAGAAAGTGGAAATAATAAGCTTGTTACCACAGTGATTAAACAAAAAAAAATGTACATTATGTGTTTTACCAAGTAAAAATAATACAATATTGGTTATAAACTAGTGTTGAATGATAGGAATTTCTCCTGAAGTTATTTTAAACTATATTGCAAGGAGATTTTGTTCCATATACAGTCATGTGCTACATAACAATGTTTTGGTTGACGATATACTGTGGTGGTCCCATAAGATCATAACGAAGCTGAAGACTTTCTGTCAGTGATGTCTTAGCCATTATAACATTGTAGTGCAATGCATTAGTCACACATCTGTGGTTAATACTAGCATAAACAAAACTACTACGCCTCCAGTCATATAAAATGTCGCACATACAATTAAGTGTGGTACGTAATACTAAGTAATGACAATAAACAACTATGTTACTGCTATACGTAGTGACTTTTTTCTGTCATTTTAGAATGTGCTCCTTCTACTTATTAAAAAAGTATGCTGTGTTATTCTAGCAGCAGGAATATCTAGTAGAAGGAATATGCTCCTCCTACTTATTAAAACAGTGTGCTGTGTTATTCTAGCAGCAGGATCATATATCTCCTATTTCCTGTGTCTCTTAATTACATCATTTTCTTTTGTGCTTGATTTAATCTCATTTTGTTTTGTTCATCAGGGCCTCTGAGTATAAAAAGCCTACTGCTAATATTGCCAGTAAGAAGCTACATCAAGTGATTGACCTGAAAACAAAATTCGAAGTGATTAAGAACTACAAAGGTGAGCCGGGCGCGGTGGCTCACGCTTGTAATCCCAGCACTTTGGGAGGCCGAGGCCGGCAGATCACGAGGTCAGGAGATCGAGACCACGGTGAAACCCCGTCTCTACTAAAAATACAAAAAATTAGCTGGGCGTGGTGGCGGGCGCCTGTAGTCCCAGCTACTCGGAGAGGCTGAGGCAGGAGAATGGCATGAACCCGGGAGGCGGAGCTTGTAGTGAGCCGAGATTGTACCACTGCACTCCAGCCTGGGCGACAGAGCGAGACTCCCCGTCTCAAAAAAAAAAAAGAACTACAAAGGTGGAACATCAATGATGATTACTGCTCACCAGTCAGACAGATCTCATTCCACTATAACTATGATCTTAAAGTACAAGAACTAAGTGATGGAAGTTCTGAGATAATCTGCTTCACTGAAGGCAATGAGACTAAAAAAAATTCGGGAAGGGCCTATATAACATATGGAGAAACTTCTAATGATGTAGACTGAAGGCCAGACACAGAAGTGTACTCCTCTCAGCACCATGATAATGATGATCAAAGCAAAAAGTTGTTTGCAATGATGGAAGAGAAGGTTTGACTTGACTGTGATGTTGAATTTACTACTAGGTCTGGGTGATTTAAATGATTCAAGAATCATTGCTCATTACCTAATAGGAAAGTAACTGGTGGGTTTCTAAGTGCTGATATGAAGGCAGCTGAAAAAACTTGGGAAATTCTAGATAAGCTAATTGTGGAGAAAATTTACTTTCTGGAGCAAATCTGGAGTATGGCTGAAACATCTCTATTCTGGAAGTGAATGTATGAAGGGACTTTCATCCATAGGACCAAGTCAACGACAGGATAACAGTCGTATTTGGAAGGTAGTGTTGTATATTACATATTGAGCCCTTTGTGGTCTGGCATGGTGAGTGTTACAGGGCCTGCAAGCATATCAGTAAGAACACATTGCCAGTGTACAACCGGAGTAATCACAAGTGATGGATCAGTCAGCTCCATTTCCAAAATTCTCTCCTGAATTGCCGTGTCAGCAAAATGGAGAAGTACTATTTGGAAAATAACATACTTTCAAGATTTTGCTTATTTGTTGAGAATGCTCCTGCACATCCTCCTTTATTGGTGATCTTCATCCTCATACCAAAGTGATGTCTCTCCCTCCAAATGCTAGTTCTTTGACCCAAACAGTGGGTCAAGGAGTCATAGTGATTTCTAAGCCTTATTGCCTGAGTAGGACCTCTGCCCAGGCTATTGCTGCAACTGAGGAAGACACTCATGCAATTCTGGCAGAATTACAACATCTCTGATTGCATCAAGAACCTTGCTTGGGCTTGGGGTGATGTCACCCAGCGATGTGTGAATGGCATCTGGAAGAAAACATTCAAGAGTTTTGCTCATGACTACAAAGAATTTGCCAAGAGTGAGTGGGTTGTAAAAATTGAAAAGGCTGTGATTGAGATAGCAAGTAACTTTAACCTGGGTGTGGACAAGGATGATATTGAGGAGCTCCTAAAGGGGGTTCCTAAGGAACTGACTAATAAGAAGTTGGAATTGGAATAGGAATGCATTGCTCAAGAAGAGGCAAGAGGAAAGGAAAGTGCAGGAGAAGAAAAAGCAGAATAACCCTTAAGAAAAATCCACAATGAAGTTTAGTAGAAGCTTTTGCAGACCTCAACAAGCTCCTTAAAAAATTTAAAAACATGGACCACCAACACCAAAAGGTCATGGTGCATTATTTGCTTACAAGCAAATCTATGATTAAAAAAGAAACAAACTAAGCAAACCAACATGAACATATTTCAGAAAAGATTGACACCTCCTCAAGAAGAGCCCCAGACAGGTCTTTCAGTAGGGATTCCAGAAGAAAGCATTGTAATCATCGGAGATGACAGGTCCATGCATGCTATTGTTGCTGAACACCTTACAGTGGGACAAGATGTGGAGGTGGAAGACAGTGATATTGATGATCCTGACCCAGTGTAGGCTGAGGCTAATCAATGCTTATGTCTTATTTTTTAACAAAAAAATTAAAAAACTGAAACTAAAAAGCTTAAAAAATAGGAAAAATCTTATGGAAGTAGAATGTAAAGAAAAATAATATTCTTGGGCCGTGTGTGGTGACTCACGCCTGTAATCCCAGCACTTTGGGAGGCCGAGGTGGGCGGATCGCGAGGTCAGGAGATCGAGACCATCCTGGCTAACATGGTGAAAACCCGTCTCTATTAAAAAATGCAAAAAAAAAAAAAAAATTAGCCAGGCGTGGGGTGTGTGCCGGTAGTCCCAGCTACTCGGGAGGCTGAGGCAGGAGAATTGCTTGAACCCAGGAAGTGGTGGTTGCAGTGAGCTGAGATGGCGCCACTGCACTACAGCCTGGGTGATGGAGCAAGACTCTGTCTCAAAAAAAATTAAATTAATTAATTAATTAAAAAGAAAAATAATATTCTTGTACAACTGTACATTCTGTTTCTGCTTTATGCTAAATATTATTACAAGTCAATAAATTAAAATATTAAAGTTTATAAAGTAAAAATGTTACAATCAGTTAAAGTTAATTTATTGTTGAAGAAGAAAAAATTTTTAGATATATTAATGTAGCCTAAGTATACAGTGTTTATAAAGTCTGTGGTAGTGTATCGTAATATCCTAGGCCCTCACATTCATTCAGCCCTCACTCACTCACTCACTCACTCACCCAGAGCAATTTTCACTCCTGGAAGCCCTGTTCATGGTAAGTACCCTATACAGGTATACCATTTTTTATCTTTTATACTATATTTTAACTGTACCTTCTCTATGTCTAGATACATAAATATTACCATTGTGTTACAGTTGCTTATAGTATTTAGGACAGTAACATGCTGTACAGGTTTGTAGCCTAGAAGCAATAGGCTATACCATACGGCATAGGGACACAGTAAGCTATATTATCTAGGCTGGTGTAAATACAGTCTATGATGTTTGCACGACAATGAAATAGACTAATGACACATTTCTCAGAACATCTTCTTGTTGTTAAGCAACACACGACTATATTAAAACTGTTCCTAGGGAATGTTAAGAAAAATGCTGTTAACTAATCATTTTTTTCTTCTCCTGTTGCAAATACACTACGAATGAGAATAGGGTTTTCTAAAGACAATGGGAAAGTCCATGAAACATAATTGGAAAAGTCACTATGATTAGGTATATCACCAGAAGAACAAGTGGCTCTGTAAGGAACTAAAGTTAAATGCCAACAACCAAGCAAATGAGTGATTCTGAGCCCCAGGACACGTTTTAAAATATAGGTTTCATTATTATACAGTTATGGTTAAGCCAAAAGATCAGAAAATGATGGTCACTGCAAAAATAATCTGTTACTCACAGTTCCCAAAAGGGGCAGGTGTGCCGCAAAACACAGAGACATGTGGGAAACTGCCATGGTCAGTCAGGAGGAAGAGAGAGAGCTGGGAAAATGGACAAGAGCCTTTAATTTGGCTTTTGCAGTGAGGAACAGGTGAGATATAGTAAACGGGTTTAGGATTGGCTAGTTTGAATACTTTTAGTAAATTATGGGGCATAGGGGTTATCCCTAGTTGCCTGGTACCTGGCTATGGGATGATTTGGGCAGGTGGATAATGACACTGACCGTAAGAGCCCAAAAGAGAAAGTGTTGGGTTCTGTGGGCTCTGGATTGGTTATTTTGCACATGAAAAGTGCACTCCCTTAAAGGCAAGTCTTTTACTATTTCTAGGAATTGACTGGGTCTGGGAGGGGCAGTCTTTCCAAATTCATCAAGGCCCCAGCTGTCAAAACATTAGAAACACATGCTTAACCTAGGATGAATCCAAGGAACTTATCATCAGGTATTTGCAGTTGCATCTGTAGTTCAGCTTACACTCAAAAATGGCAATAGCTAACTCTTCTGACAACCTTTGTTAGGTGAGTTTTATTTATATCTCCAATCTGCAAATAGGTAAAGAGATACATCAGTGAGGTTAAATAATTTACCCAAGTAAAATAGATTGATTTGATTCAGGTTATATGTGGTCGAGACCAAAGCCCATGTTCTTTCTATGAGCCAAGAATGACTTAAGGTTATTATTCACAGATAGGCCTGTGTGTTTGTAGCACCTACTCCAGACATCATGTCCTTGAGAAAGAGCAAAGAATAATCATAGACCAAGCACATATAGCATTGCAGGGGCGTGCCCTGTGAACTCGGATGCTGGGAAGGTGTCTTGGGGAGGAGATGCGTTATGGTACATTTCATTTCTGGTAACTCTGAGGGTGACTGAGTGTTCAGGAGGGCGAGTCAACTCTAAAATGGAGTCAAGGTGAAAAAGTGCCATGTCTGTGGTCAATATCTTAGAAAGTTCACCGAGTTCTTTGCCCTGCTGACACAGAAGAGCAGGACAGTAAGATCATTCTGTTTCCAACATCAGTCCAGAAGCCTGGTGCTTTCTCTCTCATGTGCCACTGGCAGTGTGCCATTTTTGACAGACCAAAAGAGCAGTGAGCTGTCTTTAAGATCCAAGCATCAAGGTCTACTTCTTAGACAGTTTAGTGATTAAGACAGTGGACTCAGGAATAACACAACCTGGGTTTGTAGCCTAACTTCGACACTTACTAGCATATGATCACGAATGATTTAAAATGTTAAATCCACACCAAAACATGGGGATAATGACTAGACTTACTTTGTGGGACTATTGTGAGGATTAAGTGGGGAGAGGCACACAAAGTGCTTCATACAGTGTCTTACACAAAAATGCACTTGATAACTTTTTAATATTTTTATTAATGATTTTTAAAGTTTAGTACAAAATTTATATGCAGAGTGGATTTCAATTTCTTTTGGTATTCTATCAAGACTTGTCGAACACAACCATAAGAAAGCCATGGAACCATGAGAAAGCAATCTCTCTCTCTCTCTCTTCCTCCTTCCTTCCATCCCTCACTCTTACACACACACACACACACAGATATACACACACACTTATAAATGAGGATCTACTATACATTTTCTTGGAGATCTTTCAGTATTTACATCCAAGTCAGTGTTAAACTCATGTTGTGTTGCATCATATTCCAGGCCTGAGTATATTATGAGTATTTAGCCATTTCCTGATTAATGAATATTGAATGACTAGATGTTGTCCAATGATTGGATGGTTGTACGAAATATGGTGAGAAGCAGAAGATGAATCTGACAAGGTAGGAAAAAGCCAGATTATGCAGGACTTTCGTGACATGTTAAGAAACTGTGATTTCATATTAAACACAATGTGATGACTTCTATGAGTTTTAAGCAGCATGTCCATTAACATCAGTATTTTGTTACACCGTTGCTGCACTGAATAACTATACATACATCTTTAAATGAGTATGCAAATATTTCTTTAAGTTAGAGCGCTAGAAATAGAATTACCAGCTTCACACATTTTACATTTTCAGAGATATTAACAAAATACTCTGCAGAAAGGTAACTAACTGCTCATCTGAGCCAGTGTCTGGAAACTCACACCCCACTTGGCAAACCTTTGATACTATAATGCTGAAAAAATAATTTGCTAATTGTTGGAAGATAAATTGTACAATGGTTTTGGATCTTGTAGTGGAATTATATTCTAGAGTTGATACATAAGGAAAAACATAACCAAAATAGTCCTAGGATGTTCCACGAATCATGCTTGAAGTATCATAAATAAAATGTAATTTGGGGGGTATACAACCCTCTATTGTAATTCTTATGTACCCTAAGCACAAGAAACACTGAGCCGGAAAAAATAAAGAAAATAAAGAAAGTTTATATTGCAGGTGTCTAGGATTGAAATCCTTCTGCTTTTAAGATAACTACCAAATTCTAGAGTGAGTAGGGTCAGGGCATGTAATTCTAAAGTAAATTATTTCTACTTGTCTTCAGGGTTTATTCTATTTTGTGTTTATTAAGTCGGTAATCTTACCCAATGTTAATCATTTTTATCTTTGTAAAAATTATTAAGATAATATATAAAATACCTATCAGAGATCTAGATTAAGAAGTGCTGTATAGCTGTTTCTGACTTTGAATCTAAATGGTGCCAAATCTGATACATATTCTTACTGCTCTTTGAAAAGTCAGAAATTTGCTTTTTAAAAACTGACCTTTCCTCTTGTGTTACCAAGTAAGTGTTCTTGCCCTCATGTTTGTAGCTATTACTTTTAGTAATACTGGAGAGAAGATGAACATGAGAAGGAAAGATTGATGTTAAGTTCCACTGTCAGCATTACATTAAACAAACATACAATGACACAGTACTAGATCTCATTGTTTACTAACTTCTGCTGATTTCCACTGAGTTTGATAATATTTCATCCGTTTATAACTTCTTATGATTTCTTTTCCAAGAATTGGTGGCTCACGTTCTCTGCTTCTATTCTTGTTCAGCTCATATTGGTTTGTTTTGTATTTCAAATCTTTCTCCACTTTATGCTTATATTTTTGTTTATGATGCTTTTTGATATACAAAGCATTTTATTCTTTATATACTCAAATATGCCAATCTTTTCCTTTGTGGCTTTTTGATTTTGCAAAGTCTTAGGACATAATGCCTTTATAGCATTCATGATCTTTATCCATTTTTTTATTTTTAAAAATTTGTAGGGAAATGGGAGTTTAGTGAAGTTAAATGGCTTGTCTAGAAAGACACCAATTCTAAGTCATGAAGCAGAACTGAAACCCAGGCTTCCTGAGTCCACATTCTCTGATGCCTCTTTTCACCCTTGGTTGTTTCTTTCTCTGGGTTGGACACAAAGTAGTGGCTCAATATACTTCCATGTCATCTATTTTTAAAATAGTGTCTTGGTATGTATAATTTTATTAGGCCTTTTTTTGTTCCCAAAAAGATATCTGATTCAAGATAGTGTAATAGAAAACGAGAATTCATTAGCTCCTTATTTTGGTAGTCCAAGAGTGAATCTGTTCTCATGCACAGTTTTATATATGGGTTTGATACAAGCAGGACTATCCATTTTATCTGTTGTTTTATCTATCTATCTATCTATCTATCTATCTATCTATCTATCATCTATCATCTATCATCTGTCAATCATCCATCTATTTATCTATCTATCTATCTATCTATCTATCTATCTATCTACCTAATCTCTGTCTTTGTCCTAATTATTTCTGCTCCTCGTTGCATGTCAGCTTTATTCTCTTCTGATTTTGATAAACTTTTCTACACAGTGGGAAAGATAACTGCTAGAAATTCCAAATCCAGTGTCTGACAGCCCATGCTCTAAAAGGCAAAAAGGTGGCCAGACACGGTGGCTCAGGCCTGTAATCCCAGCACTTTGGGAGGCTGTGGCGGGCAGATCACGAGGTCAGGAGATCGAGACCATCCTGGCTAAAACAGTGAAACCCCGTCTCTACTAAAAATATAAAAAATTAGCCGGGCGTGCTGGCGGGCGCCTGTATTCCCAGCTACTCGGGAGGCTGACGCAGGACAATGGCGTGACCCGGGAGGCGGAGCCCGCAGTGAGCCGAGATCATGCCTGGGCGACAGAGCAAGACTACGTCTCAAAAAAAAAAAAAAAAAAAAAAAAGGCAAAAAGGTTTCCATCAGAAAGCCATGAAGATAATAACCCTGATTATGTTCTTCTAAGTGATGTACAAGTTTCTGAACCAATCACTCTGTCCATGACGGGCCAGGCTTCTTGATTGACAGGCTCACCAAGATGTGTGTGGCATTTCCCTGCAGGAACACGTGCAAGAGGAAGAAGAAAGCAAGCAGGGCATTAAAAGCGGTGGCTTTCAATACCCATGACAGTGATTTTCCCAATATTTACTGTACCTGAGCAGTGGCAAAATCACCTACACCCTAGCTGCTCTGTCTAGATGAAAGGTGACTCATCTTTTATCTCCACATGGAATCTGAACTATAGTAAAAGTACTGTTATATTACAAAGTCTTTATTGAGCAGTCCTAGTATCCCCGGAATAAATCCCATTTGGCCATGGGGGTGTATGTTCCTTTTAATGTATTGCTGGATTTGGTTTACTAGTATTTTGCTGAGAATTTTTGCAACTACATATTTCAGGGTTACTGACCTGTAGTTCTATTTTCTTGGGGTATCTTTGCACGGCTTTGGTATTAGGATATTGCTGGCCTCATAAAATTAGTTTGGAATTGTTTCCTCAATTCTTTCAAAGTGTTTGAGAACTGGCATTAATCTTTATTTTGTCAAGAAAATTAAAAAATTGTTATATGAGTTATACAAATTTTGGGGGGTACACATATGATATTGTGATATCTGTATACAATGTGTATTGATCACATGAGGGTAATTGGGACATTCATCACCTCTAATATTTATCTTTTCTTTTTGTTGAGGACATTATAAGTCTTGTCTTCTAGTTATTTTAAAATATACAATAAATTATTAGCTCAAATTTTTCTATTATATTACTGAATACCAGAACTTATTCTTTCTATTTAATTGTATTTTTACCCAAGTTCTCTTTATCCCCCTCTTCTCTTCCCAGCCTTTGGTAACTACTATTCTACTCTCTTCCTCCATGAGATCCATGTTTTTAACTCTTACATATAAGTAAGAACATGTGAAATTTGTCTTTTTGTGCCTGGCTTATTTCACTTAACACAGTGACCTCAGGTTCCATGTGTGTTGCTGCAAATGACAAGATTTCATTCCTCTCAATGGCTGAATAATATCCCATTGTGTATATATACCATATTATCTTTATCCATCCATCTGTTAAGGGACCCTTAAGTTGATTCCATATCTTGACTATAGTGAATAGTGCTGCAATAAACATGGAGTGTAGACATCTCTTCGACATACTGAATTCCTTTCCTTTGGACATATAACCAGCAGTGGAATTGCTGGATCACATAGTAGTTTCATTTTTAGTTTCTTGAGAAACCTCCGTACTATTTTCCATAATGGCTATACTACTTTACATTCCTGCCAGCAGCATATGAACGTTTCCCTCTCTGTGCATTCTTGCCAGCATTTTTTATGTTCTGCCTTTTTGATAATAGCCATCCTAACTGGAATGAGATGAAATCTTATTGTGGTTTTAATTTATATTTCCCTGTTGATTAGTAACTTTTTTTTTTTCACATGTCTTTTGGCCATTAGTGTGTCTTCTTTTGAGAAATGTCTATTCAGGTCATTTCCTCATTGTTAAATTGTACTTTTTTTTTTTTTTTGCTATAGATCTCCTTTTATATTTTGATTATTAATCCCTTGTTGGATGCACACCTTGCAAGTATTTTCTCCCATTTTGTAAGTTGTCTCTTGACTTTTTTCATTGTTTCCTTTGCTGTGCAGAAGCTTTTTAGCTTTGTGTAATTTCATTTGTCTATTTCTGCTTTTGGTGCCTGTGCTTTCGAGCACAAAAAATCTTTGCCAAGGCCAACATCCCGTAGTATTTTCTCAATATTTTCTTCTGTGGTTTCATAATTTCAGTCTTGCAGTTAAGTGTTTAGTCCATTTTAAGCTGGATTTTTTATATGGTGAAAGATGAGGTTTTAGTTTAGTTCTTTTATATATAGATATCCAGTTTTCCCAGGGCCATTTATTAAAGAGGTTTTATTTTCCCCAGTGTATGTTCTTTGCCCCTTTCTCAAACATTAATCCGCTGCTAATATGTAAGTTTATTTATGCGTTTTCTATTCTGTTCTGTTGGTCTTTGTGTCTGTTTTTATGACAATAGCATGCTGTTTTGGTTAGTGTAGCTTCAGAGTATAATTTGAAATCGTGCAATACTTTGGCTTTGTTGTTTTTGGCTCAGGATTGCTTTTGCTATTCAGGGTCTTTTGTAGTTCTATACACATTTTATAATTTATTTTAAATTCTGCAAAGAATGTCATTGGTATTTTGATAGGGATTGCATTGAGTTTGTATATTACTTTGATTAGTGTGGAAATTTTAATAATATTATTTTTTACAATTCATGAGCATATCTTTTCACTTTTTATATGTTCTCTTTAATTTTTTTCATTCACACTTTATAGTTTTCTTTGTAGAGATCTTTCATTGCCTTCAATTTCTTTCATTCATATTTACAGTTTTCTTTATAGAGTTTTTCATTCTGGTTAAATTTGTTTCTAGTTGTTTTTGTACATATTGTAAATGAAATTCTTTCTTAATTACATCTTCAGATTGATGTTAGCATACAGAAATACTACTGACTTTTGTATACTGATTTTATATCATGCAACTTTGCTAAATCCTATAAATTTACTGAATTTGTTTGCCTAATTGACATTTAAAGAACTCTACCCATAATGGCAAAATACACATTACATGGAATTCCCCATATATATTCACCCAAATAAGCCACATACTTTAAATAAATTTAAAGATTGAAATCATTCAGAATATGTTATCTGATCATAGTGGATTTATAACATTTTCAAAGCATAGGGAATGCCCAGTATCCCAAACAGTTCTCCTTACACTACACAGTGAAATCCTTCCAGGATAATCCATCATGATAGTTATAATTGAGTATATTTATAATTCATCAACTCACCACATCTATAATATAATAATTTAGTTAGTGTTCTATTACAATTTTAATAATTCCCTTTATCCTCCTTCTATATTTTAGGAAACTAAGAATTCAGGCCATGTTTACTCTTTATATCTGTACCTGTCCTGCTACATGGGCCCTACTGGGCTCTCAATAAATACATTCTTAAGGAATGAATAGACAAACAAACTGAAAACTTCATATGGTTGCCTGCCTTCATGTCTCCAGACAAAGGAAGACATCAGAAGGTAAAACTCATTAACCAAGCCAAGTGCAGTAGTTCACTCCTGTAATCCTGTCACTTTGAGATCCCAAGGCAGGCAGATCACTGGAGCACAGGAGTTTGAGAGAAGCCTGGGCAACATAGTAAAATCCTGTCTCTACAAAACAAACAAACAAACAGCTGGGCATGGTGATGTGTGCCTGTAGTCCCAGCTGCTCAGCAGGCTGAAGTGAGAGAATCACTTGAGCCCAGGAGCCTGAGGCTGCAATGAACTGTCACTGTGCTACTCCACTCCATCCAGGGCAACAGAGTGAGACCCTGTTTCAAAAAACTTAAAATTAAAAAATTTAAAAAGCCCATTAACCAATTCTAAATGTATCATAAAAATGGAATAAAACTAGAAGGAAAACAAAGAAGCATTCTGAAGCCTGATTACTTCCTAATCACCAATAATTCATTGGTCTTTCCATCTTTTGAGTCTGGCATTAATCTCACTTATGGTTTTCATTAAACAGTTTACCCTATCTTTGGTACTAGATATTTTGGGAGGAATATTTGATTCTTTCAAAAATTAGCGTCATTCCCTAAGTGGTTATTGGAGTGCCGCTAATTTCCTCAAACCAAGATCATACCCTCTCGTCCAAGAGCACTTTTCATATCTAACTCACATTTTGTGTTTTTATGAATAAATGTTTATATATGGGCCACAGAAATACATGACTTTCTGAAACATGGTTATTTTTCTTAAAAAAATAGAGAAATGGAAACGTATTTCTTTTTTTTTTCTTTTTGAGATGGAGTCTCGCTCTGTCGCCCAGGCTGGAGTGCAGTGGCGCAATCTCGGCTCACTGAAAGCTCTGCCTCCTGGGTTCATGCCGTTCTCCTGCCTCAGCCTCCCAAGTAGCTGGGACTACAGGTGCCCGCCACCACGCCCGGCTAATTTTTTGTATTTTTAGTAGAGACAGGGTTTCACCATGGTCTCGATCTCCTGACTTCGTGATCCGTCTGCCTCAGCCTCCCAAAGTGCTGGGATTACAGGTGTGAGCCACTGCGCCCGGCCCCGAAACATATTTCTAACTGAAATTCTGTCTTGAAATCTTGCACATTCTTTTTTTTATTTCAGTGATTTTCTTAGGATTCAATAGTTTTGATATACACAAACTGTGTTTCCTTTGTTCGTACCAGGATGGAGTTAAGAATAACGTAACAGCCATAATAACCAATAGGATTTTTTCTGCCTCTTGTTTCCACTCAAAGATCTAGACAAAGTTTTATTCATTTATATCTCTTGGTATCCTTCAAAGTTTTATTCATCTATATAGTGTAGTCCCTATCAGGGGCCTCACATGCCCTTTAACAAATATGCCACAACAGATCTCCCACCTGAATTTCTGATGCCCAAGAAGTTGCCTAAGTGCCTGACAACCCCCTCTCTCCCCAAGGACAATTTTGTACGCTAGGCTCATAGCTTCCAAGACCCTCTAATGATCTCTTCCTAGCAACTCATGTCACAGACAGCGTGGCTTGTCCTGTCAGGCTCTGCTGCCAATATGTGATCTACTGCAATCTTGGAGCCCCTGAAATCCTGGAAGCCTTAAAGCAGGTTGAGTCCTGGCTGCGGGGATGTTATTTGTGTTAACTTTGCCACCTGATTGTCAGGTAGGATCTTACTTTATTCTCCAATGTTTTACAAACCATTTAATGTAAGCAAATATTTTTATTTTTGCTTAAAGCACATCTCTCTTTAGGACCCAGATATGAGTCCATGAAGGCTGGACTGGGGGAAACTACCTAGCAAAAACTATCCTCTCCTCAGAATTAACCCTCTTCCCTGAGAATGAGACTTAGTTTGTAAGTCCAACTCCCTCTCCAAAAATATGAGTTCTCTCTCTTGATGCAACTTGGGCCCATATACACGTATATAATTGGTGAACTGTCCCATTGACAGCCATGACTTGTCAGGCATACATGTAGAATGGATCTTAAACTCAAGCTAGAGGTATCCCTGCTTATAATTTAGTTATTTTTCAGTCTGGAAGGACTAGAGCTACTGATTTAATTCTTCCATTCTGGGTAGAAACATTCTAGAAAGGAAGTATCACTCAGTCTCTTCTGTGAAAGAACATAGTGTTTACCCACAGAAGGATATAGAGAATAAGGAAATAACAGATCTGTAAGTTTCTGTGCCAATCAACTCTAAGTCAAGGTGGACGGAGAGGGTAGAGTCCAAGTGAAACAATATTGAGAAATCTGTTCTAGGATGCGACGAAGTAACATCAAGGGGTGTAAGGGTCTCCTTCACTCTTCAACTTTTAACATTTAGCAGGTCATTCTAAGGCAGAAGACATAATTGTGAGTCACAGACACTAACCCATGGGTCAAGAATTATCCAGGTGTGTCCTCTAAAATATTAATTTCATCCAGCACCCCGTGTTGTATAATTCCCTGATCAGATCCACTCTGGCTTATCTCTTGATTCTACGGCCATGAAACCCCACAGTTTTGGGTAAAAAGCACCTCTTGTATCATTAACCTCTGCAATCCTCACCTCCACTGCCATACCCCCATCAATTGAGGGAAGTGCCCTATGGGCACTGCTAAATATAATAAATGCTGATGATGCCATCGTGAGACTGTCAGTATTTATGACCAAGGTGTAGTGGTTCTGTGACTAGTAAGCTCCCATTGAGCTTCCTCTAGTGGCCTTATCATCTGGCTCTGCTGACATCTCTAGCCACATCTCTCCCATTCGGCTCCTTGCACTCTGTGCTCCTGCCATGCTGAACAACTTAATGCTTCCCACTGTGCCATGATCTCTTCTGTCTCTGTGACCTCTTCCACCTCTGTCTCTGCATAGGACACTTTCTCCCCTTCACCCCTTTGTTGCCTCTCAATCATCATCGTTCTTCTTTCCGGTCTGGGCTCTGAGGTCTTTCCTTCCCAGAAAGCTTCCCCAATTTCCTTAGATGAGATTACATCCCCATCCTCACCCCTCTTTCCCTCTCATATCACTTTTATAATTGTGTGTTTCTCTTCCCGTCTAGCCTGTGAGCATCTTGAGGAGACAGGAGTGATGTCTCACATCTATCTCCCAAGCTTAGGCAACTGCCCAAGATACAGAGGCACAATAAATACGTGTTGAATAAACAGGTTATGCCTTTACCACTTTGTTATTTCTGTAATTTCTGATTGAGTGGGGCACTTCACACTCTCTACCTTTGTGATGCTGTTCATTTTAATAGGTGTTAACAGAAAATAAATTGCTATTGATGCAATTGTTACTTAGAATGTAAAACTGGCCTGTAAGCCCAGCTCTGTGCCAACAAAATGCAAGGACAGCCAACTGTTGGGAAGAATTTCCAGGAAGTAAACCAATTAGTTTCACATGCTTTGCTTAATATTTTATTTGCACTTCATGCCTCAGGTTTTAAGTGAATCTGCATTGGCAACCCACAATAATTGCTAGCTCACCTATTATTTGTTCAGCTAATGGTTTGGTTAAAAGTACAAACAAAACTGAAGTCAGAGAGATGATGAAAGGCGTGCAAGAAGGGGAGAAAGGAAGAAAGGAAAGAAAGGAGGATGGCTGAGAGGGAGGGAAGGAGGGAGCAAGGGAGGAGAAAGGGAAAAGAATTCCAAACAGGTTTCAAGATTGAGCTGACCCTGCCATCTAAATATAGCATGGCAACATGTACATGTTGAAGATAAATGATTTGCTCACTGGCTTAGAGGAAATCAGATAAATTATCTTCTAGTGACTCCTGACTAGCCAACCTCAGAAACAACTCTCTTTTGAGAAAGAGGTTTTGTGATAAGAGATATATTAGCTATTTTTTTGTTTCACCTGGTTACAGAGTTCTCAAGCTGCCTTAAATATCATAGAAGAAATTTTACGTTGAAGTTGATGATTTTATTCAGCTTCTTCGAACATGTCAACATGGATATTGTCCTTGAACACACAGCTCTACATGCTCGTGGGCTGAAGAAGATGCTGAGAAATGGATTCTATATGTAAATATAATATAGATCTGGTGCTTTGAATACAGCACCTCTTAGCTGCCTCACGTCATGGGACCAGTGGGGAGAAATGTGGTGTGGCAGAGTAGAAAATAATTTTCTTAGTTTCATGATTTATTGGACAACTCTATACAGGCTTCTGTGCAGAACATGAGGCAGAAAGACCATTAAGTCCAAGAAAACAGGGACTAAAGGTCTAGACTAAAGGTCTGTGCTTAGGATTGAGCACAGACTGGGCACATTATTGATATTTAATAGTTATAAGTTGAATTAATTAACTTCCTATGATTGTCTTGACTCTGTAAGGGAGAGGTATTTTCTCTTGAAAAAGTGTCACCTGTAGATACATTTTACCCTCTCACCTACCTATTCTTCAGCCTGTTGAATAGCAACTTTATCCAAGGTACTTCTTGATGACCCTGTATTGCCAATGTGGCCATTTCGTTGTCAGTGATGGACCTGCAAATCTCTCAATAAATCACTTTACTTTGGGGATGACAATCTTATTATACAAAAATCCTTTAAAAGCCTTGGTGGGCTAATCGATGCTGAGCGAACCAAGACAGGAATCCAGAGTAGGCTGTGGGTGCTGAGGAAAGTGACAGCCTAATCACAAGATAGTTATTGCAGGAAGAGGACAGAAAATCAGAGCAGAAGCCAGAGCTGCAATTTCGTTTGTGCAAAATGAGTTTTTATTGCTGTGAAAATAAAAGGCGATTCTAATGCTTGCCCTTTTTCAAAGTAGTAACTTAAGCTCTGCAAAGAAAAGGGGACTTAGTCATAAATTAAGGTTACAGAACTTTAAAGCACATTAGGAAGTCATGAGGGGAAATGAGAACGGAGAGTCACTCTATGTGAATCCCAAGTTGCATAGACACTGGTCCAAGCCAACCCCTGGGACCTATTCAGTCCTGGCCTCTCAAGGGGTAACCTGGTTTGGGAACTAGGGATTGTCTCCTTAAAAATATGCCCTTTAAATTAATATTTTTAGAAAGAATAGAAGATAGCCTTGAAAAGGGAGATAGGAAAAGAGATGAGAAGGGAAATCAAAGATTAGGAACCCAATCTGAGAGGCTGAGGCAGCAGAATGCTATTTGAACTGAATTGAGCAAAAGCGAACAGTAAGAGGTTAATTGTGGAAACTCCATGTTCTGATAGAATGGACATGGGCAAAGCTGACCGATAACTTTCTCCTTGTGAGGAAAACTTCTTTCAAAGGATGAGTATTTGACATTAAATTTACCTCTCATCTCATTAAGAAATATCTTTGGCTTCTGATGTGTTCAATCTTCTAATTTGGTGATGGATTCATTTCTTTAGATCTCCTTCATGCTGGCCAGAACTGCTGCTCACTGCCTTTGTACCAGGCATGAGCACTACCAGCTGAGCACTTACTCACATGTCCTTCTATCGCTTTCTGTTTCTCGCATGTCCAATTCCTCCACAACTTCCCATTAATGCCTACTTTTTCTATGGTTCCATGCTATGATTTCCCATTGCTTTATTATTTAATATTTAAAGTGAGCATATAATTTATCATCCAAACTAGAAAACTTGAGAGTAAGGAACAGGCATAAGCCATGCCTGTCACTGGGCAAACCTAAATATGTGATCAGTCTTTCTGTAAAGTGTATTTCCTGTGGGCATATTATGTGGCAACTTATTACTACGATCTTTTGATTTTTCTTTAACCTTTTCAAATAAATTTGACTTGGGCCTTAATCTAAAATGTCATCTCTCATAGAACAGAGACTCTGTATTATTTCTTCTTTTGTTCCGATCATTGCATGACACTTTGCTAGCAGGTGCATAGCAGGTACACAGTGAACACACAGTGTGTGAATTTAAAACAAAATAAATGATTCATGGCTGATGATCACACAGCAGTTGTCCTCAGTTTTAACTGCTCATAATGATTACCTGGGAAATTAAAAATAATCAAACATAATGATGTCTTGGTCTCATCTCCAAATATTCTGATTTAATTGGCCACGTGTCTGGCTTGGACACCAGGGATTTTAACCATTACCAGGTGATTCTGAAGTCCAGCCAATATTACAGACAAGCCCAAGGGACTTCATTTCCCAAGCAATGTGGTGATGAAAACATATAATCTGTGAGTGCAGAGGCCAGGAAGCAAGAACCCTACAAAAATCACACAATCTCAAAAACCATGTCAGAATTGCAGGATTATTAAGCACTCAGACTTTAAAGCTAGGTGGATGCAGATTCAAATTGAATAGGACACAACCTGCTGGACGGAATGACAAGGACACAGTAATCCAATTCACTACCTCTGAAAAGCACTAAAGAGTAGTAAATTGTCCTAGATTTCTTCCAATCATTTCAATTTAAAATATTATGAGGCCAGGTGCGGTGGCTCATGCCTGTAATCCTAGCACTTTGGGAGGCTGTGGTGGGCGCATCACCTGAGGTTAGGAGTTTGGGACCAGCCTGGCCAGCATGGCAAAGCCCTGTCTCTACTAAAAATACAAAAATTAGCCAAGCCTGGTGGTGGGTGCCTGTAATCCCAGCTACTCGGGAGGCTGACGCGTGAGAATTGCTTGAACCCAGGAGGCGGAGTTTGCAGTGAACTGAGAGTGCGCCACTGCACTCCAGTCTGGGGGATAGAGCGAGACTCTGGAAAAGAAAAAAAAAAATTCTGGCCTGTGGTCAGACATAAATGCAAAATTGCTCTGAAAATATGATCATCAAACTTCTATATCTCTAGTAAATCATCCTTTGCACCGCCCCGTTGTAGGAGTATGATTTTCCTTTAGACATTAAAACAGGGCAGTGTCTAAAGATGGCTATTTTATTTGACTGCTAATTATGAGACTTTAAAGCAAGCAACAGAGGTTAAAGTCCTTCCAAGATTTCCCACTGATTACTGGTAAATGTCCATACCTTTGATGTTCAGCTTTCATGATGTGATCCCTGCTCTTCCCTCCAGTTGTATCCCCTGAAATCTACCCCATATATACTCCAGCTGTTCAGAATTGCTGTCCCGTGTTTTTTCTCACTTCTGCCAATGAGTCCCTCTTTTACTGTGCCCTCATCATGCTTGACTGCAGCAGACAGAGGCATCAATTTTAAAGTGTCTCCTCATATTGGCATTTTTGGTTTCTGTATCTGTTTTTTTCATGGAATGTGAGACTTGCATGGGCAAAGACAGGTTTAATGCTCCTCTATATCTTGAAAAACAAACAGAGAACAGGCTATAACAAGTTCTCCAAAGGGATGAATAAGTGAAAGAAGGAATAAATATTGATTTTACAATATTACTGATAAAGGCAAACACAAAATTAGATCACTGACATCTATGAGGAAAATATGTTTGCCTAGTGATGAAGCAAAGGAAAAGTTTCTACCCACAAACTGAAAATGTTGATGCTATTATTTTGTTAGAAATGACTTTGTTTCCTTTGCGTGGGAAGAAAACAAAAATTGTCAGCAAATGGCTTCCTTACTAGGCAAAAAGCAGTTTATTTGCTGGTCTGCCTGAATAAAGAAGGGAAATTAAGTTTGGTTGGTGGAGGAGCTTAAAGTTTTGTTGTTACAACAGAAGCAGTAACATTTAATTTTCACTGAGAGAAGACAGGAAGAAAAGCATGGCTTGAAATTCAGTGGTCTCTATCATATACTAGCTGCTGGCCATTGGAAAACTAAACATGCCTCTGAACTCCTATTTTCTAATCTGTGAACTGGTTATAACAACACATGCCTTCGTTCGTCTAAATTGTAAATTAATTGACCACCTTAGTTCAACATATGTGGCATATAAATTTTCCATTTTCTCTGCCCTTTCCCTAAGTCCGAAGTGAGCAAAGCCAATCTGTAGGAAAACAAAACTGAAAAGAATAGATTATTTTGGTTTTTTAATGTCCGGTGATTATATTGCTTAACTGAAATTCCATGGAAGTAACTAAGATTATACTTAAATAAATAATAGCAAGTGAATACCAAATGAAAACATTTTTAAAGCCCGAATTTTACACTAAAAAGATCGATTTAGTGTTGTATAAACATAAACATGAGCATAAATACATCAACAAGATCCATGGATCTATCATTTGATTGAAGATAGTGTCTTTCTCTGCTGAGAAAACAGTTTTTTTCCCCTTTATTCTCTTGGTTGGTTCAATATTTAACTCTGATCATCCAAGAGGAAACTTTGCGGCACCTGAAGAAGTGTAATCTGTAGGAGTCCCTGCTTTGAAGGCAAAAACGAAAATAAAACTATGCTTACCAAAAAAAAAAAAAAAAAAAAGAACAAAAACAGAAAAGAGCAAGCACAAGAGACAAAATGGTTTGTTAATTGTATAAGTTTGCTAAGGACACCATAACAAAGTACCATGGCTGGAGTGGCTTAAAAAACAAAAATTTACATTTTCATAGTTCTGGAGGCTGGAAGTCCAAGATCAAGTTGTCAGCAGAGTTGACTCCTTCTGAGGGCTATGAGGGAAGGATTTATTCCAGTCCTTTCTCCTGGTTTGTAGACAGCTGTTTTTTTTGTGGTGTCTTCACATCATCTTCCCTCTGAATGTATTCTGTCCAAATTTTCTCTTCTTATGTGAACACCAGTCATACCGGACTAGGGCTCACCCTAATGACCTTATTTTAATTTAATTACCTCTATAAATCAATACCTTCTTTCCAGATTCAGTAAAACTCTGAGGTACTTGGGGCTAGGATTTCAACATGAACTTTTTCAGGGGCACAATTTAGCCCACACAATAGCTTTCTCCTTTTTACAAAGTATAAGGATGCCAACAGATGCAGCTGTTACTCATTTTCATCTTAGTGAGTATTTTAGTCCACTAAATTTAAGCACTTAAATATAAATTTAAGTGAATGAGCTATTTTAGCTTTAAAAGATAATTTTCATGTCAAAATAAACCTGAAATTGTGAAAAGAGATTTTATCCTTGCTTAATAGAATACCTAAATTATAAATGATATCAAGTGTTCACTATATATTGACCACTGTAAAAAAAATTCCTCTTCAGAAATCACCTCATTTAATCATGTGCTTACTGCAACAATGGAAATTAAGTGAGATTATTAGGGACCCCTAAATCTGCAAAAATAGAGTTGTGGCAATGGGGTGCAGTAATTCCTCAAGTGGATCACTGAGACTGCTGGTAAGCAGGGTCACTTCTATGTCCATGCCTTGATTCCTGGATTATGTTCAGCCTTGAGGGACCATAGCCTCATAGAACGGTTACTGTTCTGTAAGACTTTTGGATAATTTTGCTTGCTAATGCTCTGTGGGCAGGGAATGACAAACCATACCCAGAATATGTATCAAATCCAGTCAAGATGAATTATGCAATTTTCAGGATGGAAGGAATCCAATATAATCAATTTGCCACCATGTGAATAGCTTATCTCATTGAGAGATGGTGTCATATTGTAATTCACCATTTGTTTCTGTTGGAGGTGGACATTTGGCAGCAGCAAGAGCTAGACAAGCTTTGGTGAGTGCTAGCCCATGTCGTTGGGCCTGTGTGTAGCCTCCATTCCTGCTACTGTAGCTGCACAATCCTTGTAGACTTTATGCCTGCATTAGTGTGGTCAACCAGCTGAGCTGTTTTGTTTACTTGATTGTTTAGTAATTTTTCCATGGTGGATGCATTCCAGTTGATATCAGCATGTGACACCAATGATCTTCATATTTCTTGCCCACCCCACGATGTCTAATACAGGCCTCTTTCCTAGAGATCCTTGTCTCTGATCCTCCACTTTTTCTCTTTCTAGGTCCTTGACCAACTAGTCAAGTCCTTTGGTTCAAGAGTTTATACATCCATAGCTAGGGAAACATTTTCCCAACAAAAGCAGATTATGAGTTATTGCACTTGAAGGCCTGCCAGTTAGAATAATTTTTCCCTCACTGCCATCTTTCAGGGCCACTATTGCAGGTCTATAGTACATTTGTCATCTATTTTCAGCACGCATGAACGTATTGAGCTAATTCACCCATGAATCAAATCCAACACTTCATTGTATTTGTTGGCTGGTTACCATAGATATTAGCAGAGAATAAGCCACTATAGCAAAAGTGATAGATGATATGGGTGTCTGGGCAGCCCAATTGATCAGCTAACTTGTGCCCTACTCCTGCCTGATCTGGGAGATACTGTTTTTACCTAAGTGTCCAAGCTCATGAATTGCTGTATCAAAGAGAAGTCAGCTCATGATGAGTGGTTATGGCCATGTAGTCACACAATATCATGGCTTAGCTCAAGAAATATAGGGCATCTACAATACACTCTGGTTCTTTTACTGAGGTTGAACGTAAAACCCACATGGCATTTTTTCCTATCACGGATAAATGTGGTAGCAAAGAATATCCATGGCAATGTGACAGAGCCTGCACCACATCTCTTTGTATACTCTAGGATCCACTCAAAATAGGTAGCCTTTTGTGTCACTTGGTAAATAAGTTGAAGTGATTGCATTCAGTGTGAAATATACTGCTTCTAGAACCCAAAGAGGGCTATCAGGCTGTGCCTCTTTCTTAGTGGTGGGAGATGCAAGAAGCAATACTTTATACTTTATTTTGGAGCTGACATTCTGTCATACTCAGAACATTGGACTCCTGAAATTTCCAGTTTTGTGTCTGGTTCCTAAACTCTTGTAGGGTTTCCCTCCAAACCTGGAGGGCATGTGTCTAACCAAGGCTTCCAATCTAGTTTCTACTTATTGATTATCTGGTGTGATTAACATAATGTTATTAATATAGTGGAACAACATGATGTTAGGATAATCTCTCAGTAGTAGGCATCATGTCAGTCTTTATTGTACCAGATGACAAGAGAATAAACATAGCCCTGGAGGATAAATATAAATGCATACTGTTATTTATCCTGCATAAATGCAATGTATTTCTGGTACTCATCCTTGGTGGGGATGGAGAAGAGTACATTTTCCAGATCAATAACCTCATACTATGTATCTGAGGCTTTTTTCAATCTGTTTTAGGAAAGATACCTCATCTGCACAGTATCAGCAATTGTATCTGTTACATGTTGGAGTGTGCAATAATTTATTGGCATCTTCCTATGTCCATCTGACTTTGTGGTAGGGTTATTAAATATGGATACAACTGGGATCATCTCCCCTTCATCCTTTAGGATTTTAAATATGCCACTAATTTCTGTTCCTTGCCTCAGATTCAGGATCAGGACTAGGATGCATGAGCTTGAAAGTGAATGCTTTCTTAAATGTTGTGCCCTAGGTACTTCACTGGCTTCATCATAGTCCTGGTTTTACTTAGGATGCAATATTGTTTTTAATTTAAAATTTTGGTGTACTTGGCTTCCCCCACCATGACAGTCCTTGCCACATATGCCAGTGAATAAGTGGAAGGTCCTGCCAACAACCACACGCATACCTGCCAACTATAAGTTTGAGGACCAAGGAAAAGATCACTGGGTGTGTCTATGGACTGAGTGTAAGCTGGACCTGAGCCAGACTTTACTTATGACCCAGCCCACAAACCATATTCTAATACAAGGGCTATATGATGTTTCTGAAGTCTGGATTTTAATATCAAATTGTATTCTCCGTTTAACACTTCTCAAAATTTGATATCCCCCTTTCCTGAGTGAAAAATAGTCAATGTTTGTGATCTTAGGTCTCTTTGGAACCAAGTGACTACATTAGTTTATTTACTTTTTGTAATATTACATGGTCTTTCCACCTGAGGATGCAATCTCTTCACCAATCAATGTATAATGTATCTGAAAATTGGCTCCATTCCCTAAATTGAACCAAGGACTGTGATTTTATTACTAAGGTGATGTTCCTTAGTTTCTTGTTTATTTTGTATTTCTTTTGATTGTATAGGTTGAACAATACTCTTATTTCCTGCCCATCCTCTTGCTCCTGACAAATACTTTGTTCTATTACCTCTCTGCACAGTTCTCTGAGTTAGCCTGTCCTGGCTGTCATTCCGACATTCATCATGATGTTTGTGTCTACCTTACTGATGTTTGAGCACTGCAACCTGGCTCCTGTAATTTTGGTATCCCATCATTCCATTGCTATTAGGCAGCCTGGTTCTGTAACAGCACCTCCTTTCATTAGCCTGATCTAAAGATGACAGTCAGTATGAGTTTCTCGAGATTCTGGGCCTGTCTCTCTAGCACATTCCTTATTTCTCTGGAACAGAGTCCTCTGGCCATTTCACAGAACAAATCCAACTGGCCTTTCATAGTATATACACTCTCATGTTTCCACTTCTCTGAGCCCTTTAATCCTTTCTTCCAACACCTACTTCAATAGCTCTGGCATTTGTACCTCAATTATTATGGGTCACCTCCCCGTCAAAGTTTTCCAGAACTATTCTACCAGCAAATTAGCACCCAGAGTCCTTGCTGGGTGTTAAATCCTGTATCTTGGGATAGTGGTCATATGTCAGTAACCTATTCTTGTCTACCTGTGTGTTCTTCTCCCTAGGTGAAGAATCTTCAGGATCCAGCCTCACATACTCTTCTGGCTACTGCCAGTATGATCCAGCTTGGTTTAGCAGCTCCTGCAGCTCTGTGGGGCAGAGCCTACTTTAATAGGCTAAGGCTACCCTGACTAGTTTATGTTGTGACTTAATCCTACATGTTGGTCTTGTGGCCAGTAGGGATGGTAAGGGTAGATTCTTTTTTTTTTTTTTTTTTTTTTGAGACAGAGTCTCGCTCTGTCACCCAGGCTGGAGTGCAGTGGCGCGATCTCGGCTCACTGCAAGCTCTGCCTCCCGGGTTCACACCATTCTCCTGCCTCAGCCTCTCCGAGTAGCTGGGACTACAGGCGCCCGCCACCACGCCCGGCTAATTTTTTGTATTTTTAGTAGAGACGGGGTTTCACCGTGGTCTCGATCTTCTGACCTCGTGATCCGCCCGCCTCGGCCTCCCAAAGTGCTGGGATTACAAGCGTGAGCCACCGCGCCCGGCCTAAGGGTAGATTCTTAAAGGAGATTGACATTGTCCTGCAAGTCAGAGGACTGTTATTTTTCTTCAAACGATGGGGACACTAGTTTTTGACAGGTTCCACTTCTGCTGGCCCAGTTTAGGGATTTGTAGGGATTCAAAATTTAAGAATTTATCTACCCAGATAACCCTACCCCAATTCTCAGGGTCTCACCACTCCTCGATTTATGAGTTTATCTACTCAAATAATCTGATCTTTATTCTTAGGATTTTGCTACTCCTTTGTAGTCAGAGCTCTGCCTGACAGAGTGGACTTAATATTTTTGAGAATCCAACCTTCTCTGGACTTCTGTTTCCCATATAACTGTGTATTGCACTTGATCCTCAGAGATTTTTCTGTCCTCTGATTGCAAAAACAATCACCCTTATCTTTAAACTGGTGATTAATAGCCCTTAGCATTTCATTGTCTTTCTTCAATACATTGATCAACTCTGCACATAGCCATCCTATCTCTATTGTCCTATAATGACTACTTTCTTGTACCTCTCAAATACCAGAGATATTGAACCTGTTGGTGCACTTCCTTTCACAATTATCCTATTCCATTTCACTACTGGTCAAAGTTAAACACATTTACTGCGAAGGGGCTATCAGTGCTCCATCTTTCATCAATGATGGAGTTTTTTTTTGTTTTGTTTTGTTTTGTTTTTTTTTTTTATGAGATGGAGTCTCGCTCTGTCGCCCAGGCTGGAGTGCAGTGGCACAATCTCGGCTCACTGCAAGCTCCACCTCCCGGGTTCACGCCATTCTCCTGCCTCAGCCTCTCTGAGTAGCTGAGACTACAGGCACCCACCACCACGCCGGCTAATTTTTTTGTATTTTTAGTAGAGACGGGGTTTCACCGTGGTCTTGATCTCCTGACCTCATGATCCACCCGCCTCGGCCTCCCAAAGTGCTGGGATTACAAGCGTGAGCCACTGCGCCCGGCCAATGATGGAGTTTTTACCACCAGCTGGTAGGTGATCATGCTCCAAAATACCATTTTAGAATGTTCACTTTGACCACTTATATCTCCAAGTGTCAAAGTCAGGTTTCCTGGAAAATAGACTCTGAAATGCAGACGGGCATGCTGGTGTTTTATCTGGGAGTAAGTAAGGGATGCAGGAACAGCCAAGAGTGAAAGCTGAACTGTAATCCAGTCATAATAGAGGCTTCAGCTAATTAAATGGAGTGCTATACATTTGAGATGTCCCTTCAGAGATATCCCTAATTAAGGCAAGAATCAGACGTTTGTATCCCTACGTTGGCTTGTCCTTAGATGTGGGAGGGAGGTGCCATGGAGAGAAGACTGGCAAAATGGCTCTCTTTGGGCAAGGGCAGTTTATTGGGAGAAATTTAGCTGAGATACACCAGCAGCAATATTCCCTGCCATTGGATTAGTGGATACCTTAGTCCTAAAGGGCCATCTCAGGGACACACAACCAATATATAGTACTAATTACCTAATACTTTCTCTACCTGCTTTTCAGGAAACTTCATGTTTAGTAGAGAATAGCAAGAAGGTATAATAGAGAAGAAGAGGAAAAATGTGGTTAATATTAAAATAGCTTAACTAATTTCCAGAATAGTGATTGCTTGTTCTGCATATCTTAATGCTAAAGGGAAAGATAGAATGTGGTACAGTGCACTGAGTTTTTGAATTCTAGAAACCTAGGTTTAATTCCATGCTAGCTACTTTGGGCAAGTAACTTTATATCTATGTCTCACTTTCTTCCACTGTATAAAATTGTACTGATACCTCTCTTGAAGAATTGGGAAATTTGCCTGAGTCCAAAGATCTTAAAACCTCTGTCTCAAGTTTCCTGCTATACTGGTAGGAGGAACTTAAATTGGATTTCTTCCCTGCTTCTACCATCATGCAGCTACTCTGTCAGCAGTGGAGATGGGTTTGCATTGAGCCGTCTACTCCCTCTAAACAAATACTCAGAGAGATATGAAGATGGCTGGCCTTGACTGTGTGGTACATGCATTTTCTGATAGTAAAACATAGGTTTTTGTCTATATGAAGCCACTTGCCTGGGAAGCCCCACTCCACAATTTCAGATTCATTACCTTTATGTTCAGTTAATCATCTGTGCCCACCCAAAAGTAGGAGATAGTCTGGACTCAGAAAAAAAAAATAGTACTGACATGTGTGCACTTTTTCATGTGTTAAATGCTCTTGGTAAAAGCCCCCACAACTTTAATAATCGGGAAAATGCAGATTTGTATTATGATTTCAGAACCACTAATGACTGGAGTTAAGCATAGGAGACAATACATGCTAAAGAGGATTGACCCAATTTTGGATCTCTACCAGATGTTCAGGGAAAGACAACTGTTTTCTGGGCAGGTCACACCTGTTTTATTAGCAGTTATATGAGCCTTTAGGTGATCACACAGAAATTAAACAGTTAAGGATAAATGACCTAAGAGGACTTAACAATTTAATCCTAACTAAAGAGCAAAGAGAATGCAATCTAAAAACAGGATTGCAAGCAGAATTGTGGGTTAACGACCTTGTACTTTTTAATTTAATGGAGCACACATAATCCTGGGCTGGAAGTAATGAATTATAGGAAATAAATACATATACTAGAATTTTACAAATAAATTATTGTAACACTAATCACAATTAAATTGCCTTGTTTTAATATGATTTAGTAATTAAGCGACAAGTGGCTTGCTGCCTGGTTTTTGCCTGAACAGGCACCAAATGAAAGTATTTGACTCAGCTAAAATATTTGTGAATATATTTTCAAACTTCTTATTTGCAGTGAGTGGACATTGATAGGAATATTAATAATGTAAAAGAATTACTTTGTTCTTTTTGTTTTTCCCTTTTAGGATAAGCATCTGCATAGGAAAAACATCACTATAATAAGCTAGGTAAGCCTGGGCCCTCTTGCATTCAAGAAACACTGTCATTGCTGACTTAGTTCTCTCCCCAAGAGGAGAATTGTTTCCAAATCATTCAATTTCACCTGCCATCTATTCCTCGTACTAAATTAGGGCAGCTCTGGTCAGAAATGAAATACCAACTGTCCCCTTATCTAGATATGTGTAAGCCTCTCTTGGTTTCATCCAGGTCAGTTGCCTTCCTTCTGTGTACTCACAGGAGGCTGTGAGCTAGATCATAGCTAGATCAAGGGGACAATTGTTATTTCATCTGTGTGGCACTGTTCTTACCACATTCCAATCACCTGCACATGATTCTGCTACTGGTCTAGATCATATTTATCTTGTATCCCCAGATGTTGTCCTATATTAGGTGCTCAATAAATATGAATGCATTGAAGGAAGAAAAGAAGGAAGGAAGGAAAGATGAAATGGGATTTAATGTGCAGTTGAATAAAATCACTACTTATCTGTTTGTATTGTTATTCATTGAAAAAATTTTTAGCATTTGCCTTGAGCAGATATCTATAAGAATTAAAAAAGAGAAAGAAACATACACACAATAACAGCAGGAAAGAGCAGGGAGACAGATGAGATTAAAACAATTTTCTGTCCTCATAAAATTTAGAGTTCATTTGATAAAATTTATACACACAAAACAAGCAAATGAACAGACAACGACAACAGAATTCACAATAACAAAATTACTTGTCAGGCACTGCAGTGGTAATCATATTAATTTTTTTCTCACTGTAAGACTATGCAATAGATGCTGTTATCATTACAATTTTAGAGATAATAAAACAGGTAAAAAGAGCTTAATAAACTTCTCAAAGGCCTCTCACAATATAAAAGATGAAACCCATTTTTTAACCAAGAAAATCTGGTTTCATAACCCATGCACCAACTGCCACATAATATAATTGTCAAAACCATAAATATTATATGTTCAAAGGAGGAAGAGTTCATTGATAATTAATAATTGCGGTGACCAGATTACAAAATGTGATTACAAATCACAAAAATGTCGAGAACTGTAAAGGGTCTGAAGTTTTACCCTACTTGCAAGCTACCAAATAACCAGCCAGAGTTTAATTTAGGATATTAGTAGAAGATAGGAAACGTCTGGGTCAAAGACAATGGACAGTTTATTTCTCGTAGCAATTGCAGATGCCAGGATACTAGCATTTACACTGGTTCCTCAATCCCTGACATTCTTTGGGGTATACTAAAGCAGAAGATCCCTAAGGTTAGATAATGCAATTTTTACACAGAGTGTTGTAGGAAAATTGACCCTTTTGTGTCACAGAGAGATAGTATTCTCATAGTCCAAGGGTGTAGGCAAACTGCTGTTTGCTATTTCTCTCTTCCGAAACTGTTCATTATACAAGCATCCTTGAAATTTGAAAACGTTGATATAATTTTATATCATTACAAAGATTCTTTACCGATAAACATACTGAAATTTGATAAAAACCATTGTCAAAGAGCAATTAAAGGAAGTTGCTGTAAACATTGTATAAAATATTTGTAAAAAATAATTATACAGTTACTAATAATTTTGATCCAGTAATTGTAGTATGGGAATAAATACTAAGGAAATGATTGTGAACTTCAGAAAGCCTTTGTACATAAAGACATTCAGTGTAGTCTGTAGTAAAACTGAAAGTGCTAAAGTATTTGTAAATCCATTGGAGTATCATTATTGTTTTTTATTTGTCTAAATAACAGTTGGAAATATTCATGTTGTAAGTATTATTTATGTATAAAATTCTGTTTTTCCAACTTGTTTTAAATATATCAACATACAACAAATATGGTATTACTTTTTTCTTCTTACATTCGTATCATATTTTCTACAGAGGTATATATTAGTTGCTTGATTAAAAATAATAACAAGAGATTCCAAAGAATTTCACTTTAAGTACACATTTATCACACACTGCTTGGCACTGTGCCAGATTTTCAAGGGATTAAAGGGAAAACATGACCTATAACTTGAGGTTAAGGAATTCATGATTTAGTAATTAAAAACAGAAAGATAAACCATTACTAAGAGTAGAATGAGTGGCTCATGCCTGTAATCCCAGCACTTTGGGAAGCTAAGGCTGGTGGATCACGAGGTCAGGAGATCGAGACCATCCTGGCTGACACAGTGAAACCTCGTCTCTACTAAAAATACAAAAAAAATAGCCAGGCATGGTGGCACGCACCTGTAGTCCCAGCTACTTAGGAGGCTGAGGCAGGAGAATCACTTGAACCCAGGAGGCGGAGGTTGCAGTGAGCTGAGGGCATGACACTGCACTTCAGCCTGGGCAACAGAGCGAGACTCTGTCTCAAAAAAAAAAAAAAAGTAGAATACTACAAATTTTCAAAAACGCTGCAAGAAGCATGATTTGGCCAACAAGTGTAAGGAGCTGATTGTTCAAGGGAAAAGCAGATGCTCCATGGAGGGGACATATATTTGTCCTGGGCCTTAAAGAAAGAGATTCTCCTGCCCACAGTGCCCTTGGGTAGGGTCAGCTGGGGAGGTCTGAGAGTCTGCAACCTCGATATAACAAGTGAAGGGAGTTCTGGTTCAAAGTAAGTTTTGATGAAATGAAAAATCATCTTCCTGCTTGGAGAACAAATGTACTTATCTATGCTAGGATACAGAAAAAGAAAAAAAAGGAATTGCAAGGAGACTATGCCCAGGGAGGGAGAGTTGGCAGAGGAAAAAGAGGCTATGATTTATAGACAAAGATGCCAGTTTACGTTCTCTTGCTAGGGGAAAAATCAGTATCAGTATCAAATAGAGTAGCTGCTTCTTTAACCAGAGTGAATGGGGGGAATTAGATACATGAAAGGATACATGCCTTTTTTGGGTGTGTGGAGGGTGGGAGTACCTTTCCATAATGTGTGAATTTGGAGAAGAATAGAGGAAGGGCAGATAAAATGTTTTAGAGATTTTGAGATGCCCAACAAACAATGGCCTGCTGTCCTACTGGATTCTGAATTAATTGACGATAGACTAATACACTGGTTTTCTTGGCTAAATGTCCACTTAGGGTATAACATTGGCTTCTCCCCAGGTCTGCCAAGTGGTCTTTCTAACAAGAGTTGAGCAAGAGTTAGATACAGTGTGTCCCTGTCTTTTCTTGCTTAGCAATACACTAAATTTGGGAATGATAGGAAGATGTGGGTTCTAATTTGGAGGCACAGGCTTTGGTATTTGCTCATTTTCCTCTTTGCAGAAGTTTCATAAGGAATATTTTTTTTTTTGTTTGGTGGTGTTTACATTTTCTATGTCTGATTGCTTTAAGCAATTGTGACTCCATGGATCAGGAAAAGAAATACTTAAGCATTCATCTCATTTTATCATAGTAAAATCCCTATTCAGAGGAAATTAGTTTGTCCCCAGCTGAACGTTGGAATCAATAGCCATTCTGTGCCCCACCATTTTAGTGAACAAGATGTTTTATTAAATTAGGGTAGTGGATGACGGAGATGGCCTTGGATCTTATCAGTAATGAATAAGCTGTTGTTTAAAGGAAACAATATGGGTCCTCTCCTGGCAGAACTCAGGCTATATCTCTGTAGGGACAGATTTTCTGAGTAATCTGATGATCAGATTTGGCCTTGCTGTTCCAGGCGCCGATCTAATGAAATTACAATCTTTTGTGCTCAGCCTGACTCACTGAGGAGGACAGCTCCCTTCAAAGAAGGCCTTCAGGTGACCTGCAGGAAGCCCCTGGAGAAAATGGAATGAAAGAGTACAAGGCTTATATGGAGCTAAATGAAATATGAGAGTAACCTACAAGTCCTGGCCAGATAAGGTTTTTTAACTATTACATATAAACATTATTATTACTAATTATAACTATTAATAACAGTTATTTCAGCGATTTCATTGTATCAACCATGATTTAATGCATATTCCCTGAGTGCCAGATACAGTGCCCAGTGACATATTTTAATTGTCCTGCAACAACCTCATGAGAAAGATGCTATTAACATCATCATTTGTTTGAATGAGAAAATTGAAGCTTAGGAAATTAGTAACTGTGCAAGGCAGTATGACTAGTAATTGGTGGAGCCAGGATTTAAGTCCAGGTTTGTTTAACGACAAAGCTCATGATCTTAACATTACACAAACGCCTGCTAATTCCTTCATCTACCATCCCACAATAATGAGGTATACTTGAACCTGAGCCAGATAATCTCATTTCTTTGCTAAAGGAGTAACCTATCCCATGACAGAAAAGAAAAAAAAAATCAGCAGCTAGTTATTGGTAAGATTTGGGAGAATATCAAAATTCCACTGGCCTAACAATCTATCCTACCTGTTTGCTACAGGCCTGAGATCCCTTTGAGTTACCACAAAAGACTGTGTTCAAATTTCAACTTGTAGTGTTTAAGAGGATACACGGGCAGTGAGAGAAGAGAAACAACTCACTTCACCATCAACAGAGCTAAACTGCTTCTTAGGACTATTTCCTGACATCACATAGCACCTGACAAATTTGAAATGAGACAAAACATTAAGGAGAAAGGGAATTAAATAAAATGTAAATGTGAGAAGGGTAAGTTTGTTGCTTCTTTAATTTCCCAGAAAGCCAAGACGTCGCTCAGTTGGTTAAGGTAAAATCTCCCCACCTCTACATTTTAGTTACTCTTAAAGTTGGGGCATACTATTTATATAATACACAAATTTCTCTCTAATAAAAGCAACAAAAACAGTAATGTCTGTTAAGCATTTTGACATATGTTATCCTGTTTTGCTCTTACAAAAACATGTGAGAGGGTGAGTATTTTCATCTCCATTCTCAGAATGAGGACATTAAGGCTAAAACAGCAAATGTCTCACCTAATGTCATACAATTCAAAATTAGCAGAGCGAGTTCCAGACTATATCTTCAGTTATAAATATTCTTTATGTTGTACGTTTTTTATGGAAACTGAGACAGATAGAAAGAAGTCAATTATGAAGGCAAGATGGAGAAAGATATGAACTTTGACTCCTTTCTGCTGGGACATTTTTCCTGCTTATACCCAGATCTTGGGATTTGAAATGAAAAAGATTGTGTGTACATAATTGTGGCAATTTCAAAACATGGACACACCTTCCTCAATATTCCTTCCATTAAGAGGTGAGATCTATACCCTGAACTATGGATGTATTTATATTAGCTTTTACCAGTTGGGTATGGCAGAGGGGCATTATGTAACTTTCATGTGTAGGCCACATAAAACATACAATGACTTCCTCGTTCCCTGACAGAGTCATCCTTAGGGCCATGAGCCACGACATAAAATGTCTGTCTACTCTGATGCTTCCAAGCTGGAAAGGTCCCATGTAGGGTCTCCTGACCACAGTTGTAGCTGAACCCAACCTTCCAGCCATCCTCAGAAAGGTGTCAGGCCTATGAATGAAGCCATTATGGACTCTCTAGACCACTCTGTCTGCCAGCTGTATACCAGAAATGATTTTTATCAATGCCACATGGAATAGAATAATCTCTCAGCCAATGGCTGCCTAAATTCTTGATCCACAGACGTGTGAGCTCTAATGAAGTGGTTGTTATTTTACGCTACTAAAATTTCAAGTAGCGGTGATAGGTAACTGGAACAGTGTGTGCCTGTGTGTTTGTGCTGGGAGAGAGGGATACAGGCAATTCTAATGGCCTTGTCCCAGACATAGAAATTAGCAAACAGGGTGCTAAGGGCAGATCATAATCTTGATTTTAGGATGTGGCTCAGAGCCATCCTTAGTTTCTTTTTCTCATCCGTGTTGGCTACCTTAGAGCATAGTGGCCTGAGTGGTTTTCAGATCACCTCATTGAGAAGGTTGGGGTCTGGGTAGAGATAAAGAAGTCTGCCTTTCTTATTTATTAGAATTTTAAAAGTTTTTTATTTTTATTTCTTTTTCAATTACCCAGCAGTCAGGAAAAGCATGTTATTAAATTCTGCCTTCAATTGAGATGGCTTAAAAGGACAGATTTTTATTTTTTTTTTTTAGTGAAAACGACAGATGCCATGTTTTTCACTACATAGTGTTCCATTTAAAAAGGAGCAGGAATTTAGAGGTTTTTGGCAGGGCCAAGTAATAATTACTATTATTATTATTGATCATGCCAAATTATCATTATCATCATCAGCAGCAGCATCAAATGTCCCAAATAAATTAATCATCAGAAGAAAACAATAAGCCATATAATCACATTTCCTGCTTGTAACAGTGATAATTGCTCCAGAATAAAACCTAGGCTTTGATGATGGCCAATCATTGCTAGTTAGTCTAAATCTCAGAGAAACAACTCTAAATCTCCTTATACTAGGCAACCCAGCTTGAAGCTGAGTAGAAAACACACACACACACACACACACACACACACACACACACACACACTCCGTAGTGGCAGCTTTTCTTTGATGGTGATGAAAGCTGACATATGGCATAGGTCCCATGAAACAAATATTTGAAAACTCGATCTGTGCCTTTAAATTGCCTCTGCACACAAGAAACTCAAACCTAAGTAGGGAGACCACTCTTAGACAAATGTCTTAGTCTGGCTCATACTGCTATAACAGAATATCCGAGACTGGGTAATTTATAAAGAACAGAGGTTTGCTTGCCTTGTGATTCTGGTGGCTGGAAAGTTTAAGATTGCACAGCCGATCTAGTGAGAGCCTCAGGCTGCTTCAATTCATGGCAGAAAGTGGAAGTGGAGTTGCTGTGTGTAAAGAGATCACGGGGCAAGAAAGGAAGCAAGAGAGCAAAAACCAAGGAGGCCAGATTCTTTTCTTTTTCTTTTTTTTTGGGACGGAATTTCGCTTTTGTCACCCAGGTTAGAGTGCAATGGCATGATCTCAGCTCACTGCAACCACTGCCTCCTGGGTTCAAGCAATTCTCCTGCCTCAGACTTCCAAGCAGCTGGGATTACAGGTGCCCGCCACCACATCTGGCTAATTTTTGTATTTTTAGTAGAGACGGGCTTTCACCTTGATGGCCAGGCTGGTCTTGAACTCCTGACCTCAAGTGATCCTCCAGCCTCTGCCTCCTAAATTGCTGGGATTACAGGTGTGAACCGCCGCACCTGGCCTCAGATTCTTTTTTAACAACTCATTCTCTTGCAAATGAATCCATTCCTCTGGAGGAAGAACTTACCCCTTTAGGAGAAAGGGCTTCTTCTATTCATAGAAAATCCACCTTCATGACCCAGATACCTCTCACTAGGCCCACCTCTCAACTCTGCTACATTGGGGGTCAAATTTCAACATGAGTTTTGTTGGGGACAAACCACATCCAAACATGTAACAACTGGGGAAACAGGCTCATGATTCCTCATATACAGGAAATGCAATCAGTTTTAGGTGCTTTTGTCTTGGTCTATAGCACTGCCCAACACAGTGTGGGTCATAAGAAAATAGGTTCCATATTCTGGCTTTAATTCCCATCTTGGCCCCCTAGTTTCTGAGCTATCTTAGATATATTTTATCTCTCTAAAACTTTATGTTACTCTCTGTAAAATAAGGACAATGATATGAGCTACCATATGGCATCTTTTTGAAAAGTAAATGGATTTAATGTCTGACTTAAGTAAATGTTTCATACATGTTAGGCAAATAAAGATAAAATGGCAAGGCTGGATATGATCAGGTGGAGCCCACGAATTCATATGAGAAGCTACATCTTAGGGTTATGCCAGGCCAGAGCAAAGGAGGCCGTCTGGAATTTGATTGCAAATCTACGCGGGCTACTCAAGAGGAGGAAAGAAGCTAGAGACATCTGCAGCAGAGGGGACCAGATGACAAGGAAGGTTTTAAGCAGATGGTGGGATGTAGAGCCTGGAATCATTTCAGATATGACATGTAGTTGGCTGAGGGCACTTCAGGTCCCCTGGCAATTGATCCTAGTAAAGCTAGATCTTTTTAGGGGTGGCAGTGGAAGGGACATCAAAAAATAAAGATAGCCAGATTTCTTTTTCAAAAATTTTACACAAATCTCCATCTTTATCCTATGACTCATTTCTTCTTTTGTTTTTATTTTATCTTGTTTATTTTTAGAGACAGGGTCTTCCTCTGTCACCTGGGCTAGACTGCAGTGCTGCGATCAAAACTCATGGAAGCCTCAAACTCCTGGGCTCAAGTGACCCTCCTGCCTAAGCCTCTTGAGTAGCTGGGACTACAGGCACCCGCCACCATGCTTAGCTAATGTTTTTGGTTTTTTTGCAGAGATGGGATCTTGTTTTGTTGCCCAGACTGGTCTCACATTACTGGCTTCAAGCATTCTTACCGCCTTGGCCTCCCAAGCTGCTTTGATTATAGACATGACCATTTATTCTTTTCTCTTCAGGCTTCACCCTCGAAATAGGACTTTGGCTATTGTAGCCTTTGCCATGGATTGGCTCTATTAAGTGATGCTTCCTAAGTTTAATATGAGCCAGAGAGTCTGGAAAGTACATTAAATTTATTTTAGGAAACTACCAATCTATGTCCATTAATGTCAGCTCCCCATTCTCATAACCTCAGAGTGCATGTCCAGATGCCCCAATCCTACCTCTTCTTGTTCTTCCATCAGACCTATGAAGACATCAGCACCAGCTAAGTATAATTCAAGAAGACACCTGAGTGGAATGTCTTGCTTGGAAAGAAAACTAAGTCAATGAGATCCCTGAAGTTGAGAATTTGAAGGAGGCTTGGAGGGAAAATCTTAAGGGAATGTGAGAGGTGCTCTAAAGTCAAGATTGGGACTCACAGTATTAGACTACATGCACACAATTACAAACAATTAGAGTCCCAGGCTGGACACGGTGGCTCACGCCTGTAATCCTGGCACTTTGGGAGGCCGAGGCGGGCAGATCATGAGGTCAGGAGATGAAGACCATCCTGGCTAACACAGTGAAACCCCGTCTCTACTAAAACCACAAAAAGCCAGGCGTGGTGGTGGGCATCTGTAGTCCCAGTTACTCAGGAAGCTGAGGCAGGAGAATGGCATGAACCCAGGAGGTGGAGCTTGCAGTGAGCCGAGATCACGCCACTGCACTCCAGGCTGGGTGACAGAGCGAGACTCCATCTCAAAAAAAAAAAGAGAGAGAGAGTCTCAGGGGAAGCATATGAAGAAAACAGAATGAAGCAGATGAGGAGAGAGATCCAGAGAAGCCATGCGAAAAGCAGATGAAGCTTAGAGAAGTCAATGTTTTGCACTTTCTGAGGCCCAGCATTCAGCCTTCCTAGTGTTATCTCCAACCACCCTCTTCAGTTCAGCTAGTTTCTCTTCCTGTACGCAAAATGAGTTCTAATTACAAAAAGAACCATTGTTTTCCCATTGAACCATAATTTGAGGTGCAAACATACCATTTTTTTCCAAGAAGGGTCAGTGCACAGCGGTTGATGCTTTGAGAACGTTTTAGGGAAATCATATGCAATGACATTCTGCAACAGGCTGGGCAGCCACAAAGAAGCCACCTTGTTTCCACTTCATCTAAAAGATGACACAGCACCTCTTCTTAGGAAACCTTTCCTGAGGTGCAGTAGAGGCCTTCTGACCCAGTAGAAATAAGCACAGTAGAAATAAGTTTGGTAGGTTTGGAAATTCAGCATGCCCAAGCACTAGCTACGTGGTGCTGGGTTTCACTTCTCCGAGCAGCAGTTCCCATATCACCAGGGTGCATAAATGAATAAACACCTTGTATGGGTTTTGTGCACATTAAATATAATATAGTCTGCAGAGCTTCTAGTCTGTTCTTGGCACCTGGGAGCTGACCTGCTGTTTCCTCATAGGGTGATTTTGTGTAAATTAGAAAAAAGGGTCTCTCCCTTTGAGTGGCTAAGTTGGCAAGTGGAACGTGGGCTGAATCCCACCCTTTATATTTCCTCTCTGCTGGATGATCTTGTTTGATGCACAACCAGTATCAGAACACATGGAGGCACTGAAAAGTTGGCATTTATTAACTGACCATTATTAGAACGTTATTGCAGTTCTCCTATATCCAAGTTCATTTCCTTCAGCAGAACAGCAAAGATACGTATATGAAACTTGTAACAAGCATTATTTTCCACCGTACAGATTGTTTCATAAAAAAGAAACAGTAAGGATGAAAGCAAAAGTGTCATCAAGTTTTTCAGTTGGAGGTAAAAATCAATGCAATTTGCAGTATTTTCAATATCACCAATTACATCTTATTGGTCATAATTGAAAGTAGTTTGCACTTAAGTATTACACATTATTATTTTAATCTGATGCTTAGCTACTTGTCATCCTAAGCACTGAAACAGAAGCAGATTAAAATTACAGTAAAATACATCCCTGTGTTCTTAAAGATTGGCTACCAGCTAGGAAGCAGTTGATCTATCTATAATGCATGGTACATAATTCAAATTAACATTGAAGGAAACAAATGACTTGCCTAATTTCATGTACATGGAGAGTTAAAGTTTCTGATAGATTTATGAGATTCAACAGGCTGACACTTTTCATTCGCTGCCTTTTTTTTTTTTTTTTTTTTTTTTTTTACCCACTTCCTACTGAGGACAGGAAGATAAGTTAATCTTCAAGCCCTTTGGATGATCTTTCCCTGGGTCTCAACTGATCTTAAATCTATCAGAGAGGAATTTGTTCAATCTGACTTGATGCTACAAATGGTAGCAGTCTGAGGCCCTGGGCTATAGCAGCTCTAAAAGCGATACAAACCTCTTCAAGTGGCATTTGCAGTTTTGATAACAATGTACATTACAAATTGAATTGAATTGAAACTCAAACATTGTTTGAGTTTCCCCTGTTATAGGTTGACAGGCATTTGACAGACAACTCTGGATCACTGAGGACGTTGCTCAGCCACACGGTGCCCTCTTCCGACTTAGTTCGGGGGCTGGGGGTGATGGGAATGAGAACATGAACTCAGAACCACATGATTCTCTCACCTCCAGAACAAGGTGGGGTAGTAATAGAGTAAAAGAAGCCCTCAAGTAAATGCTGAGAATTTAGAAATATTCTTTGGAAGAAAAGGCAGGGACCACATATTTGTGCACAGAGTTGGCTACTACCAGCTCTGTGTGTTGACACATGCTAGAGAGGAGAGGTTGAGGAAGGCTTCAATCCAACACCTCTCCTTTAATAATAAAGGCCATAAGAAAGCCAAGAATGGCAGCGCTTCTGCAAACTGAGTTCTCTAAGGTTTGTTTCCATCCGTCTGCCTCATAGAGCAGTGTGTCTGTACTCAACTCTGAACAAGAAAAAGAGTGAAGAATTTTCCATGTGGTAAGTCTAAAAGTGCTCAGTACACAGATAATCAAAAAAGAGGTCTCTCCTCCTTCTTCACAAAGGACACCCTGATTCTCTCCTACTAGCACTGAAGAAGGCAAGAGTTAAGTATGTCCAAAGAGAAGCTGCAACTGCAGATTCCCTGAGTCTGTGACAGAAGCCTGCACCCTCAGCAGCAGCTAGTGTTCAGGAATCCCCTGCACCCTCTGCCAACTCCAGAAGCCAGATCAATACCCGCATCCATTGGACGGAAATGTCATCCTGGCAATGAGGGGGATCCCAGCCAATTCTCTCTCAGGGCCACCTTCACCTATAGGCGGTATGAGTGTTCCCTTGGACTGATCATCACATGTGCCCTCCACCCAGGTAGATTTCAGTACTAAGTGGAGTATGTAGTATAAAAAGGCAAAGAGACCAGAGTTTGAGATATTTTGGGAAGAGCTTAGTATCATGTCTGAGACCTAGTAACCCTAATTAAAGAAGAAGATACTGCTTTTACTTAAAACTCTAACAATAGAGAAGCATTTCTTTAAGTTAAACACCCCCACTCCGGCCCACTGCACCTACATGCACAGTGATATTGATGCCAATTTCCCTGATAGATGTACTCATTAAGTTACCAGCATCAAGTATAAATCTGTATCACAGATGACCTTCCTAGGGAGTTTTTCTGGGGAAGCTACAACAACCAGTCATAAGAAGGCAGAGAAAGGAGCAAAGAAATAAGTTCCGGTGTCCCAAATCTCAGTGAAATTTGTATTATTTAGAGAAAAACAGGCATCCACTTGGTAGATACCACTTCACCATCACAAACATGTCATTAAACAACAATACTTTAAAGACCACTTAAGGCTGGGCGCGGTGGCTCACGCCTGTAATGGCAGCACTTTGGGGGGCTGAGGCTGGAGCATCACGAGGTCAGGAGATTGAGACCATACTGCTAACATGGTGAAACCCCATCTCTACTAAAAATACAAAAAATTAGCCAGGTGTGGTGGCGGGCAACTGTAGTCCCAGCTACTCAGGAGGCTGAGGCAGGAGAATGGCGTTAACCTGGGAGGCAGAGCTTACAGTGAGTCGAGATGGCACCACTGCACTCCAGCCTGGGTGACAGAGTGAGCTCTGTCTAAAAACAAAACAAAACAAAAAAGACCACTTAAATCCTGTTAGGGAGTAGAAAGTCTTAAATTATAAAATGAAGAAAACTAAGACTTCTCTATTGAACAGGAAAACCACAATGCTGAGAAAGTGGCAATCATCCTTATAAAAATAAAAATGAGATAGAAAAGTAAATGGGAAAGCAGAGAGGAATCTAATGCCAGGGTAATTCTTTGGCTTCTAACTCTGAGCAGGAGAACAATCTAAGGCACAAAGCAGACCATAGGTGATACTAAACTATCACTGCCTGTTTTCAAAAAGCAGCATGAAATTTTTCTACTCCCTGACATTGAGATTCAAGTGATTTGAGTGAAATATAAGGTTCAACATTGGTTTAGTTTCACTTGCCTGGGTCTGAGTACTAGGATGGGACTTCCCAGATAAGGAGTCATGGGCAAGTCACTTGAACTAAGTTTTAGTTTCCTCCACTCTAAAATGGAAATTATATGCGTAATTAACTGAAAAAGCTTTATGAGAAGTAAGCAAGATGGCATATGGAGAGTACTTACGAAAGTGCTTCAGAAATATTTATTATTATTATATAATAATACCGGATATTTTGTGATGGTTAATACTGAGTGTCAACTTGATTTGATTGTAGAATGCTAAGTATTGATCCTGGGTATGTCTGTGAGGGTGTTGTCAAAGGTGATTAACAGGGATTTAAGTCAGTGGGCTGGGAGAGGCAGACCACCCTTAATCTGGGTGGGCAGCATCTAATCAGCTGCCAATGCAGCTAGAATATAACACAGGCAGAAAAAACATGAAAAGACTAGACTGGCCTAGCCTCCCAGCCTACATCTTTCTCCAGTGCTAGATGCTTCCTGCCCTCAAACATCAGACTCCAAGTTCACTGACTCCCCTTCCTTCTCAGCTTGCAGACAGCCTGTTGTGGGACCTTCTGATCATGTGAGTTAATACTTAATGAACTCCCCTTTATATACACACACACACACACACACACACACACACACACACACACACACATATATATATATCCTGTTATTCTGTCCCTCTAGATACCCCTAATACAGATTTTGGTACCAGGAGTGGTTCCAGAGGAACAGAATATTAAGGATGAATTTCTTTTGTTGATTTGGGGGTTTTTGGAGTTGGCTGCTTATATAATTAGACCCAAAAATGCTAAGGACTTTACTTCTAATAGTATGGAGAACACTGATAGTCCTTGGTGTGAACTGTTCAGACAGTTATGCAAAATAAATGCATTTGACATTCCTGATTCACTGCTCATGACGGTCAAGGAGTTGAATGAATCTGTATGTAATACCTAGGACTATATGTGGAGAACCAAGGAACATAATGAAGTTGGTTGGTTGCTCCTAAGTTCAGTGGACAAAGTGATGAAAGAAACCGATGAACTCAGGGATTCTAACTCCCAGCTTCAGAAGCAGATACTGAGCCTCAAATCTGCTAAGATTGCCCTGAGTGAGCGTTTTATCTCCAGTAGAGAAAGAGCTGAAATTGTGGAAAAACAGACGCAAGCTCTTATCTTGCAAGTAGCTGACCTGCAACGAAAGGTGCATGCACAGCCTCACCAGGTGTCTGCTGTTAAAGTGAGGGCATTGATTGGAAAATAATGGGACCCTGCAACTTGGAATGGGAACGTGTGGGAGGACCCTGATGAAGCTGGAGACACTGAATTTGTAAACTCTGATGAACCTTTTTTGCCAGAAAAAAACAGCTTCTCCATCTCCAGTACTGGCAACATCCCCACCTCAACCCATGCTGTCATCAGTGTTTCCACCTTTGTCTGAGAGACAAACCCTGCACTGCCTGAGGCAATGGTGATGGCCTTCCCTGAGGCAGTTGCGGGGCAAGATAATGTTGATTCTCCTCAGAAGCCACACCCAACACCCCTGTTTGATTTAAACCTATAACTAGACTAAAGTTGAGTCGGGCCCCTAGAGGTGGGGTTGAGAGTGTGGCCCATGAGGAGGTGTGCTACACTTGAAAAGAACTGCTTGAGTTTTCTAATGTATAGTAACAGAAATCTGGCCTGGAAATTTTGAGTTTATATTAACAGAACTGGCATGGGAATGGACATTAAGGTTATGGGATAATTGTGGAAGGAACATAGAGTTGGATCAGGCTGAATTTATTGATTTGGGCTCACTCAGTATGGACTCTGCATTTAATGTTGCAGCTCAGGGAGTTAAAAAGGGTTCTAATAGTTTATTTACTTGGTTAGCTGAAATATGGATTAAAAGATGGCCCACTGTGAGGAAGCTGGAAATGCCTGATTTCCCTTTGTTTAACATAGAGGAAAGGATCCAAAGGCTTAGGGAGATTGAGATGGTGGAATGGATTAGTCACTTCAGACCTACCCAGCTGGGAGGGTCCAGAAGTAATAATTGAATCCTGAGGTGGCAGGGGCCAAGTGGGGGCACTCAACCATCAAAGAAAGAGGAGGTGTAGCTACTGTAATGGACAGCAGAGGCAAAGAAGCAATCAGAACAGTCTGATTTGTGTAGAGCTCTGGCATTAGCTAATCCATGGCGTTCCTAGAAGTGAAATTGATTGGAAACCTACTGCATTCCTACTTAATGTATATAGGCAAAAAACTATTGTGTCGAATGAACAAAAGACTAATTTGAATTACAAAAACAGAGAATCACAGCCCCTCAATCAATTTCCAGACTCGAGCCAGTTTACAGACCCAGAACCCCTTGAATAAAGGGGATGCTGGGTCTCCTTGAGGAAAGATTCCACTACATTACCAAAAATTTATGCTGTTTATCTTTCTTACATTTTTCCCCAAGGATACTTCCGGCCTTTTACCAGGGTAACTGTGCATTGGGGAAAGGGAAATGATCAGACATTTCGGGGACTACTGGACACTGGCTCTGAGCTAACATTGATTCCAGGGAACTCCAAACGTCATTGTGGTTCCCCAGTTAAAATAGGGGCTTGTGGAGGTCAGGTAATTAATGGAGTTTTAACTCAAGTCTGACTTACAATGGGTCCAGTGGGTCCCCATACTCATCCTGTGGTCATTTCCCCAGTGTAAGAATGCATAATTGGCATAGACATACTTAGCAGCTGGCAGAACCCCCCACATTGGTTCCCTGACTGGTAGGGTGTGGGCTATTACGGTGGGAAAGGCCAAATGGAAGCCATTAGAGCTGCCTCTACCTAGAAAAATAGTAAATCAAAAGCAATATCACACCCCCGGAGGGATTGCGGAGATTAGTGTCACCATGAAGGACTTGAAAGATTCACGGGAGGTGATTCCCACTACATCCCTCTTCAACTCTCCCGTATGACCTACTGGGGTGCTTACTGAAGACTAAGGGAATACAGAATGGGTAGCAGAAGAAGGTAGTCATCGATACCAGCTATGACCACGTGACCAGCTGTAGAAACAAGGACTGTAATTGTCATGAGTATTTCCTCCTTCTTTTGTTAAAAACATGTTTGTGCCTGTATACACTTGTAAGAATATATCTTCATTTTATTTTTCCTTTTTCCTTTATCATGTGACCTAAGATTTATTAAATTCATATTAGCATTTAAGTATTGTTAACTTTATGTAATAGTGTTTGGGCTGGGTATTGGTGTGTTTCTGTTTATAGGAAGGATACTTGCATTACGTTAGGCATAATTATGACCTCATTATTGTCTTTATTTGAAGATTATGTATGATCTCAGGAGATGTGTATGGGTTCAAGTTGACAAGGGGTGGACTTGTGATGGTTAATACTGTGTGTCAACTAGATTGAAGGATGCAAAGTATTGACCCTGGTTGTGTTTGTGAGGGTGTTGCCAAAGGATATTAACATTTGAATCAGTGGGCTGGGAAAGGCAGACACTCTTAAACTGGGTGGACACCATCTGTATTAGTGTCTTTTCATGCTGCTGATAAAGACATATCCATGACTGGGCAATTTACAAAGAAAGAGGTGTAACTGCACTTATAGTTCCACCTGGCTGGCGAGGCCTCACAATCATGGTGGAAGGCAGGGAGAAGCAAGTTGCATTTTACGTGGATGATGGCAGGCAAAGAGAGAGAGCTTCCCATTTTAGGGAATCTCCCATTTTTAAGACCATCAGATCTCATGAGACTCATTCACTACCATGAGAAAAGCACAGGAAAGACCCACCCCCCTAATTCAATCACCTCCCACCGAGTTCCTCCCATGGCATGTGGGAATTGTAGCAGTTACAATTCAAGATGAGATTTCGGTGGGGATATAGCCAAACCATATCTCTATCTAATCAGCTGACAATGTGGCTAGAATATAAGGCAGGCAGAAAAAAACGTGAATAGACTGGCCTAGCCTCCCAGCCTACATCTTTCTCCTGCACTGGGCACTTCCTGCCCCTGAATATTGGGCTCCAAGTTCTTCAGGTTTGGGACTTCAACCAGCTCCCCTTGCTCCTCAGCTTGCAGACGGCCTATTGTAGGACCTTGTGACCATGTAAGTTAATAATAAACTCCCCTTTTTACATATACATATCTATCCTATTAGTTTTGTTCCTCTAGAGAACCCTGAATAATACAATATTATATAATATAATCATATACAATCAGCACATATAATATATCATGGTAATATATCATCATCGTCACCACTATCACTGCTTAACATACAGAAACTATGAGAGGCATAGATGGCCTCAGAATATAAAGGTGTGAAAAAGCACTACATGCTACCCTACATTTCCCTAAATCACCATAAGCTGAGAGCTGGTCAAGTGGAACATGAGGACCTCAAGAAAAGTCTAACCCTATTTAAAGGCATTGAAAGGCTCTGAAATTTTGCAGTCAGAAACAGAGAACTCTCAATTGAGAAGTTGCCCCAAATAGAGACCCCTTAATAAGTCAAATAACACAAGGGCATCACTCAAATCTCTACCAACAAAAGATGAGTGATCTAGGGTCGCTGATCCCAAATGGCCTACCCTGGCTTTGTGGTCAGGGAGACTTGGGTTAGAATGCTCAGCATAGGAGGCAAAGGCTCTATGAATAAATGAGGTCCCAAATCGCATAGGGCAGGCAGCTGCAGGCTTTCATGAGCATTAATTTTGCTTAATATTACAAATTTTAAATGCTACAAATACAAGCATGACAAATAGAAACGCACAAAGTGATCATTAGGATTTTAATGTGTGTGCGAATTTGCAGTCAGAATAGGCACACTGCAAACAAAGCACTATATAAATGCTAAATACTTCACCATTTGCTACTACAATAATGTGTCATATGGCTGAAGTTTTTAAGTACTTTATGTTCTCTGCTGGTATGAAGTCATTAATCCCATTTATACAATTAATAAGGAAACCATGGATCCAAATTAGGGATCAGAGAAAAAAAACTGGAATTAAAGACAAATGATGGGTCATTTTTCTCTAAAGATGTAATGATGCTTTGCTAAATAACACATTTTCCCCTGAACCCTATTTTAAACACTGCACAATCTACCATGAAAAAAAAAAAAACCTAATTACTATCACTACATCAATGATTTTGAGTTGGACAACCACATATTGCTACGACCCAGAATGAACCTGGGTCCTTTAAAAGCCTCCACTAACACATTCATGTTTCCATCAGCCCCAACAGGCTGAGTCAGCTTTTCTCCAAGTGCGGATGAAATAGGTTAAAAAGTTAGAGCATCCACTTTGCAAGGTTGCCTATTTTAAAATTCCAACCCTCTTTCACCAGGGAAAATAGTATATCCTAATTCATGATTTAATGAGTGAGCTCTGGAGTCACACAGACCTGGTTTGCACACAAGCTCTGTTGCAGGCTGAACACCCTCTTGCAGGTTACTTGGTATCTTTGAGTCTAGCGTCTTTATCTTTAAAATGGGTGTAATATATGACCTGCTTTTAGGGTTAGTATCACAAATACTTATTTTTTAGTAATAAATGAGCAAAGTCAGAATGAGAAGAAAAAATGAAAAGAAAGAAAAGTCAAGCTACATCTTTTCAGTGAAAGATCTGAAATAGAACAGATGGAAGAATTCTTTCCATAGTCAGAGTCTAAGAGGTCTCCTTCTTGAAGTTAAACCAAATTCCTTAATCAAGGAAAAATGTAAAATTGAAAGATACAGAAGCTTCATCCTAGGAGCTTGAGTCCCAGAGGACCTCAGAGCAACAATTTGTATGATGTTGGTATTTTGATGTTGCTGGTGGTAGTGTTTCTCCCTCCTCCTCTTCCTCCTCCTCCTCCTCTTCTTCCTTTCTTTCTCTCTCATTCTCTGTTTATAAACAGGAATTTCCATAGAGAAAGAAATGGAGAGTTGAAACCTTGGCTTTACACTCCAGCAGAAAAAAGTCTTCAACTGGAAGTATGTTAGAGAAAACCTTTGGCCTTTCTGTGCAATTAAAAGGCTTAATTTGAGGAGGAAGTTACAGTAAAGGAGTGTAATGCAACCTAAGTTACTTTTATTAACCACTGTGGCCACACGTATCCTCAGACCCATTAGGGAAAGTCCTAAGTACTTCACTCCAATTTGGGTCTACTGGGATCACTTCTCACGTAGACAGTAGAAACCTAGAGAAAGAGATTAGATAGATGGATAGGTAGATCGATAGACAGATAGATATATAGATAATCTCCATCTCCATATTTATCAGATAAAAATAAACTAAAACGAAATTAAAGAAAATTTTGAACTTCAAGTAAATGCTTCTTTACCAAGGGAGGATGAGTTCCTGTTCTCAAACTCTCCAGAACCCTACGTCCCCTGATACTCATGCTGACATAACCCCAGTTCACGATTGGTCGTATCACTGGATTGAAGTTGGCCTTTAGCTAAAGGAAGGCAAGGTAGCCTTGGTGCTGATGTGGAAAGGATACAAAAGATGCTTTCTTGCCTCAAGTATTCCCTCTATAATACTCCTGTGAGGTTTGTAATTTCCACTTTTGGTCACTGGCTGTGGAAAGACTTCTCCAAGTGAATGGAGCACTTGGCTCCAAATCAGGAGACTCGTTCCTTGTCCTTGTCCAGGCCTGCAACAATTGGAATGCTTCTTACTCTTCTGCTTTCTCTCAGAGGGTTGATGTGAACATCAAAAGAAAGACTAAATGGAAGAAGCTTTGTAGCGAGTGAAGTCTGATATTAGTGCAGGGTACAGTTGAAATAGTTTTATCTAAGTATAATGACAACATTCCTTGCTTTTCCTGAGACAATCCCAGTTTATTCCTTTTGCCCAAGCATAATTAGTAATTACTTACCCATTTAACTTTCAGAGAAAATACACTGTGGTAAGTCTACCATTAAGTCACTATTTGTATTTAGGACTTTTGCCCAAATTAGACAGCAGGAACAAAGAGCAAAAGGATAGTTAGAATTGTATGTGCCCTGTCTCTGTGACATTGGCCAAATTATTTGTATTCCAGAAACCTCGGTTTATATATTTTTAAAATGGGAATTCTTGTAGAAACTATCTCATAATATGTATAATATTATACATTTAAATTAAATTAAATATCATAAATATTAATTGCAACTCCCTAAAAAATGTAGCAAAGAGTCTGACATATCATAAAACTCAATGTATATTAGCTTACAAAATAAAATTACAAAACAAGATGGTAGGTTTTCATAATTAGAGAATGTAATGGAAAATACTGGATGGGGTACTTCCTGGGACGGATAGGCCAGAATGGGTAGGATAGGCCAGAATTGCAGGATAGGATGATGCCAGTCTTGGAGAGAAATGAAAATTCTTGTCCTCACAGCTATTACTCTCCAGTGGGGCCTGTAAGGTTAGTGATTTTGTAGCAGTTTGTTGTTCAAGGTGCCCTTCCACTTCCCAGGCTTTGTACTGCCCCAGATCTAAAAGGTCTAACTGTAAGATTTATACTCCAGAAATAGCCATTTCTCAAAAAAGGCAAAAAAGCTTGGTTTCTCCAGATGTTCACTGTTTGACATCCTTCTTCAGACAAATATAATCCAAGGAATTTGCAGAAAACTTGCAGCCCTGGAATTTGGTTTGCCTCAGCGAATATTCAGTAAATTCTTCCTAGGGCAGAAAATCTGTTGTGTTAAATGGTGGTGGTGTATATTTTGCCGTGCATCGTGCCTTCTTCTATTGAGTTCTCAGCTTGAATGATTCAGACCTCATGGCCAAAGAGGAGATAAAAAATTTGCCTCCACTACCATCCATTTTTTTTCTAAATATTTCTGTTGTACCGGCTTCTCCCATCCTACAGATAGGAGGAAAGATGATCTGTTTCCCAGCCATGATCATCAAAAGACGTTGAGGAAACTATTTAAATTATAGTTAAGGGTTTTGAATAATAATAAGACTCACAGTCAGACATGAAAGACAACTAACATTGTCATATATGCTTTTCTTAAAAGTACAAATTTAAAACTGGATGTAGAATTGCAAAGGTACTTACATCTGGCAGGAGGTTTTGCACAGACCCAGCTGCCAGAGTATGAGTCTAATGAGACAGAACACTCACACAACCCATCAGGTAAAGCAAATTTATTACTCAAATACAGAATGCAGGGATAAACAGAGGCCTAGGACTCATTTTGAGCCAGTACTCGAAGGCTGAGGAAAGCCTCACAGGTCAATTAGAGTCTTGTCTCCATGTGCCCCCCCTCTTTTTTTTTTTTTTTTTTTTTTTTTTGAGACACAGTCTCGCTCTGTCGCCCAGGCCGGAGTGCAGTGGCGCAATCTCGGCTCACTGCAAGCTGCGCCTCCCGGGTTCACGCCATTCTCCTGCCTCAGCATCTCCGAGTAGCTGGGACTACAGGCGCCCGCCACCACGCCCCATGTGCCCCCTTTTTACACAGAATCCTAGGGACCTTAAAAGCATTCTGCTTTAGGTTTTATACCCTGAGTGGAAATTGGATCACCAAGTAAACATGATGTAGAATAACTTGTTCTAGAAGGAAGGAGATCATACCCTGTATTGTTCTGGAAATTTCCTCCGTATCTCAGGATGTTGCGTTCTTGGTAGAACCTGCCCAAAGATTGCAAGCAAGGGGGGAATAAACGGGTTGGCCAAGACCATCTGGGGACCTTTCTTCCCGCAAAAATGATTAGAATGGACTTCATACCTAAGGTATATGATTACAGTTTGAAGAAGATATGAGTAAGATTTAGAAAAAGGACCAGATGATTAAATGCATTTTTTTGTAATTTATGCATGTTCACATTGATATTTTCTCTCTTTCCTTCTCTCTTTCTGCCTCTGTCTGTGTCCCTCTCTCTTTCTCACACTCTCTAAACACACATACACACACACAGAAAGAACAGAGTCTGCATTCTTTGGCCTCTTTATCTCCATTTGCCAGTGTTTTTTATATGTGGCTCTGGAATGCTGGAGTAAAAATCATTTGGGATGCTCATTAGCAATAACAAAAAAATTCTGAGACTGCAACACAGACCAATCTTGGGTAGGAGAAGAAAAGTGGGAATTGATACTTAAAATAATACTTCAAGTGATTCTTAGGCAGATGGTCCACAGATCAAACTTTGAAAAATAAAGTGAAACACTACTATTCTTCCTGTGTCATCTTTAGGAAGCAGCAAGATTAAAAGTCGTCTAGGAAGGATGGTTTAACATGTATAGATCAAGTGCTGCTGATGTTTCTGGTGTATTGGCTTTAGAAAACTTTAGTACATTTCTTGTGCATTGACTTTTAAAAATTGGCAATTGTAAACACTTTCTCTGATCTTTTGAGATGTAAATCTTCTCCCAGCCATTTGTCAGTTTTACAACCCAGGAATATCTTTCTCAAAGACAGGAGAGCCAAACTTTTGATATTTAGTCATCAGGAAAGAGAGTGCCCCTACCTCCCAGTCTCTGTGGTAGGGTAAGAACCTAATTTCCATATGTTCCAATTAGCAAATCCACATATGACCTCACTTTTACAAATCTCCCCACTAATATCCTCCAGTACTTTTCCACAATTCCCCCCCATGCATTGTGGAAAAGTACTGCCTCTTGCTTCAGTGAACCAAGTTCAATCTTTCTCTCTTATTGCAATGGTCTCTCTCCTTATTGCCATAAAGTCTTGAATAAACCCTTCCTTACCTGTTTAACTCTGTCTGGTACCATTTTTCTTTGTCATCTAACTTTAAAATGATTAAGATATAAGGCTATGTTTCTTTTCATGTAAACATAAGATGTAAAGTGTCAAGAATCTCAAACCATTAGTCAAAGTTCCAGGTTCTAGCTGTAACATTTGCCTAATAATTTCCTGGAAGGCTTTTTAATTTTTCACCATCTGAAAAATAAAAATAAAGCCTGATTTGACAAGGATCCTATCAGACCCCACTTTTCCCAACACTATTTAGCCTTATAAATATTTGCTAAATATCTGGCTTCCATTACATTGTAAGCTCAATGAGGGCGGAGATAATGTCTACCTTATTCATTCCTGAGTCCCCAGTGCCCAGTATAGAAGTTGGCATTTAAAAGGTGCTCATATAAGTCCATTATCTCACTGCTATAAAGAAACACCTGAGACTAGGTAATTTATAAAGAAAAGAGGTTTAATTGGCTCATGCTTCTGCAAGCTATACAAGAAGCATGATGCTCGCAATTGCTCAGCTTCTAGGGAGGCCTCAGGAAACTTACAATCATGGTGGAAGGCAAAGAGGGAGTTGGCACTTCACACGGCTGGAGGAGGAGGATGAGAGACAGAGACAGAGGAGGTATCACACACTTTTAAACAACCAGACCTAGTGAGAACTCACTTTCACAATAACAGTACCGCGGGATGATGCTAAACCATTCCTGAGAAACCACCCCATGATCCATTCACCTCCCACCAGGCCCTATCTTTAACACTGGGGATTACAATTCAACTTCAGATTTAGGTGGGAACACAGATCTAAATCATATCAGTTCTCAGTAGGTATTTGAAAGAAATGAATAAAGTTAAATAACATATAATATAAACAAAACGGGAAGAAATGCAAGAAAAAACACTAAAATTTTATTGACCTTCACTCTGGGCTCAAATTAACGGAAAGTTCAAATAGTCAATGAAGATAACATCAGAAAACCTGGTTTTTAATTCTAGCTTTGGCATTGACTGGAGTTATTGTAATATCTGTTTTCACACTGCAGATAAAGACATACCCGAGATTGGGAAGAAAAAGGGGTTTACTAGGACTTACAGTTCCACATGGCTGGGAAGGCCTCAGAATCATGGCAGAACGTAAAAGGTGCATCTTACATGGTGGCAGCAAGAGACAATGAGGAAGAAGCAAAAGTGGAAACCCCTGATAAACCTTTCAGATCTCGTGAGACTTATTCACTATCACGAGAAAAACACAGGAAAGACCAGCCCCCATGATGCAATTACCTCCCCCTTCGTCCCTCCCACAACACTTGAGAATTCTGAAAGATACAGTTCAAGTTGAGATTTTGGTGGGGACACAGCCAAACCATATCAGTTATCATTTTAATTATTAAGTTTCCTTGATTCTCAAGTTTATCACCATAAATACCAGAGACAGAGTAAATGATTACTGAAATTCCTTGCTGAATTAACCTCATAGACTCCAGGATGATCACCGATCCTCCTTTCAGCTATAACCATTTCATAGATCAAAATCCTGACATACAATGATGGCTCCAGAGTTGCAGAACATGTTTGTAAATCCTGATACTTAAGACCATTATTCCCCTCCTCTCCTTTCCTATTTTTCCTTTCATCCTTTTATGTATTCATATAGCTATTAAATGCTTGCCCCAAAGAAAATCAAAAATATTTTATATATGTATCTTGAATTAGGCAACCACATCTTGGCTGATTTCTCTCTGATAAGATTCAAATTCTAGTCATGCACTTGTTTCATTAAGTGGTTAAAAATATCTTTTTTGACCTTGATGCATTATGTAAATGGCTAATTTGCCTTGAAGCATAATCTTCTGGGAATAGAACTTTGATCTCCATGAGGTAGCCAAATACACATTAGGGAAGAACTTGCCTCATACCTATTCCTCCCTGAATCTTTTGACTTTCAGCAAGGGTTAATGTGCTTGTGTTTACTTTCTGACAGATTTCCTTGCTTTCACCTATAAATCAATAGCATCTAAATCAGATTGACTTCCATAATGTAGAAAAGCAAAACCAATCTTCCTCTGTCCACATATTCATTGTCTCTCTTTTTCTCTTTCTCATTATTTTAGATCTGTAGGTATCATAGTTTATTCAGTGGTTCACAGTCATTAGCACAACAATGATCAAATAGAAACACCCCAGGCATCAACCTGACAAGAGCAAGAAAACAGATGACTCTTGGAACTCATTTGTAATACAATAGTATTCTAGCAAGCTGTAAGTTTTTGACCCTAAGCAAGAGAAAGTTGATGACTTTAATAGAGTTTCCTTTATAAACCTTTTTCTTTCAGCTTCAAAAATGCTGACTTTTTTAAGCCCTGCTTTTCTTATGATTGCTTTCAAAAGCATATTTCTATTTTAAAGCTAAAGTTCACTTCAATAATGCTTGGTTAATTGTATGGGCATTCACACTTGGTGGCAAGCCGGAGGCCTTCCTTGACAACATAAAATAGAGCCCTAGGATACTTGCTCCCTTTCTACCCACAGAACACACACATCCTAAATATGAGAAAGTTTTCCTTTGGTTCTAATTGTCTAAAAAGTGACCTAATATTAGCAATATTTTAGTTATACAGCCCAAGAATTAAGGCATTTATGATATGGGGGTGGGGGCGGAAAAGTGCTGGATAGAGAAGGGCAGGGTCCCTGGAGAGGGCTCCACTCTTGGGCCTGGGCCTATGGATTTAAGTGAGAACAGGCACTCCCGTTTTCATGCCCAAATGTTGCATTTTCCAAGATCACACTGGCCTGCCATGCCCCCCGATCCTGTGCCCATATTAACCTAAGACCTTAGTGGGCACACACACAAGTGGCTGAATGTTCAGACCAACAGACCAGCAGACAAGCAATGGCAGAACAATGTAGCAGAAAAAGGGAGAAGAGAAGCCTGCATGTGATCTGATTCTTTCAGGACACTGGGCAAGAGCTCGGGATATAAAAGGCTGTCACACTGGCGCTCTGCCGTTGTGATAAGGCAGAAGGTCCATTGAGCTGATTAACACATAAGCCATCTGCAGACGGCAAATTTGAAAGAACTTTGTAACACACACCCACTTGGGCTTCAGGAGTCACAGACACCCACTCCTAGACACTGCCGTGGAGCTGGAGACCAAAAGTGCTCACCCTAATCTCTGCTCCTGCCTGCCTAAATGCTCCTCCTAGGGGCAACCAAGCAGGTGATCCACACTCATGTCGCACCATCCTGTAAGGGGAATCAGGGAACTCTCCCATTTCATTTTTGTTAAGATGGATCTGGATTGAAGCACCACTAGTAATAGACAGTAGTAGTGAAGTTTTAGGCAAATGACTTACTTTCTCTAAGCCTCAGTTTCTCTGTATCTCAGCATTATTTATAAGAGTTCCCACGTCATAGGATTGTGGTGGGAATTAAATACGGTGCTTGTAAAGAAATTGAGAGATCCTGGTACATGACAAGTACTTGGTAAGTGATGGTGGTGAATATGTATGCTCTTGTTTTGCAGCTAAATCTCATTGCTGAGTAAACAAGATGTCTTTAGTTGGCTGAAGAAATTAACCTGACCAATGGCACAGGAAATCCTGCAGTTTGAGCCATGATAAGTGCTTCTCACTATCTTATGCGTTCTTTCTCCTTTTTTTGTTAGACTAACGTAAAACCAGGCTTTCTATATCCCTGGTATCTCGTCTCACAATCCCAGCCAGGGGAGTACCATATTTGCTTTCTAACGCTCTGTCTTCCATAACTATTACACGGTGGTCTTCTCTCGCTTCTTTCTTCCAGGCTCATGGTTCATTCAAAAACAGCCTTTTTCTAGCAGCTTTCCATATTTTCCAGAGTTGCTGACAATAAAACTAAGGAGTAAACTTAAAAAAACTTGAAACATGGTCTCATACAAATAAATTACTGGAATTGCAAACTTAGAAGTATCAATCTGTCATGTAATGAAGAGAAGCCTGATACTCTTTGTCCCAAGATATTTTTCTAGAAATGTCATTTATGTCATTCTCAGCAATCAAAGCTGGCATCAAGATCCAGAGTAGGAGAATGGGTCAAATATACAGAGCTAGAACTTATTTGGCAGCATTGAGAGGTCAAGTAATATCGATCCCTCTCTTCACTTGTGGCAGTACGAAAAGTAACTCAATAATACTGTTCCCCCCTTATGGATATATCCCAGGCGGATAGGGTGAGTAATTATGAGCATTGTAAAGCTTTTCCAGAGAAAACTTTCTCTGGACTTCAATCACTTACATCTCCAGCTTGAACGACGAATGATTTTTCTGCTTCTGTGACTTGATTCTGACCCTAATACCTTCTTTATTCCTAAATCTTTTTTATTTCAATATAGAAATCACCATTCCACACAGAAATTTACACTCTTGTATATAGAGATGTACTTAGCTTGATTGTTAGGTTACTTTCTTGTTTAAATTGTTTTTATTATGGTAAAACAGATGTAGAATTTACACTCAACTGTTTTTAAGTTTACAGCTCAGTGATATTACATCATTTGTAGTATGTAATGACTACCACCATCTATCACCAAAACAATTCATCTTGCAAAACTGAAACTCTATACCCATTAAACAATAAATCCCCTTTCCTCCTTCCCCTAGTTTCTGACACCCAAAATTCTATTTTCTGTCTGTGATTTTGACTAATTTAGGTACTTCATATAAGTAAAGTCATATATTGTCATTTTGTGAATGTCTTATTTAACAAAGCTTAATGTCCCCAAGGTTATTTCACCTTTAGCATATGTCAGAATTGCCATCCTTTTTAAGGCTGAATAATATTTCAATGTAATAGTTTATACACATATCACATTTTGCTTATCTATTCATCTGTCAAGGGGCACTTAGCTTGCTACCATGTTTTAGCTATTATAACTAACTGCTGCTATGAACAATGAGTATTCAAATATCTTTACGAGATTCTGCTTTTAAGTTTTGTGTATATATATCCAGAAGTGAAATTGCGGGCTTATATGGCAATTTTATTTTTCATTGTGTTAGTAACCATGATATTGATTTCCACAGTGCCTGTACTGTTTTATATTCTTACCAACAGTGCACAAGGGTGCCATTTTCTCCACATCTTCACCAACAATTATTTTCTGTTTTTTGGGATTCTTCTTGTTGATGCTAGCTCTCCTAATGTGTGAGAATTGGTAGTTCATTTATTTTGTTTTATTTTGTTTTTTACTTTTCTGAATACATAGTAGGTATATATATTTATGGAGCACATGAAATACTTTGATACAGGTATGCAATGTGCAACAGCCACATCAGGGTAAAGCATTTATCCTTTGTGTTACAATCCAATATGCTGTTTTAGTTATTTTAAGATGCACAATTAAATTATTATTGACTATAGTTACATAGTTGTGCTACCAAATACTAGATCTTACTCATTCGTTCTATTTTTGTACCTATTAATCATCCCTACATCCTCCCCAACCCCCCCTGCTACCTTTCCAAGCCTCTGGTAACCGTCCTTCTACTCTCTATTTCCGTGAGTTCAATTGTTTTAATATTTAGCTCCCACAAATAAGTCAGAATATGTGAAGTTCATTTTTCTGTGTCTGGCTTATTTCAGTTAACATAATGACCTCCACTTCCATTCATTGTTGTTGCAAATGACAGAATCTCTTTTTTTTTTGTGACTGAATATTACTCCACTGTGTGTAAGTACCACATTTTCTTTATCCATTCATCTGTTGATGGACACTTAGGTTGCTTCCAAATCTTCGCTATTGTGAATAATGCTGTAATAAATATTGGAGTGTAAGGCTGTGTGTGGTGGCTCACGCCTGTTATCCCGGCCCTTTGGGAGGCTGAGGCGGGCAGATCACCTGAGGTCAGGAATTCAAGATCAGCCTGGCCAACATGGGGAAACCCCATCTCTACTGAAAATGCAAAAATTAGCCGGGCGTAGTGGTGGGCATCTGTAATCCCAGCTATTTGGGAGGCTGAGGTAGGAGAATTGCTTGAACCTGGGAGGTGAGCCGAAATTGCAGTGAGCTGAAGTCGTGCCATTGCACTCCAGCCTGGGTGACAGAATGAGATTCCATCTCAAAAATAAATAAATAAATATTAGGGTGCAGATGCCTCTTGAATATACTGATTTCCTTTCTTTTGAGTACATATCTAATAATAGGATTGCTGGATCCTGTGGTATCTCTGCTTCTAGTTTTTGAGGAACCCCCCAACTGTTTTCCATAATGGTTGTACTAATTTACATTCCCACCAATGGTGTATGAGTGTTCCCTTTTCTCCATATCTTTTCCAGCATTTGTTATTGCTTATCTTTTGCATAAAAGCCAGTTTAACTGGGGTGAGATGATATTTCATTGGAGTTTTGATTTGTATTTCTCTGATAATCAGTAATGTTGAGCACCTTTTCATTTGCCTGTTTGCCATTTGTTTGTCTTCTTTTGAGAAACATCTATTCAGATCTTTTGCCCAATTTTAAATCAGATTATTAGATTTTCTCCTATAGAGTTGCTTGAGCTTTTATATATTCTGATTGTTAATCCCTTGTCAGATGGATAGTTTGAAAATGTTTTCTCCCATTTTATGGGTTGTCTCCTTATTTTGTTGTTTCCTTTGCTGTGCAGAGATTTTCTGTTTCTGCATTAGTTTGCTAAGGATAATAGCCTCTAGCTCCATCCATGCTGCTGCCAAGGATATGATCTTGTTCCTACTTATGGGTGCATAGTGTTCCCTGGCGTTTACGTACCACAGTTTCCTTATCCAGTATAGTGTTCCATGGTGTTTACGTACCACAGTTTCCTTATCCAGTATAGTGTTCCATGGTGTTTACGTACCACAGTTTCCTTATCCAGTCTACCACTGATGGACATTTAGGTTGATTCCATGTCTTTGATATTGTGAATAGTGCTGTGATGAATATATACCTGCATGTGTCTTTATGGTAGAATGATTTATATTCATTTGGGGATATACCCAATAATTGAATTGGTGGATCAAAGGGTAATTCTGTTTTTAGTTCTCTGAGGAATCACCACACTGCTTTCCACAATGGCTGAACTAACTTATACTCCCACCAGCAGTGTATGGGCATTCCCTTTTCTCCACAACCTCACCAGCATGTATTTTTTTATTTTTTTAGTAATAGCCATTCTGACTGATGTGAGATAATATCTCATGGAGGTTTTGATTTGCATTTTTTATTTTGGATTTTCTAGTATCTCTTCTGTTATTGATTTCTAACTTTATCCATTGTGGTTGGAGAAAATATTTTATGTATTATCTATTTTTTAATCTATTAACACTTAATTTTTAACCTAACATATAGTCTACGCTGAAGAAAGTTTTATGTGCACATGAGAAGAATGTGTATGCATGGTTGCTCACTAGAGTGTCCAATAAATGTTAGATCTAGTTGGTTTAGTGTATGGTTCTATCTCCTAATCATCTGTCTTGTTTTTCTATCCGTTATTGAGGATGAAGAACTGAAGTATCTAACTATTATTGTAAAATCATTTCTCCCTTTAATTCTGTCACCTTTTGCTTAATATAGTTTGACCTGTTATTAGGTGCACATGTTTATTATTATTATATCTTACTATATTGAACAACTTATTAATATATGGTGTCCTTATTTGTCTCCAATAAACCTTTCTTAAAATTTAAAGTCTATTTTGTCTGATATTAGTAGAGCTATTTCTGCTCTGTGTTGGTTATTCTTTGCATGAAATATCCTTTTTCATTCTTTTACTTTCAACCCATTTGTGTCTTCGGATGTAAAGTGAGTTTCTTGTAGACAGCATATAGTAAATAATTTTTAAAAATCTTTATAAATCAACTCTGCCAATCTCAGGCACTTGATTGGAGAGCTTGATTAATTTACATTTAAATTCATATTCATTAGTAGAGACCTCTCATTTTGATATTTGTATTCTGTTTACCTTGTTGCTTCTTTTTTACCCCTTATTTTATGCATTACTTTTTTGTGATTAGTTCATTTTTGCAGTGCATATTTTATTCCTTTCTCAGTTGCTTTTGCTGATTTCCTTTCTTTTGAGTATATATCTAATAATAGGATTGCTGGATCCCGTGGTATCTCTGCTTCTAGTTTTTGAGGAACCCCCCAACTGTTTTCCATAATGATCGTACTAATTTACATTCCTACCAATGGTGTATGAGTGTTCCCTTTTCTCCGTATCTTTTCCAGCACTTGTTATTGCTTATCTTTTGCATAAAAGCCAGTTTATGCATAATCGATAACTGTGTATAATCGATAACTGTTTTTCTTTGTGGTTAGCATGGTAATATTTAACATCTTAAAGCTGTAACACTTTAATTTTAACATACCAGCTTAAGTCTAATTGCATATAAAATATCTGATCTTTTACAGTTTCATCCTTCTTTTCAATTATTGATGTCACAAAATTATGTCTTCGTACCTTTGTGCCTAAAATTATAAATGAATAATTAGTTTTTAAATGCACAGGTCTCTTAAATCATGTAGAAAACAAAAATGTGGAGTTGCAGACCATTCTTACAATATTAGCTTTTATAATTGCCCATACATTTATCTTTATGAGATATTTACTTATTCATACATCTTTGAGTTACTATCTGGTGTCCTTTGATTTCAACCTATAGGACTCTCTTTAGGATTTCTTGCAGGGCATGTCTAGTGGTAATGAGCTCCCTTAGATTTCTTTTTTTTTTTTTTTAATCTGGGCATATCTTAATTTCTCTCTGACTTCAGAAGTACATTTTATCTGGGTGTAAGACACTTGGTTGATATATATTTTTGTCTTTTAGCACTTTAAATATATTTGGCCACTACCTTCAGGCCTCCAGAGTTTCTGATGAGAAATTTTAATAACTTTATTGAGAATTCCTTGTGTGTGACAAGTCTTCTTTCTTGCTGCTTTCAAGCTTCTATTTTTGTCTTTTTTTATTTTAATTCCTGATTCACATGGATGTAGTTGTTTTTGAATGCACTAGTCATTAATACCTGGATCCCAAAAAGGAAAACGGGAAAATGAAGGGAGGTGTGAAAAAAGGGGGGTGGTGTCAACATGTAAGTCACTCCAGCCAGAGAGGGAGGACCTTGCAACAATGATGGCAGAGGAGGAGAACTGGAACTATGGCTTCCAGTCTCTGTGTTAGAACCTCTGTATTAAGAAGCAGCAATTAGTCCTCACAGCATGGATTTATGATATTTGGAAATATAGGATTCTTATTGTTCATTCTGTTTCCCATAACCTAAAGCAAGCTGCTCCAGGAACACATGGATGACTGCCTGCCAAGGAATTATGGTGTGGGGGATGAGTAGACATTGCTAATCTAAAATCTGAATTAATTAAACGTAACCATGTTTTACTGTACAGGCATTCTTCTGGAACTTCAAGCCTTCAGCAGATTCCACTATTCCAAAGTAGTTACTTCAGATCTGTTCTTCTCATGTGATTGCTGTCTAGGTGGGGAGATAGATTTCTGGTGCTTCCTATTCTGCCATCTTCCAAGAGTGTTTTTTGCCAGATCACTTTTAAATCACATACATTCATTCTTGAATTTCTCTATTCTATGGATGTAAACCTTCATTTCTCCCTGTCTCTTGGTCTTATTTATTTGTCTATTATTATCTCCAGCATGACAGCATATGAAATGTGGCTTTCACCCTCACTGGCTGAGGTAGAGATGGGATCTCTAGCTTTATTATTCTATAGGAAATCTAGATGTCATCTGTTAAGCAGAGGGCTTAGCTATTGGAAATCTCGTTTTCCCAGGAAGATCATTCTAGTAATATCAAATGAAATGAATATGCATGTCCAAGTACAAAATTAAAATGTCAACCCTGAACTTTGGAAGTCAGAGGCTTCAAAGGAAGTGATGATAAATTGTCACTCAGCCCTCACCTGTAAAGGAAACATTTTAAAAAATAAATTGCAGCCTCAGAAGGAAGGGATGAAGGTGTGCAGGCAGGTGCAAGGCAGAATGTCAAAGGCATTTAGATCTAACTCTTTGTTTTTTTCTCAAGGCTAGCATTACATAATTATGCCAGCTTCTAATACTGATAAGAATGTGGTTTTTCTTGTTTATTCATAAGCTTTTTAGCAAATTAAGTTTAGATGATAGATTTATTTTTAATGCTTTGGTGGTTAAATATCTTCCAGGAAAGTTTAGAAAAAAGTTCAGAAAACATACCAGGTATCAAGCATCATCTTTTTGTGCCCGTCTGGAGATATTATTTATATTATATCTCACCAAAACAAGTTCAAGGGGCCAATACATATGGATACTTTCACTCCCTCATACTTCCCTATATAGAATAATCAAAACTTCGTAGTCCTTTTATTTTCTTGTTATGTGGAATACAAAATCAAGAAGATACATAGCCACCACTTGCTGGCTACAGCCATAACTCATTTTATTGCGCTTTGCTTTATTATGCTTCTCAGATGTTGCATTTTTTACAAATTGGAAGTTTGTAGAAACCTTGCATTGAGCAAGTTTGTTGGTGCCATTTTTTTCCAACATCATGAGCTTGCTTTGTGTCTCTGGGTCACATAGTGGTAATTCACACAATATTTCAAAGATTTTTATTATTATATTTTTTTCATGATGATCTGTCATTAGTGATCTTGTTGTAATTGTTTTTAGGCACCAAAAAGCACACCCATACGAGTCAGCAAACTGAACTGATAAAAGTTTTATATGTTCTGATTGCTTTACTGACCAGTTGTTCCCCTGTCTCTCTCCCTGTCATTGAGCCTCCATATTCTGTAAGATACAACAACATTAACATTATACCAATTCATAAGCCTACTATGGTTTACAATGGTGGAATGGTCTACAATGGTGAAAAAAAGGTTGCACATATCTCACCTCACATAAAAATCTAGAAATGAGTTTAGTGAGGAAGGTATGTCAAAAGCTGAGCTAAGTTAAAAGCTAGGCTTCTTGCTGATATGGAGAAAGTTGTAGTGGTGTGGATAAACGATCAAACCAGCCACAATATTCCCTTAAGCCAAAGCCTAATCCAGAGCAACACCTTAACTCTTTTCAATCCTGTGAAGGCTGAGAGAGGTAAGGAAACTTCAGAAGAGAAGTTCGAAGCTAGCAGACACTGGTTCATGAATTTATGGAAAGGAGCAATCTCTATAACATAAAAGTGCAAGATGAAGCAGCAAGTGCTATATAGAAGCTATAGCAAGGTAGCCAGAAGATCTAGCTATCTTGCTAGGATTATTGAAGAAGGTGGCTACGCTCAGCAATAGATTTTCAATGTAGACAAAACAGTCTTATATTGGAAGAAGATATCTTCTGGGACTTTCATAGCTAGAGAGGAGATGACAATGCCTGGTTTCAAAGAATCAAAGTGCAGTCTGACTCTTGTTCAGGGGCTAATGTAGCTGGTGACTTTAAGTTGAAGCTAATGCTCATTTTCCATTCCCAGAATTCTAAGGCTCTTAAGGATTATGTTAAATTTACTTTGTGTATTCTCTATAAATACAACAACAAAGTCTGGATCACAGCACATCTGTTTATAGCATGGTTTGCTTTTAATTTTATGCCCACTGTTGAGACCTACTGCTCAGAAAAAAAAATGATTTTCTTCAAAATATCACTGCTTATTGATAATCACCTGGTCACGCAAGAGCTCTGATGGAGATGTACAGGAGATTAATGTTTTCATGCCTTCTGACACAACATCCATTTTATAGCCCATGATCAAAGAGTAAATTTTACTCTCAAGTCTTATTATTTAAGATATATATTTTATAAGGCTAAAGCTGCCATAGATAATAATTTCTCTGAGGGATCTGGGCAAAGTCAACTGAAAACCTTCCATAATATATTCACCATTCAGGATGCTATTAAGAATATTCACCATTCATGAGAAGAGGTCAACATATCAATGTTCACAAGAGCTTGCAAGAAGTAGATTCCAACCCTCTTAGATAATTTAGAGGAGTTCAAGCATAGAAGTGAAGTCTGAAGATATGGCTGAGTTGCTGCACTCTCATGATAAAATTTTAATGGATGAGGTATTGCAGTTGCTTCTATGAATGAGCAAAGAATGAAGTTTCTAGAGATGGAATCCACTCCTGATTAAGATGTTGTGAACATTGTTGCAATGACAAGAAAAAATTTAGAATATTAGAGGACCTTAGTTGCTAAAGCAGTTGCACGGTTTGACAGTATTAACTCCAGTTTTGAAAAAAGTTCTACTGTAAATAAAATGCTATCAATCAGCTTCACATACTACAGCTAAATCTTTCACAAAGAAAAGAATCAATTTTTGAGGCAAACTTCACTGTTGTCTTATTTTAAGAAATTGCCATAGCCACTCCAGGCTTCGGCAACTACCATCTTGATTGGTCAGCAGCCATCTACATTGAGTCTTGACCCTCCACCAGCAAAACAGTTGTGAATCACTGAAGGCTCAGATGATTGCTAGCATGTTTTTTTTTTCTTTGTAATAAGCATTTTAATTTTAATTTTTTTGAGATGGAGTCTCGCTCTGTCACCCAGGCTGGAGTCCAGTGGCACCACTTTGGCTCACTGCAACCTCTGCCAACCAGGTTGCAGCCACTCTGTTGCTTCAGCCTCCTGAGTAGGTGAGATTACAGGCATGTGCCACCATGTCCAGCTAATTTTTGTATTTTTTAGCAGATATGGATTTTCAACATGTTGGCCAGGCTGGTCTTGAACTCCTGACCTTCAGTGATCCACTGGCTTTGGCTTCCCAAAGTGCTGGGATTACAGGCGTGAACCACCACACTCAGCATAAAGCATTTTTAAATTAAGATATGTACTTTTTTATACCTAATGCTATTTCACATTAAATAGACTACAGTATCATGTAAATATAACTTTTATGTACACTGGAAAATCAAAAAATTGTGTGACTCACTTTATTACAATATTCATTTTATTGCAGTAATCTAGAACCAAACCCACAATATCTCTGAGGCATTTTTAATCTGCTTTTTTTTTTTTGTGCCAGATTCTAGGAAGGATCCCTTTATTCAGTGTCATCCCCTCCACCACCTACCACATGCATAAAATACACGTGTGTATGAGAATTGAAGCTCCTTATGGACAGGGGAGATTGACTTCCAGAAATAATGACTTCCTAGATGTGTCATAGATAGATTAAAACTGCTCTGAATACCTTTAATTTAGCTATTTGATTATTTTTTCCAAGGTAGAGATTATATTACCCTTTGCCTCTTCTTCAAACTTGTAATGCTTCTCTACTACCTGGATATTGTGAACAAATGCCTTTCTTAATTTGGCCCCAATTTACCTTTTGGTAAATTTAGTTTTTGACTCCAAATTTACTTGTCCTGCTCTTCAATAGGAATTCTACATCCCAGTGAAACTAGATTACTCTCTACATGGGAACAGTTTTCTGACTACTCTGACTATATTTTGTTTGTTTATTTTATTTTTACAGCATTTCCGAGAATGAACTTCTTTCAACCTATCTTATTAGGAACCACCTCAACTTATTAGGAACCATGTAAAATGTTTGCCTCTTCAGATCTTCCCCTTTTTGTACTTCTATGACATTAATGCCTTGTGTATTCTTGAGACGTATATTGTTTCCCTGATTTTAATTGTAATTTTTGACAAATTATTTTATCTCTATGCTAGTCTAAAAGTTCCTTATAGGGGTTGATCTTAAAAACTTTGTATTGCTTGAAGTGTCAGGCAGAATGCCTTGTTCATGGTAAATATTAAATACATATAATTTGTAAAATTAGACTGAATTTAAAACAATAAATAACTACAGTCCAATCAGAATTTAATATAAAAATTATAAACCTACTACAAAATTTAATATGTCTTAGTGGCCACAGAAACGCTTAATTTTATGAAAAAATAGCTCAAAATCACCATGACACGTCCGGGAAGAAAAGATTCATAAAGATGCTAAACTCATCATTTGCTCTAAGTTCTCTTTGATTCTAGGGAGATTTTTAAATCAGGAAATTATATTAGCCCGAATTTCGGAAAGAAAGATTTTGTAAAAATCAAAATCAATCATAATATTTTAGCAAACAGTAAACTATAATATAGACATTGTTTTGTTTTGGTTTGTACTGTAAAAAAAACTTAGAGTTAATTGGGATTGATAGAACTGGGTACTTATTTAAAATAAAATGAGTTTCAATTTATGCCTCATGCCAGAATAAATCCCAAAATGGCCCCAAATTTAAATGTAAGCAATGAAATCAAAATTTAGTAATAGAAATGGTAGGATAATATTTTGAATTACATTTTAATTTTAGATTTATTTGACTATTTATTAGTTTTTTGACTTCTGAAGTTTGTGTTACATTTAGAAGACTATATTCAATTTCAACATAATAATAATGTTTGAATATCAAAAGCTACCATGAACAAAGTAAAAATATGAGTAGCAAAATGGAAATAAAATTAAAACTCATATTACAAGCAAAGGGCTATTTTCTCTAGTATGGAAAGAACCCCGATAAGCCCATAAGAAAAATAAATAACAAATATCCACTGAAAAGTGATTAACATTATTATTAAGTTTATCAGAAATAGAATTAAAATGGCATGAAACTGAAAAAATGTTTACTGTCACAGAAAACAAAATACATTCAAAATAAAATTATACTAAGACGATTTTCTACTTATAAAATAAATATAAATAAAGTTTATCAAATTTAAAAAATTTTAAGGTTATCAAATTTAAAAAATTATGCTATGTGTCAAGGCTCTGGAGAAAGAGGCAATTAATTACATTGGTGGTAGAAGTGTGTATTCATACTATTTTTATTAAGCACAATATGGCAAACATATTAAAATTAAATACACACAAGTTTTTAGGGAGTAAATTTGCTTTTGTGAATTTAAACTAACAATATTTTCCATTGGTGTGAAATGATATAAATGTAATGGTATTTATTGCATTGCCACTTGTAAAAACAAAACTTTGGGCCAAGCATGGTGGCTCACGTCTGTAATACCAGTACTTTGGGAGGCCAAGGCTGGTGGATCACGAGGTCAGGAGATTGAGACCATCCTGGTTAACATGGTGAAACCCCATCTCTACTAAAAATACAAAAAATTAGCCAGGTATGGTGGCATGTGCCTGTAGTCCCAGCTACTCAGGAGGCTGAGGCAGGAGAATCGCTTAAATACGGGAGGCAGAGGTTGCAGTGAGCCAAGATCATGCCATTGCACTCCAGCCTGGGCATCAGACCGAGACTCCATCTCAAAAAAAAAAAAAAAATTAATCCATCAAATCAACGTGATAAAAAAGAAAGAATATGGAAATATCACTTGATATAGAAAAATCATTTGAAAAAGCCCAGTACTCATTCAAGATGAGGGGGAAAAAAAAAAGCCTCTCAGAACTATAAGCAAACTAGGAATAGGAGGGAATTTTCTCACCTCAATAAAGAACATCTATAAAAACCTCTAGCTAATATCATACTTTATTGTGAGAAACTGAGGGTTTTCACCTTAAGCTGGGGACAAGGTAAAGATGTCCTCTCTTACCACTCCTGTTGAAGATTGTACTGAAAATCCTAGCTAATGCAGTGAGTAAAGAAAATGAACTGGCCGGGCGCGGTGGCTCAAGCCTGTAATCCCAGCACTTTGGGAGGCCGAGGAGGGCGGATCACAAGGTCAGGAGATCGAGACCATCCTGGCTAACATGGTGAAACCCCGTCTCTACTAAAAAAATACAAAAAAAATTAGCCGGGCGTGATGGCGGGCACCTGTAGTCCCAGCTACGTGGGAGGCTGAGGCAGGAGAATGGCGTGAACCCGGGAGGCAGAGCTTGCAGCGAGCCGAGATCGTGCCACTGCACTCCAGCCTGGGCAACAGAGCAAGACTCTGTCTCAAAAAAAAAAAAAAAAAAAAAAAAAAAAAGAAAATTAGAATCAAGGACACAGTTCCTGTAATTAATTTTAAAAATATGACAGGGCTTCAAGATAAAAAGTTAACATAAAAAGTTGATTGCTTTCCTTTATAAGAGCAACCAACGATTAGAACTTGAAATATAAAACACAATATAATTTACATTAACATAAAAAGTGAATCCTTAGGTATAAATCTAACAAAATTTATAAGCTCATTATAAATGGATGTGGAAAATGACGAAGCTCTGATGAAAGAAACCAAAGACACACTAAATAAATGGAGAAATATTTCATGTTCATGGATTGCAAGACTCAATATTGTTAAGATGTCAGTTACTTCCAACTGGATCTATTAAACCAATACAATTCCACTCAAAATCCCAACCTTCTATTTTGTAGATGTCTATAAACTCATACTAAAATTTATATGGAAAGGAAAAATACAAACCAAACAAAGCCAGAACAGCCAACACAATATTAAAGAAGAAGAACAAAGTTAGACAATGGATATTATCCAACTTTAAGGCTAATCTAAACCAAAGTGATCAAGACACTGTCTTATTAGTAAAAGAACAGATACTTGGATGAATGTAACAGAAGTGAGGGCCTGGAAGTAGACCACACACATCTGTCAATGGTAGATGCCCTTTTCCAACAGATAGAAAATGACTGGGGGAGACTAAATCAAGATGGCCAACTGAGTCTCTGTGTTTCTCTCATGCATGGAATTACAGAAAGTTAGAAAATCATAGGAAAAAGGGAAATACAACAAAAAACAATAACTGCCCTCAGCACACAAGACATAAAGCAATTCTGTTTTGATATATGTATACATTGTGAAATAATTACCAATGTATCAAAACATCACATTGTATACCCTAAATATGTGCAATTTTTATCTGCTAACAATACCTCAATAAAATGGGAGAAAAGAAGGAATTGATGCAATTCTGAAAGATAAACAGCAGAAAAAAATCAGGTGTATAGAAAAACAAGTAGAGAAAATATGCAGACTACTACTCAGAAAACGATTAAGAAACAAAACAAATGATCAAACCAAAAAAACACTAGGAGCTACCAAGTCATGAGGAAACTATGAATTCTGAAGCAGAACAGCCAAATTCAATAAACAAAAGGATAACTGTTTAAAGAAACATACTTGATAGAATAAACTGAAATGGAATAGAGAATAAAAATATAATACTCTCACAACAAATTGAAAGTCAGTCATTGTGTATGATAAGATACCTTAGAATTTACATTTCTTATTGTCATAAATGATACATAAGGCCATTACACACACACACACACACACACAATGACAGAAAAACACATGCAATGCCAATGGAAGAGTGATAGCTATTCAAAACACTTGTGAAAAATTCTGCTTAGCTATTAGAGTGTGCTGGTTAGTTGCAGAAGAGCTAAAGTAGAGAGAAAATATGATTACTTACATGAATTGCAGAGCTCTCAAGATACAAAATTAAACAATGGTTAGAAGAACCACAAAAAACAAAAATTAGAAAAAAGAGAGGCAGAAGTAGTTTTTTTTTTCTTCTTCTTTTTTTTTTTTTTTTTTTTTTTTCCCTGAGACGAGTCTCGCTCTATCACCCAGGCTGGAGTGCAATGGCATGATCTCGGCTCACTGCAACCTCCGGCTCCCAGGTTCAAGTGATTCTCCTGCCTCAGCCTCCTGAGAAGCTGGGATTACAGGCATGTGCCACCATGCCCCTCTAATTTTTGTATTTTTGTAGAGATGAGGTTTTACCACGTTGGCCAGGCTGGTCTTGAACTCCTGACCTCATGTGATCTGAAAGCAGTTATCTTAAGCGAAGCTGAGAGAAAATTTTCCACTGAGTTTTTAAAAGATGATATGCTCATCATTCCTTCAATTAATGTAAGATATTTATTTATGCATTTATTTATTTTTATTTTAGATTCAGGGGGTGCATGTGTTTGTTAGTTACCTGGGTATATTGTATACTAGTGGGGACCGGGCTTCTAGGGTACCCATTACCCAAATAGTGAACATTGTTACAAATTTACTAACACAGAGGTTTGTTGTCATGTTCCTCAGTAGCTGACATTATAATCATTTTTGAAAGGAATTTACATTTTTTCTTTAATTTTCAGATAGACTCATGAGTTTTAATTTCAATTGATCAGAGAGAGATCCCAGATATTTTTACCAAAATACATGGTAAAAATGTTGATAAAGAAGCATTTCACAGGTAAGCAAAAGGCGATTCCTTGTTACCCGGAGTTCAGTGAGAAGCTCAAGAGACAACCAAAGTTTTCATCTTCATCAAACAGGATTTTTATTATTTTATCATCAGCAGCAGTAGAAAGACCTACAAAAGGGTTATAGCTATGACTGAAAAGTATTCACTACTATGAAGTTAACTGTGGTAACAAAATATAACCACTATTTATTGTACGTATTTTGAAATACATGAGCACACATCTGACTACTGAATTCAGCATAATTGTATTTATGATATGACAATGATGTGTAATTACATTTCTCTCAAAGTCCTATTATAAGATAGAGGAACTTTATTTAATTTTATTATGTGTTTCTTCTGTATTGTATTTCTAGAAAATCAGGATTTGATGAATTATTTAGTATGAGCTGGCAAACCAGTCCTGCAACCCTTGCACATAAAGTAATTCTGATTCCAATAAATGTACTTTTGACAAATGGCTTCTGTTTACATGATTTATCAACCTAATGTGGAATGGACCCACAGCAGTGGAGTAGTCGGCCTCTTTTGCACCTGGTTCTGTCTTTGCATGCCGACAGGAGAAAGGCGGAAAACGTAACTTATATCGAAGAAGTGGTTGGAAAAATATGATGTTTGTGCTAAGTTGACAGCATATGGATCAAACAACAGAAAATCAAGAAAAAGCAATAAAGACATACAAAGTATACTTTTATCTTCAATCATGGAAATTATTTGTGTCTGCTGAAGAAAGAGAAAAGCACCATTAGAGTTAACTGAGCATATTAAACTATAAACCACAAGGTTACTTCTCCTATCAAACTTAGTTCCAAGGGGTTGCAGTCAGCTTAGATTTAGAGGCCACAGCATTACTACTGTGGGTTAATCAGATCCTAGGAGTGGTTTGGTTGAAAATGATATAGCTGCAAAGTGTATGGAGATATTTTCATGAACACCATTTAAAGTGAAGATTCAAGGGTAATCAAATTGCAAGCATTTATATGATTTGAAATCTTTCATCAGCTGAGAGTTCACTACAGTACATGAAAGTATGTGATTGATTAAAAGCATCTACTAAAAACTAACTTCATTAACATGGATTATGACACAATTTACTGTCCAGCCCAGGAAGTTACATAAAAGGGTCTGTGGCCAGGCGCAGTGGCTCAGTCCTGTAATCCCAGCACTTTGGGAGGCCGAGGTGGGTGGATCACCTAAAGTCGCGAGTTTGAGACCAGCCTGACCAACATGGTGAAACCCTGTCTCTACTAAAAATACAAAAAATTAGCAGGGTGTGGTGCCCGGTGCCTGCAATCCCAGCTACTTGGGAGGCTGAGGCAGGAGAACTGCTGGAACCCAGGAGGCAGAGGTTGCAGTGAGCCGAGATTGTGCCATTGCACTCCAGCTAGAAGGATGGGCCTGCATCGAGCACACATCTTGCCCCTCTGAAGATATGTGCCCTTCTGAAGCTTCAAAGAATGAGCTAAAGAGTATGTCCAAAACATCAGAAAAGGCAGAATTGAATATTCTTCATTATTTTGGAGGATATGGAAATAGAAACACACCAGGTTTTGAATGAAAAGCCAAGGAAGCCCATGCATAAGAAAGAGGCACAAACTAGAATTGAACAGACCCTTACTAAAAACATCAACCTGACTCTGGCTCAACTCGATCCCATACCCCTCAACCATATAGAATCCTGGAAAACAAAACATATGAAATGTAAAACTCACTAGTAAGATTTTAGAAAACATGACAAACAAGGTAGGATTAATGAATTTGGAAGTCAATAAAAAAATTTAATGGAAACATAGAAGGAAAATGAAAGATTAAAACAAGACACAACAGTATAAGAGACATGCAGAATATGTGAATAAAGAAGACAAATTACCATGCATTTTACAGACCTTGAAAATATCCAGTCTTACTTTAAAATGTTTTATGACAAATAATTTACAAAAACATAAAATTATCAATTTAAAAAAAAGTTTGTCAAAACTGAAACAAGAAGAAAGAGGAAATGTGAACTCACATATGATAAATAAATTTATCAATTAAAAAGAGATCTTCCTCACACAGACAATCATAGCTCCAGATGAATACGTTAATAAACTCTTTCAAACATTTAAGGAACTATTAATACCAATTTTACACTCATTTTTCAAAGAATGGAAAAAGATAAACAAATGTTTCCAACTTGATTACAATACCAGAATTGTATCTGTGTAAAAACTTGACAAAATTCATAACATGATAATAATAAATCAAACCCAGTAACATATAAAAAGAATAATGCATTAAGACCAAGCAGATTTTACTTATTTATTTATTTTTTTGGAGACACAGTCTCTCTCTGTCGCCCAGGCTGGAGTGCAGTGGCATGATCTTGATTCACTGCAACCTCCACCTCCCAGGTTCAAGCGATTCTCCTGCCTCAGCATTCCGAGTAGCTGGGATTACAGGCACTGGCCATCACACCCAGCTAATTTTTGTATTTTTTTAATTTTTAGTAGAAATGGGGTTTCTCCACGTTGGCCAGGCTGGTCTTGACCTTTTGGCCTCAAGTAATCTGCCCGCCTTGGCCTCCCAAAGAGCTGGGATTGCAGGCGGGAGCCACCTAGCTTGGCCAGACCAAGTGGATTTTATAACAAGATTTAAAAATCATCATATATAATGTACCACATTAATAGAATAAAGATACATGCCGATTATGCTAAATATGGAGAGAACATTTAATGAAAATTTAACACATACACATGTAAATCTCTAGGAAAAAAACAGAAGAAACTTTATGATTCTTAAAAAATATGGTATGTACAAAAAGCCTAGAGCAAACATACTCAGTGGTAAAGTATTGACATTTTCCAACCTGAGCTCAGTAACCAATCAAGGGTGGTTTCAATCTTTACTTCAACATTGTACTGGAGGCATAGCTACTACAGTAGGGCAAAGAAAAAACAAACTTTACAAAGATTAAAAAGGAAGTCAGCATGCAGAGGAAGTAAAACTCATTATTTACAGGAGGCATGTCTGTGTATATAGAAAACATTCTGTGCCACCTCATAACTCCCCTCACCTCAAAATCTAAAATGTCTAAGAGACTTATCATGGTCTCTGGATGAAAGATTTGTATTGAAAAGTCAACTGCATTCTTAGAATGTTAGCAATAAATAATAAGAGCATATTATTTTCAATAGCACAGATAACCAAAATTATAGCAATAAAATGGAATACTATACAGTTATGTAATAAAAAAGCAAACTACTGCTACATCCAATGAAAAGAATGAATCTTACAGATGTAATTTTGAGCAAAAGAAAAAGGAAGCAAAAAAAAAGCCTACCACAGTATGATTCCATTTGCATGGAATTGAAAAACAAATTAATATATGCTAATAGAGATCAGGATGGTGGTTACTTTGTCAGAGCCACTTGGGAGGCTGGTAAGGATCTATTTGTTCATCTAGGTGGTGACTGTATACTACCTTACAAATGTATAAAACTGCGTTGCTGAACACTTAACATTTTTACCTTTCAGTGTATGCGTATTACTTTGCTAGGGCTACCATAACAAAATACTACAGACTGGGTAGCTTAAATAATATAAATTTAGTTTTTCACAGTTCTGGAGCTAGGGGTCCAAGATCATTGCGTTGACAGGTTTGGTTTTCCCTGAGGCCTCCCTCCCTGGCTTGCAGATGGCTGACTTCTTGCTACTTTCTCATTTGGTCTCTTCTGTGCGCAGGCACAGGCCTGTGTCCAAATTTCCTCTTTCTTATACACACAGCAGTCATATTGGGTTAGGAACCACCCGAACAGCCTCATTTTATTTTAATTACCTTTCTAAATAGGGAGAAAGATAATTATAAAGCCCCAAATACAGTCACATTCTAAGATACAGGGAGTTAGCACTTCATTATATAAATTTTGACAGGCCACAATTCAGCCCATACTAGTATGTAATTTATAAATTAACAAGTAGGAAAAATAAATACATTAAAGTAAAACTAAAAGGACAGGTAAGAAAATAAAGTCAAAAGTAAAGACTGAATTGGAGCAGCATGAAAGTAATGTGGAAAACCAAGAGTTTGTGATACCAGAATATCTAAGAGAAAAGTGTTTTTAAAAAGAGGACGTGTTCAAATGTTTCAAGTGCTCTTCCTAGATCAATTAACATGAGGACTCAGAAGTGTAAATTGGCTTTAAAAAAAGAAGGCCATTATTGACTTTAGTGAGAGCTGTTTTACTGGAGTGGAAAGGATAAAGCCTTATGAGGGTGGGTTGAGTAGAGAATGGGAGGTAAAAACAGAGTAAGAGTGTAAATGCTTCCTTTGAGAGGTTGCCCTGTAAATATAAATTAAATGGAAGTAGCTGGATGGAAATATGGGCTTGAAGAAGTGGTTATGGTTTGTTTTTGCTTTGGTTTCTTTGTTTTTAAAACTGGAAAAGACTTCTGCATGTTTGATCATTAATGAAATATGTAGAACAGTAAGGCAGAAGTTGAAGATATGGATCGGAGAGGAGATAATCAAGAGATGGCTCTAATAAAAAAAATACTACAAAAGATAACAAATGTTGGTGAGGATGCAGAGAAATCAGAACCCTTCTATACTGTTTGCAGAAATGCAAAATGGCGCAGTCATTGTGGAAAACAGTATGGAGGGTCTTCAAAAACAGAACTACCATATGATCCAGCAATTAGACTTCCAAAGAAAAAATTGAGGAACAGATTAACTAAATATTTTGCCTTCATTTGCCCTGCTGGTAATGAGGTGAATCTGGATTTGTGTTCATCTGGTTCTAAAGAATATTATCTTTTTTTAGTTTTAGCACATAAAACATAAACTATTAGCATTCTAAGTCCAATAATTTTCATGTTAAAATATAGTTAATATCTATAACAAAGTATATGAAATATCAAGAAATAATTTGATTGTAAAGTCAAATGAGAATTTTCAGGATCCACGATTGACCACGTAACATGATCACAACTACATCTAGCATAATGCCAGATAATAAATGTATGCTAAATAACCTGTGTTTAAAAAATAGAAAAAAAATAAAATGTAACAGAATGGTTTAACATGGTTAACCTAAGTGTAATTTTTTCTCCCTTTCTTTCCTCTACCCCAGTTATTTAAATGAATAACCATGTAGGGTGTTTAAGAAAATTTTTAAAAAGTGAAATAAACCGTGAACACAGTTCTTCTCTAAAAATATTCTACTCCTTCCTTCTACTTAATTCAAGGAATTTTCTGTTCCACCTGCTTCACAACTTCTGACCACACTGTATGTGATAAATGTCTACAAATTGCCCCTGAGAACTACCCTGACAGTTTGCTCAGTCACCAGCTACAGAGGTCTGGAAAGCCAACTTGTTAAGCAGATATGGGAGTAATTTCATAAATATACCCAGGAGCACTGCCTTACATGAAAGGATGCAATGATGAGAGAATACATGTAGGCCTGAATCACATGGGGAAAAGCCACAGAACTTAGTTATTTTATTTATTATATTATATTTATTATATTGACAGCTTTGGAAGTGTGTGGGCTAATTCTTGTAGGCAGGTTTCTCAACCTTCCTGCATAATCTGTATTTATATGGAGAACTAGCTGAAAATTATGTGAAGCTAGCAGCAATTGAAGTGAACTTTCTTGAATAAGAAAGTTCATAGACTAGGACAAGGAAGGAGGGAGGAGAGAAGAAGATAGGTTTCAAAGCTGTTCTAATTATGAAGAAAATTTGATTTGTATTTCATATATAAAAATGGTCCTTGTTATTTCTAGAACCAATCTGCTATCCTTTGAATTAACAAAAGATACGTAACAAAGAGTATCCAAATTGGAAAGCAGGCAGTAGAATTGTCTTTGCAGATGACATAATTTTATGTGTTAAAAACCCTGAAAGATTCACCAAAACATTTTAGAACTGATAAACAAATTTAATAGTGTTGCAGGATACAAAATCAACATACAAAAGTCAGTAGGGTTTCTGTACACCAACTACACTCTAGTGTAAAAACAATCAAGAAAGCAATCCCATTTACAATAGCTACAAAAAATAATTTTTTTTGGAATAAATTTGACAAAGAAAGTGAAATACCTCTACAAGGAAAAATATAAAACACTGATGAAAAGAAATTGAAGAGGACATGAAAAAAATGGAAAGACTTCCCACATTTATGGATTGGAAGAATTAATATTGTGAAAATGACCATGCCAACAGAAATGATTTGTAGAATCAGTGCAGTCCCTGTCAAAATACCAATGACAGTCTTCATCCCAGAAATACAAAAAAAAATCCTAAAATTAATTGGAATTACAAAAGACCCTGAATAACCAAAGCAATCTTGAGCAAAAATAACAAAGCCAGAGGCATCAAAATATTTTATAAAACTATAGTAACCAAAACAGCATGGTACTAGCATAAAAACAGGCACATAGACAGGTAGAACAGAATAGAGAATCCAGGAATAAATCCACATATTTATAGCCAATTTATTTATGACAAAGATTCCAAGAACATTGGGGAAGAAACAGTCACTTTAATAAATGGTGCTGAGAGAATGGAACATCCATATACAGAGGACTAAAACATGATTTATTTTTAAAGGTTTAATGTAATTCTCGACCCTCTCCTTCTGCCTCCCCTTCCATAAATTACCGTTTTTTCCTGCCACACAACCTACCATGGGGCTTTCAACAGCATTTTTTAAATACTTTTTTAACACTTTTAAGTTGATTTTTTATTAATGCTTGTTCCACTGATTATATATGAAGTAGTGGCAAACACTAAAATTTATATTATTGAAGTCTTGTAGTTTCAAAGAATGACTGCTGCATATCATTTGTCTGCAGGAAAGAGGAACCTAACAGAGTTTCTAATGTTGAGAATCCTCTTTAAATCAGGTTAGCTCAAGAATGTGGTCAGTCACCACTCATCATAGCCAGTGTTGCAACTTTGCCTTTTCAGAAACTTCTAGCTGCCTTCTTGTGCCTCTCTCCCACTCTCCTGGAGTTCTCCCAGAACAATATGCTGAGAACATTGATAAGGGTAAGTCACTATTAGTGGAACTGTCAACCTGAATTGTCTTCTTGCATGACAATTTGGCTGTAGCTTTCAAAGTTAAAACTGAAAAGGCTTTTTAATCCAGCATTCTGAATATGGTACTTATTCTACAGAAGCACTTTCATTTCCTTGGGGTGGGGTGGAAGCAAGATAATATATGTGCTTGGACATTCATTGCATAATTATAATTGTAAAATAAAGTAACTAAATGAATTTCCACATAAGAAGACAAGTACAATAAATTATGACACCTTCATAAAATGAAATATTCTATAGCCATGTAAAAAGACAATTTTATAAATCTCCCTGTGGTAGTTTTAAGTGAAAAATTCAGCTATAAAACAATGTGACTAAAGAAGAAAGAGAGATATAAACACACATACATATACACATACACAGATACATATATCTGTTGTTATATATATATTATATATAATTACTAGATGTTATTATTAAATGCACTGAATACCTTTGGAAATTAAATAGACATTAGTCATTGCTTTCAAAGAGAATAAATGGTTTATCTGGGATCAAAAGAGGGAGGAAGGGAAGCACACTATTCACTGTATTCACTTTTATATTGTTGAATTTTGATCAATGTGTATTACCTATTTAATTATTAGTAAACAAAATATTAAGAAAAAGTATAAATTATTAAGAGATGATCTTAATACAGCATCATCATTCCAAAGGAACTTTTATAAAGCTGAGGATTGCATACACCTGCATATCATGCCTATCATGTAGTCACAGGTGATTCAAGGTTCATATAAGGTGGGGTAAATTGTTTAGCTCTCTTCCAAACAGGGATCATTTTATTGATCTATACACGTCAGCATTAATACCTTATTTGGTTGCACTATACACACATTTGCATAGATGTAACCGCACATAAATATTGCATATGTATTAATACATAATGGCATATTTATATCAATAGAAATAATACCACATAAGCTATCTCGAATGTCAAACATTCATGATTAGGCTTTTTATACACATGTGATAAAAAGAAGAATCATATCACTGAAAGAGTCAAAAGAAAGAGAAATTAGATACTATGACTGACCTAATCCCCACCATTCATTTTATATGTTATTTCAGGACATAGTAATAAGGGCATACATTAGACAAATTGTTTTTTTTTCTTGGCTTTCTTGATTATGCATTCTTTACCCCATCCAGCCCAAATTCTTCCTGATAAATTTAGATTACTCCTGTGTGATTCCTTTTTGTTTTGAGATATGCTTCGGTGATTCCCAGTAGGCATAAATTTTATCCTTTTCCATTAATTTTCTATTTTCCCATCTAAACAAATTGTATGCATCAGTAAAATACACTGAACTTCACATGTTGTTTTGAAAACAAAAAGGGAATATAAGTTTAGAATAGATGCATATTTCTGTTGAGTAGACTCTTTTATTATCATGAAATGTTTTCCTTACCTCTGGAAATATTTCTAACCATAAATATCTCCCTTTTCAATGGTGGTAGGGCAACACTGGCTTTCTTCTTGGTTAGTATTTGCTTGGTGTATTTTTAATCTTTATATTCCTTTTATCTTTATATTTTCTGTGTCCTTATATTTAACGGTGTTTCTTTCTTTTCTTTTTTTTTTTTTTTTTTTTTTTGAGACAGAGTGTTGCTCTGTTGCCCAGGCTTGAGTGCAGTGGTGCAATCTCGGCTCACTGCAAGCTCTGCCTCCTGGGTTCACACCATTCTCCTGCCTCAACCTCCCGAGTAGCTGGGACTACAGGCGCCACCACCACACCTGGCTAATTTTTTTGTATTTTTAGAAGAGATGGGGTTTCACTGTGTTAGCCAGGGTGGTCAATGGTGTTTCTTATAATCATGGATTAGCTAGTTTAGTTTCTTCTTTTTATAATCCAGCCTATCAATTCTTATTTTAGAGAGAGGATTTAGTCTATTTTAATTAAATTACAAATGTACTTTTACTTAAATCTAACATCTTATCCTTTGTTCTATATATGTTCATTTGTATTATTTTTTCATAGTCTTGCCTTCTTTTGAAATAATTACAGATTTTATAAATCATCCATTTGCCCTCTAATAGTTTGCATGTTATTTATTTCTTTAGTTCAGTTTTACATTTATTCCTTTTTATTAGAATATATAATAAATTAGTATTTTATCACTTCCACACCAAAGATTTTGCAACCCTTACCTACAGTGTATATTAAAACCCCAAAACCATTATTGCTATTATTTTAAACAATGTCTATTTATTTATATCTGGTTATTTACATCATACTTTTTAAATATATGCTTGCCTCATCTTTTACCAGGGGTTATATTCCTTCTGACTAAATGACTTCTTTTTGTGTTTCTTTTAATGTAAGTTACTCTGATACAAGGTACATCATAGCCAGAAGCAAAGTCTTGTTCATTTTTCATTCACTTTGAGTTCAATACATTTTTATCTGGTATGGCTCTTCCTCCAACTGAGAGGAAGGATGGGGAGATAAGAAAGAACTGCTTACAGCAGAGCAATGAAAGTAGATCTGCAAATAGCAAATTATATTTAAAGTCGGAATAGGTACTCAGTAGAGACACATTTACATTTGAGGAAGTATAAGTAGTATAGTATAAGTATAGTATACTTATAAGTATTATTTGAGGAAGTATAAGTAGAAGGCAAGAGTAATAATGAAAGGTGACAGAGGACCATGAGTATTGATTCTGGCATGTGCAGATCTGGGTCCAAAGTACAAGTTATCTACTTATAATCTTTGTGACATTAACGGGAAGATAAAACTTGTCTGTTTCTGTTCCTAGTCCCAAAATAAGAAAAAATAATGTTTTGTATTATGAGATGGTTATGGGAATTAGATAAGTAATATCACTTAATAGTGATGCCCGCTATATAATTGAAGCTTTATAAATCACAGCAATCATTAAAAAAATCAAGAAATATTTAATGGACATAGCATTGTGGTTGATGCTAAAACATAATTAGATTTTCATTGGAAAGAGATCAGAAGAAATCTGGCTGTTGAAGAGCCAGCAAGAATAATGACTTGGGTTATGAAAGAGACCACCATGTTCAGGGCACAGAAAACAGCTGACACTGCTGAATCTCTGGCCCTGACTCTGGAGGATGGTCCTTTGGAGCTTCATTATGGAGAATTTGCATGCTGTGGAGAGGTGGTAATTCATGAGGCAGAAAGCCTGCAGAGGACTCTGTGCTAAGGGGGTTAAGCATCATTATAGATCCTTGAGCAGGAGTGTACCCTTGACCATGTCTTACCGAGTGAATTCTACGTGTCTGGGAGAATGTTTACTCTAAAAAGATGGAGTGGTCCAATCTTCTAGTTCTCTGATCCTCTGCCCATAACTCACCTCCCACTGCATTGCCAGTCACCTTAGTTGACTGAATAGCATGAACATTTCCACAGAGAATAAAATGTTTTGTTTATTTTCCCTTAGAAGATTTTTAGACCATTTTATTTCCCAGTTTTTCTTCCACAACACCTTTTCTCACTGCATAAAACTTGGGTAGAAACAGACATTCTGTCTTTCCCGCATCCTTTTTTCTTGGCCTCTTTTTTGTTTTTTTGTTTTTTTGTTTTTTTGTTTTTGTTTTTTGAGACAGAGTCTCACTCTGTCACCTAGGCTGGAGTGAGGTGGCATTATCTTGGCTCACTGCAACATCCACTCCCTGGGTTCAATTAACTCTCCTGTCTCAGCCTCCTGAGTAGCTAGGACTACAGGCCCACGCCACCATGCCCATCTCATTTTTGTACTTTTTAGTAGAGACAAGGTTTCACCATATTGGTCAGGCTGGTCTTGAACTTCTCACCTCAAGTGATCCACCTGCCTCGGCCTCCCAAAGTGCTGGGATTACAGGTGTGAGCCACTGGGCCAGATTTCCTCCTGGCCTCTTAAAGAACAGAGGCTTCTGCCTTGTTTGTGCATGATATATAAAAACTCTGCCACAGCTGGTATTAGAAAAACAACCTCACAAATCAAAGATTGATGGAGAAAATTATGGTTTTGGTTTCTCCAACCCAGTAGAGAGTATCTTCCATAAAATGACCATTTACTACCTATGGTGATGAGCCAAGCTTTATGGAATCAGAACATGATAATCCAAGCACTTGGTTTTGGATGTGGAGTGGGATTAAAGCCCTGATTACTGCATTTAATCTTTATAATTTCTCTGCTCCTTCTGCCTCCAAGAATCTACGGAATCCTGACACACTTAGTTCAGGTACTCTCAGGCACAGGTTCTAAGAGTGATTTCAGGTAGATTAGAGTTGGTTAACTGATTCTAAGGCATTCAATTTCTCTTCTGTTTTAATAAGTTTACTCCTTGCCATGGGGTCAGTGATTGGAAGGAACCACCAATTTCTTCTAGATCTAATTCAAGTTGATTTGCTAATATTCAGTAAATACATTGAAATAAGTAATAGGAAGTGACTTCAGGAAGCAATGCTCTCATTGTCCATGGGGTAGAGGACAGCAGATGTGGGTAATACTGCTTTTTTTGGGAACATTTAGGAAGACCCTTTCCGAGACTCGCAGTTTTCAGAGTACTGTGAGCAGGATGGTGAACGCTCTGAAAACTACTGAAAGAAGAATACTTGGAGGAAGAGGCCTCTTCAGGGAGAAAGGAAGACTGTTTTGCCAAATGACAAGAGACCCATTACCAAGTATCGACAAAGGACTGTGAGCAGGAACAAGCCAGCTTATTCAATGTTGCTGAAAGCCAAAAGGCAAAAGGTACAGATTGATGGATGTGGTCAGTGAAGAGACAACCAGAATCAACCAGAAATGGAAAAGGGATGTAGGGAATCCCCTGAGAGAATTCAGCCAGCCTACGTGGCTATTCATTTATGATGGCTTAACTGATGTTGCTACAATGTAATTAGACCAAATCACCTTGGTGATCCTTTCCAACACTAAAGCAGTGTTTTCAAACCAAAATATACTTTGGCACATGACAATTTCTTTTCTGTCATACCTAAGACTTCTCCTCTTTTGTTCCTCTCCTTTTATTTTCTTAAAAAATTTATAAAACCTTCTTGGCACCAACTGGGATTCCTCAACTCCACTGTGGTTTTTTTTTCAAAGTATATTCAAGTTCCCTACAGAAAAATAACCCAATAACCCAATTAGATTATGAAAAATATACAATTTATGCACCTAATCCCCTGCTCTCAGCATACTCAAACAAGTTCCCTGGGTATGAGGCCCAGGAATATGCATTGTAAGAATTTCCCTCTGAGGATTCTTACAACCACCTAAATTTGAGAATTACCATCCCAGTATCTTTCTCTCAAGCATTTTCTGTACTTGTGATTTTTTACAGAAGGTCAGTCATGTCTAATTCTTTCCTCTTACAATGGGAAATTAAGATCGAGAGAAATGAAGTCCTGGTCTCCGAGTATATCTGGTTAGTTTTAATTGCCTCCCATTCTTGTGCCAAATGGGCATCTCTGTTCACATGCAGGGTGTAGAGGATGCTGATCTCATGTCCTCTCATGGTGAGATCCTAAAACTAGAATATAAAACACTTTCATTGCCTTCTTTCCCTGAGAGAGATCATAAAGCTGCTACTGCCAAGAATAAGGAAGCTCAGCAGGACTGATATCTGTTAGGGCAGTGCCTCTCAATCTTGGCTGCACATAGATATCAGTGAAATTTTAAAAACAAATACCTAAGTTGGATCCCACTGCAAGATAATTAAATCAAAATCTGTAGGATTGAGGCCATATTATTTCCTTTCTAAAAAGATCCCATTCAAGCATCACAGCTCTTGTGCTCCCATAGCACTTAGTATAGAATGTTATTTTTGTACTTATCACATATTTTTGTAATCACTTATGTATTTATATCTGTCTCCACCTAACTTCCCTGTGAGTGAGACAGTGTCATCACTGTAGATAGTAGGCAGCCAGGACATATGAATATTTAAAAATAAATGAAATAGTATAGCAGATCCTTGAAATTACACATGCTCTAGAATAATCTGTGGTTTGGCTGCTTCTCATCAAAGTTTGCTTTGTGCCTCCCGGGAGGAAATTTCTGAAGTTGCTTTGCAAGCCTGTTTCTTCATTTGTGAAGCTAAAGAATTGCTCTAGCATATTTTAATTACAACTAAGAAGCGTTCTTTTGATCGAACATTAATAAAAATTCTAAGTCATAAACAAACTAAGATTTATCACTTGTCCTAAGGTTGACACTGCCATTACTCTCAATTACTCCTGAGCCCGCACACATTATTCACTAAGTGTCCCCGGAGGAGGGAAACATGGCGAGAGTTCTGCTGTAAGAAGGAATAAAATTCTTCCTGGAGTTACATTTTTGTATATTCAAAACATCTCCTCGGGAATCTTTTTTTTTTATATCTACAGCATTCCCCAGACAAGATAATAGCATGTTCTGGTGAAGAGTCCACCCAAAAGGAGATTGCGTTAGGGAGCCAGCACACGCTTGAAATTGCAAAACAAAAGTTAATTGATCCACAATGTGGCTCTGCTCCTTATTTACAGAGAGAAGAGGGGAGTGGGAACAAGAATTGGGATCTTTCTTCACCGGAATACCGGTTGGCTTTGTCTAGTGGACAGGGAGGAAGTCGGCAGTCAGCCCTCCTGGAAATACCACCCCAGGAATAGTGGAAGTGGTGGCACACTTTCCTACCGTTTTAGAGCTTGCTAATACTATCATTCTCCTAAGAAGTAATAACTTGGATGCCTATTTTGAATAATTGCAATATTGTTAGTTCCTATTTATTAAATAACTTACATACACCAGATACTTTTCTAAGCACTTTACCACATTGGCTCATATAATCCTCATACTATTCTTGTGACGTAACTGTTATTATCTCAGTTTTATAGGTGAAGAAACTGGCACTTACGGAAGTTAAGGTTGTGAGTTTTTTATGGATTTGCCCACAAGTGTTTTAGCACATGCAACTTTGCCTGTAAAATAAAGTGATATAATTAATTTGCTTGGACATATGGTGGAAGGTACCAGGCATATATAAATAGGAATATTGTCAGTGGATAAAACAGGTTTTACAATGACCAATAGGTGAGGCCTGACCTGTGAGAAAGGCCACAGATACTAAAACTGATGTCTGGTGAGCCAGAAAATGTCAGATCTCCCCTGTACTCACCCAATTAGGTAAGCGTTTTGATATTCAACCATGGGCTCCATGGTATCTAGTGGAGACTGGACCAATCAGGGAAGCATCCCAGGGCCTCACAAAGATTATAAGGAAATTATACTGATTGTTGTTCAAGTGAAAGAGAGACTTCTCCTCTGTGGGGGAGAGTGTCTATCAGATAACTAGACAGGGAATGTTCAGCCCCACAAGGCCCTTATACTCAGCACAGAGAAGGAAGCTCTTCTGCCATTTCCACTGTTGAGAGCCAGATATGCGTTCCCTCTCAAGATCGGGAGGAAGCACAAGTTAGCTATCTAGGGTATGACAATCTCTTGGCAGTTGCATTGGGAGGGAAGTGGGTGTATCTGAAGCCCATGTAGAGTGCCTGATCTGAGGGAAGAACCTTAACTCAATGACCCATAGAATAGGACATTAATTAATGTTGCAAAAAAGGGAATTTTACCAATAGTTATTGTAAAGCCACTGGGCTGCTTTTCAAGACATTTTCTCTTTATTTTGTCCACTTATTTCTTCCCTTTTGAACTTTAAAAAAATCTTTTCTTTCTTCCCTCTAAAATCTTTCCAATGGGCAGTTATTTTTTCTTTTATTTTTCTTTACTTTTTTCCCCTAATCTTTCCTTTCCTTCTTTCTTTCCTCCTTCTTTCCTTATTTCCTTCCCTCCCTTTCTTCTTTCTTTTTTCTTTTCCTTCCTTCCCTCCTTCCTTCCTTCCTTTCTTCCTCCTCTCCCCTTCCCTCCCCTCCCCTTCCTTCTTGCTTTCTTTTGTTTCTCACTCTTCCTCCCTCTCATCCTTTCTCCCTTTGTCTCTCCCCTTTTCTTCTCCCTTCTCCATTTTCTCCTCCCTTCCTCCTTCTTCCTCTTTTAATGTTACCAGGTGTATTAATCTGATAGGACTGTCACAAAAAAAATACCACAGACTGAGTAAACACCAAAAATGTATTTTTCCAGAGTTTTGAAAGCTAAAAGCCAAAGATCAAAGACATTGTTAAGTCCAATTTCTCATGAGATCTCTGTCTCTGACTTGGAGATACTTACTTTTCACTGTGCTTCAGATGGCCCTTTGCATATATGTGAATTCCCTAGGGTTTCTTCCTTTTTCTTACAGGTACATCAATCCCATCTGTGTCCCACACTTATGAACTCATTTAATCTTAAGTATCTCTTTAAAGGTCTTATCTTCTAAACCAGTCATATTAGAGGTTATGGCTTCAACTATGAATTTTGAGGGCACATAATTTAGTTCATAGCACAATGTTTGAATTTTCAATTTTGGGGCTTGTGTATTTTCATCCTGTAGTTTGAACAGTTTCAAGTATTATATACATCCAAGTAGCCACATACACAATCTAAGTTGACTATCTGCCCTTAGTTTAATTTCCCATTCATTTTTTTTCTTAGGGAGAAAGACACAATCCAGAAAGTAACTTGAGGCACCAACAAGTTAAAGCACCAATAATTTTTTGTATGAAAATGAAAAACTTGGTAAGAACTGCTCTGTTCTACAAGATTAAGTGGAAGGGGGCTGAAAGGAGTAAAAACCAAAAAGATGGGGATGTGCTGGAGTAGGGGCAGGCACAGGGTGCAGGCTGCTAAAGCAGACAGTCCTGAGCCTGAATCCTAGGTCTACCAGTTGCCAGTTGTTTGGCCAAGGGCAAGTGAATGTTCAGTCTTACTTTCTTCATTTGCTAATTGGTCACACCAATCTGCTTTGAGGAGACACTGCAAAGACACAAAAACACAGGTAACTTACATGTGTGCATGTACACACATGCTAAATTGTCTGACGGGGAGTAAAAGCTCAAAATAAAAATCCACAGACCACAATTTTAGAAAACATAAAAGATCATGTAGATTCCAATGTCTTACAGACAATCTTGACACCAGGCCCACACGCCATGTGAGTGCAAGCCCAAAGCTTCAGAGGAAACATCAGACTTTCACATTCAACATACAATAAAATTTTCAGTGCAGACCTAGGCACTTGCTCTACATCTTATCAGGGGCCCACTAGAGTAAGGGAGCTTAGATGAATGGCCCTTTGCTTACACAAAACTGAAGGCTCCTTATGAGCAAGAATCCTGTGTGTTTTGTGGATTATTGTGTGCCTGGAACCTAACACAGTGCCTGAACATAGATGCTGGTGGGTATTTATTAATAACTGGATGAAGGCATACTATACTCACAAAGTACTTTACTGAGTTTTGCAGATGGACACATAAGATTATCTGTAAAATAAGACTATGGCAAAGGCCTTTCTCCATCCTAAAACTGAATGATTCTTAGAGGTTGTTCAAAATTGCTCTAGAATTTGCTTCACTAACAAAATATAACCCAAAGGCTTACAATAAAAAATGACCCAGGATTCTAGACAAAAGATGTTAAAACTTTGTCCTTTCACATCCCATGATAAATGTAGCAGCAAAGATGCTTCTTAAAATAATCTTAAAAGCCGTACAGTAGAGTTGAAGTAAAAATTAGGTTAGAAAATAATTTTTGATGGATGAGAGTCACCAATTTTCTAGCAATCAGAAACAAGGTGCAGAATTTGTTCCATAATATCTGCCATTAAACTATTTCAGCCTAATATTCTTAACAGAAGACACATATCAGGCATAAGAAACGATTTATACCACCAAGACATTGACCTCGGCAACAATTCTTACATGTAATATAGAAGAACAGATTACAGATTGGAGGGATGGTTGCCTAGAGCCTAAGAAAAGTAAATTTCTGCAGCTGAAAATTGCATGTAGCTCTCCTGGGGGGAAAAATCTATTTCTAATGGCAACTTTTAACATGATTTACATGACCTAAAACACACTTATAAGAGCCAGCCATCATTTTCATGCCTTTGATTTTAGGTAATTACTTTTCGAGCTGAAAGATTTTCACTGTCTTTCATATTACTTTTGGCCATAAACATAATAACTTTTGATTTTCAGCTTCCTCTCTTCTTAAGAGAAAAGAAAAGGAGGAATGTTTTCCCAAAACCAACTTTCACAGGGAAAATAATTACCCCAAGCTAATTAGAAGAGGGGATTATTGTTAATTAATGCAGTCTGGGTCGTGGGTGAGGTGGGAGGATGGGGGTGTATCTAATGCAGTTGTGAAGTCACAGTCACTTAAATCCACTAGTTCTATCCAAAATGATTCCCCAGGAGTGGATGGGTGCTTTCTCCCAGACCACTGCTACAGATTCCTGTCTGGTCACCCTGCTTTCACTCATGTTCACTAAATCCACCCTCTACACAACAGCCTGTGATCTTTTAAATGAAATCTCAGTAATTTCCCCTGACATTTAGAACAAAATTGAAATTTCATCTCATGTTCTACATGCTCCCCACAATACAGCTAGGACTCCTTTGGCCAGGAAAACTTAAGAAACTTTCAAGGCAGAGGGTGTCAGCTTTGGATCTATGTCTATGGCCATAATTCAACAGGTTTGACCAGGAAACATGACTAGCAGGATTCCCAGCAGCAACTCTTCTGACAACTTCTCTTTCTGCCCGTTCTTCACTCTGTCTCTGTATCTAGAATATCTAGTATTATAAGTCTCTGATAAACTTTATTTGCATTTTCTTTCTAGTTGGAATTGCCCAAAGGCCTGGTACCAGGAGCGAATACTTTGCTCCTAAAGCAGACATTCAGATTTGGAAAATCTGAAAGAGGTATAATTTTTATTCAGGTTATCTTTGCCTGGAATTATTTGCATTTTATCTTAGTATTGAAAATTGAGAGTGTAGTTCAACATTCTTTTTTTTTTAATCCTTAGGAAGAAGCATTTAATAATGACCTATGAATGGAAACTATATTTGTGTGTAGGGCAGTGGCAAAACAAGTTGGTGGATCCCCATGCTATTACCTGCAAGACCCAGGGATCTGTAGAACAAAATCAGTCTGACCCTTAGAGACATATCAACAAAAAGCACAAGCCAAGGAACTGCTTCTAGAGCTACCGGAAGCTGCAAGATGAAGAATGTGTTCTCCCATGAAATATTTGGAACTCTGCTAATGTCTTTATTTTGGACTTTGGGCCCCCAGAACTGTAAAAGAATGCATTTCTATTGTTTTAAGCCAAGAGGTTTGTTGTAATTTGTTAGGGCATCTTTAAAAAACTAACAAAGGAAACAAAGCATGTGGATGCATGCAAAGAAAGCTCCAGAAACAGGCCCCACGGAGCTAATTCCAGCCTTGCCACTCACCACCTGACTTGCTAGAGGCCCCTATCCTAGCCTCTATCTCTGTCTGCCTCATGGTCTTGGCATGGATTAATCTACATTATTAAATCTATGTTATTAGTCTTAAGAAATTAACCTTGGGACTTGTCGATTCTCCCCATTATATATTTGATTTCCTTTATTTGTCAACTTCTACTTCTATCACTATTATTTTCTTCCTTCTACTCTTCTGGGAGCATTAGTTTGGTGTTACTTCTAAAATTCTTTAGATGAATTTTTATTAAATTTATGATACATGTTATTTTTTAAGTGTTTTCCCTCCTTTAAAATGTATTCTAATTTTCATTGATTAAAAAATTGTATATACAGTCACCACTTTATATCCTTGAGAGATTGGTTATAGGATTCCCCTTCAGATAACAAAATCTGTAGATGCTCAAGTCCCTTACGTAAAGGGCATAGTAATTTTATATAATGTATCCACATCCTCCCATATACTTTAAATCATCTCTAGAGTACTTATAATACCTCATATGATGTAAATGCTATGCAAATACTCTTTGTACTATATTATGCTTTATTGGTATTAGTTTTTATTATAGTATGATTATATATTATTACTTTTTTGAATATTTTTAAACTGTGGTTGGTTAAATTGCAGATGAACATCCTAAAAATACAGAGGGCCACCTGTATTTATCATGTACAAAATAATGCTTTAATATATGTATAGATTGAAAAATGGCTATATCAATCTAATTAGCATATTTAGTACCTCATAGACATTTTTGTGATGAAAACATTTAACATCGACTTTCTTTGCAATTTTCAAGTATAAATATATTATTAGCTATAGTCATCATAATATACAAAAGATATCCTGAATTTATTCCTCCTTTGTATCTTTAACCAACCTCCCCAATCCTCCCCATCAATCCCACCATACCTCTTGTAGCCACCATCCTACTCTCTGCTTTTATGAATTTGACTTTGTTAGATTCCACACATAAGCACATTTGTGGCATTTGTCCTTTTGTGCTTATTTCACTTAAATTCTTAAATGATTAACTTTATAGGTTTATTTTTTAATGTATATGTTTAGAAACATAAATTTTATCTATTCACAGCTTTATCTGAATTTCTCAATTATTGAATGTTGTATTTTTGGTTGCAATGATGATATTCATTCATAATGTCTTTTTAATCTGTGGATTGTTTTGACACATATTGCTTAATTTCCAAACTTCTGCCAGTTTCTGTTAGTGTGTTCTTGATTAATTTCAAAATAGAGAACCAACTCTTTAGTATTTCAGTTATGGAATATTTGTCACAAATTGGGTAATGACTTAACAGATAGTCCATTTGGTTAAAAATCCTATATGCCCTTGAAAGTGATTTGTATTCTGAAATTTTTGTGTTCAGTGCTTGTTAAGTTTGTCCAGGTGTGTCAAATTTGTGATTTTGTGTTTCAAATTTTCTGTATTTTCCTGATTTATTTTTTACCCTTTCATATACTGAGAGAGATGTATTAAAGCCTTGTACTGTAATCATGGCATCATTTCCTATATATTTCTGTAGAGTTTTGTTTTATATATTTTGAGGCCACATTATTAGATGCATATGTATTTAAAATTTTATATTTTCTTGTGAATTAACTCTTTGATCATTATGAAATTATCACTCCTCATGACAAGAATAAGGGTCCTTGTCTTAAAATCTACATTCCTTTTCCTTAGTGTTTGTATAGGACATCTTTTCTGATTCTTTTTCTTTCAACTTTATATTTAAGAGTCTATTGCAAGCAGCAAACATGTGAGTTTGTCCCACAAATATGATAGGCAATATTGGTTCCCCCAAAGATATGTTCAACTCTAATTCCCAGTACATATGAACATTACTTTATTTGGAAAAAGAATCCTTGCGGATGTAAATAAGTTGAAGACCCTATAAGAGAACATCTTCAAATAACCAAGTGGATCATAAATCTAATGACAAGTATCTTTATGACAGACAGAAGAGTAGAAAACAGGGAAAAGAGGAGAAGGACATATGAAGTTGAAGACAGAGATTGGAGTTATGTTGCCACAAGCTAAGGAACTGCTTCTAGAGCTACCAGAGGCTGTAAGATGAAGAATATGTTCTGCTGTGAAATATTTGGAGCTCTGCTGATGTCTTTATCTTGGACTTTGGGCCTCCAGAACTATAACAGAATACATTTCTGTTGTTTTAAGCCAAAAGTTTTTTGGTAATTTGTTAGGGTATCCTTAAAAAATAATACAGCATTTTATTTGTTTTCCTTTAGAAATATTTAGACTATTATTATAAGTATGATTATCCATTATTAATATCAAAATAGCTTATATTTTTTTAATCTATTTGACCTGCCTGTCCATGTCCCCTTTTTTCTGCTTCTTTGAATTCTTGTTGATTGAGTTAGTACATTTTTATCATTAACTTTGCCCTGTATTAACATATTATAAATTATTTTATAGTTTTACTGGTATGCTAGAGATTGTATAATGTATCTAATGAATATAAGTTAATACTTTATTGACTTCCAGACAATTCAAAATGTGTCAAACACTTTAACACTATTTCTCTTCTGACTTTAGTATTACTATTGTTATATATTTCAATTTTATATATATTTTAAAGCTCACAACATATTCATTTTTTATGGTTACTGTTAATATTTATTTAGATTCATTTATATAACTTTCATCTTACTGTCCTTTCCTTCATGCACATTCCACCTTTCTCCTAGGCTCTTTTTTATTCTGCTGAAAGAATACTTATCTGGTGATTTTTTGATGTTGTCATCATTGTTTTTGCTGTTTGGTTTGATTTTAGCTTACATATGCTGCTAATACAATTTCTCTGAGTTTGACTAAAAATATTTTTGGCTTTTTAAAGGAATATATATTTTTTCTTTTGCATTTTTTCAGATAGACAATTTAAGATTAGTATTCATATCTCTTTCACTAATTAAAGACATTATTCACCTGCTTCCTCTCTTCTGCAGCTCTCATTGTGGCTCATTTTAAGGCAATACAGATTTTCTATGTCTATCTGTAAGGTTTTCTTTCTTTTGGACTTTAATCATGGTGCTCTTGTGGGAATTTTTTGAGCATTTTTCCTACTTCAATATATTATTATTGAATATGAGCCTTAATGACTTATGTCTATTTGGGGAAAATTTACTAACACTATCTCTGCTTCCTTCCCTCTCCCCTCACCTCTCTGGATTTCGATTCCATGCAAACTAGAACTTTACAATAAATCCCATATGTGCTTTATGCTCCTGTTTTGCAGTTTTTATAATTTTCTCATGATGTGCATCTACTTGTGTGTTTTATGCTTAGTCTGTCTTCCAGGTCACTAGAAGGAAGTGTGCTTTCAGCTTTTCTAGCTTCCAGATCACCAGGTCTCTCTTGGTCTGTGTCTAATCTGTTAGCATATCTATTAATTGATTTTGATTTTGATAATTTTGTTTCATTTCCATTTCTATTTTATTTTACTTGTAGTTTTTGTTGTCAGCTGAAATTTACAATACTATTTATAGTTTCATAAACACATTAAAGTTGGTTTTCTTTTTAAAACATCGTAAGTCTAATTAGCCAATTGTTGGAATCTCTGTTGATCTGCCTCTTTTATCTGTCACTTTTTTCCCTCATACATTTCTTCATACTTTGTGCTCTCATATTGGTTTCTTACTGGTTGTTTTATTTGTTAATATCCAGACATTAAGTGTGAAAACCTATAGAGATAATACAAGACATTTACTACAACCATCTCCCTCCATACAAACTTTACTTATGTTTTTTAAAAAGTAGTTATGCTAGCAGAACTAGAAATTCCAGGTCATTTTAATCTCTACTAGGGATTGAGATGATTTAAAGGTGGACTTTATTTTATTTAAGGACTTGTCTATTTCCTCTGCTCCCTTCTCCATGGATGTATCATTACTGCAGTCACAACCAAAAGCTGAGGTATTTATCAGGGCTTTTCCTTTTGGTATCACATCATCCCTACGAAAGCATCAGAAGTTTTATTCAGCTTCTCAGCCACTGATTTAGGAACTGGAATTTAGCAGTTTCAAATCCATGACATCATTGCATTTTCACCTCCTGTAGATCTCAACCACATAACTCTTCACTTAGCAGGTCTTCAATACATTCCAACGTTTTCTCTCTCTCTTTCTCTTTCATCTATTTATAATTTTCTTCAAATTATTTAGTAATTATAAGAGGGCATATTAGTCACAAGCAAAGAACTAAACCATTGTTAGAAAAGAAAATTTTGTTACTAATTTTAATATAGTCATATGCCTATTTTACTGCTGTATTTCCCAGCTTACTGTAAGCTATGTGTTTTGACTAACAAAATGCAAATAGAAGATATTTGTATAATTTACAGAAAAGCTTTTTCCAGGAGTTGAGTCAGCACATTTTGTCCTACTTTTTTATGCTGTCTAGAACATGGGCATGATTTCCTTCATTTTAAAAATCATCTTGAATCCTGAGGCACATTTGAAATGCAAGATACGTGAGGTGAATGGCAGAAAAGAAAAATACCAGAAGACTGAATTTCCAATAAATGTGAGTCTGTGCTACTGGCACTTAAATTCCATCTTCTTAAGGCTAATGATATTTCCATTCTTTGTATAAGCAGCTGAATAACACTTATACCTGAATACAATTTCATAAAACTATTCATACTGAACTAAATATGTTATTCTTATTCTGGGATAAACAGACTTTTTTTTTTTTTTACATCAGCAAAGCAACCGAATTTCAATTTACAATAGGGGAACTCAGGACATATTTTTCCACCAAAACATCCAACCAAGTATAAGTGAATGGCCTGGCCTTAACACATTATTTGTTTGTAAGTATGCTTATGTAAACAGGTTTATTATAATATTTTATCTAGCATATTACTTGCCATTTTCTGTTATTATTTTTCCACTACCCTTGTCTTTGGTATCTTCTCTTCATCTTTTTTCTGTCATATTAGGTTTGCTTAGGGTTCTATAAACATTCCTGCTACTAATGATATGAGTTGTATGACAGCTAACAGCTCACATTATTTACAGTCTTTGCTTTTTAGAATAAAACAGGAAACTATCAAGTGTAGTGATTTACTCAGCTGCAGGATACAAGGCATTCCAGTCCTATTAAGGAAGAATAACTGTTATGATTATTTAATGATCTACACAATGCCTGTTATTAGCTATTTGTTGATGTATGAATACTTGGGATCTACTGCTTCTAGTGCCAGTGAGAACAACTCATTTTTCAATCAAACCTAATTGACAATGCTAGGATACTGAGAAAAATGTAATGCTTCTCATTAGATTTATTGGATGGCACCATTCTTGCCAAATCTCATATTGACATGTAATCTAAATTAATGTCAAGGTGATAAATTTGTAGTGGTAAGATCAAGCCTTATCTCTAATGTTCCAATCTACGGGAACGAAAATTTGAAGGAAAGTAGATATGTTGATAATACAATATATAGTAAGTACAATATATATAAATTGATATATATAGTCATTTGTATATATATATAGATGAATTATACTTTGGAGGAATCAGGAACCTGAAGAGTGTTGCTTCTTGGGAGTCTGTCTCTTGTGGTCTTGGAGTAGAAACCAGATATAAGCTAGAAAAAGTATAACTTCTCTAAATGCCTGCATGTAGTCTTTACTGCAGGATTATCAAATGAGTAAGTTAAAAATGGAAGAAGGTATTAGAGATGAGTGTCTAAGCCATCCATGCATGATAACTAAGATTTCAATGACACATTTATCAGTGAACATAATCCTTCAACTCATAATATCCTTAATTTTGAATTTAGTGAGAATTATATTCTATATTGATAGGTAAATATCACTGAGGAAAACTTGAGTAGTCACATTCTGGCATCATCACCAAAGGTACTGGGATCTTCATCCCTCTGTTAGATATGGGTTACAAATACTCAGTCTTCCAAAAAAGATTCACTGAGAAGATCTGTACTACTTTTGGGGGAAACATCACAGATATTAATATGCCTTGTAGATGCTATTTTCCTTGAGCCTTGTTTATTGCATATTTGGGGCTGTTTTTGTCATTGCTGTTGTTTTTGCTTGTTGTTTTTAATATTACTGCTCTTTTTTGATGCCTACTGTGCATTACATCAACCTATTTTTGGCTTAATTTTCTCTCTGTAAAATACAAGATAATAGTATCAATTTCATAGGGTTATGAAAGTTCAATAAGTCAAAGCATGTCATTTAGTTAAAACAGAGCCTGAGAGAAAGTAAAATACAAGAGTGAATGAACACTGCCATTATCATTATCATGCTGATTATAGTCATAATCATCTTCAGCAGCACTATTTATCATTTATCTATTTATCTATTATATATTAAATCTCTATTCATCTCTACATCTTTGTTCGTCCTCCTCAGTGATACTCAGCCTTGAGTATAGCTGAATTACAACAGTGGAGAACTTGTTGTCTCAGCAAAGCAGTCCTGACATGTGTCTTTCTGACTAGGTGGCAAAGGCTTATTCTGTTTGCATGTATTGAGTGAATGAAACTAACTGCTACTCTGTTCACAAATGTTTGGACTATGAAATGTTCATGAGCTAAAGGAAGCCATATATGCTAAAAAATATATACGTGTTAAAAGAAAACCTGTAGACAAAATAAATGTAACAGGGTTCACTTGAGCATTAAAAGGTTCATGAAATCGGGCAACACTCAAAACCAGAAGAGGTTCAGAGAGCTCCACTTTAGCAGCTTGAGCAGCAGGCTTTTATAGACTGAATGCAGAATCAAAGTATGAACATCACTTGATTGACTAAAGTGAGGCATTTGCTTTATTTGTGTATGGTTCTGTGGAAAGCCTCTAGTAATATAACTAATAGCTGTTTGTGAATGGCTGAAGCTCAGTTTAATTCATTAGTTCATTTTTTCAAAATCAATGCATTATAAGGAATGCCTTTAAGTTAAATATCAGTTTATTTGTGTAAGGATTGTGAGTACAGAAACAACCCCAGGCTAATGGTTTTCTGCTTATTTTGTTTTAGCCAAAGGTAGAGATAAAAAAAGGGGGGGAAAGAGAGAGAGACAGCTTGAGAGAGGCCAGCTGTGGCAACCCCCTAACTGGTTTCTCTTTTTCCTTGAAAAATATTTATTCTAATCCTGAACTTATCCTGCCATTTCTCCTCATCCGTTGCTCAATGTCTCCATTAGCCTAATTCTTCAATCATCTACTTTAATGCAAAGAAGATAATAAATACAATAAGGTTACCTGACCGCTACAATAGCCCCTATATTTATGTATAGGCTTCTCTTCAGTCCCACCTACTTAAGCTAATAGTCAAATCTTTTTTCTTGAAACCACAAAGATATCTTATTTAGCCAGCATGTTTTTACTCTGCATAAGTGAAGACAAATCACATGCACAGTCTGCATCTCCTATGTATGTATGTATGTACGTATACACACACACACACACACACACACACACACACACACACACACACACACATATATTTTAAGACAGAGTCTCACTCTGTTGCCCAGGCTGGAGTGCAGTGGTGTGACCTCGGCTCACTGCAACCTCCACCTCCTGGGTTCAAATGATTCTCCTGCCTCAGCCTCCCAAATAGCTGGCATTACAGGCACGTGCTACCACATCTGGCTAATTTTTTTTTGTATTTTTAGTAGAGATGGGGGTTTCACCATGTCAGTCAGGCTGGTCTTGAACTCCTGACCTCGTGATCTGCCTGCCTCGGCCTCCAAAGTGCTGAGATTACAGGCATGAGCCACCGCACCCGGCCTGCATCTCATATTTTTATCACCAGAACTCTAAACTCAATTCAGATGCCTTCAGCTGGACAGATCATTTGCCCACTTGAGGCAATATAGATTTTAAGAAAAATTCAGAAGGCTAAAGATGAAATTGTCTGAAGAGTAGAAGACCCTACCTACCCATTTGAACCTTAGAGAAAACATGTTTCAGATTAAGCATGAAACAGTCCACGTAAGTGATTTTGACACATAGAGCAATCCATTCATCTCCATAAGCATTTAATTTAAGATATAATTTTAACATAGATTAGAAATTTATATTTAAAGATGCTTCTTGGAGACACCCCAGTTGGATTTGAATTGGGTTTTACACGACATGTCATTTAAATTTCTCTGCTTATTTAACTTCCAACACTTGGCAGATGCATTCCCAGGAAGCATTACACCTTCTCCAAATGCCTCAGCCCTTGGAAGAGAGAAAGCACCAGAATTTTAAGCCAAGCTTGGGCACCCACACAAGACAACATGGCATCCAACCTGAAAATGTGTCAGAAGGAGTGAAAGAATAATGTATCTTAATGTATCAGAATACCACATATTCAACAAAATATAGGTCACTGGTGGTTGCGTGAACAGGGCAGGGTGGATATCAATCATTTACTAATTAATGTTCAGTTCTGCCTCATCCCGTACAAAATGGACTACGGAGACCAAGAGAGCTCCATGACTCAGAATATAATAATTTAGCTTTTTGTTCCTTCACTGGCTAATAGAAAAGATGAAAAGGTAAAAAATATAGATGTGTGGACTTTGCTGTGCTCCTGTTTAGAAGCCTGTGTGCAGAGCACAAAACTGCAGTGCCAGGTATCTACACAACATCCCGTGACTCGAGAGATAAATCAATGTTATGTAAACAACTATTATGTCCGCCACGCTGTGCTTAGAACTTTGAATTTATTCAAGTCTGTATTTTTGAATGGTATATAGTCTAGGTAAGGAGGCAAGACTAAACTGTACAAAAACAACCAGGATTCAGAGTACAATGCAACAGGTTGAAACTGTCAGAAAACGTTGCTAACAACATCATTCTAAACAAGATTCGTCAGCCATCTTATGTGGATGTAGGAGTTTGAAGAAGGACTGAATTCAAGTATAAAGAATCTGTTTATCTGATAACCAGGTGCAGTGGAATAAATCCCAGTCTCCAACCAGCAATAGGCTTATTTCCATGTCAAGGTTTTCTAGAAAGAAGGATGCATGCATTCATTGCTACATCGTTTTAATGACCTGTGTTTGTTGCTAGTGTTATATGTGCTGAGTCTGAGTTTTTTCATAGTGCTCAGCTGTCTAACAGGAGTTGTTCCTGTAGAGTCTTCTCTCCACACCTTTAGCTGTGCTAGTCTTCTCACCTGGAGTGCTTTCTCCTTTCATTCCACTAATCCTACTTTTTCTTAGTCTGCAACCTGCAAGGCCACTTTTAATTGTTTCTTCGGTGGAGCTTTCCAATGATAGCAGCCTTTAGTTTTCATTTGTTTTGGATTTTAATCTTAACTCCCCTCACTAGATCTTTAAAATTTTTTTACCGGGTGATTTAATTTCACTCATGATCACAAAGGAGGCATTTTCTTTTCTTTTTATTTTGCACAATCTTGTGTCAAGTTTTGGCCAATAGAACAGGTGTGGAAGGAATAGACATATTTCTAGCCTTGTTTCTAATTAAACAATAAAGCACATTCATTTTATGGTTCTTTTCTCTGCTCTTTTCCAGGTAACTTCAGAAGGCCTTATAAAGGATGTGCAGTAGGAAGAAGAAAATCTGGAACCCTGAGTGAGTAGTTTTGGAAGTTCTACCCAGGAGATCTCTGAAACTAGCAACATCAAAGTTAAATTTTGTCCCAAAGAGTCATAAACTCTTCTTTTTTAAACCATTGAAATTCTTTAGTATTTTAAATAATAATAGCAAGTATTAATCATCCTCAGTGATAGACTATTTTCTCAACTTATTCATTATATAAGTTAATGTATGAAAAGCACTTAGAACCATGCTTAGCACATCCTAGGTGCTTAATAATGCTAGGTGTTATTATAATTATTACTCTACTATTATTACTAGTACAACACATTCAACTAATATTTAGTGAGTGCTCACTGTGTACTAAGCATGCTCTGGGTATTGAAGAAAAAAATAGTAAATAATCACTACATTTGTTTTTGAGTTTACAGTCTAGTAAAAATAAAATAACAATAGCAATAAAATATCTAACCTTGCCTAATGACTGTCACTGTTCTACATTTTTCTATTTATTAACTCTTCTATTTTTTAAGATAACTTAATAATTTTATCCCCATTTTGCAGTCGGGGAAACTGAGGAAAAAAGAGATTATACATAATGTCCAATGTTACAAAGCTGGTAATTGGCAGGCCAGCATTTAAACCTAGTGATTCTAATTTCAGTGTTTATGGTTTTATATTTTATGCCATGCTGCCCATGAGAATTAAGTGAATTAATGGAGCTGTGTGCAGAATGGGATGAAGACACTTCATTAAGCAGTGACACTGGAACAAAGTTTGACAGATGATTAGAAGTTTACCAGGTGCACTATAATGTTAAGGACATGAAAAATAAATTCTTTCCAATTGATACACCAATTGATTAATTGACTAATGGTTTTAATTTTATAAAGCATTGGGCTGGGTAGTCTAAAAGGTCTAAATTAGTGATGACTCTTGGTTTTAAAATGGAGAAATTCAACTCAAACAGTACTTAAGAAAAGGAGAAAAGCTTTTATGAGGTCATATGCGAGTCTCCATCCAGATACCTCCCTGAAATAATCAGTAAAATGCCTCTGTCTGATTTAATTCTAATAAAGTTCTTTTTAAAATATTGAGTGTAAAAGAAATGGACACCAATTACTCAAGGCTCATAGTTTATGGGACTATTAACGTCTATAGAAAGAAGACTAATGCAGAGACATTTTCACCATCCTATTCTTCCTCCTGGACATATAGGAAGGCTCGTTTATTTAGCCTTATTTTCACATTGTTGAAGTCAAATGATTGACCTCTAGTCAATGAGTGGTAGGAGGAAATGGTCTAAGTCACAGATAGTCCTGGCTTTTAAAAATATTTATTTCTAAGTCTTCCAATTCTTTCACCCTCAGGTGCAGTGACTTTAGAAGCCATATATTTCATGTGACCAACTTATAAGCAGGAAGAGTGTGACCCAACCCAAATTGGTCTTCCCTTGATCTATAAATACGTTTATATTTTTTTAAGCTAGTAAGATGCCAGTGTTTATTTGTTGCCGTGGTATATCCTACCTATCCTAGTTAATTCAACCATCCGAGTAATAAGGCCTCAGAGACAACTCCCAATGGACTGACTCATCTATGCCAAACTCTGCATGAAATACTATAGCCAGGAATTTGGAATAATCTGATTGAAGAGGCCCAACTTGGAACTGAATAAAAATAAACCAAACATAATATTGGAGCATTCAGAATGTGAAGGAGCAAAGATTTTTTTAAAAAATACATCCACTATATATCACAGCCTTTATTTGTCTTGTAGTAGGTAACACATACTAAACATATCTGACTTTCCTAGACCATTGTTAATGTACATCTGCATTCTACGAATAACTGGAAAGATAATATTTCTGATAATAAGCCTGTGGTCTATTTTCATAACATAGAGCCATTCATCATTTTAGCTCAATAAGCAAATATTTTCTTCTGCCTGACATATTTCTTCTCACCCACATCATATTTAATGTCTAGGAGTTAATGCTGCCCAATTCACGCATTTAATTCAAATATAGAAGGGCTTTACATACATTTCTTATTTTTTGCTAACACTGTCATTGGACTTTGTTTTTATTAACTATTAATACATTTGACTTCAAGAAAAATTAAATTTCTTTCTTTGAAAACCCCATGACAGTAGAAAGTTAAATTGAAGGGATTATGATTTGTATTGTATTTGAGGAAATCTTATCTGCATTAATCCTAACATGGGTCCAATTTTTATTACAGAAAACTCTTTGCATTTAGGAAGTAGGCAGTGAATGTTAGAATTAAAATGCACAGAGAGATCCAGTTCTTCTTTGTACTTGGGTTGTATAGTACAATTGAAGAAATCTTCAAAGGCATATGATTTTTCTCACTTTAAGTTTCAGACTTTTGGGAAAACCCAACTTTCAGAATTAGGCACCATCTGAAAGATTAGCTCCAGCCATAATATAGAATATTCTTCTTTTCTTAAGCTGTTATTTTCTTTATTCTCCAAAACTGTATTTGGCCTCATACTAGAAACGGACATGGTATGCCATAAAGTATTTTAGAGTAAGAGGCAAAGAAAACAAGAGCTGCACATCTACATCTGAATTCCCAGAGCAGTAATAGAAGCAATAAGTCAATTTGTAGGAATTCAGGAAAAAAAAATCTCAATTGGGATCAGGATGTTCTAAAGAACTTCATGAAATAAAGGGGACTTAAAATGGCATGAAACATGGGTTTGTCCAAAGAGGACGAAAATAAAAGGTAGTAAGTTTCTCCTATTTGAAGCACTGAAGCGTACACTGGGACAACAGATGGCAGGACTGCTTGAGAAAATATAGGCAGGAATATAGCAAAAGCACAACAAATATATTTGGAGTAATAAAAGAAAGAATGCAAATACCTCAATAATTGCGTATTATTATTATTTCTAATACTGGAAAATGTATTCTCAATATTCTTATCCCAAGATTCTCTCTGACTTACTATTACTTAACATGCATTAAATAGTAATAATTTATCAAACATAGTAGTAGTCAGCTCTTTACATGAAACAGCACATTTAGTACTCATAAGTATAAGAAGTAGGAACTGCTATTACCTTTATGTATGTATGTATGTATTCATTTAACGTATTCAGAAACTTTTCGAATTAATGGAAACAAAAAATGGCTAAAATAAACACTCATATTCCCTAACTGCTTTCTTTCCTTACACACATGTAAACACTCATGCCCTACATACACACACACACACACACACACAATCCATTTACCAAACCATTTGAAGGTAGAGTGCATCCATAGTAATACTTCCAAATATGCTTCTTAATTATAAGAATACTGGAGAATCCATTTCCCAGTATTGAGGATATTTGCCTAATAAACTACACCACCACTGATATATATGAAAAGATTAGCATTCATTCAACTAATTTTTAAGATAGCATATCCATTTTTCATCTCCAATTATCTGAGAAAGCGTACTCATTGTTTCTTTTTAAATGCAGGCTTCAGTAAAAATTCATAAAATTACTTTGGCTATTACGTCTCATTAGTCTTCCCACCCAGTGTAGACTAGACCATATTTCTCATGATATTGAATCTTTTGATGACTCTGGGTCAGTTATCCTACAAAATAGCCCATGTTCTTCATTTGATGACAATTTCATAATGATGATATTTAGGTTGCATATAGTGCATTTTTGGGAAACACAGTAAGCATTCTACGAAAGAAGCTCAAAGCTCAAAGGGCATCTTTTGATGCCTAAAGGAGTGTTTATTTTAATTATGTATTTTTGTTTCTAGTGGTTTGAAAATAAATTTTCTATGATTCCCTCACTACTGTTGCCTTTCTCTTTCCTTCCCTTGTCTCTGACACCCCATAACATGCTTCCTTTATTTATCTTGTACTGTAGAAGTAAGCATAGCAACTAATTGGAGTTCTCTGTTTAAGAGCTGGAAATGAGTGCCCAGAAGTTCCAATAACTGGGTTTAACATAGCCCAACTCACACGACTAGTATTTTTGGAGTAACAAAAGAAAGAATGCAAGCCACACTGACCAACTTCATCACCTTCTGCAAGGTTGGCTTCATTAGAAGAGGGAGCAGAGATGAAAAGGTGAATCTCTTCATAGCAAGGCTTAAGATAGTAAAATCGGCCAGGCGCGGTGGCTGATGCCTGTAATCCCAGCACTTTGGGAGGCCAAGACGGGCGGATCATGAGGTCAGGAGATCGAGACTATCCTGGCTAACACGGTGAAACCCTGTCTCTACTAAAAATACAAAAAATTAGCCAGGTGTGGTGGTGGGCGCCTGTAGTCCCAGCTACGCGGGAGGCTGAGGCAGGAGAACGGCTTGAACCCGGGAGGCGGAGCTTGCAGTGAGCCCACATCACACCACTGCACTCCAGCATAGGACGACAGAGCAAGACTCTGTCTCAAAAAAAAAAAAGAAAAAACAGATAGTAAAATCAATTCCAGCTGATTTAAATTTTATGCATTAAACTACAAAACATTCGCAGACATATAAATGAATATTTTTGTAAATACTAAAAGGGATTTCTAAAATTGCATGCAATTAAATAAGCCAGAAGAAAAATTAAAAAAATTTAACTGCATAAAATGGTAAAAATCTCATCCATTTCAAAATACATAAACTAAATTAAAAGGCTACTAAACCTAAGGAGAATCTTTGCCAAAATATTACAGACAAAATTTAATATTATTCTGTACGGTACTTATATTCCATCAAGATTTATACTGAAACCCTGATAGGTAAGTAGGAATAAAGAATAATGAGATTTACAGAAAAAAAGCATATGTGACTGAAAAATATATGTCAAAATGTTAAGTTTTGTGTTAAAGACATTAAAATGAATAAATGAAATATTTTATCTAGCAAATACTCAAAGATTAAAAAAATTGGTTGCAATTGTGCAACAAAACTGGCATTTTCATATACTCATAATGGGAATTTAAATGTTCTTATTGCTCTATAAAAATAAATAAAAAATATTTTGTCAATAGCCTTAACAAAATCTGTATCATTTAACTTATTATTTCAATTTATTGGAATCTATTCAAAGACTCAAAAAATCTACCACAGAATTGTATACAAATATTTTGTGTAACTCAAAATCAAAGCAAGTAATGGCTGCACAAATTCTAGTGTAGCTCCAAGATGGCATAAAATTGTACTAGTTAGATATTTAAAAGAAAGTATTTATTGAATTTTAAAAGTTCATAACTTATTAAATATAAATAAATATATGATATAAATATAGTGTAATAGTAATTATAAATTATGTACACATTATTTTATTAAGTAAATGTTCTAGGTTTAACTCTAAAAGTACGCTTTTGAAGTTTCATTTTATTTTTTCTTTGTCGTATCTTCCAAATTATTGCTAATAGTCGTGTCTGCATTACATTTGAAATTTGTTTTTCAAGGATAAATAAACAGAAAAATAATTAGGGGCTGCTGTCAAATGATGTTAGCAGTTGGTGAGTGACTTCTTGCTAAAAGAGGTGTTGACAAACACAAGTAAGGTGGCATCATTTGGTCAAGCACTTCGGTTTTTGAAAGAGGATCTAATGCACAAGATCCTCTCTTTTCACTTCTCTGCTCTTTAACTGTCTGTTATTTCACTGGGTCTCAACCACATGCATGAGCTCACTTGCAGGTTAGCCTGGTGGGAAGGTCAGCCTCAGCTGAAGCCTCAACAGGCAGCTTGGATGCTTCTTGACATCTACATTAAGGTAAGTTCAAAGTGGGCAGCCCATCAGTGATTTATCTGTAATACCTCTGGGGGGTTTCACATTTCACTCTGTATTTGCTTCTAGCTGGCTGGCATAATAAAGTCTTTCTAAATAAACACATCTTTTTTTTTTTTTTTTTTTTTTTTTTGAGACTGACTCTTGCTCTATTGCCCAGGCTGGAGTGCAGTGGCGTAATGTTGGCTCACTGCAACCTCCACCTCCCAGGTTCAAGTGATTCTCCTGCTTCAGCCTCCCGAGTAGCTGGGATTACAGGTGCATGCCACCACGCCTGGCTAATTTTTGTATTTTTAGTAGAGACAGGGTTTCACCATATTGGCCAGGCTGGTCTCGAACTCCTGACCTTGTGGTCTGCCCGCCTCAGCCTCCCAAAGTGCTGGGATTACCGGTGTGAGCCACCATGCCCGGCCAACACATCTTAATATTATCTTAATTTGAAAAATGCCCAATTTTTGCTCATCTTAAAATTTCATTGTGTTTTGTCAGCTGCAGTGATTTGGGAAACTCGGATATACTCTCTAACTCTTAATTTCAAAATTGATATAGAAAATACACAATCTAAATAGTGTGATACTTATTAAAGAAAATGAGTTTGTATTCAAAAAGCTTCCCACAGTTACATTTCTGGGCACAGGTACCTTCACCAGAATTTTGTAGTAAACATTTGAAGAATAAATAATGTCAATACTGTTTTCCAACCAGAAAATAGAATAAAAGGGAGAATTTCTTACACATTTTATAAGGACAGAATAATTGAGTAATTCTAATACCAAAACTAGAGAAGATCACAAGAAAATAAAAATACGAATTAATATTTATCATGAATATACATGCAGAATTCTTAACAAAATAGTAACAAATCAAAAGAAACATATACAAATGAAAAAGAAATCACAAGCAAAGTTTATCCCAAGAATGCAAGATTGTGTTTACGTTTATAATTAAATAAGTATAATTCACCACATTAATAAAATATAAGCTATGTAAATATATAATCAATTAATAATGTAGAAAAGGCATTTCACAATGTCAATACATTTATAATAATCTCTGAAAACTAGAAATTTAAAAGTTTCCTCAAACTTATAAGGCAGGAATATAAAAGTTCTTAGAGCTAATAAATATTTAATGGTAAAATACAGAATTTTTATATGATTGGAGACGAAGCAAGGATGTCTACTTTTATCATATCTTGTTAACATTATGTGAAGGGCTTATCTTTAGCAAGATAAAAAGCATACAGGTAGGAATAAAACAAGTAAAAATATATTTTTCTGATACAATTACATATGTGAAAAACACTATAAAACATATTACAACTTAAGTAAATTCAGTAAAGTCACAGAAAACAAAGTCACCAATCAATATAAATTTATCTCTGTAGGCTAGTGTTTAGAATTGGAATAGTAAATTGAAATGCATGTTGTCACTTAGAAAACATGAATATTTAGGAATAATTGTAATAGAAGATATGCAGGAGCTATACACTGGAGAAAAAATATTGCTGAAAAAACAAAGTAGATAGAAATAAGTTGAGAGATAATTCATGTAAATGTAATGAAGGAGTCTATATTTTTAAGATGTCGGGTTTTTTTCCTGATTTCAAAATTCAACTCAATCTCATTCAAAATCCTAGCAGGTTTTTCCTTCGGAAAAAATTGACAAGTTTGCTCTAAAATCTATATGGAGATGTAAAGGACCTAGAACTACCAAATTAAACCTGAAAAAGACTCACAAATTTGGAGGATTCAAACTATCTGATTTCAAGATTCCTGTAATGTGACAGTAATCAAAATAGGTTTTGATAGTAATGTAAGAATAAAAACAGATCAATGGAACACTATAGGGAGTTCAGGTATAAAACCATGCATGTACTGTGGTTTGATCTACAAAGATGCCAAATGATTTAAAAAGGATAGTATCTTTTAACATATGGTACTGGAATAACTGAATATCCATATAGATAAAAATAAATCTCAACCTCTATTTCAAATTAACTACAAAATTAATATGTGATGGATCATAGACATAAATATAACTATTAACATTTTCAACTTCCAGAAGATAATATATAAAACTAACTTTACAACATTGAAATAGGAAAATATTTATTTAACAGGACAGTAAAAGGACTATCAGAAATTTAAATAAAAATGATAAATGGGACTTCCTCAAAATTAAAACTTCAGCTTTTCAAAAGACACTATTAAAAGTGAATAGGCAAAGCTCTAGATAGAAAGATACACATTGGTCAAAAGCGGCCATTCAGAATATATATAGTGTACTCAAATGTATCAACAGAGAAAAACAACTCAGTAAGACAAGAATGAAATACTTGAATAGACATTTCAAAGAAGAATATTTACATATTCCTCTATAAAACTGGTAAATAAGTGCATGAAAATACACTCAGCATCATTAGTCATCAGCGAAATGCAAATCAAAACCACAATGTATTTTTACTGCACCTCCACTAGATTGGCTAAAGTTAAATGTCTAACACTAAATATTCAAAAAGACATAGAGCGTCCAAAAATCTTAGCTAAATTACCATAAAAGGGGGCCAACAGAAGCATTTTGGGATGTACTTATGGAGTTAGGATTTGAAAAGAAGCTGCAGAATGAGACGCAGAAGCAGTGAGGAAGTAGGAAGGTGGTAAAATATTCACGTAGGACAAGTCTGAAGAGAGCCAGGTCCACAGTTTAATCAACATTCCCGCTGATAAAAGTTTCCGGAGTTTGTCTTTAGGCACACAGTGTGACCCTCAAGAAATAAATTAACACAGAAGACTGGGGATAAAAGCTAGCATCAAAATAACTGAGAAATCAATGTCAAAGGAAGAAAGAGGGGAATATAGTTTAGAAAACTCTTTTAAAAAGTATACATTGCAGGAAAAAAGGAAAGCTGAAAGAATCGTTTAAGGATATATCCAATTGGAAAAAAAAAATCCCTACTAGGAGAACAAAGTCAAGTTTGTTCACAGGTGTGTGGAAATAGCTAATAAAAATGGAGTTATGAAGATATAAGAGAGAATGTTGACAAATGTGGGAGCCAGGCTTTAAGGAAGTCTGAAGTAAACAAGATGAGGAGCACACATAAAAAAGTGTAGCATGTGGATAAAGACACAGAAGAAGCAGTTTGAGACACCAAACATGAAGAATCATATTGTTTGAATTCAATTCCAGAAAAGAAGGAATCGAGGTTATTTGTGAGACTGAAAGACTCCAAAGTGGAACTGATGACTGCAGAAGAGTGGAGGATGTTTGTAACATCCATTATAAGAAAAAAATTAAGAAAGAAATAAAAGGATGGCTGGATAGCATTGAGAGACCAAAGTAAAATAATATGAACTCACAAGTAGGTATCAAATAATGAAAAATAATTTTATAGCTTCATGTAGCAATGTAGCAGCTTAGTCATGTTTGAAATTATTTGCCCCTTGGAAAAAAATTTAAAAACTCATATATATACTTATTCTGTATATATTTATGGATATTTTATATTCATATGTACACATGTATGTGTTTACTAGTTCTGTTCAGTAATCTATATTTATTAATCTATCTATACTGAATTAGTAAATTTATCATGTATTTATAAGAAACATGAGTAAAGAGGAACTAAAAGGACACACAGGCGTCAAGGAGTTTAGGAGACATGGAAGAAAAGTAAATTGACCATCAGAATATTATGTATAAAGTTACGGAAGAGAGATACATTCTGTTATATGGGAAAGTAATACTTAAGCCTAGAAACTTAATGGATGAGTGAAGTTTAACCAGCTTGGTGAGGAAAATGGGGAAAGAAATTACAGTGGTTGTGAAATGTGCCCAGGCTGAGATGACTCAGGAGAATTTCACATAGTATGTATCTATACATGGTGTGGGTGGCATGGCTAGATGTGAGATCATGAGGAACAGTAAATGCAGAAAATTTCAAATTTTCTAATGAAAGTGAAGAATTATTTTAAACAAGTGAAAAAAAATTGTCCCATTAGTTTTTTACAAAGAATAGAGTGAAAAAAAGTGGAGGGCAGACGGGGTATGATTATTAGTACAAAGTCCTGATTAAAAGATATTACACTAGGAAAAGTGAGAAATAATGAGTGAAACTAAAGCATTGCCTGCAGGGATTAAGGAGGATGGAATGTTTTAAGCATGAGGGTTAATTAAGAGGCAGAATAAACAAAAATGATATTTGACTGGGAAGGGGCAGGACGAGACAGGAGAAAATTAGGATGACATACTAGACAGAGAGTAGTTTTGTGAATACGTATTTTTTTTTTTTTTTTTTTTTTTTGAGATGGAGTCTCGCTCTGTCGCCCAGGCTGGAGTGCAGTGGCGCAATCTCGGCTCACTGCAAGCTCCGCCTCCCGGGTTCACACCATTCTCCTGCCTCAGCCTCTCCGAGTAGCTGGGACTACAGGCACTCGCCACCACGCCCGGCTAATTTTTTTTTTTTGTATTTTTAGTAGAGACGGGGTTTCACCGTGGTCTCGATCTCCTGACCTTGTGATCCGCCCGCCTCGGCCTCCCAAAGTGCTGGGATTACAAGCGTGAGCCACCGTGCCCAGCCAATGAATACGTATTTCGGTGTGTTACGGACTGAATATTTGTGGCCCCTCAGAATCTTTATGTTGCAATTGTAACCCCCAATGTGATAATATTAGGGGGTGATGCCTTTGGGAGTCAATTAGGTTATGAGGATAGAGCCCTTATAAATAGGGTTAGTGCCCTTATAAAGAGAGATATGAGAGCTTGTGTTTGCTCTCTCCATTCTCTATCATGTGAGCAACACACATCTGCAAAAAGGCCATGTTCAAACCAGAACCAAATCTTCAGGCACCTTGATCGTGGACTTCTCAACCTCCAGAACAGTGAGGAATAAATGTTGTTTAAGCCGCTTAGTCTGTGATAATTTTTATAGCAGCCTTGGATGACCAAAATGGAAAAAAATAGGAGTAGGTATTAGAGTGGGACAGAATGGAAGAAATATTGGTAGGTTCAGAATGGAAGAATGTGAGATGGTATGAGATTTCAAAATGAAAAAATAAAATAGAAACATATTGACCCTAGGATGCAGTTTGAGGTTTGAAATTGACCCTAGCATCCAGTTTGAGGTCAGTAAAAAGATTCTAAGTGAACTAATGAGGCTGAAGATGAGAAGCACATGCAGTGGAAATTGGAAAGTGAGGAAGGTAAGTGTCCATAAGGCAGAAATCTATACTTTTTGAAGCAGACAATCTACAAAAACGATTCCAACCACATTTGTCAAAATATTTCGACTAAGATTTTTACCTCATTCCCAAACTCTAGATCAAATATTCTCAAATATAATCAAAATATATTTGCCTCGATGTTCAATAGAAATTTCCAACTTAATGAGCCATCCAAATTTGGCCTATTATTATTAACCAAGATGGTATTCAAAACATGGACAACTTAACACAGTTACTAACATAATAAAATAGATGCCCAATTTCTCAACTGAATACACATTAACAAACAATTGCTGCAACAGAATTGCTACTTACTGGTTTAATTTTAGTTCTGTTTCACTCCCGTCTCTTTTCAATTCCTTGTGTGATTTGTCCCATTTAGTGGTCCATTCACCCATTTTCCCCAGATAGAGGTATAAGGAACTGTTATCTATATGTTTTGTAGCCTCTCATAGTATTGAATACCAATTCCTGTTGATTCTGTCTTGAAAAGGTCTCTTTAATTTTGCCTTTCTTTTCTACTCTCTTCATCATGTCTTATGTTGACTATTGTATTAGTCTACTATCAGGTCTCAACTTCATTCCTTTGCATTGCTGTTCTGTGCCTGAGATGCTTTATTTCCCCTTATGTGCCTGGCAGATAACCACTCACAATTCAAGAAAGAAATCAGATGTCAACCCCAATGTGACAGCTTCTTCTAACACCCATGAAAGATTAACTGTTTATAGTCGGTAGTGAGTCAGAGGGGACTCATACCAGCTTATTAGAGCAAATGTGCATATCTCTTTTAGGTACATAATTCTACATGATTTAGGTACCTTGAAATCCTCTAGGTCAGGATAATTCACAACTTGGAAATTGGCAAACACTACATATAAGTTGCTCCCCACCCCCAAGATCTGGTTTACTAAGATTCCATTGCTTCTAGACCTTCTGAGCTCCTATTACAGGATTTCGTTGCTGCATTACAACAACGGGTTTCCTTGTCAGTCTTTCTATATCAGATTGTCAGATGCAAAGAATATCACTTCCCATTTATCAAAACCTTAGTTTCTATCACAATGCCTAACACATACTTTCTGTTTAGGAGAAAGGAAGTAAGAAAAGTAAGGAAGGATGGAAACAGAGAGGGAGTGAGACAGAGGGAAGGATGCTGCATATGGGTGATTCTGAGTTTGAGATCGTGATGAAAAAACCTAATTAAATTGTTCCTGTGAGTTCAATTCATCAAGTCAACATGGCTGCTAGGTTCTCAAAAACAATGATAGCTAAGAATGGGAGGGTTGGTGGAGAAGGTGATGGCTATTGAAGAAGATAGATCATCCTTCAAATTGGTGAATAGAAACAAAGGTGGGAAAGATAAAGAAACAGAATACTGTTATTCAACCCAAGGATGAAAGGACTCAATACTCTCCCTCAAATAACAGGCAACTTAGTTTTTCAGTTAGATTGAGGCAGATGTTTAATCATTTTGCAAATGGAGACGAACGTTTTGGCTGACTACTCTTTTTCTCAGTTAAATTCACTCCATAAAGAGCTTGGTTACAAATCTCTTTGGGAGACAAGCAAGATTCCTTATCTAGACAACATAGAGCAAGAAGGATGAATTCCATCTTTCCTCTCTGGCAGAGATAAAGGAGCAGTTGCGGGGCAGAGTAAAGCCCTCATGGATAAGGCAGTGCTCTGTTCAGACCACCTGAGTTCAGGTCCTAGCTCTGCCACTTATCAGCTCCGTGAATTTGAACCTATTGCTGATTTCTAGTCTTCTCATTAGAATAAGTGAGAAATAGGATTAAAATTACTTGATTCACTGGGCTGTTTAAAGAGAATCAAATAAATCTATAAGTAGATCATTTAGCATAATGCCTGGCATATACTAATCACTTAGTGAAATGTTCATGACACCGACAATGGTGAAAATGTTAATACGAATATGATTGGCTAAAGAGGACCTAGACCTCTAGCGCGTTTGATCTATAGTTCAAGTCACATGTACTTCTGGAAAGACAAATTGTCCTTGAGAAGGCAGGGAGGACCATGCAGGATTCCTGAAGGCATCAGTGAGAACTACAATTCTACCATTTTCAGTGAATGCCCAAAATTAATTCTAGATTTTTTTTTCTTTTAAAATCTTAAGAGTTCAATCTCTGGGTTTATAGCAAAATTTCTAATAAACTTCTGTCCCTCATATAAAATTTCACGCTTAAGAAACAAGAGTATTTTCCATGGAACAATTATATCCCTTAGTTTCACATCCCCTCCTTGTTCAGAAGATGTTTGTTACATTAAATTTTTAAAATAGTCTCAAAGTGTTCATTACACACTTCATAACGATTACCTGAGTACTGTCAATGTTTAAAATATTTGTCCAAAGGAAGAATTATTATCCTCTCTGAATGATTTTTGGTCTATATGGAAGAATTAACGATTAATTTCTGCAATAAGAACTTTGAGTCAACCCAATTTTCACTGACTTCATACTCAAAAGTCATAAATAAGTCCACCTCAGAGAAGAGTTTCGTATCCCAAATTCTGATTCTTTTTCTATAGTTGGAGAGATTTGCCTAAAATATTAACACTGAAATCCAAGACTATTTATCCTTTAATAGGTGGTGATGTATGCAAGTCACAATATTAATAATAAAGTCACTTTCACTGACTCTGACTTCCAATCCTCTAGAAAGTCCTTTTCCTGTCCTAGCCAAACAAATCTGGGATCCTCAGAGAGGTGAATAGCATGTGCTCACAACAAGCCAGTTTCCCGCTGAACCCGCTGTTACTGCTCAGTGGAATTCCTAAGTACTTAGAGACCCCTGATGGGTAATTACATGCCCCCCAGGTGCTGCTGTTTCCCCCAGGAACAGTCCTGTCCTCTGTGTCTGCCTCAACTGTAGATTGTATCACGATGAAAAGGGAAAGATCTCTCTCCTTTTGGGTCACAGTCAGTGGGGCACTCAAGAAATGCTGTTTAAGTCCCAAAGCATTTCACAGATTTCAGTACAATCATTCCTTTGGTTTTTTGTTTTGTTTTGTTTTTCATTTGAAAAGCTCTATTCCATATTGATTTGGTTTTGCTCTGTGTCCCCACTCAAATCTCTTCTCGAATTGTAATCCCCACATGTCAAGGGAGGGACCTGGTGGGATGTGACTGGATCTGACTGGATCGTGGAGGCAGTTTCCGCCATGCTGTTCTCATAATAGGGCCAAAGTTCTCATGAGATCCAATGGTTTTAAAAATGCCAGTTTCCCCTGCTCTCTCTCTCTCCCCTGCCATTTTGTAAAGAAGGTGCTTGCTTCTCCTTCACCTTCTGCCATGATTATAAGTTACCTGAGGCTTCCCCAGCTATGCAGAACTGTGAATCAATTAAACCTCTTTCTGTTATAAATTACCCAGTCTCAGGTAGCATCTTTATAGCAGTGTGAAAATTGACTAATACAAATATTAAATTTAAGGATGGCTTGTATAGGGGATAGACCAGGAACATAGCCAAGGACAGACTCCATGTTGTGCACAGAATTATCTCTTATCTGCCACAGAACGTGTTCTCTCTCTTGGGAAGCTTATAGAAGTGGACATTAACAGTCCCTGCCACAGGTTGGGAGACATGTGTGATTCTCACTCAGATTGTAGCTATTGGTCTCTCTTCTCACTGCTTTCTAGGCTCCCCAACTTCCACCACAAGTACTCTCACATTACCTCATCACCCAGTTCTGTTTTCCTTACTGTTGCTTCATTCTGTAGACATTATCTTTGCTAATTTAAATATAAGCGTAGTTCACTTGGTTACTGTGAGGGGCACCAAAGAAGCAAACATCTTGAGGTCAGTTATCAATATTTCAGCCAAATACAACCATGGCCTATAGATTAGATAATATCCTTTATTTAGATACAATTTTATAAAGAAGAGATTGTTCTTCAGACAGTCCCAAGGATGTCTGGTCTTTACTTGAAGCCTATTTTGATTGTCATGTGACCTCACTCTCTCTAGTATTGAGCAGTGTTCAGTTCAGCTGGGAGGACAAATGGTTAATCATGATATCCCAAGCAAGAACTACAAGTAGCACAAAATCAAGGTCTCAGGTCATAATAATAGAGTCTACCACTAATTAAAGTCACTGACAGTGAGAATAACTATGAAAACAATTAGAAGGTAAGCATTAGAGCTGAGTCTTAAAATATGAATAGAAATTGATCACAGGGAAAGGTGGTCGTTCAAAGTAAGAACATGATGCTTTCACATTACAAATCGTTTTCATTGGATCAGATTCTACCAATCAGTTCTCATCACCAGTGATGACTTTCATATAATTCAATATAATATACATAACATGACATAATATCATATAAATAGCAGCTTATAATGGGAATCCAAAGGAAGTTAAGAAATTAATGGTTCACCAGGTAAATAATCCTGAAACTGCTTGACATTTAAAAACCAGGGCTATACGGAACCCACCTCTACTCATGCCATTTTGGCATCAGCAGATGATTTCCCCACTGATATGGTTTGGCTCTGTGTCCCCATCCAAATCTCATCTTGTAGCTCCCATAATTCCCATGTGTTATGGGAGGGACCTGGTGGGAGATGGGTGAATCATGGGGGTGGGTCTTTCCTATGCTCTTCTCATAATAGTGAATAAGTCTCATGAGATCTGTTGATTTTAAAAATGGGAATTCCCCTGCACAAGCTCTCTCTTTCTCTTTGCTTGTTGCCATCAACGTAAGATGTGACTTGCTCCTCCTTGCCTTCTGCCATGATTGTGAGGCCTCCACCAGCCATGTGGAACTGTAAGTCCAATAAACCTCTTTCTTTTGTAAATTGCCCAGTCTTGAGTATGTCTTTATGAGAAACATGAAAATGGACGAAAACACCCACATTTCTCACCATTTCACCTCAATTCAAGACAATTTAAAAAAAATAAATTTGGACTTTTCCACATAAGGTGTATTATTTTACGGAATCCAAGGGTAAAGCTAAAACTTTGCTCATTTTAAATCAAATTAGCTTTGCTTCAACTAAAAACTGAAGCTTACAATATTTTATTCAATGTTTCATAACCTTAAGTACTCTCTTCTGTAACCTGATGCTTTGGCAAAAGTTGGGAAAAATTGAGTTTGTTTTAGGAAATTCTTGATTTAGCAGTCCACTAAACTCACCAACGAGTTGCAATAATGTCTGTTCTGGACTGAAACCAAGAACATAATTAGCCTGGTGTACCCCTGGCTTCTTTATTATGGAGCAGTAATTTCATAAATCTGAAAAGAATGTAAAACTTCAACAACGAGAAAAGACTTTCTGTTGGGGAACAGATTTTTAAATTTTATTTGTTTTGTAAACAATATGAAAAGAGGTTTCATACGAATACTTAATTGTACCATCATGTGCTTAGTACAATTGTAGAACAATTTTCCCTCTCTTTTTACTCATTTCATCATATATTCTCACTCACTGTTTCATCACTTAGATAAAGATGACATAAAGCATGGGGGAATTAATAGATATAGTTATATATATATAAAATATATCTGTCTACTTATTTACATAACTAGTTTTCAGTAATGTTCACTTCATTGATTTTAAGATGGTGCTTTACATGACAGAAACAGTTAAAAATTATTGAAAAGCAAAATATCCCTATTTTTGGAATTTGGTTCCAGTAAGAATAAAAATGGGAGAGAAAGAAAGAAAACAGTTTTGGGGTATCAATGCCTGGTGACCTTAAACAGAGATGCTTCATAGAAACTAAAATAGAAAGACATCTGGACACTTAATCAAAATCAGCCTACAAGTACCTGAAAATTATGCAGTAAGCCACTTTAACCTCTCTTTTGTAGAGGGAAAGAACACACTTACAAGCCCCCCATCTATTCACCTTGGCTTGGGTTGTTCTAATTGGTGTCATTTGTTGAGAGCCAATTATACATGAGAAACTGTGCTGATACCAGATATGGTACAGCACCTTGCAATAACCATAAGTGGAGGTGCTGTGATTAACTCCATTGCACTGACGAAGAAGCTGAAGTTAAGGGTCATTAAATTACATACTTCAAACAGGGTATTAATAGCAGAGCAAGGAGCTAAGGAATCAAGAGAATTGAAAAACCCCACCCCTTAATACTAATGCACAATCGAGTCAAAAGGAGGCTGAATGATTGCAAACTTTGCAGTATTCCTCATCTAGCTTTTTCTTCTTTCTTTGGTTTCTTGTGTTATTGTAATTTAAATGTCCATGTACCTCGTTTTAAGTGTCCAAAAATTAGATGCCACATTTTATTGGAGGAAAGGAAGTAGTCCTTTGGAGGGAAGGAAGGAGTCACAGTAAATGTAGACGTCTCCTCATAGTCTGGTCAATAGAACTGCTGAGTAAATGGCAGCATCCTTTATTCACTTAATAGATAAGGTTATCCCCGAGCACAGACACACTGAAGGCTTCTAGGTAGCCAGGAGAGTCTCTCAGGTCAAGACACTCAGTAATGGCCTCACTAATAAGACCCTTTAGACTTAGAGGCTCATCACCAGAGAAAAGACTTACAGGTGCAACCAGCCGCGAAACAGGAGGAAATTTATTCTACAGAGAAGCATTTTTGCCTCTGGTTTCTATCCCAGGTAAGCAGGGAGGCCGGGATACATGCATTTGTAAAATCCAGCACTTAGTTTATTGCCTGACACAGTGTGTGAGCACTCACTGAAACAATAATGTTAACAACATTCGCCAATATGTAAACACTAATCACACTTTACTAAGTGATGTAGGTGAATTATTTAACACTCTCTAAATTTTAAAATAGGTTCTCTTCTTGCACACATTTTTAGGTAAAAATGAGGTATGGAAAAGATATTAATTTGTTCACATTCACAACAGTAATAGGTAACTGGGGTGTTTTAAGAGGTTTGCCTGACTCCAGAGCTCTTAAACACAAAATGGAATTGTTTTTCTCCTATAATCCTAAAATCTAGAATAAATCCAGGCACACAATTAAGATGGAATAATGTTTTTATGCATATTGGCCACATAACCACAGAGTGGCCATCAAAGAGAGCAACTGTGGCCAGGCATACGGCCACCAGAAACTAGCTGCTACTCTCATGGGGAATTTTGGTTCGATGTTCGTGGAAACTTTAAAGGCGATGATTGCAGGGATGGAAACATATTCTCCTCCTGCTTCATACTTACAACGGTCTTTGTCCTCTTACCACCCGTCCCCCTTTTCCCTAGCTGCTTATGAGGATTGAAACGCAGATGATGAATCTTGGTGCCCCTCAGCGATAAAGCCCTGCAATGATGTGCTCAAGAGGGGAGGCAAGCTCTTGCAAGAGGTGCTCCACCCACCCTGTGTGTCCTAGAACCAGACCTATGTATTTTATTAGTAATTAATGGGGCATTTCATGTTCTCCAATTTCTTTGTGCTAATTGCCTGCCTCAGGGTTAACATAGACAATTAGAAGGAACTACAAAGGCAGCAGAACACTCTCTCGTCTCATCAGCTTTTGCATTATCTGGGAAATTTAATTCCATCATTAGAAAGAAACTTCAGATGATACTATGGTCTTGGAGAATCTGAAAGTCTATATCATATTTTCCTTAATTTTATCCTTATCTTACTGTCTGACAGACATATGCATTCCGAGGTCACCGTTTTCAGGAGGTTCAAGCAAGATGCTTAATGCTTATTGCCATGAATTTCAGGTGTCATAAAATATTTATGAAATAAAAAATGACAAAGAATCAAATTGTTAGGACATCACTTCCATTCATTATGTTCAGTAGCCTTGGTTCCAAAAGAACTCTGATTTTAATATTGTTACAATAATTGTATATCATCTAATATGATATGCTGTTTCCTCTGTTTTCTTTGTTAAAGAAAAAGCAACATAACTTATAGATGCAATGAATAATCTTCCCTTTTTGCTACAAACAAACATCTGACAATTTAACCAGTAAACATCATTTATTATGCTTACCAACACTTCTGTAGATTTTGGTACCTCGGGCAACCAGTAAACGTAAGTGAGGTTAAAAAAAAAATTCATGTGTACTTAACTTCGAAACACATTATTTACTCAGGGCTACAAAGTTACATAACTGCATATACACCCTCTTCTGCTTATCCAGATATCCACAACAATGTTTAAGAGTAGTGCTCCAGAGAATCCTTAATTTCTGCCTAACCTTTTAAACAGTCCTGAGCATTAACATGTCTTGCTGCATTTCTTTGTATCACCCTACCTGTTCTAACTCATTTTATTTTCCAATTCCCCCAAACTGTATCTTAGGAATGAGCTGGTTTTTGAACTCTTTCTAGAAGCTTCCTTCAAGAATATTACCATCTGGGCTGGGCACGGTGGCTCACACCTGTAATCCCAGCACTTTGGGAAGCCAAGGCAGGATCATCACCAGAGGTCAGGAGTTCGAGACCAGCCTGGCCAACATGGTGAAACCCCGTCTCTACCAGAAATACAAAAATTAGCCAGTCCTGGTGGCAGGCACCTGTAATCCCAGCTACTTGGGAGGCTGAGGCTAGAGAGTCACTTGAACCCAGGAGTCGGAGGATGCGGTGAGCAGAAATGGCACCATTGTACTCCAGCCTGGGTGACAAGAGTGAAACTCTCTCTCAAAAATAAACAAACAAACAAACAAAAAGAATATTACTATCTGGTTATAGAACTAGGCACGTGAACATTAAATTACAGAAGGGCCATCCTAAAACCACTGTAAACAATTTAAAACAAGACAGTGCAATTTAAATGTATCAGTGTGCAGTTAATAACTTCTCCAGGTAACATTTGTAGCTATGTTCTATCCCATCCTAGCTATCTCATTTAAAATTTGCAGAAAACTTCAAGGAGAGTAGCCAAAAATAACTTGTATCAAAGACACATGTGACTTTTATCAATAATGAGAGCTTCATTGCTTCTCTTATTTTATTTGTGCAGCAAGTAATTATTAAAATTAAGGCCTGATGAAAGGAAACAGGATAATTCATTTTGGGCTGCATCTCATGTGCAGGGGAAGTGATTCATGAATAGTTATAGGCCTCAAGCTTTCAGGAAAAAAATTGCAGTGTTACTAGAAAGATCATCATAATTAAGTAAAAGCCAACCCTTAGCTATCAATAGCCACTCAGAGATTCACAGGCAAAGGTAATGCAGAAATTATAACTATCATGAATATTACATATTAGGCTTTAATTATCAGGGCAGGAGCCTGGGCCCTGATGATTTTTTAATGAAAGGTGGAATAATTTCCTAATTTAGCAGTTTTCATTTAAAAACTCATTAGCAACAATATTCAACAATGCAATAAGACTCTCCAGATGGGGAAAAAAAGAGCAGAGGTAAAGATATTTCAACTACATTTTCAAGGGTAGACCTTGACAAGGTTTACTTACATTTTTTGTTACCCAATAAATAATTCTTTACCAATTTGCCCTGCCTTCATTGTGCTATGAAATATTTACCCTATATTCCCCGCCAAAGAAAGAGTACTCTGTGTTACTTGGTACTGGGGTATTTTGGATACTGTAAAATCTGGAAAACCATGTTCCAGTGATAAAAAAAAAAAAAAAAAAGAGGTAGGTCTATTGACTTGGAGACCTTAGATACTCCATTACTTAGTTTAACGTATCACTAGCCCAGTGATTTTTTAAAAAGTGACTCACAGAATCAAAGAGCAAAAACTGTCTTCAAAATTGAGTTTCCCAAACCTGCCAATGGTCTCATCTGGTTGATAACTAACACATGCATTGAAAACAAACAAGCCTTTATTGGCTTTATAGTAATAATGTCTATTGAATTTATGAGAGGAGAAAAAGCATAGGTTACTTGCAAGAGAAGTAAATGTTTAACAAGTGCTAATGATATATTCAGTACTTTCGGGAAAAGCACAACTCAAGTCTCTGTTATGTGGCTTTGTTCTTTTTAATCCTTACTCTGAAATGTAAAGGCAGCATTATTTTTTAATTACATTGCTGTAGACTTTTATTCTTCATGGTGAATATATTAAAGGTAGCTACTATTGGAGTTTAAAAACATATATAGAAAATGAAATTAATTGTCAGCCTATTACAGCCTATTTCAGGAGGTTCAAGCAAGATGCTTAATGCTTATTAAGCATCTTGCTTGAACCATCTTGCTTGACTTAATGTTGGTTAAGCATATCATTTGGGCATTTGATTGTAAGCCATCAATAAATAATTTCTGAATTGACTTTTTTTATTACAAGTAAGAGGAGTAGAGGTGTGTTTTTAATTATAGTGACAGGCCTCCTTGAACACTCAGAGAAGCATGATTTCATAATTTCATGTGAAAAAAGGAATTTGAGAATTTGGGAATAACTACTCTTTTCTTATTAATAATTTATATTTCCATATGGGAGATAGAAAATCTTATCTGGTGTTATACTTTTAAATAGTCAGAATAAAAGCAGTTATGAAATAGCTTTTCAAGTCTGGATACAATTGGAACTCATTTGTAACACATTTCCATCATAATAGGATCTAAGAAGTGAGTGCAAGGGAAAAAAAGGCTGATTCAGCCTTTGACACAATGCGGAATTGTTCTCTACTGCAATATCTGTAAGGTTTTATCCGGATAGGTAAGACACCCAGATTTCATGGCTTCGTTATTTTTAACATGCAAAGCTGTTTCTGAATAGAAGTAATGACTGTTCAACCAAACCCTTTCTCTCCCGTTAATAAGTAAAAAGAAAGCAGTATTTTAGGGAACTAGGTATGAAAGAAAATTGGCACACAGTTCTGAGCTATAGCAGAGCTGTACCAGAGGTTGCACAAATGTTTTGGTTATCTCAACTCAGTGCTGCCTGGTGGGATGGGCATTACTTAATAGTAGAGTTGAGACAACAAAACAAAACTTGAGAAACTTGAAGAGTGACTTTTATGATCTGTGTGAATAGTCCTAAAAATGCAGTGGAATTACAAGGATCTATACATGTCGATGAGTGTTACCTGTGGGAAAATACTTCTTTTTGAAGAGAAAATGGAATTGAACGTATCACATTTTTTTTTTATGCCAAAACTTTTTTTCTTTTTTTTAACTTTCTTTTTAGGTTCAAGGGTGCGTGTGCAGGTTTATTATATAGATAAATTGCACGTCACAGGCGTTTGGTGTACAGATTATTTTATCACTCAGGTAATAAACACAGTACCTGATAGGTAATTTTTTTATCTTCACCCTCCTCTACTCTCAAGTAGGCCAGAGCTTATTGTATGTTGTATCTTTGTTCTGAATACTTTCAAAGAAAGTTTTGATTTCTATCTTAATTTCATTCAGTAGCAGATTGTTTAATTCCCATGTAATTATATGATTTTGAACTAAATTTTTAGTATTGATTTTTATTTTTATTGTGTTTTGGCCCAAGAGTACGGTTTGTATGATTTTTGTGGGGTTTATTCATTTGTTTTTTGAATTTATGGAGGACCGTTTCATGGATGAAAGCTTGGTCAATTTTAGATTATGTGCCATGTGCATATGAGAAGAATGCATATTCTGTTGTTTCTGGGCGAAGAGTTCTGTTCACATCCATTAGGTCCATTTGGTCAAGTGTTGAGATCAGGTCCTGAATATCTTTGTTAGTTTTATGCACTGATGATCTGTCTAATACTGTCAGTGGGGTGTTGAAGTCCCCCATTATTATTCTGTGGTTATCTAAATTTCTTCCTAGGTCTAAAAGAACTTGATTTGTGAATCTGGGTGCTCCTGTGTTGGGTGGATATATATGTAGAATAGTTAGGCTTTCTTGTTGAATTGAACCTTTTACTATTATATATTGCTTTTATCTTTTTTGAGTTTTTCTTCGTTTAAAGGCTGTTTTGTCTGAAATTAGACTAGCAATCCCCACTGTGTTCTGTTTTCCATTTGCTTAGTAGATTTTCCTCCATCCCTTTATTTGAGCCTATGGGTGTCATTGCATGTGAGATGGGTCTCTTGAAGACTGTCTATCATTGGATCTTGCTTCTTTATCCAATTTGCCACTCTGTGCCTTTTAACTGTGGGACTTATCTCATTTACATTCATAGTTAATATTGAGATGTGTGGATTTGATCCTGTCATAGTATTTTTCGCTGGTTATTACGCAGACTTGATTGTGTAGTTGCTTTATAATTTCAATGGTCTATGTACTTAAGTATTTTGTGTGTGTGTGTGGTGGCTGGTAATGGTCTTTCCTTTATATACTTGGCACTCCCTTCAGGACCTCTTGTAAAGCAGGTGGCAACAAATTTCCTTAGCATTTGTTTGTCTGAAGAGGATCTTATTTCTCCTTCACTTAGGAAGTTTAGTGTGGCTGGATATGAAATTTTTGGTTGAAATTTATTTTCTTTAAGGATGTTGAAATGTCTTCTGGCTTTTCTTTAAGAATGCTGAAATGTCCTCTGGCTTTACCTTAAGAATGTTGAGATGTCTTCTGGCCAAAATGTCTTCTGGATGGTATAGTTTCTGCTGAAAGGTTCACTGGTAGCCTGATGGGGTTCCTTTTGTAGGTGCCCTGACTGTTCCCTCTAGATGCCTTTAACATTTTTTCCTTCATTTCTACCTTGGAGAATCAGATGGCTGTGTGTCTTGGGGATGAATATCTTGCATAGTATCTTGGAGGGGTTTTCTGGATTTCTTGAATATCAATGTTGGTTTCTCTAGTGAGGTTGGGGAAATTTTCATGAACAATATTCTGAAATATGTTTTCCAAGTTGCTTACTTTCTCTCCCTGTCTTTCAGGGATACCAATGTGATGTAGATTTGATCAATTTACATAATCTCATATTTTTAGAGGTTTTATTTATTTTTCGTTTTTTTTCTTTAATTTTGTCTAAGTAATTATGGAGAATCAGTCTTTGATACCTGAGCTTCTTGCCTCAGCTTGGCAAATTCTGCTATTAATACTTGTGATTGTATTCTGAAATTATTGAAGTGAGTTTTTCATCTGTATCAGATCAGTTTGATTGTTTTTCAAAGTGGCAATTTTTTGTCTTTCAGCTTCCATATCATCTTATTGTATTCCTTAGAATCCTTGAATTGATTTTTGACTTTCTTTTGAATCTTGATAATCTGTGTTTCTATCCATGTTCTGAATTACATGTCTGTCAATTCAGCCATTTCAGCCTGGTTAAGAACCATTGCTGGAAAACTAGTGCTATCATATTGAGGTAAGAAGAAACTCCAGCTTTTTGAGTTCTTATTTTTGTTCTTTCTCATCTGTGTGGGCTGATACTCCTTCAGCCTTTGAAGTTGCTATTATTTGGATGAGTTCTTTGATTTTATCTTCTTTGATGCCCTTGGGGGTTTGGTTGTGGTATAAGGTAAGTTCAATCTACTGGCTTCATTTCTGAAGATTTTTGGAGGCCAGTGCTCAGCTCAGCACTCCTAGGCTACGTTAACTCTGGAGGGCTGGTATTGGTCCCTTCTTTCTCTGGCCCATCGAGGTTAGAAACATGCTGCTCTGGAGGGGTTCACTTGTTCCCTGATTGCTGGGCAAAGCACTATGATCGGTGGGGCCAGCCAAAGCACTTTGTCAGGGTGGTAACAGTAGGATCTGTGCCTGTTTGCATACGTCAGCAGCAGTGGCGGCATCATGACAGCAGCATCATTGGCTGGGGTGGGTGCCACTGGAAGTGAAGCTGCAGTGTTCCTGAATGTGCTCATACTGGCAGCAATAACAGCAACAGGGTTGGGGGACTGTTGGGCGCAGAGAAGCCAGCCTCCATGGGTGCATTTCAGTGGCAACTGTAGCAGCATTGCAGGGGGTAGGGTTGTGCATGCCTTCACAGTGGTGGAAGTGGCAGCACAGTGGGGGATGGGGTTGTCATGTTCATGTGTGTGTTCATAGTGGCAATGGCTGTGCAGCCAAGGTGGGCGTGATGTGAACTCACACCAGCTATAGTTGTGTGGCAGGATATGTACACGTGTGCCAATGGGGCAGAGGAGATGAGGTCCATCCATGGGCATGTGCCAGCAAAGCAGTAGGGGGTTGGGGCCATGGGTACGTGCATGCTGGCAAGGTAGTGTTAGGGAGGTTGTGGTGGGAGGAAGGCGTGGGTGGGCTGGTGCACATTGGCAGGGACCACTCTACTGGTGCTCTCCAATGGCCAGGCATGGTCTGTCAGTGAAGAATCTATGATGAGGACCCACAGGAAGTACCTCAGCTGGGCATTCGATGCTTCACTACAAGCAGGCACAGCCAGGCTGGGTGCCCCAGGGAGGTCCGAGGATGGAGTGTGCTTACATAGGACTGGCCCTATCTTACAAGCAAGACCACCCTGCTCTGTCCAGTTCTGACAGTTACCGAAAGGCTAAAATCTCCTAGAGGAGCATGGTGAGCCTTGGGGGATTGGTTTTCCTGGACATGTTCCACTGCATATGTTCCCACATCAAACCCTGTGGGCTCTGCACAGGCTGGAGTCCTGCCTCCACCACCTCTTTAAGCAACTCTCCCTGCCAGATCAAGTGACTGTGAGGGTCATGGGGTTTCCTGCTGCCAAGTTACCAGAGGTCCTTGGTGAGAGTGGGTCACTCCTCATCTGTTTAACTCATCCCTTTCCCCAGGAGTCACTGGGTGCTAGGAATGAGTCCCTGTGCATAGCAGCCCCATGCAGATTTCCTAGCTTCCTCCTCCTTCAGCTCAGCATCTCTGTCATCTGGCCATCCATTCTCAGTACTTTCTCTTTGAAGATCTTTGCAGAGTGCACCAGTCTTCCAGATGATGCATTCTGTCAGTGGCAGATGTTCCTTTTGGCTGCATCTAGTTGACCATCTTGAATCTTGTCTCATACTCTTTACCGTGATTTCTGCATATCATGACAGAATTTTGATTTATTGCTATAAATTAGGTCATAATTGTTTTGTATCAGAAATTAAATCATTGGACAAATAAAACCCCACAAAGTGATAGGGGAAAATATTAAAACTCGATGCAACATCTTCCTAGAAAAACCACTTAAATGCCAGGAATGCTCAATGTAACTTCTGTAAATATCTTCTTATCTTATTTAGTACTGGTTAATGCTACTTCCAGAAAATAATAACTTAGTTTAATTGCTTCAATAAATCTCAGCTGATCTTAAGCTTTCTTATAGCTCTGGGGAACAGCACAGTATCAGCTGAGAAACTCTGGCTTCTATAGTGCTATAGAGGACATAGGAGGAAGGAGGAAAAAAAGTGGGATGAGAGAGAATAGGGCAGAGGCCTCAGGAATGACTGACTCTCTATTATAAACATTTTAGATGACATCCACCACGGGTAAAAATCACCCTTTGTAATAATTGCATTTAAAAAGTTTGAGTTTAAAATACTTTAAATACATAGTCAAGTCCTTGAGTCATGTAATGATTCAGTGGAGAGTATATTTTACAAATACAGAAATGTGGATGGCATATGTGATAAACCCCTTTGAAGACTTCTAAAATGAACAAAAGAGAGAGTGATTTCAGCAACATGGCAGAATAGGAGGTCCAAGCCCTTGCCCCCTCACACAAAGAATGATTAAACAAATATTAATTGTCAAAAATAGCTCTGGGAGAGCTCTGGAGTGCAATTAAGAAGTTAATGCAACCCAGTGGAATATAAAAACTGATGGTGACCACAGAGAAAAGTGTAGAAAGCATTTTTCCCATATTATCTCATCTTGTATTCTGGCACAGGAAAGCACCAAGAAGAATCTACTTGACTGTGACTTCCCTCTATATGGGAAAAGTAAAACATGGGAAAAGTAAAACACGGGAAATTCAGCAGCCCTTGTCACAGAGCACACCAGCACCACAGATGCACTTCATTATAGAGGACTTGAACAGTCTTTTTAAATAAAGACCTCAGCTGATATAGCCTCCTAGAGCCCACACCAATACATCTCAATCCACACCCAGAGCTTGAGTCACTGCTAGCACTGCCTTCCCAGAGCTGTAGCCACTGCCCCTTCTTCAGTTCACGCACTATTTGTATTCAAAGCAGCCTTAGACTCAGGGCTACCATGTACCCCTTGGATCCATGAAAAGTACCCAACCATACCCCATCCAGTCAGTGACTCAGGCCCAGCTGCAGGTAAAGGTCCTTTCAGACCAAAGCCACTCTGTAAAGTCTTAGAAGGTAATTCACTGCTTTAATAATGCAAATGCCAATGCAATTCTACAATGAACAAAAAAGTCAGGAAAACATGACATCAACAATATAAAACATTCATTTCCAATAATAAAACACATAGAAATGGAAACATAAATATTGCCTAAGAAGAATTCAAGTAATTTTTTCTATGTATGTTTTAAAGTGGCTCATCCAGATACAAGTAAACACACATAGGCAATTCAATAAAATCAGAAAATAATATATGAACAAAAACAGAAATTCAGCCAAAAGATAGAAGTTATAAGAAAGAACCAAATAAATTCTGGAGCTGAAGAACACAATGAATAAAAGTGCAAAAGAGAGCTTCAACTAGAGAGTGATCAAGCAAAAGAAAGTGTCAGCAAATTCAAAGACAGGGCATTTGATGTTGTCTAGCCAGAGCAGAAAAACAGTAAAACTAATAAAAACTAATGAAGAAAGTTTACAGGCTTAATGGAACACTATCAAGGTACCCACTAACACACTGAGGAAGTTTCAGAATAAAAAGAGAAAGGGCACAGGTCAGAAAACTTATTTAAAGGAATAATGACAGAAAACTACCCAAATCTGAGGAAATAAATAGATATTCATATTAAGAAGCCCAATGGAAACAAACAGGTTGAACAAAAAGAGGTCCACACTAAAATGTATTATCATTAAGTTTTAAAAATTCAAAGACAAAGAGAATTTTGAAAGCCCAAGAGAAAATTACATCACCCATAATATCCGTAAAACTGGAATTCTTTTTTTTTTTTGTTTTTTTTTTTTTTTTTTTTTTTGAGACGGAGTCTCGCTCTGTCGCCCAGGCTGGAGTGCAGTGGCGCAATCTCGGCTCACTGCAAGCTCCGCCTCCCGGGTTCACGCCATTCTCCTGCCTCAGCCTCTCCGAGTAGCTGGGACTACAGGAGCCCGCCACCTTGTGATCCGCCCGCCTCGGCCTCCCAAAGTGCTGGGATTACAAGCGTGAGCCACCGCACCCGGCCAAAACTGGAATTCTATGAAAGCATGAATCTCACTGGTAAAGATAACTATATAAGCAAATACACAATAATGTAACACTTTAATGGTGGTGCACAAATTATTTTTATAATGCTAATATAAAAGTTGAAAGATAAGTTTGTTACTGGTAACATAACATAAAAAGAAGTCAACTCTGACTACAAGAACACACAATTTACATGTGGGAGGATGGAGGAGAGTGAAAGTGTAAAGTTTTGTCCTGTGATTGAAACTGAGTTATTATCAACCTACAACAGAGAGTCATAACTACAAGATATTTTATGCAAGCCTAGAGGCAACTACAAAGAAAAAAAAGCTGAATACAAAGACACAAAATGAAGGGAAAAGAACCAAAACAAATCAGTACAAATATTAGCAAGTAAAAAAAGAAAGCAAGTGAACAGAGGAACAAAACAACTGTGAAACAAACAAAAACAATTAACCAAATGTCAATAATAATTTCTCATCATCAATAATTATTTTAACTATAAAAAGATTAAATGTTTCAATCAAAAACCATAGAGTTTCTGAATGGTTTAAAAACATAAAATAAAAGACCTAGTGATATGCTGTCCAGAAGACACTCATTTTAGATTTAAAGACCTACATAGGATAAGAGTAAAGGGCTAGAAAAAGGTATTTCATGTAAATGGTAACCAATAGAAAGCAGAGTGGCTATCCTTATATCAGAAAAAAATAGATGTTAATTCAAAAATTTTTTCTAGAGCAAATGTCATTATATAAGGACAAAAGGGTCAATTCACAGGAAGGTGTAACAATTATAAATGTATATGCACTCCACATTAAAGCACCTAGACATGTGAAGTAAATATTGACAGATCGGATGACAGAAATTGACAAGAATACAATAATACTAGGAGACTTCTATATCCTGCTTTCACTAATGAATAGAATATACAGATAGAAATTAATAAACAGCTGACTTAGCCTCTAGATTGAATGGACTTAGCACACATATACGGAACTTTCCAGCCAACTACAGAAGAATACACATTCTTCTCAAGTGCATATGGAACATTACTCAGAATAGATCATATGTTAGTTTACAATACAAGCCTTAACAAACTTCAGATCAGAATGATTCCAAGCATTTATCCTAATCACAACGAAATGAAACTAGAAATCTATAACAGAAAAAGGAAGGATAAATTCACAATACATTGAAATTAAGCCATACTTTTTTTTTTTTTTTTTTTTTTTTAAGACGGTGTCTCACTTTGTCACCCATGCTGGAGTGCAGTGGCACCATCTTGGCTCACTGTAACCTCCGCCACCTGGGTTCCAACAATTATCCTGCCTCAGCCTCCCAGGTAGCTAGGAGTGCCACATAGGCGTGTGCCACCATGCCCAGCTACTTTTTTGTATTTTTAGTAGAGACAGGATTTCACTATGTTGGCCAGGCTGGTCTCAAACTCCTGACTTCATGATCTGCCCATCTCAGCCTCCCAAAGTGCTGGGATTACAGGCATCAGCCACTGCGCTCGGCAAGCAATACATTCTTAAACAATCATTGGGTCAAAGAGAAAATCAAAAGGAAATTAAAAAGTAACTCCAGCCAAATGAAAATGAAAATGTATCCTATTAAATTTATGAGATACAGCAACAGATATATTAAAGAGGCAAGTTTATAGCTAAAATTTATTACAATAAAAAAGAAGAAAAATCTTAAATAAACATCCAAATTTGTATCTCAAAGAAAAAGAATAAGAAAAAAAAAACACTAAGTACAAAGTTAGCAGAAGAAAGGAAATAATTAAGGAATAAATAAGTCAAATGTAGATTTAAAAATAATATAAAAGAATCAATTTCTTTTAGAGTTGGTTCTTGGCTGCTCTTACCACTTTCTAGTCAACATAGTATGGAATTTGTAGCTAACGCAATTAGATGGAAAAAAAAGTATTAAAAGTCATTCAAATCTAAGAGGAAGAAGTAAAATATTCTCCTTACGCAGGTTGTATAATCATATATGTAGAAAAATCTAAAGGGTCAACAACAAAAACAAAACAAAAAAATCCTGTTAGGGTACATTCAACCTGTTAGAAACACATTCAGTAAACTTGCAAGGTATAAAATTAACATGGAAACGTCAATGATGTTTCTTTACAAAAACATCACACTATGCAACAAGCAAATTAAAACAAAAACAATTTCATTTACAATAGCAACAAAATGAATGAAATGCTTAGGAATAAACTGAACCAAAGTGGTAAAAGATATGCACACTGAAAATTATAGAACATTGTTGATGAAAATTAAAGAAGTCACAGATAAACGGAAGGACAGCTTATGTTCATAGATTTAAAGAATTAATAATATAAAATGTCCACATTACCCAAAGTCATCTACAGATTCAATACAGTCTCTATCATATTACCAATAGCTATCTTTACAGAAAAATGTCTTAAAATTCATGTGGAAGTACAGAACACCTCAAATATCCAATGCAATCCTGAGCATGAAGAGCAAAGCTGGAAGCATCGCAGTTACTGATTTCAAAAGATATTATAAGGCTATGGTAATCACAACTGTAGTGTACTGACATAAAAACAGACACATACACCAATGGAACAGAAAACAGAGCCCAGAAATAAATCTATGCATCTACAATCAATCGATCTTTGCAAAAGTATCATATCAAAACATACAATGAGAAAAGGATAGTCTCTTAAGTGATGCTAGGAAATCTAGATATCCACAGGTAGAAGAATAAGATGAAACACTTATCTCACACCATATACAAAAATTAACTCAAACTGAATAAAAGACAAACATAAGGCAGAAGAACCTAGGGAAGAACTTCTTAACAATGGTCTAGATAGTAATTTGGGGGATATGACTTCAAAACCACAGGCAACAAAAGCAAAATTAGACAAGCAGTATGACACTAAACTGCACAGCAGCTGCTCAACAAAGGAAACAATTAGAGGAAAAAGACAATCAACAGAAAGAGAGAAAATATTTGTAAATCATACATCCATTAAGAGATCAATATCCTTATACATTAAAATATATAAAGAATTCAATAAAAATAAAATAATATTATTTCAAAATGGGCTTAGGTCTTAAATATATATTTATCAAAAGAAGGCATAGAAATGGCCAACAGGTGTATATAAAGGTGCTCAATACCCCTATCAACAGGAAGTAAAAATTAAAAGCACAATGTGATATTACTCCATACCTGTTAGAATGACAATTATCAAAAGACAAAAGATAACAAGTATTACCAAGACATGAAGAAAACATGTGATGTTTTGGTGAATTTAAATTGTTATTGCTATTATGGAAAACAGTACAGAATTTTCTTCAAAAATTAAAATTTTGTTTAAAAATTAAAACTAAAACTCCCATATGATCTAGCAACCTAACTGTATATATTTAAAGGAAATAAAATATCTCAAGAAAATGCCTGTAATTCTGTGTTCATTACCATATTATTCACAACACCCAAAGTACAAAAACAACCTAGATCTTAATAGATGAAAAAACTTGATATAGAAAATGTGGTGTATATACACACATACAATGGAATATTATTCAGCCTTAAAAAAGGAGATCATGGCATTTGTGACAACTTGGATGAACCTGAAGGATATTATGATAAATGAAATATCTCATGCACAAAAAGGTAAGTTATGTATGATCTCACTCGTTTGTGGAATTTAAACTAGTTAAATTCATGGAAACAGAGTAGAATAGTGGTTGTTAACAGCTTTGGGGAGAGGGGAAGGAAGATATTTGTCAAAAGGTATAAAATTTCAGGTATGCAGTAGGAAGTTCTTGAGAACTCATGTACAGTAATGTGACAGTAATTAACAATATTCACTGTATGTTTGAAATTTGCTAGGAGTGTAGATGCTAAATGGGAGGGTAGATTTTAAATGTTCCATAAAAAAAAAAAAAAGAAAATGGTAACTATATGAAATGAGAGGTATGTTAAATAGCCTGATTGTGGTGATTATTTTACAATATACACACTTACCAAAACAACAAGTTGTACATCTTAAATATATACATTGTTATGTGTTAATTATATCTCAATAAACCTTAAATAATCCATCAAAACATGGAAGAAAATTTTAAAACCTAAATAGATAGATATGTCATGTTTATTGATTGAAGAACTCTATATTGTTAAGATATAGAGTTCCAAAAAATATATTGACTCAGCATAATTCTAGTCGAATTCTAGCAGATTTTATTGTAAAATTGATGAATTTATTGCAGCACTCGTATAAAAATGTCAAGGACTTGGAGAAGGGAAACAAACAAAAAAAACTTTGGATGAATTATGCACTTAGATTTCAATACTAGCTCTAAAGTCTCACTTAGTAGATTGATACAATAATAGACAAATAGATTAATGGAATACAGCGAAGACCAGACTTTGACATTAATATAAAGGTCACTATTTTATAACAGTAATGCAACTCAATGGGAATGAGCTTTTCAATAAATGTATCAGATTATATACAAATAGAAATAAATCTTGAGTTTTATCAAAAACTAACTTGAGTTGGATATCGGACCTAAGCATTAAATATAAAAGCTAAAGGCTTGTAGGAGAAAATTAATAATAATATCTTCATGGTCTTGGGATAACCATGAACACAAAAGACCAAACCTAAAGGGAAAATAATTTGAAAACTAGAAATGATTTATAGGAAACACTTTGGCTTGGCATGGTTGCTCATGCCTATAATCCCAGCATTTTGGGAGGCCAAAGAGGGTGGATCTCTTGAGTTCAGGAGTTCAAAACCAGCCTGGGCAACATGGCAAAACCCCATCTCTATAAAAATACAAAAATTAGCCGGGCATAGTGGTGCACATCTGTAGTCCCAGCTATGTGGAAGGCTAATGTGAGGTGATTGCTTGCGATCAGAAGGTTAAGGCTACAGTGAGCTGAGATTGCACCACTGCACTCCAGCCTGAGTGATAGAGCAAGACCCTGTCTCAAGAAAAAAAAAAAAAAGGAACTTTTATTAATTAAGAAACACTTTTAAAATAATGAAAAGACCAATCACCAACTAGGAGTAAATTGATGGCCAGTATTCACAAATTTTAAGAGACTTGTGGCTGCAAGAAAATAATCAAGGGAGACATGTGCTACGTGTTTCCAATTTGAAGAAAGTGAAAGTGAAGCCACCTCTGCCCAGCTGAAGCCTATTTTATTATCTCTATCTTCCCTCTTCAACAGAAATTCCTAAGCCGAATTAAATACTGATATTCTCTGCCTTTGTCTCCAAGACAACCAGAAAAAGAATAATGATAAATACATAAACACATTAATTAGAAAGTTTTGTTACTATATTTATAGAGGGAATCTGCATAGAGACATAGAATTATAAAAGCTGTTGCTTCTTAACCAAGAGTGACAGATGAGAGTTTTTCGGCAAAGACATTTGTGTGTTTTGGAGTTAGGGGGAAGGTGGTAGTAGGTATAACTGGAAATAGCTGTTAGAAATTCAAAGTTTGCAGATATTTTACCTAGTAACGAAGGTTTTCAGTTATATTTAAAGCAAGGCCAAGGGAAATGAATCATTCTGACAATGATGTAAACAGCAGCATCTTTTAAAAATAGGAGTCAATAAGAGCTAAGAAAATATACCAAATGATAATGGGTATTCATTTGTTTTTGGAATATTGAAAACATTATTCTTCCCTTTCCAAAGAAGGAAATCAGAAGTAAAAGTCTAAATATTTAACAGCAAAAGGGTTTGGGCATCAGCCACCTAGAAAGGATGCCAGATCACAGTGGTTTAGTGGAATCATGAGGAATCTTTAGTTAATTAGCTGACAGTGCTGTTCCCCCAAAATAGTAAGCAGCTTCGTCAAAAACAAATATTTATAACGTGACTCCAATGTGCTAGCAACTTTTCTAGTAGAGAAAGAAAAAAATGCTTGCCCTCATAGAGCTGAAATTGTGGTAGGAGAAAAAGACAAACAAACTAAAGAAGAAAAATAAATATAATATTGAATAGTGATGCAATCAGACACAATAAACTTCCATTTAAAGAGATATCAGAATAAGTGAACCTTAAACTTGCCTTTATAATGAATAACTAGAAAACAGGACAAAATATATGAAATAATTATTTCAAACATCACAGAATAGAGACCAGGTTCTCTGAGAGTAGAATCACTAATGAGTTGCTTCCTGCAATTATTCTGACCAGGAGTCACTTTTCAGACTGCATAAAAAATGATCTCTGGAGTAAAAATAATGACAGGGGAATCGTAAGCCTAAAAATACCTAACATGGATCTGTGATAAACTACAGGTCACACCTAGCAGGAAACAACCCATGAAACATCTGCAATTTTTGAAAGAGGCTCTAGAATGATCAAACCTTGTTAGAATGGATACATTAATCTTAAAGTAAAGGCTATTCTAGACTTTCATTAACAAGTTTTTAAAAGAATCAAGCTGGTTAGAATGTAATTAACTGCCAGCCAAAATAAAGTCTAACACTATCGGAAGAAAAACAATAAAATATATTTAAAAACAGCATTAACATTATTCAGCATCAAATAAAAGAAACACTAGACATGCAAAGAAGCAGGAAAATGTCCTACCACTAGTAAAAAGAAAATAAAACCCAAAGCTTCAAAAATCAGAAATAGTAGTGTTACCAAATAAGAACTATAAGGAGGTATAATTATGTGTAATAAATTAAAGGAAAACATGAATAGTATAAAGAAAGACATGAAGGATATGTAAATGAAACTTCTAGGGCTGTAAAGTGCAAGCATACTCAGGATGAACTTTAAAGTAGATTCAGCAATATCAAAGTAAAAGTCAGTAACCTCGAAGACATAGAAAGAGAAAATACATAAATTAAATCACTGATAGAATAAGATGCTAAAGGATGAACAAATTCTCAATACTATGAGAAAATTTCAAGTAATCTAACATAGGTCTAATTTAATTTCCCTCAAAAAAGAACGGGTTTAAAATATTTACACAAAAATTAGTTCTTCTCATGTCTGAGAAGTTCAAAAAATCTGCCCAAAGCTATGACCAAACCACTGATAGAAAGTTGTAAATTGGCCAGGGACAGTGACTCACACCTGTAATCCCAGCACTTTGGGAGGTCGAGTCAGGCATATCACTTGAGGTCAGCAGTTCGAGACCAGCCTGGCCAATAGGGTGTAACCCTATCTCTACTAAAAATACAAAATTAGCTGGGTGTGGTGGACCGTGCCCGTAGTCCCAGCTATTTGGGAGGCTGAGGTAGGAGAATCACTTGAATCGGGAAGCAGAGGTTGCAGTGAGCCGAGATCTCGCATTGCACTCCAGCCTGGGTGTTGCAGCAAGACTCCATCTCAAGAACAAACAAACAAACAAACAAAAGAAAATTGTAAAATAAAATTTTAAAAACAACTAAAAGAAAAAAATGAGGACAATCCACATACAGGTGTAAAAATAGAAATAGCCATTGATTTAGCAAGAAAAACAATGCATGCCAGAATAAAATGTAGCAACATTTTCAGGAGCTGAAAATAAAACCAAATTGTCAACCTGTTATTCTATGTCCAGTGAAGATATTCTTTAAAAATGAATACAAAATGAAAACATTTTTAGGTAAACAAATGCTAAAATAGGATCCATTTCCAGACTAGCATTACAAGAAATTGCAAAGAAAGTTCTACAGGATAAAGTAAAATGATCCCAGATGGAAACTCTTATTTACAGAAAGGAATAAACAGCATTAAAATATTTAATATATATGTACATATAAAAGAGCTTATTTCATTTTTTCAAAAAACTTATTTAATAGAAAACAATTTAAACGATACTAACAATATGATGCAGATTAATATGAAATGTAGAAATAAAATATGTGAAAGGTTCTGTGTAAATTATTGATATATATTACTGTGTGTATATATTATATATTTATTGATATGAAATATTTGTGTAATGCAATGAAATTTATTGAATTGTCTTAGCAATTTTACAAAAATCAACTGACCTCTTACATTTGTGGAAAAATGGAGCAGACATTTTTTTCCTATTTCTTCTGCTATACACAATGAAAAGCTTGGACATTTTACATATAACAATCATTAAAGGACTTTAAAACATAGATAAAATAAGTCATGATCTGAGGACCTCACAATCCGTGCAATGGTGTGGTCAGTTTCCTGGGTTTTCTTTTTGTGTTATGTATTCCAGTAATAAAGCTGTTGAAGATGGTAGCTTAAAAACATCAGCAGGCATAGAAAAGAAAACACCCACAAAGCCTTTTCTCTAGCCATAGGACCAGGAAAGCAGGATTCTATTAATAGGAAGGCGGAACACTTTCATATAGTAATAGCTACTATTCCTAAACACTAGCAAAAAAATGAAAAAGTAAAAAAAAAGAAATTTCTGCCCTATTTTCACCAATCCCAGCAAAGACTGAGTGGAGAGCCTGGACTTTCACACGTGTCCGGCTGTAAGGACACTCATCGATTCCCCTGAAAGTAAAGCTGTGGCACCAAAGAGGGCTGAGTAGAGGGTGGAGACTTTTATCTCCATTGGTTGGTAACAAAGTGTCTCTCCCTCAGCCTGCTTCTCTTTTCATCCTCCTATTGTCACCTTCCATCCCCTGCCCTGCAGTGTCTGTGGAAAGCATGTGAGGTGCCTGGACTTATTAATTCATTCAATGATAATGAGGCATGCCTTTCTCTCCTTACTGGAGTCATGTTAAAGGAAGACAGCTGAGACAGAAAATTGAAGTAAGGGTCAAGATCTCGTAACATAATACTCAAGTTGTCCAGGTTTCAGAAGAAAGTCACTCATGTTACTAAGAACTCAAAAATCTGAATTAGATTTTTAAAAAATCAATAAACTTAAAACTGAGATGACAGAAATTATTCTCTGATAGAGATTTTAAAGCAGTCATCACAAAATTGCTTCACCCAGAAGTTACAAACATACTGGAAATATTTTTTTAACTCTGCAATAAAATACAAAGTCTTAGCAAAGAAATAGGAGGTATAGAGTGGAATCAAATAAAAATTTTAGAACATAAAACTACAATAATGAAAATTAAATTGCAAAAGGTGGTTCTAATAGAGGAAGAGAAGGGATAGAATGAATAGTTTTTGAATCTTAAGAGAGAACAACAAACATTACACAATCGACAAAACAGAGAAAATAAATTTTAAAAAATAAACAGTGCCTGAGGAAACTTTAGACTATATATCGAAAGAGCTAACATTTGTGTCACTTGAGTTCCAGGAGAGAAAAAAAAGGATAAGATTGAAAACTTACTCTAAGAAATAATAGCTAAAATCTTCCCAAATTTGGGAAACGGTGTAAGCTAACAGATCCAAGAAACTACTTTGCTTCTTGGATTAGCTTGTATCACAAACAGAATAAACTGCAAACTATACACACCAAGACACATTATAGTCAAGCTTCTGAAAACTCAGGATGAAGAAAATAACTTGGAAGCAGCAAGAAAACTGACACTGTACATGAAGGTAAAAACAAATTGAATAACAGCAGGTTTATCATGAGAAACCAGGTCAGCGAGGAGAAGAGGCGTGAAATTTTTTAAGAGCTGAAAAAAGATTCTGTCAACCCTGAATTCTATGTCTACTAAAATATATATTTCAAGAGCGAAGGACAAATCAAGACATTTTGGAATAAAGAAAGACTAAGAGGTCTTGTCACCAGCAGATCTGCCCTAAGGATATGGCTAAAGGAAGTTTTCTAATTGTTATAAAATATTGGTAAAGGCAATACATTTTTCTTCCTCTCTTAAATTTTCTAAATTATGTTTGATGCTTGAAGCAAAAATTATAATACCTTCTGATGTGATTCTAAGTTTATGTGGAAAAATATTTAAGACAATTATATTGTAAATGGGTGGTGGTGGAGGAGCATAAATTGTGCTAAAGATTCTACATTTTACTTTAACTGGCAAAATAATGACACCAATTGACTATGATAAGTTATGTACATATAATGTAATATATATATAATAACCAGTAAGAAAGGTTTACATCAGATATACACAATGACACTATGGACAAATTAAAATGAAATTCTGAAAATGGGCAAGTAACCCATAGAAAGGTAGAAAAAAGCAAACAGTAAAATGATTGGGGAAGGAAAAACACAAAACAAAAGTAAAATATCTGACATATTGGTAACTATATTAAATAGAAATCATCTTTTAAAATTATCTATATGCTGTTTGTAAAAAACTCAGATAAACTATAAAAATATAGATATAGTAAATGTAAAAAAATAAAAAAATTATATTATGCAAAGTTTCATAAATGAAAAATATCTGATAAATAAGACTGTAGATCCATATCTCAGTCAATAACTAGAGACAGAGAGGGACATTGTGTAATTATAAAATGGCCATTCCAACAAAACATATTAATCTTAAATATCCATGCACCATACAAAATATTTGAAGTAAGACTAGTATAAGTGAAAGGAGAAATAGGCAAATACACAATGTAAGCTAAAGACTGTATCAGTCCGTTTTCACACTGCTGATAAAGACATATCTGAGACTGTGTAATTTATAAAGGAAAAGGTTTAATGGACCCACAGTTCCATGTGGCTAGGGAGGCCTTACAATCAATCATGGCAGAAGGTGAAAGACATGTCTTACATGGCGGCAGACAAGAGAGAATGAATGAATCAAGCAAAAGGGGAAAATCTTTATAAAATAATCAGATATCGTGAGACTTATTCACTTCCACAAGAACAGTATGGGGGAAACTGTCCCCATGATTCAATTTTGTTCCACTGGGTGCCTCCCACAACACGTGGGAATTATGGGAACTACAATTCAAGGTGAGATTTGGGTGGGGACACAGCCAAACCATATCAAAGATTTTTACACCGTACCTCAGTAACAGATAAAATTATAACATAGAAAATCAGCAGACAACTTACCCAAGATGCTACCATTGGGTAAGGGATCTCTTTTACTCAGTGGGACCTGTCTGTATTATTTCTTACAACTGCCTATAAATTTAATATCACAAAATGAAGAGTTAAAATAATAATGGTAGAAGAAATCATTTGACCATTATATGGAGCCATTTCTGAACCATTGCCAAACTATCATCATTATTATAGCTTTATATTGATTCTTAAAGTTGACATAGTGTGTCATTCTAATTTTTTATTCACAACATTTGTACTGGTTATTCTAGGTTCTTTGTATTACTGTATAAACATTACCATATCCTTTGTCGAATTCTACAAAACACTTATTAGAATTAGGATAGAAATTTTATTGAATCTATAAGTTATTTCAGTGAGAATTACAATTTTAACGTAAGTGACTCTTTTAACACTCTTATACAATGCATCTGTTCACTTACTTAAATCATCTTTAATTTTTCTCCACAGTGTTTTCTGCTTTTTCTCCTTGAGGTCTTGGAGTTCTAGCTGCTAAGGCTGCTTTGCTCCATTACTGAGGAAAGCGTTTTTTGTGATGAAGCCAAAAGTGTTGAAAAGTAATGAACCCCATTTAGCAGCATTTCCACATTTTGATTTCCCTCTAACAATCTGCCAATAGGCAGATTTTTCATTTGCGCCACTGTTTTTAGATAGTTGCTTTTTCTTTTGAATTTTGTGTAGTTATGCTTGTAATTAGCTGGAGGATTGGCCTCTAAGGTGTTTGCAATGCAATAGTAGAACTGGAATGATATGAGTATATTTTGATAATAAAGCTAAAAGGGTTATTTTACATATCGATATTGATTGCTAAAGAAGAAGATTCAAGAATGAGTTCATAGGTTTTGGTTGACAACTGGACTAAGGCTATTGTTAGCAAAAAAGTGAAATAATTCAGAAACAATAGTTTTGGGGTGGGAGATATTAAGAAGTTCGGTTTGAAAAAGTCAAGATTGAGATACCTATTAGATAGTCAATCAGAAATTTTAAGTTGGAATTTTTTTTTATTAAAGAAGGCTTTATTTCAGTGGAGATACCAAAGTTGGAGATAATTTTATGAATCATAAGCATATAGGTAACATATAAAGGCAAAAAAACTGGATGAGGTCACTAAAGGGAGTGGGTGTAGACAGGAAGGGAAGAGATCAAAAGAGACTCAAAGGCTGAGTTCTGAGTCACATAAAAAGCAATATAATAAAATGTCAAAATGTGCTTACGGAAATATGTAAAATGAAAATGTGAGAAGGAATAAATAATCTAGTCTGGAATGTCAAGGAAGTTACTTACACATACCACTTAAAATGAACCTATATGTAGGACAAAAGTTATCCAAGCAAATGAAAGGATAAAGAGCATTCTGGGATGATAGGCTTCAATGAGCAAGGCACAGAGCTTATGGAGAGCATGACTGTTTAGTCATACTACAGGAAGAGTAGGGCAAGAAGTGGTAAATGCAGTGTTGAAGACCAGATAGAACAACTGTTGCACTTCTTTGCCACATTAAGAAAATGTTTTTATCAGGAGAGCTTGTGGTTTTAAAACTATTTCTGAAAGTAGAACTCATTGTATGTAAGTAATCTGAGGTGGAATTTAAATTTATAAAACAAATAAAAGGGGAATTTCCTTGTTGAAATTAGTGCATTCAGGGGAGGAGGAAGGTACAATTTGCTTTATGTTCATTCCAGGTGGCAGCCGCTAAAACATCTTCCAAAAATCTCAAGAATTCATACTTCAGAATTCAGTGAAACAGTCAGGTGCTTTCAATGATAATGATCAAGTTTTCATTTTAAATCTACTGCTTATGTGGGATGAATTTGAATGAAATATTATTGGCAAATTCAGTGAAAAGAAGAGGAGATCAGTTAATAGTGGAGGCAAGAATTGACAAAGGCCAAGAAAATGCAGTGTCTTATAGAAAATTATTTGGAATATTCTTGAGGGCAGTGAGAGCCAGAATCCTATAAGATGAGATGAGATTTCTTCTTTCATCTAAACTAGATCTTGTACATAATGATATAAACTGTGCCACTCAAATAGTTTAAAAAAACCCCTTAATTCATAAAACAGGTGCAAGAGTATCATAGTATCCTCACACAGTGGTAGCCCCCATGTTATCTTCAGGGACTCTGTAGAATCTAACATAACATTTATCTGTAAAGTTTACTGATAGATAGTGTACAGTTTTATGAGTTTAAAAATCACAGTAATTAATGCACTCACCATCACAGCAACAATATAAGACAATCCTATTATTGCCCAAATCGTCTCCTTGGCACTTTGTGGTTAACCTTTCGCCCAGTCCTAGCCTTTTGCAACCATTAATATAACATTAATCCTTCAAATGTTGTCTTTTCCAGAATGTTATATAAATGGAATCATACAATATATAGCATTTTTAAACTGAATCTTTTTGTTTTAATATAGCTCATTTGTGATTCATCTATGTAGTTGCACCCAAAAATAGTCTCTTCCTTTTTGATTGATTGACAGCATTCCATTGTGTAGATACACCAGCTTGTTTACCTCCTCCCTCGCTGTGAGATATTTGGATTGTCGTCAGATTTTGGTGATTACAAATGAAACTACTATAAACATTCAGGTACCAGGTTTTGTGTGTACCTAAGTTTTTATTTCACGTGAGTAAATACCTAGGGCAGAGTCAGATTAGTGAGTAGAATGTTATCTATTCAATTTCACCAAAAAAAAAAAAAATACCAAACTGTTTCTCTATTCTCAAGGGTTTTCACATGACAACAGATGAGTTGTGGTGAGATGCTGTGTAGATCAAAAACCCCCTAAAATATTTATTATTTTACCTTTTATACAGAAGTTTGCCAATCTCTGGCCCAAAATATGGTCCATCTTGGTGAATTTTTTATGTGCACTGGAAAAAAATGAGTATTTTGCTGTTATTTGATGGAGTGTTCTGTAAATGTGAAATAATTCACATTCCTTGTGATATTCAGTCTCCTACATTCTTACCAATTTTCTGTTTGTTTGTTCTATTGATTACTGAATATGTAGTGTTGAAGAGTGTTGATGTTTCCAGTTATAATTGTGAATCTGCCTCTTTTTCCTTTCAGTTTTCTCTACCTTTGCTTTGTGCATTTTGAAGTTCTGTTGCTAGGTACATACCCATCTGGAGTTGTCATGTCATCTTGCTGAATTAAGCATTTTATTGCTACATAATGTCCTTCTTTAATTTCTGATAATATATTTTGTTTTCACTTCAACTTTTCTGTTATTAATAGAGTCACACCAGCCTTCTGTTGATTAGTGTTTACATTCGTTTTACTCTTAATCTTATCCATGCCATCATCTTCAATCTCAGTTTCTTGTAACTAGCAAATAGATAAATATTACCTTTTTAAATTAATAGACTATTTTTAGAGAAGTTTAAGATTTAAAGAAAAAATAAGCAGAAATTTTTACTGAAATGGATTCGGTTTAGGTCCTGTTGCTCACAGCACAAAAAGTCAGTTACTGAAACAATGCATATTACCAGGGAAGAAGGCTTTATTCTTGGGTGCTGTAGCCGAGGAGAACAGGAGATCAGTCTCAAATCTGTTTCCCTGACCAACTAAAATTGGGGATTTATATTGCAAAGAAGGGATGTAGCTACATGCAGGAAAACAGGAATTAGGGAGGGGTACAGAACCATCAAGACAAACATGGGATCTGGCATCCCACCATTGTCCACATGCAGTGACCTTCTAAGTTTCAGCTCCTTGATACTGTCTGTGATGCTACCTGATTGTCAGTTCCCTGAAAGAAACCCAGATAAGACAAATGTAAGTTCTCAATTTTAAGACTGAAAGAATCAGCTTCTATGTTTATCCAAAAAAGTAACTGTCTATGGGACAATTGGGTCGGTTTCAAAATGACAGAGTACTCATATTATCCCTCTTCTCCCCCACAATCCCCTTCATTATTAACATTTTTTCATTAATGTGACATATTTGTTGCAATTGGCAAGACAATATTATTAATTAAAGTTCATAGTTTACATTGGGATTTAGTATTTCTGTTATACAATTTATGGGTTTTTACAAAGGTATAATTGTATGTAGCTATCGTTGCAGTATCAAATAGAATAATTTTTCTGCCTGAAAAAAATTCCTTGAGTTCCATCTGTTTAATCCTCTTTTTTACTGAACCCTTGGCAACCAATAACCTATTTACTGTCTATATAGTTTGGCCTTTTCTAGAATGTCATGTAGTTGGAATTATATAGTATGCAATCTTTTCATACTGGCTTATTTTACTCAGTAATATGCACGTAAGCTTTCTCTATATCTTTTTGTGACTTGGTAGCTCATTTCCTTTTATTGCCAAATAATTTTTCAGTGTATGGATATGCCACAGTTTGTTTATGCATTTATCTTTTGAAGGGCATTTTGTTTTCTTGAAGGTTTATAGTAGTATCTTGTTTGTTCTTACTTTTTAAATGTTTTGACAATCATGAATAAAGCTGCTCTAAATATTTGTATGCAAGGATTTTGTTGTTGGTTTGTCTTTGGTTATGGGTTTTTTTTTTTTTATGAACATACCAAGGAATACGATCACTGGATCATATAGCAAAAGTATATGTAGCTTTCTAAGAAACTGCCAAACTGTCTACTACAGTGGCTGTACTACTTTGCATCCCCATCAGTGACGAATGAATATATTGGTTGCCCCACACTCTTGCTAGCATTTGTTACTTTCAGTGTTTTGGGTTTTAGCGATTCTAAAAGGCGTGTAGTGGTATCTGGTTATTTATTCTTAATTTTTAATCCAGTATGACAACCTCTGTCTTGAAACAATAATTTAAACAAGTGATAATGTATTGTTAGTGTTTGATATAAATCTATTATCTCACTGGCTGTTTGCAATATAGTCTATCTGCTCTTCGTTACTTTTTTCCACTTTTGGTGCTTTTTAAAAATTAAATGGCATTTGCAAACTACCTATCTGAGAAGGAATTAATAACCTGAATATATAAAGACCTCAAACAACTCTATAGGAAATAATCTAATAATCCGATTAAAAAATCAGCATAGATATTTCTCAAAAGAAGATATACAAATGGCAAACAGGCATATGAAAGGTGCTGAACATCACTGATCATCAGAGAAATGCAAGTAGAAACTACAATGAGCTATCACCTGACCCCAGTTAAAATGGCTTAATGCAAATAAAAACTACAATGGGCTATCATTTGACCCCAGTTAAAATGGCTTTTATGCAAGAGACAGGCAATAATAAATGCTGATGAGGATGCAGAGAAAAGGGAAGGCTTGTACACTGTTGGTGGGAATGTAAACTAGTGCAACCACTATGGAGAACAGTTTGGAGATTCCTCAAAAAACTAAAATCAGAGCTACCATATGATTCAGCAATCCCACTGCTAAGTAAACATACAAAAGAAATGAAATCGGTATACAGGAGAGATATCTGCTATCTCATGTTTGTTGCAGCACTGTTCACAATAACCAAAATTTGGAAGCAACCTACGTGTCCATCAACAGAGGAATGGATAAAGAAAATATGGTACATATACACAATGGAGTACTATTCAGCCATAAAAAGACTGAGATTCTGTCCTTTGCAACAAGATGAATGGAACTGAAGATAATCATGTTAAGTGAAATAAGCCAAGCACATAAAGACAAACATCATATGTTCTCACTTATTTGTGGGATCTAAATATCTAAACAATTGAACTCATGGACATAGTGAGTAGAAGGATGGTTACCAGAGGCTGGGAAGGGTAGTGCCAGGCTAGGGGAGAGATGGAGATGATAAATGGGTACAAAACAAAATCATTAGAAAGAATGAATAAGATACACTATTTGATCATACAATAAGATAACTATAGTCAATAGTAACTTGTGTTTGTTTTGTTTTGTTTTGTTTTTTTGAGACAGAGTCTCGCTCTGTCGCCCAGGCTGGAGTGCAGTGGCACAATCTCGGCTCATTGCAAGCTCCACCTGCCAGGTTCACTCCATTCTCCTGCCTCAGCCTCCTGAGTAGCTGGGACTACAGGCACTCGTCACAACGCCCAGCCAACATTTTGTATTTTTAGTAGAGACAGGGTTTCACCGTGTTAGCCAGGATGGTCTTAATTTCCTGTCCTCGTGATCTGCCTGCCTCAGCCTCCCAAAGAATTGTGTGTTTTAAAATAACTAAAAGAATGTAACTGGATTGTTTGTAACACAAAGGATAAATGCTTGAGGGGATGGATACCCCATTCTCCATGATGTCATTATTTCATATTACATGCCTGTATCAAAACATCTCAGGTACCCCACAAATATATACACCTACTATGTGTCCACAAAAAATTGTAAAATAAATAGATAAAAATTTTAAAATGAATTGCCTATGTTTTACAATTTCTTTTTAATTCTACTTTTGGCTTATATTTATATCCTTTTAGTTTTTCAGCATTTTCCCTAGACTAAGCCTCTACCAACCACTAAATTGTACTCTGTATATATAATTTTGTCATTTCAAGAATGTTATATAAAAATTATTGAAGTCATGAGTACATATTATACATATTAATACATACAGTGTACTACTTATGCCATAGTACATATTAGTACATATACTGTACTATGGCATGTATACTCATGTCATTTCAGTACATGTGCACTATATGTACTAGTGTGTATCATAAATAGTACATAGTTAATTACCTGAATCTACCTTCAAATATTTTAGCTTTTCATGTGTCATATATAGATCTTAAAATAGTATAATTCCAATTCCTCTTCCCATTCTTTGTTGTATTTAGTCATATGCTTTACGCTTCCATAGTCTATAAACCTATATCATCATTGCTTTTTGATTTAAAAAGTCATAAAATAATTTTATATTTACAATTACATATGACATTTTCAGCTTTCTTTCTTTCTAGATTTCTTTTTCTGTGCTTCCTTTAATATTTCTTGTGTGCAGTGCTGTTGGCATGGACTCCTTCAAGGCTTTGATTGTCTGAAAAGTCTTTATTTATTCCTCTTTTATAAAAGACATTTTTTCCTGGGCCTAGAAATCTCTGTTTGTAGATATTATTCTATTATTGTCTGGCCTTCAGAATTTGAAATGAAAAATCTGCTTTCATTTTTTATTCTACATTTCAGTATATAAAATGTTTTTTTTTTCTGGATACCTTCAAGATTTTCTCTTTTTCATCTTCAGCAATTTCAATACGTCTAGAATTTCTTGTTTGTTTTGTTTTGTTTTTAATTATTCTGGAATTATATTAGCTTCTTGAATCTGTAATTTATGGTCTTATTATTTTGAAACTTCTGAGGTATTATTTCTTCAAATAATTCATCTTCCTCTTGCTTTCTTCCTACTGTGGAAGTCCAATTATTCATATGTTATTTGATATTATTTTATGCCTTTTCCATTCTCTCTTCCTTTTTAACTCTGTAATCTTCTTCTGTTTCTATTTGTATAGAGTCTATTGATCTTTCTTAAATTCACATATACACTATATATATATTTCATTTTATTAGACTTTTATGGATTATAAATTTGGCTTTTTAATAATTTATAAATTATTGTATCATATTAAAATATTGACTTTTCTATTTTAAACCAAAATTATTTTGGATAATTTTACCTTACATAATTAATGGGTGACATATTCCTGAGAGTTATCTATGAATTACATTTTTGTATATGTAAATGTGTATATATATGAAATTTAATAAATGAATATTTTTCCTTTCAGTAATAACCTCTTCTATTAATACTGTTCATAAATTACTTTTTTAACATATTAGTTAAAAAAAATTAATCCCACCATGTAACATTTTGTTGAGGGGACAATTGTTCTTGTGCCATAGTCTCATTTTCAGTGGTTAAAGGGTTGTATTTAGGGTTCACTTAAAATGCCTTAATAGAAAGTCACCGCTAATCATATTTCAGCAACAGTCTCTTTACTGCAACTTATTACTCTATGTTATGTTCTAGTAACTGCAGAGTTAAATGATTTATGAATATCAAGTAAGAATTCCACTCTAACCTACAATCATTGGAACACATCTTGAGTGACATGCTGTGTTCTATCAGTTGAAAGCCATCGACAGTTTAAATGTAATGCAATCCAGAATCTGTATGCAGGCTGACAGGAGGCTGGAGGCCATCCCCTCCAAGGAATAATTAATAGAGCAGAAAGAGTCAAAGTCAAGATTCAGTGTAGATGGGATAGTACTTTCTAAATATCTGCAATATATTTTCTGAGGAGAAGGGAGTAGACACTATAATGTTTAAGAGAACTGAACTAGTATCATAGATATGAATTCCAGTAAGCACTATTTATCTCTATTAAAAATACTTTTTAAAAAGATTAGAGCTCCTCAAACATTGAATAGCCTGCCTTCTTAAAGTAGTGGATTTCCAGTCACTAGTAGAGTAAAAATAGAGTCTGGATAACTACCTAACCAGAATCTCAGCTCCTATATAATTTCTAAGCTTCCTAACTACCTCCTACCTCTAAGAGTCTTGGTAGAGAAAGAATGCTAAATAATAATTGAATATAAAACAATTTAACAAATAAGTCCGAGAAACTATGTGTTACTATTTAGCAGAATCCAGAGGATGTGGGCATTTCTTAAATGAAGTATGAGTTAAATTGGACCTTGAATATTTGACAACATTTGAATAAGGTAACAAGGAATGGCAGAACAGGGTATTTTGTGTACAAAATGTCTGAGTTAGGGCTGTTTGTTGTATGAAACAGAAGGAAACTCTGGATAACATAAGCAAAAGGAGAACTGATTGGATGAATATGGAGTAATTTAGTAAATCAAGTGAGAAAAGGTCAGAGATAAGGCAGCTGTGAAGACATTGGTGGCAAACTCAAAGGCGATCTCTTTGGGCCATTACATTTAATGTGATCATTTTTACCATTATTTCCCTGTGGTACCCATCTCAAAATTTAAATTCCCCCCAAAATGTCTGCAAATTAAGAAATTAAGAAACATGGTCCCAAATAATGCATGGGTCAAAGAGGATATCACAATAAAAATCAGAAAATATTCTGAGGAAAATAAAAATTAAAAATATGACATCAAAATCCACTAGATACAGCTAATAATGTGTCTAAAGGGCCATATTTAGAACTATACAAAGTTGAAGTTAGTTATCTAAAATTTTATCTCATACAGCCATTAAAAGAACATCAAATTAAACTCAAGGAAATAAAGGGATTGAAAATAAACAACATGTATTATTGAAAAGAAGGCAAATATAAAATAAATTTAATTAAAAAGCCAAAATTTGTCCTTTGAAATGAGTATTACATTTTAACAAGAATGATAAGAAAAGAGAGGCAAAAAACACAAATTATCAATATAATATTAGTAATAGAAAAGAGAATATATCTCAAATATGTAGACATCAAAATATACAATGGAGATATTATTAACAATTTTATTCTGATAATTTTGAAAGCTGAGGTAGATTACATAAAATAATTTAAAATAATCTAATAAGAGTAAAGGAGAAAAAATATATAACCACTTGAATAGTTGCAGAAAAAACATTGATTAAAAATTAATACCCTTCATGATGAAAATGCTCAGTAAATTAGAGATTAAAAAGAGCTTTTAACTTTCACAGTGAGGTTAAGAACAAGAGAAGCGTATATACGTTTATCAGTTTAACTTACCATTTTCTTAGATATTCCAGTCACCATGACATGACAAAGGGAAAATTGACAAATATTGTATTTTAAAAACTCTCATAAATGTGCACATAAAAAATTAAAATATATATTTGGCATAAGCCATCATAAGATAAAAATTGAGTTTCATGTAATCACAATAAACAAATAGAAAACTAAACATAAAATACAATTCAAGATATTACCATATAACTATTAATAAATCTAGCGAACTATGTTCAAGACCTCGCCACCAAAAACTATAAAATAGCAAAAATAATTAAGATATAAATTTAAAAGGGTTGTGCCATGATAATAATTTGTAAGACTCAATATTAATACATGCTGTCCTCTTAATTGGCCAATAGATTTTTTTAAAGTTCCAATCAACCTATCAGTATTTTATTTTTGTGGGAATTGAAGTGCTAATTCTAAATTTTGTATGAAAATATAAATGACCTAGAATAGCCAAGGTATTCATAAAGAAATAAATGCTGGGAAATTTAAGCTATTACATAATCAGATAATATTATAAAATTACAATAATTAAATTATTATAAATGTTGGAGTAAGGATATAAAAACGGCCCTATTTATCTGCCATTACTATATTTGATGGCATCTATTGTTTTGCCAGCATGCTCACAGCAGTTTTATTCATAATTAGCAAATCCAAGTGTTCATCTGCAAAAGATAATATTCCTACAATTAGATACTGCACAGCAGAGCAAAAAGACTAGTGCTATATTACATGAATGAACTTCAGACATATTGTTGTCAAAAATGATATAAAAGGGTATATATCTTATGAACACATTTATATAAACTTCAAAAATATACAAAAATATCCTATGATAATAGAAATCAGAATATTGGTTATCTTATGGGTAGTGACTGGAAGAGAGCATAAAGCAGTTTCTGTGGTGTAGGAAGTCCTCTGTATCTTTAGATAGGGGATAGTTATAGAAGTTTCTATAGGTGTAAAAATTTATAAATGTGGACCCCATACTTGTGTACCACATATAAATAACACATCATTACATGTTGTTTTCTGTGCTTTGGAAATGCGTCTAATGTTACTAGTCTCTTTATAATATTTTTTAAATTTGACATACAAAAAGCTGTGTTATTAATGTATACAACATGATGAGTTTAGCGATAAATATACACCTGTGAAACCATCACCACAATCTATGCCACAAACCTATCTATCACCTCTAGAAGTTTTCTCCCATTCTCTTATAAATATTATTTGTGATAAGAACACATGACATAAGATCTACCCCCTTAGCAAATGTTTAAGCATGCAATGCAGTATTGTTGACTTTTTTTAAATTACACGGAGTGGAGATTGATTGCCCCAGGTTTGCCTCATGGTCACTGCCTAGCTTGAGCAGGACAAATCAACCTGAGTAAAAGTCTAAGAAAACCACAGCAAGGAAAGAAATTTCTCAAGGAGATTTAAAGAATTGTTTCCAAGAAAATAGTAGGGATATTACGCAGGCAAAACAATAGATGGCCATCAAATATAGTAATGGCAGATATTAACAATAACTGGTCTTTACATCCTAAGTAACCATTAAATATATTCTATCTCATTTAAAACTAACCACAATCCTATGAGCAAGTACTATTTTTTTTTCATATTTTCCATTTAAGGTCATTAAAACACAGAGAGATTAAGTTTTGTTTAAGCCTACCCAGCCGCTTAGAGGCAGATTTGGGACTTGAATACAGATGACTTGTTTGGAGGTCTACATTTTGAACCTCTATGCTATGCTGGATCACAATTATGCATTACATGTTCAAGAGTGTTGAAGAAGACAAGACAGAAAGAAGCAAAAGAAAGCACGGCTGGGGGTAAGGAACACATGGAGGCATTAAACTATTTCATTCTTCCTTTCATTCTGCTTACTGAAGGGTTTCCAACTCTCGATTTTATAAATCAGAAGCAAATTTATGTCTGCAAATTCACTAAATCCTGAGCGATTATAAACATACATGCACACACATTATGGCTTCATTTTTAGTGATTTATCACATATAATTGGAAGTTTAGAGCTGTATTCTTTCTCAAGTTGAGAATTTCCTTTTTTAAAATTCAGAGGCTTCAATATTTGTGTTACCAAAACACTAATTTTGCTGTTCGTGCAAAGATTAGAACTGCTACATGAAAGTGCATAAGATACCTGAGAAAAATCTCATTTCAGGTCCCTCATCATAATATTGAATAGGGTCACATAATTGAAAAGTTATGTAAGCATAGCAAGTGTTATAGGGTGATGGCACAATGAGATACCAAACTTATCTTCCTGCTTGCAAATCCAGGCCATTTCACAGTGGGAAAGATAGCAGTTTTGAAAGGGACACAGAAGAAATCTTGTGAAAGAAAACATTCTGCAATGGTAAGTATACCAATGCCCTCAGGAGTCTGTATCAACAGTCATAGTTCAATCTAACCAAAACAAATAGTATAGAACACGAAAAGGTAATGTCAAATAAGAGGCTTTATCGAATTGGCTTTCGAAACAGATAAATGTGCAAATGCAAAGCTGATGAAAAGAAATGTTTGTTACTACTCATTGAATGGATCAATAGCAAGCTGCTAAGTCCAATTTTCTAATGGCAAGTTCTCAATATAATTCATGACCTGTGTTTTTTAAAAAATATACCATCGGAAGTCTAGGTTTCAGTGAAGTTAAGAGTTATACTTACATATTATTAATACACTTGCTGCTGAACGCTAACTCAAATGAAATTGTCATTTTCCTCAAAGGCTCCTAAACTTTATGGCCTTTCAATATTTTGGCATTTGTTTCATCCGGTTCTACTTAACATAGTCTGACTTTTTAAAAGTTGGCTAAAACCATAGCACAAACTTACGACCTTTAGTAATCTTTACAACTTAGATAAACTTTCATGTGTTCCTTTGTGGTCAAACAGCTTCTCAAACTCATTTCCATACTGATGTCAATAATCTCATTCCTACCCATCCAGAGGTAACTTGGAGAACAAGGTCAATAAATATCCACATAAAAAAAGTCTCTCATAGGGAACTACAATGGGTGATAGAAATGAGATGAAAACAGAATGAATAATCATAGGATTTAAAAATATATCATTTCAATAGAATATTGAAAAACATATCTGGTACAATAAAGAAAGGGAATTTTTGCAAAAGTAATTTGATTCATTTTTTTCTATTCTCAGTTATTTTATCATGTGATGTCTTTCCCCAGGGTAGGAAGCAATAACAGAACTTACTTATCAAGGGAAGAGAATCTTTTATATATAGGTAAGATATTCCCCTGGTGTGGAAGAAGCCAGAATAACCAACTGCTTTTATACATTTTAACTAGCTCTTTTGAGATTGTTTTCCTTTCCTAACCTTTGAAGAAAGTTCCCATGATGGTACAGACCTACCCAGCAGAAGCCTTGGGAAGGAAGACACTGCTTAACCCTCAATCTTGGGAATCCTGGAGAAGAAAAGAACACACATCCTATAATAAAATGAATTCGTATAAAACAGACATCAATAAAAAAGAAAATGCTATAGAACAAAGAAAGCAATAGAGTTATAAAAGAAAGTAAGCTGAGGCCACATAAAGAAGAAAGAGCAATATATGGAGTAAACAGGCAATAAAATGACTTCCCAAAGTTTCATAAAATCTCCAAGCTAGTTAGCAGATATTGACATGAGAGAAAAAAGAAGAGTGGTCCCTGTTTAATATCCACTATCATATGAGTGGCCTTTTAGGAATTAAGAAGGAAGGAGACAGAAAGTAGGATAGAAGGAGAGAGGGTAGGAGGAAGAGAAGAGTGGGAGGTGGGGGTTGGGAGAGAATAATCTTGGGTATTATAAAAATGAAAGAAAAACCCTCTTTCTGGGACTGCAGAAATGTTCAGACACATATATTTAGCACGTATTCAGTAAATCCATAATTGGAATCTTCTATATGCCAGACACTGGCTAAATTATGAAATCCAAAAATAAAATATTGCTATAATTGGTCTCAAAAGACTATGATCCAGATTCTGAGTCCTCGCATTAGAAGAAAAAAGGCCCAGCTCTAGACAGATGTAGTCTTAAAAAAAGAACTTGGCAATTGCTTTTTAATGGGTATTATGGGTATTTGTCTAAAAGCTGAACCAGATAATCCTCAAGATATCTTCTTTAAGAGGAAGAAGGATTGAAAGAGAGTTGTACATTGAAAGTTTTACCAATTGAATCTTTTAGAGAGTTTACAAATTCTCAATTTAGTATTATACATATGGTGTTTGAAGACGGTCATATTTAAATAATTCAGTCTCAACATCTCTGCCTTATTCTTCCTGTTTTTATTCACATTTCCAGCCTAAATTGGTGCTTTAATTCAGAAGCAGGCAAATTTGAGTAACTATAATATATTTATTTTAAATTGCATGCAGAATAACATATATTGGTGTAGGAGGGTAGGGGATAAACACTCTAGAATGAGACAGACTTAAGATTTTATCTAAATTCTGCTATTCACTCAATATGGAGCCTTCAGTAAGTTGTTTAATTCTGTACATATTCTGCATATTTCAATTCTTTATAATACTGGAATAATAAATCTATGATGTCCACAGTACCAGATATATTAATACCCAAACAGTGTTACCCTCGTATCTGTGACAGAATAGACCCTCAGAAATATGGTTAATAAAATCAATTTGTCAAAGGGATACCTGCTCTCCCAGGTTTATTGCAGCAATATTTACAATAGCCAAGATATAGAATCAACCCAAGTGTCTAACAACAGATGAATAAATAAAGAAAATGTGGTGCATATATACAATGGAATACTATTCAATCACAAAAAGAATGAAATCCTGCAATTTGCAATAGCATAGATGAACTTGGAGGACATCATGTGGGTGAAATAAGCCAGATACCAAAAGACAAATACCATATAATCTCATTCATATGTGAATTTTCTTTAAGAGTTGGTTTCATAGAAGCAATGACTATAACAGTGGCTACCAGAGACTGGGGATAGGTAGTGGAAGGTAAGAAGGGGGAGAGGTTGGCCAAAATGTACAAAGTGACAATTAAAAGGAATAAGCTCTGGTATTTCATTGCATAGTAGGGTGACGATGGTTAACAGTAACGTATTGTATATTACAACGTAGATAGAAGAGAGGCTTTTGAATGTTCTCACCACAAAGAAATGAGAATGTATAATTTATCAATAATAATACAATAATAATAATAATAAATTATTTTAACATCTTTTGCAAGGCACATCTATTGATGACAGAGTCTCCCATTTTGTCTACAAATGTTTCTCCCTTACTTCTAAAAGATATATTCACTCTAAGAAATCTTATAGAATTCTAAGTTTCTAAGTTGTTTTAATTACCTTTTTTTTTTAGTTTGTTGTTGTTGTTTTAACTTTCAAAACTTTAAATATTTCACTGTACTCTCTTGTTGCTTGTATAAGTTCTGAAGAGAAGGCCAATGGAATACTTATCTTTGTTCCTATATAAAAAGGTGGCCCCTGACATCTCTCATTCTGTTTTCTTTCAAGATTTCCTCTTGCTGTAATTTTTCTGCAGGTTGAATATGATGTACCTAGGTATGTATTCATTGTTATTTATCCCACTTTGTGTTCTATGAGCTTCCTGGATCTGTGGTTTGATGTCTGTCATCGATTTTAGAAAAAACTCAGTTATTACTTCAACAAATTCTTCTGTTCCTTCTTTCTTCTTCTTTTGGAATTCTCATTGCAGAAATGTTACACCTGTTGTGATTTTTAGAGTTCTTGGATATTCTGTTGTATCTCTCTTATTCTCATTTGTCTTTGCATTTCAGTTTTCAAAGTTGCTATTACCATATCTGTAAGCTCACTAGTTCTTTCCTCAGTCATGTATAGTCTATTAATGTGTCCATCAAAGGTGTTTTCAATGTCTGGTTACAATGCTCTTTTAATCTTTAGAATTTCCTTTTGATTCTTTCTTAAGAGTTCCTACCTCTCTGCTTATATAAATCTTCTGTTCTTATGTTTATCTACTTTATTCATTAGACTCTTTAGCATATTAATCATAGTTATTTTAAATTCCCTATTTATATTTTCAAAATCTCTGCCATAATGGAGTCCAGTTCTGATGCTTTTTTTGCCTATTCAGACCATGTTTTTGATATCTTAGTATGCCATGTGATTATTGGTTGAAAGCTGAACATGATGTACTAGGTTAAAGGAACTGAGATGAACAAGTCTTCAATGTGAGGTATTTTTTAATCTTTTTTATTTGATTTTAAATTAAGTTCTAGGATACCTGTACAGGATGTGCAGTTTTGTTACATAGGTAAACATGTGCCATGGTGGTTTTCTGCACCTATCAACCCATCACCTATTAAGCCTCTCATGCATTAGCCGTTTCTCCTAATGCTCTCCCTCCCTACACCCTGCCTACAGGCCTCAGTGTGTGTTGTTCCCCTCCCTGCATCAATGTGTTCTCATCGTTGAGCTCTCATAAGTGAGAACATGCAGAGGTCTTATGTTTATCTGGCTAAGAGTTTACTGTGTTTACTGTTAGCTATAGCTATAGGTTTCAAAGGCAAAATTTTTCTCTAGTGTTCTTGTTTTTGTCTCCCTTGGTTTTTGTTTGTTTGTTTGGTTTTGTTTGCTGTTTCTAGTGACTTCTTAAATACTCTCTGGCTTGTTCAGTTCTTTGAGTTGTAATCCTTTCATATAAAAGCCTCTGGGTTTTAACCTTCACAACTGCTTTGCTGTCCTCTTCCCACTGCCCCTACCTTCTAGTAAGACATTAAGACTGGTGGGGACTGGAGTTAACTATTTCCAGTTGCCCATGTGGGAGGCTGGAGGGAGCTAGAGTTAGGTATTTTCTACATTCATGTAGAAGATTGGAGAAGTTCAAGTTGGGCACTTCTTTTCCCCCTGGTCAATGAGGCTCTGGTAAAACCTGAGGTGGTCAGGCTCCAGGGAAATAGTTTATCTTGAGGGCATGCAAGTGTTAAAGAGAACAAAATACATTGGCTATATTTCAAAATAATTACTTTTTCCCTCCTGCTGCCTGAAGGAGTCGTCGATTTTTCTCCGATGTTTACTCTGAGAACTGGATGGGACTCCTAGAGGTAAAATTCAGGAAAACACTGGGGCCATTTTGAGACCAGCCACCAATGGAATTTTTAAATCTCAAGCTTGTCTATACTGGGGTATATAATTGATGAACCCAAGGGGTTCATCAATTATAGCTGAATTTTTCTATCCCAGTACTGACTCCAGTGGTGGGGTTCTGGTCCCAGGCTTTTGCTCTAGTTAGCTGTGATTCTCTGTATCTGCCTGTTTTTCCAATTTTGGAGGCAGTGTTTTGTCCTGTGACCTCAATTTTCTGATGGATGTATTATAAGAACAGTTGTTGATTTTCCATTTGTTCATCTTTTCTGCTTTTTGGTTGTAACCACAGGACTGACAACTTCCAGGCTTCCTACCTGCCACATTGGAAACCAGAAATCTCTCTTAATTTTTTACACCCTCCAGTATTCACAAAGTCTTCTCCTTCCCATTTGCCTTCATTTTCCTTTTCCCAAGTGATTATTTGTTCCTCAGGGTTAACCATGATTGATCATTTTGATGTATCTTCCTCTTCAGAGTTGCAGACACTTTCCTCCCCAGCTGCTGTAACTCATGGAAACAAGTCCCTGTTCTAATGAGAGGATCATGACCACTTCCATTTTTACCCAAGGTAGCTGTGTGGTCATTGCTTCCTTGTCTTATTAGTGCCTGAATGTTCCAGATCAGATCCTGTTCTGGAAAGAAATTTAGAAGTCCAATGCCCTGGAAGGGCAACCTCATTTCCCAAACAGGAAAGCAGTGCTTAATATGTTGCTGTTATTTTTATCCACTTCACTCTTTGTAGACACATGACTTTTACCTATGCCTGTTAAAAGCATAGCAGGTCTTTCTGGGTCATGGAAATTCACTTAAATGTGCAAATGAACTTTATTTTTATTTTATTTTTGATTATCACCTCTACCTATCCCTCACTCTATAGTATTAAGGCAAATATCACATTAAGCTTAAGAGTGTATGAAAATGTCTTTGTTAGTAGAAGAATGTAATCATAGTGAACACGAACGAAGATATTTTCTGTTATGATACAGTCATCTTTATTGGCTAAATCTCTTTCTGGAATATATTATTATACCCTACTTTCTTTGGACCATTTAGAATTGGTGGTGGAGTGCAGAGAAGTTTGGTCATGTCTAAGGTAATTGCACGACTGTATAATTTATTTCCAAGCAAGGATGCTTTTGAGAGAGGAAAAAATGATCTTGATCAGTCTGGATGTTGGAGCACGTGGAATAAATGGGAAGTATTCTGGATTAACTAGGGCTTTTGTTGACTCTATTTCTTACTTCACCCCCAAGGAAATGGAACTGATTTCAAATTCTTAGAGCTTTCTTGGGCAAGGCAGAAGCTCTTCCTGCCTCAGCTAGTTACTTATTTGCAACTCAAGGAGACAATGGTTTGCTAAAAAAGAGAAGTCAGTCAGATCAATATGAGAGCAAAATTGACACTGGGAATCTGTGTCCTATTTAAACAGGAAAATAAATTCATCCACTGCAGATGCTGCAAGTCATGGCAAAGCTTCATAGAAAACAAAATATCTGTGCAATTCCCTTCTATTCTGAATAAGTTACAAGAAGAGATTAACAAGATCTATTACAACACAAAGTCAGCAATACTATGTCTCTCTCCCCCAACATCACCTGTGGATGGGAACATTATTCAGTTTTCTTTCCCAACCAGCCATGTTAATGTACTTCAAAATGTATTGGTTATTAAAAGAATGATTTAAGACTATACCTTTATTTTTAAATCTACACGAGGGGTCCCCAACTCCTGGGTCACATAGTCCACGGCCTGTTAGGAACCAGGCCACACAGCAGGAGGTAAATGGCAAGTGAGCACTAGTGAGTGAAGCTGAGTTCCACCTCCCGTCAGATTCACGGTGACATCAGATTCTCACAGGAGCCCGAACCCTATTGTGAACGACGCATGTGAGGGATCTCGCTTGTGCGCTTCTTATGAGAATCTAATGATAAATGTAATGTGCTTGAATCATCCCAAAACATCCCCAGGTCCTCTCACCCCATCCATGGAAAAATTGTCTCCCATGAAACCAGTCCCTGGTGCCAAGAAAGTTGAGGACTGCTGATCTATATACAGTCGGAAAAATAATAGATTTTTCTGGCAGTCTACATATAGGTGACAAAAATTATGTTAAATGTTTAACACTAAAGTCCAACAAGCCAGTATACCTAAAACTCATGTTTGCTTTTTGAGGGAAAATAGTCTTCTTTTAATCACAGTCTCTATATTCTCAGAACCCACCAAGATGCCTGGCACAGAGTAGGCAACCCATATATATGTTATCATGGGTATTGACAAATGAAGTGATGATAGGGAGGCATTAACAAATTTAGCGTGGCTTGAGCTGTGTGAACTGTGTACTGGCATTTTTTTGTTTTGCAGGAATATCACATAGGAAGGTATTTCCATTTTAGTCCTAATACCACCTAAATTCTTTTTTAAGTGACTGAAAAAATTAGCCACAATATTTCTACATTATAGCTTAGCATAAGGATTCATCTATATAGACCCACCATTCCAGGATCCAGATGGGTGGCTAAATTCATTTCGTGGTGACCTCTGAACAGCTGTCAGTAATAATTTCTAATGACCACAGTTGATTTTCCTAGACTGTTTCCCGACTCTATCATTTTGCGCCCATCTGTGGGAATGGCAAAGAGCCCACAAGCAAGATGGCAGGTTATCAGCCATCTGGAACAGGTAGGGGGAGAAGGGTTAGTTAAGCAGAGATGAGAGAACTCTGCTCATAGCTTCTAGGCAGTGTCATAGCACAGTAGCACTTTGGCCCCTTTGCAACCCTCTCAGCAGCATTCGTGGCTATTAAGAATCAGGGACTAAAACAAAAATGCAAAAGAAAAACCAAAAACAAACCAACTTATTAAGAATAGCATAGGCCATGTGCAGTGGTTCATGCTTGTAATCCTAACACTTTGGAAGGCTAAGGCAGGAGGATGGCTTGAGCCCAGGAGTTTCAGACTAGCATGAGCAACACAGTGAGACCCTGGCTTTACCAAAAAAAAAACAAATTTTTTTTTTAAATCATCTGGGCATAGTGATGCATACCAGTAGTTCCAGCTACTTGGGAGGCTGAGGCAGGTTTGCTTGAGCCTGGGAGGGAAGGTTGTAGCGAGGTATGAGTGTGTCATTATACTGCAGCCTGGAAAACAGAGTGATACCCTGTTTCTCAAAACAAAAACTAAAACAAAAGAAAACAAACAACAACAACAAAAAAAGCAAAGAAGCATAATGCAGTTTGAGTTAAGGGCAGAAACTAAGAATCATTGGCAAATAACTTCTGATTTTATGGGTAAAGAAACTGAGACCTAGTGAGAGGAAAGAATTTTTCCATTTCTTCCACAATATTGTAAATCTAACTGATCAAGGCACATGAAATATGTATCTTTTTTAGAAAACTTGCTCTATTAAGGCAAGGATTTTTGCCAGCTTTTCTCAGTTAAATATTTCTATATATAATAGATATTTGCCAAACATACCTGAAAGATCTGTGCAGGCTTATATAGTGGTTAAGAAGTCAAATTCTGAGATATAAATCTGAATAGCTTACGTGATCTTGAGCAACTGAACCTCTCTTAAGTCTGAAATGGAAGTCCAAATAGAATATGCATGCAAAATATCTTACACATCCTGGCACACAGGAAGTACTCAATAAATATTCTCCATGAACAATGGCCATTATAATCACCATATACTTTCTCACAGACACAGATTATATTATGACTAAACTGAGTTTTCATTTGTCTGTAACACAGACTTTAATAGTGAGCCAAAACAATATGATGGATTACAGATTTCATGTTTAGAAATAAATTTGTCTGGTTTCACACTATTTATTGAAGCAGAAGAGTTCTTTGGTAATAAATACAAACATTGTCAGAAATCTTCCTCCTACAAGATTTTACAATATTAATTGCTGAAGAAGGACACTGGGTTCCATTTAAAAAATACATTTCCTAATGTTATTATATAGCTACATATTTTAGTAACACAAAGTGATTAAGGAGTATACAAGACAAATGATTCAAATTAATTCTCAATTCTGTCTAGAATATCCCCATGAGCCAAAAAAAGTAAAATATCCAGATATCTAACTACAGAACAATGGTTAATAGAGATTAAATTTTAAAATATACAGACAAAAATAGCAGATGGAAAAGAAAAGATGATGCTTATACACTGACACATACAAAAAGCACAGAAAGTTGAGGGGAGCCTCTTCATCCATTAAAAACAGAATGCATTTTTCTGGAGAAAGAATCCATTAAAAACAGAAAGCATTTTTCTGGGGGCCAGATTTGGGAGGAAATGCATGGGAGAGATGGAGAGAAGAGGTATAAAGTACTACAGAAAACAAAGATCTGGAATTGAAAGTTAAAGAGAATGACCCCAAATTGCTACTGTTAACATATTCGGTATCTCTGTTTTCAGCACTTAGATCACTGTGTAATCATTACCTTAAGGCATGGGCTCAGAGTCGCTCCGTTTTCCACCCACCACATAACTTGGGGCTTGCTACCTCTAGGACTAGCAAAGAGTTTTACCAGGAAAAGGTCACCAGGCAATGGTTATGTGAATAACCTGGGAGTCAGATGAACCCGAGTCTGTGTCCTGACTCTATCACTTTCTAACTATTTGTCCTTGGGTAAACTTCTCAACTCCTTTCTTGTAAATAGTAATAATAATAATAGTATACCTACTCTCATAGAACTATTGTAAAAGACAACTCAGGGCCGGATGTGGTGGCTCATGCCTGTAATCCCAGCACTTTGGGAGGAAGAGGCAGGCGGATCATGAGGTCAGGAGTTTGAGACCAGCCTGACCAACATGGTGAAACCATATCTCTACTAAAAATATAAAAATTAGCCGGGTATGGTGGCATGTGCCTGTAATCCCAGCTACTCAGGAGGCTGAGGTAGGAGAATTGCTTGAATCCAGGAGGCGGAGGTTGCGGTGAGTGGAGATCATGTCATTGCATTCCAGCCTGGGTGACAAAATGAGACTCCATCTCAAAAAAAAAGAACTCAGACGAGGCAAGGACAACTTGACACAGTACTGGCACATAGTAAGTGTACACTTACTCACATATTGTAATTACTGAGCAAACATCCTTGATGTTAGTTCAAAAGAAGATAACATGTATAATTCAAGGATATTATCTTCCACAGCACTTTTCTGCCACTCTTGAACATTTAGCCCTAAAGGGGGCAACACAGTGTAGAAGGAACACTAACAATATGACCTTGTTAAGTCACTTAACTTCTCTAAGCTGTCCTGCCTTCGTTGACTTATCTTGCCTCAAAAGATTGTAGTGAGATCACAATATGAAGATGCAGGAGACCATTATAAAACCACAATTCAAAACCTATAAAGTGATGGGTGTTATAATCAGTCCAGGAATACACATGAACAAAATGAACACGTCTGCATTCCAGAAATTCCGTATGTCAAAGGCATTTACAACGCAATATTAGTTTACAAATGTTAGTACTGGGCTAGGCACAGTGGAGACTAATAAGCTCATAACCTAAAATGAATTACTAATATTCAGCACAGGGGGCAAGATGACGGACTAGATGCAGCCAGGAGGAACATCTGCTAACTGAGGACCGGGACGCCAGGAAGACTGGCCTGCTCTGAGCATATCTTCAGAGGGAAGTCATTGACAGTGGACAGAGGGAAGACACAGATGCTGGGCTGATGGGAGAGGAAGCTGGGAAGCCTGAATGGGGCTACTGCACACCAGGACTCATTCGTGTCCCCCACTGTTTCTTGGGGAAGGAGTCAGTTTAATAGGCAAACAGCAACCTGCTTTCACCATGGGCCTCTGTAATCTCAACAGAAGAAGACTCCACGACCAACATAGACACTTGAGTTGGCAGACAGAGCAGCTTAGAGAAGTGGTAGGAGCAGAACTCTAGCCAGAGTGGAGCCCAGAGGGTTTGGTGTGGGAGCATGTGTAGTGTAACCCAGCCAGGAATGCCAATCCCTCTAGGCTTGATTTGCTCCCATAGGATACTTTGGCCCTAGGGGAACTGTTGGACCTGAACTCTACAGAGTGATCTTGCCCATGAGACTGTGGCAGTCGAACCTAACTACTCCTCAGACTGCTGGCCTCTCCTGGGGCCCCAGCTTGGCCATGGCTGCTTGCAGTGCAGCATTGGGAGCCCAGGGTGGTTATATCCTGGGAGCCTCCATTATAGCTTCTGTGCCGATGGACCATGCCCAGCTGCAGAGAGCTCCAGCAGAGTGGCCACTGTAGACATGCACCAGTCTGCCCACACCCTCTCCCCATTGCATCCTCCCCCATGTTGCTTTGACTGCACACACTTTCCCATGGCCAACCCCACATTGCTGGCATGTGTGTGCATGGGTGGAGTTTGCCTCCCCTTCTCTGCCAGCACAGGTGTTCATGTGGACCCTGCTGTGCTACTGCTGGCAGCATGAGTTCACCTGTCCTTGCTCCCTGCAACTACCACACCACCATTGCTATTGGAGTGCTAGCAGGCACAGAGCCTGCCAGCCCTGCAGCCACTAGCACTCTGTACCCATGCCAACATGGCCACCAGTGCAAAACAAGCCACAGAGAATAATGGACCTGTTGCTGTCCTAAGTGGCCACCACTACCCATGTGAATGCACACAGAAGGTGCACACAGTACTGTGCCCACCAGCGCACCTACCCCCATGCTAACACTACCACAGGTGTGAATGCGCAAACATATGGTGGCAGGGGCCCCCACTCCCACACCCTACTGCCACCATCTCTGCTGCAAATACCCACATGGGAGCCAGTACTTTGGCACCCACTAACACCCCACAGCAGCCAAACAGTGTACAGCCGGCTGCACTGTCACTGCTGCTGCTGCTGGAATGTGTGAACAAGATGGATCCTGCTGCCACTGCCCTATGAAATGTTTTGGCTGGCACCACAGTGCTTTGGTTGGCATCACCCAATAGAATGTTGTGACCAGTGGTTTGAGAGCAGTTTGCTCCCTCCAATACTGCAGGTTCCTGGCCTTGAGGATCCAGAGAACAAAGCCACAGCCCAATACCAGTCCCCTACAATTACAGCATGGAGTCTGGAAGTCCTGAACTGAAACTTGGCCTAATAAAATCTTCCAGAAATGAAGTCAGTTGACTGAACCCACCTTATACTACAATCAAACTCCTAAGGGCATCAAATAGAGAAAAAGACAATTAAAAGGAAAAAATCATCCAAAGGACAGAAACTTCAAAGACTGAAGGAACACTGGCCCCAAAAGATGAGAAAGAACCAGAGCAGGAACTCTGACAAACAAAAAAGCCAAAGTCCCCTCTTTCTTCCAAACCACTGCAGTAGTTCTCCAGCAAGGGTTTGTAACTGGGCTGAGATGGCTGAAATGACAGAAATAGAATAAAAAATATGAATAGGAATAAAGATCACTGAGGTTTAGGAGAACACTGAAACCCAATCCAAGGGAGCTAAGAATAACAATAAAATACAGGAGCTGACAGTCAAAATACTCAGTATAGAAAAGAGTATAACCAACCTAATAGAGCTGAAATACACACTGCAAAAACTTTATAATGCAATTCCAAGAATTAACAGCAGAATAAACCCAGTGGAGGAAAGAATCTCAGAGCCAGAAGACTGACTTTCTGAAGTAAAACAGCCAGACAAGAATAAAGAAAAAATAATGAATAGGAACAACTAAACCTCCAAGAAATGTGGGATTATATAAAGACACCAAATCTATGATGCATTGTTGTCCCTGAAAGAGATGGGGAGAATGGAAGCAACTTGGAAAACATATTTCAGGATATCATCTGTGAGAACTTCCACAATCTAGCTAGAAAGACCAACATTCCGATTCAGGAAATGCAGAGTACCCCTGCAAGATACTTCACAAGATCATCCCAAAGATACCTAATTATCAGATTCTCCAAGATTAAAATCAAAGAAAAAGTGTTAAAGGCAGCTAGAGAGAAAGAACAGATCCCCTTCAAGGGAAGCCCACTAGACTAACAGTGAAACTCTGAGCAAAAACCTTACAAACGAAGAGGGATTGAGGACCTATATCCAATATTCTTAAAGAAAAGAAATTCCAACCAAAATTTCATATCTGGCAAAACTGAGCATCATAAATGAAGGACAAATAAGATCCTTTTCAGACAAGTAAATGCTAAGGGAATTCATTACCACCAGATCTGCCTTACAAGAATTCCTGAGAGAAGGAAAATAGAAAGAAAAGACCATTACCAGCCACTATGAAAACAGACTTAAGTACACAGACTATGACACTATGAAGCAATAACACAGTCACGTTTGTGTAATAAACAGCTAACATGATCACAGATCAAATCCACACATATCAATACTAATCTTGAATGTAAATAGGCTAAATGACCAAATTAAAAGGCATAGAGTAGCGAGCTATATAAAGAAGCAAGACCCAATGGTATATTGTCTTCAAGATACCCATCTCATAAGCAATGACATCCATAGGCTCAAAATAAGGGGATGAACAAAATTCTACCAAGCAAGTAAAAAACAGAAAAAAGCAGGAGTTGCAGTCTTAGCTTCAGACAAAACAGACTTTAAACTGGGAAAGATCAAAAAAGACAAAGAAGAGTGTTATTTCATGGAAAAAAGTTCAGTTCCACAAGATCTGTCTTAAATACATATGCAACCAACACAGTAGCATCCAGGTTCATAAGTCAAGTTCTTAGAGACCTTCAAAGAGACTTAAGACTCCCACACAACAATAGTGGGAGACTTTAACACCCCATTGACATTATTAGACAGGTTATCAGAGCAGAAAATTAACAATAATATTCAGGACTTGAACTCAATATTTGGAGAAAATGGATCTAATAAACATCTACAGAACACTCCCATCAAAAATAACAGAAAATGCATCCCTCTCATCCCCACATGGCACATACTCTAAAATCGACACTATCAGCAAATGCAAAAGAACCCAAATTATACCAACTACTCTCTAAAACCACAGTACAATAAAAATAGAGATGAAGACTACAAACATTTCTCAAACCATACAATTACATGGCAATTAAACAAGCTCCCCGTTAATGACTTTTGGGTAAATAATGAAATATAGGCAAAAACCAAGAAACAGTTTAAAACTAATGAGAAGAAAGATATACCAGAATCTCTGGGACACAGCTAAGGCAGTGTTAAGAGGAAACTTTATAGCACTAAATGTCCACATCAAAAAGTTAGAAAGATCTCAAGTTAGCAAATAACATCACAACAAAAATAAGTAGAGAAGCAAGAGAAAAGCAACCTAAAACCAGCAGAAGACAAGAAATAACCAAAATCAGAGTGGAACTGAAGGAAATTGAGACACAAACAAATACTCAAAACATCAACAAATCCAAGAATTTGGTTTTTGAAGGAATAAATGGGATAGATATACCACTGGTAGACTATTATAAAAAATAGAGAAGATCCAAATAAATGCAATCAGAAATTACAAAGGGGATTTTAGTACTGACCCCAGAGAAATACAAAGAACCATCAGAGACTACTATCAATACCTCTATGCACACAGACTGGAAAATTTAGAAGAAATGGATAAATTCCTGGACACATGCACCCTTCCAACTCTGAATCAGGAAGAAATTGAATCCCTGAACAGGCCAATGATGAGCTTCAAAATTGAATTAGTAATAAATAGCCTATCAAACAAAAAAAAAAAGCCTGGAACCAGATGGATTCACAGCAAAATTCTACTAAGTGTATGAAGAAGAGCTGGTACCATTTCTACTGAAACTATTTTCTAAAAAAGAGGAGGAGGGAAATCTCCTCACCTCATTCTATGAGGCCAGCATTGCTCTTATACCAAAACTTGGTAGAAACACAACAAAAACAGAAAATATCAGGCCAATGTTATTGATGAACATTGATACAAAACTCCTCAACAAAATACTAGGCAAACGAAATCCAACAGCACATCAAAAGACTAAACCACCACAATCAAGTAGGCTTTATGACTGGGATGCAAGGATGGCTCAACATACACAAATCAATAAATGTGATTTATCAAGTAAAGAGAGCTAAAGACAAAAATCCACATGATTATTTCAACAGAAGCAGAAAAGGCTTTTGATAAAATTCAACATCCCTTCATGGTGAAAATTCTCAAAAAATGAGGTATTGAAGGAACATACCAAAAAATAATAAAACCCATCTATGACAAACCTATGGCCAGCATCATACTGAATGAGCAAAGGCTAGAAGCATTCCCCTCAAAAACCAGCACAAGACAAGGATGCCCATTCAGTATGATATTGGCTGTGGGTTTGTTATAGATACTGAATGGGCAAAAACTGGAAGCATTCCCTTTGAAAACGGGCACAAGACAGGGATGCCCTCTCACCATTCCTATTCAACATGGTGTTGGAAGTTCTGGCCAGGGCAATCAGGCAGGAGAAGGAAATAAAGGGTATTCAATTAGGAAAAGAGGAAGTCAAATTGTCCCTGTTTGCAGATGACATGATTGTATATCTAGAAAACCCCATTGTCTCAGCCCAAAATCTCCTCAAGCTGATAAGCAACTTCAGCAAAGTCTCAGGATACAAAATCAATGTACAAAAATCACAAGCATTCTTATACACCAATCACAGACAAACAGAGAGCCAAATCATGAGTGAACTTCCATTCACAATTGCTTCAAAGAGAATAAAATACCTAGGAGTCCAACTTACAAGGGACGTGAAGGACCTCTTCAAGGAGAACTACAAACCACTGCTCAATGAAAGAAAAGAGAATACAAACAAATGGAAGAACATTCCATGCTCATAGGTTGGAAGAAGCAATATCGTGAAAATGGCCATACTGCCCAAGGTAATTTATAGATTCAATGCCATCCCCATCAAGCTACCAATGACTTTCTTCACAGAATTGGAAAAAACTACTTTAAAGTTCAGATGGAACCAAAAAAGAGCCTGCATCACCAAGTCAATCCTAAGCCAAAAGAACAAAGCTGGAGGCATCAGGCTACCTGACTTCAAACTATACTACAAGGCTACAGTAACCAAAACAGCACGGTACTGGTACCAAAACAGAGATATAGACCAATGGAACAGCACAGACCCCTCAGAAATAATGCCGCATATCTGCAACTATCTGATCTTTGACAAACCTGACAAAAACAAGCAATGGGGAAAGGATTCCCTATTTAATAAATGGTGCTGGGAAAGCTGGCTAGCCATGTGTAGAAAGCTGAAACTGGATCCCTTCCTTACACCTTATACAAAAATTAATTCAAGATGGATTAAAGACTTAAATGTTAGACCTAAAACCATTAAAATCCTACAAGAAAACCTAGGCAATACCATTCAGGACATAGGCATGGGCAAGGACTTCATGTCTAAAACACTAAAAGCAATGGCAACAAAAGCCAAAATTGACAAATGGGATCTCATTAAACTAAAGAGCTTCTGCACAGCAAAACAAACTACCATCAGAGTGAACAGACAACCTACAGAATGGGAGAAAATTTTTGCAAGCTACTTATCTGACAAAGGGCTAATATCCGGAATCTACAATGAACCCAAATAAATTTACAAGAAGAAAACAAACAACCCCATCAAAAAGTGGGCAAAGGATATGAACAGACACTTCTCAAAAAAAGACATTTATGCAGCCAAAAAACACATGAAAAAATGCTCATTATCACTGGCCATCAGAGAAACGCAAATCAAAACCACCATGAGATATCATCTCACACCAGTTAGAATGGCCATCATTAAAAAGTCAGGAAACAACAGGTGCTAGAGAGGATGTGGAGAGATAGGAACACTTACACTGTTGGTGGGATTGTAAACTAGTTCAACCACTATGGAAGTCAATGTGGCAATTCCTCAGGGATCTAGAACTAGAAATACCATTTGACCCAGCCATCCCATTACTGGGTATATACCCAAAGGATTATACATCATGCTGCTATAAAGCCATATGCACGCATATGTTTATAGCGGCACTATTCACAATAGCAAAGACTTGGAACCAACCTAAATGTCCAACAACGATAGACTGGATTAAGAAAATGTGGCACATATACACCATGGAATACTATGCTGCCATAAAAAATGACGAGTTCATGTCCTTTTTAGGGACATGGATGAAACTGGAAACCATCATTCTCAGCAAACTATCGCAAGGACAAAAAACCAAACACCGCACGTTCTCACTCATAGGTGGGAATTGAACAATGAGAACACATGGACACAAGAAGGGGAACATCACACACTGGGGCCTGTTGTGGGGTTGGGGGAGGGGGGAGGGACAGCATTAGGAGATATACCTAATGCTAAATGATGAGTTAATGGGTGCAGCACACCAACATGGCACATACATATGTAACAAACCTGTACGTTGTGCACATATACCGTAAAACTTAAAGTATAATAATAGTAAAATTAAAAAAAAGAAGAGTGTCAGAAAAGGCACCAGTGATGATAAAATAAATTTTTTTATTAAAAAAAAAAAAAAAGACACAGATGCCCTCTCACCACTCCTATTCATCACAGTATTGGAAGTCCTGGCCAGAGCAGTCAGGCAATTGAAAGAAATAAAGGACATCCAAATAAAAAAGGGGGAGTCAAATTATCTCTGTTTTCAGGTGACATGATTCCATATCTAGAGAACTTCATAGTTTCAGCTCAAAAGCACCTTAAGTGATAAACAATTATAGAAAAATTTGGGGATACAAAAGACTTAGACAACCCCAGAATAATAGGAGAATCAACACCCCACTGACAGAGTTGGACAGATCATCAAGGCAGAAAACTAACAAACTCTGAACTTAGACACTTGACTAATTGGACCTGATAGACCTCTACAGAACACTCCACCCAACAAACACAGAATAGACATTCTTATCTGCACATGCTTCATGCTCTAAGATCGACCACACACTCATTCTTGTTAACATTTTTTAATGGTAAAATTGAGGCACAGAAATGAAGGGAAAATGTGGCCAAAATTACATAGCAATTATATAATTTGTGTTAGTATTGAATCTAGTCTTTTAGTCAAGGATACAGAAATGAATTATTACTGATCAAAGATGAATCCTGAGTTAGTCATATATGAACATACAGCATAGTCACAAATTGCCACTCTTTAGCTAAGAATGAATAAATGGTATTTTTACAATAAAGGAATCCAAGTAAATACATGATAGATTTTTTAAAATCCTTACTAGTAGTCATAGAAAAATACGATCAAATAATATTCTTTTGGCCTGTCAAAATTCTAAAATGTGTATGAGTATATGTCTGTGTCTGCTAATAAGTATTGTTGTTCATAGAGAAGGGGGAGACACATTTATCAATATGTTTCAAAGGCCAAAATTATTAATGCCCCTTAACCCAAAAATTCTGCATATAAGAATTTACTTTATATGTGTAATTATAAATACCCCAAAATATTTATAGACATTCTGAATTATGAAAATCTCAAAATAAACTGAAATTCCAGTAAGAGGGCATTGGCTAACTGTATGTCAGTATGTAAGAATGAGGAATCATAATATTAGTCATTAAAAATCAAGTTTAAAAGGATAATTGTGAGGTAATATAGTCACAAGGCATTGAAAAAGAAAGCAGGTTACATAACAGATGTTGAATGATACAATTTTATAAATATGTGATTGTAACATTATTTAGGATTCTTAGTTTTATTTTCTAAAACCCATTGACAGGCATGGGGAGTGGAAGGTGAGGATAAGAATTATTAATTACCACCTACTCTGCACTGAATTTTAACACAGGTATATTTAACACTAAGTCATGAAAAAATAAATTATATTTGTTGGATATTCTTCTATCTGAGGTGTTCATATTAATAAAACTCTCTTTTCTCTAGTATTTTATTTCATGAGGCAATAGCATCCACCAGATAATGTAAAGTATAAACATTTAGTGTGCCTCCTTCTAGGCTATGAATACAGTAATTGGAAGATATGATATTGGGAGATGTAGCAAGTACACACAATTAAGGAGTGCACACAGGCTCACTACAATTCTTTTAGAACTTTGTGATTTCCTGATCTCTTTCTTTGTGATGGTAAATTTCCCCAAACTTTTCCCTAGACGTTTCCTCAAGATCAAGCAAGGTAAGTTACAAATTATATCATCTTTAATTATAAGTAATTTACATTTATAATTATAAGTAATTTACATTTATAAGTTGATTGTTATATTTTACTAACAACAGTGTTAGAAGTTTTCTACTTTGTTCTACATTTGTGTACCATTTTTACTTTCTCTCTGTGACCTAAATCACTGCGTGAGAATTTTAAAGCCTGAAGCCCCTAAAAACCATTATCCAAATGACCATAGTAATAAGTACCAATCATTTTGTTCTCATAACTTTAACATCCCCCTAATAACAAACATACAGAGGACATATACAGAAGAATTTTAAACAGACTAACAAATAAAAATGGTAAGCAAAGTAAAGATTCTGCATACTAAGCTATATATTCCATTCTGAGCACAAGATAACATTTTACTAATAAAATAAGAATAAATTTATGATGCATGGAAGGTAACTATGGCAACATCACAGCTGAAAGCACTAAGCGATCCACCCAATTCGACCTCCCAAGTAGCTGGGACCACAGGCATGCACCACCACACCCAACTAATTTTTGTATGTTTTTGTAGATGCAGGGCTTCATCATGTTGCTCAGGCTGGTCTCAAACTCTTGGGCTCAAGTGATCCTCTCTCCTTGGCCTCCCAAAGTGCTGGGATTACAGACAGGAGCCACCACACTTATTTGTTCTTACCCACAAAATAGTCAGAATTTCATCAAATATTATGAGACACAGCAAAAGGCTAAGAAAGAAAACTAAACTTTACCAGGAGATAAAGCAATTCACAGAACCAGCCTCAAAGATGACTTATATGCTATGACTATCAGATGGAAATCTTAAAATGATTGATGACACGTTAAAGGTCATGGAGAAATGGTGTACAACACACATGTCTCAACAGGAACATGAAAATTTCAAGAGTCCAAGTGAAACAAAATACATTTTAAAAATATCAGAAATGAATAGATAGTTCAACGAACTCATCTTCAAACTCTATAATCAGCAAAATTGAAGATAGATAAATATATGTTACCCAGTCCAAAACTGAAAGAGAAAAAAAGTAAAAAAAAATTAACAGATTTCTTAAGAACTGTAGGACAACATCAAAGGTCTAACACACGTATAATTGGAATCATAAAACAAGAAGAGAGAAAACCAAAGAGAGAAGAAGTATTGATTAGATCATCTATAACAATTTACAAAATTTAGTTAATTTTCAAAAATATGATAAAGTACAGACCAAGAAGCCTTGAGAACTCCAAGAAGAATTGATACAAACAAAATGGGACATACACCTAGAGGCCTAATAGTCAAAGTGATAAAAACAGATATAAAAACATAAATCTTAGAGACATCTGAGGAAAACAAGAAATATTACACATAGAGAACAAAAAAAATGGGTGCCTGTCTGTATTAATTGAATCTTTTTCAGAAGCATAAGTCCATTTTTTTATAAATCTCTTTAAAAGATAACTAACTACTTAAAACCAAAACAGTAACAATGTGTTGTGGGATATACAGCAAGCAAAGGTAAAATGTCTGAAAAAGGCTGGCGCAGTGGCTCACGCCTGTAATCCCAACACTTTGGGAGGCTGAGGTAGGGGGATCATGAGGTCAGGAGATGGAGACCATCCTGGCTAACATGGTGAAACCCCATCTCTACTAAAAATGCAAAAACAAAATTAGCCAGGCATGGTGGCAGGCGCCTGCAGTACCAGCTACTCAGGAGGCTGAGGCAGGAGAATGGCGTGAACCCGGGAGGCAGAGCTTGCAGTGAGCTGAGATTGCACCACTGCACTCCAGCCTGGGTGACAGAGTGAGACTCCATCTCAAAAAAAAAAAAAAAAAACAAGTCTGAAAAAAAGTATGCACAGTTTACTGTATAGCTACACTAATCAAGGCAGTGTGGTATTGACAGTGGGATGACACATACATAAGTGGAATAGAGTACAAAAAATAGACTTACACAAATATGTCCAGCTGATTCTTCACAATAGTGCAAAACAAAAGAGGAAGGATTCTCTTTTCAACAAATGGTGTTGGAGTAATTGGGCATTGTATCAGGGTTCAACCAGAACAAAAGGACCAGGTGCAAGTAATTGAAGGGGCAGCTAAGCAATTCTGAAATTCATGGCACAGTCAGGAAAGGAAAGGAAAATCATAAACAGAATAGAACTTCATGGGCACTGGCCAAAGCTGTTTTCCATGGATGGAATTTCTTCTTTCTCTCGGTAAGACGCCCACTGTGTAGCAGCTTCCAGCTGATGCAGGCAGGAACACCGAGATTATCCATAATCTCTCATACTTAAAGTCAACTAATTAGAAGCTCTGTGTCTGAAAAGTCCTATTACAACAGCACTAAGATTAGTGTTTGAATAACTGAGGGTGTAGCATAGCCACGTTCACACATCAGAAGGGCTATCACAGACATCCTTAGGCAAAATAAATAGATAAATAAACTCCTCATATCTTATATAAAAATTAACCCAAAATGGATTACAGTCTTAAATTTAAAACATAAAACTATCAAAAGTTTAGAAAAAAAAATAAGAGAATGTCTTTGGACCTATGACTAGGCAAAAGAGTTGATACCAAAAACATAATCTATAAAGAAAAAGTTAATAAATTGGAGCTCCATAAGATTTAAAATATTTGCTTTATGTAATCCCATGAAGAAAAGGAAAAAGCAAGCTACTGAGAAGAAAAAAAGTATGAAATAATCTGATTGTTTCAGATATTTATTGCTGCACAACAAACCTCACCAAATTTAGTGGCTTAGAAGAAAATGTTGTATCAGTTTTTATAATTCAGTAATTTGGGAGGAGTTGAGCTGTGCAGTTCTGTGCCATGGGGTATATAGGAGGTTAGATGATTTAACATATTTTCTTTATTTAAAAGTCTGGCAATTCATCTGGTGTTGTGTAAAGAGCTGGGACTGTTTAGTCTCTCGTGTGTGTGTGTGTGTGTGTGTGTGTGTACCCTTTGTGGATAATTGGGACTTATTCGAAGCAGGGTACTTTTAGGGTAGTTACACACATCAATTAACATCCAAAATTAAACATTTCAAAAGCAATAGTCTAGGGTGTGACTCTCATAAAGCCCCTGTTAGTCTCATACTTACTAATGCCCCATTAGCCAAAGGAGGAGCCATTTGACACGGGAGAAGTCCAATAAGAACACGTGCTGGTTTATTCTGGGTCACTAACTTAACAGTCTATCACATCATACATTCACTCAGGTATCTATTAAGAATGTTAAGAATACCCCATGAGATATTTCAATACTGAACGGGAGGGGAAGTAATCCCTAAAACCCATCCCAAATAACAGCTTTGGTAATATTTCAGGAATAAAGTTTCTCCTGCCTTCTTTTCTAAAAACAAGTAATTTTGAGTTATATGAAAAAGAAATCTACAAAAGGTAAACACTTTTGCTTTCCTGTTACATCTTGCATTGGAAAGGGTTCAATGCAGCAAAGTGAATATCCATTTTTGTGTACCTCAATCTGGAGTTTTGCATCCAGGAGCTATAGCATGATATATAATAAGAGTATTCGGTGAAACCCCATCTCTACTAAAAATACAAAAAAAAAATTAGCCGGGCGTGTTGGCGGGTGCCTGTAGTCCCAGCTACTCGGAGAGGCTGAGGCAGGAGAATGGCGTGAACCCTGGGGGACGGAGCCTGCAGTGAGCCAAGATCGCGCCACTGCACTCCAGCCTGGGTGAAAGAGCGAGACTCCTTCTCAAAAAAAAAAAAAAAAAAAAAAAAGAGTATTATGTTTAGAATCATCCAACCTGGGTTCTTTTCCACTGATGAGCTGCATAATTTTGAGTGGTTACATAATCACTTTGAGTCTCAGCTTACTCATCAAAAAATGGAATTATATTACCTTTCTGTATTTCTTCTCACAAACGTTGGCAAAACACTTATAGAAAGGAAAATTGTGTTTAAATGCAGGGATAATAACTACACAAATTTTCTCTGAGGGAGCTAAAAGGAAGACCTAATTCATTATTTCTAAACTCTGGTCTTCTAAGAGATAACAGTACAGTTTTGTTATCTTAGTCATCTACGTGTTCTTTAAACACCAGATACTCTGAGATCAAGATTTACACAGCCTGCAGCTGACCTACATAATATACCTGTTTTCTGACAGTAAATAATCAATGTAAAAGCTTTCTTACATCAGCTGTTGTGATCCATGATTGACTTCTGTCCTAAATTTTTCCTAAAACATCTGCAAAGGTAATACACCAATTATGGAACTAGAAGAGATATGCAAACAAACAAACAAAAAAACCCTTTTCTTCTTAATAACTAGTACTGTAACAGATGGTTTGTGACAGAGCAGTGATATTACAACCCCCACTATTATTAAAGAAGAGAGGAAATTTTGATTACTTAATATCAGTCTTAATGGAATTCCATGGTGATCCCCTCCAAAGCATCCATCTCTGTTGCTTACCTAAGTCACAATCTTGGCACCCTTGGCTCATTTATCATAGAAACCAGCAAAGCTTAATTATCTGCATGAATGGGGACACTTTTATTGACCTTGGGCAAGCTACTCATGCCCTCAGAACACTAGGTTCATTAATAAAAATGGGAACTTTTGCAATTAACCCACCCTAAGGACCTCAGTTGGATTATTGGAAGAAAACGCATTAGTTCTAATGCTGAGCTTCACTAGACATACATAGTTGACAAAACAAAGCTAAAGCTAAATCTACAGCTCAGAAGTTGTTTCTAATAATTCTGGAGTATTCTTAGCTTGTAAATGCTGTGATGAGCCAATAGGGAGATGTTAAATATGTGATTAAGTTAAACGTTTTGGTGTCTCAACTATCCTGTTTTAAGTCCTAAGTCTGCAACCAACTATATGATACTGGAATTTTACATCATTGAGAAGTATATAAAAAGAGGACTTTTTAAAATCACATCTTAAAGGAAAAACCATCATAACTATAGTTCGACTTTATTGAAATAATTCGTGAAAGCACTTAACATAGTACTTTAGTACTTAATAAAGGCAAAATTTTACATTATTCTATTTTTATTACAAATTCAGTGATGCACACCTAAGAAATTGAATCAATTTCTTCTATCTCCTCTCTTGACATACTCCCCCCAAACCTTGTAATTAAACATAAAATACTATAAAAAGTTGGAAAGTAATCAATAACATTTTTAAAGGGAAAAGATATTTTTCCTTTTCCTTTGCAATTTATAGAAAAATCTTGATAACAGAAGATTTTTGCTCATGTCCCCTGATACTTAGCTGTTTATTGGGCCTTGGGAAAGTCAGTTCTCATCTTTCTTAAAAAATTGCATTTGCTATAGCCATAAAAAAGAGAAATTATGTGTGACATGCTTAGTTCAGTAGGAACTTGGAAGAATTAAAAACTAATATTTATGGGAAAAATTTATTTACTCAAAAAGCCTTATTTTTTTGTTCAGATATTTTGACCTTGTATTCTTATTCCTTGAAATGTATTTTTAGAAAATAATTCTAATGAGGAAAGAAAAAGTGTATTTATATTAATTTTATAATATTTAGAAAATATATTATTTTAATATGTTGTTGGATTTATGTTCCTAATATTTTGACAAGGATATTTATACCTATGGTCATGGAGGATATTTGCTGGTAACTTTCTTGGTGACACTATGCTAGAATCATAAAGCCAGTTGGGAGATTCTTTTTCCTCCTCTATGTTCTGGAAGAGTTTGTATAATGTAGGTATTATTTCTTAAATATTTGATAAAACTCACCTATACATATATTTTTTCCTAATGAGAAGTTCACTATCATTTATATTGCTCTTCACTCTATGTAATATATCTATTTTCTCTGACTGCCTTTAAGTTCTTCAATTTATCTTTAATTTTCCTTAAACTGTGATGTGCTTATATTTTTTTCGTGTTTATTATTTTAAACCTTTTGATCCCAATAACTTGCATATGGGAAATGTAGTTTGATGTTTTTCACCAAATTTAAGGCAATTCATCTATTTTATTGAAATAATTTTTCTCATCTGTTCTTTCTCTCCTAACTTCCTGGGACCCCAATTGTCTATACATTAGATTGTTTAATATTACAGTACAATTTACTACCTCTCTGTTTATTTTGTTCAGTTATTTAATAATTAATTAATCCATTTTGAGGCAGGGTCTCACTCCATAGCTTTCTGCAGTGCTGAACTCCTCGGCTCAAGCAATCCTCCAACATCAGCTTCCTGAGTAGCTGGGGCTACAAGGCATGCACCGCTATGACAAGCTAGTTTAAAAGAAAAAAAAATTGTTTTGTAGAGAGGGGGTCTCCCTACGTTGCTGAGGCTGGTCCCAAACTCCTGGGCTCAAGGAATCCTCCTGCATTGGCCTCCTAAAATGCTGGGATTACAACTGTGAACAACTCTTCCCATCCTGTTTATTTTGTTTCAAAATCATGTTTTTCTGTATTCTGAAAATTGGATAATTTCTACCGATCTGTCTTCATACTATTTGTCTCTTTCTATTGCAGTCTCAAATCTGTTATTGTTCATCCCATTCAGTGATTTATTTTTTCCTGTAAAATACTCTGCCTATTATTTCCAGAATAAAATTATAGGCTCTATTTTTTTTGCTGATATTCCCTATCAGTTTATTCATTATTACCACATTTTTAACTCCTTGAATCTAATTTAAATAGCTGCTTTGAAGTCTTTGACTTCTGATCATAAAAAAGGTTTATCTTGAGTTCTTTTCTAACTGACTACAATTTCATCTTTTTGAAATAAGGGTCAGGTATTCTTGCTTTTTCTGATGCTCAGTATTTTTAATGCATTTTGCACATTGCAGCTATTTATTATAGGGAATTTGAAATATATTGTTTTCCTTTAGATGGTTCTGATTTTTGTTTTTTCAAATAGTTTGATTAATGACAGACATTGTCATCATTGATAAACCTGTTTTCTTTTGTTTGCTAATGTGACTTTATTTTTCTTTTATTCTTAATCTTAAGTTTCTTCTGTTACTCAGGACATGTCCTTTACTACTATTTGGCCTTTATGGTATCTCAACTAAATATCTGAGCTGCTTAGTGAGGTTTCTTCACTGTGGTTTGGCTATAACTCCAATATTTTCCAACCCTGTCCAACCTCCAGTAAATTTCCCAAGTCTCAATCACACAGTAACAGCTCTCTGCGAGGCATCATAGAACCTTTCCTTGAACACCTGCCAGCCATCTTTAAGCCAAGGATCCTCCAGGAATCAGGGTACTGTCTTCTGCACACCATTGTGTACAACTTTCTTTTCTATATTATTTTGCTGAGGATATTCTCATTGTCTGAGTAGTATGAACTCTATCTTCACCTCAATTGTTCAGTAAAATACTAATCTGCTTTATTATTATGCCTTCCACCCACCCAGCATGGAAGCTCATTCAGTGAAATGCTATGCTCAGTTGAGTGACAGTGCCATCCCTCTCTGCCTTACTCCCTTGACCTGACTCTATCCAATTCACCAATATCAGGTCCTCCGATCTCTACATCTGAAGTTCGTCTCTACTCCCGTTTTGATTTCACAACTGGGTTGGCAAAGAAAATATTTGAATACATCCAGCTTTCTCCCTGCCACTTTTACCTAACTCAGTGAATCTTAGTAACAGTTAGGTCATTTCTTTGAAGCTGACCTAGATTTGAGTCTCACTGGTGAATTTTGAACTTAACTCCTTATTCGCATCACTGTAGCTTTGACTCTGAAAAGAATGACCTCTGATTCTCCACATTGGTCATAGTGTTCCAGGCCATTCCTCTGTGACTTTTCTGTTTTGCTCATAGAATTAATGTGCTCAACACTCATAAGCTGTATACTCCATTCCCACATTCCAATGAAATAGCTTTTCTAGGCCTGGAATCCTTCACTGATCCTTTTAGAGACAGTATTCAGTCACTCTCAAGTTCTAGGTACAGCTTAATTCTTGAGTCAAACTTTGGATCAAATGAAATGCCTCAGTTCAAACATGTTCACCTTTTAAATGGAATATCTGTTTGGCTCCACAAGCTGGTTATTTAAGAAAAGAATATGTATGGCTTAGAAGCAAATGAGCAATGTCCATAGTATTTCATGTAAACTTGATATGAGTCTATTATTGCAAGTTTGGTATTTTTAAATATGTTAAATAAAACTAAAGATGCCTTTAAATTGTCTTTTTTTCTGTCAATAAAATAATCAAAACGTTTTTTATGCCCCCATAAAAAGTGTTCCATTTCTTTGCTTGGGATACAGAAGGAAAGGATACCACAGTTTCTGCTCTTAAGCTGACAGGCCAGTGGTAGACTCAAGATCAACACCCCTGAAATAATGGTGCTCTCCCCGTGAAAGCCTATGGACATTTATGTGGCTCAAATTATAAAGGGTTTGCAGTTTCAGAAAATATCGGGCTATTTAGATGATAATGTACTGAGAATAAGCTGCAACGAGACAATTTGTCCACAAAACAGATGTTTTCCTGCTCCAAATATATAATCAATTTTCTCCAGATTCACAAAATGAGCCATACTTTATCTCATCAAATTCTGATCAAAGAATAAAAAGTAGATAGAGTTATATCAAAAATACATACTATACATGCTTCTCATTATATATTTTTCATGTGTGTTATCTCACTTAAGCATTACAACAACCTACAGGCAGGATGGAGGGGGTATTTTATTTACCAATTTAGAAAAATGAGGCTCAGTTCGGTCAAGTGACTTATTGAAGGTCACACAGCTAGTTAATTATCTTATCCAGTGCTATTTTTATTACACCACTCTAATTTAGCTCCTTCAATACCAGTGAGACATCAAGACACTTCAATAAGTTTAACTGTTTAATCAATAATTCAAGGAACTACTAATTGAATGGGGCAACATTTATGGATATATTAAAAGGCATCACCTTTCTAAGAAGCACTACTAAAGGTCATGTGACATTCGCAACTCAACCCACCTTGCCATAATTGTTTCTCTAAATAAATTATTCAGATTGCAACTTACATGCTCTTTTGCTTAAAATTCTGATAAACACATTTATTCTCAAACTGCTCACTAGGCACATTAATATGCATTTTTTCAAATACAATATATAAATATACTTTGCTTTGACCATGAACAGGTGAAGGCATCAGGAGAGTCCATTCAAGAACAGGAAGGGAGAAAATTAGTTTGCACTATGAGGCCCGCACTTCAATCGTGTCATTTCAGAATAAACATCTTCTGGGAGGCGGCCACACAGATGCTTTCATAGCAGAATGAGGAGCTGATATAAGCGCCCAAGGGTGCTATCAATGAACAGCAGACATTTGCTGGTGAGCTGGGATCAGTGACTTTAATTCCAAGAGTAAAATGATCTTTGAAAAGGAAAAAAGCCCAGTGTTATCAGTCACTGTTGTGGAATCTTTGTACCCTGCATAACTAATTGGGTGTGAGAGCCAGCTCCATTCTGGTAGTTGTGGTAGGGGGTAATCATAACATTTGCCTACTTGTGCCGTTTAGAGAACTTGACCTTCTCTAGAAAAACTCAGGAAAAGAAAAGCTTCGAGCCTTCAAAGTCTCAAGAAAGTCTTTTGCGATTATTGGAAATTAGGAAGTGAGGAAAGTGAAAACAAAACGTTTCTAAGTGATTATGGTGAATGTCTTTCATGTTTAAATTAAAGAAAATGCAAAGTAAGTGAATTGAATATATTAATTTAAATCAACAAAAAAGTGAATAGGAAATAAATATAAAAATATCAATATTATTCTATAAACGAAGCATCTATAGAGTTTTGTTCTTAACTGAATTGTTTTTAATACTGTTTGGATATGAGAAGAAACAGTTTCCATCTGGGAGTCAGATTCATATGAGTTCAAATACTCAGCAGCTACTCAAAAGCTATATGAATTTTGGAACATACCTTAAGTTCTTTTGGTCACAAAACAACAAAACAAACACAACACAACACAACACACAAAGTAATATCCTAAGCAATATAAGGAAGGGTACTGAGATAGCTCATTGAATCCAATAAATAAATAATCAGTTATTGGAAAGCATTAAGATCTGGGCATTCCCATGGACTTCAGCAAATGAATTTAGAGGAAATTTTTTTCTGGAATTGTACCACAAAAACTCTCAATCTTAGTTAGATGTCACAGTAATGTCCATGTAGAGGATAGGCTGACACTCTGAATCTCTTGTTAAGCTGACTATATTGAGATTAAGCTTGTTTTATTGATGTATTTTACTTTTGGGCCACATATCCAGAAGTGATAAAAGGTTTATACAGGTGAAGGAGCTTAAGTGCACACACACACACACTACATCCTCTGCACCATAAAGCAGTGTTATGTATGCATGTGTGTGTGTGTACACACACACACACACACACACACACGTGTTATGTATATATAACACATAAATAAACATACATAAAAATATATGTATGTTTTATATATATATATGTAATTTTATTCCTTTTTCCTTTATAGCTGACTAGGTTTTCTTCCAATAAAGCCTTCTTTCAGGTACCCATGATTAATCTCTTGTGTAAATCATTGCCAATAATCTGCTCTTAACTTTCCTTACTGATTCTCAGTCCTGATTGTGACTAAACTGCTAAGTATTCCTAAATTATCTAATTCCTTCTTCCCATACCTGCATAGACAATTCCAGCTAAAAACACAATCTCTCTTCTTTCAGGGAATTTAAGTGATCAGAGAATGCCTTGGGGAACTTTAAGATAGAAGCCACAGTAAGCGCATATTACAAGTGAGGGAGAGAAAAAGAGAGAGCAGTCACCAACATTAGCTTGACATCAGAGAGCTTCCCATGGTTTTGCAATCCTCAAAAGTGATCAGGAAAATACTGGTCATATTTGGGTTTATATGTCTTTAAACCTACATTGTTTGCAATTCTATTGTGTCTAGCTATCATTGACCCAAAGAGTGTTTTCTTCACATTTTTCTGTAAAATATGAAGAAATACGTAACAGACAGTTTCTTCTTCCACATGGGGCAGAAAGAGATGTTGGTGAAATATAAAGCTGGGAACCAATTTATACTCTCCTCTGCATCGTAGACCACTATTATTTATCTCAACAGAGGAAAAAAAAGACTAATAATGTACATTTCCACACTTGCCCTGTGTTCTTTTAAAGTGGCAGTGTCAGGTGGCAGGTGGAAAAGTAATGTTAATTTTCATTACTGTTGCCACATCCCTTTGAGAAAATCCTTCATTCTCTCACTCTTAAAACATTTGTCTCATTTCAATAGGAAACAACTGACTCAGGGCAAATTCAAGATTAGGCAAGCAAGAAAGCCGCAGATAAGTCTATAAAGAACAGGCCATTTTTCATGCTATTTTTAAGCAAGATTGTTATCCTTCTTCCTCTTCTCCACCGTGACACCTCGTTACCAGTGCTGAAAGCCTATTATTGGCTAATAGCAAGAAAGCAAGATATTTAAAAGGGTCGTTAGCATGTTTCTGATTTGGTAGTTATATAGGTTGACTGGAGTCCTTGTCAGTTCTTTTCCTCTGGTTAATACTGTCTTCCTAAAGTCATCATAAACAACGATGTAAGACAAGGTGCTGCAATATCAAGTGTCTGCAGGTAACAAGAATGAGGCATCTTGAGTTTAAGAAAACAGGGAGGATACTGGAAACTGGAGTGTGTGGTCATCTACGGTGAGTGGAAACTCAAACCCAGTGTTGCCAGATATTCACCTATTTAAAGGAAGATAGAATTTGTATTAGTAACTAAAATGTCCTGAGTTTCAATATGTGGACAAAATATTTTAAAACTTTTAAATACTTTGTTGGTCATACGATTTATATCTTTTACCTAAGCTAGATTCAAGGGCTGTCAAATTTGGGATTTCTGTAAGCCAGGAACTCCCTGAGAGCAGGCAAATGGTTTCTGCTTTCTTTCTTATTTTTTCTTAAAGCCCTCACCAGAATGGGTTCATAGATGCCCTTTAGAAGAAACTGACTGATCAGGAGGTAGATAGCCCCTATCTAGGAACTGAGCAAAATAAGATAGGAATAAGCCATTATAACAATGTCTCCGGGTCCACTCCTTGACTGGGGGTCAGTTAGCATTTGACCTTTCCTCCCTCAGGTGAAATGAGTACTGAGGAGAAGATAAATCTCCTCACATTCCATTTCCGGATGTATGTTCCTCCTCTCACCCACCACTCATACTCTCTCACCTTTTTGACTTGACACAAACTCCTATCTGGAGGATGTAATTTACTCTTAAGGAGTTGAGCGGCATGAGACTGGCAAAAAGTAAACAGTCTGATAAGTTCAAGAGTGGCAAGGATAAGTGGAAACAGATTTAGCCATAGATATACCTCTGTAGCATGACTTTGGATGGTCATAGCTAGAGATAGTCCAACAAGGCTAATTTCAGCAGTTCTACTTCTTGGAATATACCCTAGACAAGGAGGATACACATTTCATAAAGAAGTATGTATAAAGATGTTTACAGAGGCTCATAAAAGATAAAACAGTTTTATCTCCCCCAACTTATTTCCCCTTCTAAACCAGCACTCAGGTTTCCTTCAGTTCTTACTTCACACAGGGTACAGGCTTGTTGAGTTTGTGGGTTAGGAAGCCCAGTCCTTCAATGAGAATGCTGATGGGGTTCCTATGAGTTTCTGTAAAATCAAATTCCCATAGGTTCTTCTTTTCATTATGCTTGTCTGGTCAAGGATGAAGCTGGCTTAATCTTGGCCAGCAAACAGTATCTTCATTTGCAGGACTTTGACACTTCAGTGAAGTGAAGAATGAGCAAGTGAAAAAAATGGTTAAAATTTATTTTAATTTATGTAGGTGATATAATTGAGTTGTTCTTACTTTCCTCCTTCTGGTCTAATTTCTATTTTATTTTATTTTATTTTATTTTATTTTGAGACAAGATCTCACTCTCTCACCCAGGCTGGAGTGCAGTGGTGCCAATAGGGCTCACTGCCGCCTTGAACTACTTGGCTCAAGGGATCCTCCTGCTTCAGCTTCCTGTGTAGCTGGGACTAGAGCACACATTACCACACCTGACTAATTTTTTAATTTTTTTGTGGAAACAGTGTCTCACTTTGTTGCCTAGGCTGTTCTCGAACTCCTGGGCTCGAGCAATTCTCCTGCTTCAGCCTCCCAAAGTTCCGGGATTACAGGCATGAGCCAATGCACCTGGATTAATTTCCTTTTTAAATAAGAAAAATTACAATAGACTTTTGAGATACCAGAAGGCCATCTAAATAAATACTATAAAAAAATTGTTAGGATTGATTTCAGTTACTTATGTCTTGTGTTAGTCTGTTGTTGCATTGTTATAAAGAAATACCTGGCCGGGCTCGATGGATCACATCTGTAATGCCAGCATTTTGGGAGGCCAAGGTGGGTGGATCACTTGAGGCCGGGAGTTCGAGACCAGCCTGGCCAATGTGGTGAAACCCAATCTCTACTAAAAATACAAAAATTAGCCAGGTGTGGTGGTACACACCTGTAATCCCAGCTACCTTGGAGGCCGAGGCACGGGAATCACTTGAACCCAGAAGGTGGAGGTTGCTGTGAGCCAAGATAACACCACTGCACTCCAGCCTGGGAGACAGAGTGAGACTCTTTCCAAGCAAAAAACAAAAACAAAACAAAAAACAAAAATACCTTAGACTGGGTAATTTATAGAGCAAATATTTTAATTGACTCATGATTCTGCGGGCTATATAAGCATGGCTCCAGAATCTGCGTCTCGTTCTTTAATACTTTCAGTCAGCTGAACTCTCACATAACCATACTGAAGTCACTTGTTCCCTTGCCACAAATGTGAGCTGCACCAGCATCTGAACATGTTGTTTATGTCCAGAAAATGGGCCAAGCCCTCTTTATCTCTTTGTCTGTTTATTGAGACATGTTCATTGTCTGGGCTATCATGAAGACGGGACTATCCTGAAGCGAGCTATTGTGAAGGCTGGGAGCTTCCTGTTCCAATACCAGGTAGAGAATCTGCAGTGAAGCTATGTCTGAGGGCCATTATTTTCTGGGGACCTAAATATGTTCAGGTCCCTCTTACCTACTCCATTCAGGTGCTGTATAGCTCAGTTTCTATTTCCCACTGCCTTGAGAGCATTTCTTTCTTGTGTCAAGAAAAAAACTTTTATTTATCTATTTTTTTGCCAGCTTCCTTTAATTCACTTCACCTCTTTTCAGTCACTCTTCTGCTTGACAGATTTAGGCTTTCAAATACAAATGCTAGGATCTGTGGCACCCTGCTTCCTACATTCCCACAGGAAGAGAAAAAAAAAAAAAGGAAGAACATCAATATCCCAAAGTGATATGCAGTAACACACTGACATATACACACATACATATGCATAAGTACACATACATACACAAATACATACACTCTCTTTGGCAATTCTGAAATCATTTCATTCATTTGCTTACGTTACTTCAGAGGTCATATTTTGAACTCAAATGTTTATTGTTCAGATTTATAATGATGTTGGACTGCTCAGTGTTTACCCAGTAAACTTTCAAGAGAGTTAATAGTTAATCCCTTTTGTAGCTTCTTCAAAGTTATTTACTTGTTGATTTGGTGAAGATATCCTATTTACTTGTCTTTATGGCATTTCATATGAACAATTATATTTTGGCAATGGAAGAGTTTAAGTGTTCACAAAAGTAAGTGATTTGCCTGAAGTCACATAGCACTACATCTGGGCAACTTTTAAAACCTTCATACAGCTCCCATAGCACATTTTATTGTGATTAGTTCAGAACACACATGTACACAGGCACACACACACACATATACGTACACAACACAGAGTGATCCTTTTATCTTGTACTTAGCAATCTTAGGTTAAGTGACAGAATATAAGGGACTGAGCTGATACATCTATGAATCTCATTTTAGAAACACCCAAAATATCCTTGCTGCACCCTCCAAATAAACATTACCAGGATATTAACCACAGGGTTTTTGACTTGGCGATATTGATGCCTAATTTCAAGCTTGTCGAAGGAAAAAAAATGAATACATGTGATCACATTACTGAAAATGCATACATGAGAAATAGCTGGACTCGAGTTCAAATTATGTATTTAAGAAATAGAGAAATATATCTCTATGCATTCTCTCTCTCTCTCTCTGTCTCTCTACCTCCTGCTTTCCTTTGTGACATTTTCATTCTCTGGCAGGTCCTTTCCTCTTAGTGGGAAAGGCAGTGATCCTTCCATGTCTACATGACAACGAAAAGCGCTTGGGATCTCAGAAGAGCAGAGGTCCTGTCTCTCCTGGTATCTAAAACTAACTCCTAAAAGAGGGCTCTGATTGCCTTCTTTAGGAGACAGGCTCTTTGATTGACTGCATTTCCTCCTTCATTATATTACATCAGAGAGGAGCCTTTCCCAAAATGAAGGAATGCCAGAAAGATAAATGAGTAAAATGTATTTGACAATGACTGACATTCAGACTGGAGTTTGAATTACATTCTAATTCCTTCCACAAGTTTGGATTAAATCCACAGATTTAGATTAAAAACACACAAAGAAACAAGTGAAAAAAAAAACACGAGAAAGAGTGCACCCACTACTAACTAAAATTTTATACTACAGTGATAGCGGGAGTAAAGCAAGATTCTAGGAAACATGAGGATTCAGAGAAGCAAACAAAACCAGCTAATTCCTGTTTCAGGCCCTATATGTTCAATCTTCACAAACAACCCTTTGACATTCATCTTACATAAAAAGAAAACAGCCTTAGAAAATAGGTTTATGGTTCTCAATCCTCGTTTCTTTGCTTGTTTTTTTCCTTGACCCAAATATAAAGGATAGCAAGCATACCATCAGTCATTGAATATCTAGCAATAACTCTTAATGCTGTGTGTGTGTGTGTGTGTGTGTGCACCTCTGTGTGTGCACATGTATGTGAGTTTGAATGGGGAGGGTTAGATTAGTTTTTGTCATGCAACAAATCACCCGGAAGTCAACAGCTTAATGACAATGATTAACTTGATTCATGATTCTGTGGGTTGACTGCGATCCATTAGCTAGGGGTTGGGTTATCTGGATGTCTCACAGTTGCTGTGGACTGTTATATGGGAATCTCAATTCTTCACATGGCCTCTCATTCTTTTTAAGACTTCTCTGTGTGCTGGTCACAGGGCAGTGCCTTTCTTGTGTGCTGTTCACAGCACAGTGCCCAAGACCAGGAAGGTAAAACCTGTGAGTCCTCATAGGACTTAGCTTTGGAAGTCTCCTAACAACACACCAGCCAAAATCCACTCATCAAACAAGTCATGAGTCCAGATGGTTTCAAAGTTTAGCAAGTGGACTCTACCCCTTTGGCGTGGTGGCGGGCGCCTGTAGTCCCAGCTACTCGGAGAGGCTGATGCAGGAGAATGGCGTGAACCCGGGAGGCGGAGCTTGCAGTGAGCCGAGATTGCGCCACTGCACTCCAACCTGGGTGACAGAGCGAGACTCCATCTCAAAAAAAAAAAAAAAAAAAGCAAAGGTACATTGAAGATGGGGATCAACTAAGATGGGAAGAAAATGTGCTCATATTTTGCAATCTATCATACATCCTGAGGGTGGCTGCATCAGAATTCAAGATTCAGGCAAAAAGTGCTTTGAAAACACCCTCCTCATTTATGCTTATCATGTCTTAGACGTCTCCTAGATCTTTAAACCTATATATTTCTGAGATAAATGTCATGTTCCAGCCATCAAACAACACTGATATTCAGTTAGTAACCATCAATGAGCCACCCAGTGGTCAGCCATTCTGTAAATTATATTTGCAGAAACTCAGTTTTTAGCTTAACAATAAATCTATGTATCCATCTTATTTTAGACTCTTGGCACATCAATTAGCCTTGAGATTGAAAGAGTAAACACAAACATAATTTATCACTTTGTCAAGTTCAACAAACATCATGTTGTTTTGCTCAGAACTCCTAATGTAGATTCATGAATTTACAAATCTGACAATTATTTATTAAGTCTATTTGCTAGCCCAGCTGGCTTTGTTTTTTTACCCAGAGATGTTAAAGTGAATAAGACAGGAATATTTTTATTCTTGTTAATCTCACAGTCTAGTTGTAAGGTGAAATAAAGTTATTAATAAAGTACTATGGAAAATGAGGTTAACTATATGAGAGGTTAACTAGAGGGTTAGATGTAGGCAACATTTTTTGAAAGTTTATCAATTTAAAGCTTGTCACCCCAACCTGGGCAACATAGTAAGACCTCATCTCTACAAATTGAACCAATTTAAAGTTTGTAACCCCAACCTGGATGACAAAGTAAGACCTCATCTCTACAAAAAATAAAAAATTGGCTGGACATGATGGCATGCACCTATAGACCCAGATACTCACAAGGCTGAGGCAAGAGGTTCACTTAAGCCCAAGAGGTTGAGGCTGTAGTGAGTTATGATCATGCCACAGCACTCCAGCCTGGGCAACAGCACAGCACAATATCATCTCTCAAGAAAAAGAAAAAAAAAGAATTAAAGTTAAAGTGTGTAACCAGTTTGTCATTCTGTCATTTAAGCCCTAGGCTATGCTTTTTTAAATTCCCCCCAACCCACTCCTTTTTTTTTTTTCTACAGTTTAAAAAGTCTAAGTTAAGCTCACAGACATTAAATAAGGTTTTGAAGAACATACATAGCTAACAAAGTCTGCACCCAATATTCAAAATTTAGAGGATCTGACTGCAAACCCCTTATCTTATACAAATTGTATACATGTTAATAATCTGTTTATAATTTGGTGTTTTTGCATTAGTTATCTCTTGCTGCATAACAAATTACTGCCAACTTAACAGCTTAAAACAACACAGGTTTATTGCCTTGTATATTCTATGGATAAAGAGTTCAGCCAACATTTTAACTAGGTCCTCTACTTCAGGGTCTCACCAGACTGCACTCAAGACATTGGCCAGAATTCTCAAGATCACTCAGGTTATCAGCAGATTTTATTTTCTTGTGGCTGTAGAACTGAGAGCTTTAGTCTTTTGCGGTCAGCTGGAGGATGTCCCCAGGTCCTGAAGGCTGCCTACTATTGCCTCCTATGTAGCCCTCTTTATAGGAAGACCGTGGCAGCTTGCTTCTTTGAGGCAAGCAGGGAGCAAAAGTGAGTCAGCTAGCAAGAAGGTCTTATCCAATGGAACATAATCACAGAAATCACAGAAGCGAACTTCTATCACCTTTGCCATTTTCTATTCTAGAAACAAGAAACAGAGTGCCTACAATCAAAGGCAGGAGGTTTTACAAGATGTAAACCCCAAGATATAGGGTTCATGGGGCCACCCTGAAGTGTGTCCACCGCATTAGTGGCAAACATTAGCATTGAATGGGAACTCACTCATGGACTTATAAGCTTATGATTCTTCAGGTGCCACAGGGAATGCACACGCATGCACATGCACACACACACACATACACAAATACGTATATTCACATAAATGCACAGCCTTTCCTAAACTTCAGGAAAAGTATTTCAGTCCCAGCACCAAACTGTGTACTTTCAATCAAAAGGAAACAGTCTCTATCTTCACTCTCTTTAGTCAGCAGAAATGTAGTTGGGGGAAAAGAAGGCTGTTAAAACAGAAAAAAACAAACAAACAAAAAGCCCAGTTAATTATATTTTCCTTAAAATTGAAAAGCAGAAGGACACACCTTTTATCATGGATTTCTGCAGGCTGCAAAACAGTCCAAAATAGATACACAGCCAATGGCCCCTGACAGAATTCTATCAGGAAGGCAGCCCTGCAGCCCATTACAAGTTTAATTAGCTGGGCATGTTCCAGAAAATGGAAAACTAAGATGAAGACACCTCGATGGGCATCTCCAGGGTTTCAGTCACTCACCAGAGTTCTCTCTGGTCTCAGTATCTTTTTCCACCTAAGAAGAGAAGGCTACTCTTTGGAAGTAAGGAAATCTGTTCCTCTCTAGTGATTGGGCCACACCAGCACTAGGCTCCTTAAGAATAATAAAAAATATGATGAGACAATGGGGAAAAGAACAAGATCACTCAGCTACATGCCCAACACTGCTTCTGGATGACAGAAAAATCAGCATAGCAGTGAATCACAGTGTCTTGGAACATGGACTTTGGGTTCCGGCGTACCTGAGTGAAAAACTTGGTTTTCCACATTCTAGCTGTTTGATCTTGGGCATATTACTTAGCTTCTCTGAGTCTCAGTAACGTAATATTGGAAGTAAGAGACAAGTGAGTGCTTCATATATGTGAGATTTTATGCTAAGCACTTTTCATTTATTGCCTCATTTAGTATTCTCCATAACCCTATGAAGTAATCCTTAATCACAAATCTTCAAATTATCAACAAGTCTGATGACTCAAGGTAGACTAAGCAAAAATAAAGTAAAATATTAAAATTAAAGTTAAACATAAAAGTAAAAATAATGTTAGATCTACTGCCTGCTCCCTCTCTCCTCCCCTGACTTTTTGTGCCTTGGATGGGATTCAGTCTCCTGTTCCTTAGACATGTTCCTTCATATGATAAGGAAGATGGACAAACAAGGCTGCAAGAGTAGTGCCTATGACTCCAGTAGAGAAGCCCCAAGGAAGAGCATTGGTTGGTCTTTCTTGGGTCACATGTCCAGCATCACACCAGTTACTATATTCTTGGCAGGCTTGTCCTGAGTCACTTACAAAACCCTAATTTCTAGGAAGTGGAGTCCTTCGATTGAGAGATCCAAAATAATAGAACTGATTAGTGAAAGAGAAACATACAAAAATCCAATAACTACCACAGGAGGTATATTTATTTAGGTATTTTATGGATAAGAAAACTAAAGTTTAAAGCAATTCAGTAACTTATGGAAAGTCATCCATATAAGTGAGAGAGCAAAATTTGACTTGAGGCCTGATTATATTTACAACCTTTTGGAAGATCTAGCATTAATGTACTGTGTGTTGAATTCAGGACAACCTAAGAATAGTAAAGGTGTTTCAAACTCTTCTCACCAACTCCAGGAGTGAAACATATAAGGAGAATTTGAATGGAATGAGAAATCTTATAAGGATTTGAAGAAGGATGTAGGACCGGCTGAGTGGAAAGGGGAGGGAGATGCTATTTTTCTTAATCAGTTTTAACAACAACAACAACAACAACAACAAAACATTTTGTTCAGAGCTTTACTTCCAGTTGAAATGTTATGGAATTTAGGCTTAAAGACAAGTGAGTTGACATTTCTTCCAGTTGAACTAACACAAGGCTAAGAGCTAATGAGAAGTGGGTTTCAGTTCAGGCTCACCTGTCTCATCTAGAAAGTAAAAACACTAATGCCTGCTGTCCTACTTTCCAGAATCTTGGAAGATTCAAACTGGTGAAGATATTTCAGTGTACTGAAAATCTAAAAACACGATTCAAATGGAGGATGGTATTATCATAATATGTGCTTCCTTCCATGCATGATATGTGCCATTGTTTACTAATACCATTTCTAAAATCAGAGAGAAAACTATTCTTTGTCCCCATAGTAGTTTTATAACTTGACAACAGAAGAGGTGAATTTTGAACCAACAAATTTACCTATTGATTTGTATTCTGTTCCATTATTTTTATTTTTATTATCTATTCTGCTGAGCAAATCTGCCTTAACTAGTCCTATAGAACAGAATTCTTATAGATTAAATGCTGCACCCAATCAAAGGCTTTGCTTTAATCAAAATTAAATCCATTTTAAAAAATATTTATTACTCTTCAATAAACAGGGACATCCTGTTGGCCTTCTCCATGTGAGTTCTTAATTTGTATTCCTTGGCACCACTGAAGTTTTTTTAGCATTAGCTAAGCAGTCCTTTACACTTTTCCTGGTAAAAAATCTCTCTTTCTCCCAAACATCTCCAATCAACTTCAGAGCTCTCTCCCTATGTAATCCTAGATAAGCACAGGGCATTGATTTATACTGTGTCTTCATCCTCTGCCATGGAGAAACAAAACAAAATGCTATATCCTGTGAATAATTAACTTAGAAAACAAACCCAAAATGCAGCAGGATAAAGCAATGGAATTCTTGCTTCATCTTATTCATCTTGACAGTTTCAGGAATCCAGGTCTAATTGTGCTGCTATTTAAGCTGAAGGCAGAAGCTGGCACAAAAGAAAAGACATATCATTGTCAAAGCAACCCCCGCTGCAGCTGAAAGACTATTAAATTTAGAAGGGCACCAAGTCATCTTTCTTTATCTTGGCAAATTATTGATTGAAGGGGATTCCCCGAGTGACTTTGCTATATGTTGTATTACCATTGAATAAATCAATAACCCTCTCGCAGCTACCACACCAGGACCCAATGTTTCCATTAATGTCCCCTTGAGTGCATGCTCCAGGTTGACCTTTGGTCTCAGGTGAGTGCTCCCTCTGGGCAGAGTCAATGGTTATGTGGAGCTCAGGATGTAGAAAATGAAGGGGGAAGGTTGTCCTTTTCCTTTCACTCAGTCTCTTTTCTGGGCAGAAACTTGGGATAAAAAATAATTAGAAGTATTCTAAGAAGGTGAGATAGAAAAATATAGGAAATAAAAACAAAAGAGTCTAAGTAGTAAATGAAAAGATAGAGTTTGAAGAATACTGCTTAAGACCTATGAAGTAACGACCAACACACTAAAGACAGAAATTATTAAAATCAAAAGCCAGAAATTATTAAAATAAAAGCTTCCAGGGAGATGGTCTTCAGGCAAGGAACAATGAGGTAAAACATTGTCACTTTTCATTAAAATTTAACTGAATTTTTTAACCATGCCATGTATTACTTTGATACATGTAATTCATAAAGATACTATAAAATAAGGCTATAATTTAAATAATTGTATATAGAATGTGGATAAAGTTCATTAACAATATAGATTTCTACTCATTTTCTAACTGGGACACTGTAGTATTAGTTTAGTGCAAAAGTAATTGCAGTTTTTGCAATTGAATGTAATGATAAAAAACACAATTAGTTTTATAATAAGTACTATACATTATTTTATAATAATACAAGTATATTTTATAATATGATAATGTAATATAGTAATAAGGATAGATCAATGTTTATTTTAGCAATAATAAGGGGAGGTCAATGTTTATTGCTCCATTTGTCCCATGGAAAAAATGACATTCAAAAATATTAGGCATTCTCCCAAGATCACTCAGAAGTCAGGAGCTTGGGAATAGGAAGAGAATGCAGGTCCTTGACTCTGATGGTATTTTTCTTTCCATCCTTTCTTCACCAGATAAAAGGACTGTTCTCAAGGTACCACTCACAGGAGCTAAACAATTTTAAGCAAAGTGACAGAAATTAAGGAAATTGGCAGAAAGAGAAAGCCATCTTACTCAGGGAGATACTGACCTATAATTTGGAATAGTTTGAAAATACAATCTGATTCAAAATAATTTAAAATGATGTGTAAATATGCCATTGAGTCATACAGGTTAAGAGACATTAGATTTCAGTACGACACAGCCCTAACCCTGTATGGGTGACAAATGTGCCATTCCATTCATCATCTCTAACAGAAAGAGAACACTGGAACTAGTGAACCGTTGTTAGATGGTTAGGTAGTGAACCAGAGTTAGATGCATTGTGGTGACGGTGAGATTTAGGGAGCAACAGAGGCAACAAATATATATGTCTCTGTAAAGCGAGGTCAGAGGTAAGGAGTAAGAAGAATGCAGGCTGGTTCATAACTTGTGCAGATTAATAGCAGGGACAGACACTAGCAGTCACAACTGCACTCCTATCATTCATCTCAGCTCTTTTGCTGGGGAAAAGGAGGCATCTATTCCATTCAGGGCTTCCCTGATTGTCTTGGTTTCTGTGAAGTGTAAAGCAGGTTGCAAGGAGCTGTCTGCAGTGATGCGTGAATGCTGTTTTCTTGGAGATTAATTCAGAATGTGTTTGTGCATTAGTCTCTGTCTCTCTCTTTCTCTCTCTCTCTCTCTCTCTCTGTGTGTGTGTGTGTGTGTGTGTGTGTGTGTGTAAATGAGCCTTTTATGGAAAAAGTCAAGGTTTAAGAATTTTGTGCTGTGTGTCTGACCCCTACCTTCCTTCTGTGCATCTCTGCACCAGTCCTGTCCTGGATTTACTTCTATGCATGTTATACTTAATTATTTTTACGATGGCTTCTGATGAAAACATGATATAGAAGTAGAGGGTGACCTTGAATATGCCAAAGTTTGCCATCCTATTGTTTGATACAGTGAAAAGGAAGGAAGGAAGGAAGGAAGGAAGGAAGGAAGGAAGGAAGGAAGGAAGGTAGGGAGCTAAGATTACACAGGAGAAATAAGAAAAAAGCTAATGTCTTTATTATCAATATAGCACACGGACACACACAAACATATCACGTTCCATGTTTGAATCTCCACTCCCAAGAGAAGTGGTCTGACTCTCCTTTCCTGTGGAGGACTCAGTTAATCACCAGCCTATCAACCCATGTCTGGTATCCATAATCCGTGGTTCTAAATCATAAGAGGGACTGTGTGTGTGTGCATGTGTGTGTGTGTGCATGCATGCGTGCCTGCTTAAAGTAGCATTCCCCTATAAAATAAGTCACCACCCCTTTGTATTTTGGTAACTACTGTCATTGCTATTCACTTGGAACCAACACTAAAAACTAAAGAAGGCCAGGGAAAAGTTCAGTAGTTTTCAGGGAAAATGTCAGAGGTAATGAATAAAACAAGCAGCTGTGCACTTTTCATCAAGAATCTATCTGGAAGAAGGAAACACCACAATTATTCCACACAGACAGCCCCTTCCAGACTAGCAGCACTTTTCTCGCTTCTCCAGGGATGGTGTGGAAGACAGAGCTATGCAAAAGCAGTCTGAGATGCACCACATAGGGTGGAGAGATATGGAGGAGTGGACAGAGAGCATGAGCCAAAAGGAAAGAGAGGCAGTTAGAGAGTGCACGGAGAGACAGACACCAACTGCACTGCTGTAGACAAAGACAAACGCAGACCCAAGCCCAGGAATGCAGGGAGCCCAAGTTAGGACAGCTTCAGCTCCCTCAGTCATCTTTGTAACACCTTCCTGGTTTTGGCAATATCCACAGTCCCTCAGTATTATTATTATTGTCTTATAACATTTTCTTTAAATCAAATCCATTAAAATATTTTATGTGTTGTATTATAACCACCTATGAAAAGCCAGTATCACTTTTACATTTCAGTTTTATTAGGTCACATGCCTCATTCTTATAAATGCTTTTTCTGATCACCTATCTAAACCAACGTGATCGCCATTTGTTTCTAGTCTTTATCTTGTTTCATTTCTCTCCATAGCTTTTGGAGTCCATAGTCCATAGTGTGTGTGTGTGTGTGTGTGTGTGTGTGTGTGTGTGTATGTGTGTGTGTTCATCTCCCCCTTCGAATAAAAGCTCCACTAGGCAGGGACATCACTGCTGTACCCGAGGATCAAGAACAGCTGCACATAATAAGTCAGCTATAAATATCGATGACATTAATGAATGAATGATCAAGATAACAACATTACAAATTGTATGATTGCTTTCTAAGTGTTGCTACCCATGGGGGATGGGGAGATCTGAGCCTGAAGTTTCTTCTTTATGCTGAAAAGAAGAAAGAAAAGAAAGGGGGTTGCTGGGTGCAGTGGCTCACGCCTGTAATCCCAGAACTTTGGGAGGCCAAGGTGGGCGGATCGCCTGAGTTCTGGAGTTCGAGACCACCCTGGGCAATATGGTGAAGCCCCATCTCTACATAAACAATTAGCCAGGTGTGATAGCTCATGCCTATAATCCCAGCTACTCTGTAGTCTGAAGCATGAGAATCACTAAGGCCCTGGAGGCAGAGGTTGCGGTGAGCTGAGATGGCGCTCACTGAGCAACAGAGCAAGATTCTGTCTCAAAAAAATAAAAGTGGGGGCGGGGGTTACATAAAGGGAAGAAAAAAATAAAAGTTTAGCAAGTGTTACAAGAGCATTGAAGGATAACAAAAATGAGACTCAGTTTGATCTAAAAAACAGGAATTTTAAAAGTAGCAATAATCAAAGTCAGTCAAAACGTGTGTGTGTGTGTGTGTGTGTGTGTGTGTGTGTGTGTGTGTGTGTGTGAGATATAGTGCCGTGTTACATGGTGGTGATGTGGTGGCTCTGTTCCACCTAAAACCACTTTAAACTCCACCTTAAATCGCCTGCAAGATGCTTGCAAAAAACTCTGAAAAACACCTATGCAGTGGTTAAGTACATAGATGGGCCCCAAACATAAAGCTGAACTTAATATTGGCTCATTCATTCTGTAAACATGTGTTAAGCATCTGCTGTGTCTGTCAGGTACTGTTCAAGGTGCTAGGGATATAATTGTATAATTGTGAAAGAATAAAAGAAATTTCCTCCATGGGTCATTTTATATTGTGATAAAATATATCTTTAAAAATTACCACTTTAACCTTTTTAAGTGTATAATTAGTGGCATTAAATAAACTCACTATTTTGTATAACCACAGCTATGATTTATTTCCAGAACGTTATCATCATCCTAAGCAGAAACTCTGAACCCATTAAACAATTCCCCTTCCTCTCCCATCTTAACCTCTATTCTACTTTCTGTCTCTATGAATTTGCCTATTTTAGGTACCTCATATAAGTGGAATTATATGATTTTTGTCCTTTTGTGCCTGATTTATTTCATTTAGCATGTTTTTTTAAGTTGTATCCATGTTGTCACATGTATCAGCGTTTTGTCTCTTTATGGTTGAATGATATTATATTGTTTGTGTATAGCATACTTTGTTTGTTCATTCATCTGCTGATGGACACAGAGTTCTTTCCACCTTTTGGCTATTTTGCATAATGCTACTATGATCATTGGCATACATGCTTCTGCTTGAGTCTATGTTTTTCATTAATTTGGTATAACTACTTCTTTCATGGATCTTACAGTTTAACAGAAAATACAATCAGATAAATGGCAATTTGTGAATACTCTGCTACCAAGACACATACTCCATGGTATAGGAGCAGAAAATAGCCAGAAAAAAAACAAAACAAAACAAAAACCTATGTGAAGGGAATTTTAGCAGGAAAAAAAGGAATGGCACAGGTGAGAATTCTAAACTAAGAAGATGTACAGCCCATTAGGAAACAAAGAGAAAATCAGGAATGTTTAGAATGAGTGGTAGCATAGGAAAAAATAGGATTATAAGGCAGGCAAAAACTGATTATACAGGGACTTACAGATCATATAAAATTTCACATCTTCCAAATACCCACATCATCCATTGCTTCCAAACGTTCAGTTTTATTAGGTCACATGTCTCATTCTTATAAATGCTTTTTCTGATCACCTATCTAAACCAACGTGATCACCATTCGTTTCTAGTCTTTATCTTGTTTCATTTCTCTCCATAGCTTTTGGAGTCCATAGTGTGTGTGTGTTCATCTCCCCCTTCAAATAAAAGCTCCACTAGGCAGGGACATCACTGCTGCACCCGAGGATCAAGAACAGCTGCACATAATAAGCCAGCTATAAATACTGATGACATTAATGAATGAATGAACCAGTAAGTGACTAAGCTGGCCCTTTCATTTACTAGCTTTACGATGTTGAGTAACTTATTACCTTTTCTAAATTCAAGTACCTCTTCTGTATAGTTTTGTGAATGAAGTAAATGCCATAGTACAGGGCCTGTAATATACCAAGTGCCCAATAAACATTAGTTCATAGAATTTAGAGAGAGGGAGACAGGTGGCAAAAGAGGGAGGGGGATAGACAGAGAAAATAAAGCAAAACAAAGCTACCCATCCAGCATTTCCATTGTGGTGGGTGGCCCTCCCTCATTTTAGACTCACCTGTCACAAACAACAGGAAGCCAAACAAAACAAAATCCAAAAAAGCAAATTTTAGACTTTTGATTCTCCTTCCAGGAAAACAATAAAATCAAGAGAATGAAGCCGATACTGAAAAAATTATAATTTAGACTTTTATTTTATAGAATTAGTATCCATCAGTCTGGTTATGAATTTTGCTTTACCATGCTATCTACCAACTTCTATACAGAGTCAGTTATATGAGAGCATGCGTGTGTGTTTGTGTGTGCTCTGTAGTCAAAGACATATGTTCACTGAGACATGAAATATATGATACATGTAGAACAACTATAAACAATAGGGGCGAAGTGAGTTTTTTAGCCATTCTCTGGATCCCTCACAGTTCTCCCGGAGATTAGAATCATCAGGGAAATCAGAAAACAGAAAGGTATTTTTTATTCCCCAAACAAAACAAAACAAGACAAAATAAAGCTTCACTCCTGACTCTTGGTGGTTGAAAGCAAATGTATAGACAGTACTGATGCTTGTTCCTAATTTAATGAAAAACGAAAATCAATAATACAGCACTAGTCAACATGGAGCCTGAGTGTGAAAGCTAATCTCATCATGAGGTGTTAAACACATGGAAAAGTGGGAATAAGGGATAAGGCGTTTTAACTGTAAATTTCAGCTTGGCAGTGATAGGCGATAATGTTCACCCACAAGGAAAGGCTTTCATTTCATACCTGTTTTGTGGAGCTGGTGATAATTCTGAGGGAGGTTGAAAAGACTGTGACTTATTTTGCCAACTTCATAACTGCTCTTGGATCTGAGGAGCAGAGGCTCAAGGCTCCTTGTAGAGTCACGTGTTGATTTTCTAATTTATTTATTTATAAGTTATATATTTCTGTTTATAATAAGAATTTGCAATGGCTTAAAGCATGCCTTTACTTCTATACCTGCCAGGGCTGTGTTTTATCATTCTTCTGGCTTTGGGAAAAGAGAGCTGGTTCTGTTGGTGTTGCAGGGAAAAAAAAAAAAAAAAAAAGGTCTGAATATGGGTGTGGTGAGGGGAAGGAGGAAAGGATTGTCAGTTAATATATCAAAATGGAAAATGGAAAACCATTTACTTTGAGTATTTTGTTTATTTAGATCCCATTTAAAACTTCCATTACAGTGCACAACACTTACATGTGTGCTATGATCACATGGGAATCTTGTTCAAGAAGCAGCTTCCTAGGCCCCAACTCCAGACCTTCTTTTTCAGTGAGTCTTCTATCAGGTCCAGGAATTTAAATATTTAATTAGCAACCGAGGCAAGTTTGCTGGGTTAGAAAACATATTTTGAGAAATGACACAGTGATCACTCTCTCTGATTGATTTATTAATATTCTGTGCATGACTTGCTGATCAATTCCTATTCCTTTCTTCCAGTGACCTGACTCCCATTTCTACCCTCCTAAACCCATTTTTAGTTCATTCTGGGAAGTTAAACTGGTAACTAGTAGAGAAGTCTCCCTGTAAGACTACAGTCACCTCCCCTGGTTCTGCTAGTAATTAAGAGATAGTGGTAGAAGTAACAGACATAGACTTTGAGAATCATTACAATCTTGTTTATTCATCCCAATGATTTGAGAAGCTCCATATTACAACCTATTACAGACTCCCCTTAATGGTTGAAGGAACTAATGTGTAGAGAAGCGAAGGGACTGGGCCAGTGTTATAGACAGGAGTAGAAGAGGTAGGAAGAGTACAGTATGTGGGTACCGTTACATATGGTGTTTCTTGAGAAATCAGTGATCATTAGGAAGCTGACTGTGTTAAATCACATGCCCCTGGGGAAAAAATAACAACAAAAAAAGTCAAGTCTTGTCACCACCGTCAAAATAGGAAAGCCATTTCAATCTAAAGCATGAAACAATCAAAGTGAAAACATAAGCGTCTGGTTTCTCTTTTATCCAGTCAAGTTATGTGGGAGTGGTGTGTATGTGTAAGAGACTACAAGAAAAGGAGATTAAAGACTTTTCCCTGCAGAGAACAAGCTGAGTCAGTGCCGATCAAAGGCTGACATCAAACATACGGCCTCAATAATTGAACCTGCTGTCTGTAAACTCTCATTAGCAAGCAGGAAAGATGATTATTAATTTCTCAGGTAACATATTAACTTTGCCTCATCCTAATTTCTAGGCCTCAGACACTTTCTACCACGTCCTTTCGCTGCTTTTCAAAATCAATTTGCAATTTAATGGGGAGTGTGTGTGTGTGTGTGTGTGTGTGTTCATATAATAAAACTCGAGGAAAGGAGATCCATGTCTTTTCCATGAAAAGAACAAGCGGGGCAGGTGTTAATCAAAGGATGATATCAAACATATGGCCTCAGTAATAAAAACTGCGCTCTGTAAACCCCTTTTCAAGAGGAAGCTTCATTGTGAGTTTCTCAGGCCATGTGTGTTACCTCCATGTTATTCTAATTTCTAAGCCTCAACATATCCTTTCTTTGCCATCTCAAATTCAATTTGCAATTTAATGTCATGGGGTCTATCAAATGGTGAGGTCTTCCATGTCCTCAGTCACATAGAACAACAAAGAGCATTTTGTGCTGGAACCTTACCCATAAAATACAAATGACATTAAGTCATCAGAATGAAAGAAAATCACATTTCATAAATTTAAGTTTAATCTATATGCAAATTTAGCCAACATTCTTTAAAGAGTAATAATTCATAAGTATTGATGTTTACACTGCTTGGCAATTTTTTTATTAGTTTAAGTAATGATCTAGATACAAACCACATTCTTTTATTTTACAAAACAGGCATTTGGTTGTCTGAAGAGATACAGAAGAGAGACCAATCACTTACTTTCAGACAGACAAAACCACTGAATCCTTTCCTGCGCCATCGAAGAGCTTTGATACCAAGGAGAAAGCTACCAATTTTCGCTGATTTATAATACGTATTTACTCAGAAAAATTTAAGATTCCTCCTAATTCACACTTTTAGTAATTATTCTACTTTAAATAAAAAATAAAAAATAACAACCAGAAACAATGAAAAATTGGGATTGTTCAGATAGTTATATTCCAAGAACCAAACAAAATATCTTTTTATTCATTGTATCATAAGAGTCTAGCATATTGATTGTGATGGAGAGACCCTCGCCATCAATAGGTTTCGGATAAATATTGCCTTAGACAGAAGTCTCATGTTTAAAAGCACCTATCAGAGTAACACCAACTGCCATTACAAGTAATTTCCAATATTTCCCTAACATATTAGAAGCTTTTTTCCTCATTTGTGTGACAGCAGACTATCCTACCATCAGCAAGTCCATGCCCTCAATTCCTTTCACCTTATGGCTACGGCTCCCCCTAGTGCTCATTGTTCTCTGCTTCCATGAGCCAAAGGGGAAAAACAGGGTGGAAAGGACACCACTGCTTCTTAGAAGTCTTGGCCCAGAAGTAATAAACATCACTTCCGTTCATGTCCACTGCTGAGTGCTAGTCATGTGCTCACACCCCATACCCAGTGTGCTTTCTGGCTGGCCACCTGCTTCCCAGAAAAGTAACATCTTAAGGAGGACTGCACATTTTCATGAACAACCAGACCTGACACAACGAGAATCCCAGGATCTTGTCTAATAATAACCACCTTCAAGCCTGGCAGTGGATCAGCATCACCAGAACCTGGAGAGTTTATTCAGAAATATAGATTTGCTGTCCTCCGAACCAAGACATTGTGATTTAATAGGTGTGGTAGAGTCCAAGATTATCCTGCCCAGAGCCACTGAATGCTAATTAATCATCTATCTCCAGTCTGAAACACCACCAAATCCACACTGAAATGCTCACTTTGCTCTGTAACTCGATGTCAACATCAAAATCCTGTGTTTGCTGTTCCTGAATCTACATTTTAAAAAATTATCTGGAAAGCAATCATGGCTACACCAGCCTTTTTTGACTGTTTACTAAGTGCCACTAAGTGTTCCAAAGCCTTTATATGTGCTAGCTTACTTGGCTTAATTCCTTATGTCCCTATTTTTGTATTTAAGCTTCAAGAAACCCAGTTGAAGTAGGTATTATTATCCCCATTTTCTAGAGAAAGATATAGAGGCACAGAGGCACCAAGTTGTGCAAATTTATTCTAGAAAGTGTCAGAGCTGATTCAAACCGAAGCAAGCAAACTCTAGAGCTTTTGTCTTCCTCACTTCACTATAACCAGGTGATTCTGAGGGATGTTAAAGTCTGAGAACTATTGAGTCATGAGAGATATGCAAGTACTTCTGATATAAGTAGTGTTAAAAAAAACACTTGGAGAAACACTGAAATAAGATTTTTAAGTGTTCTTCATTTTTGCTTTCAAACTCAGTATAGATATCTACTCTGAACTCTGTATCTGTACATTCAAATACCTTTTCTACATGTCATAATTCAACTCTTCATGGCCTAGAACAAACTCAGAAACTCCCTGCTAATTTATCTTTCTCCAGCACTCTCTCCTTCAAAAAGGACACAACCTTTCCCACAGGTGAACAGGTCTGAAAATCTGGAAATCATCCTCACATGTCTTTCCTGCATCACCCATTTTGCTGGCATCATGAGTGATTCCTGACACTCTCACCTGCTAAATCTGTCACTACTCTGCTCTTCTCTTCTGCAGTCCTTGCTATTACCATCTCCCCAGGGCTTTGGCAGCAGCCTGGCATCTTGTCTCCCACTTTTTGTCCCCAAGCCATTCTTCATATTGTGGAAAGAGTGATCTTTTCAAACCATGAGAGATGAAACCCCAGATCCTTAATATTTCCTAGAAATAGTAAGTGGCTCTGATTACTACATGGGCCTTAGCTCAGGCCATGGTCCCCAGCCCCCATATTCCAGGCATGTTGATCTTCTTCCTTCAGTTCTAACTCCACTGTTTCTTTGTCTTCAGCTTTTCACATGGGTCCCTGTGCTTGGAATGCTCCCCTCAGGAGAGCATTGCATAAGTAACTTCAGGACTCTAAGCCTCAGTTGTCTCATCTATAAAATGGGTATAGAACTTTGGAACAGAATTGTTAAAATCATGAACTAAAATGTATATAGTCAATAAATTTTAGTTTTTCTGCATACGTTCAGGCCTTTTTTCATATCTTCCAATAATCTTCATATTAAAACATATCAAATGATGTTTCTTTTCACTCTTTTACTAGCAGCAATTTCATGAAATCTCAAGGTTAGATATGTCCCTTAAAGAATTTATCTTATTTCAGAAATTTATTAAAATAAAGTCATCACATATCTTGCTGGGGAGCGCTTTCCCTGCAGTTTTTAATTACTGTCTGGTTAACAATATCCTTTAGAATGTTGCATCTTTTACAAATGTAGGTGATGGATGGCTATAATTTTCCAAATTACTACTTTGGTCTACAACCCATTTAATGAGTTAGTAAAAACAATTAATGGAATTTATGTACTTACTTGGGCTCTGACAGGGAGGAAAAAAAGAGAAGATTCCAAATAAATGAGCAAGTAAAACAGCATTAATTAGCATCTAATTTGTAATGACAGAGTTCAGTGCTCAATACTTTAAAAATTAATTGAACTTTTATGTTGATGTGTAAGGTGAAAGCATACCCAACTTCTTAAGATTAATATTATCCTCATAAAAAAACTCTCAAGAATACTGATTATTGAAGGAACAAACATATAGCCAAGGGTTGTCAGCAGTATGAGCCAGCAAGAAGGAGGGATGGTATAGCATTAAATACATGCAAAAGATGGAAGGGCAGTGAGGTTCTGAATAAAATGTCCACAGAAATGAGGGTCCAACCAAACATATTGGTTATTGCATTATTATGTTAAGTCTAGGACTAATACAACTTTTGTTAGCATGTAAGTCATAATTTATTTAAGAAAATAAATGAATATTTGAAATAGGGATTGAAAAGCTTTTGGCATGTAATGGGTAAATTTGGACAAGACATCTTAAAAATAATTGGATAATAACTATTGAAACTCTACATTCTGGAGCATAGTAAATTCTTTTTGGGAGAGGTTGGAGTTTTATAATTCTCAGCTGCATGCACTATGTATAGTTATAGCCAGTCGATATTATAGTTTAGCACGAGGGGTATCATAGGCAGATGAAGTGACAAGGGAAGGATTTTAAGCAGCAGGAGAGGGCTTCAGCTGTCATCTATGCAAATCTGCATCCATCGCAGCTCTGCCTCTTGCTGTACAGATTTGGAAGGAAATTCAACCTTGCTCAGCCTCAGTTTCCTCATTCATAAATTGGAGATGTTATTACCTGACTTACAGGGTGGCTGTGAGGTTTATAGAAGGCAACTATGCAATATGGCAGAAGCGGGATTCAAACTTCAGCAATTTGAATCCAGAATCCACACTTTTAATGGGGTTAAGCTAAACTCATCCTTATTCTGTTCCTATGTGATTCTGATGCACAAAATGAGTGCTCAACTAATTGTAGTTATCAGCATACAAAATAAATATCTATTTGCATATTTTAATATTTGGTTAAAGCCAGTTGAGATGGTAAATGACAGACTTTGGCCTAACGAAGCTTACATGGGGGCTAAAGTCAGCCCGGGGGGCCAGGTGGGGAGCAGGTGAAGTTGTAGGGGAGGCAGGCATGGATTCCAGGTGGGGTAACATACCTGGGCTGTGGGCTTTTGTCTGTTAGCTGCTGCGTCTTTCACCAGCAATGGGCAGCCTTTCAAGCTGGCACTTGTAGTGGGGGAGTCACTGCCTCTCAGCACTGCCAGGCTTGTCCCACCTCCTGTGATGGAGGTAACTCTCCCTATCATGTACATCTTGAAAAGAAAGTATGTTTTAAAAACTTACTTTCCACATCTGTAGTCCCAGCTACCTGATGGGCTGAGGCAGGAGAATGGCGTGAACCCAGGAGGTGGAGGTTGCAGTGAGCTGAGATCGCGCCACTGCACTCCAGCCTGGGCTACAGAGCGAGACTCCGTCTCAAAAAAAGAAAAAACTTACTTTCCTTCTGATGTAAGTGTGAATAAGCTTGTGCCTAAAGAAAATTTTGGTAAAAAAAAATAAATTATATATATATATATATATATATACATATATATTATTTTAAATGCATTAAAGAGATTACTACTGCAAAAATTCCTCTAATAAAACTTTTATAACACAATCTATTGATTATTATAAAATATGTAGGAACTCTTCGGGGGAAGAATAATTGAAAAGATCTGCCTACTTTAAAAAGTTGTTGCATTTTGTCTATACAATAATCATTTCTTAGCACCTACTCTGTGCCAGGCCCAGAAGATGTAAGAATGACTGTGTCAGACCCTCTCACTGCCACAGAGAAGCCATCTGTGGAGCAGACAGATGGGGCTGGGGACAAGTAGGTGTCCTGAAATGTATTAGGTGATGAGGCTGAAGCCTGCACAGAAGGTTTTAGGGCACTAGGGGCAACATAGAAAAGATGAGCGCTCAATTGTATTCAGATGAAGGAGAATCAGAAGCAGTTTTACCTTAGAGTGATGATTGCTTGAAACTTTGAAGAGTATGTATTTTCTGGGGCAGCAGGAAAGGAGCAGGATTTCAGGCTAAAGACACTACACAGGGCAGCAGGTCATAAAATAACCTGGAAGTTCCTTATCCATTCTAACCTTCAGTTCTGCACTTCTCATTCTGCACAAATGAGAAAATACAGCACAGTGGCCAAGAATTAGTTCTATTGCTCACGTCTGATGGAAAGGCTCTACCACCTACTAGCTGGGTGAGTTTGCACAAATTAATCCTCTAAGCTTCAATGTCTACATCTGTATTTACAAATCCCACAGGCTTTTCCTTCCTATCTTTCTCTTTCCAGTCTTTTCCATTCCCTTCCTCTGGAGATTGGCAGCATGTTGACTAAGGAAATGAAGGGAATTGCAGAGGCAATAGTGTCAAGGTGGGGTCTTGAGAAGGCTGCAGAAGTGAATAGGTGAATAATCAGGGTCCTCAGAATGAACAGGCAGAAATAGTGTGCCCAGGAGCCAAGGTCAATTGGAATTACAGCATAGCTGGAAATTTGTTGAGGGTGGAGGAATTTGGGGAGAGAGAGAGAGAGATTAAAAGGTATAGGTTGTGAGCAAACACTGGCAAATGAAAAATTGACAATTCTAGATTAAGGAGATACATGACTTGTTTGTACTCTTCTTGTAACTTCTTTATAAGTTTAAATTTATTTCAGAATGACATTTGAGGAATACGGATAAAGAGTATTCCTTCAAGTTTTCCATAAGTATAAAATTATTTTACATAATTTTTAAAAATCACACCTTGCCCCTGCGGCACCTTCATTCCTATTCAAATTCCTTCTACAGGACTATATAATGCTTTAATTTCTCTTTAAGTTTCTGTTTTCTCCCACCAGAATGTAAGTTTGTGACGCTGGGGATATTTTTTTCAATTTTCTCGGCAGCCATGCTGTATACCCTACAATTTGAACAAAGCTTTGCAATAACCGGCATTTACAAAAGGCTTCTAATGAATGAATGATTGAATGAATAAATGGATAAATAAGTCTATGATAGGGTGATAATTAGGAGCTGAGCATATGTGTACACTATTTACACATGTGACACACTTAGCATTATATGTTAAATGCTCAATAAATGTTTTGTAATAAATAAATAATATAAATAGATATTAAATGCTCAGGAAATACTTAGTAAAATGTTTTCAGTAAGTAAACTATGGCTATAGTTTCTATTGGGCAATAGTAAGAGATTAGGCTGAGGTCAGGCCACATGAAGAAAGAATTCATGGGTCATAAAAAGAAATTTACATTTTATTCCATAACCAGTGGGAAGGGACTTAGCCAGATTTATTTCCATAAGTTTCCCCAAATTGTGTCCCTCAAAATTTATATGTTGGAGTCCTATTCCCAGTATCTCAGAATATGGCCTTATTTGGAGATAGGGTCTTTACAGAGGTATCTAATTAAAAAAGGGGGCCCTAATCCAATATGACTGGTCTCTCTATAAAAAGGGGATATTTTCAGACAGGCTCACATGCAGGGAGAATGCCATGTGAGTAGGAAGACAGCCATCTATAGGCCAAGGAGACAGGCCTGGAAGAGATTCTTCACTCACAGCCCTCAGAAGGAACAACATCACCAAAACCTTTATTTCAGACTCTTGCCTCCAAAACTGTCAGACTACATGTTTCTGTGATTTAAGCTACCCACTTCTTGGTAGCCCTCAGAAAGTAATACAATTCCTCTGCCAGTCATTTGGCAATAAAAGGAGGGATGATTAAAGCAGGGCAAGTCACTTTACCCTTCTGATCTCTCATTTTCTCATGTGTAAAATGGAGATAATATCCACTAAGCATATCTCAGGATCCCACATGAAAGAAAAAATGTCAAAATGTGTTAGGCAGAATGATGATAAATATAAAGGAATATGAAAATTAAGGCACAACAGGCACAATAAGGTAAATACATAGGAGTTCTTTCAGATTTAGGAAAGCTTCTTTGAATATTCATCACAAGTAAGCCTTTCTGATCCAAAGGAAAATGTTGTAAATAACAAATTATCACCCTGTTTCTAAAGAGAATTTCCATCCTGTGTGTCATTTCCAGTTGCTAATGGACCCATTGATGGAGTGTGAGGAGGGCAAAGAATGATAGCTCCATAGTCAAAATGGCGTTCGTCTTCCACAGAAACAATGAAATGAGAAAAAAGTCTATCCTGGAAAATAACTGGCAGTGAAAGTGGGGACTGATCATCTTACAGAACTGTGAACACAGATGACTGAAAGGTCAATGGATAAAAGAAACTGCCCAGGAGATGGTTTCCTGGAGAATACCCTAGTGGTAACAGCCCTAGACCTAGTGAACTTTGCTGTTCACAGAAATGAATGAACGTGGCACTTACAGACTAAGGTAGCTCTAACAGACCAGTGCTTTAATATCCATTTTTAAAATTAAAGTAATGGATAACTGCCCCTTTCCCAAATCTATAAGCACCTTACAATTAAGTCTTTAATGGAGGTTCAATAGCCAAATAATTTGTCTTTAAGGAAAATAAACTGTTGACAGTTCCCTTTAGGTTGTGTGTTGTTAGCTTTCACCTAAATTATCACCTTGCAGAAAGGGTAGGTCAGTTGGAAATTTTTAAAGGGGTTGTGCTTTACCAAGTTGTTCTGAGTCAAAGAAAAAAAAACATGGAATAATATACTTTGTCTTGAGGTTATTGTTGTAGTTGACTATTTTTAGTGAAAACATTGTAAGGCAGAAATAATCATCATGTCCAACTCACAGGCTACTTATGTGGAATAAATAAGGGTATGCACAAGCAATTCTTAGTACAGTGCTCCGCACAGCATAAGTTCTCAAAAAGTAAGTCAATAATAACAATGATAAATGGAACACCAAGATTTATTCAACAGATATTTTATTAGCATCTAAAGTTTGTAAGGCACGGTGATTAGCGTGGTCAGAAAGAATAAATCTCTGCCTTCGAAAAGCATGCACTAGTTTCCTGATTTTAGGAAGCAGGATTTAGAAGTTCATACCTGTTCATGTTTAGGCGCTTGCTTACTAACCCAATGTTTGCCATCTTGCTTTTTTCTTATGCACTTTTCAGTGGTCCCGTCATCTGTAATTAAAATAGCCCAGACTAACAGAAGGCATACACTGGCCTTACTACCAAGGGGATCAGCAGCAGCAAGACAGACGGCATTGAATTGGAGGGAGGTCAGAAAATGCATCCTGGAGGAGGTGGCATTCAAAGGAGGCAGGGCTTTCATAAAGAGGTATCAATGAAGAAATGGTCTAGGCAGAATAAGCAGCATGGAGGAAGCCATGAGACTGACCCATGCCTCCTACAGATGTTTGTATGACTGACTCTCATCTTACTGGTGTCAGCTGGGATTTCATCTCCCCAAGATAGCCTTCTTTGACCACCCTAATATCCTGAGTTACACTCCACCATATTTTTTGATTTACAGACTTCATAGCACTAACATCCTCTGAAATTCCCTATTTGTTTGTCAATATGTTTATGATCTGTTTCTACCTTGGTATATGAGCTACATGAGAACACTGCCTTTGTCATCTCACTCCCTCTACAATCGCCACTGCTCACAAAGTCCACAGCAAACATCCGTTGAAAGGAAGAGGTGGATAGGCAAAGAAAGGCAGAAAATAAAGCTAGAGTCAGAAGTTAGAGGCTTTAACTAACCCAAAATATGCTTCCTTTGTATACCAAAAACACAATCCATAAAAGAAATAATTGATATTATTTCTGGAGTATATTACCATTAAACATTTCTGCTCTTCAAAAGACACTATCAAGAGAATGAGAAGATGGGCCACAGTCTAAAAGAAAATATTTGCAAAATACATCCAGTGAAGAACTAGTACCAAAATATGTAGAATGCTTAAAACTCAAAAACAATAAAATGAACAACCTGATTAAAAAATGAGCAAAAGACCTGAATAGTTACTTCACCAAAGGCGACATACACATGGCAAGTAAGCATATGAAAAGATGCTCCACACATCATGTGTCATTAGGGAAATGTAAATTAAAGCAATAATAAGATACCATTACTTACCTACTAGAACGGCCCAAATACAGGACACTAACACCACCAAATGGTGACAAAGATGTCAAGCAACAGGAGCTCTCACTCCTTGTTAGTGGGAAGCAAAACGGTACAGTCACTTTAAAAAAGAGATTGACAGTTTCTTACAAAACTAAACATACTCTTACCATACAGCCTAGTAGTCTTGCTCCTTGATATTTTCCCAAACGAGTTAAAAACTTATGTCTACACAAAAATCTGCACACAGATGTGTATAAGCAGCTTTATTCATAATTGCCAAAACTTGGAAGTAGCCAAGATATCTTTCAGTAGGTGTGTAACTGAGTACCCTCATTTTTCTAAGAAAATGAAAATGAGTTATTTTTAAAATTATGTTTTCTTTTTTTCTCTTTCCTCCTTTCCTCACTTCCTACTTAACTCTTCAGAAGTTCAATTATAACCTTTATCTTCCCTTCACCAGATATTCCTTATAGGGCGAGCTTACCTAACTATTTGCTTACTTAGAAGCTCCAGAGCTGGAACTGTCTCTCACCAGAACATTGCCTCAAGAGACAACAATCAATGTACAACCTAAAGTATGGTCTCTGTGAAACTCTCTCCCACCTAGAGGGTATCTCAAGACAACAGCCACCTTACAACCCTGTTTCTACCCACGAAAGCTCCAGCTTGACCACCCAGTAGATAAGTCATGCAGACCCCCACTTGCTTGCCCCTTCCCTGCATGCTGTCCATGCCTTGTTTCCTTTTAAAAGGCCCTGCTTTCTGCCCCAAAGTGGAAGTGGTACCCTTAAGGCAGGAGGCTATACTTCTTCCTCTAAGCTAGCTTTAGGATAAAAAATCATTTTCTTCGTCTCAGACCATGCTCTTGTTGATTGGACTCTGTAAGCAAGGAGCAACCGAACATGTGATTTGGTTACAGGGGCAGTGAACAATAAATGATTGTACATCCAGACAATGGAATACTATTTATTGCTGTAAGGAAATGAGCAATCTAGCCATGAAAAGACATGGAGGAATATTAAATGCATATTAGTACTAAGTGAAAGAAGGCAATCTAAAAGTGCTACATACTGTATGATTTCAACTATATGATATTTGGAAAAAGTCAAAACTATGGACACTGTTAAAAGATATATGGTTGTCAGGGGACAGTGGGAAAGGAGTGATGAATAGGTGTAACATGGAAGATTTTCAGGGAGCGTTAACAAAAAGAGTCAAACTCTGTAAAATATTTGAGGGAAATTATTCTTAGCCAAATATGAGTGACCATGGCCTGTGACACAGCCCTCAGGAGGTCCTGAGAACTTGTGTCCAAGGTAGTCGAGGTGCAGCTTGGTTTTATACATTTTAGGGAGGCGTGAGACATCAATCAGATACATCTAAGAAATACTTTGGTTTGGGTTGAGAAAGGTAGGACAACTCAAAGCTGGAGTGTGGGGGGTGGTGCTTCCAGGCTATAGGTAAATTTAAACATTTTGTGACTGACAATTGGTTGAGTTTGTCTAAAGACCTGGGATCAATATATAAAGGAAATGTTCAGGTTAAGATAAGATTGTGGAGACCAAGGTTCTTTTGAAGTCTTATAGTAGCTGCCCTGAAAGACAATAGATGACAAACGTTTCTAATTTTCTTATCTTTAAAAGATGCTAGACTCTTACTTAATCTCTCCAGGATTGATAAGGCCTGGAAGAAAAAGATCTAACTATGTTAATGGAGATTCTTTACAGATGCACATTTTTCCCCACAAAGGACAGCTTTGCAGCACCGTTTCAATATACGGCAAAGAAACATGTTTTGGGGGTAAAATATTTTGATTTTCTTCCTTGTCTCGTTTGTAATGTTATTCTAGTGTCAGGTTGGAACGTAAGTCATATATAGGGTTAGATAAAACCCATCTGATGATAATTGATGGTTTGTAGGGCATGACTCCCCAGGCCCCTTGGATAGGAATTTGGGCAAGATGAAATAATCAGAGCTTAGTTAGTCCTCAGGAGGGAAACTATTCTGTATGACAGTGGGTATATATGTGATATGTTTTGGCTCTGGGTTCCTACCTAAATCTTATCTTGAATTGTAATTCAAGTTTCCCCATGTGTCAAGGGAGGAACCTAATGCGGGGTGACTGGATTGTGGGGGAGGTTTCCCCCATGCTGTTCTCCTGATGGTGAGTGAGTCTCAGGAGTGCTGATGGTTTTACAATGTGGCACTTCCTTCTGTCATTCACTCCCTCCTGCCACCTTGTGAAGACTATGCGTGCTTCCCATTTTCCTTGCGCCATGATTGTAAGTTTCCCAAGGCCTCCCCAGCCATGTGGAACTGTGAGTCAGTTAAACTCCTTTCCTTTATAAATTACCCAGTCTCGGGTATGTCTTTATAGCAGTGCAAGAATTGACTAATACGATACATCATTATATATTTGTCAAAACTCATAGAAGGTACAATACCAAGAGTGAACTCTAATATAACGATGGATGATGGTTGATAATGATGTGTCAATGTAGGTTCACTAATTGTAACAAATGTGGCACTCTGGTGAGGATGTGGATAGTGAAGGAGGCTGAGCCTAGGCATACAGGGTTTATAAAACCTCTATACTTTCTGCTCAATTTTTCTGTGAACCCAAAACTTCTGTAAAATATAAAGCCTATTTAAAAAGGAAAACACATAACACCACCACCTTAGAGGCTTCAGGACCGAGACTTGATTCAGAGAATAATAAGGATCTGGGGGTTTTGAGACAGGGAGTAGAATTTTCAAGCCTAGAAAAGACATAGCTTTGAGGAGATTTGAGCGTATGGAAGAGGCTGACTGTAGGCCTGGACAGAGGGTGGTGAGAACAGTAAGGTCATTGCAAGCATCTGAACATGGAGATCAAGTTTATCTAATTTAGTGCATGTTCTACGGGAGCCTAAGTCTTTCCTCCTACATGATGTCCACACCAAAGATAACAGCGACTGATTTATTTTTTTTTCTCTCAGGACTAGCTGCTCTGTAAAGACTCATTTTTTCAAATACAATTTTTAAAACTAGAAAATACTGTCTTCTACGTGAATCTACAATTGCGATTTTCCCCCAGGTAACAGCCTTGTGAAAAGATCTTGTCGATGGTTGCTTGATCAGACAATGAAAGCATAGCAACTTTCAAAGTTTTACAACAAACTGCAGCTTTCCACATGCTTTCCTACTCCAGGCCTCAAAATGCCCTGGGCCAGATCTTGGCAGCCTTATCTCCCCTTACACAGACTCATTTCTATTCCAAGTTCTGCTGCGATCATGTTATTCAGTTTTTTCTTTTACATGCTTTTATACTTAGTAAAATTATAACACTGTGTGTATTTCTGTACATTTTTATCCTTTCAAGGTTTTCAAGATTTAGCTAACTTGATGTGTTGTATGATATTTATTTTTCCCCGTTATTATTTTTAATTTTATGAATACATCACAATGTATCTTTTTTTTCTGTTGAGGATCATTTAAGATGTTTTCAAGTTTTTCCCCCAATCCTATACAATGATATCATGGACATTCAAGTTTTCATCCTGTTTTGCACACATGTGAAAATTCCTTCAAGATACATACCTAGTGGTAGACTTGCTTTGTCAAAAGGTATGTAAATAATACAATTTATTAAATATTGCCAGTTGTCCTCCAAAGAGAGCATCCCTGACTCAAACGCTGTGTGAAATTTACAAATTTGCAATGTCCTTGCCCAGCCCTTAGGAGTCATTTAGCTTTAGATTCCTGTAAGTACGATGCTTATGGAATGATGTCTTCCTAAGATTTTAATTTACATTTCCCCGACACTATGTTAGATTGAGCAGGCTCTCATGTATTTATTGGCTTTTAACTTTTGTAAATGGCATTTCCATACATTTGGCCCATTTTTTTCACCAGATTGTTTATCTCATTTTGATTTGTAGGCATTCTCTGTAAATTCTGGATACTCATCTTTTGTCAGTATTATGCATTGCAAACATCTCCTCAAAGTCTGTTCCTTGTCTTTTTACACTGTTTATGATATATTTGGATGAACAGATGTTTCTCCATTTAATGAATTCAAACTTACCTACTTTTTCCTTTATGGTTTGTCCTTTCCTGTGTCACTTAAAAAAGAAAATTCTTCCAAATCTAAGCTTGTAAATATAATGTCTTACATTGTATTCTAAAGGTTTAAAAGTTTCACTTTGAACAGTGAGTCTTTTGTGCATCAGAATTTAATTTTGTGTCAATCTTTTCCTCTTCTTATGGACCTTTCACTCAAGTATCCTTAAGTATCCTCTTTCACTGCCTTAGTCAATCTTGACTTGTTATAAGAAATCTTTATTTCCTTTATGAATCCATCATTTAACACTCAAATTCTTGCTGACTTCTTCCTCCCTAGACTGCTAACATATCTGTTGCTGAATTTGTAATTATTTTTTATCTGAATACTGAGAATGTACATAGATCCCTTCAGTGGCCAAACAGTTAACTTTCATGAGAGAAACAGGTCAGAATGGACATAATGAATTGCGAATGGTGGAATGGGGTGAACAACAGACACACAAGACCTCCCTAAAGGTGAGGCTGCTCCCCAGACCTGGCCAATTATTGCCGGAGGAACTATGGACCCAGATTTGCCAGATCTTTTTAATTTTGTTTTTAAACAAAAACCAGGAATTTACATTTTAAAATAAAATCTACTAATTTCTAAAGTTGGCAACAATTTGAAATGGTAATATGAACAACATGAAGATCTAAGATGTATAGCCTAACACAGTGCTTATTGACTTTTTTCATTATCACCTCCCTAAGAAACCTTAAACATCTTTTTATCCCAATCATTTACCCTTAGAATTAAATATTAAAAAATAAGATTGTATCAGGAAGGGTTGAAATTTGGAGAGAGAGCCACAAATCACTGTACCATCTAACAATCTGTTGCCCCTCCAAGAACCAATTCTTGCCTTACTGAGAATGTACAGCCTAATGGTTTCTAGTTATTACATAATATGTAATCATCATTTTTCTTCATAATTAAGGCATGAGCTCTTTGGAACAGGTCTCTCACTCTAATCCACAAAGAGCCAATCACAGAGCCGAGACTATGATGCATCCTCAAAAACCGTGGAACAACAGGGAAGTTCATAATCACACTCAGATTCTGGGAAAAGAATTTACAGGAAATTCTACAACATGATCAATATGATCTACAATGTGATCGTTTATCATTCTAGTCAAACCCCCACTTTAAGAAAATGGCAAACAGATGAAACTTCTCCTGGAGTCAAGGCTGTACCACTGCTCTTGGGATTGGGATATAGTCCCCTCCAAGAGCTTTCTGAGATACCACTAACCCCAATGCCAGAGAAGGAAGTGTCACAGTCCCCAGAGAAGGAATAAAGAAGTGGGAGAAGTAGGGAAGGCCTCTGAGCCCATTCCTTTCTAGGAGAATCCAGACTCCTTTTGAGTAAGCTCAACGCATGGCCACTGCAGTTTTAGCTCAGCCACATTTCTTAAGCTTCAGTTCCTTCACCGAGTCCAGTTTACGTATAGCCCATGGAATGGTTCAAAGGCTTATTTCTCGGGTCCAATCAATCCTAGAACAGGGATCAGAACATTAGATTCAAGATTTGTGTGTGCCCCCAGGAGCCTGGGACAAAATAGCCTCTCTGCTCTTCAGTTTTCTTGTATGCAAAGTAAGAATAGCCATAAGATCAATCCCAAGCTCAGTGTTTGCAGAGATCAGTGTCATACAGTTGCTGAAAGCACAGATTCGGAGTCCGTCAGACATGTATTTGACTTTAAAACATGTAACTTAGTAGCTGGATGACCTAAAAAATGTTATATAAACCCTCTCGGCATTAATTTTGTCAAATGTAAAATGTTGATAATCACAATTTTTATTCACTTGTTTGCTCTGAAGATCAAATGAGATTACAGGGAAAAACTTTGTCATATGATTAACTGAGTTAGTTACAAGAAAACTTACTATATTATAAAATACCAAAGATATATTATTCATTATCATTATTACAGACTGTTTTGTTCTGCTGTCTTGAGCTCTATCAGCATCCAAAACCAGTGAAATATTCTTAACCTGCTATGCAAATTTCGGGGTTCCCATGAGAGGCATATTTCAGCAGAATCTCCTTTTTCAATAAAATGTGTATAATTTCTCTCTTTGAAGGTTATAATTCCAACCCTGCCTTCTACATCGTTCTCCTGGGCAAGGAGCCAAGGAGGTTGCAAGCAAGCGTGACAAAAATATATCCACTGATAGGCAGCAAACAACACCACAATGCTACTCTAAGAGCCTAAAGACCCTAAAACTTCCAAAGAAGAGTTCCTGAGTGTGTGTGTCTCCTCTTATGTTTTTGTTTGTTAGATGTCTATCTCAGTGATACTTTTTCTTCTTACTTTTTCAACATCCTTATTTAGATATAATTTACAAATCACAACATTCATTCTATGATTATTTATCTTTTTGTAGAGTGTTTCAGATGGTCTGTGCGCATCAGACTAAGTTTATACAAATTTCCTTCAGAATGTGTACAAATATATATATGTTTGTTTCTCTGTATACCAGTACCTAAGTCTGTATGGACCTGTGTCTGTAGATCTCTGGATCTCTTTCCTATGTGTGATCTCTGTGTCTGTGCGGATGTGTATTACTATGAGCATGGTGTTTATTTCTTTGTGTCTTGTCTATGTTTGCATTTGTCAATGTCCATATTGGTTCTGAGTACTTGCATGAATGTTTGTGTTAAAAAAGACAAGGCCGAGCAACTTTAACTGGGACCATTACTGTTACTAAATTGTTTAAATAGGCCTGGTGGAAAACATGGACCAATAATTTTGAATTCTGATTTTTTTCACACTAAGACCCATACCTTACTTAACTGGGTTTAGGCCACCCTAGTCATTAGCATTTTTAAAACATTGCAGGTGATGAGTCTAATGCACAATTCTATACCAGTAAAATTACTAGAGCACTGCCGTCCTTTTGGAAATCCGCAACCTGCTTTCCTTAAATTTGGTATTAATTACATCACAGTGGGGAGAGAGGTTAATCTGAATTCTTTATTGGATGTAAAAGAGAACTTATCCTCTCCTTTCCTGTGGAGCAGGGTATTAGCCCAGGGGACTGAAGCCTGTAAGATAATGACCCCTAAATTAACCTATGAAAACAGCTGAAAAGGAATTCCCCTCCCAGCCCAATCCTTCCGTTCCAGCAGATACCTGTTTCCTTTTATGAGTACATCTGTCTAATTCTGTCTAATTAAGCAGATGTATTGCTGCCTTAATTTCCATATAAATTCTTTAGAGCCTCTGAGGGGGTTTGGTAAACCCAAAGAGGATTTATTAGTATAATAAACAAAATGTTTTATTTGCGGGGGAAAAAAGCACATTTGCAATATTCCTTCCACGGTGAGGGTCAGGCAAGAGAAACGATCTCAGTTAAATACAGAATCTAAAAAAGTGAAACTTATAGAAGCAGAGGGTAGAAAGGTGGTAGCCAGCAGCTGCAGGGGCACTGGTGGGATGGCCAAAAGGAACAAGCTTTCAGTTACAAGATGAGTAAGTTCTGGGGATCGAATGTACAGCATGAGTACCGGTACACTGGGTTAATTTCATTGTGATGATCATTGTACAATGTATATAATATCTAATCATCACATTGAATATACATAATCTTTGTCAATAAAATATTTTAAAATTTTTGAAAAAGAGAAAATGCAAAAGGTGGTGCAGATTAGAGATCTAAAGTTAAGGGAGGGGGAGAATCCAAGAAGAAGGAAAAAGAAAAATAAAACCTCAGATATGTAAAACTTGAAAGAAAGGGACACCCATGGACAATCAGGTAACTTTATAAGCATTAGCCGGGGAAATGGGCCCCTTCCTTCAGGCTGCAGACTCCATTTGCAGTACAGATAGGAGGAGTCTTTGGAGTGAGAGACTATCTGGGTGCTGACTTTTTACTAAACCTACCACCACCAATCACACTCCGTGGAGATCTCTCAGACACTGAGGATTTGAATTCTGACACTCATGGTGATGAAGAGTCAGTGGATAGCAGACTTTCACTTACTGAGGCAAGAAAAAAATTAAAATTCCCAATATTCTCACTATCCACTACAGCATCTAGAAGTTTACATGACACACAGTAAATGCTCAGTAAATATCTGAGAAATAAATTGGGGAGAGGTCTGGTTTCAACAATCTGCCCTATCTGAATAGGCTGCACAGAGGTATCTGTCTTTAGCAGAATGAAAGCGAAAGAATCAATGAGAAAATTCTCTTACGTCTCTAAATTTCTCACAAGGGGACTATTCTATGAAATAAAGTAATTCTAGAAAGATGAAAAACTTAATAAGATAGAGTTAGAAGTAGGGACTATGAGTCAGAGTTTATTAGCTTGATTTAATAATGCCCATTTTTATAGAAGAACAAAGTAAGGAAACAGCTTTATACCACAACTTACCTAGAAACATCAGCCATATTTTAAACAATACTTTATAGCTTCTAAAAATAGCTCAGATAAAGGGGTTTGGGTGGATAAAAATAACAACTATCACATATTGGATTGTCCTTATGTACTAGCACTATGATTAACACAGAAGGCCCATTTCACATTCCCATTTGGCTCAGTAGGTTGGTTTAGTAGAGTCATAATTTTATAGGTAAGAATGATTAAAATTCAAGAAGTTAAATTTACTTGCCTAAGGTCACATGACTAGTGAAAGATAACTGAGAATTCTAACTCAGGCCAGTTGACTCTAGAACCCATATAATTAACCACTACCCTCTGACTTTTCTTAACCTCAACAGTATCAGGTGCCAAACATGCTTACAATCACTGAGGTTCTGACTGACAAAACAATTACCAAATGTGGTGGAGAAACTTGAATGGAAACTACTTAACATGCATATGATCCATCTTCCTTAAACAACACACATTAAGATACTTCAGTACAGTGCAAGATATATACTGTCTCTGTATGTATCTTTGGGAATACCTTATAGGAAAGTTATGAAATTACTTTGCTTGGCAAGTTTTAAGATAGGAAAGAATGTCTGTCCCACAGAATTTTATAGCTGCCCTTGGGACTAGTAGGTTCTATTTCTGTCATTTTTTAATTGAGTGACCTATAGACCTGAATACATTTGTCCGGTAACAAAACTAGTCAATAAGATTAGGATGAGAATCGAGTTCTGCGAACTCCTTATCTACACATCTTTTGATGATATCAGCTGTTTAATCTTCCTGAGAACTCTTTAGAGGCAGGAAGACAGATTTGTTGACTTCACTGACTTTGACTGGACTAAAACATCCCTTGGATATTTCTGTCCATTGATCCACAATAAATCCTTAATAGGAAGACTATGTCTTCCTGAAATGGGAATTAAAAAGTTCCTTTTCTCTGTACCTTGGCATTGTTAACATGGAAGACAGAGGTACAACATTATTCAGTTTTATTACTTAGAATGAATCCTTTGGGATAGCTTTTGTTATTTTGACCTCTGACTTAGATTGATAAACTTCTGAGGCATTGGGAGGGATACTTGTACTCTAATAAAATCAAATCTGTGTATCACAGTCTGCAAGAATTCAAAACAAAAATCAAACAAAATTTTTTCTAATTTCGTTTTCCCCAAAACCTCCCTGAAGAAATCAAGATTTTAGAGTAGTATGTAGTATTATGCAGTCTATTAATCAATCATTAGAAATTAGCAAAAAGAAATTGCTAAATTGATTCTACTTTCAATGAGATCCAGCTTTCGTCTCAGCACCCCCTTGTTTAATATCACTGTGGCTACTTAGCTTTAAAATGGAACTTCAACTTATTGGTGCAAAATTTCCCTTGGAAAGAGGAAAATAGAATCTTAAGACAATGAGGATGAGAAACAGCAATTTCTAGGTTAAAACTTGGCAGGTTGTAGAAGATACTAATCTGAAAGTGACCATTTGATTAAAAAAATCAAGAACTTGTTCCAGAGGCTGGGGGGCACAGAGAATGAAGAAAGTACAGTAGAAATGAAGGAACAGAGGCAAGATCTAACAGAGAAATTTTTTGCAATTCAAGATACCTCATTTTTATGTTGCTTTTCATCTCCAACTACACTGTCAGGATTCACAGAAACTTGAAGTTTTTTATTCCAAATATTACTTTTTTTTTTTTGAGATGGAGTCTCCTCTGTCGCCTGGCTCATTGCAACCTCCACCTCCCGGGCTCTAGCAATTCTCCTGCCTCAGCCTCCCAAGTAGCTGAGATTACGGGTGCACACCACCATGCCCAGCTAATTTTGTATTTTTAGTAGAGACATAGTTTCTCCATGTTGGTCAGGCTGGTCTCAAACTCCCGACCTCAGGTGATCCGCCCACCTCGGCCTCCCAAAGTGCTGGGATTACAGGTTTCAGCCACCACGCCCAGCCCCAAATATTACTTTCTAATTATGTTTGTCACATTTCTACCAAGTAGTTCTTTAGCCTATGTTTAAATAGCTCCTGGAATGTTAAATATATGGCCTTGGTTAGCAGTTCAGTCCTTCTTTAAATGTGATGAAGTTTCTTCTTCATAAGTAAAAATGTTAAGTGGAAGTCTCAACTATTTAAACAAACATGAAACATTTTTACTACTAATCAGATATGTGCAAATTAATTAACAGCAAGATATAATTTTACAAGAGGCAAATTAGCAAACTATATTTCTCAGTGATGATACCCCATGCAAATTCACAACTTTTCTTGATCCTATCAGGAAGATGGAATTGCAAGGCAATAAGCTAAAAAAAATGTCTAAGGAGGGGAAAAAAACTGCAAGGAAAGACAAGATGCAAACACTGACTTCAGTAAGGTAGACACAAGCGGACACTGGTAATAAGAGTTTGGTTGAAAATTTGGTAGAGGACAGGTGTGTACTGGTGATAAAGTTTAATGTCCCTGAGGATGAAATTCAAGATGTCATACCCTCTTTGGGATTTTTTTATGTAGTTACCCCAACAAGAGCTTACAAAAAAGACTGTAGTGAGTCCTAACAAAATGTTTCTGGAGGCACAGGTTTGGGGAAGGGAATAGTAACCACTGCCAGAGAATCATGCAACTCCATTGGACACTGTTCTCCTATCTGTTATCTGAGTCGTAAAATATAATGGGTTGAATAGTGACCTCTCAAAAGATATATTCATACCTTAATTCCCAAACCTATGAAATTAAGTCATATGACAAAAGGTATAATTAAATTAAGGGTTTTGAAAACAGAACTTTATCTTGGATTATCTGGGTGGGTCCTAAATGCAATAACATGTTCTTATAAGATAGACACATAGAGGAGAAGATAGAAGAGAGGGTAATATCAAGACTGAGTTAGAGATAGAGCTACGAGCCTAGGAATGCCAGGGCCATCCCTAAACGTTGGAAGAGGTAAATAGTGGATTTTTTTTTTTAGAGTACCCACAGGGAGCACAACCTTGCTGGATTTTAGACTTCTAGCATCCAGAACTGAGAGTGATTATTTTGTCTTAAGCCACAAAGTCTTTGGTAATTTTTTAGAGCAGCCTCAGGATACTGATTCAGAGAGTAACAAACTGTGGCAGCTTAAGGACACTAGTGAAAACCTATTGCAGCTGGAGGAGGGAAACAGATTAAAAAAAAAAATCTATCCCTGGAGTAAGGTTGGGAAAATGCCAAATCTAGATCTATAGCCATGGAGTATCAGGGGTATTGACAAGACCACACACTCAGGGCCACTGTGCCTGCTAAAACCAAGATGTAATCAGAATAACAGGTAATATCCTGCATGCCTCTTGCTAGGCTAACAAGATTCAAATCGTAAGAAACTGGAAAATAATGTTGCACAGGGATAGGAAAGGGACATGAATATGAAGAAATATCCTTTCAGAGGCGGAATACAAAAGCTCAGTGTGATGCAGACTATGAGAAAAACTATCTGACAAATAAGCCCCTACTCTAAACACAAAGTTTTGCTAGAGGAATTTAAAGCCTGTGGCCCAGCGAAGATAATCACATTAATAAACTTCAAACCCAGCCCAAATCCCAACTAAAAAAACTCAAATGCTTACACTAAAGTCCTACCAGGAAGAATGCTTTGGCCATTTTTAGACATATAGCTAGTTACATAAGTCTCTACTATTCTTATCAAGATACTCACCTTTCCACAAAAATATGGTATATTAAAAATAACACACAAATATACAACATAATTCCAAAGACAAAGCAATCAGCATTAGCAGAATCAGATATGACATAGATGTTGGAACCATGCCACAGCTTCAAAACAACCATGACTAATATGCTAAAGGTTCTAAAGGAAAAGGTGAACCACACACAAAATCAGAAGAATTTCAGCAAGAACAAAAAGGAAACTATAAGAAACATTCAAATATGAACAATTCAAGTGAAAAATACAACTGAGAAGAGGACTGCTTTTGATAGGTCATCAGAGGACTCAGTAGGGCTGAGTAGAAAAAAATCAATGGCTGTAAAGTTAAAGACATTTAAGTAGCTTGAGGAGAAGCCTGGCTGCTCCACCCTAATCTTATTATGCAAATGAACTTTCCCCTTGGCCCATGCCATCTTGTCTGCTCCTTACTGTACACCTGGCTGGCAGAGAAGGGAAGATGGAGCTGCCATTTTGGACATGATTGGTGCAGCTGCTGGCATCTATGTCTGCAGCTCGACTTTACAGGCTGCTGTTTGTTAGAAAGGAAAATGATTTGGGGCTGCCTTTCATTAAAAGGAAAACCTTACCGAGGACTTCCATATCCTCACTATCAGCCAAAGTAATTTCTTCTTAACTCCTGTATCAATAATGATTGGAAACTTGGATCTGCACAATAAAATGGCCAGCATTGTAAATGAAATAAATGAAGATAATATAAAACTCATTTTTTTAAATTTGTAATTGCTCTAAAAGATAACTGGTTATTTAAAGCTAAAATAGGCCGGGCGCGGTGGCTCACGCTTGTAACCCCAGCACTTTGGGAGGCCGAGGCAGGCGGATCACGAGTTCAGGAGATCGAGACCACAGTGAAACCCCGTCTCTACTAAAAATACAAAACAATTAGTTGGGCGTGGTGGCGGGCACCTGTAGTCCCAGCTACTCGGAGAGGCTGAGGCAGGAGAATGGCGTGAACCCGGGAGGCGGAGCTTGCAGTGAGCCGAGATTGCGCCACTGCACTCCAGCCTGGGTGACAGAGCGAGACTCCGTCTCAAAAAAAGCTAAAATAATGGCAGTTAATTTTGTGTTTTTAATGTATGTAAATGTAAAATATGTAGTAATGATGGCACAATATATGAAACAGAGGACTGGGAATATACTGCTATGAGCTCTTAAACTATATGTAGAGTGGCACAATGTTATTTGGAGATTGATTCACATTATTTAGAAACATTAAAAATTTATTGAGCAGGAAGGATGTGTGTATTTATAACATGTTAAATATTTGACAGCAATGACACAAATATAGGAAGACTTGAGGCTACATAATTGTATGTTTCTAAAATTACATATTAAAACTATGTAACATTATATGAAGGTAATCTTCAATAATTTAAATCCTAGGAAAACCATTATAATTTTTAAAAAGGTTTTAATAAGTAAATAGCAGAGAAAAAATGGAATCATAATATATTAAATAATGCAAGAAAAGACAGAAAAAGAAGGAAATAGAAACAAAATTAAATGGAACACATACACAAATAAATGGCAGATTTTAGTTTAGTTTTTATCAATAATTATATTAAATGTGAATAGTCTAAACATACTATTGAAAGGGAGAAATCATAAAATTGGAAAGAAAAGCAAGACCACATAAATGTCATACACAATAATCCCGTTTTAAATATAAAGAAATGTTTTCCAATTGTATTTCTTACAAAAAACTTCAATCGAGAATATAGAAGGTTTCAACTCAAAATAAGACCAATAGCCCAATAAAACATGGGCAAAATATCTAAACAGACAGTCCACCAAAGATAATATATGAATAACAAGTAAGCATATAGTAATATGATCGACATCATTAGTCACTGGAGAAACACAAATAAAAACGACAATGAGAGGCCACTCTAAACCTACTAGAATGGCATAAATGAATAAATAAATAAATAAAATTTAAAAATGATAATAGCAAATACTGGGAGTAAAAGGAGCAACTGGAACTCTCATACATCACTGGTAGGAATATCAAGTGATACAGTCACTTTGGAAAATAAAATAGTTTGGCAGTTTTTCATAAAATATGAACATACCATGTGTCATAGATATTCTACTTTTAGTTATTAACAGGTGTGAACCCCAAAAGTCTGAGACACGTCTCAGTTAATTTGAAAGTTAATTTTGCCAAGGTTGAGGATACACACCCATGACACAGCTGCAGGGTGTCCTAAAGACATGTGTCCAAGGTGGTCAGAACCCAGTTTGGTTTTATACATTTTAGGGAGACATGAGACATCAAATCAACATATGTAAGATGAACATTGGTTCAGTCTGGAAAGGCAGGACAACTAGAAGCAGGGAAGGGGACGTCTAAGTCATACGCAGATAAGAGACAAATGGTTGCATTTTTCTGAGTTTCTGATTAGCCTCTCCAAAGGAGGCAATCAGATATGTATTTATCTCAGTGAGGAGAGGGGTGACTTTGAATAAAATAATTCAAAGCTTAGGCAGGTTTGGCCTAGGCAGTACCCAGCTTGACTTTTCCCTTTAGTTTAGTTTGGAGCCCCAAGATATTTTTCTTTCACATGGTAATCTACCCAAGATAAGAGAGAGGTATCTACACACACACACACACACACACACACACACACACACACACACAGACACAAATGCCTACAGCAGCTTTATTCAAAAGTGTCAAATTTTTAAAACACTTAGTATATTTCAAGCAGTGAAGTACCATTGTATACCCATATAATGAAACACTACTGAGCCATTTAATAAAAAGGAAAATAAATAAGAGAGATAGTTAAGTAAACAAAGAAGCAGTTCTTATACAATGATATGATAAATCTTTAAAACATTTTGCTAGGTTGTAAAAAGCAAGAAGCAATAGTCTACTTCATGTGATTTCTATTTGCAATGACCAAAATCACACAGAAAATAGATCAACAATTGCCAGAAGTGTGGGTATAGTGTGTTGTTGACTAAAACGGAGAAGCACAAAGAACTTCTTGGGATTATAGAACTGTTCTACATAAAATTGTGTTGGTAAATATCTAATTTCTGGTAGAGTTTTTTGGGTGTTTTCAAATGGTAGAACTATATACCACAAAGAATGAATTTAACTGTTTAAATTTTTAAAAAATTGACAGGGATATGGAGGGAACTCAAGATAGAATGTAGATTGTAACAAATGATTCTGAGTTATCAATGAATCATCTCACTCCTTTGAAGAGGATGGACCTAATAACCATTTTCAAGGCTATTTTGATTGGATGCTGTAAGACTTAAGACAAAGAAAAATCACAAACACTGCATGTGGTTGATAAACTTGTTTAAGAGCAGGCAAATCTATATGTACAATAGTGTTGTCAGAGAAACCATCAGAGAAAGAAGTTACAAATAAGAGTGAAGACTAGAGTAAATAAAACCTCCTTTGCTAGATCGGGATCAGATGTTATTATGGCCTATTTAAAATATATATGCAAAGAGACAAAAATAATTATATATATATATGTGTGTGTGTGTGTGTGTATGTGTGTGTTTGTATGGGTTATTATACATTCACGCATTTCCTAGCTCTGTTTGTTGAAAGAACGCAGGAACTGTGACACCACAGTAGCATTGAAAATACCAAACACCTAGGCCCTAGTTTATAAATACCATGCCCCAATAAAACAGCTTACTAGGAGAAGTGATTGTTTTCAGGACTGAGACAGGCAAAACCCAATGTGACATAGGAGCATCTTGCGGTACCTAAAAGAAAGCAAGCCTCTCCACCATGTGCCAAATAGAGTGGGTACATATTGAAAGGAGCTAATGTGCAAAAACTTCAATGGTCACAGCAAGAATAATATTAGCAACATAAATAATGATAGTATTGGATCATAATCAAAGAATAATATAAATATCCATGAGTCCATGCAAATGTAACTACATAACTGAATTAATAAGTGTGAGTGTGGGGAAACAGTTCTTTCTTACAAAATAATCTCAATTAATAAATGCACTAAAATGAAAAAACTAGAAAATCACCATTACAGCACCATAGAAATATTTGGTTTGGTTTTGAAATACATGGATTTAAGGTTTTTGAAACTGACAAGAAAGATGCAAAGGCTATTCATATAGTTTCGTACTATCCAGTGCCTCCAAAACACTCATTAATTACAGGAAAGTAGTTATTACAAAAGTGGGGTTAATACCCTCTCATATCATGCCCAGAGGTCTCATGACCTTTACATAATGAATCATTTCTATCTAATTTCAAAAAATATCAAACTCAAGTTGAAAAATATTCTACAAAATAGCTAACCAGTATTCTTCAAAATTTTGGGGCTTATGAAAAAGAAAAGTTTAAGAAAATGTTTCATATTGGGGGAGACTATGGAGACATGACAACTCTATACATTTGGAATTCTGAATTTTATCTTGGTACAGAAGAAGGATTTTCATGTAAAACTGGTGAAATCTGAGTAACTCTAGTTCAGTAAGTGGCATTTCTATCTGTTAACTTCTTAATTTTGATAATTGTAAGATGGTTATATGTAACACTAAAATTAGGAAATGTTGAATAAAGAACATCTGGGAATTTTTAGTACTATTTTGCAACTCCGCTCTAAGTCTAATGATCTCAACATAGAAAGTTAACAAATATATAAAGCACAGCCTTATCATTTTTAGAAATTTTTAAAAAATAACTTATGTAACACTCAATATATTATGAAAAGTTAGGAAAGTAGGTGGGTAAGTGGAAATGGAAAATAAGTAAGTAATTAGGTTAGGCAAGGTGAGTTGGTTTGAACAGGTAATTAGGAAGATAAGTCTGTAGATAGCTGGATTGAGCCTTTGGACCTTCATTCTACCACTCTCAAACCCCCTAACCACAGCCATAGTTCATCCATGTTTTAGACAAGATACAAAGTGGAGAGGGCCACAGTGAGACAGGTTAAGATTTGGGAACCTGAGTACATGATAACTACTGGAAGGCAGAGTTAAGAACATCGACTACTGTGTCAAAACTGTCCATAAATGAAAGCATGCCAATAACATGCCTTACAACACAGTTTTCTCAATAATACATCCCCATGATCCCTAATTCTAGAGCTCTGTATGGAACCCTTGACTTTACATAGTAATTCTTAGCCCCAAGGACTCTGTAATCTAGCTTCTAGAAATGTCCTTGTCAGCCGAGATGCTCAGTTGTTTCTATACAGAACTTAGTTAGCAGCAACCAGAATAAGAAGAGAGAGGGGGTTGTGGAAGGGAAGGAGGAAAGAAAGGGGAGAAAGAGAGAGATGGGGAGAGAGAGAGAGAAAGAGAGAGAATGAACAATCAACATAACTGAAATGTTCCTTCAAGGACTCTGAACAACTGATTTTAGCAATCCTATTTGAAATGATTCCAGGAAATTTAAAACTTTAGCCAACAATAATTACTTTTTAAAATGAGTAATGATCCTGATGTATTACCTGCATTTGTACAGTACATGTTGTCCAGTTTTTTCTTTTGCACAGCTTTATAGAGGTATGATTGACAAAATGATATATAAGGTGTACACTATAATAATTTGACCATGAAATAATTACCATAACCAAGCTAATTAACATATCCATCACCACATAGTTACCTATTCTTTTTTTTTTGGTGAGAATACTTATGATTTCTCTTAGCAAGTTTCAAGTGTACAGTAATTATTGACTGTAGTCACCATACTATGCATTAGATCTCTAAAAATTATTCATCTTTTAACTGAAACTTTGTACCCTTTGACTAAAATCTTCCCATTCCTCCCACTCCCCCAGACCCTGGTAACCACTATACTACTCTGTTTTTATGGGTTCAACATTTATAGATTCCTAATGTTGGTGATAATATGTAGTATATCTCTTTCTGCGTCTGGTTTATTTCACTTAACATAATGTCCTGTTTCACCCATGTTGTAGCAAGTGGTAGAATTTCCTTCTTTGTTAAGGCTGAATAATATTTCATTGCATGTTAAGGCTGAACAATATTTCATTGCATGTATACCCACGTTTTCCTTTTCCATTCAACCACTGATGGACACTTAGGTGGTTGTTGTATCTTGGCTATTGTGACTAATACTTCAGTGTACACAGAAGTGCAGACATAACTTTGAAATACTGACTTTATTTTTATTTTTGGATATACACCCAGGAGTAGGATTGTTTTATCATATAGTAATTCTATTTTTACATTTCTCAGTTACTTCCATACTGTTTCCCATAATGGGTGAACCAATTTGTATTCCCACTCAGAGTATAAAAGTTCTTTTTTTTTCGCTACATCCTTGTGAATACTTGCTGTCTGACTTTTTGATAATAGGCATTCTAGCAATTTTGAGGTAATATTTCATTGGAGTTTTGATTTGAATTTCCCTGATAATTCATTATATTGAAATTTTTTTTCATATACCTGCTGGTAATTTGTACATCTTCTTTGGGAAAAAATGTCTATTCAGATTCTTTGCTCGGTTTTTAATTAGGCTGTTTGTTGTCTTGTTTTGTTGCTATTGTGTTACATGAATTCCTTATGTGTTTTGTATATTAACCCCTTATCAGATATATCATTTGGAAATATTTTTCCTTTTCCATAGGTTGCCTTTTCCTTTTGCTGATTGTTTTAAGCCTTTAACTAGACTAAAATAAAAGAGTTGAGACCCAAGTAAATAAAATCAGATAATGGAAGAGGAGACAATACAATGAATTAGAAATAAAAAGGATTATATGAAAATATTATTAACAATTGTAGGCCAGTAAGTCAGATAAACTGCAAGAAATAGACAAATTTTTACTTACATACATCCTACCAAGACTGAATCATGAATAAATAGAAAATGTAAACAGACCAATAATGACTAAGATTTAATCAATAATCAAACATCCACCAACGAAGAAAAGCCCAGGACCATATGGCTTCACTGGTGAATTTTACCAAACATTTAAAGACAACTTAATGCCAATCCTCACACTTTTTCAAAAAATTAAAGAGGGGGTAACATATCCAAACTCATTTTATGAAGCCAACACTACCCTGATACCAAAGCCAGATGAAGATACTACAAAAATAATATTTTAGGCCAATATCTCTTGTGAACATAGATGCAAAATTTCTCAACAAAGTACTACCAAACAATTCAACAGCACATTAAAAGTTCATACATCATGATCATGTGGGATTTATCTTTAGGATACAAGGATGGTTCAACATACAAATCAATAGATGTGATTCACCATATTAACATAATATAAATCATATGATTATCTCAATAGATACAGATAAAGCTTTTTAACAAAATTCAGTACACTTTCACGATAAGAACTATCAACAATTTAGGTGTAGAAGGAATGCACCTCCACATCATAAGGAACTTTTTTTTATATTTCTTTTTGCTTTTATTTTTTTAAAACATCACAGGCCTTACTGTGGTGCCTTTGAGGAACATAGGTAAGTTTCTTATGAGCCGTTTACCTGTTTGATTATCATACAATAAAAAATAAGTCAAAGAGAAGTCACAAACTATTTGAATGTTGTATAAGTTAGTAGAAGTTATCAACTCACTGGCCATTTCTCTAAACATTCAAAGAAAGAGATTGGATAAAGAGAATGAAGTAAAGGTGCTTATATCAAAGAAAGAATGAAGTTAAATGTATACATTGAACATGTTGGCCTCACCTTTACAACGTGGTCACAAGCCATCTAAACACAATCAATGCAAGCAGAAATGGAAGATCTGGTACTCAAGAACTCTAGCTCCTCTCAGATGCACATCTTTTACTAACAGTATTTTCCTTTTGTGTCATTTACCATAACTGAGTCACCTGGAAACCCTTAGTTGCAAAGAAAACTATAAAAGGGGCAATAACATTATTGCAATTAACACTACCCACCCTGCCACCGTCTTCCCCAGAAAAAAAAAAAAATACTGTCAAGAAGAAGCACTGTTAGGTAGAAGGACTACTGTGTAGACTATAACCAAGAGTGTCTTCGAAAGCTATTTATTTTGGCTGAATCTTTTCATCCTTCTAAGACTGTTTCTGAAAGAGACACCAATATGCAAATTGTAGTCATGTCATGAACCCTCAATACCATCTCTCTTTAAAGATTAGGTATGTGCTCCCATCCTAGTTATCAGATTGAATCAATCAGCGTTAAAATAAGCTATCTGAGTCAGCTTTCCTAAATGTGCTTCACTGAAGATTAGTCCTAAAATAAAGCCTAAGAGAAAGACATTGTTGCTCTGAACTATATCGGGGATTCTCTTACACACAGTGATATGTCAAAGGCTCTGAACAAGTTCTGTTGTTAAAAATATTTAATACGATGTTTTCCAAATGACAAAACATAGTTTGTGTAATACATGTTACCATTTCCTGTAATTAATTTGGACAACATTGATTAAACGATTTTCCTTCTCTCATAAACTTGGAAAACCAATCCTGATTTTCTACACAGATGTTTTTCAATAAATCCACTGATATTTCAGCTTATTTCTAACAGTGCTGCTCTTCAAAATTGTTCATGTTTTTCATTATTTTTTAGTTCAGGCAATTGTATGAGGTTGGAATGAAAAAAGGAAATTGCTCTTTTCTAGTTAACAAGTCTCTGGCAGAAACCAATAGGTTTTTACCAGGTAAACAAATTTAAAAATATGACATCTTGAAAAATGGAAAAAGCAAATAATATGTGATGACATTTAGAGAGATTATAAAAAATTGGAAGCAATTTTTGGTGTGATTATTCAAATAAAAATTTCATTAATTCATTGTAAATACAGCCCTGCTTTATACCATAGCTCTGTTTCAAGAAAAGAGAGAAGCCATAGACTTAATGTTTATGATGCTATTTGTTTTATTTTATGCATTTCTCCCTCTTCCATCCTACTTCAACTTTTATTGCATAGTGGCCTCGAGTAGTTGAACCCAAGCTAAGTCAGAGTCTAAATCTAAAGATAGGCTACGTTTTGGCGTTCAGTAACATTGATCCTAGTGCTCATGACCTGACATGTTAGCCGACATAAACTGAACATTTCAAGGGGTGAAGGAGGTGGGTAATGTGATCATTAGATGGTGCACATAAGGAATGATCACAGTCAACACAGGCCAGTTAGACAAACACTTGGTCAAATGGGAAAATGAGAAAGTACTAAGAAACTAACACAATCACCACAAACATCCCCTCACACTCCAAAGACTCTGAAGAAGATATAACTTTGATATCTAATGAATTACCCAACAGTAACAGGTTTCAATAATTCACAATGAAATGCCAGAACTTTTCACCATGCTTGGTAACCTTCTCCCCACAAATACTAATTTCAAACCCATTGGCTGTCAAGAGAGTCAAAGTCTTAGGACCTAACACCATTTTACTGTAAATCCTGACTGTAAAAAGACAGGCATATCTGAGCTTTAGAGCTCATATTTCTATAACACACACACACACACATACACACAGAGATGCTTGCCTTGTTTTCCCTCTTTCTCTGATGGGGTGCATCCTCAGCTTAACACTGAATGTTCTAGGCTAAGAGGACAGCACAAACAAGGATAGAAAATGTGGAGCCTCAGAGAAGTCTAGTGAACATATGTCTGAAAGGGAAATCCTGCAAGTAATTTAATGTAATTCTTACTTAGAAGTGGCCGGCATTCTTGTTCAATTCTATTTTATGAGAATTTCCACATTCATGCAGATGCATCTAACTGTATATTATCAAATGCAGGCTTAGAGTATCGATATCTTGGTAGACTCCCTTCCGTATTTTAGGTCTTCCACATCTATTCCTTCCACAAAGTTTCCCCTTGCACTCTTAGTCCTTGCCTCAGAGAAGTTAACAGACTTACCTGAGAATTCACAGCTATTAATTAGTAGAGCTCAGATTTGAACAAAGGTCTAACTCCAAATTCATCAAAGCTCTGAACTCTCTCTAACAGCAGTTACATTCTGACTCACCCATAGTAGGAGGTGGACTTGCAAATCCTAATCCAGATAGTCTTAGTGTAGGGTCCACACCCTTAAAGACTTCATTTCTGTCATCTGCAGAGAGAATACCAGGATTGTTGGTCACACTCTGGTTAGAAAAATCAATGTACTTTCCTATAATCTCAACTTTTTAGCCTAGAATCACTGAAATATTGATGAAGTGGAAGAACACTGTGCAGAAGATTTGAAGAAAAAGGTAATTGAAGTATCTCACAGTAACATCTCCACAGACGACCAACTAGTGGCTTTATGTGCAGTTTCAAACCAACATTTTGGACATGCCCCAAGCAAGTGATTCTATAAAGTGAGATTCAAAGTCCAATCAAACGTATGAGGCAGCTTACATATTGACTTTACCGTGACATGTTTGTGTGAATAAAGCGTCAGGAAAATAACTCCTCTTGCATTCATTTCTGACAAGCGTTAGCTTTCTAACAAGTGCTAGCTATTTTCTGGAAGGCACAAGATGCTAGAAAATCTTTCTTCAAAAGAAATTGCAATTTCTTTTCTGCTTAGGGTGCCTAAGCCACTCCTCAGGCCTGACCTAGGGTCAAAACACACTTTAAATCAAAATCTACAGAGGACATTTTATCTTTTGCACATTCTAGGGAAGTTAGCTGTTAGATTTGCAAATTAAAACATAACTAAAGTGTGGATTTAAACATTTACTCAGAATTGTACTCAGGAATTTGATTCCGTTGCTGCCATCAAATTTGCTGTCTCTGCAATATCCAGAATCTTCAAAGAACTCAAATTTACAAGAAAAAAACAACCCCAACAAAAAGCGGGCAAAGGACATGAACAGACACTTCTCAAAAGAAGATATTTATGCAGCCAAAAAACACACGAAAAAATGCTCATCATCACTGGCCATCAGAGAAATACAAATCAAAACCACAGTGAGATACCATCTCACACCAGTTAGAATGGCCATCATTAAAAAGTCAGGAAACAACAGCTGCTGGAGAGGATGTGGAGAAATAGGAACACTTTTACACTGTTAGTGGGACTGTAAACTAGTTCAACCATTGTGGAAGTCAGTGTACAATTCCTCAGGGATCCAGAACTAGAAATACCATTTGACCCAGCCATCCCATTCCTGGGTATATACCCAAAGGACTATAAATCATGCTGCTATAAAGACACATGCACACATATGTTTATAGCGGCACTATTCACAATAGCAAAGACGTGGAACCAACCCAAATGTCCAACAACGATAGACTGGATTAAGAAAATGTGGCACACATATACCATGGAATACTATGCAGCCATAAAAAATGATGAGTTCATGTCCTTTGTAGGGACATGGATGAAACTGGAAATCATCATTCTCAGTAAACTATCGCAAGGACAAAAAACCAAACACCGCATGTTCTCACTCATAGGTGGGAATTGAACTATGAGAACTCATGGACACAGGAAGGGGAACATCACACTCTGGGGACTGTTATGGGGTTGGGGGAGGGGGGAGGGATAGCATTAGGAGATATACCTAATGCTAAATGACGAGTTAATGGGTGCAGCAAACCAACATGGCACATGGATACATATGTAACAAACCTGCACATTGTGTACATGTACCCTAAAACTTAAAGTACAATAATAAAAGCAAACAAACAAAAAAAAACAAAAAACACACAAGAAACCATTGCTGTTTCACAGAAAAATGACTTAGCAGAAAATTTCCATAATGCTTTCAATTATTCATCATCCCTCTGGCATCACCTCACTTAATCTTTACCATAACACTCGACGCATCCATTAATTAACTTTTAGAAGAATTGAAGTGCTCTGAGGATACTTTTAAACAAAAAAGAAACGTGTGGATCAAACCAGTCTTCTCAGTGGTGAATTGTAGCTCACTATTCCAACTGTGCTCTTTCGTGCTCATTTTGCTGTAAAGCTTTCTCACTGAACTTCAGAACCAGCTCACAAGTTCTCTTCCCCTATCCTGAAGGAACTCCTCTCACCTGTAAACTCACATAACCCTTTGTTTATTCTTGTCTTGCGTCGTTGTTAATCTGCCTTGCTTTAGAAAAACTTATTCTAACAGCCTACAGATTCCATGAAAACATACTGGACTATATTCATCTTTGTGACCTCCACCATATCTAGAAAGAACCTGATTCATAATTAATATATTCTTACTAAATACAAACATGTTTCCAAAACCCAGTACTTTGATAGCTAGTTCCATTTAAATGATCAAACACCACCTAAACATTCTGAATCGTTAAAAAAAAAAGGAATAATAAAAGTTTAAACTTCAGTACCAAATAGACTTAGACTTAGATTCAGCTCTGAAAATTACTACCTGAAACACAATGGGCAATGTTTGCAAGCTCATTAAATTTCATATTTTCCTTTTGTGAATGGGGGATATTAGTGCAACATAATTCTCAGGGTTATTGGGAAGAAACACAATGCCTTCCATTACAATAAATGACTAATACATGTTCACTATTTATATTTGGCTAAATGTATCAGGGCTTCCTCTCACTGTCCCCCCATCTCCTCTGCAAATTGAGCACTTTTGCTTCCAGTCGAGATTACTAATGTTCAGCAGCCACCCCTGCCTTCTTCAGTGACAACCACCTCTGTTGAATTCCTCCCAAGGTTACTAACAGCTCAAGCAAAAAATGTTTGGATATCTAATATTCTGCAAATACTCAAATCACCTCTTGAGTAAATCCCAGTCCCTGTGAATGAACCTCCCCTGGAGATTAAGCAGGCATTTATTTGAGGGAGAGGGCTGATTTGATCTTCCTTGGGGAGATACAAAATTGAGAGAATGGAAAGGGATTTTAATTGCAGAAAACACACGCAGAGCTTCAAAAACTGATGCCAGAGTCCTTCAAAGCTGTTTATGCTTCTTTACACATTCATTTACTTTACCAAAATTTTACTTTTGGCAAATCCAGGACTTTTCCACTGTACTGGGCAAGCATTTAAATCAACTGTTTCTACTGTAAGCAAAAGTCAGCAGAGGAGGAAAGAATGCAGAGGAAAAATTGCTGAACTCTTCCTACAAAATGGAGGATCAGGACCAATATATGCTGCTTATAAAAGCAGTGACCCACAGGGTTCATGCCTGGAACCCTTTAATGAGGCCATTGAAGACACATAATCCAGATATACAAAAGTAATTACAAACTGACTGGAGTCTCTTCATATATATATTTTAAAACCTACTACAATAACTCCTCCTGCACTCTCCTTAAAACCCCATTGAAAAGCTACTAGCCCTATAAAACTACATAGCTTTCATAACTCTAGTTACCAATGAAAAATATTAGACATGGAGACTGCTGTTATTTTACTTTATCCCTATTGTCATCTTCCCTTTCCCTTTCTCCAAATGCTTCCTAGGAACATGAGAGAAACAAAAAATTCCTCTGTAAACATCATGGGAAAATAGGAAAAGCAAATTCTGAAAATGTCATGTTAATAAATATTTTTCAGCACATACAATTAAAATGTAATACTTGACTAATATTGGGATATTTTTATTGCCTTGTTATCAACTTTCCTCTTAGTCCAGCAACAGATTACCTACAAAAAACACTCACATATATTAAGAATTCTTTGTCTTTTATTTTATCTCAACTTCCTTTCAAATAGTAGTACCTGAGACTTAGAAGTCTTTACCCTAATTTAATGTTGACCTACCAAGAAGGATATAAGAGTTTGAATTTAGAGAATGAACAAGTGGCGGGGGGGTGTAAAAGTTTTCCTTTTATCGAAGTGCTGATAGTTGTTTAAAGAACACTAGTGGACCATTTATTTTAATAGCTTTTCATTTCCTGTTTCGGTTTGTAATACCTGTGAGACTTAGAAAATAAGTGCTATTCTAGACAAGTTTCATTTGGTAAACATTGATCCATTTGCTTTTATTCTGATTAGAGCTAAAATAAACTGTTCTCTCTCCCTCTTTTCATTCTGTGTCATCCCAGTTGGAAGTCCTGAGCTGAGCCATGGCTTTCGTTCACAAAGTGCTTTCAGCACAAGCACCGCAAGATCCTTAGGTGCCCCACTTTCTTATTTCAGCAAAGAGCAAAAAGTGAAGGTTTGTGTTGCTTCCTCTTGCATGGAAAACAACAAGCCTATTTTAGAAAAGGAGAAAATCTAATCCTTTTGAGGGGCCATATAACTCATGGATAAAGTGTTCTTAACAGTTTTCTGACAGACCTCACTTCAAATCATGGGCTGATCATTTGAGCCTGAGCAACTGACCTCATTTCATCAGACCAGTTTCTCCATCAGTAAAATAAAATTAATAATAGTACTCTCTTTAGACCATCATTATGAGGATTCAATATAATAGTGTTTAATGAACAGAAGATCTAGGAAAAGTCATATTACCTCACTACCTATGGATTCATTTCACATATGGTACTAGGAAAAAAATACGACTGGGAGTTATTATATATACTTCCCCAGACCAATGTTATATTTCTTAGAGATGCATCAAATATAGTCTTCTGTGTGTGTTAGGGGTAGAGTGAGTGAAGGGTCTAGATAAAATACAAATGACTTGATAATTGTTGAAAAAGAGATAAGGTACATAGGAGTTCGTCATATTATCTTATTTTTGGATAAGTTTGAAATATTCCATAATCAAAATATTAAAACAAACAGAAGGAAAACAAAACTCTTGGGATGTTGGTCCCCAGGACTGTGGGAGAGGCAAAAAGATCACAAACTTGGTTTTTCTTGTATGCATACATTCCTTGTATTTTTGTCTAGAAATAGCTTATCCTCATTCTTGCCTGTATTTCTGCCAGAACATGTTGCTGCGTATGTGCTTTTTAAGCATCTCTAAGAATATACTTGGCAGTAATATTTCCCCTTAAAGAAGTGGGAGGCAGAGGGCGTAGAGGAATCTTGATTCCCCAAGGAAAAAATTGTCTCCTTGGTTATTAACATGAGAGCTGCCCCAGGTTGCCAGGAGATTACAAATCACCTCTCTGTTTTTTTGGGGCCCTTGAGGGAAAGGAGGCCAGGGAAACAAACTCACTGGGAATAGTACGTGGCATCCACAGAAGCCATCTGGAGATATACTCGTAAAAAAGGCTGTATTGAAAAGAATATGGCAGCAGCTTCTGCTCTTCTTCTGGAATTGGCTTCCAACCTTCTTCATTTAACCTCCTTTAGCCCAAAGGGCACCATAGGCTGAGAATCCCAAAGGCTTTGTTTTGACGTGAGGCATTAATCAGTGTTATGATATAGTTTCTGCATAATGGGGTGCTTTCATGTCAATCAACCACTGACTCAGACTTCTATGACTATGAAAAATCCAATATGTCTACATTTGTGTGGTTCATAGTTTGTTTGATGTCTGTCTTCACTGAGAAAAATTATGACAAAAAAAATTTTTACCCCTCCTCCCCTTTTTAAAGGGGTTTGGACAAGAACTTAAAGAAGACATACAAAAATAAGGCTGAACAAGTCTTGGTCCCAGCAAGTAATGGTGTATTCATTATCTACTTCTGCATAACAAATACCCCCAAACTAGCAACTTAAAACAACATTTGTTATTTTCTCACAGGGGCTATGGTCATCACTGGATCACCTGAGGGAGGTTTCCCTTCCAAGCTCTCACATGGCTGTTGTTAACATTGAATTCCTCAAAGGCTGTTAGACTGAGAACCTCAGTTCTTCACTGGCAGCCTACCCTAGATTGCTATAATAAGTCAGGTGATTGTTTTCATTAATTTTTATTTTTGTCTTTTCTTCTTGATAGGGTGAAAACCACAAGTTTATTGTAAAATTCAACTTACAATATTTCTACTTGGGAAACCTGCACACCCCAGCCTCAAAATGCCTCAGTGCTACACTGATATGAGTTGCCTGGCCAACCTCTACTGATCCATCAGATCTCAACTTAAAAGGCCTTCTCATAAGATTAGTTAGGGAGGAGTCCCTCCTTTTGAATTGTTTGAAATAGTCTCAGAAGGAATGGTACCATCTCCATCCTGATACCAAAACCGGGCAGACACAAAACAACAAAAAAAGAAAACTTCAAGCCCATATCCCTGATAAACATAGATGTGAAAATCCTCAATAAAATACTGGCAAACCGAATACAGCAGCACATCAAAAAATTTATCCACCACAATCAAACTGGCTTCATCCCTGGGATGCATGGCGGTTTAACATACACGAATTAATAAACGTAATCCATCACATAAACAAAACCAAAGATAAAAACCACATGATTAGCTCAATAGATGCAGAAAAGGCCTTTGATAAAATTCAACATCCCTTCATGTTAAAAACTCTCAATAAACATATATCGAAATAATAAGGGCTATTTATGACAAACCCACAGCCAAGCCAATATCATATTAAATGGGCAAAAGCAGGAAGCATTTGCTTTGAAAACTGGTATAAGACAAGGATGCGCTCTCTCACCACTCCTATTCAACATAGTATTGGAAGTTCTGGCCAGGGCAATCAGGCAAGAGAAAGAAATAAAGCGTATTCAAAATAGGAAGAGAGGAAGTCAAATTGTCTGTCTGCAGACGACATGATTTTATATTTAGAAAACCCCATCCCCATCATCTCAGCCCAAAAACTCCTTATGTTGATAAGCAACTTCAGCAAAGTCTCAGGATACAAAATCAATATGCAAAAAATATAAGCATTCATTTCCACCAACAATAGACAAGCAGAGAACCAAATCATGAATGAGCTCCCATTCACATTCACTGCAAAGTTAATAAAATACCCAGGAATACAGCTAACAAGGGATGTGAAGGACCTCTTAAAGGAGAACTACAAAACACTGCTCAAGGAAATTAGAGAGGACACAAACAAATGGAAAAACGTTCCATCCTAATGGATAGTAAGAATCAATATTGTGAAAATGGCCATAATGCCAAAAGTAATTTATAGGTTCAATGCTACTCCCCTCAAACTATCATTGACATTCTTCACAAAATTAGAAAAAAACTACCTTAAAATTCATACGGAATCAAAGAAGACCCCATATACCCAAGATAATCCTAAGCAAAAAGAACAAGCTGGAGGCATCACACTACCTGACTTCAAACTATACTACAAGGCTACAGTAACCAAAACAGCATGGTACTGACAAAAACAGATACACAGACCAATGGAAGAGGATAGAGAACTCAGAAATAGGACCACACATCTATAACCACCTGATCTTTGACAAGCCTGACAAAAACAAATAATGGGAAAAGGATCTCCTATGTAATAAATGTTACCAGGAAAACTGACTAGCCATATGAAGAAAATTGAAACTGGACCCTTTCCTTATACCTTATGCAAAAATTAACTCAAGATGAATTAAAGTCTTAAATGTAAAACCCAAAACCATAAAAATTCTAGAAGAAAACCTAGACAATACCATTCAGGATATAGGCAGGGGAAAAGACTTCATGATGAAAATGCCAAAAGCAATTGCAACAAAAGCCAAAATTGACAAATGGAATCTAATTAAACTAAAGAGCTTCTGCATAGCAAAAGAAACCATCATCACAGTGAACAGAAAACCTACAGAATGGGAGAAAATTTTTGCAATCTACCCATCTGACAAAGGTTTAATTTCCAGAATTTACAAGGAACTTAAATTTACAGGAAAAACACAAACCACCCCACCAAAAAGTAGGCAAAGGATATGAAAAGATGCTTCTCAAAAGACATTTATGCAGCCAATAAACATGAAAAAAAGTTCAACATCACTGGTCATTAGAGAAATGCAAATCAAAACCACAATGAGATGCCATCTCGTGGCAGTCAGAATGGTGATTATTAAAAAGTCAAGAAACAATAAATGCTGGTGAGGCTGTGGAGAAATAGAAACACTTTTACATTGCTGGTGGGAATGTAAATTAGTTCAACCATTGTGGAAGACAGTATGGTGATTCCTCAAGGATCTAGAACCAGAAATACTATTTGACCCAGAAATCCCATTACTGGATATATATCCAGAGGAATAGAAATCATTCTACTACAAAGGCCCATGCACATGTATGTTTATTGCAGCACTATTTACAATAGCAAAATAATGGAACCAACCCAAATTCCTGTCAATGATAGACTGGATAAAGAAAATGTGGTCCATATACACCATGGAATACTACACAGCCATAAAAAGGAATTAGATCATATCCTTTGCAGGGACATGGATGAAGCTGGAAGCCATCAACCTCAGCAAACCAACACAGGAACAGAAAACCAAACACTGCAAGTTCTCACTCATAAGTGGGAGTTGAGCAATGGAACACATGGACACAGGGAGGGGAACAACATAACACCAGTGTCTGTTAGGGGTTGGAAAGTGAGGGGAGGGAATTAGAGGTGGGGTCAATAGGTTCAGCAAACCACCATGACACACGTATACCTATGTAACAAACCTCCACGTTCTGCACATGTATCCTGGAATTTAAAGTAAAACAAAAATAAAATAATTTTCTAAATGCCTTTCTTGTGTGAAGATATTTTTGCCTCCCTAAACTAGGTTAGTGTCCCTGTGGTTCAATCTCATATTACCTTTACCTCAACAAGACACTGATCCACTATAATTGATCATTATTTAAGGTATCTACATCTGCAAAATTGTAAGCTAAATGTCAGGAGGACCATGTCTGTTTTGCTTTCTCTTATATTCTCATGGTGAAGTAGTGTGAGCATACAGTAAACTCTTTTTTATTGCTTCCCTGATAACTATTAGCACATATTGAGCACTTCCTATGTTCCAGGTAGAGTAGAGAAGGCCTAAGTTCCTTTCTGACTGTTATTGTCTATAACGGAAAATTTTGTTAGGTTTGTACCACTTTGATGAGCTTAAGAAGTATTTGCACATCCAAATGATGAAAAACAAACATTGCCAAAAGGTACGGTCTATCCAAAGAACTACAAAAGACGTTACGATTTACAGTCTTTGTTTCCTAAACCCAACACCATTGGTAGTCTGGTTCATTGACCTGTCTTCTGTACTGTTGAACAAATATCACCACCTTGGCCCCAGGAGCTGCTAAGTCTGGATGGGTGTAGGAAGCAATGGGCCTCTATCTGACTAGAGTGGGGAAGGGATAAATTAAGTGGTGGTTTTATAGCCCTGTTAGGATTCTGTCTTGCCTACCTATGGAGTGTCCTTAACAAAGAAGAGAGGATGCCTTGGGAAGAAGACCAGTCTCCTTGGGCTTCCTTAACCCTGGTTTATGGCCCATGGTCAGAACATGAACCTGGGACATTTTATTTTAGAAGCATGATAGAGGTGAAGCCTCTGGGTGGTAGAAAGACACAGCTAATATCTTCTCTTCCCAGGACTTCCTGTTTATGTGTGTCTATGAAAACAAGCATCGAACATGAAATTGGAGTATGTGAATTTTAATCTTCCTGCTGCTCTCTAACTGGCTGACTTAGATCAAGTAACCTTTCCTTTCTGAATCTCAGATTTTTCATCTCCCAGATAAAAAACTTGGGCTGGACAATTGTACATCCTCTTGTAGTTCAGGTGGTATAATTTCCTTTAATCCATGACATAAATGATTCCTGCTGTCTCCACTGCCTCCTCATCATGACGTACCCTTCTCAATACTTCCCAGTATTTGGCAGTCACATTCCAACCAGAGAACATCAAGGCAGAATAATCTTCTAGCACAGAAGGTGGTGTTCATATATGCCATCTGACCGCCAGGAAGCCTCTGGTAACTTTTCTAGCACAAGGGAATGATTTATCCACACTCTTTCCCTGGATCCTATATTGGGACACCAGCACTCACTTCTGTTGAGTCTCTGTTTCTCCAGAATCACGTACTTTCTATCCTGGAATCCAGAAATAAGGGAACACGGACAACTCCTCCTTCCACAAAGTAGATGCTCAGTAAATGCTTATATATGAATTTTAATAAAATAATACAGGATGAGTGGTAGAGGAACAAAGTTCCATTCACTGTCTCCTTCCCTCCTTGGCTCTGTGAGAACATTCCTCATCACGCTCTTATGATTTGAGAGGCAAGGTCTCCAGAGTTGTAGAATGATACCTTGCACCGGAATGCTTTGATAACAGATTTTAGTTTTAGCAAACTAAAAATGAGTATATGGATATGTTTTACTGATAAAAATTAAACATAAACTACTATGTACTTTTTGTGTTATCTAAATTGGCAACCTAAAGATATAAGGCTCAAGAATGCAGAGCTGAAACTTTCTCATATTCTCCCTTGTCTCCCTGTTCTGTCTTTCTTTCACTTTTTAAAACGGACTAAAGCCCTCGACCTGTTGGTTTTTCCTTATTTCCAAAAACGATCAAAGACTGATAAAAATGCTAGGGAAGGAATATTTGCATTTTACTGTAGAATTCTCCTTCCTCAGAATCTCTAAGCCTTTTGTCTGTACCTTTCTGAAGATGCAAAAAGTCACACTGTGGCATTGCCTTGCCCATGCCCTATTGGAGAGGAGAGGAAATCAAATCCACGCCTTAGAGTTGCACCAGCCCTCTCCAAAATGTACTTTTCCTGATTTTTAGAAAAAGAGAGAACCTTGAATTGCATGCATATTGTATAGAGAAAATGCCGTCTTTTTTTTGTTTTTTTTGAGACAAAGTCTGGTTCTGTGGCCCAGGCAGGAGTGCAGTGGCACAATCTTGGCTCACTGCAAGCTCTGCCTCCCGGGTTCACGCCATTCTCCTGCCTCAGCCTCCCAAATAGCTGGGACTACAAGCGCCCACCACTAAGCCCCGCTGATTTTTGTATTTTTAGTAGAGATGGGGTTTCACTATATTGGTCAGGCTGGTCTCGAGCTCCTGACCTCAGGTGATCTGCCCGCCTCAGCCTCCCAAAGTGCTGGGATTACAGGCGTGAGCCACTGTGCCTGGCTTGTCCTCCTTTTTAAAGAAACAAAAAAGTCAATAAACACCAATGCTCTGAAATTTTTTGAAGAAGGGAACAAGTTTAAACTTTTATATAACAGTGATTACCATAGACTAGAGGTTTGGTGTGAGGATTCTGGTCTAGAAGGTCCCTATTCCTTAAGACCATCTGTCCTCCTAAAGGAGAACAGCAGGGCTTGAGTTTTGATGGTGGCCCTCACAGAGACATGCAGCATGTTCAATGGCTGGGAGAAACATCGTCCTCTTCTCTAGGTGGCAGCTGCTCTAATGGAAAGAACACCGGATTGAATCTAACCAAACCAGCCATTCAACTTGCAAAAGTTGTGCAAAGGGAAACAAGAGTGCATGCTTATCTTAATTGAATGTTGAGTGTTGTGAAGATGAATTTGCATGATGTGAATGTGCTTTATAAATTATGCGTGGGAAGATAAATGGGGGTGTTTTAATTGCTTTCAATTTACATGATTATCAGCACTGAGAACTGACTATATGTCAGGTACCGTATTATTCACTGCATATATCTAAACCCACTTACTCTTCTCTGAAACATTGGGAGACATGTATTATGATGCTAATGCTACAAAGGGAGGCAAGGAGGACTCAAGCCCACAAAAGTTAAGTAACTTCACCACTATTCTATGTTGTCACATAGAAATTCTGCAGCTCACTCTCAACTCTCTGCCCCAATAGTTTAAATTGCAACAGCGATTCATCTCTTTTCCTTGTTTTCTTCTGTCTTCCATGTAACGCACATAGGACAAGGGACAACCTTTGACACAGAATCTTAACTTTCAGTAAAGTTTTAGCTAATACCCCTACCATATCATGCAGATTGACTACCAATGTCTCTCTCTTGGGTCTCAGCTGGCAATACACTGTCTGCCCCGTGAGATGGAAATCCAGGACTAGGAGTCATGAAGGGAGCAATGTGTTGAGCCAAAAGGTGACATTTTATGTGGTCCCTTTGTGGGTTGTAACTACATTCCCTTTAATGCCCTTTTATTTCTCACTCTTAGAGGTGTGGGGGCAAGAAGCGAATTAATTATAGTGAGCCACTATTCCTGCCTGCTGACAGAATGTTGCTCATAAACTATGGGCTGGGAATAGATGTCCCTATAAAAGCATAAAATGAGAGGCCACTCCTCCCATAGAAATGACTGAGGATGGGCAAGTCTCTACTTTTGTAGAAAAATGCTCAGACTCCTGAAAAGGCGCTTTCTTTCTCAATCTGTGGCCACAGTTCTTGAAATGACAAGGTCATCAGATGTTCTAAAGTACCTGCTCAGGTGCATATATAGACCCACCTTGTATACATGCCAGGCATAAATACATGTGTGTACACAGACATATGCATTCACACACACACACACACACACACACACACACACACACACACACACCTGAAACTCAAGGAGGAAAGAATCAGGACTTATTATATTGCTGGCCCTGAGTCTGACAGACTATTCTTCAAATTCCAAGTCCATTATAAGTTATCCACATTCTTTGTAAAACTTGTACATTAATAGCTTTAGAAAAATAAAATAGAAATAGATATGTATGTAAAAAGTGACATGTTTATAGTGTGTCCTTTTTTCAGCTTTACTGAAGTATAATTGACAAAAATTGTATATATTTAAGATGTACAACTTGATTTCTAACACATGTATACATGTGAAATCAGCCACACATTCATATCAGCATGATTCTAATTTCACACTTTCTCTTTGTAATAAATAAGCACTTTGGGGAACATAATTCAAAATTTTGTAAAAATCCAGTAAAGATTTAAAAGCCCTAAAAGACTCTTTTGAACATAAAGCGATGAACATGGGGATAACTTTTAAAATCTCTTCATGTGAATATAATATACAGCCACTTTGAGAACTATTATCCCAGATGAACTGACTTGGGAAAATGTCTATGCAAGAAAAGGAATTGTATGCAGACTATAATTGCATCACCAAAAAAAAAGAAAGAATGAAAACATTTGCCAACCCAGTCATGTATACAAACATAAAAAACATTTTAAAACTCTAAATTATAGGAATTTGATAATGCTGGGTATTTATAAACAAATAAGTGTTTATTGCATTCTTCCCTATTTTTTCTTGTATGCTTATATTACTTAATAATGATATTTTAAATAATATTTAAAATCTATATAAGAATTAAAATCTTAACACCGGATAGCTCCCAGTAGTAAAAATAGAAAATAATGATCATTTTTAAAATTTTCACACTTGTACATGTTTCAATTTATTTCAAAATGTGAGTACTCTTCTTGGAAAATGTTGAATGCTGAACGTAATACAATATTTAAAAAAAAACTGATAATGAAATTGTCTCATGCAGTTAGCTTATGAGCTTTCAGTCAATATGCTATTGCCCATTCCTACCTGGCTGCCTCATGCTAAAGTGACCCCTATGGGTCTTCTTAGTTTTTTAAACTTCTCTTAGTTGATTTTAATACAATATCTCATAGTTGTAAGGCTTAGGAAGGAAAGGATACAGGTAGTGGGACGAATGTATATCTCCTAGACGTAAAAGGAGTCTCTCTCACCGCTCCAGTATGAGGCCTGCTTTAGGGAACATCAGTGCTCCATTACTTTATCATTGTTCATACCACACGCAAAGAAATTCAGGAAGAATTCTTTAAACCTAGTCAATGGGAAGATGAAATAGAAGAGCTGAGTCCCAGGACAGATATCTGAAACAGATCTCAAGAGTCTTCATTATGCTACCTAGAGGGAAAAAGGAGACTGTATAGTAAATAAATACATTCAAATTTTATCAAAACGATTTCCCGATCTCAAAGAAATAGCAAAAACAATATATTTAAATTGGTTAAAAAATGAGCAAGATTGTGGGATACTGGTATACTCGGCAGCAAAGTAAATTGTTTCCATAATTCGAAAGGACAGTCTGACCAGGTTACAAGAGCCATAAAAATAGCTTCGACCCAGTAATCTACTGCTGGGAATTTTCATAAATAAAAATTAACATTAAAGCAAACAAAATAAGTCTAACATCTAGAAGTTGCTCAAATGCCAGTAGGAGTTTGTAAGGTAAATTTCAGTGTGTCGGCTCAATAGACCATTGTGTAACTGTAATAATTGAACTCTCTGAAGCACCATGATTATTTTTGGAGAAGTTGATATGAAATCATTGGGGCAGAAAAAGTTCTTAGAGAAAGATCTTCATGGTTTAGGATGCTCAGTATCAATTTTGGAGCTTCCCTATGCATATCTTAAGACCTGAAATCTCAATTGCTCTTTCAGACCGTGCTAGAATCCAGGCTTGGTTCTCATGCTTGCCTCTCCAAGGCGTGCTCTTCACCAGCTTATTATCAGCCTGAATTTCTGAGAAATCTTCCATGTTCCTGACCTGGAGAAATTCAAATAATCTAGAGCATAAATTGTTTTTGGAAGAGCCAGTCCCTGTCAATCCTAGCCACTTTTCTCCACCTGCTTTCCTGTTTGACAAAAATCACTAATAGATAAAATAAGTGTCAAAAAAATGCACTAGACAGAGCCAAGTCAGCAAGGAAAACTCTACCGAAGACAATTGCAATAGGCTAGAGAGATTGAAAACTTTCTGTTAAAATGAAAGGCAGGAAATTTTAGGGGCTGGGGTGAGCTAGTGGAAAACTACTAGAAGGCACTGGGGAGAAGGTTGTCCGATGCAATTAGACTTTCTCTGTTTGCTAATTTCTGCTTATTAAAGTTAGGCTCTTACTCTCCAACAAAGACTGGGAGATAGGGATTCTGTCTTTTCTTGATGAATATATTTTAAAGGGATAGCCTCCAGGTCCTTGAGAACGACATTCTTGGATTGTATGACTGGTGAAAGCCTGAAAGAAGAATTACATATCAAAGGGGAAGAGAAAGAATTTACAATTGCAAATTTTCTAAGGTAGTCCAAGAAAAGGGAGGTCAGGGGCTCATTGACAGGAGGATTATGCAGAAAATGAGGGAGAAACATGTCTAAAATTTAGTCGAGCTAAAAGAATGTTGAGCCAATCTTGGTCAGGAGAAAACCACCATGAGAGGGCAGCTGGCTGATATCACGCTTGTCTGGGAACCAGAAAAGAGTCCCATCTTTTTAGACTGCCTTGTATTCATAATGGTACCATGAATGACATCAATTTAATATTTTATCTTAATGTCTGGTCAACTTCTCACCAATTACGTCTGCCACAGGTCATGTGGAAGCAGAATCTGGGAAGCTGACAATTTTCTGGGGAGGTTTCTCAGAATCAAGTCCTGTAAGGGAAGTAAGGAGAAATAGAGAGGTACTGCAACCTCAATTAAAGTCTCAATCCATCAGCCAGGGGAGTTTTGGAGCTAGTAAGGCCCTGTAAGATTGCATCTTATTAGGAATTAGGTGCCTAGGCCTTTATATGGAAAGCGTAATGGAGTTAGGTGAGGCCACTCTACAGCCAAGGACAATTGCCAGAGGGAGAAACTCAACTGAAAGATATCAGCTGCCACCCCTTCTAGCAACTGACAGAATGAGTACCTTGGTCCTAAAATGGAAGAATCTGCATTCCATATCACAGTAACCTATATCTCAGCTCAAATACCCCTTCTTAGAAGAACTCTCTCTGATCATCCAATTTAAAACATCCCATTCAGACTCTTTTATCATAATTATGAATTATGCTTTATAATTTTTATACTTATCACCTGAAATTATATTTATTTTTATTAATGTTTACAACATTTTTATAAATGTTTCCTTTAGAATGTAATCTCCATATACACAGAGACCTTGTCTATTTTATCTCTGTATTCCCAACACTTAGCAAGGCTCATGACTTGTAGTAAACAGTAATATTTGCTAAATGAATAAATGTATTAAATATTTTCCATGCATTAACAATTAGGAACCTCTGTGAGAGATTTTTGACCTTGTCTTATTGGAAGCTCATCTCTGAAAAGCTCTGGTTTTGAATATGTCCATCTTCTGAAGATTGTCTCCTTTACAGCTTTCTATAGATCATTCCTATTCATTGGGGAACAAAATTTTATTTTATTTTTTTCACTGTAGCACTTACAACAATTCCTGGCATTTAGTTAATGCTCTGTAAAGATTTGCTGAATAAATAAATGAATGAGATAATAAATTAATCAGCCTTAGCTCTGCCCATTGAAGCTGTAGGAAATAAGTCTGAAGCTCTTTTACATAACAGCCAGGTTTTCCCTGAAGCTCCTGGCCAGTTCCTACTTCTCTCTCTACAAGACAGACATCTAAGGTATCTATTCATTCTTTAGAAAAATTGTTTCCACATTATTTCAACATTCTCTCTTCTCTGTGTTAAAATCAAGGTGTTCTGGTGGCATACTCAAGTTTTATGTATTTATTTTTTTCCTCCACTACTAAGACAGAAGATTCTTTGGAACAGATGCTGTGCCATATTCTAATCCCTGCTCTACCTAGTGCAACATTTCCCAACAGTAGGTGCTCAGTAAATATTTGCAAATGAAGTTTTAGCCACTTTCAAGATTGCAAATTGAAAAAGTAAATCTAACTTAGCTGACTGGTTAAGTTGTTGTGACTAAACCTCTTCTTCTCCCAGGGTCTAATTAAGGTTTCTGAAAATTATACTAATTCTCAGGAGACACAATGCCTTAAATTCTAATAGTAACCACTTTTTTATAAGGTGATTTATTTTTGCCCACAGATCTTTTAATTTGTATAGTAAGTAATAAGATCTATAAGAGAAAATTAGAAGAATCAATAGACAAAGTTAAAGAATGTGGGGGAAAGAGCATGAATTTGTTCTAAATGTGTAAATAAAACAAAAGAACATAGACTGGAGAAAGTTAAACTCTATAGCTTAATTACTAATACTCTGCATATTTAATGCAAATGGCCTCATTCCAACAACTCTAAAAATAATTTGAACAATGTATTACTCCATAAAAAAATTATGTCCCCATAGTCACCACTAAAACTTTTTTGTTCTAGGCTTTCCTGTTTATGCATTAATTTACCCTATATATCAGAAATTGTGTTTATTGCCAGATATTCAGTCACAGATGAGACAAACATATCTCTGAATTCTTGGAATTTCATTCTCACATAGAAGATAGACATTAAACACAAAATTACACAACCAACTGAACACAATGGTAATGCATGTTTGTTAACTTCAGGCATATAATGTCTTGGAATAGTATCAGTCTGTCATTTATTGAATGCCCACTGTATGGGCAGTATTTTGAATAATGGCTTATTAATTTCATGCAACCCTAGCAAGTGACTATTAGCTTTTTCATTTTATAGCTGAACATACTGATCATCAGAGTGTAATGAATAATATTGATAATATCATTTAAGACGTATTGATCTTTTTTGATAAGGCAGACCCCTATCTACACTATTTTATTTATCTTCAATGGACACCCATGAGAATGACAAAGCTCAGAGAAGTCAAAGTGCTTTTTCAAGATTATCTAACCAGCACTTAGAAAAGGAAAAATTTAATTACTGTCAGACCCTTGTTCTGAACCCCAAGCTGTGCTAAAGACAGTTGAGCAAAATGAGTATTAGAGAGGTAGAATCTCAGGCCCAGGATCATATATATAAAAGATGTAAATCCAGCATGCTTGACTCCAAAGTACATGCTCTTATTACTAAACATGAAGGATTAATTTCACTCATGTTGTAAATTGGGGCCTGAGGGTATTTTGATTTAGGCCAGTAATATACCTTCACTTTCCAAAACAGAGCTAGCCTTGGCCCTCAGGCATGGGAGAAAATGGACATCACTGCATCCTGCTCAGTCACTGCTACTCGCCAGGATAAATTCCCCTCTCTTTTCTGCTGATAGTTCTGCCTCCCTTCTCTCCAGTTTCTCTTTAAAACTCCTTACCTCCACTGAGCCTTCACTCTCATTATATCCCAAAGCTGCTGAGCTCTCTCTACTCTGCATCCTCTGAGCATTTACAAACTCCATGGGCACTGCATAAAGCTGCATCTATTTATGTGCTGCTCTGAGAATGTTCTTAAGTCATTTTCATGAGTGTGTGCTCTTTCGTCTCAATTCAGCTTTATGTTCCTGCAAGGCAGGAATAGAGGCCTTTACGGTTTTTGCAGTGGCTTCCACAGAGCCTGATTCAATTCTTGCTTATTGGGGTTAACTAAATCAAGCCACCCTCCTCACTCCCTTGAACATACTGATGCAAACTGTATGGTGAAGAACAGGATAGGGAAATCAGAAGAGAAAGTGAGCATTTGCAGAGCTGTTATTGTGGGGACAAAACAAGTATTTTCAGACAGAACACAAGATAGAAAATGTGGCATCAATTGGGAGGAGTCAGACATAGTCTCAGAGGGGTATATGGTAGTGAGATAATCCTTCCATTTGAAGGGTAGAGGACATACCAGGGCAGATATGGTGAAGATAGCATCTGTGTGGAACTGTAAAGGATGGTAACAATTGGGAATTTACAAAGGGGTGGACATTGAGATAGATGGAACAAAAGAAACAATGGTCTTCTTAGAGTAATTGTGGTCAGACACGAGAAAGAAGGTAATGGTCTATATAGCTGAGCTCTTGGGTGCAGTAGTATATGCAGAGGAGAAATAATATTTGAAAATGAAATAGAGTCTCAATAGAGGAGAGCTTGAATAGCAGGAGTTTAAAATCTAATCTGTAGACAATGGGGAACCATAGGAGTTCTTAGTGTCAAAGAGTGACATGAGCAGTGCTTTGCCATCAATAATAGATTTTGGGGGGCGTTTGCAGGCAAGGAAACTAGTTAGGAAATTATTCTAGTAGACCAGAAAGAAGGAACAAAGATATAAACTGAGGTAAGAGTGGTGTGGAGGGAAAGGAGAGGATTTGTGAGGGCTCCACAGAGGACAAACACACAGGACTAATCACAGATTCTTACGTGGGGGCCGGGAAGAGGGAAGAATAAATCCAGGGCTGAAATCTCTAATCTGGTGAATGAGAATAGTGATAATATTTTGTGGGTGCTCACTCTGTCCCAGGCACTGTGCCAAGCATAGGGTACATGCCTTAGCTCAATGAATCTTTGTAACAACTGCTTTAAAGTTGTTAGAAACTATGAAGGTACATACTTCTATAAATCTCATTTTATAGTTATAGTAACCAAGGCAAGAAAAGGTAAAACAACTTGTTCAAGTACACTCAGCTAGCATGTTAACAGAGCTGGAGTGATGAACCTATGAGGTCTGACTGCTCAGCACAGACCCATGAAGCTTAACCATTAGGCTCTACTGTAGTGCTGAACACAGAAAACATAAAAACACAGACCACAGTGAGTGTGGGTGAGCAAGTAAAGGGTAAGAGGATGAAAGTATCCCAAGAAACATCACTGGAAATAAGAAGAGACTGTGGGGAGAATGAGTTTGCATTAGACTCAACAAGGAAGACACAGGGAGGAAATAGATCCATTTATTGAATGGTAACTGCCAAAAACTGCTCAACACACTTTAGATACATTTTTGTTAAACCTTTCTAAGTATATCGTGTGGTAGATGCGATTATTACTGCGGCCTTTTAGAAGATGAAGGAATTGAAGATCAGAGTGATCAAGTAACTTGCCTAAGAACACACAGATCCTACACAAGAAAAGCAAGAGTTGAACCCAGGGATCTATGTTAAAGCCTACATACATCACCATTATACACACCATGCCCAATGTGACAAAGGGTCGATGTGAACAAGGACTCAGGAATGGCCATTTATGTGGTCACTAAAACATAAGGTTGACTAATTTATTCTTCAATCTGATAAACTGTTTAGAATTTAAAAACGGGCCTATTACTATGAGTGCCAGAATGACAGGCATATGCTGTCACCATCCCAGGTGAATTAAGATGTATGGATGCCCTACCAGGAGGACCTGGGCATCCTTCAAAAGTACAGTATTAGTAGAACCTTCAGAGTGGAGGCCGGATAGCAGTGGGTCCAGAAGACAATTGGAGATTAGTGAAAAAAATTAAGAATTACTTGGATTCATCAAACAATATGAAGAAATAAAGAAACTAAGTAGAGGGGAACCCTGGGCCTGTCCGACTGTGGGTTGGGCTGGCACAATGACACATTATGGGCACTCAATAAATACCTAATGATACACTAGCAGGGATGAGGAAAGAGGCTGCTCTGTTAGTTTTGCTTTGTGTTCATTTACCTTGTTCATTTTCTAAGACAGAGGGATATTGAGCATATTTGTAGGCAGAGAAGAGAGGAGGAACTAGTGAAAAGAAAAAGATAGCTGATGCAGTGAGGGGAAAATAAAACAAGAAGGGTTGGGGAGTTCCACATGTTCAAGAAGAGGAATTTGCCTTAGAAAAAGAAAAAAATTATTAAAGAAATAATGCAATGTCTTGGACATGCACAAGTATGAAGGAGACAATTATCCATTAAGAAGTGCTCAGATCCCTGGGTGAGGATGAAGTGATGGCAACATCCATCTAAGTCTTGCTCATTGAGTGTAAATTACATGTCTGCTGAGCACCCTGCACCTGGGTATGCATCTTAAGGTAAGTCAGGCCCTTCCTGGTAGGGACAACTCAAGCACAGTGACGATCTCAGGATGAGAAAGCCTGCAGCATGACAAGGTCCCAGGATGCAGCTGAGGAAGCCTGGACTCAGTTTCCAGTTGGATCCCTATTTGCTGCGTAACTTTGAACAAGGCAGTTTTCTTCTCAAGTCTTCAGTTTCCTCATCTATCAAAAGGGAAACTGAACCAGTTCAGTGGTTTACAAATGCCTGTAGGTCCATATGGGGCTGTGATGGCATATCTTTTTTAAAATTGTAATAAAATAGTATAGCAAAATGTACACCTAAAATAGTGTACAACTTGCTTAATTTACATAAAATGAAAAGATGTATGTAGTATCGTCTGTAACACACACACACACAAAATTACTGGGACCCTAGAAATGCCCCTTCCCTTACTTCCATACACCCTCCATCTACTACTTGGTAACATCCCACTACCCTGACTTCTATGAGCAGAAATTAGCTTCACCTCTTTATCTTATTTTTAGAAATTGAACCATACAGTTTGGGTCATCTTGTGTCTGACTTCTTTCACTCAGCATTGTTTGTGAGATTTATTCATATTGCAGAGTACAATGCTGTATATTATACTCTATTGTATAGTATTATGGAGTTCAATGACGTGTTTCGAAAATTAGGAAAAGTTTAAATTGAAGTGTATTTTATTTAAAGGTAAATTTATTCAAAATAAATTATTTTATTTTGATTTTAGATTATATTCTTTCATCCTTTTTGTGATAAAATGCTCTGTCTTTATTTGAAATCCCTTGTTAATTGTTGGAAGTTTCATTTCATCATTCTATTTACTTTTATTTTGTCTTAACTTTAATATGCTAACTTAGCAAATTCAGCTCCATATTTTATTATTCTAAAAAATTTGACTGGGCTGTGAAGTCCCCAAGCTTAGGTTCCATGGGACTAGAAGGTCTCTACATTTCTTGGCTCTTTTTATAAGACAGCTTAAGCTTCTGGCCTTTTGTTACAACCTCCTTTGATAAACAGCTCATGTGCACAAATTCTAAGAGGTGGCCAGAAAAGCCACAAAGACCAATTATTGATTCATCTTGAGGGGGATATTGGGAGGGGAAGGCTTTTTTTTAATGCTCACAATTAGCAAATAACCATATCAATTCTTTCAGTATTAAACTAGCTTAGGTCTTAGCAGAAGCCCTTGAGAATTGCCAGAAAGCCTGGACTAGAAGAGGACATGTGACCCCCACATAGGAAAGGACGAGAGAACAGAGATATCAAGCATAAGACTGTTCCTCAGACACTGTGCCCCAGTGGAATTCTAGAAAGGGGAAGATGTTCCGTGGGCTGGTGGTCCTCTAAGAAAGCCTCATTACCAGAAGTAGGCTTTAAAGAGGATGTAGGGACTCCTAGCAGGCACTCAACTAGCAAATATGATTTATTTAATCCTTTGGAAAACAGGATAAAATCAACCACTCTAGTCATGGTTGCAATACTATGTATTGTTGGAGAAAAAGATCATATACATGCTCACATACACCAAGAAAAGGGGGAAAAAAAAAAAAGAGGATTCCTCTTTCGGTTCTTGAGAGAGAACTGTCTGGTTGAAGTAATGGGATCTGTGATGGAATCTTTCATCAAGATCTATTGAAGAGAGGAGCTTCCTGCTGGCAGAATTCAGAATTTGCTTCCCCACAGGAGTGCAATTACATATTCAGCCTCTTTCGTAGAAGAAAGCAATTATGGGACAACTTCACTTTTAAACAAAATCGATTTGAGGTTCTATTTTGCATTAGTGGCTGTAAAAAGAAGCAGCACCTGAATTAGACAATACATAGTTACTCTTTTACAATTGATGTAAGACGCATTGTAAATGAAGGTTTGCAGAAACCTGTGTGTTATATAAGGCAACACACACACACAGTTGTTGTTTTTACATTTGCTTAAAGAAGAAAACTTTTGTTTCCGCCTGGTGAGCATTCAACACCTCCCTATCTCTGTTTTTATAGCATTTACATCCCCTGTTTTATTTTATTTTTTCAGCACTTTGCATCTTGAAGCTAAGACGTGTATGAATCATACTGTCCTTTTGTAGAATCTTAGCTGTGGCTCCTGCTGCCCCATTCCCTGGGGTAATAACTTTCTGTAAAAATCTTTTCCCACCATTAAAATATATGTATTTATATGTATATGTATTTATATATACATTATATATAAATATGTTGTACATATATACATAAAAATACATAAATATATGTATATGTACACATAAGATATGTGTATATAAACACATATTTAAATAGTGGGAAGAGATTTTTACAAAGTTATATCATTAGCCCAGGAGATGGGGCTAATATATACTTATATATATATTTTTAAATATAAATCATTATGTATTGATATATATTCACATGTAAATCTTTATGTATTGATATACATTTATTTATAGGTAAATCTTTACATATTGATAAGTATATATAAATCTATCTATTGATACATATTTATATATTTGTTTATATATGAATCTTTATATATTTTCACATATAAATTTTATATTGCTCAATTATTACTAATATTATTTTACTTTGAGGTATAATTGATGAATAATTCTATATTAAAGGTATACCATATATTTTCATGCACATATATATCACCATATAAAGGTAAACATACAAGGTGATGGGTATGCTAATTAGCTTGATTACACATTTTATTTTTGATAAAGATAAGTACAATTGGTTTCTGTGGCTTGCAAACAAGAACAGTTTCTGAGGCATATGGCATGGGACCAACATATACCAAATACATCCTAATTTTTCAATGACAAAGAACGCATTTTCTTTTTTAGATTTCCGTATTATAAATGGCATAAAGCAGACGTATAGCTTTAAAACAATGAGTTGTTCCTGCCTGACATTGCCAAAGGCAGGAAAAACAATTAGATGACCTCAGAGCCCCAGGGTTCAAAGCTAAGTATGATGTTTCCTGAGGAGAGACAGATGGAAACACCTTAAAAATCTCCTAGAGTGGGTATGGTTTCAAACAATAGAGTTTTGATATTGAAATACAAGAATAGAAGTTACTCTGATGTGTTTCTGCTGTAGAATTTTCTATTACCAATGTCACTATTGTAATTTCTACAACAAAGGAGAGAATGTTTTTTAACTAACGAACATTGTCTTCACATGGCAATAAGGGGACATATCTTCTAATTAGCTTCAGCTCTAACTCATATACACTTGCTCTCTAATCCCAAATGCCATAAAGGAGAGAGTGGAGCCCAAGAGAGGGAGAGAATACAGATGTGTGTTTCTTTTTATACTCCCAGAACATTTCATCCACTGGGGCCCAGACTTACCCCACCTTTTGCCATTGGACACTTGATGTCATGTACCTTAAACTCTACTGTCTCAACCCGAGAAACCCTAAACAACCTCCCGAATATGATTTTGTGTGACTGCACATAGTTTACTTCATAACAGAACCAAGATGCCCCTACCTCTTCTAACACCTCTAGCTCATCTGAAGAGTCTGTCTGAATCTGAAAATGACCAAAGCCCAGCTGAGGAAGGCTTCCACTGGACAGACGCAAAGAAGCCTGTGGAGTCAGACTGCTGGGAGTTGAATACTGTCTCTGCCACACAATAACTGTAAGGTCTCTGTGAGTCCCTTAATTTCTCTGTGTCTCCGGTTTCCCCAGCTCTAAATGTAAAACAGAGCTATTAACAGCACCCACATAATAGGTCTGATGTGAGTGGTAAATCAAATGCCAAATGCTCAGCCCTTAGAAGAGAGCTTGGCGCATTAAAAACTATTCAATAAATATTCACTAATATGTTGCTTTAACACATGACCTTTGTGATCCCAAAATCCACACTCTCTCACCCCGCTAGGTCAGTACCTCTGCCCTCCCAGGGAACCATAAGGTGTCTGGGCAGGAAATCAAAGCTGGATCTTAGGCAAAGAGGATAATTTAGTAGATTGGTTCCCAAGCCTGATCATTAATAAGGCAAAGGTCCTTTCTTAGACATGGACACAGAAGAGTAACAGGAATTTCTTGGCAAAAATAAAATTCAGAATAAGCTCATCACTCAACTATGGAAGGCGAATTCCTCTTGACTGAGAACTACCCCCTCGTGGCTTTCATTGTGTAAGTGACAATCCAGATCCCTGTGGTGTCATCATTGTCAAACACTTTGGGGACACTCATCTTTGCAGTGGCCTTCATCTAAAAAAGGTACTTTTGGGGATTTTAAGATGTAGAGTGTGTGTGTATATATATATATTTTCAGGTTAAGGTTATTTGGGGCCAAATATAGGTCTCAACTTGGAGATTATTTTTGGTTTAGAATGATGAATAGCAATGAAATGACATTATTTTCTTCTAATGCCTGTAAACTGCCATTAAAAGTATAAATGCCAAATATTAACCTCATTTTCCTCACCCTATTAAAAACTATGAAAGATTGAAATAATGGAATAAAATATTAACTTGTCTCTAGGTAGTGCACAAGCCCTGAAGAAACATAAAAAGCAAAACATGCAATGAATACGTTTAATTGTAGTATTTAAAATCTCACTGGCTGTGTCCATATCATTTATGGGCAGTATAATTAAACAATATCCTAATTCAGCATAAAGAGACTCTAGGGACCATATTTTATCCCTTCAAATTGCAAGTGTGAAAGGAAGGCTTGTTTCTCAAGCCTTTGTCCTTGTGATGTTTTGGCAACTTGGAAGCCTTCATGGGTGTCTCAAACTTCTTCTCTGGTCACCTAGGAGATCAAAGAGGACAGCACTTACCTGCTTTAACACAAGAGACCATTCACCATACACTATCTAGCAACCCTGTTTTTCATGGACCCCAAATTCTGATTTTGCATTGTATCAACGTGACAACTTTTATTTCTGTAGCACAATGGTTCCAAGGAGCCAGGTTTCAGCTACACTCACCAATCACAAGTATCTTGTGGAGTACTGATGAAATTTTCTATAAGCAGAATTTTTATATTGTAATGGCTTTTAATTCAGGATGCATCTGATAATTGATGGAATATAGCAGTCACTATTAGCTCTATGTTAGTTATAGTGCTATTGTATGAAAACTTTCTGTAGAAAGCTTCTGGGAAAAGCAGAATGGTACCATTGTCAAAGCTTCTTAGTTTCACTGAAATATGAGTGTATATAGCTAACATTTATTGATCACTTTCTATGGGATGGTGTAGCAGTTATCTAATGGCATGTTAATGATGTGCAACCAACTACCACAAAATCTGTGTCACACAATAGTCAATATTTATCATTTCTCATGAATCTATGGGATAATTGAGCAATTCTGCTAAACTAGGCCAGACTTAGCTGGGCTCACTATGGGTCTTCAGTCAGCTACAGGTTGCATAACTGTTTTTGCTGATCTTGGTTGGGCTCCAGCATGTTTGGAAGTTGGCTGGCTCTAGGCTGGTTGTATGGGACACCTTTGCTATCTTCTTGTGATCTTTAATTCTCAGGCAGGTTAGCCTAGGCTTGTACTTATGGTAGCAGAATTCCAAGAGAAGGTGGGCTGATACAAGTAGGCTTTTAAGCTTCTGCATGAATAATACCTATTAACATCCTACTATCCAAAGCAAGTCACTTGCTTGGGACCAGAGTGAGCTTTAGAAACAAAACTCAAAAGCTTTTCAGCTCTTTCTCTGAGCTTCCTTTGCCAGAGTATAACACTTGGCTGGAGATGAACATCCACTGCCCTCTTTAGGTAGGGCGATCATTTTGACCCTGCCTAACTTATGAACCTTACCTGCCTGACATTTGTGGCTTCATAGACTATGAATATTATTTAACTCTTAATATCTACACCTTTAACTATCATTGTAATTAACTATAGTAGAGCTTTGAAAATAGCCAAACATACCTTTCTGTCAAACCCACTCATCCTCCAAAGATTCAAAAATACTAGAGCTATTGTCAAAGGTCTGTCCAATTGCTCATGTAGAATCCACGTGGGAATTCCATTTCATTTCCCCCCAACACTGGAAACTTACCAATTGTTGAAGAACAAGACTGAAATCTTGCTTAAGATTGGTGATTACAATCTCAGTTCCATTTAAACAACACATCACAATTTTCTATTCTGAATCAATTTAATAAAGGATGGCTGATAATTGTTGGAAGAATTCTTAGTGCTACACACTAATTCTTGGTCTTGTACATAACACTTTAAGAGAAAGTTAAAGTGGTGAGACAAAGTAATAGAATCTACTAATCTGGATTTATTAATATTTTATGACACTAACCTAATGGCCATTTCTCCAAACACTTTAAAAATTATTTATATAGAAGTAAGGAAGGGGGCCGGGTGCAGTGGCTCACACTTGTAATCCCAGCACTCTGGGAGGCCAAGGCGGATGGATCACCTGAGGTCAAGAGTTCAAGAACAGCCTGACCAACATGGTGAAATAACGTCTCTTCTAAAAATACAAAAATTAGCTGGGAGTGGTGGCACACACCTGTAATCCCAGCTCCTCAAGAGGCTGAGGCAGAAGAATCACTTGAATCCCGGAGGTGGAGGCTGCAATGAGCCGAGATCGTGCCACTGCACTCCAGCCTGGGTGACAGAGCAAGACTAGCTCAAAAAAAAAAACAAAACAAAAAAAAACAAAAAAAAAACGGCTGGGCAGGGTGGCTCATGCCTGTAATCCCAGCACTTTGGGAGGCCAAGTTGGGCAGATCACGAGGTCAGGAGATCAAGACCATCCTGGCTAACACGGTGAAACCCCGTCTTTACTAAAAAATACCAAAAATTATTTGGGCGTGGTAGTAGGCAGGCGCCTGTAGTCCCAGCCACTCCTTAGGCTGAGGCAGGAGAATAGCGTGAACCCCGGAGGCGGAGCTTGCAGTAAGCCCAGATCGCGCCACTGCACTCCAGCCTGGGGGACAGAGCGAGACTCCGTCTCAAAAAAAATTCCTGAATCATCTCTTTGAGATCTTGAGTATTACAATTTTATTGTGATTTTCAGTCATCATTGGTTTGTCTCACCCAGATTGGTGGGGACCAGTTTGCTCCAGGTTTGCTGCAGCTATAGAATCCCGTGACTCCTGACAAAATGGTGGTCACAGATGAGATTTCTTCCCACATCAGGTTCCCAGATCTCTGCCTACAAAGTGTGGTCAAAGCAAGAGTAGTAGGAGTTTGTCTTTTTCCCTTTCTAAATTTGAACTAGCAGGAAAAAAACGTGTATGAACTAGTTCTTGTTCACACACATATATCAACGTGGTTTTTTTTTTTTTTTTTTTTTTTTTTTTTTTGGCGGGGGTATGAGTACTCTTGTTTTCTGACCCCTTCCCTCCCAGAGATGGTCATTTTTTTTCCTCTCCCTCTGAGGAGAATCAGAGGGTAAGAACACAGGCATAAGGCTTATATAAGCTTATTATTTGAGCTGGCCTCACAGCCAGGTAAGTTCACAGTTCTCACTAGAGTGATGTCTGTTTAGACAAACTTTGCTGTAGGTCTCTGAGACCACAAAAAAGTATGAGGTTCTCCTTTTATCTTGTTTTATGTCCTGAGAATCTGGCTATTTGACCAGTGAGAACACTGTCTTTGGTCTCTGCCAGCTGGCAGGCAAGTGTGCCGTCTTGCGTCGGACAGCCCGTTGAATAGGCTGGAAGTTGCAGACACAAAGTCACAACCAGCAGTATCTGTTTAATCGTGACAGTGCTCAGGTGAGTTTATCTTAATGAGAGGTCCCAATCCATAAGGGCCTTTGTTGTCTCAACCTTCAATTGCTTGGTAAGCACTGAGAAAGTTCAGTCCCAGTAGCGCCTTATTGGTGTCACCAATGACACATAATGGTTCAGTGACTGGAGGCATCCCAATTTTCTGTGGGAGACGAGACACCGTTTTCACAAATACTATTCTTACCACCTCTGGCAATGAAGGTCTTTGCTTTCTTAGTTTATCTCTGACAGTGAACTTTTTAGATCACGGGGACTGCATTTTCGGTACCTACTTTAGGAACACTATTTCCATCATGGTATTCTAAACCTGAAGTCTTTTCATGAAAAGTCTTATGGCTTTGAGTTGCTTCTAGAATAAATAAATTGGTTAAATTTGAAAAAAGTTGTAGAGAGCTCTCACCCTAAACAACTGTCTTATTGGTACATATGGAAAAATCAAATTGAAAAGACACAAAGAACCATAACAGATTGCCTTAGAGACTTCCTTAGCAATATTAAAAAGGAGAAATCAGATTTAGAACAAAGTTAAAATTCTTTAAACCGACCATAAATTCCCCTTCTCTGCCCTCATTACTTCCCGATGTCCATGTTCCCGACCCTCTAAAAGCTCATTTGGATCTTTGGGTCTCTAATTTAAAACTCATCTTCTCCAAATTCAGCTCAATTTCCTCAGTAAATTCCTTCAGCTCAAGAGAGAAACATTTGTAAGAATGTATTTGAATTATGACTCTTGGTTTTGGAGTACCCATTTGTTACGCATTCTCTTTCTCCAAAGGAGAGCTGAGATCTTGGCTTGGCCTTCTGCCTGCCAGGGGTATGTAGGTTGGGAGCTCCCAAGAATATGGTCAGAAAGAAATGTTGTTTGCACCCCATTTGCACGTAGTATACCAGCTGTTGCCAGCTCACAGAGACATTGTCTAAGTCTTTCTCTTGTATGTGTTTGAGTGACTAACTCTTGGAAGAACTGTATCATTTTACTTTTGCTTTGAAGATGGGTGTGTCTGTGGTTCAGGACCCATAAAAGGCTTATTAGTTTTAGAATTGAGTCACCTGTTAGGTATACCTTTGTTTTAGAACTTTGGTTTATATTCAGAGTGTAACAATTTTTTAAGGCTTTCTCTCCTAAGCTAAAATGGAACTATATGCATAGAAAGAAAAAAAGTTTACGAAAACATTTCAAAGATGAACAGTTCTAAATATAGAATAAAGGAATCTTTTGATTTCCATCTTAGTGAGAAATCTTCTCCCTGATGTAAAGAAGCAAGTTGAAGATAATGCAGGATGGATGAGTCAAACCCTTGATATTATTTAGGTTGCAACCCAATTCTCTGAAGAATTAAAAACAATTGTCCTTGTTTTACAAATTGAGTCTTTACAAAAATAGAAATGTGCCTCTAGAAGAAATTCAAAACTCACCTATCCTTCTTACTAATTCCCAAACCTCATCTATGTATCTCAAGATGCTTCTAGATACTTTAGAAAATCAAGACATTGAAAATGGAACTGTCCTGCAATTAAGAAGGAAAAGTTTAAATAGTAATTACCCTAGACATCTGATAATAGGCAAATATGCTTCCAGAAACTTCTTGGTAAATGTGCATTATTCCTCTGTGCCCTTGAGATGTCTTACCCAAGAACCATTACTTTTGAAATGCAAATTTAAGAAGGATAATTCTCAGATAAAAACAAAGGAAAGAAAATAAAAAACGGAAGAAAGAAGGAAGGAAGAAGGAAGGAGGGAAGGAGAAGACTATTTGGAAACCAGCAAATGAAAACTATTAAAAGCTTTAACCAACTGAGCAGGTAACCTTACTTGGTTCCATATGCCATATTCGTTAAGTTTTGAATTACTATAGCTGACATGGGGCTAAAGTTTAGAGTGAAAGCTGAGATATCTGTTCTGTCTGTGTTCATGGATGGCTACATATATATATCTATATATCTATATATATGTTATGTAATATATTTTTCTACCTCCAAATGACCTCTACTTAATTGCCTTAAGGAAAAATAAGGGTTTAAAAATTATTCTGGCAGAAAAATAGATCTCAAATGTTTCTCAAATTCATGTTAACTTAGTAAACTTTGGTCAATAAGAATGTCATTGGCTTAATTAAAACAACATGTCTTTAGAGTTGTTAGCATTAAATATGATGTGGATACACAACTTTTATTTTCATTAGATGTTTAAAATCCTAAGATAACTGGTTTAACCTAAGAACAAATGCACAAGAAAAAGTGCAGTGTCCATTACTTTATGTATATAAAGCACAGCCAAAAAACAAAAGCCCAATTATTTAAACTTTTTACATTCCTGATTTTGTGATACTTGCCTAAATGCAGGTGCTATAAAAATAGTCAACAGGGAAATACTTGAGATGATGACTAGCTTTGTCTAATGTATCATTTAAATTTCATAAGTAATCTAAGCATAATTGCAAGGAACAAGTGAATGAAATAGATGTAAGTAGAATAAAAGTTTATAAACTTTTAGACAATCATGTTATAATATGTCTACTTAAAATGGCTTCCCAATCTCTTTGGTAACTATACCCTTAGGTGATGGATATTAATTGAATGTGTATATCATTTCCAAATAAAATAAAATACTGAAATATTAATTGCTGAACACAAGTTTCAGTTTATTTTGGCTTCTTAGAGTTTATAAAAAGAAAAAAAATAGTTGAGTCTCTTAGTAAATATGCTCTGTTTCATATTAAAAAATTGTTCTGAGGAAGCATGTGTTCCTAGAAATTATAAAATGTGTGTATTCAGACCATTTAAAATTTCTTGTTCCTAGGTTTTCACAGGAAAATGGGTTACTAAGACTTAAAATTCTAATACGTAAGTCAAACTCCTAGTAATGAGGAAAACAAGTGTATACAAAATGTACAAGGGAAGTAAGATGTTGTAAGGTATGAGGATGAGATTTTTTGCTGAGAAAAAAATTTCTGTCTAGGTAAGAGATTTTGAAAGGTTGTTTAAGAATGAATAAGGAAGAATGAATAAAAACTGAATAGATATAGAAAATTTGAAGGGGTGATAAAGGGAAAGAAATTTGAGTGGTCAAACTGACTAAAATGGAAAGAATTTATTGTAAGTTTTTAAAAAATAGCAATTAAGGCTACTTTTATTACTTTGATATTAAATCAAAGTAGAGATGTAAAACTAGAATTTGTCATCCCTATTAAAAGCAAGATATTCTTGGAATACTGATAAAATATAGCAAGTAAAATTTCTTTTCCTTTTGATTGTTCTTAAGGAGGGTGGGGAAAATTCTGTGTTTTGTCAAAATAACTTTGCGTTTCATGTTTTAATTATTATATCTTTGATGATTTAAGACAATCAAATATTCAATATTAAAAGAGCTAAGGTTTTTTTCTACAACTGTTAATTTTCTGTATTTGCCTTTGAAATCTTGTGTCATTTTAATTTCATTTTATCTAAAACTACGTTAATTTTCTGTATTTGCCTTTGAAATCTTGTGTCTCTTTGATTTTATTTCAAAGTGTTCTGTGATCCTATTTCAAATATTTTAAACCTTTTGATATTTTTGAGAAACTCCCAATAATTCACTTTAAAATTAAGTCTTTTTTGACCTTGAATTAGTTTGAGATTTTGTAAACAGGCTTCTGAGATTTGTCAAGATAATTTTTTTCTTTTCTTGTAAAAGAGACATGTTAGGCTAATTAGGTTTATTTGATATGTTAAATTATATGGGAGGCATTGTCAAATAAGAAACGATGTTTAACTGATATTATATCTAGAAAACACCATTCTCTCAGCCCTAAGGCTTAAGCTGGCAATCAACTTCAGCAAAGTCTCAGGATACAAAATCAATGTGCAAAAATCACAAGCATTCATTTACACCAACAACAGACAAGCAGAGAACCAAACCATGCATGACCTCCCATTCACAGTTGCTACAAAGAGAATAAAATACCCAGGAATACGGCTAACGAGGGAAGTAAAGGACTTCTTCAGAGAGAACTACAAACCACTGCTCAAGGAAATCAGAGAGGACACAAACAAATAGAAAAACATTCCATCCTCATGGATAGAAAGAATCAATACTGAGAAAATGGCCATATTGGCTAAAGTAATTTACAGATTCAATGCTACTCCCATTAAACTACCACTGACATTCTTCACAGAATTAGAAAAAACTATTTTAAAATTCATATGGAACCAAAAAGGAGCCTGTATAGCCAAGACAATCCTAAGCAAAAAGAACAAAGCTGGAGGCATCAGCTACCTGACTTCAAACTATACTACAAGGCTACAGTAACCAAAACAGCATAGTGCTGGTACAGAAGCAGATGCATAGACCAATGGAACAGGATAGAGAACTCAGAAATAGGAACACACATCTACAACCATCTGATCTTCAACAAACCAGACAAAAACAAGCAATGGTGAAAGGATTCCCTATTTGATACATGGAACTGGGAGAAGTGACTAGCCATGTGAAGAAAATTGAAACTGGACCCCCTTCCTCATACTGCATACAAAAATTAACTCAAGATGGATTAAAGACTTAGATGTAAAACCCAAAACTATAAAAACTCTAGAAGAAAATCTAGGAAATACCATTCAGCACATAGGCACAAACAAAGATTTCATGACAAAAACATCAAAAGCAATTGCAACAAAAGAAAAAATTGACAAATGGCATCTAATTAAACTAAAGAGCTTCTTCACAGCAAAAGAAACTGTCATCACAGAGAACAGAAAACCTACAGAATGGGAGAATATTTTTCCAATCTACCCATCTGACAAAGGTCTAATATCCAGAGTCTACAAGAAACTTAAATTTACAAAAGAAAAAACTAACAACCCCATTAAAAAGTGGGCAAAGGACATGAACAGACATTTCTCAAAAGAAGATATTTATGCCACCAACAAACATGAAAAAAAGCTTGACATGATGGATCATTAGAGAAATGCAAATCAAAACCACAATGAGATATCATCTCACACCAGTTAGAATAGTGATTATTGTTTTTTTTGAGACAGAGTCTTGCCCTGTTGCCAGGTTGGAGTGCAGTGGTGCAGTCTTGGCTCACTGCGACCCTCCACCTCCCAGGTTCAAGTGATTCTCCTGCCTCAGCCTCCCAAGTAGCCTGGACTACAGGCACACATCACCATGCTTGGCTAATTTTTGTATTTTTAGTAGAGATGGGGTTTCACCATGTTGGCCAGGATGGTCTCTTGACCTTGTGATCCACCTGCCTTGGCCTCCCAAAGTGCTGGGATTACAGGCATGAGCCACCGTGCCTGGCCGGTGATTATTAAAAAGTCAAGAAACAACAGATGCTGGAGAGTCTGTGGAAAAATGGGAATGCTTTTACACTGTTGCTGGGAATGTAAATTAGTTCAACCATTGTGGAAGACAGTGTGGCGATTCCTCAAAGACCTAGAACCAGAAATACCATTTGACCCATTAATCTCATTACTGGGTGTATATATACCCAAAGAAATACAAATAATTCTATTATAAAGATACATGCACATGTGTGTTCATTGTAGCATTATTCACAATAGCAAAGACATGGAATCAATGCCCATCAATGATAGACTAGATAAAGAAAATGTGGTACATATACACCATGGACTACTGTGCAGCCATGAAAAAGAATGAGGTTATGTCCTTTGGGACATGGATATAGCTGGAAGCCATTTTTCTCAGCAAACTAATGCAGGAACAGAAAACCAAACACATGTTCTCATTTATAACTGGGAGCTGAACAGTGAGAACCCATGGTCACAGGGAGGAGAACACCACACACTGGGGCCTGTCAGTGGGAGGGGGTAGGCGGAAGGAGAGCATCAGGAAACATAGGTAATGCATGCTGGGCTTAATAACTAGGTGATGGGCTTATAGGTACAGAAAACCACCCATGGCACACATTTACCTATGTAAGAAACCTACACATCCTGCACATGTACCCCAGAATTTAAAATAACAAAATAGAAAATTAAAACTGGAAAAGAATGATATTTAACCTTCTTTGAGTTATATGTATATACATTATTAATATGTGTTCCAGAAATTTTGTAAAATTCCTAGAAAACTGATAAGTCCTGGTAAATCAATCATAATCGCAGTTATTATTTTTAAATATTATGTTACAGAGATAACCAAATTTTATTGTCAATTACATTTTAATAAACTCATCAGATCTTTAACCATGTCTATTTTTAAGTCTTTTGTCATCCACAGACATTAAGTATCTAAAATCCAAAAGTGCTTTATCTTCAAGAAAATTCATGGAAATGACTGACAAGTACAGATTCCTGATAATTTTAAGATCATACCATTGGACTGGGTATGACTATCCAGTGCTCTAGTGAAGACATCGACAGGTTCATGAAGCTGTTAACCCCACATCAAGTAGAACAAGAATTACATGGGTCTCAATGGACAGACAAAGATAATTGTTTAATGACTTTTGTTTGAAACATTGCTCATTCTTTAAATGTTTATTTTTCCAGATTTAAGAAAACCCTCCTTTTTTTCTTTCAAGCTATCTATACCATATAGCAATTTGGTAAAGTACAATTTTGTGTATAAAAATGGAAACATTTACTTTTCCCCCAACTTGATCTCTCCAGAATTTGGACACTCTTCATGAATATTTTTTTCTTCCCCCAATGGCAATACAGGCATTGCATAAGCTTAAAAAAAAAAAAAAAAAACAACAACAAAACTTGTTCTTCTTGTAACAAAACACAATTGGAAACAGTGGTTATACTACCAAGGCTTTGACTGTGATGTCTTACTTTCTGATATGAACAAACCACTTTAAGGAAGTAGGGTTGACTTCATGGGGCCAATAAAGCCTATGGGAAATAAATGGTGTGGTACCTTGAATACATGGTTCACGTGGTTGCTTGAGAGATGGGAAAGGAATGTCACTTACTGGCAGGCCCAGGAACCTCAGGATACTTGAGGAACTACAAAGAGAGGAATTCACCCCTATCTATAGGTATTACAGGCACAATTTGATGGTGAGTCCTTGGTTTGGCTTTTTAGTTCTGAGAAGCTTTTAAAAGCCCAATCGGAAATTTCTTATTAAAAGTTCTAGCAAAGCAGACTTAAAAGAGCCTAGGAAGAGGCAGAACAAGGTGACTGAATAGAACCCTGCAGTGATCATACCCTTGCAGAAACACCAAATTAAACAACTATCCACACAAGAAAGCATCTTCATAGGAACTAAAAAATCAGGTGAACAATCATAGAACTTGGATTTAACATCATAGCAAGGAAAGAGGCGCTGAAGAGGGTAGGAAGGACAGTCTTTAATTGTTAACACCACTCTTTCCCCATCCCCCAGCAGTGCAGCACGGCATGGAGAGAGAATCTGTGCACTTGGGGGAGGGAGAGCAAAGTGGTTATGGGATTTTGCATTGGAACTCAATGCTACCTTGTCACAGTGGAAAACATCACAGAGCAGAATTGGGCTTTACCCATGGAGGGACTATGTAGGCCAGCACTAACCAGAGAGGAATCATCCATCCCAGTGATCAAAACCTGAGTTTTATCATGCCCCACTAGCATGGACTAAAGTGATCTAAGGTCTTAAATAGGCTTGAAAAACAGTCCAGACCACAAGGCCAGAAATTCCTGGGCAAGTTTTGGTGCTATGCTGTACTCAGAGCCAGTTGACCTGGGGTACATATGACACAGTGAAACAACAACTGAGGTAACTAAGGAAGAGTTGTAATACCCCTCCCCCAACACCAGGTAACAGGGCTCACAGCTCCAGGAGGGAGTCCTTCTTGAGGAAAGGAGAGGAAGGAGTAAAGAGGACTTATTCCTGCAACTTGGATACCAGCTCAGCCACAGTCAAAGCACCAAAGCAGGGTCCTAAAGTTGTCATTCCAGGCCATAGCTCCTGGACAACATTTCTGGACCTATCTTGGCCAAAAGAGAACCCACTGCCCTGAAGATAAGCATGCAGTCCTGCCAGAATTTACTATCCGCTGACTAAAGAGCCCTTAGGCATTAAATAAATGGCAGTAACAGACAAGCAGCAGTTGCCACAGGCCTAGGGCAAGTCCCAGCATTGTGCTGGCTTCAGGTATGACCTAGCACATTGCCAGCTGTGGTGGCCATGGGGAGAGACTCCTGATTGATGAAAGGAGTGTATGAAAGACATTGTCTTGCAGCTTGGGTACCAGCTGAGCCACAGTAAAATAAAGCAACAAGCAGACTCCTAAAGTCCCAAGTTTCAGGCCTTAGCTCATTGGAGGGCATTTCTTGACCTACCCTGAGCCAGAAGGGAACTCATGCCCTGAATGGGGTGAATCAGGCCTGGAAGGACTTATCACTTGCTGATTAAGGGGTGCTTGGGCCTTCCAAAAAAAAAAAAAAAAAAAAACCCAGCAGTACCCTGATTGTAGTTACTATGGGCCTTGAGCAGTGGTAGTCATAAGCAGTGACTTCTGCTTGAGGAAGGGAGAGGGAAAAATAAAGAGGACTCTGTCTTGTAACCTGGATACCAGCTCTGCCTCAGTAAAACATAACAGGCTCCTAAAGCTCCTGATCCTGGCCCTAGGCTCCTGGATGCCATTTCTAGACCTACCCTGGGCCAGATGGGAACTGGCTGCACTAAAAAGAAAGACCCAGTGCTGGCAAGATACATTATTTGCTGACTACAGAGTCCTTGGGTCTTGGAGTAACATAGTGGCAGCCAAGAAATAGGCATGCCAGGCCTGGGGCAAGGACCAGTACTGTGCTGGCTTCAGGTGTTACCCAGCACAGTCCTAGTAGTAGTGGCCACAGGAATGCTTGTGTCACCCTTCCCTCAACTCCAGGCAACTCAGCACAGAAAGGAGAGATTCTGTTTGGGTGGAAAGTAAGGGAAAAGAACAAGAGAGAGACTCTTCCTGGAAATCCAGGGAATTCTCCACAATCTTACCCCAGACCACTAAGGCAATAACTCTACAAGTCTGTAAAAATTACAGCATTATGGGGCCTGCATGCAGTGCCCTCGAATGCACAAATGGATGCAGTGACCACAGATTTAGACCACAACACTCAATTCCCTTTAATACTTGGAAAGCCTACTCAAGAATGATGGGTATAAATAAGCCCAGACTGCAAAGGCCACAATAAATGCACGATTTTCAGTCCCAGACATCAATGAACATACACAAACATCAAGACCATACAGGAAAACAAGACCTCACCAAATGAACTAAATGAGACACTGATGATCAATTCCAGAGTAACAGAAGTACATGAATTTTCAGACAGATAATTAAAAGTAGCTTTATTGAGGAATTTCAATAAAATCCATGATAACACAGAGAAGGAATTCAGAATCATGAGATAAATTTCACAAAGACAGTGAAATAATTAAAAATAATTAAGCAGAAAATCTGGAGCTGAAAAATTCAATTGACAAACTGAAGAATACATCAGTGTCTCAACAGCAGAACTGAACGAGTGGAATAATTAGTGAGCCTGAAGACAAGTTATTTGAAAGTAGACAGAATAGTCAAAAGAAAAAAGAATAAAAATAAACCATGCATATAAGATATAGAGAATAGCCTCAAAAAGGCACATCTAAGAGTTATTGGCCTTAAAGAACAGGTAGAGAAAGAGACTGAGGTAGAAAGTTTATACAAAAAGATAATAACAGAACTTTCCAAGCCTAGAGAAAGATATCAATATTCAAGCACAAAATAATTATATAACATTCAGATTTAAGCCAAATAGACTACCTCAAAACATTTAATAATCAGACTATCAAGGTTAAAGAAAGAATCCTAAAAACAGCAAGAGAAAAGGAAAAAACCACATAAAGGAACTCCAATATGTCTGGCAGCAGATTTTTCACTGGATATTTTACAGTCCAGGAGAAAGTAGCATGATATACTTAAAATGTTGAAGTAAAATATATTTATCCTTGAATATTATATACAGTGAAAATATCCTTCAAACATGAAAGACAAAGATTTTCCCAAACAAAAGCTGAGGAATTTTGTCAATACCAGACCTATCCTACAAGAAATATTAGAGGTAGTTAATCAGAAAGAAAAGGACATTAAAAACCAATAAGATATCATCTGAAGGTACAAAACTCACAGGTAAAAGTAAGTACACATAACAAATACAGAATATTATAACACTGTAATTGTGGTTTTTAAACTACTCATATCTTGAGTAGGAAAAGAGGAGCCTATCAAAAATAAAAACTAAAACAACTTTTTAGACATAGACTGTATAATAAAATATAAATATTTTAAAAAATAGGGGTGGAGATAAAGTGTTGTTTTAGTTTTCTTGTTTGTATGTTTGTTTTGCAATTACATTTAAGTTGTCATCGGTTTAAAATAGGTTATAATGTGTTAATTGCAATCCTCATGGTAACCTTAAATGAAAAAACCAACAACAAATACACAAAAAAATATGAGGTAAGAAATTAAAACATATCACTAGAGAAAATCACTTTCACAATAAGGCAAACAGAAAGAATAGAAGGAAGAATGATAAGATCACAAAATAGCCAGAAAACAAACAGCAAAATAGCCAGAAAAGAAATAACAAAATGACAGTAGTTTACTTATCAATAGTAATGTTGAATGTAAATGGCATAAACTCTCCAATCAAAAGACAAAGAGTGATTGGATTAAAAAACAAGACGCAATGATTTCTTGCCAATAAGAAACACAATTCACCTATAAAGATACACATAGACTAAATATAAAGGGATGAAAAAAGATAATCCATGCACATGCAAACCAAAAAAGATCAGAAGTAGTTATATCAGACAAAATAGATCTCAAGACAAAAACTGTAAAAAGAGACAAAGATGGTAATTATTTAATGGTAAAAGAAATAAATTCAGCAAGAGGATATCACTATCGTAAATACATATGCACCCAACACTGGAGCACCCAGATATAAACAATAAATTTTATTGATACTAAAGAGAAATAAATCTGAACACATGGATAGTGGGAAATCTTAACACCACACTTCCATCACTAGACAGATGATCCAGACAGAAAAATCAACAAAGATCCATCAGACCTCATCTGCACTATAGACCAAATGAACGTAATCAATATTTACAGACTATTTCATCCAATGTCTGCAGAACACACATTCTTCTCAGCACAGGAACCATTTTCAAAGATAGACAATATGTTAGGCCACAGAACAAGTCTTAAAATATTCAAAAAATTGAAATAGTATCAAATATATTTTCTGATCACAATGGAATACGAGTAGAAATCAATAAGGAAATTTGGAAAGCATATGAACATATAGAAATTAAACCATAATAATCCTGAATAAACAGTAGGTCAGTAAAAACTTAAGAAATTTTAAAAATTTACTGAAACAAACGAAAGTGGAAACACAAATAGCAAAACCTACGGGATACAGCAAAACAGTACTAAGAGGGAAGTTTGTAGGAATAAGTGCCTACAACAAAAAGTAGAAAAACTTCAAATAAACAACATAATGATGGATCTTGAAGAACTATAAAAGCAAAAGCACAACCCCAGATTAGTACAAAAAATAAATGTAATAGCATAAATAAAATTCAAATGGAAAAATACAAAAGATCAAAACCTGCAAACCTTTATCAAGACTAACAAAAAAAAGAAAATCCAAATAAATAAAATCAAAAATGTAAAAAGACATTGCAAGTGATATCACAGAAACTCAAAGAATTATTAGAGACTATTATGAGCAACTATATGTCAGTAAGCTTGAAAACCTAGAAGAGATAAACTCCTAGACAGATACAGCCTACCAAGATTGAAACCCAAAATGTCAACGGACAAGTAATAAGTAAAGAGATTGAAACCATAATAGTCTTCTAACAAAGGAAATAACTTTACCTGATGACTTCACTCTGAATTCCACAAAACATTTAAAGAACTAATGCCAATCCTACTCAAATTATTCCAAAAATTAGTTTGAGAATATTCCATCCCAGGAGAAGGGAATACTTCCAAAATCATTCTGTGAGTCCAGTAATTCCCCTTATACCAAACTCAGACAGACATATTACAAAACAAGCAAACAAAAAACAACTATAGGCCAATATTGCTAATGAATATTGATGCAAAAATCCTCCATAAAATATTAGCACACCACATTCACCAACATACAAAAAGATTATTTATCATGCCCAAGTAGGACTCATCCCAGGGATGCAAGGATGTTTTGACATATGCAAACCAATCAATATGATACATCATTTCAAAAGAATAAAGGATAAAAGCCATATGATCATTCCAATCAACGCTGAAAAGGCATTTGATCAAATTCAGCATCACTTTATGAACAAAAAATGTCCCAGAAAACCAGGTGATATGGCTGGATTTTGTGTCCACACCCAAATCTAATTTTGAATTGTAATCCCCATAATTCCCACGTGTTAAGGGACAGAACACATGGAGATAATTTAATCATGGGAGTGGTTTCCCCTATGCTGTTCTTGTGATAGCGAGTGAGTTCTCATGAGATTTGATGGTTATGTAGGGGGCTCTTCCTGCTTTGTTCGTCACTTTTCCTTCCTGCCGCCTTGTGAAGAAGGTTCCACTTCACCTTCTGCCATGATTGTACGTTTCCTGAGGCCTCCCTAGCCATGCTGAATTGTGAGTCAATTGAACCTCTTTCCTTTATAAATTACTCAGTCTTGGGCAGTTCTTTATAATAGTGTGAAAATGGACTAATACACTGGGTATAGAAGAAACATAGTAAAAGCCATCTATGACCAACCCACAGCTAGTATCATATTGAATGGGGAAAAATTGAAAGCCTTTCCTCTAAGATCTGGAAGAAGAGAAGGATGCCCATTTTCACCACTGTTATTCAACACAGCATTGGAAGTCACGGCTACAGCAGTCAGACAAGAGAAATAAATGACTTTCAAATTGGGAAGGAAGAAGTAAAATTATCTTTGTTTGCAGATTATATGATCTTATATTTGAAAAAAACTGAAGATTCAATCAAAAATTATTAGAACTGACAAATTCAGTAAAGTTGCAGGATACAAAACCAACATACAAAAATCAGTAGCATTTCTATATGCCAACCGTGAAAAATCTAAAGAAATCAAGACAGTAAGCCCCTTTACAATAGCTACAAATAAAATAAAACACCTATAAATAAACTCAACCAAAGGAGTGAAAGTTCTCTACAATAAAATCTTTAAAACTTTGATGCAGGAAATTGAGGAGAGCACAAAAAAATGAAGATATTCCATGTTCATGTATTGGAAGAAATCAATATTGTTAGTGTCCATACTAACCAAAGCAAACTACAGACTCAGCGAAATCACTATCAAAATACCAATGGACATTCTTCACAGAAATATAAAAAACAATCCTAAAATTTATATGGAAACATAAAAGACCCAGAATAGCCAAAACCATTTTTAGCAAAATAAACAAAACTGGAGGAATCACTGTGTGTGACTTCCAATTATGCTACAGAACTATAGTCACCAAAACAGCATGGTACTGGCATAGAAAACACATACGGACACATAAGATAATGGAACAGAAAAGAAAATCCAGAAATAGATCCATATATCTGCAGTGAACTCATTTTGAACAAAGATGTCAACAATATACATTGAGGAAAGGACAGTCTCTAATAAATGTTGCTGCAAAAACTAAATGTTCATATGCAGAAGAATAAAACTATACCCCTATCTTTCACCATATAAAATTTAATCAAAATGGATTAAATATTTAAATCTAAGACTGGAGAGTATGAAATTACTAGACAAAATCCTTGGGAAAATTCTCCAGGACATTGGTCTGAGCAAATATTTCTTGAGTAATATCCCAAAAGCACATGCAAATAAAGCAAACATGGACAAATGGGATTAAATCACGTTAAAAAGCTTCTGCACAGTGAAGGAAACAGTCAATAGAGTGAAGAAACAACCCACATAATGGGAGAAAGTTTTTGCAAATTATCCATCTGACAAGGGATTAATAATCAGAATATACAAGGAGCCCAAACAACTCAATAGGAAAAAAATCTAATAATCCAGTTAAGCAATGGGTAAAAGATCTAATATACATTTCTCAAAAGAAGACACATAAATGGCAAATGGGTATATGAAAAGGTGCTAAACATCACTGATCATCAGAGAAATGCAAATCCAAACTACAATGAGTTATCTCACCCCAGTTAAATTGGCTTTTATCCAAAAGACAGGCAATAATGAATGCTAGCAAGGATATGGAGAAAAGAGAACACCTGTACACTGTTGGTGGGAATGTAAATTAATATAGACACTATGGAGCACAGTATGGAGGCTCCTCAAAAAGCTAAAAATAGAACAAAACCCACTTCTAGGTATATACCCAAAAGAAAGGAAGTCAGTGTATGGAAGAGATATGTGTACTCCCATGTTTACTGCAGCACAATTCACAATAGCCAAGATTTGGAAGCAACTTAGTGTCCATCAATAGAAGAATGGATAAAGAAAATGTGGCACATACACAAAATGGAGTGCTATTTAGTCATAAAAAGAATGAGATCCCGTCATTTGCAGCAACATAGATGGAACTGGATGACATTATAAGTGAAATAAGCCATGCATAGAAAGACAAACTTTGCATATTTTAACTCATTTGTGGGAACTAAAAATTAAAACAATTTAACAGATGGAGATAGAGAGTAGAATGATGGTTACCGGAGGCTGAGCATGGCAGATAGGGATGGTGGGGGAGTGGGGATGGTTGATAGGCACAAAAATATAGTTAAATACCGTGCATAAGATCTCATATTTGATAGCACAACAGGGTGACTACAGTCCAGAATAATTTGTTGCACATTTTAGAATTGAGGGAGTGCAAATGGAATGTTTGTAACACAAAGAAATAATGAAAGCTTGAAGTGATGGATATCCTATTTACCCTGATGGGTATATTATATATTGTATGCCTGTATTAAAATCCCACATACCTAAATACATAAACTTACTACGTACCCATAAAAATTAAAAATTTAAGGAGTAAAAAACTTTATATTGTTACATTAAAAAGCCTATATTAAACAATCACTATTCTTGCTTCTTTTATGTAAATAATAAGGCCAAGTTTCATGAGATTAAAGTTACCTTGCAAACAAACTAGTCTTACTGTGATTATCTTTGACAAAATTGGGGGTGACTATTGAGGGAAATTTTGCTTCAGTATAAGCCTACCTATATTGCAGCTATTAATATATTTTAATCCTGTTCTTTGAGGTTTTGTTCTTCAGCCTTTTAAAGTGGACTGGATCCTGAATTTCTCCAGTATTTGCCTAGAATTCTTCAAACATTTACGTTTTTCTCCCGCCTTTCTCACTTAGTATGACTAAGAACAAAAATCACCCTTTTCCTGAAGCCCTGCGTGCTGAAGTTGGATGACTTGATATGAACATTACAGAGATCACAACTTTTATATGGAAAACCTTTGTGCCTGTTGCCCTGTGGGCCAGTCAGACATCACCAGAGACATTTAGACACCAAAAGATACTTTTAACCTACAGTTCAGAAGTCTTGACTGGCTGCCCTTCAGACTCAGAAACATGATTTATAGTCTGCTCCAATTATTAACTTTCCTTTTTTGTTGTTGCCATAGAAATGCCTCTTCAATGGGTTATTAGATACTTTACCAACTCAGTTTCTGGATTTTAAAACTTCTTGGGGAAATTTCAGATGGAGTAATGCTGAGGCTCAGGAGACACCAAAGTATGAACATACCCCAAAATATGATGATAGGGGACCAGAATATGCCACCCCAAAATATACTTATTTGGCAATTTTGAGCTGCTTATTCTGGTAAATGGCAGGTAGAGGAGTATCCCTGAAAAGCTGTCCTATTTTAAAATAAATTTATATCCATAAAGGAAGTATATTTGTAAAAGTACCTGTATTAAAAAGAGGACTGCTGAAGATAACTTTTACTACCTGAAGGATTTTTTTAATTGCATAAAATGATAACCTTTATTCACCAAACATTTCCTTCCCTCACTCTATGACTTATGTCACCACTAACCATCCCTCAGAAGCCCAAAGCTCCTATCTGTTGCTCAGGATGCTGTAGAAGCTTCAATCGTGACTTTTAAGGCTCATGTTCTGTGGGACCCCTGTGCATACATACATAATTAAATACAGTTTTATTCTGGTTAATCTTTCTTATGTCAATTTAATTTGTAGCCCAAAGAACCTGGAAGGATAGAGGGAAGCCATTTTTCATTCCACTATACTGCTACAATTTCCCACTCTGAATCATGTGATGAAGGATAACTGATAATTGTCAAGGCCAGGCATGGTGGCTCATTCCTGTAATCCATGCACTTTGGTAGGCCAAGGAAGGTGGATAGCTTGAGTTCAGGAGTTTGAGAGCAGCCTGGGCAACATGGTGAAACCCCGTCTCTGCAAAAAGTGCAAAAATTAGCTGGGTTTGTGGCATGCATCTGTAGCCCCAGGTACTAGGGAAGCTGAGGTGGGGGGATCTCTTGAGTCTGGGAGGTGGAGGTTGCAGTGAGCTATGTTAGCCCACTGCACTCCAGCGGCAGCAACAGAGTGAGACTGTCAAAATAATTGAGAAGCCAGAACCCTCAGTGCTAGACAGGTACTAATTGCTGAACTTGTATATAAAACTTAGAAAGGAATAAAGTAATGAGTCAAAGAAATAGGATTTGCTCATCTGGATTTATTTTATGACTTTAATGACCATTTTCTCCTTTTTTTGGAAAAATTATTTATATAAAAATGAGGAAGAACATTTCTTTCATGTTACATTTTTATTCCTGAGTTATCCCTTTGAGATCTTGCTTATTAACAATTTTGTTGTGATCTTTCATCTTCATGGGGTCACGCCATTTAGTTTTTATTTCTCTGACTTAAATGTTAACTGATGGCAAGGTCCAGGCTGAAAGCTTCAGACAAGTAGGGTAACTGGACATTTTTTGTTTCTTGTGCTTAACCAGCCTGCCCTGCAGCCTGCCTTTGGAAATGGCAGGCTTAACAGCCTGGTGAGCGAACAGCAGAGTTGCTTTCACACTTGAATTATGATCTGTTTAAACTTCAAATCAACTACCATTCAGGGCTCACATTTCTTGAACATGTGGGATAGGAGGAGTTTCAGAATAAGAAAATTGCCCAAGCCCAAAGGGGAGGTTTCCAGGTTTCTGAAGGAAGTACAAACAAATTATGGATCAGTCTTTAAAAATGTTCGAGGAGAAGCCTCCCTTAGTGTAACCTAATGAAATAAATTAGAGGTATAAGCGAGTAAAAATAAAAAGTATTCTAAAAATGACCTATCATGTATTGAAATTTAGGCTGCTATTCTGAGACATAACTTTAAAAGCTTCCCCAGGTTGGCTACAGATATAGCCCCCAAACTGGTAAAGTTTTAGGGTTCTACTCTGCTATTTCACTATTTAGTACCTCCATAAAGGCTATAAGACCTAAACTGGTACTCCTGCTTTACTATTAATAGATAAACAAATGCTTCTGGAATGAATCAAGTGACTAACTCAGATTAAAAGAATTCCTTATTCCTGGACTCACCTGTTGGCTTGGCCCTGCCCTTTTGACTTCTGGGAGTTATTTCCTTTATATATGGAACTTATGACCACCTACCTTGCTCTGCCTTCAGAATTTTTGCCTCTGATCCCATCTTCCTATTTGAGTCCTTTTTTTCTGGTCTGTGCTGACTGTGACAGCCCTATATGGCTCTGTTCTTACTTGGAACGCCTACCTGTTCATGCAACTATGCCCCCCAGGTCACTGAGTGTTCCATCTCTTTGACACCAACACTCTTTACAGAATGGGTTTTTGAGACCTGTTACCCTCTGCACCTGACTGACATCCAGACTCTGGAGTGACCAGCTTTTTTTGTGAAGGGTTCCATGGATTTCTGGTGATGTGACAAGAGGTTAACTTACTTGCCTCTCTTCTCCTCCATGGGAAAACTGGGCAAATGATAAAACAATCTGTTTCTCTTTTCTTTCATGCTTCAGAAAACGAAGGAAACTACTGGATATTTGCAATAGGCTAATGGCCCTGAAGTCCATCTACAGGTCTTCAGTGGTGGGATGCTCAAACTTAATCCCTTCAATGGAGGGATGCTCAAACTTAGCTGTGGCTCCTGCTGATGAAAGCCTGGTTTCTTCATCTCCTACTCATAAAATCCAACAACTTCACAATACTTAGGGAACGAAGGATAGGAATGCCTCTTGCAGGTGTCCGAGCGAAGAAAAGAATAAAATGTTTTCCCTCCTTCCCCAGCTTTATTGAGATATAATTGACAAATAAGATTGTACATATTTAAAGTGTACAATGTACTAACTTATATGCATATACATTGTGAAATAATTGCAACGATCAAGGTAATTAACACATCTCTCTCCTAGTTATCTTTTTGGTGAGAATATTTAAGATCTTAGCAAATTTCAAGTATAATATTATCTGTAGTCACCATGCTATATGCTAGATCTTCAGAACTATTCATCTTATAATAATTGAAAGTTTGTACCCTTTCTCCTACATCTCTTTCCATTTCCGTCACCCTTTGTGCTTGGCAATCATCCTTCTATTCCACGCTGTTTTAAAGAGTTGGAGTTTTTTTGTTGTTGGTTTTTGGTTTTGTTTTGTTCTGTTTTTGATTCCACATACAAGTGATACTATATATTGTCTTTCTCTGGCTTCTATCTCTAAGAATAATGTCCTTCAGGTTTATTTATGTTGTCAAAAAATTACATATTTGCTTTTTATAAAAGTAATATTGCATTGGGGCGTATGTGTATAAAATAATTTTTTTTATCTATTCATCCATTGATGGAGACTAAGATTGTTTCAATATCTTGGCTGCTGTGAATAATGCTGCAATGAACATGGGAGTGCAGATGTCCATTAGGGAAATTAACTTCATTTCCTTTGGCTTTATATGAAGAATACAGAGAAGTGAGACTGTTGGATTTAATGGTGGTTTCTTTTTTTCCCCCCTATTTTTTTAAGGAATCTTCATGCTGTTTTCCAGAATGGCTATACCAATTTACATACCGAACAGTAACACAAAGTTTCCCTTTTCTCTACATCGTTGCTAACATCTGTGTTTGATAAAAGCCATCCACACAGATGTGAGACTATCTCATTATGGTTTTGATGTGTGTTTCTTTGAGTAGTAATGCTGAGCACCTTTTCATGTACTCATTGACCATTTGTATGTCTTCTTTTAGGCAATGTCTATTAGGTCCTTTGCTTAGTTTCTAATCAGATTGTATTTGCTATGGAATTGTATGAGTATCTTACATATTTTGGAAATTAACCCATTATTGGATATATAGTTTGCAAATATTCTCTCCCATTCCATAGGTTGCCTTTTCATTTTGTTGTTTCCTTTGCTATGCAGAAGCTTATTAGTTTGATAAAGTTCCACTTATTTATTTTTACATTTGCTTCCCTTGTCTTTGGTGTCATAATAAGTTATAAAAGGAAATAATTGACAAGACTAATGCCAAGGAATTTTTCCCCTATGTTTTCTCCTTGGAATTTCACATTTTTTCAGTCTTAAAGTGTTTAATCAGTCTCGAGTAAATCTTTGTAAGTGCTGTAATATAGGGGTCCAGTTATATTTTTGGTATGTGGAAATCCAGTTTTCTCAACACCATTTATTGAAGAGACTATCCTTACTACATTTTGCATTAGCTTCCTGTCAAAGATTAGCTGACTATATAATTGTGGGTTTATTTCTGAGGTCTCTGTCCTGTCTCAATGATCTTTGTGTCTGGTTTTATACCAGTACATACTTTTAAAGTTACTACAGCTTGGTAATATGGTTTGAAATCAATAAGTAAAAGATAACCAGCTTCCTTCTACTTTCTCATTACTGCCTTGGCTACTCAGGGTCGTTTGTGCTTCTATACAAATTTTCAGATTTTTTTTTTCTGTGAAAAATGCCATTGGGATTTTCATAGGGCTTGCATTGAATCTGTAGGTCCCTTGAGAAGCATGGACGTTTTAGTAATATTAATTCTTCCAATTCCTGTGCATGGGCTGTTGTTCTATTTACTTCTGTATTCTTCAATTCTTTTCATCATCACTTTATAGTTTTCAGTGTAAAGATATTTCACCCCCTTGATTATGTTTATTTCTACATATTTTGTGGTTTTTCGTGCTGCTGTAAATGGGATTGCTTTCTCAATTTTTCTTTCAGTAAGTTTGTTATTGTGTATAGAAATACAACTGATTTTTATGTTGATTTTATGTCTTATAACTTTACTGAATTTATTAGTATTAACAGTTTTTGTTTGTCTTTAGGGTTTTCTACCTTTAAGATCATGTCATCTGTAAACAGACAATATTACTTCTTCCTTTCCAATTTGGATGGCTTTTATTTCTTTTTCTTGCTTAATTTTCTAGGACTTACAAAACTATTTTGAATAGGAGTGGCAAGAGTGAGCATTCTGGTTTTGTTCCTCATTTGGGAGGAAAAGCTTTTAGTCTTTTACTATTGATGATGGTATTAGCTGTGGGTATGTCATACATGGCCTTCATTGTCTTGAGGTCCATTTATTTTAAGTCTAATTTATTTAGTGTTTTTATCATGAAAGGATGTTCAATTTGTCACGATTCTTCTTCATCTATTAAGGTGACCATATGATTTTTATAAATTGTTTGGTAAATATGGTGTATCATTTTATTGATTAGCATATGTTGAACAATTCTTGAATTCTAAAAATAAATTTCACTTGATCATAGTATAAGAAACTTTTAATGTGCTGTTGAGTTCTGTTCTCTAGTATTTTATTGAAGACTTTGGTATACATGTTCATCAGGGATATTGGCTTATACTTTTCAGGTAGTATCCTTGTTTGGCTTTGGCATCAGAGTAATGCTGGCCTTGTAAAGTAAGTTTGGAAGTGTCCCTCTTGAATTTTCATAAGGACTTGAGAGAAATTGATGTTAATTCTTCCTTAAAAGTTTGATAGAATTCAGCAGTGAAGCCATTAGGTCTCGGGCTTTTCTTTGTTGAGAGGTATATGATTATTGATTCAGTCTTGGTAGGATGAATATTTCTAGGAATTTATCTGTGTCTTCTAGGTTATCCAATTTGCTGGTGTAAAATTGTTCATAGTAGTCTTTTATGATCCTTTGTATTGTGATGGTATCAGTTGTAATATCTCCTTTTTCATATCTGATTTTGTCTCTTGTTTTTCTTGCTAAAGTTTAGTCAATTGTATTTTTTTTTAAATGCCATTTCTTAGTTCCATTTATCTTTCTATTTTTTTTCTAGTCTCTATCTTATTTGTGCTCTGAATTTTGTTATCACCTTCCTTCTCCTGGCTTTGTGCTTATTTTTGTTCCTTGTGGTATAAAGTTAGGTTGTTCATTGACTTTTTTTTTTTAGTGTAACTATTCATTGCTATGAATGTTTCTCCTAGAACTACTTTTGATACATTCTGTAGATTAGAACATTGTGTTTCCAATTTTGTTTGTCTAAAGGTATTTTTGATATCACTTTTGACTTATTCTTTGATTCACTGACTTTTTCAGGAGTATCTTGCTTAATTTCCACTTATTTGTGACAATTTCTATTTTCTTTCAGTTACTGATTTCTAGTTTTATGCCACTGTACCTGGAAAAGACACCAGATATGATTTCAGTCTTCTTAAATTTGCTAAGGTTTATTATGTGATGTAACATATAATCTATCTTGGAGAATATTCTGTGTGCAGAATATTCTATTGCATTGCTGTTTATTTCTGCCTTCCAACCCGCTAATATTTGCTTAATGTATTTAGTTGCTCCAGTGCTGAATGTATATATATTTATAATATCCTGGTAATTAATTGACCCCTTTAGTATTATATAATGATCTTTTTTGTCTCGTTATAGTTTGTGACTTAAAGTTTATTCTGTCTGAAGTATCTCTCTGCTCCCTTTTGCTTGCCATTTGCATGAGGTTTCTTTTTCCATTCCTTCATACTCAGTATATACTACTTTTCCTTATAGCTGAAGTAAGTTTCTTGAAGGCAACATATAGTTCAAAGTTTGGGCTTGTTTTTTTTTGTTGTTGTTTTGTTTAGTTTATCCATTTATCCACTCTGTTTTTTGATTGGAGAATTTAATCCATTTACATTCAAAGTACTTACTGATAGATACTATTACCATTTTGTTCATTGTTTATTCTCTATTTTGTAGTTCCTTTCTTGCTGTCTTACTATCTTCCCTTGTTACTTGATGATTTCCTTTAATGGTATGTGTCTTAGTCTGTTTGTGTTGCTATCAAGGAATTCCTGAGGCTGGGTAATTTATAAAGAAAATAAGTTTACTTTGTTCCTGGTTCTATAGGCTATACAACAAGCATGGTGTCAACATCTGCTTCTGGTGAAGGATTCAGGCTGCTTCCCCTCATGGTGGAAGGTGAAGGGGAGCTGGCATGTGAGATCACACAATGAAAGAGGAAGCAAGAGTTGGGGAGGTGGCAGATTCTTTTTAACAATCAGCTCTCATAGGAACTAATGGAGTGAGAATTTACTCATTGCCTTTAGGACGGCCCCATGCCTTTCTAAAGGGATCTGCCCCCATGACTTGCATATCTCCTCTTAGGCCCAGCCTCTAACACATGGGATCAGATTTCAACTTGAGATTTGGAGGGGACAGATATCCAAACCCTATCAAGTACATTTGGATTCCTTTATCTTTAGTGTATCCATTACAGAGTTTGTGTGTGTTTATGATGAGACGTACATAAAACATCTTATAGCTATAACAGCTTTACATAAGCTGTTTAAAACTTAAATTCCAACACATACAAAAATTGTATCTTTTACCTTCCACCCACATTTTATATTTTTGATGTCGAAATTCATATATTTTATATATTGTGTATCTATTAACAAGTTATTGTACCTATAATTACTTTCAATACTTTTGTCTTTTAATCTTTATGTGAGTTAGGTGATTTACACACAGCCATTATATAATATTCTGAAATTGACACTACGCTTTTACCAGTGAGTTTTGGAATTTTATATATTTTCTTGTTAAATAACATTTTTTTCATTTTAGCTTAATTTCCCTTTATTCCCTTTATTTTCAGCTTTCATTTGCCTTTAGTATTTCTCGTAAGTTAGGTCTAGTGGTGATCAACTTCCTCAGCTTTTGTCTGGAAATGTTCTTATCTCTCTTATTTCTGAAAGACAACTCTTCCAGATATAGAGTTCTTGGTTGATAGTTTTTCTTCCTGCTTTTTTCTTTCAGCACTTTATTCTCCCACTTTTTTCTAGCCTGCAAAGTTTCTGCTGAGAAATCCACTGATAGCATTATGGGAGTTTCCTTAGATGAGTTTCTCTTGCTGAGAAGCTTCTCTTGTTTTCAAATTGTCTACAACTTTGAGACTCAGGATGCCCATAATTCTTAATTTTGTAAAACATGAAGTGTAAAGATGACTAATCGTAAGTCTCCCCTACCTGTGCTCCACATACTTTCTCCTTTTCTGATTTTTAACAAGATAATTCTTACTATCCCTTTTGTCTGTGTTTGGACCAAAGTTAGTATTTTAATGGTCTGGCATTCCTGTTCATTAAAGTTATACTATGGGGAAAGGAATGATAAAGCACCTTCACTCCTTTTTATTAAGACATACCACCATGAGGATCTGCCTACCAGATATAGGCACTCTCACTACCAAGACCAGGGGGTCATCTTGGTAGGTTACTTTTCATCTTTCTTAATAGGCACATGAGGAACATGCTTAGCAGGTTCTCCTCTGCAAAAACAAACCTATGACATCAGAAAAGCCAGGAGACAAACAGTCTGCTGGAAACATCCCAGTGCATCAGGACCAATGAAGTTAACATTTTTTTTTTTTTTCTGGACTACAGATGAAGCACAGATGGACTGAGAATGCGTCTGGACTTCCCTTTTGTGTTGGCTTTTTGAGAACTCAACTGAGTCTAAGTAACCAGAACATTCTGTTTGGTTTTGTTTTGATTTGTTTTAAAAGTCAACTATATGCCATTATCTCAAATTAGCCACTCCCCAGAGGATATGGCAAAGTTTTTATCCATTCCACAAAGTTGGTATTGGCCATGATGAAAGAATGCAGCTGCTTCTCTGTTAGTGGTAATGCTTTTGGGGAGATACGAGAGGCCTCTTTCAAAAATGATCACTTCTGTGTTGAAAGGTCCCTTCTATCTGCCTTGTTACATAGGTTTATGGAGCTATTTCCAATTCTGTGATTTTTTGATAATTGTCAAAGATGAAGTAAAGCCCCACATCTAAGACCCTACAGGATGCCTTACAGTATCAGTGTGACAGCAGGATAAAGCAGTTGACAATTGTCTTTCACACTAAGTTAGCTGTCTAGACATCATTTATGTGAGTCACAATCTATTTACTAAATTTTCCTCATATATTTCACTTAGAGTGTTTGTAAAAAAAAATGAATTCTGATTCCTTCTATTTTGGCGATTGGTTCTGTAAGTCTGCTGAGGAGTAGGGGTACTGCCACTCTTAACGAGCACCACAAACAGCTGATCTAGTTGTATGAGCATGGAGCCTTTGTGCTGTCAGAGTTATGCACTAACAAACACTGGGGCCCAAATTATGTGACTGGAAGGCACACCTGGGACTCTGATTCTCAGCCCTGAGTTCAAGTGCATTAAAAATGTTCTTCCTGATATAGAAACTCAGTAATTTCCAGGAAAATTCCTGACATCAGAGGAAAGGGGCAGCTGAAGCCCTTGGTGGGCCCATTGTTCTACCAATAAGTGAAACAACCCAAAAACTTTTTGTTGGTCATAAAGATCACCAGTAAAACATGTTAAGTTTAAATTTGAAAGGTAGCATTTACATAAACATACACCAACTTTTGTTTTTTTTCCAGCTTTCCAGCTCTAACAGGATTGGATCCACTTGTCCTCATAACTATGCTCACTTATGCAAAGAAGAAATGGGTAAAGTTAACTACCCCCAAACACTTGGAAAATAATACCCTGCTGAAGGAATTTAGAGGTGTTGTATTCTCCTCCATTTCCATTTCTTAGAGAGAATAGACTTGATGTTACTGAAAACTTACCACAAGTTAGGGATTAAAATAGGGAGTTCATTGGGTAAATTATGGTGTATTCATTCAATAAGATATTGTGATGCAAGCATCATGATAATACTTATAATTGGTAGTGGCATGGGAAAATAAAATATTAAGAGCAAAATGCAGATTCACATATGTTGTATAATTCCAACAATCATACGTGTGCACATAATCATGTATGTGGAAACATGATCAAGATATAAGGTATTAAAATATAAAATTTTTTTTGAAATAGCTGGGTTACAAACAGCGTTTATTATTTAGATGTTTTCAAGGTCTCTTCTTTTACTAAAATTTAATGCATCTCCATTTTGTTCATAATAAAAAATAACATGCTTTCTAATCATGGTTCTAGGACTCAAACTATTGGTAATATTCAATGCCTCCCGAGATAATCAGGGAAGCTTTTAGAACCAATCCCACAAGGACCTTTGAGAACATTCAGAAACACCTAATCCCATGCCCTGTTTCATTCATGAATCCAAAGAAAAAGCAGGTAAAGGAGCTGAGACAATAACTTGACAACAACTTTAAAAAAAAGTGATGATATTTTTACAGTATTTGTCAATATGCAGAACAGTTTAGGAATGAAATCTATTGTTGAGTCCAGAAGCGAAACAGATAAAAGTTACTAGAGGGCCCAGGAAGAAGTTTCTAACAATCAGACCCTCCCTAGGGCAGCTCCCCAGGCATGTCAGCATTCCAACTGAATCAAGAGGATGATATTTGTCTAGGACGCTGGAGAAGGGAATGAATGCCTGCAGCAGATAATGGCTCCATTAGAAAACACGTAAACTCCCTCCCCAGCTCTTGAACACTAAGGTTTCAGAATTTAAAACTTGAGTTTTTATTTGGCCAAGCAGTCAAGACAGGCATGACTATCCACAACATATAAATGAGAAATTTAAGGCTCAGAGAGAATGAAGTGAATGCCCGAAGTGATACAACTGAAAAGTGGCAGAATCACTAATTCCCAAACCAATGCTCTGAGTGCTGGTACTCAATTAACACATACATGAGGCTAGGATATCAGTAATTCAGGGAGATAGACCCCTGAATGGCAGACAGAAGTAAGGGCCACTTTCCTTCCATCTTTGGCTTTTGTGCTAGCCTACCCTCCGCAAGGGGCATCCTTCATGTTTCATCCAGTGCCATAGTTTGCCAGGAAAAAGTGCCATAGTTTGCCAGCTGAGGCCACGGTCCTATCCCTAAGCTTTCTTCCATGACAGGCCCTTTGAGTTCCCTCAGGCGGCTCAAAGCGACTCACTCCATGTAGCACTGGCACTTGTGTTGGCTGGGTCTGAGGCCGACAGCAGGATCTGCTGGAACAGGAAGGGAAAGGCCATGTACTTCCCACATGGATGAAGCAACACCTGATTCCCTGAATGAGGAAATGAGTCTGCTGCATGAAAGCAGGAACTTTCTACCCCTCTGGTTTCAGGAAACCTCCTGTGCTCAGAGGTACGTGGCTCCTGAGGAAATATGTGAAGCATTCCTCCCAAAGAAAAGCCAGGGACACAGAGGACTAAGGAGGAAGGGCAGTCCTTTTTGACTTTGGTTTCTGCCAGTTTGGCCTTGCTGTAGTTGCTGCTGCTCTGCTACACAGAGAAATCCGAGGAAAGAACAAAAGAGGAAAACATTCAGGTAAGATAAAACTGGAAGCATTAGATAGATTTTCCTTTACTTTGGAGACCGTCATAGTGTTAACATTTGTATTAGCAGTGTACTCAGCATTCCAATTGTGATGATTGCTGATTTTACGCGAGTCTGGGTTTAAAAGAAATAAAAATCATGCTGATTAATATTTATTGAGCAACTACCATGTGACAGGCACTCTGCTAGAACACTTTTAGATGTGTTGATTTATGTCAGCCTCTTGAAAATCATATGAAATGGCTATTATTTTTGTGCTTATTTAAAGATAAGAAAATATACACAAAGAATTTTCAGTAACTTGCCCAGGTAAGCATTTAAGTAACTGGTAGGACTGAGAATCAAACTCAGGCAGTCTCACTCAGAGCCCACGCTACACTGGACGGCAGTATTACGCTTGCATCCCAGATGAGGAAACTAATGGTTGAGTGACTTGCCTAAAAGGGCATTAGTTTGCCCATTAGTTCATTTGCAAACTAATGAATCACAAATCAGAACTAAAACTAATTACCTGGATCAGGTCTGAGATCTTTCTCCACTCACCAACAGTGTCTCCTGGCACCTTACAAAACTCCTTGAGACTCAGAAATTTCCTGAACAAAGTCTCTAGACAAGATTGACAGATTGAACCAAACATTCACTGGACATCTGGAGTGAGCTAAGCCCTCCCTGTGCCAGCCGCTCTCATAACTTATGAATTCCTCATAACCAACCAAAATGGGTATTTTCATCTCCATATTTATGAGTAGTACCATATTTGAGGTTGTAGAATCGATTCACAGCAGAAAATGAACATGAAGTCCGTATCCTTAGTCCAAGTCTCTTTACCTCACATCTCAGTTTGCCTCCACAAATCAAGAGAGTTCTTGAAACACAGTGGTTAGAGCCATTTAAATTTCAATCTTTCTCACTTTGACCTTAATAGAATGTTGTTAAAAATTTCCTCTAAACATCTTAGCCTTTAGTAATTAATTAAATGGAGCTCGTAAACTAGGTGAGCCCCGCTCTATTGTAATGAGCTGCTTTACTCTCCCTCATATAATTTTACTGATGTCTGTAATCACTTTTGCAAAAGCAGTGTCCTTAAGGAAGCAAGTTGGCTTCTCTAAGGTTTAGCCCCCATGTGATCTCAGAACAAGGGATCCAAACACACAACTCAGGTCAAATGTGGAGGCAAGCATTTCCAAAAGGAACAGAATGGATTATTTTTAATCAGGATGAGCATTTGGTGTGGGGGGTGGGGAGAGAGAAAGAGCAAGTGAGAGACTATCACACAAGCAGTCAGTGTGTGTAGGAATGAACTCAGCCAGCTGCTGGCACTTAATGAATCCCAGGTTTTACACTGATGCTCTCAGTGAAGTACTAAAATCAGCAGCATGAGAATACTAGCATCAACAAAGCATAAAACAGTGGTCTGTTTTCAGAAGAAATGAAATTGAACTGGAACCCAACTACTCACATTAGAATGGCAATGGATTCACTGGACAGAGATCCTGAGTATACAGAGGTGCTAACTCTTGGAATAACTTCATTACATCCTGAAACAGAATAAAATAGTCCTGAGACTGTTTTACTATCCATCAGTGAAGGAAAGTCTTTGCCAAAAAGCCTTAAGACTTTTAGTAGTTTACTATTAATACCAACATGTCAATTTAATCAAAGGTTTTGCTTTCTACAGAGTCTGTTAAGCTGGTTTCTTAATTAGGTATTTCCATTAGCCACATTCACAATTTCCAGTAGCAATGGAGCATTAAACGTCATTGCTGTGAATCATTGGTCAACTGTCAGTCACACATTCTTATTGCTCTTTCTATATCACTTCTCGCATCCTATCAGTCTCTTACATCAAGCCCCAACTTAAATCATATGTTATTTCCTGAGATACTTGCATGAAGGATACATTTGAAGAAAGCAGGATGCAAGAGAAGAAAATTAATGGAGGAACATCCTTCATTTCTAATTCATTTATTCATTCCTAATTGAATAAATAAACCTTTTTCTTTATAAAAGTCCTCAGGAATTTGTTGGTATAGAGGACAGACTGATAATTTAATGGACTGGACAGAAAACTTTGAATGATTTTCACAATAAAATAATAAGTTGAGGGAAAGAAAACCTTCTTGTTATGGAACAAACATGTGGTCTTTTATGACAACAGAGCCATATTAAGATATTTCAAGAAAGGGTGGGTATGCATCAGAAATGATTTTGGTAGTAACCGACTTGGTGGATAGAATTGGCTTAGCAATTTTATCCAGTAATTCAGTTATTCACCAATTCTCTTGACTTAACTCATATAAAGTATATGGCAGCCATTGATTCACATACTTTTCTTGACCATCTGCATTAATAATGTACACCTCATTTAGGAAGCTTCAGAGAGATGGCCAGATGATACAAGGTTCAGGAGTAGCAGCTCATCTCTGTGTTACCATGAGATCATGAGTTTATTGTGGACCTCACCAACCTTGAGAATGGCTTTGCTCAAGAATATGCTGGCCCGTGTATCTGATCAACACGTTTTCCCTCAGGGAAAGATCATAACACAAGTCCTTACTCCTGTACTTCTGCTCAGAATGACTTGTAGGGTTAAGCATGGGATTTGTATTTGACATCTAGGGCAGACATTGCAGGGAACCCCAAGGAATTGTTATTGAGCACACAGGACTCAGTCAGGCAACAAGAGATTATTCATTATCAGGGGCTTCTGTATGGTCATCATTGATTTAAAATCCTGCAGTAAGGCCAGAAGCCAGATGCCATAGACTGAATGCTTTTGTTCCCCTCAATTTCACATATTGAAATTCTAACTCCCAACATGATTGTATTGCGGAGCGGCGCATTGGCAGTTGATTAGATCATGAAGGTAGAGCCCCCATAAATGGCATTAAGTGCCTTTATAAAAGAGACCCCAGAGGACTCTTCACCCCTTCTGCCATGTAAGGACAAAGAAAGATGATGATGTCTGTGAACCAGGAAGGGAACCCTCACCAAACACCAAATCTGCCAGCACTGTGATCTCAGACTTCCCGGCCTCCAGAACTCTAAAAAATGAATGTCTGTCATTTATAAGCCACTCTGTCTATGGTACTTTGTTATAGCAGACCAAATTGACTAAGATACCAAAAAAAAAAGGTAGACTATATTCTCATGAGCAAGTGTAGCCAAGCTGAAAGTAGGTGCATATGTGGACACACACAAACACATGCACACACAAAATTACCCTCAGTGGTCCTGGAGCTCCATCTACCTTGCAAAGTACAAACAAAAGCAGAGTCCAGCAGCATTTCCTCTTCCTTACTGGCAACCCCACATTCCGCATCCCTGACTTTCCCCTAGCATTATGCATAATGCCATTATCCACTCAACTGCCATTGCTGGAAACATGAGCATTTTCTTCCTTGACTGTTCTTTTCCCCACCTTCCTTTCTAGATTTCCCCAAGATCACTAAAATATATCCTACAATCTATATCAGATCTATCTTCTTAAATCTACATCAATGCATATTAATATTCCACTTGCTAATGCTGCCAACCACAATTTCTTACCTAGATTTTCCTTCTAAATGCTCTCTTCTTCACCTCCATTCTAGGATATCTGTATGTTCAGGTTGTTTCACAAGACATTTGCTGATTTCTGAGGATGCATAGGAGCACAGTCTCAGTAGATAGCACAAAATCATCTAAAATGTTTTAATAGTTTTATTGCACACACGCAGCAAAAATATTTCAAAATAGCACAGGCAAATATATAAATGGAACGGTTAAAAATTTCCTCCTCATGATCTAGGCGAGAGGTAAGCAAACTTCTCCTGTAAAGGGCCAGATAGCAAAGATTTTAGGCTTTGTAGAACATACAGTCACTATTACAGCTACTCAACACTGCTGTTACAGCCCAGAAACATCTATAGACAATATGTAAAAAACAAATGTGGCTGTGTTCCAATAAAACTTTATTTAAAAAAACCAAGTGGCAAACCAAATTTACCCCGCAGGACAGAGTTTGCCCACTCCTGTACTAGACCATCAGTCTTATGGCCCAAGTTAACAATTGTTAACAGTTTCTTGTAAAACATATTGCTGTTTGAGTAAGTCTTTTAAGCAGCCCCAGCTAAACAAAATGTAGCTTTTACAGACAGCAAAAATACACAATGGGTTACCTGTGCTATTTTGTTCAAAGAGGGAAAAATAACTAAATCACTTTATTTTTTCTATGAAGAAGTACAATGTGGCTTGGGTACATACCAATTACCTTTTGTTCAGTGGCTCTGGAGAGTCAAAAAAGGACAAAAACATTCAAGGTTTTGGCCACCACAACTATTCCTCAGCATGGGTTCTAAACTACAGTTTTTACCAGAAATGAAATTGCCAATACTAGTTTGATGCTTGGATGAGCATGTAAAGTATCTAACCCACCTGATGGCAAAATCACAGCATAAGCCCTAACGAGAACCCTGGCGTTCTGTGGTTTGACCTAGAAATTTAACCACTACAGTGAATACTGTTTCAAAGATAACATACATTCTGAGCCAAACAAGAAAAAAAGAAAAAAAAAAAGTTCGAAAATTCAGGAGCCACATGAATACACCTTTGCAAAAAAACTGGGTGGCCTGTGCCCTGCAATGCGGTGCACATTTCGTGGGTAATTGAGTAGTGCAATGTAGCATCTGTGAACCAAAAATTCAGAACTTCCAAATGTAGAAAAGTGTATTAGTATATTAGGAAAATGGATGATTATAAGTTTTCCATGGTCTTTGCCTTTCTTGTCTGTGATTTTCTTTGTATCTGAATCACCATGTTTCTGACTTAGTGTCTGTTTCTCTGACTTTGTCCTTCTCTTTCTCCATCTCTTGGTATCTCAGTATCTGTCTCTCACCTTCTCCTCCAATTTCCTTTGCCTTAAGATTTTTCCATTTAAGCAGAAGACTATTTAATACCTCACCTCCATGAGTGAAGAGTTATAGGAAGAGTAGAAGTGCTTGACTTACTATATATACCTGTGGCTAAGTGCATGTGTGTGTGTCTATATATTAATATCTATGCATAGATAGATGAATATCAAGATCAAGCTAATGTCAGATTTAAGTTGAAATATTTATATTTATCCATCTGTCTATGTATGTGTCTACCCATACATATATATTATTTGTTGGAAGCACAGGTCACCAGAATGTCTAAAAACTGTATATGGTCTTGTTGGTGCAAATACCTTCAAATATGTCTCTTCAGTAATTAAAAAGAAAAACAAAACTCAAGAAAGGAGTGAAAATATCTGCTATTACACATTAAGAGAAGAGAGTGATCTTCTTGCCATCTTTGTCATCAAAACTAGCTACCAACCCTAGAAATGGGACATTTTTTGTCAAATTCAGTTGCCTAAAATTATGTATAATGAGGCTAAGCTCACCATCCCTTTTTTCACTCTGCAATTAGTTTAAAAAAAATCATACAAGTAGTTTATGTTCATAAAACAAACAGAAAATACAGAAAATTTTAAGGATAATCAAAACCCTCAGTCATAATGTGGTAACATCTTTCCAGATTTTTTTACAGCTTCATTGTATTTTACAAAAACAAAAATGTATTCAACAAAATTGAGATCCTTTTATGTACCAGATGCCAATGAGATATTTGAGAGGCATAAGAACTCAGTAGACAAAAATTTTTATCTTAAAGTCTTAATGTTTTTCAAATTTATGATTTTACTTTGTTTTGCTGCATATATTTTACAAGCCATTACATATAGATAGATTCTATATTTAATGACTATAATATTCTCTCATTCTTGTACAAGGTCATAAGTCTTATTAACTTATGCTTTTCTGCACCGAGAAAAGTAAAAGAAAAACCAGCATAAATTTAGTATTTACTCTGGGCAAATAGTTACAAATGTTGTAAGGGTGATATAAACAACAAAACAAAAAACAATAACAAATACAATAAGAAATAGCTCCTGCCCTCAAAGAGGAAAAGGGGAAAAACAGAAAAGGGAGGGAGCACATTATAAAAAGATAGTAATATCACAAGTGATTTTACATATGTATTATATATATTCTAAAGTCGGTATTAGATACTGTGATTATCATGACTGTTGATAAAATGAAGACAATAAAGTAGTAACAATCAATATCTAACATGAGGGTTTATTATGTGCCAGTCACAATTTTAACTGCTAGATGTCTATCAACCTATGTAAATCTCATAACAAACTTGTAAGAAGGGTATTTTTTTACATATGATGGCACAGAGTCACAAAGTTGTCTTCATGAAGTCACTAGGCTAAGCTGGAGAAAGATTTCATATCTAAGGCACTTGTTTCCAGAGTCATTGCTACTAACCATTACGCTACAGCCAAAAGACTGTACCCCTTTTATCTTCACATATTATTCATGCGGATATCTAGGAATGATGGTTCCCTGTAACTCATTCCCACTACAAGAATTACCAAGCAAGGTGCTTATTTTAACAGTAGAAAGATCCCTTTCCAGGAAAGGGCATTGTCTCCTCTTGCTGAAGAGCCGGCAGGACATCCTACATGTGCAACAATAAAATCCTCCAGGGAATGGTTTTCAATCTTCAGTATTTACAAGAATCATCTGGAGAGTTATTAAAACATGAATGTACCTGCTCAGAATACTAATTTTGGAGTCTAAATTTAGGTAATGCAAATACAGGCAAGTGAAGTCCACACTGAATGCTGGTATAGTAGCCTACAAGAAAGCCCAGGACTCCCTAGTTCAAAATCCATCGACTCGGCCAAAGCCAGGCAAAGTCTTTGGCCGACTTTCCCAGAGGGACTGGAGACAGCATTTCCAAACCAGAGTGACAAATCCTCTAATGATTGTAATAAGTGCCAAGGAAATTTAAAAGTTCTTGTTGAGCTCTTTCCAAATAGGAGAGCCCTACTTTAGATGGCCCACGAGTTTGGGTTCTGTTATTCTGGTTAGGAAGTATGACCAGAACCATCAAACCTTTGGCTCAAGGGCACAATCTGATTAGCCAGTTACCCGATACCATGCCTCAGTAGCCCTGTCTTAAAACAAGTGCGCACAAGTCCATGCTGTCTCTCTCTAGCCTCAATGGCCAGCATGGAGAAGTCAAATGTCAAGACCCCACATTTTCTTCCTGGAAAACAGCTAAGAAATGATGTACATGAATAACGCTATATGAGTTACTCATAGGGATAGACGGAGGGCATGAAAGGAAGAAAATAGGTCAATAACAGAATAGGTGACACGGGAAAGGGGCACACTTAGATTTTTCCACTCACACCAAGAGTTCTCTCTACTATCCCTCTCAATGGGCTTAGGAAGTCTCTTTGTAATAAACTTCTAGATAAACCCATACCCAACTATCTGCTCTGCCACTTTTTAGATAGCTAATTTGGGGCAGATTTCTTAACTCCTCTGAGCTCCAGTTTCGACAGAGTTTGCATGGAGATAATACCTACTTTACAGGGTTGCTTTGAGGATTAAATTGACTAACGTAGTAATATTGTGTAATGTGCTTACAGAAAATTGCTCAAAAGATGTAATTTTTACCTTCTTTTATAACGTGAATAGCCTATGTGGCTACAGCAGAGTTGCTCTAGTGTTCAGCAAACTCCCCCAGCCCCATTGCCAACCCTCAGCCCCCATCAGGTACAAGAAAAGCTAAAAAAAAAAAAAACAACAACAACAACAAAAAAAAACAAAGGATAGCTTCAATATAATGGTGTCAGCATTTAAAATAACATTCGCATCAATAGGCAACGTATAAGTGGTTTGTACAGTGTTACTATGCATGTCATACCAGCTTGTTATCTGGGGAGGATGTGTGAGAGCTGGCATTTGATTTCTCTAAATGCTAATAATTTTAGGCAAGTGAAATCTAGTAAAGCCAGGTGAAGTTGGAGCATAAACATTGGAAGCACTAATTATAAAGAGGGTAGTCAGGGAAAACAGTCAACCTGGATAACTTAAAGCAATAAAGTTGTCCATGCTGTCCCTCCAGGGTCAGTAGCCAGCAAGGAGAAATCAAATGCCACCTCTCACACATCCTCCCCAGATAACAAGCTGGGGATGACATACATTCATAACACTGTGCAAATCACTTATTGTCTTCTCTCTATTGCCTTCCTCCTTCTCACCTTGCACTACACGTAAGTTGGATAAATAGGTGAGCAGGCACCTCGTTCGCAGTCTTATTAGTACCCTGTAAGGTCAGTTTTTAAAGGTGAATAAGAAACTCAGGGGTCACCCTAGACTAAGCAACTTGCTCTACAGCACAGCACATATAACTTGTATATGTTCTCCTTGAACTCTTCTTCCCAACGGTGATCACTTATGGGCAGGAGCACAGACTTCAGCCAAAATAAAACTATGAATACCACTGTGTCTCTCTCCCCAGATCATGTCAAAACAAAAAAACAAACTCCAAGCAAGTCCAGGTAGCAGTAGAATGCTGCATCCTAAGTTTCGGTCTCTTTTTCCAACAACTGATGTGTGTAAATCACACTGATAAATCAGCAGTTCTTCTGTTTCGTCTCCCATAGAATATAAATAATGATATCTGTCTTTCTTATCCCTTAGGACTATGATGAGAATAAAACTGAAGTAATGTGACAAAATTCTTCAGAAGTGAAGCATTTTAAAAAGCAAAAAGGTACCTTACTGATCTAAGGGTGGTATAGAAACATTCCAGAGATCTATAGAAATCTTTCATGTTCGTGTAGGATTTCCTACAGAGCATTCTGGTCTTTTTTTCCCTACCTGTACTTTAAATTAGGCTCTGTTCTTTCACTGTAAAACTTGCACAGTAAGCTTTCACCTTTGTTTCTTGCCAATCTTTGACTATTGCATCCATTTGATCTGAGCAGAGCCAGCTCATGTCAGAAGTGACCATTTCATGCCATACAGTCTGGTTCCCCTCACACTGTCCATGTGAGAAACCAGCATAAAGAAACATCCACGGTGAGATTTAAATATGCAAACCAAGGCAATCCTGTCTTTAAGGGCTAACAGATTTTTTTTTCCTGACATTGATTTTCAGTTTTTCATTGGGCATGAGATATACCTACATTCATTCTAAAGTGATCTTATAGATGAGTGAATCTTAATCTCTCTCCTCTCTAACATTTGTTCTTGTAGTTCTTTTATCTATCCTGTACTTACAGCCATTTCAAAACGCTCCTTTAAACTTATCCCTCCTATTCATGATCTAGGTTAAGCACCACTCTTGCGACAGCCTTCATAACCATCTGAGCCAGAAGGTTCCCATCTCATCTTTACTCTAGCACTTTTGTCATTCAGGTAACATACATCTTCTACTGTCTCATATGAATGATCATAACATTCTGTACCACTTCACACGCATCCCAAGATCAGTGACTGGAACATATCAGGTGCTCAGAAAATATCTGCACAATTTAAAGTTAATAAGAAAAAGTGTATAAGGTTGTTAGCATTTTCTCTGGTAGAGTTAATACTCCATAAATATTTGCAATTCTTAACACCATTAATAAAATACTGCATGGATTTTTTGTGCCTAATTCTATGTTTTCTTGTTGTTTTGTTTTTTGTTTTGAGACAGAGTCTCACTCTGTCGCCCAGGCAGTGCAGTGGTGTGATCTCAGCTCACTGCAACCTCCACCTCCCGGGCTCCAGTGATTCTTGTGTCTCACTCTGAGTAGCTAGGATTACAAGGCTTGTGCCACCATGCCCAGCTAATTTTTTTTGTATTTTTAGTAGAGACAGGATTTCCCCATGTTGGCCAGGCTGGTCTAGAACTCTTGATCTCAGGTGATCCACCTGCCTCGGCTTCCCAAAGGGCTGGGATTACAAGCATGAGCCACCGTGCTTGGCCCATTCTACGGTTTTGAGAGTCCTTTCTACGAAAGACGTAAATCATTCCCAGAGTCAATATTATCTTTACTAGGGGGTAATGGTAAATTTCAAAAAGATTTAAATTCTGTTCCTAGATTATGCATTTTGTAGCCAAATATTGCATGTTTGCCAACACAAAGATGACATAAATCAGACTAATATGCTTTTATATCTTACTGCAAATATCAATACCTGATTTAAGTAATGTCTTTCAAATTTCGAGGCTTCTATAAACATATGCATATGAATAACAGGAAAAGACCCAACATAAGGTTTTCACACTCTCAAGTCAAAGGCATAGATTAATGCGGTATCTTTGTTTCCCCAGAGGTTTACACATGCAAGGTGCTCAACACTTTCAGGTTGAAGACACTAATATATTGAGGGAAGCCTGGGCAGGGCTTCAGAAAAGCTACTGATTATGTTGTTAGAAAGCAGAATGCAGGTAGTCTCTCTACTTTTAAGATAGAAATTCTCTACTTCTAAGATATATATTAAGGCAGTATTATATTTGAACGTAGGTCTGTCTACCTTCATATCTTATACTATTTTCTTCTATAACACCTTGCCTTTCATGCCACATTGCACTTGCATTTTTGATTAGGATCAGAGCCCTGATCACAAAATATATAGGCCGGGCACAGTGGCTCATGCCTGTAATCCCAGCACTTTGGGAGGCTGAGGCAGGCAGATCATGAGGGCAAAAGAGACAGGCCTGGCCAACATGGTGAAACCCCATCTCTAATAAAAATATAAAAATTAGCCGGGTGTGGTGGTGCGATCCTGTAATCCCAGCTATTCGGAAAGCTGAGGCAGGAGAATCGCTTGAACCTGGGAGGTGGAGGTTGTAGTGAGCCGAGATCGTGCCACTGCATTCCAGCCTGGTGACAGAGTGAGACTCTGTCTAAAAAAAAAAAAAAATAAGTTTGCTAAAGAATGCCAATTATACTAAAATCTAAAAAGCCAGGTAAAAAATCTTATAATAAACACCAAACAATTTTCAGTCGATTTTGAAATAAAATCAGATTTAGTTGCTCATTCAGAATGTATTAACAAAGACCAGATCAGGATTTTCCGATGACCTAATGATCAAATAATCACCCAAGCACTGATTTCAAGACTCTAAAGATGAAGAGGACAGTGTGAAAACAATGCAATTAATACTGAAGGTAAAGAATAAAATGTGAGACATTTATTTTTCATAAGAAGATGAAGCTTCCATGACCAACATTTGCCTGCTTGCAGCTGCCGCTAAAATCCATGCAAGATGAATAATTTTACGGACAGTTCTTAAAAGGATCTGATTTCTAAGTTCTACATTAGAAGTCTATAAGGCAGATTTGGAGACAGATCAATGTGAATTCCAAATTGTGTTCTATCCCTGACCATTCACATCATCTTGGCCAAGTCAGTGATCGTTTTTTAACCTTAGTTTTGTGTAGTGAGAGTGATCATCCCCACCTTCACAAGATTATTGTGAAAATTTAAAAGATGCTAAATAAAAGCATTTCATTAAAACAAAACAAAACAAAAAACTTGGCCCAGTATAATTACCAAGGTTGTGTTGATACATAGTGTGCTTAAAAATAGCTGATGGCACACAAGCAGATGTCAAGCAGCCAGTCACGTAATTGAGAATGCAGCATTAATACCATCATAAATGATGTAATATATTGCAGATAACAGTCTTAGGTTAGTATCTCTTTGAACAACATTGCTAATGCTAAAGAGACCGACAGTGAAAAAGTGAAACATTTAAATTATGTTTAGCATAAAAATGTGAAGAGAAAATAGTTACCATCTACCTGATGAGAATTTTGTATGGATTAATTAGCTAATGCTGGTTAGCATTTGAGAATGAAATGGAAGACAGAATTATATACACATTCACAGACACACACAAAGCACTACATATTATATATAAAATTAGATCAGAGCACGTGACATGTATAAAATGAGTGGTGCAGAAGAAACATTCTTGCTCGCGACAAACTGTCCCTACTCAGCATCTTTCATGCCACAAGATTCCCCCCACTGGGTGTAGGCTCTAGCAAAGGTTTCCATCGAGAAAGGCAGTCCCATATGACAAGGCTGTATTAGTAAATGAATTTAAATAATGGCTTTCAAATTTTGGGAATTGCACTAAACACATTCACAACACAAAACATACAGAACACACACACACATGAAAGTACTAATCGTGTAATCATTTTAATATTTAGTGCTTTGTGAATGTGTGTATAATTCTGTCTTCCATTGCACTCTAAAATGCTAACCAGCATTAGCTAATTAATCCATACAAAATTCTGAGTACTAATCATGTGCAAGGCAAAAGTTACATCTTCAAAAGGCCTCCCCAAAAGCGTCAGAAAAAGGAACAGGATAGAGAGGAATGCTGCCAGGAAACCATCCAGAATTCTTGAAAAGTTAGATGGGCAGCTCATAATTACCATCAATTTGTACCTGTCATTTAGATGTTATTATAATCATTAGTCTCTCTTAAGCAGCAAGCAACTTTTAGATAAAGATCAGAGAACTCCAAAGATGTGTATTATGGTGTATGGTGCTTCTTTCTAGGGTAGGATATCTAAGTGGGAAATCATAAGTCTTCAATTTTATTATTAGATTTGGGGTTAATGAACTGTCTCCTTTATTAATCTGAGAGGAAGAAAAATATTGGAAGGGCAGTGACACACCCATGTACAGGACTTTACAGCAATAATGCCCTGTTGTATCAAATTATGTGATTCTGTGGATGAATTCTGAGTGGCACTGATCCCATTTTACAGATGAGAAAATTCAAACGCAGATTATTATTTACAACTTGTCAAGAGTACATAACAAATAAACAGGACTAGAAGTCAGGTCTCCAACTCTTTCATTTAATTCAGTTTCCTCCATCTAAGTTTCATCTGATCCTCCCTGCTCCAATTTACAAAAATAGCTTTAATGTTACCTCCTCCTTCATGATGCTGAAACAGATAAATGTGTTTAGATGAAATTAGTCATTTTTGAAAACATGAACATATATACTGAAAAAGTAGCGTGTGGCTGAGGAGGTTGGCGTTAGGAAATAGACTTCAGAGGTGAGAGATCTCACTAGTGTTTCAGCACCCAAAGTTTGCTAAGTCACTTCCCCTATTACTTACTACATTCAATAGCCTTAGTAGACATACTGCAAGCCACCTATCCAAAGCCTGACCCACATTCTCTACTGGGCTTGTAAGTGTGTGCACATGTACACACCCCCCCCACACACACAATCTGCCAAAACATTTCAGTCATTTCCTTAAGTGAACATTTGGTTTGCCAAAGATGCATAATCTCTCCTTCAGGCCAAAATATTTCAGGATTAAGAAATAATTTGCAGCTTAGTATAACAGTATCTATTTCTAGTCTAAAAGTTCTTTGTTTCACAGTGCTTATATATTTGATGCACTTAAATCCAGCAACTCTGAGTTAACTACCAAAAGAAGGGAAACATTTTGTAAGTTTAGATTTAAGTGAGATGAGTATTAGTGGTGATGTGTTAATAGTATTGAATATTTTACTGATATTAAAAGATATGATTGTTAAGGTAGGCAGTGAAGTCAAAGGTCTCCAGGAGCTGGATGAAATCTCTGCTGCAGTTACCTCAATAAAATTCTACAGAATGACATATAAAGCGGAACCCTTGTCCTAAGGCAAGATACTAGAGCAGTGTGGATGTTCTCAGGACAGGACTATCAATGCTAAATGCTGTTATCATGACTTGCCTCAATACAACCTATAAGGATGCACAAGAGAATTCCCAAGGGGTAAATCTGTGTTGTAAACTGTTCAAAACTGTTATTTTAAAAGCTAATAATGGGCATACAGTGCCATGTCTCTGGAAAGGTTTCTTGCAATTGCATTACAGATGAAGGTATGGTGACTGATACTGAGCTGGATAATCTGTGCATATTTCAAAGAGTAAACTCACAATTTCCAGATCTAACTTCATTTACTTATGTGTTCCATTTTTACCCACTCTTGATTACAGTGTTCTCATTGCCTGTTCTGTGGTATCCTCGACAATTTTAAATGGTCTTTAATCACCACCAAAGCTGTTGTTTTACTATTTCTGTCACTAAGTTTCCAGGTTCACTTTAAATAGACAGTTTTGATAGGTTAATAGAGTTTCAGATTTATTTCACCCAAACATAAAACTTCCTCTGACGTGGCCAAAAACATCACTAGCTTTCAGCCCTGCTAGTTTCTGTCTTGCAGAAGCTCACCACACACCCACTCTCTCTCCCCAGGCTCAGCCTGCTGGAATCTTACAATCCCATTCTTCATACGGAAAGGTCTTTATTTCTGGTTTCATTAGAGGTGATCAGGCAATGAAGAGTGAACAGGGAGTGATAATGCCTTGGATATAGGTGTTTCCAGGACTGAATCACATTGGAGATCAATTCACAAGCTGGAAAGCCCCAGCTTTAATCTCTCTCTCTCAGAAAGATGGTGCCTGCTCTCCATGTAACTTGCAACTCCTCAGTGCCAGAGACAGGGACCACACTAGAAGGCAGTGATTGTCCACTGAGATTTTGGCCCCTTTAAATTAACCTGTACATTTGTCATCACAGACAGGAGCCCCCAGTAAGCTTACAGCAAGTGAAGTGAGAATCCTTGAGGGCAATGTCAGCCTCCCCTACACCTTAACCCTTTCACCACCGCATAATACTATATACTTATAACACCCTACACTCTGCCTGGTCTTCAGCTTCACGAGCCATATTGACAGAAACCAGGGATTTCCGTTCTTACTTGAAAGCTGTTTTTTTCAGGTTTGGAGCTTAGAGATGAAGATGGAAGTTCCAGGAGGACTGAGGCACATCTTGGAGATGAAATCCTTACTGGAGAAGGCGGGCAAAGCCTTTATTTTGCACACTTCCCAAGTCAGAAGCCTCAAATCACCTTCTGCCCATGACCCTCCAAGCCCACTTTCACACTCACCTCCCCCTCGCTCCCCGCCCCCGCCCCATCACCGCTCCGCTACTCGCAACGCTGTCCTGGTAGCACCCAGGAGCCGTCTTTGTGGGCGGGGTTCCTCGTCTCCGCGGACAGGCTGCAAGTGAGCCTCAGCTCCTCCACCCGGAAGCCAGGGATCTTTCATCTTGCCGCGGAGTTCCAGGCTGCTGTCGCCCCCAGTCCTTAGGGACCTTTGCGCTCCCGCTGGCTCCTGCTCACCTCTCCCATCGTTGGGCGCTGGTGGCACCCCAGGAGGAAAGAGGGGCAGCAGGAGCCCGGCCTCGCAGTGCGGGGAAGGACAGCACTCTGGGGTCTGGGCCGCGTGCCACGAGGAGCAGAGGAGCCGCCAGAGCCGCTTCCGCAGACGCCCTGACGCGGAGGACCCAGAGCGCCGCGCTGCCGAGGAACGCGCTCACCGGCGCCAACTTTTCCCATCCCGGGAGCGAGAGCGGCGGAGAGGGGTCCGGGACCCGAGGTGGCGGCGGGGGGCTCTGCGCGGGCGGCTGTCGGGGCCGGAGCTCGGGACCCCAACTCCAGCCAAGTCGGGCCGCGGCGGGGCGGGCGGAGGCGGCGTGGGCAGGGGCTGCCGCAGGTGCGGAGCGAGGCGCCGCCACGCTGGCGGGGGCAGGAGTCTCAGGGACTCGGCAGCCGCCAGCAGAGCCCCGTGCGGGGCCGGGAGCTGCCGGGGCCTCAGCTCCGCTCTCCCCACCGCTCTCCCCACCGCTCTCCGCGGCTGCAGGTTGAGGTCGAACTGCAAGCGCCACTGACTCTCCCCGCTCTGCTGTTTACTGCCTTTCAGTGGAGACTCCAGCCAATGTCCTGGAGAGGAGAGGGATTCCTGCTCTGTCCATCTTAGTCATTGGCACCTTAGTGTAACCCACAGCACAGGCTGCGTGTCCTGGCTGAGAGACGCGGAATGGCAGCGGGGATGGAGGTGGGGCTGTGTGCGGATAAAAAACTATTTAAAAAGTACGTGATTGTGAGCGTGAGCGTGTGTGTGTTTAGGGTTTTTCCAGCTTTGCTCCCTTTTCTTGACCTTCTGTAGCACTCTGCCCAAAGCCAGTCTTGTGTAATCCCATTTGAAAGAGCACTTTGTTACTAGCCGTATTCCAAATGTTTTGTGAGCCTACACTATGGCTAAACAACACACACACACACACACACACACACACACACACACACACACACACTAGGGGAAAAGAAAAGAACTCAAAACTGTGGCTTGGGAACATTTTCGTTTGGAGCACACCAATGTAGTCCCAGGGTTTAGCTCTAAACCCAAGATTCCACAGGAAATCGGAAATCTATTGGAGACATTTTTCTACTATATTTGTTATGTAACTGTTAAACCAATTCATTGACCTGTATCATTCCTCACCTCAACCCTTGAAGCAGCTGGCATGCCTTCTGAAATCTTGGAATAAACTTTGCATATGGCTGGCAATTTTCTATTTGTATGAGGTGCTCACCACTAATATGCTGTGAGTTCCTGACAATCACCACACTTGGTTGCTTAAGTTTGAAAATGACCAAATTGTAACTGAGGAACCTTTCTACAAATTAAGGAAAAGTGTCAGCGTCAGGAAGTTCTCTTTCATGACTGAGGAACTGTCCCAGATTGAAGGAGATTTAGGAGTAAGAAAATACATCCTATGATCCTGAATTGGATCCTAGTCCAAGAAAAGGTCATTAGTAGGTCAGTTGGCAAAAGTTGAATAAGGTTTGTAGAATGGTCATGTAACTCTTAATTTCCTAGTTTTGAAGTTGAACTGTGGTTGTGTCAGATGTTTGTGGAAGCAGAATATATGGTATGTAAGGAATTTTTAGAAATTTTACTCTTAAAATGAAAATAGAAAATTTGGTCTGATAAAAATAACAGAAGGATTGGATTAAATGACCTTGAAAATCTTCTGAGCCTAAAATTCAATTGTATTACAAAAATACATGCCAAGCCAGCTCCCCTACTGCTGGCTAGTATGAAGTTCAAGTGGAGATTTTAGGAAGGAAAAGGAAATTTGAAAATTTCAAATTATTTTTTAAGCTTAAACCTTTTCCAGTAGACAGTTTGATTTTAGAAGGATGAAATGTCTTGATTCCTTTAGCAGTCTTTACAAAATTAATAACACTCTTGTATGTACACAGTCAACTGTCAATAAATATCCAAAAGGTAACAGCTGTAACAATAAAATAGTAAAAATTCTAGAGTGTGTGTGCGCGCATAACTCATTTCCTTCGTGGTAACTTCATTTAAAAAATCCGCAATCTGTGATCGGACCACTTTGAAGGTAACAGAGTAGCTGTTACTTAATAAGTCAGCTTTTACTAACTTGGGAAAGTTCTTATATGCAAGCTCTTTTATAAAATATGCTTTTGGAAGATACTTAAATTTCATTCCATAGACCATTCTAAGACAAGAGCAAATGCCGGCAGATCAACTATCTCAGCCTTTTAATTTCGGTGTTTCCATGAACAAGTGTCCTAAGTGGTAAGCTGGCTAGTTCAGTCATGAAAAGAACATGGACTATGCCTCCAAAAATACCTTTACTACCCAAGAGTAAGGGCTTATCCTTGGAAAATAAACCTGCACCCTACTAACAAAGCAGTATGTTGGCCAGTTGTGTTGTATAGATGGGAGAAAGTAATCCGGGATTCTCTTGGCATCCCAAATCACAAATGCTACTCATTAGCCCAGAAGAGCTGTTTTTCATTTCACAAAGGCTTCACAGATTTGCAGAATTACTTGTTAATGTCTTTGTAAGCCTTACTCCTTTTTAGTCAGGATAAGTGTGTGAGAATTATACCATGTGGAGTACTTTACTCCATGGGTAGGAATCCAGATTAATGTATCAAAGTACAAATAAGTCCCTATGCAAAAATAGAACTGGAAAAAAGGAATGAAATTTAAGGGTAATGGTTAATGTTGATTTTGAAATAATGTTAATATTTTAGGTCTACATTATTTATAATCATTGTAGCATGCTAGCAAAATGGATATCTAGACTAATTCCCAGAGAAAATTGGCAAAAAAATGCAGGCATTTTGCTTTGCTTCCCTCCACATAAATGCTACTTCATCCTGCCAAATATAACATCCCCACGCCTACACTAAAGAGGTAGTCCAAGAGACTCATTAATGGGAATTCACTGAAGTTGAGCATTTCTTTTACCTTGTTTTAAGAAATTTTAGAATAGGTGGAGTTATAGAAAAATTGTGATGATAAAATAGAGTGCTCAGACTCGAGGAGGTAGCTCCTCAGCCAGAGGACAATCTTAAGAGATCTGAGGCTGCTTCCCACCTTAAATCAATTGACGTTCGGCAACTCGAGGTCAAATTACGGCCTGTTGCTTTCCCTGCCTGGAGCACCAGAGCAGCAGCTCAAATATTTTGCCCAGAATGAGAAACAGGATATAGAACAGAGAACTCCTTTTCTACCCGTATACCCCAAAGGATGAGATTGAAAAGGAAGTTCAGCCCTGAGAACACTCTGCAAAACAGTGAAAGCGAGGGTGAAAAGCGACTGGGAAATTGATTCATTGCTAAATGGTAGGTTCACAGTTCAGTGGAGAGAAGAGGACAGTGTCAGCAGAAAGAGCACTACTAGTTCAAACAAATATAAACACTGACCTCAGCAACTATCCGTTTAAAGCAGCAGTTCCCAACATTTTTCGTACCAAGGACCGGTTTCGTGGAAGACAACTTTTCCACGGACAGCGGGGGATGGTTTCGGCATGAAACTGTTCCACCTCAGATCATCAAGCATTAGTTAGATTCTCATAAGGAGTGCACAACCTAGGCCCTTTGCATGCACAGTTCACAATAGGGTTCACACTCTTACTTGACTCTAATGCTGCTGCTGATCTGATAGGAGGCGGAACTCAGGCAATAAGCCCCCTCACCTGCCACTCACTTTCTGCTATGTGGCCCAGATCTTAACTGGCCACAGACTGGTAATGGTCTGTGGCCCAGGGGTTGGGGGCCCCTGCTTTAAAGGACTCTAGATTTGATTAACCTGTGATGGGCATGCCCCCCATCGCATCAGTGAAAACAACGGCACAATTGGTCAGAACTGGTCAGCAGCTCGAACTTAACAGCTGTGTATGATTAGGGAAAGACTTAATGAGGGCCTTATAATCACTATTATCCCACTAACCACTGGGATACCCAAATATGACAGTAACGTCGCTCTAAAAAGATATTGAAAAATAGGAATTATACAAAAAAGACCTATAGAAATTCTGGAGTTGAAAGATATATATGATTAAAATAAAAATTCATGGGGGGGGGTTTCAGTGACAGCTTTAAACTGATATAAGCCTTCAGAGAAATTATATAGGTCTATATACTTCCAAAGGGCAGAAAAATAAAAATGAACTTCAGGGGCTTACACAGAGGGGTGAGGAGAAGGGTTAGACTGCTGTAAAATAATCCAGACTATCACTAAATAAGCAAGCAAACATCAGTAATAAGCTATGGAGGGTTGAGGAAGTGCCTAGGGTTGCTACAGTACATTATTTTAAGTTTCCAATTACTGTAACCAAAAAAAACCTCAAGGAATGCAAAGCAGAAACAAAAACAGATTAAGTATGACCAATACACCAGAAAAAACAGTCCACAGAAACTTAAAGTGATAAAAAATAGTTGAGATTTAGCGGTAACCATTATAAATAGCTCAAAGAATTTAAAAAAAAATCATGATTAAAAATACGACAGTAATGTTGCTCTAAAAAGATAATATTGAAAAAGAAATGAGTTATACAAAAAAGACGAATAGAAATTCTGGAGTTGAAAGGTAAATTAAAAATTCACTGGGGGGTGGTTTCAATGACAGCTTTAAACTGATCTAAGGCTTTAGAGAAATTACATAGATCTACAGAGATTATACTTCCAAAGGGCAGAAAAAGAATAAAGAAAAATGAACAGAGCATCAGAGAAGTGTGGGGCACTATTAAATACACCTACTTATCTGTACTGGGAGTACTAGAACAAAGAAAGGAACAGATAAAGTATTCAAGAATATGATGGCTGAAAACTTCCCAAATTTGTTGAAAAGCTGTGATCTACAAACCTAGGAAGCACAACAAACAAGTAGGATAAGAGCAAAGAGAGTCACAAATATATATGTCATAGTGAAAATGCTGTAAGAAAAAGGCAAGAAGAAAATCTTGAAACAGTCCCCCAGCACTGCATAGCTGCTCTATGAAAACGTGATCAAATTGTCTTCATAAGTGGATCTCTGTTGGGGTGATCAGACCCAACACCACGTCATGGGGGTAACAAAGTCCAGTGGAGTCAAAGCATTGAGAAAAAGACAGTTCGAGAGAGAAAAAGCTGGGACCAGGGAGACCATCGCTAATGCATGGAGGCCCCAAACAGCCCTAGCTTTGGGAGCCCACGCTATTTATTGGTAATCCAACAGAGAAACAGGTGGTGAGAATGTGGAGGTCAAACGGGCACGTTGCATTAAGCACATGATTTACAGCTGTGATGGTTTAGCATTTGCTCTGCTACTTGAGATAATGGAGAGCAGGTTCTTTTAACTCAAGATATAATCAATCCTGGGAGAGCAAGGAGCAAGGAGCCAGCAAGTCTAGACATATTCCAGAGCCACGAGTCCTGGATTCTATCCAGGCCACGAGGGATATTATGCCCTGGGTTTAAATTATAGTGCGTCACGGTAGCCTCCCACTCTTTAGCACAGAGCTTGGTGTTCCAGAGGCCACAAGGGGTTTTAGACCCTGGACCTGTTCCAATACTCTTTTATGTTATGTCAGACATGCGAGCCCTGTCTCAGCTTCTCCCAACACTCAGCTTTTCCCAATAGATCTCTGATCCCATTCCTTCTTACTGGGCAGGACCTCCCAATCAGGGTTCTCAGCTACCCTGCCTGTGCTCTTCTACTGATGGAGATTTGAAACCTCCCTGGATGGAGGTCCCAGAGGTAGTGACAGGCTGCTATCTTTGCTGTTTGGATGACATAGCTATTCCGGCCTTCAGACTCTGGGTAGTCCAAGGCGACTGGGGACTGAAGTGCACCCCCAGCACAGAACAACTACCCTATAAAAACGTGGCCAGACTGCTTTTTTGAAGTAGGTCCCCAATCCCATTCCTCCTCACCAGGCAGGACCTTTCAACTGGGGTCTCCAGCCACCTCCTACAGGTGTATTTCAGCCATCAACAGGTCTGTACCTTCTTGGGACAGAAGTCTCAGAGAGGCAGGCTGCTATGTTTGCTGTTTTGCAGCTTTCGCTGGTGATACCCCTAAATACTGGAAAATCGGAGGTGACTAGGGACTGGAGTGGGCCCCTAGTCTATCACAGCAGCCCTAAAGAAAAGTGGCCAGACTGTCAGGTTGGTGCCCATCCCCATTCCTGTATCCCCTCACTGGGCAGGTCCTCCAGGCCTGGGCCTCCAGTCTCCTGCCACCAGAGCTATTGAGCCAGTAGCAACTTGGCAACTCCCTGAACAGAACCTCCAGGGGCAACTGAAAGCTTCTCTGCCACTGACTCTGCAGTGGAACTCTCCTTGCTACCCTCAGACTAACCAAAGAACAAAGACCCTAAGTGCCTTATCCACATCTCCAACAAGCTGTAGTCAAAATAAAGAGAGGAGACCAGTCCATCTCCCACAGGTCCCACATACCACACACTGCTTGTCACCAGACAGGGATCCTGTGGCTTGGGCTCATAGCACAGACCCTTTAACCTGGGATGATTACACTCAGCAATTGCTGACCTGCATCTCTTTGAGGTGGAGCCTCCAGAAGAAAAGCAAAAGACCCCTTGGCCACACCACTACTGAGGTCCCTTTGCTACCTCCAAGCTGGGGAAAGAACATAATTACTGAGATTGCCCCAGAGCTGCAGTGGCTACCCCAGGAGTACCAAGCCATGATCTACCGCCAACACTCAAGGAGGAGAGGAACCCACATTTTTGGAGCATTGAGAGGGAACACAGCTGCAACTGTGAGAAAATATAGGGGAGCCACACAACCAAGTAAGAGTCTACCAACTGACCAATAACCCTAAGAGCCCCTGCTGGATCACACTCCAGATCTTCAATACCAAAAATACCTTGATAAGATACCCCCTTCTGAAACCATAGACAAGAAGTCAGCTTCAAATAAAGACCCTGCAGAAAGCCTTGACCCTATGTGTACACCCAGAAAAGAAGTCTATTGACTGTACTCAATCTACACTGCAGGCAAGGAACACCCACATGCCGTGATGAAAAAGAATCAACACAAGAACTCTAGTAACCCATGTGGCCAGAGTGTCACATGTCCTCCAAATGAGCGCACCAGTTCTCCAACGAGAGTTCTTAACCAGGCTGAGCTGGCTGAAATGATAGAAATTAAATTTAAGATATAGATTGGAATGAAGATCATCAAGATTCAGGAGGGTGGCAAAACCCAATGCAAGGAAACTAAGAATCACAATAAAGCAATACGGGAGATGAAGGATGAAATATCTAGTATAAAAGAGACCCTAACTTACCTGACAAAGGTGAATAACAATATAAGCATTTCAGAATGGAATCACAAGTATTAACAGCAGGATAAACTAAGTTGAGGAAAGAATCTCTTAACTTGAAGACTTGCTCTCTGGAATAAGACAGTCAGAAAAAAAAAAAAAAGAATAAAGAATAGGAAAGAGTGAACAAAACCTCTGAGAAGTATGGGATTATGTAAAGAGGTCAAATCTACAAATCACTAGCATCCCTGAAAGGGAGGGGGAGAAATCAAGTCACTTGGAAAATATATTTTAGTATATTGTTCATGAAAATTCCCCAACCTTGCTAGAGATGCCAAAAGTCAAATTCAGGAAACGCAGAGAACTCCTGCAAGATTCTACACAAGAAGATCATCCCCAAGAAACATAATAATCAGATTTTCCAAGATTAAAATAAAAGAAAGACTGTTAAAGGCAGCTAGAGAGAAAGGGCAGGTCACCTACAAAGAGAATTCCATCAGGCTAACAGAAGATTGCTCAGCTGAAATCCTAGTCAGAAGAGATTGGGGGCCTTTATTGAACATCTTAAAGAAAAAAATATTCAACCAAGAATTTCATATCCAGCCAACTAAGCTTCCTAAGCAAAGGAGAAATAAGATTCTTTTCAGATAAGCAAATGTTGAGAAAGTTCATTACCACCAGACCTGCTTTACAAGAGATCTTGAAAGAAGCACTAAATATAGAAAGGAAAGATGGTACTAGCTAATACAGAACACACTTAAACACACAGACCAATGTCACTATAAAGCAACCACACAAACAAGCCAACATAAGAACCAGATAACAACACAATGACTGGATCGAATCCATGCATATCAATACTAATCTTGAATGTAAACAGGCTAAATGCCCCACTTAAAAGACACAGAGTGGCAAGCTGGATAAAAAAGCAAGACCTAATGGCATTCTGTCTTCAAGAGACCCATCTCACATGTAATGACACCCACAGTGTCAAAATAAAGGGATGGAGGAAAATCTACCAAGCAAATAGAAAACAGAAAAAAAAGCAGGGCTTGCAACGCTAATTTTGGACAAAACGGACTTCAAAAATAAAAAAGATAAAAAAATACAAAGAACAGCACTGCATATGGTAAAGGGTTCAATTCAACAAGGAGACCTAACTCTCCTAAATATATATGCTGCTATCACAGAAGCAGCCAGATTCATAAAGCAGGTTCTTAGAGAACTACAAAGAGACATAGACTACCATACAATAATAGTAGGAGACTTCAACACTCCACTAACAGTATTAGACAGATCAACCAGGCACAAAATTAACAAAGATACTCAGGACCTGAATTCAACATTCGACAAAATGAGTCTGATAGACCTATACAGAACTCTCTACCCAAAACAACAGAACATATATTTTCTCATTGCCACATGGCACATATTCTAAAATCTAAGAACTGCCCATGGTTACTGCATGTTCATGCTTGTAAGTGGCAGCTAAATGATGAGAACTTATGAACACAAAGAAGGAAACAACAGACACTGGGTGTCTTAAGGTGGAAGGGTGGGAGTGGGGAGAAGAGTAGAGAAGCTAATTTTAAGTACTGGGCTTAATACCTGGGTGATGAAGTAATTAGTCCAATGAACCCCTATGACACAAATTTACCTATATAACAAAACTTCACATGTACCCTTGAACCTAAAATAAAAGTTAAAAAATAAAAAATAAAATAAATTATGTTTGTAACATTTATAGCTACAATATACACAGCAATAATAGCAGAAAAAAGGGAAGGTGAGCTCCATGGAGTAGTTTTCTATATCTTACTGGAATTAAGTCTGTATAAATCTGAAGCTGTTTTGACAAATTAGAATAAAAATGATGAGCATTAGGGCAAACACTGAAAAAATAACACAAAATTAAATGAAAATATCATTAGAGAAATGTAATTACTATATTAAAAAATATTGACAATGCTAAATTATACACCAAAGAAGGAATAGAGGGGGAAAATGTGATACATATAGAAAACAAAACAAAACAAAAGGCAAATATAAACCCAACTATTTAAATAATAATATTAAATGAGAATGAATCAAACAGTCCAACTAAAAAACTGAGATCAAATTTTAAAAAACGATCCAACCTATATGATGGCTATAAGAAATGTACTTTAAATAAAGAAATAGATTGAAAGTAAAAGGATAAAAAAGATATAATAATAGTCACGACAACAAAGCTGGAGTTGGTATGTTAAATATTAGATTAAATAGACTATAAAACAAAAAAATTAAAGAATTCTTTATAAAGATAAAAGGGCCAATCCATGAGGAAGGTAAACAGTTATAAACGTATACTCATCTGATAACATATCACCAAAATACATGTAGCAAAAACTGACAGAAGTAAAGAGAGAAATAGACAATAGACAATGTGACAATAATAGTCAGATACTTCAATAACCCAGTTTTAGTAGTGAATAGAACACTTACGCAGAATATCCAACAGGAAATGGAAGACTCAAACAATACTATAAACCAACCAGCTCTGTCAGACAACTATCGAACACTCCACTCAACAGCGGCAGAATATGCATTTTCTTGAGTGCACATGGAACATTCTCAGCTTAGACCTGTTGCTAGTCTATAAAACAAACCTCAAAAAATTGTCAAGTATAGAAATAATACAGAGTATGTTCTTCAACAAATTAGAAATGAATAACGAAAATTTGTGAAGCTTTCAAATATGTGGATGTTAGACAGCATGCTCCTAAATAACCAACGAGTCATAAAAGAAACCACAGGTTTAGGTGAATGAAAATGAAAATGCGACATTATAAAATGTGTGGCATTCAGTTAAAGTAGTGCTTAGAGAAAAATGTATAACTTTAAATATCCATATTGAGAAGAAGAAATTTCTCAAATCAATAACTTTACTTTTCACCTTAAAATTCCAGAAAACGAAGAGCAAACTAAATCCGAAGCAAGCAAAAGAAGGAAATAATTGATTAGAGTAGAAATTAATGAAATACGGACTATACAAGCAATAGGAAAAATAAATAGAATGAAATAGGGTGTGCTTTATGGCTCAGTCTATCTTGGGGTTTATCTTGGTGGATGTTCCATATGAGCTTGAGAAGAATATGTATTCCGCTACTGTTAGATGGAATATTCTATAATTATCCATTAGATTAAACTGATCAATTTTGTTGTACAGATTAACTACATTCTTACTTATTTTTTGCCTGTTTGATGTATCAATTACTTATAAACCCATAGGCAGTTCTTAGAGAATATTTATAGACATAAATACCTATATTAGAAAAGACGAAATCTCTCAAACCATTAGTATTAGATTCTACCAAAAAAAAAAAAAAAACCTAGAAATTGGAGAGCAACTAAACAAAAATTAAGGAGAAGTAAGAAAATAATAAAGATTAGACACCAACAAATAGAAATAAGAAAAATAGAGAAAACAAATGGAACACCAAAACCAACAATTTACAAACTCTTTGATTAACTGACCAAAGAAATAGAATACATAAGATGTCAACCCTCGGAACAAAAGAGAGGACATTATTACCAATCCCAAAGAAACTAAAATAATTACATTATGAACACACTTGTGCTAACAAATTACACAGACAATTTAGATGAACTGGGAAAAGTGCCTGGAAAGACATAATATAAATGACTTCAGAAGAAATAAAATAATCTTAAATACATGTAACAAGTGAAATAACTGATTCAGCATTCTTAACAAATACCACAAAAAATTGGCCCAGATGGTTCCACTGGTGAATTTTATCAAATACTTAAATAATAAATAATAACAGTATGTTACACTTTCAAAAAATAGAAAAGAAGAAAAAATTTTCCAACTCGTTCTGCAAATAATATACTAACATAAAAGCCAGACAAAACCACAAATAAACAAAAAATTAACGTAGATACACAATCCTTAAAATTTTAGCAAACAGAATTTGACAACATATAAAAATGACTTTACACCATGACAAAAATAGGATTTATTTTTTTTTTTTTAAGACGAGGTCTTGCTCTGTGTCCCAGGCTGGAGTGCAGTGGCACGATCTCGGCTCACTGCAACGTCCACCTCCTCGGTTCAAGCGATTCTCCTGCCTCAGTCTCTGGAGTAGCTGGGATTACAGGCACCTGCCACCGCACCCGGCTAATTTTGGTCTTTTTAGTAGAGACCGGGTTTCACCATCTTGGCCAGGCTGCATGATCCACCTGCCTCGGCCTCCCAAAGTGCTGAGGTTACAGGCATGAGCTACTGTGCCCGGCCAAAAATAGGATTTTTACCAAGACTATAAGGTTTGTATACCATTCAAAAATAATGTAACACACAATAGTAATAAAGGCTAAAATAAAGGAACATTGTATCAATAGATGTACAAGTTCTAAATCATGTCATCATACAAAAGTTGGAAGTATTTTTTTCCTGAAATTCAAATACCGCATGCTCTAATTTATAAGTGGGAGCTAAATAATGAGAACACATAGACACAGAGAGGGGAAAAACACACACTGGGGCCTTTCAGAGGGTGGAAGGTGGGAGGAGGGAGAGTATCAGGAAAAACAACTAATGGGTAGTAGGCTTAACGCCTGGGTGATGAAATAATCTGTACAATAAATCCTCATGACTCAAGTTTACCTAGATAACAAACCCGCATCTATCTTTACCTCTGAACTTAAAAAAAGTAGGAAGTAAAAGAAAGTTTTTCCACCCAATAAAGGACATGCATGAAATACTAACAGTCAGCATTGTACTTAATGGTGATACACTGAAAACTTTCTCTTCAACATTAGAAACAAAGCAAGAGTGTCCACTCTCATCACCTCTATTAAATATTATGCTGGAGGTTCTAGCCAGCGCAATCAGGAAGTAAAATCAATGCCCCAAAATAAATTACATTTTTATTAGGGCAAGAAAAATCCTATAACAATATTTTACATTAGAAAATATACTAAAAGCACACTCCATAAAGGAAAAATAAAGGTATATTGGACTTTATCATTTTTTTAAATTGCAATTCAGAAGACATTATTAAAAACATGAAAAGGCAAGGCAAAGATAAGGAGAAAATGTTGATAATCACATATCTGATAATAAGAAATGTACCCAGAATATATAAAGAAACTTCATTACTCAATAATAATAAGACAACCAAATTAAAAACAGACATGTGATTTGAATATATATATATATATATTTCACTAAAGCAGCTATGCTATGCACATAAATAATAAGCACATAGAAGCATGGTCAACACCATTCAACACTAATTATTAAGGAAATGAATATTAAAGCCACAAAAACTATTACAAATGCATCAAACTTGCTATAATTCAAAAAAGAAAGGCAGGCAATGCCAGGTGTTGTTGAGAATGTGGAGAAATTAGAACTACCCATATATACTGCTGCTGGGAAAGTAAAATTCCACAGCCATTTTTAAACGAATTGGCAACTTTTAAAAAGTTAAAAATGAACTTTCTATACAACACAGCAATTATCCTCCTAGAGATTTATTCATGAGTAGTAAGATCTATGTCCACATAAAATGTGTATACACATATCCATAGCCACATTATTCATAATAGCTTAAATACTGGAAATCATCCAGATGTTGTTTAACTGGTGACTGGATAAACAAAATATGGTATATCCTTGCAACAGAAAAACATTTAGCTATAAAACATAAAATATTATAAAACTCTCAATAACATTGGAATCGAAGTTTTTTCCAGCTAATAATGGACATTTATGAAAAATCAACAGTTAACACCATATTTAATGGTGAAAGATTCAGTGCAACATGAGTAAACATAAAAATAATATGCTCACTAGAAGAAGTCAGGTGAAAAGGACTACATATTGTGTGGTTCCATTTATGTGGAATGTTTAAAAAAATAAATTATGGCAGAAAGGAGGTCAGTGATTGACCAGAGCTGGGTGTCAGAGTGGAGGGATAAACCACAATGAGGTAGGTGTAAACTTTTTGGAGCAATAGCAATGTTCAAAAACTTGAATGTGGCCACACATGGTGGCTCACGCCTGTAATCCCCGCACTTTGGGAGGCTGAGGCGGGCGGATCATGAGGTCAGGAGATCGAGACCATCCTGGCTAACACGGGGAAACCCCATCTCTACTAAAAGTACAAAAACAAAATTAGCTGGGCGTGGTGCGTGGTGGCAGGCACCTGTAGTCCCAGCTACTCGGGAGGCTGAGGCAGGAGAATGGCGTGAACTAGGGAGGCAGAGCTTCCAGTGAGCCGAGATCACGCCATTGTACTCCAACCTGGGTGACAGAGTGAGACTCCATCTCACCAACAAACAAACAAACAAACACACAAACAAAAACTTGAATGTGTTAATGGTTGCACAATTCTATAAATTTAGTAAAATAAATGTTTACTTTTAATGGATGGATTTATGGTATGCAAATTATATCTCAATAAAGTTCTTAAAAAATTCCTGCTCTTTCAAAAACACTATCATTTACAAGAAAAAAACAACCCCATCAAAAAGTGGGCGAAGGACATGAACAGACACTTCTCAAAAGAAGATATTTATGCAGCCAAAAAACACATGAAAAAATGCTCATCATCACTGGCCATCAGAGAAATGCAAACCAAAACCACAGTGAGATACCATCTCACACCAGTTAGAATGGCCATCATTAAAAAGTCAGGAAACAACAGGTGCTGGAGAGGATGTGGAGAAATAGGAACACTATTACACTGTTGGTGGGACTGTAAACTAGTTCAACCATTGTGGAAGTCAGTGTGGTGATTCCTCAGGGATCTAGAACTAGAAATACCATTTGACCCAGCCATCCCATTCCTGGGTATATACCCAAAGGACTATAAATCATGCTGCTATAAAGACACATGCACACGTATGTTTATTGTGGCACTATTCACAATAGCAAAGAGTTGGAACGAACCCAAATGTCCAACAACGATAGACTGGATTAAGAAAATGTGGCACATATACACCATGGAATACTATGCAGCCATAAAAAATGATGAGTTCATGTCTTTTGTAGGGACATGGATGAAACTGGAAACCATCATTCTCAGTAAATTATCGCAAGGACAAAAAACCAAACACTGCATGTTCTCACTCATAGGTGGGAATTGAACAATGAGAACTCATGGACACAGGAAAGGGAACATCATACTCCGGGGACTGTTGTGGGGTGGGGGGAGGGGGGAGGGACAGCATTAGGAGATATACCTAATGCTAAATGACGAGTTAATGGGTGCAGCAAAACAACATGGCACATGGATACATATGTAACAAACCTGCACATTGTGCACATGTACCCTAAAACCTGAAGTATAATAATAATAATAAAAAAAAACTATCAACAAAATGAAAAGGTACGACAGCCTAACACAGTCTGAGAAAAATATCCACAATGAATAGAAACGACAAAGGACCTGTAGAGGGCATACATGAGAAATATCTACAAATCAGTAATAAAAGTACAAACAATACAATCTAAAAAATTTATGAAAGACTTAAACAGCACATATAGCAAGGTACAAGAAATTAAAGAAGGTCAACATCATTAGCCACTAGAAAATGCGAACTAAAACTATTAAGAGATAATACTTCACTTCCACTTGAATATAAAGCTTGGAAAAAATGGCAAAAAATAAAAAAATGAGAGATGGATAATATTAAACATCAGTGAGGATGACAGTAAAAGGATTGATTTCATATTGTGGGTAGAGGAATAAATTGTTGCTGTCATTTGACAAATGTATCAGAGTACTAGCAAGGCCAAATGTATGTATAACCTACATTCCATCAATTATACTCCTGATTATATACTCAACATAAATGGGACTATGTACATTATCTTATATTTATTGGACATGTATCCCATCAAATCTATATACAGTTTTTCCATTTAGTTTCTCCGATTTTCTTAGTCTTACAAAAGGTTCGAATGATAAATAGGTGGCAGGGAATAAATACCTATTTATCATTTGAGCACATGACCTTTCTATGCAACACAGCAATCTAAAAGTAAATTTAGGTTTAGAGATAAAATAAAATTCAGAAATATTGTATACCTTTTTCCCTTAGATTAATCTTATTATCTTCTCACTCTTTTCACATACACAGAATCTACAGAATGCTTCCTAGCTTTATGTACTGCTTTCTCAATTATTTCAGGTTTCTAAAAAATCACTTGTGTAATAATGTTGCAAAAGAGAACAGTAAAATAATGTTATTGCCAATGTATGAATATATATGCATGCACATGTACATATTATATATATATTTATATATGTGTATATATACTTTAGGGGAAGTCATACTGAGTAGAATAACAATTAAATGAAATGTGTATCATATCTCAGTAGAGGCATTTACAAATCTTATTAGATTTCTTATTTTATGTCAAGGTCTTAAAATACATTAGCATTACATCAAAATAGTCTTGAAATGACCTAACATACCTTAGTCTTACTTCATACATTTAGTCTTGAAAAGAACCATCCTGAACCCCGTTAGCTCTCTAACATACTAGACCAGGTTAAAAATAACATGATTTATTATTTTCATTTAATTCACAAACCCAACTCTGAAAGGCGCAAATGAAAGCACAAGTCAGAGAGCCCCAACTGTCCTTTATAATTACCTTGGGATCACCAGCTAGAGGAAGAGCAGCAAGGGAGGTGAATATCTTTCTACACGTTTCTCTAAGGAATAGCAGCAGGCTATGTCGAGGGAAGAAGCCATTAGTTCTTTCCATGTATTTTCAAAGAACTTACTCAAAGATGAATGAGATTAACTGAAACTAAATCCAGTAGAATTGAGGGGTGAAATAGTCGAATAGCATATATCTGCCTAAACAAATAGTGGACATTGCAGAGGAAAGCGGCAGAAAATCACAACTCTCTTTCTCAAGTAGGTTTTGTGTGTGAAGTAGGCTCCAACTGGGGCATAGGGAGATTTCAATGCTGAATTAAGTTTCAACTTTTGATTAGTATCTTAGATTTGGAGATTCTAATTTCTGATTTGAGATGACTTTGTGACTTAAAGTAGAATTTTCTGTTACCAAAAAGTTAACATGAAAATCATGAATGTTGGGAATTTTTATTTAGGGTCAGAGAAAGACCTTCTCTTAAGCAAAATTTTAAAGAAATAGTGAGAGATAAAAATAAAGTGTGTTTTGATTACGTCATGAGTCATATTAATCCATGTACTAGTCTTACACATGTTGTATCTTAAGCAATTTGCTTTAAATTCAGGAAGTCTAATGAGCCAGAGCTGAACTAACAGCAAGTATATGCATTGACAAACACCAGATTTTCCAGGCAACACAAGCTGCGAGTTTAACTTTTAGAACCATTTGTAATGATATGGAATAATCTTGCAATGGCAATTCAGCATCATGAATGAAGATTTTCAGCCTTTCATTAGAGTTCTTTCTTGGGAGTTCTAGCTCTGCCACACAGTAGTTGTGTTACGTGGAACATCCTATACATTCCATAGGCCTGCAAAATGAATGGCTGGTCTGGGTGATTCTTAATATCGACAGGATGCCATTACGTAGAATTATCAAAGGATATTGGTAGCTAAATGGATTGTACATTCCTGTTTCTGTCCACTTACTTATAATGTAATTTTAGCAATTTGTTTACTTTCTCTAAACCTCTTTGTCGTATACTAAAATGACTGTCCTGCATTCCTATAAAGTATGTGTGGGTTCAAAAAAAAATCATACTGGATACTTTTGAAAACTTTAAAATTATTTGGAAATGTGGGGTTTGATAGTAATTTTAAAAGATACTCTAATACAATGTAATATGAACATCGACCCAAAACATTCCCGAGTATTTTCAATGGTGAGGAGGGAATTCTAAGGGTTATCAGACGTACCTGCTCCCACCTTCTTATTCCATTCTTATCTTGAACCATATGCTATTTTTTTTCCTTAACTATGACAGACACAGGTATTCACCAAACTATAGAGGTAACAATTCCAGGTTGTCAAAAATTTATTTCATTTTAAACAAGAGGGGTTTAAGAAGCAAACAACATTTGTTATTATCAGCTTCGCTGCCAAAAAGGAAAAGGATTGCTCTAGATATGACTGTGGTGAGAAATCCTCACATTAAACAAGCTGTCAGTTTATGTAAAAGGGCCTTGAATTCTTATTTTTAGTTAACGCTCATTATTTGATTGTCTAAATTTATTCAAATAATTCAGGTGAATGTCTACAAACTATAAAAAAGTTACTAAATATAGTATAAACAAATAAATGATTTGGCATGGACAAAAATATGTCATTGCAGATTGAGATATTGACAGTAAAACTCCATTTTTTCATATATAATTTCCTTTGGGAAATTGATTATTTTATAAATTCAGAATACCTATAATGGATTTATTACTACACATATGTTTACATACCTCTGAGTGTTTCTATACAGTAGAAATTTCAGTCAATTTGGAAATCTACACATTAGGTCTGCAAAATTTTGACACAACTGAAACTTTTAAATCTTGTGTCTGTGGCTTTGAATTCTTTTAGTCATTAGTTATAATATCTCCCATTGTATTTATCCCTCTATAGCTTCTATATAAAAAGAGATAAGCAAATTTTTATGTCATAGATCATCTTTCTCAGAATGTTTTGGTTATTATCATGCCCAGCTTATTAAAGAATTTCAGTGGGTGATGATAATAATATGTAGTCACTGATTTTTTTCAATTATTCTGGAGCGTGTGTTGGCATTACACTATTACTAGACTAATAGTTTGTTCAGCACTCCCAACATTTTATTATACAATACTAAATTATTTTTGGTTTTCTAGTTTTTAGATCCTCTGCCCTGGCTTTTCTTATGGCTTGCTTGCTTAGTTCTCAGTGAAGGACTTGAATCACATGCTAGAGAGGAGAGAGTCAGCAGAGCTACAGCTTCTCTCCCCCCCTTTCACTCAAGCTGGCCCTCCATGCTGAGAGCACCACTGTGCTTGCTTCTTCTCTGTTTCCCTCTACTGGTTAAATTTCTGGGTATAGTTTGAATTGACACCAGATGAAACAAAGTACATAATGACTCCCTGCCTCACAGAACTTTCCTCTTAAAGAACAAGATACATAGCTGACATTCCCAATTTTCTAAAAAGTTATTGTATTAGGGTAGTAGGGCTGCCATAAAAATACCACAGACAGCATGGTTTAAACAATAGAAATTTATTCTCTCACTAGTCTGGAGGCTAAACATCAGAGACTAAGTTGTTGGCAGGGTTAATTTATTCAGAGCCTTCTTTCCTTGGCTTGTGGATGGCTGCCTTCTCCCTGTGTCTTCTCAGGGTCTGCCTCTCATAGGTGTCTGTGTCCCAGTTTCTTCTTCGTATAAGGGCAGCTGTTATAGTGGATCAGGGCCCACCCTACTGATTTTAACTTAATTACTACTTTGAACACCCTTTCCAAGTATGGTCACATTCTGAGGTACTGGGGGTTAAGATTTCAGCATATAAATGGGGTGAGGATACAATTCAGCAGATAACACTTAAAAATACTCTCCAAACGTCTTTCACTGGAATTTTTATAAAAACATTAGTTATTTTCAAACGTATTTTAAATTTTAGACATTGGCAAGAGACAAATAGCTAGAATGTTTAGGAAAATCGTTTTCTGTATTTTTCACACAAAATCTATTTATTCATTCAGATTCTCAGGAATTACTTTGAACTTTTTATATCCTCACCCAAATAATGGCTGCGAAAGAAGAATTAAATTTCAAGTTGAGTGTTTTTTTTTTCTAGTGAGGATTTGAACTTCTTCCAATGTTAGAGAGCACATGCAATAATAGCAGCGCACAGAAATGCTCTCCACACCATGTTATTTAAGAAGGAAGAGTTTAGAGGTTAAGAGGTTGCATTCCAAACCCAGAAAGAGTACCCCAGAATTTCACCTTCACTACTTTCCAATTTTGTGACGTTAAGAAAGTCAATTGATCTCTGTGAAAATGTTTGATCTGTTTTATTTATTATAAGGAAAAAAAGAAATGATATATTTGTGTGTGTACCCCCCCACACACACACATAAATAAAACAAAATCTCTACAATGACTAATATACATGTCTTAAAATTTTTAGCAATTTTCACAATTGAGATTGAAATCATCTCAGCTAAATAAATTAAAAAAAAAAACTTTTCTCAGTTGTTAAGCTTGGATTCACATTTATCGGAATTTTGGCAGCAAAGAGATCCAGCTCAAGTGATGGAAAATGGTGGCTGCAACATAAGAAACATATTTTCACACATTGTCAATGAGGCTTTAGTGGAGCTGGGATTCAAGTTTCAATTTCCCTAGAATTTTTCTGTTGTTCAGTTAAGGCTAACCTCAATAAATGGTGAATCTATTATAAGCTGGGATAAGTAATTTAAAGGTTACAGAAGTGAATGTACAAACATGAGTCTTGTCCTTGAAGTCTTTCAATCGAGTGAGGGTGGGTGATAATTATGGAAGGCAAAATGCAATTGTTGGACAAATGAGATATGGAAGCTTTAGGAAGTTCAAAGGAGAAGAAAATTAAAACAAAACAAAACAAAACATTTTAGCCACTTGAGTGGCTAAATGCTCAATGATAGAGGTATTATGAAGATATAAACCTTAAAATTGTGTTCAATGGCGTAAGAGGGCAAAGGAAAGGTAAAGAGTTTTGCTTGGATTAATTAGGATGATTGATATGTCAATTAGATCACTTTTTAAAAATATAGTCTATTCATTATATTCTTAAATGAGGAAGAAAAAAATTGAGAGAAATAGTCTGAGTCACAATTAGAAGGCTTTTGGTATTTAGAGAATAGTCATAACAAACTGGCAATTCACACATTATTACTGCAATCCATCCAAGGATATTTCTTTATACATGAAGGTATGATTCTTATGTTTAATGCTATGAATCATATCAGATAGTTCCATAACTTAAAATGGTATTTAGTGTTCTGGTGAAATGTGATGTCATTAAAACATCCTAGATGATAAGCAAATGGAACATTCTGTCTTGGCAAAACCAATGGTATTGGTCAAGGTCAATAAATCACATCTGTTGGGTTTTTGCAAACATAAGAGTGGCACAACATCAGCTGATATCCTGGTGACCATGATATGTCTTAGAATAATGATTATCATAGATTGTAGTTTAGCTGGAGCTGGAGTATATTTGCAGCTGAGCAGCCTATATGACATAGAACTGTCGTATGGCATTGGGGTCTCTAAACTCTTACTGAATGAGTTAAATAGCCACTGGAATTTTCATCTCATTTCTTATACCTCATTTACTTGCATTTTTTCTTTATTATTTGTTTTTCATTAACTGCTTTGCAAATTAACACTGCTGAAAGCCCACTGTCCAGGACAGGATGTTGAGTTCCGGAGATTCTTCTTGGAGTTGACTTAAAGTGGACTATTACTTTAGGAACAGGTGTATCACTTTAGCAGAGGCTGGTACACAACAACAGCTCAATAGGTAAGAACCTAGTATTGTTCTCTGATTAATATTTTCTCTTCTGTCCATGCAGTCCTGCTACTTTTCTTCCTTTATCTATTTTAACAACATTCCATTGGATTCATTTGATGATTTGGATAAAGACACCCCATGAACTACAAAATCTGCAGTGGCAGAAACATGTTTATTTTTTTGTTTATTTTTAATTTTTAATTTTATGTACTTTTTTCAGAGATGAGCTCTCACTATGTTGCCCACCTGGCCTCAAATCCATGGACTCAAGTGATTATCCTGCCTCAGACTCCCAAGTAGCTGGGACTACAGGTGCATACCACCAAGTCCAGCTTATTTTCTAATATTCTATCTTTAGTTCCTAGTATTGTACCTAGCACCTAATAAAAACATTTGCTAGAATAATTTTCTTTCTATTAAAAATATTAATTGATCATCTACGACTGAATGCAGGAAATAATGATCAAAATGAAAGAAGAAAAATGGTAAGGATAATGGTTTCAGAAAAACAGTTAAAAAAAGAAGAGACAGAAAGAAAGAAATTGAAAAAAACAAATGAATAGAAGATAAAAGTAGAAAACAATTTCAGGAATAAATAAAGGAAAAGCTCCTGGCGTGTCCCTCTCTAAGTGATTGACACAGCCAGCACTTCCTCTTAAAAACCAAAACAATAGAGAAGAGTTATTTCAAATTCTGAAATTTAATGAAAAAATATTTTATTCATTTAGTAAATATGTACTGAGAAGTATTCTTTTAAGAGTTAGCTGTATTCTGTAAGGAACAGCCATACCAATATTATCTGTACAGAGATGATATAGCAAAAATACTGAATGTGCTTTAAGCTGTTAGTATATGTCACAGACGAGATTTAATTTTGTCTCTAAAGAGGTACAGAAAACAACACTTTTGAAGATCCAAATAAAAATATCCAGATGAGGAACTTTATTTTTTGTAACAGCATGATCATTTAAAAGCACCAGTCTGAGTCTTCATAGTCTAATAAACTATAGAGCAAGTAAAATATACCCTATCTACAACAGGCATAACATTGTAAATATTCTGTGCCTTGAAACATTTATGATGATTAAGAATATGGGTTAGCATTTAGCTGAATAATGTTTTAAAGCATCAAAATAAAAATTCTTCCATTCTGAACAACATATTTTGGACATTTTAAAATATATTACAACATTAATTCCATCATTTATACATTAGAAACAAGCCCAGATCCTCCTGGTAATACAAGGAATAAAAAATTACAAAGGCACCTTAGACTTTAATTGTTTTCTAGGAGGAAATTTTGCACGAATATGGATAGAAATTGCTCAGCTGTTCTATAAATTTGATTTGGTTTTAGAAGAGATTAATTCATTACATAGTGTCCTCAAAGAAAAGCAAATAAATAAACTTGTAGTCAGTATTCAGCAAATATTTTGATCATTTATGTCTAAAGCTTTTCAGCGTCCAAGAAAATTTGTGTAAAGCGGGAAGTCAGTCTGGATCTGCTGGAACCATGGTGATTTAGATAATGCTGGTTTAAACCTCTAATTTCATATCCTGTGGAAGGAGATATTTATCTGGTCCTAGATAAGTGTAACATTTAATATGAAAGAAGAGACAATATGGAAATAACCATAATACTGGAAAGAATTGAACTAATGTCAGGAGAAAGGCTAAGTATTTTGTAAAAGTATTTGAAAGAGAAGGAATACTTAACATCTATGAGAATCAGGACATAGGTCATAGAAAGGCATAAGGAGATAATGACATTAAACGTGGAAGAGGGAGTGTGAGTAAGGCAGTGTGGCAAGAAAGTATGGGGCAGTTCTGTTTCTGACACTAACAGACATATTGTTACTGGCTCTACCATAAAAAAATGAAAGGACCTGTGATTGGTCCCCTTCTGCAACCAATCAGCAATCAGACTGGTCTTACACCAAGACTTCGTGTAACAGACTTCGTAACTTCACTTCAGCCTCTGATTGGTCACCTTCTGCAACCAATCAGACTGATTGCAGGCCACTACTTCAGTTACATAGGGTGTAAACCAAGTAACCAATGGGAAACCTCTGGAGGGTATTTAAACCCTGGAAAATTCTGTAACCAGCACTCTTGAGCTGCTTGCTCAAGCCTGCTCCCAGTCTGTGGAGTGTACTTTCATTTCAGTAAATCTGTGCTTTCTTTGCTTCGTTCTTATCTTGAAAAAAAAAAAAAAAAAAAGCATAGAAAATAGCTAAGGTAATGGGATTCCCAATTTATTAACTTCCTTCTTTCTTAATAATAAAAATAATGTATTTAATAGCCACTTTCTTTCCTTAAAAGGGCCAAAGTGACAATGTGCAGATGTTCCAAATTGCCATTATTTTATTCAAACTGATAACAACGGAGCTGTCCTCTTGCTCTAGCAAAAGAGAATCATTGCCAAACCTGATGTAGAGGGTTGGGTAATAAGGACATGGTCAACACTAAAGATAACTGTTGCAAAGTAAAACTGCTCAAATTGTCATCAAATACCTCCATCCTCTTCAGTAGGGAAAAGATCCCTACTAACTTTTAGTCGACCACGGTGAAAACAATAAATGTTTCCCAAGTGCATTTTCTTTTCTGTAATATTTGATCATTCCGTGATGTTACCCAAAAATACATTAGACATGCATTATCACTAAAGGGAGATTTAGTATACTGCTCAGTCTGACAATAACCTGGCAAGTTTCATCTATTTGAATCCTACATATTGTTCTTCACATTGTAAAATACAGGAAGAACAGACATGTTCTGTTCTTCTAACTTACAAATGATAAAAGGTTGTCAGTTAGCAAGTAGCTCCTCATCTCAAGGAAAGTGAGAAAATAGTTAAAATAGCCAGCTCTGAGTAACTGGGAGATTTTAGCATGAAGTCAAAGTTTGGACTAGATCACATCTAAGAATCTTTTTCAAAGATTTTCTGCACAGTGCTTCCTAAACATCTTCCAATACCATTTTTTTTCATTCTTATAATTTATAAGAAAAGCAAGCTGGATCCCAGAAACAGAACTATCACCTGCTGATGATACCACTGCATGTGTCCTTCAGCGCAGTTAAACCTCCATTTACTCAACAGCAAAATGAATATAATAACATACGGTGTGGGTCCATTTGTGGGAGTCAAGACACATGGTGTTTTACAAGGCATATTACAAATATTGGGAATTTTTTGTGTAGGCATGTGCCATGTCCATGCAATTTTCAAGCTAGAAAGGATTTGGAAATCTAATGTTATTTCACGAATGAGAACACTACAGCTTAGAAAGGTTGAGTGACTTGTCCCAGGTCACATATGTAGTTAGGGGCAGAATAAGCAATACAATTCAGACTAAATCTTACTTAGCCTTTTGTTATCATATCACAACCAACCCAAATACTTAGGAACAATCAAATCCTTGTGTCTTTTGTCTTCTACTGGGATAGACAGTAGTAAAACATATACCAATCATTCATTGAAATGGGCGAGTTCAGATTTACATCCAAAATCTAATTTTTTTTTTTTTTTTTTTTTTGAGACGGAGTCTCACTCTGTCACCCAGGCTGGAGTGCAGTGGTGCCATCTCGGCTCACTGCCAGCTCCACCTCCCGGGTTCACGCCATTCTCCTGCCTTAACCTCCCGAGTAGCTGGGACTACATGCGCCCGCCACCACGCCTGGCTAATTTTTTGTATTTTTTAGTAGAGACGGGGTTTCACCGTGTTAGCCAGGATGGTCTCGATCTCCTGACCTCATGATCTGCCTGCCTCGGCCTCCCAAAGTGCTGGGATTACAGGCGTGAGCCACTGCACCTGGCCTGATTTGTTATTTTTAATCTTTCCCAAATTGTATTTTCTTTTTTTACAATTTTAGTTTTATTTCAATAGTTTCAGGGGAACATGTGGTGTTTGGTTGCATGGGAGAGTTCTTTAGTGGTGATTTCTGAGATTTTGGTGCCCCCATTACCTGAGCAGTGTACACTGCACCCAGTGTGTAGTCTTTTATCCCTTGCCCCCTTCCCTGCCTTCTCCCTGAGTTCCAAAAGTCCATTATATCATTCTTATGCCTTTGCATCCCCATAGCTTAGCTCCTGCTTGTAAGTGAGAAATACAATGTTTGGTTTTCCATTCCTGAGTTACTTCACCTAGAATAACGGTCTTAAACTCCACCCATTTTGCTGCAAATGCCATTATTTTGTTCTTTTTTATGGCTGAGTAGTATTCCATTGTGTGTGTGTGTGTGTGTGTGTGTGTGTGTGTGTGTGTATACATATATACACACTACATTCTCTTTATCTACTCATTGGTTGATGGACATTTAGGCTGGTTCCATATTTTTGTGATTGTGAATTGTGCTGCTATAAACATGCGTGCACATGTGTCTTTTTCATGTAATGACTTATTTTTCTTCAGGTAGATAACCACTAGTAGGATTACTGAATCAAACTGTAGTTCTACTTTTAGTTTTTTAAGGCATCTCATACTGTTTTTCATAGTGGTTGTACTAGTTTACATTCCCACCAGCAGTGTAAAAGTGTTCCCTTTTCACCACATCCATGCCAACATCTATTATTATTATTATTTAATTATGACCATTCTTGCAGGAGTAAGGTGGTATCTTATTGTGGTTTTGATTTGCATTTCCCTGATCATTAGTTACATTGAGCATTCTATTTTCTAGGGAAGGGAGGTAAGTCAGCATTTATCCACTCCTACTGGTTAATATAATTTAGAACCTTCTCATTTGTATTCCTGTCTGTGTCATATTTAATGAGTCAAAGGCTGCATTTAGGGTACACACAGGGATGAAGCTTATAAAATAAGAGATTGCTATCAGCCTCATAAAAACAAGCCAAAAAAAGTATATTTCTTATATCTTGTTATACCTTTAATTCCAGGAACCTTAGACTTGGTGGCTGTTGAATTAAAAAAGAGATGTTGCAATGACAAAAATAATACACTGACAAAAATAAAAACAATGATAGGAGATATTTTCTGAGACCTATATATTTTGTAATGTTTTTAGTTTCTATATTGATTTAACACCAAGGGAAGATTATACTTACCATTCTTCCCAGTTTACAAATACGTTTTCTACTTCTGAAGGAGGATTCTCCGTGTGGAGTGTAAATGTCACCATTGTTTAAATGCCACCTAGCTTGTTTATGCATTTGGCATTTGGCCACCTAAATGCATGGCAACCAATTACTGCATTTCTCATGGGAAAGGACACAATCAGGAGACGGAAGGAAGACTCGCCTTTTTGTAAAATATGACATTTCGTAAAGCTAATCAATTTACACATGTTTTTCTAGGAGTCTGTCCCATTTTTCACGTTGGACTACTGTTATTATTATTATTTTTTTTTGGCCAACAATTGGTACATGAACTTGTGACCAGTGTTGAGATCTGGCATCTAAGACTGAACATAATTTGTTATGAGTGAAACTTTCTACCCCTGTCTTCCATTATTCTCTTTTCCAAACCAGATGGACAGGCACAGTGGGCAAATTGTTCTTTCCTTTGCAGTTATTTTCACTTATTAAAATAGAACGAATACCAAGGACCAATGACATGTCATGCCTCATTCTAGTATGAGGGATGCAAGAGTTAATAATAAGAGACAATATTCCCGCTGTCACGTAGCTTATGTTCTGGCCAGGCAGTGTCAAATAATAAACAAGTAAACTGACAATTCAACAAAATAATATATGTAAAAAAGAGAGCATTTGGGTGGTAGAAAGAAGTGGTGATCAAGGTAGACTTCTGTGAGGAGATGTGATTTAGGCTGAGACAAGAACAATGGGGAAGGGGGCCGGGCACGGTGGCTTGTGCCTGTAATCCCAGCACTTTGTGAGGGCGAGGTGGGCGGATCACCTGAGGTCAGGGGTTCAGGACCAGCCTGGCCTACATGGTGAAACCCTGTCTCTACTAAAAATACAAAAATTAGCCGGGCTTGGTGGCATGCACCTGTAATCCCAGCTACTTGGGAGGCTGAGGCAGGAGAATCGGTTGAACCCGGGAGGCAGAGGTTACAGTGAGCTGCACCACTGCACACTCCAACCTGGGTGACAGAGTGAGACTCAGTCTAAAAAAAAAAAAAAAGGAACAATGGGGAAGGGAAACAATGTTAGTGTTCTCCATGTGAGAGGGAGGAGTGTTTCAGGAAGTGGAAGCAGCAAGTATAAAGAAGCTGAGAAAGGAATGGTTTTCACATGGTACAGAAGGGAGAACAGTGTGGATGGGACGCAGTAAAGAATGAGGGAGAAGGGTATGACACAATAGTAGAAAAATATTCAGGAGACAAATAATGTGAGTTGTATATTAAGGCAAGGACATAAATCCTACCTCGAAAAAACTTGAAATCTGGTAGTGGGTTTAATTTTAAGTATAGCAAAACACAAAAATTATATTATGGGAATTAGCTAGAGATTGAATCACTACAATTACCCTATTTAAGACATATTTAATTCTTGCAGTTCAACAATTTTTTATGGCTTACTTTGAGCCAGGTCATGTAATAGGCACAGTACTCTATATAAAAGGTAGCAGCATGGTTCCTTCTTTGAAGCACGTACAACCTAGTTGGTATATTACATTGTAAATATCATGGTGGAGAGGAGCCCAGGGACATATGGTTAGACATACCAGACCAGGTGTAATGGGATAGTTTCCAGGAGGAAGTCTTCAATTGACTCTTGAATATGGAAAAGAAGTGAAGGGAATTAAGGTCTGGGTGAATATATAGCTAGATTAATGGTATATGGAATTATAAAGTGGCACAATGCAACTGCACAACTCAGCAATGCTGAATAGAGTGAAAAGCATCGATTTCACTTCTGCTTTGGATGTTCTTCCACCCATCTTCCCAACCCCGAGTTCCATATGTGCATGTGTCTCCACCTATTCTTCCAGGCTCAACTCAAACATTACCTCATCCCTCCATGAAGTATTCCAGATGCCCACAGAAAGAAATGTTGTTCTTTATAGTTAAGACCCAAGTCTAATTTGGGTCTTATCTCTATTTCTACTCTGATGCCCAGGGGATTGCACATAGTAGGTGGTAAAAAAATTACTGAATAAATAAAATAACCTATCAACACAATAATCTCAAAGTTCATTACCAATTTCAGCTTCTATCTCAAAATTGTCTTTACTAGGTTGCTCTCAGTCTCAAAAATGGTTCCCAAATAATTAGGCTACCATAGTTTCTATTTGAAACATATCATTTTCATTGACCCCTTTCAGTTCCTCCAATAGTGGCCCTATTCTTTTTTCTTTCTGGTAATTATGTCCTGGTATCTAGAATCTTAGACATATACTAGATCTTAGAAACCGTCTATTTCAGTGATCTCAAACTTGGTTTCACATTTAAATCATTTTTGTACTCCTTAAAATTATCTGTGACTGAACCCCATGCTCCGGACATTCTCATTGAATTGGTCTGAAGTAGGTCTTAGACACTCAGGTGATTCTAATGTGAAGCCCTGGCTTAAAACCACTGAAATTCATCATATTACATATTTTGAAGCCACTTAATACAAGTGAAGAAAGTATAATCCAAAAAGATAAAGTGACTTGTCTAAGAGTCACAAAAATAATCTAATCATGGCAAAGCTATATCTGGAGCCTAATCCTTTCTTTCTTCACAAATTACCAAGTACAGGAATTCTTAGTCATGCTATCTGAATGCCTCCCCTGGTACATACACACACACACACGCACGCATGCACGCACGCACACACACACACACATTCTTTCTCTGAGAACAAACACAGGTTGGTCTGCAAGCAATGCTTAGTTTTCATTAAGCCTTTCCTAATTGCCTAGGTTTGAGGAACAGCATTTGTTTTCATGACAGAATCGAACTCTATTTCAGAGTTCAGAGACATTCTCACTTATCCAGAATTGATAGCAAAAGGAAGGAATTCCAGAGGTAAGCACAATGGAAAATCTTTACAAAGATAACCTTAAACTGGATTTGTTTTTCTTTCTTGAGACTAGTTGTGAGAATTTAATGAGATAAGGCACACAAAGTATTAATACTTAGTAAAGCTCTTAGGTCATATTCTGTCTCTATCAGTCATGACTTCTATTATCATTATTATAGTAGATTAGTGCTGAATTGGCATCAATGCAGATACTTAACAAACAGAGTAGGGAAGGAAGTCACATACATACGTTGTGCATCTTTCTAACATCATTATATATGAACAGTTTAATTCAAATATTAGTCTTGTGAATTAGGTATTATTGTCCCAAGTTTATACATGAGAAAATTGAAACTCAAACTCAGAGAGACTTAGTAATTTACTGAGTATCATCCAGCTGGTAAGTGATGCAGCTAGGAGTTGAGCCCTTATCTAACTGCTCTCAAAGCATATGTGATTTTTTTGTCCACACCAGATTTTCTCAATTTTTGTTATGACATTTTGCAGAAGGAGTTAGATTAAATGCATGGGTAACTGATCATAAATGGGAAATTAGGACTATTATTCTTGCAATCCTGACATTTTGAAGTTAACAATAAAATAAGTAAATGTTTTTACCTTTCAAATAATGAACATTGATGATATTCCAGTTTAAATATACCACAAACATATGATAGAAACCTACTGTGGAAACCAGGTTGGTCCCATGCTCTCCATATACAATGTCCCTTACTCTCTTTTTGCTTTTGGTCATACTGTTCATACCACTTGTGATTCCTTCTTTCTTCTTATGCATCTCCAAATATCCCTCATTCTTTCAGGACCAACAAAGTCCCACCTTGCCTGTTCTGATCTACTTAAACCTCCCCTTTCTCAGCATTCATATTGCAGGCATGGTTGGAACCATAAAGATTAGCGTTTTCCTTTGTGAGACAGCCTTTGTTCAAAAGTATCAGACACGAGTCAAACTAGCTTACACAAGTAAGAGGAAATAACTAGCAAAACAAAAAGACATATTTGGTAACCCATGGGCACATAATATATCTGGACTTTATGAGGGATTCAAACCAAAATGAGAAAACTTTTTTCTCTCACCCTCTCTCTCTCTACATCTGTTCCTTGTCTTCTCTCTTTACACGTGTTTTTCTGTGCCACATTATGGCTGAACGATCTAAATGTTACATGTCCTTTTAGGTCAAGTGCAGAGTAAAGACTCCTATAATTCAAATTTTGTGGGAAAGAGACTCTTATTATTCTAGCTTTGCTCATTCAAACTGAGATATAATCACAGCTTCAGTGGAGTTGGGGGTGATCTAATTTACTTCGCCATTTAATAAACTGCCCTGGATCCTTCTCTCCTTCTAAATATATAATAAATAGTATTAAAGTTGCAGAAAACTGTAAAGATCCCTATAGAAAAGATAGTGAGTTTTATCTCTTTTGTGCTCTTCACAATGCAGGTACTCAACATCCCATGGATGATTAATTTATCAACTGATAGGGGTAAGACAAAGAACACTATTGAGACATCTTGTGTTTCAATAAGTGAGAGGGTAGGAGAATAGGTGTTTAGCACCCTACAACCTTGCTAGAATGAAGACACTGCCAAGCCTACACTGAAGGAGCAAGAGAGATGCATTGGAATAACCAGGCTTAAACACAACAAAATGAGACAGAGTGGGCAGGAACTGGGCTAATGTGATCTCACTGCATGAGGAAACAGTCACTTAAAGTTATCATAAGACACTTCGGATAAACATAAAAACATGATCTTTATGTTTTATCCCCAGCTCAGGATGAACAGACTGGAGAAAGAGCATGGATTAGCTTCAGCATCTGTAGGAAATCAAATCTTTGGAGGACCGGACTACATAGGGTGATGCTATGGCCTAAGACACTTTTTTCAGCCCATTGTCTATTTTTCCAGCAGGCCTTTCTTTCTGCAACAGAGCAAAAAATTCCTTAGCTATGATCAATGTCTATTTTGGACAAAGGCTCTGAGAATGGCAATTACATCTTACTACAAATGAAAGCCTCTGTGTGGATCTCCCTAGGAAGTTAGGAATCTTTTACTCGTCTCTATAGAAAGTATTACTTTTATGTCAGTGTGTATTTCTCATAGTGACTAGTACATGCCTGAGCATATAGGGATCTTTACACAAAGTACACTCATTGAAGGACAAATGAACTCTGTAGGCTCAGCTAGGTTCAGGTGACCAGTCACTGTCTAGTGAATAAGGGGGTAAAAATGGAAGACTATGGATGACAAAATCAAACATTTATGTGATGTGAATACTTTCTTCCTTATCAAAAGACTGCCAACATTCAGCAGGCAAGAATAAAAGAACTCTTAAAGTGATGGGGCCTTCTTTTTGGCCAAGAACTAAGACTATCTAAGAAACCAAAACACCTGTGCAAATTTGGGTACATTAGCCTACATCTTCTGTGCCTTCGGGCAAAATAATAATTTTTACCTGTCCTACTGCCAAGAAAGACAGATTTTTAAAAATGTAGGAAATAGACTATGATATCTGATTCAAATCTGACCATGTCCAAAACAAGCCACATAAAATTCATATATAAATCAAATGCATATATCCTTAATCTTGATATGTGATAGATCCATCTCACTTGTAGTTGGCAGAATTCATAGATGGACCCACATTCCTACTCCATTGGATAGTCCTCTTCCCTTCTACAGGTAGAACCTGTGAATATGATAAGATAGTTACTCCTTTGATTAGGTTATGTTATATTTGACAAGTGATGATGGGATAACCACTTCTATTATTATTTTACATGATGTAAGACTTCCTTATAGTAGATTGGAGTGGAATTAAGAAGTCAGAGAGATGCACTCCTGCTGACTGGATGAAAGCAAATAAGTTTGTGTAAACTGCCATGGAGCCATGAGGGAAGGAATGGCGGTCACCTCTAGGAGCTGAGAGCTGCCCTGGCTGACAACTAGCAAGAAAATGAGACTGCAGTAAAATAGCTGCAAAAAAATGAATTTTGCAAAGAAAAAATTTCTGAGATTGGAAGAGGATCCTGAGCCTCAGGTGATAACTGGATCCCCGGACAATGCTTTGATTTCAGCCTGGTGATATTCTGAGTGGAGTACTCAGCTAACATGAACCTGGACTCCTGATCCATGGAAATTGTAAGGTAATAAGTGGGTGTTGTTTAAACTATCACACTTGTGGTAATTTTTACACAGCAATAGAAGACTATCAGACTGTTCAAGTAGTCAGTACACTCATTTACTAATTGAATAAATATTTAGTGGGAATCTACTTCATACTAAATAGCATAATATGAAAAGGAGAGCAAGAGTCAAACGTGACCACCACTACCCCTATGAAAATGACAAAATGTTTCTTAGAAACGCATGTACCTTTAAATAGAGAGATCGTTTCCAGAACTTCTCAGAATATGGTCTTGTTTTTATTAGGCATAAATAAATAGATTCACATAACAAAATAGACTAACTAGAATTGACACCCAGACTTCAAGGTTTTCACAGAATTGAAACTGATTCCTTCATATTGCAACTGTTTGCTTTCCCACCCATTTTTCTCTTTCCTGTCCAAGACAGAAACAAAGACAAAAATTCCAGTTTATGAGAAAAATATTTGTAGGGCAAAGGATTTTCCAAATTTCTGAGATACCTGGACTTGCAAAAGTATCCTTTCTTCTCCCGAAGGTTTTTAGCCCAACCAGGCACAGGTTGAGATACATGGCTGCAAAAACCATCTGTGGAGTCCTTGCTTCAGCCAAACTAAGCTAGGAGAGACAGTGAATGACATATGGATATAGAATACCAAGGGTTGATGAAATTCTTTATAACTTCTCTGACTATAACTCTTGCATAAAACAGCCCCTCCCAGCTACCATCTTTGCCACAACACCTACGCGCACAGAGCCTATTTTCGTTGTTTCACACCTCTTTCATTCCAGATGGCAAAACTGCAAGTATTTTTTCTTATATTAGAACTTTTAAAGTCCAATTTAATTTGTATAGCCTGAAATACAATTTGTCCCTTTGGAAGTTTGTTTTTCTTTAACTCTTTTAGCTTCTGTATTTGGGTAACAAAACTAGAGAGTTGGGGGCAGCAAGAGTGATTAGAAGCATTTTATATTTCTGTGAACTGACCAATGGCCCAAATTGAAAAATGAAAGAGAAAGAGAAATACAAATAAAAGAGGGAGAGGGAAAAAGAGAGATTAAGAGACGCAGAGAAAGGGAGACAGAAAGAGAGGCTCAAGGGATGGGGCTACTTGTATCATTGAACAACTAATGAATATGCAGGAGATTCTATGCTAAACATTTTGACAGATCAATGATAAATCTGACAAACTGTCTATCCTCTAAGCCTTCACATCTAACAAAGGAAAGGTACAAAAATCTAATTAATCACAATTTCCAGCAGGCCATGAAAAGCATTCTAACATAGGTGAAGGGGGCCAAAAAATGAGAGAGGGATTCTGCCTGGCCCTTGTGGGAAGACTGCCTGGTAGCTTAGGAATAAGGAATTGGAATGGATTTTGAAATGGATGGAGACCAAAGAACTTCTTCAAGGCAAATCCTCCCTCTAAGCACACCCCAGGGGCACATCTAGTAAAGACTTCAAGTTTTGTGGTTGTAGCCTTGTCATATACCAAATAAAATATGTTAAATGTTTATTTTCACTAATTATTACTTACTGATACTTAATTATAGTTGTAGTTCTGTCTTAGTCTATGTGTACAGCTATAACAAAATGCCTCCAAAAGGGTAATGTGTAAGTGGGAGAAATTTGTTTCTTAGAGTTCTGGAGCCTGGGAAGTCCAATATCAAGGCACTGGCAGATTTGGTGTTTGTTGAGAGCTCAGTCTCTGTGTTCAGTTTTGCTTGTTGCTGTGTCCTTGCATGAAAGAAGCAGAAGGGCAAAAAGGGTCTAGCTAGCTTTCTTCAGTGCTAATCCCATTCATGAGGGCAGAGACCTTGTAGCCTTATCACCTTCTAAAGGCCTCACCTCTTAATACTGTTGAATTGAGATTAAGTTTCAACATGAATTTTGAATGAGACACAAACACTGAAACCATAGAAGATATAATAGGCTGTTCTTACATTACTATAAAAAATACCTGAGACTGTGTAATTTATAAAGAAAGAAGGTTTAATTGGCTCATGGTGCTGCAGATTTTATAGGAAGCATGGTGGTGGTAAAGCTTTAGAAGGTTACAATCAGGGCAGAAGGTGACGGGGGATCAGATATGTCACATGGTCAGAGCAGGAGCAAGAGAGAGTCTGGTGGGAAGGTGTCACATACTTTCATATGACCAGATCTCATGAGAACTCACTATTGCAGAAACAGCACCATACCATGAGGACTCAAGTCCCAGCCTATGTCTTTCTCACATGATCACAACGTCCCACAATAGGCCATCTGCTGGCTGAGGAGCAATGAGATCCAGTCTGAGTTCCAAAACTGAAGACCTTGAGTCCGATATTTGAGGGCAGGAAGCATCCAGCATGGGAGAAAGATGTAGGCTGCGAGGCTAGGCCAGTCTCTCCACATTTTTCTGCCTGCTTATATTCTAGCTGTACTGGCAGCTGATTAGATTTTGCCCACCCAGATTAAGGGTGGATCTGCCTTTCCCAGCCAACTGACTCAAATGTTAGTCTTCTTTGGCAACACTATCACAGACACACCCAGCATCAAAACTTTGTATCCTTCAATCCAATCAAGTTGACACTCAGTATTAACCATCATGCTATCTATCTATTGTTAAGATATCTAACAGATATCTATATTTCTATAGATGGATACATACGAAGAAATTCACCATGAGGGATTGGCTCACAGGACTGTGGAGGTTGAAAAGTCCCATGATTTGCCATCTACAAGCTGGAAGTCCAGGAAAGCTAGCAGTGTAGTTCTAGTTTGAGTCTAAAGGCCCAATACCTGGGAGTATCAATCTCTTAGGAAAGGAGAAAATGAGTGTTCCAGCTCAAGCAGAAAGAATAAATTCACTCTTCATCCACCTTTTCATTCCATTCAGACCCTCAGTTGATTGGATGATGCCTGTACACATTGGTGAGACATCTCTTATTTGTCTTATTTGTTATCCTTACTGTTAGACCCTGACTTTCCTAACTTTATTGCCTTTCCCCCACCATGTGAATTCAAGTGTTCTGTCTTTACACAGTCTACTGATTCAAATGCTAATATCTTCCAGAAACAACCATATGGATACATCCAGAAATAATGTTTTACCAGCTATGTGAGCATTCCTTAGCCCAGTAAAGTCGACACATAAAATTAACCCTCAGAGTTGGCATGATATTTTATCCTTATTCTTAAACCATTTTATGAGTAAGCAATATGATTGTAAAATGATGAGGCTATTTTTTCCCTGTAGATACAAATATTATAGTTAATAGTATAAATAAGTGTTTTCCCTTGTAGAAGAAATTATTTAATCTCTCCTCATTGTTATGACATATACATTATAATAGATTCCCTGCCATAGAAATATTAGGGTTAATATAGGTAAAGTACCTATATTAATACTGATATTAAAGAACTGTCAATATATTATAGCTATAATTATTAAATATCAACACAATGTGAAGCATACTTGAGTTGAGGGACAGTTGCATATATTTTAAGGTAGATGTCTTAAAATGAAACAACTAAGATATATTTTTATTTTTCATAAATGATTCTTTTTTCCGTTCTCCAACTACTTAATTCACAACATGCAGTTATCCTTCCTGTTAGACTCAAACTTTCTAAAATTCAAGCTTAAAATATCTGACTTTCCTAACTTTATTGCCTTCCCCCACCATGTGAATTCCAGTGTTCTCTCTAAAGAATAGATCCTGCTCTCTCTGTTGAGTAAATGTAGCTTATAAAATTAACTACAAGATTGCAAGCTGCTGGCTGGGCATGGTGGCTCATGCCTCTAATCTCAGCACTTCGAGAGTCCAATGTGGGAGGATCACTTGAGCTCAGGAGTTTGAGACCAGCCTGGGCAACATGGCAAAACCTCATCTCTACAAAAAATACAAAAATTAGCAAGGTATGGTGGTGTACACTTGTAGTCCCAGCTACTAGGAAGGCTGAGATGGGAGGATGGTTTCACCTGGGACAGGGAGATTACAGCGAGCAGAGATCTCCCCACTGCACTCTAGCCTGGGAGGCAGTCAGACCACGTCTCAAAAACAAAACAAAACCAACTAACCAACCAACCAACCAACCAACCAACCAACCAACCAACCAACCAACCAACGAAAACATTGTAGTCTGCTGTGGTTTGGAGAATTGTTCCCCAGAGACTCTATTGAAATTTGATACTAATGTTGGAAATGGGAGCCTAATGGGAGGTGTTTGGGTCATAGGGATGGGCCCCACATGGATAGATTAATGCCTGCCCTCAGGGAAGATGAATGAGTTCTTGCTCTATTAGTTCCCCACAAAGCTGGTTTTTTAGAAAACCTGGAACCACCCCGCTCCTTCTCTTGCTCCTCTCTTGTCATGCGATTCCTGCATGTGCTGGCTCCCCTTTACTTTCTGCCATGAGTGGAAGCAGCCTGAGGCTTTCACCAGATTCCCAATCTTTCAGCCAGTGGAATCATGAGCCAAATAAACCTTTTTTCTTTATAAGTTACCCCTCCTCAGGTATTCCTTTATAGCAACACACATAGACTAGGACACAGTTCTTGCCTCAAAAATAAAGCTCAGATGTGGCATATAGCCTTTATCTCTTTCAGTAATATTAGGTCTCCTGCATCCATCAAAGTATTCGATGGATTGTAAACTGCACTCCTCTAAGTGGAGGAGACATGACCCCTTTATATGTACTGGCCACTTGTTGAGGTATCATTCTTGAGGACTGCATGAGTGGTGACATACAGAGGACACAGGGGCTACTTTGATCAATGGAAAGAGTAATTTTAGGGTTTTAAGCAGTAGCAAATAAATAAATCCACTTCAGCCTACTTTAAATGCTGAGACCATGGTAAAAAGCAAAATACAGCTTGAAATCTTGTCCAGAAGGGTTTCTGCTGGTTTCTTAATGTAACATCTAATAAAAAATATGTTGTAATATCTATTATATTCAACCCAGGCAACCTTGCCTGTCAGTCAAGCTGATATTCTTTTGCTTACAGTATTTAGAGAAATTAACCTGCCAGTCTTCATTTTTCCTGATGGTTATACCAACATGTCCCATTTTTATCTCAGATCTTATTTGAATTTAAAATCATACTAGTGCCTTCAGAGTCCTTACTTTCAGATTGCTATCTTCTGCGATGAAACCCAGTGTACTAGGGCCCAAGCCGTCAATTCAAATGAAGTCTGACCACCACATTAGAAGGGAAAAAATAACACATTTCTACTTCTCTGCCTTGAAATTCTCAAATTAGGAAGCTCAAGCTCAAAAATGATTTCAGGCTTAACAATGATCTCATTGCTGCTGAGTCAGGAGGGAAGAGGCTTGAGAACTGTGTCCTAAGATGACAGCAAATGGCTAAAAGGTGAGGAGAAATCTTCCCATCTATGAAGCTGTTAAGTACAACAACTCAGCCAGCCAGGTGATTACCCCCAAGCCTGAACCACTGAGGATGTCCCTGAAGGTGGCATTGGGTTAGATTTCTTACCATTTTAGAAACCTAAGCTACATCATGTGGGAGCTTTGGAGGTTCAGGACCTCAGACTGTAGTCACGTTAATGAGATTCACTAGCTAAAGCAACAGCAATGAAGAAACACTGGTCACTGGCCTCCATTTTCCTCCTCAACTTAAATCCAGCCTAACTCTAGGCTAAATCACCCAGTAGGCAAGTTTGACACTAAGGTCTGCCTATGCCCGTTTTGGGTAACACTACTTTTGCTGTTTATTTACACTACCTCTTAGCATTCTCACGTTACTTTCCATCACTCCAAACCCCCAGGCTATATCTAATTTTCACCCTACTTAGCAATGTTATTTAAGCCATGACCACTCATTTGCACATTTATATCAGCAAAATTTACATTTCTTCACTGCTCTTAGGAGGTGTGAAAACTATCAGTCACTCAACAATACATGGGAATCAATGTAATCAGCTAACAGAGCAGCAGAGCAGCAGCTTTCCATATTTATTCTGACCCAGCAGCATTAGCAACCCTAGGAAACTTGTCAGAGTTGTGAATTTCCAGGCAACACCTCAGATTTATTGAATCAAAAGGTAAAGTAGGGGGCACATAGTCCTGTAACCTGTGTCTAACAAGTCTTCTGGGTGATTCAGACGTACAGGAAAGTTTTTGAACCACTGAGCAAGAATAGCTCAATTTGAATAAAGTGGCCAGATCTGTAATTTACTGAACATCTATTTATTTTTAAATAGAACACTTTTTAACCCAAAATAAAGCTCCTTAGAACATGGCTATCTCTTATTTATGTTTCCATGTCCCAAATGCTACCAGAATGTGTTGAATACAATGAGAAGTTATAAAAAATGCTGACTATAAATGAACCAACAGAATTTCAAATGACAGTGTTAAACTAAATAGAACCTACACTCTTAGGAGACAGGTTGGCCTTGTGGTTAAAAGTAAAGGCTTTCCAATCAAATGGATCTTGGATCAAGTGCCAACTCAACCAATTCCTGGGCATACATTTCTTAGGCAGCTTATTATTTATCTCTAGATGTCAATTTTCTTATCTGTAAAATGTAGATAGCAGATCCTATGCAAAATAGTTGTTGTTTGGGTTTGGTGATGTCTTTTTAGAATGAAAAGATAAACCACAGACTGGGAGAAAAGCATTAGGCATAACTGATAAAGGACTATTATCTAAAATATACAAATAGCACTAAAGACTCAACAATGGAGAATGAACTACCCAATTAAAAAAAAATAAGCCAAAGACCTTAATAGACACTTCATCAAAGAAGACATACAGCTGGCAAATAAGCATATAAAAAGATGTTCCACATTATGTCATCAGAAAAATGCACATTAAAGCAACAAGATACCACTACCTACCTACTAGAATGGCCAAAATCCAGAACACTGACAATATCAAGTGTTGCTGAAGATGTGGGGCAACAGGAGCTCCCACTCATTGCTGGTGGGAAAACAAAGTACAGCCACTGTGGAAGACAGTTTAGTGGCCTCCCACCAAGCTAAACATACTGTTACTATATGATTCAGCAAACTTGCTCTTTGGTATCTTCTCAAACTTATGTCCATACAAAAACATGCACACAGATGTTTACAACTTTATCCGTAATTGCCAAACCATGGAAGCAACCAAGATATCCTTCGGTAGATAAATGGTAAATAAGCTGTGATATATCCAGATAAGGGAAGATTATTCACCAATAAAAAGAAATGAGTATTCAAGCCATGAAAAGACATGGAGGAACTTTAAATAAATTTTGCTAAGTGTAAGAAGTGTAAAAATCCAATTTGAAAACTCTCCATAGTTTTGACATTCTGGAAAAGTCAAAACTACGGAGACAGTAAAAATATCAGTGGTAGCCAAGTGTTGTGGGGAGGGAGAGATGAATAGGTGGAGCACAGAGAGAATATTTAAGGCAGTGAAATTCTACTCTGTACATTATAAGTTTGGATGCATGTTATTAGACATTTGTCCATAACCATAAAATGTATACTACCAAAAGTTACCCCTAGTATAAACTACGGTCTTACGGTGAGAATATTGTGCCAATGTAGGCTCATCAGTTACAACAACTGTCCCACTCTGATGGGGGATATTGACTGATACATGGGGAGTCTGTGGATGTGTGGGGGCAACAGGTATATGGGAGATCTCTGTACTTTTTTCTCAAATTTTTTGTAAGCCAAAAATTGCTGTAAAAAATAAAGTCTATTTTAAAAAGATGAACATTCAATTAGATGATGTTAATGAGGTGCTTTGTACAATTGTGGGCATAGTATAAATATGCTAATAGTTATTATTATTGGTGTTTACCATTTAAAAATATGGTTCTGAGGTTTGTTTTAATGAGTTAAAATATCCCATAAGGAATATTTATTTGTATTCCAGAAAGCTGCTAGAAAAATAAAATTCTTAACATTTAATTCTCAATGCTCATTCTATTTCTGTTAATTAACAGTCACTTGTTCAAAGTTGATTAGAATAAGAGCACATAGGCCACATCTAACTAGAACTCCAGTGGGTTTACTTTATTATCTATGTCAAAAACCCACCTAGAAGTAATCCTAGAAATGCATTTTCTTTCTTTCTCAGAGTTTCTTAGATTATATCACAGAACACATCATTGACCAGGAAGCTTATGACTCTTAAGTTACTGTTGTCAAGGCCATCTCATTACATGTACATACAGAGATCCGTAAATTCAATAGACAAATTTACTTTTCAGATTTGTTAATATATTGTTGTCTCTCGGTGTCAGTGGGAAGTTGGTTCCAGTACCCCTGAGGATAAGAAAACCCTTGGACGCTAACTTCCCTTATATAAAATGGTGATATTTGCATATAATCTGCATGCATTCTACTGTAGAATTTAAATCATCTCTAGACTACTTATAATAGCTAGTAAAATGTAACCACCATTTAAATAGCATTTACATTTTTATATTTGTTATTTTTTATTGTTATATCCTTATTTTGGGAGAGTTTCTTTTGTATATTCTTAATCTGCAGTTGGTTGAATCTGCAGACGCAAAAAAACCCTCAGATATGGAGGGCCAACTATAATAGTCTCAGATCCCTTCACTGGGGAAAACAGTTTACTAAAACATCTGTTACTACAGCAGGCTTGCAATTTTGCAAACAAACATCTGTCTATTCTGCACAGACACACAGAGTGCGTGAAGCCAGGAGGGAAACACTGGATCTGGTTGGTGTAAATTGTCACAAAAACGAAGTGTTGTCTCTTGGTGAGTTCTGTGTGGATGTATACACAGCTGCTCCATTACCGTGAGCAATCAACCACTGAGAAGGTTCACTGCGTTTACTGTGTGAGAGAAGGAAGCCTGGCCTCAACTCAGTGTTGTCACTATGGGTGACTTGGGAGATTTCCATTTGTATCACCCCAAGCTTTATTAGCTACATCCCCAGACATTTCAAGTAAATACACAACAACAACAATTCTGAATAGTCAAATGCAGCTAAAAAACAACTACTGTAGCCCCGTTCACACGTCTAGCAGATGCTGTCTCTAATAAAAAATATGTGAATTATCAAAATAGCTAGAATTAGACCATGAAGAAAAGGCAAGCGATTTTTCTATTTGTCCTGCTTCAAGAAAATGATAAAAAGACTAAATAATTGATTTTTATGTTAAATGAATGCTCGTTACAGGCTATTTTACAATAGTCCAATTTTGGCCCACCAGTGATAATGTTTTAAATGTATGTATTTCTAAATTGTTTATCTTCTGTTACTTTATACCTTATTTTGCATATGATCTGATTTCAGAAAGAAGGCTGTTTTCCCTTTATTTTGAAATTGGAAGTGGGGGTAAAGGGATTATTCAGTAAACCAGATTATATTCAGAGTGTAGTCCTTCTCATATTCCAGCTAATCACAAAACGCATTAAACTTAAATGCACATCGTAAGAGTGAAAGCCAGACTAAAGTGGTATATTTTCATTTCAATTCCACTTGTTATTTTTATAGTATTACTATAATAGAAACTGTTTAATTTTGCCATTATAGAAAGAAGTTCACTCGAGTAAGTGTGGCTTGAAATCAAGAATATCAAACATTATTTTTTTTCTAAGTACCCAGATGTAGGTGGCATTCCATTCAGGAAGCTCAGTGTATTAGGCAAAGCATAGACATGTAAAACTGGGGAGAAAGGAGCTCTGGAAAGAGCACTGACCTTGACCCTAAGCTCTGTTACTGAAGAGGTGCATGACCCTGAACAAGTCATATCACCCCCACAATAACGTGTCATGAGTGGCACCTTGCTGTAAACTATTCAATGTTGCCATGCCTTTGCACAAGCTCTTCCCTTTGCAAGAATATCATTCCTTCCTCCTCCCTAATTTCCAGTTAGTATGTTCTTTTACTTTCCTCAAGTTTTTGCCCAAGCAATGCCTCATTAGATTTTCTTTGGCTCTTTTTACATAGAGCTGGCTGTAAATGTTTTAAATATAAATATTATATACATCAATATATTGAAGCACAAATTCTAATATTGTGCATGTAAAATATTACGGTGATAATAGGGTTCCTGAATCACTCTCTATTGTGATTCCTTTTTGTCTACATGTTTCCTGGCCCTGTCAGATATATACGTCTTAAAAACAAAGTGTGCCTTGCTCAACTATATTTTTATATTAGCCAGTATTCACTAGTGTACATTTAGTAAATAATGGATGAATTGTTTCTCAATAAAGTAACATAATGTTGCTGTGCTCTCCACCTCACAGAATGTTGAATTTGTGAAATTATGACAATTAAAATGTCTTCAAACTTTACCAAAGTATACATGTCAAAAATTTTTATAATCTCCCAAAGAGACAAAGAGAATCATAATTGCTCATCAACAGAATACAAATTTCGGTGTTGTGAAACCACTAATGACCAACCTCAAGCTGTTCGTTGGGAAAGGAAAACCAACACTGGATATTGAGACAGAAAAGGAAAATGGATGGCCAGGCTATGTGTGTATGTTTCTTTGTTTTGTTTTGTTTATAATAAGATACAGAGCATATAGAGATGTAAGAAATTGCAATGGAGACATGCTTTGAAACAGAATCAAAATGTTAAGAATACTTAAAAACATTCTTCCACAAGCCTACATTGTATTTGGCAAGTCTGCTTCTGAAATCCAGTGCCTTTTCCTCCTTGAGAGCATCTTGGTTGATTTCTGCAGGGTACATGATCCTTCAGTACTATCCAGGATTATACGAAGCATCAGAAATACCAGAGAACTGGATGTGGCTCATGGAAAGAGCTCAGGGAGAAAGGCCATTATGGCCAGGAGAACACTGAGTCACCCTCTGTTGCTGCTGGTAGATGGTTATTCAGGTTACCACATCTTTAATTCTGAATTTATTGCAGAATTTATTTATGATTATTCGGATAACATGGAAGCAAGCACTGACTTTCTTTGATAGACTTGAGGAGGAATACAATGTATCCCAACTAGAGTGGCTGGAACATTTTCCCCTTGCTGTTAAAACTCCTGCTGGGGTGGGGATAGGGAAAGAGGAATGCAGGATACCTACCAACTGAGTATATTCATATTCATCTTTCTCTCCCGCTAGTCTAAATATAATAAACTCCATGAAACACCTCTCATCTAGCATGAAGCCTAACACCCTAACACATAACTGGTAATTAACAAATGTTTGTTTAATAAAAATGATTAAGTGGATAGATTCTTTTTTTTTCTTTTTCTTTTTTGAGACAGGGATCTGCTCCATCGCCCAGGCTGTACTGTAGTGATGCAGTCTCAGATCTCTGCAACCTCTGTCCCCCAGGGTCAAGGGATCCTTCCACCTCAGCCTCCTGGGTAGCTGGGACTACAGGCACGTGCCACAAAGCCTGGCTAATTTTTGTATTTTTCATAGAGATGGGGTTTCACCATGTTGCCCAGGCTGGTCTGGAACTCCTAGACTCAAGTTCTCTATTCACCTCGGCCTCCCCATGTGCTGAGATTACAAACGTTAGCCACCGTGCCTGGTGTAAGTGGATATTCTTAGTAGTGACATACTCAGAGATATTGGTGCCTCAAGTCTACTCAATGAAGAGAATGCTACAAGTGTGAAGAAACAGGGAGTTTAAAAGCTTAGTTATGCAACGTTAGCTCAGGTATTCATCTCCCCACAGAAAGAGCATTCAGGGGATGCGTTTCTACCTTGAAGCATAAGAGTGGGGCAGATATGGATATGTCTGTACCTCGATTCCAGTTTTACTCAACATCCTCTAAGAGCCACAGTAGGAGAAGAACCCTAGAGACAAAGAAATGAGAATCCAAGTCAGGCCCTGCCATTGTCAGCTATGTAACCTGGACATACCACTTCGGTTTTCTAGATCCCCCATTTTCTGAAAAAATGGTGAGGAATCTGGCAGGTGACTCTGTGCTTCTAATGAAATTTCTTCCAGATAAACCTGACAGCAAAGGTGAGTGAAGGTCTGAACCCAGGCTCAGACTAACAAGTCAACAAAAACAATCAATGCATTTCTATATTTCAATTTTCTTTATTTTTATTATTATTATTATTTTTTGAGATGGAGTCTCGTTCTGTTGCCAGGCTGGAGTGCAGTGGTGCAATCTCGGCTCACTGCAACCTCTGCCTCCCAGATTCAAGCAATTCTCCTGCCTCAGCCTCCTGAGTAGCTGGGATTATAGGCACATGCCACCATGCCTGGCTAATTTTTGTATTTTTACTAAAGAAAGGGTTTCACCATGTTGCTCAGGCTGGTCTTGAACTCCTGACCTCGTGATCCACCCGCCTCGGCCTCCCAAAATGCTGGGATTACAGGCATGATCCACCACACCTGGCCTCAATTTTCTTTTTTGAGATTCAAGCACATCCCTCACTGAACTTCAAAATCTGCCTGTGTTTGTTTGAATATAAAACAAGTTTTTGTGTATATAACCTTCTAATGGAAGAAAACACTTTCTGGAAGCTAAGACAGTTGTAGCCTTTGATTTCTAGTAGTGCTTAGTGTCCCACCTCATGCCCTCATGGGTACCACATCTCAGCTGCAAAAGCAAAGAGATATATGGTATCTCTTTTATATCCAAAGTCTAATTTGAAAATAATTTTGAAGATTACTCTCCCTCTTTTCCTCAAACTTACCACAATTTTTTCTTCTGCTATATGATATTCTGTATGATTTCTTCTGCTGTATGATAATCAAAATTTGCCTTTGATTAGTAAACTTAGGAAACAGTAAACTTTAAGGGTAACTGTTAGTAAATCCTTGAATTAATTATGCATCCTTTATTGATTGACTGGATTCACTGCCGCTGAGCTATTCTACTTCTCAGAAAGTCAAACCAAGTTAAATATAAAATGTCACCTTCTTTAAAAATGTGGCATAAATGTCATAATATTTTGTTAATATTCATACCAGCTGGCCCACTTGCTTCTTGATCATAAATTACCAAAATTTCTATAGTTAGAATATTTATTTCCTTGCTCTTATTTTTGGTGTTACTGTTGTCATTGTTTTACTAATCAGTTAAACAGTAAGTAGAACTTTATTCAGGGGTAAACTATTGTGTTTTGTGTTCAAAGAAAATGCCTGGGTTGCCTGGGTTGCTGAGGGTTAATATGTAATAAGGGGCCAGGAGCAGTGGCTCATACCTGTAATCCCAGCAATTTGGGAGGCCAAGGCGGATGGATCACTTGAGGTTGGGAGTTCGAGACCAGACTGGCCAACATGGTGAAACCCCATCTCTACTAAAAATACAAACATTAGCCAGGTGTGGTGGCTCAGGTCTGTAATTCCAGCTACTCAGGTGGCTGAGGCAGGAGAATTGCTTGCAGCCGGGAGGTGGAGGTTGCAGTGAGCCGAGATTGCGTCACTGCACTCCAGCCTCGGTGACAGAGTGGGACTCTGTTCCCCTGCCACCCCCTCAAATGTAATAAGGAGTTCCAAGCTTATTTCACAAGAAGAACACATTCTTCCTCTAAGTTGCCTGCAAAAAAAAAAAAAAAAAAAAAAAAAAAAAAAAGTACCAGCTTTTCTTCTACATGTCCTAAACTGAGTAAAGATCTGCTTCACTGCTAGAGACCGAAAAGAAAGTCTCTATTGGCAGTAGTTTTGGGGAGGTAAATGTCACCAAAAGGTTATCAAGGCCTTTAAATCAGAATGCCATCTTTGACCCTTGGGATAAAAAGGCAAAAACTTCAGCCTTACAAGGTGAAATATTAGCAATTATTTGCATCCAGGATACATGCCCAACTTTGAAAGACTCGCCCAAGAATATGTCCCTAAGCCATTACAGATGACAATTCATGTTGTGAAAAGAATTTTCCAGCATTCAGAACAACAACTCATCAGCAAGTCATCTTCAGGGAAACAATTAAAACTAATAATAGAATTTAATCTGAATGGAGAAAATGGTGTCATTACCATTGCACCTGACAATTTCTTTATGTTTAACAATCCATATTATTGTTAATCCACTTTGAAACAGATATCTAAAGGTAATTTGTAACAATATAAGCCAAACACATAGCTTATTGCTGACCTAGTAGTTGCAATTACATAAATAAAGCTTTTCTTGCTGTACAGAAACATTTCTTGGTATCAACATATTATATGATTCAAAAATATCTTCAGTCTGAGCCAAATGAAGTAGAAAAGAGAGAGTTAAATCACTTATTGAAGGCCCTCTAACTGCTGAGAACACTGCTCAAATATGATCAGAAATGACATTTGATGATCTTATCCTTTGCAAGATCAAGATTTTAATTACATACAGTTCTGGTTCAGAATCGAGGAATTTATATAAAAAGTTATCAAAAACGAAGGGCTATGGCTATTTGTTGGGTATAATAAACTGTAACTCATACTTTAATAACTTGTTAAACTTATTCTGATGTGACACCATATCAGAAGTTATATATATGTGTGTGTGTGTGTGTGTGTGTGTGTGTGTGTAAAACTCAATGCCACGAATCATGAGGGAAATGCAAACCAAAAATACAAGATACCACCTTACGTCTGTCAAGTTGACTATTATAGAAAAAGTAAAATAAAAAGACAAGAAGTGTTGACAGGAATGTGGAAAAATTGGAACCCGTGCACACCACTGGTCTATGTCTTAGTCAGTTTTGTGTTCCTGTGACAGAATACCAATGACTGAGTAATTTATACACAGCAGGCATTTATTTGGATGTTCTGGAGACTGGAAAACTCCAAGAGCGTAGCACTGACATCTAGCCAGGGTCTGTGTGCTGCATCATTTCATGGGAGAAAGTAGAAGGGCAAGAGACTGTGACAGCAAAAGAGCACAGGGAAGGCTGAACTCACTTTTATAAGAAAGCTACTCTCACAGTAACTAATCCACTCCCACAAGGTGAACACTAATTAATCACCTCTTATTAAGCCAATCTCCTAGTACTGTTGGAGATTTGGTTTCTGGCACATGAAATTTGGGGACACATTCCAATTATACCAGTGGGAATGCAAAAGGGTACAGCCACTATGGAATACAATATGATGGTTTATTAAAAATTAAAAGAACTGTCATATGAATCAGCAATCCTGCTACTAGGTATTTATCCAAAATAATTGAAATCAGGATCTCAAACAGATATTAGCACTCCTATATTCATTGCACACTATTCACAATAGCCTATGGAAACAACCTAAATATCTATTGATATGTGAATGGATAAGAAAATTATGATATCCACAAACAGTGGGATACTATTTAGCATTAATAAAGGATGTTTTGTAATGTGACAATGTGAATGAACCTTGAGGGCATTATGGTAAGGAAAATTAAAAATGTCACAGAAAGACAAATGCTGCATGATTCCACTTACATAAGGTATCTAAAATAGTTGAATTTATAGAATCAAAAAGTGGAATGGTATTTACAAGAGGCTGGAGAGAGGGAGATATGAGGAGTTACTTATCAACTGACATAAAGCTTCAGTCAAGCAAAATGAATAAGCTCTAGAGATCTGCTGTGTAACACTGCACCTTTCATCAACGATGTATGAGAAGCTTATAGATTTGTTGAGGATAGATCACCTGTTAACTGTCTTTAACACAGTAAAATACAATTAAAAAAAAAACTTGCTGTGCCAAGATGCCTTAAGAAAGAGATAAATATTTGGCTTTTATTGGTACTAGTGGTAATGGTAATTGAAGAAATGAAAAGCAAGAAAATGTTCACAAATTATTCACTCATTTTTGAGGGTGAGATCAGAAGGCAAAGCCTCAAGTCTTCTGTAGTGGACATTTAATGAAGGCTGCAAAATAATTGCTTTGGTAAGTGTATTGTTTTTATGTTTTAAATGTTATATATAAGCATATATCATGTATATTATATAAAATATAATTATAGGTAGATACAGTATGTGGACAACTTCAAAATCAGAAAAAATGAACACCCCATGTGACCAACATTCAAATCAATTAACACATCAACATTTTAAAAATTGCTACTCTCTTAAAGATAACCACTATTCTTTCTTGAAACAGCATAGATTAGTTGTGCCTGTTTGTTTTTTACTGAATATAAACAGAATGTTATAATATGTACCATTATGTTGGCTTCCTTTAATCAACATCGTGTTTGTCAGATTCATCTCTTTTTGCATACATTCCTAGATTGTTCATTCTCAGTACTGTATTGTTTGCTACTGAGTGAATATGCCATATTTTATTTATACATTCAAATTTTTATAGAGTTTCGAGTAGTTTGCTCAAGTTATCTTTAAATGATTTGGCACCAAATAGTTATAATTCTCATGTTATAAATTTGTTATTCAAAATACAAAATAATATATGTTATATACTAAAATATGTCTAGAAATAACCTGTAGCAGGTTTACTACACACCTCTTGTGAGCCTTGGATCATTTTTATATACCTTTGTTCTATTCTTTATTTTAAAACTTTTCTAGCAACATATTTTGGTAAATTATTTGGGGCAAAATAACTCATAAAATGGGTCAATCTCATCATGTTTTATTGGACTCTATTAATTATTTAAAAATGTACTAAGCAAGATTTTAACATAGGCGTAGAACAATTTTTTTTTCTCTGAACTGCATCCCAAAGGTGAAAAAAGGAGGTTAGTAAACAATAATGACTATTTGCTGACCTATGTGTGTGAAACTTACTAATTAGTTTGACTTCACCCTAGGGGATAACAGAGAAGATCATTAATCCTCAGATCCCCTGGCAGAATGTATTACAATCACAAAATCCTATAGGGTTGAGAGATGTGCTCTCATATTGACATATTCACATATTAATGGTGCAATCTTCATAATGTAACATACAGAGCACAATTTTTAAAAAATTAAGTAATAGCATGTTTACTTATTTGCAGGTTTCCAAAATTCTCATATTTGTCAAGATTCTAGTATACAGTTCCCTGTCTTTTATCATTCTTCATATGTACCTTCTTTCCATCTTTTCATCATTCCCAGATGATTTATTAAGTTTACCGAAGGCCCTAGTTGGCTGGGATGTATCTAAATCTAAACAATTAAAAATAGACAAAAACATACGTGATCTCTTTGACACCCCCTGTAGTACACATGTCCATGCTCAGCTTCTTTATCTTTCTGCTTACTAGTAAGCTCTCCACAGGAATAGGGCAGTTCATGGAATACTGACAGTTTCTAAGCTCTGTGTCTCTCTGCTTCTCTGGCTGAGGGTTTTTCCTAGTAACACAGGGCCTGCTCATCAATGTTCAGAGCATATCTGAAGCAAAGGACATATAACACACTCAGAGACAACCCTCAAATTCAAGTTTCTAACCATCCCAGCAAGATGGAACCCTGGTTAGGTGGTAAGTCACTCATCAATCTGCATAATGTCTTGGCTTTTTCCCCCACTCCTCCTTTATCCACTCCCTTATTGTGTTCTGCTCTCTGAAATTATCTCCTAAATAAATCACTTTATCCAAATATTTTTCTCAGATAGAGCGTTGGGAGAAACTGAACCCAGACAATTTCTTAGGAATTTAAACCCATCTAAAGCCGTATTAATAGACATCAACTGAATTCTAAAACTTCAAAGAGCTGTTATGTTAATATGTCTATTTATAGAGAAGGGTGATTTAAACAGGAATCTTTACTGAAGCATTTATCGGAACCTTAAGTGAATTAAAATGATCCCTGAGGAGGCAGAGATTATTAAAAATCACTTTCCAAATTTACTTGATCAAAGGACTTCTTTAGTTGTGTATTCATTTACCAAGCTGCTGTTTATTGTTAGTGCGTATTTTAGTAAATGATGAAAAAACTTCAAAACTCAGATATTTAAACTATCCAAGCTACTAATGGAAAGGAGAAATGTCAAGGTAGTAGAGATGCTTGCAAAGAGAAAGGTGAAAATCTTCTGTAAAGACATGGGGTTCTTACTGTGCTGTTCTGCAATCAGCTCCTACAAACCAGCCTCGTTCCTCGCTTAGAGAGAACCTTTCTTAATACATTACAGCCCTTAGTATTCTCAATTATGAAGGATGTTGGACTCAAAACCCAACACACTTTACCATTTTATAACTTTGTTATTCATTGACATATTTTTCTGTTGAGATTGAATCTAGCAAGAAGGCTTATCTGAGTTTATCACTAGCCTGTTTATCAAGTAAGGCACTTGCTGCTGCAAAGGACCAACCAAATGATTGTAAACCATAAAGGAATTTACCAGCTCACATAACTACAAAGGCAAAGCTTAAATAGTTTCAGAAATGACTTAAAGCAGGGCTCAGAAAATATCACCAGGACCACTTCATTCCACCTGTCTGCTCATCTTTGTTCTCTTACACTGTTGGTTTTGCTCTCAGGCAGGTATGATCCTTGTCCCAGAATGTGAACAGCTGCTCTGAATCATGTATTTTTAGCTTCATCTTCAGTTTGGAAGAGAGAGATTGTCTTTCTCTCAGAATGACACAAATGCCCAGGGTAAACCTCTGATTGGTTAGATTAGGTTGACTTCCTACACCTGAAGCAATCATTGCACGTGGTGGGGAGGGGAGAAGTACACTAAGTGGTTGGAAGTCATTACAACCAAGTGATGTTACAACAACAAATCTGTACATTAGGATCACCTGCATAGGTTTTAAAACTACTTATGATGGGGCCTACCTTATACTAAGTAAGCCAGTACATCTGTGAGTGGAATTCAAGCATTAGCATATTTTAAAGCTCTTGAGTGATTTCAGTGTCCGTCAAGAATTAAGAACCACTACTTTAGATTTGGGCTGCAATTATTCAAGTTTATACAACTCACCTGGGGAACCTGTCAAAAGGGAGACTTTGACTCAGTAGGCCTGTGCAGGGCTTAGCACACAGCGTTTCTAATAGGTTTCCAGGTGATCTTCCTCATGTGCTTAGTGATCCTTACTTTGAGAAATAAGGCATATGCTATTCAGTGTCTATCCTTACAGCTGTGAGTAAGGTCAATCGTAACTGAGACATACAGCTATGAGTAAAGAAGGTGTGATCCGCCAAGAGTAATGTTAGCTATTTTTTCCAAAGAAGAATTAAAATGATAAAAAATACAGGCTTACTATTCTAAGATAAACAAATATTAACCTCTTTATGATCCCTATATCTTTATTTCATCCTCAGTGTGGGCATACAGTATGGGCTTCTAAGGTCAGATGGTACAGGACGCAACCAGCTTAAGGGTGGGGAGTTCAAATCCAGAAGACAGCTAGACAGTCATATTCTCTCAAGAAGTTAGGGATCCTTCCTTGTCATCAGATGATGACGTGTGGTCTTTCCCTCTGAGTATTTTCCTGAAAACTTTCCCTTTCCTTAGATTTCCCAGGTTGTAAATATCAGCCTCAGGATGATCTCGCAAGATTACCGTGTTCTCTTAAAAATTCAATGGCTGTTACACTCAACTGATCTCTTTCTTTTTTTGTGCTCCCCCCAATACCCAATGCACCTCAAGGTTCACAAATTTTAAATGTAGTTATTAACTCCTGAACTATTGTCTTGGTCTCATTTGTACACAGTAAGACTTAACAAAGTAGCATAAAACATCAAGCATAAACAACCAGAGGCTAAAATAACACCCTGGGCCCTGACTGTATTGTCTAAAAGGTATACCTAAGATCCAGACTGTGTGCCTAAGATTCATGCTTAGTTCACTTGGTATTTCTGGACTTCTGAAATTGACATCAGTTCTAAAGAGTCTACCAAAGGTCCTATAGTAGTGACTCATGTTATTCCTTAGAGACAATTTCGATGAGCCAACATGTTTTCTCAGGTACTAAATCCCAGCTGAGTCCTCAATGTTAAATATTTTACATCTAAACCACAGCTCTGCCTGGCTTCTCTGGAATGTCTTACCCCCAGCTACTCTGATCACATCATAATTATCTGGTGCTCTGTCCTCTCATTACTATATTCTGCTAAGATCTTAGGAAAGAAATGCATCATTAGTAATTAGAGAGGAAACTGAGGCTCAGAGAGTTCAGTCATTCTTTTCAAGTCATACAAGTGGAAATATGGTAAGCTGTGATTTATATCCAGGCCTTTTTAACATACAAAACCTAATGTGTTAACATTTCCGATCAATTTTCCTTTCCTTTTTTTTTTTTTTTTTTTTGAGACAGAGTCTTGTTCTGTCGCCCAGGCTGGAGTACAGTGGTGTGACCTCGGCTCACTGCAAGCTCCGCCTCCTGGGTTCACGCCATTCTCCTGTCTCAGCCTCCCGAGTAGCTGGGACTACAGGCGCTCGTCACCAAGCCCGGATAATTTTTTTTGTATTTTTAAAAGAGACGAGGTTTCACCGTGTTAGCCAGGATGGTCTCGATCTCCTGACCTTGTGATCCGCCCACCTCAGCCTCCCAAAGTGCTGGGATTACAGGCGTGAGCCACCGCACCTGGCCCAATTTTCCTTTCTATAAGGATAGTCATTGCCTTAAATTTTGAATTCCTGGAAAGGAGTACTTGTGTCTCACTCACTCTGGAATCCCCTGCCCCAGGCACAATGTCTGGCCAAAATTGCTGCTAATTAAACATTCGTTAGATCAAAGACCTGGACAGTGAGGTAGGTTAATGTCTACTGAACTCTCTGAGCCTGTTTTCTATCTAGTTATTAATTATGCACTTCTTTCTTAAGACCTTAGTGGAATGTAGTAATGAGAGGACAGAGAACCAAAGAATTATGATCAGAGTAACTGAGAGGAGGGGATTCCAGAGAAACCAGGCATACCTCTGATTTAGACAAAAATATTTTGGTTTTCGAAGGAGATTTTAGATCCCTCTAATTTATACTCAAATTGACAATTTATTTACTGTTTCTATCTTCACAAAGGAAATAGAAGTACAGATGGTCCCAAACTTAATATGGTTCAATGATTCAAAGATATTTCGACTTTATGATGGGTTTATTGGGACATAAACCGATTGTAAGTCGAGGAGGTTATGGTTTCTATTGAATTTGTATCACTTTGGCACCATTGTAAAGTCAAAAAAATTTAAATTGAACCATTGTAAATCAGGAACTGTATGCTGTGTTGCCAGCACTAAATGCATTTTCAACTTACCATGAATTTATCTGGATGTAGCCCTACCGTAAGTCGAGGAGCTTCTGTACTTTTATTTTTGTGGGCAAATTGGACATACATGACCACTTCCTCCCTGTTTCTTTCGAGGGCAAGAAGCTGATAAAAAGATATATAACCAGAACAATTATTGCTGCCTTCCCTGTTCTCCTCTGACTGACTTTATCATGATGTCAGTATCCTACATACTCACTGAATGGGAGAATTTTACTTAACTTACCTCCAGACAGAAGCATTTACTTACTTTAAAAACCCATGGAATCTGTTATATAAGAGTTACTCAAACATAGTTTGAGTCATAATATTGGAAGATGACGCAATGGGAAATGTAAAGTGTTCCAATTCCTTTATATTACTATTTAAAAATGAGATTAAAAATGAGAAGATACTTCTCCATAGACATAAAACAATACATTACTTTTGTTGGTTTGACCACATTGAGATAAAAAATGGTTTTCCTTCTCTACAGTCTATTATCCAGATTGTGAACTTCAGCTTTGGCGAATGTCTGGAGCAGTTAACGTTCTGACACAAAGACACTTCAATCAAATATGAAAGTGGTGTTTTGACCCTTGTGGGAATAATTTTGCTGCAGTTCACACCCTGACTTACTAGTAACTAGCTGTTCATTGGATAATGCCCAGGGTCAAAAGTAAGAATGCATAACAGGATGGGCTATGGGAAATGCATTCTCCTCACGAACCAAAGTTAATGTGGCCTGTGAAAGGAGGTTCAGGTAGCCATTAGGAGTTGTGGTCATACGGACTGAGTTTTGCCACTTGCAAGAATAAATATTATATAATGAAATGGAACTTAACAGCTGAGACACTGATACATACCTTTCAGTTTTTGGGTTTTTTTGTTTGTTTGTTTTGTTTTGTTTTGTTGAGACGGAGTCTTGCTCTGTCGCCCAGGCTGGAGTGCAGTGGCGCAATCTCCGCTCACTACAAGCTCTGCCTCCCGGGTATACGCCATTCTCCTGCCTCAGCCTCCCGCATAGCTGGGACTACAGGCGCTTGCCACCAAGCCCGGCTAATGTTTTTTGTATTTTTTTAGTAGAAATGGGGTTTCACCAAATATAGATCTATGCAATAAATATTTTTTTAAAATAAATAAACCAATAACTGTCAAAGAATAGTAGTTACAACATTGGATCAAAAATTCTGGATTCCATCATCCTAAACATATATTTGTCAAGAATAACTTCTTGCATAGCATTTCATGACAAACATTAAAAGTCATTTATGTTATTGTCTATGCATGTTTGGGGATAAATATCATTAGTGTTTTCCAACGACTTCATATCTCTGAATCCTGAGTCAGACTAGTGAGGAAGAACAAATATTCATTTAACCTACGTTTGATGATAAGAATTGTATTTGAGGACTGGATAATTATTGATCTTATGGACTTTGCCAGCTTCAATACTAAGCAACAAAATAAAAATGTAGGCTCTTATGGATACTTAATACTGTCTAGGTACTGTGCTCCATTCTTCACATATATTATTTCACATAATTCTCATGCTACCCCAGGAACAGGTATAACTATCTTAATTTTAAAGTTGTGGGAATTGAGGCATAGAGAGGTTAAATTATTCAAGGACCTGCTCTGTGACATAACCTAGACTTGATTCCTTGATTTTCTAACACACGGTGCTGCACTATTCTGTTGGTCCCACGTGTCTGAGATTTGCTGACTTTAAGCACACAAATAAATCAATGACACATTAATAGGCATTAATAGGGAGGTTAAGCAGCTGTCATGTCACAGTAGTAGTGACACTGAAATTATGACAGCACATCCATATGAATGACACAGTCATATTTAAAGTGCCAATCTTCCTTGAGCAAAACTTCTGTGAGAAAAATTAAGTTTACGGATACTTATGCAATCAAAGGTTTATATATTTATATATGTTTAACATAAAAAAAACCTTTGAGATCTTTTAATTGAGCCCCTTCCTTTTACAGAGGAGGAAAATGATGTGCAGGGAGGAGAAGTGCTTTGCTCAAAGTCACAAAGCAAGGAAGACTAGGCCTCAAGATGACCTGATTACAATCCTAGTTCCTTTGCCACTCTTCCACGATTACTTAGTCACAGAATCTAGAGACAGTGAGAGGAATAAAAGCATTTTTGAGTAGCATTTTCTGATTTTGATTACATTAGTTAGGGAAAAAATATCAGGGCTATAAAGAGAGTCAGTAGCAAAGCAACTAAAGCCTGAAGTTTGAACAATGTCGGAGAAGCACAGGACAAATATCATTAGCGTGGGCCATCAATAAACTTCTTACTGGTTTTCCTTTTCCCTTAGTCGTGAGTCACATTAGTAAATAGGGGAATATGTCATGAGTTTTGTCTAGGGACTGACAACATTGAAAGCAAATAAAAACCTTGAAATGATTGCCAATTGTTGTGTCAAATATCTCACATTCATGAAGTTGGCATGTAGAGCTTTCTAGTATAGAAATTTTACCATATTCAACTATTCCATTAAGTACTGCAAAGGAACATTGACCTTCCTACAGTAATTTCTAATAGTAATAGTTGGATTTTTTAAAATGAGAAAATCCTTTTATATCCCCTCTGGAAAAGTAGTCAAAAGGGTGATACTACCTCTGTTTGGCAGATGTGGGGATTTTATGGTCAGAGTGTGGAGGTGTCCATGAAGTATCAGGTGCCTTTCACACCTACAGCCTTAAGTCCCAATGCATCCCAAAAGAAACCAACTCTTTTCATATGGTCACAGATGATCACATCAGGGCTCAAGCTCACCACATATGATCAAAGCAGAGAGAGACCAAGGGTCTCTCAGGTGACTAGGAATCAATCCTTGATCAATAGGGTTACTCCATATCTGAGTAGCAGTGTGACATAATCAAAACTTCTTAGTGGAAGGTATACATAATATGTATGCTCAAATATTTCACAGCAGTGAATAAAAGGGGATACACCATTTCTCAATGAAATAGTTGCAATAAAAAAATTTTAAGGCAACACACCCACCATGGACAACAAAATTTGAGTAGTAAATGATGATGAATCTCATGATCCTCTGTCGTATTATTTTTTCTTCAACTGAACTTTGGGCTCAAATACAGTTGCACAAGTCTGTCTTATATTCTAAAACCCACACTAAAAACATCATGGATCTGGTTTATAACCTTAACTTTTCAATTTCCAAATTTACTTGGGTAATTTTTACAATTTCTATGTCTCATCTCCCAATCCTGCCGATGTTCAAGATGTTCATTGCAGTCAGTTTCACCATCATGACTCACATTAACTATTTCACTTCTCTTCACTTGGAAGTATCTCCAATACACTAATGCCAAAATTCACTGTACATTATAAAATCTGTATACTACTTATATTTTGTAGATTTGATACCTTTGACCATTTAATCCTTACAAATTCTATGTTTTGACATTTGTAATCATCTAGATCTTTTACTCCTTGTATAGTATTTCCTATTTGTTTTCCTTCCTCACCTTCTACCTTCCATTTTTTTGCTCATTCTTCATATATATATATGTTTATATATATATGTTTATGTATATTTTATATATATGAAGAATGAACATGTATATATATATATATATATATATGTATGTCATATTCTCATTGTTCTTACTTTACTTTTCTAAGCAACAGCCCTGGCCAATCTTTAATATAACTATGGCTTAGAATATGTATACTATAATGACTCACAAGCTTATCTCAACACCCATGACATTCCTCTAATGAATTACGAACATACTTATTTGGACACCTCACAGTACATATAGTAAGAAGATGACTAGCTGTTCTTTGTTTTGGATGAGTCATTGGATCATTAAATTTGAATGACTAATATGGTTTGGCTGTGTCCTCATCCAAATTTTATCTTGAACTATAATCACCAGGTGTTATGGGAGGGAGCCAGTGAGAGGTAATTGAATCATGGGGATGGTTTCCACCATGCTGTTCTTGTGAAAGTGAGTGAGTTCTCATGAGATCTGATGGTTTTACAAACATCTGGCATTTTCCCTGCTGGCACTTATTCTCTCTCCTGCTGTCTTGTGAAGAGGTGACTTCAGTGATGATTGTAAATTTCCTGAGGCTTCCCCAGCCATGGAGTACTGTGAATCAATTAAACCTCTTCTCCTTATAAATTATCCAGTCTTGGGTATTTCCTTATAGCAATGTGAGAATGGACTAATAATGTAAATTGGTACCAAGGTGGTGGGGCATTTCTGTAAGATACCTGAGAATGTGGAAGCAACTTTGAAACTGGGTAATGGGCAGAGGTTGGAACAGTTTGAATGACTCAGAAGAAGACAGGAAGATGTGGGAAAGTTTGGGACTTCGTAGAGACTTGTTAAATGGCTTTAACCAAAATGCTGATAGTGATGTGGAAAATGAAGTCCAGGCTGAGTTGGTCTCAGATGGAGATGAAAAATTTGTTGGAAACTGGAGTGAAGGTTGAAACTGGCAGCTTTTTGCCCCTACCCTAGAGATCTGTGGAACTTTGAACTTGAAGAGATGATTTATTTAAGGTATCTAGTGGAAGAAATTTCTAAGTAGCAAAACATTCAAGAGGTGACAGAGCATAAAAGTTTGAAAAATTTCCAGCTTGATGATGGGGTAGAAAAGAAAAACCCATTTTCTGGGGAGAAATTCAAGCCAGCTGCAGGAAAGTAGGTAAATAAGGAGGAGCTGAATGCTAATTGCCAAGACAATGGGGAAATGTCTCCAGGACAAGTCAGAGACCTTCTTGGTAGGCCCTCTCATCACAGACCTGGAGACCTAAGAGGGAAAAATGGTTTCCTGGGCTGGGTCCAGGGACCCCTGCTGTGTGCAGGGTTAGGAACTGGTGCCCTGCATCCCAGCTGCTCCAGCCAAGGCTAAAAGGGGCTGAGGTACAGCTCAGGCTGTTGCTTCAGAGGGTGCAAGCCCCACACCTTGGCAGCTTCCATATAGTGTTGAGTCTGTGGGTGAGCAGAAGACAATAATTTAGGTTTGGGAACCTCCACCTAGATTTCAGAAGATGTATAGAAATGCCTGGATATCTAGTCAGAAATCTGCTGCAGGGGCAGAGCCCTCATGGAGAACCTCTGTTAGGGCAGTGCAGAAGGGAAAATGTGGGGTAGGAGCCCCCACACAGAGTCCCCACTGGGGCACTCCCTAGTGGAGCTGTGAGAATAGGGCCACCTTCCTTCAGACCCCAGAATGCTAGATCAACTGACAGCTTGCACTGTGAGCCTGGAAAAGCCACAGACACTCAACATCAGCCGTGAAAGCAGCTGGGAGGGATGATGTATACTGCAAAGCCACAGGGGCAGAGCTGCTCAAGGCTGTGGGAGTGCTCCTCTTGCATCAGCATGAGCTGGATGTGAGACATGGAGTCAACAAAAAAAAAAAATTTTGGAACTTTAAGGTATAATGACTGCCTTATTGGATTTCGGACTTGCATGGGGCCTGTAATCCCTTTGTTTTGGCCAGTTTCTCCCACTTGAGTGTATTTACCCAATGCCTGTACCCCCATTGTATCTAGGAAGTAATTAACTTGCTTTTGACTTTACAGGCTCATAGGCAGAGGGGGCTTGCCTTGTCTCAGGTGAGACTTTGGACTGTGGACTTTTGGGTTAATGCTGAAATGAGTTAAGACTTTGGGGGACTGCTGGAAAGGCATGATTGTGTTTTGAAATGTGAAGACATGATATTTGGGAGGGGCTAGGGGCAGAATGATATGGTTTGGCTGTGTCCTCACCAAAATATCTTGAATTGTAACCCCCATAATCCCCATGTGTTGTGGGAGGGACCCAGTGAGAGGTAACTGAATCATGGGGGTGGTTCCCCTATGCCGTTCTCATGATAGTGAGTGAATTCTCATGAGATCTGTCTTCTGTCATTCCCTGCTCTCACCACGTCTCACTTTGCGTAATTAAGTAGCCTCTGGACTAGGTTCCTGATTGCAGCTTCTCTACCCTTCCAATCACTACTCCAGATTTTGAACAAGTGGTCTTTCAAAAATACAAATTTAATTACTTTGTTACTTTGTTGCTTAATATATATTGGTGCTTTCCATTTTTTACAAAACAAAGTCCTAAGCATTGTATATATATGTGTGTGTGTGTGTTGTGTGTGTGTCTGTGTATACATATATACGTATACACAGACACACACACGTACACACACAAACACATCTGTATAAACACCCACACCAAGATATAGATTACTTACTTCCAGGACTCCATAATCCCCTCTAGGGCCCTGGCCCAGCCAGGATTCTTCCCATTCCAAATTTGAGAAATTGGCCAAAACGAAGGGGCTACAGACCCCAAGAAAGTCTGAAATCCAGCACAGCAGTCAAATCTTAAAGCTCTAAAATGATCTCCTTAGACCCCATGTCTCATATCCAGGTCATGCTGATGCAAGTGGTGGGCTCCCACAGTCTTGGGCAGCTCCACCCATGTGGCTTTGCAAGGTAGAGCCTCCCTCTTGGCTTGGGCCTTCACGGGCTGGTGTTGAGTGTCTGTGGCTTTTCCAGGTGGGCGGTGCAAGCTTTCAGTGGATTTACCATTCTGGGGTCTGGAGGACGGTGGCCCTCTTCTCACAGCTCCACACAGTCCACTGTAGGGACTCTGTGTGGGTTCTGCAACCCCACATTTCCCTGTCACACTGCCCTGGAAGCAGTTCTCCATGAGGGCCCCGCCCCTGCTGAAAACTTTCACTTGGGCATCCAAGCATTTCCATATATTTTCTGAAATCTAGATGGAAGTTCCCAAACCTCAATTCTTGACTTCTGTGCATCCGCAGGCTCAACACCATGTGGAATCTGCCAAGGTTTGGGGCTTGCAGTCTCTGAAACCATGGGCCAAGCTGTACCTTGGTCCCTTTTAGCAACAGGTGGAGCAGCTGGAACGCAGGGCACCAAGTCCCTAGGCTGCACACAGTGTGGAGACACTGGGCCTGGCCCATGAAACCATTCTTTCCTCCTAGGCTTCTGGGTCTGTGATGGGAGGGGCTCCTGTGAAGACCTATGACATGCCCTGGAGACATTTCCCCATTGTCTTGGGGATTAACATTCAGCTCCTTATTACTTAAGCAAAATTCTGCAGCCAGCTTGAATTTCTCCTCAAAAAATGGGTTTTTGTTTTCTACTGCATCATTAGGCTGCAAATTTTCTGAACTTTTATTCTCTGATTCTCTTTTAAAACAGAATGCTTTTAACAGCACTCAAGTCACCTTTTGAATGCTTTGCTACTTAGAAATTTCTTCTGCCAGTTACTGTAAATCATCTCTCTCAAGTTCAAAGTTCCACAAATCTCTAGGGCAGGGGAAAAATACCACAAGTCTCTTTGCTATAACATAACAAGAGTCACCTTTGCTCCACTTCCCAACAAGTTTCTCAACTCCATCTATGAACACCTTAGCCTGGACCTTATTGTCCGTATTGCTATCAGGCTTTTGGTTGAAGCCATTTAACAAGTGTCTAGGAAGTTCGAAACTTTCCCACATTTTCCTGTCTTCTTCTGAGCCTTCCAAACTGTTCCAACCTCTGCCTGCTATCTAGTTTCAAAGTCACTTCCATATTTTCTGGTATCTTTTCAGCAATGTCCTACTCTACTGGTCCCAATTTACTGTATTAGTCTTTTTTCATGCTGCCAATAAAGACATACCCGAGTCTGGGAAGAAAAAGAGGTTTAATTGGACTTACAGTCCCACATGGCTTGGGAGGCCTCAGAGTCATGGCGAGAGGCAAAAGGCACTTCCTTCATGGTGGTGGCAAGAGAAAATGAGAAGATGCAAAAGCAGGAACCCCTGATAAAACCGTCAGATCTAATGAGACTTACTCACTACCACTAGAACAGTATGGGGGAACTGGCCCCATGATTCAAATTATCTCCCACCAAGTCCCTCCCACAACACGTGGGAATAATGGGAGTACAATTCAAGATAAGATTTGGGTGGGGGCACAGAACCGAAGCATATCACAGGTGTGAGCCTCCATGCCTGGCCCTAAGGTCTTTATTAAGAAAAGTTTTTCTTCTGATTTATATTAAAATTAATTAAATCATTATGTATTTATTCACTAGTTTAGATCTTTGACTCTTTTTCATTTGTGTGGTTTTTTTTTTTTTTTTTTTTGAGACAGGTTCTTGCTCTGCCACCCAGGCTGTAGTGCAATGGTGTGATCATGGCTCACTGCAGCCTCAGCCTCCTGGGATCAAGTGATCCTTCTGCCTCGGCCTCCTGAGGAGCTGGGACTACAGGTGCTCGCTGCCATGCTTGGCTAGTGTTTTAATTTTTTTTTTTTTTGGAATGGAGGCCTCACTACATTGCCTAGGCTGATGTCCAACTCCTTGGCTCAAGCAATCTGCCTGCCTCCACCTCCTAACATGCTTGGATTACAGACATGAGCCACTGCCTGATTCTTCTTAAGATCAGCTTTGACTTTTTAGTAATAGCCATTCTGACTGGTATGAGATGGTATCTCATTGTGGTTTTGATTTGCATTTCTCTAATGATCAGTGATATTGAGCTTTTTTTCATATGCTTCTTGGTCACATATACATCTTCTTTAGAGAAGTGTTCATAACCTTTGCCCACTTTGTAATGAGGTTGTTCATTTTTTCTTGTAAATTCAAGTTTTTTGTAGATGATAGATACTAGACCTTTGTCATATGCATATTTTGCAAATTTTTATCCTAATTTTTAGGTTGTCTGTTTATGCTGTTGATAGTTTCTTTGGCTGTGCAGAAGATCGTTAGCTTAATTAGATCTCTTTTGTCAATTTTTGCTTTCATTGCAATTGCTTTTGGTGTCTTTGTCACGTTGCCCATTCTTATGTCCAGAGTGGTATTGCCTAGGTTGTCTTCCATGGTTTTTATTGTTTTGGGTTTTACATTTAAGTCTTTAATCCAGCTCGAGTTGATTTTTGTATATGGTATAAGGAAGGGATCCAGTTTCAATCTTCTGCATATGGATAGCCAGTTATCCCAGCACTGTTTATTGAATAAGAAGAGTCTTTTCTCCATTGTTCATTTTTTTTTTTTTTGGCTTTCTCAAATATCAGATGGTCATAGGTGTCCAGCCTTTTTTCTGGGCTCTCTGTTTTGTTTCTTTGGTCTATGTGTCTGTTTTTGTACTAGTACCATGCTGTTTTGGTAATTAGAGCCTTGTAGTATTGTTTGAAGTTGGGTAATGTGATGCCTCCAGCTTTGTTCTTTTTGCTTAAGATTACCTTGGCTATTCAGGCTCTTTTTTGGTTCTATATGAATTTTAAAATAGTTTTTCTACTTATGTGAAAAATGTCATTGGTAGTTTGATCGAAATAGAAGTGAATCTATAAATTGCTTTGGGCAGTATGGCTATTTTATATAACAGATGTTGGCAAAGTATTGAGAAAAGGAAGCTTATACACTGTTGGTGTGAGTGTAACCACCATTGTGGAAAGCAGTGTGGCAATTCCTCAAAGAGCTAAAAATATAACTACCATTAGAGCCAGCAATCCCATTATTGGGTATATATCCAGAGAAATATAAATCTTTCTCCCATAAAGACCCACGCACATGAATGTTCATTGCAGTATTATTTACAATAGCAAAGACATAGAATGAACCTAAATGCTAATCAGTGAGAGACTAGATAAAGAAAATGTGGTACATATTCACCATGGAATACTATGCAGCCATAAAAAACAACAAGATTATGTCTCTTGTGGGAACATGGATGGAGCCGGAGGCCATTATCCTTAGGAAACTAACACAGGAACAGAAAGCCAGATACCACATATTCTTACTTACAAGTGGGTGCTAAATGATGAGAACTCATAGACACAAAGAAGGCAGCAACAGACGCTAAGACTTCCTTGGGGGTGAAGGGTTGGAGGAGGGAGAGGATCAGAAAAACTATTGGGTACTAGGATTAGTTCCTGGATGACAAAGTAATCAGTACAACAAAACCCTGTGACACAAGTTTAGCTATGTAACAAACCTGCCCATGCACCTCTGAACCTAAAATAAAAGTAAAGAAAAAAAAAAGGATCAAAATTTAAAGCTATTGATGGTTAACAATGTGCCTAGTCAGATTCAAGAGACAGTAGTCTCTTTGTCACAACTTAGCGAAAATACAAATTACCATTCCCATCTGTTGAAACCATAGCTAAAATTGGTTGTTTTTTCACTTAAAATCTTTTCTCAAATCACATCAAAACATGGGTGGCTTGAAGTGGTTAAGGAGGAAAGGTGTTAGGGGGTTTTGCAGAGTGTACATGAACAGAGAATGGATGGATCCAGGTCTTGGGTGATAAGGAGAGAGGTTAATTACTTTAACCACGAAGTGTATAGTCCAAAAGAATTTGCATGATTGCTTCTTTGTCAATAAAAATAAAACAATTACAAACAAAAGCTTCTATTTATCTCAGGGCCATTAACTAATATACTGTATATATTTTATGTGTGTGGTTTTAGAACAAGAATTTGTGTCAGAGTAGAAGACAGAAAGAATAATTAGCACATAAAATTTGTCCTCTGAATATTTTTAGAGAATGAGGTCCCAAAAATGCTTGAGAAGGGCAGGTATATAGAATGGAAAGAGTGTCGAGATTTGGAATCTGAACGGGATTTGAGTTTGGACTTATTATCATTCTGAGCAAACCATTACTCTTTTTTTTTTATACATCAACTAAATTTAATAATAATACACACTATACAGGGTTGTCCTGAGGTTTAAATGAGATGGCGTTTGTGAATGTGCTCAAGAAGCTATGGGTTCCGTTTACATTGGGACCCATAAATTGCATTTATACTTTCATTATATTGAATTACGAAGCCATGGTGGTATTTTTATGAAAGGTTTATGATATTCTAAGAATTTTTTTTTATATTACAGTGAAAAGCCATGGTACTATTGTGGTAGAAACATAGTTATATCCTTAAATAGCAATGCAAGTGTTTTACATATATTGGTGAAGGGGGATCTTCTGTAATGTTCTTAAGGCTGATGTGTATTATAATCATAATCATAATTACCACCATAGCAGGTGGTAGTAGCAGTAGTAGTAGTAGTAAATGGATATTAGAAAAATCATCTTAATCTTTTAGTTTCTAAACAGATAATAATTTAGGAACAACTTTACTTTTTGATTCATGAAATTGATATATAGACACTGCAGAGGTCATATAGGCAAGTTTAGCCTAAGATGTTAACAGTATTATTGCATGTTCCCACAATTTGTTTTTCTTTGTTCAGAGAATCAGAAAGAGAAATTGACTTAGGACCCACTCTCTAAACACCACACTTAAGATTTTCATTCATGAGATTTGGATATTTCTTTATAGTTACAGGTTTTCCTTAGTACTCCCACCCTTCCTTTGTTCTAGTTCCTAATCAATATTATGACAGAAAAGCAGAGAATGTTGCTATTAATATAGCTGATTTCAGCAGAAATTACAGAATCCAGTTTAGAGAATAACTGAGCTAAAGAGAAAAAATATTTTGTGATGTTTTTGTCTTTTTAATTATTGCGTGGCTAAAAATAGGGAATTTCTGCCAACATATCCACTGTGACTTTTTCCATGTGAGTTTTAAATAAATCAGGTGATTGGTCTCTTACTATTGCTCCCGGGAACTTGTTCTGTCATGTAATAGAAGTGACTTTTAGGACTTTTATTTTTGCTATAATATCCCCAGGCTCAATTCTTGAGAAAATTTCCTCTGCACAATTTCACTTTCATAAAGAAATCAATGGGAATAATAATTAAAAAAAGAAACAGAAAAGAACGCACTTGGAAGATGGATTACGGTCAGGGGATCCTGGGGTGTAGGGGATGCAATACTGATAGAGCACATGCCAGGAAAGAAAAGAGCGGGGCAGAGCCAGGTGAGACCAAAAGACAGGACTAGCTGGAGAGAATAATAGCCTCTCCATTTGGACTTGAACCATCAATGAAATCAATGGAAACCCCCCACCTCTTTCTTCCTGGCAACCTCTGAGCTGAAATGAGCCTCCAGATGCTGTTTTAGTTACATCTATGGAGTTAATTCTCATGTTGTTAACTTCAAAATATTTACTTCACTAAAATCACCCATTTTTCTTCAGGTTAACAGGCTTAGCATGTTAAATATCAGCTGTGGGGCAACTGGAGGAGTGGGTAAAACAGCTCTCCTCTGGGTTATAATAAAAGGATTGTTTTCCCATAGACACCCACTCATCCCCACCTCCTGTGCTTATATCTCTGTGACTATCTGATTTGAACATTGGCTTCCTACAGTAGTGGATCTTTGAAAGTAATGACAGAAGGGCAGACCTACAGAACACACACAAAAAATCTCTTATGGAACTAGCTTCTTTTCTACATCTCTCATTTGGGTAGTCAAGAACAGAGTTTCCTGATGAATGTTATAAAGATAAAAGTGTCCGATAAATTTCTTAGGGTACCTTTGGCAAAGGGATCCAAGAACGAGAGAGATTTATAGTATCATTTTACCTCTTCCAGCCCAAATTAGGCATGCTTTAATTCAAATATAACCCTTTCTATATTTTATAAACATATAACTCTGCAATTTCCAGACCCTCCATAAAATTTGAATCCCCTGAGTCACATTGCTTTTGGGACAAAACTCAAAAGTTGTCAGTGTGACACACAGGAGACCGCATGAAGTGGCCCTTGTTTATCACTCCAGCCTTACCTCTGGCCAGTCTTTCCTGCTTTCTGGACACATCAGCCAATGTGGCTTGCTTAAACTGTGTTCTTCCTATGTCCTGCTCCATCTTGTTTTTTACTAACTTTCGGGAGCATTACTTAATTGTTACATTCTCAGAAAAACTTCTGTGGACTAATTTCACCCTCAGACTGTGTCATTTATTTTCAGGTAAGTTCTAATATAATCCAGCGCTATTCCTCTAAAATAGGTACTATACAGACATATATTCACACTAGTCAATATATAAAAATGTTCCTCACTGAAGTGTAGCTCCATGAGGACAGATACTTTATCTATTTTGTTCATAATCATCCGCCTAGCACCTGTTCAATGCCTGTTGCATTATGGACATCTTGCATCCTTTTGTTGAATAAATAACTGTCATGTTGTAGCTTATAATTTAAAAAGTGCTTATGTCTAGCAAGGTGTGACACCTGCTGGAAAAACTGAATAGAAACATTAACAACTACTCATTTTAATATGAGTAAACAAAACTTTTTGGAAATATAAACTAGTTTGCTACCTGCTTAACCCATCAAAGTGATGAATCTCTCAAAGACAAACACACACACACCCTCCACCACACAGCTAAAGCATCCCTACATAGTGATTTCACTCCTCCTCATCATTGTTTCCATTCATGCTGCGTTTTCTCTATTTCATATATATATGAAATATAATATATATATGAAATATAATATATATGAAATATAATATATATGAATTATATTTCATATATATTAGTTTAAATTGTAAACCTACCGAGAAAGGATCATAGATTCTTTTAAAAGCAGTCAGTGCACTATTAAATAATGCTTACAATACTACTTAAGAATAACAACTACAACATATGTCTTGGGAAATTTAAGAGGCTCTCACAGTGCTTTTATCTTGGTAGTGGGTAGATAACTGCGCTATGTAAATCCAACTTGACAGGTGTAGTATAAGAATGAAAAGATTCTCTGATATTCTGTAGACAGGAAAAAGTCATGTATCATTCAGAAGCTGTTTTATCGTAATATATGAATACAAGAATAAAGGTAAATATAAATTCCAATGGTTCATGGGCAGATAAAAAATGCTAGTTTTAGGGAGGAAAACAACTGTTTCAGAAACATTTATTAGGGGAAAAGCAAATTAAAATACCAAGAAGTGGGAAGGAATTAATAATGATAAGATTACTGAAAAGAAGACCAAAGGGCTTAGAATGCATCTATGTAGGAGCATAGCTATGATCATTGTGCTAAAGTTGAGTTGGAGAAGAGTTTTTAGGGCAGATGTTTGAACCCTCAGGAGGATCCAAGGACAGGAGCTCAAACTGTAACTATTTCCATTTTCCTAAGTTTAAATTTGAAGTCCAACAGTAGGTGATACACATATACCCTAAGCTGAAATGCCAAGAGTAATAGGGAAGGAGGAAGGGACCAAGAAGTGGGATCCAAGGAGAATGTGTGAATTTAATCCAGTTTATTAAGACCCCCTTCATTCTACCAATAAACAGTCATCTGTTTTCACCTGGATTCCTCTTTACTCATTACTTGTTTCTTTTTCTTTTAACAGCTTTATTGAGGTATAATCGATATACAAAATACAACACATATTTAATGTTGTATCATTTGATGAGTTTAGACAAAAGGGAACACCTGTTATACCATTACCACAATCAAGGTAATGGACATAACCAACATTTCCCAGAATTTCCTTGTGTTGTTTGTTTTATTTGTAGTAAGAACACTTAACATGAGATTTATCCTCTCCCCTGCAGTATAGGCAGTCTAGTGATTTGCTTCTAACCTATTGAGTATGAAAAAGGTTATGGCATGTCACTTTCATGATTAGCCTATATAAGATTATATAACTTGTTTTGCGGTATCAGAATCTCTCTATTGCCTACTAGGCTATACACTTTGATGAAGCAAGAATCCATGTTGCTGAAGTCCACATTTCAAGGGAATAAAGGCAGCCTCTAATCAAGAGCCAGCTAAGAACTGAGGCCCCTAGTCCAACCACCCTCATAGCACTTAATTCTGCCAACAACTACATGAGCTTGGAAGCCCCTATTCAAGTTTTCAGATGAGACCTCAGTTTTAAGTAACCTCCTCACTGCAGGCTGGTGAATGACTCATGCACAGGATTCAGCTAAGCCATGTCCAGACACCCGAGACACAAAAAATGTAAGGTAATAAATGTGTGATCTATTTTAAGCTGCTAAAAAAAAAATCCAGAACACTCTGTTAAGACATGGATCCAAGGCAAACACTCAGTCAAGAAGTAGCTGTCAGATTTTTACTAACATTTTTGAAAATATTAAAGTGGCATCTTGTGAACATTTCCGACGGACATAAGGATCCAACTGGGTCTCAGCAATATGGAAGACTTGGTCTTACAGAAGCCTGATATATGTCATGTTTATAGAGGCATATCTGAAAAGAATTGTATTTGTGGTTTTTGGCTAAAGAATAGACAAATTTAACCATGCAAATATAAAATGATTCCGGATGTCTAAATCTTATATATGAAAGTAATAGATGAATATCTTAATTTGTTTCAGCATAGTAACCAGTTTACTATCTATCTATCTATATATATATATATGTAGATAGATAGCTATAGATAGATTTTATAACATCATGTTATACACCTAAAATATACACAATAAAATTTATTTAGGAATTATTATATGCAGACAGACCTGGGAAACTTCAAAATGCAATTGGCTTAAGGGCTACAAATAAGAGATTATTCACAAATTTCTTCCAGATGTCTCACTTCTCAAAGTTTATCCCATGTCTGCTTTGTCCTCTCAAACCTGATATATTCTTTGCTTCAACTGGATTCCAATCCATGGGCCGCCTTGCATTGTCACCATTTTTACCTTCCATGATTCCAGCTTCTTTCAGGCCCATATACACATGGCAGAAAATAACATGATTAAGTTACAAGCTGCCAAAAGGAGTTTGTTATAAGACAGACATCGATTATCCTTTAATTGTGTCCATGTGAATTGTTGGCTACCCTGGAGAGCTTTAATTAAAAAAAAAATAGATTTTGGTTATCAAAGTGCAAAGAAAAGAAAACGTAATCATATATAATTTTTTCTTTTCTCTTTTTTCCAATTGTGATTATTAAATTAGAAAAGTATGGCACCACTGAGAAGAGTATCATCAATGCTTAATGTTTCCAGGTCATTTCACTGTTCATGAAGAAACTGCCCTGGACTTAGAGACCACAGCTGAGGTTGAGCATATAGAACAGATAAGCAAAAAAATTGTGACATTTTTTGCACTGATGCCTGGATGCTCAGTTTTTGTGACTTAGTCACTTGTATGGCCCTGTAAAACTTCATACTAATGAGGCTGTGCAGATTCAGCCCACTGACTTCAGGTAGATGTTATTGTACAGATTTTAGAGAAAGTAAGAGATGCTCTTTCTCAGAGGAAAGAAAAGGGCTGTAGGCAAGCAGGCAAAGTGAGGAGCTGGACTTGGAAACAAGAGGGGTGTGCTCTGGTTACTGACACATCTGGGCAAAGCACACACATTGTTAGTTTTCATTTCCTTCCATAAAATGGTGCTAAGGGAACATTAAACAAATGTGCTAGCATTAAACACAAGTGAAGTGTTTTTTCCTTCTCCTTCCTCTAATTTTGAGTCTAATCACTCAATACTTTACCCCTTATGCTTTTTATGAAGTCTGCCATATAGTCTTTTCTTGAACTGAGTCAATGGCAAACTGGAATCAGAATGAGACAATCTCAAGTATTATTAATCAATATACGAAGGGATAAGCATATGCTGGATGGGGGTAGGTATGAACTGCATTGCACATTCCAAAAAGAAGGAAAGAAAGAAGAAAAGAAAAAAAGAAAAAGAAAGAGAGAGAAAGAAAAAAGAAAAGAAAGGAAACGAAAGGAAGAAAGAAAAAGAATGAAAGAAAGAAAGAAAAAGGAAGAAAGAAAGAAAGAAGGAAAGAAAGAAAGAAGAAAGAAAGAAAGAAAGAAAGAAAGAAAGAAAGAAAGAAAGAAAGAAAAAAGAAAGAAAAAGAGAAACAAAGAAATCTGACATTCCTTTCCTTCGTGGACTTGCTATACTCCTAGGGAGGTTTGGGGCAACTTGATGAACTAGATTCCTCTCTCTGACTTTCTCCAGTGCAGCACCAAGTTTCTTCTTAGCGTCTTCAAATGGACATTAAAAACTTTTTCTTCCATTCTATTTTTTCACCCTTGCTCTGAGGATATACACATATTTTTGTGTGTTGTAGCACAGTGAACTCGGATGCTTCAGGTTTCAGCTCAGGTCTTACTGTTTATTCCAAGACACAGAACTCTAGTTAGATTAACTCATTCTTTGATTCATTATTCAATTCACTCTTAGATTTATAGTACATAAAATTATCACTGTTTTATTGCATTTAAACTCAACTTTAAGCAGTCTTCTTCTCAGCAGGCTCAGGAGAAAAAATATTTTCATACTCCTTCAAATTCCATGTCCTACTATCCCTTTGCTCACAAAAGGTCTTAGCAGGAACGAACATATCCTAAGCTTCAGGGCCCACGCCTGCAAGAGTCCCTTTCCAAGTCACACTGATTTCTCACTCAAAAAAAAAAAAAAAGTATTTATTTTCATTTTATCTAGTTTATCTAGTTTTTTATTCAAAGAAATATACGTAGATTTCCTTGAAGGCACCCTCCCAAATTGTTAAGATTCTGGTCCTACAAATCCTTGCCCTACTTTTATATGGTGCAGTGACCCTACTCCCATAAATTATTCTCTCCACCCCCAGGTTTCCTAACTCTTGCCAAGGATACTTAGGTATCACTTGGGTAAAGTGGCAGACATCAAAAAAAGATAAAATTAAACAACAAAGTTGTAAACTTGCCAGAGTCAAAAACAGACTATGAGTATAGGATAGAGTGGTAGCATGAAGGATAGAACGCTGGTGGAAGTAGGTCAGGATTAATATTTTAGCACTATCATGAAGCCTGTCATAGTCATTAGACCCTAATCATATGGTGGAAGTTGAGTAGTAGGCAAATTAGATTTATAGTGAAAAAAAGCAGATAAGGAAGATGGAGGATATTTTTAATGAACAGTGAAGCAAAACACACAGATTAAATTAACAGCCTTTCCTTTTATAATTACCCCAAAACTAAAATTATAAATTTTTATTTTGCTATCCAGAAAAGCAATTCACAAAGAACAGCTGACATAATAAAAAAAAAAACCCACAAAACTATTAATTTTAAGTGATGTGATGAGGCAAGAAGGGAGAGTCTCCTGATGCCCCATGAGATGGTATGACTATTCAGAATATAAATAGAACTATTAAAAAATACTTTTGGTTGTTTAGGAACATGAAAGAATTCAAAGAAAGTACCTGTTGTAAACTAGAATTGACTTCTAGATATTTCACTGCCTGCGATCCAAATCCAGCACATCCTATTGCCTCAACAAGAATTTATGAGGATGCCCCCTCCCTATGGATAAATTATGCAATCACAAATAACTGGACAAAGGGCAGGCAGCCTGACAATTTTCAGAACCTCTGTTTGCATTCTCATGTGTCTTCAATTTTCTTTATAAAAGTTCTAGAATGTTTTGAAGGGTTGTCCTTGCTACACTTCCCATGAATTTGGAAAATCGATGATAAAAGGAATTACGCATTTTATTTTCTTTGGCACCCTTAAGAATTCTGTTCAGTTCAATTCAATACAAATTTGTTGAGCATGAATTATCTTAGATCCTTTTACATTGTTATATTGAATTTTTATGTATCTCTTGTAATGTTGTTTAAATTTTTCATATATTTATTCTCTTACTTCTCAGCCAGATGATTCTTTTAATGATAGCTATTATAAAGTACTTGTGAATGTTAGATACTTTTAGAGATACAGAGATGTGGAGTTAAATACAATGCTGTGTGTGTGTGTGGTGCTTACTCTATATCCATACCAAATGATGCAGTGGAGAATCTGAATACATATATGACTCAAAACATGGCTTCATAGAAATTACCATCATTAGTCATATAAAATCAGCTCTAATGTATTTAAATGTCTTTATACCAGGTAACAAAAAAAAACAGAATGGAAAAATAATACTAGAAGATAGATATCTTTCTTTCATTTTTTTCTGATTTATTTGCTACAGTTTGAATGATTACAATAAAAGTATTAGATATTATATTGTACCATAAAGACAACATAAACCCAGCTCACCAAGCCATGCAACTAATATTAAAAGAAGGCTATATAAATAACTAGAAAGCAGGGATCATTCCTAGCCAAAGATTTGGAAGGGAAAATGAGGCTATACTTCAAACCCAGGGCCATGAAAATTAAAACAGATGTAGTTTTCATTTAAAGCAGCAACTTCTTTCATTTTATTATTTGGCTCACCAACAAAATCATAAACTAGGAATGGACTATGTACTCAACATTTGCTAAGAAAAAAGGCAAGGCCATTGTTTTTAGAAACATTAGACTCATTTATGTAGTGGAATATTTAGGAAAACTATCATCTGTAGTGACATGGAAAAGACAACACATACCTAGTCATTTTTGGATCTGGAAAAGAAAATTCTAGGCAAGATTTCAAAAGTGACAACTGGTTTCTGTATAAAACAAGATATGTATATGGAGAGATGAGATAAAAAGCCTAACAAACAAAAGAGGAAATAAAACCAAAAACCTGTTCAGTTTTCAAGAAATACTTACAGGAAATATAAAGAAGATAAGAATTCCTGGGCTTGAAAATATTTTTTTTTCTATTTTTTTTTTTTATCACAGCTCACTGCAACCTTCACCTCCCAGATTCAAGCAATTCTCCTGCTTCTGCCTCCTGAGTAGCTGGGACAGGCTCACACCACCACACCACAAAATTTTTTTTTTTTAAGACAGAGTCTCGCTCTGTCACCCAGGCCACAGTGCAGTCATGTGATCTCAGCGCGCTGCAACCTCCACCTCCTGGGTTCAATCGATTCTCCTGCCTCAGTCTCCTGAGTAGCTGGGATTACAGGTGTGTGCCACCCCACTTGGCTAATTTTTGTATTTTTTTAGTAGAGACAGAGTTTCACCATGTTGGTCAGGCTGGTCTCAAATTCCTGACCTTGTGATCCACACCCCCTCAGCCTCCCAAAGTGCTGGGGTTACAGGCATGAGCCACCGTGCCTGGCCCAAAATTTTTGTATTTTTAGTAGAGATGGCTTTTTGCCATGTTGGCCAGGCTGGTCTCAAACTCCTGGTCTCAAGTGATCCACTTTGGCCTCCAAAAGTGGTAGGATTACAGGCATGAGCCACCACACCTGGTGGTAAATAATTTTTCTTATTACTAGCTTCTAGGTGTCAAAGAAGTCTCAAATAAAAAAAATTAGAAAAAAATTAAAATTCTACAATAAATTTTATCTTTAGTGGAAGAATATGTAAATAATTATTTGTAATGGAGAATGAAAAAATAATGCCTGTTAACACTATCCTTATTGAACATTCTACCAACTAGCCAAGGCAGCTCAAAAAGATGAGAAAAAATACCCTTCATTCAAAAAACTCTCAATAAATTAGGTATTGATGGGACATATCTCAAAATAATAAGAGCTATCTATGACAAACCCACAGCCAATATCATACTGAATGGGCAAAAACTGGATGCATTCCCTTTGAAAACTGGCATAAGACAGGGATGCCCTCTCTCACCACACCTATTCGACATAGTGTTGGAAGCTCTGGCCAGGGCAATTAGGCAGGAGAAGGAAATAAAGGGTATTCAATTAGGAAAAGAGGAAGTCAAATTGTCCCTGTTTGCAGATGACATGATTGTATATCTAGAAAACCCCATTGTCTCAGCCCAAAATCTCCTTAAGCTGATAAACAACTTCAGCAAAGTCTCAGGATACAAAATCAATGTACGAAAATCACAAGCATTCTTATACACCAATAACAGACAAACAGAGAGCCAAATCATGAGTGAACTCCCATTCACAATTGCTTCAAAGAGAATAAAATACCTAGGAATCCAACTTACAAGGAATGTGAAGGACCTCTTCAAGGAGAACTACAAACCACTGCTCCATGAAATAAAAGAGGATACAAACAAATGGAAGAACATTCCATGCTCGTGGGTTGGAAGAATCAATATCGTGAAAATGGCCATACTGCCCAAGGTAATTTATAGATTCAATGCCATCCCCATCAAGCTACCAATGACTTTCTTCACAGAATTGGAAAAAACTACTTTAAAGTTCATATGGAACCAAAAAAGAGCCCGCATCACCAAGTCAATCCTAAGCCAAAAGAACAAAGCTGGAGGCATCATGCTACGTGACTTCAAAGTATACTACAAGGCTACAGTAACCAAAACAGCATGGTACTGGTACCAAAACAGAGATATAGATCAATGGAACAGAACAGAGACCTCGGAAATAATGCTGCATACCTACAACTATCTGATCTTTGACAAACCTGACAAAAACAAGCAGTGGGAAAAGGATTCCCTATTTAATAAATGGTGCTGGGAAAACTGGCTAGCCATATGTAGAAAGCTGAAACTGGATCCCTTCCTTACACCTTATACAAAAATTAATTCAAGATGGATTAAAGACTTACATGTTAGACCTAAAACCATAAAAACCCTAGAAGAAAACCTAGGCATTACCATTCAGGACATAGGCATGGGCAAGGACTTCATGTCTAAAACACCAAAAGCAATGGCAACAAAAGCCAAAATTGACAAATGGGATCTAATTAAACTAAAGAGCTTCTGCACAGCAAAAGAAACTACCATCAGAGTGAGCAGGCAACCTACAAAATGGGAGAAAATTTTTGCAACCTACTCATCTGACAAAGGGCTAATATCCAGAATCTACAATGAACTCAAACAAATTTACAAGAAAAAAACAAACAACCCCATCAAAAAGTGGGTGAAGGACATGGACACTTCTCAAAAGAAGACATTTATGGCCAAAAGACACATGAAAAAATGCTCATCATCACTGGCCATCAGAGAAATGCAAATCAAAACCACAATGAGATACCATCTCACACCAGTTAGAATGGCCATCATTAAAAAGTCAGGAAACAACAGGTGCTGGAGATGATGTAGAGAAATAGGAACACTTTTACACTGTTGGTGGGACTGTAAACTAGTTCAACCATTGTGGAAGTCAGTGTGGCAATTCCTCAGGGATCTAGAACTAGAAATACCATTTGACCCAGCCATTCCATTACTGGGTATATACCCAAAGGACTAGAAATCATGATGCTATAAAGACACATGCACACGTATGTTTATTGCGGCACTATTCACAATAGCAAAGACTTGGAACCAACCCAAATGTCCAACAACGATAGACTGAATTAAGAAAATGTGGCACATATACCCATGGAATACTATGCAGCCATAAAAATGATGAGTTCATGTCCTTTGTAGGGACATGGATGAAACTGGAAATCATCATCCTCAGTAAACTATCGCAAGGACAAAAAACCAAACACCGCATGTTCTCACTCATAGGTAGGAATTGAACAATGAGAACACATGGACACAGGAAGGGAGGGGAACATCACACTCCGGGGACTGTTGTGGGGTGGAGGGAGGGGGGAGGGACAGCATTAGGAGATATACCTAATGCTAAATGACGAGTTAATGGGCGCAGCACACCAACATGGCACATGGATACATATGTAACAAACCTGCACATTGTGCACATGTACCCTAAAACCTAAAGTATAATAATAAAATAAATAAATAAGTAAAAAGGTAAAAAATAAAAAAAAATATAATGTTTTCAAATACCTATGTCTGACTACTTCTAAATCTATAAATACCTACAAGTGAATAGAATTACATTTAAAAATAGGCAACCCAGTAGAAAAATGAAAAAAATTTCAACACTAAGTGAGCCAGCCTTTCTGCTCTGAGGTTGACCCACAATGATGCATGCCTATGTATACATTGTATACAAAATACCTGTATTAGAATGTTTATAACACTATTATTTTTAATGTCTATTGATAAGAAATTATCCAAATTCCTTTCAGGAGTGAAGTGAATAAGTTTATTTAGGTACACTTGTCTAGTAAAGTACTATATGACAGTACAAATGGATGATTTAAAACAACATAACAATAGAAATGCAATATTGAGAGATGAAGTACAAAAGCAGACAATTTATGCTTTTGGATAAGATAACCGTCATGTTTGGTGGGATAAAGACTGTTATTAAGATATATGGGCTTCTGAGGGAACTCAAATTTAGCTTTTTTATCTCAGTGCTGGCTATAAGTGAAAGTTCAGTTTCTTAAAACATTTGTGTTGTAAATTTATGAATGTATCCTCTTCCATATGTATATTATAACTTCAAAAAACTTTCCCGAATCTCCCTGGGCTTCATCAAACTGATTTTACCTCTGTGCAGTCCCTCTACATCCCTCCTTGACCCAGCTTGAAGCTCATCAGCTTTCCCTCTGCCTTTCATATCATCAGCTCTCTACAGATGTGACCTCTTTTTAATTTTTCCTTCTAGCACTAGCCTTCTGTAGCTTCTTTCCTAAATCCCTCATGCTGCTGCTTCTCTCATCTTAGCAAATACTGAAAGAAAGTGCATGATCCCCATATCACCTTGTTTCATTACATATAATGGTGCTTTCACCAACTCGGTGTTTTCCCACAAGGAAATATGGATTTACATGCAGGAAAAGCTAGATCCTACCCAGATTTTCAGGATGTTTATAAAGAAATATTTAACAGCAAGAGTTGCAGATCAGGACAAAAATCTAGTACACCACCATGAATTCTTTGAGCTCATGTCTCTTTTAACTGCTGGTAGAGATCGAATCCTATGACCTTTGTTTCTACCCTGCAACCTGAACAAAACACCCCACTGTCATTGGGGACCAAAATCTTCAGGAAATGTACCTTGAAGAAAGTTGTTTGTGTTTACAATGGCTAACAGGCAAAAGGAGGCAGTGGGGAGACCTTTTCCCAATCCTTCTCACTCACCATGTTCCTTTGGGTTAATGTGTTCTCAGGGGATGTGAATCCCACATTCTTTCATATGCATCCATTTCTTCAAACTCTTTAAGATACATCTAACTGGTATTGCTTCTGACAGTTCAGTTTATCTCAGCCGAACAATTTATTAATAACACAGTGTGTAACCCCTAAATGACCCGGATGACACTGCCCTGACTGGATCTTATTTCAAAGCATGCTTTGGTGGGAATGGTATGCCATATATTATGCCTCTCTTGCCATTTTAATTTTCTTTTATTGCATCTTGTCAGGAGCTTAATAACTATACATTGAATAAAAGAAGACATCACACACATATATTAATTACAACAATGTTAAGAAACATTGCATCTCTGCTATCAGAGATGGCAATTTTAAATTAATAGAATTTTAAAACATCATTTGCCAACTTTGCTTTTTTCAGGATACATGTTATAAATATAAATATGCTATAAATATTTTTTTTTATTCTCTAAGATGGTAGCTATTATTTTGGAGGAGGGGAACTGGTGACCTTCTGCCACGGAATTATGATGAATGCTAGGATGTGAGAAGTGTTCAAAGGGTTCTATCATCAAGTTTCACTTGCATGTCTAATCTAGTCCTTGGCAGATACCTTTTTAGATTCCTGCAGAGAAAGTGAGGCACTCAGTGGCTTTTTCGATTTATCTTTGTCATTTGTCCCACAATGCATTGTTTTCCTGCAAATGATCTCTCTATTCCTTCTCTGCTGAGCTACATACTCTGGGACCTTGGCCATGAGATCTCTCTTTTCTTAAACTTGAAATTTCATATATGCAAAATGGGATTAATCATAGCTATAAAACCAAGTGTGTCCCTTTAATTAAATAAATGATACATGTAAATGCTCAAAAGGTTATCAATTATTCTATTATTGTAAACTTATTTATTGCAGAGGTGTTGTCACTGAATTAAGACAGGCCCCCTGTACCATAAATCTCTCTGACCCCTGTTTCAATCAGAACATTGTACATCAGCTTATTTTAAGGGCAGTATGGCAAAGCTTTGATAAAACTGAAGTTGTTTCTCCAGTTCATTGTTGAATCCAAATACCCCCAGAGTGTTTCCTTGACCCTGAGGATTTACAACACACTGGTTCAATCACCACCAATTGAAGGAGGTATGCAAATTCTCCCAGTATTTTCTCATATTCCCATGGGGTTTGCATTTTCAGCAAGTGCTCCCATTCAGAGAGTCTGAATTGTCAAAACCATTGTCATAATAATATTTAGATGTTTTCCCTCCCCTTTTTGAATACTTTGTAATATCAATTAGGATTTCATATTTGGCCAATGAATTACTTAGAAATGTATTGTTGAATTACTAAATATTTGGGCTTTCCCCAGATATATTATTGCTATTAATTCTCACTTTTGTTATGATCATTCATAGTAACTTGGCATGTTTCCATCCATTTAAATATATTGACTCTTGTTTTCTTGCCTAAGAAATGGTCTATTAGGATCAAAATATCTTTTGCACTTAGAAAAATATATACTTTATAGTTGCAAGTACTATTCTCTAAATGAATATTAGATCGAGTTAATTAGCAGTGCTTTTCAGATCTTCTGCATTTGTATTTAATTTTTTGATGAATGTTTCTACAAATTGTGAGAGGGGCATTAAAATTTCCAACTATGGGGAAAGCCTTTTTCATTCTCTTTTTCTCTCTTGCTCTCATTTTCTTTTATTTTTATTTCTTTACACATTTTGCAGCTGTCTATTAAGCACTTGTACATAGTGGCTATATCTTTCAGATGAATAATTTTCTGTATCATTGTGAAACATCCCTGTATATCTCTGGTGACAATTTTTGTCTCGTAGTCCATATATCTGGTGTTAATAAAGCTATTGCAGCCATCTTTTGCTAATTGTTTTCATGGTTTATTGTTTTCATTTACTTATTTTCAAGCTACTTGTGCTTTATATGTTCCTCTTTTAAATACTAAGGATTGACTGTGTGCCTTTGTCCACTGATAGTCTCTGATTTTTAATTTGAACGTTGCAGAATATTAATATTTAATTTAATTACTGATATGGTTATATGTAGGCCTACCATCCTATTAATCATTTTCCGATTGTTCCTCCGTTTTTTGTTACTTTCTCTTTTGCCATATTGTGTATGTTTCTCTGAATATTTTAGTACACCATCTTAATACATCCATTGAATTTCTTTCCCCATTGTTCATATTTTATTTACAATATGAATTATAAATTACATAATAAATTTGAACAATTTATTTAGACTTAATGTTAATTGACTTCACCTAAGTTAGAGATAATTCATAACATTTGCTTAAATAGTGGTCATAATATAATAAATAAATTGAAGGGGAAAATAATTTTTTGCATTTACCTAGATATTATCGTTTGAGATACGGTTGCTTCATTTAAAGATACAAGTTTTCTTTGGATATCATTTTTTTCCATCCTGCAGAAATTATTATACAGCGAATCTGCTGGTGGCAATATCTGTTGGTATCCCCTTCTCTTAAATATATGTGTTTTACTTTTATTTCAAGGATATTTTTGCCATATATAGAATTCTTGATTTATAGTGTTTTATTTCGTTTTCTCTTTTCAGGCTTTTCTACATGTTGAGGCACATTAGTTTTTATCTCTATAATTGGTTTTTGGAAAATATCATCATTTGAATTATTACTTCACTGTATATAACGTGTTGCTTTTTTCTGTATGGGTCCTTGAGGCTTTGTTTATTTTATTATTTTATTTTTAATCTTTTTTGTCTGTTCTTCAACTTGGATAATTTGCATTTATATTTATTTACAATCACTGCTTATGCTTTTCTTTGCTATTTTCATCCTGCTATGGATGCCATCTGGTCATTTTTTTTTAATTTTTTGTTCTAAAACATACATTTTCATCTGAATTTTTTCTCTAATGAGATTTCCTATTGTTTCATTTAGTTTTGTCTGTCTTCCTTTATCTTATAGAATATAGTTAGAATAGCTGTCCTAAAATCTTTGACTCATAATTCCATCATTTGCATCATCTCAGGGAATACCATTTTTTTGTCTTTTATCTTGAGACCATGTCACATTTCCCTTGCTCTTTGTTGAGTACATTATGTCTATAATTATATATAATTATATAATAACATTACATTATAACATGATAGACATTATGATTTTTTTCTGTGTTCTGTGTTTTTAAAATTTCTGTGTACTTTGCTAAATAATAATATATTACCAGATCATCAATGCAAGTTCAGACAAGTCTGTCTCATCTCTGCGAGTGTTGTTCAAATCTCAATTCACTTCCAGGGTGTTTGCTATTTTGGTTTGAGTCTGTGCTATGTAGGCATAGTTCAGATATTTGCTTGCTATATATGAGAATTGTTTAGATCTCAATTCAGTTCTCACGCTTTTGCCATGATTTTTGGATTGAGTCTCCTCTGCGCATGCCTGTTTTAATAAGCTCACACTCGTGCAAGTGCGTCCACACTCAGTAAGCCTTTTCTCAGCTGATTTGCATGAATGCAGAACTACCCCATGAATGCAGAAATCAGAGGTTAGGCTGAGAGATATGTTGGTTCATACACAGAATTGGGAGTTCACTTCTCTGTCTCTCTCTTCTGAGATTTTCTCATCAAACACCTGGCTGCTTTCCAGCAGCTGGGGCTTAAACTTGGGGAAGTGTCTACAGAGAAAAGAAAAACCAAAATGAACAAGGAAAAACAAAACAGTAAAGGAGATTGTGCCTTGGGTAAGTCAGATCTCCACTATCCACTTGCTTTTGTTTAGTTTGCAGAGACCGCTCACCGTGGTCTGAATGCTGTGTCCCCCCACATATGTATGTTGAAATCCTAACGCCTAAAGTGACATTATCAGAAGGTGGTGCCATTTGGGAAGTTATTAGGTCCTGAGGGCAGCATCTTCAAAGAGGGAATTAGTGCCTTTACATAAGAGGCCCCAAAGATGACAAGGAGGATTGGGCCCCAACCAGATACTAAATCTGCTGGCACCTTCATTTTGAACTTTCCTGCCTCCAGAACTGCGAGAAATAAATTTCTGCTCTTTATAAGCGACCCAGTCTATGGTCTTTTGTTGTAGTAGCTCCAACAGATTAAGACACCTTATCACTTTTAAGTTTTATTTTCCAGAGACATTAACTGTAACCAGCAGAAGGAAAGGACTTGCTTGAGTCTTTCACTTGCGTAATGAAGTCAGAACCTTTAACTAATATCGTAACTAAGATTACAGTTTTAGAATATTTATGCTGTCCACAAAATTATTCCTAGTTTTCCCACCATTGCTTGGTCTTTCTAAATGCTTCATCCCTGTTTAACTGCTCCAATCACTTCACATTCTCAAAAGGGATAATTATTTCATGGCCCATGAATATTATTTTATTGTGACTTTGTTTTATGCTCATCTCACGCCTCTTACACATGGCGTGTTCCCCACTGGGGCCAGTGTACACTCTGAACACACTGATCTCAGTTGATCTGCATATGTATGCAATATGCTTATCTCTATGTCTCAGCACACAGGTAGGGAGCTAGAGTAATGTATGGCTTGGTCAACAGAACCATTAATACACTTTAATAGTCTGTGCATGCTGGGAGTATGCTCTTTATTGCAGAGCACGGTAAAGACCAGGAGGAAAAGGAAGGAAGGGAAAGAGAACGAATAACCTACCGAGTGCTTACTACGTATTACACCAACCCAGGAACTTTAAACGTGCTGTCTTATTTAATCTTCAAAATGACCCCAGTTAATACATTGTTAGACTCATTTATAAGCAGAAAAAAATTGGATCTCACTTGAGTGAAAAACTATTCCTAGGTAATATAATCAGAATATAAAGGATCTAAAATTCCGTTTAAAAGTATAAGATGCCAAACCTCAGCAGGGTGCAGTAGCTCACACCTGTAATCCCAGCACTTTGGGAGGCCGAGGTGGGCGGATCACAAGGTCAGGAGTTCGAGACCAGCCTGACCAACATGGTAAAAGCCTGTCTCTACTAAAAATACAAAAATTAACTGGGCGTGGTGGTGGGCGCCTGTAATCCTAGCTACTCAGGAGGCTGAGGCAAGAGAATCACTTGAACCTGGGAGGCAGAGGTTGCAGTGAGCTGAGATCATGCCACTGCAGTCCAGCCTGGGTGACAGAGCAGGACTCTGTCTCAAAAACAAACAAACAAACAAACAAAAAACAAATACCAACAAATATCCTTCAACAAAACATATATGAACAAATTGTGGTATAATCCAAACCTCACAGTCTTTATCTTAAAACGGTAGTCCATCCAGAGTATAATAAATAATATTTCCAAAAAAAAAAGTAAAGGTGTTGATTTTATCTCATGTTATGTCGCTTGTGTGTAAGTTATATAATAATGTGGCAGAATATTATCCTCCTGACAAGTGCATATTCCAATTTCAGATTAGGTGTTGTGATGCTGGTTGAACTTACTATCTGTAGAAAACTCAGTTAAATTTCTTAACCTTATATAGGGTTTCAGTGAAGACCAATTTAGAAAACGCATTTAACATAGTGTCAGGTGCATTACTAACATTAAATAAATGCATTTTATTTTGTATTATTATTGAATAAAGTTATGAATTGATCAGTGGTTCATTATTATGGATTGTTCAGGTACATCACCTGGATAATATATTTTACATTTATCCAGGTCCCAACCATAGCACTTGGCAGGCAGTGTACCTGGAATTCAGATTCCTGTATTTCAGAGGAAAACATATTTCTTTCAGGTGATTCTAATTATCAAACTTGCTTAAATTCCACTTAAATTAAGAGGACCAAAAAGTACCTTCTATCTTGGAAAGTCTATGATTTAAATGATTAGTGTGGGATGTTTGGGGGAGATTTCATGAAGATGTTAAATTGCTCTTTACTTTGAAATATAGACATAAAATTTCCATGTGTAGTATTAAATATAAAACTCATATTAATATTACGTTTTTATTTGTATAGAAAATTTAAAGGCACCTATAGATCATGATTATAAGAAAAAAACCCAAAACCTTTGAAAAGAGTCAAGGACTATAATTCAAAACAAAGTTTTCATGTATGAGCATTTTGAGTGTTTGCTTTTTTTTTTTTTTCTTATTTCAAACATCACATCCCTTTTCCACCTGCTCCACCTAGATAATGTCTGCAGTTCAGGAAGAGAGCACTTAACTATAGGGGACAAAGAGGTTACCCACTTAGAAAACCCACTTCACATATTTGCCTCTGAGGCAATATATTAGATTTTTCATAGGAAAACTTTAAGAATTAAAAATTAAGGAGTAAAAAATGCTCATTAATAAATCCCAACTGCCTATTTCTTAGAAGGCTTAAAATTAGCACAGTTTGAATTTTCTATTGTCTCCAAATTCTATTCCACTAAGCATCTCTAAAAAAAATTGGTGTAGGCAAGGTGGCTCATGCCAGTAATGCCAGCATTTTGGGAGGTCGAGGTGGGCGGATCACTTGAGGTCAGGAGTTCAAGACCAGCCTGGCCAACATGGTGAAACCCTGTATCTACTAAAAAATATGAAAACTAGCCAGGCGTGGTAGCAGGTGCCTGTAGTCCCAGCTACTTGGGAGGCTGAGGCAGGAGAATCGCTTAAACCCAGGAGGCGGAAGTTGCAGTGAGCTGAGATTGTGCCATTGCACTCCAGCCTGGGCAACACAGTGAGATTCAGTCTCGAAAAAAAGAAAAATTGTAGGAAGTTTTTCTGTGTTTTCTTTTTTTTCTTCTTCTTCTTTTTTCTTTTTTTTTTAATCCACCTCAAAAAATGCTGGGCAAAAGCAAACTAAAGTCTACCTGTTTGTCAGAAAATATAGCAAAGATAAGAAACCAAACACCTGAACTGTTTGTGGAAATTCCTCCTATGAAGTTTGACATGGCCAGGTACAGTGCCCCACACCTCAGCTGTAATCCCAGCACTTTGGGAGGCTGAGGCAGGCGGAACACTTAAAGTCAGGAGTTCGAGACCAGCCTGGCCAACATGGTGAAACCCCATCTCTACTAAAAATACAGAAATTAGCTGGGCATGGTGGTGCGTGCCTGTAATCCCAGGTACTTGGGAAGCTAAGAAGAAAAAATCACTTGAACCTGGGAGGCAGAGGTTGCTGTGAGCTGAGCTTGGGCCACTGCACTCCAGCCCAGGCAACAGAGTAAGACTCTGTCTAAAAAAAAAAGGAGTTTGACAAATGTGGGCATATAAACTTCGATTTTCCATTTTGTAAATATTTATTTTGAAGAAATTATTATATTTATATTTACTGCAAAATATATATATATGTATGTATTATAAATACTTAAACAAAGGGCATACAATTTATCACCAATTCAGAAAGTGGAGATTAAAAGGAAGTATATTTAAAACATGTGAAGCAAAATAGCTATCCTCAGACTACAAACACGGATACTATTCATTTTTTATTATGTAAATTTCCAAAACATGTATACTACCAGAAGCATTGCTAAGTTAAATGCTTAACAATTTTTCCTACTAAATCCGTTATACACGTACTTCAATTTTTTTAGACAAATGTACAAATGACATTGTAGTCTTGCTTATATTTTATCAAAACACCTAAATCTTTTAAAAAGTATTATCAATTATGATAGATTTTTACTATGGAATTCTAAATAAACATACAATTTATTCGTGGGAAAAAATATAGCGTTTAAGGAAAAGTCTTCCAACATATTATGTAGTGAAAAAGGCTTTACAATTATGTAAGGAAAGTGAAGTTGCCTTAAAAATTATTTTTAGTTGTTAACTCAATAGTTAATTGGCTATTAAAAATGGGCAAGCTATGTGAATAGACATGTCTCCAAAGTCATACAAAAGGCCATTACGCCCATGAAAAGATGCTCAACATCATGAATCCTTAAAAAATGCAAATCAAAACTATAATGAGATAGCATCCTTCCCATCCATTAGAATAGCCACTATCCAAACAAAACAAAACACAAAACCCAGAAAATAACGAAAGTTGACAAAGATGTAAAAACTTACCTGTGCATTATTGATGGGAATGGAAAATGCCACTGCCACTGTGGAAAACATGATGGCATGTCTTCAAAAACTTAAAAATAGAATTCCCATATGATCCAACATTTCAATTTGGGGTTATATATCCCCCAGCATTGAAAACAGGGTCTCAAACAAATATTTGTTCACCCCTGTTCATACCAGCATTATTCAATATCTAAAACTTGGAAACAACCCAAGCATCTATCAGTGTATGAATGGATAAGCAAAATGTGGTATAGATATACAATGACATGTTATTCAGCCTTAAAAAAAGAAGGCAGAAGTTTCTGGCCGGGTGTGGTGGCTCACGCCTAATATCCCAGCACTTTGGGAGGCCGAGGCGGGCAGATCACCTGAGGTTAGGAGTTCAAGACCAGCCTGGCCAACATGGTGAAACCCCCTCTCTACTAGAAATACAAAAATTAGCCGGGCATGGTGGCACATGACTGTAATCTCAGCTCCTCGAGAGGCTGAGGCAGGAGAATTGCTTGAAGCCGGGAAGCAGAGGTTGCAGTAAGCTGAGATCGTGCCATTGCACTCCAGCCTGGGTGACAAGGGTGAAACTCCATCTCAATTTAAAAAAAAAAAAAAAAAAGAACAGAAAAAAAAAAAGGCAGTTCTGATATATCCCACAACTTTGATGAGCCTTTAGGACATTATGCTATGTAAAATAAGCCATTTACTAAAAGACAAATGCTGTATGATTCTACTCACATGAAATACTCAGAGTAGTCAAAAACTACAGAGACAGAAAGTAGGTCTGGGAGAATGGGGTGTTAACGTCTGATGAATGTAGAGTTTCAGTTTTATAAGATAAAAAGCATATTATGGAGATGGGTGAGGGTGAGGGCAGCACAACATTATGAATGTATTTAATAACACTGAACTGTACACTTAAAATGCCTAAGATGGTATATTATTGTATGTGCATTTTACTATAATAATAAAATTTAAAAAATAAAGTTTATCTGAAACTATAAGATGACTCTTCCCTTGATTGTGATGAGTGAGTGCCAGACTCTGACTAATTTTTTTCCTTTGGTCTACTTTACTTTTGACCATTTCATAATGACTCTTAGGCATTTAAAGTTTATGATAAAGATAGATATTTAGGTAGATAGACAAAGAAATAAATTAGGATTTAGATGTATTTATATATTTAATGCTTTTCTGGTTCATTAAGGGAGACTCTCTTGGTTCCCACATTTTTGCAACAGGAAACTATCTCTTATTCAACTTAGAGGAATGACTTTAGTTTCACATGGAATTTGGAGAAATCTCTTAAGATGCACATGAAACTCAGAGAACTCAACTGCCATAACCAGACTTTCCAAAACAGTTAACAGGAAAGATGCTTAAAGCCTTTTCTCACTCAGCATATCCAAACCAACACAGCTGCCTGACATTTCTCTTTAACTATATACAACAGTATCTAAAGGGGGACTTTGGGAGAAATTACAGGCTTTGGAAACAGCAGAAGATAGGTGGTTCTGTTTTTTGTTTGTTTTGTTTTGAGACAGAGTCTCACTCTGTTGCCAAGGCTGGAGTGTAGTGGCGTGATCTTGGCTCACTGCAACCTCTGCCTCCCGGGTTCAAGCGATTCTCCTGCCTCAGCCTCCTTAGTAGCTGGGACTACAAGCACGCACCACCACACCCAGCTAATTGTTGTATTTTTAGTAGAGATGGGGTTTCATCATGTTGGCTAGGATGGTCTCGATCTCTTGACCTCGTGATCCATCCACCTCGGCCTCCCAAAGTGCTGAGATTACAGGCGTGAGCCACCGCGCCTGGCCGTGGTTCTGTTTTACAACCCCTATCACAAATAAAAATGTAATATTTGAATCACATTTTTAACAAAACAAAGTCACTTTCTCAAACATGATTTTTACAGTATAAAATTATACTGACACAAAAACAAATGTAGCCGCTTTTAAACTAATAATACAATCCCACGGATAATTTCCCCTAAATAGCTCAGACGTGTGAATGAATGAATCATACATCTTTGCAGAAAGCAATTTTCCTCAATGAGTTCTACCTGCTGGAATCTTAATACACCACAGATTGGGTAAAGGCTTTCAGCTGAAATAAAATGGTAAGACTTTCTCTAGAGCAAAACCTAAATCCTGAGGGAGAGATAACTATGAATATATTTAAGGCTTCCTATTTCTGAGAAGCTTTTCGTCCCAAACATATTTCTTATGCTCACAACAGTTTACTCTGTGAAGGAGTCAAGTGATATAGGCGGATTTTAACAATTCTTGACAAGTTCCATTTCCCTTTGTATTAGTGTTCTAGGGTTACTGTAACAAAGTACCACAAACTCGGTGGCTTAAACAATAAAAATGTATTATCACATAGTTCTGGAAACCAGGAAAATCCTAGATCAAGATGTTGATAGAACTTGTTCCTTCTCAGGACTGCAAGGACAAATCTGTTGCATGCCTCTCCCCCAGCTTCCACTGGGTGGCTGGCCATTTCTTGGCTTGTAGGAGTATCAACCTCCATCTTCAGATGACATTCTCCAAGTGTGGGTGTCTACATTCAAATTTCCCCTTTTATAAGTACACCAGTCATATTAGACTAGAGGCTCACCCTACTCCAGTATGATCCCATTTTACCTAATTACATCTATAATAACCCTATTCACAAATAAGGTCACATTCTGAGGTTCTGGGGGCTAGGACATCAATATAAGAATTTTAAGGGGACAAAATTCAACCCATAACACTCTTAATGTGGTTTACATTCCTTGATGGGGTGTCATCTTACAAATATCTTACAAGTATTTCCTTAAAAGTTACTCTCCCCCTGCCTTTCAATATTCACTGGTATATCATGATCATTGGGAAACTAAGGCACTTTAACCACACATCAGATCCAGGAAATAAATCATACACCCCGGCTCTGAACAGAAGCTGAACATTTTGATGTTAAAAATTAAAAAAAATAAATAAATAAATAAAAAATAAATAAAGAGTCTGGGTGTGGTGGCTCACGCCTGTAATCCCAGCACTTTGGGAGGCCAAGGCAGGCGGATTACGAGGTCAGGAGATGGAGACCATCCTAGCTAACACCGTGAAACCCCGTCTCTACTAAAAATGCAAAAAAAATTAGCCGGGCATGGTGGTGGCGCCTGTAGTCCCAGCTACTTAGGAGGCTGAGGCAGGAGAATGGCGTGAACCCGGGAGGCGGAGCTTGCAGTGAGCCGAGATTGTGCCACTGCACTCCCGCCTGGGCACAGAGCGAGACTCCGTCTCAAAAAAATAAATAAATAAATAAAAATAAAAATAAAAATAAATAAATAAATAAAAGTTACAGCTTTTTAACATCTAGAACATTTACTTAGATTTTTATTTACTTATATATTATTATTTAGTCATTCTGTTTAAACATTTGTTTTTATTTATTTGTTTTATTATGAAGCTCTTTTCCCCTATGCTGGAACAAGATTTCATCAGGCAAACCTACTCAGCTACACTTGCTTGGTATATTTATAAGTCTAAGGAACAAACCAAAGCCTTTTATAAGGAACTTGAAACTCAAGACAGAATTAATCATAGTTAAGTTAGACATCTGGTCCATAGAGAAGCACAAACCAATGCAAGAGCCAGATAGTTCCGACATTCCTTTCTTTTCATAATGGTTGCGCAGTTATATCTGTTCTTATGACGCTTTTATCATGAGTCCTATGCTTGTCCCTCAAATGAAACAAGAAGGTGCTTGTAGGTAGAAAGGATTTTTATTGGGCTTAGTGTCAGCTCCATTCCATGGCACTTTGCTGACCATGCTAACAACTGGCGCTTGATGCCCTACAGAATGGCTTTGTTCAAGACTGACTTATGAATTAAAAGAGTTGCAGATGATATTACTTCTGGTGAGGAGCAGTGGAGTCACAGATGAGGAGAATAAGAATATAGAGTAGACATAGGTTGTAATAGTGGAACCTGAAGTTATAGTGAGAAGCCAGACAATCTGGAGATTGGCTTCTTTGCTGATACTTTACTGCATAGATAGCCTAATTAACAAAGTGAAGCTGATGCTTGTTCAGACTATGCCACTGAGAAGTTGGAAGGATGCAAAAGATGAGCAATGTCAACAAGTTTAGTGTCACAGAAATGTTCAATCAGACCCTAGATTAACTATGCTGGTTTCTATAAGATATGAAACAGAAAGGGCTAAAGAGCAAATTTAAGTAGGTAAAAAATTAAGTTTACTACCATTTCTATTCTTCTATATATTTGTAAGGATATTAAGTGTAAGCTTGGAAAAAGCAAACATCCTTCCACAAACAAGTTGGTCCTAATATATGCCAGATAATTCTGCATGTTTTGATAATAGTAATAATAATACTAATACTGCTACTTCTAATCATTAGTATTATTATAATCCTGAGAGTTAATTATCATTTACTTAAAGCTTACTTTGTGCCAGGTGCTGCACTGAAAAATGTATTGTATGTTTTATCTTAATTAATCCTTGCTGAGCTAAAATGAACTTCATTATTTTCCTTTTTTAAATGATGAATCTGAGGCTCATATAAATTATGGAACTATGCTAGGCCACATAGCTAATGAGAAAGAGAGCAAAGACCATGAAGGCATGTGACCTGAGATTAGCAACTGTATCTGTTACACATAGCTGCATTTCTACTCTGGTAGCTTTATGTTATATGTGACCAAGTGTAATCTACACATTAAATTGTTTGGTTCTTTACAGCATGTGGCTCTATCGGCATCAGTTCAAACGTTCGGCTGGAGATTCTGATGTTATGTTAAATTAGAGCAGTTACATTCTCCAGTTGGTTCTCTGGAGGTTGTATGGCTTGTTGTGATGGGGCTAGGAAAACTGTCACCTAGGTCCAATTTGCCTTGAATAACCATGGTTTTTTTTGGTAATAAACGTATTATGCCCATGAATTATAGGTCACGCTAAAACACCTGCGTCATAGAGACATTATGGGGATTAAATCAGATACTAATGTAAAGAACTTACTACTTAGCAAAAACTTACAGAACTTACCAGGTACTTAGCAAGAACCACCCACATGCTAAGTACCTAGTAAACTATAATTAGCAAAGATAACCACATGTGCATTTACATCATCATTTACATTTATATAAAAAGATATTAAAAATGTAAAGTCCTTGAGGAAAGTCATCATGCTTTATATGTCAGTGTTGAATCCATTGAGTGTTTAACTCTCCTTAAAAGCGTAGTCACTGAACAGTGACAAGGCAAGTGCAGTCAGTTATTATGAAGCTAAGGGGATATCCAGGCCCTTTACCTCTGGAGTACCTGGACTGAAGGTACCCTTGGCCCACAAAAGCAGTAAGGAGTCCACAGCATCAGACATGTGCCTTCTGATGCAGGCCTGAAGTCTTGATCTGTGTTTCTAAGTCTTGAATAAAACCCTCCTCCCTCTACCAGGCTGCGTCATTACTTCTCTCCAATCTTTGGACAGAATGGAGATGTATATTCAGGAGGTACAAATATTACAGAGGCTGAGACTCCAAACTCTTGTTCTTTTGGTTGCCCTGTGAGTGCTATACAAGAGAAGAATGCAAAACCATGGCCTATTCTAAATATGTAATATGTTTTATTGTACATAATCTTTGAATAACCCTAAATGAGAACTGGGATTGCCTTTTGCTTAAACTCAAGGCAAACAGCTTTGTAAACTCAAGCAACTTATCTCAAGATAGACAGTCAGAAAGTCCTGGTTTGGAATCACATCATTTGAGCTAAACCACTATACTCTATAACTCACGCCATTCCTACCATCATCAACTTTCATTTTAAATAAGAATACCTATAATTTAAAGACTATATTTATAATTCTAAAAGTTCAGATTCATAGGACACTGATGGGAGATGTACTTCCGGAGATGTTGCCATTCTGGCATCTCATATTTCACCATGAACTTAGTTTAAGAGGGGTGGCTGGCTAGAAATGAGTCCCAGTCCCCCATTGCACAGAGCTGTTTTCTGAAACTTTGCCTCTTTACCCTGTTAGGTAAAAACAATATGTGTGGCTCCCCAGCAAGTCATCAATCACTTATTGGGGCTGGATATGTGTTGTATTAGTTGGTGTTGAATAGTTTGTTTTTTATGCCAGGCAACAAAAGTGTTCCTCCTGTCATCCTGAGATTAGAATGATCTCTGTACATCAACATGGTAGGTATGGACAATTAGATTCACAGGAGTATTGGAAGATTAGAAGGGTCCTCACTGCCTGGTCCAGACAGAGGAGCCAGGATATTCAGCATTCCTTTAGATTTTAAATGAAAGCCAAAGTAGAGGCATAGCTCCTGATTTTCATTTATACAGTCAATAACAAAGAAAAAAATGAATCTACCCTAGACATTCTTTTTTTTTTTTTTTTTTTTTTTTTTGAGACGGAGTCTCGCTCTGTCGCCCAGGCTGGAGTGCAGTGGCGCAATCTCGGCTCACTGCAAGCTCCACCTCCCGGGTTCATGCCATTCTCCTGCCTCAGCCTCTCCGAGTAGCTGGGACTACAGGCGCCCGCTATCATGCCCAGCTAATTTTTTGTATTTTTAGTAGAGACGGGGTTTCACCATGGTCTCGATCTTCTGACCTCATTATCCGCCCGCCTCGGCCTCCCAAAGTGCTGGGATTACAAGCGTGAGCCACCGCGCCTGGCCTACCCTAGACATTCTTAACCATGAAGCCATATCATTTTTTTCTTCTTGTGATTTTTCATGTACAGTGAGCTCATGTTATGTTTTGATATCTAAGGACTTAAATGACATAGAAGGAGCAATATATTTAGACATAGTCCCTATAGATTTGGATTCTAATAAATTACTCATTTATGGGGATAGAAAAATCATTAATAGCAGACATGCTGTGAAAATTTAGACCTGAGTTCCTATGGGGCCCACATATTCCTGATAGCTTCACAGCCCTGATACTGATCTCACCTCAGTGATTCATCAAACATTGCTTCTATTTTTAGCAGGTAAAAACAAAATAAAACTCATCTCTATAATGTTCAGTTAGCATACTTTGTTCTCAGAAATACTGATGTTTCCAAAATGGAGCTATCTCAGTGAAAACATCCTTTTGATACCCAGGTACCTATGTTCTCTAATGATGTCCTAAATCAGCTGAAACTACCCACAATTTACAGATGGGATGCTTATCAAAAATTCTGGCCATACTACAATAGAATTGGGCTAGCTACATATGGTAAGATGAAGAGTTGAAGTAACCTGGAGTAATCCAGTAGACACTGCAGGTCTGTCTCCAAACAAAAGTCCCAAATCCAGAGGTTTCCAGAGGACCAAAAGCAACAGATAAGAATGTAACTTAAAATGGAGAATGGAGATTAAACTCGAGAGGAGTAACGCAGGCCTTTTTTGGTCTTCTAGGTAGGATGGTACAGCCCTGCAGAGGAGCACATCAGGAATAGAAGCACTGACCAGTCAAAAGGGATGCTTATGGCAAACTCAGGCCCATGTTCACAGGCTGTTGATCCAACTCCAAGATTACTGCTTGTTTCTAGAGTGAGACAGGGGGTCAGAAGCCAATGGGTGAACCCTATGCAACATCATAGACAGAAACACTAAGCTCCAAGAAGAACTGTATTAGTTTGTTTCCACACTGCTGATAAAGACGTACCTGAGACTGGACAATTTACAAAGGAAAGAGGTTTAATAGAGAACTCACAGTTCCACATGGCTGGGGAAAGACTCACAATCATGGTGGAAGGCAAGGAGGAACAAGCCACACCTCATGTGGATGGCAGCAGGCAAAGAGCAAGTGCTTGTGCAGGGAAACTCCAGTTTTGTTTTTGTTTTTGTTTTATGAGATGGTGTCTCACTCTGTCGCCCATGCTGGAGTACAGTGGTACTATCTCAGCTCACTGCGGCCTCTGCCTCCTGGATTCCAGCAATTCTCCTGCCTCAGCCTCCCGGGTAGTTGGGATTACAGGCATGCACCACCACACCCAGCTAATTTTTGTATTTTTAGTAGAGACAGGGTTTCAATATGTTGGCCAGGCTGGTCTCGAGCTCCTGACCTCAGGTGATCTGCCCACCTCAGCCTCCCAAAGTGCTAGGATTACAGGCATGAGCCACCATGCCCAGACAGAAACTCATATTTTTAAAACCATCAGATCTCATGAGACTCATTCACTATCACAAGAACAGCACAGGAAAGACCCACCCACATAATTCAATCACCTCCCATTGGGTTCCTCCTACAACATGTAAGAATTATGGGAGTTACAATACAATATGAGATTTGGATGGGGACACAGCCAAACCATATCATTCTGCCCCAGCCTCCTCCCAAATCTCATGTCCTCACATTTCAAAACATAATCATTCCTTCTCAACAGTACCCTAAAGTCTTAACTCATTTCAGCACTAACTCAAAAGTCCTCAGTCCAACATTTCATCTGAGACAAGGCAAGTCCTTTCTGCCTATAAGCCTATAAAATCAAAACCAAATTAGTTACTTCCTAGATGCAATGCGGGTATGGGCATTGGGTAAATATAGCCATTCCAAATGGGAGAAATTGGCCAAAAAGAAGGGGCTGCAGAACCCATGAAAGTCTGAAATCCAGCAGGGCAGTCTAATCTTAAAGCTCTAAAATTATCTCCTTAGATTCCATGTCTCATATCCAGGTCATGCTGATGCAAAAGGTGGGTTCTCATAGTCTTGGGAAGCTCCACCCATGTGGCTTTGCAAGGTACAGCCTCCGTCCCGGCTGCCTTCATGGGCTGGTGTTGAGTGTCTGTGGCTTTTCCAGGTGCACGGTGCAAGCTTTCAGTGGATTTAGCATTCTGGGGTCTGGAGGATGGTGGCCCTCTTCTCACAGGTCCACTAGGCAGTGCCCCTTTAGGAACTCTGTGTGGTGGCTCCTACCCCACATTTCCCTTCTGCACTGCCCTAGCAGAGGTTCTCTATGAGGATCCTACCCCTACAGCAAACTTCTGCCTGGGCTTCCCGGCATTTCCATACATCTTCTAAAATCTAGGTGGAGGTTCCCAGATCTCAATTCATGACTTCTGTGCACTCACAGGCTCAACACCATGTGGAAGCGGCCAAGGCTGGAGGCTTGACTCCTCTGAAGCCACAGCCTGAGCTCCACGTTTGCCCCTTTCAGCCGTGGCTGGAACTGCTGGGACATGGCACAGACTAGGCTGCACACAGCACAGGGACACTGGGCCCAGCCCACAAAACTACTTTTTCCTCCTAGACCTCCAGGCCTGTGATGGGAGGGGCTGCTGTGAAGACCTCTGACATGCCCTGGTGACATTTCCCCATTGTCTTGGTGATTAACATTAGACTCCTTGTTACTTATGCACATTTCTTCAGCCGGCTTGAATCTCACCTCAGAAAATGGAATCTTTTTTTTCTTTTGCATTGTCAGGCTGCAAATTTTCTCAACCTTTATGCTCTATTTCTCTTTTGAAACTGAATGCCTTTAACAGCACCCAAGTCACCTCTTGAGTGCTTTGCTGCTTGGAATTTTTTTCCACCAGATAGCCTAAATCATCTCTCTCAAGTTCAAAGTTCCACAAATCTCTAGGGTAGGGGCAAAATGCCACCAGTCTGTCTGCTAAAACATAACAAGAGTGACCTTTGCTCCAGTTGCCAACAAGTTCCTCATCTCCATCTGATACCACCTCAGCCTGGATTTCATTGTCCATATCATTATCAACATTTTGGTCAAAGCCATTCAACAAGTCTCTAGGGAGTTCCAAACTTTCCCACATTTTCCTGTCTTCTTCTGAGCCCTCCAAACTGTTCCAACCTCTGCCTGTTACCCAGTTTCAAAGTCACTCTACATTTTCAGGTATCTTTTTAGCAGCACCCCACTCTACTAGTATCAATTTACTGTATTAGTTTGTTTTCATGCTGCTGATAAAGACGTACACGAGAATGGGCAATTTACAAAGGAAATAAGTTTAATGGAGAACTCACAGTTCCAAGTGGCTGGGGAAGCCTCAAAATCACAGTGGAAGGCAGCGGGGAGAAAGTCATATCTAATGTGGATGGCAGCAAGCAAAGACAGAGCTTGGGCAGGGAAACTTATGTTTTTAAAACCATCAGATTTTGTGAGGCTCATTCACTATCACAAGAATGGCACAGGAAAGACCCAACCCCACAATTCAATCACCTCCCATTGAATTTGGGTTCCTTCTATGGCATATGGGAATTGTGGGAGTTACAATTCAAGATGAGATTTGGGTGGGGACACAGCCAAACTATATCAAGAACATCATGAAGAGAGTTTGAAGTTATATATGCAGGTATTCGGCATTTCTATTACTAGATGGAAGTTTCTTAGACTCCAATGGGTTGGAGATACAGAGCAACCAGACATTCCATGGTCAAAAAATGATAAATGTCTGACGTGTGTGGTGAGATGCCAGATCCTTTATAATGACACGGAGCCTACCTGGAGACAAACTGCAAAGAGCAGCAAAAAGCAAGTAACTAACTGTTCTTTATTTTCATTATGTCTTTCAGGGGAAGTTAAAGATTTTTATTTTTAAGATTTTGGCCCTAGAGAAAACTGTATTTCTTGCATTCACTGCTCATACTTGTGCTTTGCAGCATGGACTTCATTTACAGACAAAAAAGAAGGGACATTCTTCTTGTGGATGGTGCACATTTCTAAATAAAGCAGGTGTTTCTAAATAATGAATTTTGCTTGAAAAAAGCAGCTATTTCAACCCCTCACCCTCCTCAGAGACAAAAACATGTCCTTATTCTGTTTTACCTAAAAAAGGAAATTATTCACTCAGAGATAAAAAGTCATCTAATTTCATAATTGTCCTCTATCCTACAAACCAAAATGAAAATTGAAATGAGAATGGAATGGGGTATCTTGTGAGCCATCTCCAGAAAGTTGTCATGGCTGTACATGTTTATACAAGACTGAAGCTCTGTTCTGTGAGAACACAGGATCTAGGGCACTATCTGCCAAAGCCCACAATGATGCCTTTGCTGTTCAAACCACCTGTGCCTCAGTTGACTTAAAATAAAAAGATTAGCTGAAATCATCTTGAAAATTCCATCTCCCTTAAACATCTGTGGACCTATGAAGCATATATTAACACGTTCCAGCATGTTATTGTTGGAGCATTTCTGTATGTGCAGGCAATGTTAGTGATTTAAAGCTCCCATTGATATTCTAGATATCTAGATGCATGATAGCTATTTAATCAATGAGCAGCAGTATTGCTACCCAAATAAAATTGTATGTCTTCTATATACTGTTTAATGATGATGAATGCCTTTTTAAGTGTGAAATAAATTGTATAAATATAACATAATTATATATATATATTTTATACATATGTATGTGTGTATCCATCTATCCATCCATCCACCCATCATCCCTATTTAGTTGTCTGGAGAATATATTTTTTCCATTAACTTTATATAGCCTATAAAATATTATCTCATGGCATTCACCATTTTGGGGGCAAAATGATGTTCAATGATCTTTCCCCATCTGCCTAGCTTAATTTTTTTTATCAAGATGTGTCTATCTTTGGTAAATCATTCCACCTCTCCACACCTTAATTTCCCCTTTGGTAAAATAAAAGGGCTGGACTAGTGCAACGTTTCCCCAAGACACTTTTGCAAGATACATAGTAAAAAATAGCGTTCTGTAGTCAAATGTTTGGAAAATGCTGCATTCTGTGTTCCATTTTAGAAATGCAGTTACAAATTAATACATTAAATGTTCTGAGATACGACAGGAAAGAAACTTGCTTACCTTTAATTCTCCCAGTTTATTTCAGACATTTGACTATGAAATCCTTTCTTTCTTGAATTATAGCAATTTATAAAACTCATCAAATGACATGATCTCTGGAGACTGACATTAAGGACACTTGAAAGTATATAATTTCTAAGGAGTATTGGATTCTTGGTTTGAATTAGAAGTATGATGTTGCTGCAATATGAGACAGTCTAATCATGTAACAGGATTTATAAACCCTCATTATGAAATATCCATCCCCTACACAAACCTTCCTTATTTTCATAGGAAAAACAGGTTTAATAATTAGTATACAGCCTCTTTTCTTATTCTAGGAGAAAAAAAACAGGTTTAATATTTAGTATACAGCCTCTTTTCCTCCACCCACCTTTAGTAGTGTGTGTGTGTGTGTGTGTGTGTGTGTCTTGGTGTGGGTGGGTAAGTGGGTGGTGGGTATGTGTATTTGTGTTTGTATAAAACTTGACTACATTTTAGGTTTAGATAGCAGAGAACATAAGGTTGGAAGCTAACTTCCCCAGGCTTGGGTCTGGTCATCATGATACTCTAGAAAAATTAACTTATTTCTGTGTTTGTTTCCTTGTCTGGAAAATGGATTCAATAGTAACTTCTAGACCTTACTTATAAGGACGTTGAAAACAAAATCTGTAAAACTTGACTCAGAACTAAGTGGCTTCTCTCATTCTAGAGAAATGAAAATAGTATGAGGAGCTGGATTGAGAGCTATAAAGGTTATAGCCTTTTGAGTAAAATACAAGAAGACAGTTTTTGCTCCCAAGCTTGCTCAAGGAGCTATGCCTCAAAGCACCTAAGAAACTTCATGTTTGTCCAATTCAAGGAAACGAACCCAATATGGTCAGAATGAATTTCAATTCCAATTCTCAACTTGAAGTTACTGTGGTGTTCAGATGATATAGACAAATAGACAGATGAGAAGAACTCAGCTCTAAATTTAAATAAATAAATAAATAACCTAATTTATGAAATACAAGACCTAGAGAGTCTAGCTGAATTTCAGAAGAGATAATTTTAAGACAGAAATAGATGATGTAATTGCATCAGGCTTGTTATTTTCAAAAATCATCCAAGCAGTTACTAGACTAAAATCTATGTTGATAAAATATAGGCACCAATAGATGACACTCCACAATGGTAGACTCTTAAAGATACAAAGTGATGTTTGAAGACATTTCTCACTTTTGAAAGCTGAAATTAGATAATCTCAGAGTTGAAGAAGATCCTTTCATTGATCTAGCCTAGTCTGTCCCTTAATATCCTCTGCATGATACCACACAAATATTGTCGAGAATGACCATAAATGTCTCTTATACCTTTGTTCTCTCTTGAGGGTAAAATTCTTCTACAGTCTGTTGCACTTTGTTCTTGTATAAAGGATTTTGTGGAAAATATGGTGTTGTTGAAATTAAAAAAAAATGACTAATTTATATGACACCTATCAGCGATCTGATTTAACAAAGAGAGCTTACATTTAAAAAAACATGTGCACACTCGATAGGACAAAAACCACTCTTTGTGCAGAACATCAGACTATTGTAAGAATTGCTTGAAAAGATGAGGTTTGAATGGGAGCATTTGTCAAGTCAATGGATTTCATTGCACCTTGAAAAGAAAAATTAAGAACTCAGTGAAAGGATTTATATTGTGTGCTTGCAGAGTTAGTTTTGCCTCACACTATTTCCCCCATCTACAGCCACATTGTGGAAGGCAGGGTTTGTGTATACTTTTGTTTCATGTTCTATCTTGATTTCAGTTTTATCCACTACTAAATACTTACACTATAGTGTAACTTCTACTGTGTGTCTTCCAGATAAACTATAATTCTATTGAGAAGAAGAACTACAGTCATGTGCCAAATAATATTTTGGTCATCAATACGCTACATATACAATGGTGGTCCTACATGATTATAATATTTTATTCTTACTATACCTTTTCTGTGTTTATTTTTAATTATTATTATGATTATTTTTTGAGACAGGGTATTGTTCTGTCCCCCAGGCTGTAGTGCAGTGGCATGATTATGGCAGCCTCAACCTCCTGGGCTCTCCCACCTCAGCCATCCTAGTAGATGGGACTACAGGTGTGTGCCACCATGCCCGGCTAATTTTTTTGTAGGGACAGAGTTTTGCCATGTTGCCCAGGCTGGTGTGGACTCCTAGATTCAAGTAATCCATCTGCCTTGGCCTTCCAAAGTGTTGGGATTACAGGCATGAGCTACTGCACCTGACCTTTTATACATTTAGATATGTTTAGATACACAAATACTTACTACTGTATTACAATTCCTGACAGTATTCAGTACAGTAACATGCTGTGTGGGTTTGTAGTAGGCCATGCCATCTAGATTTGTGTTACTACACTGTATATTGTTCACACAATGATGAAATCCTTAACAATATATTTCTCAGACCGTATATTGTAGTCTTCTTTTGTTGATCTCTTAGCTCTTAGATAAGGGTATACCACAAGAAGGAAGCTCTGTATTTATTGGATATATATATATCCAATATTTATCTATTTATATATATATATCTGTACTTATATATATCTGTATTTATTGGATATATATATACACACACTCACACACATACACACAATTATATATATATAAAAATATAAATTAGCATATGGATAAGTGAATGGAATATAAATCTAGTTTTAAATTTTTTACAAATATTTTCAGAAGTAGCCACCATAATAAATTTCAAATTATCATTCCTGTGTCTTATGTTTATTACTTTTACATAGATCCATAAAAAATATATAGTAGTATTTTTATACTTTCAAAATACGTTTTTCTTTTTTCTTCTGTGGCTTGCTTTTACTCAAGAGATTCTAATACATTTCTTCTTACTGTTCAGTAGTATTTTAATATATAAATATAACATATTTATACATTTTATATGACAGAAGTTGGAGTTTTGTTCTCTATTCTCTATTTTTTACTATTAACAACATGCTGCTATACATATTTTTATACATGTGTCAAATTACACAGGAAAGTGGGTTTCTCTAGAGAATATCCCTAGGAGTGAGATTGCTGTGCCATAGGGTGTACATATGCTCAATATGCTAGAGATTGCCAGATGCCCCTTCATAATGGTTATTCAAATTACATTCCTATGGATTCTCATTGTATAAAACTGCAGTTTTCCAACACGAATTCTTAGCCTTTTGAGTAAAATACAGGAAGATAGTCTTTCCTCCCGAGCTTGCTCAAGGAGCTACATCTCAAAGCACCCAAGAAACTTCGTATTTGTCCAATTGAAGGAAATGAACCCACCACAGTCAGAATGAATTTCAATTCCAATTCTCAACTTGAAGTTACTGTGGTGTTCAGTTGCCATAATCAAATATTTTCTTTTTCCTTTTCCTCAACTGTCTCTAGCTCATTCATTATATATACAGATTCTGGCATGATTGAAGGTTATCATTAATGACAAAAAATGGTTATATTTATCCAAATGTGATCAGCATTAGCAGGACTGATTGTGTCCCTATTCACCTGCTCCCAGTCTTCCTGTGTTCTAAGAGCCTTAGTATCCTTTTACATTATGCTGTGCATTAACAGCATTACAGGGTGGACAACATGGCTGCTGAGGTGCTAAGGTTTTTATAACCAGAGGTTTCAATTTACTGCCCCTATGTGCAATTTACTAAAAGCTATAACGTCTTAGAATAAAGCTTAATAAAACAAATCAAACCCTGTGTTTCCAAGCCATATTTTAAAGAGAAGCTTTTATTAGGCGGTCTTTTAATTAACCATTTGCTGTCAAAAATAAACCATACCATGCAGAAATGTGGTTTCTACTGGTATGTCTTTCTCTTTCAACAGTTACTTATTACCTCAGCCTTCCTCTGAAAATAATAACCTCTCAAAAGAGATGAGTATCACATGAGGTTTTGCATTTTTCTGTTGTCTGTCAATTGCTTATTTTTTAAAGTATTTATAACTGCATTTTTTAACAAATGGAAATTTTAGGTATGACTCTTTTATGTTGCTTGTTACCCTTTAAGGTAAATATTCTCGTTGGAATAAAACAGGAATATAACAAAGTGAATAAATCATTGATTTTTCATGAAATGAACGCAATTTATGACCAGAGAATAGATCAATAAATGCAATACTTACCCATACCTTTGAAGACTCTCTCATTTCCTTTATCAGGCACCTTTCAACCTCCAATACCTAACTGTGTAATACCTAACTGCTTGTTTAGGTTTTAAATACATGAAATGCATCAAATAAACCTTTTTCATATGAGATCAGTAAAACCCAGAAAGAAGAAATGACTCATTCAGGGTTGAACAATGAGTATAGGAATTAGCACCAGTACTGCATTCTCACATGCACCTTCAGACAGCAGGGCAGAACTAACAATCAACATTAAGCATGTACTGGGAATATGGCAGAGTAGGCAGCACCAGAAATCTGTCTTCCTATCTAGGCAATGTCAGAATCTGTCTGATATAACAGTTTTGTAAATCTGGAGTCTATTTAAGGCTTGCAACTTATAGGAGAAGACTTGAATAATACATTTCTGCTAATTTTGGTTAATTTGAAGGTTTTTTTTTTTCTTTTTCTTTCTCTTTTTCTTTTTTGAGACAAGGTCTTGCTTTGCCAACTAGACTGCAGTGCAGTAGTGAGACCTTGAATCACTGCAACCTCTGCCTCCCAGGCTCAAGCAATCCTCTTACTCAGCCTCTCAAGTAGCTGGGACTACAGACACGGGCCACCATGTCCAGCTAAATTTTTTTTGTATTTTTTGTAGAGACAGGGTTTTGCTGTGTTACCCAGGCTGATCTTGAACTCTTAGACTCAAGCAAACTGCCTGCCTTGGCCTCCCAATATGCTGGGATTTCAGATGTTCTGTTCTTATTCGAGTTTTTACCACAGTAGTAGTTAACTTACCCCACCCCTTAGCCCCATGGCATGCAGCCATATATTCCAGGAAGAACTTGAACATAGCTGCTGGGAGCCCAAGTGGGCAAAACAAAGGACCATTTTTTTGCTAATATGAGGGATTTGGGTTCTCATCACTGATCACTGCTTCTGATCACAAGAGATGCACATAAAGGTGGTAACCATTGGTGCATCTCCTTTTATTGTTTCAAGCCCCGCACTCCCTGGCTGAGGTGTCTCCTAGGAGACTTAAAGAACTGGTGCTGGTGCCACCCCCATCTCTCTTTTTCTTTTTCCTCTTTTTGGAACCATACATTGAAGACCAAGGCACTCAAAGGCATTCTTATATATGGGTAAAATTATAAAGTCACCACACATGCCCAGGGGAAAGCATGGACTAAGAAAAGACTTGAAAAGACCATAGGATTATACCTCACTCTAATACTTGGTACAGATACCATCCAAAAATAAAAGGAAGGAAGGAAGAAAGAAAGAAAGAAAGAAAGAAAGAAAGAAAGAAAGAAAGAAAGAAAGACTGAAAACAACAAATTCTGGGGAAGAAGAAGACCTCATTTCCAGAGCTACCACAGTATTAGATGGAAATGTCCATTTTCCAACAAAAGATTATAAAATATAAAAAGAAAAAGAAAAATATGGCTAATAAAAAGTAAAAAACAAAAACAACAGAAACTCAGCCTACAAATGAAATGCTTGGCAGAGCTACCAGACAAAGACTAGAACAACTGTCTTTATGGTGCTCCAAGAACTAATGTATGACATGAAAAAAGTCAAGAAAAATGATGTATAAACAAAACAGAAGTTTAAAAAGTTAGAGAACCAAAAAAACAATTCTAGAGCTGAAAAATACAATAACTAGGATAAAAAATTTATCTAGATGGATTCAGAGGCATATTTCATCAGGCAAAAGTAAGAATCAGAGGATTTGAAGATAAGACAACCAAAATTATCAAGCCTGAGGCACAGAAAAGAAACTGAAAAAAGTGAACAGAATTTAAAAGACCTGTGGGACACCATCAAACAGGCAAAGATACACACTGTGTGAGTTCCAAAAGAATAGGAAAAAATGAAGGGATAATATTTGAAGAAATAATGGCAGAAATTTTGCCAAATTTAATAAAAGACATGAATATAAATATTCCCAAAAGCTCAACTAACTTTACGTCGGATTAACTCAGAGACCCCCATGGAGAGACATAATCAAATTGTCAAAATCCAAAGACAAAGAGATTCTTGAAAGCAGAGAGAGAGAAGCAACTCATCCCACACAAGGGACCCTCAATAAAGTTACATGTAGATTTCTCATCAGAAATTTTTGAGGGGAGAAGGCAGCGGGTTGCTACATTCAAAGTGCTAAAAGACAACAACTGTCAACCAAGAATTTTATATCTGGCAAAATCATCCTTCAAAAGAGAGGGGGAAATGAACACTTTCCTAGTTAAATAAAAGCTGAGTGAGATTGTTACCATTCCACCTGCCCTGCAAAAAATGCTCAGGGAGACCTGCATGTTGAAATGGAAAAAACAAAACAAAACAAAACAAAACAAACAAGCAAAATCATTATAAAGTAACTCATAAAAAGAAATAAATATCTGAGTAAAATAAATGCATAGGCAATTATAAAAGCTAGCATTATTGCAATAATAGTGTACAATTCCATTTTTTGCATGATTTCGTAGACTAATACATCAAAACTTGTAAGTCTAAAAGCTAGTATTACTGTATCTTTGGTTTGTAACTTCACATTTTGTTGTCTATATAATTTAAGAGAATAAGGCATTAAAAGTTTTTAATGTATTTGAATACACACTCTATGAAGATGTATTTTTTATTAACACCTGAAAGAGGTATGGAAAGGGCTACTAAAGGTGCAGATTTTTAGTATATTATTGAAGTTAAATAGGTATGAATTCACATTTGTAATACATGTAATAACTCTAGGATGTGAAATGTAATCCCTCATTGTAACTACAAAGAAAATACCTACAAAATACAAATAAATGGAAAGTAAATGTTTCACTGAAAGAAAATCAACTAAACACATAAAAGACAGTAATACAGAAAATGAGGAATAAAAAGCTCTGAGACATGGATAAAACAAACAGCAAAGAACAGAATAAGTCTTTTGTTATCAGTTGTTGCTTAAAATATAAATGAATTACACTCTTCAATCAAAAGTCAGAGATTGGTAGAATGCATAAACACAGATGACCCAATAATATGTTATCTATAAGAGACTTAATTTATAGCCAAAAACCCAAATTGGTTGAAAGTGATTGTATGGAAAGGAATATTTCATCCCAATAGTAATACTACAATATTTCATGAAATAGATATTTCATGGCTATACTACTATCACATAAAATAAACTCTAAAGCAAAGACATTTATAAGAGACAAGGACATTTTATATAAGTAAAAGATTTAATATAGCAAGAATATATAAGAATAAAAATATGTATGCATCTTATATTAGACTATCAAAACATATTAAGCAAAAATTGACAAAATTGAAAGGAGAAATAGTCAGTTCTACAATAATAGTTGAAGACTTACAAACCTCTTTTTAAATATAAAATAGAACAACTAGACAGAAGATAAGGATATAGAGAACTTAAACAACACAACAAATTAACTAGATCCTAAAGACATATATGGAATAATTCTACCCAACAAAAATAAAATACACACTCTAGGGTACACATGAGGCATTTTCCAAGATAGACCATATGTTGGGCCTCAAATTAAGTTTCAACAGACTGAAAAAAAAAAGATATCAGACAAAGTATATTTTTCAATCACAAACAGAACCAGAAACCAGCAATAAAATATAAACTAGAAAATTTACAAATTTGTGGAATTTAACCACACACTTGAATAATCAGAGACTTAAGACACAAATTACAAGAGAAATTAAAAAACACTTAGAGACGAATAAAAACAGGAACACAGCACATCAAAACTTATGGAAAATAGAGAAATTTCTGCTAAGGGAGAACTTTATACTTATAAACATTTACAGTAGAAGAAAGATATCAAATCAATAACCACTTAAATAAATAGAAAAAATGCTTACTAAACCTAAAAATAGCATAAATAAAGAAATAATAAATATTAGGGCAGAGATAAAAGAAATATAGAGTAGAAATATTTTAGAGGAAATCAATGAAAGCAAAAGTTGGTTTTTGAAAATATTAAGATTGAGAAACATTTATCTCTCTGGACTAAGGAAGAAAGGAAAGACTGAGATTGCTTAAATAAGAAACGAAAGTGTAGGGGTGGCTGGCAAGATGGCTGAATAGGAACAGCTTCAGTAGGCAGCTCCCAGTGAGATCAATGCAGAAGGCAGGTGATTTCTGCATTTCCAACTGAGGCACCCAACTTGTCTCTTTGGGACTGGTAAGGCTGTAGGCGTAGCCCATGGAGGGCAAGCAGAAGCAGTGTTGGGCTTCGCCTCACCTGGGAAACACAAGGGGTCAGGGAACTCCCTCCCCTAGCCAAGGGAAGCTGTGAGGGACTGTGCCATGACAGACACTGCACTCCCGCCCCAGGTACTATGCTTTTCCCATGGTCTTCACAACCTGCAGACCAGGAGATTCCTCAGGTGCCTACACTACCAGGCACTTGGGTTTCAAGCACAAAACTGGGAGGCTGTTTGGGCAGATACCAAGCTAGCTGCAGCAGTTTTTTTTTTTTTTTAATACCCCAGTGGCACCTGGAATGCCAGTGAGACAGAATCGTTCACTGCCCTGGAAAGAGGGGACTGAAGCGAGGGAAACAAGTGGTCTAGCTTAGCGGATCTCAACCCCATGGAGCCCAGAAAGCTAAGATCCACTGGTTTGAAATACTCTTCGACAGCACAGCAGTCTGAAGTCCACCTGGGATGCTCGAGCTTGATGCGGGAAGGGGTGTTTGCCATTACTGAGGCTTAAGTAGGCAGTTTTCCCCTCACAGTGTAAACAAAGCTGCTGGGAAGGTCGGACTTGGCAGAGCCCACCGCAGCTCGGCAAAGCTGCTGTAGCTAGACTGCCTCTCTAGATTCCTCCTCTCTGGGAAGGGCATCTCTGAAAGAAAGGCAGCAGCCCCAGTCTGGGGCTTATAGATAAAACTCGCATCTCCCTGGGACAGAGCACCTGGCAGAAGGGGCGGCTGTGGGTGCAGCTTCAGCAGACTTAAATGTTCTTGCCTGCTGGCTCTGAAGGGAACAGCAGATCTCCCAACACAGTGCTTGAGCTCTGCTAAGGGACAGACTGCCTCCTCAAGTGGGTCCCTGACCCCAGTGCCTCCTGATGGGGAGACATCTCCCAACAGGGCTCAACAGACACCTCATACAGGAGAGCTCCGGTTGGCATCTGGCAGAGTGTCCCTCTGGGACAAAGCTTCCAGAGGAGGGAACAGGCAGAAATCTTTGAGGAGTCTAACTGTTAGAATGAAAACTAACAAACAGAAAGGAATAGCATCAACATCAACAAAAAGGACATCCACACAAAAACCCCATCTGAAGGTCACCAACATCAAAGACCAAAGGTAGACAAATCCACGAATATGAGGACAAACCAGCACAAAAAGGCTGAAAATTCCAAAAACCAGAATGCCTCTTTGCTTCCAAAGGATCACAACTTGCCAGCAAGGGAACAAAACGGAACAAACGGAGAATGAGTTTAACAAATTGACAGAAGTAGGTTTCAGAAGGTGGGTAATAAGAAACTCCTCTGAGCTAAAGGAGCATGTTCTAACCCAATGCAAGGAAGCTAAGAACCTTGAAAAAAGGTTAGAGGAATTGCTAGAATAACCAGTTTAGAGAAGAACATAAATGACCTGATGGAGCTGAAAAAGATAGCATGAGTATTTTGTGAAGCATACACAAGTATCAGTAGCCAAACTGACCAAGCAGAAGAAAGGATATCAGAGATTGAAGATCAACTTAATGAAATAAAGCATGAAGACAACATTACAGAAAAAAGAAAGAAAAGGAATGAACAAAACCTCCAAGAAATATGGGACTATGTGAAATGACTAAACCTACATTTGATTATTGTGCCTGAAAGTAATGGGGAGAATGGAACCAAGTTTGAAAACACTCGTCGGGATATTATCCAGGAAAGCTTCCCCAACCTAGCAAGACAGGCCAACATTCAAATTCAGGAAATACAGAGAACACCACAAAGATACTCCTCGAGAACAGCAACCCCAAGACACATAATCATCAGATTCACCAAGGTTGAAATGAAGGAAAAAATGTTAAGGGCAGCCAGAGAGAAAAGTCGGGTTACCTATAAAGGGAAGCCCATCAGACTAACAGTGGATCTCTTGGCAAAAACCTTACAAGCAAGAAGAGAGTGGGGTTCAATATTCAACCCTCTTAAAGAAAAGAATTTTCAAACCAGAATTTCATATCCAGCTAAATTAAGCTTCATAAGCTAAGGAGAAATAAAATCCTTTACAGACAAGCAAATGCTAAGAGATTTTTGTCACCACCAGGCATGTCTTACAAAAGAACTCCTGAAGAAAGCACTAAATATCAATATCAGCCAGTGCAAAAACATATCAAATTGCAAAGACCATCAACACTATGAAGAAACTGCATCAACTAATGGGCAAAATAGCAAGCTAACGTCATAATGACAGGATCAAATTCACACATAACAATATTAACCTTAAATGTAAATGGGCTAAATGCCCTAATTAAAATATACAGACTGGTGAATTTGATAAAGAGTCAAGACCCATCGGTGTGTTATATTCAGGAGACCCATCTCACATGCCAAAGACACACATAGGCTCAAAATAAAGGGATGGAGGAATATTTACCAAGCAAATGAAAAGCAAAAAAAGCAGGAGTTGCAATTCTAGTCTCTGATAAAACAGACTTTAAACCAACAAAGATCAAAAAAGACAAAGAAGGGCATTACATAATTGTAAAGGGATCAATGCAACAAGAAGAGCTAACAATCCTAAATATATATGCACCCAATACAGGAGCAGTCAGATTCATACAGCAAGTTGTTAGAGACCTACAAAGAGACTTAGGCTCCCATACAATAATAGTGGGAGACTTTAACACCCCACTGTTAATATCAGATAGATCCAATGAGACAGAAAATTAAGAAGGATATTGAAGACTTGAACTCAGTTCTGGACCAAGTGGACCTAATAGACATCTACAGAACTCTCCACTGCAAATCTTCTTAGCACCACATCGCATTTATTCTAAAATTGACCACATAATTGGAAATAAAGCACTCCTCAGCAAATGCAAAAGAAAGGAAATCATAACAGTCTCTCAGACCACAGTGCAATCAAATTAGAACTCAGGATTAAGAAACTCAGTATCTGCTGTTCTGCAGCCACCGCTGCAAAATCTCCTCAAGCTGATAAGCAACTTCAACAAAGTCTCAGAATACAAAATCAATATAAAAGAATCACAAGCATTCTTATACACCAATCACAGACAAACAGAGAGCCAAATCATGAGTGAACTCCCATTCACAATTGATTCAAAGAGAATAAAATACCTAGGAATCCAACTTACAAGGGATGTGAAGGACCTCTTCAAGGAGAACTACAAACCACTGCTCAATGAAATAAAAGAGGATACAAACAAATGGAAGAATATTCCATGCTCATGGGTAGGAAGAATCAATATCGTGAAAATGGCCATACTGCCCAACATAATTTATAGATTCAGTGCCATCCCCATCAAGCTACCAATGACTTTCTTCACAGAATTGGAAAAAACTACTTTAAAGTTCATATGGAACCAAAAAAGAGCCCGCATCGCCAAGGCAATCCTAAGCCAAAAGAACAAAGCTGGAGGCATCACGCTACCTGACTTCAAACTATACTACAAGGCTACAGTAACCAAAACAGCATGGTACTGGTACCAAAACAGAGATATAGACCAACGGAACAGAACAGAGACCTCAGAAATAATGCTGCATATCTACAACTATCTGATCTTTGACAAACCTGACAAAAACAAGCAATGGGGAAAGGATTCCCTATTTAATAAATGGTACTGGGAAAACTGGCTAGCCATATGTAGAAAGCTGAAACTGGATCCCTTCCTTACACCTTATACAAAAATTAATTCAAGATGGATTAAAGACTTACATGTTAGACCTAAAACCATAAAAACCCTAGAAGAAAACCTAGGCAATACCATTCAGGACATAGGCATGGGCAAGGACTTCATGTCTAAAACACCAAAAGCAATAGCAACAAAAGCCAAAATTGACAAATGGGATTTAATTAAACTCAAGAGCTTCTGCACAGCAAAAGAAACTACCATCATAGTGAACAGGCAACATACAGAATGGGAGAAAATTTCTGCAACCTACTCATCTGACAAAGGGCTAATATCCAGAAACTACAATGAACTCAAAAAAATTTACAAGAAAAAAACAACCCCATCAAAAAGTGGGCAAAAGATATGAACAGACACTTCTCGAAAGACATTTATGCGGCCAAAAAACACATGAAAAAATGCTCATCATCACTGGCCATCAGAGAAATGCAAATCAAAACCACAATGAGATACCATCTCACACCAGTTAGAATGGCCATCATTAAAAAGTCAGGAAACAACAGGTGCTGGAGAGGATGTGGAGAAATAGGAACACTTTTACACTGTTGGTGGGACTGTAAACTAGTTCAACCATTGAGGAAGTCAGTGTGGCGATTCCTCAGGGATCTAGAACTAGAAATATCATTTGACCCAGCCATCCCATTACTGGGTATATACCCAAAGGATTATAAATCATGCTGCTATAAAGACACATGCACATGTATGTTTATAGCGGCACTATTCACAATAGCAAAGACTTGGAACCAACCTAAATGTCCAACAACGATAGACTGGATTAAGAAAATGTGGCACATATACCCATGGAATACTATGCAGCCATAAAAAATGATAAGTTCATGTCCTTTGTAGGGACATGGATGAAACTGGAAACCATCATTCTCAGCAAACTATCGCAAGGACAAAAAACCAAACACTGCATGTTCTCACTCATAGGTGGGAACTGAACAATGAGAACACATGGACACAGGAAGGGGAACATCACACACCAGGGACTGCTGTGGGGTGGGGGGAGGGGGGAGGGACAGCATTAAGAGATATACCTAATGCTAAATGATGAGTTAATGGGTGCAGCACACCAACATGGCACATGTATACATATGTAACAAACCTGCGCATTGTGAACATGTACCATAACACTTAAAGTATAATAATAATAAAATGAAAAAAAAGAAACTCACTCAAAACTGCACAACGAAATGGAAAGTGAACAACCTGCTCCTGAATGACTACTGGGTAAATAAAAAGATTAAGGCAGAAATAAATAAGTTCTTTGAAACATATGAGAACAAAGATACAATGGATTAGAATCTCTGGGACACAGCTAAAGTAGTGTTTAGAGGGAAATTTATAGCACTAAATGCCCACAGGAGAAAGCAGGAAAGATCTAAAATTGGCACCCTAACATCACAATTAAAAGAACTAGAGAAGCAAGAGCAAACAAATTCAAAAGCTAGCAGAAGACAGGAAATAACTAAGATAAGAACAGAACTGAAGGAGATAGAGAAACCAAAAACTATTCAAAAAAATCAACGAATCCGGGAGCTGGTTTTATGAAAAGATTAATAAAATAGACATATGACTAGCCAGACTAATAAAGAAGAAAAGAGAGAAGAATCAAATAGATACAATAAAAAAATGATAAAGGGGATATCACCACTGATCACACAGAAATACCAACTACCATCAGAGAATACTATAAACACCTCTACACAAATAAACTAGAAAATCTAGAAGAAATGGATAAATTCCTGGACACCTACACCCTCCCAAGACTTAACCACGAATAAATCGAATCCCTGAATAGACCAATAACAAGTCTGAAATTGAGGCAGTAATTGATAGCCTACCAACCAAAAAAAAAAAAAAAAATCCCAGGACCAGATGGATTCACAGCCAAATTCTACCAGAGGTACAAAGAGGAGCTGGTACCATTCTTTCTGAAACTATTCCAAACAATAGAAAAAGAAGGACTCCTCCCTAACTCATTTTATAAGGCCAGCATCATCCTGATACCAAAACCTGGCAGAGACACACAAAAAAGAAAATTGTAGTCCAATACTCCTGATGAACATCGATTCAAAAATTCTCAATAAAATACTGGCAAACTGAATCTAGCACCACATAAAAAGCCTTATCCACTACAGGCAAGTCGGCTTCATCCCTGGGAAGCAAGGCTGGTTCAACACACACAAATTAATAAATGTATTCCATCCCATAAACAGAACCAATGACAAAAACCACATGATTACCTCAATAGATGCAGAAAAGGCCTTCAATAAAATTCAACACCCCTTCATGCTAAAAACTGTCAACAAACTAGGTGTTCATGGAATATATGTCAAAATAATAAGAGCTATTTATGACAAACCCACAGCCAATGTCATAATGAATGGTCAAAAGCTGGAAGCATTCCCTTTGAAAACTGGCGCAAGACAAGTACGCCCTCTCACACCACTACTATTCAACATACTATTGGAAGTTCTGGCCAAGGGAATCTGGGAAGAAAGAGAAATAAAAGGTATTCAAATAGGAAGACAGACAGTCACATTTCTCTGTTTGCAGACAACATGATTGTATATTTAGAAAACCCCATCGTCTCAGCCCAAAATTTCCTTAAGCTGATAAGCAACTTCAGCAAAGTCTCAGGATACAAAATCAATGTGCAAAAATCACAAGCATTCCTATACACCAATAATAGACAGAGAGCCAAATCATGCATGAACTCTCATTCACACTCAGTACAAAGAGAATAAAATACCTAGGAATACAACTTATAAGGGATGTGAAGGACCTCTGGAAGGATAACTACAAACCACTGCTCAAGGAAATAAGAGAGGACCCAAACAAATGGAAAAACATTCCATGCTCATGGATAGAAAGAATCAATATTGTGAAAATGGCATATTGCCCAAAGTAATTTATAGATTCAATGTTATCCCCATCAAGCTACCATTGACTTTCTTCACTGAATTAGAAAAAACTATTTAAAATTTCATATGGAACCAAAAAAGAGCCTGTATAGCCAAGACAATCTTAAGCAAAAAGAACAAAGCTGGAGGGATCATGCTACCTGACTTCAAACTATACTACAAGGCTACAGTAACCAAAAGAGCATGGTACTGATACCAAAACAGATATACAGACCAAGGAAACAGAACAGAGGCTTCAGAAGTAATGCCACACATCTACAACCATCTGATCTTTGACAAACCTGACAAAAACAAGCAATGGGGAAAGAATTCTCTATTTAATAAATGGTGTTGGGAAAACTGGCTAGCCATATGCAGAAAACTGAAACTGGGTCCCTTTCTTACACCTTATACAAAAATTAACTCAAGATGTATTAAAGACTTAAATGTAAGACTTAAAACCATAAAAATCCTAGAAGAAAACCTAGGCAATAACATTCAGGACACAGGCATAGACAAAGACTTCATGACTAAAACACCAGAAGCAATGTCAACAAAAGCCAAAATAGAAAAATGAGATCTAATTCAACTAAAGAGCTTCTGTGCAGCAACAGAAACAGTCATCAGAGTGAACAGGCAACCTACAGAAGGGGTGAAAATTTTTGCAGTCTATCCATCTGACAAAGGGCCAATGTCCAGAATCTACAAGAAACTAACAAATTTCTAAGAAAAAAAACAAACAACCCCATCAAAAAGAGGGCAAAGGATATGAACAGACAGTTCTCAAAAGAAGACATTTATGTGGCCATCAAACATATGAAAAAAAACTCATCATTACTGGTCATTAGACAAATGTAAATCAAAACCACAAGGAGATACCATCTCACTCCAGTTGGAATGGCAATCATTAAAAAGTCAGGAAACAACAGATGCTGGAGAGGATGTGGAGAGTTAGGAACCCTTTTACACTGTTGATGGAGTGTAAATTATTTTATTACTAGTTTTTTGAGACGGAGTCTTGCTCTGTCACCCAGGCTGGAGTACAGTGGCGTGATCTTGGCTCACTGCAACCTTCGTCTCCCAGGTTCAAGCAATTCTCCTGCGTCAGCCTCCCAAGTAGCTGGGGTTACAGGCACGTGCCACCACGCCAGGCTAATTTTCGTATTTTTAGTAGAGACGAGGTTTCAACATGTTGGCCAGGCTGGTCTCGAACTCCTGACCTCAGGTGATCTGCCTACCTCAGCCTCCCAAAGTGCTGGGATTACAGGCATGAGCCATTGCGCCTGACCGGGAGTGTAAATTTGTTCAACCATTGTGGAAGACAGTGTGGCAATTCCTCAAGGATCTAGAACCAAAAATACCATTTGACCCAGTAATCCCATTACTGGATATATACCCAAAGGATTATAAATCATTGTACTATGAAGACACATACAGATGTATGCTTATTGCAGCACTATTCACAATAGCAAAGACTTGAAATCAACACAAGTGGCCATCAATGATTGACTGGATAAAGAACATGTGGCACATATACCCCATGGAATACTATGCAGCCATATGAAAGGATGAGTTGATGGCCTTTGCAGGGACATGGATGAAGCTGGAAACCATCATTCTCAGCAAACTAACACAGGAACAGAAAACCAAACACCTCATGTTCTCACTCATAAGTGGGAGTTGAACGATGAGAACACATTGACACAGGGAGGGGAATATCACACACTGGGGCCTGTCAGGGGTGGGAGGTTAAGGGAGGTATAGCATTAGGAGAAATACCTAATGTAGATGATGGGTTGAAGGGTGCAGTAAACCACCATGGCACATGTTTACTTATGTAATGAACCTGCACATTCTGCACATATATCCAAGAATTTAAAGTATAATTTAAAAACAAAATATATATAATCAAATTCATTTTCTTAGAATGTAGGGCTCCAGTTGTAATAACCATTTTGTCCACGTTTGAAATGATTGGCAAAAAAATATCGCATGTATACTCCTCTTAAAAAAAAGGAATGAAAGTGTGAATATTACTAATAATTCTATAGAAATAAAAAGGATTAAAAGAGAGTACAATGAATAATTTTATACCAACATACTGGATAGCCTAGATGAAACTGACCAACTCCTCAAAACACAAATCCTACCTAACCTAAAATACAAAGAAATTAAAAAAAACCCTCAGTAGCCCTAAAGCTAGCAAAAATATAGAATTAGTGATAGAAAATCATTCAGCAAAAAAATCCCTGGACCTGACAGTTTCATAGGTGAATTCTGCCAAATATTTAAATAAGAATTAACACCAATCCTTCTCAAGACTTTCCAAAACTCTGAAGAGGAGGGACACTTTTTTTTTCTTCAGACAGGGTTTCACTCCCACTCCCCAGGCTGGAGTGCATTGGTGTGCTCTCAGCTCACTACACCCTGCACCTCCTGGGATCAAGTGATCCTCCTGCCTCAGGCTCTCAAGTATCTGGGACTATAAGTGCACGCCACCATGCCGGGCTAATTTTTGTATTTTTAGTAAAGACAGGTTTTCAACATGTTGTCCAGGCTGGTCTCAAACTCCTGATCTCAACTGACCTGCCTGCCTCAGCCACCCAAAGTGCTGGGATTACAGGCATGAACCACTGTGCACTTTCTAACTGATTCTATGAGAGCAGCATTACCATGGTACCAAAGCTATACAAAGACACTCCAAGAATAGATCTCAGACCAATATCCCTGATGAATATTATTGCAATATTCAAAAACAAAATTCAGCAGCATATCAAAAGGATTACATACCATGACCAAGCCAAATGTATCCATAGAATGTACTGAAGGTTCAGCATATGTAAGCCAATCAATGTGGGGGTGGGGGCTGCGGGAAAGGTGGGGGTAGTTAACGGGTACAAAACAATAGTTAGAAAGAGTGAATAAGACCTAGTATTTGGTGGCACAACAGGGTAACTATAGTCAATAACAATTTAATTGTAAATTTCAAGTAATGAAAAAAATATAACTGGATTGTTTATAACACAAAAATGCTTTAGGGGATGGATACCCATTTTACATGATGTAATTAGTACACATTACATGCTTGTATTGAAGCATTTCATGTACCCCACAAATCTATACACCTGTTATATACCCACAAAAATTAAAATTAAAGTTTTAAAAAATAAAAAGTAAGTCTATCAATGTAATATAGCATATTAATGGAATAAAAGTAAACAACCTCACATGGACATCTCAATTGGTGCACAAAAAGTGTTTGACAAAATTCAGTAAAACTCACGGATTGATGATAGAAAATATGCAACAAACTAGTAAAAAAGGAAAACTACCTCAATATAATAAAAGCTAAATATGAAAAACCCACAGTGAACGTCATGTTCAATGGAGAAAGACTGAAAGATTTTCCTCTAAGTTCAGGGACAAGGCAAAAATGCCTCTTTTGCCACTTGTATTCAACCTAGCACTGGAAGTCCCAGCCAGAGGAATTAGGTTAGAAAAAGAAAGAAAAGACATTCAAAATTGGAAAAAAAAAAAAAAGAAGTAAGTTTATCTCTGTTTACAGATAATACAATCTTAAATGTATAAAATGAGTATTTCACAAAAACCTATTAGAACTAGTAAATGAATTCAGCAAAGTATGTATAGTAGGAACAAAAACAACACACAAAAATTACTTGCAGTTATATACATTAACCGTGAACAATCCAAAAAAATCAAGGCAACAATTCCATTTATAATAACATTAAAATACTTAAAGGTAAACCTAACACAGATGAGGAAGACAATGAAAATGCAAAGCACTGCTAAAGAAATTAAAGAAGACATAAATAAATGTCAAGAAATCTTATGCTCATGAATTGAGAGACTAACGTTGTTAAGATGGCAATACTATTCAAAGTGATCTAGAGATTTAATCTAATTCCTATCAAAATCCAAATAACATTTTTTGCAGAAAGAGAAAATAACTTTCTGAAGTTCATATGAGATCTCAAGGAACTCTGACTAGCTAAAACAATTTGATAAAGGAGAACAAAGCTTGAGGGCTCATACTTGCTGATTTCAAAAGTTGCTCTAAAGGTGTAGTAACCAAAACATTTAGTGATTCAAGAAAAAAACACTTGCATGTATGGTCACAAGATTTTCAACAAGAGTGTCAAGATCATTTCATAGGAATACAGAAGTCTTTTCAACAAATAGTGCTGGGAAAGCTGATTATTTCAGTTCAAGAGATTGAAGTTGGACTCTTACTGTCTTAGTCAGTTTCGGCTGCTGCAACAAAATGCCACAAACTGAGTGGCTTATAAACAACATAAATTTACTTCTCATTTTACTGGAGGCTGAAAGTCTGAGATCAAGTTGCTAGCATGGTCGGCTTCTGGTGAGCGCCCTCTTTCAGGTTGCAGGCTACAAAGATATTATATCCACACATGATAAAAAGAGAACTAGTTAGCTCCTTGCTTGTTTGCTTCTTAATAAAGACACTAATTCATGAGGCCTCCACTGTCATGCCCTCATTACTTCTAAAAGGCCTCCCTTCTAAATATTCTCACATTGGGATTTAGGGTTTCAACATGTAAATTTTGAGGGGACAGAAACATGCAGTTCTTTGTAATTACCTAACACCATATACAAGTATTAACTCAAAATACATTCATGAGCTAAATATAAGACCTTAAACTATAAAAATCTTTAAAAACCATAGGCCAAAAGCTTCATTACATTAGATTTGGCAATGATTTATTGTATATGACACCGAACATACAGGCAATAATGACAACAAAAAAAGTAGACAAATTGGCCTTCATGAAATGCTTTTTTTAAATGTGCATCAAAATATACTAGCTAAAGAGTAAACAAACAATCCTCTGAATGGGAGAAACTATTTACTAATTATATATCTGATAAAAGATTAATATCCAGAATGCAGAGAAAACTCTAAAACACAACCACAAAAACAACAACTGAGTGCAAAAATGGGCAAAAAGCTTGAATAGACATTTCTCTAAAAGAGATTCACATATGGCCAAAAAGCACATGAAAAGATGTTCAACATTACTAATCATTAGGGAAATGCTAATCAAAAACTATAATAAGATATCACTTTAAACTCATTAGGATGGCTACTATAAACGAAAGAAAATAAAAAGTTTTGACAAGTATTTGGAGAAATGGGAATCCTTGTGCAGTATTGGTTGGAATGTAAAATAATACAGCTTCTGTGGGAAACAGTGTGGAATTTCCTCAAAAAATTAAAACTAGAATTACCATATAATCCAGTAATTCCACTTCTGGGTATATACCCCAAATAATTGACAATAGGGTCTAAAAAAGATATTCGAGCTGTTTCTACATTTATATTCATATCGCCCTTACTCACCATAGCTAAAATGTGTAGGCAACCAAAGTATCAATTGATAGATGACAAGCAAAATTGTACACACACACAAACGTGCACATGTGAGCACACATGTACACATGCATGCACACAACCCAGCACTTGAGCAATGGACTTCAGCCTCATTTCATAGCAATCAATGTTGAGTATTGCCTAATTTGTGCCAGGGAGATCAGGTCCAAAATTATACACTAGAATTTCTCAGTCCACATCACTTTCTCTACAATTCCTAAGTAATTATTTGAGAGAAAATTACAGTACACATTAAATAAAGTAATTTATTTCATAGATAAATCTCAGACTAAGCATTATTGAGATGGCAATTTTAAATAAAGTAATTGTGGAATTAGGAATACTTTTTTATAAGTCAGTAATTATTTTACTTAGAACATATAAAATGGCTTTTAAAGGAGGATTTTTTTAAAAAAAGGTTATAAAGAGTTTTACTGGGTCAAATGAAAGTTTCAAGTTTTATTAGCAAAGAATAGAAAGGCTAATTAGAATTGGTTTTATAGGTCTATATGCTTATTTTCAATAGGGATTTATAGTGAATTTTGAGGGGAAATCTGATTTGGCTGGATTCTCACTAACACATTTATGCAACACTGAGTTATGACTGGACTGAGACAAAACTGGTGCTTATTCTTTCTACTTCTCTCACATGATACCAACTCTCAGTTTGTCATCAAGAGTTTGCATCTCCTCAGTTTCACCAGCTGATTTCTGAAGAGTTTAACCACCTTTACAATTCTATAGTTATGAGATTTTAAAGGTCTGTCTGTTGAAAGCTAGAACTGTCTTAATATTAGTAACAGCAATAGATATTTGTTGAGCTCTTTAAAATTCCTATCATTAGTGCTAAGTGTTTTATATTGTTTGTCATATTCGATTATTTTCCCCCAGCTTTATTGAGGTATAATTGATAAGTAAGAATGTATTTAAGATGTATATCATGGTGTTTTGATATATGTATACACTGTAAAATTATTACCACAATCAAGCTAATTAACACATCTATCACCTCAAAGAGTTACGTAGTATATGTGTGTGTGGGAGGATAAGAATACTTAAGATTTACTAAAGTATGCAATACATTATTAGTAACTATAGTCTCTTGATGCCATATTTCAGATAGGAAGGAACTAAGAAGGATTTTTTTTTTCTAGTCACCTAGCCAGTGTCAGTGTCTCAAAATAGATCTGAGTGTAACTACAAAAGAAAGGGTATAGACTACTTCATTGCTGACTGGTGGGAGGTAGCTAGAAAAAGACGGGTGGACAACACATTAATGGGCTCAGTGGTTTCCATTTTTAGAGGCTTTAAATGAGTGATGGCTGCTAGCCCGTGCATAATTAATTATTAGATAATGTGGTGCATATCATTAAAAGAAAAATGCTAACTGTAATTTATGGACAAAAGATAATATTGCTCAAGAGACGGTTGTAATCACTTAAGTATCTGAGCTGACATAAGTTAGTTTTGGTCCTCTGAGAAGCAGATGCCAACATGGGGTGAGTTTTGTAAGAGATTTATCGGAGGAAACACCTGCGAAAGATAAACAGAGACAATGGGAATAGGTGAAGAGAACCTTCAAACCACAAAGACAATCTGACAGCTGTGAAAGGAGAGAAGGAAGGAAGACTCGGTAGAAATAGCTTCAAAATGTAGCATGATTTTTAGAAAGTCACCAACTAGCCAGGCTCCTATGATAACAAAAGAAATGGTGACTCTAACTAAAGGTGCCTAAGAGTCTACTGGCAGTGGTTCGAGATTGACTGAAACGTTTAGGGTCATTCAGAAAAGAGATAATCTCTCTATTCATCACCACACCTCTCCACTGTTTCAGACCTATATTCCAGTCGAGGAAAGAGGACAGGGAAAATAATCAGGATATTTTATTATATAAAAATATATTGATGAGTTGATCATCAAAAGGTCACTGGACTCTATGAAAGTTAGTTATGGCTGGGAGAACTTTAAGCATTAGGGTTTCTTGAGTATTGTTTCTAACTTCAACTTCTCACAGCCCCATCTCCACCATAATCAATCATAAGTCACTCCCATGAGGCCAGGGATCTGTCCTTAATGCCTCAGATTTGCTTCCCACATTTGTGCCTTAATAGAAATGATATACTTATGTCCTGAGTATGGAGAGAGTTAACTAAAACGCTTACATGAAGTGCTTCAAGGCTTCTTTTACTGAAGATACAAAACCCAAATGCAATATAATCACCACAAATACACTTGAAAAACCCACCAAATTATTCATTTATATATCTCTCCTAGAATGCTTCCAATTCTACAGTGATCACCAAAAAGGGCATTAAGATAAGCAATCTAGCATTCAAAAATTTAAAGATAAATTTAAATTTATCTTTATACTACTAGAACATTAGATGTTGAAATACACATAAACTTGCACTGTATCTTGCTGCACCTTGATTTGCACTGTATCTCATTTGTTGTAACTTTCAAATAGAAAAAAAGTGTCTTTATAGTAGAATGATTTATAATCCTTTGGGTATATACCCAGTAATTGGATTCCTGGGTCCCATTATTTATTTACATTTATTTATAGTAGAATAAATCATCTTACTATAAAGACATATGCACACGTATGTCTATTGCAGCACTGTTCACAATAGCAAAGATTTGGAACCAATCCAAATGCCTGTCAATGATAGACTGGATAAACAAAATGTGGCACATACACACGATGTAATACTATGCAGCCATAAAAAAGGATGCATTCACGTCCTTTGCAGGGACATGGATGAAGCTGGAAACCATCATTCTCAGCAAACTATCACAGGAACAGAAAACCAAATGCTGCATATTGTTACTCATAAGTGGGAGTTGAACAATGAGGACACATGGACACAGGGAGGGGAACATCACACACTGGGGCCTTTCAGGGGGTGGAGGGCTAGGAGAGGGATAGCATTAGGAGAAATACCTAATGTAGATGATGGGTTGATGGGTGCAGCAAACCACCATGGCATGTGTATACCTATGTAACAAACCTGCAAGTTCTGCACATGTATCCCAAAACTTAACGTACAATTAAAAAAAAAGAAAAAAAAGTGGAATGTACTCAAGAGTAAACACTCCATAATCAATAGCTATTATGGGAAAGCAGTAAAGCGTGGTGACTACAATGGTTGGTTTTGACTTAGACCATCTGGATACAAATTCACAGTGGGACACGTTAATTTCATGACCTTGGAAAAGTTATTTAATATCACTGCGCTCCTATTTTCTCATCTATAAAATGGGATAATGACATAAACTTTCTCATGTTGTTAAAGAAATTAAGTAAGATAATATATGTAAAAAACCTAGATGAGTGTCAGGCATGTATTAACCATTTAGTAAATGCCAGATAAAATTATCATTATTACTATAATTTCTGCCATAAAGATGAAAATGCATTTTGCTTACCAGTAAATATCAGTTTGGAAACTATAGACTTTGAAAAAATGAGATCTTTCAGTTGAAATGTCATAAAGGAAAAGACAAAAATTATTACTAGAGAGAAAATGTCTCTCTTCTAAATAAAAGTCACAAGACCCTCTTAAGCTATTTCCAATATTGTTATTGACACTCTGACCTCCAAATACCAAACAGAGTTTTCTTAATGTGCAATCCAATTGTTCTCTCTGGAGCCTTACTTTGAGGCAGAAGCAATCACCCCAAAGTTTAAGGGTGGGAGGACAATCTGGTTATGGCTTCGCATGTATCTATTGGATTTGCCATTTTTAAATATAAAAGTTTCTAAATTATTAACTTTCCCCAAAGTGATATTTGATGGCAAAAGTCATATCTGCATGAAGCATTAAGTGATTTTTGTGAAAAAAGCAAAGTAATTTGACAGAGCATAATAATTACACTGTCAAAGAATATAAATTTCTACTTTCTCAGAGATGTCTATATTACATGGTTTCAGTTTCACAGGCTGTCATTAAGACAGTACGATTTATTTCTCCTTTAATTGCACTATGGCAGTTTTTTTTTTATGGAAGATGTATATGCCATGACTCCTTCTCAGAAGGGTGAAGAACTAACTCATGGCTTCTCAGAATGGTGTAGAACCCATGGCATTACTTACATATTCACTCATGTGCACAATTAAGAGACTGGCTTGCATCCAATGGAACTGGAAAAGAACGGGCATGAAAGCCCTCTGGTGTTGTTGGTCAGATGTGGTAAGATATATAAGGATGATGATCTAGTAATAACGGGAAGGCCAGAAGTACTATTTTTCATGAGTGTTTACCCCTGAATTGAAGCTCAAAGCAACTTTTCACCAAAGAAAGTGAGTTTTATGGTTATTTCAAGTTTTGTAATCTCCCCTTTTAACCTCGGAAATTTCACACATAAATTATATAGAGGGAGAAAACAATCCAGAGCTGAGGATAAGGGGATAAAGTTAACATTGGCATTCATCCTTGGAGCAGAAGCTTGTCATTGTATGCCAATTTAATTTGTCTGCATTTATTTCAACTCCAAATCTATTCAATGTCATGCATTGAGAGGCATTCAGAAGTAATGAGGTTGATGTCTTGTTTCGTCCTAGGCCCTAAGAGCAGTAAGCAGTCATCCTGTGTCTCATTTTTCAGGAGCCTTGTATCTGCATTGGAGAATTAAAACTTGGGTTTATAAAAGTATTTTATAATTGGTTTAATTTTTTTAAGTGTGGTCATGTTCCAGATAATTACAGATATTTATTTTGCTTTAGATGTTTGGTAAAGTTGGGGAGTATTTTTTAAGTTGAGTTTAGATCTTGAAGGGCAAATAAATGAGAGACAGAAAGAGAGAGAGAGTGGTGGAGACTCAAGCCCCTTCCATCTTATGCCTCTACCGTTTGTTGTCTTTAAAGAAATGTCCAATACACCATCCAATGGAGAAAAAGAGTGGAGGATATGTATGATGTGTGGGATTGCTTCATGGGCTAAAGTAGAAGTGGCATGAACTATTTCCTCCCATACTGTGTGGAAGTGTGGAGAGACTGGGAAATAATATCCTTGTGCCTAACAGTGACAGTAAATTGTTTGGTGAAGTCTCTACCACTTACTCTATACCCCAAACTAGTAACTGAATCCTTCCTGGTTTATTTAATGAAAGATTACATGCTAGTGCTAGTAGCCAGTACCTGAAAACAGGGAACTGATTACTAAAAGAGAAGGATCCACTGGCTCTCTGGCTAACAAGCCCTAGTCCTGGGACCAATTGCCAGACACCCTCTTGCTGCCTACCTACTTGGACCCTGAGTACTTGCCCCACTCTGGGAGTCCTGACTCTGGATCAGGTGACAGTCTATTCTCAGTGACAAGCTTTATTCCAATTCCCACTTCCTATGTAACCACCATAGCTCTTACGCATTGTTGCTGTTTGCTGACTTATTTTAACTACAAAGGCCACTAAGCATTTACTCTCCTATGTTCAGCAATCCTTGTGAAAACATCCCCAGTGATGCGTTAGTTAACAGTCTGTCAACGCTCCATAATAATTTTGATTTATCACTCAGCTATAAAATTTTTCAAAAGGCAAAGCTCGCCTACATTGCCTGAGCTCTGAAGCAGTTTTATTTGTACTCACTTTCTAAATAAAACTTGGGAAACTCAAAGGGTGGATGAGCAAGACTGTCAACTCAAAAGAAAAAGTGTGAGAAAAAAATAGGCAAGCCTAAGGAGAGAAATGAGAGCTTTCCACAAAGGCACGGGGAGTTACCAAAGGTGGAGGGAAAAGGAGAGAGAGCACATGGAAGAGACTGAATGTAAGCAAAATACCAAATGAAGAGCCAAGAAAGAATCAACAATGAGAGATCCCATTGCCTTCTTTTTGGTAAGTATCAAATCTCCCTCTGCCTTATTCATATAAGGATACACTTAATTCAACTTAGAACCTCCCTGGATATTTCAGGATTATCTTCGCAGATCAAGATCCTTAACCATATCTATAATGTCCTTTTCACCATATAACTGCCCAGAATTAGCCAAACCATAAGGTCTGAAAGTATAATCCTCACAGAATGACACCAACTACAAGTTTGGGGTGGGGAGCTCCAAAAGTTGAAACTTTCAGTTTCAACAATTGGCTAGAAAGACTTACATAATTTATTGAAGGCTATTATACTCACAGCTTTGGATTATTACAGGGAAAGGATACCATTAAAATCAGCCAGAGGAAAAGACACACAGGTCAGAGTCTGGAAAGTTTCCAAATAGGAAGTTTCTATTGTCCTCAGGACACAATACCCTCCTGACATTGATGGGTAATAATATGCATGGAGTATTGCCAACTAGGCAAGCTCACACAAGTTTTGATGCCCAGAATTTTGGTGTCCAGTATTTTGGTATTCACAGATACTCAAGCTTTGGTGTCATTACATAGGTATGATCGATTGAACGAGTGAGTGATTGCCCATAGGGTTGAACTCAGTCTTTGGATCATTTGATATCATGACCTGAAGTCCTCATCTTTAGTCACATGACTGGAATTTCTTGCATGGTCTGCCTCTAATTTTTGACTGTCAGGTATGGATGGTTCTACCCTAAGATCTGCTGTGGCCCAGCTTCTGCTGTGAAAAAAGATACTCCTAGCAGGTATGAAACAGATTATCTCCCAAAAGCCAAAGGCAGAGGCCAAACTTTCCTCTAGGCAAAGTCAAACTCTTTCCTCTATAGTAATACTCACAGTTTTTAGGGAATAAGACACATCTATTTTGGGGCATAATTTAGTCTACCATATAAAGCTTTATTAATTCATCAAATTGTTATTGGTTGCCTATTATACACTAGGCTCTATACCCGGGGCTGGAGAAACCTAGATGGAGAGATCTCAGTAGAAGCTAAGAGATTAGTCAAGAGTTCATGGTGTTTTGGATATATAACAAGAAGGAAATGTTAAGGTTTATTTCTAAGTTTCTGGCTTCGAAAAAACAGATAGTGAAGCTGAAGAGGGACCAATTTGAGGAGAAAGTTCATGTATTTATTCCTGAATAAATTAAGTTTACAGTTCCTTTGAGATTTCTATATACTAATTTCTGTGTGACAACTGAGAGAGTCCCAAACTCAGTAGAGTTGACTAGGTCAACATGTTTCTTAATAATGTGTTGCTTTTCCCATCCAAATACACCCTTTATTGCATGTTCTGCAATAATGTAGATGAATTCTGTAATCATTTGCCAGTTAGATTCATGTCTTTGTCATTAGAGGGCTCTGGATGAAAACTGGAGGAGGAAAGAGTTTTTTCCCCTAGCTTGAGCATCCTCTCCCAAGTACCTACAATGGACAACTCTTGCAGTGCCATTCTGCAAAACCAGGGGGTCAGCAATACCCCCAGTAGCTTCCTCTGGTAGGCTACTAAGCAACTTTGAAATTATTTCTGAATGAAGCCATCTGCCTCAGACTATTTCCCTGGCATCTCAGAAGACAGATTTCTACCAGGGTTCTCAGCAAGTGTCTCTGGTGCTGCATCTCAGAAAACCACTTCTGCATTGTAAGCCACAGCTGAGCCTTCTCCAGCAAGATCTAGATCTCAGTCTTGGGGGAAAAATACTGTTGGTAGGTTAAGTAAGAGAAAGGGTTAAAATATTTATTTCATTTAGTTACAGAGAGATCATGAATAATTTTAAAGAGAGCTCTTTAGCAGAGAAGTGGACAGGAGCCAAATTGGAGCCAACTGAGGAGGAAGGGACAGGAGATAAAGTCAAGAAAATGCCGTAAATCAGTTTGACTGTAAAAGGAGGGAAGAGAAGGTAAAGAGCTGAATGACTTTCCCACCACGTAATGCAGCTTTACTTTTGGCTCTGCAAATCTAAGATTTTTACCTCTAAGATTCCCTATTCTATAGAATCTTTCAAGGTCAGATCTTAAGATGGCACCAAGGCAGCCATGGGGCACACCTCAGGCCATCCACCCTGTTTCTGAGGTGCAAATGAAATTACTACAAGAGGCAACTCATCACAGAAAGTGAGCACCCAGCAGTCCCTTAGATCCCAATCAGAAAACTCTCAGAAGGGTTCCAGGGATAGGAAGATAACAACCTGACAATCCAGAAGGGTCTTATTTTCATTAATGAAAGTGCAGCTTTGGGGTACATCTCAGTATAAACGAATGATATTTGTTAAAGTAGTTAGCATCCAAAAATAGTAAATGTACTGTTTTATGTGGCAAGCAATAGTGACAGCTCTATTTTCCTAGATAATCACTCTCATTAACAGCAGCTGATTACCTCCTTAGCATTAACTCACTTAATCCTCTGACTTGAATCAACACCACCTATATATACACATATACATTCCTTTTGATCTTCAAACCATTTCTCTATGCTTTGTTTGTTTTGGTAGAGTGAGTTTTATATGGTTAAACACTTGCCACTTTCTCATGATAGCAATTTAGCATCTAATGTCCAGAAATTGCAAGCACAAGGAAATACAGAGGCTTGATAGCTGATTATGGGGACACACACAGGAGTGACTTCAGAAAGAGGCAAAATGCAGCTCAGGATAGGGGCTGTCTTGAAGAAATATGACCCAAGTGTGTGGGGGAAGGAAATACAAGGCAGGAACTTTAAAAGCAGAATATTAATGGAAGCTGATGACACGGAAGAGGAGCAGCTGATAGTTTTATGTGTTAGGCTGGTGCAAAAGTAATTGTGTTTTTGTATTACTTTTGTTAGAAACAAGTGCTCGGCAGTGCAAAGAAAACCAGCACTTGGGCAAAAAATTCCTCAGCAAGGCAAACTTACTTCTGGAGAAGAGTGCTGCCTGCTTCAATCATGATCACAAGAGCACACCCAGTGGGATGGGGCAGGGGTTTTTATCTGTAATGCAATTCGTTCTTACTGCTGTGTCTTTTCCCCTTTGGCTGGGGTTGGACTGCACAATCTAAGCTAACCCGATTGGCTAAGGTTTAAAATTGAATAGGGTCAATTAGGCGGGAAGGTAGAGGCTGCCCGTTACTGGGTGGGAAGGCATGTCTGGACTTGTCTGGGCACAGCAAAGGCGAGAAGTGTTGTTTAACAGGCAGTTAGGAGACAAGGAAGTACAAAGTTGGTCTTGAAAAACAAAGAACGGGAAACTAAAGCTTTTTGAAGAGGAATTTATCATCTGTGACACTTTCAATGGTAAAAACCACAGTTACTTTTGCACCAAGCTAGTAGTGGTAGCAGTGCTATGGTTTGAATGTGTCTTCTCCAAAATTCAAGGGTTGCTAATGTGATAGTATTAAGAGGTGAAGCATTTAAGGGGTGATTGGGTCATGAGGACACAAGAATGGGATTATAAAAGAGGTTTCACGCAGCATTCAGTGCACTTACCTTTCTACCTTCTGTCATGTGAGGACCCAGCGTTCCTTCCCATTAGAGGATGCAGCAACAAGGTGCCACCTTGGAAGCAGAGAGCAGCTCTCACCAAACAACTGAATATCTTTGTGTTGCTCTTCCCAGTCTCCAGAACTGTGAGAAAATATTCAAGTTCTTTATAAATTATCCAGTCTGTGGCATTATGCTACAGCAGCACAAAATGGACACGTAATAATAGCAATAATTATCATAATGTTGTTATTAGCCCTCTTTCATCAAGTACCATGTATTGTGGTGTCACACATTGTGCCAAGGGCTTTGCAAGATGATCTCTTATCTAAGGACATAGAGAACCCATCAAATCCACAGAGCACACTCTATATACTAGGCAAATTATTTAACTTTCCACACCCTCAGTTTGCAAATATTTAAAATGTAACTAAGGTCACAAATCTGGTTTATATTGGTAGACATAGATTTTAAATGTAAATCCAACACGCTTTTAAGAGAAACTGTTAGCCATCTTGTAGGTTTTGGACTATTAATAATGGTATCTGTGAGCTCTCTTCATATGATCATAACAAATGAACTGTGTGCCTCAGATCCAGAAAAAAATTAAGCAACTTTCTGCAAGGTTTCCCACTTGTAAAATGAAGAGGTTGGACCAGGTAATTTCTTTGGTTCTCTTTAGACTTAACATTTTACCTTTCTCCTCACTGCAAGCTTTCGTAGAGAGGCCTCTTGGTTTTCTTCTGCTACCATCAGGCTAAGCAAACCCCAAATAGCCCTTCTCAGCTGTAAACCATAATGAATACGTGAAAGGATGAATGGCAACATCATTGCTTTCAGCCCTGTGTCACAGGAATAGAGGAATGTGTGAGATATAGACTGAGAATCAACCTTTCTCTGACACCCCTAAATTCTAGGGGTTCTGTCTAACGAGAGAATTCTTAGGCCTTGGAAGGGATGCACGGATATCAAACAGTATCAGTCCCCTAAATGCTCTTGCTACAACAATTTCTTGTTTTCCACCTTGATTTCCCAATATCAAATGAAGCAGAGTCCAGAATACCCTGTATTATCCCCAGGGATTATCAAACAACAATGTGAAAAGGGGGAGTGTTAGCAGGTCCCTCTACCCTTCCTCTCTGTGATCATGGTCTCTCAGAAAGGTGATGTAAACTGGAGGCAGTAGTGGATTTTGATGGGATCTACAATTTATTTTCATCTATCAACCACTGCCAAGGTGGGAACCCTACTATTTCCCAGGGAAATAGTTATTGCAGAAATACTGACTGGGAGAGTGGGGTGGAACTATGAGAATCCGATAGCACTGATTTACAGTGTTCTGTGACTAGGCCAGGGAAAAAGTAACCTGAGAAATTTTCAAACATACATACTTGGGTTTACATATTTACAGAAAACTTTATACTCTTTTGCATTTTTCACCCAGTGAGGCCAATCTTAATCTGATGCCAATCTTACCACCATCTAGGTAGTCCTGTTAGTGCTGTTCAACATCTCTAACACATTAGGACTGTAACTAATTTGTTGTATTATTGTGTCATTAAAATATGACAGTGGTTTGGAGTCTTAGGTGATCTCTATCCTTCTCTCACTATGACCCTAATGCTGCTTGGTTTTCTTTCGAATATGTGGAGATAAAATTTACTTTTGAGATAAAAATGACCAGATGTTCACTTTTCATTATATTTGAAAGTCACTAACCAAAATTTTCCTCACTGTCCTTGTACTTTTGTTTTAATATTTGCTTTCTTTTTTTTTTGGCCGTTTACTTCATTTTTATAAGCCTCTTTTCTACTTGTAAAGTTTGCTAATTTCAAAAATCTATTTGGACAATTCTTGAATTTTATTTTCCTCCTACTTAATAACTGCTCAATCATACAGGCAGTATGTATATTGTTGGTGAAATAAAAGTAAGGATTTAGAAACAGGGAATACTATACTTTGCAGCAAAAACATAATAGATCTTTTCCTCTATCATGAATGTATGTTAAAATATTTAAATATAAAGTCAAAGTTTTTCTTCTGTAAGTAGAAGCCCAACTTGTACAGCCTTGCCTTTTTTCATTCTATTTCAATAGATGGTTTGAGATTATATGAAAATATCCAGACTTGCTTTCGTTCTTGTTTTTCTCACAGAAGAAAAAATACAGTGCAATTTGACCAAGCTGAGGTTGGAATCTGGCAGATATTGAGCCAGATTCTCAGTTGCCTATTTGGTTTAGTTCATCAATTTTGTACAAATATTAATATAAAGCCACATCTTCTTCCTACAGAGTCATGGACCTCAGGTAGGCCATGGAGAAGCTGACAGCCCGGTGTGCCCCTTCTTATCAACTGCCTGTTTGTACACTGTGCCTAGAATTGCTCAGTCTGGGAGAGACTGCTGTGTATTGGAGCAGGAGTCCTCCCACAATGGCAGGTTGTTTATTTTCCCTCTTTTTCTGCTTTGTTCCTGCAATTTAAAGGATTTTTGTTTTTGTTTTTTCCATTGAAACATTTGTGGCAAGCTTTTGATTAGGCTGAAGACTAACACAGCTAATGCTAACAATTTAAACGGGATAATGCTCAGGGAACCTATATAGCTCTGTCCTCCTCCCCCTCCTCCCCCTCACCATCAATACCCACAACAGCCACTTGGCAAACCACATGCACCTTGCTAACCTTTTACAGAAGCAGATTCTTCCCTGGCTAGGAGCTGAAAATATATGGAATGTGAGTGTGTATTTAGACTTTGGACTAGTGACAACAATTTTACTTTCCTACAAAAGAGAATTCGTGATTTCATAAGCAAGGTCGTTTACTTACAGTCCAAGATCTTGGAATTTCTGAAAAGTCAACTGTGAATCGAATAATTCTTCCCCATCTGTTCCTTTTCAGAAACAAATTGACCCTGAAAGCATGGTGATTGAAGCTCTTTAACTTCTCTGCGATGGGGTCTTAACAGACAATGATCTGTAAAAAGAGGGGGTGATGGTGATATTTATTTTGATGATTGCTAACTAGCTCCTGTTGTGCGGTCTTCCATTCAATTGCATGTCTGTCATCTCTTCTAAATCTCACCAGCACTCCATAGTGCAGTCAGGCCTGCCTTAGAGGATTCGTTAAAAGTTCAGAGGCACTGGCCGGGCGCGGTGGCTCACGCTGGTAATCCCAGCACTTTGGGAGGCCGAGGCGGGCGGATCACGAGGTCAGGAGATTGAGACCACTGTGAAACCCCGTCTCTACTAAAAATACAAAAAATTAGCCGGGCGTGGTGTTGGGCGCCTGTAGTCCCAGCTACTCGGGAGGCTGAGGCAGGAGAATGGCGTGAACCCGGGAGGCGGAGCTTGCAGTGAGCCCAGATCGCGCCACTGCACTCCAGCCTGGGCGACAGAAGAGACTCCGTCTCAAAAAAAAAAAAAAAAAAGTTCAGAGGCATTAATTGCCCAAGGTTTCACCAGACGGTAATCCCCTGTCAATTAGGAGTGATGTTCCTGATATATCTGATATTATCTTTATTGAACAAAAAATAGTTGACTTGAACTAGTGACAAAACCTATACTTCCACCCAGGCTTGAGGTCACTGACTAGAAAGTCTAGATGAAGGATGAGAACTCTAGCTGCATTTTTTTTTTTTTTTTTTTTTTTTTTAGACGGAGTTTCGCTCTTGTCACCCAGTCTGGAGTGCAATGGTGTGATCTAGGCTCACTGCAATTAGTTGCATAATTGTAAAAGCTGGTATGAGATATTCCAACTTTGAGCTCAAAATCCATTTAGGACATCTGCCATGTGAAATCCCACCTGTAGTTTTGGCCATAAGCTATTTTTATTGTTAATTCTGACTTCAGGTTTACACTGAATTATTTTATGTTGATGTGCTACAGTTGCAGGACTTTTTCTTAGTTCAGCTAAAGATGGGCTTCTTTGTCCCATGGCCACGAAAATTCAGGCTGGCAGACAATTTCTATGGTGAGTAAGACAGGGTTTTATTGGGCGAAAAGGAAGAAAAGGGGGAAACAAGGACACCCCATAAGGCCAGAGGCCCTGTTAGCGTGCTTCCCACCCAGGTATCTCAGGTTCCACACAGGAAGAATAGGGGTCAGGTTCCTGTCTCCTGCCAGTGGGCAAACTCCCCAAGGCTCCACCCCAGTGCGCAGGCTGGCTAGAGATTTTCTGGGGACCCCCTCACACCTGCCTGTCTCACGACTATTTCCTAATAATGGGAGCCTGGGCATGGTGGCTCATGCCTGTAATTCCAGCACTTTGGGAGGCCGAGGTGGGCAGATCACCTGAGGTTGGGAGTTTGATACCAGCCTGACCAACATGGAGAAACCCTGTCTCTATTAAAAATACAAAATTAGCTGGGCGTGGTGGCACATGCCTGTAGTCCCAGCTACTGGGGAGGCTGAGGCAGGAGAATCACTTGAACGAGGAGGTGGAGGTTGCAGCGAGCTGAGATCATGCCATTGCACTCCAGTCTGAGCAATAAGAGCAAAACTCCGTCTCAATAAATAAATAAATAAATAAATAAATAAATACATAAATAAAGGGAGACTACTGGCCTGGCACTAAAATGTTTAGGACATTTTAAGTATTGAAATAATGCTAAGGCAGGGCATGGTGGCTCATGCCTGTGATTCCAGCATTTTGGGAGGCCAAGGCAGGTAGATCACCTGAGGTCAGGAGTTCCAGACCAGCCTGGCCAACATGGTGAAACCTCATCTCTACTAATAATACAAAAATTAGCCAGGCATGGTGGTGCCAGGCATGGCAGCCTGTAGTCCCAGCTGCTTAGGAGGCTGAGGCATGAGAATCGCTTGAACCCAGCAGGCAGAGGTTGTAGTGAGCTGAGATCATGCCACTGCACTCCCTCCTGGGCAACAGAGTGAGACTTGGTCTCAAAAATACATAATAACAATAAAATGAAATGAAATAAAATAAAATAATGCTAAACGAAGAAAAGTAGTAGTAATAATAATTTCTAGCCCCTTCTGAGTGTTTACGAGATGTCAAGAGCTTTAAAATCTTTCAACAGCCCTGAGAAGCAGATTCTACTGGCATGCCCCTCATTTTATAGATGAAAACACTGAGGCTTAGAGTTTGAGTTACCTAAGATTTTAGGCTTTGAGACATTAAAATAGTGAATTACTCAAGACTACCTGTTGATGGGTGATGGAATCACAATTTAATATAGGCATTTTGACTCCAGTGACAGCAGGCTTCATCACTCCACTAGGCTAGTTCTCTAGGCTTTACCCCCAGAAGACCAGTGGAAATCTATTTAAGAATAGTACATAGAGCATGTGGAGATGCACACATCTTTTTGTGAGCATGTGTGTAAGTGTGTAAGAAACTATCCCCAGAGTGTGTGGCTGAGACTATGCAAGAGTGACCCATCTTTGCTTCCCTATGGTGCTTGCAGATCTAGGACAAATTTGTCTGGATTTTCAGCAGATTCGGTGGTCTTTGGAGGAACTTTCTCTGAGCTTAGCCTAGCTTTCTGTCCCAAAAGCAACATTTTCAGTTCTGCATGTTAGGTTTCATGTGACATGTTTGTGCCACTAAAATAAACTCCCTCTTAAATATGAATCCAAATTTCTTGCCAATATATTTTAGTATAATACGGAATTAATGACATTTCTAATTTGCTCATCAGTACACTTTAGAATGATGTGGAATCAGTAATAGATAATATATCATATATATGTACATATATATATCTAAACATTAATCTATTTATCTATCTATACACATACTGTATATATATATATATATATATATATATACACACACACACACACACACACACACATATATATATATAATGTGTTATTTGGGAGGACAGTATACAAAAATGCTATTGAAAGCCATCTGCGCTGTGAAAGCCAATGTGTGCATGTAGCTATGTGTGTAGTCATTTTCTAAGATATAAGGTGTTTTAAGACTATATGTTATGAAAAAGTCTTTTTTCTCAAAAATGATCTTAATTTGGAAAACAGGATGGCAAAAGTAACTTTAACATATTATTAGACATGAAAATGTAATTAAGACATTAGTTCTTTACCTAATGTTTTGTGTGTATGTATATCTATCTTAGCATATTTATGGCATAAGTTATAGCTAAGGACAAAGGATGAAAAAGGCTAAATTGCCCTCTCTTTTCTCCTCATTTGCCAAGCAAATGAATGAAAATGTATATCTCTATCATTTGGCTTAAGAATCTCCCCTAAGAATTTAACCAAATAAATGATTTTAAAACTGTATAGAAATACAAATATATGAATATTCAGAAAAGCATTGTGTTGATAACATTAAAAAACTAAAAACATCATTTTGATAGTTGATTTTATGTGTCAACCTGACTGAGCTAAGGTATGTTCAGAGAGCTGGCAAAACATTACTTCTGGGCGTATCTGTGATGGTTTTTCTGGCAGAGATTAACATTTGAATTGATAGACTGAGTGAAGAAGATTGTCTTCAACAATGCTGGTAGGCATCATCCAATCACTTGAGGACCTAAATAGGACAAAAAGTGGATAAGGGGTTAATTTGGTCTTTGCTTGAGCTGGGACACCATCTCCTTTTTCACTCAGACATCAATGACCCTGGTTCTCAGTTCTTTGAACAAAGACCAGAACTTACTCCAGTATCCCTGCCAATTCTCAGGCCTTTAGACTTGGAATGAATTACACCATCAGCTTTCCTGGTGTTTCAGCTTACAGAGTGGGAGCTCTCAGCCTCTGCAATTGCATGAACCAATTCCTATTAGATATATGTAGATGGACAGATAGCATTTTAGGCTGTTCTTGCATTGCAATAAGGAAATATCTGAGACTAGATAATTTATAAGGAAAAGAGGTTTAATTGGCTCATGTGTCTGCAGGCTGTACAGGAAGCATGGCTCTGCCATCTGCTCAGCCCCTGGTGAGGCTTCAGGAAGCTTATAATCATGGCAGAAGGAAAAGGGGGAGCAAGCATTTCACATTGTGAGAGAGGGAGCAAAAGAAGCAAGAGAATCCGGGGGAGGTGCCACACAGTTTTAAACAACCAGATCTCACAAGCACTCACTCACTATTGCGAAGACAGCACCCAGACATGAGGGATCTATCCTCATGACCCAAACATCTCTCTTCAGGCCCCACATCCAACACTGGGGATTGTGTCCCAACAAGAGAATTGGAGGAGACATCCAAAATGTATTAGAGAGATAGATCTAAGATTGGCTAAGAACCAATACATTGATTTAATTTAATACAACCTAGCTTTCAACGTATCATGACAGAATGAATTTAAGAATATAGAAACATGAATAATGCAGAAGAATGTCAATGTTAAACTCTTAAGTTTAAAAAATAAGTTAATAATCCCAGCACTTTGTGGGGCCAAGGTGGATGGATCACGAGGTCAGGAGACCTAGACCATCCTGGCTAACATGGTGAAACCCTGTCTCTACTAAAAATACAAAAAATTAGCCGGGCGTGGTGGTTGGCACCTGTAGTCCCAGCTACTTGGGAGGCTGAGGCAGGAGAATGGTGTGAACCTGGGAGGAGGAGCTTGCAGTGAGCCAAGATCACGCCACTGCTCTCCAGTCTGGGCGACAGAGTGAGACTCCATCTCAAAAACAAACAAAAAAGTTAATAAAGATTAAAACATGAACTTGTTTTTGAACAGAGTATATAAAAACTGATAGGAAAAATGTGTGGAAGCACTTATGGAAACATGTTTAGATACTTCTTTTTAGAGAGTTTATAAATGATTTCATTTTTTCTTCATAGTGATATTAATGTTCATATTTTATTTAATCAATTCATAGAGAAATGGCTTTATACTTTCATGAGGGTTGGCTGTGCCCTTATGTAAACTTTAGTTGTCTTCTGATTTGCATGTTGCTTGAGAAGTTATTATATGATTGTCAAAAAATATATAAAATACTTAGGATTTCATGATTCTTCTATTTTAAAGCTGAATGAGAATTAGAGAAATTAATGTCTTTTAGAATAAAATATGTGGTTTGCTGCAGAATTCATATACTTCCTAATTGTCCTTCCATGACTGGAATACAAACCCACCCATGGGCTTACCGCAGTTTGAGAGATATAGATGGATTGTTCTCTTGAAGGGAGCTTCAGACCAACCTTCCTCCTCTTTCTAGTCTTCAAGCCTCTCTGCTGCCTCTAAACAAAGCCTTTTGGGCTCATGATGTGCTGTCCGGATTGCAGAAATAGTTCCACTATCAACCTGCTACATCATAAAATTCAGCCTGATCACATGGAGAAAATGTGACCTTCTGAGCAATTTGTCACTCTGGATAAAGTATCTCCTTATTAGAGAATAGACTGTCTGTCCTCAGGGCACTTTGGAACAGTCAATTGCTAACTCTATTTAGATGTTTTTCCTCATTGCAAGGTGAATAAAGGTAGAAACCTTGCTGTGAGTCATGATCCAGCTCATGCCATCTGGTTAATCTAAGACTCTAAATAAGATGTCACTATCATTTGCCTAGAGAATGTCATTGGCCCTGAGAATATCTCATTCTGTAGAGTCTGAGATAGTACATTAAGGCTACCTTTGTTCTTTACCCTAAACATTCTCTCTAGCCTTCTCTCTCATAATGCTTCTACATTTAATCTGAGAGAGCAATGCTTACACTAAAAGAGGGTCTCATGCACTATAGGAGGTAACGGTGGCATGTATATTGAAGGGGGCATATTCTCAGGCCAGCCTCCTGCCATGATGGTAAAGATGGGACATGAAGAGAGGGTATGGCCATTGCCCAAGACTCCAGCTGAACAGGCTCGGCTGCACTAGGGCTGGCTGCCAACTAGGTCCTCTGTACAGATCCAGGTGTCCATGCAGGGAAAAAGTCCAGCCCCACATTTGGGCCTTAAGCAAAAGACTATAGCATCAAAAGGCCATGATTCAGGCCAGTTGTTCACTCTGGAAATTCTGAGGTATGGCAGCAGAGAAGAATCCAGGCCCAGCAGTTTGGACAAGTGTAAGCAGACACACATTTGGCATCATAAAAATTTACAGGCTAGGTAGTTAGACCATGGCCCTAAGAGAGGTTGCAAAGATAAGATTCCAGAGCTTGGAGAGAAATCTAAAGAAAAATTGACAGGGCCTCAGTTTTATAGGGATTGGGATAATAGACAGGTTAAGAGAACCTAGGGATATGGCTCAAGTGCTGTGGTTTGAATGAGACCTCAGGCCAATGCTGGCTCACAAGCAAGTATGGGAATACTGAGCCCTTCTGTGCAAGGTTGGTCTAGGAGATGAAGACAGATGATCCTGCAGGTGACCATAGGGTAAAGAGATCAAGGCTGGGCACGGTGGCTCATCCCTGTAATCCTAGCACTTTGGGAGGCTGAGGCGGGTGGATCACGAGGTCAGGAGTTCGAGACCAGCCTGACCAACATGGTGAAACACCATCTCTACTAAAAATACAAAAATTAGCCAGGCATGGTGGTGCCCACCTGCAATCCCAGCTACTTGGAAGGCTGAGATAGGAGAATTGCTTGAACCCCGGAGGCGGAGGTTGCAGTGAGCCAAGATCATGCCACTACACTCCAGCCTGGGTGACAGAGTGAGACTCCATCTTAAAAAAATGAAAAAAAAGAAAAAATCAAGTGAGCAGCTCTAGTGCTGCTTTCAGATGAAACCCTCACAGGAAAACCTATCTTCTTTCTGAAGAGCTGTGCCCCTGGATCACATTTCAGCAGTGAGGAGAAAAAATGCTTCTATAAAGCTTCCTTAGTGATACCAACAAGCAAGTGTCAGCCCATCCTTGTCAGAGCATTGGGGAAAATCCCTGACTCACAGAAATAACTTTGTTTTGTGATCTGCACTAAGGTAACAAGGAAGAGAGACCCTGGTTTAACCTAAAGACTCTGTCCTCATGGTCTGGTCTCTCTGGTATTCTTGCTGCACCTCATGGGAAGAAAACAAAAGAATAAATGAGTCCTAGAAATAGAAGCATAATCTTTCTAGCCTGTTCATGGTGTATTTATTTTACTGTTTAATAGTAATTTTTCCAGCTAGAATATAAGCCCTGTGAAAGTAGGGATGGGGCCAGTCTTATTCACTGATGTGTCCCTGAAGTCTGATGTGTTCCTGGGTGAGTTTGAGTAGTCGTAGGAGGGAGTGATTTCAGGAAGATATAAGAGATTTTGTTTTTATTTTAGACTTACCAGACTGGCATATGGCTGCTGGATCTGGCTATTGTAGGAGAGAAGACAGATACTAGAGGCCTGAAATGCAGTGTGAGCTCATCAAGGAAGGACAGAGACCAAAATGGAAAAGTGAGTGGGACATGGGAAGCAGAATTGAAGCCTGAGAGAAAGAAGACTATAGAGCCAGGCACCCCAGAGTGAGGCCAGTCTCCAGAGAGGCCTGAGATGGGGAAGGGCTTGGAGGAAGAAAATTTCAAGTGTTCTCTTAGTAAAAGGAGCTTTCACCAATAAAGTGAGCCCTTCCAGAAATCCAGTTTCTCATCTCATCATCTCATCTCATCATCTCATCTCATCTCATCTCATCTCATCTCATCTCGTCTCATCTCATCATATGGTGATGTTGTTGATGGTAGGTACCCAACCCTGTCTCAGAGTAAGAATGCTGGTTATCAGGAGCTCAACTGAGGTGATATTTGAATGATCAGTTAAAGCAACAAGCCAAAAGCAAAAGTAATTGCCAAGGACTGAATCACTTACTGCAGTAGTATAATCAAGAGGCCAAACTAGAGTGGAGTCAAAGTATTGACTTCCCTCTTTCCATTTCCTTTCATGGAACAGCACACCTATAGCAGGGTGTCACTGCCTAGTGAGTCCTGAATGCAAAGCTCACACAGTTTATGGACCCTGGGACCTGGCAGAGAGAGAGGAGCCGCCACCAAAGTGGGAAAAGGATAGGAATGGATTCTCCCCAGAGCCTCCAGAAGGGGCTATCAATAGATGGGTACCTCGTTTTTGATCAGATGAAACTGATTTTGGATTTCTGGCCTCCAGAACTGTGATGGAATGTATTTCTGTTATTCAAGCCACCAAATGTGTGTAATTTGTTACAGCATTCATAGGAAAATAATACACCCTCTGCCACCAGCACCATTGTCCATGCTACCATGGTCTAAAAATGGTTTCTAGTAAAGTTTCAAGAGTCTCTGAACTGGTGTCTCTAATCCACATTATCACCCAAACCAACCAATTTCCTACATTACAGGTAAAAAGGACATTACATCTAAAAGTCATCTCATGATCTCTGATCATGTCATCCACTTTCCCTAGCTTCTACCACTTCTTCAAACGTTTCTCATTGTTCCTAAAATAGAAAAAAAATGTTATGACAGTTACATAATCTGCAGGCACCTTCATGGCCTAACTACTGGCTAACTCTCCAGCTTTATCTTACACTCCTCTTTCTCTTTTTTACTCAAGCAAACCAGCCACACGCATCTGCCTTGTGCACTCCTTACATTTCCTGCTTCATCATCTCTTCTCCCTCCTACCCAACCACATTTAACCCCAAATTATCCTTGATGTTACAGCTCATCTTTCTGTAATTCTTCTGTCATACTCCTACCTCCCAAAGTCAAAACAATCAATTTTATGGTCTCCTAACATAATATACCTCTGAAGTTATACTTTTAATTAGCGCGCGTGTGTGTGTGTGTGTGTGTGCTTGTGTGAATGTGTGTCTGTCTGCCTGTCTCCTCTCAGAGTACCAGCTTTCAGAATATAAACTCCATGATGGCAAAAATAATTTATGATTATTCTCTCCATTATATCCTCTAACCTATCATAGTTGATGCTCAGTTCATTGAATAAGTTGAACACACATAAATTAGGAGACTGCTGTCCCAATCATGGCTGTACCACTGACTAGGGTGCTTCCATTAAATAAACTTCTGTCTTTTGTTATTAAAATTTATGTGTACACAGTGCAATTCTCACCCACTAGGGAGCCTAACCATTTGGGAATAAATCATTTAAAGGGAGTTCTCAGTCTCTGGAAGTTTGAATAGAGAGAATTGTACATATTGCCTTTGTTCCCATATTCCAGATTAAATAATTGAGAATGAGAGAAGGCAGAGGTTCTACTCAGCATTGCCCTCTAGTGGGTCTAGTTTCAAACTCAGCTTTGTATACACTAAAACCACAACATTTCCTTAAATTCTTCCTGCTAATTCCATATATATATATATATACACACACATATAGTTTATATGTCTGTGTGTGTGTGTGTGTATTCAGATACACAGAGGCAGTAGACTATATATTGGGAGTGTGTATATATGTATGTATACATACAAACACATACACAGAGAATAAGATGATATAATATATATGTATATGAATATAAATATATATCTACATATGTATATATCTATACATATAGGTATAGATATTATGCACATATATTTTTATATACATATATAAATATGTGTATATGAATCTATACATAGATGTGAGTGTGTATATATGTGTATGTCTATGCATAAGTGTGTGTGTTTTTATATATGTGTGTGTGTGAGTGTACAGTCTCTCAGATAGACTATAATATACTCTTTGGGCAAAGGGGCAATGTTTTATAATTCCATGTGAAGTCTAACTGAAGCCCTAGACCGGTGATCTAATGCTTGGAGAGTGGATCAGGTATACAGCTGGTGATCCAGGCAGCCAGATCCAAAACTCCTGACATAGGAGAGTCAGACACTATAGGGCAGAGATTATTTGCTCACTGATGGGTGGAGAGGTTAACTGGATCACTAAGTTCCTGTGTTTTCTTTGTTTCCCACAACCCAGTATGCAGCACCTCTAAATAAATATGGCATTAAATTAGATTGGGCAGCTTTGCAATAAAGTTTTTTAAAATTGAAAATCTGCTTTTAATTCCAGTCTTAATTAAAGCCAAACTTTCCTTAGAAACTCAGGAGGAGAGATTTGCTCTCAGCTCACTCCCTTCCATTCTTAATAGACATAAGAAGAAAGACCTTCAGATGCATAGGCTGGAAGAATAGTTTAATCCTCTCTAAGCCATATCAGGTTGGGTTGTGAAAGAACCTTACCTATCCTGACATCCCCTTCAACTGGCTCCCCTAGTATGACCATACTGTTGTTTCCTGAGAGACTAATGCTGCTATGAAGAAACTCAATATTTGATGAGCAATTTCCTGAGAGACTAGTGCTGCTGTAAAGAAACTCAATATTTGATGAGCAATATTTGATGAGCAAATGAGAAAACCTCTATTATTTTCAAGAAGTAACAAATAAGCAACAAAAGTAAAGCCTAGAAATCTTCAGAAAACATATTGCTTGGGAGAGGAAAAAAAATGCACTTTCTGTATCTTGGTCTAGATCCTTTAGAGGCAAAATATCAGTTGTGTAAGGTCAGCTTCCAGGAGGGTCATGACAGAGAACCTCTCTTGGCCGAGACACTAACTTCAAACCTGAATTTCAAGTGATTACAAGCAATACTAAAACAAGGTATGGATCTTTTTTTTTTTTTTTTCTTTCTGGAGAAGAGTCCACACTGGGTTATAAGGGGTTCTAGAATCTGCCTACTTCCAATTTTGTTCATCCTGCCTTTATACAAGAGTAACAGCCCATTCTTGGATGGACAGTTTAGAACTTATGAACAATTTCATTTATAATGCTTTAAAGTAACTCTGTATTGAAGTTACCTTGCACTGAATCCTCTGGGAATTCAAATATTCCCTTTATTCTGTGAAGATCTATGACTCTCAAAACTATGCTAATTTATTGTATGAGTTTATACTGGTATACAATTACCTACAGCTTACCTGTAGTTCAACCCTACTCATCCTTATTTATGTGGGTGCTTCATTTAAAATGGTGAGTATTAATTTCATTTTAATACTCTGTGTCTTTTTGCTATTTGATCTGTGCCTTTTTGCTATCTATGTGTCTTCTTTTTTTGCTGAAATCGATTGCTTCATTTGTCACTTCTCATGTTGTCACTCTAAAAATAGGATATAGAAAATGTAGTTTCAAACCATGTAGCCAATTAGCACTGGAGCTATCACAGCCTGACAGCAGGCAAAAAGGAAAAAAAAAATCAGAACTATTTAAATCATGGCATTAGTAACATCCCAGGCCCAGCTGTGAGAAGAGAGGTTGTGCTAAGGCAGGAAGAAACACCAGAGTGGGGAATCCCAATTAACTGGGTAAGTGAAATTCAAAATTCATTATTTTCTTTTTCTTTTTTTTTCTTTTTGAGATGGAGTCTCACTCTGCCGCTCAGGCTGGAGTTCAACCCGCCTCCCAGGTTCAAGCAATTCTCTTGCCTCAGCCTCCCGAGTAGCTGGGCTTACAGACAAGTGCCACCATGCCCGGCTAATTTTTGTATTTTTAGTAGAGACGGGGTTTCGCGATGTTGGCCAGGCTGGTCTCAAACTCCTGACCTCAAATGATCCTCCTGCTTCAGCCTCCCAAAGTGCTGGGACTACAGGCCTGAGCCATCACACCTAGCCCAAAATTCAGTTTCTTAATGCATTTAGTTTGTCTTTTTATCACGTATTTTTGGTGGGGAAGATATAAAAATAAAACTTTTCAGTAAAATTATTTCTGAATTATTGTACATATATCTAGAATTCAAAATATTTTCAAAGGAAACTTCAAGACACAGGGCAAATATTTTCGTTCTTTATATTTTGTAGCTTAGCTGCCACACATTGAGGATTTCAATCCAAAATAGGCTATAAGTCCATTTGAGAGAAATGAAGGGCCTAAAATTAAAATAAAGCAAAACCAAACTTCAAGTAGTCTTAATAGGTGGAGGGCCTACCATTGCCTGTTCAGTTTCTACATTTAACTCAAGTAACACTGAGTTTTTCTAATTATTTGCTTTGAGGGATACTAAGATTGACATCTGTTAATTAACAAAATAAATCTGTAAATTAACAAAGCAGAAAATACTGTCTATTTAAAAACAAAATAGCCGAGTGCCGTGACTCACGCCTCTAATCCCAGGGCTTTGAGAGGCTGAAGTGGGCGGGTCACTTGAGGCCAGGAGTTTGAGACCAGCCTGGCCAACATGGTGAAATCCTGTCTCTACTAAAAATACAAAAATTAGCCAGGCATGGTGGCGCATGCCTGTAATCCTGGCTACTCAGGAGGATAATGTGGGAGAATCGCTTGAACCTGGGAGGCGGAGGTTGCAGTGAGTCGAGATCGTGCCACTGCACTCCAGCTCGGGCAACACAGCGAGGCTGTATCAAAAATAAATAAATAAATATAATAAAATAAAAATGAAAACAAAATAAAACAAACAAAATAAACAAAACAAAACAATAATACCCAGTCCAGTGAAATCTTTACTATGAATATGCAATCAATGTTGTCACTATAACAGCTGCATACAAGAAGAGGGAAGGTTAGGCTGTTGGCATTGGATATGGTTGCATACGAAGCACTGATAATGTGCTTTCTTCTCTTCTTTCATGGTATGCGTCTTCTGCTGCAAAGAAAGGATAAGATCTCAAAGCAAGAAACTTTCTTCTGTTCAATCTGTGCTACAAGCTGTTAGCCAGCTGGCTTGTCCAAAGTTATTCCTCCTGCTTGGGTGGATTGATAGTAAGCCTGACTTCCTAGCCTGGATAACAGCCACTTTTACAAATCCTATTATGCCATACACTTCTCTCTTTCTATATGCACAAAAGTTGTGAATATTCATCCAATGCCATCAGCATTTGATTTTTTCTATCTCACCTACTAGGCTATAAGCTCCATTAGTACAAGGATGTGTTTTTGTTTGTTTGTTGTTTGTTTCACTGTTACACATCCTAGAAGCTATTTCTTTTAGTTATCTATTATTGTGCAGCAATTTACCACAAAACCTAGTGACTATAAAGCAGTGTGATGATTACTCAAAAAAATTAGATATAAAATTACCACATAGGGTTGTAAATTTAAAACAACTGAAAGCAAGAACACAAACAGACATTTGTATGACCACGATCATAGCCACATTATTCACAGTGGTCAAAAGGTGAAAGCAATCCAAGTGTCTATTGATGGATGAATGGAGAAATAAATATTATTCAGTCTTAAAAAGGAAGGAAAGTCTGACACATGCTGCAAACTAGATGAAATTTGAAGACATAATGCTAAACAAAGTAAGCCAGTCACAAAGGAGCAAACACTGTATCATTCAACTTAGATGAGGTAACCTGCAGTAGTCAACATCATAGAGACAGAGAGTAGAATAGTGGTTGCCAGAGGCTGGGGAGAAAGTGTAATGGTGAGTTAGTATTTAATGATAAAGAACAACGGTTAGGGAAGATGAAAACGTTACGAAGATGGATGGTTGGTGATAGTTGCATGTTTTAGTCCTTCTACACACTGCTGATGAAGGCATACCTGAGACTGGGTAATTTATGAAGAAAAAGAAGTTTAATGGACTCACAATTTCATGTGGCTGGGGAGCCCTCACAGTCACGGCAGAAGGTGAAAGGCATGTCTTACATGGTGGCAGACAAGAAAGAATGAGAGCCAAGCAAAAGGGATTTCCCTTTATAAAACCATCAGATCTCATGAGACTTATTCACTACCACAAGAACAGTATGGGGGAAACCGCCCCCGTGATTCAGTTATCTCCCACTGGATCCCTTCCACAACATGTGGAAACTATGAGAGCTACAATTCAAGATGAGATTTGGGTGGAGACACAGCCAAACCATATTATTGCACAATGATGTAAATGTACTTATTATCACAGAAGTCCATACTTAAAAATGGTTAAAGTAGTAACTTTTATGTTTTGTGTATTTTACTACAATAACATACACACACACACACGCAAACATATTACTTGACAGTTTCTGTGGGTCAGAAATTTATGCATAACTTAACTGGGTCCCCTGTTTCAGAGTCCCTCACAAAACTGAATCCAGGTGGCACTGACTAAAGGTCTCATCTGATCTATGACTGAGGAAGGATCCACTTCTAAGGTTGTGTGGTTGTTTGCTGAGTCAGGACCTCAAAGTCTTTAGGACCAAAAGCCTCAGTTCCTAACTGGATATTGGTTCCAGGTTATTTTTCTGTTCATTGCTATATGGTCCTCTTCAAATGTCAACTGGCTTAATCAAGACGAACCAGCTAAGAAGGCAATAAAGAGAGCAGCAAGACAAATGTCACAATATTTTGTAATATAATCAGAGAAGTGCATCCCTTAATGCTGTCATATTTTTGGGTTATAGCCAAGTTGCTTAAGGAGAAGACATTACAAATAGCCATAAATAGCAGGAGGTTAGGTAGGACTTACTGGGACTGTTTTAGAAGTCTCTCTAAGAAGGTAGATAATAGGAATGGGTGAGAACTCCAAAGAGAAGTTGAATCCTCCCATAGACAGGAGGTCATTGCTGAGCAGCAGCTCCACCCTGAACTCTGAGTCTTTATTTTATTTTATTTTATTTTATTTTATTTTTTTTTGAGACGGAGTCTCGCTGTCGCCCAGGCTGGAGTGCAGTGGCGCCACCTCGGCTCACTGCAAGCTGCGCCTCCCGGGTTCACGCCATTCTCCTGCCTCAGCCTCTCCGAGTAGCTGGGACTACAGGCGCCGTGGTCTCGATCTCTGAGTCTTTATTAAGGATAGATGAAATTACAGGCTAGGGTCATGTCAGAGCCAGCCTCCAGAAGGAAGCCAATTTTGTTATTTTAGGAAAATAATGACCAGCTTTCTGGGTCAGAGAATGCATAGAGCCTAAGACTACTGCCAGGATGTAGCAATATTTAAGACTCAGTCCAGTTCAAATGCTCTACACCTTGCTGGATGGGTTATGCAGATATTTGTGGTTGAAGCCTAGGCCTTAGATTTTTCTAATTACTTCCTGTAATGGCTTTATAATTGGGATGAATTCCAAGTTAATTGTCTGATAGGCTTCTTTGGTTAAAAACTTTGACTGCAAAATATTTGCCAAGGCAACTCTACTTGCCATCTTTTCTGCCAATAAGATTTGAGAGTTACACTTCTGGGCCAAGGGCAAGGGAAGCTTCTCAAGAGCTCCAATGCAAGGTGATTTTTCTGATTCTTGAGCAAAGACATTTCCAGGTGATCAATGTAGCCTTTTTGAAAGAAACTTATTTGGGGATATGGGGAATAAAGGTGATAATACAGCTAGAGTGGAGAGACGGAGGAGAATGTTTTGTTTATTTTTATGAAGAGTTGTCATTGCTTTTTTGTTTGTTTTTTCAAAGTGGGATGCTCGATAAAGGCAGGGGGAAAGCATGTCACCTAGTGAAAGGACAAAAAGGCACATCAAATAAATAAAATGGACCCCAAAGAGCCTCTCCTCAACCTGAAGCTGTCTCCTCCAATGCTGTGCATGGCTATCATCTGTTCTAAGTGACAAGAACTTCAGATTCCAGAAAACAATTAGCTCTTAGTCCAACATTTTGTATAACAAAAAATGACGTCCTTTCTCTATCTGAATCAAATACCCTAACTATATGAATAGTTAATATGTAAATATTTATATGCATAATAATACTCACAAACTATATGCATGTATTTGCAAATTGCATATGTATTTACAAATACCAAGGACTTTCCATTTCATTTTTCATGAGGATTTTTTATCTCAATACGAAATCAATGTATAGAGTAGCCGTAGTTATCTTCCTGTAACTCCATCATAGGAGATTATTATTGTTAGGTAAAATGACACACAGATATGTTAACTTAGTCACAACATTTTTAGGGATGATAACGGGTAGACAAAAATGGGGAAGTTTCTAGTGGATTGCCTTCCTTGACTCAGTGGAGCCCTTTCACTTAATCAGCCTAAAAAATGCAGTTGGATATAGAATCCTGCCACTGAAGCTCTAAGTAACATGAAGAGGGTACCTTAGACATCCCATAAGGAATGTGAATCCAAAGAACTAGGAACTAGCCAAGCCTCACCTTCATCAACAAGTAGCTTGTTTCTAGTCTACTTTGCTGGCTGTAAATCTGCTGTAGTTCAAGTAACCAATCCTGTATGAATGAAAAAAAAAACATATCAATTAATAACGAAGGCTTTTATAGCAAAGAAGCCAATATTTTAGACGGATGTAAGATGTCTTCATCAAAAAGATGAAAACAATGTAAAAGGTTTGCCTTTACTGACTCTGCTTTTTTTAAAAATTCTGTCATTCCAAACAGTTCAAATGTAAAAGTGATACTATTTTCCATTTTTTCATCTAGGAATTCATACCACCTCCCACTCACTGGCTTGAATGTAATATCTTTAAAAAAATTCACTATTTCCAGTGTTACAAGTATCCTCTTTCAAATTATATTCAGTCTAAAAACTCATTCTCTATGATAAAGTAAGTTATCTTTCTTATTTCTTTTTGAAATACCCTGAACTTGCTTATCAATCTTGGAATGCACCTGAGATACCAAACCTCAAAAAATACATTGAGCTCTGAAATTTTCTAAGAGAATTTCTCAGCACAACAAGGCTCACTTTCTGAAACCATGCTCTTGAAACCAGGTAACTCCAAAGGCTCTTCCTCTTTTTCCTCAAATTTATTGTCAAAAATTTGTGAAATTCTTTGTAGAAACAAACAGCAAAAACCAGAATGTGTCCCTGTCAACATATAATTTTGCTTTAAAATCTAGTTTCTCCTTCCTTTTCCTTCTCATTTATCTGTCTTAAGCACCTACCTGAAAGATTCAGCTTTATATTTTGCATATACTCTAGAATGCACGAGTCATGTAGAATCCTTAAGTTTGGCAATAGCATGTCTGATTCCATTTACATCCTCTAGAGGAAGAATGGAATTACTGTTTATACAAAATTATATTATGTCCAGCAGGATATTTTTGATGACCCAACACAAGAAATGCAATAAAACACTCAAGTGAGAGGTCCAAAATGGCTTATTCTTTTATACATAGACAGTCAAATTGGAAGGCTTACTGTACTTCGGTTCCAACATACTGTAAATGATAAACACTTTGATAAAAAAAGATGTTTTGTTATAAATTTAAGTAAACTCCAATTTACCCACAGTTTTTTTTAACCTCTAATATGTTTTGTGTAATGATTTCTTATATTGTAGTGTATTATACTTACCTCTATAAAATAATTTTTCCCAAAACAGGGATAGAATTGGTTTAAGTAAATGTGTATTCAAGTTTAATTCTATGTTTAAGCTCAAACAATCTCTTTGGGTAAGAATTCAAACACACACACACACACACACACACACACACACACAGACATACACATAAATACACACTGAATTTTTCTTGATAGGTTTATGGAAAAGTAAAAATTTCTGACTTTTGCCTGTACTATGTTTACATTATTTCTCCCCCTCTATTATCTCCCCGCTCATGTTGATATAAATATAAACATCATATATATATATATATATACCCACATATTTCATGCTTGAGTTTCCATTTAGAGATTTAATCCCAATTCTATACATAAATATGCTCAAAACTTGAAACACATAAGCTTACTTTAAAGAATGACTCATTGCTGCCCATGAAGCTATGTCAATACTTATGCAATTCCTTTTCCTTTCAAATTTATCTTTCCGTACTCTGCTTCATGAGATTGCGCAAACAACTCTTCTCTGTCATTAGATGGCTTCCTCTTAAGTCCCATAGAAAAATGCACAAAAGGAAGACAAAGACAGGAGGAAGAGAAAAGGAAGGGCTCCTTTCCATTCTGTTCGCTGTTTCTGTCAGCAAGTTACTTACTTGAGGAGCAGCAGTGTTAAAGGATCTAGTTTCTTTTGATATTCCTAGAACTAGCTGCCTCTGAGGCAGCGGAACCATGTGAGCATGCTTTATGGGAATGGTTTGATGGTTTACTTGGCACTGAATATAGCAGTGAGTTCTTTACTAAAAGAAAATGGGAAAATGGCAATCCATGGCACTCAGTTTCATTACAATTAATGTCACTTGTGGTTGATTGTGACAAAGATCTTACTAGAGCAAGTGCTTTGGGCACTAAGTGGCAACTACACTTTACCTTACAGAAATAATAAAGGCTATAAAGCCTGTGAGTAAGATGGCCAATACTCACTGCTCTGGAGCTTTCAGAAAGAAATTATGAACTTAGTCTCTAATCTCTGAGATCAACTCAGTGGCTAAGTAACAGAAAACTTCAATGGTGGCCTGAAACTAAAATCTTATTTCTTGCAACTGTCTCTAAAAAATAAATCCAAATTTTATTGTGTGGGTTGCATGACTATATGATAATGTGATTTGCAGTCACAAAACCCCTCATGTGGTTGTTAGGACATTGGAAAGAAGTAGGAACCTCAACCTTGGAATAGAGACATCCGGATGGATTTAGAAGAAAATGAACGCCTTGAACACCTGAATCATTCAGTGCCTTTTCTAAAAAAAAAAAAAAAAAAAAAACCATAGTATATAAAAAGATATTTTTAACCTTTTTGCATATGCTTTGAATACAGAGCTTATCATTTGATATAAATACAGCTCATAATTCATAGTTTTTTGGCCTTCTTTTACATGTTTTTTCTTTCCCCCTTCAGTTTACAGTGATATCTACTCTTGGCAAAGCCAACAACTTTAAACTAAACATAACAGTTTCCACCTACCCCAAACCTGTATCTTTTCATGGGTCTCCTACTAGGTTAACTTCTATTTATCAGATTAATTACCAAATTCAGTTCAGGTCAGAAAAAATTTTGGAATTTACTACATGCCTATAATGATGCTAGACACAAACACTGATGTTGAAGAAAGCTTCACACCCATGCATCCCTTTTCATTTTTTTCCACTCCATCTTAATAATCTCCTTATTGATCCTCCTCCCTTATTTCTTCTTTTTCTCATAAAGATTCTATTTTTGGTCAGTATTCTAAGCTATTATCTCTAGGGAGTCTATATACAGTTTATGACATAAAGAAGATACTGACATAGCCCAAGACCATGGTAAAGAAAGAAGTTACACACACTGTCTTAGGTACCATCTGATTCACTTTGTTTTTAAAATTCCTGTAGTTGATTGACTCAAAATATCTAAGTAAGCAGAACTGTGTAACATAATTTTTCCAATCTTCTTTCTGGAAGTATTTTCCCTCTAGAGGTAATGGTTCGATACTTATCTTAATGAAATATATCTACTGTGCCATCACATCATATATGATGTTATATAATTTGTTTTCCCTTCAGTCTATATAATGCCATAATGTAATAAATGCATCACTGACCCCGTCTGATGGCATTGCCAAGCTCCCCTGTTTGGTAAAAGAGCCTGAAACAATAGTAGTTATATGCTGACTTATTGATAATGAAGAAAAATTCCCAACGCCAGGCTGATATTTAAATATCAAGAGCTCATTTGCATTGAGAAAAATTTTGTGTTCTTGACATGAAAACAAATGGTTTTCACATTTGTTTTCCTATCCTGGAAAAATCATTAAACCGAATAAGTGAGCAGAGTTGAGCTGCTTGATACCCCAACCTCTATGAAATTGAAATGTAGAACACCACAGGCGTTATTTCATTTCAGAGGCTTACTGGTTTCAGACATTTAAGGAAATCCTCCACAGGTGATTAGCTGACAACTAAGGTAACTTAACAGAGACCTCAGTAGCCATACCCAACAAAGAATAGGGATTTTTTCATATTTGGATTACAAAAGTAATTAAACGAACAACTATAACAAAAAAGTAAGTAACAACAACAACAAATCCAGCGAGGGGAAATCTGATTTCCAGAATTGTCATATTGCATTGTGTATTAATATAATGTCCTATTTTCCAAAGAAGATTATGAGACGTGTAAAAAAATAGAAAGTATGGCTCACATACAGAAAACCTAAAGCATTCAATAGACTTTGTTTCTGAAGAGGCATAGACATTGGACTTACTAGACAAATCAGTTATTTTAAATAAGTTCAAAGAACTCCAGGATACCACATCTAAGGAACTACAGGAAAGTATGAGAATGATGTGTTGCCAAATAGGGATGGTCATTACATAGACGGAAGTTTTAAAAATGTACCAAAGAGAAATACTGAAGTTGAAATTCAGTTATGAGGCTGGGCGTGTGGATCACGCCTGTAATCCCAGCACTTTGGAAGGGCAAGGTGGGTGGATCACCCGAGTTCAGGAATTTGAGACCAGCCTGGCTAACATGGTGAAACCCTGTCTCTAATAAAAATACAAAATTTAGTTGGGCGTGGTGGTGGGTGCCTGTAATCCCAGCTACTTTGGGAGGCTGAGGCAGGAGAATCGCTTGAACCCAGGAGGCAGAAGTTATTGCAGTGAGCTGAGGCCGCACCATTGCAGGGGCAAGAAGAGCCAAGAAGAGCGAAACTCCAACTCAAAAAAAAAAAAAAAAAATTCAGCAAGGAAATAAAAATGTCAGTAGAGGGGACTAAAGCAGATTTGAGCAGGTAGGAAATTAATACTCAGGGAGCTAGAATATAACTCAATTAAGACAATCCAGTCCCAGGGACAAAAAGAAACAATAATGAAGCCAAATTTAAAGAGCCTCAGCATCCTGCAGGGAATCAGCCAGCATCCCAATCTGTACCAGGAAATCCCAGGAGGAGAGGAGAGACACAATTGGAGGCAATTGGATGACACATTCCTAGTGACAAAAGAAAAAATACTCTCAGTGAAGAACTCTTATCTCCCGTGAAACTCCATCAAAAATGAAAGTGAAATTAAGATACTCCCACATAAAGAAAGACTGACACTCCATAGCTAGTAGGCTTGTCTTACAATAATTACTAAAATGAATCTTTAAAGACAAACTAGAGAATAACCAATTCTGTACAAAGAAATAAAAGAGCAGAAATAGAGATAACCACTTTAGTAGTCTGAATGACTCCATTATGGTAAACTCCTTCCCTCTTAGAGCCACCCTCCTGACATAACAATCTCTTGTTTACCTAATGCTTGTCAAATGTACTTCCACTACTAAAATACCCATGATTCGTGGAAAAAATGATGTCGAAAAGTCATTCCTTTTCTTTATGTCTGGCCTACTTTTGAATTTTTGCATTGCTTTTTCTAATTACTCTTTCTCTTGATCATAGGGGACAAAGATATTCTTGTCTAGACACTGCCATAAATCTAAAATTTTGGCTTTGGGGAACAGCTAAAAACATCAGAGCAACCTGCTGTCAGACCCACTTCATGCATAAGGCAACTAAGATCCCGCAAAGGTGATGTGATGTTTTCGAAGTTTATATAAATAATGCTATTCCCTGCCTTCTAGAGCAATAAGACTGCATTTTTGTAATGCAGCTATATCAAGCCAGCAGCTTATAGACTTTCTGGTGATGAGCATATTCTTTTTGAGACAATATTTTAAAATCAGAAGGCTTCACATAGAACTATGTAGAAACAATTGAGAGATACGGTGGATCTTAGTCCTGTGTTCCATGTGACACTTAAAAGGCTATTGCTTTGGGTTCCTGTCAATAGCTCGGTGGTACCTATTGTTTTGATGTCAGATAACTGCCCATACACCCTGTCTGACTCCCATACACCTGTCTGACATTTATCTTTGCAAGCCAACCTTGGTATCATACACTTTTACAAAAAATTCGGTATCTACTATAATACAAGTAAGGCAACACAGAACTGGAATATATATACACAAAAACATTTACATAGACATATACATGATTGCACACCCACATATAAAGTTACCTACGTTTATCAGATGGTTCAAGTGACGGCAGACAAGCATGAGGATTCAGAGGAGGCTTTGGAGTTAAACAGTCTGGCTTCAACTTTCACTTTTATCACTGAGTAACTATGTAGCACTGGGAAAGTCTCTTGAACTTACTGAGACATGGTTTCTTAATTTGCAAAATGAATATGATGGCATTTTTGGGAAAAAAATAAAGAAACTGAGTGAAACTTTTAGCAAAGTGCCCAATGTTCGTAGATTGAGATTTCTTGCAGGCTGGGAACTGGCACCAAGTTCTCCTGACTTCCAGGCAGAGATTTTTCCCATCATGTCACTTTTTTACACTCACCATCTCTTATGTGTCACCCTAGTCCCTAGTCTCTTCTGCTCTGTAATGTAAAAGATTCATGAGGTGGGAAGAGTCTGAAAGGTCTCATAACCAAGCACTTTATGAGTGACCGAGCATTTTTGACATTCTGTGCTAACAAAAGCCACCCTCAAAGATTTTTATATGGGGAAACTGAAGATTGCCCTGTGTGGGCAGTGGCTCACTGAGTCATATATTCAGTTTGATCCTGAATAGGACTACTGTAGATGGTTTTATGTCTAATTAGCCATGACTGTTAAAGACTTAAAAAAATGAGAATAATCAAATTTTATGCTTCACTAGGTCAATCAATGGCTATGGAAGTGCAGCTGCTCTCCTTTACAAATGCTTCCAAGAGTTTTTCACAATTCATTGGACACCTAAGTGGGTGATTTTACCTCTGTTGAACTAATGACTTGTAAAATTTATCTGAGCCCCAAATCCAGACCACTCAATTCAATGTCTAGACGCAACCAGGCTTCACATTCTCAATTTTCTTCCTTCTTTCTCCACTTTCAGGCATTTGCTCTGAATCTTACAATACCTTTGCTGATTATGTGACCAAATAGCACATAAGAAAACTCAGACTGAGGGAGCAGACATGCTTTTTGAGACAGTATTCCCTAAGCCTCTGGTACCTCATAAATGAAAGTATCTGAAGCTTGCATGACAACATTCCTCAAAGTTTGGTGCTTGGCTTACCTACCTCAGAATTACTTGTTGTCAATTATGAAAACTACAAAAATAACATGCAAAAAAGTAAAATAAACAACAAAATGAAATAGAGAAAGAGAGAATAAATCTTTCAAGCTCATACTGTAACAAACTTTGCAATCTCTAGAGGGAAGACACAGGAATATGCCTTGTAACACATGCATTTCTGATGTCACTGATGCACAGACAACTATGAGATTTCCTGAGCAATTTGCTCAATCAATGAATATTTAGAGTAGCATGACAGTTTGAGAATTACTTGAAATGTATGGAAACTATTGGAATTACTTCAGCAACACATCTTACAATGTAGGAGGTATCATGGAGCCTTTGAAGTTATAGGGCCAAGCCTCTAGGAGTACACAGTGCTCTTCAACTCCTTGCATACAATAAAACCAGAAAAGGGGTAAAGGAGGTGACATGATTTCAGATAGGCCGTTAAGTATAGTCAGGATTTTAAAGAAAGGACAGAAAAAGACAGAATTTTCCATATAGGGAGGGACAACATGGATAAATGGGAGGAGATACTAATAGTATGTTGTTTAGGGATAATGGAAAAAGACATGAATGAACAAAGATAAAGAAACTGCAAATGTGTACACTGTTTCCAAAAGTAGTAAATGCAGGAATACTTTTTGTGTTGCATTGTAGTATCTTGTATTGATGCAAATCTCTAGATCTAGTTTATGGTGTACCCAGTGTGAACCTGGCTGAGATATTTGACCCTCAAAGTCTCCTCCTCCAAAGTCAACCAGTTCCACTTTGGGCTTAAAGTGATGGGAAGCTGAGGCAAGACAGAATGAAGGTCCTGAGATGGCAACCAAAACCTCCACAAACAGCAGGAAAAAATGGAAAACAGAGAACAAAATAAAGGCAGAGACACATCCATCTCTGCTTGTCTTTCTACCTGGATCCCAAGGGGCTACCTCTCCACTCTGAAAACCAAGGAATCACCTCTGAAGAAATTTGTACATGTATGAGGATCAACCTATAAAACTTAGCATTGTAAAATATTGTTGAAGTGGAAACTGGAAACCACATTCATTTTATTTAAATCTAAAACAGAGAATTATATTTTTCTCAGGATTTTGTATTGGATTTAATAGGTTTTGTTTTTTGTTTGTTTGTTTGTTTTTTGGTAAATCCTAGATAGCTTGGAAGATCTACATATGATGAACATGTGCTTTTTTTCTGGTTTGTAAAATCGAAGAAATAACATTTTTATTCTTTCTCTTTCCATCCCCTGACTAGATTAGTATTGCTCATTAACACTATTCTGGAGCTGTAGTTAGTGGTGAGGTGGTATTTGAGTATGGTGTGTGGGCACTCATGTAGGTTTATCTGCTGAAGTTGCTTGAATTCCTAGTGGCAAGTGGAAGCAAGGCTTACATGGGAGAGTCTTCTGGTTGCTGTGCTCTGCCTACTTCTTTTTTTTTTTTTTTTTTTTTTTTTTTTTTTTTTGAGACGGAGTCTCGCTCTGTCGCCCAGGCTGGAGTGCAGTGGCGCGATCTCTGCTCACTGCAAGCTCCGCCTCCCGGGTTCACGCCATTCTCCTGCCTCAGCCTCTCAAAGTAGCTGGGACTACAGGCGCCCGCCACCACGCCTGGCTAATTTTTTTGTATTTTTAGTAGAGACGGGGTTTCACCATGGTCTCGATCTCCTGACCTCGTGATCCGCCCGCCTCGGCCTCCCAAAGTGCTGGGATTACAAGCGTGAGCCACCACGCCCGGCCTGCCTACTTCTTATAGTAAGGCCTCATTGCTATTGTCAGTGAAAGGTACTGCCAGACTTTATCCAAAATATTGGTCTAAGCATCGCAACTACACAGTTGCATGTACACAGTTGCATGTACACAATTAGTACAGTGGAAATACAGTTTTCTTAAATCACCCTATATAGATTTCTCCTACCTTTCATGAAAAGTACTTTAACTTCTCTCTGGGGCTCAGTAGCTTCCCTGCCCTCAGGCTGTGTTCTTACAATGGGGCCAATCCCACTCCAGTTCCAGACATGGGCATAAGACTTAAGCCCAAGCCAAGAAACACATTTCATTCCCTTGACTATAAACATTGAGGTGAGGGTAGTTATGAAATCACATTGGGGCTAGTTTGAACCAATCAGAGGAGAGATTGATCAGAAAAGAGAAAGATTTTTTTTAATTGCTATTTCTCTTCTTTTTTCCTGGATTTAATCCTGCATAGAGTAGGAGAACCTAACTGAGAATGAAGCCAGCACAAATAATGGGAGAAGAAGACTGGAGATAAATTTCATGGATGATATCATTTGACTCCTAAGTCAAGCTATGCATGAGGATAAATGTTATCTTGGATTTTTTAAGTTTTATTACAAAACATAGTCTTATTATACTTCTGGCATCAAGAACATTTATTTGTTTGCATGTTTTCATTTTCCACTTACGAGTGTCCTGATGCTAGTTTTTAATAATTAAAAGCATTTGCTTCTTCTGAAGTTTATTAGACATTTCAGCAATATGACATCATTCTTTTGGCTAGATATCAGTACACACTACCATTTTACTTTAGTTCTAAATCCTTTCCATCTCCTTCATTTATTTTTCTAGTGAATGACCTATAAACAAACATGTATAGTGAAAAGACTGCCACTTAAAGGGCTTCTTTGTTTAATCTCAACACAAAGATTGTCTTGAAAGTTGAGTTTTATCATCTAATACATTACTATGGTAAAATATGGCTTTCATATGCTTGATTTTCTAAAGCATGTATTCACCTATAAGATATTCTCATTTTTGTGTCCTACTTGGTCTACGGATGCTTGGTCCACTGGTTTTAGTATACTAAAATCATTAGGTATTATTAAAATATAATAACACCAACTTATTGAAAGATAAAAACTCTCCCCCTCCCCTCTCCTTCCTTCCTTCCTCCCTTCCTTCCTTCCTTCCTTCCTTCCTTCCTTCCTTCCTTCCTTCCTTCCTTCCTTCCTTCTTGTGGGGATGGGGTATTGAAGGGATTAAATGCCAGAGAAAAACTCCAAGATGGGATGGGAGACATAGGTCCAATATATAAAGAAGGTTAGTTTGAGTGGGCTTAAGACAGAAGCAGGAGAAAAGGAGGCTAGAGAGCCAATAAAACAAAGTTCATAGTGATAACTGGAACAGGATAGACCTCAAAGGCTTAAAGATGTCAGAGTCCCTGCATTTTTTCCTACCTTCAGAATCCACCACCTTCAGTCATGGAGAAGTCTTAATGAAGTTACCCAATCTATAACAATTCTATGCTGTGCACGCTGATTGGAATTATCTTCATCAATGCATTCTGTTTTGCTTTTGCCTTTTGCAGATGACTCACAGTTTCTCACTCACTGAAGCTCGTCCAACATTTCTAGAAATATGGAGTACAAAAAGAATACGTAGCTTTTGTTAATTCTATAGATTGAATTAGAACTCCCAAATGATTTTTCAAATGAATATCCCGTTTTAAATCATTTAACTTTTTAAAGATGTAATTTCACTCTCCAATTAGTATTTCCTAGTAATTATACTTAAATGTCTCATAAAGAGCTCAGTAAATGTTACTTCAGCTTTTACTACCTCTTGCTAGAAACAGTTTCTCTTCTTTCTTATTAGGAACCAGCATCCTAGCTAACCAGCTCCTTCAGAATGAGTTTACTAAAGGATATATTTTCTAAGGAATATGCACATTATATATTTAGGGTTCATGCCAAGCTGTTATTGTTGTACGCCTTAACTGATTACTAAGGATTTATTGCTGGCCACTTCAAACACATACTTGGTAGTGTCCTCTCCATTGGCCAACCTGTTTCTCCGACCTTCCATGTACTTGAAAACATCCATGACTGTACGTGACTCTATCAATTCCCTGGGCAGGGGTTGGGGGGATTTATTGATATATGTTCTGATGCTATTTATTGAATCCTCTCATTTTGTTAAGCACTGTCCTGGATGTTATGGAGGATGTAATGATTAACCACATAAGAATACTCTCCTCAAGAAATATACAGTCTAATAGAAAGAAATGAAGACCAATAATTTAGAATCCATTCTGGAAGGGAGAAAGTCAAAACAGGTCTTACAGTATAAATTGACGGTGTGAGCAGGGTTGGGTTCTGTCTGGAGATTCTAGGGTAGAACTGGTTCCTTGGCCTTTCTAGCTTTGAGAGGCTTCCCACATTCCCTGGTTCTCAATCTCACACTCTGACCTCCACTTATATTGTCACATCTCCTTTGCTAACTCGGACCCATACCTCTTATAAGGACCCCTGTGATTACACTGGGCCCACTGGCTAATCTGCAATAATCTCCCTGTCTCAAAATCTTTAATTTAATTACATCTGCAAAGCCTTTTTTTGCCATGTAAAGTAACATATTTATAAATTCTAAGATTAAGACATGAACATTTTCGTGGTGGGGACAATATTCTGCCTGTCATAGTTTCTATCTTGTTAGTGAAATAAAAATGCTCAAGGAGCCATTGAGAAAAGGCCTATCACCTCCAAACTTGCCTTTCCATCACTTTTGAACAGTAGGTGGACTCTACCACCTAAATGTTTCCTGGATTCATCCTATAAAAGTCACTTACTGGAAGCCACACACTGAAGAACAGAGTCAGAAGTTGAGTCATAAAACCAACATGCTTACTATGGAAAAGATGAAGCCCAAATCATGTTGTTACCAGCTGAAAATCACAAGGATATGTAGCTGTTACATGACATGGCCTTTTCACATGTGTGAATATAAATTGATGTGAATATAAATACATATAAAATCTTTCAGTGAAGAAATGAATCAATCAATAAATATGTTATCTTTGTCTTCTTCTTTTCCCCTGTTCTTTCCCAGTACATTAATCAAGCACCTACTTTGGGACAAGCACCGCTGAGAATACAATGGCAGAAGACCATCTTACCCTCAAGAAACATTGCAGTCACAGAGAAAAAATAAGACAATGTGCAGACTCTGTCTATGGCAAGACAGACAAAGAAAAACATGTTTTATGTGAGTTCAGAACAGAGAGAAATCACTTCATCATCTCATAATGTTACCGGTGAAGAGATCGGAGTTATGCCGAGTTACTGGCTGCAAATCCCTATGTATCTGCAGCAACTTGAATTCTTGCCTCCTCAGAAGAAAGATTTTGACTGAGGAGCATAAAGCAGAAAAAGAGACTGAGATGAGTTCCAGAGCAGGAGTGGAAGTTTGTTTAAAAGGCCTTAGAACAGAAAAGAAAGGAAAGTTCACTTGGAAGAGATCCAAGAGGGTTCGTGAAGGTTAAAGAGAGAGAAGTTCAAGTGCCCCATTGAACCATGATCCTAGGACTTTTATAGGTGCACCTCTTTCCCATGATTCTTCCCTTAGGGTGCGCTTTCCTCTTGTACAGTGTTCTCCTTACCCTTGGGAATGGAGCACCTGCGCTGTGTTTAGGGAGTTACATGCTTGCCAATCTGAGGCTTTCTTCCCTTTTTCCAAAGGGGAGTACCCAGAAGATCATACTTCACCATTTTTGTCTCTTAATGTTCACACCTAGAAAGTTGCTTCTTTCTGGGGTGTACATTCAGTTAATATTTTGATGTTAATAGGTGTGGACCATCAGGAAATGACCTCTCCATGGCACAGGCTGCCATATATCACCTCTAGAGAGGCAATGATATAACCGCCAAACCATCACCTGACATTTCTAGGGGGTGGGGGGAAGAGCCCTCTCTTGCCCTGCTCATGCCTGACTACCCGTAATAGTAAAATACTTACAGTGCCTCACACACACACACACACACACGCACACACACACACACCTCCCTCATGCAGACAGGGACAGTGTTTTGTCCCCACTCTTTTTGTTGTTATTGAGGCAGAGAAGCTATATCAATCATCTCAGATTATAAAACTAAAAAGTGATGAAATAGGATTAAAAACCTGTTACCTGAATTATAATTTATTATTTCACCTTCTCTCTCAAAAAAGAGAAAATGCAAAAATAAGAAAAAGAACACAGTAAACAAACAAATGCTAATATTTAAATCTCTTATAACATAGCAATAAAGAACTCACGCTGGCCCACATCCAATTACAAATTCAAAGCTGACCGAGTTCAATATGTGAATTATGAATCAAACAACTCTATTAATGCAAAGATAATTTAAACCTTAAAATTAAATATTAATTTCCCCGAAACATTACTCCTTCTTTCTTTTCTAGGTTCTATATCATCCTACATTTTTGCCAGAGGAGCAATTAGATATTTTACAAATATATCAACATTTTTCTACACTGAGAATGACATGACCAAGCGCCAGGTGCCGCCTCATGAGTCCAGCTCTAGGAAGAAGGGAGATTCCTTGCTTGGCTTTTTCAAATTCACATGGCGTTTCCTTTGTTTGATAACATAAGCCTTTAAAATAAATAACAAATAATGTACAAAAGAAAAATTAACTACATAATATATCGTAAACATCAATTATGTACAGTGAAGTGGAACATGATGCTCTCTGAGCATAAGGGAAGATAAATATAGCTCTGCCATACACATTCACATTCCGTGTACATTGAACTCTTTTTTTAAAATTTTACTAACATTTTCTGTCATTGGAAATGATAATGATCTTGCCTACTAGTTTCTACTGTTACATTGTCAAGAGTTAATCTAATTGTAAATATACTTATAAAAGATACTTGTGCTATGATAGTCCATTGACAATTACGATTTCAGAGTTTTAAAATATTTTCTAAATACCCTAAAAGTAAAGATTTAGTAAAAATCACAGCTAAGTTATAAGATTATTGTGAAGATTAAATAAGACAGTGTATGCAGAGGGCCCAGACTAAATTGAATAAAGGTAACTGTGAAACTGGCATAAAAGAGCAAGATAGGCAGCTAATGAGTGTGCCTATTCAGTGGCCCTTCCTTCTTGTCTCAATTATTTTTAGGTTCCCTACACATTGGAGACTCTGCAACACAGAAGTTAAGACTTGTGGAGTAGAACTGCTTGAATGCCAGCTCCATTTACTAGCTGTGTGGTTCAACACATTACTTAATTCTTCTAAGCCTCCGTTTTCTTAGGCTCACAAGGTATAATTACTGCACTTACGTCATAGGACTGCTGTGAGGATGAAAAAGAGAAAGCATATGTTTAAGGTGTTTAGAATAGTAGAACATAAACAGTGCTTAGTAAACTTTTAGCAGTAATACCAAGACTAGTGGTTTGCAGAAATGTCTGAATATATCTCTCCAGAGTGCCAAGGGTCTACCATTTATGTAGTAAATGACAGCATGGTAACAACAGTTTTCAGATGTTATGACATCTAATCTATATATTTGTTAAAACTTTTTTCCATCTCATAGTGTCTCATGAAATATGCAGAAATTAAACATATATGGCACAAATACTGTTACACTTCTTCCTAATCTATGACAATTAAAACCAATAAATTCACAAATTATTTCTGGGTTTTGGAAAACCCTTAGAATTATTCTAAACACAAATCCAGACCAGCAGCATGTTTGTTTACTATTGCTATTGTAACAAATTACCACATTTTTTTTAGATTAAAATAACAGTAATTTATTTGCTTGCAGTTACGGAGAAAAGAAGTTCAAAATTAACCTTATGAGTCTAAAAATCAAGGTTTCTGTAGAACTGTTAGCTCTGGAAGCTCCAAGGGAGAATTAATTTCCTGTCTCTTCCAGCTTCCTGTGTTGGCTGGCATGCCTTTGCTTGTAGTCAAACTACTTCAACTTCACGCCTCCATTGTCTTAAATCATACTCTCTTTTCTCTACTCAAATCTCTCTCTGCCTCTCTTCTAAAGACACTTGTGATTATATTTAGGACACACTCATATAATCCAGGAAAATATCCTTATCTCAAAACCTTTAATTTACTTACATCTGCAACACCTCTTTTTCCATATAAAGAAAACGTTCACAGATTCCAGAGAGTAGAACATGGATGTGTTGGGGAGCTATTATTCAGCCTACCAGGACCACAATTAGTGGGTAATAGCCTGCACATGAGATTCAGAAGGAACTGACTTGATGGAGTCAAGAAGACAAATTTGGGTTAGGGGAGAACAAAAAAATGACTGAAGTCTTCTGTAGCATCTGCTAACGTTATTCAGTCTTGTGAATACTCATCTGTATTATGCCAGCTAAATGATTTGTAGAAACATAAATCTAGCTCATTTTCAAAATTTGTCAATGAGAAACCTCAAATAATACAATATTTAGATATTTATATAATATTTAGGTGCTGAAGTAAAACTGACCGAAAAGTTTACCTTTGCAACTGGGTGGTGAAGGGAAGAATACAGAGAATGAGAATTGGCAGCTCTCTTTTAATATGTGGATAAATACTATCCCATTTCTTCAATCACTTATGAGGAGATCAATAACGTCTGAATGAAAGAGTACAGAACAAAAGAGAAATAACATCGAATTTTAGGCAACTTGATTTCAGGGCATAACCTTTGGGTTATATTACTATGATCTTTGAGATAAATTCTTACTCTAAATTCATAATTGGGTATTTTCAGGTTTGCAATGAAAATATGGAATAAATGACGGAAAGGTCTCTATTACTATGCCCTAATAAATGTGGAGGAAAACAGGACTTGGTGACTTCTTGATAATGACTATCTGCAGCATATTTCCCTATAGTCAGTTTTTCTTTATTATGTTAAAACAGTTTTAAAATAGTGACATACCTCCAATTGGCCCCTAATCCCAGCATTGAAGTTCTAGAAGTCATTGTTTCTATGCCGAACCTATTACAGTTAATTGGACCACAAATAGACACTGAATTTAAGTTAAAACAATAAACTTTTCTCATATAGGATTTTTGAAATCCATCTGATATTTTTACAGAGCAAGTCTGTACATCTGAACCTGTCTAAACTGGCAATATATATGTTTTAGAATTTAGAGGCAGCAATAAAATTTCATTTGGAAAGTTGGGAAGCAGGGCAGATTATGGATGAGAACGAAGAGAGGCTAAGTCTAAAAATGCTGAAAAGAATAAGTTTTTCCCCAGGATCCAGTTCTTTTCTTAGGTTTGACTATATTGTTCAGTAACATTGCTTACACTCAACTTTTGCATTCAAAGTCAATGGGAGGCATACAATTGACACATAATGTTATTGGGGACATCCTTCTTGAACTTTCCCACTTCTTCATGATGCTTACACTTTAAAGAACATTCTTATTAATCCTTACAATAACCATGAGATAGATATTAATATTTACATTTTACAGATGGACAGATGGATACTCAGAGAGATTGAAATAAGCTTAATGCTAAGTAGCTAGTAGAAGACAAGTTTGGAATGCTAACCCAGGATTACTGGTAGTCACAAAGTTATTTCCAGTAAACCATTCTTGTCTTCCCTCTCCTCCTCACAGAAAGTTGACTATCCTCAAATCCTTTGCTTATCCATGACTATGGCTACTGAATGTGGATTTACATTCTTCCATGCCAAGACTGTTTAAGTTTCTCTTCAGTTTTCTCGAGCCAGTGTGAAATGCTCTCAGATACACTCCAAAAACATATGGCATGATGAACCTTTATAGCTGGGAAAAAAGCCCTTAAAGATAAAGGGGTCTCTGTCAAATATAGATTTTGTGTGTAATACAAGAAATAGCTCTCTTTTCAGGTTTTCAAAGCTGTTTACTAATAATTTAATCTCCTCATATTGCTAAAATTAATATTTTTCTAGCTTTACTAGTACAAATCACTGTTCAGGAAGTAGAGAGCACTGTGTTTACGTAAATTTGGACAATAAGATTGAAAAATAAAAGATCCGTAGTGTCTAAACATAAGATCTCAAGCAGGGTCCATGATAGGAGCTACTGAAATGTGGTAGAGTTCTCAGATTATTTTCCGAAACGCTTTCCTGTCACTATTCTTTCAACAAATACTAACAACTAACATTTCTTGAGAATTTGACAATAACCATATTAAGAAATTTCATGTATTATTTAAGTTAATCATATTATCATTCTTGATATACTGTAATTACTCCTATTTACCATATTTTAAAGATAGACTTTCAGAGAAAGATTAAGAGATGCCTGAAAGTCAATGGCTTTATAAGTGGCTGGTTATCCTACCCAATTGTATATGATCGATGCACTTCACCACTGAATTCTTTCACACTAGTAAAAATTGTGGAAGGCTAGATGATTAGTTATAATAATTTGGGAGACAGTAAAAACAAAGAAAGAGAAAGAATACTTCCAAATAGGACCAAATGAGAACAGAGATGCATGCTATCAACAGTGACTTCAGCTCTTCAGCTATAGTCCTCACTTTGAGGAAGTTTATGGTAGGTGACTAAAGAGTAACATTTTTTCCCAGTTTACAAATTATCACATCCATAGACCATGAGTGGCCATTTTGTGGCACCTCTTTTTCTTTTTTCCCTTTTAAGTCACTTTTTCAACCTAATTTTTCCTGGAGAACTGATGCTCAAGATCTCATGCTTTTTTACGGTTCATAGTACTTCTGTTTACCCTCCCTTGGCTCTTCCAATTTCTTCTTCTTTTTTCCGTCTCTCACCATGAGAGACAATGTGTCATGAGACATAAAGTCATGAGAATGAAATAGGTTAAAAGAAATGATCTATTACATCTCAAGTCTTTCTTTAAAAAGAAACACACCTCAAATTTTGGTTTCGTGGTTAGGAGTTATCTTGTGGGAATACTGTAGATCTTTCAACCTCCACTGAGTGTCATTTCTGACAAAACCTTGAGAGATAGGAGCTTCAATAATAACCCTTGTTACTCATTCCACAGCATCTGATTCACTTTGTCAAAGGGGTGTTTCTATGGCTGAATCTAAGTCCAGATGCACAGCCAGCTCAAGAAATATTGAATGCTGATCACCAGTTTATATTGGAAAAGCCCTCTTCATTGAATCATTTTCTCACTTCTACTCTACTCTAGACTCTTAAACTTATCTGAATAACTAGTGTCTGATACCTTTCTTTAAAATTGATTCCTTAAGTTATATAATAATTGTGAGAATTCTCTTCAATCTTTCCCTACAATTCCAACAATGCTGAGAAGAGAGGTGCCCATAGGCAAGGGTAACCACCATCTCTTTTCACCTAACCTACATCTCCTTCTTATGACTTTGAGGAAATTGCTGTACAAAAAATTTTATCTGAGAAATCTAGGCTCGGTCTCAATCTTGTAGCAATAAAGATTTATTACTAGGAAGCTTATTTATGTGTCTATACATCTGGAGTCTTTGTTTCATTACTGCCCACACAGAGTTGGAAATCTGTGGAGAATGGGAAAGGATCATCTTTATTATAAACTCAGTTTCACCTATTTTCTACCCATCACCTTTTTTAGTATAATTTATGACCATCTGAACCCAGACCTAAAAAAGAAAGTTTTAATTTTAATAAAGATTTGAAAACAGGTGAGTTATTGTTTGCAGTTTCAGTGTGAGACAAGATCTGGAGAATGTGTCATTAAATGCATCATTACAAAAGCATATTATTCCTTCCAGAAGATAATCAGTTATGTCACTATATCTGGTTTTATGTCCATTCAGGGTGAGTGGATTCTTCTTTTGACATGAAAATTTGGATTGTAGGGAAAGTAAAAAACAGAAAAAAAAAAGAGGCTCACTGACTAGTTAATTAAAAAAAAGATAGAGATGCAGCTGCTGTTTTCAAAGTAGCAATATGTGAAGTGATATCCATAAAAGGAATCATAAAACAGCCATTGCAAGTTAAATGAATGATGTTTAATTATTGAAAAATACATCTCTTTGCATATTTTTCCAATTTTCACCACACTTTAATATCTCTAAATAAAACAAAGTGGAACACTTCAACTTTGGAAGCTTCATTATAAACATTAGTCTTAGACTATTTTAACTTCCTTTCATAGATATCAGTTCTTTTGCTTAACTTAGAACTTTGCAAGATCCCATTTATGGAGGTAAAACTTCAGATCTGTTCTATTGATTAGCTAATTAAAGACAAAGAGGTTGCTTCTCTGCAAATGAGAAGGGAAAAAATGGGCAATCCTTTCCATTGTTCCTCAAACTTCTCTGCTGATGAGCTGTCACCCTGACTTCAACCACATCATGGCCATTTTTTCATTTTTCAAGACTATGTTAGTTATGAATATCTTGTCTACTAACCAAAATAGCTTAAGCTAAAAAGCACAAAACATTATAAAATAGAAGACAGAAGTTATATGCAATACATAGTATGTGTGTGTGTGTGTGTGTGTGTGAGAGAGAGAGATACCTTTAGATGATACTTTCCTTGAGAAGAGAGCCTACACTGTCATTTCTTTATTAACACTGTGACCAGGTTTGTAAAGCCAAAGTTGGCACGTACTGACACTACGGAAGTATATATGACAGTCTACTTGGTGCTGATACTTGAATTTTGCTCCTTTTGCATTTCTAAGATAATTAGAACCATTGCTATTTTAAAAGTATCCTTTCAACATTTCTTTCCTTACAATTAATAGAAATGTAAAAGTTTCTGTTTTCATTTTTAAATGTGTAAACCTAAAGTCATAGAGAAGTGTTTGGAAGGAAATTAAATAAATACATGAAGGCAAGACAGCATATGGAAATTATTTCCAGTAGTCTTGCCTATGATTTTGATCTGTAAAAATCTCTGTGAGTTAACGTAAAGGAGCATGTTAGGCAGAATCAACTCAGGCACCTGTCAAAGACCTCCAGGCAACTGACTAAAGGTTATTTTTTTTTTTCCTTTTCTCTGAGTTGTGTTTATGGAAAAATGACCAGGCAAACCTTTTGGTAAAGAAATGGAAATAATAATGTTTTGTCCATCATTAAACATATTTGTCTCAAAAAATAATCCCATGTATTTTTTAAATTATTTGTCTTCAAGTGATTAACATAAGCTCATTTGTTTCCATAGTGCTTGTGCTTTCTATGCATGGATTGCTGAAGCTAAGTATTTTAGTGATTCGTATGAATAAATGGAACATTTAAAGTCCTGAAAGTTCTATAGATTAGGTAGCACACAGAGAAAGGAGAGAATTAGAAGCTTCTTAATAAGAAAAGTTTAAAGCACTTGAGCATCTAAGGAAAACATTTTGAAGATTAAATCCTGGATACAGAAACCTTATTATTAACAGGTTGCTAGACCTATTTTCATAGGGTGACTGAGATGTGAAAGATTAGTTTTAATGAGCACTGTGAATGCATATGAGGAGAGTAAGAGGAGATCATTAAAAAATCTTAGCTAGAAGTAGGACTACATTTTTATAAGGGCTGTAAAATGACCCAGTCATTATGATTATTATTGTGTTCATATGAAGGTAAGTGTATCACATTGCAAAGGAAACTTGGCTTTTAAATAAAAAAAAATCTGATGTTGAAAATTTGGTTTAATTACTTCCCAGCTTTGTAAAATTGGTAAACCTCTCTCTATGCTTCATTTTTTTTACAATGTATAAAACTAAGATTTTTAAAAGCTATCTTGCTTGTCAGAGAGTTACATGAAATAATGAATATAAAGCAGTAAGCACTGTGTCTAGCATATAGTGAGTTCTAAATAAATGTGGTGATAATGTTCAAGATAATATTAGATGTTATATCCTCAACATGGCCTCTCCTTCCAAAATTTTTTTGGAAAAATATAAATTTCATATATATATTTCCCCCCACCCAGGCTGGTCTTGAACTCCTGAACTCAAGCAATCCTTCCTCCTCGACCTCCTGAGTAGCTCTGACTATATATGCATACCACGACACTTGGCTTGAAACTTTCTAAAACTAAAAAAAATCAATGAGAATTTTATGAGATTTTCTTAATTCGTTAAATGTTATGAAAAACCTTGTAAATTCCACCAAAGTTTGTAGAACAAATTTTAATGAGGCACAAAATTCCAAGAGCAACTCATATTAGAATTGAAAGGAAGTAAGGAGACACATTAGAGACTTTGTACTTAAGGTACCCAGAGGTGATTATTAGCATTCTTCACTCAAGACTTTCCAATCACTTCTGGAACTCCACCTCACTGAAAAGAGCCATAACATTTTTGTTTACCTTATTCTTAACCTCTGAGGAATCTGTGTAATAAGATTACACAGAAAAATTCAACACGAGAGAAACAGCAAGGACAAGACAGAATTGCACCGTATGAAAGCCATAAAATAGTTTAGCCCCCTCTCAATCCTGACCAAAGAGTAACGATAGCCTACAGGGCCTTATCCTTCCCCATAGCTTGGATAAACTGTAGATAGGTTTCTTCCTTACTGTAGGCCCCTGCCATTCATTTTCTAAAGCATTTACTTAGAAAACTTGCAATTTTAATTTAAACTTTATGCAACACAGGGATGTCTTTCTCAAAGACCTGGGACCAGTGAAGGATTCACCTACTAATTAATTTAAAAATGTTTCCGTTCTTACTAGACTCAGTCATTATGCTAGATATCCTAAAGCTCACCCTCATGGAGTTCCAGTCCAATGAACTTCGTCAACTTTTAGGATTACAGAAAGGAATTTTAAGACACAAATATGACACTCGTAGCTCTATAGAAATGAAAGGTTTATAAATATTTTTGTATCAGTTCTGTGGCAGGCATATAAGCTTCATGGGAAAAACTGTACCTATTTCTTTTCATGGTCTAAGGAATTAGTGTTAGATAATAAATTGCCCATTACACTATTCAGAGAATTATGACAAAGAGGAATCATTTTTTAAGTATCATTTACCAAAGGGTCATGTGGTACATATAACGGGTGAATAAGGGAAGCCCTTCTAGGAAGTAAATACAAAAAATAATAATAAAATAGAAAAACAAAGATAATCTATCAAAGTCCTTTAGAGAGTGAGACATTCTGGCCAGTTACTAGGACTTGGTCCAGGCTGACCATCTGCTCATACTGAATTTTAATCCACTAGCTATTTGACAATGTCTCTCCAAGCTCATCTTCATAGAATATCCTTTCTGAGTAATTTTCTCACCATAGGAGGTCCTGTTGCCCTGATTTCAATATATTCTAGTCTTCCTTTTTTGGGATGACAGTGTTACACCAGATAGAAAGCTAAATAATAAGGATTTGAAGTAAATCCAGGGGTCAAGCAATAAGCCAAAAAGTTAATTAGACCACTCCCAAGTTACTATTCAGTAGCACTGTTCAACCTAATTTTTAATATTGTTTTGATTTGCAATTTCTTTGGCATGAGTCGGTGGAAAATTGCCTGAGACAAGTAATGTTATATGAAATATAACCATGGCACAGTTGGAAAACTACAAAATCAGCCCTCTAGGTTTTTATTCTTTTTCTTAACTTGAAGTCCAAGCTAAAATGATTACACAAGTTCCTAAGCGGGAACTTGATGGTCTTTTATAAAGATAATGAGACAGTAAGGTCCATATCTCCAAAAACTTGTTCTTTTCCTCTTACCACAATGTCTATTCCATCATCCTGCCATATCTATCTTGATAGCCCTGATAAACTACACTGTCAAAATGTCACATCTTACTCTTTTGTTTATCACAAATTCTCCCTAGGAAGTGAAACACAGCAAGGAGAGTATGATGACTTCAATAGGTTCCTTTCAGTGCTTGAATACACACAATAAAGACAACCATTAAAAAAGAATATTGATGATGTGTGTGCATTCTTAAGAGTGATGGTCCCGTAGGAAAATGGAGAAATCCTGCAGTGAGCACTTAGATGTCATCAGACTTGAGAGAAACCCTTCAAATATACCAAAGCGCTGAGCCAAACATCAACACTAATAGAATGCTTGTAAAATGATGCCTGTTAGCCAGACACAGTAAATAAAGCAAGAGAAAAAGCTGGAGATTTGTGGGTGGTTTTTAGTGAATGTGGGCAGGGTTAGAGAGGTACAAACTCACAGCATTCTGTTGGTCAAATGGGCTGTGAAGTATAAACGAGATGATAAAGCCATGTAGTGTCTTTTGTTGTTTTTGTCTGCCCATCATTCGTCTTCACTTCTGATGGCAATAACCTTCTGATTTTACTTGTTTGAACAACTACTTTTATACTCTCAAACCATATTAAGATGGGGAAGCCTTGGTTCTTTTTAGCTATAAAGATTGACATGTGGTTCGGGAATATCTAACTGGAGCATCACATCTCACTGACCACAGTATAAGACATGAAGAGAGTAAGGCCAAACTGAGGAAAAGATACTCAATTGTATACCTTCTGTTGAAAATACTGAAAAGAGAACATACTTTTCCACTAGATTTAGAAATTAACAAAGTACAAACCTGTGGCCATGGGAGATTACCTGTGGTTGAGGGATTTGTTTTAGAACGAAGCCAACACAAATACACACACACAAAGCAAGTCTGAAAGATCAAGAGAGGCCAATATTAATAAATTCATCTGAGTTCCTAGCCAGCTTTCCTCAGTTATTATTATATGTGAGCAAATAGTAATGCTTATTGTGTTTTGCTTGAAATTAGTTTGAGTTATATTTCTGTTACTTGTACTCCTCAAAACAGTTGTGAAATATGCAAATCATTAAACATCTGCCTTACTTAGTTTCTCTTAAAACATAAAGCCTGACTAATAGCGTCTTGTGTGTAGCTAATTTATTTCAGGAAATAATCCCAAGGAATGGGTGTGGGAATTGGGTAGTAATGCAGTAATAGGGAAAGCCAGTCCAAGGTTATGTGATCAAGTTTACCACTACTTTGAAGCACTGGTAATCAATGCTGCTAGAGGCATTTTCAGGATTGCTCATCCAAGGAATGAATGAGAGAGTAGCCACTGTCACACACGCAATATACAGTGCATGGCAGACACAGGATAATCACCACTAAACCCTTCTTTCAAAAATTTGAAAACAGGAGGGTTACTGTTCAATGGTTCCAATGATTCTGAACTCAAATGTCAGATTCAGTGGTGGAGCAGAAACTTAGCAGCAAGACTTAACTTGGCCATGATTTTTCTTGAATACCTTTCATTGGTAGGTTTATGTAATTTGCACGTTCAACATTTCTGTTTTCATCTACTTTTCTTTAACTCATGGTTAAATACCGATTATAGTTATGCTGAGGTATAGATTTCTTTCCTATTATTTCCACAAGATTAGCATAAGAAGGGTCAGTAAGTACATAAGCAAGCCCAGCTTCCTCACCCGCCTCCACGTCACAGCCACGATTGTACTGCCTATTACATATGTGAAGCCTTAGTTCTTCAGGTGTTTATAGGAATCAGTGATTACAGAATGAAAGACAGAGTCTATGATTAACTCTGAATTTAATTTTTATTAGAACTCTGCGAAATGAGTTCAGGCAAAGAGACTAATTCCAATTACTTGACAATACCTGCTGAGAACATTGTTTCACGTGAATTTCTGAGGCCATGTGTGAAAATAAACTTCTTTAATGATGAATAAGAGAATTGAAAGGATTAGCAAACAAGCCCTCCCTTTGCTATTCCTGATAAAGGGGTGAGAGGGATATTGTCTCAGGGGATGAGAGGCGGAAGCAATTATTCAGTGGCTCTCATCACAGATTTGTCAAGAGTAACCGTAGGGTACCACTCCTGCATTGCCAGATTATACCTCCAGATTTTACATGTATAAATGTTCAGAAGTTTTCTGTCATCATCCTATATCTTGGCATAGGAGTTGCTCCAGAGCAAGAAGTGAAAAATACAGGGCACAAGGCCTTTGGAAAGGCATTATCGAGTTGCACCAGTGGAAAGCATAGAAGACATAAAGAAGTAGACAAGAGATATCCAATAAAGATATTCTTCCACTGACTCTTTATGACACTATACTGTAACAGCCTGTGCTGATGAATGAAAAAATTCCCTAGAGTTTTACCAATATGAGGAGTGGCATTCTTGCTGTGACATTTTAAGAATTATATTTTCTGGATCCACAGTCTAACCATTTATTAAAAATCAGATTTAGTCTTTGAGCAGTAAATTATGTCATTTGAGCTTAGGGTACAGCTGCTGGATGTGAATATCAATAGAAATAAAAATTAACAGTGCAACATGCTAATAAAATAGAGAAATTTTATTTCCTAATAGCATTCCTCCTAAAAGTGCTAATAGCCTGACCCATATTTATTCTTACTTTCTGCAGAAGATGCTGTTTTCAATAAGTTTTTGGAAATAACACTGACAGTAATGAAGCAGAAAAAAAAATGATGAATGTTAAGAAATTAAGGTGGTACATAATAAGCTATAAAATTGTACCTCTTTGTTGTCCATGCACTATTGGTGAGCTTGCACAGTTTTAGACCTCTTTAATTTATGATTAAATAGTTTTATTTCTTTCAGCAACAATGGATATAATTTCCTCATCTATCATTAGAATGGTTTAATACTTTCATTAATTCACACATCATAAAGCAGAGAGTAATTTTTATACCCACTCCAATCACTCATTGCTCTTGTTCCAGAAAAGAAAGCACTGTTTTCTACTGATTTCAGAGTTAGACTTAAGGCCAAGATCTTCATGAGCAATCACAATTAGAAAGAGGAAATATACAGATGGACTTCTATTGTCACTATTTCTTTATAATCATGATTTGGGATATTGTTCAGTTTTGGAACAAATCAGAAATGCAACACTGTAATGCTGGCTGTGTGACAATGGAAGTCAGTAATGATGACCCTTGAGAACAGGGAGTTGTTTTCCTCACTGAATTCATGAAAAATCCCTGGATATCCATTACCTCTTTTTCAGTGGCAAAAACCTTTCATTTGCTGAGCACATGGGCTAGATTTGAAAGCAGCAGCTCAAGACAGAGGTGAATATGTTTCAGCCAATTCTCTAGAGAAGCCCTGAGTCTTATCATATTCCTTTCATCTAAGCAGCATCTCTTCAGAAGGCTCTCTCTTTCCCCTTCAGAGATAACCACTCAAATTTGTATTCAAAACATACTGGCAAGAGGAAAGAGGCATTTATACTGTTGTAATAAAATCCTCAAGTGATACAGGCCCCAATAGAACTTTATAATTATGGTGATTTTCTAAAATTGATGTTGTATAAATAAGAGCATGTCCTCTGAAGGAAAGGCCACTGGGGGGCTGATAGACTGATCATAATATAAAAGCAGGCTCAGAAGATACTGTGCTAACAAAAAGCTTGATAATTTAGCCCCATTGAAAATTTTGAAAATCATGGATTTTACCTGTCTCATGAAATTATATGGAATCTAACACAAAGATTGCAAGATTAAGAATTTAAGAATGAAGAAAGGAGATACATAATCTAATAAATGAAAATAACCTATGATATGAATGAAAAATGTGCAGTATTCCTATCTGTCACTCATGTGTAAGACATCATTAATCTACTAAAAAACACTTTCATGCAGAGTACTGAGAAAACCTCAAAATCTTCTGCAACATAAACCTTCAGGCAGACATTCCTAACCTTTCAAAGAGAAACCTACACATAATATCTGCTCTATTATCACACCCAGTCTTATCTCACATATACCCCAATACAATGTGTCAGTGCAGTGGAGAACGTTAAAAGTGGGTTAAAAAAATACCCAGCACTTTTAAAAACTACCCAGAACTGTCCTATCACTATTTCTAGAATACTTACTATTTGTCACTTTACCACGTATTGCTGTGTATATATGCTATTTTATAATTTATATAATTATTTTACATATACTACCTCTTGATCTTTATAACAACTATATGAAGTAAAGCAAGATAAACAGTATATTAATCTAAGATTAAAAATCAAAAATGCAAAATCAGCAAACAAAACCAATGAACAAAAAATGAAGATTGAGTGATATATATGTATGCATATATATATATATTTATGCTTATGTGTGTGTACACATATATATATGCACATGTTTGAGACTAATTACTTTTTAAAAAGCCCGCAGGTAAAATGAAGTTTAATACTAAGTTATTTTAAAGGTCTATCCCAAGAGCAATATAAGAATTATTTGACTACAACTAGAAAGGGCCTTCTAGTTTTCCTAACGTCTTCCTTGGCTCCTATTTTTAACTGAAAGCTGCCCTATCTCATCCAGCAATTCTGCTTCCACATAAATGGTATCTCCAGATGCCAATTTTAGAGAAAACCAAAAAATTAAATATATATATGATATATATCATGGGAAAAGAGATGCCCTTTCATAATCTGGGGCATTTTGTTAATATGCTGAAACACAGGAAACTGATTACTCTTTTAGCTGTCTATGTGACTGGCTATAAATATTAGTCCAGGTAACTAGTTGACCGTGGTAAAACAACAGGGATAGTTTTTCCTTAATGATTACCTGGATTGTAGAGCATGGAACTGTGGAAAGCCATTAGCGGTGTCACCACTAATGTCTCAGGAAGGATCTGTGTTCAAAAATAAAGAGTTGCATTCCATCTTTACAGCTACAGCTTCATCCAGATTTATATGTCTAAAATTTTTGAAAGAAGAAAGTAGCACTAAGTATTTTCCTTTAATAAGAAAAATTACTTCACAAGAAAAGGCATCCTTATGTAAACTGGAGCTTTTGAAAAACAACTAAGTGGAAGACTTTGAACCATTTAATTCTCAGGGTTATTATGCTCTAGTAATGAAGACCATATTGGCAAAAGGATAGACATATTAATCAAAGTAATGGGAATTCAGAAATAGACCCACACATAGGTGGAAAATTGATATTTGATAGAGATTCCAAGGCAATTTAGTATACAATGAATACTTCCTATTTCAACAAATGGTTCTGGGACAATTGGATAGCTATATTAAAAACAAGCAAACACACAAATTTTGTCCATGACTTCACATTATATACAAAAATAACTTAAAATATATTAGGTATGTAAATGTACATACTATAATCATAAATTTTCTAGAAAAATGCAGGAGATAATCTTAGTGACCTCCAATTAGTTGAAGAATTTCTAATAGGAAATGAAAAGTGCAAGAGAAATCTATAAATTTAGCTCAATCACAATTCGGAACTCCTGGTCCTTCAAAAGATACTATTAAACAAATGAAAAGTCACAGAGTTGTAAAAGCCTGTTTTTTAAAACAAATATCTGACAAAGGATACATATCTAAAATGAAAACAAAATCTATAATTAAACAAACACCTAATAAAAATTGACAAAATATTTGAACAAAAACTTCACTAAATAATATATATGAATAGCAAAGAAGCTCATAAAAAGATTCTCAACATCATTACTCATCAAGAGAATACAAATTTAAGCCCTCAAGAAATATCACTATACCTCCACTGTCAAGGCTAAGTTGAAAAACTATACCAAGTATTAGTGACACCATGGAGCAACTGGAACTCTCATGTACTAATGGTAGAAATTAAAATATTGCAACCATTTGAAAAGCAGTCATACAGTTTCTTAAAAAGCAAAACAAACTATCATTGTATAACCCAGTTATTGCACTTTTAGTATTTACTTAAGAGAAACAAAAACATAGGTTCACACAAAACCTTTTATGTGAATGTTCATAGTAACTTTATTTATAATAGCAACAAATAGGCTAGGTTTGGTGGCTCAGGCCTGTAATCCCAGCACTTAAGAGAGGCTCAGGCGGGTGGATCACCTGAGGTCAGGAGTTCAAGACCAACCTGGCCAACACAGCAAAACCCCATCTCTACTAAAAATACAAAAATTAGTTGGGTGTGGCAGCTGGCGCCTGTAATCCCAGCTACTCAGGAGACTGAGGCAGGAGAATCACTTGAATCACCTTTAAGGCAGAGGTTGCAGTGAGCCAAGATCATGCCACTGCACTCCAGCCTGGGCAACAGAGCAGGACTCTGTCTCAAAAACTAAATAAATAAGTAAATAAATAAATACCAACAAATATCCTTCAACAAAACATATATGAACAAATTGTGGTATATACAAATAATAAAATACTACACAATATTAAAAAGGAAAAAGATATTGACATATGCAATGATGAATTTTAAAATAATTATGCTAAATAAGTCAAAGTGAGAGTGCATACAAATTCTCTTAAAATAAAATTGTTAGACAAATTTAATTTAACAGAGTTTATTTGAGGTTCAGAGAGTTCCAATCTAACATTTGGGCAGTGAATATTTACAGACAGACACAAAAGTAATGTACAGAAAGAGCTTGATTGGTTATAGTGAGGCATTTGCCTTAGAGCATCGTCTGATCAGTTGGTTGCTGGTGATTAGCTGAAGCTTGGTTGCTTGCGATTAGCTCTGACATAGCTGTTACAAATGTTCTATATATACACACACATATGTGGATATAGATAGATAGATGAATACATATACATTCCTAAGTTAGTTTTTGGTTTGTTTACCTGCTGAGTTAGGTTGCAGTTTGTTATGCAGAAAATCAAGGTACAAGGAAAGTATCAGACTAAATTTAATTTACCTTTTCCATTTAAATAAAAATCTTAAAAATGTAAACTAGGAGGAAGAGGCAGAGCCAGATGGTCAGATAGAACCCTCCAGTGATCCTCCCTCCCACCCCACCCCAGGGACACCAAATTGAACAACTATTCACACAAGAAAGCACCTTCACTAAAAACAAAAATTGGGTGATCAATCACAGTACAGGGTTTCCCTGAGGAGAGGAGTGGGGAGAATAAAGAGAATTTTGTCTTGTAACTTGATACCACCAGCTCAACCACAGTAGGCTAGGGCACCAGCTTGTGGGTACCAGCTTGACCACAGTTGTTAGGGGAGCAATCTGACTCCTGGAGTCTCTGATTCCAGACCTTGGCTCCTGGATAGCATTCTGGACTCACATTGGGCCAGAGGGGAGCCCACTGCCCTGAAAGAAGAGACCCAGGCCTGGCAGCATGTACCACAAGCTGAATGAAGAGTCCTTAGGCCTTGAGTGAACATCAGAGGTAACCAGGCAGTATTCACAGTGGGCATGAGGCAGTGGTGGCCATGGGAGGAGACTCCTTCTGCTTGAGGAAGGGAGAGGGTAGAGTGAGAAGGACTTTGTCTTGTGGGTTGATGATATGGTTTGGCTCTGTGTCCCCACCCAAATCTCACCTTGAATTGTAATAATCCCCATTTGTCAAGGGCAGGACCAGGTGGAGATAATTGAATCATGTGGGCAGTTTCCCCCACGGTGTTCTCCTGATAGTGAGGGAGTTCTCATGAGATCTGATGGGTTTCCCCTTTGCTTGGCACTCATTCTCTCTCCTGCTGCACCATGAAAAGGTGCCTTCTGCCACAATTATAAGTTTCCTGAGGCCTCCCCAGACATGTGAAATGGTGAGTCAATTAAACCTCTTTTCTTTATAAATTACCCAGTCTCAGGTATTTCTTCATAGCAGCATGAGAACAGACTAAAATACTTGGGTACCAGCTCAGCCACAGTAGAATAGAGCACCAAGTAGATTACTAAGTTTCTGACTCCAGGTCCAGGCTCCTATGTGGCATTTCTAGATCTACCCTGCGCAGGGGGTACCTTACCACCTTGAAAGGTTGGATGTAAGCCTGATTGGATTGGATTTGCCACCCCATGACCGAAAAGCCCTTGGGCCTTGTGTGAACATCGGTGATAGCCAGGGAGTCGTTGCCATTGGCCATCGGTGAGGCCCAGTGCTGTGCCAGCTTTAGGTTGAACCCAACACATTCCCAGTGCTGGTGGCCACAGTGGTGGTTGTGTCACTCCTTCCTTAGCTGCAAGTAGCTCAGCATAGAGAGAGAGAGAGAGACACTGTTTTTTGAAGTGGTAGATTGGGGGGCAGTGAGGAATGAGGAGAAATATGGGAAGAAAACAACAGTCTCTGGTTGCTAATCCAGGGAATTATCTCAGCTATTACTCAAGACCACCAAGCTGGTTCTTCTATGAGTCTGCAAGAGTCACCGCATTCTTGGGCTTGGGGTATCACCTAATGAAGATACAGCTGCAGTGACTAAAGACTTATATCACATCACTCAATTCCCTTTGAATATGTGGAAAGCCTTCCCGAGAACAAGTACAAACAAGCCCACACTGCAAAGATTACAATAAAGACCTAGCTCTTCAGTGCCTAGACATTGACGAATATCCACAAGCACCAACGACATCTAGGAAACCGTGACCTCACCAAACAAACTCAATAAAGCACCAGCGACCAATCCCAGAGTGACTGAGATATGTGATCTTTCAGACAGAGAATTCAAAATAGCTGTTTTGAGAAAGCGCAACAAAAATTGTACTAATCTGATTAAAACATAGGAAAAGATATGAATAGACATTTCTCAAAAGAAGACATACAAATGACAAACAGCTATATGAAAAAGGTGCCCAACATCATTGTTTATGAGAGAAATGCAAAGCAAAACTATAATGAGACATTATCTCATCCCAGTTAAAATGGTTTTTATCCAAAAGACAGGCAGTAACGAATGCTGCTGAGAATGTGAGGAAAAGGGAATCTTCTTCCACTGTTGGTGAAATGTAAATTAGTACAACCATTATGTACAATAGTTCGGAGGTTCCTCAAAAAACTAAAAATAGAGCTACCATATGATCCAACAATCCCACTCTTATGTAAATACTACGTATATACTTACTCGAAAGAAAGGAAATCAGTATATCCAAGAGGTATCTGCACTCCATGTTTATTGCAGCACTATTTACAATGACCAAAATTTGGAACCAACCTAAGTGTCCATCTACGTATGAATGAATAAAGAAAATGCGGTACATATACACAATGAGGTAGTATTCACACATTAAAAAAGAACGAGATCTTGTCATTTGCAACAACATGGATGGAACTGGAGCAAATTATGTTAAGTGAAATAAGCCAAGCACAGAAAGACAAACTTCACAGGTTCTCAGTGATTTGTGGGAACTAAAAATGGAAACAATTGAATTCATGGAGATACAGAGTAGAAGGATATAATGTTAGCAGAGGCTGAGAAGGGTAGTGGAGTGGAGTAGGAAAGTGGGAATGGTTACTGGGTACAAAAATATAGTTAGATAAAATTGATATTATCTAGTATTTGATAGCACAACAGGGTGACAGAGTCAACAATAATTTATGGTACATTTAAAAATAACTAAAATAAAGTAATTGGAATGTTTGTGACACAGAGAAATAATAAATGCTTGAGGCAATAGATACCCCGTTTACTGTGATGTGATTATCACACATTGCATGCTTGTATCAAAATGTCTCTTGTATCCCATAAATATATACAGCTACTATGTAGCCATCAAAAAAAATTTTAAGGGCAAACTACTTTGCAGTTGCAGGAAATAGGATCAGTGATTTCCCAAGAAAGGGGATAGGGTAGAGAATAGATTAGAAAAGGGAAATATAAAATTTGGGGACTAGCTATACCTATTATATTGTTTGTGGTGGTAGTTTCACATGGATACGCATTTGTTAAAACTCATCACATTATACACATTACATATGATAAGTTCTTTATACCTTATTTTTCAATAACTTTAAAAACATGAATATGATAGAGACATGTACAATGTGTACTTTAGTCTTCCTATGATGAACTGAGACTACTTTGGTTTATCACAGTGAAAACAGGCTTATCACAGGATAGATCTTTGCATGGCCAAGACTTCTACTCTTACTTCCAAATGGTATTTTCAACAGATGCAGAATTATAGGTTGACCTTTGCATTTCTGCAGTCAGTTCAAACACATAAATACCTTACTTTCTCATAAGAAGTCAATGATAAGTCTTATTTGTACTCCCTTGTACTTGTTTCCTTCTTTTTTGGCTGCTTTAAAGATGTTTTATTATAATCATTATTATTGCTTTTCAGAAAGTAATTTGTGACATGCCTTGGTGTGATTTTTTTATTTATTCTTTTTGCAATTAACTGAAATTATCTGATAATATGGGATATTTTTATTAAGTATATCACTCATTCCTTCTGTGACATAATACACTTTTTCCTTAAGATATATATTGTCTTCCAAATAACCAAGGTTCTGTTTCTTTTTCTTCTATACTTTAGTTAGGATAGATGCTATTACCTTATTTTAAGATTATTGAAATTTATTCTGTAATGTTGAACTTGCTATTAAGCCTACCAATTTTTCATTTTATTTATTATACTATTCAGTTTTAGAAATTCTATTTGTTTTTATTTTTTATTTATACATTTCTTATAATTTCCATCTTGTCATCATATTCATGTTTCAAATGTATGTGTATACATTTATAAAATATATATACAAATTAAATAGATACACACACAAACACACAAATTCCTTTGCTTATTTGATCATCACTATAATTTCTTTTCTGTTTCTATTTTTTTACTTCTGATTTTAGGTGAGATTTTACTGTTGCATATTTATGTAATTTTCAATAGGATTTAGTACATTTTAAATGTTATGTGGTTGAATGTCTAGATTTTGTTGTGTTCTTTTAAGAAAATTGAATTTTATTTTATTAGTGGTTAGTTTATTTGTAGATTAGCATAATCCTTTTGAGAATTTTTAATTTTTATTAAGGTAAGTGTAGAACAGCCTTTATTCTAGAACTATTTGGGCCTACTCTTAAGGCAAGGAATTTCATGGTTTTCTACTCAATGTTCTAGTTGTTGAAAAAGGTCTCATCACTCTGGTTGGTCAGAACTAAAAACTCTTCTAACCCACTGCAGTCCTGTAACTGTTTAATTTACAGCTCCTTGGTCACAGGTTGTTTTCTTCATCTTTTGTTCCCATTTGGACACATGTAGTATTACCCTGCACTTAAACACATTATTATTAAGCCAGAGACTCAAGGGATATACAGCTTTCTGAAGTTTTTTGTCTAAATGGCTCCCTTTGTTCTTGTATTATACTCTGTAAATGCCACCTGCCTCCTTTCTATCTCCTCCAACTTTGATTCGCATATCTTTAATTCGGTGAGTTGTTTATATTTTGCTTTATTTCCTCTTCCTTGCCTCCTTGGGGGCAGAGTTCAGTGTTTTCAGACAGAAAGCCAGAATTATCATAGGGCTCATCATATTTCTTTTTCCTCTCTCAGCAGTACACTCTTCTGCTTTCTACTACCCAATACCTAAAACTTTGTTGGATTTGTTTTAATATATTTTTCCAATTTTCTAATTGTTTATATCATAAAGCTAATCCATAAACTGTTACTCAGTTATAAACAGAATAGAAATTAAAACTTTAAAAACGAATAATGATTATATCAAATTACTGGAAACCTATTCCATAGCCTAGGGGAGAGTATTCTGTAATGGTTCAGAGCTCACATTCTAAAGCCAGACTGCCTGGGGTCCAACCTTGCTCCTGTGCTCATTGCTTATCTGCACTGAGCAGGCCACTTAAACTCTCAGTGCCCCAATTTCTTCATGCTTTTAAAGGATGATGATAAGGCTACCTACCTCATTGGGCTATTATAGGGGATAAATAAGTTAGTAAGTGTGAAATACATAGACTAGTCACTGACAAAATAAGTGCTATTTAAGCATAGGACATTACTATTTATCTGATGTTCAATAATTTAGCTCATTTCCTTTTCTAAGCCTAATCTAAAATCCATGTTCATTCTACATTAATTCTTGTCGTTTATCATTTTCTTCCTATTTTATTTTCTAGTGAAATAGTTTGATTCTTAGCATTACTCTGACTTTATATGGGGTCAAATTCTAATCTAAGGGATGACCAGATGAGAAATTTGTTTCTCCAGGAAGAATTGTTCCCGTGTTTACTCAGCACAGAATTTAAATAAATTGATTTTCTTTTCCTGAGGTTAATATATATCAATAAATTTGATGCTTCATTTATACATTTTATACCTAGAAAATAATTCTCTTCAAAAGCATACTGTCAGAGGATCCTTAGGGTGTCTCTTTACCATCTGAAACCTCTGTGGCTGGCGGTGCCTCTGCTTGGGTTTTGCTCGCACCCACTGGGCTTGTTCCACCCACTTGGCCCACCAGGCTGTGCTTGGTTCACGTTACTGGCCCAGATCCCACACCTGCCAAGGGTGAGCCAGGCACAGAGTGGTGAGAGATGTGTGAGTGAGTGAGTACAGGGTCCAGCCACTGTGCACAGCCAGCTGTGCCAGCTGTGGAGGGAGGGCAGCTCCAGGTGCCAGCATAGGTGCCAGCTCTGTGCAAGGCTGTGGGTGAATGAGGCATACCACAAGTGGCTTCCACTTCAGGTGCTGGGGAACACAGTGGAGTCCAAAATCTCAGAGGCGCCAGGAACTGCAGAGCCCCAAGGAGGGTGTTACAGTCCATCACAGCACAGGCTTGGGAAACCCTGAGGTCTGGGCTCCCAGAAGGGCCGCAGTTCTCTCCTTCTTGCTGCCCACAGCACAGCAAGTGGGGAAAGGGGGGCATGTTTCAGCCTCTTTGTATTATAGCTCTTTCAGTCCTGCCACCCATCACATGGGGCAGCCACCCAGCACCAGTGGAGAGTGGGAGAGCTATAGTGTTACAGCAGGTCTGGCTCAGGGAATCCTGAGGTCTGGGCCCCCAGAAGGGTCACCCGCTCTTCACTCCTGCAATCTAAGAGCATGAACTGCCCACAGCTTGGTGAGCTGTCCAGGGACATATTACAGCTCCTTCTGCTCCTGCCATTCAGCAGGTCCTGAGTCCTTGCCCTGCTTCCAGGAAGAATGAAGTTACACAGTACACTGGAAGATGACCAAGATGGAAAGAGCTTTATTGAGCAACAGAACAGCTCTCAGGAGACCCAAAGTTGATAGCTCCTTTTTGTAGGCAAGTCCTCCCAGTAAGTGTCTGAGTTTGGCTGAGTCTGAGGTTTTTATGTCCTCAGAATGGAGGAAGTGCATGCTAATTGGTCCATGGGTGGCCATGGGTGGGCCTCGAAAAAGCACCATCTGATTGGCTGGAAAGCATCAATAAAGTATTCACTCCAGGCTGCAGACTTCCCCCAGAACTGGCAGCACAGCCCTCAGGCTTCAGACACACCCTGACCTGAAGGTGGGGTTTCACCAGGGATCCACCTTTTCCTGCCTATGAACCTGTCTGCCTCCCATCATCAACACGCCATCCATGGCGCCCAGGCTTTCCACACCAAGGGGTGCCTGCAGGCCTACACTGAGCCCCTCATCCTCCCTCCCACACTCATTAGTGCCCAAAGTCTGGAGGGGCCAAGGTGGCAGGAGGCAGGCATGTAAATGCAACCCCAAGCAGGTACACACCCGGTCAGGTGGCAACAGCAATGGGGCTTGGCCACAACTTTGCTCCACACCAGCACAGTCACCGGGAGTCGGAAGAGGCCACATAGCAGGAGCAGGCACTTCCAAGCCTGTGGGAGATGAGTGCTTCCTGGGCCCCAAGAGCGAGGGATGCCCAGGTCCAGTGCCATGGCTGTGCAGCTGCAGATGTGCACAGGAACACGGCCTGTGGCCCTGCCAACTCAGTAGGATGTGGGGCTCCCTCTGTGATCACCTGTTCCTGGCCCCTGCTGGGCTCCATGGAACACACAGCCCAAGCCCCACCTACCCTGCTGCAGCTGGTGTCCTCGAAGTGGCCACTCCAGAAAGGCTGCCACCACCATCAATACTATCCAGTCTTTCAAATGAAACCACTGGCAATGGCATTTACCTTGACTAAGAAAATTAAGATGCTTGTATTAAATCTCAGCATATTTACTTTCCTTGAACGTACTGCATACAAATTAGAATCTCTCATGTTTTGCTACAATCCACACCCCCAAAGTACTCATATATGATTAAATTTGCTTTCTATCCTTTACTTTTCAGATGTTTGTATAGACTGGATTTTACATGGGTGACCTCTTACAGGTCTTTTCTCTGGAAATCAATTTGTTATTTCATGGAATATTTCAATAGTATGCCTGGAAATGAGACTGGACAATTTGCAACCATCTCCACCACCGCTCTAGAGCTTTATACAATTACAGTGTAATTAAATAAGTTTAAAAATAATAAAAGTAGAATATTTAAAGACCTTAAGGGCATTTTAAATAGATTTTTAAAATATGCTATTACTTTAGAAATTAAACTACTTTTGATAGCCAGTGAAGAGATGAGCTTTTAAAAGCTATGTTTAAAAATACATTTAAATTAAAATGTAGTTATAAGGTATAATGCAGTGACTTATAAAGCGTCTTCTGGCTCAAAAACCCTAACAGAAGTAAATGCCCTCTGTACATTTAGTCGTGGCTTATGGCATCTGTACTATGCGGGAGGAACAGTAATAAATTTAGCAGCTCAATGAGAACACCAAAATCAGTTCAAGTTTCTTTATATTTTAGCCAAAATTTATCATAGTCACCATGAACAAATAAGACTTTAATTTTTTAATAAGATATTTATTTAGTATTCAAAAAAACTATTCCAAAGGAGTTGAAATCAGTATGTCAAAAAGGTATCTGTACTACCATGTTTATCACAGCACTAATCACGATAGCAAGGTGTGGACTCAAATTATGTGTCCATCAATGGATGAATGAATAAAGAACATGTGGCATATATACAGTATGGGGTACTATTCAGCCTTAAAAACAGTGAAATTCTACCATTCGCAACAACATGGATGATCCCGGAGGACTTTATGTTAAATAACTTAAGCCAGGCATAGGAAGACAAATAGTGCATGATCTCACTCAGATGTGAAATCTAAAGAAGTTGATTACACAGAAGAATGGTTGTTAGCAGAGGCTGAGGTGGTTAGGCAGGAGAGGAGGATGCGGAAATATTGCTCAAATGATACAGAATTACAGTAAGATAGAAGGAAAAAATGCAAGAGATCTATTGTACATATAGCAAGATGACTATAGTTAATACTGATACATTGTATCAAAAAATGTAGAAAGAGTGGAAGTCACCTGTTAGTACCACAAAGATGATAACTATGCAAGATAATGCATTTGTTAATTAGCTAATTTAACTATTTTACAGTGTACATGTACTTCAAAACATCATGTTGCACATGATAAAACATACAATCTTATCTGTCAGTTTAAAAAAGGCAAACAATTTGCCTTCCCTTCTAAGGGTATTTCCAAGTCATTTAAAATGGTTACATTTTTTGATGACAGCATTGAAAAGCAAATGCATTTTTTTATTGGACATGAAATTGCTGAAGTTCATTTTAATTAAAAATGCTTTCAAACAATTTTATATTCTTTATAAAATTAATGTGCTAAAGTATTATGGACTTCTGGTTTCCAGTCTAGCATGTCATGAGCTTAGAAGTCAACAATCCATCCTAATAACAAATATAAAGCTGAGCAAAATGAAAAATCAACAACACTTCTAAGATTTTTAGATCTTTCAGAGAAGTAAAATTTCATTGCAAACCACTGCCATCTTCCCAAATTGGAGAAAGAGACAGGCAAATACTGAGTGCCACAATTTACTGAAATAAAAACCCAGTAGCAGAAACCTCCATGGGTACCAGTGGTAGGTTAGGAAAACCTGAACTCTAATTGCCAAATTGCTGGAAGCTTCATGTGAACAAATCTGAGTGTTAAAAACTCCAGAAGGATCCAATCATGGGGGGAACCCACACTTTTATTTTGCCTCCAGGAGTTTGATCTCACCCTCAAAGTGAGTATCAGAGAAAAATCTCCCCATACTTCCATAGGGGTGTGAGGAGTAACCATTTTGAAATACGTCAGAACATTCTGTTCTTACTAGAAGCCCTGCCCTAGGAGAAATAATTCATTAGGCTCTAGCCTGCTGGGGTTTTTTAGAGCCTAACTTACCCAAGGGAGTGGATAAGCACCCAACTCTAACCACCCCTAGTCATCTATGTAGGGGAAGCGAAATATCCAACCCCAGTACTCTCCAGTCATCCTGTCCCAACTAAAGATGAGAAAACAAAAACAAATAAACAAACAACAGAGAGAGGCAGTGGGGAAGTCCACACACCAGGGGCACAGTCTCATCCAAAGTCTAAGACTAATCATAGAAATTGAATGCTTCTCCTCCATCACACCTTGCTACTACATTGCTAAAGGCCTTATATTTAACACACATTCTTTTACTCAGTACATCATATCTGCCTTTCAGTAAAAATTTACAAGGCAATTTAGTAGAAAAGGCAAAACACACAGTTTGGGAATCAGAACTAAAATCAGATGTGGCAGTAATATTGGAATTATCAGAATAAAGAACAAACAAATAACTATGATTAATATGCTAAATGATTTATTGGAAAGTGTAGATAACATACAAGAACAGATGAATGTTAGCAGAAAGATGGAGATTCTAAGAAATAATAAAAACATACAAGAGATTAAAACACTCTACTGGAAATAAAGAAGTCTTCAATTAGCCCACCAGTAGGTTAGACATAGCTAATGAAAAAAATCTCTGAGCTTGAGGATATAACAATAGAAACTTCCAAAACTGAAAAGCCAAGAGAAAAAGAAATGGAAAAAAAAAAAAAAAAGAACAGAGTATCAAAGAACCATGGGACAAATACAAAAGTGATAATAAGCAGTTCGGGGGAATATAAGAAGAAGTAAGAGAGAAAGGAACAGAAGCAATATTTGAAACAATAACTGAAAATTTCCCTAAGTTAATGTCAATTCCAAAACACAGATCCAGGAAGCTTAAAGATTAGTAAACAGGATAAATTCCAAAAGCTACACCTAGGCATAACATTTTTAAACAACAACAACAACAACAAAAAACTCAAAGATAAAGAAAATATTCTAAAAGTAACCAGAGGCAAACAAAAAAACCTTATGTATAGAAGAGCAAAGATAAGACTGCATCCACCTTCTCTCAGAAACCATTCAAGCAAAATGAATGTGCAGTGTAATATTTTAAGTGTTGAGAGACACTTAAGTGTTGAGAAAACAAGTATTGAGAGAAATATTCAAAAGAAAACACTAACCAAATTCTGTACTCTGTGAAATTAAAAAGTGAAAGAGAAATACTTTCTCAAAGAAAAAAATGATAAAATTTGTTGTTAATAGACCTGAAAATGCTAAAAGAAGTTATTCAGAGGGAAGAAAAATGATATAGGTCAGAAACTTGGATCTATATTTTTAAAAAAAGGAAGACTGGGACAAGGAATAAGTGAAGATAAAATGAAAACTTCTACTTTTTAAATTTTCAATGATATAATCACTTTCTTGTTTAAAATAATAATACCAACAATATATTTGTGTGTGTGTGTATATATATATTATATATAATATATATATAATATATATATATTATATATATATTATATATATAATATATATATAATATATATATATATATATACATACACGCATATATGCTTCAGTGAAATCACAGCAATGATACAAGGGGTGGGAGGGAAAACTGGGAATATTTTGTTATTATAAGGTACCTGCACTACCTGTAAATGCTATTATGTTATTTTAATGTGACCTAGATTAATTGTGAATATACATTGCAAACTCTAGGACTATCAGTTTATCACTAAAAATGTTTTTTAAAAGTATAATTGATAGAAAGTGTAGAAAATGGAGTCAGATAAAATACACAATTAAAACCATAACAGACAAAAAAATGTGTGGAAGACAAAAACAGGAACAAAGAATAAATACAACAAATAGAAAATAGTAACGAATATGGTAGAAATTAATCTAACGATATCAGTAATCACCTTATACCTCAATCATCTAAATACACTAATTAGAAGACAGATTGTCAGATGGATTGAAAAACAACATCCAGCTACATCAAAAAAAAAAAAAAAAAAAAAAAAAAAAAAAAAAAAAAAAAAAAAAAAAAAAAAAAAAAAAAAAAAAAAAAAAAACAACATCCAGCTATCATCTACAAGAAACCCACTTGTAATATAAAGACACATTTAGATTAAAAGTGAAGAGATAGAGAAAGATATACAATGCTAACACTAATTAAAAGAAAGCAGGAGTAACTATATTTTCTTTAGACAGTACAGACATGAGAGCAAGTAAAGTGGTCAGGGATAAAGAAGGTACTACATACTGATAAAAAAGAGTCAATACTCCAATAAAACATTAACAATCCTTATGTATCCAACAATAGAGCATCAAACTATATGCGGCAGGAACTGATAGAACTTCATGGAGAAATAGATGAATCCACCATTACAGTTGGAGAATAAACATCCCTCTATCAGAAATTGACAGATCCAACAGCCAAAAAATCAATGAGGATATAGTTGAAGTTACCAGTACTATCACTCAACTGGATATAGTTGACATCTATACACTACTTCATACAAGCACAGCAGGTTACACATTTTTATTTTTTGCACAGAGAACATTCACTAAAATACATCACGTTTCATTTTATGTATTTCAGTACATGAAATACACTTAAGGTATTATGATCTATTTTTTAAATAAATATTTATTTGCCATTTAAAATCTTTGAATTTTTTTAGGACAAGCTGAAAATAATTAGAGTGAGAGAAAATAATGAATTTCTGAAATTCTTTCTAAAGTCTCAAAACTATGTACTACAAAAATACAGACTAATAAGTAATATAGCTGGAAAAGATAAGAATACCAAACATGAAATAATACTATGACATTACCTATTGTAAAGTTAATAGTTCATCTGTAATCATTGATAAAGAAAGCAGAACTGGAGAGGCAAAAACCTTTAGAAGTCAATACATAACTTATAACAAAGCCTCCTAAATTATTTAAATAAACATACTTAGAATGACCAAACTATCATGAATTCAAAAAACACTACTCAGAACATTATAATGCCTTCTGCCTACTTCTATGTACCTAAAATTGCTAAAGTGTGGTGTTCAAGAGTTCACAGGACACTGGGAGACGGAAGCAGGCTGATAATGAGGTCGAGATTGAGACCATCCTGGCCAACATGGTGAAACCCCATCTCTAATAAAAATACAAAAATTATGTGGGCATGGTGGCACGTGCCTGTAATCACAGCTACTAGGGAGGCCGAGGCAGGAGAATTGCTTGAACCAGGGAGTTGGAGGTTGCAGTGAGCCCAGATCACACCACTGCACTCCAGCCTGGTGATGGAGCGAGACTCCACCTCAAAAAAAAAAAAAAAAAAAAAAAAAAAAAAAAAACCAGTTCACAGAAAAGGAGAGAAATAACAAGTAGACCACTTAAAAGGTTCCCTAAAGGACATGGGACATGCACTGAATCTTCTTAAAATAAGTAGGGTTTGGATGTGTAGAATGAAAACAAAGAGATAACATGAGCGATAACTGCACAGACTGTAAAGAACACAGCTAGGGTTGGAGGCACTCTGGAGTAGGTTTGGTAACCATCTCGTTCATATTGAGCATTGGCCCCAAAACATTAAATAAAAAAGAATGGGTTTCAATGAATAATAAGTTTGTTTTATATGGGCACAATAGGAATAAAAAAATTCAACCTTGATATCCTATTTCAAATAATACCTTGAGAGAAAAGAAATTAAGAAATCATGGGTTCATTTCCAGATTGAAGAAATAGTAGGCTGAGTATTCCACACTGTAAGTGAAAAGAGGATCCAAATCAGGGCATACCTTGTCAAATGTTAGAATTCAAAAAGAAAATAGAAGACTGTAAGTATTTCCAGAGCTAAAACAGAAGGGAAAATACAATGGCATCAGGCACCTCAATATTATCATTTGTGATAGAAAAAGAAACCAGATCGATGTATCTGATAAAATTATAAAGAAAAAAATTCATCCTAGAATTATATATTCAGCAAAACTCTCAAAGCGATTTTCAGTTATACATAACCTCTCCCCATCCTCTCATCCTCTACCTCTTCCCTCTCCTTTTCCTCCCCCTCTCCTGCTTCTCTCCCCCTCTTCTACACTTTTTCTTAGGAAGCTGCTGACTGTGAAGTTATCTGAGTCTGTGGATTAAGCAAAACAAACAAGTAAACTAACAAAAATCAAGACAAGAGAATTTAAGAAACAAAAGATACACTCAGCAGACACAGTGCATAAAGAATGCAACCTACTTTGTAGTAGGAGATTAGAATTCTACAGACTGGAGCTCTCCAGAAAAATAAAAATGCAATCAATAGATTCTGAGATACCATTTAGAATTTGGAAAGAGAAATATTGATTGGCATATGAAAGGTCAGGTATAGTTCATAGAAAGCTCTGATTTGCACTGGGAATTACCTGCAATATCATACCAAGGTAAACAGTGACTACTTATTTAATGAAGCATTCTTATATATATGCTGGAAGTTTCCAGATCAATTTGGTTAGGTGGAAACGGAGCTAAAATGAAACTATGTATCCTAGAATCCCAAGTCTTGTATGGTCCCAGATTAGGATTAACAACAAGAGAAATTGGCATGAGATTTGGAAAAAGAAAATGCAACAGCTGCATTAATATCAGAAGGTGGATGTGGGCAGATACGTTCATGTATAGATACAAAACAGTTAAACATATCCAGTTTACCTTTATTGTACTCAGATTTGCATCTGGTTTATTTTCCACACTGCAGACCGAGCAGCCATAAGCCCTCAACCAGATGAAACCACAACTGTGGAACCATAGAAGTGGCCATCGCATAGCAGCACACTTTCCCGTCTATCTCTGCTTTAGCTTTCCCTTCACAGTTCAGTTTTGGTAGCTGGATTTTGCTTAAATTTTCAGCTTTCACTAAAAGCTGACTTGCTCAACTATGCCAATGCTTCACAAAAACTATTAGTGATCCTGTCTCAAATCCTTTAACTCATTTCCAACCTTTACCTCTCCAGCTCCAGCCACAGATCTGACATCTAAAATAAATCTCTTAATTCCATAATACTGTACTCTGCCTCCATGATTAAAGATTCATAAGATTCAGATATTGGTATTAGAAGTGTTTCCATAGAAAGAGATGCTTAAGGGTAGAAATCTATAATTGGTTTATAGATCTAATGAGATTTGACGGGACTAATTACACTGCTGCAAGGCAAGAACAGAATGTTGGTATTCCCTGTTGGTTCATTGCAAAAATAAGACTAAAATTAAGAACTGTCATCACCTGGAGTGAAGAGCTTTCAGGTGGCAAGGCTTTGTGTGATCCAGTAGCAGTTGCCATAGAGCCAAAGAGCAATTTAGTGGGAAAAAAAGAGCAAAATGACTGGTTATTTTGGATTGCTTCTAACAGTGCTGGATACTTTGAAGGAAAAAAAAAAAAAAAAAAGATGAGCTCAGGACTTCAAATTCCTAAACATTTGAGTAAGCAGCCAGAATACTTTTATTCTGCCCTAACAATAAACTATGTCTTCTCTTAGGAATGGTATTAAGATTTCTGAAAACCTAAACCCAAGACTAAACCTTGCAGATTCTCAGATTTTCATGTTAGGATATTGTTGGAAAGAAGAGTGACTGACATTGAAAATGGAAATGAATATATATGGTAAAATTCTCATGAGGTTGAAAGCCTTAAACCTATAAATTCTTCCAAGTGTCAATTGCCAGTAGAAGCAGCTCATTCTTTCCTATCTGAATGTATTTTTTTTTCTTTTCCTAAATAACTTGTAATGGGCTCCCATGAGGTAGTTGCCTTCTGGGGAAATGGGGATTCTGCTCAGGACCTGTCATGCAACTTCTCTTTGCATCTAAATTTATAAGAAGATTTAGTGACAGCAGGCCCCAGGAGACTGAATATGAAGTATGAGCCCTGAGGAGGGACATACACAACAATAAGATTGTACAACCTTAACAATTTACTTTATCCAATCTTGAATTATATATGGGAATTCATTATGAGAAATTTGGATCTGAGTGAATGAAATGTATTGTTGGGTTAAGCTAACTGCTTCAAATGGGTGCACTGGCTGAAATCCCTGGATTCAGTAAGGGAAAGAACAATGAGGAATAGCTCAAACCGTTTTCTTAGCCAGGTGTCTGAAAATTAATTTACAGATGCTCTGCACTGAATTAAGTTAAGATGTCAGAATGTTATTGGTTGACTACAGATAATTTTTTAAAGCTTTGAACACTCAAATTGATATATTATGAAAGATTTGTTCAACCCAGAAGGCAGTGAATTTTGTGTCAAAGAAAATAGGGCCAAAGGTATAGAATACTCTATTGCATGGATAGTAACTAGTGGTTTGTCTGGATGCTCAAACTAGAAAGAAAGAAGATAACGGAAATATTGGTGATCAAAGGGTCTAGAGAATAAGTACGCCCATGCTTACAGAAGAGCATTCTCAGCTTGGAGGAAATCTGAGAAATCAACTGGTTAAGATGAACTACTCAATGAGCACCATTTAGCCTCTCTTCCTAGGCCTCCTTTTCCCTGCCCAATGGGCTCATGAATAAATTAGCCATGGTGGTAGAATTACAGTTTATGCATGGTCTCAAGAAACTTGGACTTCACTTCATCAAGGTTGATCTTGTTACAGCTACCATTGACACTTCAACCTTCCAACAGTACAGATTAACACTGAGCTCACAATTATCCAGGGTGACCACGGAGCCACTGACTGACTAGTTGATTACACTGGAGTATTTCCATACGAAAGGAACAGTGTATTGTTCTCAATGGAATAGGCATTTATTTTGGAAAATGGATGTACATTTCTGACTATAATGATTCTGTGAAAATAAAATTTTATAGGATGGCTTAATTACTGTCATGCATGCCACTTAGCATTGCTTCTTATCAGGGAACTCATTTTATAGAAAATGAGTGTAGTCGTGAATTAAAAATCAGAATTCATGGTCTTATCCCATTCCACATCATCATAAAGCAACTGGTTTGACACAACAGGGGGGTGGCCATTTAAAATGCATTGATGGCATCAGAGGGTGACAAAACTTTGAGGCTCTAAGGTAGGTCTTCTAGGATTTGTTATGTTCTCCAAATCTGTGATCGATAAACAGTACTCTTTCTCCCATTTCCAGAGTTCCAGAATCCAAAGAGGAAGGGAGGAAGATAATGGGTATTACTCTGCTGCTCCTGCCTGATCATCCACTAGAAAAAAAATTCCTGGCTACTACACAAATTTAGGTCCTGCTTGCTTAGAGGATTTTGGTACCAATGGACAGAAACTTCCAAAAGAGGAAACAATAAAATGATTTTATTTAACTGGATGCAGATGCTGCCATTTAGCAGCATTGGTCTTTTCATGCCAGTGAACCAGTAGACAAAGAAGAGGGTTACTTTACAGTTTGGGGTAATTGATCCTGATTACCAAGGGAAAATTGTACTGTTTCTGAACAAATGGAGGTAGAAACTAATATGACTGGAATATGTAATGTCCTATGGCCTCCTACTTGGTATTACTATTTTAAAATGTTAATAATAAACTTCAATAATGAAACATAGGCAGGACTTCTAATAGCACAGGTATTTCAGGAATAAAGGTTTGAGGCTTCTCATTGGATACAGAATTATGACAATACATCTGTGTTTGTGTTATTAATGGAATATTTAAGGTATTAAAATGCCATTAACTAATAAAGCATACAAAGGACAGGGCTGCAACAGGCAAGCCCTGGGCTAAGTTTTGTTCATGGTGTGTTGAGTTTTATGCTGAATAATATTAATGACTTGATGTGATATCAGTTAATGTCTTAACATGACAATTATTAAGTGATTATAATTAAATTCCCAAAATAAATTATATAAGCAAATAGAATATTAAAAAACTAAGTTGCATAATACATCAATAGAAATCTTGCATAAGGAATAATTAATCAAATTACCCACCAAAAACTGTTCGACTTGTTAGAAAACCTTTACATTGTCCCTTTTCACAGTAAGAAGGATGAGACCCCAGCCACTAAGCAGTGACTCTGCCCTACTTCCATACCCAGTGCAAGCATGCTTTAAGGTTTCGGTAGTTGTATAATACCCCTGAATTCTAAGCCTCCTATGAGTGTAGATTCTTTTCTTAGTTATACCACTTATTAAGCAAGTACTATACTAAACACTTCAGATGCCTCGTGTCACTTAATACTCTTAAGAACTCACTAAGAGGTATTATGTTCCCATTTTAGAGATGGAAAATTGAGGTTCACCGAGGTAAGGTAATTTGTCTGTATTCTAACAGCAGAAGTGGTGGAGTCAGGATCTAAAACTTGGTCTTACTGATTTCAAAGCCTTCCTTTTTTCCTACCACCTTCTCCTATTTGCTTGATAGTCACCTTCTTCTCTTATTTATTAGAGCTTCTCTTACTAAACTTCTAGATTCTATGAGACAGACATAGTAGACTATCTATGGCTTTCAATTGAATGGTTGACTCTAGACAAGCATTGTTCAACAGAAATATAATGAGAGATTCATATATAATTTAAAATTTTCTAGTGGCCACACTGAAAAAAATAAAAAAGAGTTAATATGAATTTCCATATATTTTATTTAACTCAACAATCCAAATGTTGTCATTTCAACATGTAATCAGTATAAACCTATTAATATAAGGCATATTACTCTTACAGCATCCACAGAACCAGCTCCATTTCAAATGCTCCATAGCCACTTGTGGATATTATATTGGTTAGTGTAACTCTAGACTAAACATTGAACAGGAAGTCTGATTATGTTGCCCCTTATAAGTGAAGTCTTGGAGAAGGATAGGGTAGGTGTGGGGTGGGATATGTTGTTTGAAAAGTCTGCCACTAAACACAAGAAATTGACTGATTTGTCTCTTATGCCATTCACAGGCATAAACTGCACAAAGCTCTGAGAACAGATAATGTTAAAGTGAAAATGCATTTGACAAAGTTAAATAGGCAAGAAAGACTTTATCTAAGACTATTGCAATAGGAAAAGAGATCGATTTCTGCTCTGCTGAAACAAAGGTTGGAGTTTTTAAGAGCTGGAGTTGGAGGATCATAGGCTATCAGGGTTTGCTAATTAGCCTTACCCTAAACAAAAGTTAATTACTCTTATCTTTATAGCAAGAGGTAGTTATTCAACTCTGAGCAAGACACCTACCAAAGTGAGACTCCTTCCTCCCACAGAGACTGGAAGGTGTACCATCATCTTTAAGGATCGCATTGCAAACGCATAACTCCTAGATCTTTAATAAAGATTTCCCCTGGGTCCTGTAACTGGCAAGAATCTTGTAAGGCAATTCATATACAATTCAAAGGAGGTAGGGAAAGAATTTACAATGACAACTTTTCTAAATAAATACTCTAAGACAAGGGAAATAAAGGGGCTACAGTCAGGAGGATACTTGTTTAAAGTTTTATTAAACCGATGTGTCTTTTAAGGCTGTTTTGGTCAATAACTTTTCACACCCCCTCTTTTATCCTCAATCCTGATGAACAAAAAACTTCCCTTCATCAAAGTCACATTTGCCAAAACTTCATAACTGCTTAAGTGTACAAAAGGTATTCCTGAGGGTTTCATAGATTTAAGGCTTTTAAGTTTGTTTGTTTGTTTTAACAAGAAAATTTCTTTATCTTTCCATGTTGGTCATAAGGGAAGTCTGAAACAACAAAGAGCTCAGACAGTGAAAGAAACCCTGCAGTTTCTCTTTTCTCTCTCTGCCCTCAGATATCTATCAATAATCAAATCTGAGAGAAGAGAGATAGTGGGAGGTCCAGCCTAAACCAAAACCCACAAAAGCAATCAGAGAACACAGTAAGAAAAGCAAGAAGAGGAACGAGGCACTGAGGGTAGTGAGGAAAACGAAAGATAATGAAGTGTAGTTTCCTTGTACCAAGGAGAACAGAAGAAAACTCCAGTAAACTTAAGAGCAGCATAACTTCACAGACGAACTCAAAAATTGGTGCTTAGACCAGAAGGGGTCTTGGCTTTGCCCGGGAAAGAATTCAAGGGTAAGCCGGCAGTGTTAGACAGCAACTTTTATTGAAGTGGCAGAGTACAGTAGCAGCAGAGGCTACCCCATGGGCAATGTGCCCAGAGAAGCAACTCAGAGGCAGTTTTGCAGTCATATTTATACTCACTTTTAATTACATGCAAATTAAAAAGCAGATTATGCTGACATTTTTAGCAAAAGGCTAGTAATTTCTGGGTCAGTGGGTCATTGCCATAGAAAGAGGGATTAACTTCTAGGTTTTGCCACGGCCATGGTAAACCGACATGGCACACTGGTGGTGTGTCTTAATGCCAAGGTGCTCTCTCCTCTTCCTTATTTAAGCTAGTCCTAAATTTGGTCCAGTGTTCAAGCTCCATCTCCAGAATTGAGTCCTGCTTCCTACTTCATTCCCCTCTCAGAGATTAGAAACTCCTTAATATAAAGGGGCTGTAGAAGGGCAGAGGTCCAACTTCTATGACTCCTCCTGCTAATTTTATGGGCATAGACCATGCCTAACACTGGAAGAGTAAATATTTCCTGCCTACCTGATCTTAGAAGCCCAGAGACAGAATGCTTTCATTCTTCAGGTCAGAAAGTTGGAGGGGTTGGAAGCCTTGTGCCAACATTGTCTTCACCCGGAACTGTTGTAATCTAGAAGACACAAACTTTATTAAGAGGTTAAACAAACAAGGGCCAAAGATAAGTAATAATGAGATAGCTATTAAAAGCCCTAGGAGAGGTAAAAACCACATGAGACTTGGGAAGGCACTTTTGATAGTCAACCAGATATAGTTGAGGTCAGTGCCTTGGTTATATCTATGTAACAAGGTAGCTTGTGCACAGATATTTGAATGTTAACCTCAATCTGTCAGAGTTTTTAATATATGTGTATCAGGTTTTATTAACAACTCACAGACTCTACCTTGTGTAGCTAGTAAATAATCCAATGACAGTCTATTATCGAGATCTATATTTGCCAAAGAGTCCAGGGACTCTCAAATTTTCTTTAGTGCCCGACCTCTGTTGGTGGCTAAGGATTCTTGAGGTTCAATCAAATTTTCAGGGTTGATTCACGGTAAACAAAGCTGCCCGATGGTGCTGCTAGTTCTATTGCCACCTCAATTCCTGTCAGAATTATTCCTAGTGCTTATTTACTTACGGTATTTTGGGGTCTTATGAGGTTATACACTGTGACCCTTGGAGGAGTAAGGGTGGCTAATGTATATTCACCTCTGTTCCAAGGTTTTGATATACAAGATAAAGGCACTATAAAAGAACAAGTGGCTCTCTGGGAATTCGGGTAGGTATGGAGTGTGAATTTTTCCCATTGATGGCCACAAACGAAAGCAAGGCTAGTTGGGGCACAAATAGAAGCCCTACAGGGTGTGATATCTATCCTTTGCTGCTAAGATATTCTTTCCTGTTCCAGTGGAGATGACTGAATAGTCTTTGTTTTCCAGAAGAGGGCAGTACTCCCACCTTCCCAGATTAGTCAGCTGTTTTTGTTTGTTTGTTTCTCTGTTTTTTTTCCTGTATGTTCTGATCTGGGCGAAGACACCATATATGGCTTCCTCACCCATAAGGGGGTCCTATTTATCTTGCTATGGTCTTGGGAACTAGAGTTGGATCAAAGTATTGCAAGAAAACTTCCACTTTTGTGTCATGAACACAGCAGTGAGTTCAAGAGATAGAATGATTAGTGCACTGGAGATACAGATGCCCAACTTTCCAGGTCCAGATAATAGTGGTGGTGGGGTTCTGATGGAATCCATTAAGTGGGGAAGAGTTTCATCCAGCAAGTAGGGGCCTGGGGAGATGTCCATGAGATTTTCTGGATAAGCCAGAAGATGGAACTATCTATCCTGGGGATGTTGATAAACCTATCAATCATGAAAATAATTCCCTGATGCTATATTTTTTGAAACATTTAAAATAGAGTTTTGTTTTCATCCATACTGGATCAGGATAACTGGGAAAGCAAACAGGATTAATAGTGATAGCATGGTGTCCAGTTGGGCCATAGAGTGACCTCTATACCCACGGACAAGAAAGGTGTTTCCCAGGAGAAGGCAGATGGCTAAAGCAATAGAAAAGAAGTATTATAGTCAGGAAGAAAATAAAAATTAATGCTCCTGTTTCCATCCACAGCATCACAGTATCACTTCTGACTGAGTGTTGATTCTTTTAAATATAAATCTTTCAAAGGTTCACAGTTGTAGATCATGGTATCCTCTCTTTGTACCTGTGACTCATGAGAAACACATTTAATATTTGATAGGTGTACATAAGCAATTATTTCCTAAGTGGTGGGGGTATTTAACAATGCCTGATAGGGGTATTTCCATTTTGGTTGTAATTGATCCTCAGCAGATTCTTCTTGTTAGTAAGACTAAGTCTCCTGGTTGAACAGGGGAGCTGTTCTTTTCCTTTGTGGGGAAGGGCAATATTTTATTTTCATCTTGAAGGGCCTTTTGAACCTGGCCTAATTGACAAAGAAAAAGGGGAAGGTATAGTGAGGTATGTTTGACGCCCCTGTTTCTCATTGTGGCCTGAATTAGTTTTTCAGGTTTCTTTGGGATTCTCTTTGGCCAAGAGGGAGGTGTCCATTAAGTCTGTTGGGGAGCTATAGATTTTAATTTTTTTTGTTCAGTTTCTCCCTTTTCTTTTTCAAGGTGTGCCAGAGGGAGTATTGGTGGTCAAGGTTTTATTTTCTCTCATACTGATGCTGGGGTGGTGTGCTACCTGCCCCAAATCCATCATGTTCCTCAGAGGGACCCCCATGGCCAAGAGATTTGGAGTCAAAAGACTGACTTTATAGCCAATTAAACAGTCTAGGGCAGGTGGGAATGGAGGTAGGCAGGCACTTATTAGCCCTTAAAACCATTTTAAGCAATGAAAGAGTCCAAAATTAAAGCCAATATTAAAGTTACACCCAAAGAAAAACCAAGAGAATAGAATTAAGCTATATTGGTGAAAAACACTGGTTCCACAGACCTCTAAGACACAATGTTTTAGCATCAGGCCATAACAGAATTGGGGATAAAAACTCACAGGAGCTGATGAAAAACCTAAAGAAGAGAGATACATGAATCTATGAAGCTTTTAAAAGAAATAGATTACAGGACTGAAAAGTAAAATTGCTGAGAAATTAGCAAATTCATATCTTAAGAAAATTAGTTTTAACATGTAGAAAGTCTATTATAATCATTTTCTTTTTAATTTTTTCAAATGGAGTCTCACTTTGTCACCCAGGCTGGAGTACAGTGGCATGCTCTTGGCTCACTGCAACCTCCGCCTCCCAGGCTCCAGTGATTCTCCTGCCTCAGCATCCTGAGTAGCTGGGATTACTGGCACCTGCCATCAAACCAGATTAATTTTTGTATTTTTAGTAGAGACATGGATTCACCATGTTGGCCAGGCTGGTCTTGAACTCCTGACCTCAAGTGATCAGCCCACCACAGCCTCCCAAAGTGCTGAGATTACAGGCTTGAGCCACTGCATCTGGCCACAATTTCCTTTTAATTACAGCTAACAATCACACAAAATTGCTTTCACAAATTCCCCTTTAGGAACCTTATCACAACTTAAACAGAGCATCTACAAGATACTTGGACTTTCTGGCTCTTCCTATACTACCCTTTTCTTAAATAACCGGTCATTTTACTCTAGCACAAGAATTTACTGTACAATATCCCTCTTCATACAAAATTACTCTTTCTTTATATCTTTCCTTGCCAAAAAATACATTTTCAATCTATAACTTTTTTATACCTTTTTCTCTACTCCTTGATTCTCTCATATTTTGAACCTCTCTCTCTCTTTTTTTTTTTAAGATGGAGTTTCATTCTTGTTCCTCAGCCTGGAGTGCCGTGGTGAGATCTCGGCTCACTGCAACCTCCGTCTCCTGGGTTCAAGTGATTCTCCTGCCTCAGATTCCTGAGTAGCTGGGATTACAGGCATGTGCTACTACGTGTGGCTAATTTTGTATTTTTAGTAGAGATGGGGTTTCTCCATGTTGGTCAGGGTGGTCTCGAACTCCTGACCTTAGGTGATACACCTGAATCAACAAGTCCTGGACTGCCTACCAGACACTGGCATTCTATAGATGAGAATCATTTCATAATTTTAAGGTTTTTAACTATACAAAAAGCTCACTATTTAAGCATTTATTCCTTTCAAATATATATATATTTTAACTTTTAATGGTTTTATCTAAACCACCTACAAGAAATAAAATACTATGCAAAGCTAGTCACCATGAAAAGCCATTTTAACCATTTTAAAGCCTGTGAACATTAGTGATTTACTTAAGTAAAAACCTTAAAGTTAAATTTTAGAAGACATAACATTATCTTTGAACTAATAAGCTTAGACTAGTCTTGTTTAATTTTTGAATGCTCTCTTATTTATAAGCCAACCTGATAACATGCTGAACAACATACATCACAATACCTGTGTATACACCTAAACAAACTCAACAAATAAAATAACCTATACAAGACAATTGGATTCAAGTTATTTACAAAGTTGGGACTCATCTACTAGGCTAAACTTTGTTTGCCCTAGTACGTATAGAAGACACGAAAAGGCAGGGAAGGGGATACCCTGGCATTAAACAAGGTAGAGAGAGAGAAAACCGTGTTGCTCAAAGGGAGACCTAGGAATCCCTGATATGGTCTGGCTGTGTTCCCCTGCAAATCTCATCTTGAATTTTGGCTCCCATAATGCCCATGTGTTGTGGGAGGAACCCAATGGGAGATAATTGAATAATGAGGAATGGTTTTTCCCATACTGTTCTCATGGTAGTGAATAAGTCTCATGAGATCTGATGGTTTTATAAACGGTTTCCCCTATCACTTGACTCTCATTCTCTCTTCTCTGCTGCCATATAAGAAATGCCTTTTGCCTTCCACCATGATTGTGAGGCCTCCCCAGCCACGTGGAACTGTGAGTCCATTAAGCCTCTTTGTCTTTATAAATTACCCTGTCTCGAGTATGTCTTTATCGGCAGCATGAAAACAGACTAATACAGTCCCCAAGCTGCTGGAGAGCTCACCCAGCAGCCAAGACACTGAAGAAAAATGTTGATCCAGCTTCTTGTCTGCCACTGCAGGAAACTGTCCATCAGGTCAAGGGTCCAAGACCTCTAGTAAACTTACTTAAGCAAGGCAGCTCTTTGGGGCTTGTGGAAGAAAATTGATGAGAAGCATCTTTTCTCTCTCACCAGAAACAGTTAGGACATTCTCATTGTCAATGATCCTTTTTCTTATAGTAGGAGCAACAATTCTGGCCCAGGGGCCGGTGAGTTGGAGGCTCCTGTCTGGACATCCCAGATGCTGATCTCACAACAGTTTCTCAGGATGGATAATTCTGAGGTGGCAGGGAGCTTACAGCAACTATGAACAAGTGCACTTTTTGGCTATTTCCTTTGGCGTTTTTCACCTCTTTTTTTCCTGTCCCTGTTATTGTAAACTTTAAAGGCTATGTTTAAGAGTTTGCTTTTAAGGGTTTGAGGTCCCACTGGTGCTTTTTGTAGCTTCCTCCTAATGTCAGGGCCAGATTGAGTAATTAAATGTACATCCAGAAGGGCTTGCCCTTCTGGGGAGTCTGGGTCTAAAGTGGTGTCTTTCCTGAGTGCCTCAACTAAACAACCCTGAAACAGAGAAGGGTTTTCATCTTTTCCCAGAGTTATTTCTCTAATCTTGTCATAATTGTCTTGCTTAGCCACACTATTTTTCCTCTGCATTTTTTTCTATGGCACAGCAAGTTAAATAAGAAAATGATCAACTTAACAAGCTCTATAAACTTTTTTAGCCAAATGTTTCCTTGTATAAAGCCAAATTAGACACAGTAAATGGCTCATGTACCCTAGGTATTCCATCACTTTTGTTAGCTGCCTTTTGCAATGAACCCAAGTTTGATTTTAGGGGCAAATATGGGGCCCCACTCCTTGTGGTACTGTTTGGGCTTACTTTCTTGGCCAGTGAGGGGTATAAGCTGGTGCTAGGTGGATACAGGAGAGGGGTGTCTGATGACCTGGGGGTAGAATCTTTCATTAGAGAACTGGTGGGAACACCCTCAGAACTGGGGCAACAGAGACTCTGGGGAGGTTGTAGGCCTTCTAGGGGGCCTAGCTAGGAGGAGACCCCTTAGTCATGGCTTTCTGGTGCCTGGAAGTAATGTGAGCCAGTTAAGGGCCATAAAAATCTGTACATAAGGGACCTCTCCTCATTTTTCTCCTTTTTCACAGAATAAGTCCAATTGCAAAATATAATTATAATGTATAGAATGGTGTTTAGGTCAAATATGTTGGTTTTCTAATTTTTATTGAACCCAAATAGTATTGCAATAGAAAATGAGGGTTTTTTTTCTTTTTCTTTAAGCCAAATTTGAATTTGTTCCAGTAGCCTAAAAGACATCCTAGTGGTGAGTCCTTTGGGGTGCTCATCATTGTCCCCATGACTAACCAGGATTTTTACTGAACATAGAAATTTTTCTAAGTCTAGTGAGAGGGAAAGCAACTGAGCCCTTGTTATTTTCCCTTTTAGATTTCCACTTCCTTCAGAGAGAGTGTAAGTACAAGGAGCAAGGCATTACAAAAGGAGTTAGGAGCTACTCATGGGCAGTAAAATGTTGAGCCTAAATTTCATGGAGAGCAAGAGTTGGGCAGAGATGGGGCTACACAAATGGTGGCTGTGGAAGGAAGGAAAGGAAGGAGGTAAACAGCATTGCCCGAGAGGATACCTCAGAGGCCCTGACCTGCCAGAAAACCTTCCCAGCAGCAGAGACACCAAAACAATGTTTGGGTAGCCACTTGTCTACTGTTGTAGGTGGTCGTCCATCAGGTCAGGGGCCCAGGAACTCCCAGTTTTCTCAACCAAGAGGGGCTTGAACAAGGCAGTTATAGATCAGCACACAGGATGGGGCCTGAAACTAGCTCCTGGGGAAACAATAAATTCTAATTTCAGGGCAGAAAAAGTGAGGCCAATATTTCTCTAGGTGGAAAGGCTATAACCCACAATCCTAGAGGGAATGTAAATACCGAAAACCCCAGAGCATCTGGGGACAGCCAATGACACCAATGCTCTGAGAGTGCCCAAGTAAACCTGGGGCACATCAGGGGTGGTCAACAGTGAACCCAAGACCAAGCTGGGGGTCATAGAGCAAGGTCACTCCAGCATCCTAGAGTCAACACAATGGGTGACCTCTCACAGCCAAGTGCAGTGCCTTAAACAATTGCCCAAATACAGTTAATGAAAAGTGAAAGCAAACATAACATTGAAAATGAAATATACATTTTAGGACTAACAATAATTTGTGGAGCAATTAAATGGAGTCAGAGGGGAAAGGACTGGGGGTAGAGGTGGTTGTGACACTCAAATGACAAGGAACTTTTAACTGACTGCTTAGCCAAAGGCTTTTATTCCAACTCACCAGATATTATGGTGAGAACAGAGGGGCACTCACTCATACACAGGAGTCAAAATGGTGCTAACCGATCTTTGATGCAGGACCCAGGTGAAAGTCTCTCTAAGGATTCTCCAGCATGAGTGGGCTCAGCTGTCACACAGGGAGGGGTGCATCAGGGGAACAAGTAACCCACTGGCCTGCCAGTCAGAGTGGAGGGGGCACACAGAGGAGGCAGGAGCAGTATGGCTGCTTGCTCCTCTATTCAGCTCTGCTGCCTGCCAGGGAAAATGATGGCTCTAAAAAGTACCTTTGGTTCGTGTTACAGCTCTGTAGGCTTAGCAGCTCTTTATGGTCAAAGCCTGAGTGTTACAGCTCTTTCAGGCTCAGTCACAGGCTGCTTCGCTGTCTCTCACTGTCTTGCTGACTGCTGTCTCTCAAATTTCTCGCCAAACACCACCTCTCCACTGATTACTTATAGCCACCATCTCTGCTGTGTCACTCTCTTGCCTCTCCACTGATCACCGCCATCTCTGCTGTCTTCATCCCTTTGTGGCTGTCAGGTGATGCAGGGCAGGCAAGCCCTAAAATTGGGGGGTAGCCCAGGAGGGTCCTTGTCTTTACCCAGAAAGGAATTCAAGGGTAAGCCAGTGGTGTTAGCAACTTTTATTGAAGCGGCAGTGTACAGCATCAGCAGAGGTACTCCTTCTTGTGAAGCAGAAGCAGGGCTACCCTCTCAGCAGTGTGCCCAGAGTAGCAGCTCAGAGGTAGTTCTGTCCTCATATTTATACCCACTTTTAATTATATGTGAATTAATGGGCAGATTATGCATAACATCTCTAGAAAAAGGGTAATAACTTCTGCGTCATCAGGTCATTGCCATGGAAAGAGGTGGTAACTTCCAGGTATCGCCATGGCAATGGCAAACTGACATGGCACACTGGTGGGCATGTTGTATGGAGAGGTGCTTCTGCCTCTTTCTTGTTTTAGCTAGTCCTCAGTTTGGTCCAGTGTCCAATCTCTGTCTCTGGAGTTGAGTCCCACCTCCTGAGTTAAGTCCGACCTCCTAACTCACCATCATCCCTCATAACAAACTAAAACTCACACCCTTCAGTGCTGGTAAATTAGGGTAAATCTACTCATAGTGGAGGTGATGAGTCTGGAATAAGGTCAATTTTGGAGGCATGAGTTCAATTATAGTGTCTAACCAGTCACTTTAACCTTATATTTTCCCTCATTACTAACTCTGAAGATCAATTGCTGATTTAAAAACCAGATGAGCGCCGGGCGCGGTGGCTCACACTTGTAATCCCAGCACTTTGGGAGGCTGAGGCGGGCGGATCACGAGGTCAGGAGATCGAGACCACAGTGAAACCCCGTCTGTACTAAAAATACAAAAAAAAAAAAAACCAAATGAGCAGTCTTACATGAGTCTGCAAGAAAGATGTGGATTGATTGAGCTTACTCACCTAACATGCAATGCAATTATTGGTACCCTGAATCCTTATTATTTAGTTTGCATGATTGAAATCTCTTAAAATTAATTGTGCTTTGTTCTTGAATAGAATTTGGTTTTATATATACATCTTGTGAAAGAAAAAGTAATCTCGGGACTCCAAACTTACTATGCCAAAGGGAAAGTTAAGCTAGGGAACTGAGTCATTAAAAACATTGCCTTCTTTTTGTTCCCAAACACAGAGACTTATACATGTCAAATCCTCATACATAGGCCAGGTTCCCACAGCAGTAGAAAGCCACATGTCTCCCCAGACGGCCCTTCCTCACAAGTCACTCACAAGGCATTTCCTTGTGGACCCTAAAGTATTTCAGAATATATGTTCTCCCTGTAATCTAGCCCTAAAAGAGAGTGCTGTTAAATCTTACCCTGACAATGTAAATTTTCAGCTTATCTTCCAAGTAGCAGACAAAGACAAGAATAGAAATCATCCTTCCGCCCACCTAGAGAAAAATGCACAATTGACTTATTCATTCACCCCATCTTTTCACACATTTTATCTTATATAAAATGTAGATTTACTGAGCCCAAGATAAATGCATAATTGACTTTTCCTGTAACCCTTCTTTTCACATGTAAAATGTAGATTTACTAGGTGTTGATCGAAGCCTTACAAGAATATAACTACTTGCCTTACTGCCTACCCTTTCCCACCTTTAAATTATACTTCCTTCTTCCCCTCTGGTTTGCTCTTTCTCCTTTAAATACTGAAGTCCTCAAAACCCTCTTGGGAAAAAGCATGGATTACAAAAGCTCCTGTGATTTGTGTTTCTTTCCCAGGTGCAACCTCAACTTTGGCAAAATAAACCTCTAAATTGATTAAGACTTGTTTCAATCAATTTTTGCTTTACAATGTGTGTGTGTGCGTATGTGTGTGTAATTTCTCATTTTCTCAACTATAATTAGCTATAATCATCAGTCAAATTCAGAAACCAGTTAGGTGATTCTTACTAAATTTAGAACAAAATTGGTGTGGAAGTGTGCTATAGAGATCACATAGTATATATCAAAAAATGCTGACTATTAGAAGAGAGCAAATGATACCAAATTAAACTTTGAAGTGTATTTATAACAATAAATAAGCTAAAGCAAGGAAAATTTCCTTTCCTTTATACAATGCTATTAGAAGTGGGGTCTTCCAAGTAGCGATAGAAGAGGGCCCAGCTCCATAGTAGTGAACAAACCTCAGTTTTCCAGAGCAGAAGTCATTTTTTCGCATAGATTTTTGAAAATAACCATACCTCTTCTTTAAGTCTTAATCCGAACTGTCTGGAACTCTTATTTACCTTTTAAGATGTGTCCACATTTTCTTCCTGGGTTTAAAGCCACCTAGGGCCAGAGTTTCTATATATTTCCAATTTTTGACCCAGAGGATTATTTGCATATAGTCATTATTCAATACATAGATTCTAGTTTTTAAACAAATTTGAATTTATCTGGCAGAAAAACTGGTGATTTGAGAATTATAAGATAAATATGAAAATTTTGGTTTTAAAACATTTTAACATATGCTAGGGCTCCCCAAAATCTACAATTTTCAAGTGAGATGTAAAATGTTCATTGGCATTACAAGCTTCTCAAGGAAAAAAATTGCATTCTGGGACAGGGTCATTTCATTCTTTAACAAAGTTGCTGAATACAAAAGTCAGGCTCTGATGCCAACTGCTGTTTCTTCCAAAAACATAAACAATATTATAAAAGGGATCTAGATTAATAATTTATAAAAAGGAGCTGGGTATTTTCTTCCACTACTTTATCAGCTAGCCAGCAATTCTGTCTTCCTTCAGAATCTGCCTTAAAATTATTTTCTATTATCTGCTTCCTGTTGCTCCAAAACAAGTCTAATTTTATTTCATGCAAACCACTGAGTCACTACTGAAATAAGGTCAGTTCTGAATCTCTCTCAAGCAACCCCCTCCTTTTTTTTTTATCAGTGTTAATAAAATCACAGTGTCTCGTAAAATTCAAATTTATAATTATTTTAGAGAATTTTTTCAGGCTCCTAAAAATGTCCATTCATTTTTGGAACAAGTCATACAAAGTTTTAGAAAATAAATATGCTTAAAAGGAACTAAAGTAGAAAGAAATATTACTCTGTTCTTCCATAAATCTTCCTTAGGGACTAGATACTTATGTTTATTCCTGTTGTGATTCCAGTGAGAATAATGGCAATGTCAACTGGTAAAAAGTAATGTTTTAGTGAAAGACTCAAATGTAAGAATTTTTTACTTCGTTATTACCAAAATAAAATATCTTGGCAAATAATATGTTTAAATAAAATCTTGTGATATTGATATGAATATTTTGCCAATGCTCAATGAACTTCTGAATTTTATTTTTTATTTTATTATTTATTTATTTATTTATTTGAGATGGAGTTTCGCTCTTGTTGCCCAGGCTGGAGAGCAATGGTGTAATATCAGCTCACCACAACCTCCACTTCCCGGGTTCAAGCAATTCTCCTGCCTCAGCCTCCTGAGTAGCTAGGATTACAGGCATGTGCCACCACGCCCAACTAATTTTATATTTTTACTAGAGACAGGGTTTCTCCACTTTGGTCAGGCTGGTCTCGAACTCCCAACCTCAGGTGATCCACCTGCCTCAGCCTCCCAAAGTACTAGGCTTACAGGCATGAGCCACCATGCCTGGTGAACTTCTGAATTTTAAGTGTTCCACATACTACCTAAAGATACTGACTTTGCCATTCATTGGCTATTGCATCAAAGATTGAGCAGCTGTTATGTACATCACACGTTTCTATATGCTGCTTAGTACAATGGTGATGTTTACTTTTACAATTGTCCTTCTCAAGCCAAATATATTTTCCAAACTAAAAGTTAAAATATGTGTGTTAGTCAGGGTTCTCTAGGGGCACAGGAACAATACTTTGTATCCTTCAGTCCAATCAAGTTGACTCTCAGTATTAACCATCACAATATGCATCATTAGTTCTTCAGGATAAAATTAAATATTTCAGTTTTGAAAATCCAATAGTTGATCATACTATGGGTCCTAAACTGAGTATGAAAATAGAGACTTAAGGAATCATGACCTATAGGAAATATGACCAATGGATATGACGAAGTGTTTTTTGTCATTATTAGCTAAATTAATATTCTTTAACCACATTTTAATAAGATCAATGCTTATGGTGTGTTCTTACTAGATTTATTCCATTTCATTCTTTAAAAAATCTTTATTTGGCCCCAGGAAATTTGTCATAATATGCACTGCGTCTCAAACTAGAGCTCAAGTGCTTGACTCAAAATTGTCTTTTTGACTCAAAATTAACAGGCACACCTGGGCGACAGAGCAAGACTCTGTCTCAAAAAAAAAAAAAAAAAATCTGAAGCATATCAATCTAAGACCTTGAATGTAATGATAAATTAATCATATTTAGGTCCCTGAATAAAAACAAATAAAAACAGGAAAACAAGAAGAAAGAAAATAACGACAATATTCTAGACCATTATTGAGATACGAAATAATGTTTATAGAAAAAAGGGTTTAGGCCCAGCATGGTGTCCCGTACTTGTAATCCCTGCACTTTTGGAGGCCAAGGCAGGAGGAGAATCACTTGAGGCCAGGAGTTCAAGACCAGCTTGGTCAACATAGTGACACTCATTTCTACAAAACATATACAAAATAGAAATATAAAAGTTTAAAAAATAAAACAACATAAAATTAAATTAGCCTGGTATGGTGGCACATATTTATAGTCCCAGCTATGTGGGAGGCTGAGGCAGAAGTATTGCTTGAGCCTAGGAGTTTGAGGTTACAGTTAGCTACAACGGCACAACTGCACTTCAGCCTGGATGACAGATGAAGAACCTGTCTCTAAAAATTTTGTTTTGAAAGAAAAAATCAAGAAAAAGGTAAAACAAATATTGACTTAAGGACATAATTTAGATATATTAATATTGTTTTTATAGATTCTCTAGACCATCCTATGTTCATGAATACAGCAAGGTAGAAAATGATATTCTTTCCAAATTTGGGCATAATTCAATTACTCACAGCTCACCTGGATGACCATGCACAACCTGGGGATTCTCATATGCTGGACTAAAAAGTCAAAATGGAAGGAGAATATGTGTTTCTCCACTTGTGCTTCTGAAATGTAATATTGTAATGGGTATATTGTTATCCTATAATTCGAAAATCTGGAACCAGATAGTTTACTGTCCGATCTTTCCAAATGTTCAAAATTTCCTTATTTTCTATCTTATTTTTGTGATTTGTACTTGGTCAAAGAATATATAAGACTAAAATTTTTGTTTTCAGTGTAGGAAAACTTTGTATGTACTTTTGATGACTCAACTCTGTTTTCTATATCTAAAAATGCCTTCCTTCCCCCAGACATCAAGAGTCTTACATCTCCATCATGTGCCCCTACAACATCACTTTTCTTTCAAAATATTAAATGAAAAAAAAAAAAAAGTTAGGGGAAAGTGAAAGGCCTCTGCCGAATTTGAAACTTGAGAATGATTTACCACTGGACATTCCTTGCGGATATTTTTAGGTAAAAAGTTATAGAATCATAGACTATTATTCTGAAGAAAACAGGAGTGATCAAGCCTTAGCCTTCACTGCATAAAGGGAAGAATCTGTGACTCAAGAAATTATTTCATAGACAGATACATTGGTAGAGTTAAAACAGCTTTCAAATCTCGTTACTGTCCCAGAGCAATGCTCTTCTTCATATTCTAATTCTAGAAATAGGGCCTACCTTTTAGGGTCATTGGAAAGACGAAATGTAAAGTTCATAATGTAACATCTCGAACATAAATAGTAGGTGATTGAAAGTGTTAGTTATTAACTATATTACACCTCATTTTAAGAGGTCTGTGCTGCCCTTTCATGCCAAAACTAGAGTGATTCTAACAGAAGCTTGCTGTGAGTATAAAGTCAATGCTTTATCACACTCTACTTACTGTAGGATCCAGCCCATATGAGACTAACTGGCTTTGGGGCCTTCTTAGAAGAAGACTTGAGATAGATTTAGATAAGACCAGTGCCAGTCTTCTAGAGGATCTACATATAAAACACAAGTAACGCAATTTATTCAAAAACAAACAGAAGGCTCATAACTCCCAGATGTTTATTTTTGATAGAAAAGAAAAAAATCAGAAACAGGGCTGTAACAATACTTAACACTAAAGCAGAAAAAGATTTAAAATTCCTGACACTTTAAATGGGAAATCTTGAATACCTGCCTCCCCCGGGAATTCTGTAAGCCACGTTAGCAGTTCTCTTAGTGACACTAAACTTCACTTAGAACTGGGGCTAATGTACATTCTGACCTTATCATCCCTTGGTGTTACAACATAAGGCACTGGCCAGTGTACCTTCTTCAAGCTCACCTTGTCTTGAAAGTCAGCCTGGCCAGGAGCTGAAATACGTGAGTTCAGAATCAGGTCTAAAACTCACAAGCCCATTATCGCTGCCAGGCTGGATCTAAACGCCTTTTCTCCTAAGATATCAGCATTTCTCATCAATCAGTGAATTTGAAATGATAGTTTATTTCCTTCTGATTTTCAAAATTTTGAACTGGAAGTAGGCTTGATTATCTTTTCTTTTTAGACTGGTAAATGTTTAAAATAGATCAGGGGAAGGCACATGCTCTTTGACCTAGAAATTCCAGTTCTAAGAATATATTATAAATAAATAATAGGACATGTACACAAAAATGAAAGATATATGCACAGGGATGTTCACTGATATTTTGTTCATTATAACAAAAAATAAAAATGAATGAAAGCCACTTAAACATCCATCCATAAATATTTTGGGGGCATATTGTTAGCAAAACTTTTTATCTAAAGGGATAAATATTAAATATTTGAGGCTTTGTGGGTTCTACAATTTCTGTCACAATCACTCACTCACTTTTGTGGTATGAAAGCAACTACAGATAAGGTGTAAACAAACGGTCTTCATAGTGAAATGAGATCAGATTCAGAGGAGTGCTGACTGCTGCACAATCCATAAATGAAGGAAGCACGTATGGAAAGAAAACCATAGGGGGCTTCCTGCTCAACTGAACCCCACTAACATACCTTGTGAAACCCCACTAACATCCCAGTGTGGAAGTCGGAGGAGAGTGCAGGTTGTGGGATGTTTCAGATTCAGTCAATTTCCAACAATATCCTTATCATTATAGGAAGATTCTTTCTATTCATAGTTTGAGTTATTTTATTTTTCTTTCTGGAATGAGTTAATTAGAAAAAAATTCACCACCTATTGAAATGTGCATGTGTTTTTTTCTTTAGCACATTAATAAAGGGACTTACATGGAAATTTTTTACAAATCAACATTGTGAAACTGTGTCGTTGTCTGGGGTAAATACCTGAGGTTTGTCATCTTATGCCAAGGAAATCAAGGACATGGACACACATGGAGTGAGGTTAAGAGCAGAGATTTCATAGGCAAACAAAAGAGAAAGAAGAACAGCTCTCTCTACTGCGAAATAGAGAGAGAGAGAGAGAGATATGCCTGAGTGGAAATTCTAGCCTGTGTTGGAGTGCACAGGGTCTTATACACAGGCTTGAGGAGGTGGTGTCTGATTTACATAGGGCCCAAAGATTGGTTGGACAAAGTGTGATATTTACATAGTGGATGAGGAAATTGGCCACCCCACCCTAATCCTTTATTATGCAAATGGGGTCTCTACTTGGCTGCACCATGTTGCCTGCTCCTTACTGTGCACATGGTTGATAAGGAAAGGGGAAGATGGATCCACCGTGTTGGACATGCCTAGCCCCGAGGTAGCCTTTCCCTATTGGCACAGCTCCCGGCATTCACCCGTGCAAGCTTCTAGCTTGACTTACTATGCTTGCAGCTTGAATTTTCAGGCTGCTTTTTGTTAGAAAAGAAAATATTTTGGGGGCTGCTTTTCATTAAAAGGGAAACCTTACCGAGGACTTCCTTACCCTATCTGCCTAAATAATTTCTTTTTAACTCCTATATCAATTGCAATGTTCCAAAAAGATAAAATTTATTTACAAAAACAGTTATTTTTGCCTACCTGCTAGAGTTTGTTTATTTTCTTGGATTCATCTGAGAATAGAAGTTTCAAGATAAACTACCGCTCTAAAATCTGGGGAGACAGGCAAGTCGAGGCAGTCACAGCTGAGAGCTTCTTTCTGCTTCCGTGGAACAGAAGCCAATGCAGCCAGGTGCTTGTATGAAAATTTCAGTGGTAATTTTTATGAAATTCCATAGGCTAGGTGTAGACTACATAAAAAGTGAGAAACTCCTGATAGCTGCGTATTTAGATAAATCCAATAGGTCTTACCTACTGGAACCCCACCAAGTTCTAATTGTGAACATTTGAGAAAGTTCCCGAGTGGTTCTAGTGGGGTAAGGAAAGAGAAATCATTGTAAAATATCTCAAATAATTCTTCATAATAAAGGCCAATTCTCTAGAGCAAAGGTCTTTAAGATAACCTTATTCAACCTGGAGGAAAGATACTATTTTTTCTCTTGTAACTACCCTTAGCTTTCTTATCTCCCCAAGGGGAAATAAACTGTACTAACAGAAAAAAAAAAAATCCAGCATAGACCAGGGATATAAGCATTTCTTTATCCATTGTCACATGGCATTTTTCTTGTGTGTCTGAGTCCTCTGTGTTCAAATTTTTGTCTTCTTATAAAGATACCAGTTATATTGGATTCAGGTGCCACCCCAAATCCAGTACGACCTCATCTTCATTTGCTTTCATCTGCAAAACCCTATTTCCAAATAAGGTCACGTTCACAGGTTTCAGGTCAATAGGTATATATAAATTTTCGGCAAGGCTATGCAAACCAATAAAGCCTCTTAGTGAAAAAGTAGACATCGTGCTATAACATATGATAAATATAGCAGAGAAGTAAAAATTGCAAGGAAGTACCTAAAGGCAATGTTAGAAATAAAACAAAAAAAACCCACTGTAACTGCAATGAAGTATGCTATTGATGAACTTAGCAATACACTGAGCACGACTGATAAAATAATCAATGAGTGTGAAGATCATTCAACAGAAACTTCCCAAACTGAAAGTCAAAGAAAAGCAGAAGGGAAAAAATAGAACAGGACATTCAAGTACTATGGGACAACTTCAAAAGTTGTAACCTATGTTCAATTAGAATGTCAGAAAGTGAGGAAAGAAATTATGGAGCAGATAAATATTTGAAGTAATAATGACTAAGAGCATTCCCAAATTAATAACAGATGTCAAATCACCAATAGAAGAAGCGTAGAGAACTGTAAGAAGAATAAATACAAAAAAATAGGAGGAAGAGAGAGGAGAGAAAACAAAGAGGGAGGAAGGAAGGAAGACAGACAAACTATATCCAAGCATATCATATTCAAACTACAGAAAACCAAAGACAAAGAGAAAAACTTCAAAGAATCTAAGTGAGGGGAAAATATACCTTAGGAGGGAGTGGAATGAAATATTTAAAGTGTTAAAACAAAACAAAACAAAACACCAGCTAAGAATTCTGTATCTAGTGGAATTATCCCTTAAAAGTGCACAAGAAATAAAAACTTAGACAGCACCTGAGGGAATTCATCACCAGCAGACATCCCCTACATAACATGTTTTAAAAAGTAATTCAAAGTTAAGAAAAATGATATAGGTCAGAAATGTGTGTCTACATAAAGATGGGAAGGGTTGGAGAAAGAATAAACAAGCCTTACATTACCAAGAGTGAACATTAGTGCATGCAAATTAAAAAGTAACTTAGGAGGCTGAGAATTTTCCTAGATGGAACGTAAAATATGATAAAACAAATTTAATTGTATTACAAATGTATGAAATAATCTCACTGAAGTGTGTGAGAGAAGAGGGTATTGACTGAAATGCTTTAGAAGTGACAGAAGTCTGTAAAACTAAAGGCAAAAGTAACTGCATATAAACACTGTTCTCCAGCTGAAAAAGGTGCTTCCTTCAGAAATACAGTTCAATAATTCTAAAGCCTAAATACTCACCCCTCACACACATGGACTGGAGTTTAACAATTAAATAAATGGATAGCCGATGATGGGAACAGATGATTTTTCCAAACATCTCAGTGTTGGAGTAGGAGTTTACATATAAGAAAGGGGAAGAGTCTTGAACTATTCATGTGGTAATAAATTAGAGCTGGAGACATCACCATAAATTCATGCTTAACCTGATACACATACAGATACATACAGAAATATTTATAGATATGTGCATTTAGTGTGTGTGTGTGTGTGTGTGTATAGCTTAGTATACACATATACATATATATATATTTCCTTGTTACGTCAGCTGAGAGGGCCTAGAGGCAAAGACACTCCATTAGAATGAGCACAACTTACACTCAGATCCCAATTTTTAATTCTGTTTTCCAACACAAAGGACAAGACCTCCTTATAAAAAGAGCTGAGTAGCTCATTCTAAGACTAGGGCAGGATATATAGAAGATGAATCTAATATCATTCTAGCATCAGACATTAAAGAAGTACACAAAAAACAGACACAAACACACATATACATGCACACACACACAGACACAAGTTGATGGAGTCATGAGAAAGGAATATAACAGTCAACTGCAAGCATTCCATTGGCCAAAGCTGGAAAAATTGGAACAAAAATACATATAAATAAGATTGGATTGCAACCCAAAATATAAAATGAATGTTCATACTAATATAAATAAATGATTGAGTAAATGAATGAGGAAGAACCTGCAAGTTTCCCATGCAGAAGAATCTCAAATAATTTATGTGGACACTCCGCCCTTAGGGAGTGAAGCACAGCAGTCAACTCTTCATGTGTGTGTTGTGCAGAGTGACTTCCCCCGAAAGTGCACAGTATGCAAAGGGGGAGGGGGAGCAACTTCAGTGGAGAGACCTGACAAATCCTACCTCAGCCAGGAGGTCAAATTTAACGTTATCAGTGAGAAATCATAGTGACAGCGTGTACCCTCGAAATGATGTGATGAAAATTACACTTTACCTCTGTGATCTTTCCAACAACCCGCAACCCCAGGTTAGCTATGAGAAAAACCATCAGACAAATCCTAATTGACGGACATTCTGCAAAATAATTGACCAGTATTCCTCAAAACTGTCAAGATCATTAAAAACACGGGAAGTCTGAGAAACAGTCATAGTCAGTAGGAACCTAAGGAGACAACGTGACTAAATGTAATTTGATATCTTGGATGGGACCCTGGTATAGAAGAAACACACTGGGGAAAAATGAAGGGAATTTGAGTAAATTATGGACTTAATAATAATTCACCAACATTGATTCACTAATTTTAACACATGTACCATAAAATGTAAAATGATAACAGAAACTGAGTTGGGGGGTTATATGTAAACTATAATATTTTTGTAATATTTCTTAAATTTTAAAGTTTTTCTAAAACAGAATTTTTTTCTTCTAATGTTTGGGCATACCCTTTTTCTAGGTGCATAGTTGGCAGGTAAATGACCTGATGGAAGCACCTGGGTTTTGAGTGGTGTAGTCTTCTGCAATGTGTTATAGAACATGGGCGACACTAGCTCTTACTTGGAAGAGACAGGCTCCTTCTCAGGGTTTAAACATTCAGAGGAGCCTGGTTATTTAAAATATTTGTGAGCATTCACCCACATGCCATTATCCCATGTGTTATGGTTCCAAACTTTCCCAACCAAAGTCCTGATTTTGGCATAACAAACCTCTCTTGATTGGACTTTTAACTTTCTTGAGTGGGTATGTCCCCAACCAGACTATTAGATATGAGTCCTTGTCCTTAAATTTCTCAGCCTTGCTTCTGCAGGGAAAAAAAAAGAGCTTGTTGATAATACAAGTAAAAGGCCATTGACTTTTACTCCTGGCTTACAATTATCTGTTTCTCACCCTCAGATAATCATTAATTTTCTTTATCTTACCAGTTATACTTAGCAATAACCACCCAATTCTATTATCCTTATATCTACTATTTCCTCCATAGTCTTAAATACTTAATGTGTTCTACTTGCTTGTGCATTTCCTCCACCAGAACAGCTTCCCGGTTTACCACTGATGAAAGCTTAACAGGTGAACCATCACCTGTGCTCCACCTACCACCAGTGAAGGAGTTCTCATTGCCAGCAAGAAAGTGTTTGATCCAGCTCCAAAACCTCATCTCATTACATGTATCTCAAACCACTGCACTTTTATTGCTGACTGTAGCAATTTGGGCCATCCAGGAAAAAAAAAAGAAGAAAGAAAGAAAAGCTGAGATGGTATCTGAAGTGTAAGATACTGGCTAGGGATTAACATCTCTGAAAGAAAAGAAAAGGAAGAGAAACAAAATTGGGTAGAGGAAAAAGCAGAAATGTGATGCAAGCCTGAGGAAGCCTCAGCCAGCAAGGTGGAGACCTTTGGAGTGAATATTTCCCATCAAAGGATCCTGATTAACCAAGCCTCCATAACTCTGTCCTCAGTGACCAAGTGCAGGCTTCCCTGGATCATGGGTGTGGTGGCTCTTTGCCGCTGGTGCAGCCACTGGAAGAGCTGACAGCTGAAGGTTGTGTGTGGTCCCACTCCTAGCAGCTAGGAAGGAAGTTTTCCTTCAAAGAAAAATTCTCTTGCTTTGAAAACACACTCTCTATCTATCACAAACAGAAATCAATTTCCCATGGAGTAGACCTGAGTCTGAGAACAAAGATGGATACCACTCCTATCAACGTAAAATATTATAAATGAGGTGCTTGTATTTTTCAAGATACTCATGATTTTGAGTGATTTTATTTTCTCAACAAGGAAATTCAACATAAACACAGCTAAATTTACTTTTTACCATTAACGTTTGGCACATTTTTAGCTTTGAGTGTTTTTAATTAAGAACTGTTTTTTTGTCACACCATATGTTCCAGTTTTTGATTAGGAAAATATAATCCCTTAATCACATGACTTGTTTCAGTGGCCCTGTTATCAGGAGGCTTAAACAGATGTGGAGGTACTCTTTATCTAAAGTCAAAACATGAGCCAGAATTTACAGCCAAATTATTCCCAATACTCCATAAACACCTTATGATAAAAACAAGAATTCCTGATGATGATGATGATAACTTACATTTATTTTGTTTCAATTTTCTCAGGCCCATGCTGAACACTTTTTTAAAAAAAATTATGTTTAATTTTTATGGGTACATAGTAGGTGTATACATTTATGGGGCACATAAGATGTTTTGATACAGACATGCAATGTGATGTAATTGTTGCAGCACTGTTCACAATAGCAAATAAGCAACCTAAGTGTCTATCAACAGATGAATGGATAAAGAAAATGTGGTACATATACCTGATGGAGTACTATTCAGCCATAAAAAAGAAATGTGACCCTGTCATTTGCCCATGGATGAAACTGAAGATCATTATGTTAAGTAAAATATGCCAGCCACAGAAAGACAAACATCACGTGTTCTCACTCATTTGTGGGGTCTAAAAAATGAAAACAATTGAACTTATGAATATGCTGAACACTTTGTATGCATTCTATCAAGCAATCTTCATAGAGACTTTGGAAGTGGGTATTACTACCATTTTAAAAATCAGAGAATTGGTTTGGAGAGGTTAAAGATCTTTTCCAAATGAACACGGTTACTATAACTAAGCAGAGACTCTCATACTGTTTACTCTGAACCCCTACATAGGCATCTTCACACAATCTGACCAGGCTGTCAAAGGACAAGGTATGGAAGCCATAAATATATTATACTAACTTGGAACAAATGCCAGAGGAAAGGCACTTACTCTCTTCTATGGCTTATCCATAGAAGCCAAGCCCTCTGTGAACTACTCCTTAATAGTCAATATGATTATCCCAGATATACAGGTATCCACTTTGTACGGGGAATTCACTGTTTCACTAGAATGGTGAGTAGGATTATTTGATTACTTAAAGGGCATTTAGTCACTCACAAAAAATCCCTTCCAAAATGTAAAATGCTCTCATGTAAGCTAAATGTATAACATGTTGTTGGACCCCTTAATATCTGCAGAGTTCATAGCGAGGCAAAGTTTTCTGATGTGCCAGGCATCCTCATTGCCATTAATATATTAAATTCTCACAAAAGAATACTTTTTCTTTTTTCACAGACAAGGAAACACCACCTAAAAGAGAGTGCTGAGGGTTGCAAAGACAAATGAGAGAACTGGTGTTTCCCCTCAGCCCTCCTAACTCCATGCCCACAAATCCACAAATATTTCCTGCCCATGACCCGCCTTCCCCTGGGTATGTTACAAGTTTAGTTGCTGTGGGGATAATGAACTAGTTTCAAATGTTGGTTTTTATCAAACAGCATCTGGGTGATCTTAGGAAGGTTAACTAATCTCTGTAAACCTCAATGATCTGATATATATCTATATATATCTATCTATATATATAATAGTTATAATAATATCCATGTTATAGGATTACTATAAAATTTAATGCAATAATGCATGCTAAGTAGTTTGCACAATGCCTTAAAGTAAATGTTCAACAAGTAACTATTATTATTCTTTCTTTGGATGAAGATGATTTTAAACCTCAAAGCATACTATATTAAAAGCTGACACTTAGAAATTACCAGAGAACTAAGCCATTTGGTCTTGTGAGGTGAATGTCAGATGTCATGGATGGGTGTAGGTAATCGATGGAAAGAAATGTTGCCAGTAGAAACAGGGCTGACTGCAACTGTGTTCTTGCCCTCTGAAATACACTCAAATCCCGAAGGCTTAACTGCCCCTCATCATCAATACCCTAGCATATCATGTTTTCCTTTTTCCTCCAAGAGTCACGCTTCACTCAGGCTTGACATGGCTTCTTTTGAAACTCTGAGGAAAGAGTTTCAGCTCTTTCACAAAGAAATCTGAATGGAGCAATTGTAGTAAATTTATTAATAGCATCTTCCCCAGATTGAAGACCACCTTAACATCTCAGAGCTTTCTTCACTTGTGGTCAGGAAAGTAACATCTTACCTAAGCTAGAAATAGCCAATTTGCATGACTATTGAGGGCAAACATTAAACTGTAATTTCTCATTTATTTCCAAGAAGAGACATCATCAATGCTCCAGTCAAAACAAGCCCATGCTGGTTCAGGCTATAAGTCCCTTCAAGGCAAAAATACTCCTAATGCAGAACCTGTGACATGTAGTTGAGGAAAAAATTGTAAAAGTAATTCAAGAAAATTGGTTGGAGGCAAAACTTATCACTTCTGGACACAGGCAAAGGCAAATGAATTGCTCTAGATTTCCCAAAGAAATGATGTGTAGTTTGCAAAAAGTTCCAGGAGGAAAGTTCCCTAGATACATACGCTAACATTCCTATTTGGTCTATACTGGGGCTGGAGGTGAGATTGCTGGACAATAATAAATTAACTCATGCAAAGCCCTTTTCTTACTTGTGAGTCCTGGTGCCCATAAATAGTTGAAATCAACTCACTGACAGCTTTACATGGGTCTTGAAAAATTGGATATTGCAAAAGCCAGCTTCTGTATCCCTGACAGTTCTTTCTTTTCCAAGAACAATATTGCCTGGAACAAGAGAACTTGAAAGAAAATGATTTGAAATATTTTTTATATGAGAAGCTCAGGAAGATTTATAAGCACATACCTGACCTTCTCCAAGAAACATTTGGATTTAATCTCTTTTGTACTCTGCTTTTTCAGGAAAAGGCCTTCTTTGAAATTTTCTCAGGATAGGTGGAATATAACTCATGAATAAAATTTGCCTGGCTTACAGGCTACTGCTGAGCTCTGAGCTGCTAAAAGAGAAAATAATTTAGTTCCTTCCTCCTAAGAGTGAGAGTTAAACTTCTCCAACCTTATGATATCAAGGACACCATTCAATATAGCATCAAATCTCAAACTCTGTTTCTTCCAGAAAACCCTCACATACAACAACAGTCTTGTCTTGCTCTCTGGTGTCCTCCCTCTCTCTTTCTTGCTCTTTCTCTCTCTCTCCCCACCCCTATATTAGTTATGTTGCACACCTTTCAGTAATTTGAATGCACCAAACATGTTTTCACCTCAGTTTGTGTTATGCATAAGGTATTCCTCATTCCTAGAAAGTTATTCTTAACTCTTCTTTCAAAACCACACTTTCCCCCTTTACCAAACAGGTTCCTTCACATCCTTGACATTGACATCATTACTTCTGAGGGAACATCCCTTCCATGATCCTAAGGTAAATTGGATCCTTGTATTATTTTTCTCTAGGACTTTATACTTTTGCTTTGTAACAACTGCATAATTGCTCACTGTACGTATCTTCTTTGCTTACTGTTTGTCTCTTGACAAACTAGAACTTCCAAAGGTCAGGGACCAGATGTGTTTTTGCATTAGTATGTCTGCTGCACATAGCACTGAGGACAGAGTAATGTGACTATTTCATTAATGTTTATTGAAGTAATACTTTAACAGGCTTCCTACTCTATATTCCATAGCACTTACTTCCGAGTGCCTTTTTTATACTAGTGGTATACACCTTAAATCATTAGCTTCCATGGCATGTTTTTCTTTATAGATGTTAGTAACATGAGAGATGATTCTGTCTTTTTCACCCCTTCTGTGACTAACTCTATGTTTTGTACAGAACAGAAACAATCAATAATTATTGGTTCAAGTGCTACTCCAGGGTCAAGCTTCTAATATCTAACAGAGTGAGTTTAAAAAGCAATTCAAAAGAAAGGAAAAATTTGCAGATAATAAATTTCCAAAAGCTTATTGTGTTTGCATAGATAACATCTGTTAGGAAACAAACCATCTGTGGGTCCCAGCCTCCTAAATATGTTGGCTTTTGAAATGCCAAAATCAATATCTATTTTACCTTCTGCTTAAGTTCTAAAGCTTATGGACTTCCATAAGTCTTAGGCCAGAAGGCAGCACAGATAGGTCAAACTTTGCCCTGGCCTTGTTATTAATTAGTTGAATAAACTTGGAGAAACCAAAAACAACTTTAGACTTCTTTATTCTAAATAATAGTATAACATTATTAAAATAAAAGAATATTTCAGAGTAATCTGTTCCTGCCTCGTAATCTTAGGAAAGAAAGTGGATCCTGACTCAACTTTTAACTACTCCTAGTTGCAAAGAGCTCACTATTGTGTGAGCCATCATCTTCCATTATGGTTGAATCTTGCTATTAAAAATGTTTCTTCATATTGAACCAAATCTGTATCTGATCAGTTTTAAACAGACTTCTCCTAGCATATCCTTTAAGTAGGCTCAAAGATACCTTCCTAGCCCTATAGTTTCAGGAATGTGGAAGAAAAATGACTTTCCTTCTTCTGCATCTCCCCATCTTATTTCTTCACCTTCAGACATAGCACACAAACAAAAAGAGTGTGTGTCTCAAAAGAAAGATATAAACCAACACTAGGCTAACTTAAGGTAGCATTTAATAATACAAAACAAAGTGGAGGAATAGGTAGAGACCTTATATAGTAGCACAGGAGGGATGCTAAATTTAGAGTAGCCAAGCAAGCATTCTGCTTTTTGTAATAGTTCACATAATGATAAAAACTGTGGTTCCTGGAGTATGATTATCTTGGTTTACAACCCACCTTCACACCAAATAATGTGTGCTATTGAAAATTGCTTAAGAATTCTGAACTTTGATTTCATGACCTGGAAGACAAAACTAATAATAGGGCTTGCCACCAAGATTGTTTTTAGGATTAATTATGACAATAAAGTTCTTGGAACCAAACACAGCATATAATAAGTGATCAAAGAAAAAGTTGGCCAGGTGCGGTGGCTCACGCCTGTAATCCCAGCACTTTGGGAGGCTGAGGCTGGCAGATCACGAGGTCAGAAGATCAAGACCATCCTGGCTAACACAGTGAAACCCCCTCTCTACTAAAAACAGAAAAAAAAATTTAGCTGAGCATGGTGGCGGGCCCCTGTAGTCCCAGCTACTCAGGAGGCTGAGGCAGGAGAAGGGCGTTAACCCAGGAGGCGGAGCTTGCAGTGAGCCAAGATCGCGCCACTGCACTCCAGCCTGGGCGACACAGCGAGACTCTGTCTCAAAAAAAAAAAAAAAAAAAAAAATGCTAGTCACAGAATCCTGATCCTTACAAAGTAGAAATAGGAAGAGTATAGGATAAACAGATTTGAAGGAGGGGTAACCAGATGGAACACAGGGTTTTACTTTTTTTTTTTTTTCCTTTGTAGATCAAGAGAATAGTCACATATGGCTTCCAGGAACTCTAGTTCAAGTGTACCAGGATAGTTAAGGATCTAGGTGCATAACCAAATAGAGAAAGTACAGGAAAGCATTTGTTCAAAAGACTGTTCTTACATCTTGCATATTTCCAAGTCCTGTTTTCAGGATTGGCTCCTAGCAACTGAGTTCTGGGCACTATGAGTGTTCTGGCTGATAAGTGTTTTTATATGTCTGAGGCCTTGAGTCGCCCCATAGAGTTTTAACAGATAGGTTATGCTAACAATGTCATTTATGGTAAATGCATGGATTTTGCTTTGGGAACTGAGGTCAGTCACACAGTATTGCATGCCTCCATTAAAAACTCTGGACACCAAGAACCAGGTAGTCTACTGAGATCTGTTATACTTTGCATTTGCTGTCACACACTGTTGCTGGAAGGACCTAGTTTTTCCCAGATGATTCCACTGGGAGGGGACACCTGAAAGCTTGCACCTGGTTTATTCCAGACTTGGCCCACCTTTTATTTTGATTTTGATATGTATCCTTTCATTGTAATAAACCATAACTGTGAGTATAACGGTTTCTGAGTTCTTTGAGTCACTCTTGTGAATCATCAAATCTGAAGGTGGTCTTGGGGATCTCAACACAGAACAGATGAGCTCTAACTCGCATAACCAGATGCTCCATGAATTCTGTTAATTCTAATAAAATAGCAACATTATTTTCTAACACTTTTTGAAACTCCAGTGTTACATAAATTTAAGGAAATATCAATTGACTATATTGAAATATTGTTATTAGTGATGTGTTATTGCTGTTTTTATCATTTTTGCTAGAAATAGCTGGAGATGCCCCTTTCAGAATTTTAACTGTATATAGGCTTATTAAGGTATAATGAAATCCTGCAGATAGATGACTACTTTACATGTCTTCCTACATCCTATGCCTATCGGCCGGATAACAGTAAGGTTTTTGTTTGTTTGTTTGTTTCTTAACGGACTGTCCCACTATCTATCCCACTAGTATTGAGGTAATATAGAATCATGTAAGACAGAATTCTTTTTAAAAAATTTTTAATAATTTCAACTTTATTTTAGATTCAGTGGGTACGTGTGCAGGCTTGTTACATGGGTATATTGCATGATGCTAAGGATTGGGGTACAATTGATCCCATCATCCAGGTGGTGAGCATAGTTAGCTTTTCAACTCTTGCCTCCTTCCCCCTCCCTCCTCCCTCTAGTCCCCAGTTTCTATTGTTTCCACCTTTATATCCACGAGGACCAACTGATTAGCCCCTTATTATAAGTGAGAACATATGGTATTTGGTTTTCTGTTCCTGTATTAATTCACTTAGGACAATGACTTCCAGCTGCATCCATGTTACTGCAAAGGACATAATTTCATTCTTTTTTAAGGTGGTGTAGTATTCCACTGTGTATATTACCACATTTTCTTTATCCATTCCACCACTGATGGGCACCTAGGTTGATTCCACGTAAGACAGAATTCTTATTTTCCTTTCCCAAAATGTTTGTATTCAGAAATATTCAGAAATTACTGACATTCTTCACCGTCTTTTTATTTTTATGCCAATTATAGCTTCTTGACTTAGTACTGTGTGCTAGATTAAGACATCTTTGCTGCCTTCCAGTTTCAATTCTTGCCCAGAGTTCTGACTTGTCCAAACTGAAGAATGCAGATCTCCAAATTTCCCAAATGAACTGAGGGCTGTGTAAGCCAAAGAAACAAAGAAATTTCAATGCCTGATATTTCCCTTACCCTAGGGAGACTCCCTCAGGATAGGGAAACATGGTCTCTTTTATCTGAACCAGGGCTTTATGCAAACTGATATTTCAACCTGAGCTTTTGTGATATAAAAACTTTTTAATAGCAAAGTGTGTATAATTATATTGCAAAATGTTTTCTAATACTCAGACTTTAAAACGTTTACTACAAATATGATCTCACTTCAATATTCTCCATTCTTCTTAATGTGTCACCATCTATACTATCAGATTTGAAGGCCTGCACTAATTTTAAAATTCCTATCCACCCAGCCCCCGTCATATACAGTCTACTCTAATTACTGAGTTCAGTTAGTCATTCAACAAATATTTTATTTTTAATCAAATCTTGTCTAGTAAACAGGTAATGATTTAGTTAATAGTAATATATTTGTGCACAAAGTAAATACATAGTTTCTGACCTCAAGAATCTAGGGGTAAGTGAGGAGTCCAGCATTAAATAATTATAAAAATCATACCACAATTATAATATAAATGTAAAAAACATAACAGGGATGAATGACCTAGTATTACAAAGGACTGCAATTCAGAACAGGAGATCAGAAAGTTTTCTCAATTGACTTCCAGCATCACATTGTGAAGAGCTTTGATGATCTACCGATCTATTGACCAATAAAATTGGTGAAAATTATTTAACACAAGCTTTTTTTTTTTGTTGGAAATTCTATGAAATGCTACTGAAGGCAAAGAGGAAATTAAAAAAAACTACCCAAGAAAAATCTATTAAAAAAGATAAGAAAGCCAAGACTCTATGGTATTTGAACGAAAATTACTCCCTTCCCAATCCCCACTCCCATGTTAGCAAGGCAGAGAATTCACTTCAGACTGCTACAGCTATAATCAAAGAACTCCCTCTCTCCTCAGCTTCAAGTCAGAGGGTTTTCTCCTAGGCAGAGCAAGATTTTCATCTTTTCTCACCCTGTCCTCAACTACTGGTTTCTAAGGCTGAGTCCTGGGCAAGTACATTTGAGAAGTGAGACCTCTAGTCTTGTTTCCAGCCTCACCGTTGGAAGGGAAATTTTATCCTGAGCATGGCAATATGAGAATACAGGTGCTCCTATGAACCCTGCAACTCTCCTTGCCCAGCTTGTGAGGCGGTGGTTTCTTGCCAGGAGAGGTAAACGGAAATGACTTTCCACTATTTCGATTTTTTCCACTGAGTGCTGAACTCCTAGAGCAGGGGTGGCATTTAGAAGAAGCTTGCCATTTTCCCACCCCCTGCTCCAGAGCTCTGGCTAAAAATGTTTTCCTGAGAAAAATGAGTGAATGATAAAACAGATGCTTCTAATCTCTTCACAAAGAAACTGGCTTCATTTGCAAAAGAGATGGGAAAAATTTAAACTTAAAAGTTCTGCCAAAAATAAGGGGTTGCAATGAAAAGCAACTAGAAGACTTGTGGATTTGATAAAGGTACAGCTTAGATGGCAGACCAGCTGGTTTGCAAGAGAGACTTTGAGAATATGACAGCTAGGAGGAGGTCCTCTGAAGCTACAACAAATATCTACCATGGACTTCATAAACTATTTATTCAAAGAAGCTGCAATTTGATTAGTTTGTATAGCAATTTATGCCCCAGGTCATGGTTGAAACAGTATAACAGTCAATTGGAAATTGGTAGAGTTTAAAATCTGGTGTATTTAGAAAAAGAGAAAGATAGTCCTACCTATGCCACTGTCATCCTGGGATGACTGTGGGCATATCTGAAGCTGTGCCTCCCTTAGGAGAAACAACAAAATCTTAACATTGTTGAGGGGAAAATAAAATTCACTAAAATAATCAGCCAGCCACTAACAAATGAGCAAACAAATGATAAACTTCAGGCATGAGAGTAAAAAGGAAGTGATGGGATGCCATTACTCAGAGTTGCTACAATATATTTTAAAAGTCTAGCTTCCAACAACAAATTATCAGGCATGCAAAGAAACAGGAAAGTGCAATCTATGCTGAAAAAGAAGCACACAGAACAAACTGCCTGTTAGAGCACCCAGATGTCAGATTTCACAAATAGTGAGTTCAAAATATCCATTATAAATATGTTTACAGAACTAAAGGAAAGCATGCTTAAATAAGTAAGAAACTTTATGATGATAACATGGTCTCAAATAGAGAACATCAATCAAGAGACAGTCCCCCCAAAATCAAATGGAATTTCCAAAGTTTAAAGGTTACTGAAATTAAAAAAATTAAAAGGGCATACCAATAGACTTAAAATGGCAGAAACAAAACAGTAAAGTTGAAGACGGATTGATAAAAATTATACAAGCCAAGAACAGACAGAAAAATGACTGAAGAAAAATGAATAGAAACTCAGAGAAATGTGGGACACAGTCAACAGAACCAACACTTGTGATGAAGTGTGAAAAGGAGAGGAAAGAGAGAAAGGAAAATGGTTGAAAATAATTACAAAAATAAGTAATAACAGGAAAGTACCCAAATGTATTGATAAAGACAAGTATACATCCAAGAAGCTTGAGGGGCTCGAGATAGAATAAACACAAAGAGATCCAGAAACAGACATATCATAGTAAAAATGCCAAAAGTAAAAAACAAGGAGAAATTCTTGAAAGCAACAAGTGAAAAAGGATTCACTGTGTACAAGAGAAGCCCAATAAGATTGACAGCTAACTTCTCATTAGAAAAAATGGAGGTCAGATGCAGTGGAATAACATACAGTCAATTTTTGTTGTACATGGTATTTATGCTCTATGAAGTAATCATGAACACTGAATTAACAAATATACTATTGATCCTAGAGGAAATATAACTTTAGTTTTTTGTAAGTCTCTGATCACAACATTTTTGTCACCAAGTGCAGCTTGCATTATTTATTTGAAAATATTTTTCTGCAGCCTTCCAATACTAAATTTGGCAAATAACTCTTAAATTTGACACCAAAAGCACAAGAAACAAAATAAAAAGAAAAATGGATTTCATTAAATAATTTTTTAAGTGTTCTTCAAAGGATATCATCAAGAAAGTGAAAGCACAACACAGAAGATGGAGAAAACATTTGCAAATTATAGATCTAAAAAGAGACTTGTAGCCAGAGTATATAAAGAAGTATTACAATTGAATGATAAAAAGAAAACTCAACTACTACATGGTCAAAGGATGTCAATAGACATTTCTGTAATGAAGACACACAAATGACCAATTTCACTTCTGGGCATGTATTCAAGAACAGTGTAAACACATGTACACATAAAAACTCGTGCAAGAATGTTTACAGCAGTATTATTCATAATAGCCAAAAGGTATAAAGATCTCAAGTATCCATCAATAGACAGACAAATAAAATATGGTGTATCAATGGAATGGGCTATTAGCCATAAAAAAGAATGAAGTACTGATACATTCCACACCATAAATGAACCTTGAAAACATTATGGTAAGTAAAAGAAACTGGCCACAAAGTGCATGTATTATTTGACTCTATTGAGATGGCAGTCCAGAATAGGGAAATGTATACTGACAGAAAGTAGAATGGCAGTTGCTTAGAAAAAGGAGTGCAGGTAGGAGATAGGGGAGTTCATATCTAAAGGATACAGGATTTCTTTTTGAGATGATGAAAATCTAAAACTGAATATGATGATGATTGCATGTGAATATACTAAAAATCATTGAATCAAATATGTCATATAGGTGAATTACATCTTACATGAGCTATATGTCAATAAAAATGTTTAACGAAAGAACAAAAGAACAAAAGACATCTCTAAGAAAGAGATCTGGATGCTAAGGCTTCAATAGTGTGTTTTGGCAGGCTATGAAGAGACGGGGAAGAACATCTAGGAAGAGAAACCACCAATGTAAAGGCCCTGAGGTCTGAAAAAACTGATTACATTGGTAGAACTGGATAAAAGCTAGTATTGATAGACTGTGATAAAGGGAGTGAAGTGGAAGAAAATGAGAAAAATAGACATGTATTTGAAACAAAATGGCAAGAATTTGCTGGCCACATGGATTTTAGGCTCATTTGTAAGTCATGTGAATAAAATTAAAATGCTCTAAGCAGGAAAGATACATAATCTGATAGGACTTGTAAAAAATATATGGGTTGGGTTTGTAGAGAACAACTTTGAGGGGTTGAATGGAGGTAGGCAGATGAGTATGAAGTCTCTAGGAAATTGGTCCTTTGGTCCTTTGAAAGTTATTAGATGTACAAGATTTTCAACATCTTATGTTTTATGGTTGGTGAGAGAGAACTCCTCACTGCCAATAGACACAGGGGAAATAGGACTGATGCAAAATTTAAGGAGACACTCCTTATCAGTCATGGGAGTGTAGGGTGAACACTTGCAAGACTCTGGGAATGAGTGCCTGTTTAAATTCTAACATTTTAAACTCTAGTCACCTCATTTATTATGCCCTGATCTCATCTCTGATGGGAAGCTTAGTAGTTTGATCATGAGGAAAATTTGATGCCTACCAAATTTGTGAACAGAAACAAATTCATGTTATCTATTTCATAGTGTGATACTGGTATATTGATATTATGAGATGACAACCATGTATCTCCTATCAAAAAAGGTCAAGGGATTTAAGAAGCACTCAAAGTTCTTTATAAAATACCTTTAAAAAAAGGGTTACGTGGCTTCCCTAGCTTAAAAAAAATTAAGTAGGTTTTGAAACAGACTTTCATAAAATCAGCTCCTTTATTTGAGACATAAATATTTTTACCACTTGACCGAAATCTACTTCTCCAGCCTCATTTTCTTATAATGTAATATTTCATAAGCATCCAAGCTTCAGGCAAGCTATAATTTTAACCCTTCTAAGAGTGTGTATTTGTATAACTCCATGTCTTTCTAAACATACTGCCCTTTTGCTATATAATATCTATTTCTCTTTGTCCACCCAGCAAATGCCAACTCATCCTTCAATACTTTGACAATGTGATCTCCTTGATAAAGCTTTACTCCATACCCTTGAGGAGAATTGTCACCTATAACTACACCCCATAACAACGGTTTCTATTAATGAATTTACTTAATGTGCTATGGTTCATTTGTAGGTTATGTTGTGTTATGTTATATTATGTTATTGAATGTTATGTTATGTTATGATATTCTGTCTATATGACTCCATGAAACTACAGCATTTTGAAGGCAGAAGTGATATGTTGTTTTCTGTTTAATTTTTGTAACCCTAGAAAGCAGAGATACTTATCAAACACAGTTTACAGCCATATTTATTTATTAAGTCACAAGACTTTGTGAGTTTTTATATAAGGGAGCTCTTGTATTTGACTTTAAAAATGGTAATTAAGAAGTTTAGAAGAAACTACTAGTAGAAAAAATGATTTTGATTCAGGAGTTATTATTGTGAACTGTTACCTGTAGATCATTGCATCCTTATCTTTAAAATGAAGATATCAAGAAATTCTTTCTCAGGAGATTTTATTAAGGCACATATTTAATGACAGGCACTGGATGGTAAAACATTATTGGGATGACAGTTCCTATATCAGATTAGGTATTTTGTTTTCACAGATGTTCTCACTTAATTTGGGAGAGCTACAATCTATATATATTCTGGTAAAACATACTAATATTTATAAAATGATAAATACACAAGGCAACTGAGGTTGATACCTAATGGTACCATTAGTTACTATGTCATGAGAAGGACAGAAATAATCACTATGACTTGAGGTACTAATGGAATCTCTACTGAAGAGGTGTGACTTGAAGAACAGATGGGACTTAAATGCAGAGGAAAGAGCTACTTGTGCTTTCCCATGGGGCTCCCGAATGCTGTATCACCAATGGACCTGGCATACAGACTGAAAATTGGTCCAATTTGTGTGGCACAAGAGAAGGACTGCCTAAGGTGAGAAAAGAAAACAGCTACTTATCCAGAAAATGAGAGTTGATTAATGTTATCATGGAATAAGAAATGCCGTTAGAGAGTGGTTTGAATGAGAATACCAAAAACTAGTAGCTAGATGCCAAATGCAGCCAAGCTTTCCCGAGAGTTCTGTCAATCAAGAAAAATGACCCAGGCAAGTCTCAATCATTTTAGGAGGTTTATTTGCCAAAGTTAAGGACACGCACCTGGGAGACCTTTCCTGAAGATGGTTTTGAGGGCTTCAGTATTCACAGGGGAAAGGGCAGGGTATTAAGAAATATTCAATTTTCATGTGAGAGTGGGGGCAGGGGAATAGAGTCATTCATGCCTTTGTCTGGCTCAATGAATCTGCATTTTTACATAAGATTACATAGACAATAAGGCAGAGGCAGCAATCAGATATGCATTTGTCTCAGGTGGTCAGAGGATGACTTTGAGTTCTGCCCTATGTCCCTGCGCCTATGAAGATAAGCTATCAATTTACATTGACATTGTGAACTTTAACAGAAATGCTTTAGGGTAAAGATCTTGGGGTCCACAAGGAATTTCTTTATGGGCAAAATGTGAGGAAGGTATGTAGCTTTTCATCTTTGTAGCTATCTAATTTAGGACACAAAATGCGAGGCAGGTTTGCATGACCCCGTTCCGAGCTTGACTTTCCTTTTGGCTTTGTGAATTTGAGGTCCCAAGATTTATATTCCTTTTACAGTTCCTAACCTGCACATGAATACCAGGCTTTTCTCCACCAGCCTGTTTGTTTGAAGGTAGTTTCTGACTCTGAATATTTACCTTTACTGAGGGTCAGTCAGTAAATTTGCTTTCCAGGTCTTGCTAGGGACTGCTCCTACCATTTTCGAATACCAATGGACTTCCTAACTGGTTTGCCAGTCATTTGCATGCAAATTGCAATCTCAGCTGCAAAGAGGAAGGTGTCAGTGTTGAAATAAGATTCTCACTGGCCTCCAAAATAAGTAAGAAAATAAATAAATAAATAAATAAATAAATAAATAAATAAATAAATAACATTGAAGCCAGAGCCTGTATCCATCCTTAGCAGTAGTTAAGACTGCTTTTTGTTAGATGTTTTAATGAAAACACATACTTTCTCTAATTCTCTTCTCCCAATCACTGATTCACAAATGAGAATGATTACAAGTTTTTCTAGTTCACTCTTCTCCAATTATAGGCATGACTGTTGTTTTTCTGTTGCCATCTTATTGGCATAGCTTTCCAAACCCTCAGTTAGAAACATGTTATCTATATCCCTAACAAACTCATTCGAAACTCCTTGGGTTTTTCTATAACTCACAGTATTGTTCTTTCCTGAGGAGGCATTGCACTTTGCAATCATCTCCCTGAAACTTGAATAAAATTAATAAATATGTAAGACCCTGTTGGCATGGTGGCTCATGCCTGTAATCCCAGCACTTTGGGAGGCCAAGGGCGGGGGGGCGGGCAATGGATCACAAGGTCAGGAGTTCAAGACCAGCCTGCCCAAGATGGTGAAACCCCATCACTACTAAAAATACAAAAATTAGCTGGGTGCAGTGGCACATGCCTGTAATGCCAGCTACTTGGGAGGCTGAGGCAAGAGAATCACTTGAACCCGGGAGGTGGAGGTTGCAGTGAGCCAAGATTGCCCCACTGCACTCTAGCCTGGGTGACAAAGCAAGGCTCTGTCTCAAAAAAAATTTAAAGAAGAGAGACCTTGTTACTTAAAAGATAAACTATAAATTAAAGCAATATTTGAAAACAACTCTGATCATATATCAAAGGTTCATATGTTTTTTTCTTGCCTCAATCAAATGAAAATTGATATAAAACAAGCTCTGTTCCTTATCCAACCCAGGCATTTTGGATAAGAATATTTAGATATAATACTTTATAATTTTAAATAGTTCAGCCCCTTCTCTAGAAAAGACTTTTTGTTTTCTCTGAACAGAACTGTCTGGAAAATTGTAGCTGGTGTTGGAGTCCTGATAATTGTAAGGGTGAAAGGAAGTTTCTTTCCACATCCCGCAGTTTTGAGAACTGGAGTCTACACACAAACTGGTAATAGATGAACAGGAGACAAAGAATAAAAACTTACTGATGTGCAAGTACATGGGAATCATACAAAGTATAAAACTCAACGATGGTCCAGACATTTGAAGCTTATATACCCTTTTCTTATAGGAGAGGGAAGTAGAGGATGTAGGCAATTGTAGAGGAAGAGTAAATATTTTTTAAGGAAGGTAAATGGACCTAATAGCCTGGGATTAAGTTCCTTTGAGCTTTGAAGAATGTAGCAACAACTTATGGGAAGGTAAGGGGTGGAACTGCACTATGAACAGAGGTTGTCTTATTATGCAGATAAAGCCTCTCAGGTAACAGACCTCAGAAGAACAGACGAAAAGTTTGTCTGGCTGTGCCAGTGATGATCCTTAGTTTCTTCTTTCATGACTAGCCTTCCCTGGTTAATGAGATTTCAGATAGGGTGTTTATGGCATTTGTGTTTTTTGGAAGAACTTCCCTCAGTCTGATCAGAGAATTTTAGAGAGAGCACCTCATTGCACTTGGGAAGAAACAAGGGAAGGTCAGAGAGACCTGATTCTAAGACCTGCAAATTTCTTTTCATTCTAAGTGCTCAGCCTGCCAAGGTACCATATTTTTGTGGTGTCAATCTCTGAGACCCAACATAATCTTAAATAATAAAAATATATAATTCTTATTATATCATATATTACATATCATGTATAAAATAAAATATGAAGCTCAGATTGATGCAGAGCTAGGCCATATAATCTTTTATTGAGAGGTATCTTCTCTCATAGCATACTTTTCTTATTCTTTATCCAAACAACTCAGAGGAAGTTACTTTTTCTTTATAAGCCTACTGTGAATAAGACACAAAATGTTAAGCCCATGGTAGAATAAATAATAATACAGATAATAACAGTATCAACTTGGTTGGACATTCGCTATTATTGCCATGTACTATTAAGTCCTTTGTTAGTTTTTTTTTTTTGATTTCATAATAATTCCTGCTTGTTTATCTACTCTCATTTTCCTCCACTGTTTTTACTTGCTAACCACACTGGACTTTTTAAAGTTGCACATACATATTTTACTCTTTCCCATCAGTGGATACTTGCCTATGTCTTTCATTTTATCTGGTTTTGTTTTAATTATGAAGAGTTTCACTTCCCTCACAATCATATACCATCACTCATTTCCTATTATTCCCTTGTTTAGTAAATTCCTAGTATAATTCTACTCATTCTTCTGTAGTTTTTGAAACATCCTTGTCTCAAAAAAGATCAAGTGTACTTGTCACACATATCTGTAAACTAACTCTTCACATTTCTGTTGCATATTTGTAATCATCTGAGCAATGTCAGTCTTCCTAACAGACTGCAAATTTTTTAAGGGCAGAAACAGTTTCTGTCTTATTCAGAGCTCTTTCTCCTCTTATGCTTCAACTAATCAAGACACAAAAGGCCTAAACTTCTGGCAGAAAGAAAAGATACTTTCAAAGTTTTCATTCTGCTAGTAATGGGCCCTAGATATGCGTCAACACGGAATATTTTTTTCAAAGGGTTTTAGAGAGAAGTCAAATATTTGAATTGTGAATATACCTATGTAATAAAATTTTATATTCAGGCCATCCAATGTCATTTAAAAATAGAATACGAATAGTTAAAAAAAAACTAGGATTAAATTCATTGAATAGATAGTGAGAACTATAAAATATACCCTGTATTCGTTTTTGTATTGGTTATCAGGTTGCTAATAGCTCAGTTTTATGCCCCATAACAAAACTTACTTATAAGTCTAGATTTTGTGATATAATAATTTCACTTCCCATCAATCATTACCATATATTTCTTTTTTAAAACTCTGTTTTTTTTTACTTTTACTTTATTTGAGTGGTTTTGATTATTACTGATTTTGAGGAAGTTTCTGTTGCTTTAGTATGCCTACATTATATTTATGTTTCTTCAAATCCTTTTTGAAAACTCTTGAGGAATAAAAAAAATTCTAATAGGTATCTACAAACCCATAGAAATAAATATCATATACATGCATAGAACATCTACTTCACTGTTAGGAGATAGTGTTTTGCATAATTTATTTTTACATTTTGCACAGTGCCAAGCATAATTTCTTTGACAGAGATGGTGCTCAATTACTTTACTAAAAACAGAAAGATATTCTGTTGATGCAATGCATTGAGACATGAGAAGAATGGAGAGAAAGGTGAATTGTCATTGTTAAAAGAATGGCATAAAAAATCCTCTGTTTGCTACTTGTAAATTTTCTAAAACCCAAAGCAGAAGGGGAGCGTATAACACTTGCAGGCTTTGGAATCAGATGGCCATTGTTAGAAACCCAGTTCTATAACTTACTGATGGTGAGATCTTTTTTGCGTTTCTTACACTCTCTGTGCCTCAATGTCCTCATGTATAAAAGGAAGATCACAGTATCTTCAATGTACACCGAGTAACTCGTTCAATGTCTATGAGTGTCTACTGTGTGCTAGGCATCGGCCAAGGGGCCTTTCTTTGTATTAGCCATTGAATTCCCATGATAGCACTCTTAATTTATTATTGCCTTCTTTATATATGAAAAGAAGTGAGGCTTAGAGAGATTAAGCAACTTGCCTATGGTATGCAGTAAATGAATTGCTCAAGACCACCCACTCTGGAATTTTCTAGAATAAATTTCATAGGCGTGACATTTAAAGTCATTTCCCTAGAATTTGTTAGCTTCTCTGGGAAGTCTTAACTGATTGCTGACTTTCTTTTGTGTCCATAGCAGCATCCCATACTTTCATCTCTGATAGTATTTATTACATCACAGAACAATCATCCATATATGTGTTTGTTCTACTTAAACATAAACCTATTGAATGCTGGCAGTGTGTCTTACTCTTTTCTGCATTTCTCTTAGTAAAACTTTCTAGTTAATGCTTGTTGGAAGAATAAATGAATGAATAAGTGAATGAATGCTTATTGCTCTATCAATTGTATTTTTTAAACAGAGTCCATTAGTGTGAAAACATTAATAAATGCAGCAGACAAAGCTGGCTAAATTTTTTAACCTATCCAATATCCATTTTCCTTTATTTCCCTCCCAATAGAATCCTACTTTTATTTGGGTGGGGGCAGTGATGGCCATACTTCAAAATAAACAAAAAGAAATAGTGTACTTCTTCATTTTCCTTGCAATTAAGGGAGACTATTGACATATTATGAACAATGCTTTATAAGTAAAAACCAATTGAATCTTTCTAGATATGTATGTTTTTCTTTCCTGTTGTTGGCATGCCCCCCTTCTCTTTGATGCTTCTTTCTTCTTTCTACTCGGAATGTGAGAATAAGCTAGATGAGATAAAGCCATCTCATAACTTTGAAGATAACATTTGCATTCTAAGCTTAGAAAATAATAAAAGTCATATGCTAAACCTAATAGTTCAAGAAGTTAGAAGGAACCTGGTTCCTAGGTAGCTCTACCCATCCTGGGTTACTTACCAATGAAATACTTATTACATGAGTAAAATTATTTAATTGTTATAATAACCATATTTTTGTTATTGTATTAACCCATTTTCACACTACTGATAAAGACATCCAAGACTGTGCAATTTACAAAAGAAATAGGTTTAATGAACTCAGAGTTACACATGGCTGGGGAGGCCTCACAATCATGGCAGAAGGTGAAAGACACATCTCACATGGTGGCAGACAAGAGAAGAGAATGACAGCCAGGCAAAAGGGGTTTCCCTTACAAAACTTTCAGATCTCGTGAGACTTGTTCACTACCATGAGAACAGTGTGGAAGAAAACAACCCATAATTCAATTATCTCCCACTGGGTCCCTACCACAACATGAGGGAATTAGGGGAGCTACAATTCAATATGAGATTTGGGTGGGGACACAGCTAAACCCTGTCAGTTGTATACAGATAAATATATATGATTAAATGTTAATATGTCTTTTTATTAAAAAATTTAAAAAATTTAAAAATTAAAAAAAATTTAAATAGTTTCCTAAAAGAAGAGTGGAACAATATGGGTGCAATTAGGTGTGCAATTAGGTTAATGAAAAGGAAATTTTAAAATTTGGTTCTTAAATTAAAGTACTTAAGGACTAATGCATTTGCCAAAAAAGGTGATAAAGTCTGCCTAGTACTTTGTGGAAAATGAGTCATTTATAAAGATATTTAAATGAATGAATTTTCATTTACTATTACAACTAGTTTAATGTTTTCAGCAAAACTGTGATTTTTAGCAATATGCAAAGAGTCAGCATTCAATCCCATCTCTACCTGAGTTACAATTAAGTATTAATGGCAGAGAGGAAACTTGCAAAAGAGAACAGGACGTTATCTGTATTAGTTTCAATTATACCTTTAGTAATAAGTAGTTTGGCCTCCCTGAGCCTCAAATTCCCCGTGTTTAGCTTAGAAACAAAAAGCCGTCAGCTTTGTCTATCTCTTTTTTTGTGACAATCAAGTCAAGCACTTTGTAAACTAAAAAATGTTATGCAGATATGAAATTGAGTTTTCTTTTTGTTTTGATTTGTTTTGTTTTGTTTTGAGACGGAATCTTGCTCTGTTGCCCAGGTTGGAGTGCAGTAGTGCAATCTCGGCTCACTGTAATCTCTGCCTCCTGGGTTCAAGCAATTCTCCTGTCTCAGCCTCCCGAGTAGCTGGGATTACAGATGCCCACAACCATGTCTGACTAATTTTTGTATTTTTAGTAGAGATGGGGTCTCACTATTTTAGCTAGGCTGGTCTCAAACTCCTGACCTCCGGTTGCCCACCTGCCTCGGCCTTCCAAAGTGCTAGGATTACAGGTGTGAGCCACCGCACCTGGCCGAAATTCAGTTTTCACTACACCAAAATTATTCTGTTATTTCTATTTGGCCTCTCAGTGTCAAGATATTTCTAATTCACTTACTCATTAAGGAAATGATTCTTAAGAGACAGAACACTGAGGATACTGCTGAGAGATGGAGACCTCCTTCTTGATTGGCTGGAATTTGGAAGTCTAATGGGAGAAAGAGAATCAAATAATCACACAAATAGACTAAAATTTGAGACTGTGAGAAGTACTGTGGTAGATTTAAAAAGGGAGGTGTGAGAGAATACAATTCTAATTTGTTCTGATTATTCTCAGCTGAGTTTAGTCATTGTGTGTCTCAGTTTGTCCCAGAAGATCAACTTTTTTATGACTGTAACCTCAGAAGGAGGTGTGCTTTGTATGTGCTTCAGTTGGAACCTATGTCTGAATTTAAAACTCCTCTGATTGTTGTTTACATTTTACATTCAAAATTTTGCCTAGTAAGCTGCAAATGATTAGCATAGAGGGACAAAACAATGCAGTGCTTTACTATCCTATAAAACATCACCAACAACTACTACTTCCCAAATTTATTCAAAAAGAGCTGCATCTCCATGCCTGCCTACTATTGCCACCACTATTTATGCAAAGAACCCACTGAGAAGCAATCAAAACAGTGATTATCTGAGCATTTTCACCAGCAAGGTGAGGTCCAAACCCCAGAAAAATGATGGCTCTGAGAGCTGAGAGTCCAGAATATTTATAAGCTATGCTTCAGAGAAGTCTTGAATTAAGCTCGTGTTTTCTTTTTGCACCTCTTGGCAAGAGATAAAAACTTCTCTGTAAATATCATAGTCATGAGTAGTGGGAAGTTTTGCTAAATTTTCTGGATGGCTCTTATAACCAAGCAGCCTCTCCATTACCAGAATATCTTTTCACAGTCTGGAAACTCAATCATTTTCTTTCTTTCTTTTTTTTTTTTTTTTTATTATACTTCAAGGTCTGGGGTACATGTGCAGAATGTGCAGTTTTGTTACATAGGTATACATGTGCCATGGTGGTTTGCTGCACCCATCAACCCCTCACCTACATTAGGTGTTTCTCCTAATGTTATCCACTCAGTAATTTTCAAAAATATTGCATGTGTACCTCCAATCGTTTAGTTACAGATATAGGCCTAGTGAAAAAAGAGTTAAATCTCAATAAGGATTTATCTGGAGCCCTCTGTTTATTAACTACAGGCCAAATAGCCTTAACTACAGTACATCTTCCTCTTCATTACATGAACAATTACATGGCCTTTGGCAGAAAAACACCCTCCACCATATGCCTAAAATTCCCAGGATACAATGAAGATTCTCTCTAGTGGTCTTCCATACCTCCTAGGCTGTAGTCTTCTCATTTTTGTTTCTTGTTCTGTACCACCCAGGTCCATACTTAAAATTCATCTCATTAATGCCCTACCTGTATTCTAATCTTATATAAACATAACATTTATCAGTCTATGGGAGATATATGGGGCATAGTGACAGGGCCATAATATACACCATACAGCAAACAAATAAAGAAACATTATTATGAATGATTAATATATCTAGCCAAAGTACAGCAATTTGTGCCTATTGTGTTAAAAAAATAATGAACTGAAAGAGACCTGTGAAAGCCAACTGTTTAAAGGTGTTATGCAATGGGCAATGTAGGACAGTGATCACGAGATAAGGGGAACAAATGGAATGAGCTAAAACATTGCCAGGATTTCTAGCAAAAAATCATGTTTTAGATGATAGAAAAGGCAGGGAAAGCCAAACAAAATACAGCAGCTTTTTCTAAGGTGATTACACAGTTTGTAGTTCTGGGTAACTTGTAGGTACCTTAAAATGTGGTGCAAGGTACAAGAGATGATGAGGGATTTATTTGCAGAAGCATTTCCAGAAAATTGCTTAGGGATCTCTTTGAGTTTTGGACAAAAAACAAAGCTTTGTATTCACAGGTAAAATTTAAGAATTCCAGAAAAAAAGAATAATAATTAGGGAGAAAAATCATCATCAAAAGAACAACTACCTGGGAGAGATATGATAAGTAAACAAAATAACCTTCAAAATTTGCACAGGGTCTGACCATGGAACGGGAAAACATCTCATTGAACAGACAAAGTTTTCAACAGAAATCTATAAAGGTTTCTATTGAAACCTTAGAAGGATACTACCTTCTAAGTAGTATATCTAGTCATGGAGCACAAGCAACTAGAGATTTATCTTTAAAAAGTGTAAAGGCAAAATTTTAAGAAAACAAGTTGATCTGCAAGTAACTGAATGGACAGCTAGACCAAACTTCAGACTCTATTAAGGCAGATAGAAAACTCAAACAATCAACAACGTAACAATCACACTGTCAAACAAAAACGTCATAGAAAAATAAGCAAGAAAACATGACCCATTGACCCATTCTCAACTCATGACGTTGATGAGAAATGTCATCCAAAAGATAAAGGCTTTAAATTGGCAAAGGTATGAAAATAGAAGATAAGGGCACTAAATAAGCTTTACACACATTTTCAAGGAATTTTAAAAATGTATAATTGTAATGAGAAAAATAGGGAATCATGGTAGAGAAGTAGAAACTACAAAAATCAGCAAATATAAAATATAAACTAATAAACACAATATAATATTTTTAATTTAAAACATTTGTTGGATTGGATTAAATTTTCAGTCACCAAATTCTGGCCATGGACCAAAGCTGAAAAACTCGTTATTTTTAAATAAAATTATGTTTGGAACACAGCCATGCTCATTAGTTTACATATTGTTTTTGGATGCTTTGATACTATACATCTCCAAGAGTCTCAACAAACCCTAAATATCATAAAGAAACCATCAAAATCATAATCAGACAGCCGAGAGAAGTAGATAAAGTGAACAACTTGAAAGCAGTAAAAGAAAAGTGACATTATTGCATAAGGGAGAATAAGTATTTTTAAAGTCTAATTTTTCATTATAAACAGTGGACCCCCAGCAAATACCTGGCTTGCTATATATCCCAACAGCCTTCCATTCAAGTGATATTTGACCATGCTATTTGAAAAACATACTCCTTGATTCGGGTTGTCGCTGTGATTCTACTTCATAACTCATATGACTGATTTACCTATTTAAAAATTTTCATGGCAAAAATTTTTCATTCCTCTTTCTCTGTCCTTATGAGACTCTTTTATTCAATAGCTATACTTATAAAATATCTCAGAATAACTATTTCCTTATTACCAATCATGCTGGTGATGGCTTAAAGTCAAAATGATAACAGTATGCCAGTTGATTTATAATTTACAGTGACAAACTTTTGTGTAAACACACAAATATACACACATATACATCCATAGTATAAAAAGAATAGGAAGAATAATAGATGAAAGATAGATGCATGCATAAATACACACAATTGTATTAGATCATATTGGAAGTAATAGTAAGTCAGGATTAACTTGAAGTTGATTGCATAGTAAGTTAAGGATACAGATTGTAAACCTTAACGCAGTACTAACAACAACAAAAATTACAGAGAATTATAGTTAGAAAGTCAACAGAGAAATTAAAATGTTATATAGCAACATTTTTCTCATAAGGGACAGCAGTGAAGGAAGAATGAAAGGAAAACAGAGATGAGACAAATTGAAACAGAAAAATGGTAGATGTAAATTCAACGATAAAAATAAATAATTTTAAAAGGACTAAAGCACTCAATCAAGACAGACATTTTCTTAATGAATGAATTAAAGATTCTAATAACTATACACTCTATATACAAGGGACACACTTTAAAATTAAAGGCAAGATATAATGAAATTAACAGGAGTGAATATGAAAATATGCAAACTGTAAGTACAAGGAAGGTGACATGGCTACAGTTGGATCAGACTAAGCAGGCTGACACAAGAAATATTACTAGAAACAACAAGGGACAGTTCAAAATCATAAGATGGTAAATAAAATAGGAAAATATAACAATCATAAATGTATAATCTATAAGCAAAGTAGCTCCAGAATAAAAATAAAGGTAAATCAACAAAGTTGAATATTTCATAATTTCTGTCTCAGTAATTGATAGAACAAGTAGACAGAAAATCAATAAGGATGTAAGCCTTGAACAACATCATCAACCACCTTTCTACCACAGCAAACTTTTGTTAAGTGTACGTTGAACACTTACCAAGACAGACCATATGCCAGGATATAAAATGTCTCAATGTATTTTAAAGATGGAAAGCATACAGAGTTCGCCATCTGACCGTATGTTAACGAATTAAAAATCAAAAATAAAAAGAAATCTAGGAAACACAGAAATCAAAACTGGTAAAAATGTATAAGAAGCATCTAGAATAGTGCCTGAAGAAAAAAATAAAGTGACATGAATGCTTATTTTAGAAAAGAAGAAAGATCTAAAAACAAGCTAGAGGAAGGACAGCAAATTAAACTTGAAGTAAATACACAGAAAGAAAGAATACATTTTGGAGCAAAAATTGACAAAATAGAAAACAGAAACGTAATAGAAAGCCTCATTAGGAATATCTGTAATAAAAGAGGGAATACCATATTTGCAGACATTACAAGGAAATAGAATGATATCAACAATTGGATGCAAATGCATTTCATAACTGAGTTTAAGTGGATGAGTTATTTGAAATATAAAAGTTACCAAAATGATATAAATACATATCAAAATGTGATTATATATAAATTAGTGGTATATCCCTAACACAAGGGAGAATGGAAGTATTTTCAAGAAATAGTATTCAAACAATTGTATTAATTGAGAAGTAAAGTCTAAAAATAAAACCTAAAATATTAAAACTCTCAGAAAAGAATATAGAATACCTCACAAATGTGAGAAATACAAAGATTTCTAAAAGAGGACACAAATGGCAAAACCACAATTTTTAGAAAAGGTAAAAAAAAGTAAACTGTTACATTTTGTTAAGTGAGTAAGCCAGGCACAGAAAGATAAACACAGCACGGTCTCACTTACATGTGGAACCCAAAAAAGTTGAACTCATAGAAGTACAGAGTAGAATGGTTCTCCCAGGGGCTAGGGAGGTGGATGAGAGATGTTTGTTAAAGTTTACAAAGTTTCAATTACACAGAAGGAACAAGATCAAGTGATCTATGACATGACATGGTGACTATAGTTTAAAACAATGTATTACATTATTGAAAATCACTAACAAAGTAGATTTTAAGTGCTCTGACCACACACACACAAATGATAATTTATGGAGTAATACATATACTAATTAGCTCAATTTAGCCATTCTAAAATGCATATATATATATACATCATGTTATACATGACAAATACATAGACTTTTTATTTGCCAATCAAAAAACTAAGTTAGGGGAAAAAGTAAACTGGATTTCATGTACATTAAAATTTCTGCTTATCAAAATCATTATTAGCCATGACAAAGATAAGACATAGTCTAAGAAAATACTTTCCATAGACATATCTGAAATAGGTCTTGTACCTAAAATATATAAAATACCTAAAGATTAGTAATAAAATGGGAAAAAATGAAATAAATAACATGCCCCAAATAAATGAACAGATTTTACAAAAGAATAAAATAGGCTGGCTACGGTGGCTCATGCCTGTATCCTAGCACTTTGGGACCCTGAGGCAGGTGGATCACCTGAAGTCAGAAGTTTGAGACCAGCCTGGCCAACACAGTGCAACCCCATCTCTACTAAAAATACAAAAATTAGCCAGGTGTGGTGGTGGGTGCCTGTAATCCCAGCTACTAGGGAGGCTGAGGCAGGAGAATTGCTTAAACCTGGGAGGAGGAGGTTGCAGTGAGCCGAGATCAAGCCACTGCACTCCAGCCTGTGCAACAGAGCAAGACTCAGTCTCAATAAAAATAAAAAAAAAATAAAAAAAGGATAAAATAAAAAACAATCACAGAAACACCTGCTGATGAGAATGTGGAACAACTGAAACTCTCATAACAATGTTGGTAGTATATAAAATTGGAAACCATCATTAGACAATTTTTCAGGTTTTTCTCATAAACATAGCCCTACCACATGGCCCATTATTATGAATTTATCTAAGGGAAATAAAAATGTGTAGTTACTGAGTGAATTGTAAAAGAGTTTTAAAGCTCTTTATTTAAAATGGAATAACCCATGTGTATTAATTAGAGAATAAACATATGTCAAATTCATATAAAGAAATATTCTTTGGCAATAAAAAGAATGAACTACTAATAAACACAGTAACATTGATTCACCTCAATTCATTATGGTAAATAGAAACAGCCAAGACATAAAAATTATACCTATTTCATGATTCAATTTGTTTTTAAATGAAGTTTAAGAACAGACAAACGTAATCTATGGTGACAGCTGTCATAACAGCAGTTGCCTGTGGTTTTATAGGAATTAACACTAAGTGGGTACAAAGAGACTTTCTGGGCTAATGGAAATGTTCTTTATTCGTGTTGACCTATTGTCTATATAAATCAACACTCATAAAATCATGTATTTAACATGTACTTATTTTACTTTATATGATTTAAAGGAAACAGGATCATTGTAGTGGGCTTAGTCACTAACTGTGCCTCAATGGACTCATCTGTCAAATGGTACTATTATCATGACTGTCTGATTCATCTTCAGAGATGGGAAGTTTAAATGTAATAAATACTATACAAAGAAATATCACGATTTCATTATTGTCTGTTTATCTTCTGGGAGTTAGAGATTTTATCTACTGTGTTCTGAGGGTTATCTGGGGTGCAACTTTATTTTGTGGTATTTAAAGTTGTACTTGGATGCTTTCTATATTTACCCTCTTTTCAGTTATTTAGTATTCTGGTATGTTTCTTGCAACCTTTTATTTCTATTTACTCCCAAACTCCAAAAGACATTTAAAATTAAGAATGGATGAAACAAACAAATATTGCATTTCTACATAAGAGATGAAGTGAACATGCAAATAGCCACTTCCAGGCAGATTAAGCCACCTCAGTAAGCGCTATTTCTAAATCAGATCACTTCCTATATGGAGATAGGGAATGCTATGAAGCTGCTTTTGAGACATCACTCAAATATCAAATACCAAAGTACTTCCATACAGTAAAAAATATGCCTGACATAGTGTGATATTCCCAAAGAAGAAGCTCTTCTGGGACCTAACAAGCAATATGGATACTCATTTATTCTCTTATTACTGACTCTACCAATCTGTCCATGAGAAACGGCACACATATACATTAGAGTAATATTTAGATTTTGGAGGACAGAAGCTACCCTTAGAAACCATTAAATAACATAAATTTTATTAATTATAGCTTAGATTCTCAGATGAACTCCCTGAAGAAGTTTTATAACTTGCTATTATTTAGAAAAAACATTTAATTAATCTGTACTTCTGCAAGGAAGAGGTTGTACCACAGACCTAGAAAACCTGGAACTCAATTCAACAACAAAGGGAGCAGTCGGCTGGGCGCGGTGGCTCACGCTTGTAATCCCAGCACTTTGGGAGGCCCAGGCGGGCGGATCACGAGGTCAGGAGATCGAGACCACGGTGAAACCCCGTCTCTACTAAAAATACAAAAAATTAGCCGGGCGCGGTGGCGGGCGCCTGTAGTCCCAGCTACTTGGAGAGGCTGAGGCAGGAGAACGGCGTGAACCTGGGAGGCGGAGCTTGCAGTGAGCCGAGATTGCGCCACTGCACTCCAGCCTGGGCGACAGAGCGAGACTCCGTCTCAAAAAAAAAAAAAAAAAAAAAAAAAGGGAGCAGTCGAGATGAAGGAGCTTCAGAAAATTGAATGAATTGGGATCACTTGGTCTTTATAAACCCTGTTTCTTCCCATGACTCCAAGAAGAAAGATACCTCCTCACAAGGACCAGGGACTTTCTGTCTTGCAGAATGCTTTGTAGGTTGGAGGAGAAAGATTTCGCTGATAACTATGTAAAGATGAATTATTATGTAGAGGAACATAAAGATACTAAATATAATAAAATTCTACAAGATTAGCATTCAAATGGGCATTATGCTGTAGAAATTAGATTGTTATGCAGGAAATATTCACTCTTTCCCTCTCTTTTGCATAGAAGCAATATTTTCCCCTGCTCTGTTGGTGTTCAGTTCAGCCACACAACCCCTAACTTAGGGATCTGAGAAGCTACTAAGAGATAAAATTAAACAACAATACTGCAATAGTTATCCTTATTTAAGAGCTTCTTGCCTATAATTCCCAATTACTGTCCTGAGTTTAATATCCTAGCAGGACACACATTAAGCATAATTGACACACCATGGAACAAAATTTCTTGATATTTGAAATGTACCAGTAAGTCACTCCATGTTTCTCTTCTTCACGCTAAGAATCCCTAATAAATTAATTACATAGTAATTATTTGAGGATGTACTATGTTCCAGATCCTAAGGTAATAATTTAGCATAGTACTTGCCCTTATGAAGCTTATGGTCTTCTACTCTAATATCAACTAATACTCATAGTTAAAATATTTCCCATTCAGATATCTCCAATTACTATAAAAATGCCACAGTCAACACACTGCTAGATATTTATATATATAAAGTCATATAAGACATAGTTTCTGCCCTCAAGGAACTTACTGACTGGTTGAAGAGCCAAAGAGAGTTTCTTCATCTATTTCTTCTATCATAAATTTCCTGAGGTAATTAGCTATGTGGAGTATATCTGGCTAGTATACCCTCCTTTCTCAGAGTTATAGAAGCCATCTACAATTTGGATGAATAATTTGAGAATGATTTTTAATTACAATATAATGTATTCAGCATTTATGAAACATTTAATATTAATGTACAGCCTGGATATCAACATCGAAAATTTTTGTGAGACAAGCAAAGCCTGTTTACTTAAAGCACAAAGATTGTTGCTTTATTCTGTTTGCTGGAGTGGTTTCTGTGATCTTCACTGCCCTTTTCCCTGCATGAGGCCTCCCAGTATTCTTGAGACTGTTACACAGATGCTAAATTCTGAGGTATCAGAGAAACACTCTCAGCAATTCACTCTCTCCTCCTTACTGTTGGCTACATTTGAGGTTAGTGTGGCTTCCTAGTGTCAGGTGCCAGAGGGCACAACATCGTGTGACCTACCCCCTCTCCAGCAAAGTTAGCACACACATGGAAACCTTCAAATACGCCCACTGGGACAGAGAACATTTGTTGGCTTCTATTCTTCCTCCTCCCATAACTATTTTGAATTCCTGACTTCACCCTCTTCTTATTGAGTATGCTTACAGGTTCTCAATCCATTCAGTTCTTCTATCTTTTCCTCTCTATATATTAACAGATTACTCCATGTTTTTGATATGACTGTTTTTTCATGAGTCACTGCTCATGGTGAATCATCAGCTCTGCAACGTAGGAGGAGGTTTGCAATGCCAAGGCCATCGGTCATCATTTGTCAAGCAAAGTACGTGCATTATGTTAACTTTTCAGACAGGCCTTCCCTGACCACCAGAACTAAGACAGCATCCCAGCCACACTCTTTCTCACATGACCTTGTTTAAGTCATTGCCTGTTTCACTATTTGGAATCCCCATGTCCATCAACTTCTTTACTTCTTCTCTGTATTCCTTCAGCTCCCGCCTGTTCCCACCTCTAATTAAAACGTAAACTCTAGGGAAGCAGAAGCTCTGCCTTAGTTGCCTCATTTTCCAGCACACTCCCACCTGGCACACAATCAGTAAAGAGTAACTATTTGACGAATACACAGATTTTCCAATTTATTAAATGTATTAAACCAGGACATTCTTTTCTTTACAATGGTTCATAACTTATCAGTCATTCTAGGCAAAGTCCTCATTCTCAAAGTGCACTTGTATCTTAAACATCTCATTTTCTCTGAAAATGATTGACAGCAATCATTTACTCTTAATTACTTACTAGATTTGGCTGCTCATCATCTTATACCACTTTCTTTTTAAAACTATGAAGTTTGAAAATCTGAATTTCTCTAGCATTCCTAACATTTGTTTATACAATATAGTAAATGCTTGGGGGGATATGAGTGCAAGGAGGTCAGATAGAGATATTTGAACCACAATATTATTCCTAACGTTCAGGCTTCAGAGGAAACCTTTAATTTTTAACCATTTTCTCAGTACTTTCAAAAAATAAATATTTTATGTTTACTATAATAAATCTCCCTTAAAAAAGAGTCTAGTGACCAAAACTGATACTAAAGCTTATTTGGCTCTAAGACTTAAACATTACTTTGTAAAAACCTCTAAAAGATAATTCCATTAGAACTCTATAAGAATTTTTTTAATGGAAGTCCTCTGCAATGGGGAGACATTTAGGATGAACTAAGGACTATGCGTTTTTTTCTTTTTTCTTCCCTGCTCCCCCATCTCCCATGAACATTATTTAGTAAATTTATCTTATATCATAGCCAAAGCTTTTGCATTTTATATGGCTATTGTAACACAGTTATAGCAACAAATGCTGCTTTCCTATATCACAACATTCCAGTTCAATTCCATCACACATAAGCAAACACTACAAAAAACTCTTAAAAGATCTTATTTTTCAAAATAACCCTATAAATATACAAACTTATATACAATTGTAATTTGCCAATATCTAATAAATAAATGTAAAAGAATAGATGTACCATCATTATAGCATTTCATCCCCTGAAGAGAGTAATATGTTGTTCAGATTAGATTACATGCTGACGCATAGCTCCCGCTGAGGTAGCAAGGTTTTAAGGAAATGGTTTCTGCTTGTTAATAATGACACCAACTGGGATGACAGCTAACATGTTTGGAAAGGTTTCTATGCACCTGGCTGTCTGCTAAGCACTAGGCATACACACTTCACTTAATTATTACAAATCTGAGGGCAGGAATTTCTATCCCTTTTGTAAGTAGGAGAGGTTAGATAATTTTCTTGAGACAACAAGTGGAAAGCAAAGCCAGAACTGAAACCCAGGCAGGAGAGAAGGGATGGGGACTAGAAAAACGCCCAGCAGAGGCCCATGAGAGCCACAGGGAGCCAGGAAGAAAAGCCATGCCTACATCCAATGAAATATTAATAGAAACTTCACCTAACTTCACAATCAGGAAATTGACAATGGTATCCCCATTTTAAACAAATTCAGTCATCAAACGATAAAAATCCATGCTGAAATCCTAAAGCTGTGTATTTAAACAAGACTGATTTCTATCCATGAGGCCAGCAGTCTTGAACATTAACCTGAATCAGTCTGAGTCAATGACAACACATAATGGCAAATCAACGTGGTTGTTTGCATGGAACTCAGGATCAATTTTGGGAAACTACTTGTTGATGTCGGATCCTGAAAACTCAGTTTTCTCTTGTTCAGGGTATTATAACCAACTGAACTGTCTTCTTAAAGGACCTCATGATTTCTTATTAAGTGGAGATAATGTTTTAAGCATTAATCACATTCTTTCAAAGATCTTCCTTAAATAAAAAAGACTCTGGAATTAATTGAAAGATGAAAGCCAGTGGAAGATACTTTTCTCTCATATCAATTATCTGTCATCTAAAGGCACTTGACTGGTAACTGATACAAAGTAGTCATAAATATATGAAGATGATTAATCTTTAATTTACACTTTAAGAATTTTAAATATATTTTTAATTGCCTTATTGCAGGCAAACTGAAGCTTCATCAATGTGTTACTTCAACTATGATCCCTCATTTTGGGAGCCCATAAAATGCTAACCTTCTCCTTACCTCTTCCTATAGTAGAAAGATTTAATAGTGTGCTAGTAAACTACCATATATTTAAATTTTAGGGTACTTGAATTGCTTTCTTAAGGAAAGCTGAAAAATGTGACAAGTAGAAAAATATTTCCAGATACAATAAGAAACAGAGTCTAACTCCTTAATTTTATGCGCAGCCAGGAGAACCATAGGATATATAAAGGCAAGTTAGCAGACATTTTGATTTCCTTTTTGTCTTGAAAGGGAAACAAAACTGCATTCATGAAGCCAAGGTGGAGACGTCATGTCTTGCATAAGGATGTCTCATCTTTCAGAATCTTTCTGGGAAAGTGAGCCTCTCCACAGTCATTTAGATGTTTATTTTAGTTTTCTTAACCTTGAACTTACTCCATTAGAGTCACAAAATCTAACACAGTAATCTAAACAAATTCGTTGCAAACAAGTCTTTGACATGCAAAATGGATTTTTGTTTGGCCCTACCTAGGTCTTATGTTTCATTATTATTAAAAATGACAGTAATATTTTGCCTGCTGGGAACACATATTTTCCTTCGATTTTTTCAATCTTATTCAAAACCCCTTATTGAATATTTTACAAGTTACAGCAGATCTTTGTTATTGCTTTTTCAAATTACAACCTCTGAACCCTATGTTGGTATTTTGCTAAATGGTTTATGCACATGTAGAGTTGTGAAGCATTAATAGAATAAAAAATGAGAAAACCATTCTTAGGTAATTATGATTTTGCATTTGACCTTCAGAATAAAAAATAATACAACTTCATCAAGGGAGCAAGCCATAGCCCTCCATAGCCCATGCACATCCTCAGCGCACAAGCTGACCTTTTGTTGTGCACCATATGATCCACGAAATACTTTATCATCATTTTTCTCTCTCCCCTTCTCTTCCCTCCTCCTGCCCCACATCCATATAGCATTAAGAAACCTATTAATTAGGGTCATGTGGAGACAATTTATTTGCTGAAAGTCTCCTCTTATTACTTTGCCTTAACTGTGTGTTTACTATGAATTTATAAATTTGTACTGTGTGTCTTCAGAATGCTAAGGCTGCTGTAAGAACTGTCAAATTTGCAATTGAGATAAATTAAGGAGGACTCAAGGGAACAATGAAACAAAGAACTTGGTAGAAGGAAATGAGTGGAGGAACACAGAGATGTTAGAAATTTTATTTTAAATATTTGTGGTTTGTATAATAGTTTTTAGGAGAACTCAAAAGCATTAAATGAGATAAGATATATAAGCACCAATAATATTCATTTTTGTATGCTTCCTTGTTCATAAATTTAAACTCAAATATATATTCATGCATATATTCATACCTATATGTAGATATTTTAAAAAGTATTCACACTAATACCTGCAATTTCATTCCAATACCAAAGCATTTATTTCAGCTTCTGGTTTTCTACAACTTGGACTTTCTTCTCCGACAGAGAGGAACCTAGCTGTCATTCACAATACATTCACTTATGTGCTCAGCTCTGAAATATACAAGTCATTGAGGAATGTCTGACCCATAACATTGTGGAAAACAGGCTGACTAATAAAGTCATCATTTTAAAAACATTTTTTATCTTCAGTCTGAGGATATACAGTCAAAATACAGTGTCCAAAAATTAAAACTTCTTTATATAATTAATTTGAAATACAGTTAGATTCATGTGTTTCTATTCCTATCCCATTTCTCCCAAATCCTTGCTGATTTGATTATTTACTTTTTAAAATAGAGCATGATTCTAAAAGCCAAAGCTGTGTTTTAAATGATGCACTTGGAAGAAGAGTTATGTCTCAGTCCTTTCCATCGCAATCCTCTCCCTCCATTCATTCCACTTCGTTTCCGTCTCCCAGTCCTTTCCATCCAGTTTCCATACATGCCCTGGAGGTAGCCCATCTCATAAATTTGTAATGTGTCCTTTCTCTCTTTGTGCACAAATGAGTAGACACATTTTTCCCCCATATATTTTACACAAAAGGTAACATATATAGTTGTCCTTTGCACTTTGCTTTTGCAATCAGATATACATCCAGGAAGTAACTCCTTGTTAGTTTATGGGGAGCTTCCTTCTTTTTTATACAGCTGCATAGTACTTCACTGGATTTATTTATTATAGTTTATTGAACTACACCACTATATATTAAATTTTAATGTTTTAATTTTTGCCACTATTTACAAGCCATGCTGCACTGAATAATTGTGTGTTTGTGTGTACATGTGTAGAATGTGTTTTCTTGGTAGATTCCTAGGAGTGGAATCAGTAGGGAAAAAGGTAAATGCGTACGTAGCTTTGTATGATATTGCCAAATTTCCCTCTCAGAGTATTGTATAAGTGCATCTTCCCACCAGAAATCGATAAAGTGTGAGAATCCTCTTCTTTCTATAGTTTGGCCAATAGAACAACAGAAGGTATCGTTATCTCTCTCTAAATCTAGATATATAGGTAATTGATACAAATATGTATATATGTCAATAATATCCAAACTAATGGACCAAAACAGATTTTATAGTCTTATTAATAAAGCAGTGCATTTCAGTAGTTGAATTCAGACAAGTACTAGCAAGTGAAGAAGAAATGCAGTAAGAGGGAAGGCTACCTAATAGTGATCAAATCATTCCCACAACTATTTACTTTTTCCTAAACATTAGCCTTTATCAGCCTCTTCCCTTCTTTCACACATACCCTATTTCATCTTTTTACAATATTTTAAGATGTCATAATTTTGTACATTAAAACTGATCAATTTTAAGGTGAAATTTGATGAGTCTTTATATATGTATATATTTGTGTAAGCATAATCAGAATCACCGCATAGAATATTCAAATCTCCTAAATAAATTTCCTCATGCCTCTTGGTAGTCAATTCAACATTTCTGTATCCAGTTCTTAGGGACTAGAAATCTTATTGCTGTCATTTTATTATTTTCTTTTGTAGAATTTGGTATAAATTAAATCATACTCATACATAAATCATTCTTTTGTATATCCCTTCTTTTATTAGGAAAAAAGCTTTTAGGATTCCTCTGTACTACTGCACTCTGGTTTTATTCCCTTTATGCTCAGTTGAAATCCATTGGATAAATATACCACAATGTGTTTATCTGTTTACCAGCTGACGAACATTTGTGACATTTCTAGCTTTTTGCTATTGTAAATATCTGCTATGAATATTCTCATATCACTTTTGAATGTATGCTTTTATCTATCTTTGGAAAATACTTAGGACTGAAATTACCATGTCACAGAATTAGTGAACGTTAAGTTTTGTAGGAAACTACTAAAAAGCTTTCCAAAGTGGCTATGGCATTTTGCATTTCTACCATCAAAGTCGGAGAGTTTCAGTTGCTACACATCTTCATCAACACTTGATATTATAATTTTTTTTTTTTTTTTTTTTTGAGATGGAGTCTCGCTCTGTCACCCAGGCTGGAGTGCAGTGGCGTGATCTTGGCTCACTGCGAACTCCGTCTCCCAGGTTCACGCCATTCTCCTGCCTCAGCCTCCCAAGTAGCTGGAAAAATGGGTAGACACAACTTTCCCCCCTATATTTTACACAAAAGGTAACATATATAGTTGTCCTTTGCACTTTGCTTTTGCAATCAGATATACATCCAGGAAGTAACTCCTTGTTAGTTTATGGAGAGCTTCCTTCTTTTTTATAAAGCTGCATAGTACTTCACTGGATTTACAGGCGCCCGCCACCACACCTGGCTAATTTTTTGTATTTTTAGTAAAGACAGGGTTTCACCGTGTTAGCCAGGATGGTCTCAATCTCCTGACCTCGTGATCCGCCTGCCTTGGCCTCCCAAAGTGTTGGGATTACAGGCGTGAGCCAAACCGCCTGACCTATAATTTTTTTTTTTTTCAAGTAGACATTCTAGTGGGTATGTACACGTAACTCACTGTGGTTTTAATTTGTATTTCTATAATGACTAATGATATTGAGTATCTTGTTATGCAATTATTTTCCAAATATTTTCAAATAGTTTAAAAGTATTTGTCCATTTATAAATTGATGTTTTCTATTTACTGAGCTGTAAGAATTCATCATACATATGAATACTAGTTCTTTATCAAGTGTGTGTTTCCTGAATAATTTTTCCCATTCTATGGCTTTCTTTTTCATTTTTTGAAGTAGTTTACAAACGTTTATTTATTTTATGAAGTACACATAAACTTTTTAAACTTTTGCCTAAAACATGGTCACTAAGACTTTCTCCTGTTGTTTTCTTCTAGAAGTTTTATAGATTTAGCTCTTAAATTTCAATCTATGATCTATTTAGAGTTTGTTTTTATAATTTAGTGTGAGCTAATCATTAAGGTTTCCTTCTCGCTTAAAAAAACATGTATATCCATTTGTTCTACCACAATTCATTTAAAAGCCTATCCTTTACCCCCATTGCTTTAGCATATTTCCTATAAGGGCTATATATACAGATACCTATATATGCATATATTGGTATATATATGTATATGTGTATATTGGTCTATCTATATATACATATATACATATGTATATATTGGTCTATTTTTGAATATACAGTTTACCCTTAAACAATGTGGGTTTGAACTTCAAGGGTCCACTTAAATGTGGACTTTTTTCAATAAACCTCTCCTGCAACTCTTTCCATCCCTCCCTCCCCTTCTCCTCCTCAGACTTCTTAACGTGAAGAATGAAAACCTTTATGTTGATCCACTTCTACTTAATGAATAGGAAATACATTTTCTTTTCATTATTATTTTCTCAAAAATATTTTCTTTTCTCTAGCTTACTTTATTATAAGATTACAGTACCTAATACATATAAAACATATGTTAATGAACTATGTTATCAGTAAGGCTTCCAGTCAACAGTAGTCTACTGGTAGTTAATTTTTGGGAGAGTCAGAAGTTGTTTGTAGATTTTGACTGCACGGAGATCAGCACTCCTAACCCTTACATTGCTCAAGGGTGAATTGTATGTTCTGTTATATTTATATAGATATATATATCTCATTATACTAACACCACATAGCTCTGATTACTATAGCTTTATAGCTTTGAAATCAAATACTGAAAGTCCTTCAGCTTTGTTCTTTTTCAGAAGAATTTTATTATAATAACCTTTTGTATTTCCATATAAATTTTGAATGAGCTTGTCAATGACTGCTGGGACTTTGTGATTGTGTTGGGGAAAAATGACACTCTAACAATGTTAAGTTTTTCTGTTCATGTCATGGTATATCTCTCCCCGTGATGGTTAATTTTATGTCAACTCGACTGGACCATGTGGTGCTTAGATACTTGGTCGAATATTATTTCAGGTGTGTCTGGGAAATGTTTCTGCATGAAATTAATATCTGAATTAATAGACTGAATAAAGCAGGTTGTCCTCTCTGCTGTGTCCTCCCTTATGCCATCAGTTAAAAACCTACATAGAACAAGAAGGCTGAGCAAGAGAGAACTTGTGTTTGATTGCCTTCAAGCTGAGACATCAGATTTTTCCTGCCTTTGGACTTATATGGAAATACGGAATTTTCCTGGATCTTGATCCTGCTGGCATTTGGATTGATACTACATCCTTAGCTCCCTCAATCTCAGGCTTTTGAATTCAGGCTAGAACTATACCCTCAGCTCCTGGGTCTCCAGACTGCCAACTGTAGATCTTTGGACTTGTCAGCTTCCATAATCATGTGAGCCGATTGAGCCAATGCTTTATAGTAATTGTTTTTCTTCATTTATATGTACACACACACACATACACACGTTCTTTTACATAAATATCCACTATTTATCTGAGAATTATTCACTATTACATTCCATTTTAGTTGGTTCTCTGATTTTTTTGATTCATGTTTTATGATTTTCAGGATACAGATTCTACACAAGTTTTGTTAGACTTATACCTAAGAAGTTTCTATTTTTGAAGTACTGTAGGTGGTATTTAAAAAATTTGAAAAATATTTTCCCATTACTCATTTCTCATATGTAAGATACAATTGTTTTTCAAGTACTGATCTTCTATTCTGTGACTTCGATAAATTAACATATTATTCCAAGCAGCTGATTTGGAGATTTCATAGGATTTTCTGCATGAACGATTATGTCATCTGAGAATAAAGGTAGGCTTAACTTCTTTTATTTTGAATGTAGTGCTTTTTATTTTTTTCCTGGCCTTATTGCACTTAGTATATCTTCAACAAAATATTGAATAGGAATGGTAAGAACAAGCATTCTTGCCTTGCTTTCAACCCTGGTAGGAGAGCACTTTACCTTTCGTTATTAAGTATGATGTTAGCTGCAGATGTTTTAATAAATGCTCTTTATTAGATTCAGAAAGTTTCTTCAGTTCTTAGTATGCAGAGATTTTTTTATTATCGATGGGTGTTGAATATTGCCAAATACTCCCTTTGAATTTATTGAGTGTATCATATGTTCATTGTTGTCATTTGTTACTGTGGTGAATTGTATTAATTAATTTTCAATTTTTAAACTAAGTTTGCAGTCATGGGATGTACTTCAACTGATTGTGATATATTATTTTTCTCTGATTCTTAATATGATTTACTAATATATCATTTAAAAATCTTTTTGCATATATGTTAGTGAATGTATTGATCTTTAATTTTATTATTATGCCTTTATTTGATTTGAGTATAAGTGTAATGCATGACAATTATAGTGTTTCTAAAATTATTTTTACCTTGCTTTAAGTTGATACTGACAAGTATCATGATTCTGCTGGATCAAAGTATTCTTTATTTTTCCTATCAGGTATCAGAACTCTCTTTTATCTAAAGCCATATTTTCTTCTGGCTGGGCATTGCTTTCTGTCTCAGCAGGCAGTAGACCAGCCAACTTACAGCCCAGGAGCCCTGTGATTGGCTGTCACCAGGGACTAAGCACTACTGCCTCAGGGTCCCCATTCCCAGCCCCAGCATCTGTCTTTCTGTGCATAGAGCCCATTTCCTAGTCAACATCTAGTTTCTTCCTGAGGTATTTAATAGATCAGAAGAAGATTGTTGATGAAAAATTTACTATATTTTCAGGCAGCCCAAATACCTTTAGCTCTTAAAAAGTAAAATTAAACTTCTTTCTTTCCTCCGTTTGCCTCCCCAAGTCTCCTCCCGTTCCTTCAATGTCTCACTTCATAGAGCAAAAACTTCAGAGATGGAAAAGGCTACAAAAGCAATCAGATTTTTGTTCTAACTTAGAACTCTGCAAGCTCATCATATTGACGACAGCAGGGAAAGAAGAGGTGGGTCGGTTGCCCTGCTGAAACATTAATATCGATTGAAAGGAGGAGAAATACCAGTAATGTACAGGCACAACTGCTCATTGCCAAGATCAAAATGACTTTTCCATGCAATTGATAATATCTCAGATGGTGCACCATTAAGAGATGGCAACCTAGTCCACATATAAATTCAGTATGTAATCCAAATTTCTCTCTATATATTGATAGTATATGTACCATGTATGAATCTAAACAAATACACAGTACACCTCTCCCCTCTCGGGGTTGACCTTAAGGATCTCAGGGGTCATTCACATGACGAACTCAATGTTTTTATTTTTTTCTGGATAACTCTTGAACATGTAAGTATATAGTAAACCTTAAAATATATATCAGAAAAGAGATAGCCTTTTAATAATATATTTTGCAAGCCACTAACCTATTTTATTCAATGGTCAAACTGCATGTCTCCAAGTTCACTCATATTTAAGGACTTTGCACCTGGTTTTCACATTTTCCCAAATATATTTCTCCAGATCTTCCCATGGCAGAGTCTCTTATGTCAATTAGGTCTCATCTCAAATGTTCCTTCTTTAGAGAGCTTTCCCTGACCACTCAACCAAACATCCCTAACACACAGCCCCTCTCTGTCAACTGTATTAAACGTAATTAAAATATCTCAAATTCTCTTGCTAAATGAGATGTTAATATCGTTATTTAACACAATGCCCCAAAATGCATACATACACAATCTAGACCATAAAACCCTAAGAAAAGCCATCTTCTCTGTATTGCCTAAGGCTCAATTATGAGAAGCTAAAACAGTGCCTGGCACATAGTAGACTCCTAAAAACAATCACTGAATACCTGTATGAATGGGTCGTCTAATAATCAGATCATTAGTTATATAGCAAAATGTACTTTCTGTTGATTAGAGTAAACCAAGACCCCAGTGGGAAATAAAAACAGAAAGAACTAACTAGCACCTGCTCCCATGTGGGAGCCTCTGAATTTCCGTGACTTCATGGCACATTGCTGGACTTGTGTTTCTACCACCCAAATGGGCCCTTTCTCGTATTTGTGGGGCTGTCCGCTATCCACTTAGAAGCATTCTAAGTGCCCAAAGGAGGTAATTAAGACCAAGAAATCCACAGAAGTGCATATTTATTGTAAGTGCTACCATATGTTGAGTTTTCTCTTTCTGACACAATGCTGGATGCAGTTCATCCTCACTCATCCAATTTCCCATTTTATTCCTGAGGAAACTGTCACTTGCCTAAGTTGACACAGTTAGTAAAACATGGAGCCAGCATTAAATCCACAATGGAATAACTGCTATAACTCCTGATATTAAACACTGTTCTCTACCATACATAGTTGTGTTGGGGTAAAAGAACACCCATTAGAGGTAGTGCAGCCTGAGTGCACATCACATTTTCAAGGAATGCTATCCTCAGTTTCCAATTTGGAATCTATTTGGTGTTTATTTTTACTTTCTCTTCTATTATTTTTCATTCTTCTTGGCATGCCATTTATTGCACACAAGCTATGACCTTAACTTTAATAAAGGATAGGCCATTTCTCATAACAGTTTTATTAGTTACATATTTGATAATCTATTTTTTTCATTTTTGAGATCACTTCAGAATATAGAGATGCACAGACAGTTCCTAGAGTTCCTGTATACATTGTCCAGCTTCTCCTGATGTTATTTTCTTACATAACCAGAGTACAGTTATCTAAACTAAGAAACTGACACTAGTGTAATACTATTAACTAAGCCATAGACTAGAATTCTATAAAGCGATAAAACTGGAATTCACTAGTTTTTCACCAAAATGATTTTTCTCTGTTTCAAAATATAATCAGTCTAATCAAAGACTCCACCTTGCTTTTGGCTGGCATATTCCCTTAGTTTCCAACCTATGACAATTTCTCAGTCTTTCCTTGTTTTTCATGATTTTGAGATTATTAAAGTCAGATAATTTGTAGTATGTCCCTCAAATTGGGTTGGTCTGAGGTTTTCTCCTGATTGGATTGACGATACTCATCTTAGGGCAGAATACCGCAGAGGTGATGTGCTTCTTTTAGTGCATTATATCAGGCACATATTGACATTATGTATATATATTTTATTGCTGGAGCTGTCACCCTGATTACTCGGCTAGGTAGTCTTCACTGTAAAATTAGTGTCTTTCTCTTTGTTATTAGTAAATATATATTGCAGAGGGCAATACTTTGAGATCATGCAAATATCTTGTTTCTTCTTAAACTTTAATCAACTGAATTTTGTAATTATTGGTAGATGTTGCCTAAAGCAATTATCACTGTCTTTTTCTAATGATAATTTGTCTATTTCCTTCATTTGTTCCACATGTATTAATTAAATTTCTCTGCAAGAATAAGTTATTTCGTATCTCCTATTCACTGATTCATTTACTTATATAGTAAGGGTTTCATGATATTTATTTTAATCTTCTGGTTTTTATCCAACACCATCATTATTTATTTTTTTGTTCAAATGATTCTGGCTTTGGCCATTGAGATCTCTTTCAGGTATTTTTCCTGATTTTTCAAGTAGGTAAACTATTTAAAAGCTCATTTCCTACAAAGAAAAATTAGAAAGCAGCTTGGAGTTAAGGATCTAGGAAAACTTGTGTGAACCTATTGCTGCTGATTGGACATACTGCTGTGAAAACATAAATGGCTCTCTTTGGGCCTCAGTTTCTTCATTTGTAAAATGCAGAAGTTGGACTAGATAATAGTTTATTTTCAAATTCTAGTGTTAAATAACTGTAAAGTATAACTTTGTAACATTAATCCTAGAGTCTAGATGACTTTCTAACCTGGGAGATGTTGGTGGCAATTAATAATTTCTTTTTAGGGAGTGTGAAATGGAAGGAGGAAAGGGGACTGAAGTCATATATTATTTGCAAACACAGCCACATTTTGCTTCATCCCTTTATTTTTGTTTGTTCCCAATTTTTAGTTTGGATTTCAGATTATGTTAAGAGAATCTTATTTTTTAAAAAAGTTAACATTTCTCTAGATGCTTTTAAAATGTAATTGGTTCTCAACACAGTAAAAGTTATCACAGCTACAAAGTGAGTTTGTTTAGTAGTTTTCCAATTTTTTGATGCCAAGGCCTAACTCTATCCCTTCTTATCCACCCCCACATTTTCACATGGTGCACTCTTTCACTGCATTATGTTTCAGCTTCCATGTGCCCTGTACAGGGGACCTTCCCCCACCTCTCTGTGAAAACTGGCATTCCTCTTCAAGTACTGTCACTTTCTCCCCCAATACAACTTCCTCTTCCTTTATAGTTCTTATCACTAGCTGAAGACATAGTGTTTGCTTGTTAGTTATTTATGCAGTGATTGATTCTTTGCCCGACTATTCTATCTGCCTCATTTTTTCTCATTTAACAATTTCGTACAGATAGCAGTGTGATTCCCTACCATCCAAGAGTGGTGAAAAGTATGGTATAGGGATTAAGGATCGTGTTCTTTTTCAGCTTTCAATACCCTTCTCAGTGCCCTTTTCTCTGTATCTCTTCCACCCTCTCTCTAATTGATAAGGGGAAAGGTGTTGGTAATAATAATAAAGTTCCCTTGTCTGTATGTTAATAAAGACACTGTGAGTGAGGATTAATGATCTTAATAAGTACTGTTAATGATCTTAAAAAGTATCATTACCTTATTTTTATTCAGTAACAGAATAACTGAATCAAAAAAATAAATAAGTGATTTAACCAAGCCCACTCAGAAAGTAAGAGTACTTTCAGTGGAAAGTCCTGCAATGTCTGTAATAGTAATATCATTTACATGTGTAAAGGCTTTGTAACAGTCCTACTAGCAATATTAGTAATGACAATAAAATTTAAAATTTTATAGTTACCTATGATCTAGGTTACTGTTCTTTAAATTTTATTGTAGTAAGACATTTAATACTCACTGAAACCCTTAAAATAGATTTAGCAATTGTCTATTATGCAAAGAGATATTTATACATATTATCGAAACTAGTTATCACGTAATCTCTGCAAGTAAGCAGAGCTGTATTTTTTAAAAATTATCTCTATCAGTGAAGAAGAATCATAGTGATGATATAAGGAAGTCAAACTCAGAGAAGTGAGTGAAAGAGGATGGATTACAGCTTTAACTGCTGAGTTCTAAAAGTTTAAAAGATAGTTCTAAAAGCCTTCTCTGAGGAGTACCAAGAGAGTGTTCCCTCTCTGCAACCTAACCATAAGATCGAGAAAAAATACCAGAGTCATCAAAGGAAAAACCTCTTTGGGAAAGAGAGGAGGAATGACATTCATGCTACTGGCCACACCCAGGGTTGATACCCAGCAAGGTTTCCAATCCCAGGTCAGAACCATGCAAATCCCCCTTAAGGTGCTCAGGCTTAGGGAAAGTAGAAACAGATCACATCCAAGGTCATTTACCAAAGAAGCCTCCAATTATTTTTCAATTTTTTGATTTTTAAATTTTGTGGGTACATTGTAGCTATATATGTTTATGGGATACATGAAATGTCTTGATACATGCATCCAGTGTATAGTCACCATGTCATGAAGAATGGTGTATCTACCCCCTCAGGCATTTATCCTTTGTGTTACAAACAATTATGCTCTTTTACTTATTTTTAAATGTACAGTTAAGTCATTATTGACCATAGTCACCCTGTTGTGCTATCAAATACCAGTGTTACTGAGCACTGTGAGCATCCTTGGCTTTTGTCTTCTTGAAATAAAGATTTCATTCAAGAGATGCACAGCAAGGGTTAAGTAGCAGAGTTGATTGAAGGAAGATACAGTACATTCCAAGAGAGGAGCAGCCAACTTGGCTGGAAAACAGCTCCTGGTTGGTGTGGCTAGAAAAATAGCAGTAGTAGTGTTTATTTAAAGAGACAGTACGCTTGGAAAATGAGTCAGAGTGGGCTGGTGGAAAAGAATGAGCCAGCAGCAGCCAGCCCTGGGAGATCTTCTTTATTAGAATCTTACATGATTATTCATGAAGGGGCATGACAGTGTTGTGTGCAATCATGTTTTAGGTGGTACCCTTGGATGTGCAGGCTCTGTGGTTGTACATGCTAGTACACATATGACATGTATCATTAGTATTTAAAATCTTCACCCTGGGGTGTGTGTTTTACTATTATAATAAGCAAAAGGCTACTCTGGGGTGAATTATTGGAGGAGTGTGCATGCTTGGCAGCAGGGAAAGTCCCTACCATGCTTATCTCTGGATAGGGCCTGATAGGTCTCCTTTTGGGCCAGAGGAGCCCAACTATAAGGCTAGAAGTAGTCAATGAAGCCAATGTATTTTTTGCTGACCATCAATGGGCAGCACTGACTATCAGTGGGCAGTGTCTCCAAGTCTTCTTTTCACAGGCTCACTTGCTTGCTCATTTCTGGCTATTCACCTACTCTAACAGTAGGTCTTATTCATTCTACCTATTTTTTGTACGTATTAAGCATCCCCACCTCCCTCTCAGCCCCCCAGTACCCTTCCCTGCCTCTGGTAGCCATCCTTCTATGCTCTATGTCCATTAGTTCTCTTTTTTTGAGTTTTAGATCCCCAAGATAAGTGAGAACACATGATATTTGCCTTTCTGTGCCTGACTTATTTAAAATAACATAATGATCTCCAGTTTCATCCATGTCATTGCAAATGAAAGGATCTCATTCTTCTTTTATGGCTGAATTGTATTCCACTGCGTATATGTACCACATTTTTTTTTTAAATCCATTTTTCGGTTGAAGGACACTAAGATTGCTTCCAATTCTTGACTATAGTGAATAGTGCTTCAACAAACATGGGAGTGCAGCATATTCATTTCCTTTCTTTTGGGTATATGCCCAGCAGTGGGATTGCTGGATCATATGATAGCTATATTTTTAGTGTTTAGAGGGGACTTCAAACTGTTTTCATAATGGTTGTACTAATTTACATTTCCACCAACAGTGTAAAGGATTGCCTTTTCTCCACATCACCAACATTTGTTATTCCTGTCTTTTAAATATAAGTCATTTTAATTGGGGTGAGATAATATCTCATTGTAATTTTGATTTGCATTTATTCGATGATCAGTGATTCTCAGCATGTTTTCATATGCCAGTTTGACCTTTGTATGTCTTTTATTGAGAAATGTCTATTCAAATCCTTTGCTCATTTTTTTGATCCAATTGTTAGTTTTCTTTTTCCTGTAGTTGTTTGAGCTGTTTCCATGTCTGATTATCAATCCTTTGTCAAATGGTTAGTTTATGAATATTTTCTCCCATTCTGTGGGCCATCTCTTCACTTTGTTGATTGTTTCCTTTGTTGTGCAGAACCTGATGTGATCCCATTTGTCTATTTTTGCTTTGGTGGACTGTGTTTGTGGTGTATTGCTAGAGAAATTTTTGCCCAGAACAATGTCCAGTAGGTTTTCTCCAATGTTTTCTTGTGGTGATTTCAGAGTTTAAGGATTTAGATTTAAGTCTTTAATGCATTTTTATTTGATTTTTGTATATGGTAAGAGACAGGGGGCCAGTTTTATTTTTCTGCATAAGGATATTGGGTTTTCCCAGCACCATTTATTGAAGAGACTGTCTTTTTCCAGTGTATGTTCTTGGAGCCTTTGTTGAATATGAGTTCACTGTAGGTGCATGGATTTATTTCCAGGTTTTCTATTCTGTTCCATTTGTCTGTGAGTCTGTTTTTATGCCTGTTAGGAGAGATCCAGAACATTATTTGATGTGTAGTTGACAGTCTTCAGCCATGTGCTGACCCAGCTGCCCCACCTCAAGGTACTCAGGATACTCATAGCATTTTCCTGTATTTGGAAAAGTGACTTTTATTAGACTCCAAAATCTTGCCAGTGGAAGATGAAGCATTTTATTGTTGCTCAGTTCCTATCCAGCTGCATCTCCATATGAAACCTGGTGTTTGCTGACTGCCAATGATTAAAAACAAACAAACAAACAAACAAAAAAACTATGAATGAAAGGAAAACAAAAAAGCACAACAAATAACAACAATTAACCACCAGAACAAAATCCTAAACTAGAGTTAGAACCCTCTGATTCTATCCTTTTCTCTTCAAAAAAATCATTGGTTTCCTATCTGATGTGCTTCATTTGGAAAAAAAATATAATCCTGTCTTTTCTGAATATTTAGATAAGGAAAGAAGGAGAAAGCATTCCCAAAAATATATGGTGTTTGATCTTGTTTCATGTGTGATATGGTTAGACATTGTGTCCCCATCCAAATCTTATCTTTAATTGTAATCCCCACACGTTAAGGGAGAGAAGTGGTTGGATTTTGTGGGCAGTTTCCCTCATGTTGTTCTCATGACAGTGAGTGAATTCTCACAGATCTCATGGTTTTATAAATGGTACTTTTTCCTGTACTCTTACAGAATACTTTTTCCTGTACTCTTACAGAATTCTTTCTCCTGTCACCCTGTGAAGAGGTGCCTTCCACCATGATTGTATGCTTTCTGAGGCCTCCCCAGGCATGTAGAACTATGAGTCAATTATACCTCTTTTCTTATAAATTATCCAGGCTCCAACAGTTCTTTATAGCAGCGGGAGAATGGAATAATACAGTAAATTGGTACCCAGGTAGTGAGGCATTGCTATAAAGATACCCAAAAATGTGTAAGTAACTTTGGAACTGAGTAATGGGCAGAGATTGGAACAGTTTGGAAGACTCAGAAGAACACAGAAATATGTGGGAAAGTTTGGAAGTTCCTAGAGACTTGTTGTATGGTTTTGATCAAAATGCTGATAGTGATATGGACAGTGAAGCCCAGGCTGAGGTGGTCTCAGATGGAGATGAGGAACTTATTGGGAATTGGAGCAAAGGTCACTCTTGCTATGCTTTAGCAAAGAGACTGGAGGCATTTTGCCACTGCCTTAGAGATCTGTGGAACTCTGAATTTGAGAGAGATGATCTGAAATTGGAACTTCAGTTTAAAAGGGAAGCAGAGCATAAAAGTCTGGAAAATTTGCAGCCTGACCATGTGATAGAAAAGAAAAACCCATTTTCTGGGAAGAAATTCAGGTCAGCTGCAAGAATTTGCATGAGTAACCAGAAGCCAAATGTTAATTACCAAGACAATGGGAAAAAATGTCTCCAAGGCATGTTAGAAGTCTTCACAGCAGCCCGTCCCATCACAGGTCCAGAGACCTTGGAGGGAAAAATGGTTTTGTGGGCAAGATCCAGGGCCTTGCTGCTTTGTGCAGTCTCCAGACTTGGTGCCCTGCATCCCAGCCATAGACAAAAGGGGACAACATGCAGCTCAGGCCTTTGCTTCAGAGGGTGCAAGCCCCAAACCTTGGCAGCTTCAATGTGATGTAGGGCCTGCAGGTACACAGAAGTCAATAATTGAGGTTTGGGAACCTCCACCTAGATTTCAGATGTATGGAAATGCCTGGATGTACCAGCCGAAACCTGCTGCAGGAGTGGAGCCCTCATGGAGAACCTCTGCTAGGCCAGTGCAGAAGGAAAATGTGGGGTTGTAGCCCCCATACAGAGTCCCCACTGGGGCACTGCCTAGTGGAGCTGTGAGAAGAGGGCCACCATCCTCCAGACCCCAGAATAATAGATTACCAACAGCCTGCACTGTGTTCCTGGAAAAGCTGGAGACATTCAATGCTACCCCATGAAAGCAGTCAGGAGTGGGGCTGTACCTTGCAAAGCCACAGGGGCAGAGCTGCCCAAGACCATGGGATCCCGTATCTTGCATCAATGTGATCTGGATGTGAGACATGGAGTCAAAGGAGATTATTTAGGAGCTTTAAGATTTAATGACTGCCCCATTGGATTTCGGACTTGCATGGGGCCTGTAGCCCCTTTGTTTCAGCCAATTTCTCCCATTTGGAATGGAGGCAATGCCTGTGCCCCCTTTGTATCTTAAAAGTAATTAACTTGCTTTTGATTTTACAGGCTCATAGGCAGAAGGGACATGTTTTGTCTCAGATGATACCTTGGACTTGGACTATTGGGTGAATTTTGAAATGAATTAAGACTTTGGAGGACTGTTGGGAAGGCATGATTGGTTTTGAAATGTGAAAGAAACGAGATTTGGGAGGGGCCAGGGGTGGAATAATATGGTTAGGCTTTGTGTCTCCACCTAAATTTCATCTTGAATTGTAATCCCCACATGTAAAGGGAGAGCAGCAATTGGATGGCAGAAGTGGTTTCCCCATGTTGTTCTCATGATAGTGAGTGAATTCTCACAAGATCTGATAGTTTTATAAATGGTAGTTTTTCCTGAACTCTCATACACTTCTCTCTCCTGCTGCTCTGTGAAGAGGTGCCTTCTGCCATGATTTTAAGTTTCCTGAGTCCTCCCTAGCCATGCAAAACTGTGGGTCAATTAAAGCTCTTTTCTTATAAATTACCCAGTCTCAGACAGTTCTTTATAGCAATGTGAGAACGGACTAATACAGGGAGTCAGACATATGATTGAGGTGAGAGAGGCTTTTCAGGAGTAGTAACACCAAATTGTTTTAAAGTTTGCTGCTTTAGAGGATCTGTATGTGATTCAGCATAGTTAAAACTAAGAATTTATGTAGAAAATAGTAGAATATGGGGCTAGAAAAGCAGACTAGTGTCATATTGAGAGGAGTCTCATATGCCTTTCTAAAGAAGTTCAGCTTTAGCCTGTGAGAGTCAGGAAGTCCCTGAAAGATTCTAAATAGGTATACACATATTCATCTTTGTATTTCAGCAAAATCACATTGATGTCATCATGAAGGATGGATTGGAAATGCAGCAAGGCTGGAAGCAGGGAAATTTATTGGAAAGCTTTTGTGGGAATTCAGGCAAAAAAATGAAGATGTTGGTAACTCCTACAGTGTACAAGGGGCAGATAAATTTGGACAAATGATATTTAAAATGCAAATATGCAATGTGAACCAATTAGATGTGAGAATCACAGGAGAGTTTGTGGTTGTGGACTTTGATGGCTATATCTGACTTAACATGACCACAGAGTTAGTAATGTGATTAAGTGAAGAGGGAGGGAGTTCAGTGTGGAAAAACTGAGAGACTATCCAGCCAGAACTCTAGCCTTGACTGTAGGTGTTAATAACACTAAATTGAGATGTCCTTCAGAAATCAGCCTTTTCATCCTAAGTGGCAACAGCATGTGACTAAATGTAATAAAAAGAAAGGGGAACATGTCTTATTAAGTGAGATAAGGAAATGCCATAGCAGAGAACATCAGGAGGAGGTGAAAGATTAGGACAGTGGGAAAGGAGAAGAGAAAACCACAACCAACACGTGAGGAAACTTCACTTCACATGAACCTGTCTAAGAACAATTAGATCAGGAAAGCTGTTGCCACAATTTTTGGTATGTGCTCTGTTCTCTTACAGGTGAATGAGTTATTGGTGTTCCTTAACTGGAATTGCTATTCTGAAGATTCCTGCATTTCAAATTAATGGATTTTGCAGTGGAGTAAAATAAGTTTGTAGTGGCTTTGTAATGACATGTAAATTAGGTTTTGACACTACTGGAACCCACTTTAGGCAATTCTTTATCTCATCTCAATTTGAACACACTGTCCCAGGATAGAGCTGTGAGGCAGAAACTTCTAGAATGAGCTATGAGTTGCTTACAAAGGCACCCATGCTAGCCAATGAGCATCATTAACTCTGGATATTATTTGTATCCCAATATGATGCAGTCTCATGGCAAATGATATGGTTTGGATCTGTGTCCCCATCCAAATCTCATGTCAAATTGTAATCCCCAATGTTGGAGGAGGGGTCTGGTGGGAGGTGACTGAGTCATGGGGGTAGAGTTCTCATGAATTATTTAGCACCATTCGCCCTTGGTACTGTATAGTGAGTTCTCACAAGATCTGGTTGTTTAAAAGTATGTGGCAACCCCCTACCCTTTTCTCCTGCTCCAGCCATGTGACATGGCTGCTTTCTCTTCACCTTCCACCATGATTGTAAGTTTCCTGAAATCTCCCCAGAATGAGTAGATGCCAGGAATTGTGAGCCAATTACAACTCTTTTCTTTCTAAATTGCCCAGTCTTAGATTTTTCTTTATAGCAATGTGAGAATGACCTAATGCAGTCAGCATTAAAGACCATTACGGAAATCCAGCTGCCTTGGCAGATGTCACAATTTAAGTCTCTCTAAAACCTTGAATCTTTTTTGGTCTATGTTATTTGGAGAGAAGCAAGCAAAAAAAAAAAAAAATGCCAGAACAAAACCTACTGTGGGGAAACAAATCATTCTTCATAGGAGTCTGCAGTTTTTATGGTTAAAGTGAAAATTAAAAGCAGATCACAATAAATTAAGATGATTGGAAGGAAAATAAATGGTAGCCAGAATCCTTGACACTCAGCCACAGTTATGAGCCTTCAGTAATCTTGTGACTTTTTGAAACAGCCTGACGGTATAGCAGAAATAGCAAGGAATTCAAACAACTACCAGAGTAGACAACACACAGCAGCTAACTCACCCATATTTGCCTTGTTATTTGGTTGTTAAAACTGAGTGTGTGGAAAAGGGATGCTGCTAATAAACTGTGCAATGACCAAAGGGGAAAAAGAAAGAAGAAAAAAAAGACATAAAATATACAAAGACAAGGCTGATTGCACAATTAAATTGAAATATGTATTTATTTATCACCCATCGTAACCCGGAACAAATGAAGTGTGAGACTCCTGTGACAGCTAGGTTGTAATTTCAGCTCTCAGTTCCCTTTACAAACAGTGAAAAAAACAGGCAGTTGTGAAATTCATAGTACTCTCATGGATGAAGGTTGTACATTTCATTACATCTATGCCCAAATGGCTATGGTGTGATGATAGGAAAAATATCAGTAATACATTAAAGGTATCTTAATGCAAACATGCCAATATGGAGACATCACTGAAGACATCTGGGAAAGCAGAGCAATAACCTGGCCTGGGTCATATTAAATTAAGAGCTACATGGGCTGAGTCTAAAGTAATGCTTTAATTTAAACAGCAACTAGGGTCAAAGTTGTCCACAACCAGTTTCCTAAGCAGGTAGTTCTGACCACAGATTAAAGCACAGCCCATAACATATGGAAAGAACAAGAGAACTTTGACTAGACCCTGCACTTGTGTACTCAGATGGTAACCAACAGCATGATTCTCAAGCACACACACCAGTGACACAGCTTTCACAAATTTGAGCCATCATCAGAGACTCATCCCATATCTGGAGCAGGAAAAAATAATAAGCTAGTCCAAAGTTTCTCTGGTCATTCACTTCTAGCTCTATTACATTGTGGTCAGATGAGATAATTGATATGATTTCTATTTTAAAAATTTTTTTGAGACGTGTTTTGTGGGTTAATATGTGGTTTATTCTTGAGAATGTTTCACTTGCTGAGGAGAAGAATGTGTATTCTGTAGCTGTTGAATGCAATGTTCTATAAATGTCTGTTAGGTCCATTTGGTCTATAGAGAAGATTAAACCTGATATTTGTTGATGATTTTCTGTCTAGATGATCTGTCCAATGCTGGAAATCATTAGTGATTATTATGTGCAACTATATGACAATAAATTGGAAAACCTAGAAGAAATGGATACATTCATATATACAAAACCTGTAAAGATTAAACCATTAAAATCCAGAACCTTAATAAACCAATAACAAGTAATGAGATAGAAGCAGTAATAAAATGTCTCTCATAAAAAAAAAAAAAAGGCCGAGGACCTGATGGCTTCCCTACTGAATTCTACCGAACATTTAAAGAAAAACTAATACCAATCATACTCAAACTATTCCAAAAAATTGAGGAGGAAGTACTTTCAAACTCACTTTACAAAGCCTGATACTAACGCTGATACTAAGATCAGACAAAGACACAAAACACAAAGGAAAACTACAGGCCAATACCTCTGATGAACATAGATGCAAAAATCCTCAACAAAAGACTAACAAAATTTAACAACACACCAAAAAAAATCATTCACCATGATCAACTGGGGCTCATCTCATGGATGCAAGGATGGTTCAGGGTATGCAAACAAATCAATGTGATACATCACATCAATAGAATGAAGTACAAAAACCATATGATCATTTCGATAGATGCCAAAAAAATTTGATAAAATTCAACATCATTTCATGATAAAAACTCTCCACAAACTGGGGAAGTAGAAACATACCTCAACATGATAAAAGCCATATATAACAAACCCAGTAGCTGACATCATACTGAATGGAGAGATCTGAAAGCCTTTCCTTTAAGATCTAGAATCAGACAAGGATGCTCACCTTTACCACTTTTATTCAACAAAGTACTGGAAACCCTAGCCAGAGAAATTAAATAAGAGAAGGAAATACAGGGCATCCAAATTGGAAAGGAAGTAGTCAAATTGTCCTTGTTTGCAGATGACATGATCTTATATTTAGAAAATTTAGGGACTCCACCAAAAAAAAAGGCTTTCAGATTTCCCCATTGAGTATGATGTCGCTGTTGGATTTGTTATATATGGCTTTTACCATGTTGAGGCTTCTACTCACCCAATTTGTTGAGAGTTTTTATTATAAAATGATGTTGAATTTTACCAAATGTTTTCTGGAATCTATTGAACCATAAATTCAGTAAAGTTGCAGCATACAAAATCAACATACAAAAATCAGTAGCATTTCTATATGCCAACAACAAGCAGTCTGAAAATAAACCAAGAGAAAGCCATCCCATTTATAATAGCTACTAATAAAATAACTAGAAATAAACTTAACCAAGGAAATGAATAACCTCTATGATGAAAACTATCAAACATTGATTAAAAGAATTAAAGGTGACAGAAAAACTGAAAATATATTTTATGTTTATGGAGGGAAGAATAAATATTGTTAAAATGTTCATATTGGCCGGGTGCGGTGGCTCACAGCTGTAATTCCAGCACTTTGGGAGGCTGAGGCAGGCGGATAACAAGGTCAGGAGATTGAGACCATATTGGCCAACATGGTAAAACCCAGTCTTTACTAAAATACAAGAAATTAGCCAGGCATGGTGACACATGCCTGTAATCCCAGCTGCTTGGGAGGCTGAGGCAGGGGAATCGCTTGAACCCGGGAGGCAGAGGTTGCAGTGAGCTGAGATCACACCACTGCAGTCCAGCCTGGGGACAGGGCAAGACTCTGTCTCAAAAAAAAAAAAATTCATATTACTCAAAACACTCTACAGATTTGTTCAATCTTTAACAAAATACCAATTCTTCACAGAAATAGAAAAAATAATTCTGTCAGGCATGATAGCTCACACCTGTAATCCCAGTATTTTCAGAGGCTGAGATAAGAAGATCATTGAGGCCAAGAGTTCAAGAACAGACTGGGCAAGATAGTGAGACCCCATCTCTACAAAAAATTTAAGTACTAGCTGGGTGTAGTGACACACACCTGTAGTCCTAGGTACTCAGAGGACTGAGGCAGGAGAATCACTTGAGCCCAGGAGGTTGAGGCTAAAGTGAGCTATGATTGTGTTATTTATTGTACTCTAGCCTAAGTAACAGAGAAAAACCCATTTTTTTAAAAAAGAAGGAAAAGAAAAAATGACCCTAAAATTTATATAAAAGCACAAATGACCCAGAATAGCCAAAGCAATTGTGAACAAAAAGAATAAAGGTGGAGGCAACACATTACCTCACTTCAAATTATACTATAAAGTTATAGTAAATGAAACAGCATGTTACTGGCTTAAATACAGACACATAGGCCAATGGAACAGAATAGAGAACTCAGAAATAAATCCTCATATTTACAGTCAACTCATTTTGACAAAGGTGCCAAGAACATACACTGGTGAAAGGATAGTCTCTCCAATATATGATGCTGGGAAAACCTGATATCCATATTTAGAAAAATGAAATCTCTCACCATAAACAAGAATCAAATCAAAATTTATTAAGACTGAAATCTAAGACTTCAAACTATGAAACTGTTCCAAGAAAACTTTGGGAGACACACTCCAGGACATTGGTTTGAGCAGAGACTTTTGAGTAAATCCTCAAAAACACAGGCAGCAAAAGCAAAAATGGAAAAATAGGATCACATAAAGCTAAATAGATTCTGCATAGCAAAGGAAAGAGTCAACAAAGTCAAGAGACAATCCACAGAATAAGAGAAAATGTTTCCAAACTATCCATCTGACAGAAAGACTTAATAATCAGAGTATTTAAAGAGCTCAAACAACTCAATAGAAAAATACCAATTTAAAAATAGACAATCTAAATAGACATTACTCAAAAGAAGAAATACGAATATCCAACAGACATGTAAAAAGATGCTCAACATTACTAATCATCATAAAAATGCAAATAAAAATTACAATAAGATATTAGCTCACCCTAGTTAAAATGGCTTTTATCCAAAACAGGCAATAACTGATATGGTTTGGCTGTGTCCCCACCCAAATCTCATCTTGAATTGTAGCTTCCATAATTCCCACATATTGTGGGAGGAACCCAGTGGGAGATAATTGAATCATGGGGGCAGTTTCCCCTAAACTGTTCTCGTGGTAGTGAATAAGTAAGTCTCATGAGATCTGATGGTTTTGTATGGGGAAACCCCTTTCAGTTGGTTCTCATTTTCTCTCTTACCTGCTGCCATGTAAGACGTGTCTTTCACCTTCCACCATGATTGTGAGGCCTCTCTAGCCATGTGGAACTGTGAGTACATTAAACCTCTTTTTCTTTGTAAATTACCCAGTCTCAGTCTTCATCAGCAGCATGAAAACTGACTAATATAATAACAAATGCTGGCAAGGATGTGGAGAATGGGGAACCCTTGTACATGGTTGGTAGGAATATAAATTAGTACAACCTCTATGGATAATAGTTTGAAGGTCCCTCAAAAAACTAAAAGTAAAACTATCATAAGATCCAGTCATCCCAGTGCTGGTTATATCTACAAAAGAGAGGAAATCAGTATTCCACAGAGATATCTGTACTCCCATGTTTATTGCAAAAGGATTCAAAATAGCTGAGATACGGAATACATCTAAAGTGTCCATCAATGAATGAATCGAGTTTTGATATGTAGTAAGTATACACAATAGAATACTACTCAGCCATAAAGAGAATAAAATCCTGTCATTTGCAACAACATGAGTGGAACTCAAGGTTATTACATTAAATGAAGAAAGCCAGGCACAGAAAGACAAATATTACATGTTCTCACTCATATGTAGGAGCTAAAAGAAAAACTGAACTTATGAAGATTAGAGTAGAATGATGGCTATCAAAGTCTGGGAAGGGTCTGGCAAGGCATTAGGGATGGAAAGATAAAGAGGGAATGGTTAATGGGTACAAAACTTGCCATGGAAAGAATAGGAAATAAGATCTAGTGTTTGTTTGCACAATAGGGTGACTATAGTTAACAATAATTTATTGTATGTTTCAAAATAGCTGAGTAGAATTGGAATTTCCTTAACACAAAGAAATAATAAATGTTTGAGGTGACGGATACCCCAATTACATTGAATTGATCATTACACGTTGTATACTTATATCAACATATCACATGTATGTTGTGGTAGTGATATGTGTATGTTGATACATGTTGATATGTTGATATGTTGATCAACATATCACATGTACCCATAAATATGTGCAACTCTGATGTATCTACAATTAAAAGTATTTTTTTATAAAAATTGAAAGAAAAAATGATGAGCAAATTCAATAATCATACTTTCATCAGTCAAGGCCAATCTTACAATTTTAGGGAGATTTTCTGCTTTAACTAATGACACTAGTGTCACTAGTAAAGTAAAATGTGTTTGTATTTCTAAACTTCTGTTATAGTTTCATACTTCTTTTTATTCATTATGAATCAACTTAGAGTTTTTTCCATATTTAATTCGGAATAGAATTTAAATGAGTTATGGTTCACAACAGAAGTAAAGGCAGTTTCATAACTCAACCTGTTAATATCCTTTTGATCCTTAATTTATCAAGTTATTAATTGTTCTTCTCTGCTATAGACACTATCCAAGGTATCATCTTAACATTTTTTACAATTCACGTTTAATAATGAAGAGAACAATCTCTCCTTAAGTCAAAGTTGTTGAAGGAAATTTAAATTTCCTATTCATAAAATGGAAAGGTAAAGTACATCAGTGGAGAGCAGCTTGTACTCCTTTTAAATTGTTATTAAGCAGATGCAGTTAGTATTTTTAGCATTCCAGGCAATTTACACATGTGAGCACAATTTATTACCTTTCTTTATGCATCTTTAGGAACAAAGTTTCCTACAGCCATCACTGTTTGACCTAATCAATGGATTCATATGTTTCTGCATTGTCCTCTGTCACTTTAGCTTTGTTTCTACAAATGAGTTTCTTTTCATAGGAAGGAGAAAAAAAAAAATCACTTCAGTTTAATCCTAGCAGAGGCACAGTGCTGAGGGTCGCGGAGGTCCTGATTAACAGAAAGCCTCATTCCTGAAGACCCTGTAGACTGGACCCCACCAGGCTTCCCATATTAGTATTGTTGGTGCACCTTTTGCGGGGAAGTGTCTCAGCTGCTCTCATTCCAATCAGGGCACGGTTGTTGAAGTGTAGTGCTAACTGAATTCTACCTTTCAAGCATGCAAGAGGAGAGTCAAAATCACCAGGCTGTGGGACTTTGCTGAGACTTCAGCCATCAGCTCCTCAGCCTTTCTCTCTCTCACTCTCCCCCTCTCACTCCACTCACCACTAACAGGACCCCCAATAATGTGCAGATAAATATCTATAGCAACATTCCTGGGGATGTTGTGTTCCTAGGAAGATGTGTTCAAGCCTGTACTTGGTCTCAAAAGTTCCATGCTGGACTACATAAAAAAAATTGTTTGTTATTGTCATGATACAAATGAAATTTTATAAACACAGAAAACAAATTTGAACATGCAAAATTGCCCTTCTGTGTATCCTTTTTCACTTCTCCCTTTATCCTGTCAGCATAGTGTCCACACAAGTCAGAGCCCTAGACTGTAACTCAGCTTCCCTGCTTTCGTTCTCCTTCATGAATGTTTAAGTATTTACATTTCTGCTTAGTATGCTAAGATGGATAGCACTGCCTCTTGACAGACACTAATATAGGCTCCCCAGTTGCTGAGATGTTTGCTCTCTCCTCTAATTTCTCTGTAATACCTAAAGTTCATTTTCACTGCCCATATCCTTCTAGTGTGCTCATTTTTCAAATAGCTATCTTTCAATATAATATTGTCAAGGTAACAGCATTTACCCAAACGAATGATTTGATTAGCGCACAGAAGGATGTCTTAATGGCCGCACGTGCTCAGTTAAATTTCCTCCAGCTTTACAGCTTGTCACCCTGGTCCCCCTGTCTATTCACTGACTGAGAAAATGCAGAGAAATGGGAAAGAATTTAGAAATATTTTTTTAACATTATCAGTTGGCATTACAAGATACCTCAGGGACTTCTTCAAGACTCTTATTTCTCTGACCACTACTTCAATTTACCACAGCAGGTCAGTTCAGATAGAAGGTGACCTACCTGGAACATGAACATAGGTCCTAGCCCAGATCACAGACAATTTTCCTAAAATCTAACTCTGTGAACATGAGCAGATATCAACAAAATCTATTAGCAATGAATCTCAAGCTCAATGTAAGCACCTCATTTTTTTAGACAACTTACGAAGTCCTGGACCTTGACAGAGATTCACTGAAACACTTAGTTGAAGGAGATATGAGTGGGAGACGCTCTTGGAGTCAAGATTTCAATCGGCACCAAGTCCTTTATACATGGACGACCACCAGAGGCTGGCTGTAACTGCAGCAGGTGTTTACTGAGTGCTTACAAGTTGTGCACACTGCGCTAAGTGCTACGTGGTTGCTATCTTAATCTCCCAACAACCAGTGGAAGAGGAAACTAAAGCTTAGGGAAACTGAGGATCTTGCCCAAGGTGACATCACAGGCAAATCAAGGAGCCTGGTTTCAAATGCAGTTAACATAACTTTCAGCCATTGTGCTAAGTGGAGCCTATGCTGTGGGTATAGGCATTTCCCCACAAAATATATCTGGGGGAAATGTGTAGACAGAGAAAGAAGAAGAGAGAAACTATTCAAAGATTCAAACAGGGCAAAGCACTCTCTTACTACTGCTTTCTCTGATTCTAGAAGGTACTAAGACCTGACTCTGTTGTCCCCTTAGAGCACTTCAAAAATGCTCCTTATATTGTAAACACATTGCTGTTTTGGGTGCCATCTTAGTGCTTAAAAAATATGAATTATCTATTCACGATGGCCCCTAAACACTGATCAGATAATTTAGTAGCCCTAAAAGCAATGAAAGAAACCATCATTGGTTCCAAACCTCCCAGAAACTGGGCTGTGGTGGTCTGGCTGAGATGGCATCTTGGTCTTTATTGTGACACATTTAGGAGTGGTTATCAGGAGAAATTTTAAATTGATCCTTATGCTCTGGTTTTATAAGTTAAAATCTCAATGAGATGCAGATATTCTCTGTTTCAAGGACCATTCCCTTCTCTTTCTCACCCCAACCCACAGCTCAGAAGCCACAGGTCATTTCAGGCTTCTTATTTTTTTTGGTTACCTTTCATAATAAGGAATCTATAAAGATGGAAAGTGTAAGAAATCCAGACTTTGACAACAACTTTTAAATTAAAGTAAAACAAAATCAATTAAAGATGCCTCTCAATTATAGGCTAATTTATTTTAGGTGTTTATAATTTTCCTAAACATTCTAATGTCTCAACGTTATTTTGTATCTTGCCAACATGAATGTGCATACTGGCATAAATATAAAAAAATGAGTGAATGTAACACAGGAATTCAATAACAAAGATAAAGAGAGAGAAAGCATGAAAGTATGAGGTCAGGCACAGACATGGATAGAGACAAATGTAGACAGATGAATATCACATGCTTGCTTGATCTTATTCCCTCTTGTCCTACTTTCCTACCTCCTAGGGGAGTTTTGTTTTTGCTGATTTGTTATTTCCCTGCACATACTTTATAATTAATCACTTTCCCAAGCATCCTCATCTTTGTGTCTGCTCCTTGACCCCTACTCCAAAATAATAATCCTTTTCCAGATATCTTTTACTCCCTATCTCATTCATTAATTTTCCTGACAGTGATTATTTAATATTCCAAATAAACTGCTTGCACTGAAGTTCTTGTCTAGGCACACTTATATGTAACCCAACTAACAAATATGTGACAAACAAACGGAGATAACTGTCCCCAAGCTGGTGTGCCATTTTCTGTAATTCATCAATATCCATGCTTATGTTCTCTGATGACAATTCCTTTGAATGATTTAGATGGTGGTTCCTGACTCACTGACTCCAGATCTCACAAGTATGATGGCAGAGCCCCGCATTTACTTGGTGGGAATTGGTAAAATCAAGAATATCCTTTTAACTTGATGTTTGGGCTACTTTATTTATGGAAGATTTGATTTCTTATTTAGATTTCATTCTAGTTTATATGACATCAATTCTTACTTGCAAACATCCACATGTAACTGAAATGATTGAAGTTTGATGAAAAACATATTGACTGGCTGGGGAAACTATCTGACAATTATATATTGCTATACGGAAATGAGACAAGTCCAATAGCCATATCTTGAGAACCCACTATGTGCCAATAGCTGAACCCTTCCTGTGGACACATCTAAGACTTGTTGGCACATACTAGGATTTTGATCATTACACGAGGGCTAACGTATCTTGAGGCAAGAACAGCTAGCTCTTTCTTCCCTTTGACAGAGTTGTGTATTTATGGCTGGGTGCACTGGCTCACCCATGTAATCCCACCACTAAGAGTTGTTATTCTTTTTATTATTACTATAATCTTATCAATCTGTTTCAAGCACTTATTTTAAAATGGTAAATTGTTTTAACTTATTAACAACAATTATAACAAACTCAGCAATTTTATTTTCTACCTCTCTTCATCCCATGTTCAGGTTCCCCAGAGATAGCCATTGTTTACTCAATAAGCTATTTTAACCACATAACTATTTAAAACGGAATTTCTCTTGATATCATTTGTCCTTCCAAGCTTCAAGACAAGAAATGTTGCTTTGGGAGACATTGCTTCATTCTCCTCAGCTTGACTAAATTTTAGACATGTTTCTTTTTGACTATAGACTCTGTCCTCTCTTTTTTAAATTGCTTTTAGAGCACTTACTTTATAAAACTTGCAATTGTAAATTCTTTGTCTTTGTTGAAATCTCTTTGAGGTTTTAAATCTTCTCCCAGACCCTATCCAGTTTTATAACCCAGAAATATCTTTCTCAGGGGGCTTGGTAGCCATTCTTCTGAAATGTGATGATTAAGGAAGGCAGGGTCCTATTTCTTTTTTTTTTTTTTTTTTTTTTTTTGAGACGGAGTCTCGCTCTGTACCCCAGGCTGGAGTGCAGTGGCGCAATCTCGGCTCACTGCAAGCTCCGCCTCCCGGGTTCACGCCATTCTCCTGCCTCAGCCTCTCCGAGTAGCTGGGACTACAGGCGCCCGCCACCACGCCCGGCTAATTTTTTGTATTTTTAGTGGAGACGGGGTTTCACCGTGGTCTCGATCTCCTGACCTCGTGATCCGCCCGCCTCGGCCTCCCAAAATGCTGGGATTACAAGCGTGAGCCACTGCGCCCGGGCATGGCAGGGTCCTATTTCTTACTCTCTGTAGGAAGGTAGGAGACTACCTTTGACAATCACCAATTAACAAACACATTGACCAACCTTCCCTCTAAAGTCCTCCAGCCCTTTTCTACTAGCTCATCCCAGTGCTTAAGAACCCTTCTACCTTTTGTTTTATCAAAGTTGTGCTTAGTCTCTATTCTCCACTGAAATAGTCATAATCACTCCACAACCTATGCATGTACTAACATGCACCACATGTACCATCACAATGTATCCCATAAATATATATGATTATTATTTGTTAAGTAAAACATAAATCTTAAAAAAGTAAAAATAAACCCTTCTTTGCCTGTTTACCTGTGTCTCGTGCATATTTCCCTTCGACTATATGCACCTTTATTTTGTAGTAATACCTTAAGCCAGTGAATGTAGCGGGAGAGAGGACATGTCAATGGTACACAGGACAGTGTCTGGAACAAACAAACGCACTGTGTCAGGTCACAGTTTCTTCCCCGGGGGAATTGATGGAACAGCTTTAGGCAAATATGACAAGCAGACCCTGTACAGCCCTCCCACCCCTCTTATAGTAGTTGGCTCCTCTCTAGCCTGCTCACAATCCCCATCTGGTCATGGTCCGTTTCTTTCTTTCTTAGTTCCATATTCTCCCTCCCTCTCAGACTTTTTTTCTTTATCTTAATCTGAATTTAGATTTTTCACATGAAGGGGAAAATCATCAATCATAACTAGGCCAAAAGACCATATGGGCTTCGGAGTCTCAGTTTTGCTTTGAATCCTGACTCTGCCATTTTAATAAGGATGACTTTAAAGAACTTATTGGATCTTTCTGAGCTTGAGTTACATATTTTCCAAGATGAGAATAATATTACCTAGCTTGCATGACCACTGTGAGAGAAACATAAGGTGTTTAAAGCAACCAAAGCATACTGAACAAAAAAATAACTGAAACACATGTGTGAAATAAATAAGTTACCTCCCCCTATAATGAAAACCAGTTGTTGAAAAGAAACAAGGAAGAAACATTGAAAGACAGCAACAACTTCAGTTATTATAGCACCAATCTCGGCCATTCGAATACTGTCTCTCCTTCCCAACAGTGACACTGATTTGCTGTGAAAATCTTCCTATTTTTTGATGTTGGTTTACTTGAGAAAATCCTATTCTGTTTAATAATGGACATTAGTAGTCATCAATGAGCTGTACTCTCAACAGGGTACAAGGAGAAGTTAATTTATGCCTGTGGCAGGTTCTGGGATTGTCCTACTAAAGAGATCCAAGATGCTTTCAGATGAAAAGCAACAAAGAACAGAAGTTAAGGTCCCAGATTTCTTCCAGAAAAGCAGACAACTCCTACCCTCAAGCTAGGCTTGCAAGAATTCTTCTTTGTCAGGATCTTAGAAGTTTAATATTTTATGAGGGAGCTATTGATATTGATGTTGAGGACATGGTAGGACTTTACTTCTCCCTCAAAGGATAATTAGCTGTATCCAACACAGTTTCACAGGTAGGGATAATTCACTGCACCACTACTGCACCACTGTGATATCTTCATGCTGGGCCATAAATGATTACTTCAGTGTGCATTTACTCATTTGGAAATTTAAATATCTACTGTAGACTCTGAGACTGCTCTAAAATCAAATTCCAGAAAAGAGCAGTAAAGAGAATAAAAAAGAATGAATTTTTGCTATGGTTCCTCTAGAAAGGGTTACTTTTAAGGGAGCATATAAGAATGTTTTCCAAAACAGACTGGCTGTCGGATAGTAGATAAATAATAACTTTCAGTCATATACTAGAGATTATTTTTTTTTTTCTCTCTCTCTCTCTCTCTTCATCTTCAGGCTCCTGTATTTTCTCTGCACAATGTTGTGTGCCTCACAGAGTGTGACACAGAGTCACCTGCTCTCAGAGCCCAGAGGCTCTGAAGGTAAACTATGTGCACCCAGTGCCTGGGCTCAGGCAAATAACAGCCTAGAGACAGTCCTGCAGCTATCCCGTTTCCAGGGTGCCCAGATGACATTGGTACTTGACAAAAAGTTCTAGAAAAAAACCTTTTACTATCTCCAAGTATCCTGAAGTAGAACTAAGATTTTTCAGTAGTTGAGAAGTTGAAGGAAACTTGGCCTAATTCTACTTTCCATGAATGCCAGTATATAGAAATTAATTAACTAATCGTCTAGACAGGCTTACAAAATTGTGGTATACTTTACATGTTCACAGTTTACAAATAATACTTTTGCACATACACATACATCAAAAATCGAAATACAATTGTCCTATTCAAAAGATAATTTCAGAACCAATACAAAATATTACCTTACCATTCAGCATCGACAGTGTGCTTTAGTAATGACACTTAAGCTTAAAATTGAATAATGAACATTTTTAAATCAGATTCAATTAAGCTATCACTGCAATTAAATGTATATTTTTGTTTCGATTTATAATAATCCTAAAATAATTTGAGATTCTTTAGATGCCACTCTGCCCCATAAGAAGCTTTGGAAATATTATCTGACTCCTTAAAATAACTGTTACCATTTTAAAGAACAATTATTTGATTTAGCTCTGGGCCCCCAACAATAAAACCTTAACTTTTTATGCATATGAATCATTAGCTTTCTCTTATCTGTCTTGGTACTGCTATCATCTGCCAATTATACATCACAAATACGTCATTGCTAAAAGAGACCTAACAATCACATAAAAAATAAACTTCATTTTCAGAAGGCATAATTCTCACTACTCTTCTAAGAGATTTATTCATATGAATCTTGACCCTCAATTTAGTGCAGGTCTGATGGGCAAAAATACGCAGTTCCGTGTCCATGGTGACTCAATTACAATATGTTAGGTATTTTAAATGCTTGATTGGGATGTGAAAAGAATGAATTATGTTCTACAGTAAATAGCATAAGCTCTAAAGCTAGAAAAACACAAATTCAAATCCCTAGAACAAATTACTTAATGTATCTAGGCCACTGCTGGATCCTTAGAATAGTGTAATAATAACATATTATTTTAGGTTTTCTTTAAGATTTATACACAAAGTGCTAGGAAAGTACCAAGTATGCAATCCTATTAATACATAATGGGATTACAGTCAAATTGTGATTTTTCAGAGGTTGCTTAGTAGCGGCAAAAATGCAACAATTGTTATTAATAGTTGCTGTATTTACAAAAACAGAAAATATTAGAAATTAATTAAACTATTTCTAGATTGGATGACAACTCTTCTTTGAAATATGGCGTTCGGTCTAAGATCAGCAGATACCTGTATTAGCTCGTGCAGCAAGTGTTACTTTGGGGAAAATATGCCTGTAAAATCAGCATAGTTAATGATGAGATTGTGATGTATAACATGTAGTGTTCCAGACACTGGATAAGGATGACAACTTGGTATAGTCATTTGGGGGAGATAATGACTGTTAGAATGAGGGAGAAGGAATTATTGACTAAAACAAGATGCCCTGAGTAGCAGACTGCTAGCTATTCAGGGAAAATCCTTAAAAAATAATTCTGGGTACAAAGCTAGACTGCGTTTCCCATATCTGCTTGCAGTAGGTGCGACCATGTGACTGAGTTCTAGCCAATAAACAAAAGCAGAAAGCCCCACTTTTAGATCTGATTAATAGACATACTCCCATGATTCTCTCCATGTTCTTTCTGCCATGCCCTGACCAAAGTACATGAAGATTATACTGCAAGGGATAGAGAGATTACATGATGAAAGCTTCTGAATTCCTGAATCACCACAAGGAGGAAAGTTATCAGCTGATCAGAAACACATGCCTTGGACTATTATGTAAGCAAAATACATAAATAATAACTCTTCCGCTGTGGTTGTTCCACTTTCCAACTTGAGATCTCTTTGTTGCTATTGTTGGCCTGCATTAAAAATACAATAAAAATGGCCAAGTGTTGTGCTTGGCCATTTAGACCACCCACTAGACTACAGACACCTGAGAGAAACTTGAGTGGTGCTTTGTTATAGCAGCCCTAAGAAACAACATATTTTATAACAAAAGATATTTAACACATCAGTTCTGGTGGCCAGCAGTTCAAAATCAAGATGTTGGCTAGGCCATACCCCTGTGGAAACTCTAGGAGAATCCTTACTTACTTCTTCCCAGCAAGCTTTGGCATCCCTTGGCTTGAGCCTTCCTATAAGTCCAATCTCTGTTCATTGTCAATGGTGTTCTTCCTGTGTTTCTGTCTTTACATGGTCATCTTCATATAAGAATACAATTCATATTGAATGAAGGGCTCACTTTGTTCCAGGATGACATTATCTTAACTCATTACATCTGCAATAACCCTTTTTCCAAATCAGGTCACATTCTAAGACACTAGGAGTTAGGACTTCAACTTAACATTTGTGTGTGTGTGTGTGTGTGTGTGTGTGTGTGTTACAATTTAGTCTATAATAGTTAGTATTAAGAATTACTAAAACATACTTTCGTATCATTATCTCATAAAGTGCCCCAAATGGCTCTTCTCTATACTTACTTAACTCTTTCCTAATGTTAAGACCCAATGCCAGGTCTCTCTCATTCAGAAGTTTCTCTAATGCTCTAAAACACAAAATTTGTTCCCTTCTAGGAAATCCTGTGTTGTTGAAAATCTAAACCTTTAGCCTTTGTTGCCACTGATGGCTAGTGATACCATGTCAAGATTAGCACAGAAAAGCACAACCACTGCAATCACTGGGATACACGGATCTCACACACACACACACACACACACTCACAGGCACACACACATATGGTTTAAAATTAGCTATTGATCTTAAATACTGGTGGGAGCTTATTAAACAGTCTTTTTGAGGTGGCCATTTATGGGCCAGGTATTAGAAACTAAAATCTAAAGGAGCAGGTAGACAAAAGTTGAATGGTGCAAACAATGGCAAAGTGGAATCTGCAAGGTTGTTCTGGTACCCGTGGTAAACTGGAACTGGGGTCAGTCTCTCATTGCCTCTAAGCTTCCACCTTCTATGACACAGGTGTACTGGAGGAGAAGGTGATGCATTGCTTCATGAAACTAAATATCTACTTGACTCAGAAACTGAAAAGTTGAAGGCAGGCATCCAATAGCAGTTGTTGGTCTGCAGCCGTATATCAACCAGGTGGGATAACAGGTGACCGGCACCATACTTGAGCTGCAAAAGTACCTGTGTACTACTCTCAGCCCTCTGAGTCTAAATACAAAAGGTGACTCCTGGTTCTCTCTGTCTTCTCAATCTAGTACAAGATTTCTCCTGTACTCTGCCACATGTACAACAAATATCCAGAAGAGAGAATTCTGGAAACCACAGTTCAAGACTATTTAAGTTGATGTAATACAAATCTACCATGCTAATGATCTTTTAACGATTTAAAGTACAGCTGTTTTCTTTCTTTGTTGATTTATTATTTAATTCAATGAATACACATTATGTACATTATTTCTTTAATAATCTGTAATATGTATGAATTCAGCAGGAATTAATAAGACATGGTCCCTTAAGTCATACAACTTCTAGTCCATCAAAGAAACAGATGTACAATCATAAAACTAACACAAAATTTAATTATGTTGTTAATAAATGCTTTTATAATGGTATATACAAAGTGGTACAGAAGCTTAGAGAAAACGGTGACCAACACTGTCCCGAGGTAATAAGGAAAGTTTCGCAAGGAAAATATTTTTGTGTGCCTGCATTGATACAAAAGAGTCGTCTTCAAGCTCTGAGATTCTTTCCTCAGCTTGGTGTATTCTGCTGTCAATATGTCTAATTGTATTATGAAATTCCTATAGTGAACTTTTCATTTCCGGAAGTTCAGTTTGGTTCTTTTTTAAAATGGCTGTGTCATCTTTCAACGTTTAGATCATTGTGTCCTCTTCACTGGATTCAGTTTCAACCTTCTTCTATATCTTGTTGAGCTGGCTTGTCATCCAGATTCCGAATTTTATGTCTCACGTTTCAGCCATTTCAACGTGGGAAGTACTATTGCTAAAGAGCTTGTAAGATCATTTGGAGATAAGAAGACACTCTGGCTTTTAGAGTTGCCAAAGTTCTTGTATAGGTTTTTTTCTTATCTGTGAGGACACATGTTCCTTTATCCTTTGATGTTACTGTCCTTTGGATAGGGCTTTTTGCTTTTATGTTCTTTTTTTGCCCTTGAGGTTTTGACTGTGGTACAAGATAAGTATAGTCAAATGGCTTTGCTTCTGGTTGCTTTCACAGACCCAAGGCTCATTTCGGCACTCCTGTGTTATATGCTCTAACACGGAGGTGCTGGGACAAGGCCCACAGCTTCGTTCCCTTGAGGTTGAAAACTGGCTATTGTGGGGGAGCACCAGTGTGCTCCCAGACCACTGGCAACAGCACTCTGCTGAGAGTTGTGGATGAAAGTGCTCTTTTAGGGTGGCAGTGAGGTCATAGGTGAAAATGCTCCAGTGGGTCATCAGCAAAATTGCTTCAGTGAGGCAGCGGGGGTCACCAGTGAAGGTTCTATAATGGTGGCCACTGGCAAAAGCACTCTGGGAGGGCAGCTGAGGCTGCACTGTGAGCCAGTGTGGCCAGACAGGGACTCAGAGAAGCTGGTGCACAGGGGGATGTGCAGATTAGACGCACTCTGGTCCTGCAAGAAAGACAGCCCTGCTCTATCCATGTCCACCAGTGAACAAAGGCCAGAACTACCTGGAGGAGTATGGAGAGCCTTGATGGGCACCTATAGCTGTGTTCCACTGCAGCTGTCCCAGTGCCAAACCACCTGGGCTCCACGCGGATTTGAGCTCTGTCTGTCTACTCTCTGGGCCATTTCCCTGCCAACCCAAATGTCTGTGGGGGTTATAGGGGCTCCTGCAGCTAGGATTCTGGAAGTCCATGGTGGGAAGGGACCACTCTGCATTCATTTCACTCAGCCCTTCTTTAGGAACCATTCCAGCCCAGAGATTTTGTTTCGTTTTGTTTTAGCTCTGAAAGTCTTTTGTGCTGGGAAACCCCTCAGTCCTGGGCAAACCTGAATGTTTAAGAACATTCTTCCTTCTCTGAGTGAAAAACCTAAAGTGTATTCTTTAAGGAAATTTTTACAGAAAATTTTTTACAGAAAATTTCTAAAGATCCTTGCTCCATGGGGAAAAGGGCACCTTTTTAAGATGCAAATAAAATCAGCTTTTTGTTTTGGAGACTTTCTTGATTACTTTCACTGAAATTGAAGCTGCCTTATTTGGTGTCTCCAGAATCCCAGACCTGGCCAAGGGAAGAGCGCCCTCTATGAGTAGAGCTATGCCTATGCAGGCCATAAAGCTAAAGTAGACCTGTCAAAGTATAGCTTTTTCTACTGTGAGCATTCTTTTTTTTTTTTTTGTATTATGACTTCATTTACTTTGTAATATAATTTTTAGATACCAATTGGCATTTTTCCTGGGAACATAATTTGGTGACTCAGCCTAGTGTGAATGTAAAAAAGTGTTAATGTGCTAGGAATCTTTTTTTTTTTCTGCAGAAGATTCAAGAAACACGACTCCTTAGCATACTTATTTAGCACTATCCATTGTCTTCACCCAAAGTTCTCCTATTTGTGGATTATTATGGAGGTCGTTATCCACAGATTTTCCCTGTGAATATCCAAAGATGCTTTATGCAAGCTACAAAATCACAGTAAAGGATAAGCTGTTTGGGAAATAGAGGGAGACTTTAAACCACAGTGGTGCTTACAACTCAGGCTGAGGGTTCCCGCATATGGTTGTGCATCTGGCTTTGAGGCTGGCAGGGTTGGAATCTAGTCTGTGGTCTCCTCATCAACACAGCCCCGATGGAGTTGTACCTAGCCAGAGGGGGCATCTTTCTCTAATTCAGACAAAGGTACTACATGGCACTATATAGACTAGACCAGGCCCTGGACCTTTTGTTAAGTTTGCTATATAATTACTAACTTGCAATGTATAATTTAGGATGATTTTTAGTTACAAAGAGGGTAGCACACAAATTAACAAAAACGTGAACGTTTTTACTCAGAAAGGGAATTTGCTGGAATAACAACAGAACCTGCCAACAGTTTTGTAACTGGACTTCAGAAATACTAGAGCCATCAAGATGCTATCCTCTTTTTATTGTGTTAGCCTTGTTCTTCTCTCTTACCTCAGAACAGCTTTCTCCTCATAGCCAAAACACAACTGCCAAGAGCCGCCTAGTTTTATGTCTCACAGATTTAGTCCCAGGGAGAGAGTGATCATGTTGTTTTTCCTATGGAAGACACTCATGCCTCAGCTTGGGTCAAGTGCCCAATCGAACGTAGCTGGAATGAAGTCCCATGAAAATGTTATACCTCTAGAAACAATATAGATGGAGTAGAGGCTGGAGGAACTGTCTCCTTGGACAAAGAGAAATACCTGTCCCAGAATGTGATCTGAATGTCAATCTGAACAATTAAGTGTCATCTCAACTATATAAAAAAGGTAAGGCCATGAATTAATCACAGATTTGAATTTCATTCCCTGCAAAGCAAAGCACAAAAAAATAAGTCAAAGATACATACCCACTCTAAGCCCTCAAAAGTTTCACCCCTCAATTCTAACTTGGATACTTCTCTTACATTTTATCCTGTTTAAATTCTGCTCGCTCCAAGGCTCAATTTCCTTTAATAAGACTTCCCCAGTGTCATATTCTTCATTGAATTTTCTCTTCTGTCCATTTCTGAGGTACCGATAGCTTGATTCACACAGTACCTCCCTTGACCATGCATTGAAGCAATTATTAATACATGACTATTAATTAGCAACAATCACCTACCTTCTATTTCCTGCATGGTGAACCAGTGCTAGGTGTACTCTCTGTAAACATGTTTAAGAATGGATTCTGGGAGACTATGACTTGGCATTGCTTTTGCAAAGAAGATTGGCTAGCCTCACAGTAAGTCTAACAGATGAGTGCCAGGGAAACTTTAGTTCTCTGGAGAAACAGAACCAGTAGAAGATGATAGATAGATAGATAGATAGATAGATAGATAGATAGATAGATAGACAGACAGACAGACAGACAGACAGACAGACAGATAGACAGTAATGAGAATTGGTTCACTCAATTATGGAGGCCAAGAAGTCCCATGATATGCCATCTACAAGCTGGAGAGCCAGGGAAGTTCGTGGTATAACTCGGTCTGAGTCCAGAGGTCTGAGATCCTGGGGAGCTACTGTAATAAGTCCCAGAGCATAAGCTGGAGAACCTGGAGTTCTGATGGCCAAGGGCAGGACAAAATGGACGTCTCAGCTCCAGAACAGAGGATGAACCCTCTTTTCCTCACCATTTTTGTTCTATGTGGGCCCTCAATGGACTAGATAATGCCCACCCTCCAGCCCCCCAACAATGGTGAAGTCAGATCTTCTTTACTCAGTCTACTGACTTAAATGCTAATCTTTTCTGAAAATACTCTTACAGACCTACCCAGAATCAGTTTCACCAACTATCTGGATATTCCTTAACCCAGTCAAGTTGATACCTAAAATTAATCATCACACTTACTATTTCCCTAGGCTCACTGAAATATATGCTATGGAATGATCTCAGGCTGGAAGCTGAGACACAAGTGTGGGTAACATTAGTGATACGTCTCTGCCCCTCCCCCACCATAAGTTGCTATAAATGAGTGGAGTGAGAAGACCATTATTCTGTCTCTTCAATTTTCTACTTATGGTAGCTTTTCAGGTAAAGAGGAAGTTCAGAAAACTTTTAGAAGGGGTACTTTTTGTAATTTCTAGAAGGCAGAGGTGTTTGTGTTTCAACATACATTTCCAGATGTGATGCAAGTCAGTGAATGTGATCAGAATACCAGCTCACTAATTTGAAGTAATTAAAATGGAAATTAATTTAAATTGGTGGAAAAACACATTTTGAGCCATATTTAAAAGGCACAATAACTAGAATTTGATAAACAAAATGTTACAGGAAAATGCTCCACAGAGAAAACTTTGTTTAGGGAACTCTTCATGAAGGCTTGCATTAGCATATTTATTGTTAGGGTGTCAACAATGTTCCCAGAGTAATGGAAAACAACATTTTCTCTGAAGTAAAATAATGTATTCTTTTATACTTGTTACATTATTTGCATTTAATTTAACCTCTAAATGGCTTATTCTTTTTGTAGTATTATACTTTGCAGTTCAAAAGCATCTTCTCATTTATACCTTGCATGATCTATCAGGTAAGTAAAGTAGAATTGCTAGACTTCCTCGAGCAAGAATGTGAGGCTTAAAGACAATTTATGAATTTCCTGAGACTGAAGACGAATGAGTCATGTGATGGGATCAGAAAGCAATAGACTCAACTTCATTCTGATACATCAGGTAACCACAGATCTGAATTACACCAATATTAAGACATTGAAGTCTAAATACATTGCATTTTTCTTTAGAGGCAAATGTTGATATACCCACAGGAAAACTGCAGGTTTAAAAATAATCCATCAGCCAGGTGCGGTGACTCATGCATGTAATCCCAGCACTTTGGGAGGCCGAGGTGGGCGGATCACAAAGTCAGGAGTTTGAGACCAGCCCGGCCAACATAGTGAAACCCCGTCTCTACTAAAAATACAAAAATTAGCCTGGCATGGTGGCGTGTGAGTGTTGTTCCAGCTACTCAGGAGGCTGAGGCAGAAGAATCACTTGAACCTGAGAGGCAGAGGTTGTGGTGAGCCGAGATCACACCACTGTACTCCAGCCTAGGCAACAGAGCGAGACTCCGTCTTAAAAAATAATAATAATTCATCAAATACAAAACTCTCATCACTCCTAGAATAATTCCTCAAGTTGTTAGGGACAATGTGTAGGAGGCATGATAGGCTCATAGGAAAAACAGTCCCTCCCTGCTGATTTTGGCTGAACTAAATTGTACTCTAAATTTTATCACATTCTTTTTTGTTGACCAATAACATTTGACTGATAACGGGGTCCCCACCTAAATCTCATCTCAAACTATAATGCCTACATGTTGATGCAGGGACCCCTTGGCAGGTGATTGCATCATGGGGGAAGTTTCCTACATGCTGTTCTCGTGATAGTGAGCAAGTTTTCACAAGATCTGATGGTTTTATAAGGGGCTCTTTCCTCTTGGTGCTCTCTGTCTCTCTTTTTCTCACTTATGTGGGTAAGACATGCCTGCTTCCCCTTCCTCCATGATTGTAAGTTTCTGAGGCCTCTCCAACCATGCAGAACTGTGAGTAAATTAAACCTGTTTTCTTTATAAATTACCCAGTTTTTGGCTGTTCTTTAAAGCAGTGAGTAAACAAACTAATACATTGATGTATTACAATTGGAAAATAATAATGTATCTGGGTCAAGTTAAATATATGTAATCAAATACATATGTGTGTGTCTTTGTGTGTATATATGTACATATAAATTTGTATATATATCACATATTATGTATAGTGTCATATATGTAAAATATAATATACTATTTGTATTATATATACACAGTCACTTATATTTAGTTAAATACATTAGTGATATATTTTTCCTTCTCCATCTAATAAAAGCAGATAATTGGACTTAATGATATTTTGAGGTTGCATTCAGTATCCTCTATCTTTTCTCTCTGTCTGTACTCCTCCCACAGAGATGTGTTTATAGCGGAAATTGCATTTACTGTTTGCATAAACCAATATCTTTAGCTGGTGGCTGTGCAGGTCCAATTAATTCCTCTAACAATACAAGTGAAATGAGGTTATTGGATTATGTTGGTAGGCAATTGAAGTTGATTGGATCAAATACTCCTTCTTGTAAACTTATTTAAAATTAAGAAAATGTATCTAAAAATACTACATAGAATGCTGAGACATCTTGGAGAAAATTGGAAGATTTATTCATTTATCTTATGTGAGGCAATGCAGCATATGACCCCTAATTTATGTTGAGATTTTTTTCAAATTTTTTCAAGATTTAATTGACAAATAAAGATTGTATATATTAAAGGTGTACAATATAATGATTTGATATACATATACATTGTGTAATAATTTCCACAATCAAATTAACACATCCATCACCACTCGTGTTGCACCTTAAATACTCAGAACTTATTTATCTTATATATGAAAGTTTGTACCTTTTGACCAACTTTCCCCCAATCCCCCTACTTCCTAGCCCTAGTGGCTGCTTTTCAACTCTCTGCTTCTGTAGGTTTGACTTTTTTAGAGTCCACATATAAGTGAGATCATACAGTATTTATCTTTTGGTCTCTGGCTTACTTCATTTAGCAAAATGTCTTCCAGTTTCATCCATGTTGTTGCAAATGGCAAGATTTTCTTACGTTTTATGGCTGAATAACATTTTGTGTGTGTGTGTGTGTGCGTATCACATATTCCTTATCAATTCATCCATCAATCATGGCTGAATAATATTCCCTGTGTGTGTGTGTAGGTATGTGTGTGTGTGTGTGTGTTTATATCTCACATTTTCTTTATCCATTCATCCATCTGTTATGGTTGAATAATATTCCGTGTGTGTGTGTGTGTGTGTGAGAGAGAGAGAATTGGTATGAATATATCTCACATCTTCTTTATCCATTCATCCAACACTTAAATTGTTTCAAAATCTGCATCTTATCTCTTGTGACTGATGTTTCAATGAACATGAGAGTGGAGATATCTTTTTGAGATACTAATTTATTTCCTTGGGGCACATACCCAGAAGTAGAATGGCTGAATCATATGATAATTTTATTTTTAATATTTAGGAACCTCTATATGCTTTTCATAATGACTATACCAATTTACACTTCTACCAACAGTGTACAAACATTCCCTTCTCTTCACAACCTCACCAATACTTGTTATATCTTGTCTTTTTGATAATAGCCATCCTAATAAGTGTGAGGTGATGATCGATTATTGTTTTGCTTTGTATTTCTCTCATGATTAGTGATTTTGAACACCTCTTCATATACTCATTGTGGATTTGTATGCTTTCCTTGGAAAAATGTCTATTCCGGTCCTTTGCCCATTTTAAATCTGATTTTTATTATTTTTTGCTATTGAGTTCTGTTCATCACTTGTGTATTTTTTGGATTTTAACTCCTTATCAGATATATGATTAGGCAAATATTCTTTCCCATTCCACAGGTTGACATTCTAATTTGTTGCTTGTTTCCTTTGCTGTACAGAAGCTTTTTCATTTGATAAAGTTCAAATTATTATTTTTTAAATTTTGGTGCCTGTACTTTTGGTGCCATATCCAAAAAAACTATTGTCAAAATTAGTGTCACAAAATAAAGGCCATATATGATAAGCTGACAGCATACTAAATGGGAAAAAGCTAAAAGCTTTTTCCTAAGTGTATTCCTAAGTATTTTATTTTTTTTGCAGCTATTGAAAAAGGGGTTGAGTTCTTGATTTGATTCTCAGCTTGGTCACTGTTGGTGTATAGAAAAGCTACTAATTCATGTACATTAATTTTGTATCCAGAAACTTTGCTGACTTCTTTTGTCAGTTCTAGGAGCTTTCTATACTAGTCTTTAGATCATATCAAATAGCAAACAGTATTTGGAAGCCATTGATTTCTTTCTCTTGTCTGATTGCTCTGGCTAGTACTTCCAGTACTATGTTGAAAAGGAGTGGTGAGACTGGGCATCCTTGTCTTGTTCCAGTTTTCAGAGGGAATGCTTTCAACTTTTCCCCATTCAGTATTATGTTGGTTGTAAGTTTGTCATAGATGGCATTTGTTATATTGAGGCATGTCCCTTGTATGATGATTTTGCTGAGAGTTTCAATCATAAAAGGATGCTGGATTTTGTTAAATGCTTTTTTGCCTCTATTGAGATGATCATATGATTTTTGTTGTTAATTCTCTCTATGCAGTGTATTACATTTATTTACTTGCATATATTAAACCATCTCTGCATGCCTGATATAAAACCCACTTGATCATGGTGGATTATATTTTTGATATGTAGTTGGATTTGGTTTGCTAGTATTTTGTTAAGGATTTTAGCATCTATGTTCATCAGGGACATTGGTGTGTAGTTTTCCTTTTTTGGTTATGCCCTTTCCTGGTTTTGGTATTAGAGTGATACTGGCTTCATAAAATGATTTAGGGAGGGTTCACTCTTTCTCTATCTTGGGGAATACTGTCAATATGTTTGGTACCAATTCTTCTTTGAATGTCTGGAGGAATTCTGCTGTGAATCTGTCTGGTTCTGGTCTTTTTTGTTGTTGTTGGTAATTTTGTAATTACCATTTCAATCTCACTCCTTGTTATTGGTCTGTTCAGGGCATCTAATTCTTCCTGATTTAAGCTAGAAGGGTTGTATAGTTGCAGGAATTGATCAATCTCTTCCAGAATTTCAAGTTTGGCCACATTAAGGTGTTCATAGCAGCCTTGAATGAACTTTTGTATTTCTGTGGTGTCAGGTGTAATATCTCCCATTTCATTTCTTATTGAGCTTATTTGGATTTTCTTTCTTCTTTTTTGGTTAATCTTGCCAATGGTCTATCAATTTTATTTGTCTTTTCAAAGAACCAGCATTTTGTTTCATTTATCTTTTGTATTTTTTTTTGTTTCAGTTCATTTAGTTCTGCTCTGATCTTGGTTATTTCCTTTCTTCTGCTGAGTTTGGGTTTGGCTTATCCTTTTTTCTCTAGTTCCTTAACGTGTGACCTTAGATTCACTGTTTGTGCTCTTTCAGATATTTGATGTAGGTGTTTAGGGCTATAAACTTTCCTCTTAGCATTGCCCTTGCTGTGTCCCATAGGTTTTGTTGCCGTTCAGTTCAAAGAATTTTTAAATTTCCATCCTAATTTCATTTTTGACCCAGTGATCATCCAGGAGCACATTATTTAATTTCCACATATTTGCATGGTGTTGAAGGTTCCTTTAGGAGTTGATCTCCAGTTTTATTCCACTTTGGTCTAAGAGAGTGTTTGATAAAATTTCAATTTTCTTAAATTGATTGAGGTTCATTTTGTGGCCTATCATGTGGTCTATCTTGGAGAAAGTTCTATGCACTGTTGAATAGAATGCGTATTCTGTGGTTGTTGGATGGAATGTTCTGTATATATCTGTTAATTCCATTTGTTCCAGGGTATAGCTTAAATTCATTGTTTTTTTATTGAATTTCTGTCTTGATGACTTGTCTAGTGCTGTCAGTGGAGTATTGAAGTCCCCTGCATTATTCTGTTGCTGTCTATCTCATTTCTTGGGTCTATTAGTAATTGTTTTATAAATTAGAGAGCTCCAGTGTTAGGTGCATATATGTTTAGGATTATGATATTTTTCCGTTGGACAAGGCCTTTTATCATTATATATGTCCTTCTTTGTCTTTTTAAGCTGCTGTTGCTTTAAAGTTTGTTTTGTCTGATATAAGAATAGCTACTCCTGCTCAATTTTGGTGTTCATTTTCATGAAATGTAGTTTTCCACCCTTTTACCTCAAGTTTGTGAGGGTCTTTTCGTGTTAGCTGAGTCTCTTGAAGGCAGTAGATAGCTGGTTGGTGAATTCTTATCCATTCTGCAGTTCTATATCTTTTAAGTGGAGCATTTAGGCCATTTACATTCAACGTCAGTATTGAAATGTGAGGTACCATTCCATTAATCGTGTAATTTGTTGCCTGTATTCTTGTTTTGTTTTTGTTTTTTTAAATTGTATTTTTGTTTCGTAGGTCCTGTGAGATTTATGTTTTAAAGAGGTTCTGTTTTGATGTGTTTCCAAGATTTGTTTCAAAATTTAGGTCTCTAACTTTTAGTGGTTCTTGTAGTGGTGGCTTGGTAGTGGCAAGTTCTCTCAGCATTTGCTTGTCTGAAAAAGACTATCTTTCTTTCATATGTGAAGCTTACTTTCACTGGATACAAAATCCTTAGCTGATAATTATTTTGTTTGAGGATGCTAAAGATAGGGCCCCTATCCCTTCTAGCCTGTAGGGTTTCTGCTGAGAAATCGACCATTAATCGATAGGTTTTCCTTTATAGGTTACCTGGTGCTTTTGTCTCACAGTTCTTCTTTCCTTCACCTTAACTTTAGATAACCTGATGACAATGTGCCTAGATGATTAACTTATTGTGATGAATTTCCCAGGTGTTCTTTGTGCTTCTTTTTTTTTTTTTTTTTGAGATGGAGTCTCGCTCTGTCGCCCAGGCTGGAGTGCAGTGGCGCAATCTTGGCTCACTGCAAGCTCCGCCTCCCGGGTTCATGCCATTCTCCTGCCTCAGCCTCTCCGAGTAGCTGGGACTACAGGCGCCTGCCACCAGGCCCGGCTAATTTTTTTGTATTTTTAGTAGAGACGGGGTTTCATCGTGGTCTCAATCTCCTGACCTCATGATCCGCCCGCCTCGACCTCCCAAAGTGCTGGGATTACAAGCATGAGCCACTGCACCCGGCCTTCTTTGTGCTTCCTGTATTTAGATGTCTAGGTCTCTAGCGAGGCTGGGAAGTTTTCCTCAATTATTCCCCCAAATATGTTTTCCAAACTTTTAGATTTCTCTTCTTCCTCAGGAACGCAGATTATTCTTAGGTTTGGTTAACATAATTCCAGATTTCTTGGAGGCTTTGTTCATAGTTTCTTATTTTTTTTTCTTTGTCTTTATTGGATTGGGTTAATTCGAAGACCTTGTCTTCAAGCTCTGCATTTCTTTCCTCTATTTGTTCAACTCTATTGCTGAGACTTTCCAGAGCTTTTTGCATTTCTATAAGTGTGTCCGTTGTTTCCTGAAGTTTTGATTGTTTTTTATTTATGCTATTTCCTTGAATATTTCTCCCTTCACTTCTTTTGTAATTTTTTGGATTTCCTTACATTGGGCTTCAGCTTTTTGTGGTGCCTCCTTGATTAGCTTAATAACTAACCTCCTGAATTCTTTTTCAGGTAAATCAGGGTTTCTTCTTGGTGTGGGTCCATTGCTGGTGAGCTAGTGTGATTTTGGGGTGGTGTCAAAGAACATTGTTTTGTCATATTACCAGAGTTGATTTTCTGCTTCCTTCTCATTTGTGTAGGTTCTGTCAGAGAGAAGGTCTAGGGCTGAAGGCTGTTGTTCAGATTCTTTTGTTCCATGAGGTGTTCCCTTGATGTAGTACTCTCTCCCTTTCCCTATGGATATGGCTTCCTGAGAGATGAGCTATAGTAATTGTTATTTCTGTCTTGGATCTAGCCACCCAGCAAGTCTACCAGGCTCCAGGCTGGTACTGGGGGTTGTCTTCACAGAGTTCTGTGATGTGAACCATCTGTGGGCCTCTCAGCCATGGATACCAGCAATTGCTCCGGTGGAGGTGGCAGGGGGTGAAATAGACTCTGTGAGGGTCCCTAGCTTAGGTTGATTAATGCACTGTTTTTGCGCTGGTTGGCCGCCTAGCAGGAAGTGGTGGTCTCAAGAGAGCATTAGCTGTGGTAGTATGAGGAGGAACAAATGGTGGACAGTGCCCCAGAATGCCCAAGCTTATATGCCCTTCATCTTCAGTTATCAGGGTGGGTAGAGAAGGACTATTGGATAGGGGCAGGGCTACGAGTGTCTGAGTTCAGACTCTTCCTGAGTGGATCTTGCTGCGGCTGCTGTTGGGGATGGGAGTGAGGTTCCCAGGTCAATGGAGTTATGTTCCTAGGAGGATTATGACTGTCTCTACTGTGTCATGCAGGCTGGCAGAGAAGTGGGGGAAAGCTGGCAGTCACAGGCCTCACCCAGCTCCCATGCAATCCAAAGGGACTCTCACTCCCACCATGCCCCCCAACCCAACAGCACCGAGTCTGTTTCCAGGCAGTGGCAAGCAGGGCTGAGAACTTGCCCTAGTCTACCTGCCTCCCAGCTGCAAAAGCAAATATGGCTTTTCTTCTTCCCCTGCCTGTGGAGTCTGCACACTAGATTCACGTCCTCGCCTGAGTTCTGCCAGGAGGCTTCTAAATCAGTTCAAATTGTTACAAAATTCAGCTGGAAATTTCCTTCTCCCTGTGGCCCTTACCCACTGCATTTGCCACCCTCCTGAAGGACCCCTGTGAGGACAGGCAAAAACGGCTTGCTCAGGGGTCCAACAAGCTCCCAGGGGTTTTCCTGCTGCTTCCTCTACCCCTGTATTTCACTTGGCTCTCTAAATTGACTCAGCTCCAGGTAAGGTCAAAATCTTCTCCCATAATCTAGGCCTTCAGTTTCCCCAGTTGGGGTGTGTATTTGGGGGCAGATGGTCTGCCTTTCCCGCTTCCACAGTTTGGGCACTCACAGTAATTCGGTTGTCTCCTGGGTCCTGCAGGAGCAATCTACTCCCTTCATGGGGTCTGGGGTCCTCTCAGGTTTCCTGATTTATTCCTGCAGTCATTTAGGAGTGAAAATTCATGATGCGAGCCTCTACACGCTGCTATGTCCATCCAAGTCGGAGCTGCAATGCAGTCCTGCCTCCTGTCTGCCATGATCCCCAAAGCTCACTTTAATTGTGCTGAAGATATAGAATTAATCCTCTCCCTCTGCTGATATAATATTTTGTAAATATAAATGGGTAAAATATTCACAGTGATTAGGTGGATCATCAAGATAAACATAGAGTAATCTTTAAGGAAATTGAAGCCTGTGTCAAAGACCAAGGAAGTCAGTGATTCTGACGACGACAACAAAACCAAATACCTCTGCTCTTTGTTTCCAATCTCTTGCTCATTTTTTTTTTTTTTTTTTTTTTGAGACAGAGTCTCGCTCTGTCACCCAGGCTGGAGTGCAGTGGCGCAATCTCGGCTCACTGCAAGCTCCGCCTCCCGGGTTCATGCCATTCTCCTGCCTCAGCCTCCCCGAGTAGCTGGGACTACAGGCGCCCGCCACCACGCCCGGCTATTTTTTTGTATTTTTAGTAGGGACGGGGTTTCACCATGGTCTCGATCTCCTGACCTTGTGATCCGCCCGCCTCGGCCTCCCAAAGTGCTGGGATTACAAGCGTGAGCCACCGCACCCAGCCCAATCTCTTGCTCTTACTAGTTTTAGCTACACCTCAGTCTTAATCCAATAATACAAATAGAAAATCCTCCAACAGGATTTTCTAGATTGTTTTTCTAGATTGTTATTATAATTCCTAGTTTTAAAAGAAGGAAATTGAGGTTCAGGGAGATTAAATAAGTTACCTAAGGTCAAACAGCTAGCATGTTAAAAAGATAGAATTTGAGCCACATTTTACCTAGAGATTGCAAAATGCATGTCTTTCCACTCCTGTGTCCTGAACTAAGAAGTCAGTCATCTATTCTATAAAACTGAGATAGACTTTATCTTTGTGCTTTGCCTATGCTTAACCCAACATCTGCTTTATTATTCAGTCCTAGACACAAGCTAATTTATAAAGAAAAAAAAGTCCAATCAATTTCTATGAGCCATTCTAAAAGAGACAGGCAAAAGAACAGGTGACAGTAGGGTTCCTTCAGCTTCTCCCCTGGTGGTAGGAATAGGCAGAATGGCACAAAGTGGTCACTGAGCAGCTGGGGATGCCAAACCCCTGAACACCTGGCTGGTGTGTGGTGGGAAGTAAGGAGGCTGGTAAGGGCAATGGGTGAGTATGGTCTGTACCCATTACTGACTGTAAATATGCTAACCAGCCCACCACACCAAAGGAAGGCCTGGCCTGTCCCATCCACAGATAAAATATTTGAGATATTCTCCAATACCATCGAACACCGGGAACCCATTATCTGAATAGCTTGGAAAATGCCTGGACCAGGGCCAGCTGTGAGAATAAAGTCAGATGAGTTTAGTTGATCACACTTTCAGGAAACTCTAACAAAGCTGGAGACCATTTTCCTGGAAGTTGTCTTACTTATGACATTTATTAGTCCATGAGTCCCATTAATTCTCCTTCTGGGAAAAACAAAGATGATTATAAAGCCAGTATCATGAATGTGATCCCTGTATGGAACGCTTAGCTTTGCTGTCTTGCTCAGACAGTCTTCAACTCCATCCAGGTTTCACATAAAGAGGACTCTGCCAGAAACTGTGGATGAATCACCGTTCATCTCCATTACTAGAACAAGCACATCTAACATTAGTTCTACTCGTTACGGGCTAGCAGAGTTAAAACAATTTTGTAAAAAATAAAACATTTTAGGTTTTGCTCTGGGACAAGTTTAGTTTTACTTTTAATTATAAATGTTCAATAAATAATCTTTTCTCAACCCTCTACTCACATAATATTCATAATTCTAAATGCCCCAAAACTTTTTTTCTAATCTACCTCACCTACAGGTGCAGGAAGGATGTTTAGATACAGACCATACAATGCAGAGGTATCCCTTCCTTATCTTCCTACACCTCTTGGAAAAGGTAGACCAACTTCAATGTTTCATGTCTAAGACGTTGAATAACCTGTAGACAGCTACACATCTATGAAGCAGCAGTTTTATGCGTTAGCCATCTATGTCCAGACTCTGTTCTAGGAAACTCTACAAAATGCTGCAGTATTGACTCCTCATTTCAACCTCTTGAACTGTATACCAATATTCTCTTTTTTTTAGGACGACTATATTTTACCCCCCCAAATCAGGAACTTTTGGGAACAAAAGCAAGCACTATGGTCATCTAAACAGGATTTGAAGCCTGATTTTGACACTTACAAGCAATGGTTTTTGAAAAGTCTCATCTTCTGTGATCCTCACCATAAAATGACTTTACTTTCTCAAAATAGTGAAGATGAAATGAGATAATTCATGTTAATTACTCAGTCCTGTGCCTTCCAAATAAGCACTTTGAAAATGCTTGTTAGTATTATTATTATTATTAAAAATCTTAAAATCTGTAGGCCAGAATTCAGAGGATAGCAGGTTACTTTGCAGGAGAAGAGCAGAGAGAAACAGCCTGGCCTTTTCTAAATATGAAGAATTGGAGGGTGTCTTTGAAAGTAGGTAAGTTTTACCTGTCTTTTTGTATTTTGTCTGTAGAAGTACCACAACCAAAATAAAATCACATAATTAATAGTGAATTGAAATATAGACACTGACACAAACACACAAACAGAACACTATTCATTATAAACAATGTATTTAAGATTTTTCTATATTGAAATAGAGAGTTGCAGCAAACTTGTTAACTGTTTTGCAGAATTAGACTGGAAGCATTTTATTTTTTTTAACCATCCTACTTTATGGATGTCCAAGGTTCGGGAGAAAGGTTGTGGGATAGAATGTGGTAAGCATGTCATTTAGAGGAACAATATGAGGCTGGAGAGAAAGGAAAAAAAGCAGAGCATTTAGGCCCATGTAGGTCAAAGAAAGAAATTGTTGTTTTATTTAAAGTGAAGTATATAGAAATGTAAAGCATTTAAGTGGTATGTTTATCAACACTGGAACTTGCTATTGCAGCATTGTTGTTTTGAACGTCCTTATACATGCAGCTTTATACATATTTTAAAAATAGTTCAGGGTAATAAAATTGATAGAAGCAGAAATATCAGTTCAAAAGATTTGCACATTTAACATATTGATATTTATTGGCAAAATTCCCTAAAAATATGCCTCACTCCCAGCACTAGTATATGAGAAAATCCACATCCCTACTTGGCTAATTCTTAATTATATTTGTAAAGATTTGCTAACCTGTTAAAGCCAAGTAATACAATGGAGTTACATTTTAAGTGATATTAAGTCAGTGAATAACATACAAATTGCATATAGGCAAAACTACCTTACAAAATCATAAAATATGATAGATGTTATTTGAGGGTAGTCAACTCTGGATGATAATTCTTACATACCCTGAAATGTAAAAAACACTGAACCAAAAAAAAAAACAAAACAGCAAACAAAAGGAAAGTCTATGCCAGTGTCTAAGAACTCAAAAATCAATGATTTTCAAGCTAATTGCTAAATACCTAGGATGAGAGAGTGATAGATAAGGAATTGTAAATAAAATGTTCAAATTTGCCCATAAGGTTCACACCATTCTGCTTTAAGACTACAGTATTGAAATAAGCAGTCAAAAGACTGCTTGTTATTGAGATAATTAATAAAACAATATACCAAAGTACCTAACATAGATCTGGCACTTTGAAATGCAAAAACTAAAAATCAAATTTTAAATATTTAAATTTTGTTCTATGAGACTGACATTTCTTTCCAGTGTCCTTGATTGTTTTCAACATTGGCAACTCCTCTTGTTATAACAATAACAAATTATTACCCATGAATTTTGGCATTGGTTTCAAGACTGTTAAGGTGACATTGGAGGGTGAATAGGTAGAAATGGGGTTTTACATGGTAAGTTATAAAGTCAGAATTAAGTAAAACATAAATAGGTTTCAATACCAATATAGACAATGACTTGTAATTTAATTGACAATTATCCAGATTCCTTATGAGGTTAATAATTTTTGACTTCTGCATTGCTCATTTCTATTTCTATTTTTATGACTTGATTACTTATATTCTCGAAACCAACTTCTGTTTAAGTTGTATTGATTTATAGTAGTTCATTGTGTTTGCTGTTTGATGTCTCCATCACTTACCTATTGTTTAAGCTTTGTTTATATAGTCTCCAAGATATAGAATGGTTTTTAGTTGATAGTCATATCATTAAATCCTTCCTTTATGCCTTTAATTGTATATATTTACTTAAGAATTATAATGTTACCATCAGAGTGAATAGGAAACCTACAGAATGGGAGAAAATTTTTGCATTCTATCTGTCTGACAAAGGGCTAATATCCAGAATCTACAAGAAACTCAAACAAATGTACAAGAAAATAACAAACAACCCCAACAAAAAGTGGGTGAAGAATATGAACAGACACTTCTCAAAAGAAGACATTTACGGGTCCAAAAAAATATGAAAAAAAGCTCATCATCACTGGTCATTAGAGAAATGCAAATCAAAACCACAGTGAGATAACATCTCATGACAGTTAGATTGGTGATCATTAAAAAGTCAGGAAACAACAGATGCTGGAGAGGATGTGGTGAAATACGAACCCTTTTACCCTGTTGGTGGGAGTATAAATTATTTCAACCATTGTGGAAGACAGTGTGGCAATTCCTCAAGGATCTAGAACCAGAAATACCATTTGACCCAGCAATCCCATTACTGGGTATAAAACCCAAAGGATTATAAGTCATTCTACTATAGAGACACATGCACACGTATGTTCATTGCAGCACTGTTCACAATAATGAAGACTTGGAACCAATCGAAATGCCCATCAATGATAGACTGGATAAGGAAAATGTGGCATATATACACCATGGAATACTATGCAGCTATAAATGAGGATGAGCTCATGTCCTTTGTAGGGACATGGATGAAGCTGGAAACCATCATTCTCAGCAAACAAACACAAGAACAGAAAACCAAACACCACATGTCCTCACTCATAAGTGGGAGTTGAACAATGAGAATACATGGACAAAGGGAGAGAACATCACACACCGAGGCCTGTTGTGGGGTAGGGTGTTATGGGAGGGATAGCATTAGGAGAAATACCTAATGTAGATGACAGGTTGATGGGTCCAGAAAACCACCATGGCACATGTATACCTAAGTAACAAACCTGCACATTCTGCACATGTATACCAGAACTTAAAGTATAATAAGTTTTTAAAAAATTAAATAAAATTAAATATTCAGTTAAAAAAAGAATTTCAATGCTCTCTACATCCCTCATCCTGTATCATCTTCATAGGTATCTTTGAGCTTCCAATTTTGTGAATAAGCAAATGAGGGTACTCTGAAGTTAACTGCGGTGTTTAAGGAAGAGTCTAAGTTAGAAGATCCAAGATTTAAGTGTTAGAAGATCAAAGTCTTCTAATTATAAATTCTCTGTTGACTCCTCTAGCCATGAAGTCATGAAGTAGTATTGGGAGCGAGGGGAAGTACCTCGCCAGCTAAATGGGGCAAGAAAAAACCTTACTGAAGACCTTTGCAAGAAGCAAAAGAAATTGAACTCAACTACCCTGGTACAAATATGTACCATTATTATTTGTAAATTACATTTTTTAAAAGGTGGGAAGTTTTTTAGGCAACTGAATGAGCTAGCAGAAAAGTCCTAGAGAGCTTTAAGGGGGAGCAGCTAATGTGATGAGGCCATCTGTGTTTGCTCACTGGTGGATGTCAAAGTTAGGCTCTCACCCTCTCGAAGAGACTTGGAGATAGTGATGCTATCTTTCTTTATAATTACATTTCAAAGGATGGCTCCCAGGTACTGAGAAAGACATTCCTGGCTTATAGAAGACTTATATGTCAAAAGGGCAAATAAATAATTTATAATTATAAGTTTTCTTATGTAAACACTCTAAGAAAAGGGAGGTCAGGGGCCTGTAGTCAGGAAGAAATCTGTCTAAACTTTTCTCAAAGTGAGGGAGAATATAAGGCAATTTTGGCCAGTAAAAGGGCTGAATATATTTGCATTTTTGAGTACTATTCTAGAAAATGACTTATTATTAAGTGTGGTTGTTTTAGGATTCTTTTCTATGTGTTTGTTTCAAGTGACAGAAATTCAATTCTAATTAGCTTATTATCTTAATAGTTCAGACCCAGAGTGGTACAGGTGCTCGAATGATGACACCAGAAGTGGCCTTTTATTACATGGCCTTTTCATCTATTTATCCAGCTAAAAATGTGTCTTTGTTTCTTGGCTTTAAGTTACCCAGCACCTGTTTGCATGTTAAATCCATGCTCTAGTGCTAGATGGGCTTTCTGCACATGGTGCCCCATGCAAGCAGGCTGGTAGTAAAAGCAAATTTGCCATGACCCATCTTAGGAGTGTACTCAGATGTTCATTTGCCCTAGACAGGGCAGATGTCTCATCCCTCCATTACCCATCCTCCCAGCTCTTCTCTCTGGAAGAAAAGTGATTCTTTTGCCACCTGGGCAAGGACTGCCTCCCCGACTCCCACCAAAAAATAGGGAAAAAACTGTTTACACATTACAAATCTTCCTTCTTACCCCTTGCAAATTTTGAGCCAGTATCCTAAGAATTGATTATGCTACAGGTTGAATTCACTCTGGTGATCTGGGTTAGAGAGTCTTTTATGTTTTGTTTTATTTTTTTGCTCATTTTTCCTAGTCACTAGGATTACAGTGAGTTTCCAAATGATTAACTGCAACTGAGAGAAAACCACAAATAAGCACTGCCCTGGGAGTAGGCCAGTGGGAAGAACACTGGCTGGTTGCTAACAGGTGCTCCTCCAGTGATCCATTCAGCACAGCCTTTCGGAGGTGGCCAATCGCCAGGTTTTATTTCAGTGATAAAAGAGAAGTGAATCTGGATCTATGATCAATAATTCATGCTGCCCATTGGGATTTAGCCTCCAATCTGAACCTTCTTTAAAGGGTAAACTATAAACCACACCAAACATTTAGAAATGAAATTTTAGGATAATACATTTATAATTGCCAAAGCTGGAAAAGGCCTTATATTGGCCTATATTATTTTATGAGGGAAGAACTTAAGGCCCAGTGTGGTTACATGTTTCGCCTAAGTTTACATGAATCTGAAGAAATAAGAAAGCAGACCTCCATTGCTAGCCTCTCTTTTAGCTTTCCTATTGCCTACTCACTCATTTCAAAACTCATTTGATTTTTCTCTAAATTCCAAAAGAAATTAAACCTTACAATGAAGTTTCTCCTTTCTTTACATAAATATACAGATGTTGTAAGTTTTCTTTAAAATCCACATATACCACTGATTTTCTATTATTTGTTCATCTCAAAAATCCAGAGAATGCACTAAGAAACTGAATCAAGAAACCTATGGATTTACACAATTAATGCCCAATGAATCCACTTTTGTTGGTGAGTATAACACCGTAAAGAGACAGAGGAGTCCGTCACACAAATGATAAAACAGACACCCTTAGTTTCTCAGAAACAGATGGATAGAGCTAAACAAAAATCTTTCAAGATTACCTAACATGTAAGTAATGGAGCTGGATTTAAACTTACGTTTCTCTGTTAGAGTTCATGATCTTTGATTCACATCACTTTAAAAGGCAAGAATTTATCCTTTGTGCAAAATCGCCTTCTGTGATTCTTACTTAAGGAGGAATTTGACAGAATGGTATCAACGAAGGTCTCCTAAATGGAGAAATGGAAAGAGGTGGTTTTTCCAAAACAGTATTACCAATTTCTGGAAAACATGCATTTTAAATAATATTTTGTACTTTTGGAAACAGACAGAGACGTCTAGTGACTTAGGATAATTAACAACAAGAATAGTAGTAGGACTAGCCTATAAGCCAGACATCTTACCTTCAGGGCCTGAATACTTTCCACCACATTCTGCTGTGAAGAGATGGAAAAAGAGAAGGTCTCATTTATTTTGACATTAATGATTTATTCGCTAAATAAGCCACATTGTCTTCCTCATACAAGATAGTAGATCATAAAGGCGGACAGTTGTTACACAGCCAAACTCTGACAGCCACTGGTGCAACTCAGGAATCACGGTTTCCTCCCACATGCTCTGTTTCTTTGACCCAGAGAAAATACAAAAGGGACAGTAGTGAAAGAAACCCCACACTGGGCAAAGATCATGCCCTAGAAGTTTTCTGGTGGGCCTCATAGTGGGAACTGGAGGCTTGGCTGCTTTGAGCTATTTTTTGGATGAATGGCCAAGGAAGAGAGGATTACTGTGCATTACTGTGTCCCTTTTGAGCACAGGTCTATGTACTTACTGCAAAGGTAACCTCTAAATGGTATCTGCACCTTGCAAATCCCAGGAATGAATAGTTTATTTTTGGGTAAATATGAGATTAAACATTTGTAAAGAGTTTTATGAAGTTCCGCCATACCTATCATCTCATTAAACCTGTGCAATCCCCATTGAGTTGCTATCCTAATGTTTCATATGAAGAATCTGTGTGGACTTGAAATTTGTCCTTATGTTTTCAATCTGTTTCTTACCAATCTGCTTCTCTCTTAATGACCTTTATTTACTCAAAAGTGGCAGAAATCTGAAGAAAGCATTCAGGGGCCCTAAGTCTTAATATTCCAGATGCTGATGCTGAGAATGGCTCTTGCTTTATAGATATACTTTCTTCCATGAGGAAGACATATCACAGTGGAAACATGTGCTCCTCTTCTTACTGCAGATAAGAGGAATCTGCATTTGGACTGATGCTTCGTGAATAAGTTTGTGTTCTTGACTGGTAACTTGTGATCTATTATTTCTCCATTTGGTGTGGCAGTTGCCCATCTGCAATGACCTCTTTGTAAAAGTCCTCAATTACCCTCCTTTATTCTTTTCAAAAAATTATTTCTACTTTATCCAATTCACTTCATGGGCTTTCATTTTTAAACAGGATGAATTTTCTGTTTTAGACAAGGTATTCTGTGTACAATAGAGAAAAATGATAGAAGCAGGAGACCATGACTCTACTAATGTGCCATTAAGTGTAGCAGCCTTTCCATGCAACTGTACAGCCTACACATGTGAAAACTGGTACCTCAGCCCACTCTGCTTCCTCTAGAGAACTTTGCTATGCTTTATTTCATTACTCTTTCTCATTTCTATGATTCTAATACTACTGGTTCACCATAATTCTTCCTAGATCTTTTTCTTATTGACAAACCAAAGTTGCTCCCAGCCCTCTGGCTTAGTGAATTCAGAGTTCCAAATTCACTCTGTAGACTACCTGGATTTTTGTGTGTGTTTATTCTTTATCCTTACCCCCTTCTTTTCATAATTTAAGATTCCCTTGAAAAGAAAGAATCTTTATAACACCTTACAATCCAGTATCCCCCAAATAGACAAGGAGAGGTTGGGCCATTTCTTTTCCCCACTCTGGAATCATCAAGTTGTATGATTTGTATAGATTATATTCCTTCTATGGATATTCTTCTAAAGAAATAGCAGACAAGATATGCTGTCACACAGGAAGAAAGATCAGAAATCCAAAATTGAAATGGGCATGAGAGAGAATAAAATCAAATTCCTTCTATTTTACAGACAAATAATTTTTGATGTTAAGATTTTAGATCATGGACTCCACTGAGAATCTGATAAATCTACAGACACATCAGAAGAAAATGTGTGTACACACTCAATTCTCAGGAATCTTAGAGATGTACTAAAGCCCAATTCCCCTTGCATAGGCCAAGTTTGCCCATGACTCAGTATAATTGGTGTTTAGATCATTAATTTTGGTAGTTTGTATGGAACACAGATTAGTTGTCTTATGTTTATCGTGCATTCTTCTCTAGTCTTTTCAACTGTATTTCATTAACATGTTTCCGTAAGATAGACACACAAAAAAAAAGCTGGAAAGAAATGTACTGTAACATAGGCCAAATTTAACAAATAAATATTTTTGACTTTCCATAGATTATTTTTGAGTTTTTATAAAAAGTTATATATTAGGTTAAATAAGATATTATGTTTAAAGTTTATATATAGAACTATATTTGTCAACCAGGAAAAAAAGTTTTGCTGAACAAAAATTCTAATATTTAGTGTGTGAACAATCTTCATTTATGTCACAGCAAAACTGAGAAATTTGTAAATCAAAATTCTTAACCAGATACATCTGAAGGTGAAAAATTATCAGGTTATTTTCCATGCTAAATAAAGTACAACCTAGAAAGAAAAAGCAAGCTCTCTACACTTGAGTGATGAATGATCATAAATAAGAAATGTTATAAATGTACTGAATCATGAAATAAAGCTATTATTTACGAAATACGTCAATGAATAATCATGAAAATACATCAAATCTGCTCTAGACAGATAAAGAAAAAAATGATCTCAGCAAAATTCCAAGCTCAATAAAGTGTGTAAAAAGAGGCTTCAAAGGTAAATGTTTACAGGTGACTTCATGTTCTCCTATTAAATTAAAAAAACCTCTTATTTAATTCCACAGTAAAGATATATAATAATGCTTCATCAGGAATGACAGATTTAGGTTAAGTACTTCAGGAAGTCCCTGCAGAACTAATAAATGAGTATATATCACCATGTCAGAAAGCTACTGAATAGACCAGTGTGTATGTTTTTCTTATCATGTTCAACATAAAGAAGCAGAAAATGCTGAGAACTCAGGCATTTGCAGCAATGGAGAATTTGTCTGAAGTATCTTGCAAGACAGAGTCAAGATCTGAGTTAATTACTGGTAGGTCACAGTCTGATTATGAAAACTCGTGTCCATACCTGAGGTCTCCACAGAGGACTTGGTTGTTTACATGTGTATGTGTGTTGCAGAGTTGATGGGTCAGGGGGCGGCATGTGTTTTCATTACTGAGGCTTTTTATCATCAGAGCAAGTTTGTCATAATCCTTGATCTGAACATGAGTAAAGGGTAAAAGCAAAACAATAAGGTGAAAGAAGGTAAATTCAGGAAGCATATGTCATCAGTTTGAGGTTGGGAGGTTAAGGAAGAAAGTTCTGTTCTCAGCTATAGCATCAATTCACTGAATGTCCTTTGGGGACTCATAAGAGTTGGAAGGTAGATTACATGTTGTACTTGTGATGCTTTCTACTGTGAGATAATCTCAACTCATATGAATTTATGAAATAAAGAAGTGGGGAGGGAGGTTACTGGCTTACAAAGTGCAAGTCAAAAAAAAAAATTGTGGAGGTGGACCATCAGACACGTCTGAAGCCAGAAGTCGGAGCGGTAGTAATGTGTCTCACTGCCTGTTCTCATTGCTCAGAGAAAACAACACTGGTCCATTAGAAAGAAAAAATGGAAATTTTATCTTTTATGTTTTTTTAAAAAGCTATGATCTCAGGTGTGTCCCAGAATCAGGTAGGAACCATGGATGGGATGAGTGACCTTTTAAATCCCGCATAGCTCTAAGAGTCCGTGACAGTCTGTAAGTGTTAGAATATCCAGAATGTTGGTTTTTTCTACTCTACGAAGTTGGCTCCATTTCTTAATAGTAATATTATTATTATGTCAAGAGAGCTGTTTCAGTTTCCCTAAGGTAAGTTATTAAGAGGCAGTAGTAATCCGTTGGATAATTGCATAAGGTTTGGCATCATAGTGTTCTGGATTCAGAAAGTATCAAGCATTAATCAGTTATGTAAATTGACACGATTTATTTCACTTTCCTTAGCATCAGTTACAGAATTTACAAAATGAGAATAATCATATTTCTTACATTATAATTTTTGAAGATTAAATGAGCTCATGAATATCAAGTACTTACTACGTACCCACATATAGAAGGAGCTCAAAAACTATTACTGCTGTTACTATTATTATTGTTGGTTTTGCTGCTGATGATATTACTATTAGTACTACAATTTCTACTGTAATAGTAATATTGGTATCTCTTTTCACACAGCTATTCATTTACCACTACAGAGGGCTGAATGCATAATAACAGGAAAATATTACATATTGCAAGTTCTGGCAACAATATTTCCAAGACTGATTACTGCACTTTCCCTTGAATGATGGATACTACTACCCTCTGTCATTGATGCATCACAATCCTGTGTTTTTTACAATACAATTTATTTGGTTCTATCCCTTTGTCAGGTCATTTTTTCATGGTTAGAGGTAATTTAAGTCATGCAAAGAAAGCAGTATAACACAAAAAATGCCTGTTTGTCTTTAAAATAACAGTACCAAATTTTAAATACCAATTCCCAGAGTGTCAATAGGAAAGATAAACACCATTTACCTAGCATTTTCAATTTTTCCATTTGATCTGAACTGTAATCCTGTGAGATAGCTATGATTTATACCACAACTATATAAATAAGACAGCTAAAGCTATAAATGGCACTTCTTTTCTTTTGAATTCTAAGTGACTGGTAGAGCCAAATGTTGATTGTGAGCTGTTCTTTCCACTATAGTCTGTCTTGTGTAATCCATTAATCTGATCAGCAAATAATTTACCATATTCACAATTCACCACATCTCACTCAATTTACATTTAAAGGGTTTGGTTAGAGCCCTCATTGGCTTAACAATTTCTCTCTCTTTCCTCTTATAAGTATCTTAAGAACACAAAATAATGCCCTAGTTCCATCTATCAAGGAGTTAGATACTACTGAAGAAGAGAGAAGAGATATTTCTGGTGGTGGAAAGCCAAGGGGGATTTCAGGTTTCAGGAACCTTGATTGAGAATGAGTTGGAAAAATACGAGATCCAGGGGATTTTCCCTGGGCGAGCACATGGGTAGTCCTACAGCTCCCTTAATGATCTAGAATTGAGGCCACAACATTCGTGTGATAAACTGAAGTAGAGTAGAAAAGAGTAGCTACTCTCAGATTTTCAAAGTTCTATGGCTTATAATGCGCAAATCAAGTTCAAATGGAAAGTCATGCTTTATACATTCTGATTCTCTCTCTCTCTCTTTCTCTCTCTCTCTCTCTCTCTCTCTCTCTCTCTGTGTGTGTGTGTGTGTGTGTGTGTGTGTGTGTGTGTGTGTGTGTCTGTGTGTTAGGCTATAAGAGTAGAATAAATATTGGGGCTTAGATTCCCCATTCCCTTCTATGATAGTGGTTTATTGATCCTTACTGATCTTCAAATAGGATAAAATAGAGGTTAAGTTTCAGGAAAAGACAAAAGAAGGATGTCTAAAGTTTGATAATGCGTAGTAGATACTTTCTCAACATAATGAGTCTGTGGATTTTCTTTAGAATTAGGGAATGGCTTTCAAGTTTTTTTCTAATAAATATTTCCTTCTAATTGGGTACACTCTGGGAATATTTGATTCTTTCAGGATTTAGCATCTTTTCTAAGTGGTTTACTGAAGTACCACTAATGTCCCAAAATATACAAAATGCACACATATCCTGCATCAAATCTCTTCTCTTACACACATTTTGTGTTTCTACAAAGGATCGTGCATCTGTGTTCACCTTTGAAATCCAAATAGCATGGCCTTCAAGAGCATGGTCATCCTTACGAAGTGTTAGACACTCTTTGTTTTCTATTATAGCACCTAAGACTTTAAATAAGACCTTTCTTTTTTTTTCAAATTACCATGGAAGTGTTAGGAATTTAATTTTTGATATACACAGTTTGTTTCTCCAGGTCACATCTGCTTGGCATTTAAAAATGAGCACAACAAACAAAACAGAATTTATCTGGCTTTTACCCCTACATATTGTTGTGGACACTGCAGCAACCTCTGAACTCCCTAATTTATATCAGGAGTCTCCTTGGAAGGATGATATTTTGAATGGGCTGACTGGATTTGTCCCCACAGGGCCAGGAGGTGGAACCTGGGCACTTTTATTGCCATTTTTAGCTGATGATGTTATCTGTGTGATAATACATATTTCCACAAGCCACACGGGTGTGGGGAGTGGGTACTGCTGCTCTCTAGGTTGTAAGCATAGAGGGCCCTCCCATTGTCTCTATCATCTGGCCCCGCACACCTGATAAACTTCAATTCTTTCCATTCAGACCATGAACTCCATGAACCTGCCATGTGAACTACCTAATGTTCCTCCACTGTGTCAAAATCTCTGTCATCTCTGTGGGTCTTACTTCTAGCTGGAATTTTCCTTTGCTTCCATTTGCTCTCTCATTCTTTATAATTCCTGACTTATGTCCACAGTTATTTCCTTCCAGAGCCTTCTCGGGTTCTCCTAGACATGTTCTCTGTATTTTTCCCCTCAGGACTCTTGCTTCTACTATAAATGTCTGCTTAATTGTTTCCACTTCTGGATGGTGAGCTCTTGAAGACAGAATATGGTGTTAAACATTGTTTTATTATCTGTGTTTTGCACAGTGCTTAAGATGCAGTAAGTATACAATGAATACTTGCTGCATGAATAAATTAATACATTTCTAACTCAAGTTCATTGTAATTTCTGATTGCACATAATGTTTTGGCCAAAAAACATAATTTTAGACTTTTAAATTAACTACAAATCCTATCAAAACTAAAAGCAGAAAGAATAGTAGGGGCTTACTAAAAGTAAAAATCAAAACAAAACCCGGTGGGAACTCAGAGTGGGAATGTAGTTAATCCACTTCTGTAAATATAGTAGTATAGCACATATGTGAGGGGGCCAATTATTTACTCACTGACTAGGAGAAATTCAGCAAAATTATCTGGTGGAGCCATTCACCTAGTACACCCTAGGGACTATTCTATCCAGAGAAAAATGATCTGTGACAAGTGCAATTTCTATTTGTTCAATTGTTTTTTTTTTCTTAAGTGCATAGTTTCCCAGCCTCCTGGCCTTTCCAGCTCCTGGGGGAATTTCTGATAAACTGACAATGTAGCCAACATATCCATCTAACCTCTTTGGAGATATACAAATAGAAGTTGTACTGGAGTCCACAGCTCCATATTCTCATGAGTTGAAGAAGCTGTTGCAGAAATGAGTTTATAAATGTAAATACTAGAGCTGTCTTAGAATGTATCTGAAGCTTCTCTCAGCCCCATAACTTTGGGTAGCCTGAAAAAGTTTCTGTATAGAAAGTGCAAAGTGCTTCCCAATGTCAACCTCTTAACCATATTGCTCTCTCACTCAATGATAAAGCTGGAAATCTCTCAACAAACCTTTCTACTTTTGTATTAGCAATCACAAAATGCAAGAGTTCCCTGAAAGCCATGGTGGGCCAATCAATGCTGAGCAAACCACAACAGGAATCCTGTGGGCTCTTGGTGGAAAGTAAAAGGCTCATTAAAAACCAGTCATTCCAAAATAAGAAGAAGATCAGATCAGAATTTAAAGATAACATATTTTCATGCAAAATTGATATTATTGTTTTGAAAAGAAATATAATACTAATAAGTATATTCTTTTTTTAAAAAAAGAAGCAAGGAAGCTTTTCCATTAATGTAAAATCTGATGAAAGCTAAGCCATGTCATTAAAGTATAAAAGAGGCTGTGGAATGCATGAGACCTCTGAGTAATGTGTGGCATTGGTCCATGTCATGGCCTGGGAAACTTCTTGGTTCAGTCTTAGCTGCCCGTCAGCCACAAACAACAATCTATAGCTTGTTGCATTGGCAGTATAAGGATAAGAAACTAAGGCAATTAATTGAGGAAAGATGTAAGAAGAAAATAATTTATATGGGCAGAGAGATCCAATCTTAGTGACTAAAACAATAAATAATAGCAATAAATGGCTAGTATTTTTTGAGATTTTACTATTTGCTATCTCTGTGTTAAGCACTTTCTGTGTATTAGTACATTTTAATTTTGAAGAAGCACTGTTTGCCTTTCTCAGTTGGCCATAAAGATCACCTCGGTCTTATGTAGCCCTGAGTGTGAGCTGAGGGAGAGGCCATGGTGCAACTGATGGGTGACATGAAGGTGAGCGAACTGGTTGTGCAGCGTAATTGGGCCTTGTCCCAGATGTGACATTTCCATCTCACAATAAATTGCTACTGGGTCTTCCTTTCCACCATCTCACAATACTCTATTTTTACCAAGACCTAGTAACATGCTTTTTAGAGGAGTGTACAAATTCATGCTGTGGTTGGCACAGCCTTGCTCCAGGACTCTAGAAAACTCTATTGTGAGTCTCCATTTGAAGCTCGTGATAAATTCCACGTGGCATCTTGTCCATCCTAGAAACTTTCAGTAACATAAGCTCTGGATGATCCTGTGGTACAAATGACAGGGCTGCCTGAACTGCAGCTTGAGCCTGCTTCACAGCTTTCTGTGCTCCTGGCTTCCCTCAAAGCCATCAGCCTTGTGGGTCACCTGGTACACGAGCTGTTGCAGTTTTCTTAGGAGTGATGTTTGCTGCCTCCAAAACCTGGAGAGCCCTACAAGGTGTTTTGCTTCCTTCATAGTTGAAAGAGATGTGAGATGTAATAATGTGTTTTTTATTTTTGAGGGAAAGTCATAGCCTATCACAAATCATTGACCTAAATATTTCATTGATGGAATGTACCTCAAACTTCGTAGAGTTTATTCCAGTCCTTCTGGAGCACAAGTATAATAATAAGGTTCAGATATATTGCTACTTTTGGCACATACAATGTAATAACACAATATCATCAAGACACTGTACAATGTAAATTTACTTGTACAATGTTCAAGTAAAATGTTCTACGGAGGGTCAGATGGTCTAGATCTCTTCAGACTATATTACAACAGAAGGAAGGGAAGTTACATAACCCTTTGAAAAGGATATAAATTAATCTACTGTTAACTTTTACATGAATGAGAAAAGTTTATCTGTGCCCTTTCTGATAAGGATAGAAAAGGATGTATTCCCTGGAGTAATAGTGGCACACATGTATCCTGAATATATGTTAATCTGCTCTAGCAAAGATATGGCCTTACCACTGCAAATGGAATTGAGGCTACTATTTGGTTGAGTTTGTGGTAGTCCACTAATTTTTTTCTGGAATAAACCTAGGTTTTACAAGGACAAGACTGTTGGAGTAAATGAAGATGAAAAACACCACTGCTTAATCTTTTAAATCTTTTAGGATGGCTCTAATTTATGCCACTCCACTCTCAATTTTGTTGGCACTTTCTATTTTGACTAGAGGAGAAAATTGGCTTAAGAGACTATCATAGGATTTTCTACTATAATTGTTCTTACCCCACTGTACAAGCAACAAATGTGGAGCTTGGGCTGAATTCAACAGTTCTTTTTATGTTTAAATATTCCTACCTCCCTAGTGTCTGGATAACAGGGTAAATCACAATATCCCTTTAGGGCAACTGTGAGAGTGTCGTTTCTATATATACATGCCACACTGTTGTGGAATCTTTTTCCTGGAGGCCTAGCCTTTCCTTCATTCAAAGGGTTCAGGATCAGGAAACTGTCTTGGGTCTAGAAACCAAAGAATTATGAATTTTTATTGAGGAAATTGCCCTCAGACTCCTAATTATTTGCCTTTGTTTTATTTGTATAGAATAGTAAATACTGTTGTTGATGGACAATCTTCCTTCTCCTAGAGATACAGAGCTCTGCTAACCATCCTCATGATCTCTACAGGTCAGATTCCTCTTACTGCAACTTTAGTCTTAGTGCTCGTTGTGATAATTCAGCCTGCCTTTTCTTTGGAACCTTGAATGCCACTACTTCATTTCTATTATTTCAGAGGTCTATCATCACATTGCTATTAGTGAGGCCAGTTCCATACTGAGATCTTCTGGTGATACCGGTGCCTCTCTTACCAGCCCATTCAGCCTTGCTTTGGTAACATAATGCCCGCCAACACCCATTGAAGAATATAGCCATCTGGTGGTTATTCTGGCCTTACTTATTATATTCACTATAACATATATTCTCCTCTAAATCATTTGATCCACTCTTCTGCCATCTGCTGCTGCAATTCTTTCAGCAGTGGGTCCAGAAATCCACTTTCTGAAGTGGGTCCATCACTTTCAACAAATGGACCCACCTAGCAGTGTGTTAGTCCCATCCTTTCTGGTCCTTTCCAGGGTGTTAAATATGTAATCTTTTATGAGTGCTAGCAAATCATTAACTATCCCTCACCAGATTTTGTCTTCCAATTCCCTCCCCTCCTTCAGACAAAACTCTCAGAATCTAGTACTCCCATAAGTACTTTTCTGGTTCACATTGGAAAGAAATGTCTAGGTTTGGAAGTTACAAGGTAAAGCACCTTTTATTCTTTAGGAGGTCTAGCATCTTCCTGGCCATATTTTGCTGTAACTTAATCTTTATTATTGGACTGGTAGGAAGGAGAAAAAGTAGGATCAGATTCTGGAAAACGTAAGAAGATGATATATTTTATTGCAAGGGAGTGGGCACTTGATTATTGTCTAGCAGAGGTGGTAGGGTAGCAGGGTGACACTAGCCTTTACCTGTGAGAAATGAGCCATTTTTACTAGTCCAGAGGTTTCATTGTAATCAGAAAATTTAAAAAATTCAATGATCATTCCTGATGTTCTCATTCTCTATCTCCAGGTCCTGCCTTGTTCTAATCTGTGTCATTACCTGGTATAGAAAACCCAGCTAGTTTGAAATTTCAAACTTTTCTGAAGCTCTGCTACTTTTAAGATTAAGGACTACACCTGGTATGGCAGTTTTTCTACTCTCTGGTTACAGGAAATTTTAATCACTTTAAATGTTGTCAAAGAGGACTTCTGGCATTGATACCTACCATTTGATTATTTATTAACCATGCTCAGCCTTTCATTTTCTTTTTGCAGTCACCAACCGCTCCTGCCTAATGCCACTAGCAATGTCAAAAGCAGTATTTTCTTTCTATATTGTCATCAACTAACCTAACTTAAATATGTTTGCTGCCCTGTACTCAGTCAATAGTTTCAATTTTTTCTTGCAAACAAAATCATTATATCCTTAAATGTCTAGTAAAATATACTATCTTCTCTAGGGAAAATCCAACATTAATCCAAGTGTCAAAATGGAAGAGGGTGAAAATGTGGCTTTTTATTGTTATTAAATAATTTCAGATAGCATATAGAATCATTTTTATATTTTATAGGATGGTTTGTTTCTTTCATATAAAATGTCTTTCAGGATTGATCCTTAATGTCATCTTCAACTCTATCTTTTGACCTCATTTCCACATATATTTCAGCATACATGATTGTTGCCCCATACTTCCTTATCTCCGAGTGATGGGTGCCCTAAAATGCCTGACCTGTGGTCCTTTATTGTACATTTTTGTCTGAAAGCATGCCTGAGCCAAGGAATGCAAGTCTATTAAGTCCTAAGACCATGTCTAAATCCACTCTGCATTTCCACAAAGCAAAGCAAAATGTCAGGCCTCTAGTTAGTTCTCTGGAGAATTGGTAAATATCTAGGATGCAAAGTGCATCATAAAAAAAGAGCCAGACAGAAAGTTAGATGCTTCTAGGTGTGAAGTGGAAAATTGTATACAAAAAAAAAATGGAAAGTTGTCAAAGTATTAGGGTGTGAAATTTTAGGTATATATTTTTTCCATTTTGTATTTCTTTTAAGGAATATGTAATATTTGTTTAAATAAATTAAAGTCAAAAAATTAAGTAAACTGCCCAAACAAAGAGGAAAGATATTAAACATCAGTATCTCTGTAGGGGATCCCTCCATTCCACACAGCAGTGAAGAAAAGGAGTTGCCCCAGCCTCAGTGATTGAGATCTGCCTTTATTACCAGCCCAAGTTAACTTCTCAGGGGCATATTTTCAGGTAGGTTTCCCAGCAGGCTTAACTTGTTAGCAGTGTTCCTACGTCCTGGGGCAAAAAATCTATATAAATATTTTTGTGACGTTATCTTGATACTGTTTTCATGCAACACTTTGTATAACTTACTTCCAGAGATTATGAGAATTAAGGCAATATTTACAAGGTTCCTAAGTTCGTTGGACCTAAGGCTCTTAACGGTATAAAAGAAACTATTATTTTCCACCTTGGACAAAAGCAAAATCATTTCCTCCCCATGTAATGTAAACTTGTTTCCTGACTGTGTGAGGCAGGAATGGCGGGAATCACTGTTATTTAAAACAAAAAGAATCAACACGGTTGGCCTGTGCACAGGCATGAAACCCTTCTGCTAAGATAAAGGGAGGAAAACAGCTCCAAAGGAAACAGCATGACAAGAGTATAGCTTGGGATCTGCAAAATTGGGCTTGAGATTTGACTCTACCACCAACAAACTACATGGTGGTGGTCAAACTGCAAGTCTCTCTGACCCTTACTTTCCCATCTTAAAAGCTGGTATAATAACAAGGCAGCACTCCTCTCTCCCTTGTCTGTTTCCCAAGGAAGAAGATGGAAGAATAACCCTGGAAAAAAGAGACTGAATAGATTGGATGGTTGAAAGACATGAAATCCACTGAAATAGCCAGACAAAGTTAAATAATATTAAATGAAAATGTGCCACCTGCCAGAATTTTACCGTAAATTTAAAAATCAACTAGTTTGATCACGTCAGTCACCTATATTTTCTCTGTTACAAGCCCATTTACCTATTTCTAATTTCAAAAGTAGAGCCCGTCCTTCTGTAAAAAAAGATCTCAAAGCAATAACTATTATTCAAAACAGTTAAGTGCTCACTTAATTTTGTGATAGTATTTGTGAAATACATTTTATTTCAGTTATTTTATGCTTATAAGAACAATGTGGAGCAAGAAAAATCATCAGCCACATATAGAGTTGAGTAAATAGAAACTTTCAGGGGTTCTGTGTTGGTCCATTCTTGAACTATAAGGAAATAATGGAGAAGAATTTGAATCAAGGCCCATCTCTCAAACCTGGGTTTTTAACTTCTCTAGTATATCATCCTGAAGACAGTGGAGATTTTTACATATTACTTGGCTTTGAGAAACTCTTCCTAAAATGAGAAATTTGATGTGGAAGGCAAAGCACAAGCTCTGAAGTCAGAAACGCCTGAGTTTGAATACCAGCTACACAATTTCATGGAGCCACAGAAAACTGACTAAAACTTATCTGAGCCCAGGTTTCCTCCACTGTAAAAGTAGATGGAAATACTGTCCTTGAAAATTTGCATATGGTTTAGAAACTTATGTTTAGAAACTAATATATGGTTTAGAAAGTAGCACAATGCCTGGCCCGTATTCAGTATTTTGCAAATGGTAATATTGGTTTTGCTGTTATTGCAAATAGAATTATTTTATTTAGTATAAGAATAAATGATAAAATTGTCATGGTTGTATCCCACAGAGTTTTGTACTTGACACTCAGATGGATATATCAATCCATATTTTCATTCCTACAGCATAATGCTATGAAAGCTCACACAGAGGGGAAAAATAGCTCAGGCACTACTACTGCTAAGAGCATTAATAGCCTATATGTATAGCACTTCCTACATGCCAGTCATTGTTCTAAAGCCTTTATAGACAGTTAAGCCACACCAACTCTATGAGGTAGGTGCTATTATCACATCATCCATGTTGAGGATGAAAACTTGCTGCAAAGCAATATTAAATAACTTAGTTAAGGCCACATAGCCAGGAATGGATGGAGCCAGAACTCAAAGATAATTTGGTTCTAGATTCTGGCCTCTCAACCACAACTGGTTACTGCTGCAGAACTCCTAGGAACTGCAACAGAGATAATACAAGAAGGAAAGGGTAATGATACACTGGCACTTTTGCATGAAATTGATGATTTTTCTTGCAAGTAAAAAAAAACAAAGTAAAAAAAAGACACAAAACCAATAGAGAACCAATGTAGCATTTCTCTGTCTTCCATTTTTAAAGCTCTGCACCCTTTCCTGGTGAGTGTGTGTGTGTGAATGTGTGTGTGTGTGTGAATGTATGTGTGTGTGTGTGTGAATGTATGTGTGTGTGTGTGTGTGTGTGGTGTAGTAGCAGTAGTAGCAAAAGAAAATACATAAACACATTTGGCCCTGGAAGATTTTTCCTTAGTGAGAAATAATTAATTGCAACCATGTAACTAGCATACATAGCACTCTTCAATAATCAAAGTTCTTTACCTATGTCTAATTCTCATACTATGTCTTTGAAAAAGGTGATGATCATGCCAATTTTCAAATAAGGAAGCCAAATCTCCATTAGTTTTGACCTATAAATCAATCTGTTCTCTGACTCTAGGCTCCATGCCTTTTATTTTATAGATACAGTAGGTATGTCCTGCTACTATGTACCAGACTGTTCTAGGCACTCAACAGATGGAGATAAATAAGACACAGCACAGCTTCAGCCTTGAGTGTCTCCTCACAAGCTAGTGGAAAAGAGAGACAAGAAGATGTACAACCATACAATACAGTATAATTCTCTAATTTTTGAAAGAGAGCTAGAGGGGAAGAGTACTGGAATGGGGGTGAGAAGATAAATCATCAATAAAGTTCTGAATACAAAAATGACTATGGTTGTGTAAAGGTATCAGCCTCGCTGTTACCTAGCCATCTCCAAGCCTCTGTGACTGACACATTTCTACAGAACAACTGACTTCATTCCTGGGCATCAGAGTGCACAGATCATGTGTCTTTATTGATATCTTTTTCTTGTCATATAAGCCCTAAGTAAATGTTGTTTGAATAAACTCAGTTGTACCCCCATATACTTTCCAATTTGAAAGGTGGTGCTGTGAGGCAAAAGAGAGTTTAGAACATGAAGAGATATTTCATTTCCTCTTTTAATGCCTCATATTCAACAGCATTACCATCACAACGTACCCTTTAAACTGCTGCAGCAGCCTGTTGAATTAAGGAGTGACAAAAACAAGTTTTCCTGTATTCTTCATTAAAAAACAATTCAACAACAAATTCACAGAATTAGGCAATGAATCATTTGTTTCTAATGTTCACAGAGGGTAGTAGGCTCTATTTCTAACATGTGTAGCACTATCTTGATGAAGCTTAGCCAACTACTCAATTCCCACTGCTGCTACCCTTGATGTAGTAAATACACAGCAGAATTTTTCCCCAAGGAGTGCATTTAATAAAACATATATCATCAGTTCTGAGGAAACATCACAGTGAGACCCAGTAACTACTGAAAAATCTGCAACAAGTCTGGTCCTGACCAAGTTGTGCAAATGAGAGAGACAGGGATGGGCAACCTGGGCAATGACAGCCATACAGAATCCACATATTTAACTATGGGCACAGTTTTTCATCTATAACAACTCTTCAGAACAAAAACACACATACATGAACACACACACACACACACACACACACACACACTTCCCAGGAGTTACCAGTGGTTGAAATTTGATCGTAATTACCTTTTATGTCTTCCTTCAGTTCCTGATTACCCTCTGTGTAGATGACTTTAGCAATCAATAAGTGGTTAATAATAGACGATTAAGAGGAAGGAGGAGGATAAAGGCAAGATACTTAATCCTCAGACAGGATAATCAGTTTCTGTGTTTCTGTAAAATCAAGAATCACCTCTGCATATAGTGATGCTACAGGGATCCATGGAATGTGGAAAATTCCAAAGAGCTTTGGAGTCCGATAAGCCTGGGTTAAAACCCTAGCTAAATTACTTTGTATAGACTCTCGGTACTTCATCTAATTTGTCTGTAAAATGCATTGCAGAGCTGTTGAGAACTTGGACTGGGGCCATAAACATGATAGTTCTAGCTTAACATTTTCTACTGCGTCAGTGAAAGGAACACAATAAACAGTTTCCTCTTCTGATCTGCTACCTGTTAGTCATTCAACCAGTAGTGGGGATGGTTTTATACTGAAAAATCCACTGTTTTAACCAATGCACCAGAATGATAAACAGATGGCTAAGTGGTATCTCAGCTTCAGAATTTAGTTTTCAAAAGGTACTTACAGTGTGCTTTATCATGTGACAGATGCTCTTTTTAAAGACCCTCAACACTTTGACTGTCTAGAACATGGAGACATGTGTTGATCTTCTTGAATCACCATGAGAAAAGGCAAATGTGAACAACTAGTGAGAACTAAAGAGTTCAGACTCAATTTTGGATTGTTACCAGATGTCCAAGGAAAGCCAACTGCTTTCAGCACAGGTTACATCTGCTTAATTAGCAGTGAAAAACATCTTTAGATGACCACAGGGGAATTAAATAGCTACAGATAAATGACCAAAATGAGCTCAACGATGCTATATCAAACAGAGGGGAACAGAACACAACCTAGTAACATGACTGCAAGTAGAATTACAGGTTAATAACTTTGTATTTTACAATTTAATGGGGCACATACAGCACCAGACTGGAAGTAAATGAATGATAGGACATAGTGCACATCCTGGCACTTCAATAAATAAATAATTTTAACACTAATTGCAATTAAATTACCTTTCTTTAATATGATCCTATAATTGCACAATACCTTGTTCAGTGCCTGACTCTTTCCTAAATGGGCTACATATAAAAGCAGTTGACTTAGCTAAAATGGTCATAAATGTACCCTCATACTTTTCTTCTATTGGGCTAGTGACTGCTGGGCAAAATAACCATATCTAATGGGATTATTACTGTTTGTTGGTACAAACACAAGAGGAAAAATAGCATTACAGTGAATTGGATAAATCTGAACCCCTCTTGCACTAAAAGAAGCACCACTTTTTTTCAGACTCATTCCTCTTTCTGAGATGATAACTGTTGCCAAGTGTTAAAGAAATGTTTTGGTTATCCAGTTTTGCTTTTTGTCTACCTTCTTCTTAGAATTAGGTAGACAGCTCTCTAGTCAGAAATGCTACTGCACCTGTGAGCTTGGCTCTGACTTTGTGTAAACCATCCCCAGGCTAATGCTTCCCCTTCGGGATCCTCGTCTTCCTATGTGTATTTAGGTCTCTTGTAGTGCCATTTTCACCACATGCATTCATTAGCCTGTTTATGTGGGTTTCTGAGTCCAGGAAAAGGACCTTATTTGTATGGTGAATGCTCTAAAACTATTGACTGTCTGGATTAAAAAAAAGAAAAATTAAAGAACGTCAAATTCAAACTGACTACTTATCACTAAAAGTTAATGTGCATGTATTTCCTCAACCAACGAGTACTTATTTAGCATCTGTCTTGTGGGAGAATCTCTATGTAATTCCACCTGCCAAGCTAAGCATCAGAAGCTGTATCTGTCCAGACACTTTTTAAATCTAACTAGTATTAATACAAAGATATCATCTGCTTAAGAATTATATCTTAAATGTAAGATGTAATTTCTGCTTTCAAAAAATTAAACAATTACTTTGCAAAAAAGGAACATAATATTAAATTTAACCAACTAACAAAAACCTTACTACTAGGTGCTGCACTGAATTAAATATTAAGATGTTACTCCTCACCAGAGCCCTAAGGAAAAATCTTCTACTATTATCCTATTTCACTGATGAGGAAATGGAGGCATAGATTAGTCATCATCACTTGTTTCTCTGCAGGCAAGTGATGGACCAAGTTTAAACCTAAACCAAATGGTTCCAGAGCTTGTGTGTATCACAACCTCACCATATGACTCTCAAAAAATAAAAGTTATAAATGTAAAGGAGGGAAGCCATTGATAGTCAAGAATTAGAGAGACCAGAGAAAGTTTCAAAGCAGAGATGAACTAAGCTATTAAACACAGGGAAGATTTATAAGGGCAGAAAGGAGCAGATGAAGGGGCTCTATCAGAGTGAGAAAAATAAGCATAGATGTGCAAATGAACATGAGGTGGCAGGAGGAAAAGGCATAGCTAAGCTGTAGCGAGTGATAAGGCTGGACGGAAAACTGTAGAAGACTTTGACTGCCAACTCAAAAATCTTCAGAGGTTTTTGCCACCCATGCACCCAGATAGACAGTGCTGTTTACCAATGTTTTGATACCTTAGCTCCACAGGATAATGCCTGCTTCTTCAAGAAAGCAACAGTTGCAGAGGAATAAAGGACTCAGATCACACCCCATGCTCCCTGCCTGACCATGAAGAATCCTGTAAGGGTCACAAAAGGCCTATAGGAATGTGCTAATCTGAAAAAAGTCACTCTCTCCAGATAAGCACATGCCTTATTAAGCAGATGGTATCTCTGCACTAGTTAGATAAAGAAAGTGTTGGGGCTGATATAGCTACTGATACCCAGCTTGGCTAGTGGGACAAAAGCTGGATTTCAGTGTCCACTCAGCCCCTCACCAGGCTTTTGCATAGTGCCAAGTTTGACCAACATTGTACACCACAGACTTGATCACAATGCAAATTTTTTGATTCTTCTGATTTTTAAGTATTTGTTTAATTACAAAGATTGTTTATATATGCATATATTCAAAGTACTCTTTTATTCTGTTCAAGAAACCGAGAAGCTATTGATGTTTAGTAGAACAATAATCAGTTATAAAATAATCCTTAACTAAGTAATTCTATCTATGGAAATGCAATCTGAGAAACTTTTTTTTTTTTATTTTGAGACAGAGTTTCCCTCTTGTTGACCAGGCTGGAGTACAATGGCACCATCTCAGCTCACTGCAACCTCCACCTCCTGGGTTCAAGTGATTCTCCTGCCTCAGTCTCCTGAGTAGCTGAGATTACAGGCACCCACCATCACGCCCAGCTAATTTTTGTATTTTTAGTCAAGACAGGGTTTTGTCATGTTGCCCAGGCTGGTCTGAAACTTCTGCCCTCAGGTGATCCACACACTTTGGCCTGCCAAAGTGCTGGGATTACAGGCATGAGCCACCATGCCCAGCCCTGAGAAACTTCTAGAGTCAACTTTATAAAATTATACACAAAGATGTTCGCCATGATATAATTTACACTAAAATAATATTGGAAACAATAAGACAATTGCATTCATGTAGTGAATAATACAGCAGCCATTAAAATAGTTATATTTGTGTTTGTAATTCCATATGGGAAATTCTTATATAATATTAACATTAAGAAAAGGATTAAATTGTATGTAGAACTTGCTAGTGAATGATGTTTATGGTTTAACTGATGTATTCACCAACCAAGGATGCCCAGGATTGCAAGCTATCAGCAGAAACCAGGAGAGAGGCAAGGAATCCATTCTTTCTCAACACTCTCAGAATGATTCAGCCCTGCCTAGACATTGATTTCAGACGTTCAGCCTCCAGGATTGTGAGAAAATACACGCATGCTGTATTAAGCTAACCAGTTTGTGACATTTTATTGAGGCAACGTTAGTGATAGAGGCAGAAGGCAGACAAATGCCTAGGCAGATAGGGGCAGGTCCCCAGTGAAACCCAAACTTCAAGTTGGAAACTTTCTCAGGTAAATCCTTGGACTGCATTGAGAACCTGCTTTCTCATTTGGTGCACTTTCCTCTGATTGATCCACATCCCTTACCTATATTAAATATACCTACCCTTTCCTAATTGGTTTTCTACACTGTTGTCACCACCTTTGAGTGGTGTCTTCACTTTGACCATTTTTGCATACAAACCAATCAGCATACACTCCCTATGCTGAGCCCACAAAAGCCCCAGGCTCAGCCATATTGGGGAATTTTCCTCTCTTCAGGTAGGAGAACCAACCCCTGATCCCCTCTTTTTGCTAAGAGCTTTCCTTTTGCTTAATAAATGCTACTCCACTCACTCACTCCTTGATGTCCACATACCTAATTCTCCTTGGTCATGAGACAAGAACCTGGACTTAGCTGAGCTAAGGAGAAAAATGCTGCATCATTTTTGTGGCTAGTACGGAGATCGGAGGAAGGGTCAGTAAAATGTGGACACCAAAATCCTCTTTCACTTTTGTTTTTGAGCCTTCTCGTCCTCAGACTTTTTCTGAAACAGATGGAGCACTGGGTCTCTGCTAGCCAGTTAAGAATGAATGGCACACATGCAGAGACTGCCACCCACTCCCATCACTCTCAGGGGTTGGGAATGTTGGCCCTATTCCAATCTAGTGTTTGTGTGTGTTTGTGTGACAGAGTTTCCCCAGCTGGAGTGCAACTGCGTGATCCCAGCTAACTGCAACCTCCGCCTCCAGGGTTCAAGTGATTCTCCTGCCTCAGCCTCCCAAGTAGCTGGGATTACAAGCACATGCCACCACGCCCAGCTAATTTTTGTAGTTTTAGTAGAGACAGGTTTCACCATGTTGGCCAGGCTGGTCTTGAACTCCTGACCTCAGGTGATCCACCCACCTCAGCCTCCCAAAGTGCTGGGATTAAAGTCATGAGCAACTGTGCCTGGCCCCAATCCAGTGTTTTTTATGTCATTTTCCCTCTTCCTTTCAGGGCTGGTATGGCACCTACCTTCTTTTACATTATTGGGGATGTTATTGCAAACTGCTGAGATACTACTAGGTAGAATGAGCTTTTGGCCCAGCCATCAGATATGCAATTCAGAACAATGCGATTTCTGTCTGTTTATAAAGGCATCCCCAACCCCTGACTTAATGGCCTCAGGCAGCATGAGATGGACAGGGTGAGTGGTAGCTCCCTGCTGCCATCCCATCCCCACCCGGCTGGGGCTCATGGCCATGTCTGCCTCATGCACACTCTGCATACAAAAGCCACGCAGGGCTAGAATGAACTGCAGCTGCCACCCGGGCCACAGGGTGATTTCGGGGGCTAAGGACCCAGTGTGTCTGGCTGGCCAGTTTTTCCTTTTTGCTGTCCCTTCCTGCCTCCTGCCCACGGAGTCTTTCCTCCTATGGCTGAACCAAGAAAAGAGTACAAACAATTATGAGTTTTCCACCATGTTGGAGGAACCCATTTGAAAAAAGCCGGAGGCTTTTGTTCCTTCAGGCATCTTCCTCACCCTGCACTAAGGCTGTCTTTTTTTCCCTTTTCTCCACCATGTCAGGAGTTAACACATAGCTCTGTGAATACAGGGAGCTTTTCTATATGAGAGGTTATTTTTTCCTTTTGAAAGGCATCTTGCAAAGCCAGGACCCCAATTTACAGGACTGTCTTTTCTCTCCCTTGTTTCAGGAGGGCCACCTGGGACTTAATGAGTCCATGAACCCTTCTGAGGCACATTTTTGTCCCATACTCAATTCCAAGCTTTGCGTTGAAGCCCTAGCAAGGAAAACTGGATCCAGAGGCAGATGACAATGAAAGTCAAAAGGTACAGTGCAGGTGAGCATGACTAATTCCTGCGGATTAGCCCCCTCATCCCATTTCATGGATAGAGAACATGCTAGCATCCATGGCATAGGTAAGGTTTAGGGAACTCAAAAGTTACTGACAGCAGGGAGAATAGGCAGCACATGGGTGAATGTGGATAATTCCCACCCCTATGCCTCCTTGTTAACGTGGGTGAAAGCCACAGTGTCATCCATGGGTGGAACCCTGCCAAGGTCGCTGGGACTCAGGTATATAAGGACAGAAGAAAAAAAGGGGGACACTTCTTCTTTCTCTCCCTCACATACCCAGGTATTCGCTGGGAAGAGAAAGAAACTAGGGACACCTTGTTCCCCTCTTTCTGAATGGGTAACCAATAACCTTCAGTCTGTATTTCACTCAAATACCTCCTGAATCACTGTGATTCCTTTGGGGAAAAAAAAGCCTTATTTCTCCTTTGTCCTCATCTGTCCTCAATTCACAGATGGGTAATTGTATCCCTTACCATGGAACACCACCCTCGGCTTCATCCCCCAAACTGAGAAAAGTTAATTTCCCCAAACCTTAAACTGCTTGGCTTAAAATTGAACTCGGGGGAAGGGAACCCAGAAGCATGACATGCTGGCAAAAGAGTAAAAGTTCTTACCGGTCAGACATCTGGCCTCCCTCTCCCTGAACACACCTATTGAATGAATGATAAACTCACTGTTTATATCCTATGTAAAGTTTTGATTAATGGGAAAAATTCTGAGGCTAGTCTTGAGCTGTAGCCAATCTGGTGCACATTTTGTGTCTTTCTGTATGGTTATGTCATGAAGAGGGGTACCTTAGGATAGAATGGGGACCTAGGACCCCATAAGCCCACTGTTCAAGCCAGCCTGGCAAACTGGTCAGTAACAAACTTTGCTGCAGGTCTCCATCTTGTTTTATGCCCTTGGAAGCTTGATCCTATAATCACATGACAGTCTCCACTTTTTTTACAATGTTGGCCCAGGTTCAATCCTGGCTTAGGGAATGACTGCTTTCTGGTTAATATCTGTGTGACTTTTGCCACTTGCTGATTCCTTTCCTCTCCATGAACAACTTCTAGCTTCCTTTTTTTAATATTCCTTTTTCTGACCTACCTTTACAAATCTAGATTTTGTAAAAACTGCTTATCACCTTTTTGAAAATATCTTGTACACTCATGGTTAACTCAAAACCTTAGTCGAGGCTTGTTGGTTTCACCTGTGACATTACTTTTGGTAAAGTTCAAAAGCCAGAAACATTGGCCAGTTGACATAACTAAAGTCAGGTAACAAGAGGTTTAAAGGGATTTTCTTAAAAAGCAATCAGCTTAATTAAAGTGAATATCCAAGCTATAGGTGTATTTAAAAGGCCTTCATGTTTTACTCTTCCTGGATCTTGTTTTTGTGGAAAAGATTTTTTTCTCTGTCTACTGAATTACTTTTCTCCATTTTATCTTGCCACTCTTAATGCATGCATGAGAGGCCCTAAGATAACTTCTGATAGACTGGGAGACTCCTGGAGAAAAACAAAGAAGGTGCACAAAACCAATTTTTGGGAAAATAAAAACTTCTGTTTTCCTCTTGAAACCCCAGGAATTAAAAGCAGATAGATCTCTCTCAAAATCTGTTTTTGTCTTCCAGCTATATCTGCTTATTAGGCTCTATTGAACCACATGCTTTCCTAGCCCTCTTTCTTGAAGGGTTTCACCCTGCAGCCAATAATTCAATTAGGAGATTGACAGATGAAAAATCTTACAACTATTGGATCTTCTTCTGTCTTTCTGTGTATCTATATGTGTGGCATGTGTGATGTTTATAAAAAAGAGCTCTAATTAATTGGTCTAGAGAAAAATAAGCACTTAGATCAAATGTTTTTGAAGGAAAAATAAAAGCTGTAATGACTTTTAGTTCATGTGACTTTAATGTTTGAGAAATACAAACATTTTTAAAGATAATTGGTAAAATACAGATGTCTTCAAAATGTAAATATGTGTTCTAAATTAGGGGGGTCAAATACTTGGTTTGCTAAATGTTTTAAGGCTATAAACTGCTTCTTTGGCTTTTGAGAACTGTTCAGCTTGCCTGATTTACAATTTGATAAGGCCTGGGGACATACGGAATTAACTACATTCTTAAATATGCTGGAAAGAGACAGACTTCATTCGTGCCTAGTACACAATTAAAATAACTTACCAGGTTTTACACTAAAGTTAAAAATTGCTAAGAGTTGCCATTATAATGTGTAATTGAGACTGCTGAAAATAAATTTACATGCAAGGTGTGTAAGAAAAGTAAAATGTGTTTGTAGTGAAAGATTATAAGAAGGTATGGGAATGTAAATTTTTGCCTAGTTGAGAGGGTTAAAGGATTGTTTTGAATTAGATAAGATAAAGCTGAAACTTGAAATAAATGATGGAAGGTTTGTAAAAATTAGTCTTACAAAATAAATTGTATGTGTGAACATATTGACTAACTTCACAAATGCATTATACAGTTTTGCCATAAAATGAACATCAGAATAAAAGCACAACAAGGTTGTATTAGGGTACTGATCTACTCTTTAACAGACATTTGTAAAGGGTTATAAAAAGTTTATGAGAATCTCACCTCGTGGACAAACTGGTTAAGATTGGATAGAAATATCTATAAAGTTTCATTTTAAAAAATTGGGTTGACATTATTAGTAGACTAATGAAAGGGTGATATTTGGCTTTCTCTCCACTGATTTTCATGTAATAATAAAGGATAAGGAAAGATTTTTGTTTGCCTTGCAAATATACTACCAAAAAAAAAAAGAAGAAAACAAGAGATAGACTAGTTGGAAAGCTACATCTTCCCCCTTAATGAGTAAAGGTTTTTGCCTTGTTTAAACATGTGTGAGTCATTATTTTGGCTAAAATAAATAACTTATAGTAATCTGGAATTCTAGTTCATAATATCAAGTGATTTGAACCTCTAACATATTTAATAGGCTTCCAAAAATCAAACTTCAGCTTCAAAAATTGTCTTTCCTGACCCCTGAGTTTTGGATGATGCAGAGGGCCCCTGGAGCATCTAAGAGTGAGGTAAACAGAATTATTTCACTTGTTTAATCATGTGGGATTGCCAAAATAACAATAATATTTGACTTTCTTCAGGTTATATTTTAGTGAATAATGTTAATATATGTTCCAAAATTGTATGGGAGTTCTAAAATTCTAATGTTCAAGTATATGCTATCAATCATAATTAAGGTTACTAGGTTCAGTTAATGTAAACCACAGAAATAACCAAATTTCTTTGTCAATCATGTTTTTTATTGTAACTACCCTGGACCTTTTGTCATTCACAGACAATTATTGTCTTGTTTGATCCTTTTCAAAAGGTGGTTTATAATCAGGTGTAGGACTTTTACAGGTGTTCTCAAATACAAGTTTCTGATAACTTTGGAGATTGTGACATTGGAAAAACCTACCAGACTCATGAAGAGCTGATATGTTTATGAATATCAAGCAGAACAAGAGTTAACAGAATGGACTGAACTAGCAGAAAACTGAAGTAATCTTTTTAACCTTTTTGTTTAAAATGTTGCTAATCCTTGTTTTGTTTTTCAGAGTCAAGGAAACTTATTTTGAGTTTTTTACAGTCTTTAATAATTGAGTAAGGTATATTCCTGTGAATAAAATTTGGAGCATATTTGTTTCTTTCTATCTGGCTTCTCCAGAATTTGGAAACTATCTGTGAGTATTTCTAACTTACAGCAATATAGTTTTTTGCATCATTGCAGTAAGAATCCATTTTCTTTTGCAACAGGAGACAATTGGATAAACTGATTGTTTTATCAAGGCTTTGACTAAAATGATGTGTTTCCCTTTAAGTAATCAAGCTTGACTTGCAGAGCTAATAAAACCCCCTTAGGAAAACTGGCCTTATACCTTGTCTACACAGTCCCTGTACAGGGTTCCTAACCTGTGGTGAGTACAGAATGTCACTTTCTGACAAGACCAGGAGCCCCATGTTCTAGGGACCTCAAGAAGAGAAAGATTTACCTGACTCATAGGTATCTGAGTGTACAAACTCATGGCTGGGCTTAGCTTTAAAAGGTCTCCCTGAGATTCCTTGTGGTACAGAGTTCCATCAAAGCCAATTTAAAAGCGTATATGAAAAATAATTATTCTTGCTGCACTTTATGCAAATAATCAGGCCAATTGGAAGACTAAGGTTTATTTTGCAGAAAACTTAGTCCTATCATTATTTGTTTTTGAGAAATAAAATGAGGACTGGAGAAAGAAAGATTATGTTTCAAAACTTATCATACACTTGTCATTAAATTCTAATCTTATCAGTTGTTTTTAAGTTTTTACCTACATTTTAGGCTAACCCTGTTTATTCCTGTGAACCAACAGTGATCTCCAGCTGCAGCTCTGAAGAAACAAAAGGGATGGGCCATCAAACTCCAAATGGTCATGCAACTGGAACCTTGGATGATGGCTCCCTTTTACTGGGGACCCTGAGATAGGCCTGCCTATCTGACTGCTGTTTTCCCAAAACCACCCGCCCGTCAGCAGGAAGCAGTTAAGATCAGTCTTCGTCCCTGTTCTAACAGCAGTTAGATGTACCTCTTCAGAGGGGAAAATTAGATAGAGACACGAGGCAGACAAATGCCTAGGCAGATAGGGGCAGGTCCCCAGTGAAACCCAAACTTCAAGCTGGAAACAGTCCAGGGTAAATCCTCAGACCAGATTGAGAACCCACCTTCCTATTTGGCATGCTGTCCTCTGATTGATCCCCATACTTCACCTATTTTACATACACCTATCCTTTCCTAATTGGTTTTCTACACTGTCATGCCCACCTTTGAATGGCGTTTTTGCTTTGATCATTTTTGCATACTCATAAACCAATCACCACACACTCCCTATTCTGAGCCCATAAAAAGTCCCATGCTCAGCCATATTGGGGACCTTTCCTGTCTTCAGGCAGAAGAACAACCCCCTTGCATTCCCTCTGTTTGCTGAGAGCTTTCCTTTCACTTAATAAATTCTACTCCACTCACTCTTTGATGTCTGCATGCCTAATTCTTCCTGGTCATGACACAAGAACCCAGACCTAGCTGAGCTAAGGAGCAAAAATCCTGCATCACTAGTATCTGATACACTCCTCAAGGAGGCTGAAAATAATTTATTTAAATAACTTTCCAAATAGAAGTCATCAGGAGCATCCAGGACAACTCTGCCTATGGTATTCCTCAGAAGGTTCTCTACCATGGCTTAGATGGCATCCAGGACCTTGGAACCTTCATAAGAGCCTTATCCCAGGTTGCTTGGCTAAATGCCACTTGAGTTAACCTGCTGCTTCCCCTCAGAACTGTCAGAGATTTTTTCAAAGACCCAAAAGGAGGTAAGTAGACTTCCCCTCCTTTTTAATGCACAATGATACACATTAATTTTATCAGAGGATGGGAGAATGTAGGTTTCGGCAGTGAGCCACGGGCCTTGTGGGCTGCAGAGTTTCCCCTTTGCAGAGGTTTTACAGAGTCTGTTTTCTTAGTTTGTTGTACTTACAATGTCAGTGTCCAGCTGCTCTGACTAACTGAGGCATCCGGCTTCAGATGGCCCAGGATCACTTGTGCTTAGGTGTACATCTTATTTTGTCAGTGTGATTCACTTCCACTCCCAGACCTGGCCATAGGAAATTAAGTTGCTCCCAAATGAAAGATGAAATCAATAGCTATTTCAGGTCCCAGTGTTTTAGTTAACAGGATATTTTATTAAATTACAGTGGTATATGACGGAGATGTTCTCAGTTCTTATCAATTATGAATGACCTCCCTTTTGAAGAAAACAAGATGTGTCTTCTGGAGCCAGAGATCAGCTACCCAGGTTTCTGTGTCTGCAGCTACTGGCATCCTGAGTTAGCAGACAAGCAGACTTGGCTTTCATGATCCATGCTCTAATCTAATTCAATTAACAATCCACTGCTGTCAGTCTGACTGAGGAAGGTAGATCTCTGCAGAGTAGATCTTGGCCTTCACAAAGGCCTACAGAAATCTCCACTTAATCCCAGCATCCTGGGAGAAAGCAGGGCATGGATTCTACAGGGCTAGCTAAAGCATGGGGACTAACTGGGTATTCTGGATGAACAAAGATTTTAACCACATAAGATCAACATTATTATTCCTCATAACAGCAGTGATGATATGCTAATAGCTGAAATTCTGGAGGTCTGCCTGCCCAAGACCCTGGGATAAGTGTATGTCTCACTTAGTCGTCATTATGACCTATGAATTGGAAAGTATCACCATCTCTATGATTTTTGGACTTAGGGTTGAAGATACTGGGTCTCAGAATGGAAAAGTGATTTCCTAAAGGCCAAATGGCTATTTATTGTCAGTGCTAGAATTTAAGGCCAGATCTGTCTGATTCAAAAGCTCATAGTCTCACCCACTGTGATCTAGTCCTCTACCACTTCTTCTAACACCCCAGGTTAATGGGGTTCTGAGGAACCTGTGCTGGAGGACCTGAGTTCTAACAGCTATTTTTTTGTGATATTTGGTGTCTATGATCTCATTGAAAGCTTCTGTTTGAATTCAGATTGTTACGTGTGAAGGGGGAGATGGAGCGGGGTGAGAAATGTCTGACTGGATCATCAACAGATAAAGCACACATATGGGAAGAGTACGTCCAGATTTCATGGTATGTCATAGAGTACTAGAGCAAAGCAGTAGGTTTCATTTGTTATGTTGTTTTGTAGATTTTTTTTTTTTTTAAGAAAAGATCCTCTAGAAAATTCAAGATTTATCATAGTGGACTAAGGGAGAATATTTTGTTTGTTTGTTTGTTTTTAGTATCAGCCACTCTTAGTGACCACATATAGTATTAAACAACAGTTATAAAAGAATAAGATCTGTTCAGTCCTCTATGGGACAGTATAGAGTGAGCCTTATCAATCCCATTTGCAACTGAAGAAATTGAGGCTAGAATGCTAAGCAAACTGCCTAAGGTCAAGCAACTGTTTTTAATCAGCAGAGCTACCCATGGTTCTTGTGTCTGCAGTTCCAGATGCTTCTTTCTTGTAGCTCAGCAGCAAAGAAAGAGACCCCAAAGATAAGGTGCTGGGGAAAGACCTCTTCCTACACGCAGAGTATAGGGGACAGACCAGAGTTGAACATTCAAGCTGTGGCCCCAAATCATTCTTATTTTCTCTATTTTGTATATATAACAGCTTGAACTGAGTATTATTCAGCTCACTTTCTTGGGAAGGAGCGTGGAGTAATCAGAAAGAATAAAGGGTACTCCATTGTTTTGCTGGCCAATAATGATAGAGAGCTCTGGTAGAGTCTGCTTTTAATAGAGGCAATGTAATAGGCGAGGCTTTTTGTATTGGTAAATGTCAGATGCCAGGCTTTCTCTAGGGGTGAATCAGGGTAGGTTAAGTGGAATGTTGAGACGTCAGTGCACAGGGATCTTTTTTGCTTATGAGATCACCATAAGTGGTGCAAATTACCAGAAAATCCAGTGGCTATATGATCACATATTCTGCTTCTAACAGTGGCAGTTGTTTCATAATAAACTCATTATAAAGACAACGGTTCCCATCATTGCCAGTTGATCAGAAAAACAACTCTGATTATTTTTTGTTTCAAATTTTTGGAAGGTGAATCTTAAGCAGAAGGAAACAATATCGTATTTGAGAGCTGGACTCATGTTGCAACTAGTCTAGTGTTGTGCAAAACTCATATATGTGGTTTCTGCATATAAGAAGCTTACAATCTAAAAGAGGAAAGGAGTCTTAGACGTTTGTAACAACTGGAGAAACAGGGAGGTGGTTTTCTAGAAAATGCAATCAGAATTGGATGATAAAAGCCTTCCTTTGTCACTAACAAGTATATTATGGTACATAAATATATAGGCTTCACAGCCATATTCAAGTGAGTTTGCATTCCATTTTGACCACTTTTTAGCTGTGCTCCCCTATGTATATTTATTAATTCTGAAAATTAATTTTATTACCTGTAAAATAAAGATTATTAACTAACTCATAGGACTTTAATGAGGATAATATTAGACAATGCACATAATTTTTAGGTTGGATGATTTATGTCCAAATTTAATTCTGTCAATATTGCAACTTAAATACATATATAACAAAGAGAAATTAATATATATTTTTCTTACTAAGTATTTTAAAACTCATAGTATAGTCAGAATAAGAGGGGGAACTATGTTAAAGATATGTTAAAGAAAAAAATCAATTCAATTCACAGTGTTGTTAATAGGACCAGTTATACCTCAATGGGCATTATGAGAAATGGTTTGCACTTACTCTTACAACTCATTTTTTAATGCGATGCCTGACAATATAGCATCCGAACTACTGAATTGGAAGCAGATTGACATGGAAATATAATCCATCTTTGTCTTTCAAATGATCAGCTAACAAACAACAGTTGATGGATCTATATTGCAGAGTACATAATTCAAAATTGCATTTAAAAAGCCTTTCCTAATTTCATGTACATAGCGAGTACAGTTTGCTGATAAATTTATGTGTTTCATCCTGTTAAATACTCCTCTGCTGAATTTTTCTCACTCATTTCTCTGAGAACACAGTTCATCTTCAAGCTTGTAGGTGCTCTTTCCCCAGGTCCTGATGGACATTAAATCTGTCAGGGAGAGGCATATTAAATTTGACTCCGTGTTTAAACAGTGGCAGCCTGAAGCTCTGAGTCACAGTGGCACTGAAGGTGACATATTATCCCTCATGTGCCATTTTATACTGGAAGCTCTCATAGCTGTTTGGTCCCCACCATTCCAATTAGAAATGAGTGGGATGACATTTGCAGTTTCTGTTTCTCTTTAAGGGGTCCATCTTCTAAAGCAGAAAAGTGACATAAACCTCGGGGTACATTGCCAATTGTTCGGACACACAGTGCTCCTTTTCCACCTTACTTTTCTGTTGGGGTGGGAATAAAGGAACCTAGAATTATGTGATTGCACATCTCCAGGGCAAGGGGACACTCATTCTGACAGCTACAAAGCATGCCTTTAGAAATTACTGAGTTGGTTTAAAAACTGTCATCCAAGGAACAAGGCAGAGACGTTTGTTCCCAAAGTTAGCAGCTTCTATCTGGTGATCCTGAAGAGTTCTAATGTGGTCAAATCCAGCACAGCTTTCCTCTAATACCCTCTGTTTTGCAATTAAAGTCATGCAAACTCATTGAATGACAGTATTTTAGCACACTGAACTGTATAAACAAGGGATTGTTTTCCATCCCTCTAGCAAACAGTATTGACGCATCAACTCTGATAAAAGTAAAAGAGATTGTGGTTTTTGTGAAATATACTTGACTGAAAGTTCCTAGCACAGCACTTGGTACTAAATAGGTGTTCTGTAAAAGGATCCCACTCTGTCTTCATATAGGGCACTCTGTGTCCTTCCTTTCTGAGATTCTGAATACTCTTTTAGTGACTGACAGAGACTTCCTTCCTCAGCAGAAGTTAAGGTTCAGGAAATACCTTTCTACTTAATAGTCAGGCAAATGACCACCTTAAATAGGAAGGAAACATTATTGCTTTGTTAATGCTGAGGGAATCCCAGTTAACTTTCTATCAAACTTTTGTGGACTTCTAGCTTAGTATCACCCAGTTGTCCCCTATAACAAGGTATTCTATCTTAGAGTAGGATGGTTAGGCTGAGATGGTCATTTTGCTCTCTTTACCAGCTCTATCATGTAGGACAAGCTAATTAGCCTCTGAGCTGCAGTGTTTTTGTGTTTTTTAAATTTTTAATTAAAAAAGTGTTTTTTGTTGAGATGAGGTTTCCCTATGTTTCTCAGGTTGATCTCAAACTCTTAGGCTCAAGCAAGCCTCTCCTTCTCTAGCCTTCCAAAGTGCTGGGATTTCAGGTGTGAGCCACCATCCCTGGCTGTGTTTTTGTGTTTTACTTTTATATTTTTCATGTGAAATAGGGATCAACATCCTTGGTAAGTTAAGGTGAGGATTAAGTGCTGGCATAAGTAAAGGCACAATAAATGATAATAATTTGACTTAAAATATTGTAATAGTTAATTTTATGTGTCAACTTGACTGGGCTATGGCGTGGCCAGGTATGTGATTAAACATTTCTAGTGTGTCTGTGAGGGTATTGCTGGAAGAGATTAACATTTAAACCTGTAGACTACATAAAGCAGATCACCCTCCCTCATGTGGGTAGGCTTCATTCAACCCTGGGAAGAGTTAAATAGAATAAAAGCCTGAGTAAGGAAGAATTCTCCCTCTGCCTGACTCTCTTCAAGTGGGAATATTGGTTTTCTCCTGATTTCAGACAGACTCAGACTGCAATTTACATCATCAGCTTTCCTGCTTCTCAGGCCTTTGTACTAGTCTTAGAACTATACCACTGACTCTCCTGCATCTATACTTCTCAGCCTCCAAAATAGCCTGAGCCAATTTAAATTTATCTTCTACTGATTTCTTGTCTTTGGCGAACTCTGCCTAACACAAATATTATGACTTAAAATACATTTATTTAAGGTAAACATTTTACTCTCTCCACACAGCCTTACTATTAAGTCAAAACACCACTAAAATATGCTATCATGAGTTATCAATTCATCATTATAAATATTATAATGGATTACTTTGCCAAATGAAAGGGCCCCATGGTGGCCATTGATGAGGGGTTAGAGGAAGGAGTAACACACAATACTTTGGAATGTCCTGTGACAAACTTCTCCTTGTGTAAAATGAAAAAAAAAAAATTGTGCCACATTTTGCAGAATTTCCCAAGTCTCAAAACATCTCTATTCATTAAAGAGAAATCTATACAGTGACTGATACTTTATTATAAGTTTGTATGAAAATAAAAAATATCTGAGCCTATCATATGCAAATAAGAAAAGAAAATGCAACATTATTAGCTGAATAGCAAAAAGTCACAAAACTGGAGGCTGTAGTCATCATTATTGAAAGGAAAAGATAAAATAAAGAAAAACAAATTTAAAAATTAGCCAGTTCTCTGTCTTTGAGTTTCTCTAACTAAGAATATTTGAGTTTGAAAAGGTTTCTCAATAAGTCCATTAAATATAAAAATCCCACTAATTATATTATTTCCCCAGATTTCAGTTTCAAGAGATTTTAGTTGAATGGGAATGGGCATAGCAGCTAGAAGTGAGGCTTAGAATCAATTACCTGGTTTTGAGTAGCAAATTTAGGACTGCCTAAGTCTGTGACTCTAGCCAAAGCTTTTTCATCCTTGAAGCTTCAGTTTTCTCATCTGTGAAATGTGAAAAATAGCCCTAACCTTATAGGATTGTATAAGAAGTAAATGAGAGAGTGCAAGTATATTTATATAGCCAAATTTTGATGTATGGTAAGAACTGAAGAAATGTTATCAATATTATTTCTAATCAATCAAACAGGAAGTAGACATTACAGGCATGACCATACAGCAGATATTGGTCACAAAACCAGCATCGACATCAAGTAGATTCTATTATCATTATTCTAGATAAATTAATCTGCAGTCAAGTATTGGGCAAAAGAGCTTGGATGCTTGATGAAGAAAGATTACTAAGTGTGCTCAGAAGCATTGAGAAGCTATGAAAATAAAGCCAAAGAAAATATAGCCAGAAACAAACGCCTTCCAGGGAATAAGTTTCCCAAATAGAACCTCTCTCAATGAGCCAAAGAATATCCAAGGGAAAATGACATTCTCTAGTAACAGAAGATACTAATTCTAGGGTTTCTGCACTAAACAGACTATCTAGGACTTTAGTTCTTGTGTCCTCAGCAGGAAAGGCAAGGGCTTCATGGGTAAACACAGCCCTGGAACAGGGAACTGCATACTTTCATGAGCACTGATTTTGCTAATCCGGTATAAGAAAATCATATACATGTGGCAAATAGGAGTATGCACATTGTCCCTTAAGATCCAAATAAGTGTTTGAAAAAACTCTTAGAACCCTCAAATTATGCAAAACACTGCAAAAATGCTAAATGCTCCTAACACTCACCACTAATGATAATGTGATTTCTTCCTGAAGCTCTTCCTTAGGTATTTTATGTTCTCTATTGAGAAAATATCATTATTTTCACTTTTAAGGTTTATGGAGAAATACTGACCTAAATTAACACCAAAAGAAAATAATTATTAAAAGTAAGGACATTTTTCCCTCTATATTTTTAAAGTAGCTAGTCTCCCAATGTGGACCTCTCGAGGAACTATGTCTCCCAATACCAATGCACTGTGTAATTCTCTTTACCTGGAATTTGGCCAGGCTTATCACTTGCTTTTGACCAATAATATATTTATTGCAGAAAAGGCATCTTGTGACTTCAAGCCTAAATCATTAGATATTTTTCACCTGGTGTCTTGGTGTTTCGAAATGTTTATCTATATTGCTTATAGGTAGGAAGTACAAATACTCTGAAAATGCCATGCTCTGAGGAAGCTCAAGCTGGTCACATGGAGATGTTATGTGAAGAAAGAGAGATGGCCAACTAGTCAACAATTGTTCCACCCCTTTCAAATGAGGTGCCAAACATGTGAGGGAAGAAGCTACCTTTGTCTTTCATACCATCAGTGTCTTTAGCTAACTCCAACTTCAACATGTGACACCCTGCCTATGAACTGCCTTGCTGATCCCAGCCAACCCATAGTTGGTAAATTACATAACATCTTCTTGTCTTAGTTTTCTGTTCTCTAAAATGAAGATAATAGTAGTACTTACTCTTACACTTAGTAGAATAATTTATTATTAAAAATACTACCATTAAAAAGGAAATAAAGAAGAAATACAGAAATAAAAGTGAAAAAAAGAATATAAAACTACCCTGAAATCACTACTTTTTTAGTACTAAGACAAGACATGTTGCAGTGAATCCTTCTTGGAGTTAAGGAGTTTACTAAAGGAGTCTTTTCTTAACTTCATTGAAAATATCATAAGCAAGAAAACTGTAAGGTTGAAAAAAGCCAACAGCCTCCTTCTGGGAGCCAGTGCCACAGAGACCATTAGAGGAGTGACAAGCAATTTTTGTTAAGGTTTGTATGTGTGCATGTGCGTATGCTTGTGTATCTCTGTGTGTATGCATGCGTGTGTTCAAAGAAAATGAGTTTTTCCAGAGATAGACATAAAGGGAATTCCAGAGCTCATCCTCTCCAGCAAATAGAATCTAAAGCAGAATGCTTTGGTGTGTGTTAGGAAATTAAAGGCATAATTATGGAGGGGAGCTGTAGGAAAGAGTGTGGTTACAGTGAAATCGAATAATAAAGGTTAAATGATTATCATTAGTCAGTGTCACTGCACATTTCCTTAGATCTATAGGGGGAAACAGTGCAGCCCCAGCCTCTGTCTACTGTTATCAATTCTCACTGGCCTTAGACAATTAGTTTTAAAGGTAGCACCTCCATTATTTGGGGTCTGGAGAAAAACATAATGAAACGACCACACTTTTTCATCAAGTCAGTGCTTCTCAGAAACTTAAAACAATCAACATGTTTTGTCTTATCATAGGGGGAGAACACAGCAGTCACATGCTGCAGAATATATAAGGTAGTTGTAAATTTTGTTAGGTATATCAGGATACTGCCAAAAGTAAAACAGGATGCTGTTACAAATTTCTTTATAACCTGCTGCAAAAACTTGGACTGTTCCCAGCAAGCAGGATGGATGGATCCCTTAGGGATAAGATGACCAGCTGAAGCAGGGAGTTAACGTGGTTAGAGCTGCTCCTCACGGGAATCTATAACACAAAGAAGCAAGTATGTCTTTTCCATTGGTTAAACATCTTCTTGTGTAATATAATAAAGAGAACGTAAGTAAAATCAATGTATATTAACACCAAGAAGCAGGAATATCTGGCAAAAATCCTCAAGCAATTTCTCTACACAGAAAAGTTTTAAATTCACATGATAAAGGAAACTAAAGTGAAGCAAAATGTTATTTCGCCACAAGAGAATAGTTACAATTTCTAAACTGTCTAGGTCCCCACAATACACCAACTCCTAGTCTGATATGACTCCAGTCTGCTATCAGAATGACTTGGGTGGAAGAAGAGGTAGAACTTCAGCCACAACAGAATAGGTAGCTTCAGTTGTTACCTGAAGAAACCTTGAAGGAAACTTCTTCTGTCCCCGGATATCTCCCTTATTATCTTACTGTGGGATCTGCATTTTCTGCCTTCAGTTGCTGATTTGAGGAACAGGCCCTATTAAAATTCAATACTATTGCTTGGAAAGGTTGATGTTTTGTGTTTTGGAATAAGTACTTGGAAAGGAGTCAAGAAACTGAGTCCTAGCCCCAGGCTTTTCATGACAATCTAAGTATCACTTAACATTTTTGAGCCTCCGTGCTCTGTCCTCCTTAAAAGTTTGGTATGAAGATAAATGAGAGAAAATATTTGGAGAAAACATACAACAAAACCCCCAAATTTTTAAAATAGTAAATATTATATATATATACACACACACATATATATACACACATATACATATATATATGTATATATATATATATTTATGATTACAATAGTATAATATGGTTATACTATCCACAGTTTTCAATGTGTAATTTGGACATTGGCTCAAATAAGTACACAGAAGTAAACGGGTCATATTTCTATGACCTTAGCTGAATTTCTTAACCTTTCTGAGACTCAATTCCTGTATATTTAAAGTGAAGGTAATAACTCAAACTGCCTTTTAGGTTTATTAATAGAATTATGAGACAGCCAGTAGAGTTTGGCATGTCATTTGGCTTACCAAAGTCATTTAATAAATGTCAGAGGAAAACGGTTTTTTTTTATTTTATTTTTTTTAAGAGAAAAGTTTTCATGAAAATGGAGGTCTATGGAAGCACAGCAATGGGCCATTTCTTGCGCAGAGAGGGCATGAATGGGATTTAGTGCTGGAGAGCCAGGGCAACCCTCCAAGGACATGATAAATACTCCAAAAGGAAATGGCAGAAAAAGCAGGCTCTCTTCTGTCAGATTTGTAACTAAGCCATCCCTGCCAACCTCATTTACACAAAGGTTTAACGTCATGCTAAGCATTGTGTGCAAAATGAGATGTATCACAGTTGCATCGTGGTTAATAATGTGGACTTTGGGTGCTCTGCTAGGAACATGCTGAGTGACCACGGCTAGTTACTTAGAGCTTCTTTGCGCCTATTTCTTTGTCTTCCAGAATGAAAAAGGACTCTATTTGTGTGTGATGTGTGCCTCTCACAAGATCTGTTACCAGGAGTAAGCACTTAATAAATGGTAACTGCTGTGATTACTACTTTTCCTGTCCTCACAGAGTTTACATTAGAGATGGAGGGACAAAGCTAACCTATACAAAATAAAGACCCAAGAGTAGAATAAACTATTAAAGTACAAAATTATTTATTGATTTTATACATAAATATTTACTGAGCAGCTACTGTAAATCAGGCAGTGTGCTGATAGCTGGGACTAGTGTGATGAATTCACTATCTATGCTGTCTCTCACATAAAATTTACATTCAGGTGATGCTGATAACTGAAAGATTCTTCAGTCCCTGTCACAGATGAGCCTTATAGTTTCCTATAACAACACACATGCACACATGCATCTATTTATCTATTATCTATTTATTATCTACCTATTTAATTATCATCTATGTATCAAAAAAGGGGAGATTGTTGCTGAAAGCAATATTTTTTCCCAAAAATAATCTATATCTCAAATAAGCAGAAAGATTTCTGCAGGTGATTATAAGCTCTAGTTCATCCCTTTTCTAGTTAATGTAATTTATGAAACTTGTATATCGCTGCAGACAAGCGGCTGAAGCAAGGACTAATGCTGTAGCACTCCCACTTAATACTCAGATTTAAACTATCAAGGCCACACTCTGGTATCCATGAGGCTTAATATGCCTCCATGGATATGCAACAGCACAAGTGACTAGTATGGATTCCTACCTTTACGATGGATGTCAAACTTGTGCCTATAACTTGGAGGCCACCCTCTCTGACCACGCACCTGCTATAGATGATACGACCCTAAGGGCTTGAGAGGAAGGAAAAACAAATCACTGTTTCCCCTACTATTTTTTGGCGCTTACACTGCTATCTCCCTTCCCTGATTTTTTAAATCTTGTTTAAGGATTGGATAAAAGGCGATATCTGCTTCACAATTTCTTCCAGCCCTACCCCTTGTGTGGTGGTGGGAAAACTAACAGGTAAATGCTTTTATTATTACTTGACTGAGACTAGAAACCAATAACAATGAAATGGATGATTTTAACGGTATAACCAAATAACTATTTCTCCAAAGAGTCAAAAGAGATGGAGGTTGATATTTGATATTATCAGACAATGTTTTTTATTTATTTTTATTTTATTTTTAACTTTTAAGTTCAGGAGTACTTGTGTGGGTTTGTTACATAGGTAAACTTGTGTCATGGGGGTTAGTTGTACAGATTATTTTATCATCCTGGTATTAAGCCTAGTACTCATTAGTTATTTTTCTTGATCCTCTCTATCCTCCCACTCTCCATCTTCCGATAGACTCCAATGCATGTTGTTACTCTCTATGTGTCCATGTGTTCTCAACATTTAGCTCCCACTTATAAGTGAGAACATGTAGTATGTAGTTTTTTGTTCCTCTGTTAGTTTGCTAAGGATAATTCACAATAGCAAAGACATGGAATCAACCTAAATGCCTGTCAATGGTAGGCAATATTTATTTATTTTAAGGACATTTATTATATAATTAACAGGTCTTTTGAAATAAAGTCACGAGATATCTGCCATTCCTTTTGGAGATTGAAAGAAAAGTACTCAATTCTGCAAATCCCTGAAAATAGTCCACCAGTCAAAGTCAGCCTCAAAGCCTATTGTCATGACTATAACATTTTCATCATCATTATCATCATCCCCTTCCTCCTCCTCATCATCATTATCTTTGTCTTCAACTGATTAAACTTCTTTGCTATAGAATCCAATCCATTTTGAATTCTGTTAATGGGGACTAGATCAGCTCTAGTATAGTGGACACTTCTCCTAATGAAAGAAACAGGACCCTGTGGCCCAAGCTGAACTCTGGATGAACTTCATCTCCAAGAGGGTTGCAGAATCCCCTTCTAGCTCCTAGCCTTCTCAGTGCTTGGGGCAGCAGAGAAAGAAAGTCAGCATTAAAGACTGTGTTTAGACAAGATGCCACTGCTCTAAACAAGAGTTTTACACAACAGACTGTTGCCTTAAAAAGGTTACATTATCTAAAGAGACACTGCATTTTGGTAGATAAGAGGACTATTTTCATTGTCAGAATATATCTGATGAGAAAAACCCAAAGAAGTTTTGGAAAGGGGAGAAGAACATCCATTCACCAGTCTTCTTATACCTGTTAAGCTAGTAGCTTCAAAAATGCTGTCTTTTGTTTTCAAAGATGACTTCTCATTATATATATTTTCCCATTTACAGACAATTAAATTGAGATTCAGAGACATTAAAGACTTGTCCAAGGTCACAAAGCCAATAAGTAGCAGACAAATAATTCAAAGTCAAGACTGACTCCTGTCCTAATGTTCTTTCCACCCTACCATGTGCCTCCGAAGACTTGCATACTGGCTCTAGCTCTGACTGAATAGCGACAGACACCATCTTATTCAGGACACTGTTTTTCTCTAGAATCTCTGTTCTGTGAATAAACGCATGGATTGGACTAGTGGAGCACCAAAATTTCTTCACGCAATGAGGTCTTCACCATTTGGCCCAAAGTTTCAGTGCTGTGAGTGCTCAATAGGAAGGAAGTTAAGCTCAACCTACTCATGGCCCCAGACTATCACCCATTATGAAAATTAGAACTGCCCTCAGAACTTTTAACCCCATTAGAAATGCTGAGGAAATGTACAGAAGCCTGCTATAAGCTGGGCTGGATCAAGTTTAGCTGGTGACACCAGACAACAGGATGTACTGAGGACATGGAGATTTTTCTGAAAACACAAAGAGGCTATGAGATTGTCCTATCCTTCAATCCTGATGTTTTACATACCCTTCGGTCTGGGAATAGAAGAATCACTCAGGAGGTATTTAGATATCTGTATTCATTTAAGACAATTTAAGGCACTGTCCTTTGGCATAAGCAAGAACCTGTAGGCTCAAAGAGTCATAACACCAACTGTGAGCCATGTAGGTAAGTCACTCAACCTGGTTAGGCTTCAGTTTCCTCGTCTGAGTGCCTGCTCTTCTCATTTCGATGTGCAGGAGTCTAGCGATAAACATGAACGTATCTCAACGTGCAAGCTTTGGGTGAAAAATTACAAAGGAAAATATGACCAAATTGAAAAATAAATAAGAATGGTTAAGTGGTTGCTTGCTTTGATAATTTATGCTTGCTCGGAGTAATATTCTCACTACATCTGTATCTATATACATGCCTATTTTATGTGGATATCATCTACATCATATTTATCTGGAAAAAGAACAAGAAAGAGAGAAACGATGTTTTTTGAGAGTTATTTTACATGTGTTTATAATTCTTAGTTTGACCCTAAAACACAAATCAGAATCAACTGAAATGCTTATTTAAAAAGCTGATTCTCAACCAGACCTATTGACTTGGTGTCCTGAGTCAAAGGAATATGCAACTTAATTACCCACGTGATTCTTACATGGGTAAGAATTTATGATTCTGATTCTAGATGTCCCACAGAGCTCACATTGGGAAATGGTACAGCACTACCTACTTTACATGCTGTCCTTAGAAAATTAGGGAATATCAACATTTGGTCTGGCAAAAGCATTTCATAAGTCTATATCTATAGAATCAGGAAAAGCCTGTCAGCTCAGAACATTCCCTTTGGTGTAGTCAGCAGTACCAGAGTTCTTCAACCCTGAGGCTTTCTATTAAGACAATACAAAATTTAGTGGTTAGGCAGCATGAACTCTGGAATTGGACAGTCTAAGACTGAATGCCAGGTTTAACAGTAATTTTCTGGGTGACCATGGAAGTGAGACTTACCTGCTTCATCTGTAAAATAGGTTAATAAGCCAATCCAACTCTGTGTTTTTATGAATACATGAAATATATTAAGTTGCTTGGTATAGTGTCTGGCACAGAACTTGAGAAATGTTAGCCAGCTAGGAAAACCAGGCTTTTATGTCATATTTATTCCTGGTCACATCTGAAGAACATGTAATGTAATTAACGTGTAAAGTAAATAAGGATAATTATCTTAGAAGAATAAAAGTATATCAGTTGTTTATTTTTGCATTAAAAAGATGCACAGTGGCTTAAGTAAAAAACGATTTCTTAGTTATCATAATGTTGTAGACTTTTTTTTTTGAGATGGAGTTTTGCTCTTGTTGCCCAGGCTGGAGTGCAATGGTGGGATCTCGGCTAACTGCAACCTCTGCCTCCTGGGTTCAAGCGATTCTCCTGCCTGCCTCAGTCTCCCGAGTAGCTGGGATTACAAGCATGTCCACCATACAAGGCTAAATTTTGTATTTTTAGTAGAGACGCGGTTTCGCCATGTTGGCCAGGCTGGTCTCTAACTTCCGACCTCAGGTAATCCACCTGCCTCGACCTCCCAAAGTGCTGGGATTACAGGCATGAGCCACAGCGCCCAGATGACTTTTTTTTTTTTTTCAACCAACTTTTGTGGATGAAGTCAACTGATGGCTTACCTGGAACTGGAGAGTCCAAGTAGCCTGACATTTATATCTAGCTATTGGGGCTGGCTGTTAACTGGGGCAGCTCAGCTTTCCTTCTTTTCTTTCACTAGATTAAATAAATAGGACTTGTTTGCAGTAGGGTGATCTCAGGGGTTCAAAAGCCAAGAGGAAACCCTATAGATAGGTCCCTTAAGGTCTAAGCTGCAGAACACAAAATCACTTTCACCACATTCTGTATCGATTAAAGCAAATAACAAGACCAGCCCAGATTTGAGGGCATGATAAATGTACTTCAATTCTGGTGGGAGAAGTGACAATGTCCATTACAGAATGACATAGATATAAGGGACTGATGCTCCATTAAGGTCATTAATATAAATGTCTATAATAAACATCAGTTAAATTGAAAATATAGCTGTAAATAGGTGAGGGAACCATAATCTCATAGTCTAATGTAGACCTTATCTAGGAAAAATATTTTTTTCATAGAATGTATGCATGTGTCTCTGACTCCTTTTATTGCCAATAAACTAAACATATTTATGAGAGTGACTTGGTGCTTTCATTATCAACATGATTCAGATTGTTCTGTGTCAGAAGATTCACAACCAGGAGATGAGAAGCGGTTTCTCCTCCCATCCCTTCCTGGCTGCCTCCTCCTCCTTCTTCTCATGATCACTGTATACCAGACCCAGGTGTAAGTGTTTAATTTTTTAAATTTAACTTATTAATTATTTGTTATTGCCCTATTTTGCTGATAGGCAACTGAGACTTCAAGTACTGTTCATGTGTACAGAGGCAAACTAAAGAGGCAATTCTTAATCTTTGATGCTGCTGCTTATTATCAGTGTTTACTCTCTCCTCATTTGGTGTCTTTTGCCAGAGCACAATGAACAGAAAACCTTTGACACTGCATGCATGTACAGGGTGAGCTTTGGTCGGTGACTAGTGATGCCTTCTCTGCTCCCTTCTGCCAGGAGAGCTGGACATTAGGGGTGGTCCATGATGATAGTCATCTCTAAGTCATTAAGCATCACTCAGTTTGTCATTGTCAAAGCCCCGCTAGGAACACGTTATGCTTTGGGAGAACAATGAATTTTGCCTGATAATAAAGAACAGGAATTAGATATATTCTCCCAGAGACATAAAAGGATTAATGATATTAAGTGGGCCCCAAAATGCATAGATGCACATGCTCTTCAGTTCTTCCTTTGGATTTTTATGTTGGATTGTGAATTGGAGCCACACTACATGTACCATTCAGGTCTCTGCTTAACATAATCTTCTCATGAGCAACTTTCTGTATTTAATGGTTGAGTATATAATATATTTACACGGTTTAAATATGTGAAAATATGTATATAAAAATCTTAAAACTATATGGAGAAAAGACTCAGTTTTTTTCCTTGTTCACTTAGATTCTACTCTCTTCTTCATAAATAACCAACCACTTTTATCTGTTTCTTAGGCATGTTTTTTGGTTGTTTTTTACAAAAATATAAACAAATATAAATTGTCACTACCTCTTTTTCTAAACAAAATTTGCCTGCCATGTCTCTTATTCCCTGTTTTTATTTAGATATATCTATTACAGTTCCTTCATCATGCCCATGGGTCCATGGACAGCTTCCTCATTCATTTTGCAGATGCTTGAAATTCTAACAAAGAGATTAATTATAATTCATTTAACCAGCCTTTTGTTAATGGATAATGTGATTTTGTTGTTTTAATTTAATTACGTGGCTATTACAAGCAAAGCTTTCATTGAATTCCTTGTGTGTATACAGACATACATAAAATTTCACATAAGTAAAATTAAATCAATTTTTAAAATTTTTAATTATTTATATTTTTCATTTTTGTGGGAACATAGTAGGTTTATATATTAATGGGGTTCATGAGATGTTTTGATGCAGGCATGCAATGTGAAGTAAGCATATCATGGAGAATGCGGTATCAATTCACTCAAGGATTTATCCTTAAGAGTTACAAACAATCCAGTAAAGCTCTTTAAGTTATGTTAAAATGTACCATCAAGTTATTATTGACTACAGTCATCCTGTTGTGCTAGGCCTTATTCATTCTTGCTATTTTTTGTACCTATTAACCATCCCCACCTCACTCCACCCCCACCACCACACCCAGCTACCTTTAGCCCAGCCTCTGGTAACCATCTTTCTACTCTCCATGTCCATGGGTTCAACTGTTTTCATTTTTAGATCCCACAAATAAGTGAGAACGTGTGATGTTTGTCTTTCTGTGCCTGGCTTATTTCATTTAACATAATGATCTCCAGTTCCAGTCACGTTGTTGCATCTGACTGGATCTTGTTATTTCTTATGGCTGAATAGTACTCCATTGTGTATATGTACCACATTTTCTTTATCCATTCATCTGTTGAGGGACACTTAGGTTGCTTCCAAATCCTAGCTATTGTAAATAGTGCTGCAATAAACATGGGAGAGCAGTTACCTCTTAGATATACAGATTTCCTTTCTTTGGGGTATATACCCAGCAGTAGGATTGCTGGATCTTATGGTAGCTCTATTTTTAATTTGTTGAGGAACCTCCAAACTGTTCCCTATAGTGGTTGTAATAATTTACATTCCCACCAACAGTGTCCAAGGGTTTCCTTTCCTCGACATCCTCACTAGCATTTGTTACTGCCTGTCTTTTGGATATGAGCTATTTTAACTTGGGTGAGATTATCTCATTGTAGTTTTGATTTGCATTTCTCTGATGATCAGTGATGTTGAGCACTGTTTCATATGCCTGTTTGCCATTTGTTTGCCTTCTTTTGAGAAATGTCCATTAAATCTTTGCCATATTTTGATCGGATTATTCATTTTTTTCCTATAGAGTTGTTGGAGCTCCTTGTATGTTCTAATTTTTAATCCCTTGTCAGATAGGTAGTTTGCAAATATTTTCTCCCATTCTGTGGGTTATCTCTTTACCTTGTTGATTGTATTCTTTGCTGTGCAGAAGCTTTTTAACTTGATGCAATCCCATTTGTCTATTTTTGCTTTGCTTCCCCGTGCTTGTAAGGTATTGCTCGATAAATCTTTGTTTAGACAAATGTTCTGGAGATTTTCTGCAATGTTTTCTTGAAGGAGTTTCATAGTCTGAGGTCTTAGATTTAAGTCCTTAATCCATTTTGTTTGATTTTTGTATATGGTGATAAATAGGGGTCCAGTTTCATTCTTCTGCATATGGATTTACAGTTTCCCAGAACCACTTATTGAAGAGACTGTCTTTTCCTCAGTGTATAGTCTTGGCACCTTGTGAAAAATGAGTTCAATGTAATTGTGTAGATTTATTTCTGGCTTCTCTATTCTGTTCCATTGGTCTATGTGTCTGTTTTTATGCCAGTGCCATGCTTTTTGATTACTATAGCTATGTAGTATAATTTGAAGTCAGGTAATATAATTCTTTCAGTTTTGTTCTTTTTAGTTAGAATACCTCTGGCTACACTGGGTCTTTTGTGGTTCCATATAAATTTTAGAATTTTCCTTATTTCTGTGAAGAATGTCATTGGTATTTTGATAGGGATTGCATTGAATCTTTACATTTTTGGGGTAGTATGAACATTTTAACAATATTTATTCTTCTAATTCATGAACGTGGAATATTTTTCCTTTTTTTGGTGTCATATTCAACCTCTTTCATCAGTGTTGTGTATTTTTCATCATAGAGAACTTTCACTTCTTTGGTTAATTTCCAGCTGTTTAATTTTATGTGTGCTTATTGTAATTGAGATTAGTTTTTTATTTCATTTGCACATTGTTCTCTGTTGGCATATAGAAATGCTACTGCTTTTTGTATGTTGATTTTGTATCCTGCAATTGTACTGAATTTGTTTATCAGTTCCAATAGTTTTGTAGTGGAGTCTTTAGGTTTTCTCAAATATAAGATAATATCGTATGCAAACAAGAATAATTTGGCTCCTTCCTTTCTAATTTTGATGCCCTTTATAGCTTTCTCTTAAGATTGTTCTAGCTATGACTTCCAGTATTATGTTAAATAACGGTAGTGACAGTGGGCATCCTTGTTGTGTTCCAGATCTTACAGGAAGTGCCTTCAGTTTTTTCTGGTTCAGTATGATGCTAGCTGTGGGTCTGTTGCATATGGCTTTATTACGTTGAGTTATGTTCCCTCTATCTCCAGTTTTTTAAGAGCGGATATTATAATTTATCACACCTTTTCAGCATCAGTTGAAATAATATGGTTTTTATCTTTCATTCTATTTATATGACTTATTACACTGATTGATTTATGTATATTGAACCATCTTGGCATCACAGGGATAAATCCCCTTTTGTCGTAATGTTATCTTTCTACTGTATTGTTGAGTTTGGATTGCTATTTTGTTGAAAATTTATTCATCAATATTCATCAGAGATATTGGCCTGTAGTTTTCTTTTTTGATTTTTTTTTATATATCAGGGTAATACATTGTCTGGTTTTTGGTATCAGAGTAATATAAACCTCATAGAATGAGTTTGAAATTATTCCCTCCTCCCTATTTTTGGGGGTAGATTGTGTAGAATTGGTATTAGTCCTTCTTTAAATGTTTGGTAAGATTCAGCAGTGAAACATCAAGTCCTTGGCTTTTTTTATTTTTTACCGGGAGAGTTTATTACAACTGTGGTCTCATTACTTGTTATTAGTCCGTTTAGGTTTTGAATTTCTTTCTGGTTCAATCTTGATAGGTTGTATTTCTATAGACATTTGCACATTTCTTCTAAATTTTCCATTTTTTTGGCATATAGTTGCTCATAGTAGCCACTAATGATCATTTAAATTTCTGCAGTAACAATTGTAATATCTTTTCATTTCTGATTTTATGTATTTGGATCTTCTCTCTTTTTTTCTTAGTCTGGCTAAAGGTTTGTTAATTTTGTTTAATTAAAAAAACAACTTTTTGTTTCATTGATCTTGTGTATTGATTTCTTCATTTCAGTTTTATGTATTTCTGCTCTGATCTTTATTTCTCTTCTTCTAATTTGGGGTTTGTTTTGCTCTTGCTTTTCTAGTTCTTTAGGATGCATTATTAGATTGTTTATTTGAAATTATTCCTCTTTTATGATGTGGGCATTTATAGCTATAAATTTCCTCTTAGTAATGGTTTTGCTGTATTCCATAGGTTTTAGTATATTGTGTTTCCATTATGATTTGTTTCAAGAAGTTTTTCAATTTTCTTAATTTCTTCATTGACCCACTGGTCATTCAGGAGCATATTGTTTAATTTCCATGTATGTGTATGGTTTCCATAATTCCTCTTGCTATTGATTTATAGTTTTATTCCATTGTGCTCTGAGATGTTTGATATTATTTCAATGTTTTAAAAGTGCCTTAAGACTTGTCTGGAGACCTAATCAATAGTGTGTCCTTGGGAATAATCCATGTGCTGAGGAAAGGAATGTGTATTCTGCAGCTCTTGGATCTGTATGCTCTGTAAATCTATTAGATCCATTTGGTCTACAGTGCAGTTTAAGTCTGGTATCTGTTGGTTGATGTTCTGTCTGGACTATCAGCATGATGCTGAAAGTGGGGTGTCGAAGTATCCAGCTATTATTATATTGTGACCGATCTCTCTCTTTTGCTCTAATAATATTTCCTTATATACCTGGGTGTTCCAACGTTGGATGCAAATATATTTAAATTTGTTATATTTTCTTGCTGAATTGACCCCTTTATCATTATACAGTGACCTTATTTGTCTCTTCTTATAAGTCTTGTCTTTAAATCTATTTTGTCTGATATAGGTATAGCAGCTCCTGCTCTTTTTTGTTTTGCATTGGCATGGGATATCTTCTTTTTTCCATCTCCTTATGTTCAGTTTATATGTGTCTTTACATGTAAAATGTGTATCTTGTAGGCAACAGGTCAACGGATCTGTTATGGGAAGCCAGGGACCCTGAAAGGAGGGACCAGCTGAAGCCATGGCAGAAGAACATAAATTGTGAAGATTTCATGGACATTTATTAGTTTCCCAAATTAATACTTTTATAATTTCTTATGCCTGTCTTTACTGCAATCTCTGAACATAAATTGTGAAGATTTCATGGACACTTATCACTTCCCCAGTCAATACCCTTGTGATTTCCTATGCCTGTCTTTACTTTAATCTCTTAATCCCATCATCTTCATAAGCTGAGGAGGATGTATGTCACCTCAGGACCCTGTAACGATTGTGTTAACTGCACAAATTGTTTGTAGAGCATGTGTGTTTGAACAATATCAAATCTGGGCACCTTAAGAACAGGATAACAGCAATGTTCAGGGAACAAGGGAGATAACCTTAAAGTCTGGCTGCCTGTGGGCCAAGCGGAACAGAGCCATATTTCTCTTCTTTCAAAAGCAAATAGGAGAAATATCGCTGAATTCTTTTTCTCAGCAAGGAACATCCCTGAAAAAGAGAATGCGTCCCTGAGAGGAGGCCTCTGAAATGGTCACTTTGGGGACAGGTGTCTTTTACAGTCGTAGATAAGGGATGAAATAAGCTCTGGTCTCCCGTAGCACTCCCAGGCTTACTAGGACAAGGAAATTCCCGCCTAATAAATTTTGGTCAGACTGGTTGCTATCAAACACTGTCTCCTGATAAGACGTTATCAATGACAATGCATGCCCGAAACTTAATTAGCAATTTTAATTTCACCCCAGTCCTGTGGTCCTGTGATCTCGCCCTGCCTCCATTTGCCTTGTGATATTTTATTACCTTGTAAAGCATGTGATCTCTGTGACCCACCCCTATTCGTATGCCCCCTCCACTTTTGAAAATCACTAATAAAAACTTGCTGGTTTTGCGGCTTGCAGGGCATCACGGAACCTGCCAACATATGATGTCTCCCCCGGACACCCAGCTTTAAAATTTCTCTCTTTTGTACTCTTTCCCTTTATTTCTCAGACTGGCCAACACTTAGGGAAAATAGAAAAGAACCTATGTGAAATATCGGGGGTGAATTTCCCCCCCAATACAGATCTTGTTTTTTTATCAATTCAGTCAGTTCATGCATTTTGTTTGGAGAGTTTAGTTCATTTTTATTGTTTTTATTATTGATAAGTGAGGACTTGTTCCTGCCATTTTATTTGTTTTCTGGTTGCTTTGTGGTCTTAGCTTCCTTCTTTCTTTCCTTCCTGTGTCTTCTAGTGAAGGTAATTTTCTCTGGGGATATGACTTAGTTTCTTGTTTTTTTTATTTTTTGTGTATCTATTGTTTTTTGGTTTTAGGTTACCATGAGGCTTACAAATACAATCTTATAACCTATTATTTTAACCTGACAACAAGTTAACACTATTTGTATAAACAGACACACAAACAAGCAAAAAGAAAACTAGTAAAACTCTAAGACTTAACTTTGTCCCCTGGCTTTTTAACTTTTTGTTGTTTCTATTTATATCTTATTGTATTGACTATGTCTTCAGAAGTTGTAGTTATTTTTGATTGGCTTATGTTTAGTCTTTCTACTTAGAATAAGAGTACCTTACATGCCACAGTTACAGTGGTGTGATCTTCTGTGTTTTTCTGTGTACTTATTACTACCAGTGAGTTTTGTACCTTCAGGTGATTACTTATTGTTCATTAATATCACTTTCTTTCTGGTTGAAATACTCTCCTTAGCATTTCTCATAGGACAAATCTGGTATTGATGAAACCCCTCAGCTTTTGCTTGTCTGGTTTGAAGGATATATTCACTGGATATACTATTCTAAGGTAAAAGTTTTCTGTTTGTTTGTTTTTCCTTCAGCACTTTATATATGTCATGCCACTCTCTCCTGGCCTACAATGTTTTCACTGAAAAGCCTGCTGCTAGATGTACTGGAGCTCCGTTTTATTAATATGTTATTTGTTTATATTCTCTTACTGCTTTTAGGATTCGTTCTTTATCATTGACCTTTGGGAGTTTGATTATTAAATGCCTTGAAGTAGTCGTCTTTGGCTTAAATCTGCTTGGTGTTCTATAACCTTCTTGTAATTGGATATTGATGTTTTTCTCCAGATTTGGGAAGTTCTCTGTTATTATCCCTTTGAGTAAACTTTCTACCCCTATCTCTTTCTCTACCTCCTGTTTAAGGTCAATAGCTCTTAGATTTGCCCGTTTGAGGATATTTTCTAGATCCTGTAGGTGTGCTTCATTTTTCTTTAATTTTTTTTTGTCTCCTCTGACTGTATTTTCAAATAGTCTGTCTTCAAGCTCACTAATTGTTTCTTCTCCTTGATCCACTCTGTTCTTAAAGGACTTTGATGCATTCTTCAGTATGCCAATTGCATTTTTCATCTCCAGAATTTCTCCTTGATTCCTTTTAATTATATCAATCTCTTTACTGTTATGCAATGCCCTTCTTTGTTGATCTTTATTGGTTTAAAGTCTGTTTTATCAGAGACTAGGATTGTAACTCCTGCTTTTTTTGGCTTTCCATTTGCTTGATAAATCTTCCTCCATCCCTTTATTTTGAGCCTATGTGTGTCTTTGCATGTGAGATGGGTCTCCTGAATACAGCACACTGATGAGTCTTGACTCTTTATCCGATTTGCCAGTCGGTGTCTTTTAAATGGGGCATTTAGCCTGTTTACAGTTAAGGCTAGTATTGTTATGTGTGAATTTGATCCTGTCATTATGATGCTACCTGGTAATTTTGCCCGTTAGTTGATGCAGTTTCTTCATAGTGTTGATGATCTTTACAGCTTGGTATGTTTTTGCAGTGGCTGGTACTGGTTGTTCTTTTCCATGTTTAGTGCTTCCTTCAGGAGTTCTTGTAAGGCAGGCTTGGTGGTCACAGAATCTCTCAGCATTGCTTGTCTGTAAAGGATTTTATTTCTCCTTCACTTATGAAGCTTAGTTTGGTGGGATATGAAATTCTGGGTTGAAAATTCTTTTCCTTAAGAATGTCGAATATTGGCCCCCACTCTCTTCTGGCTTGAAAATTCTTTTCCTTAAGAATGTCGAATATTGGCCCCCACTCTCTTCTGGCTTGTAGGGTTTCTGCTGAGAAATCTGCTGTTAGTCTGATGGGCTTCCCTTTGTGGGTAACCTGATCTTTCTCTCTGGCTGCCCTTAACATTTTTTCCTTCATTTCAACCTTGGTGAATCTGACGATTATGTGTCTTGGGATTGTTCTTCTTGAGGAATATCTTTGTGGTGTTCTCTGTATTTTCTGAATTTGAATGTTGGCCTGACTTGCTAGGTTGGGGAAGTTCTCCTGGATAATATCCTGAAGAGTGTTTTCCAACTTGGTTCCATTCTCCCCATCAGTTTCAGGTACACCAATCAAATGTAGATTTGGTCTTTTCACATAGTCCCATATTTCTTAGAGGCTTTGTTTGTTTCTTTTCACTCTTTTTTCTCTAATCTTGTCTTCTTGCTTTATTTCATTGAGTTGATCTTCAATCTCTGGTATCCTTTCTTCTGCTTGATTGATTCGGCTATTGATACTTGTGTATGCTTCACAAAGTTCTCATGCTTTGTTGAATTTATCTGATAGAATCTGAATCCATTCTCCGTGATATCTTAAACTTGTTGAGTTTCTTCAACTCATCGATTTTGAATTATCAGACAGAAAGGTCACGTATCTCTGTTTTTTCAGGATTGATCCATGTTGGCTTATTTAGTTAAGTTGGTGAGACCTTGTTTTCCTGGATGATGCTGATGCTAGTACATGTTCTTCAGTGTTTGGGCATTGAAGAGTTAGGTATTTATTGTAGTCTTTACTGCCTGGGCTTATTTGTAACTCTCTTTCTTAGGAAGGCTTTCCAGATTTTTGAAAATATTTTCATCTTGTAATCTAAGTTGTATCTGCTTTAGGGTTTATCCCAAGGCCAGTAACACTGTGGTTCTTGCAGACTTGTATAGGTACTGCCTTGATGGTCCTGGACAAGATCTGGGAGAATTCTATGGATTACTAGGCAAAGACTCTTGTTATCTCCCCTTACTTTCTCCCTAAATATATAGAGTCTCTCTATATAACTGAGCCACCTAAACCTGGAGGTGGAGTGACAGAAGCCCCACTGTGGCCACCACTGCCATAACTGTGCTTGCTCAGACCTGAAGTCAGCATAGTGCTGTGTCTTACCCAAGACCTTTTATAACCACTCCCTGGCTACCGCCTATGTTAGCTCAAGGCCCTAGGACTCTACAATCAGCAGTTGGAAAAGCCAGCCTGGCCCATGTCCTTTCCTTCAGGGGAGCAAGTTCCCCCAGGCCCAGAGTGAGTCCAGAAGTGACATCTGGAAGTCAGGGATTAGAGTCAAAAACCTTAGAAGTCTATCTGGGGTTCTATTAGTTTGTGGCTGATTTGCTCCCAAACCACAAGATACAGTCCTTCACACTCTTCTCTCCCCTTTCCAAAGGCAGAGGAGCCTCACCCCATAGCCACTGTCACCCCATGCCATGAGGAGTACTGGAAGACTAACCCTGATGTTCCCTTAAGGCCCAAAGTCTTAAGGCCCAAGGTCTTTTAAGTCAGCTTGTGGTAAATGCTGCCCGGCCTGGGACTCACCCTTCAGGGCAGTGGGCTCCCCTCTGGTCAAGAGCAGTTCCAGAAATGCTGCCAAAAGTCAAGTCCTGGAATCGGGGACCCCAAGAGCCTGCTTGGTATTCTACTGCCTGTGGGAGTTTTGGTACCTAAGGTACAAGACAACATCTCTTTACTTTTCCCTCTGCTTTTCTGAAGCAGAAGTTTTACCCTGTAGCCACCATAGCTGGTAATGTGTGAAGCCAGCAAGTCTCAGAGGCTCACTCAAGGCCTTCAATGTAGTGCCTGAGTATTGATGCTGGTTATTCAGGGCCCAAGGGCTCTTCAGTTAGCAGGTGATGAATGCTGTCAGAACTCAAGGTAGTCAAGGCAGCAGGTGCCCTCTGGCCCAGTGTGTGTCTAGAAATTTTGTCTGGGAGCTAGGTCCTGGAGTGGGGGGCCTCAGGACTCTGACCAGTGCCCTATTCTGCTGTGGCTATGCTGGTATCCCAAATGCAAGACAAAGTCCTCCCCCACTTCCCACTCCTCTCCTCAAGCAGAAGGGAGGGATCTCTTTTGCAGCCACAAGCTGCGCAGCTTGACAAAATTTAAAAACCTTGAAAAAACATTAGACGAATGGCTAACTAAAATAACCAATGCAGAGAAGTCCTTACAGGACTTGATGGAGCTGAAAACCACGACACAAAAACTACATGATGAATGCACAAGCCTCAGTAGCCGATTTGATCAACTGATAGAAAGGGTATCAGTGATGGAAGATCAAATGAATGAAATGAAGCAAGAAGAGAAGTTTAGAGAAAAAAGAATAAAAAGAAATGAACAAAGCCTCCAAGAAATATGGGACTATGTGAAAAGACCAAATCTGTCTGATTGGTGTACCTGAAAGTGATGGGGAGAATGGAACCAAGTTGGAAAACACTCTTCAGGATATTATCCAGGAGATCTTCCCCAATCTAGCAAGGCAGGCCAACATTCAAATTCAGTAAATACAGAGAACGCTACAAAGATACTCCTCAAGAAGGGCAACCCCAAGACACATAATTGTCAGGTTCACCAAGGTTGAAATAAAGGAAAAAATGTTAAAGGCAGCCAGAGAGAAAGGTCAGGTTACCTACAAAGGGAAGCCCATCAGACTAACAATGGATCTCTGGGCAGAAACTCTACAAGCCGGAAGAGAGTGGGGGCCAATATTCAACATTCTTAAAGGAAAGAATTTTCAACCCAGAATTTCATATCCAGCCAAACTAAGCTTCATAAGTGAAGGAGAAATAAAATCATTTACAGACAAGCAAATGCTGAAAGATTTTTTTTTTTTCTGGAGCTGAAGCCATGTCTTATATTTCTGACTCTTTTCATCAAGCTAGCAAAAGCCCTTGCACATAATTCATGCTGGTGAATGTTTGTGGTGATTCTCATAAGCTCCCTGAGGCTCAGAGCTGTGATTTCCCTGCCCTTTGCTCTGAGGAACAGCAACACCTGCTCTTTTCATGATAATTTCCTGTGACTGCTTCTGTTGATAGTCTGGCTGATTTTCACTCCTGTAGCACTTTCAAAGAAAACCTGTTGATATCCTGCAAAGCTGGACAGCTTTATTTTTTCTCCTTTCTAAAAGCAGTTCACAGAAAGACCTGGCCAGATTCCTATAATGGGTGTTCTGCTGTACAGTTTAGATAGCATTTAGGGCATATATTTTGTATTACGAGCATCAGAAAATTAATATTAAATTGGCTAAGCAAAATTGGGACTACACTGACTTCTACATAAGATAATTTCAGGAGTAGAATTCTGCTTCAAACATGATCCATGGACTCAACAGTCATCATCAGGGACCTCCTGTGCTGTTTCTCTCACTTCTGTTTTCCTGTGTGTTGGCTTCACATGCATGAGATCTCCCACGTGGCCACTTTATTGACTTACTGCCTTAGGACTTCTTTGAGTCCAGCAGAATGAGAAGGTTTCTCTTCAACAGCATTTCCAAAATGTGCTAACTTGGATAAAGGATTATTCCAGAACTATAACAGTGGCCAGAGTGTGGCAAATACCACTGATTCAAATCATAATGACACAACAGTGGAGAGAGTTTCCTGAAAAAATCAGGCCTTTATAATTGGAAGTGGCCTGGATATTGTGAAAGCCAAAACTGAAAATCACTACAGTTCATGAAGGTATTTTTCTCAAAAGGGAGTCTATAGATTTAATAAGATATTCAATGTTTTCTAATTCCCTTAAAATATCTAGGAACTGTTGACAAAGAGTCAAACTCTGTAAAATATTTGGAGAGATTTATTTTGAACCAAATATAAGTGACCATGGCCCAACACAGCCCTCAGGAGATTCTGAGGACTTGTGCCCAAGGTGGTCGGGATGCAGCTTGGTTTTATACATTTTAGGGATTCATGAGGCTTCAATCAGATGCATTTAAGAAATGGATTGGTTTGGTCCAGAAAGGCAGGACAACTTGACATGGGGGAGCTTCCAGCTTATAGGTAGATTAAAACATTTTCTGGTTGACAATTGGTTGAGTCCATCTAAAGACCTGGGATCAATTAGGCAGGAGAAGGAAATAAAGGGTATTCAATTAGGAAAAGAGGAAGTCAAATTGTCCCTGTTTGCAGATGACATGATTGTATATCTAGAAAACCCCATCGTCTCAGCCCAAAATCTCCTTAAGCTGATAAGCAAATTCAGCAAAGTCTCAGGATACAAAATCAATGTACAAAAATCACAAGCATTCTTATACATCAATAACAGACAAACAGAGAGCCAAATCATGAGTGAGCTACCATTCACAATTGCTTCAAAGAGAATAAAATACCTAGGAATCCAACTTACAAGGGATGTGAAGGACCTCTTCAAGGAGAACTACAAACCACTGCTCCATGAAATAAAAGAGGATACAAACAAATGGAAGAACATTCCATGCTCATGGGTTGGAAGAATCAATATCGTGAAAATTGTCATACTGCCCAAGGTAATTTATAGATTCAATGCCATCCCCATCAAGCTACCAATGACTTTCTTCACAGAATTGGAAAAAAACTACTTTAAAGTTCATATGGAACCAAAAGAGAGCCCTCATCACCAAGTCAATCCTAAGCCAAAAGAACAAAGCTGGAGGCATCACGCTACCGGACTTCAAACTATACTACAAGGCTACAGTAACCAAAATAGCATGGTATTGGTACCAAAACAGAGATATAAATCAATGGAACAGAACAGAGCCCTCAGAAATAATGCTGCATATCTACAACTATCTGATCTTTGACAAACCTGACAAAAACAAGCAATGGGGAAAGGATTCCCTATTTAATAAATGGTGCTGGGAAAACTGGCTAGCCATATATAGAAAACTGAAACTGGATCCCTTCTTTACACCTTATACAAAAATTAATTCAAGATGCATTAAAGACTTACATGTTAGACCTAAAACCATAAAAACCCTAGAAGAAAACCTAGGCATTACCATTCAGGACATAGGCGTGGGCAAGGACTTCATGTCTAAAATATCAACAGCAATGGCAACAAAAGCCAAAATTGACAAATGGGATCTAATTAAACTAAAGAGCGTCTGCACAGCAAAAGAAACTACCATCAGAGTGAAGAGGCAACCTACAGAATGGGAGAAAATTTTCTCAACCTACTCATCTGACAAAGGGCTAATATCCAGAATCTACAATGAACTCAAACAAATTTACAAGAAAAAAACAAACAGCCCCATGGAAAAGTGGGGAAAGGACATGAACAGACACTTCTCAAAAGAAGACATTTACGCGGCCAAAAAACACATGCAAAAATGCTCATCATTGCTGGCCATCAGAGAAATTCAAATAAAAACCACAATGAGATACCATCTCACACCAGTTAGAATGGCCATCATTAAAAAGTCAGGAAACAACAGGTGCTGGAGAGGATGTGGAGAAATAGGAACACTTTTACACTGTTGGTGGGACTGTAAACTAGTTCAACCATTGTGGAAGTCAGTGTGGCGATTCCTCAGGGATCTAGAACTTGAAATACCGTTTGACCCAGCCATCCCATTACTGGGTATATACCCAAAGGACTAGAAATCATGCTGCTATAAAGACACATGCACACGTATGTTTATTGCGGCACTATTCACAATAGCAAAGACTTGGAGCCAACCCAAATGTCCAACAACGATAGACTGGATTAAGAAAATGTGGCACATATATACCATGGAATACTACACAGCCATAAAAAATGATGAGTTCACGTCCTTCGTAGGGACATGGATGAAACTGGAAATCATCATTCTCAGTAAACTATCACAAGGACAAAAAACCAAACACCGCATGTTCTCACTCATAGGTGGGGGAATTGAACAATGAGAACACATGGACACAGGAAGGGGAACATCACACTCTGGGGACTGTTGTGGGGTGGTGGGAGGGGGGAGGAATAGCATTAGGAGATACACCTAATGCTAAATGACGAGTTAATGGGTGCAGCACACCAACATGGCACATGGATACATATGTAACAAACCTGCACATTGTGCACATGTACCCTAACACTTAAAGTACAATTAAAAAACAAAAAAAAGGCCTGGGATCAAAAGAAAGGGATATCTGCGTTAAGGTGAAGACCGGAGTTCTTATTTGCAGAAGAATCCTTCAGGTAGGTAGCAGGCTTCAGAAATAACAGGTTGTAACATGTTTCTTATCAGACTTAAGATCTGTGATGAAAATTAATGCTAGAGGGGTATAATGAGGCATATCTGACCACCACTTCCCAGCATGGCCTGAACCAGTCTCTCAAGTTAAATTTTAAAATGCCCTGTATGAGAAAGTCCATTCAGATGCTGGGGTGGGGGGCTTACAATTTTAGTTTTAGTTTACAGAACTGATATAAACTAATGCTCCTGTATAATGTCTGCAAATAGATACAAAATGGCAGAAAGCTGAAATAAAATTATCTCAGGTTCTGTCTATAAAAACAGTTGAGTGATTTCAATCTCTACATCTATAATATTAAAATTGAAATATTAACACTGGATTTATCAAAGAGTATATTAGACTTCTTTCCTCAAAGACCCCGTAATTAGCATTTTTAGCTCAATGTCCACCTCACATAAGCTATATGAAGGCAGAGACCAAGCATTTTCTATTCAAATGATTGGTCATTTCCTGGTAGCACTCAATAAGGTATTAATAATATTTGAAAATAAATTTAAATAGATAAGACAAGATCTGAATAGGGCTAGGAACAAAAAGCAAATAAGATCAGAATTTTATTTAACTAATAGAAAAGCAGACCATGTACTGAATAGTTTGTCAGAATGTCTGGACTGTAATTTCAGCTCTTCTCTTAGCTAATGGCATAATCTCAAATAATTACTGACTTTGCTGAACCTTTTTTTTCTTCTGTAAGATGTGGACTATATCTAAATGATTCTTCAAACATTTTTCAAAACTAAAATGTATGAGTTTGATATGGGATTGACCAAAGTATGTTACTTGAAATACAATGTTTTAATTAATATTAATGATTTATGATTAAAATTTTATATCAAAATTTACATATAAAATGATTGCTCTAACTTTGTTGAGCATGCATATGAGGTCCTACTCTTGAGAACATCCATTTTATGCTTTTCCCTTCTTGTTTCCCTTCTCCTCTTTCATACATTCTGAATGACCAGACATTTGTTCTATATGTATGTTGACCCAAGTTAGCACATTTTGGAAATGCTGTGGAAGAGAAGCCTTCTCATGATCTACACCAATCCTGAGTGTTCTATAATTTAGTCACATTCCTCTGTAACCTGGCCTTGAATTAGTCATCCTACTTAATTGTATCCACCTTTTCGTATCATATAATTTCTAGTTATTAATAAAATACCATGAATTTATTGTATAAAATAGTTATAAACACTTCTTTTCTGACTTAAATGCTCAGTCCATGACGTATGATGTAAATGATAGGAAACAAATTCCTTGTGTAGCTTTATCTTAAGAATATACTCGGCAAACTAACTCAGGAACAGAAAATCATACACTACATGTTGTCACTTAAATGTGGGAGCTGAATGAGGAGATCACATGGACACACAGGAAGGAACAACACACACTGGAGCCTGTAGAAAGGTGGGGGATTGGGAGACGGAGAGCATCAGGAAGAATAGCTAAAGGATGCTGTGCTTAATAATCAGGTGATGGGATAATCTGGGCAGCAAACTACTATGGCACACATTTACCTATGTAAGAAACCTGCACATCCTGCATACGTACCTCTGAACTTAAATAAAAGTTGAAGAAAAAAAATAATAATCATAGTCATTCTGACTGCTGTGAGATGGTATCATTGTGGTTTGATTCATATTTCTCTAATAATCAGTGATGCTGAGCTTTTCTCAGACAGAGTCTTGCTCTGTTGCCCAGGCTTGAGTGCAGTGGTGCAATCTTGGCTTACTGCAACCTCTGCCTCCCGGATTCAAGTGATTCTCCTGCCTTAGCCTCCCAAGTAGTTGAGATTACAGGCACCCACCACCATGCCCAGCTAATTTTTTTTCTATTTTTAGTAGAGACAGGGTTTCACCATGTTGGCCAGGCTAGTTTCGAACTTCTGACCTCAAGTGATCTATCCACCTTGGCCTCCCAAAGTGCTAGGATTACAGGCGTGAGCGTGAGCCACCCCATCTGGCCTTGAGCTTTTTTTTATGTGTTTCTTGGCCACATATATGTCTTCTTTTGAGAAGTGTCTGTTCCTGTCCTTTGCCTGCTTTTTAATGTTTTTTTTTTCTTTTTTTTCTGTAAATTTGTTTAAGTACCTTGTCCAGTCATCAGCCACTCAGTATTTACCCAATGAAAGCAAATGTCTTTGCAAAGTCTTGTACAGAATGTTTATAGAAACTTCAATTGTAATAGTAAAAAGCTGGAAGCAATCCAAATGTTTACCATCAGGTGAATAAATAGACAAGTTTTTAGATACCCTTACAATGAAAACAACAGACTACTACTCCCCAATAAAGGAATGAACTATTGATATATTCTACAACATGAATGAATCTCAAATTAATTGTGCAGAGTTAAATAAGTCAGACAAAAAAGAGTTTATGCTTAATGCTTTCTTTTATATAAAAGTCAAAACTAACTTACTGTGACAGAAAGCAGATCAAGTTTGTCTAGAGTGGGTTGGTAAGAGTGGAAGAAAGATATTTTAAGGGGAGCAGTTGACGACTTGGGAATGCTGACTTTGTTTGCTATATTGCAACAGTGATGGTTTTCAGGTTTGTACATATATCAAAACGAATTCACTTATACTTCTTAAATGTCTGCATTTTATTGTATGTCATGTAGCTCAGTATAGGTGATAAAAAGAAAACAAAACTTTTCAGAAATACAAATGGTGAAATAATTCATCAAAAGCAGAACCATACTACCAGAAGTATAGTACAATGAATCTAATATATGTAGAACAAAGACTCCAAGACATTTGAAATTCTCATTGACGGTGAGATTTTTTTGGCATAGAGAATAATAAATTTTTCTAAAAGAAGTATGCCTAAAAGCTGAGTTTCACTGATACCATCATTCTACCCTTACCACCCAGACTGAAAATGAAAATCCTTCTTGACAATCCAAGGGAAATTTGACATCCTTTATTTATTTAATGACTACAGTTAGGCTTAACTTATGAGCAAGTTTGGAAATCACCGTTCTAGCCATAGCCAGTAAAAGAAGCCTTGCTTGCTTCTGCAGAAAATGACAGGGACGAATGGCTGACCCTTGCAAGTAGGTAGCCATCTACAACATGTATCCAAAGGTATGTAACAAGCTTAGAAGAGTTTCAGACGTGTTCCGATATTCATGGATATCAAATACAGAAGTGCCAACATGATTCCAGTAAAGACATATTTCTCTAAGCTTGAATTACTGTCCCTCTGGGTAATATGTTCATTTGCCATAAGACGCTAGCCTATGGCTGATGATGAAAGAAGAAAATTCATCTTTATGGGAGAAGTTGATCACAAAATCAGGATGGAATGTCTAAGGCCTTGCCAAGTAGGCTAAGATTCAGAAACCAAATGTGGGAACTCAAGTCTTGTACAAAAAAGCCAAGAGACAAAAATGCCCAGTCCTATGGCCAGAACCAACATGGCAGGAAGATGAGGTTGAGAAGGCAGTCATGTTATAGACACATTTATATCCAGACCACACAACAGACATAATAGGCCAAGAACAGTGGCTTACGCCTGTAATCTCAGTACTTTGGGGGACCAAAGTGGGAGGATTGTTTAAGCCCTGGAGTTCAAGACCGGCATGGGCAACATAGGGAGACCCTGTCTCTACAAGAAACAAAATAAACCCAGGCATGGTAGTACACGCCTGTGGTACCAGCTACTTGGGAGGCTAATAGGGATGATTGGTTTTGCTCAGGAAGTCAAGACTGCGCTACTGTACTCCAGCCTGGGCTACAAAAACCCAGTTTCAAAATATAAAATAAAATAATTAAAAAGTCATTATAAATCCTGTGAATTATTCAGCAGCCAGAAGTGCTACTTAAATTCCATGGCTCAGGAATGTCTCTGAAGTTAATTAGGGAGAGACAGATGTCGAGAGCCCCATTAACTCCAGTCAAAAGGAGATGGGAGAAGTAAAGGTTGCTTTGATGTTCTTTTTGATCAAATGGATTAAGCTGGTGGAGCTACCCTCAGTCCCTCCAAACCGATTGCCTGCTATGAGTCAGGTGTATGATTCCATGATTTAGTTATTTTGCTAACTCGAAGTCATGACAATATTATGATCAATATTGCATGGGAGCTAAAAAACAGAAAAGTTAAGTAATCTATACAAGTTTACGCAGCTAAGACAGTGACAAAACCATGATTCAAAGCAGAATAGCCAAATTGTAGAACATGCATATTTAGCCACTATGTTATAATGGCCCTGCTACTTGTTGGGATAACTTTGGCTGGGGACAAGGAAGCCTATTAGCTCACCAGCCCTAAATTCACAGCCACCTGACTAGGGACCCTTGATTTCTCGAAGCATGACAAGTATTTTCTCTAGAATTCCAGGAGTGTCCTTAAGGTTTAGTAAATAGCAAGTACTGTATTGTCCTTTGTACACTAAAGTGTTTTATTGATAGACTAGAGATAATAGTTTTCTAGTTACTGAATTTCGGTTGAGACCAAAAGAAAAAACAAAACCTCTGTCTAGAGCACATGAGATTATTATTTTCTTCTCAACACATACAGAAAAGAGGCATGCAGTGAGTAGAAAATTGGAAAAGTATAAAGAAGTATATAATAGTAACCATTTTAAAATGCAGAGAAATTTACAAAATTATATTAAATGGAATTTATCATGTCTATTTTAAAATGCTGTACCAACCTCTTAACTATCAAAATCTGCATAATGGAGTTGCTATATTGTGATGAGCTGTATATTTTATCCAATGAACTATTCTCAGGTACAGAATTTTTTGTTTAATTTTATTATGGGTTGTTTTTCATTATATTTCAAACAAAGTAGACTTTGATAAATTATTGAGTGAAAGCTAGATATGAATCCAGCACCCCTTGCACATAAAGCAAATGTGATTCAAGTAAATGTATTTTTGACAAATGACTTGCGCCTTCATGATTTAACAACATGATGTGAAATGGCCCTATAATAGCATGGTATCAGGCCTGTTTTGCATTTGTTTCCTCTATGGCAGACTGAGAGAACAGTGGCAGAAAATATAATTTGTTTCCATGAGGAAGGTAGAGAAAAATTGGGTTTGTGTTAAATTCACAGTGTGTGACTCAAACAACAGAGAAAAAGAAAAAGTAATAAAGAAATGTAAAATTTGCTTGAACTTACAATTATGGAAATCATCTTTGATCTCTGAAGAAAGAAGATGCATCATTAGAGCTAACTGAGCTTATTAAACCATAACACAAATTGCTTCTTTTATGCGACAAACTTTAGGAGGCTACACTCAGCTTAAAGGAAAGGGCACCACTACAGCCTTAACCAGGCTTTTAAAATGTCCTTATTTAGAAACTGCTACAGCAAAACAGTTTGCAGTTATTGACTTGAGCAATACTATCAAGGGATACTTAGAATTACCAGAAACTGATGAAGAAACTAGATGCAGGGAGGAAGGGGGACAAAGATATGAAGGATGGTTTCTGCATTTGTTCAACATAATAAATATTTAGACCTACACATCTGTGATGCTATGCACCAACCAGGTTATGGGAGTATTGACCAAGATTGCAGTTTTGGATTTGCTGAAATTGAGTTGCTTTTTAAATATTCAATTATATATGTTGAACGGGAAGTAGAATATAGTACACTAACCTGGATATCATAAGTAAGCTGTGGGGTAAGCTGAAAATAGATACCTGAGAGGAGTTATCTAAACTTGATATCACTTGAGGGTGTGTGTTTCTGTGTATATGTATACATACATATATATATGCATGTATGAATATGTATGTCTGTATGTATGCATTTTAGGGGATATATACTATAAAACTCCATTTTTTAAAAAACACATAGCAAACAACCAGAAAAGATGGTAGAGTAACAGCAGTTAGTGTGGTAGATGAGAGATAAGGAGAGACAGAAGCCAAAGGAAGTGGAAGTGTCAGGAAGAAAGGAATGGTCAACTGTGGACACCGCTACTGAAATGTCAGGTATAATAAGGGTGGCAGCTGAATAATATGAGATTCAAGTATGTAATGTTTATTTTATTTATTTTACATAAAAGTTTTATTTTATATATATATATATATATATGTATATATATATCACATCATATAATACAGTACAACACGATATAATTTGATTTTGGTAAGAACACCTAACATGAGGTCTACGCTTTTTATGAATACTGTATTGAAATGAACAATATTATTAACTAAAGGGACAATATTGTACAGCAGATCTCTAGAACTTCTCCATATTGCAGAATTACCACTTTATATACATTGATTAATAATTCCTCATTTCACCCTCCAGTCAGCCCCTGGCAACAATCAATTGTACTCTGATTCTATGAGTCTGAATAATTTAGATATCTCATATAAATGGGATCATGCTGTATTTGTCCTTCTGTGACTGGCTTATGTCACTTAGCATAATGTACTCAGGTTTAACCATGTTGTTATATACTGGAGGAGTTTAAGAATAAATATTATTCCACAGTATTTACATACCATATTTCCTTTATTTATTCTTCGATGGACATTTAGATTGTGACCACATCTTCACTATTGTGAATAATGCTGCAATGAACACTAGAGTGCTAATAACTCTTTAACATCCTGATTTCAATTATTTTGAGTAAATAATTACCCAGAGGTGGGATTGGTGAATTATATAGTTGTTCTAGTTTTAATATTTTTGAGGAAGCTATACTGTTTTTCATAGCGGCTATATCCATTTGCATTCCCACCAACGGGTTCCCTTTTCTCCTTATTCCCACCCACAATTATTATCTTTTATCTTCTTGATAGTCATTCCAGCAGGTGTGAGGTGATATCCCATTGTGGTTTTGATTTTCATTTCCTTGATCATTAGTGACACGAAGAATCTTTTGATATACTCGTTTCTCATTTTTATGACCTCTTTGGAAATGTCTGTTTAAGACTTTAGCCCATTTTATAAATCACGTTATTCATATTTTTTTTTGGTTTTGCTTTGTTTTGGTTTTGCTATTTAGTTGTAGAATTTCCATATAATTTAGAAATTAACTTTTTATCTGATACATGGTACACAAACATATTTTTCCATTCCATACATTGCCTTTTTACTCTGTTGATTATTTCATTTGTTTTGCAAAGCTTTTTAGTGAGATGTAGTCCCACTTGTCTATTTTTGCTTCTGTTGCCTACTGTTTTGGTGTCATATCCACAAAATCGTTGCTAAAACCAATATCATGAAGATGTTCCGCTATGTTTTCTTCTAGGGGTTTTACAGTTTTAGGACATACATTTAATTCTGTAATACATTTTGGGTTGATTTTTTTGTGTAGTGTAAAATAGGGATCCAATTTCATTTGTTTGCATGCAGATATCCAGTAGTCTTAAATCAATTTGTTGAAGAAGCTATCTTTTTCCCATTGTGTACTCCTGGCACCCTGATCAAAAATCAGTTAGCTATATATATAGAGATTGGTTTCTGGACTCTATATTTCATTGAGCTATATAATTCTCTTTATGCCAGCATCATACTGTTGTAGGTACTGTAGCTTTGTAATATATAGATGCTCCTCAACTTACAATGGGGTTACATCCCAAGAAACCCATTGTAAGTTGAAAATATCCTAAGTCAAAAACACATTTAATACATCTAACCTACTGATATGGTTTGACGCTGTGTTCCCACCTAAATCTCATCTCAAATTGTCCCCTCATGTCAAGGTAGGAACCTGGTGGGAGGTGATTGGATTATGGGGTGGTTTTCCTCAAGCTGTTCTCGTGATAGTGAATGAATTCTCACAAGGGCTGATGGTTTTATACGTGTTTAACGGTTCCTTCTTCACACTTGCTCTCTTGTCTGCTGCCATATAAGATGTGTCTGCTTCCTCTTCTGCCATGATTGTCAGTCTCCTGAAGCCTCCCTAACCATGCAGAACCGTGAGTCAATTAAACCTTTTTTTCTTTATAAGGTTACCCAATCTTGGGCAGTTATTTATAGCAGTGTGAACATGAACTAATACACCCACAAATACACATAGAAAACAAACTAATACACCTACACTAGTACACTAATACACGAACACACTACGGCTTAGCCTAGCCTACCTGACACATGCTTAGATCACTTACATTACCCTATAGTTGGGAAAAATCACGTACTAATATTAAAAGTGATTTACCACCCCAGTGCAGTGGCTCACATCTGTAATCCCAGCAGTTTGGGAGGCTGAGGCGGGTGGATCATGAGGTCAGGAGTTCAAGACCAGCCTGGCCAAGATAGTGAAATCCCATCTCTACTAAAAATACAAAAATTATCCAGGTCTGGTGGCAAGCACCTGTAATCCCAGCTACTTGGGAGGCTGAGGCAGAAGAATAGCTTGAACCCAGGAGGTGGAGTTTGCAGTGAGCTGAGATCGTGCCACTGCAATCCAGCCTGGGCAACAGAGCAAGACTCCATCTCAAAATTAAAAAAAAAAATGATTTAACAGTCCCAGCTACAATATTGCAATATAGTTATCCTTCTTATATGCAGTGGATTGGTTCTAGGACCACCTCCCCCCGGCCCACCACCATATATACCAAACTCTGTGCATACTCAGGTCCTGCTATTGGCCCTGTAGAATCTATGCATGTGGAAAGAATACAGAAGTTTCATGTGTATTTTAAATCTGTATTTGGTTGAAAAACATCCACATATAAGTACACCCACACAATTCAAACCTTTGTTGTTTAAGGGTCAACTGCAATTTGTATTTGTCTGTATATTTACCTTTAGCAATGAGTTTTATATGTTCTTATATAGTCTTGTTGTGGGTTAGCATCTTTTATTTGAAGTTGAAAAACTTCCTTTAGCATTTCTCGATAAGGCAAGTCTCCTGATAATGAACTCCCTCAACTTTTATTTGTCTGGATAAGTCTCTTCACTTTTGAAGGACATTTTTGCTGAGTATAATATTCTTGGTTGGTAGTTGCTGTTTTTAATTTTATGTTTTTAAGTTTATTTTGTTCTTTCATATCTTTCAATATATTATTACACTTGTTCCTGGCCTGCAAGGTTTCTGTTAAAAAATTCATGGATAATCTTGTGGAGATTTTCTTGAAAGTCGCAAGTGATTTTTTTCTTGCTACTTTCAAATTTTTTTCTTTTTCTATCAGTTTTACTGATTCTAATGTGTCTTAGTGTGGATTTTTTGAATTCACTTAATTTGTTATATTTTGAGTTTCCTAGATTTGGATATCCACTTTCTTATCCAGATTTGAAAATATTTTAGCCATTATTTCTTTGAATGTACTTTCCAGCCATTTCTCCCTTTCTTCCTTATTTTACTTCCATACACACATATTGGTCCACTAAATGGTGTCCTATAAGTCTTTTAAGCTTTCTTTACTTTTTTCCCCCTTTCTCCTTTTATTTTAGTTTATTAATCCTGTTCCTCAGCTCCATGATTTTTGTTTGGTACTTTAAAAATATTTACTATCTATTTTTTGATATTGTGAACACTCACGTATTGTTCTTCTAACCTTGCTATCTGAAACAGTTATTTTGAAATCTTTCATATAAATTATAATAACTCCATTTCATGAGGGTCAATTTCTAGATATTTATTCTATGTCTTTGTTTGGGTGACATTTCCCTGTGTCTTCATTTTCCTTGACTCTCTATGTTGGTGTCTGCACATTAGACAAAACACCCACCTTTCGAGTCTCCAAAGATTGGACTTTTACAAAATAAGAACCTCACCAATCAGCCTGGCCAGAGATTCTGGGGGTCTCTGCAAACTTCATGGTGGTTCAATTTGCTTTCTTTGTTGTTAGTGGCCTTCTGCGGTCTGGAGAATGCTGCATTTCATTAGTTCTCCAAGATAAGCAAGAATAAAGAAAATTCCTTAGGGAAGCCCCCTCAAATTTAAATTTTTGGATGCTCTGCCCAAATCGCTCCCTCCCTAAAGAGAAGTTAGTATCTGGAGTTGACATGTTACCTTTTTGCTATGGATTCACTAGTGGGGAAGGGCTGTGGTGGCTAGTTCTGTGCTAGGTCCAACTATTAACTCTGTTCTCACTGACCCCCAAGTGGCTAGATTAAGTTGGGTCCTATCAACACTCTGAGACAGACTAGACTGAAGCCAGTTCTCTGAGTAACCCCTAGAAATGTAGGGTAAAAGGTACACAGCCCATCTATTTCCCTCTTCAGGGAGAAGCTGGAAGTTGGGTTATTTGCTTCCATTGAGCTGAAAGTAGCGGCTCTGGTGACTGCCAGCTTAAACCACTGCCTCTGTTCTGTTCCTTAAGTGGCTAGGTTATTTCAGATCCCATCAGTGCTGCAAGATGGGCTAGACAGAAGGCACTCCTATGGTTAGCTCCCAGAAAAGTTAGGTCATTGGATGCAGTCTACTCTTTCCTTCCTCAGGGAGAAGCTGAGTGTTGGTAGGTTTCCTCCTAATTGTACAGCACTGTGCCAAAGGTAAGGAGTATTGTAATATGGTGTTTCAATTATCCCTACTCCCTTCAATTTGGGTAGTTTTGTTCTCATCCAGAATTTAAGAGAACTCAGGTTCTACTAGTTTCTAGATTTCTCACAAAGATAATTTGTTCATAAATTTTTGCTGAATAGGTATGTTTGTAGGGGAAAGGAGGGTCCAGGCCTTCTTATGCTACCATCTCGCTGATGTTCCAAGCAAAAAGTGGTTTCAGTATGTTTAAATGCTATGTTGCATAAAGAGGGAATGTTTGAAGAAATGAGAGAAGTAGGAAATAAATGAAAGCTTGGGGTTCTTAAGAAGATGAGAAGAAATAGGATGCAGAATACAGGCAGAGGGATTGTTTTATTTTATAAAAGGAATTTATTTATGTATTATTTTCATTGAGATATATTGTGCATGTTATACACACTGCTATTTTATAATTTTTACATGGCTATTAAACCATCAACATTATGCGAAACCTGAATGTTTTCATCAGCAGCAAAAGAACCCGACCATTAGTGGACATCCACTATACTCTCTTACTCTATTTTCTAATGAACACCTACCTACTTTCTTTTTCTATAGATTTGCTTGTTCTGGATACTTCATATAAATGAAATCTCATTGTATCTGGTTATTTAAATCAGTGCAGTGTTTTAAAGTGTCATTCATATTGTAGCTTGTAATATTGCTTCACTCATTTTTAATCGGGCAGTATAATATTCCATTATAAGAATGTATCATTTTTTCATCCATTCAGTTGATGGACATTTTTCTTATTTTTACTATATGAAAAAAATTCATTATTATGAATAAGGCTGCTATGGAAATTGTTTACTGGTATTTGAGTAAGTTTTCAATTATCTTGTTAATGTAAATAGGAATGAAATTGATGGGTTAATGATTTTATTTTTAACTTTCTGAAGGAATGCCAAAATGTTTTCAAAGTGCTTGCACCATTTTACATTTGCATGTCCAATGCAGGAGGGTTCCAATTTTCCCACATTTTTTCAACTCCTATTATCTTTTTTATCATAGCCATCATAGCAGATCTGAAGTGGTACCTCATTGTGAGTTTGTTTTGAACTTCTCTAAACATTAATAATTCCATTTGCTTATTGGATATTAGTATATTTATATTGGAAAAAGTCTATTTAAATTATTTGTTCAATTTCTAATTATTTATCTTTATGTTGTTGTTCAGTTGTAAGTGTTCTTTATATATACTTATGCAACTCTTAATAATGGAATATGTTCTTTGAAATGCATCTTTAGGCAATTTAGTCCCAGTGAAAACATCATAGAGTATATTTCCACAAACTTAGTATAGCCTAGTACACATCTAGCGTTTATGGTATAGCTTATTGTACCTAGGCCGCTAACTTGTGCAATAAGTTGCAGTACTGAATACTGTAGGCAATTGTAAAACAATGGTTAAGTATTTGTGAATCTAATCATCTAAACATTGAAAAGGTACAGTAAAATGTGGTTAAAAAAAGGAAAGATGAAAAATGGTATACCTCTCTATAGTACTTACCATGAATAGAGCTTACAGGACTGGTAGTTGCTTGCTCTGGGTAAGTCAGTGAGTGTGTATTGAGTAAATGTGAAGACTTAAGACATTATTGTACAAAAATGTAGACTTTATAAACACTCTGCTTAGGCTACACTATGTTTATAAAACTATTTTCTTTCTTCAATAATAAATTCACCTTAGCTTATTGTTATCTTTTTATTTATAAACATTAAAAAATCTTTTTGACTCTTTTGCATAACACTTAGCTTAAAACACATTCTGCAGCTGTATAAAATATTTTTCTCATCCTTATTCTTTAAGCTTTTTTCTATGTTTAATATTTTTTATTTATTTTTAACTTTTTAAACTGTTTTTATTAAAAACTGAGGCACAAGCACTGCATTAGCCAAGGCCTACACAGGAAGAGGATTATCAATGTTACTCAATGTCTTGTCCCATTGGAAGCTCTTCAGGGGCAATTATATGCATGGAGCTGTCATCTCCTATAATAACAATGTCTTCTTCTAAAATATCCCCTGAAGAATATTCCTGAAGCTATTTTACAGTTAAGTTTTTTATAAGTAGAATGAGTGAATTCTAAAATCACAATACGAACCAGGAAGAGGGTGAATCTCTGAATAGACCAATAACAGGCTCTGAAATTGTGGCAATAATCAATAACTTACCAACCAAAAAGAGTCCAGGACCTGATGGATTCACAGCCGAATTCTACCAGAGGTACAAGGAGGAACTGGTACCATTCCTTCTGAAACTATTCCAATCAATAGAAAAAGAGGGAATCCTCCCTAACACATTTGATGAAGCCAGCATTGTCCTGATACCAAAGCCTGGCAGAGACATAACCAAAAAACAGAATTTCAGACCAATATCCTTGATAAACATTGATGCAAAAATCCTCAATAAAATACTGGCAAACCGAATCCAGCAGCACATCAAAAAGCTTATACAACATGATCAAGTGAGCTTCATCCCTGGGATGCAAGGCTGGTTCAACATATGCAAATCAATAAATGTAATCCAGTATATAAACAGAACCAAAGACAAAAACCACATGATTATCTCAATAGATGCAGAAAAGGCCTTTGACAAAATTCAACAACTCTTCATGCTAAAAACTCTCAATAAATTAGGTATTGATGGGACGTATCTCGAAATAATAAGAGCTATCTATGACAAACCCACAGCCAATATCATACTGAATGGGCAAAAACTGGAAGCATTCCTTTTGAAAACTGGCACAAGACAGGGATGCCCTCTCTCACCACTCCTATTCAACATAGTGCTGGAAGTTCTGGCCAGAGCAATCAGGCAGGAGAAGGAAATAAAGGGTATTCAATTAGGAAAAGAAGAAGTCAAATTGTCCCTGTTTGCAGATGACGTGATTGTATATCTAGAAAACCCCATTGTCTCAGCCCAAAATCTCCTTAAGCTGATTAGCAAATTCAGCAAAGTCTCAGGATACAAAATCAATGTACAAAAATCACAAGCATTCTTGTACACCAATCACAGACAAACAGAGAGCCAAATCATGAGTGAACTCCCATTCACAATTGCTTCAAAGAGAATAAAATACCTAGGAATCCAACTTACAAGGGATGTGAAGGACCTCTTCAAGGAGAACTACAAACCACTGCTCCATGAAATAAAAGAGGATACAAACAAATGGAAGAACATTCCATGCTCATGGGTTGGAGGAATCAATATCGTGAAAATGGCCATACTGCCCAAGGTAATTTATAGATTCAATGCCATCCCCATCAAGCTACCAATGACTTTCTTCACAGAATTGGAAAAAAACTACTTTAAAGTTCATATGGAACCAAAAAAGATCCTGCATCGCCAAGTCAATCCTAAGCCAAAAGAACAAAGCTGGAGGCATCATGCTACCTGACTTCAAACTATACTATAAGGCTACAGTAACCAAAACAGCATGGTACTGGTACCACAACAGAGACATAGATCAATGGAACAGAACAGAGCCCTCAGAAATAATGCTGCATATCTACAACTATCTGATCTTTGACAAACCTGACAAAAACAAGCAATGGGGAAAGGATTCCCTATTTAATAAATGGTGCTGGGAAAACTGGCTAGCCATATGTAGAAAGCTGAAACTGGATCCCTTCCTTACAACTTATACAAAAATTAATTCAAGATGGATTAAAGACTTACATGTTACACCTCAAACCATAGATTTTAATTTTTTAAATATAAACATTTACAGCTATGAATTTCACTGAATATTCTAAATTTTGATATACTGTGTTTTCATTTTCATTTATCTCAAAGTACTTTCTAATTTCCTTTGTGATTGATTCTTTAGGAGTAATATTTAATTCCATGTATTTGTGAGACCCTCAAGTTTTCTTCTGATTTCTAACTTCATTTTTTGGTTGTCAGCAAACATTTTTTGCATAATTTCAATCATTTTAAATTTTGCCGAGGCTTGTTTTATGGCCTAAATATTGTCTACTCTGGAGAATGTTCCATGCATGTGTGCTGGAGAAGAATGTATATATTCTGTTGTTCTGTTTTGTTTTGTTTTTTGATGGCTCTAGTGTTCTACATTTGTCTGTAAGGTCAAGGTGGTTTACAAAGTTGTCTAAGTCTTCTGTTTCCTTCCTAATCTTCTGTGTGATTGTTCTGAAAATGTCTTTTCAATTTTTATGATTTTGCTTTCATTTTAAACTGGTTTCTCACAGTGTAATATTTCTGATAGGCCTGGTATTCATTATAACTTCTATAGGCTGTGCCAATGATGTTATTATGAGGATTATGGTATCATGATACTAACAAACATTATTAATATCAGCTGCTTTTTAATCATGCCTTACGATAAGAGTTTTTAAGATAAGAGTTTCTTATGACAAATAATGATGATGGCAAGGGAAAATTCTAATTCTGAAACTATGTCCTTGTATAGTCCGTGATACCTATTACTGGAAATATATTTTTTTTTTTGAGATGGAGACTCATTCTATTGCCCAAGCTAGAGAGCAGTGGAACCATCTTGGCTCAATGCAACTTCTGCCTCCTGAGTTCAAGTGATTCCCCTGCCTCAGCCTCCCAAGTAACTTGGACTACAGGTGCCTGCCACCACACCCGGCTAATTTTTTTGTATTTTTAGTGGACACAGGGTTTCACCGTGTTAGCCAGGATGGTCCTGATCTCCTGACCTCGTGATCTGCCCACCTCGACCTCCCAAAGTGCTGGGATTACAGGCATGAGCCACGGCACCCTGCCTGGAAATAGGCTTTTAAAAAAATAGTCTTAAAAAGCTCTAAGGAGGGGTTGGAGAAACAACTATTAAATATTAGTTTTCCTTGAATAGCTGTCGCTGCCACTTTAGCAATTGGTTGGAGTACAGAATTAGCACAATGACATCCACTATTAAACAATGTCAGCCTAATATTAATATGAAGATACATATCAGACACAGTAGATGACTCTTCTTCAGTTTATTTCCCTGATAAACATGGCCAATGCTTTTCACATGTTATATAGAAGAGAACAGATTACAGTTTGTAGTTATGATTGCCTTCAGCTCCAGAGAGAAAAGAAGTTACTGTGGCTTAAAATTGCATGTAGCCATCTATGCAGTAAATGGTCTTATCACTAGATTCAACGTATGACATGAATTAAATGATTCAAAACACACTTCTAAGAGAGAGATGGTAATGTTTTGTCTTTAATTTTCAGTATTTTTTTCAGCTAAAAGATTTTTGCTGTTTTTATGAAAAATATCATTTTGCTTTTTAGATTCCTCTTTGTTCAAAATAAAAAATAAACATATCTCTCTTCCCAAAATACTTTCATAGAAAAGGTGGTGGCCCAAAGCTAAAGAGGAGAGGGAGTAGTAAGTTCCCAAAAGCTGAGGAGTGACTTGACACCTGCAGTGTCCTCTGGCTAAGTGACTGGAAGGTCAGTTACCTGGGCCCATGAATTGTAGCCTAGGAGACTCCTTCCCATGGCACTGCCCAATAGCTCTCTTGGAGATGACTACCACCGGCTTCCTAGCTGGTCTCCGTACTCAATTTTTCATAAGATTGCAGGATCTTTTGGTGAACTTAATAGACTCTTGTTTTATCTTCCCCAAGATAATTTTTTTCTCCCATCGTAGATCTTTTTGTATGTGTATCTTTTTTTCTCCAATCATAGATCTTTTTATATGTGTTTGTTCTCTGGCTACACACGCAGGGGCTACCATGCTTCAATCGCCTTCACAGTCATTCATAGTAAAGTGTCTCCACTGAGTGGAAGCCTGACGTAGATGGTCACTGGACCTGTGATATCCCTAAATATGACTGCAACCCCATGCCCTCTGCAAAACTGCCCAAGACAGGCACAGGGATTTTCTTTCTGCCTGCATGCCCCACTGTGCCACTTCGGTTTCTCATCTGTCTGCTGCTGCTATAGATTTTACGCCCCCCTCCCTCCTCTCACCACAAATCTGCTTGCTCATCTCTATCCAGGGAAGGCTCTATTTTAGCAAAACTGATAGCAGAAATAAAGAAGAGACAACTTTGACACATTTTTTTTCTCTACCCCATGACTCCCTTCTTTCCCCAAGCTCTTATCTTTACATCTTCTAACCCTCAGGCCTTCTCACTTCATTTGTTTATTCCTTCTTTTCTTCTTTTATTCCATAAACATTCATTAAACATGTCAATGTGCTTGGCATAGAATGGTGAATGAGAAAAAAATTCATGTTCTATCAAGATTTATATTCCAGTCAGGAAGGCAGGCAAAAAATAAGTAGCTAAGTAAACACATAAATGGCAACATTTAAGGTAATAAGTGCAATGAATAAAAATAAAGTAGGGTAAATGAAGGGAGGGTAACCAGGCTGGTGGCAACTGTGGCTGTGTAGTTGATTAGAATAATCAGGAGCGGCCTCGCAGACCACTTCTCATCAACCCACAGATCTTATCCTGCTGGATTCCCAAAGCCCCTTTCATCATTCATCAAGTGGAAGAATTTGAAGTAAAATGGAAGATAGGTTCCTAGTATTACAGGTAGAAATTTGAGATTCATTATCCACTAAATATTGTTCTGCAGTGGGGTAGAGGTTTTGTAACAATTCATGCCAGCTGCTTATATAACATCCATTATCTTCTTCTATAACAGAATACCACTTTTTCTTAAAAAGTAACAAAGATACAAAAATGTATACATCATAAGTACACAGTTTAATGAACGAATGCATGATGAACACACTTACTTATCCATCTCCTCTCAGACTTTCGTCTTCTCCTAATCATCATTCACTCTGTTCTTGACAAAGTTACAGTTAATTTTTACTTTGAATACAATTGATTGGTTTAGCCTCTTCTGAAGTTTAAAAGTAATGATACATTCTGTACTATTTTTGTGTTTGGCTATTTTTGCTTAATATTATATTGGTGAGATTTTCTCACGTTGTTACATATATAGGAGATTTACTCATTTTTATTGAAATGTGGTATTCTCTTGTATGAATATAAAGACACTTATTTAGGCATTCTAATTTAAATGAGCATTTTCATTTTTATTCAGATTTGGGAGATACAATAGTACTACTTTGAACATTCTTGTACATGTCTTCTGGTTTAAAAAGTGTATGTATTCTGTTTTTATATGTCAGTAATGAAATGCTGGATCATAATTTATACATATGTTCAATACTGATTGTACTAATATACATGCTTCTGAGCAGTTTATGAGTTTCTGCTGGTCTACATCTTTACTAGCATTTGGTATTGACAAACTTTTTAATTGTAGCCATTTCAAGTTGATAATTTTTCATATATTTATTATCCATTTTGATATCATTAAAGTGCCTATTCAAGTTTCTTATGTATTTTTCTTTTGCATTTTTTTATTTATCAGAAGTTCTTCATACATTCTTGGAAAGCAAAGCCTTTTGTTGTTTATAAATACAGAAAATATCATTTTTTTCCATATATAGAGATGCCTTTAATTCTGCTAATGGTATCCTCAAGTAAACATAGGATTTGTGGCAGATGAACTCTTCTGTATGTAGGTATTTATTTCTTGTACTATTTGCTAACACAAGTCACAACTGTAGGAAAAAATAATTCTGAGATGAGAATTTGGTCTATTTTTTATACAGATTAATTTCATATTTTATGACTCAACAACTAAAAATATTAGCCTCAAGTTTTTAGTCTCATTCATACCCCTTTCATAACTAGACATAATACTACCTAAATTTAGTGGTTTTGCTCAAATAAAGAAGGGCTTTATGCAACATTATTATTTTCCAATAATATTGTTCTCTAGCTTAGTTCTTATGAAATATGAGTACCTTTTTCTTAGGGATAAACACGTTTATTTTATTGGAAATCCTGAGAAAGTGTGAAGTCAAACTTCAGGGTTTAAGATTGGTGTGCTGTTCGGAGGATTATTATCAACCTGAATCTCATTCTGGGGTGAATTTTTATTACAGAAAACAAAAATACTTCTTTCATTTATCCAACAGTGCAAGAAATGTAAACATTCCAAGAGCAAGGGAAAAGCAAGTCAAAACAAACAAACACATCAGTTCTTTTCTATACTAGGGATTATGTCGTATAATCAGAAAGATCTTTAAAGGCAGATGGTTTCCCTCATTTTGAATTTCAGATGTTTTAGGAAAATTCTCTTTTCACATTTGGGAACAATCCTAAAAGGAAACCCCTACTACAGTGTAGATAACCCTTATCTGAAGCTACTTTCTTTATCTTACAATTTGTATGTAAACATCTACTAGGATTGGAAAAATGTAATGGAGTCAAGAGAAGCAGGAGGCACAGAGAACAAACTGTGATCAGTTCAGTCCAGATCAGCAAATGGACAACAGTTTAAAATTGTTGGGTTCAGAGGAAGATCATTTCAAATGGAACCAGAAATAACTTGAACTTCAGGAAAGAAACAGGACATAAAATGATCTGAAATCTGTGCCCATTTGAAGAGGAATATGGACAACTCAGAGTTCAGTAACTAAAACCAGGATAGTAATGTGATTTGGTAACTACACTTCTTAAACACATTGCAGATAGGTTTGTTTAGATTACAGGTTGGTGGGAAATTGAGTAGCATCTGTGGATTAGTGGAAGCCCCTTTTTGGGATGAAGCCAGTAATATCAATATTTGTGCATGACAAACTAATGTCCTGAGATATTTCTCCTTTCACACTGTAAAATATGTAATAGAAAAGGTATCCTTGGGGTCTCATTATTCCTCACTGGCAGACATGCATGCACATTTGATCTCTGCCCTATAGCCCCTTTTCCTGTGCTTCTGTTTCTCCCCAAGAGGGGAATGGCTCTCCCTGAGGTGCATTCTGGGGATGCAGGTCAACCCAGTTGGCCACCATTGTCCAAAGGAAGTTGAAAGAGGCCACTACCAGGAAGAAAACATTGGCATCTCCTCTGTATAGGAATCAACCTCCTAATTTCTGCTTCCAGAGAAGACTAGTCACACGTTCAATCCTCTCTCTGCCTCATTCACAATCCTTAGGACTTAATCTCCTGTGAGTCTTTCCCCCTGCGGTGACCTGGAGGCATGGGCTGTCTTGGATGGCCATTTGGCTTCTTGAGCACTTTGGTTCTGGGGTTCTGTGATACAGAGAACAGGCCTTGGACAAGTCCACCTGTGGTGGTTTCAGCAGAAAGACGGGTGATGACGGTGTTTCTGTAGAGCCCCATGAGGCCCTCTGCCATTGCTGAACTTGGTGTTGAACACAGAAATGATGTTAATATACATTATGAAAAATCCAAAGTTGCATTTGTCTTGGAGAAAGTTGATAACTGTAAACATTTAAATGAAATTATATTTTTCATTGGGTAGATCCAAATGATTCCGAGCATAAAAGAACAGACGGGTCAACACGATGTTTGTGAAAAGGGGAATCTGGGCAGTCATGGCCAAGGTTAACAACAGAGCAAAGCATGTTTGACTTAGTGTTGACTCACATAATTGGAAAGAAAAGAAAGGTGATTTAGATATGTTTAATTTTGACAATTTCTCTGAGATGATAAACATTGGTGGTGATAAGGATGTATATTTACCAGAAGTAGATGGAACAGATGATGATCCAATGATGATTTTTAAAGGCCAGATCTGGAGTAAGGAATATTGCTGTCACCAGGATTGTGAGTAAAAAAAGCAATTTATCTGCAAGATTCCATAATTGAGAGAATTTCTGAGTTGATAGCTATAATGGTAGAAGCTGTATTTCTCCCCTTTAACCCATTTTTCAACTTGTTTGTTTTTTAAAGGTCTTCACCAAGGGTTGAATGGGACAACTTTATATTGTGTAGGATCATTTTAAATCAGCTCAGGCAATAACCTTACACATGAACATTTCCCAGACTTCCACGAAATTGTTGAGGTCCTAGGCAATTGATATCACACTTGTAATAAATAAAAACATTTTCTCTTAAGTCTTCTTAACTTCCCAACATAGATATGGGCATGTAGAAAGTTCTCAGCATATAGAAAGATAACCAAATTTGAGACTTCAGACAATGGACTTAAAAGTTGTGAAACAAATTGCCTGACACCTTAAACTGGCAACCTATTGTTCCTCTGGGGTATCCTTCAGGACTTTTCCACTAAGATTTTAGTTTTAAAAAAAATACACCTTGTTTTACATAAGAGTCACCTATCAGTGTTTCAGATACATCATAATTAAAACTAATGAATGTCCTAACTTACATGGTTGTGAATCCTGTACATTTAGTATGGTTTGACCCTTAAGCTTTGACAACTTTCAGCATGGGGGACAAAGATAAACTATGTTATTGCTGGAAAGTCTGTATATTTAGAACGAAATTTGTAATTTCACTATTGATATGGAAAATGAGAGATTTAAAAGGTTGATACGATATTGTATTTTTTTCATCTTTCTATTGAGCTTACATCAAGGCTGAAACACCCCAATTTGTTTTCATAACAGTGGAGATATTTATTCATGTCTACATTTTTATAATAAATTATTAGAAGAATTAAAAAAGCATCCAGTGTTAGAATATCCCTCTTCTTACACAACCACATTCTCCCCCAATACATACATGCAGGTAAACTTCACATATTCTACTTTTTAATCACTGAGCATATTCGAACAGAGGTATCCACAATATGCAATTATCACTATGTCTCTAAATTTAAAATTTGACCTTTTTCTTTGTCAGAGAGGGGAGAAAATGCCACAGTCGAAGATAGCACAGTGTTCTTTATTCTTACTCAACGGGCAGGGTCTTGATTTCTATTCCTGAGTACTTTTCCCACTTGAATATTTTCTTTATTGTTACAGCTAACAGAAGATGGATCCATTTTCAGTAAGTATGATGATTCTAACTTTCAGTCCTTTAGTTTTCGCCTGACTCTGTTCATTATTATTTCTCTTATTGTTTATGGAACCTCTGCTTCTACCAGAGGCTGCTTCCTCTAAGGGAACAATTCACTTAGATTCTTTAGAGTACAAACCTATAAATGCTGTATTTGCATAGTTTGGGTTGTCCTTAAATATTCTAGCTACTTATCTATTAAAATTTTTCTGTTTATTCTCTTAGAGTTTGGTAAGCTCAGATAAAATGAGATAAAAGTGACTCTAAGAAAACTCAATTGTTTGTATTTTGACTGTAAAATATATATTTCGATAAAAGGTACTGACACTTTATAGATGTTTTTAATAAAAATAACTTGGGATGAAATTAGTTGAATGTGAAGCCAGAAAGAACCATGTGTTAATTTATCATTTATGAATTATGTTTACATTTCCATTGATAATTCTCAAGTGTTATAAACTAGATTCTTTGTTGTTATTTGTAACAACAGTAAATGATGATAATTTGAAATTCACAGTTACACTGCAGGATCTCCACAAGACTAACTTGCCTAAATACATATGTATTTCATACAATTATTAATAACATAAATATATAAACTATGATTCATATTTGCTAAAAGTTCTTTCCCACTGTGGACATTAGTCTTTGTCTATTGTCTTTAAGCAAAGGCGATAAAATTCTCCACAGATAAAGTGGCCATTAGGCAACTCTGTCATTCTGTGAGCATCACACAATGTACTTACACAAAAGTAGATGATATAGGCTGGGTGCGGTGGCTCATGCCTGTAATCCCAGCCCTTTGGGAGGCCAAGGTGGGTGGATAACCTGAGCTGAAGGCTTTGAGACCAGTCTGGCCACCATAGTGAAACCCCGTCTCTACTAAAAATACAAAGATTAGCCAGGCTTGGTGGCATGTGCCTGTAGTCCCAGATACTCGGGAGGCTGAAGCAGGAGAATTGTTTGAACCTGGAAGGCGGTGGTTGCAGTGAGCCAAGATTGAGGCGCTGCACTCCAGCCTGGGTGACAGAGCGAGATTCCCCATCTCCCTCAAAAGAAAAAAAAAAAAAAAAAATGATGTTATAGCCTCCCATACTACCCACCTAGGCTATTCGGTATAGCCTATTCCTCCTAGGCTATAAATTTATATATCATGTCACTGCACTTAATGCTGTAGGCAATAGTTACACAGTGGTATTTGTGTATCTAAACATGAAAAGGTACAATAAATAAGGTATAAAATATTTAAAATGATACCCCTGTATATGCAACCCATTATAATCTTATGGGGTCACCATCACATATGCAGTTCATCATTAACTGCAATGTCCTGTTGCCACGGTTTGCCGTGGTTACTATAGGACTGAATGAAGGGGGACGAATGCAGAAATGAAAACTTAAAACAAAAGAAACTGTTTTAAGGAAGGGGTCTGGGGAAGAAGAAGGGCTCCCTGCTTCTAGTGAGCAAAGGCAGCAGCCACCCTGAGCTTCTACAGCCCTTTATATTTATTGGGCAGAAAGAGCAGGCAGGAGGAGGTAATGACTGGTCAGCTGCTTAATTGATCATGGGTTCATATTATTGCTAACAGGCTTCAGATGTGCCTAATCACAAGCAATACTGCACTTGGGGTGTGACTGCCCTCAGCATTCCTTCTGGGTGGCAGACGCAGTTTGTCAGTTTCCAAACATTCTGCATTCATGAGAACAGTCTGCCGTTTAGTCATATAGCCTCCAGTGGTACACTGAGTTGATCACTACCCTCACTCTTTTGGCCTGCAACATCATGTGGCACATAATTATAAATTGATAAGTATTAATAAGTAGTTTTTTAAAAAAATCTCAGTTTTACTATATAATAGATTTGGTGTTGATAGAGATATAAACCACATAAACAAGAGCTCTTTGGGGTCCCCACTGACATTAAAGAATGAAGGACTTTTCAGTACAACAATTGTGAAAATAACAGCCTTAAATGACAGTCCACTGTTGTTATTACTAGGGCAGGTGGAAGCCACTGCCAGTTGAGAACTCTGTGACTGAGAAACGCATTTGTTCCTTGAAACCTTCGTTTCATCATTTGTGGAATTAGGATAATAATGGTGCCGTAATATTAAGTAAATAGTATTACATCTGTAAAGTGCTTACTGCAGTGCCTGCACATAAATAGATATTGATCATTGCTAGTGATCATTGTTGTCATCACATAAATGAGAATTTATTGAATGTCCGCTTCATGGCTAACACGAGGCTCCTCTTTTGGAGATCAAAGAAGCACATGATGATGAACCAAATTTCCCCAACTGAATACTCATTGAGACAATGAATAGCATCACACACACATTGCTAAGAGAATAAAAGAAAAACAAGAGAAAAATAAGATGAGGCACATTTAGCACAAGACACTTTGTAATTATTCTAGGTGTTCAGAGAAGAAAAGGCGAACAGAAAGAAGTCGGAATAGGCAAAATTTCCCTGTTTTTATGGACTATTGAAAACTTCTGAACTTCTCAAAGAATGAGAGCAATCTGAATATCAGAAAGGAGATAGAAGGGCTTTCCAGGAAAGGTCATAGTAGAGGCCAAGAAATCTCCAAGAGAAGTAGCTGCTAGAGAAGAGTAAGAGAGACATTATATAAGGGTAAGGGAGTTAAATTAAAGAAATAGACTGAAAAGTAGGGAGAGGAGATTTAATTTGAAGAGGTGAGTTATAGGTAATTTATGCAGGATCTTGCACAAGGGAAACTATATGAGGAAAGTTGTAGTTTTCTTGTTTACAGCAGTGCCCACTCTACAACTTGTTTACAGCCATGTACTCAGAACAATGTACATTACTAAGTGATTTACATGCAGTATTGCTTTTAATCTTATGACCACTTCATGAAGTGCTGTCATGAACATTGAGATTTCCTCCCCAAATTTATTCAAATTCTTCCCCTTGATATACCAGCTACATGGTTTGATGGTATTGACTCCCTACTTTCACCACACCCTGAGAGTGGACCTTGATTGCTCTCACGGCATTTATTTGATGATTGTAGGGAATTATAGGCACTCTCCCTTTAGTTGAATAAAGGCACCTTGCAACGATTAGGAGAGTCATGCTGAGGACAATGCAGACACATTGAATATGGTAAAGCTAGGAAAAATGCAGAGCCATAGTTCTGTGATTGATGCCTATATTCACATTTATCAACGAATACAGTCCTTTAATTGTTTAATCTAATTTGAGTTGGATTTTCTGTAACCTGCAACCAAAAATATCCTGTCTGATACAAATATTTTCATCTATTTTAAAGTTGCAGAAAGTAAAGCGTAGAGAGATCATGTTAATTGCCTAAGACCTCTAAACCAGCAAATGTTAGTGCCAGGAATTGAACTTGGCTGAACAGAAAAAACAACGAATTTTTCATTTAAGAATGTTTATCTGTCTAGTAGGACTTCAGCTGAGACTGGCAAATGCACAGCAGGCTAACATGCTAATAAGCACCTGCGGGTTCAGACAAGTGTCAGCATAATTTGTGATAATGGGGGAGAAGAGAAGAGAAACCTTTGATACACATTCCCTTTGCCTTACTTGCAGGCACCAAATTGCTTGAGCAAATAATTTTACCTTCTCTTTTCATATTTCTCCTCCTATACTATGAAGTTACTCTCCAATGATGACAGATGACATGCTAACATAACACCTAAATAAACACAAAATTCTTTTACACATGTTTAATTTAAAATAGTAATTATGGTAATGATTCCAGATTTTAGAAAGGAAACAAAGGAAAAGTACAGATTATGTCACTCCTCATCATACATCAGAGAAACCAACATGATATTCTGTTTATTTTGTGATTTCGTGGTTTTGCATGTGTGTGGTTTATAATTATGATAGTGACATATAAATGTACATATTAATTTCTCTATTTGACACTATAAATGTGTGTCTCTTCACTTAGTATAATTGAAAAGAAGATTGTGAATGTTGCATGATAGTCTATTCTTCGGTGTAGTAATATTTAAATATACTGAAATGTATTTAAGCATTTCTCAATATGTAAGCAATTTAGATTAATTCTGTTTTTTGAAGTAAAAAACAAAACCGTGTGTGTAACAAATTTTTCTTACACTTAAACACAGGTTAGATTCCTACATGAGTAAATATGTGCTATAACTTTTTAAAGGACTTTTTTTAAAAAAATGCCAAATTACATTTTAGAAAGTTCGGGCCAGTGTAAAATCATGTCAGGAGTATAAATTAATTGCCCATTTTACTTCACCCTAGCCAATGTTGAAATTTATCATTCTTGTCATTATTTGTTGTCTGCAAGGTAAAAACAAAAAAAAAACCAAACCTAAGAATTCTTGTATTAGTTTTACTTAATAAACAAAAAGAATTAAATTTTTGTTTCCATTAGTGTCACTTATATTATTTATAAATCACATATTTTCCTCTGCCTTTAATATGTAGGTACTTTATTTTATTTTAAAATATGTCTTTAAATATTAATATTATCATTAATTGATTCAAATATTATTTCTGGTTTGCTGTTTGCTTTTTTTAATGCATTTAAATGTGAACAGTTTCTAAACTCATGCTTAGAAATTGATCACACCATGCTATGTTTCTGTTTCTTATTTAGTTTTTCAAATCCACAAAAAAATCCATCAATAACTCTGTGAGATATTTAAGGATATGGTTCTTTTGTTTGGTTAAGTTTACATTTAACTTTTAACTATTTGAAATTTAAGTTGGTGTTTTGTCAGAAAATGGTCTACTTTTTCATAATCTTCTTCATCCCTATTAAAAGGAATAGAATCCAATTGGTGAAGACATGAATGATTTTTGGAAAAGGAGATAAACACATCATTCACTTGTTGACATTCTTCTATCAACATTAGTCAAGTATTAGCTATATATGTATGGGGTCTTATGTTTAAGGAATATGCACTCCAGTAGGAGATGATATACATAACTGATTGTGGTGCAAAGAAAAAAATAGCTCAAAAAAGAGAATTAAATACTATGGTGTAACAAGAAAGAAAAGAAAAGAGAGAGGAAGGAAGGAAGGAAGGTAGGAAGGTAGGTCAGGAAGAGGGACAAATAAGAAAATGCTATAGTTGCTGGGAGTAGAATCACACAGAAAGTTTCAAACAGACAGGGGACATCCTTTAATTTGGCCATGGAGAAGGAAAAGAAACAATAGGTAGAGGAATAGTTGAAGTTTTTGTAGGCTCAGGGGTATCATTAATAAGAATTTATGAAACATATTTGGGGAATTTTGAGCAGTCAGTTCTACTGCAGTGACAGAATGTAGTGTACAACAGGCACATTATAACATTAGGGCCTCAGTATGGAGAGTCTGTTAATTTAAGGTTCAAGAATATTCTTTTTAAAATATGTTTTTATCAAAATGCAAGTAATGAATTGTTACAAAAAGTTTTTGTTTAAGGGAGTGGTAATAAGAGGGCTCTAAAAGTAAGAAAATAATCTGGTAGAAAAATACGGTTTTTTTAGGGCGGAGAAGCCTAAAAGTACAGAGACTACTGTAGATAAGTAGTATTGGGTCCCTGAGTTAGGACACGTTCAGGGGAACTGAAAGTGAAGCTTTAAACGAAAGAAAAATGTGGAAGCAACCATCTAAAGAGCTTCAAAATTGATAGTATGTGCAGACAGCAAATGAATCAGAGTCAAACCCAAATTTGTCATATGAAGTATTCATTAGTCACTGGTTTCAGGAACTTAATAGGTGCTTGAAATAGTGTGGCTGCGACTTAGGATAGACACCATCGCTACAGATGTAGATCTACAAGTCATTAGTATAGATATGTCAGAGCTGGGGAAAAGATAACATTTCCTGGAAATGCTAAACAATTTTGGAAAATACTTAAGGAGCTTGAGTTAGAAAAGAAGTCAGTGGAAAAAACAGAGAAGCCAGTGGAAGGTACAAAAGGAATGGACAGGGAAGTAGCGGCGCAACAAGGCAAAGGCTTGGTGCAGCTTGGTGCCAAGAGGTCCAGCAAAATGCCATCAAGAAAGGGCTTTTGGAATTGGTGTTTGGGAAAATATGTAGAGTATTAATATTAAAGACGCTGGCCAGGTGTGGTGGCTCACGCCTGTAATTCCAGCACTGTGGGAGGCTGAGGTGGGTGGATCACTTGAGGTCAGGAGTTCGAGACCAGTCTGGCCAACAAGGTGAAACCTGGTCTCTACTAAAAATACAAAAATTGGCTGGGCATGGTGGCACACAACTGTAGTCCCAGCTACTTGGGAGGCTGAGGAAGGAGAATTGCTTGAACCCAGGAGGTGGAGTTTGCAGTCCTTCCTGGCGACAGAGCGGAACTCCGTAAAAACAAACAAACAAACAAAAAAACTAAATTACTATGAAAAGACAAGAATTTCATGGTGGAGGGAGAAGAAACGTGAGCTATTTTAAGCTGTTTTTTGACATTTCTATAGCACAGAAAAGAAAAAAAAGGCCAAAATAACTTACAGATGCATCCAATTAGAGGAAAGCTCTCTTAGGAGGAGAATCAAATAGTTTGATGTTAATGGTTATTTTGTTGTTGCTCTCCATTTGGCATGGAAAACTATTAAAAATATAGAGATAAGTATGAAAAGAAGCTGTCCAAGAGGCCAGTAAAAGATAGGCAAGAACTAATCACACAAGATAAAAAGGTGGTAGTAGATGAAACATAGGTATTTAAAGACAACCAAAAGAGGCAACGCTATATTATATAATACTGACCCAAGAAAGCATATGAGATGTTATTTCATAAGCATAACAGTCCAGAAGTGAAACTGGACGGTGAAGAAAAGTAGGAAATATTTGTAAGAGTAATCACTGAAAATAAATCCAACATTCAAGAAGAAATAAATAAAAATACGTATTGGTAGTAGGAAGAAGCAGACTATGATGAAAAAATGTAAACTTTTAAGTAGGTACAAAAAACAGATCTGTGGATTTACCTAGCAATATAAGAATGGGTTTGATTCTTTGCAGCTGGGGGACAGATAGAGCATATATCCTAGATAGATAGATAGATAAATAGATAGATAGATAGATAGATAGATAGATAGATAGATAGCGTACATCATAGATGCTCTATCATAGATAAAGCATACATCAACATTCTTTATTTCATGTATTTGTTTAGTAACATTTAATAGTCATATATTTAGAATTATTACAGACTTTTACTAGATAAAGTGTGAGTAGAGATATAAGAATACATAGGACGGAGTTCAAACTGTTGAAAAATTGAGAGTTTGGAAGGCATGAGAGGCTAATATATGGACATGCACAGTGAAATATACTGACTGCTTGGGTGCAGATATGCTCTGGGATTTTCAGGAAGTTTTTCCATAGGATCATGAGCTATAAGTCACAAAGAATGAGTAGAAATTACCCAATGTGACAGGATGGTCTAGGAGTATAGAACATTCCATTCAAATGGAAACAGGCAGACAAAGATCCACAGGGCTGAATGAGGACTGAAAGGAAAACTAAATAGAGCTTCATATGTCTTGAACACAGTACACTGTTGGACAAGTGATGATGGGCAGATGAGACTGATGGATATTCAAGACTCGAATGGAAAAACTTGGTTTGACATACTAAATATTTGAACATGCAGACAAAAGGAATTTATTGAAGGATTTTAAACAAGTGAGCAATATGACACATTCAATATTTTAGAAAGATTACTCTGTGATGGGTTAGAGAAAAAATTGGAGAAGGATATACCACATGTGTTTAACATAAACACAAGTTAAAAGATTATTGCAATAATCCAAGTGAAATGTGATAAGGCTAAACCTAAATCAATGAGAGCAGGAATAAAAAGGGAAAAGATTACAGATATGAGAGCTATCAGGCACTCAGACTTAATATGAATGGTGATTGATTGGATGAGAAATGTGAGACAGGGGAGGAGTCATTCTATTGGAAGAAACTAGTGATACCATCTGAAAATAATAAAAGAGAAGTGAGGAGCATGGAGTATGCATCTAGAGGTATTGTTAACGCAGCAATGGAAAAAGTTGAAGGAGTCTGTGATTCTAGGTAGGACATAGACACACAGTTGAAATAGCAGACCTTGGGATATATGTGAGGGCAAACGAAATAAAAAGATAAATCAGGGAGGCCAATGTGGGCGGATCAGGAGGTCAGGAGATCGAGACCATCCTGGCTAATACGGTTAAACCTTGTCTCACTAAAAACAGAAAAAATTATCCAGGCATGGTGGCGGGTGCCTTTGGTCCCAGCTACTTGGGAGGCTGAGGCAGGAGAATGGTGTGAACCCAGGAGGCGGAGCTTGCAGTGAGCCAAGATCCTGCCACTGCACTCCAGCCTGGGCAACAGAGCGAGACTCTGTCTCAAAAAAAAAAAGATAAATCCATGGAGCTAGAGGTCAAGGGGGGCACACAAAGGCACTGTATACCAGGAAGTGAAGAAAGTAAAAGGCTAAAATATCTTACTTTCTTCTCAATATGCCAACACTTAGTAGATGGTCTATTTTTAGCCTTTGCTTTTAGGACCACCCATATATCAATGACCCCAACTCTTATGTCCTCCATCCTGATTTCTCTCTAAAGCTCCAACACTGTATTTCCAACTTTCTTTTCTTAATTTCTCTACAACAATTTTCAACAGACACTTCAAACTTAACCCATATCCCAAACTCATCTTGTGTCTATCCAGGAATTATATTGCAAATATTCACAATCAGTATGGTACAAGCTCCTACTCATTGCAATAGGTCTTCAATTAATCAGAATGAACAATAGTAGTAAACAACTGGTGAGCCAGACCAGTGTATACCAACTGAATATCAAGTTCTTGCATTTGCACTTTATATGTCAATATCTCTACCATATGACAGTTTTCAGTTATTGTAAAGACAAATTGTCACTCCTGACAATACAAACACTTGGACAGCAAAAAAATTAAGTACTTAGTTGGTTAAAATTAATTCCTGTTCTATGGGAATGTGCTAGGAGATGGAATAACTGTTTTTTTGTTTGTTTTTGGTTTTGGTTTTTTTCTTTAGATGCAGTCTCGCCCTGTCGCCCAGGCTGGATTGCAGTGGAACGATCTCGGCTCACGGCAAACTCCTCCTACCGCATTCAGGTCATTCTCCTGCCTCAGCCTCTCCAGTAGCTGGGACTACAGGCGACTGCCACCACGCCCTGCTACTTTTTTGTATTTTTAGTAGAGACAGGGTTTCACCGTGTTAGCCAGCATGGTCTGGATCTCCTGACCTCATGATCCGCCCACCTAGGCCTCCCAAAGTGCTGGGATTACAGGCGCAAGCCACCGTGCCCGGCCCTAACTGTGGTATTTTTTTATAATCAGAAGAAAAGAAAGCATAGTTTTAAAGTGTGTATCAAATTTAGATATATAAGAGGCAAGGATATATATGTCAAAGGATAAAAATGACATCTTAATGTTCTAAAATATTTGTTCATTCAGTTTTAATTGGTATCCATTATTGATGATGTCTGTCATTGAGTAGTAAAGATAGATTAAAATAACAGCCCATGAAGAGCAAGAGGAAAGGCTTTCTTGTGTCAGATAATTCTGAAACTACTTTCTATTTAAGATCAGTGTCTAAAAACTGAGAATTCTCCCTATGACATTGGGCTTTAATAATTTCTTCACATATTAACTTTTCTGTTCCAACTCTAGTCATGGTTTTCTCGTATATCACAGAACCATTACAAACAAGTAATAGTTGATTCGCTAAGATCTTAAAGTGTAAAGCAAAGCTTTCCTAATTTTTAAAGCCACTTAGCTTTGTTTTATGGAAAACTCAAGGCTATTACATTTTATTTAATATTCTTAGCCTAAAATACTTTATAGATTTGGTGCTTAGGTAAAACGAAAGAAAAACTGTTTTAAGAAATTCTTCATTTGACGTCAAAATAAACTCAATAATAAATTACAAAAATATGTCATTTTTGGACTAAAGTCAACAATATAATAAGCCTGGTTTATCCATTGGCTTTGAATCACAGAAAGTCACTTGATAATCTGTGATGAAGTATTAAACTTTAACAATCAAAACAGAGTTTCTGTTGAGGAATAGAACTTTCTCAGTGGACATTATATGGATTTTCATTATTTTTACAGGGAGAAAAGAAAAAAGGAAGATAGTGATTGCTAATAGTAAGAGTTATACTGACATGACTACATATAATATTGTGGAAGAATTCTGCCCTTTCTACTAATAATCCCATTAAATGCTCTCATTACTTTGCTTTATCAGGTAGATTATAGTGATGTAAAGAATGGGTAATTTGACAGTTTTCTAATCATGCAGTGTCTTTTTTTTTTTTTTTTTTTTTTTTTTTTTTACAGAGTCTCTCTCTCTCAGAGTCACCTAGGCTAGAATGCAGTGGCACAATCTCAGCTCATTGCAACCTCCAACCCCTGGGTTAAGTGACTCTCATGCCCCAGCCTCCCAAGTAGCTGGGACTACAGGTGCATGCTGCCATGCCCGGCTAATTTTTTACTTTTAGTAGAGATAGGGTTTTCTATATTGCTCAGGCTGGTCTTGAACTCCTGAGCTCAGATAATCGTGCGCCTAGGTCTCCCAAAGGGCTGGGCTTACAGGCATGAGCCACCGTGCCCAGTCTTGTCTTGTACTTTTTAATAGTTAATTCATGTTTATTTCATTTATTGAGAGGTTAGTGGGGTCTTTTGAATTTGGCATGCACCATCCATAATTATCTGCTGTTCCTGGGCACTTACAAAAATGAGTTGAATGGCTGCAGTAGTGACCTAAAGCAGGAAGTCCAGGTGACCATGCTGGAGAAGATTCTGCTGTACAATGTAAATGAAGTTGGCAGAACATCAAGTACTAATGAGCCTAAAACTATTTGCACAATATTATGGAATGGCTCTAAAACTGAGTGTTCATCTACTACGTGGTTGTAATAAAGGAATCTCCACTTCTGTGGCCAAAATACTAGGAAAATTGATTAGAATATATGAAACAAAGGTCTTCAGAAGTTGAACCACAGACAGTCCAGTATTGTGATTCCTAAGTGAAGATAAAACATGAGATTAGCCAAAAGGTGGCCCTGTTTACTTCTTGGAGGTAGTTTCCTAACTGCAATGCAGGAAAGGGGAATCCAAACAGAGCCAGGTGGACTTTTTCCATTTAGAAAATAGAGATGTGAGTTCAGGGATTCCAAAGCGGCTTGAATATGTAGAGCAGGCTAATGTAGAGGAAGGAACTCCTTGGAAAGAAAGTTCTGGAGATCTGAAAGTCCTCACTTGAATCCTTAAATGCATATTGAATTGCCATTGTGTGAGAGGAAATAGCCACTAGAATAGAGCAGACAGGACCCTTTTCAGCACTCAAATAGGGCTGGGAATAGTTTGTGTTTACCAACCATGGGAACAAGAACTCGTAATACAAGAACATTAGGTAGAATTACCAGATACGTGTTGACTTAATTGTGGGAAAAAGTTAGTCTGAGATTAAAAGCATTCTTAACTAACCTGAGAAAAAATTAACAACCAGTCTTGGAAAGATGAAACTAATTTCAAGTAGCTTAACTACATCCGATGATAAAATGAATTGTATTTAATGGAATACAACAGAGCCCAGCGCTCACAGTGCCAAAATTTAAAATACCCAGAATCCCATAAAAATGTAAAGTCATGAAAAGACTTAGAAAAATTTAACTCTATAATTAAAAGAAAATAATTTAATAAAAATTGATTCAGAAATGGCCAAGATGATAGAAATAAGTGACAACAGTGAGAAAAACAGCTACTATACAAATGTTCCATATATTCAAGACAGCAGGGGGAACAATAAACATGATAAAGTAGAAGGGAAAAGTTTAAAAGAAGTTCAAACTACAATTATTTGTGGAAAAAAGTAAATAAACAACTTTAAAATATATTAATTGACACGGCGAAACCCTGTCTCTACTAAAAATACAAAAATATTAGCTGCGCATGGTGCCAGGTTCCTGTAGTACCAGCTACTCAGGAGGCTGAGACAGGAGAATTGCTTGAACCCAGGAGGCAGAGGATGCAGTGAGCCGAGATCACGCCACTGCACTCCAGCCTGGGCGACAGATCGAGACTCCATCTCAAAAACTATGTATATATAAAAAATATATTTTTATACATAATATATAATTATATATTATATTTACAATATAATATATAATTATATATAAATATAATATATATTATATTGTTATATATATTTTATAAAATATATATTTTATATTTTATACTATATATAAAATGCATATTATATAAAAATACATATATTTTATATATAATATATTAATATAATATATAATTATAATATATTATAATTATATTATATATTACTATAATATATTATCAAATATCATTATATAGTTATATATTATATTATAATATATAACTATATATTATATATTACATATAATATGTTATAATATATAATTATGTATCATAATACATTATATATTATATATTACTATAATATATTATATAATTATGTATTATATTATAGATATATTATAATGTATAATATATATTATATATATTGTGTATATATATATATATATATATATATATATATATATATATATTTTGAGATGGAGTCTTGCTCTGTCACCCAGGCTGGAGTGCAGTGGTGTGATCTCAGCTCACTGCAACCTCTGCCTCCTACGTTTTATTTATTTTTATATTATAGATATATTTTATTATATTATATTACACATCCCATTATATATATTATAATATATAATAAATATTTTTGTCTATATGTTTTATATTTTGTATATAATAAATGTATCTATTGTAAATAATACATAGCATATGAATATATAATATATAATATATTATATATTATATATTTATTTAATATTTAATTATATATCATATTATAAATAGAATGTATTATATATTATATAATATATTACATATAATAAATATGTTTTCATATGTTGTATGGATTAATATATATTTATATATCATGTGTTTGATGTATAAGAAATATATTTATATATAGTATTGTTATATATTTATATATAATATATAACATATTATATACTAAACATATTATATTTATATTAGTATATATATTATATATATTAATTGAGAGATAATAGAAGATGAAGTACATAGAGGAAACTGATTCTTCCTTTTTTGTTTACCTAAGTTTTCCCAAGACACCAAGGGCAAGTAAGGAAAGTTTCTGTTTTAAGAAATTCACGATACACCAGTAGAAAGCATAAAATTAATCACAGATGAAAAATATAAGGAAGAGATCCAAGCATCAGTAACTCTTGAGCCAATAGCATGTGTCATAATACACATGAAATAGAGGAACCAGAAAATTGGGGAATACAGTAAAAATACTTGTAGAAACAATGGTTACTGCATGATGAACATGATAAAGCAGAATTGGCACAGTGCTAACTGCAGGCCAAATTTAATGTGAAGCCTGCTGTGTATGGCTTTTTAACCATAAATTAACCTTACACTTTTGTTGCGAAGAAAATGTACACTTTTTTTTGGTGTACAGAGACATGACCTGGCTACAAAACCCAAAATAGTTACTATTTTGTCCATTACAAAAGAGTTTGCTAATCACTGTGATTAGCTAATCACTAGTCACTAGTCCCAATCTAAAGGATAAAATGAACCACGAACAAAATAAAAATAAAGAAAAACATGCCAAGAAAACTCGTAATCTACTCGACAAAAACTAATAAATATGAGAAACTCTTCAGACAGCTAGATTAGAAATGAAGCATCATGTGCAGATGACTAAACGTAAGAATGACAGGATTTCTTCCAAAACGATTTAAACCAAGAAGACATTTGTAGTACGCTGATGGAATAACAAAACAAAATAAAATATGTCAACTGAACATTTTATACCAGGTGGAAATGTCTTTCAAAAATAAAGAAACAGTAAAATTTGTAAAGAAAAAAATAGCTGGAAGAATTTGTTGCCAGCAAGTCTGCACTACAAGAAATGTTAAATGAAGTTCTTGACACAGAAGAGAAATAATAACAGGTATAATTTGAATCTACACAAATAAATAACACTGGAAATACTAAATGCACAAATATAAAATATTTTTCTCAGTTTATTATCAACTTCTTAAAAGATTATGGTAATAACAATGTGTTGTTAAGTGTCTAATGCATCTGTGATATATTGTATGATATCACAAAGTATGGAAAACATAAATAGAAGTAGTCTAGATGTGTATAGCTTACATTATAAAGAAACATGTATAATACATTTGGCTACAGACTTTGACAAGTTAAAACTGTGGTGTACTTTTGTATACCCTAGAGTCAGTACTAAAAGTTTGTAAGTGTTGTGTGTATAAATATGTAGGTGAGTGTGTAAGTATGCACATAATATGAATAAGAAAACAAATTGTAGAGGTAATATTAAATAATTTTTGAAAAACAAACACTATAATCAATACAACAAAAAAACTGGAAGAGAAGGGAAATAAGAATACATGGGACAAACTGCAAAATGTAAATATAACCAATACTTATTGATTAAAAACCAATTAAATGTAAAAATCACCAGTACAAAAAATGGAAAAGAAGCTCTTGGAACCAACTACACATACTAAAAGGATAATAAGGGAATATTACAAACAAATGGGTATCTGTAGTGTGACAAATTACGTAAAGTGGCAAATTCTTTGAAAGGCACAAACTACTGTTTCTTCTAAAAATAATTGAAATATTTAATAGTATGTACCATATTTATATCTGAGAGATAGAAAGGTATTAAATAAATTAAATTTGTAGTTAAAAGCCTCCCAACAAAGAAAACCCCAGATCTAAATGGCTTCTCTTGAAAATACCAACCCTATTAGAACTCTTCCAAAAAATGAAAGAGAGAAAATATTCTAATTTATTTTACGGGGCCAAGTTCTACTTAATACCAAACCAGACGAAGACATTACAAGAAAAGAAAATCACACACCAATCTCCCTCATAAATGTAGGAACAGAAACCCTCAACAAAATAGTAGCAAATTTTATCTAGCAATACATTAAAAAAGCATATTATGACCTAGTCATATTTATCCTGAAAATTCAAGGTTGATTTAACATCTAATAAAAATCAATGTGATTCTCCACACCAACATAATAAAAAAGAAAAATCAACCATCTAAAAAGATGATATAAAACATTTGAAAAGAGTTAACATCCATAGTCATGGTAAAAAGCCTCAGCAAACTAAGACAGCAGGACATCGCCTCCGATTAATAAAAGACTTCTACACGGCCAGGCGCGGTGGCTCACGCTTGTAATCGCAGCACTTTGGGAGGCCGAGGCGGGCGGATCACGAGGTCAGGAGATCGAGACCACGGTGAAACCCCGTCTCTACTAAAAATACAAAAAAAAATTAGCTGGGAGTGGTGGCGGGCGCCTGTAGTCCCAGCTACTCGAGAGGCTGAGGCAGGAGAATGGCGTGAACCCGGGAGGCGGAGCTTGCAGTGAGCCGAGATGGCGCCACTGCACTCCAGCCTGGGCGACAGAGCGAGACTCCGTCTCAAAAAAAAAAAAGACTTCTACACAATATCTACAGCTATCATATTTAATTAACATTCCTGCTGAATAATAATGAATATTTTTTCTTGAAGTTCGGGGAAACATTAAGTGTTTAACATATTTAATTAATATATTTAATTGTTAAACAATGTTTTTTCCCCAACTTCAAGAACGAAGAAAATATGTTCACATTTTGCTATTCGATATGATTCAGCGGGACTTATCATCTCAATAATGCAAGAAATATACATAAAAATTGGTAAGAAAGAAATATAATGGTCTTCAGAACAACATGATGGTGTAGAAAATCCCAAAGGATCTAACAAAAATTCTGTAGAGTGCTGTAAGAAACATATTGTGGCTGTAAGATTAATGATGGCCATAAAGCCTGTTTAGATATCTCACTGGGCCTACACTATGTGTCACTTGCAATATCGTGCAACCTGGCCTGGGAATTACAGGACCTCTATAATAATGGGACCTAAAAACCTTGGTTATCCTAGAGACAAGGCTTCTTCAACATGAATGAAACTTTCATGAGCCTTAAAACAAAGCTTACCTTTACAAGAAAAGATTAACTTCCTTTTATGAAACACCTGGTAACTGATCTGGCCCAAATACAGGTATAAGAAAGGTGGAAGAATCCTTCAAACTCTAAGAAGAGTCTTCTGACTGAAACCCGCCTGGTCAGGAGGTCATCTGACCCCTGACGTACTTGGCTCATGCCACAGGTCTGTTCCTAGTATTCATCTTGTAGGAGCACTGACAGGATAAACTGCTTAAACATCAGACGGTGACTAAGATTCATCTTTGATGTGAATTGGACCGAAGGGGAATAGTCCCTGAGGAAGCTGGTTAACCAGAACCACTCAAGAGCTCTGAATGTGGCAATAGTTACTGACCTAGTAAGTCACTTTAGCAAGGTCAAAGGGCACAATTCAATGGAAACAAATCTGTTGTATTTCTTTATACTAGCAATAACAATTGGACACTAAAAGTTAAAAAGAAACATTTATAATATTACAGAAATTCATGGAATACCTAAATAGTGTGAAATGCATGTATATCTAAGCAAATATGTCTAAGATTTACATGCTGAAAGCAACAAAACACTCATTTTAAAAATCAAATATGGCCTAGATAAACAAACCCATATTCTGCGCTTATGGGCTGTAAAAATCAATATTATTAAGATATTAATTCTCCTGAAGTTTACCAGAGAAGCTGTGCTTATTTGGGCTCTTCCTTTTGCCTTTCCACACACTTAGCTTCCTCAGCTGGTAGATTTCTACTACCATTCAAGGCACAGATCAAATACCTCAAATTATTCTTACTTTCTTTCCATTTAACACAAACTTCCCCACCATGTCTAGCTTCTGGTGAGGCCCTGGGACTGAAACTCAGTTGACGAGTTTCAGTGCTTCACAGCTATGAAGCCCAGTGGACCAAAAGTGAGACCAATTGCAAAGGTTCCCATCCTCCCTGTGTGTCTTAACACTGGATCTACATACGTTATTAGAAACTAATGGTGCATTTCATGTTCTCCAATTTCCCTATACTAAGGGTCTGCCTTAGGAGCAATTCAGGAAATTAGAAAGAATCACAATGCAGAATGTTCTCATTCCTCAACAGCTTTTATGTTATCAGGGAAATTTAGCTCTACCCTTCAAAGAAACAAGATACAATCTCAGAGCATCTGAGAATGTGTGTGTGTGTGTGTGTATGTGCAATTTTTTTTCTCATCTTAGTGTCTGCCAAATATAAATACATTCCCAGGTTACCAGGTCCAACTTTAGATGCTTAATCATTTCCTTTATGCATGTAAAATGTCATAACACATTCATAAACATGAAAAATAAAGTCCCAAATTTAAAAATGCAACTTTCAATTTTCCCCTTAATGGCTTTGCTTTTTACTACTAAATACATCTAATTCAGAGTAGGAAACGACGGAATACTGCTCTTTTGTTTGTTTTTTTAGATGGTCAGTACCAGTGCTTGGATGTAATAACAAATACACTCTTTTGGTAGCAAGAAATAGGTGTTAATTTATCAACTCTGCATTATTTATTATGCTTAATACCAGTGCCATGGACCTTCATACCTGGAATTTAGTGAAATGATGGGAAAAAAAAGTATGGATTCAAATTTGGGAAATGCATTATTTGCTCAGGGCTAAGAAATAGTAGGATATGCTATTCTAAACTTATACATAGGACACAATGATCTGTTAGCAGGTAAACCAATTAATCACCAGATTGCCTAATTTTTACTGATTTTTATTCCTATCACTCCAACCTCTTCATGAGCATCATGTTCTATTATTCCTGCATACTTTATGTCAATCCATTTTTTCACCTTAATTCTAACTTAACATTTATCTTTCGGTTAATGTAGAAACTAGATTTGTACTTGTATTAGGTTCCAGACACTCTTGGAGATTTTCAAACACGGAGAGCCTGAAAATTTACTTCAAAGGTCTCACAACATGGTGCTAGAACTAGACACAACACGTGCACATTAAACAATTGATGGATAATTTACAAAGCAACTGTCAACAAAACAAAATAAGGCACTTGAATACCTAAGTATGCCAATTAATTATGACTATATGCTATTCTTGTTACATTGTTCCATCATTATGTTATTGCATTCAGAGCATAATGTTTTCAAGTAGAGGGGATAATGATATCCTGCAGAGACACATGTGGCTTATCTCAATAATAATTATGTCATTGTTTCTTTTATTTGTACAGTAAATCATTATTAAAACAAACCCTTAATGAGTTGAAACTCATAGTAATTCATCTCCAGGTTCATCTCCCGTAGAGCTCTAAAGATTCATGAATAGTGATGGGCTAGAGTTTTTACCATTCTTAGTGATTCCTTGGATAGAAGATGTTATTTTAATATAAGATTACTATAATGAACCAACTCCCGAGTATCAACAGACATTCACAGACTCCCAGGCACAGGCAATGAAGGAACTGTACCATAATGAATATTCTGTATTAGAGTTTAATTACCAAGGCAGGAACTTGGGCTTTGATGATTTTTTAATAGAAGGTAGAATGTTTTTCTAATTTAGCATTTTTCAGTTTAAAAAGCTCATTAACCATAACATTCCACAGTGTAAAAGATCATCCATGTGAGATAAGGGTTAAAGATATGAGAACTACATTTTTAATAGAAGCCATTGTTAGACTGTTACATTTTTCCTTGATGCTGATGTTTCTCTCACACAATAGATGGTGCCTGGTGCCAATCTGTCCTAACTGTGTGGTAGAATATGAACCCTTATTGCATCCCCCAAACATAGGAAGACTTGGCATCACTGTACTTGGTACTAGGGCTGTTTTGGTTGCTGCCAACTTTGAGAGGTGAAATTAATCTAAGAAAACTGAAGCTGAGTCTAGTGCCTCAAGGACGTAGAGAATTTATTACTTTGAATACAAATCTCTAGGTCCTTGTGTTACCAGTGGAGGGTCTTGACTTGGAGTTGTCCAGGTCCTTGGCATTTTGAATAAAGGATTGAACAGAACGCACAAAGGCAGAGGAATGAAATGCAGGAATGAAGCAGCGAAAGCAGGGATTTGTGAAAATGAGAAAGCACTGTACGGGGTGGGAGTGTGCCCGAGCAAGTGGCTCAAGGGCCACGTTGCAAAGTTTTCTGGGCTTTAAGTACTCCTTGTGAGGTTCTTATCGGCTACTCCTTATCTGGATGAAGGATTTGTCTGTGACTAATTAAACGCTGAGGTGAATTGGCACCCTATGCAGATAAAGGGATGGTCCTTGCTTGGACCATGGCCAGTGGAAGGCACCCTCCCTTTCCACCTGAGACATGCTGGAAGGAGGAGGGTTGTAGGGAGAGTAGCCTTTCATCCTTTGTTACTTGGGGTGGGGAGATGGGGGTTTTCCTTCTGGTTTAGCTTTAGGAAGTTTGTGTTAATTGGCCTTAAGTTCTCTGCCTCCAGACCCTAATCTCCTGCCTCACTTGAGATTTGACATGATGACCCACAGGAAAGTGATCTAACCCTCTCCACAATGAAAGTGTCAATGCCCCGGACTATTGGATATCTATCTATCTATCTATCTATCTATCTATCTATCTATCTATCTCCTGTACCTGATTCTGTGGAAAAAAAATGATATTGTATATAGAAAGGAGATAAATCATGAGTTAGTTTCAAGGTAAAATAAATAAAGTAAGAGGAGGATGAAGAGAAGAATGGAAATAAAGTGGGAGCAAAAGGAGAAAACGCTTAGCAGGAGCAGATGTTAGTTACTAAAGTGTCAGTGAAAGTACAGTCAAGGATCTTTGCTGCATGAACTCTGCTTTCATTCATTCATTCTTCAGAAATAATTTACAGGAAACTCAAGGTATTAGAATTACATTAAGGATGACTTTCTTTCTATTTCATTTATTCCTTCATTGATGCTATTAATGTTATCACTAAATTGAAAAGAAAATATATTTCCACCCTATTAGACTTGTTTTAATGTTTCCTAAACACAGTCTTTGAATATTTGATTATAAGAAATAAATAAGTGCTATCTGGAGAGATTTTCCTCAAAATGAAGAAAATGGCAAGGGTATATTTATAATTATGAAGACATGCCCAATATAATTTAAATATCCAAGAGAGGTATAATTTTATAATTCTATATGATGAGGAGTTATTAGAAATAATTATCCCTTTAATCTTAATAATCACTAGTTATTTTATGGAGATGGATTGAGAAATTTATCTGGAGGATTTGCTTTAAAATGGCCAGATTCAAAGCAGCTATAAAATGATTTTTGGAGCCTAGATGCAATTGGAGGTCATTCAACCAGTCCATTTCCATTATAATGAGATTTGTTTTTAAGTAAGGTGGGGGGAAGAAGGACCTGTTACCATAAGTCACCTGATCCAGCAATTGCCTATTGTTCAATGGTGAATTATTATCTATGGTAAAGCCTAAAGGGTTTTGGTGAGACTGGTTTGAAGTAGATATCTAAGGAGGCACAATGATCTCAGTGTCCCTTCTCTCCACCCAATCTTATATTTAGCTTATTTTCTGCCTACCTACTCCTCTTCCATTGAAGAGTAAAAAGAAATGTGTTTGTTAAGTGACTAGGCAAGGAACAGAATTGACTCATAGATGGTAGTTGAAGGTACACAAAGACTTTTGAGCTTTAACTCAATTAGCAAATTAGGGATTTTTCCAAAGAGGAGCTGGCAAAATAAAGTACAGCCCGAGGAAACTGGAAAGCAGCTTGTATGGGCTGTTTGAGTCTCAACTATGGAAAAGCACATTTTTCCTTCTACCAAAACCAGAAAAGTATATTTTGGAGATTCCACCATAGCTTCTTAATGTCACATCATTTGGTGCTGAGATTCACTGTCACATATCAAATTACAATTGCTCAACTGACTGCCCTGGTAACTAAACCATGGGGGAAGTCAAAATTCTAGAGAACACAACAGGAAGATATCATGGCTTCCACTAAGATGTTTTAAATGCGAGCTATGACCAAGAGGAGTTTTACGACCGTTTTCTCTGCTATTAATTTCTGCTTTCTCTCAACAGTCTTTTACCCATCCTCTGTGCAAGGTGAGATTGCCATCCACCAGGGCAATGCAGTAGACACATGAGTTAAAAAGAATAAAGTACAAAGAAGAAAGATGAGGACAAAGGCAGAAGGAATCTGCATTTGCATTAGAAGCATTTTCAATTATTTCCATCATGGGCATGCGTTCCTGTTTTGTAATGATTTTCCGATATTTTGAGTGTAAATTCTTTTGATAAAGTTAAATCCTATTTTAACTAGTGCCATAGTTCAATGAAGAGAATGCTTGGAAATCCCGGAAGTCATATTTAATGGATGTTACTAATAAATATCCAGAAACAACTGAGACAAATTTTCATATTAAGGGAGGGGTAATGTGTAGCAAGAAAATGGAGGAGTTGTAGAGGCCATTGAGTTCAACAATAAAATGCAAATAGAATCTCATTTTTCTCCAAACTCCTTGAGGGTAGGAATGTTACAGGTAGTTAGATAGGCATGAGCAGGGTAGGAGAGGGCTCTTCTCCCCCACCCACTGGGAACGTCAGGTCATGGATCAACAATTATCACACTGCCTCTCTAAAAATGATAATTCCGCAGAAGTGCCAGGGTGCCAGGGAGAGACAATCTCCTGATGTTCCACAGCTGTTAAAATTAAAAGTGTTAATTGAGTGCAGATACGAGGGAGAAGCAACTTCCTGGACAAACAGACAAAATGGCAAAGTATGATATTCCAGGGACACTCCACCAGCAAAGGGAAAAAAGTCTCAGACGGGCGTGTGTACAACGTCCTAAACACACTGCGCATGCTCACTTCCTAAGGGTGGGCAGGGCATTGTGCATGCAGGCAGCCCACACTACTAGAAGAATGATAGGAAACGGGTGCAAGATAGAAGCCTATAAAATCCTAGAATCATGGTTAAACACCACACTTGACATTCAGGTGCCCACTTGGGTCTCTTCCAAGTGAATTTTCCTTTCTTTCCTGTTCTAAAGTCTTTTAAAATAAACTTCCAATCCTGCTCTGAAACTCGCCTTCATCTCTTCTTCTGCCTTATGCCCCTCAGTCGAATTCTTTCTTCTGAGGAGGCAAAAATTGAAGTTGCTGCAGACCTGTATGGATATGCTGCTGGTAACTCTGATATCTTCCACTGGTAACAGGAACAGTTTTATCACTGCATCCCAAACCTAGCCCCAAATTTAGCATCAAGAGGGCACCAATAAATGTCTGCCGAATAAAGTAATCACTGTATATTGAATTAATTACACACATTTCTATGTACATTATTCCAAAATATCAGGTATCTTACCTAACTTTAGTGGGTTTTTTAATAGATAATAAAGGCAATAAATATCTCCTCTCAAACTGTATCTTTATTTTCTCCTGCATATACTTACTGGGGTATATATATGAGTATAAAGTATAAAAGTTTTAGCTAAATGAGAAAAGAGTAAATGAATTGATAGCCAATGGTTACAAATATTTAACAGATTTATAGCAAATGAATGAGTCAATGAAGACTTGTCCCAAAGGTTCTTGTTTGAAGCTTTGTAATAAGTATGATGATAAATCCTAGCTCAGTTCTGCTTCATACTTCCCCTCCTCTCCTTCACTGTGAAGGCCTGGATTGAAGTAGTTCTTAGTCCTCTCTGCCCCTGCTCCCAGAAACCAAGAATAGAACCTTGTATAATACAGAAACATATTCATCAGTTTTTTTTTTCTTAATCATCTTTGTTCCCAAGAAACAGTCACAAAAAGAAAAGAAAGAAAGAAGAGGAAGAGAAAGGAGAAGAAATCAAATTAGGTTCGAAGTTATTTGTTGATATTTTATATCTAAGAGGGGCAGAGTTTGCATAAAAGCAGTAGGAAAGAATTTGGATATAGATGAAAATAGCTTGTTGAAGTTGTGATGTAGAAGATGCTACTGAGTCACCTAAGAATTCAGCTATTAAAAAAATTATAGCAAAGCATGGCCAAAAGAAACAAATCATTCAGATAATAAAGTGACAGATATGTCTGGTTAAAAGTGAGTTAAAAAGAACTTCTAAAGTTTATATAATGAATTTAGCATTGGTGATTTATTCACGGCTCCTTAAGGCACTTCATTCTTCCGATTCCACTAAAGGGTAAGCAGAAGTGAGGGTCAAATTATTTTACAGTCAGAGTGACCTAAATATTGATCATTAAAAATGGATGTCAGCTCATTGTACTGGAGTCACATCCAGGGGGCTGTTAGGCTTTGGCCCTCACAGCAGTCTGGGGTTGATCTCATGGATTTGGCTATTTTTAAGGAATGTGGCTTTGAAGTCATGTGGCACTTAAAGACAAGATACTTTCTGAGAAATGCATTGTTAGGCTATTTTGTCATTGTGTGAACATCATAGAGTCCACTCACACAACTTACATGGCATACCCTACCACACACCTAGATTCATGGCTTAGCCTCTTGCTCTAGCCTATAAATCGGTACAGCATGTTACTATACTGAATATTGTATACAACTGTAATGTAATCATAAGTATGTTTGTCCCCAAACATATCTAAACATAGAAATGGTATAGCAAAAATATGGCATACAAGATAAAAAATAAAAAGGTAAACAGTGTAGGGAGCTTACTATGATGTAGTTTGCAGAACTGAAAATTGCTCTGGGTGAGTCAATGAGTGAGTGAGTGGTAAGTGAATGTGAAGGACTAGGATATTACTGTATATTACTGTACATTACTGTAGACTTTATAAACATTGTACAGTTAGGCTACAATAAATTTATTTACAAAAAAGCAAAATAACTGCACTACATTACAATGCCTCTGTCACTAGGCAATAGAAATTTTGCTATTCTAATATTATCTTATGGGACCACCATCATATACGCGATCTGTTCTTGACCTATATTTCATTATGCAGTACATGACTATATTTTAATATTTAAAATACAAAATATTCATGATTTTTCATGACTGAACATCAGTCCTTTGAGATCATACTACATATGTTAAACAGAAGAGAAAATGGGCCCAGATAAGATACTGTTAGGCATTTCATAGCAAACAATGAGAACATTTTTTTCTAGCTTTTGTGTGACAGAGGATTTTATATTGTATATTATGGGGAAAAAAAGAGCATTACAGTTTGAAAGATTTATAGCTGTGTGATCATTAATATTTAGTGTCAACTTGATTGGATTGAGGGATGCCTAGGTAGCTGGTAAAGTATTGCTTCTGTGTGTGTTTGTGATAATGTTGCCAGAAAAGATTGACATTTGAGTCAGCGGACTAGGAAAGGAAGATGTAGCCTCATTGTGGGTGGGCACCATCCAATCACTGTCAACATGGGTAGAAAAAGGCAAGGTGGACAAAGGTGGCATGTTTGCTTCCCTAATCTTCTCGCTGTCTTTGCTCTTCCTGTGCTGAACACTTACTTCTGCTCCTCCTGCCCTCAGATCTCAGACTCCAGGTTCTTTGGGCCCTGGAATCTGGGACTTGTATCAGCAGCTTCCCAAGGGCTCTCAGGCCTTCAGCCGTAGTCACTGTTGGCTTCCAGTTTTGAGGCTTTCAAATTTGCACTGAGCCACTGCTGGCTTCTCTCTTTCCCAAGCTTGCAGATGGCTTATCCTGTCTTGCCTGGTAATTGTGTGAGCCAATTCTCCCTAATCAACTCCCTTTTATATATACATATATCCTATTGGTTCTGTCCCTCTGGAGAACTCTGACTACTGAAATTGTCATTAACTAAACAGATTTGCAGAGGTCAGGTTTGCAAGGATTAGCTGTGGATTGGTGATAGCATTTTCTTTTGACATACTACATTTCAGATTAGCTGGATATGTTGAGTTAAACATTAGGCATAAGAATATAATTATTAAAAAGGGGGCTTGGAATAAAGATGGAAATTTGGGTTTCTACTAAAAATACACAAATTAGCTGGGTGTGGTGGCATGTGCCTGTAGTCCCAGCTACTTGGGAGGCTGAGGCAGGAGAATTGCTTGAACCCGGGAGGCAAAGGCTGCAGTGAGCCAAAATCACGCCACTGACTGCACTCCAGCTTGGGCGACAGAGTGAGACTCCATCTCAAAAAAAAAAAAAAAAAAAAAAAAGATGGAAATTTGGGAGTTATCATCATACATAAAGTCACAAAATTAAATATTATTATCTAGGGGGAAAGGTTATACAGAAACCTAGGACTCAGGTGTTCCAACTCCTGAGTCCTAGGGTGTTTGAATACATGGAGTGAGTAATGTGAAGAACAATTAGCAAAGACTAAGAAGGAGAAGTCAAAAAGACCAGGAGAAGAAACAAGGCATGTGGTAACAGGGGAGCAAGTATCAAAAGTATTTCATGGAGTGATTGGGTCATATAGTACTAAGAGTTAGAATGACCTTATAATTTATTATCCAAATCTGGATGCATTAGAGAGTGAAAGCAGCAGCGATCAGCTATAAATAATTAAAATAGGACAATAGACAGAAATAGGATTGTCCCAGGAAAAGTACAGGATGTATACTCAAACTGTTCATAGGCAAGTGTAGATGGTCTAAGAATTAATTGTTAGATTCAGCAAAGAAGTGGCCATAAATACCCATCAGAAGAGTAATTTCAGAGATTGGTGATGATTGGAGAATGCTAAAGAGAAAACAGAAGTAGGTAAAAACTGGAGGACAGTGAATACAGACAATTGTCTCAACACATCAAAGGAAGGAGACAGAATAGTGATAGTATGGTCAAGGAAGACAAAAGAGGAGTGCTTTTTTGTGTGTATATGTGTATTTTCTTGTGTGTGAGTGTGTGTGTGTGTTTAATAAGAAAGATAGTAAGTCATTATTCTCATTTTCCTACTGGGCAGGCACTACAACCATACCATAAAGCAATCTGTGTCCAGGACAGGAAGCATCCAAGTGAAAAACCTTCATTGGCTTCAGATGGATGGTGGCCCATATTTTACAGATGGATGCTTTAATACTGTGAGCCTGTGCAGTGTCATTTGGAATATTTTGTTACATCTAGAAGTCGAATTTAGCACCTTGATGATATTAAAGTTCCCAGTCTCTTCAAGACCTAAGATGCTATTTGTCTGACATGAGAACTTACTCCAACAACAGTAAAACCCACCAGCAAGACTAACTGAATAAATCAGGAAAGGCTTGCCAGACAATGTACCCTAAATTCTAGACACCAGAGTGTCAGACATGCAAAGCAGGCAGAATCACAGAGCGTGAATAGGCACTGTCACCCAATAGCATAGACTTGAATCCTGTCTTTAACATTATCTGGATATGTGACCTAAGGCAAGTTTTCAAATCTCTCTCTGATTCAATTTTCTGAGCTATAAAATAGAAATACAACAACAAGAAGACACCTACTTGTATCTGTTGTGAGCATTAAAGGAGTTAATGCCCATTAAGTGTTTGGAACAATGTCTGGCACAGAATAAATGTTCAAATAGAGTGAACTACAATGATTTAAATGTTGCACTTTGAGCAATGAATTTGGAAAAGGACCTCAGTTTTTATTATCAAAAAGCAAATAGGTTTTAATTTCTAGATGGAATTCAAAGGCCACTTAAATAAAACCAGCAGAACAATGTAATATAAATGGTTAGAGCCAAAGTGATGAAATTTGAGAAACTGCAGCACATCCTGGCTCTGCTCTCAAAAGTTGAGGAATTTTGAATAAAAAACTTAGGTATTCTAAGTTTTAGTTTCCTTTAGGATAATATGAGATAATAATATATAGTCTATAGTTTCTTTGTTGAGAAGAATATATGAGGAATCTCATGTGTGGGGATATAATTACTACATATTAAATTATGCTTTCTTGTTTTCTAAGTTTCATTTTTATCTTAAGTTCTGGGGTACCTGTGCAGGATGTGCAGGTTTGTTACATAGGTAAATGTGTGCCATGGTGGTTTGCTGCACCTATCAACCTATCACCTAGGTATTGAGCCCCACATGCATTAGCTATCTTTTTCTAAAGCTCTACCTCCCCACATCCCTCCTGCAGGCAGAACCCAGTGTTGTTCCCCTCACTTTGTCCATGTATTCTCATTGTTTAGCTCCTACTTATAAGTGAGAACATGTGGTGTTTGTTTTTCTGTTCCTGGGTCAGTTTGCTGAAGATGGCTTCCAGCTCCATCCATGTCACTGCAAAGGACATGATCTCATTCTTTTTTATAGCTGCATAGTATTTCATGGTGTATAAGTATCACATTTTCTTTATCCAGTCTATCATTGGTGGGAATTTGGGTTGATTTCATGTCTTTGCTATTGTGAATAGTGCCACCATGAACATACATGTGCATGTATCTTTGTAATAGAACGATTTATATTCCTTTGGGTATATACCCACTAATGGGATCACTGTGTCAAGTGGTATTTCTCATTCTAGATCTTTAAAGAATTGCCACACCATCTTCTACAATGGTTGGACTAATTTACATTCCCACCAACAGTATAAAAGTGTTCCTATTTCTTCCCAACCTCACCAGCATCTGTTGTTTCTTGACTTTTTAATAATCACCATTCTGACTGGCATGAGATGATATCTCATGGTGGTTTTGGTTTATATTTCTCTAATGATCAGTGATGTTGAGCTTTTTGCCCTATGTTTGTTGGCCGCATAAATGTCTTCTTTTGAGAAGTGTCTGTTCAAGTCCTTTGCCCACATTTTAATTTTTTTTCCTTGTAATTTGTTTAAGTTCCTTGTAGATTCTTGATATTAGGACTTTGTCAGATGGATGGATTGCAAACATTTTATCTTGCTCTGTAGGTTGCCTGTTCACTGTGATAATAATTTCTTTTGCTATGCAGAATCTCTTTAGTTTAATTGGATCCCATTTGTCAAATTTTGCTTTTGTTGCAATTGCTTTTGGCGATTTTGTCAGGAAATCTTTGCCCATACCTATGTCCTGAATGGTATTGGCTAGATTTTCTTCTAGGGTTTTTATAGTTTCAGGTTTTACATTTAAGTCTTTAATCCATATCAAGTTAATTTTTGTATAAGGTGTGAGGAAGGGGTCCAGTTTCAATTTTCTGCATATGGCTATCCAGTTCTTCCAGCACCATTTACTAAATAGGGAATACTTTCCCCATTGCTTATTTTTGTCAGGTTTGTTGAAGATCAGATGGTTGCAGATGTGTGGTCTTAGAGTTCTCTATTCTATTCCATTGGTGTATGTGTCTCTATTTGGACCAATTCCATGCTGTTTCAGTTATTGCACCTTGTAGTATAAAGTCTGGTAGCATGATGCCTCTTTGTTCTTTTTGTTTAGGATTGTCTTGGCTATTTGAGCTGTTTTTTGGTTCCATACGAATTTTATCTTATATTTATTTATTTTTTGAGATGGAGTCTCTCTCTGTTACCCATGCTGGAGTACAGTGTTGTGATCTCAGCTCACTGCAGCCTCCACCTCCAGGGTTCAAGTGATCTTCCCATTACAGGTGTGTGCCATCACGCCTGGCTATTTTTGTGTGTGTATTTTTAGTAGAGATGGGGTTTTACCATGTTGGCCAGGCTGGTCTCGAACTCCTGACCTCAAGTGATCTGCCTGCCTCAGCCCCACAAAGTGTTACAATTATAGGCATGAGCCACCACACCCGGCCCCATATGAATTTTAAAGTCGTTTAATTCTATGAAGAATGTTAATGGTAGTTTAATGGGAATAGCATTAAATCTATAAATTACTTTGGGCAGTGTGGCCATTTTCAAGATTTTGATTCTTCCTCTCCATAAGCATGGAATGTTTTTCCATTTATTTGTGTCCTCTCTGATTTCCTTGAGCAGTGGTTTGTAGTTCTCCTTGAAGAGATCCTTCACTTCTCTTGTTAGCTGTATTCCAAGGTATTTAATTCTTTTTGTATGCTTTCTTGTTTTCAACTTTTTCTCACCTTATCATTTTCCCTCCACCTCCTCTCCTACTTAAGCATATGTGCAGGCTTAATATGTGCACTACCTTCAAGGTAGGATAAAACACAAAGAACCAGGAGTTGGATGTCAACTTTTAGTTTGTAAGGGATACTTTGGTATATTTGTAACCGTTTCTTAATGGTTGTTGTTGTTGTTTGTTTGTTTTTAATTTTTAAGAGTCTGGTGCTTAGGAAGAAAAATTGTGATACTTTCTGCCCTGCCTCCCAGTTTTATTTATTTTTATTTTAAATTTTGGTTTTAAATATGAAGAATTAATGCTTGGAAAACAGAGTTTAAATAGAATTGAAACAACAAACTACTAGTAAGTGGGGAACAAAATGCATAATTATGTAAGATCAATTTCTGACCTAAAGGTGAACATTTTGAGCAGTTAGAAGGAAATAAAGAATAAGAGGAAAATAAGCAGGTATTAAAAGCTTGTGGTACCTAAACAGCAGACCATTACTGTTTAGAAAGTGATCCCATCTGGACATTTTTTAAGTTGGTAGAAACCAAATAGAAATATCATTAAGGTTTGAGGTATCACAAAGCAGAATTGCAGAAGATGGCCACTTACAGAGAAGCTTCATGTGCTCTGTTGTCTAAACAGCAGAATGTCAATGCTTGGAAGATCTATGCAGGTATGAGGATATGTGAACTTCGCATACATTCCTGCTCAAATTCTACATTGTGCAGAGGATAGGCATGAGGTTGAGCACGGGGTCCTGGGGATGGAAGTGTAGCACATGACATAAACTAGAATGGGCCTCATAATCATAGCATCACAGCTTTTTACAAATTGTGAAGTTCACTCCTAAAAGCCCGACTTCGGAGTAAGAACCCCATTTGCGCTCTTTAATGGGAATAATAAAAGCACTTAGAGGTTTGTGTAAAAATGAAATGTACTAATACATTGAATGACTTTAGAACAATGTCAGGCACATATGAAATGTTCAAAATGTAACAGCACTTACTCTTAAGAGAGTGAGAAAATATTATCGTTAAAATTTTCTCAAGTAAACAAAAGCAGAGTAGACCTTCCTAGCATTGGTTTTGATCTTCTGTCAGTGACAAATTAAACTGAATTGCATTTAAAACCAGTTTCTGAAAATACACTGTGAATGGAATAGGTCGAAAGTGTGAATTAATAGGTATGGAAGAATTCCACAACAGACCTCCATGATTTTTCTTTTATCACCTCTATTTCCATCTATATGTGTTTCCATCTACATGAGTTTTCCAGAAAGTTTTGGTCATTTATCCCAAGTACACGGCTATTATTTTGTGACAGTATAACACTCAACATTCTAAATATTTGACAATGTTAGTTCTGTTTCTTTCCATTCCTCTTTTTTTGTGATATATTTGGTTGCATACATACTTACCTGCAAATTTACTTTTTTATATTTTAAAATATGTGATCATTTTTCTAAAATAAATTCTACTTATATTTTCATTATTAAGGAGGAAGAGTTTCACTGAAGTCATAAATTATGTTGGTATCTTAAGTATTATAGAAGCTGTCTGTAAGCCCATCCCACTTAGTCACAGAGAAGGTAGTTGGTGCTTAAAGGAGAGACTCCCTTTTAGGAAAATATTTCTAGCCATCTAGTGACATCTACTTGGACCAAATCAAAATGCTGCCTTTGGAATGGTGAATTTAAGTCATACTAGAGAAAGTTTTCCTCAGTATGTTTGGCCTCCAGTGAACAGTGTGAATATCCACAAACAAATTGAAGCTTATTATATAATAATTATATTATTTATGCATTCAGTACTATTATGGTGCCATCATGCACATATCAGCCACTTTGTTAGGAATTAAAGATACGAAGAAGAATACAATTTTGTTCTTGCCCTTAAGATGGAGAGACAAACAAGTCAACATGTTAGAATGTCACTTTCTTTCATCTCTTAAACTCTCAGTATAAAATGTACTTATTTATATTTGCACTGGAAACTATACATTTCAGGGAATTTCCTTTTAAGGGTATATAAGATATATTGTGGAAGTTTGGTCATAGAAATAGGCTTAGGAGATAATGGGGAGGTGTGAGAGTAAGCAGAAGTTCCCTAGAGATGTCTCCAATCTAAGCCTTAGAATATAGTAAGCAGAGCTAGCCTGACAAAGAAGAGTAGAAAGAACACGCCCAGTACACAAGGCCATAATGATCAAAGACACAGAATCTAACAACAACATAACAGGTAATTGAGCTGGAGAAAAACATAGGTCAGGACTGGGGAGGGAGGAGCTCAAGTCATAGCAATCTTGCTTATTATGTAAACAAACTGCACTCTATCATTATTTTTAGTTGATTTTGACAGGTTAAAGTTACACAGAATTCTGGTTTATAAAACAGATTGAAAAATAGAATTAATTTGTTGAATTGGTGTGTGTTATAAGGAGGCACCATGTTCATCACACAAAAATGTTATGTGTGGAGTGAGAGGGTCAACTTTTCTTATACTAGGTCATACTCTTGACCATGTGGGATAGATTTAAAGGAAATATGAATGTGAGCAGAGAGAACACTAGGGGCCTCTGGTGGTAGTTTAAGCAAGAAGTGATAAGGACATGGAGTATACTATATCCTTTACTTCTTTTTAAATGAATAACTAAGTCATATAGATACTACCTTTTTCCTTCAAAATCTAAAGTATTCATTTTTTTCTGGAGAAGGTCCATCTTTAGGCCTCTAACAGTCAAGACTAAATATAAATATCTGAATCCTCATACGATTTGTGTAAAGGCTCCTGCTTAAGGACAAACTTTGTTTGTTATCCATGACAGGAACCATTGAAAATCCTGTTAATTTATAAGGTAAAATAAGATAAATTTTAAGCATCACTGGGAAGAGAAAATAAAAAATTTTAGAATCATTATATTTAATGGCTAAAACTAGGCTTGGTAACACATATAATCAAGTAATAAGCATGTTGTAACAAATTTTTAATTGTGTTTTAATGATCAATAAAGTTTGCTTTATTCCTTGAAAAATCTGTATTATATACCTGTTTTATTATCTGCCTTAGAAAATAATCCAAGTTCGTATTGCCACCCCATCATTTCTTAAGCTATGTTCAAGCATATCTAAATCCCCAAAGAAATGGCAACACAGGTTCACACTACAGTTCTGTCTGCATCACTACCCTTGTCTTCACATTCTGCTTGATATAGTCCTTAACAATTTATTATATTCAGTTATATTTTGTTGAATTCAGAAGTTGGTTCTTTAAGTAGTTGATTTACAAATTCATCATACCTGAAGTTCCGATCTCAAATCACATTAGTGATTACTGGAATACTTCATTTCACATAATAAATTCATGGCATATTCTTGAAATTTACACATAAATTGATTTTTTGAATACACTATAATTTCGATGAACTCTAGAGAAAGTTGTGGCACATCCTTTGGGGAAGATAAATTATCTCCTCTTAATTTATATAATTCATAAGTTATTTTAATAAAATACCTCCCTTTTATTTCTATAAAGCCACCTATTGAGACCATTTGGTCCAGGAAATGAGATATCAGGTACCCACAGATTTCTATTTACAGTGGTGAGAAGATTGAAATTTGTGTCTGTTTAAAATAGGTTACTGGAAATTCCTTACCTAATCTCATTTTTACAACTGTCTCTTTTACTTTACTCTCAGCAATAGCCTACACAATGATTTTTTGAAACTATGAAATTAAAATAGTTCCTAAATGTTAAGCAGTAGTTCTAATGGAATATAATTTCATATCTTGGATAATGTTCCTTCTTCTGTCATTTTATAAGTGAATTGTAAAGATAAATTAATTGGAATGTATTCAGAGACTGTGAGAAGGCTGACAAGGAAACTATCTCCTACATGGAATAGGCAATGGAATAAAACATATTTAGCTCACGGAAGGGAAGGTTCAGTACAGACATAATAGCTCTTTATAAATTTCTGAATAATTGTTCTGCGGGAAAAAGTAGTAAGCTTATTATAATCCTTCAGGAACTCAGACTACAATTAGAAATTAGAAAAATGAAAAACGAAAACTTCAAAAAAATCACTAGAGATGCTCTAAACGGGAATAAGCTGCTTCTTGAAGTACTACACCTGTAGTCACTGGAAGTGTTCAAAAGAAAAGCTAAGTAGCCACCTCTCCAGCACCTCTTATACGAAATGAATCTTGAAGCACCCTTCTTAGATTCCAGCTCGAAGAGTCTGAGTATCTAGTAGATTATAGCAATGACTATAATATCCATAGCTCCTCTTATCAAGGCATGGAGTTGATTTCCCATTAAGCACTAATTCTGGGCTTGGTCATATGACTTGGTCTAGCCAATGATGTGTTAGTAAGCAGAGGCTCAGAAAGGACTTGAGTAGTACCCATGGCACTGTGTTGCTGCTTTTGGAGCCTTCTACTGAGTGAATAAGGCCGTACTACCCTGTTACATGATGAAGTGACTACACAGAAGAGATAAGCCATCCCAGCTACAGATCTCCAGTACTACCAACACAGTGGACCCTCCTCCAGCTGAACTGACATCTGACCAAAAGGTATGATTGAGCCAAGAATGTCTCCAACTTCACAGATAATTCCAGACCAGTTTTCCAATCTACAGAGATGAGGGCCAAATCGATGGTTATTCCTTTAAGGCAAAAAGATTCATACTTGTTTGTTATGCAGCAGTAAAAAAATGACAAATATGTACAAAGTGGTACAGACCAAAAAAAGGTAATTATCTTCAGAGTGAAAAATGTCATGGAGTCCTGTGGTTCTCAGGAATTTCTTGAAAAGAAAAAGCGCATAAATGAAGGATGGGCAGAATATAAATAGAGGGATAATTAGGAACTGCAAAGTAGGAAATATTATGAACAGTATGACCCAGTTGTTCTTTGATTGCAAGAATAGAAGACAACTTTGGCTAAAGATAAAGAGGAATTTGTGTGGAGACACAGAAAATAGTTTAGAAAACCAAAGGAGAGACTAAACAAACAGTCCCTTCAAAGGGCAATGCAGTAATAGGGAAAATATGAGACTCTTAGTGGCAAGAAATAAACACCATTCTCTTAAGAACACTACTCCTGGTATATATTACCTCCAACTTTGCCTTTCAAAATCTGCCCTGATAAAATTGCTCCATGTTTAAACTCCTGGGAGAGGAGTTCTAACTTGCCCAAGATGATCACTCACTCAACCCTTGGCCAGAGAAGGAAAGGCACCTCAGAACTAGGAGAGGCATGTATAACAGAGAGTTGGCTCCAAACGAAATTTAAGGAAGCGTTACCAAAGGAAAGGGGAGGGGTGCCTGAACAGCAATTCAGATGGGGTAGACTACACATGATCAATTACAGGTTAACCACAGTTAAATCATATAATAATGAATAACATGCGCAACACTGTTGTAGATTTTTGAAGTATTAGCTCAACCCTTTGAGGAAAAGTACTAATATTGACCTTATTTTACAGATATGGAAAGGGAGGTTAAGTAACTTACACAAACATACGTAACACACACATACACACACACACACACACCCTACACAGTGACACCACATGTAATTGGGAGTTTGATGTCTGTTTTAAAAGTTCACTATCTTCTTCATTAAAATATAGGAGATTTACTGCTTATTATCAAAATATCATTTCATGTTTATTCATAGATTAGAATTTTTATAAAGCAGGTGAAACCGCTAAGGCTATTTCATTGTATGTGTCTTATCACACTTTTGAAAAAAATTACATAAGCGGAAGCTTAGTTGAGCATAATATACCACTCTATATTTATGCTTGCAAATTTAGGCTATTTCACAGTGGATATAATTGATCAGTCTTGAATATGGAGGCAATATAAGGCAAAGAATATGAAGCCTTTAAAAGGGAAAGTTTACAATGGCAGTGATACCAACACAGCAAGTGACTGAGTGAATAATTAGGACTAGTCGATCTGTATGCTAAAAATGTAACAATGTTATATTAAATAAGATATTTTTATTGGATTGTACTCCAAAATGGACAAACATCCAATAGCAGAGTTGATACAAAAATTAGTTTTCCATCAACCATTAAACAGATCAATGATCTATTAACTAAGTCTTGCTAGCAATGAAATTTCATTATAATCTGTAACCTGCATTTTGGACATTCTACTGACAAAGTTTAGTTTTGAATGAAATAGTTATTTTTTTACATAACCAATTATTGATAAGTTTGTTCCTAATTGACAAGCATATGATATGAAAGTGATTTTGTCCTTTAAATCAAAGACTATTTCAGCTTCGTGTATTTTCAATATCCTTACATAATGAATAATTACATTCAGCTTATTTTGTAATACTTTTGTAGCCAAAACTTCACAAGAGACTCAGATGATTTTTAGTAAATCTCCACACTTAAGACAAAATATTATAAAGCCCTTTCTGTCAAACACATTTTCAAAGTTATTTCCATAGCAGTGCAAATCTTTTCATTCTCTCCCTCCTCCACCCACATGCAATGTCCTCAACAAAGTCAGCAGGAGTTCACACATACACATGCAAATTGTTAGAGAACTACCTGGAAGATGGGGTTGGAATAGTTTATGAATAGTAGCATTATGCTAATTTTTAAATTAAAAGATTAGATAAAGTTTATAAAAATGTGGAGAATGATTTAATACAATTGTAATAATCACTTTCATGTATATAACATTTTCTTCTTATGACAAACTTCTTCAGGATAGGGAGAAATATCAGACCTTATTAATAAAGGGAAAAAAAATTATTGGAAAAATATTCAACCAGTCATACAAATGTTAGGAAGACTATCCAATCTGTGTGTATTTTCTATAATGCTTATGAAGCAAAATATGGAATTTCCTTTCCACAACTTTGAGCTAAAATACCTGTCCTAGTATTAAGACCTACTCTAAGGAACAGTAGAAAAACAGAGGTTCAATTGGAACTGGGGCTTGAGAAGGCAGAGAAGGTTGAGCAAAGGTTTGTTTGTGTTTTTTTGTTTTGTTTTGTTTGTTTTCTTTTTTGAGATGAAATCTTTGCTCTGTGGCCAGGCTGGAGTGCAGTGGTGCGATCTCGGCTCACTGCAACCTCCAACTCCCTGATTCAGGTGATTCTCCTGCCTCAGCCTCCCAAGTAGCTGGGATTACAGGCACATACCACCACATGCAACTATTTTTTTGCAGTTTTAGTAGAGATGGGGTTTCACCATGTTGGCCAGGATGGTCTCGATCTCCTGACCTCCTGATCTGCCCACCTCGGCCTTGCAAAGTGCTGGAATTACAGCCATGAGCTACCACGCTTGGCCAGAACAAAAGTTTTAAATAAATTTTACCACATATTAGTGAAAAAAGCAGACTTAATGTCAAGAAAAAGATGAAGAAAGAATGTAAGCTAAGATTAAAAATAAGAGCTGTGTGACATTTGGATAAACATATGTTAAGTTTTCTTTGATAAGGTTAATAAAACCACTAAGCTAATTACAAATACTGGAGAAATTGTACGTTTTCAATTTTCCCACCAAAATATGTACCTCTATTATATATTAATAAAAATAAATTTTATTAGGGAAAGTACACCCTATTTAATAAATGGTGCTGGGAAAACTGGCTAATCACATATGGAAGAATGAAACTGGATCCCTATCTCTCACCATATAAAAAATCAACTCTAGATATATCAAAGGTTTTAATACCAAAACCATAAAAATTCTCAGAGATAGCCTAGGAAAAACTCTTTTGGCATTGACCCAGACAAAGAATTCATGAGTAAGACCCCCAAAGCAAATGCAACAAAAACAAAAATAAATGAGACCTAATTAAGCTAAAAATCTTCTGTACAGCAAAATAAATAGTCATCAAACAGGCAAACCACAGAATGGAAGAAAATATTTGCCAAGTATGCATCTGACAATGAACTAATGCAAGGAACTCAAACAAATGAGCAAGAATAAAAGAAATAACTCCATCAAAAAGTGAGCAAATAACATGAATAGACATTTCTCAAAAGCAGAAGATATATACATGGTCAATAAACACATGAACAAAATGTTCAATATCACTAATCATCAGGGAAACGCAAATTAAAACCACAATGAGATACCACCTTACTCCTGCAATAATGGCCATTATTAAAAAGTCAAAAAACAACAGATAGTGGCACAGATGTGGTAAAAAGGGAATGCTTATACATTGCTGGTGGGAATGTAAATTAGTACAACCTCTATGGAAAACAGTATGGATATTTCTTATAAAACTAAAAGTAGATCCACAATTTGATCCAGAAATCCCACTATTGAGTATCCAAAGGAAAAGAAGTCATTATATCAAAAAGACACCTGCACGTGTATGTTTATTGCAGCCCAATTCACAATTGCAAAGACATGGAACCAACTTAGGTGCCCACTGACAAATGAGTGCATAAATAAAATGTGGTATATATACACCGTGGAGTACTACTTGGTCATTAAAAAGAACAAAATAATGTCTTTTTCAGCAACTTGGATGGAGCTGGAGGCCATTATTCTAAGTCCATGTGCTGCACACCAGTCAGAGCAATTACATAAAACATAAATTAACATCATGCTGCTTCTCAGCTCAAAACCCTCCAAGAACTCCCCTTTTCTCATTATATAAAGTCAGTGTCCTTACATGACCTGGCCTAATCCAATCTTTCTGGGCTCAGCTCACAAAATTTTTACTCTTGGTCACTCAGGGCAGCTGCACTGGCCTCTTCACTGTTCCAAGCTATGTGCTTTGCTTAGACTTCTTTCCTGCAGATATTTCCATGCTTTAATTCTTTACCTACTTAAAGTCTTTCTCAAACGTTACCTTAAATAAACCCAGCTTTATTCCATAATACAACACATTTCTACTTGCTTACTATGCTATCATTTATTGCCTATTTTTCCTTACTAGAATGTAAAAGACAGCAGAAAATGTTTTTATGTGTATCCTTTATTGTTGCTGTATCCCCAGATTCAACAAATAGTGCCTTTCATATAATAGATAACCTAAAATATATTTTAGTAAATGAAAAAAATTTAAAGAAGTATTCAAAAATAACACGAACACTTTGGGAAGATTTCATTTTGAGATAGTAGTGCAGGTGTACGCAATGCACTACAATGTTTATATCACTTAAAGTATTTGTGACACATTCCATTTGATCTTCAGTTAAAATAATAACAATAAGTTGTAAGTGGTTTAGAGGTAGTCATCCGTCTAAAAAAATTCATACAATATTATATCTTGGGATCACTCATTTTTCTGTTGTCCTCTAAGGAAGAACTTTAGATAAGAACTGAATATAGGAACCTTCCCCAGTCAAACACGAGAGAGTTTAGTTTTCGGGTAGTTTACATGGTTATACATACAGCATTTGAAATGTTTTCTATTTAAATAGATTAAATGCTCACAGCTACTCCTATTCTGTCTATGCCATTCAAGTTATCTGTGTACATCAATGTTTCTTTTTCAAAACAGTTTTGGAGCTACTATAAGTATAATAAGTATATATTTTATATTGGATGTTGTGTGCTTGTGGTGAAAAAATAAGTCTTTACCATCGGACAAAGCTGAGATTAAATTCAGTTCTTCTCTTTACAAGTTGTATAGCCTTGAGCATGTTGCTTAACTTCTTTGAATCTTTAGTTGTCTAAATGTGATTTGGGGGTGGTACTATCACCCACCACTTTATTGAAAAGATTAAATAAGATAATGCTTATAATATATAGTGGAGTTAGACAGTGACTGGAACAAGAAACAATCCATAATATTACTGATCATAACTAAAATTTATTGAGCATTTATATTTCAAACACTCTCATAAGTGCCTTATGATAATACATACAATATATATAAGATATAAAAGATATATATTATCTTATACACATATATAATACTTGTAATACTTTCACTCAAGCATCTCTGTAAACAGAGGAGGGAGAATTAATCCAAATTTTGTACAGGGCTTACAACTCCACACAGAATTTGCTGATTCTCTTTCCCATTTCCCTCAGATTCAAGAATGAACTGCACTATCTTGAATTCCAAAGCAATTAAATAATGTTTCTCTACCTTTTAGGTTTTTTTGAGATAGAGTCTCACTCTGTAGCCCAGGCTGGAGTGGAGTGATAAGATCTTGGTTCACTGCAACCTTCACCTCCCAGGTTCAAGCAATTCTCCTGCCTCAGCCTCCCGGGTAGCTGGGACTACAGGTGCAAGCAGCCATACCCAGCTAATTTTTTTTTTTTTTTGCATTTTTTAGTAGAGATGGAGTTTCACCATGTTGCCCAGGCTGGCCTTGAACTCCTGAGTTCAAGTAATCCGCCCTCCTCCGCCTCCCAAAGTGCTGGGATTACAGGCATGAGCACCCGCGCCCAGCCTATTTGTGTATTTTTTAAGATGCTAAGAGAGTTTGTTCTTTCTTCATTTTTCCTTTGTTGTCTTTGCAAAGACATTGTCATTTAACTCCCTTAGTGGAGGAGAGGGAGCTTCTGGTTTCCGAATTCAGTGCACACAAACTCCAAAATCAAGGAACAAAATCTTCCCCAAACTGTTTGGAGTGGCTGTGGTTACAGGCAGCAATCACAGGTGTAGGCTGGTATGAAATCCTAGTGAGGGAGGATAAAGACTAGCCTGAAGTATACTTCAGGATGTAAAGCAAAAGAATAGACAGAACAAAGGCCCTCTGAAATGTAGAAGCCTCTCCTGCTTGAGTGCCCAGGGAAAACACTGAATAATAATTTGGGGAAACGAATCCATGCATAACAGTAAAACTTGAAAACACTGCACGAGAAAACCGCTCCAGCACTGTTGAATGGAAACACAAAAGGGACAAGAAAGCTGAGAGGCTGACCTGTGTATATTGTAAGCATGGGCCTTTTCAAAGAGGTATGTAAATGCTTTGAAGCTACACACAGCAAAGGAAGAATAAAGTTCTCCATGGATAGTCAGAAGCTGGCTAAAACTAAAATAAAGGGAAAAATTAAGAGAAAGAAAGTGAGGTGACAGAGCTTCAATCCCTATCATAAGAGTGACACTAATTACAAAATATATGAACTCTGACTAGGTATCAGCCACTATTTTACTATATACCTATACCTATATTCGTGTGTATATCTATATGTATTATCTGATTTGATCCTCAGACAACTCTGTAAGAGCGAAATTACTACCTACTTTACAGGGATTCTGAAATTGAAGCTTAAAATTATTAGTATGAGGCCTAAGGTTACTCAGCTATTTAATGTAAAAACATCATTTAAACTCAAACCTACATTATGTCTAAGTTCCTTCTCAATTACCATGCTGTGTTTTAAAGAAAGTGTCTTTCCAGTTCTTGTTGGAATTATTGCCAGAGCCCTACTAGCAGCAGCCATTCTTACCAACATGAAAGAGAATATTCCATTCTGCTGTTTTCAGCAATTTGTTGTTCATGAACACATAAAGTTTACCCATGGCCTATTAATTACATATCATATCTTTCTATGCCAAAAATGAGAATCCATTTAAAAAAACAACTGAACTTTATTGTTATTTTATTTTTGTGTACCCCCCTCCACTAATCTCTTTCTCTAAAGCAATCAGGAAAATATTACATTAGTTATCTTCAGAGTATACGGCAATATCAAAGCTATCAGGAGAATTTAACTACAGAGGATAGACATATAAACAGTTTCTGTTAGGAGGTTTCCTCTCTTGTTGGCCAAATCTCTTCCTGATATACTGCAATATCACATTTGGTTTGGCATTTAAATTTGTAAGGACAATGCAAGGAATATGTGTTGGTTATATGTACAGTGAACGTAAAACGTATAATTCTACCTGAAAGTTTTAGAGAGTAAACTGATGGACAGAGCATCTACTCAATACATGTATATTGGGACTATTCTTGGAAAACTGAGACAATTTGCCTGGTTATGTGTCGCTTCATCTCTTAGGAAGCGTGAAGAGTTTTAGACACATTTTAACATTTTTGTACTTTTCCTGGCAAGTCACGGATGTATGTTTTCAATATCAGCTACTTATTTATAGCCCAGCAATGCACTAGATCCCTGAAAATGACAGACTGGTTTGTTCAAAATGAAAGGAAAGTTGAGTGCTGGGTGGTTGTGTCCTATTTGATAGGAAATTAAAACATGTCTTTGCAGATAACCCAAGCCTTTCCTTCCCTGCATAAGTGAAAACAATCATTAAAGTTTTCTTCTCTACTTATGATATGGTCTGAGCTTTCCAGTTTGTACCAGGTACACAAAACTCAAAGACATAATTACCTTCCCCTCTCCCTCCAATTCGCCTACAGATATGACCTTTATGCTCTTTCTCTCTTAAACTAGGGACTTTTACGTATTTCATATATTGTTAGCCACTCAAAAGAAAGCCTTCATTCATGGTCCTCCATTATTACTTTAGTAATATGTGTATTTCTGAAAATTTAGATTTCTTAGTATTACCTACCATACCCAAATTTTATCAAAAATGGAGAAAAGCAGTCAAGTCTTATGTTTATGTAAGTCATGTGAACCCTTTAAAGGCAAGGGAGCTTATTTTATGAATAATTTATGTCTCCTCAATATGCAGGTGTCAGTGAATATTGTTGGATAAATTATTTGTTGAATATTAATGGTTGAAATTGAGAGGGGCTTGAATTATCTAATAACAATCATTTTTAGCAAAGGTATCTGAGGCAAATTCACACTCAGATTGCTCTAATCCCCATTCCAGTATCTTTCAAATTCTTTTTTACTGGGGAAAAAAACTATGTATTTGAAATACCTAAATTAGTGTGTTGCTTAAAAACTCAACCATATTGACCCATGACATCTTCTGAGACCTAGATGGGTGGATCAATTTATTTTATGGCAACCCGTGAACAGCTGTCCACAATAATTTCTAATCAGTTCATTTGATTCTGACACACAATGTCTTGACCTCATCATCTGGGCCCATCTGTGAGAATGGCAAGAAGCCCTCAAGCAAGGTGGCAGGCCACAGGCCATCTGCAGCCTGGCACAGGTAGGAGGGTGGATGGAGTGGAGCTGGCAGAATGATGTTGCCACCAAGCCAAGTCCTTTCATAGCAGCAGCTTGGCCACCTCTCAAATTTGCCTTTTTAATAAATTAATTTTTTATTTTTATTTTTTACTTTTATTCATGACCAGAAACAACCAGGGACAAAAAAGAGTGTAAAATAAAATCTAGTGAAGGCTGTGAAATAAAAGGAACTAAAACTCACCAAAAGGTAGATTGGGTTGTGATTAAGAACTAAAGAAAAAAAAAGGCGCTAAAAATAATTATCGTGGCCATAGAGTGCTGGAGCTACAGGATAACTTAGAGAAAAAAGTTCTACTTCTATATTACACAACAGTGAGGTCCATAGAGAAATGATGTATTTATGTACAGTAATAAATCCACAAAACTCCATATCTTTATATTACTACAAAGTGAGTCCCAAGAAGGTAAGGATTATCTATTTTGTTCAAGGAAGTATCTCTGAACTTACAATAATGCCTTAAACGTAGTAGACATTTATTAAATGTGTGTGAATAAATCTCAAAGGTTGTTCAAGTCAGTGTAACACATTTTTAAGATATTAAAGTCAGAGTCAAACAGATATGGTATGAATGCTGATTATAACCTACTAGACATGTAATTCAGGGCTAGCAAGTGTTTTGATTGGATGGAGAAGAAACAAAGCCTTGGATAGAGTTAATCCACATATTATATCCTGTAAGAAAGAAAGGAAGAGAGAAAGGGAGGGAAGGAGGGAGAGAGGAATTGAGGGAAGAGGGAAAGAGAAGGGAGGAAGGAAAAAGGAAGGATGAGAGAAGGAAGAGGGTGGAAAGGTGAAAGTAAAAAGGGGAAAACAAAGAAGGAAAAGGGAAAGAAGAAGAAAAAGAATATGAAAGAAAAATAAGAAGGAAGGAGAGGTCAACAACCCTATAAAAAGATGTTCAACACTAGTGCCATTAGAAAAATGTAAATTATAACCACAATGGGTAGCACTTTATACCCATTAGGATGGCTATTATTTAAAAAAACATACACCAAAACCAGAAAATATGAAGTGTTTGTGAGGCTGTAAAGAAATTAGAAGCTTTGTGCACCACAAGAGGAAATGTAAAATGTTGCAGCCACTGTGGAAAACACTTTGGTGGTTCCTCAAAAAGTTAAACACGGGACTTCCATATGATCCAGCAATTTCATTTCTAGGTGCATAGGAAAAGGAATTGACAGATACTTGTACGCCAGTGTCCCAGTGTCCTTCACATTATTCACAATCGCTAACACGTAGAAATAACCCAAATGATCATCAGCAGAAGCATGGTAAACAAAATATGATATACGGATACAACGGAATATTAGTCAATCTTAAAAGGAATAAAATTTTGATACGTTCTACAACATGATTGAACCTTAAAAACAGTATGCTAAGTGAAGTAAGTCAGACACAGATGAACATATCACGTGATTCCACTTATATTAAGTACCTAAAGCATTCAAATTCAAAGACAGAAGGTAAAACAGAGGTTACTACTAGGGGCAAGAGGGTCTTCCAGAGGGAGGGGGAAATGGTGAGTTATTGCTTAATGGGTAAAGAGTTTCTGCTTGAGATGATGAAAATTTATGGAGATGAATAGTAACAATGGTTGTACAACACCATTAATGTACTTAAAGCCATTGAATTATCCAGTTAAATATGGTTAAAATGGCTAGTTTTATGTCACGTGTATTTTATCACAATAAATACATTAAAAAGAAAAGACAGCTAATATATAACTAATGAACAATTAGGAGGAAAAAAAATTAATGGACAGTGCTTTGTTGCCTACCCAGTTTTTATTCCCTTACTTTTCTTATATCTCTTACATTTACCATTGGATGATAGTAAAAGGAAATGAGGATAATTTCATCCAAATTGCCAGAATGATAGTTTAAGAGATTTTAAAGCAGGGACAAGTCAATTAGATCATTGAATTGCTCTGCCCATGTAATTTTCTAATAATGTTAAAACAGAATTTTTTGTTGATATTTATTAGAAGCAAATTTCTACTGTTCTCCAGTTTTAAGTGAGAAGAACATACATAAATCTAATGGCAGGCACTTTCACAACCACAAGGAAGGCATCCTTAGAATGACTCAGCCACATGGAGAAGGGTATACCTTGGGAAAACAAATCTCAAATTAAAATGGAGCTGGCATCTTGATAGAAAGCTACGTGGATCCTACAATGCCTCTAGTCTTGTTTAAACAATAATGACATGGTTTTCAATTATTTTTCAGGCAAAATAATTACATTAGAAAATTAGAAATACCGAATAAGGCTTTCCTTAGACTAGCTCTCCTCATTCGTGAAGTTTTATAAAAATGTTTGAAAAAAAATGAGATTTCCACAAAGATATCCCCTAACACTGTAAATCCATAATTCCTTCAACCATAATCTAAGGCCTGAATGGTCCTCTTCTTGGCCTCAGAGATTTCTGATATCCTTACATAAAAAGACAAAGTAACTTAGGAAAGGCGATGGTTTATTTGTAGAACTGCTTAATAGCAGTTGCATGATCGTATGCTGAACATTTTCATCATTAGATTAGGTGATCTCTTTTGCAAATAAAGCTTTTTTTATTTTCTTATTCAACCTAAGTTTTTTTTTTTTTTTTTTTTTTTTTTTTTTTTTTTTGAGACGGAGTCTAGCTCTGTCACCCAGGCTGGAGTGCAGTGGCAGGATCTCAGCTCACTGCAAGCTCCGCCTCCCATGTTCACGCCATTCTCCTGCCTCAGCCTCCTGAGTAGCTGGGACTACAAGCGCCCGCCACCACGCCTGGCTAATTTTTTGTATTTTTGGTAGAGATGGGGTTTCACCGTGTTAGCCAGGATGGTCTCGATCTCCTGACCTCGTGATCTGCCCCCCTCGGCCTCTCAAAGTGCTGGGATTACAGGCATGAGCCACCGTGCTCGGCTGATCTCCTGTAGTTTTAACAAAGGAACTCATATGAAAAATTATGGAATGTCTCTGACTTTCTTGGAAATGTCAGTTAAGATGGTGTCTAAATGATCTTTCCAAATGTCTGGAGTATTTCAACAAACAGACCAAGATGTCTTTCTAAATAACAATGTGATAGGATGAAAAAGTACAGCTGGCATAAAGCTTCCTGGGGTATGAGCTTCCATCTCTTCTCAGCTTCTAATTAGCACGTGATACTATCATTCCCCAACTTACAGGGCATGAAAAATAACACTGACTTTATATATACATGTGTACTACATGAATACATGTATATATACATACATAAATACATACATCACATAAAGTGCATGCATATGTAAAATAAACCTCCTCCCTTCCAGATCTATTCTGAGAGTGGAATTTTCAAACAAGAGCTTAGATGGAAGAAAAGCACACATGGTCAACTTATCAATTTGGAGGATCCTTGGGAGATACTAAATGTTCTGTTACCATGAGAAGGAAGATCCTTATATACTCAAAGGTAAGTCTGATCGTCATGATAAAATGCAATGTTGTACTTACACATAGGTCAAATAAGGTATTTTCCCACTTGAATACGCTTCAAAAGAACAAGAGAGTACTGCTTTTTCAAATGTACTTTCTCAATGGCCTACTGTTGCACAAAATATCCAGAGGATACAAATTTCCATTTACCAGTATATAACCCCTAAAATATAAACAGATCTCTATGAAAGAAGTAATATTGTATCATTTACTGAAATTTGCATTTCAGAAAAATACCCGGAGCCAGAATATTACCTGAGAGTGTGTTTTAATTGTGGAGGGCTTAGTAAAAGAGAACATTGCATGGAGACAAAATGATGGCTTTTCAAACAAACAATTTTTTTTTTTTTTTTTTTGAGACGAGGTCTTGCTCTGTTGTCTGGCCTGGCATGCTGTGGTGCGATGTTGACTCACTACAACCTTGGCATTCCAGGCTCAAACGATCCTCCCACCTCAGCCTCCCCAGTAGTTGGGTCTACAGGTGCATGACACCACTTTGAGCTAATTTTTGCATTCTTTTTGAAGAGACAGGGTTTCTCCATGTTGCCCAGGTTGGTCTCAAACTCCTGGGCTCAAGTGATCTGCCCGCCTCAACCTCCCAAAGTGCTGGGACTACAGGCGTGAACCTCCGTGTCTGGCCAGGCAATCTTAAGAATTGACTTTGGACTGGGCGCAGTGGCTCACGTCTACACTCCCAGCACTTTGGGAGGCTGAGGCAGGTGGATCACCTGAGGTCGGGAGTTCAAGATCACCCTGACCAACATGGATGAATCCCGTCTCTACTAAAAATACAAAATTAGGTGGGCATGGTGGCACATGCCTATAATCCCAGATACTCAGGAGGCTGAGGCAGGAGAATCACTTGAACCCAGGGAGGCAAAAGTTGCAGTGAGCGGAGATCACGCCATTGCACTCCAGCTTGAGCAACAAGAGCAAAACTCCATCTCAAACAAAAAACAAAAAACAAACAAACAAACAAAAACATTTTGGTACCTTTTGCACTTGTGACCATTGGAAGTCATTTAATCTCTCTGAGTCCTAAAGGGTTGTTTCCAGGATTTTATAAAAGGTAAAACATCTAGCAGAATCCCTGGCATCCAATAGCCAATGCTTATTCATGGAAAGCACCGTGACTTTGAGGACCTAAAGGAAAAAAAATTGCAACAAAAATGGGGAACGAGTAGCACAGAAGATAAGAGAGGCTGGGATGTGCAGAGAGAATGAATGGACACACTGGACCATTAATTCCATGTATGTTTCGTCAGTGGCAGGGCCAGCCCTGAATGAGGCATGGAGCCCACAGTGAGCTTGCAAGATCTTGCCAACTCTACACTCTTCAGCAGAAAAAAGTTCGTCTGATTAAATCTCACATGTTCAGTTTTAGTCTCCCACTAGGATAATGATCTTCATTCCCTAGTCATTTTAATTTTTAATTGACTGCCATTATTGGGGATCTGCTGAGGTAGACATTGCCCAATGTAGATCAAGGAAAATGTCATCATGAGGCAGCAATGGATCCATGAGTTTCCATTGCTAAATCAAAAAGAAGTGCAGGGATCAATTTTCCATTAAATGGAAGATAAATTGTTATCCAAGAGTTGATCAGAATGTGTCAATGGCTAAATATAGAGCAGAAAGCACACATTATTCATTATCAACTCAAAGTAATTCAAGGACAAGTAGATATTCACTAGCTCTCCTAAAGAAATGAACAAAAAAAAAGCAATAACAACAATTTTTTAAAATCCAGTGGGTTCTAAAACTCCTATTTGTACATATTTAATAATAGCCCAGTGATTAAATTTGGATGCAATCAGGCAGATGTGAGTCAAAGCGTAACATCCACAATCTGCTACCTTTTTAATCTGGAGGAATTACCTAAACTTCTCTAAATTTTAAAAAATACCCCTGCAAAATGGAGATAATTATAATTTGAATTATTTGAGATTATTGTAAAAATCAAATGACAAATGCAGGCAAATGATGTAACACAGTCTGACACGTATCAAGAGCTTAATAGCTGTGAGTTTCTGTTATTTTACACTTGCATATCTGTGCTGAATCCCTAAGATAATCATAAATATAAATAAATTTCCTAAGCCCCAGCTAGGAACAAAAACAAATCATCATTCTTAAGTCTAGGGTTTTACCTATACAGCATCTCTTAATGAAAGATTGGTTCATTCTCATATCCTGTCATTCGTAAACTAATTTAAAGATTTGAATGACTCACTCCTTCACATTACCTTTGAAAAATGAAATGTTCTTCCAAATTTGACATTCTATTTATAAAAATACACAAAGGAAATGTGTTTAAAATTAACATTCTAAGACCTTAACGTCACTTGCTGAATAGCTTGACAATTAGGTTTGTTTCTTGAGAAGCATGATTACTCCCAAGTTGTTCATACATTTAAACAGATAACATTGCCATAAAATCAGAGCACATTCTCAGTCAAGGGTATGAAGATAAAAGATTTCCTGTGGGAGAGGCGATTATTGAGTGGTGTTCCTGGCTGTATAATGATATGTTTCAACTTTAAGAAATTGACTCCCCAAACCTATGTTTATTAACTGCAATGAAATATAAGCAACTCTAGGGTTATATTCTTCTAGGAAGATATAAAACAAATGAATGGGGAAAAGAAAAATTCTTCTGGCCAGGATTGTCAGAGACTGCATATGGAGTGAGAAATAAAAGAGGTCAGCTGCAGTACTTAACAAAAACCAGTCTGGACAGTTAAAGAAAGCATACCAAATCAGAATAGCCATCTTGTTTTACATAGTATTATTTTGTTTTTGTAAAAAAGGTAAATGATAATTGAAATATTTAAAAACTTCAAAATAAGTTTAAAAACAAGTTACAAATACCATACTCACCAAAATAAATGCATACTCTCACACCTTGAACATTATTTCACATATTCCTCTGGTCTCAATCTCCACATACATGCATCCATATAATTTTAACAGAGGGCAGTACTATATATGTGATTTTTATAAGTTTTTAAAATAAGTCATTATTCAACTTAGCAAATATGGTTTTATAATTTTAAGTGATGGATCATATTTCATTGTATTTATATTCTCAAATTTATTTGCAATATTTTTTAAGGAAATGTGGTTCAATTTTAGTTTTTCTGATATTAGAAACTATAGTGGTTGGATGTGTGCACACCTCCTTTCACTTAATAATTTTATTGAGTCAAAGCATAGACACCGTTCCCTAAGGAAAGTCACTGTAAAAATAAATAAAATCAGGTCACCTTGATTGTAGTCCTAGGTAAAATTTCATTCATTCTCTACATCTTTGTCTCAGTTTGCATGCTGGTAAAGTGAGAAAGTTAAGAACACTGTTTAAGGTCTTTTTCAGCTCCAAACTTTGGGGTATAAAAATAGAGAGGGGCTGAAACACTAATTTGAAAGTGACCAATAAGTAACACAATGAGGATATCAAAACATAAATTCATCTTCCACAGTCAAAGAGGCATCAGAGGAGCTGAGTTATAATCTCATTTCATATAATGACACTTCAATAAAATATATTGGATTAAGTCTTATAATCATTTTTTAAATGGTGAAACCAAAGCCCAGAGATGGAGAACTTTGCCCTAAATTATGTAACTAGCTAGTGTCGAAGCCATTGGCTCAAGCCAGATTCCAAGACTCTGATGCGGGGCTTTAAGCACCAACAAAACTGCTGATTAAAGAAAAGTCATGAGGTACTAAATTACTGTCAAAACGTATTACAGTTCAAAAGGGACATGGGCAAGCAATTTGGAGAACATTATGCTAAGTGAATTGAGCCAGGCACAGAAAGCCAAATGCCACATGATCTCACTTATATGTAGAATTTTTTAAAAAGTCAAAGTTTTACTTTGTTAGTAAAAGTCAAATTCGAAGAAATAAAGAGTAGACTGGTGGTTACCAGGGCTGTGGTGGAGGGAGAGTGGAGATAGGCAGTTATTGGTTAAGGGGCACAAAATTTTAGTTAGAAGAAATTTTGAGATCTGTTGCACAACAGGATGGACTATAGTCAATAATAATGGATTGGATATTTTAAAATAGCTAATAAGATTTCAAATCTCTCAGCACAAAAAAAAATTAAGTGAGGTGATGAATATGTTGATCGGCTTAACTTAATCATTCCACGTTCTACAAATATATAAAAATATCACATAAGTATTTCATTAATGTCTACAATTATGATTGGTCAACTAAAATATTGCTAACAATAAAGAAAATGATAAAATCTAAAGGAAAAACATGAATAGGACTTAAAGGAAAAATCGCTATAGAAATCAAGTGTGTGTGTGTGTGTGTGTGTGTGCATGTGAATCAAAGAAAACCAATGCCAAATATCACTTTTGGTCTGTAAAATTTTCAAATTTTATTATTTTAGAAAACACGCACATGGTATGGTTGACATTGGGCAAAGGAATGTGTACTTGCCAATTCTTTCAAATGACCAAACATGTCCATACCTTTAGTTCAATATTTCTAACTTTGGAAATTATCTTTAAAAAGTGTTCATAAATACACATAAATTTTTATGAGCCATGATCATGGTGAAAAATGAAAAACAGTCTAAATTCCTAAAACAGGTCATTGACTAAATTAAATATACAGGGCCAAATAATATGCCCCATTAAAAAGCAAGATTATAAAATATTTGACATTAGTTAATATTTGATAGTGAGGAAGAGATTTTAAAAAATTTAGAGGTAGTATGGCTCCAATATTTTAAGAAATAGTTATATCCAAATCAAGTAAACATACTTGCACACATAAAATATGTGCATTTTAAAATTTTCTTTTTTTCTTTACTATTTTCTTCATTTTCCAAATTTCTACAGTGTATTTGTATAGATATAATCAGAAAAAATAACGAATAATACTTTTATAGCCCATTGTCAGGAGAGCAGTTTAGGGAACAAAATTATTTGTGCATAATATAGCCACTGTACATTGGACTTAACAATGATTACTTCATCTTAGTTAATTAACCTAAACTAAGATGTTTTCATGTCTGGGTCAAGATCAAATAAATTACCAATCTTGGTCTATTCCTCTAGCCATATATGCCAAATATTTCAAAAGATCCTCCCTTTCTGATATTTTGGTATGTAGCAATGACATCAAACAGAATTGTTTAATGTACAGTAGATGCCCAAATCCTTTAAGATATTTAGTTGATATATCTCCAATGAGACCAATTAAATTCCCTGAAGGTGAAAGAGATCTACCCCATCGAGGTCTCTAACCCACAAACTCTCAAAACACAATTACTCCCTGGTGATCTGTCTCATCCTTCTCCTGCGGCATGAATCCCTACCTAATTTTTCCTCCTGACAATTTCTCAAGGTGTGTTTGGGTAGCCTTTGAGCTATATCTCTTGTAATTATCATCAGAAGTGGGATGTGCCTAAAAATGACAACATAGGAACATGTACCATTTAACATGAATGAGGAGAGCATATGTACATTGCTGGACTCCAACTGAAATCTCGGCTCATCCCAGTCTTGTATTTTCAGGAACTCAACAACTGCAGTCTCTGTCTGCTTATCTGTTATTCAATAAAATTTTGATTATTCCATTTTATTTATTTATACTAACTAATCTTGATAACTTTTCTCTTAGTGCAATAAATTCCCATTTAGAACACCATTATTTATATAAAAGTGATTTTAGGATCTAGAGCCCAGTTCTCATCACCTTCACTCATCAATTTACTTCATTGTGCAATTTTACCTCCCAACACTACATAAATAATCTTGCTAACTAAGCACGCCAAAACAAGAAGCTCTGATGATCTGCTGCTTAATAATGTCCTGAAGAAATCTCTGTCATCTCACCTATGTGACCTTTGCTATTATTATCACCCTGAAAGAAGGCATGTTGTGAGGAATTAATGATTGGCACATTTTGAAGAATTTTAAGGATATAAACAGATCTGAACTTGTTTTAAGGATATAACCCATCGGAACCTGTTTCCTCACTAGAAATATGGTGATAATAGTTCTTGCCTGGCTTTCCTCCCAGGTTTATTGTTAAAATTCTAAGGATACAAACACATGAACATGACCAACATATTGAGACAGCAAGGCATTATCTCGATATGATGGTGCACTGGAAAGTCAGGGTGTGTTTAGTGAAAATATTTAAAGACAATATGTTTCAGAGTCGTATAGTAAAAATTTCCATGTAGACATCTTTGTACAGGTTGAACACTACAATTACTAAAGCCAATCTTCCTTATTTACCATGAGCAGAACTCTCCCTTGTACAACAGAAGACAAGCCTAAGCTAATTGTAAGGAAGGAGATTAATTTTAGATTCACCGATAAGAAAGTGTCTTTAACCAAGAATTGCACAGAAATAGAATAGTTCAACTTAACTATAGAAATATTCAATCTGAAGTAGGATGAGCATAGAAGAGTACGGCAGATTGTATTCATGTATCCTAACATATTGACAATCTTATGGAGATATTGGCATTTCCTTACTGACAGTTGAAGTCTAAATTATTTCCCTGTGAATCTGAATGAGTCTATAAACTAAGGCAGATGTTAATCTATGTCATTTCCAAGTCAAAGTTTAAAAATGACAGAATATCTTTGTATGTGTGTGTGTGCATGCATGCATATTCAGACACAAACCTACCTTTGCAGCCTTGTGATGAGTCTGACTACCTTGAAGATGTCACGCTGGAAATAACACTCAGGAACTGCATGGAGATAGATGGAGGTAGAGACATAAAGAGAGTCTCAGCTGTTCTAGTCCCTAAAAGTTCAAGTCTTCCCTGCCCAGGCACCAGACATGTGAGTGAGCACTTACTCCTTAAGTGAATAGAGACCCCAGTCTTTGAGATACTCTATCTGAAGTTTAGTGGAACAGAAGTCTGAACCCCGCCCATCATTCAGATCTGCAGGCAAAGCAAATGTTATTTCCACTGACTTTGTTTTTTGTTTGTTTGTTTGTTTGTTTTTGAGACGGAATCTCGCTCTGTCACCCAGGCTGGAGTGCAGTGGCGCGATCTTGGCTCATTGCAAGCTCCGCCTCCTTTGTTCACGCCATTCTCCTGCCTCAGCCTCCTGAGTAGCTGGGACTACAGGCTTCCCCCACCATGCCCAGCTAATTTTTTGTATTTTTAGTAGAGACAGGGTTTCACCATGTTAGCCAGGATGGTCTCGATCTCCTGACCTCATGATCCGCCCACCTTGGCCTCCCAAAGTGCTGGGATTACAGGCATGAGCCACCGCGCCTGGCCTGACTTTGGTTTTAATAAACTTTCCTTGTATCTGGCCCAGAGTGGTGTGTACAATGGATTGGATGTTTGAGTTTATGACTCTCAAGAACCATCCCAAATTATATAGAATTGGGACTATGTTTGTGAAAAGTTGCCTTCTGCCTTTTCTTGTATATAAAGGATGCTATATCATTTGGTCCTAAAGTAATTCACAAAAGAAAAATTCTGCTTTTCTAATCATCTTGACTTTGAACATGGCTTCAGACAGGAATTTCAATGTCTCGTTCATGCATCTCATTTGGCGCTTGGGATGTAGCATGCTCAATGTGTTACTGGGATATGAAATAAAAGACTATATTAAGATGAACTGGCTGATTTCTTCACTGGATTGCTGTATGATTATCAGGAGACATATGACCCATTTGAACCTGTTTCCTCACCAGAAATATGGAGATAATAGTTCTTGCTTGGTTTCCTCCCAGGTTTATTGTGAAAATTCTTTAAAATCTCTAAATTCACATAAAATGCAAAATTTACAAGTACACAATCTTTTTGTTCTAATTTCCTCTGAGAAATGTGATCCTGATCTATGAAAATTATTTTCATAGTCCCTATCACCCAAGAAGCAATAGGAACAATTCCCAACCACAAGTAATTGAGAGCACATTTCCTAATACTAAGAAGTGTTGGATTCATAACTCATAGTACCTGAAGTTGACACAAAGAATGTATTTGTTTTCACACAGTGAATAATCCCCTGAAAAAGTCCATTTTCATTAGCTGCTGAGTTTTATTGTTGATTTATATCCTGAAGTTATCTTACAGTATCTGCAAAAGCAATTATGGAAGCCATCTGGAACAAGAGCAGAGAGAAACAACTGGCATTATAATAGATGGCATGTTGGAGGCAAAATGATATTAGCAAACCTACTCATTAAAAGTGGGAGGAAAGATATTCACCCAGAGGAAATTGCAATTGCTCACTGTCAGGCATGGTGTAGCCATGAGAATCCATTTCTGAAACAGGCAAACCTTCCTCTCTTATGTTATTGAGTCACAAACCTGGACCTTTAGCTCATTCATCATGGGAAGTAGTTCAATCTAATGGACTGAGTGGGACTGCGTTGTTGGCTGGTGACTCATACAGTTACCTCGACAAATTACTCATGTTTTCAGGATACTGAAATTATTGGTAAAAAGACGTAATTTTACCACCAGCTGACCCTAGAGGGCACAGTTTTATTGATAAAAGAAAATGAAATATTGATAAGTTTAACTTTATTATTCATTTGTTTGGGAAAATAAAGGTAAATCCTAAATTCAGTATCTGTCTCTTAATGATTCCAGGCATGTTCTAGCTACCTGCAGTATTTTGTTTCTGTAGGGAGATAGTAGAGTTTTGTATAAAACACAAAATTTTTAAGTTAGACTACTAATATTCCTGTCTAATCTGGGGGCATCAATCAACTTTTCAAGGCCTCAGTTTCCTCAACTGGAAAGTGTGGCTCCTATTGTAAAAATCTCATACTTTTAGTAAGAATTAAATGATGTGATGATACAAACACAAAGAAGTAGTGAATAAATACTAGTTATTGTCATGAAATGTTATTATTGTATTATTATTTCATACAATGATGACTATATAATTCAGGCAATAAATGTATCTGCTTTCTGCTTTCCTCCTTTCACCCTCACCCTTACAATCTTTTTTTTTGAGACAGAGTTTTGCTCTGTTGCCCAGGTTGGAGTGCAATGACACAATCTTGGCTCACCGCAAGCTTCGCCTCCCAGGTTCAAGTAATTCTCCTGCCTCTGCCTCCCGAGTAGCTGGGATTACAGGCATGCACCACCACACTTGGCTAATTCTGTATTTTTAGTAGAGACGAGGTTTCTCCATGTTGATCATGGAGAACTCCAGACCTCAGGTGATCCACCCACCTCGGCCTCCCAAAGTGCTGGGATTACAGGCGTGAAACACTGTGCCCGGCCTACAATCTTATAATAAAATAAAAATACTATAGAAGTTGAAAAATAATCAATGCCATCTGAGTTGAAGCTACCCTAAAACCTAGTTTTGATTTCCTGATTTCTGGACAGCTTCTTTCTTCGACCTCTTAAAACTAGGTGACTCTACACAACCTCCTGGATCCGCAAACCCGGTGTGCACTTGTGACACACAGTAATTCCTAAGTATTCAGGATAAAACCAAAATATATTCAATCCTTGATCCAGTTGCCCATTTAGTATGGGAAGTAAATCGCAAACCAGTCGAGGACTGAATCATGAAATGTTTAACAAAAGGTGAGGAGTACTTGAATGATTTAGGGAGACTACAGATGAGGCTTGTGGTTATTAACATGTCTTCATTCTGAGGCCATAAAGATGAGAAAGACAGCATAATAGGTTGACACTGTGGAGATGCCAGAGATAAGATCAAGAATAGCACTTGTCTGACAAAAGTACCTTTTAATACACAATCACTGCCACACGAAAGAGTCATGGCAAGTCACCTGTCTGCTGCCCACTTCAGTGTGGTTAGTAACAAAGAAGATTACACGATGAACACAGCATCCTCCATTCATATGGAACACCAGCCCCTCTGTCTCATTTCCTTCCTTTAGTTCTGTTTAGATACCACAAATGGAATCAATGATTTATCCATCTGTAGGGTCAGACCTGTACCACATGCGAGACATATCTGGGATTGAGGGAAAAAAAGACTTTAATATCTCTAGTTTTTCTTCCTATACACCTCCCCAAATCTGTGCACCTTATTTTCTAGTCTTCTTCCAGTTTGGTTGAACTTAAATGCAGGACCCAGTGCTGGGCCTTAGACTCCTGTTCCTTCCAGCCACAGTTGTTGTTAGCTATACCCTGCAGTAAATGCCCCTCAGTTCTCCACATCTTTTCTGGTGTCATAGTCTTCCCCAAGCTTCTAAACTGCTTCACACCCAAACTTGTAAACTATATCCTGAACTCTTTCCCACCTAACCTGCCCATTAACCCTGTTTCTCAAACAGATCTTCTTCATTGGTCCTTTTAGAAATGTCATTCAAACATTGTCCTCAAAACGTATTCAAAGCTTTCTTAAACTACTTAATCAAATAGGATGACACAGTGTAAACTCTCTTCTAAAAAGAATATCTAAATCAAGAGCATTCATATGCTGACTATACAAAACATTTCTCCATGGTCTGCTTGTAGATGAAAAAATGTTTTAAGACTCTTATCTAAAGATTTCATCTATTTGATTCATATCAATGCTGATTTATCTATTTGAAATATTCCCAGGGATATTTCAGTAATACAAGTACTGGATCCTGTCTTCAGGGACTCTGACTGAGATGAAGACTAAGGGGTTGATCATGTTTTCAAAGGCCACAGGTAACTACAATGGGTAATCAATGTGGAGATTCACTGCACTAAACCATATATAACCAGTATTTGACCCGAGCTCTAAAAGGTTATTACTTTGAAAGAAAGAATGTTCAGAAGGTAATGATTTACAGCAAGTCAGTTGGAATGAGATACTTTGCCTCTAAAACTGGTTTTGCCATACACAAAAACTTAACTTTTACTTAAGCTGATTTAAGATCATAAAATAAGTAACATTTTCTTCATCTGATTCTGCTATACAAAAGAGAGGCAAATGTAATGGATAATAGGACACATGTTTTACACATTTTAGTTTGCTATAAGTTTTTTGAACGTCTTATTTAAGCATTACAACAACATGGAAATGGGAACAGGGTATGGTTGGCAGGTGATGTGGTACAGGAAAAGCACTGTATTTACCAATGAGAAAACTGAGGCCTAGAGTGGTTGCATGAGTTATCGAAGGTCACGCAGCTAGCTGGTGATGCAAACTGGTACTCAACTCATTATACAACTCTGACTTGGTTGTTCATACCACTGTAACTTTGAGTCACTGAGTCTCCTCAGCAAATTTATGCATTTGATCAATAATTCATGGAGCTCCTTATTGAACAGGGCAAAGGGTAGAGATGTATTTAAATTAATCACATCTCTAAGAGGAACTATAAAAGCTCATACAAGATTCAACCCAATCCACATTATCTTAAACAGTCCTCCAAATGAATCATTTAGACTAGGACACCTATTCCATTAGCTTTTGGTAAAATGCAGATAAACACATTCCTTCTCAAGCTACTTGCTCAGAATATTAATACATATTTCTTCCCAAATGTACTGGTACACACGAGGTTTTACCCAGGTGAATTCATCAGGAAAGTCCATTTCAGCAAAGGAAAAGCCCATTTTAGCAAAGGGAAAGCATCAAATTACTTGTTGGTTTCCAAAAAACTACACTTTTTATACTGTGTTTTTAGCATAACACTTCAGAATTTAAAAACAAACAAACAAAGAACCTAAAGAAAGGTTCTTCACAGATGATTACAGAGTAGGGAGAGGAGTTGAGCTGAGTGTCTGATCATGCTATCTTTGAAGAGCAGATGTTTGTTGGTGAGCTGGGATCTGTAGTTTAATTCTTAGAGTAACATGATCTTCTGCAATGGAGTAAAGACTGCTGCTATCAGTCAGCCTTTTAGAATCACTGACACTGCAGAACCAGTTCAGTGGGAGAATCAGTACTGATCTCTGTGAGGTAGCAAAGAGAAACCAGAAAATTCTTTATGGTTTGTTGTTAATAATTTAACATTTCTAAAAAATCTTGAAAATGGGAATTCTGGCTCTACAATACCCAGAAAAATCTTCCAAAGGGAAATGAGCATATTGGTAATTGGGAAGTAGGGAAAAAGAAAAGTTAAAAAAAAAAAAAACATAATATTTGACCCAATCTTTCCATGTGATCTGTCATCCTCAAGGAGGCTGGTCAGGGCTCCTTCATATGACAATCTCAAGACAGCAAGGAGTGCAAGGTCTCTTGAGGCCCAGCTTTTAGAATTCACATAATATCACATCTGCAAACATGTCTTAGTCAAAGCAAGCTTCATCTTTTACTGGGAAATATGCAGTAATTTTTGGAAAGAAGCATGCACAGAAAAATGTCTTACCTAACATTACCATCTACCCTCTATCTCATTTATCATAGTGTTTGATTTTGTCAGAAAATGACAAGCAAATTGCCCCCTTTGTCCCTTGCTGCTCCATGTGGTTACTTCCTAAAGCTGCTTATCTGCTCATACATGGCAGCACAGCTAAACTGATAAAGATCACTTGAAGCAGCAGCTGAAATTATTTCAAAATGAGGAAATGATGTCCTTAATCTATTGAGAAAGACCTAGTCAAAATAATTGCAAAATCATTCACTGAGGTTCAAAAAAGCAACTACACAAATATAGCATGGGGACACACAGTTTCACTACCTGAATAGGAGTAGGAATAACTGAGTAAATAATAAGTTCATGAATGGGAATAACTGAGTAAATAATAAGTTCACTTTGTATGAGTCAGGGTATAATCATAAAAGTACAGCCACTTTGACTATTGTGTGAATAAGAAACATATATTAGGCATTAGATATTATGTACATATTGGAAGAGTTGAAGAAGTGAAGGCCGAAAGAGGGGTTAGGTTGATAAGGAAAATAATCACTACCTAGTCTATCTGAAACACTGTGGTAAGTGGATAAGTTGAAAGTTGTAGGGAAATCTTGGAAGGCAGGCACATCTAGGAAGAGAAATGGAATGGTAGTGGGACCCATGGAGATGGCACAGAGCTAACGCCTCTGTGTGCCCCATGCCTTTGCTAATCTGCAGCTATCCATCTGCTGATATGATAGGTGTCATTGCTCTTCAGCAGGAACAGCAGCTGGGGGGAAAAGGAAGACAGGGAGAGGAGAAAAAGGAGGAGAGGCTTGTACTTTCGAAGCAGCTCTCTGTCTGCTTGTCATATATCTAACTGTGATGACCATCAAAGAATAACAACTTGTTTTACTTCTGCCTGTCAAAGCTCATACAATTTCCTCTTTTGCACATCTGAAACACAGGGCTGTATAGAGAAAGTGATTGAAAAAAATGTAGCACCGAGCCTTAACATAGTCAACAATAGCATAATCTTGTACACATTTATTTTTCTAAGTTATATTTTTGGAATAATATTCTTTGTAATAATTATGAATTAAACAAGCAACCAGGAAAAAAAAGATCAAAATGAAAGGATCAATGTCTCTTCCACAATAGTACACAGATTTTTAGACATTTGTTGCTTCTGAAATTGTCTCTATGCCTTCAATATTTTCCTCCTCCCTTCCCTACAGATGAATACTTTTGTTTTCTATCAGATTAACTGTAATGGCTATTTTGTGTATCAACTTGGCTAATCCACGAGGCCCAGATATTTGGTCAAACATTATCCAGATGTCACTGTGAAGGTGTTTTTGCAATGAGATAAGCATTAAATATAGTGTCCTTGAATGAAGCAGATTACCCTCCATAATAATTACCCTCCATAATAATCTAATCAGATGAAGGCCTTAGTAAGAGAAAGATTGACCTCCCCTACACAGTAGGAATCCTGCCAGCAGACTACCTTTGGACTTCAAATGCAACTTTCTAGATCTCCACACTGCCAGTCTACACTGCAGATTTTGAGCTTATCAAACCTCCACAATTGTGTGAGCCAATTATTTACAATGACTCTCTCTCTCTCTCTCTCTCTCCCTCCCTATATATATATATATATATATATATATAAAATACACATATTATAATGGTTCTGTTTCTCTGAAAACTCTAACATTCCTTATTCTAAACTCCTTATAAATCATTGTCACTCATTTCATACTTCTTTGACAATCAAACCTCAGCCATGAATGTGACAAAAGTCTACATATCTGCATTGTCCAATAGGAGAACCAGTAGTCCCATGTGGTTCTTTAAATTTAAATCTAAATAATTTAAAATTAATAAAATTAGAAATTTACTCACACTTACTGTATTTCAAGAGACCAGTTGTTATTTGTGACTAGTGGCTGGAACATTAAACTGCACACATTATAGTGTATTTCCATTATTGTAGAATGTTTTATTTGACAGTACTACTATTCTAAGTCAACTTCTCTCTGCTATTCCCCTGCAGAAATCTCAGTTAACGAGATGATTTGTCTTCTCCAAAAATATTGCAGGTGACCAGGGTCCATCTTAGAAAACTTTGATACAGTAGCCACAGGAAGCTCAGATAGTAAGAGATTAACCAGCATCTTGCAGTTAGCAAACACCAAGTGACTGATAGATTTCAACAGTCTCTCAGTACTCATAAGTGAGCAGGGACACACTCAGGTTCATGGGCTTCTAAGCCTTTATTTGTGATCTCTAATATGTGCAAATATCATCCATCCCAAAATAGTGTCACACCCTATAATGTATAAGATGCTGTGATATATACATCCTATGATGTATAACAAGCAGTCCTTACTTCAACATAAGGAACAGAGATCAGTTAACAAGATATAATGCTGGAAATACATTTATATTCTCCCCTAAAACATGAGACACTTTTATTTACTTGGAGAGAGAAAAAATGTGACTTATAATGTATGTTTTGTCAATTCATGGGCATTCTTTCAAAGAGGTAATCTCCAGTTGCAAGTGGAAAACTCATTTTAATTTTTAATAATTGCCTGCTCCCTGACTTGGAGGGAATAATTCAGCCTTTTGCTCCAAGGATCTTTTCATCATTATCATTTCAACAGCAGATACTAAATTAGGAGAAATTTAAGATTAAGTAAAGGAGACAAACTCACAAATAAATCAGAAAGTAACCCATTTTGTGGCATTTTAAAATTATTTTATTCTTTTTTTTTCTTTCCCATCCTCATTTTATTGGTGCTCAAGGATTTTGTTTTGTTTTGTTTTCATTAGCCAGCACTGGCTTAATGCAAAAGAAGCAACACTTATAGAAGGGCAAAGTTGTGACCTGACAATTCTACTTATAAAGAGGAGTCTATGTCAGTTTCTTTCTTTGATTAACCTGCCTGTCTGTAGTCATTTAGACCAAACAGTCGCAACAATCAAAACCAAAGGGTTACCATCTCAAAAATCTGAGGATAAACAAGTGGGAGTGGTGGGAACTACAGAAATCTAAAGAACACATGATCCATGGACAGAGCTGCCACATAGCTCTAACTGCTCAGTGAAGGAATGAAAGTCCAGCATTGCTAGGTTTTTATATTTTTAAAAGGTATCTTAAAATATGATTACATGAATACTGCCATCCTATAAATGTTGGCAAATAATTTAAAATTTGAAAAAACAGTCTAATAAAGTATTTTTGCTCTAACTTAGATCAAAAGGCATTAGCTTCTGATTTTAGGAGCCATAAACCTCCTTGAAAATGAGATATTACTTCTGCTTCCTTTACTTTTCATCACATACTCCACTTCTGTGTGGGCACAAGTTAGGCCTTTAATAAAGGTTGACTCACTTGACAAGTCAGGAGTTGACACCTCTTATCCTGGAAAAGGTCAAAGTCACTGCAGTCACTGATGGAAATGAAAAACAGCTATCGTGATTCCAGATCAATAGATCTCAACGGGGAGCCACTTTGGCAATATCTGAAAAATTTTTGTTTGTTGCAACTTGGTGGGAGTTGCCATTGGCATCTAATAGGTAGAGGCCAGGGATGCTGTTAAACATCCTGCAATGGACAGGATACCTCTCTCCACCCCCATAAGAAGGGATTATTAGACCCAAGATGTCAACAATGCTAACATTGGAATCCCTTCTTTAGATGCAGTCTTTGCATGCTGGATCCATTAGTGCTTGTCTACCCCTGCCATTGGTGATCTGGACACTGACTAATTTTCCCACTCTCTAATATTAAGGTGTGCCCTTCTCCACATCCTTATTACAATATTCAGGATCTGCTTGTCTAGGCCCATACTGCAAAGGGTCTAGATCTTTTGAATTTCCAGAGGTGGTGGTCCATAAAAACGGAAAGACATCAGATTGGTAGAAATTCAAGTCTAAAAAGTCCAAGTGTTGGTGAGAATGAGGGTAATTAAGGATTTAAATTTTGTTTTGCTTTAAGAGTTAGTGTTTAGAGCAGTTTTAAGTTCACAGCAAAGTTGAAAGGAAAGTACAGAGATTTTCCATATAACCCTGACCCCACACGGGCTGAGCCTCTCCCATTATCAACACCTCCCAGTAGAACAGTACATTTGTAATTAAGGTTTTTTCACAGCTACTGCTGAAGTATTAATTTGGAAATCCAGAAAAGAGGTCAATCTATTCATATTTATTTCAATTTAAAATATACAGCCTTTCAATTTAGTAACTCCATTTCTTGCACTGTTCTTTAGAATAGAAATTGGATAAACATGTGCCAAATCAGCCCATCTGTTGTTATAAAGTAAGGTTTGGCCAGGCACAGTGGCTCACGCCCATAATCCCAGCACTTTCGGAGGCCAACGGGGGTGGATCACCTGAGGTAAGGCATTCGAGACCACCCTGGCAAACATGAGGTGAAACCCCATCTCTACTAAAAATACAAAAATTAGCTGGGCATGGTGGTGTGTGCCTGTAATCCCAACTACTAAGGAGACTAATGCAAGAGGATTCCTTGAGCCCAGGAGTTCAAGGCTGCAGTTGCACCACTGCACTCCAGCCTGAGTGACAGAGACTCCATCTTTATCAAACAAAGAAACAGGCCAGGTGCGGTGGCTCATGCCTATAATCCCAGCACTTTTGGAGGCCAAGGGAGATGGATCACCTGAGGTCAGGCATTCGAGACCACCCTGATCAACATTGTGAAACCCAATTTCTTCTAAAAATACAAAAATTAGCTGGGCATTGTGGCAGGCGCCTATAATCCCAGCTACTCAGGAAGCTGAGGCAGGAGAATTGTTTGAACCCTGGAGGCAGAAGTTGCAGTGAACCAAGATCATGCCACTGCACTATAGCCTGGGTGACAGAGTGAGACTTTGTCTAAAAAAAAAAAAAGTTTTATTAGAACATAGAAAAACCCATTCATTTGTATATTGTCCATGGCTGCTTTTGCATTACAACAGCAGAACTGAATAGTTGAAACAGACACAATATGACCTATAAAGTCTCAATTACCTAATATCTGGCCTTTTACAAAGAGAGAAAAAGAAATCCTGACCCCTGCTCTACAGATATAACTTTCAAAATGTGTTCCTCGAGCAAGCAAAACCAGCATCACATGAACATTTGTTAGGCAAATGTTAGGTCCCACACTAGACCTATCAAATCACAAACTGTGGGAGTGGAAGCCAGTAAATCTGTATTTTAACTAGCAATACCAAGGGATTTTGATGCCTACAAAAGCTTGAGGAGCAATGATGAAGAGAAGTAGTTTCAAAGACTTACTGTGCATTAGAATCACTTGGAGACAAATATTAAAAATGCAGATGCAGGATCCTATCTCTAAAGATTCTGGGCTCATCAGGGCCTAACGAACCCCTAGATATTCAGGGTTGCTTTTCGGGTTCTTTAGTAGAGAATCAAGTGCTGACCTGCTAGTGGACTCATGACTATGGTCCATACCTGTATATGTGAAGGTTTACAGAAACATTGGGTGTGGAAAACAGCTACTTCAGGGTTGATGTCCTAATTTTTAAAAGTAAAAATACCAAGTTCACGTTTTCACTGGGCCTTTTTCCTCAAGAGAGCTCTGCAAACTCTCAGATCATATACAGTTGTATGTGAGAAAGCATAAAGAATCTCAGAGTAGGTAACTTTTGTATCATTTCTTTGCTCCGGGTCTATTTCTGGCAAAAGGGCATTTCATACATGCTTTCACAGGAAAGGAAAATTGCCTTTCCATGATTTTCGGAGTTTACCTTTTTTAAGATCCTTGTCTCCTAAATGAAAAAAAGGTAAGTAAGAGGTTTTAACATTCTTATCCATTGCCCTTTGGTGATACACATTTAGGATTGCTATGTTCTCTGTGTCTAGTAATTTCTTTTTCTCTGAAGTGCACTATATGTGATATCAATATAGCCACACTGTATTTTTTAATTAATTAAGATTTGCATGGTTTATTTTTTTTCCTTTCTTTTACTGTCAACCTAGGTCATTATATTTGAAATAGTTTTCCCATAAGCAGTATATAGTTGGATCATACTTTTTAATTTATTCTATAATTTCTGTCTTTTAATTGATGTATTTATACTATGTTCATTTAAAGTAAAGACAGGGAAGTCCTAGCCAGAACAACTGGGCAAGAGAAAGAAATAAAAGGCATCCAAATAGGAAAAGAAGTAAAATTCTCTCTCTATGCTGACAGTATGTTTCTGTACCTAAAAATCCCTGAAAACACCACCAAAAGGCTACTAGAAGTGATACATGATTTTTTAAGATTTCAGCATACAAAATAAACTTACAAAAATCAGTAACATTTCTATATACCAATAATTTCCAGGCTGAGAGTCAAATCAATAACACAATCCTATTTACAATAGCCACATAAAAAAAATGAAATACCTAGGAATACAGCTAAAAATGAGGTAAAAAAAAATCTCTACAAGAACTACAAAACACTGCTGAAATAAATCAGAGACCACACAAATAAAAGGAAAAATATTCCATGCTCACAGATTGAAAGAATCAATATCCTTAAAATGGCCATACAGCCCAAAGCAATTTATAGATTCAATGCTATTCCTATCAAACTACCAAAGTCATTCTTCACAGAATTAGAAAAAAACTATTTAAAAATTCATATGAAACCAAGAAATAGCCTGAATAGACAAAGTAATCCTGATCAAAATGAACAAAGCCAGAGGCATACTACCTAACTTCAAACTGTATTATAGGCTACAGTAACCAGCACTGTCCTGGTACAAAAACAGATACATAGACAAATGTAACAGAATAGAAAACTCAGAAGTAAAGCCATACCCTAGTAACCATCTGATCTTCAACAAGGTCAGGAAAAGTAGGCGATGGGCAAAGGACTCCCTATTCCATACATGGCATTGAGATAACTGGCTAGCCACACGCAACAGAATAAAACTGAACCCTTATTTCCACCATATACAAAAATTAACTCAAGATGGATTAAATATTTAAATATAAGACCTCAAATTGTGAAAATCCTAGAAGAAAATCTAGAAAATATTCTTCTCAACACCAGCCTTTGCAAAGAATTTTTGCAAGTCCCCAGAGCAATTGCAACAAAAACATAAATTGACATGTGGGACTTAAAGTAAAGGCTTCTGCGTAGAAGAAACTATAAACAGTGTATACAGACAACCTTCCAGAATGGGAGAAAATATTCATAAACTAGGCATCCAACAAAGGTCTAAAATCCAGACTCTGTAAGGAACTTAAAGAAGACATACACATAGCCAACAAACATATGAAAAAGTGCTCCTCACTAATCATCAGATAAATGAAAATCAAAACAACGAGATACCATTTCACACCAGTCAGAAGGGCTATTATTATAAAGACAAAGAAAGAAAAAAAAAACAGATGCTGGTAAAGCTGTAGAGGAAAGGGAATGCTTATAGACTATTGGTGGTAATGAAATTTAGTTCAACCACTGTGGACAGCAGTTTGGAGATTTCTCAAAGAACTTAATACAGAGTTACACTCTGACCCAGCAATCCCATTACTATTACCCAAGGGAAAACAGATCATTATACCAAAAAGACACATGTACTCATATGTTCATTACAATACTATTCATAATAGCAAGAACATAGATTCAATCTAGTCCATCAGTGGTTGATTGGATAAAGAAAATGTGGTATAATTATACCATGGAATATTGCACAGCCATAATAAAGAATGAAATCATGTCCTTTATAGCAACATGCTTGGAGCTGGAGGCTATAATTCTAGTGAACAAATGCAAGAACAGAAAAGAAAATACCACATATTCTCATTTATAAGTGGGAGCTAAATATCCAGCACACATGGACATAAACGTGGGAACAATAGACAATGTGGACCAATAGAGTGGGGAAGGAGGAGGGAATGCGTTGAAAAACTACCTATTGGGCACTGTGCTCACTGCCTGGCTGCAATCTACCCATGTAACAAACCTATACATGTATTCTTCTATCTAAAGGAAAGTTGAAATTTTAAAAAAGACAAAGACAGATATATCAGGGTTAAGTTGTTAAGTCTTCCATTTTATTATTTTATATTTGTTTGCTCTGTTTCTCATTCCTTTGCCTCTGTTTCTTTCTTTCTCTTTGGTTACTTGATTTTTAGATCTTCATTTTAATTTATTGATGGTATTTCAAGCATACAAATTTGTATAGTTTCCTTAATGGTTGATCCAGTTATGACACTGTCCACAGTCTACTCTTACCACTGAAGTGTTGTAACCCCTCTTATTTTTTTATTATACTTTAAGTTCTGGGGTACATGTGCAGAATGTGCAGGTTTGTTACATAGGTATACATGTTCCATGGTGGTTTGCTGCACCCATCAACCCATCATCTCCATTAGGTATTTCTTCTAATGCTATCCCGTCCCTAACCCCCCACCTCCTTACAGGCCCCGGGGTATGATGTTCCGCTTCCTGGGTCCATGTGTTCTCATTGCTCAACTCCCACTTATAAATGAGAACATGGGGTGTTTGATTTTATGTTCTAGTGTTAGTTGGCTGAGACTGATGGTTTCCAGCTTCACAGATGTCCCTGAAAAGGACATGAACTCATCCTTTTTTATGGCTGCATAGTACTCCATGGTGTATATGTGCCTCATTTTCTTTATCCAGTCTATCATTGATGGGTATTGGAGTTAGTTCCAAGTCTTTGCTATTTTGAATAGTGCCACAATAAACATACATGTAGATATGTCTTTGTAGTAGCATGATTTATAATCCTTTGGTTATCCACCCAGTAATGGGATTGCTGGGTCAAATGGTATTTCTAGTTCTAGATACTTGTGGAATCACTACACTGTCTTCCACAATGGTTGACCCAATTTACACTCACACCAACAGTGTAAAAGCGTTTCTATTTCTCTACATCCTCTCCAGCATCTGTTGTTTCCTGACTTTGTAATGATCAGCATTCTAACTGGTGTGAGATGGTATCTCATTGTAGTTTTGATTTGCATTTCTCTAATGACCAGTGATGATGAGCTTTTTTACACGTTTGTTGGCTGAATAAACGTCTTTTTATTATTATTATACTTTAAGTTTTAGGGTACATGTGCACCATGTGCAGGTTTGTTACATATGTATCCATGTGCCATGTTGGTGTGCTGCACCCATTAACTCCTCATTTAGCATTAGGTATATCTCCTAATGCTCTCCCTCCCCCATCCCTCCACCCCACAACAGTCACCAGAGTGTGATGTTCCCCTTCCTGTGTCCATGTGTTCTCATTGTTCAATTCCCACCTATGAGTGAGAACATGCAGTGTTTGGTTTTTGTCCTTGCGATAGTTTACTGAGAATGATGGTTTCCAGTTTCATCCATGTCCCTACAAAGGACATGAACTCATCCTTTTTTATGGCTGCATAGTATTCCATGATGTATATGTGCCACATTTTCTTAATCCAGTCTATCCTTGTTGGACATTTGAGTTGGTTCCAAGTCTTTGCTATTGTGAATAGTGCCACAATAAACATACATGTGCATGTGTCTTTATAGCAGCATGATTTCTAGTCCTTTGGGTATATACCCAGTAATGGGATGGCTGGGTCAAATGGTATTTCTAGTTCTAGATCCCTGAGGAATCGCCACACTGACTTCCACAATGGTTGAACTAGTTTACAGTCCCACCAACAGTGTAAAAGTGTTCCTATTTCTCCACATCCTCTCCAGCACCTGTTGTTTCCTGACTTTTTAATGATGGCCATTCTAACTGGTGTGAGATGGTATCTCATTGTGGTTTTGATTTGCATTTCTCTGATGGCCAGTGATGATGAGCATTTTTTCATGTGTTTTTTGGCTGCATAAATATCTTCTTTGAGAAGTGTCTGTTCATGTCCTTTGCCCACTTTTTGATGGGGTTGTTCTGTTGTTGTAAATTTGTTTGAGTTCATTGTAGATTCTGGATATTAGCCCTTTGTCAGTTGAGTAGGTTGCAAAAATTTTCTCCCATTTTGTAGGTTGCCTGTTCACTCTGATGGTAGTTTCTTTTGCTGTGCAGAAGCTCTTTTGTTTAATTAGATCCCATTTGTCAATTTTGGCTTCTGTTGCCATTACTTTTGGTGTTTTAGTCATGAAGTCCTTGCCCATGCCTATGTCCTGAATGGTATTGCCTAGGTGTTCTTCTAGAGTTTTTATGGTTTTAGGTCTAACATGTAAGTCTTTAATCCATCTTGAATTAATTTTTGTATAAGTTGTAAGGAAGGGGTCCAGTTTCAGCTTTCTACATATGGCTAGCCAGTTTTCCCAGCACCATTTATTAAATAGGGAATCCTTTTCCCACTGCTTGTTTTTGTCAGGTTTGTCAAAGATCAGATAGTTGTAGATATGCAGCATTATTTCTGAGGGCTCTGTTCTGTTCCATTGATCTGCATCTCTGTTGTGGTACCAGTACCATGCTGTTTTGGTTACTGTAGCTTTGTAGTATAGTTTGAAGTCAGGTAGCATGATGCCCCCAGCCTTGTTCTTTTGGCTTAGGATTGACTTGGCGATGCGGGCTCTTTTTTGGTTGCATATGAACTTTAAAGTAGTTTTTTTCCAATTCTGTGAAGAAAATCATTGGTAGCTTGATGGGGATGGCATTGAATCTATAAATTACCTTGGGCAGTATGGCCATTTTCATGATATTGATTCTTCCAACCCATGAGCATGGAAGGTTCTTCCATTTGTTTGTATCTTCTTTTATTGCATTGAGCAGTGGTTTGTAGTTCTCCTTGAAGAGGTCCTTCTTTTGAGAGGTGTCTGTTCATATCCTTTGCCCACTTTTTGATGGGGTTGTTTTTTTCTTGGAAATTTGTTTAAGTTCTTTGCAGATTCTGGATATTCGCTTTTTGTCAGATGGATAGATTGCAGAAATTTTCTCCCATTCTGTAGGTTGCCTATTCACACTGATGATAGTTTCCTTTGCTGCACAGAAGCTCTTTAGTTTAATTAGATCCCATTTGTCAAGTTTGGCTTTTGTTGCCATTGCTTTTTGTGTTTTAGTCTTGAAGTCTTTGCCCCAGCCTATGTCCCGAATGGTATTGCCTAGGTTTTCTCCTAGGGTTTTTAACAATTCAGGTTTTATGTTTAAGTCTTTAACCCATCTTGAGTTAATTTTTGTATAAGGTATAAGGAAGGGGTCCAGTTTCAGTTTTCTGCATATGGCTAATCAGCTTTCCCAACACCATTTATTAAATAAGGAATCCTTTCCCCATTGCTTGTTTTTGTCAGGTTCATCGAAGATCAGATGGTTATAGATGCGTACTGTAATTTCTGAGGCCTCTCTTCTGTTTCATTGGTCTGTATATCTGTTTTGGTACCAGTATCATGCTGATTTGGTTACTGTAGCTTTGTAGTATAGTTTGAAGTCAGGTAGGGTGATGCCTACAGCTTTGTTCTTTTTTCTTAAGGTTGTCTTGGCAATGCGGGCTCTTTTTTGGTTCCATATGAAATTTAAAGTAGTTTTTTTCTAATTCTGTTAAGATAGTCAATGGTAGCTTGATGGAGATAGCATTGAGTCTATAAATTACTTTTTTTCAGGATATTGATTCTTCCTATCCATGAGCATGGAATGTTTTTCCATTTGTGTCCTCTCTTATTTCCTTGAGCAGTGGTTTGTAGTACTCCTTGAAGAGGTCCTTCACTCCCTTTTAAGTTGTATTCCTAGGTATTTTATTCTCTTTGTAGAAACTGTGAATGAGAGTTCACTTATTATTTGGCTGTTTGTCTATTACTGGTGTATAGGGATGCTTGTGATTTTTGCACACTGATTTTGTATCCTGAGACTGTACTGAAGTTGCTTATCAGGTTAAAGAGATTTTGGGCTGAGAAGATGGGGTTTTCTAAATATACAGTCATGTAATCTGCAAACAGACAATTTGACTTCCTCCCTTCCTATTTGAATGCCCTTTATTTCTTTCTTGCCTGATTGCCCTGGCCAGAACTTCCAATACTATGTTGAATAGGTGTGGTGAGAGAGGGCATCCTTGTCTTGTGCCAGTTTTTAAAGGGAATGCTTCCAGTTTTTGCCCATTCAGTATGATATTGGCTGTGGGTGTGTCATAAATAGCTCTTTTTATTTTGAGATACATTCCATCAATACCTAGTTTATTGACAGTTTTTAGCATGAAGGGGTAACCCCTCTTTCATTTAACTGCCTTGACTGTCCCAACTTTTAAAATGTAATTGTCATAGGTATTACCTTCACATACATCAAATACCTCATCAAATGATATTACAACATTCTCTTCAGCCATAAAATATGACTTAAGAAAATCACTAGGAAATGAATATTCTATTATGTTTACACCTATTTTCACCTTTTTTCTTTCTAAATTTTCAAACCTTCATTCCCATTATGTTTTGAGGTTTCTTTAGCCATTCTTTTAGGCTATTTCTGCAGTGACAAAATCCATTACTTTACTGCCATCCCAGAATGTCTCTATTTCCACTTATTCTTAAAGATATTTTCATTGAATATTGAATTTTAGTTGACAGGTTTTTTTTAAGACTTGAAAAATGATGACAGGGTAGGTAACAAGCCTCTTTAGCTCATAGGTTTTCAGAGTGAGAGAAACTGTACTCAATATGCTTTACCTGATGACATATATTCAAAGAGCCTCACAGACATATTTTGTCTGATTTTGATAATGAGATTTTAGACATGGAGCTTACACCCTAGTGGGATAAGGCTTTGAGTATCTTTATACGGGTGAGTATATTTTACATGTAAAAGGAATATGAATTAGTTTAGCCCGAGAATAGATTTTGTCAACTCATATTTCCCAAAGATAGCTTCAAAAATATGCTTTTCTACAATGTGATCTTCTCAGTCCATGCGTAAGAAGTGTTTGTTTCTGTATTCAACCAAATACGTGTAGGCCTCTGACTGCTTTGACTAAATAAATTAAGTTTAATTTTAAAATGGTAGAGATTATTATGTACAAATTTTGAGCTTACCCCTTGCCTTGCTCAGCAGTTTCTGTTTGGGGCTATGGGAAAACATCTGCCGTATTATAAGTGTAAATGTTCTGGGACCAATGCACTGTGAGAAGTTGCAGGTATGTGAAGAACCCTTTCAGAATGAGAAAACATGAAGAGAGAGAAAGACAGAGACATACAGAGATGGAGAGGGGGATACATCATGGAATAGAGTAGCTCAACTTCTAGATATACGCCAAGGAGAACCACTGAGTTTGTACACAGACTGTCAGGGATGATAATAATTTGCTATTTCAGTTTTGGAGTGTATTTAAAATACAACAATAGATAGCCACATCAAAAGGAAAGAGTATGTTATAAAACCCTCCCAGTTGCTTCTAATTAGCATCTGTTGCCTATTCTTCTTTTAATACTAATTTATCATAGATTTAAACTATTATATTTTAAAATCTGATGGGCCTATTATATTCACCACACGAACTGCTGTTCATCTCATGCCCATAAATGAATAAACCGGTGATCAGCAAATCAGTAGACTGCATTTGTAAAACTCAACTTTTAATTTACTGCTATGTTTATTTATCCACCTTCATGAAAACTCTCAGAGTATCAGTTAGCCATAGGGATACAAGAGTAATCACATACATATTTTATCACTTTGTCAAGTTCAACAAATACTATTGGGATGTGCTAATGGCCTTTCATAAAGACAGAAACCATCATGAACTTTCAAACTTATAAATTCAAAGATTAAGCAATTATATATTAGGAGGCTGGTTGTACTTGTTTCTAGAGATTTAAAGGATTAATGAGACGCAGTATTTCCTATTCTCGTTGAACTCACGATATACTGATAAGGCTGCAAGAAAAGTGTGAGCGAATTACTAAGAGTACCTGAGGCCAACCATGACATGAGATTCAGAATATTTGACATGGAGAGCTTACTGCATTTATTAGCACATTTAAAGTTCATAACTGTGCTGTGGATATCATACTATAATTATGCTTTCTTCAGCTGTGGAGGCTATGAGCCGACACTCAGAGACATTTGAATATGTTACCCAAGGACCAACTGCTAATAAGTGGTGAAGGCAATATTCAAAACAGACAGTTCAAATTTCAGAGCTGATGCTCTTCCCAAAACCGTTTATTTTTAATATGGTGGTGGTGGTAGATGGGCATTAACTTTCACTTGAAATTCAGCCAGGGACTTTAAACTCACACATTTTAAAGAACCACAGGACACACATATACATACATATACACATTAAACACACACACATGCATGTGAAACACACACACACACACACAGGCAAATACAGCATACACCTCAAGTTTGAACCAAACTACAGCATTTTTCTGCAGAAATACAGTAATCCTCTCTTATCCTAAGTTTTGCTTTCTGTGGTTTCATTTACCCACAATCAAGTGTGGTCTGAAAATATTAAATGGAAAATTCCAGAAATAAACAATATATGAGTGTTAAAGTATGTGTCATTCTGTGTAATGTGATGAAATTTTGTACCATCCTGCTCAATCCTGTCAGAGACGTGTATCATTCCTTTTGTCCAGCCTTCCCACACCGTCCATCCAACTTGCCCATTAGTCACTTAGAAGTCATTTTGGCTATCAAATGGTATTACAATGCTTGTATTCTAGTAGCCCTTATTTTACTTAACATGTCCTCAAAGAACAAGACTAGTGATGGTGGCAATTTAGATATGCCAAAAGGAAGCCACAAAGTGCTTCCTCTAAGTGAATAGGTGAAAGTTTTTGACTTAATAAGAAAAGAAAAATAGTCATATACCGAGGTTGCTAAGATATGCAGTAAGAGCAAATGTGTCCTCGGTGGCAACTCTGCAGGGCATATGATAAATTCAAGCATAGGTATTTTATCATGTGACGTCATCAGCATAAGAAGGGCGAGTACAGTACAATGAGAGATTTTGAAAGAGAGAGACTGTATTCATATGACTTCCATTATAGTATATTGTTATAATAGTTCAATTTTATTAGTTATTAATCTTTTACTGTGCCTAATTTATAAGTTAAATTTTATAATAACTATGTATGTATAGGCAAAAACATAGTATATATAGGATTTGGTACTAACTATGGTTTAAGACATCCACTGAGGTCTTGGAACATATCCCTTTTAAATAAAGGGAGAATATTTATTTGTTTTGGTGCCTAATTCTGGACTTTGAGCTTAAAAGAAGCAAACTCTACTGTTACTGTCACTTCTGCATTGAACAGGGGAGAAGAGAGGACTAACAAAAAAGAACAAATCAACTGTGTCACTCTTCAAATTCAGAAACAGAATCATGCACCTTTTTTTGTTTTTTGGGATGGAATTTCACTGTTGATGCCCAAGCTGGAGTGCAATGGTGCAATCTCGGCTCACCATAACCTCTACCTCCCAGATTCAAATGATTTTCCTGCCTCAGCCTCCCAAGTAGCTGCAATTACAGGTGTGTGCCACCATGTCCAGCTAATTCTGTATTTTTAGTAGAGATGGGGTTTCTCCATGTTGGTCAGGCTGGTCTCAAACTCCCGACTTCAGGTGATCCACCCACCTCAGCCTCCCAAAGCGCTGGGATTACAGGCATGAGCCCCTGTGCCCAGTCAGAATAATGCACCTCTTATGAAAGACTTCTACAGTTTAGAGAGTAACCTAAGTTATATGGAGAGTGAATGATTCCTGACAGTCCTGTAGTTCATTAGAGGATTTTCCTGTTACTTACCTAAGCTGGTGAATAGGGAATATTTAATGATGATAGTGTCAGCTGAGTTCCTTTTACCAAGGTCAGAGTGATGGATTTTTGGACTTGGGCTGTCTGGGAATGATCCATAGATCGGGGGAATGTATAATTAACATTGATACTTCCAGAGTTCCAGCCATTCACCAGAGATTACCTTGAACTTAGTGATTTCTTCCCCCTAAGAGAAAAACCACCTTTTACAAGGAATAAGCATTTTGCTCTTTTCTAGTGATAGGGGCATATAAGCTCTTGGATCCCTGAGAAGATCAAAATAAACAATAGGCTAGTAGGGGAAAGGGGGAAAGAAAAAGGCTGGTCAGCTGTGCCTTCTTGGGGATGTCAATTTTCTATGTCTTCACTCAATTGTAAAATGAAGATGGTAGATGGCATTAATTCATGCAATGTTGTTTAGGGATTATGATATGTCCAAATCTGGGCTTAATATTGAAGATATAAAGGTTAAAAAAGCCCACATATGACCTTTGCCTTTGTGGAGGTGACAGTGGGGGAGATGAACATCAATCAACAAACCCGAGAAGATTGCTATATTTTGGGTTCCTAAATAAGCAGGCTCTGAGATGGAGGTTAGTTTGCAGGTTTGTCCTGTGACCACCACTTGTAGGAAGGAATGAAGGATAGGAAGCAGATTGAACAAAAGTTGGACTGTGTTATTGTATTAGTCCAATCTCACACTGGCATAAAGAACTGTCCGAGACTGGGTAACTTATAAAGGAAAGAGGTTTAATTGACTCACAGTTCTGCATGGCTGGGGAGGCCTCAGGAAACTTACAATCATGGTGGAAGGCAAGGGGAAGCAAGTCACCTTCTTCACAAGGTGGCAGGAGGGAGAATGAATGCAGGAGGATCTACAAACACTTATAAAAACATCAGATCTTGTGAGAACTCACTCATTACCATGAGAACAGCATGTGGGTAACTGCCCCCATGATTCAATTACTTCTACTTCATCTCTCCCTTGACGGGGGGGCTTATGGGGATTACCATTCAAGATCAGATTTTGGGTGGAGACACAGCCAAACCATATCAGTTATCAACAAAGGTTGTTTAGTATCAACAAGACCTCAGTCATCCTTATGAAGAAGTCTAGTCTGAGATGGCCTTCAGAGTTTTTCTGAGTTGGGCCATGTAGTCTGGACTTTCTATCCCATTTATTAGGTGCAGGCTGTACCAGTTAGCCAAGTGGTTCTCTTCAGTCAAAGTATATACAAATATGGCTGATATTTGAGGGATGTCAGGGAGTAACTTTAGTCCTGAAGGAAGATCTGAGCAGTTCATCAGAGTCTATGAATAGATGTGCAATTATGAACTGTGATAGGCACTATGAAGAAGGATTATCTACCACAATGGATGTGGATAGCCAGAGGATCTGACCTAGTGTGAGAAGTCAAGGAAGTCTTTCCTGAGGAAGTCATAATTAAGTCAAGATTTGAAAAAACCTAGTGCACTTCAGGGACCAAAGAGAAAGAAAAAAATATTTAGAAGACAGAGAGTCTACAATGTGGAGAAAGTGAGCATGAAGTCATTGGCAGAGGCGAGACCATACACGGCTTTGCAATCCAAGTTGAGAATTTCATTGTAGAAGTAGCAGGAAGTCACTGAAATATTTAGCATGACAATAAGTGGGGTGGATGTTGTTGGGGGGAGGGTAAAATAATCAGATTTAAAATTTACAAATATTGATCTGGCTGCTGAGTTGAGGAGTGGAATTCTGGAAGGCAGAGTTGTTCTCTACAACCTCCATCTAACTCTTTAAGTTTCTACAAGCTTTATTTCATTACTGACTTGAAAATGATCAGCTTGTCCCACAGAATCTAGATTTCAAGGTGTGTAATACGGCTTTTGGGATATTATAAATGATGACTAAACATTTTATATATATCAACTAATAATTCTACACAACCCATGAGGTATGTACTATAAGGTCTCATTTCATGAATAAATATACACATTATGAAGTATCATTATTCCTATTTTATGGATGGATATATCGAGCCCTAAAAAGGTTATGTATGTCATCCAACTTTATGCAGCTAGTCAGTAATTCAAGCCCAGACAGCTTCGCACAGACTCCTTCAATCAGAGACAAAATAAAATAAAATATAATTTACATACATGTATTAGCAAATTATCATATACTTAATCAAGATTAACTAAAAAGCAGGCATTATCTGTTAAATGACAATAAGACAAAACCTGTTCTTCAATGTAACAAATATTATGTATTGTATTTTAATGTGATTTGCGGTATATTTTTAATAATGAACTCAATAAAATATGTATTTTTTCAGCTAATATTCAAAATCCAAAACACATGTAATTTTAAGGGGTTTAGGGCTTATGTATTACTGTTGTATTATTTGGAATAAATATCTTTATCTACTATAGTAAACATATCACTAAATCATTCTGTTTTAACCTAATAAAAATGCATTTATAACTCATAAGCCCCAGTGACCATGTTTCTCATTGTTATATGCCTTTCCGGAGCCCAGAGACTAAGATGTCTTCCTTTATCAGGCTGTACCCTCCTTTATGATCCTCTGCTGCATTCTCTACACTTGTCCAACAGAAAGAGCAAGGAGGGAGCGAAGTCATGCAAGTGGCCAGCATCACTTTGTCCATTTGCCACTGACCGGAACTTAGTCCCATGGTCAGATCCAATGGAAAGGATTCTAAGAAACACATGATAACTGTTGGCCCAAAAAGATAAGAAATGGATGTGGATGCCTGTATAACACAGTTTTCCATGAATATAAAAGATACAAGTCAAAAAATTTGGGTAATGTGCACCTACATTAAAGCAATAATTTGGTTCCTAATCACGTTTTATTTTTCTCTTGACACTCTTGGAGATACGGAGTTTAAAATTAACTTCTGTTTCAAAGTTTCATTTTGATATTTTTTAATGTATTCTCCAGAACAACCACTAAATCTGTGGTCCAAACTATACCTAAAGTCCACAATGAAGAAATAACAGTTAAGAATTTGTCCATTATTTCATTCACAAAGCTGATTTTTTCCTTAATTTCAGTGGGATTTCTACTTTGCTTAAAGTTATGATCTAAAAATTGGTTAGAGTAAGTTTCTGGATATGTAATGAAAATGCACAGTTAAGAATTTGTCCATTATTCCATTCACAAAGCTGATTTTTTTCTTTGATTTCAGTAGGATTTCTACTTTGCTTAAAATCTTGATCTAAAAATTGTTTAGAATAAGTTCCTGGATATGTATGTAATGAAAATGCACTTATATGCTCCAAATCTAGGGTTCAGGAATTAACTACAATATTACCATTGGTAATGTGGACAAAGATGAAGACAATGATGATAATTAGTAATCATGAGCAGTAAGCCTACAACAATTATTACAGATTCTTTAAAATTGTTTCAGGCTCTTCTAATACAGTTTTTCTAATCCCTACGTTATTGTAAGATGTACAGTAATTAACTGTATGACTTAAAAAAATCACCAAATATCCTCCACTCCGAACTACCTTTGGAGTCTCCTTTCTCAAGATAGTCACAAAGCATACTTGAGAGTAAACAGCGTGGTCCAGGGCTTTAAAGTCACCTAAGTGACAGCCAGTTAGTTGTAATCAGCACCGCACAGTCACAGTGTCCACAAGTTAACAAATGTATTTGTTTCTCAAATAGAACACATTGAGCAGAAACTGAACTACTTTTTCAAGTCTGAGCCTGAGTTGAGGTTTCAATCTGAGTTGACTATGATACGAATGAATCAAAATAAAAGTGGTATGAAGTGGAGGGTGGTTAGCTCTGACAACAGAAAACAATTCTTAATTCATGCCATTCAACAGTCTCTCCCAGTCCTAATTCTTTAACTCTCTGTGTCTTCCAGAGAAAGGAAGCACAAGATTCAGCCAGAATTCAGTGAGCATAAACTGTCTCCATGATGTTCAACAGTAAAACCTCTAAGAATAAAAACAGAAAGAGAAGGTGTCATCATCATGTTCATTATCATCATTATCACCTTCATCAAAGCAAACATTTATTGCTTGACTACTGTGTGCAGGGCAATGTACTAAAACTTTACATGTATTGATTTAATTGTCATTGTAACCCTGAGACTTTATGAGTTATTATATTAGTCAGGACTCTTCCAATTTCAATAAGGAAATTCCAAGTCAATGTAGCTTAACAGAGAAAAAGTAGAGAGAGAGGGAGCAGTTAGCAAATAATGAGAGATCCAGATACTGGGAAGGCAATATTCAAGCTATTATACTCAGAACACTTGTCTCACTCTTGTGTGCACTCTCTCTCTCTCTCTCTCCTTTTTGATCTGCCCTCATTCTCTTTCAAAAATATGACTCCTCTATGTGGCAGGGAAAATGGACATCTACAGCTATAAGGTATATGTACTCCTTCTTTCTCTAGCCTAGAAGTGTCTAAAAAGAAAAATTAACTTGCCTGGAGTCACATGTCCATTTTTTAATACCATAGGTAGTTTGGTGGAAGAAGTTTTCTGATTGGTCGATTCTGGTTTCCATGGTTAACCTAAGTTAGTTTATTGTTGGCCATGTCCACATCATCTGGAGAAATATTAAATAAGGCAGACAAAAAAAATCCATTCTGTTCACAGCTAGGCTTTCCTATTTCACTACATTACATTAGAAGAAATTAAGCCTAGAGAGGTTAAAATAATTTTTCTAATATAATTCATGTGTGTTAGGGTAGATTTGATACAGCTCTGATTGATTTCAAAACTTATGATTTATTACTAAGCCAAATTACATTTCCAAAAAGTGTCAGTTGGGCCAAAGTGGAAGCTAAACCTTCATGCTAGACATTTTCAATGAGACGGTGTACATTAACAAGCTTGAAGGAAACTCGTTTATTATAGCTACATATTTTGAATCTTGACATCTAGTGAAGAAGGCTTAGACTTAAAGAAAATCAAGTCTAGGCTGAGTACAAGTCATTTCCATACTGTGGGTATCTTTTTTCTCAAATAAACCTCCTACCCAACTATATCATGTAGTTACATCAAGAATTAAATTATTGAACAAAAACGAAGTATTTTGGAAAGCTTCAAATGCCCTCACGCCCCCTCGGCCCAAAGAAAAATGATAGTATAGTTGTTCCTTGGTATCAGTGGGGAATTGATTCTAGGAATCCCCATAAATAACAAAATCGGACATGCTCAAATTCCGTATACAAAATGGCATAGTATTTGCATATAACCTATACACATTCTGCTATATACTTTAAATCAATTGTAGATTACTTATAGTACCTAATATAATGCAAGTGTTATGTAAATAATTGCTATACTGTTTTTATTTATTTTTTTATTGATGTATTACTTTTTTTTCTGAATATTTTAAATCTAAGGTTGATTGAATCCACGAATGTGGAACTCGTGCATAGGGACAGCCAACTGTATTACTTTATGTGCCTTCTATTTTGAAGTCTGCAGTCGTTGTCTATTGACAGTTTTCCAAAAAAATTTGAGGGAAAGAAATACAATGTTATTACGGCACTTAATAAACAGGAAAATTTTACTCTAATTTACTACTCAGTTCTTCTTCTTTAAATTGTCATTGTTGCTGTCTTCCTCCTCCTCTTTCTCCTTGGTCTCCTATTTTCATTCTTCTCATTAATATCTGATGAAGTTATCTTTGCTAACTAATCCTCTGGGTAGGAGTCTTACAGATTAAATTTCATGCTCAATGAAAGCTTTTGTTTACATTCAAATTAGTAGTATTTTCCTTCCTGTTAGGTCTCTTTTGTTGACAGGGCATTTTCCTGGCTTTTCTATGCTAGGCATGGAATGCTAGCATGCATTCTTCTGTTACATTCTCTCCTGAGTCTTTTTCTGTGCAACGTAGACAGTCCTTTCACTGTTTCTTATACCAAATCTCTCTTTATTCCTAGAGTCTCCAGCTAACCACAGGCTGATTCCAGATGAAATTTGGACATTGATTTATTGTAAAGCCGTATCCACTGCTCTAAGGAGGCAAGGTAACAATGCTATATTTTTGAATAATTGGGTTAGAAAACCAAACCCATGTGTAGTAGGATGAAACAATGGGATTTACGCTACACCTCATTTATTCTGACAGTTGTAAAATTCCAAATCTGATTATGTGTGTTGATGCAGGCAGAGGGTAGGAAAAAGGAAAGACATGTTATTGTCAAACCAATTTTCATAGCATCTCAAAGATCATTTAATTTTGGCTGAGACTGCTGGTCATGCAGGGGATTTTGAGTGCTCTTACCTGTTTTATACTGCAAGAAAATAATAAGAAGTGACCCATAGAACTCTACCTTTCCATTGGCCCCCATCCCTGAGACCACTTGATGACCTTTGGTTTTGGAGCAGTGTTATCTTCTGGTGGACATTAATCTAAAAGGTGACCAGGGCACAGGAGTGGGAGACACAGGGGATCTTAATTTCCTTTTTATTAAGTTTCTGACTTTGGATTCAATATCAAGATAGAAAAACAGAGAGCTAACAGGTAGGGAAATATGGAAAATAAAGACAGCTCCTGAGTAGATAAATCAATGTATAGAGACAGAAGCATATTTTACAGAATTATGAGTTAATCACCAAGGTACAAGAATGAGAAATGATTAACAGTGCTTGCATCTAAGGGTGAGACTGCACGTGGGAAGAAGTGGTGTGGAAAACCGTTGCTTTTTGTAGCGGGCTCACATACAAATACACACATGCACACACAGGCACACATGAACACAAATATTTATCATATATGTATGACTTTTATAAAAACTAAATTAGTGATTATTTAAAAAATAGGTCTAGACCAAAGAGGCTAAGTTTGATATAGAATATGAAATAAGTCTAAAAATAGCACAAATATCTTTCATATACAAGCCACATAATATTTTTTGGTGAGATAATTGTTGGTGGAGGTGAATAAGGAGAGAGGTTATTAAATTTTCTAACAAGTTTCTTTCAGAGGCAGAGGACAAACATTATTTCCCAGAAACAAAAAGATTGAGAGGCTGACAGAGAGGGACAGAAGTAGAGCAAGAAACAGGCACAAAGACAAATACACAGGAAGAAGCAAATGTGAATGTGAAAAAAAAAAAAAAGAGAGAGAGAGAGAGATTGTTTAGGCCAGGGGCGGTGGCTCACGCCTGTAATCCCAGCACTTTGGGAGGCCGAGGTGGGCAGATCACAAGGTCAGGAGATCGAGACCATCCTGGCCAACATGGTGAAACCCCGTCTCTACTAAAAATGCAAAATTAGCCGGGTATGGTGGTGCATCCCTGTAATCCCAGCTACTCAGAAGGCTGAGGCAGGAGAATCATTGAACTCTGGGGGTGGAGGATGCAGTGAGCCGAGATCACACCACTGCACTCCATCCTGGCAAGAGAGCTAGACTCTGTCTCAAAAAAAAAAAAAAAAAAAAAAAAAGAAAAAGAAAAAAGTTCAAATGACATTTCTTTTCTAGTAAAAATAAAAATAGGCTGATAAGGAATAAAAGTAAAGTTTATTATTTTGTAGAAACAGGAATCAGTTCAGTAACAACATTTTATTCTCTACTATAATTTGTCAGCTTTCACACAGGTAAGGGCATAGACCCATGTGTGTTTATGTGTGTGCATACTTGTCCTGGAAATATTATCTGTGGAAGTGCTTACAGTTTGAAAGTGAAACTAGCCCAGATGAGTGATTTAGGGGTCCTCTAGATCATGGGTTCCCAACCCCTGAGCCACAAACCAGTCCTGGTCCCTGGCCTGTTAAAACCTGGCTGCACAGCAGGAGGTGAGCAGCAGGTGAGTGGGAATTACCACCTGAGCTCCTCTCAGATCAGTGGTGGCATGAGATTCTCATAGGAGTGCAAACTCTTGTGAACTGTGCATGTGAGGGAACTGGGGTATGCACTCCTTATGAGAATCTAACTAATGCCTGGTGATCTGGGGTTTTTATCCCCGAAACTGGTTCCTGTGGTGCCAAAAAGGTTGGGGGCCACTGCTCTAGATCCCTAGCTGCTCTGTTTAAGATTATAGTCACCAAGAAAGGAGAAGCTTTCTATCCCTTTTTTGTTCTGAAAAAATGGTTTTATGCCTGGCTTAAAAGGGATTAGAGCACATTCATGGGCTTCTTTATCACATGATTCTTATTCAATGGAAAAATAAAAATCAGTAATGCAGTGCTGGTCAGCCTAAACTCCTGGAGTGAAAGAGAAACACACATCTTGTAGGTATTAGAGAACATATAAAAGTGGGAATTATTAGTAAGGTACTTCAGTCTTGCTATTGGCTTCGAACTAATTAGATTATATTGTCCACAATGAGAAAGTTTTCATTTTACACCTGTTTTGCTGAGCTGGTGATATCCCAGGAGCTTTTCGCAGGGATAATTTCTTATTTTCGAATTTCCCGATGCCCGTGGATCTGAGTGATCTGAAGCTCCTTTTAGAATACACAAAGAGCCTTTAGTATGAGGCTCCTTTTAGAGTACACAAGGTTGTGTTTGCTTTTCTGATGCATTTATTTATAAAATACACCCAATCTGTTTGAAGTGTTTTAAGGAGCCTGTGTAGCAGTGGCACAGACTGGAAAAGAGATGTGGCTGGTTCTGTTCATGACACCCCAGTGTAGTTCTGGATGGGGGAGTCAAGGGTGTGGGGATGAACAAGAATGATCAATGACTCCTTCCAAATTAAAAATGTATTAAAGCTAGAGACAGAATTGTTTACTTATCTCTAACCCCTTCAAAACTCCCACAATAGTAGGCACAAAGTAGGCTAGTGATTATTAATATTTTCTGAGCTTCAGAAGCAAGGAGATGCTTGTAAACAGAACTCCATTGGTTTTGATTTAATGAATCTTGGGTGAAACTGAGGAATCTCAAGGTATAGATATCACTTAAGGTAAATCTGGTGCCTGGGAGCCACTTTTTGAGAACTACTGTAGTTAATGTTCTTAGATTCATTTTTCAGTATCTGGGCTCGCCTGTTGGCCTGTCCTTATTCTTTCTGTTTGCTCTCTTCAGCTTCCTCCCAACTGCCTTAAACTGACTCTAGATGGAAAGAGTACTCTCTAAGATTAAAAATGTCTGTCCATTTATCCCAGAAAGTGAGAGTCATGGAAGAAATAAGCCCAAACACAGAAAAAGAGATTTCATTATCTCATTAGTATTCAACAGCAGTACATGTAGGAAGGTTTGACCTCTTTATTTTCATAGTTGAGAAATCTGGTATTCAGGGAACTCAAATGCCTGGGCCAAGATCCCACAGTTTAGAGTAAGTTGAGAAATGAATGACAGAGGCACTGGTAGAGATATGATTACAAGGGATGCAGAGGTCACCGTGAACTGGAGGCTCCTGATTTTCATTTTAAGGGATCAACATTTACATAACAATGGATCATTAGTCCTTTAGAGATGAAGGTTTGGCAAAAAGTGGATCATGCTACACAGCATGGCTTCAGAAACACAACGAGCAAGATCTTAGTTTCAGTTTACACCATGACAAGTAAAAGCCATGTAAAGTGTACAAATCTGAAATATAAGGGTCTGGTCTTATACTTACTAATAGTTAGGTCACGTCTACCTTAAATGTGTCTGAGTGTTTATGACAGAGAGAGACAAAGAGAAAGAGAAAGAGAGAGAGAGAAAGAGAGAGAGAAAGGGAGGCAGAGGGGAAGAGGAAATAATACAAATAATTATGTAATTGATGATAATTATTTTTAGTCAACCCCGAGAGAGAGAGGGAAAGGGAGATTTCCAGAAAAGAGGTTTATTGTAGTTTCAAGCAAAAAACAAACAAACAACAAACAAACAAAAAACCCTCTGAGTTGAAGTTTATCAAAAGATGGCATCAGACATACAGCCTCCATAATTAAACCTGCTGCCTGTAACCCTTCCTTGGAAGGAGACAGGTATATTATGAGTTTCTCAGGTCATATGAAAAAACTCCATGTCATCCTAATTTCAAGCCTTGGTCAATCTTCAACATGTTTTTTCCTTCTGCTAAAAATATATTTGCAATTTTATTCTGTGGGATCTACTTCCTGTCATTAATGCGTTGGAACAATGAAAGCACTTTGCAAAGATCTCAACTGTAAAATATAAATCATGTTTTATGCCATCAAGATGAGCAAAACATTTTTTCATAAATTTCCAGTTTCACCTACATGGAGTTTTGGCAAATATATAATTCCCAGGTAGCTTTGTGTAAACTACTTGGCTCTGATGCTTTTTAATGACCTAAGTAATGTTTTGGCAGCAGCATAGCTATATTTTATAAAACCAAGTTATTGATTGTCTAAGGACAATTTAAGATGAAGTTTGAAAGTCAGAGGGCCTTTGTGGCAGTATAAAATGAGGCTCTTATCTCTTCCAGCTGGAGAACAGAAAAAGACATATTACAGTTTAAAGAAAGGGAAGCGTCTATCAGAAGACACAGCGAACTTTAAGGTTTGGCTATTTTCTAATCCCTTGTGCTGAGAGAACAGAAGACAAAGGAGTCATCTGTTTTGGAAGGACAATTAATTCCAAGCATGAGAAGGATGCAGGGTTGCTGTTACACAATGGGGACAGGGAAGAAGTGTTTAGATATACGTCACATAAGGAGAACAGGAAACATCACTCAGAGTATCCATGTAGCAGTTCTCGTACTGTCCTATCCAATTTTTATGGTACATTGACAAGTGGCTGTGACCTGAGAAGCTCATGGTGATCTGGGCTCTGAAACTTCAATGGGAGGATTTGGATTCACACAACCAGCTAAGCCATTTAGCCCAGTAGAGGTGTTAACAAAGGTAACAGAAATCTAAATGTCCAATAGTCGAACATTGGGAAGAATTCAGAGTATCAGCTGTAGCCCCCAAACCAGTTCTAGCCACAGAGGCTACAGTTGCTGTTAATAATATATCTCTTGAAATTTCTCCAGGAAAGTTCCCATCAAAATCTCAGAGACACTGTTTCTGATTAATCTGATAGTGCCAAGGGTAGAACTTAGTAGATGCTGTTGTATGTTGCCTATACCCCCTGCAGGATTAATTCATTCATTGTCTTAGCTGCCAGGAATGTTACCCACTGGAAGGTTGCAGTTGCCTCCCTCTCCAAAAATTGCTGGTAACTGATGGGAACTGACTCATATGAAGATAGACTCTTCTCTGGGGAATCTCCTGTAAATGATAGGCCAATATGCTTCCTTTGCTTCAATATGGGGCATTTTTGAAAAGTCTTTCCAGCCTCAGACTCCCCGGTGGGATTGGCTAAGGCCTGTGTTACAACTACAACACAGTCCACCTTCTCTTTCCTTTTCCTCACTTTACAAATGTGGTTTCTTGGAAGACTCCCCAGAAAACTTCCTGCAAGCAAATCTCAACCGCAGAGATGATTTCTTGGTCAACCTAATCTATGACACTTCTTTTGATTTTTAATTTTTTTTTTCCAGAGCTCTCTGCTAGAAAAAAGGGGAAGAAAAAAAAAATCTACCTTTGACTCAATTTTGAAAATGTAACAACTGACAATCATCCTCAGCTCCTCCCTCTCCCACAATCTTGTTCTTACTCATCTAACCAATAAATAAACCTTCTCAGGTTGTTTGTAAAATCTTTCTCAAAACTATCTATGCTCCACTGATACTTACAATACCTTAGTTTTTCTGATACCCTAATTTGAGTTATCATTATCTGCCTTTGCTAATTTTTTTTCTTTCTTACCCTTTTAAATGTATTCTTCCATTGTAGTGAGAGTGATTTTTCCAACACACAATGGTTGAAGAACCAAAGCCTTAGCTTTTTCCTGGAGATCCTGCATATGCCTGCCCTGCCTGCATCTGGAGCCTCAGCTAAGACCTTCCTTCACTTCTTCCAACTTGCTATGTGCCTTTGAATTTTGGACCTTTATACATATTGTCTTCTCTGCATAAAGTTCTTCCTTCAATTCAACATATGTAAATACTAAATCTAAGTTCTCTCATCAAGGAAAATGGACTCTTATCCCAATAAATGATGTTGTTTAAAGATAAAACCAAATTAACATATAGTTATATGCTGACATAAGTTTTTACAAAATTTACCCAAGCATTTTTAGTCCTTTAAACTTTTCCTTGTGATTTCTCAGAACCTAGATGTCAAAAACAATCTTTAAAGAAAATATTTAGGCTGAGTGCCATGGCTCACACGTGTAATTCCAGCACACTGGGAGGCTGAGGCAAGAGGATTGCTTAAGTCCGAGAGTTTGAGACCAGCCTGGATAAGACAGCGAGAGCTTGTCTCCTCAAAAAATTAAAAAATCAGCCTGGCATGGTGACATGCACCTGTAGTCCCAGCTACTAAGGAGGCTGAGGCAGGATGATCCCTTGATCCTGGGAGTTCCAGACCTGGGTGACAAAGTGAGACCCAGTCTCTAAAATAATAATAAAGAATTGATTTATATCACCTAAGAAATTCCTAATGCATTGTGTCATGAAGATTTCAATGAAATTAGTCATTATTGTTAGTTCTACAATATCCCCTGGAATGTTGTGTCTTTATCAAACGTAGATGTTGGCCTGCTATAATGTACGAAACTTTGTTTTAAAATCTGTTTTTAAAAACAGGTAAAAGCCATTAATGAAATATACTCACTTTCATGTCCTTGACATGAAGAAGGAAGATTCAAAATAAATGAGCAAGTAAATGAACATTAATTAGCACATAATTAGCAATAGCAGAGTACAGTGCTCAATAATTTTTAAACAAATCAACTCTTTTGTACACGTTTGAGATGGAAGCATAGCCAAGTTCTCCTTGAGGTACGATTAATGTCACCCTACTGTATAATTCTCAAAACAACTCTCTTGTTAGAGAGACAAAGTTTTATTTTATAAGGAACATCAATATCAGAATATAACTAATGTGTAACAGCAAGAAGGAAGGACATTTAAAGGATTACATTTGCCTGTGAAGTGTAGAAATGCTGTGTGTTTCTGGAGATATAAAAACAAATATTTAAAACAGCAGCAATGATATAATCTCAATGAAGTCTAAAATTATTAGAAAATTCTATTAAGACACTACCATTGTTAGAAAACTCAAAATAAATCAATATTTTATTTTGAAAATTAGAAACCCTAGGTATGTGACAGCTAAATTTATAAAGAAGCAACTGTATCATCTTTCAGGCACTGAGAAAATATTTAAACTTAACCTTTAGCAGCATATAAAATGTTCTTTGCAAAATCCCTTATAATTTTTAGCTAAGTACTATATGAATTGTCGTAGCCACCAACATTTTACTTTTAGCTATAAAGAGGCATCAAAAGAGTTGACAGTGACAAGGATAAAGGAATCTGAACCAGCAGTTGTCTAAGCATTGTCATCTCTTCAGCAAAGGACCTGGACTTTGCAGTCAAGAAGATTTGGGGCAAATCCTTCCATTTCTTCTTGCTGGCTGTACATTTTTGGCCAGTTGCTTAACATTTCTAAGCCTCAGTATTCTCATCTGTTAAAAAATAACACATGCTCATGGGGTTGTGAAGATGCAATAAGCATATAAAATGGAGAGACACATTCAAATATAAACAATGTGACCCCCAGGACCCACACTCTTGAGTCTTACCCTAGACTTACAGGGTCCAGTACACATGAATTGTGCCTAACTCTCAGCACAATTGTGAACATTATCATTTTAAAATTCTTTTGTAGAGACAGGGTCTCCCTATGCTGCCTAGGCTGGACTCGAACTTGAAATCTTGGGCTCAAGCTATCCTCCCACCTCAAACTCCTGAGTAACAGGTATGTGCCATGCTACTCAGCAACATTGTAATTATTATAATAATAGTTGGAAGCAACTATAATTACTTAAAATAATGTTTTTGTTTTACATACAAATATTGGTCCAAAACTGGTCAAGATGACAAGTGACTGAATTTGGTTATTTCATACTCAGAAACTGAGAAAGGTTCAGTAGAAGGGCAGATGATTCTGGAGGTGAAGAGCAGGAAAGAAAGGAGAAGAGTATGTGTGAGAGATTAAGAAATGCATTTTCTGCAGGCACTAATGAAGTCAATATGCTGTAATAAGCTTGTGTTTTATGTTTTTAAATGTCATACTCATACAATGAAATGCAGACACCTAAAGAGCATCAGCTGTGTACACCCACTTATGGTAACAAAGCTATGGTTATAGACCACTATGGGGACAATTCCAAGTGTGCAGAGATAAGAAATTACTCTGAAGAGAGGGACATGGGGCCAGATCTCAAAGGGACTCATGGGTCACATCAAGGAGTTTGTATTATGGCCATAATCAGCAGGGAGCATTTTAATCAGGGCATGTTTTAGTCAAATTTTGTATAACGTGGCTCATGATAGCAGTCGTGTGAGGCTTAGTTTGGCAAAGTGAGAGACAAAAGCAGGATAAATCATTTAAAAGCCTTAAACTACACTTTTCTCATCTGAAAAATGGGATAATAATGGCCAATTGCAACTCCCAAAGTTGAAAATGACAGAAAATTACACAATGTATAAGGAAGGATGCTGAAAGATATAAAGTTCACTGGAGAATAAAGATCATTATGTTGAATATGTGATAATTTTGGGATGTATATCACATTTTATTACAGTAGGGATCATGAGCAAGTAGTTCTGGCCCAGAGGAAAATATTCAGTGCAAATTAGTTGACCTCTTTCCATTTCCAGTTGCCTACTAACCCCACTACTGACTCATGATAGAGGAGAAGAACTATATGTAATTATATTGCTGTGACTAAATTGACAGTTCCCATACCCAAAAGCAATTCAAAGAGGGAAAAAGAAAAAAGAGTCTAGCCTGCACAATCACTGGTAGTCAAAGTTAAATCCACTGAATCATTTTGCAGAACTGTGCAAACAGATGACTAAATGATTGGCTGAGATTGCTGGACAAGGAGAGCTCGCCCTGCTGGCTTCTTGCCATTGGCTTAGGTGGTTGTCATTTCTTCTTGACTAAATCTTAGTTCTGATGTCTTTCATGATTCAGAGAAATGAAGGTTCCTGTAGTTTCAGCCTGCTGAAACTCAAAGACATCAGTAATTTTAATTTCCATCTTTATTTAAACAAATGGAAACACTGCTCTATTGCCAAATATATTATACCCTGCCAATTAATCCATTAGGAAGGCTCCATAGCTGAATTTCCCATTAAGGAAAACAATTTTCTGACAATTCACTTTTGGATTGAGTGCTGATTACCCTTTTATCTAAATTTAAACTGTACAAAGCTGAGAAGTTTAAAAACCAAATGTGAAAAGCAACAGTGTGGGATATAGATTTGTGCTGTCCTATACAGTAGCCATCAGCCACATCTGCCTCTTGGGCGTTTAAAATATGGCTAGTCCAAATGGAGACGTGCTCTAAGTGTAAAATGCAAACTAAAACCTGAAACTTATTACAAATACAAAGATGTTAAATGTCTCAAATAATTTCATTATATGTTGAAATGACAATATTTTGAATATATAGTATGAAATATATCATTAAAATTGAATTTACTTGTTTCTGTTTTTGTTGTAAAAAGTATCTGCATATCTTAGTGTGAATACTGAAAAATTTCACATTACATACGTACAGTGTATTTATGGCTTCCATATCCCCATGGGATAACACCAGTATAGACCTTCTATAGACATACGATAAATGAAAGTAAAACCCATTGCATACATAGATGTATGCCAGGCTACTGGTTTACAATGAGGCAAGGACAAATACAAGAGCAAATACAGACAGGGCAAAGCCTAGGGGCAGGAGGAGTATGGCAGATGATTTGGGAGCTGACAAAATTCTGAGTTCAGAAATATCAGCTAGAAAAAGAAGATTCACATGAGGATGGCAGGTCTCAGTGGGCAATATCAAAAGGGCAGATAGTACTGTAAGTTTTACTTGTTTGGAACATGTGATGCATGAATGCACATTCTAGACAGGAGCACCTTACATGAGCTCAGCTTCATTCTTCCTGCTGAGAGTGAATATTTCTTATAAAACTTAAATCTCATGCATATTATTGGGCACTCTAATTTTTTTCAATCATTGTAACATTATATCATGAACATTTTCATATGGCATAAAATTGCTTTCAAGGCTGCCATTTTAAATGGCTGTGTAATGGTCCATTAGATGGATATATTATCATTTATATAGTTATATAACTGGACATTTATTTTATTTTGGCTACAGAAAATACATTTACAGCTACAGAAAATACTACTCTGGCCAGCAATGTGGAGCCTCCATTGCCTTTTGTGAAAAATGGGCTTGTACTACTTTTTGCAGATTAAATGAGATAGTTCATATTGTGGAAGGTATGGCATGTGGTAGAAGTTCCATGAAGTTCTTCTCACCTTCTTTGTATAGAAGCATCAGTCATTTAAAAACTTGATAGACCTTCAAGAAGCCTTTTACTGATCTTACGTTGAGACAGCACCAGCTTAGTTAAGGTGAGCAGGTGAGCATTGAAGAAGAATCCTCAACCTCTCTTGGTAACTTGACAAACTCTCAATGCTTCCTTTTCTTCTAAGTCATCTTCATCTTTATTTCTCTGCTGTGTCCACATGTAATATGCACTCAAGTTCTGTTGATTTTGCTCTCCAGGTATATTTTTTTATCTGCCCTGTTTCTGTATTCCTGTTTCAAATGGACTAGCTCATAAACTGCTCATCTCTAACATGAATTATTGCAATAATCCCTTCATGAGCCTAGACTGATTGTGACGATTAAATGAGATGAGGCATTTCTGAATGTTAGCGTAGGCCTTGACACATAATTAGTGTTCATTATGAATTAGTAAATAATGATGATATAAAAATAATAACCGTAATAAAAAATTCAAAATGCAATCTCTTATTATAACAAAGGATTACTAAGTGAATAATATATCTAAGGCAGAGAATAGTTACTATGGGAAAGACTGAACCTTTGCTTTTCAGAAACATACACTGTATTTGGGGAGAGAAATAGGAATGCCAAGAGAAATTCCAAACAATTAAACAAATTACTTTAAACTAAGCAGATTTTTGCTCTAGTTCTGACATCAAGTCACATTTTAAGGAACTTTAGTATGACAACCCAAAATGATTGTAGGTTAATTTACATCAAGTTTGTTATCTCCTTATAAATATCAAAGTGAGTTCTCATTAAAACTACTCAGAAAAACATATTAAATATGTCTTTCTAAATCCCTCTCATACTTGTCTCTAAATTCATTGTAGCATATCCTCAATGTCTCTCATTTCCTTTATTTCATACTATTTAAAAAATAGTTATTTTTAACTCAACAGAAGACAAGCAGATTCTTATGTTTTTTTTTCCCTACCTCTTCTACCTCGGGCTCAGCAATTCACATCCCTGTGGCTTTTTAAATTTTTTTCTAGCTCCAGATTCTGCACCAAAAAAGAAAATTCAAGATCTGACACATGAATCAATAATTGCTCCTTCAAAGAGGAAAGTAGGAAGGGGAGAGAAGAGATTTTTAAGGCATACATTAATAAGTGAAAAATATAAAAAGTGTACAAATGATGCATGTTATTATAATTATAAACAAACTGTATGCTGAGGCTGCATGGAGGCCACCAGTAATTTTTACGTGTGAGGCATGGATGGATAAGGCAGGGGGGTAGGGTTAATCATTTGCTCCCCAAAATAAGAAGGAGGGCTTGGGATGCCTTCCCCTCAGGGAAGGCCATGCTTTTGAGTTCCAAAGTAAATGACACTTAGGCTGACAAAAACTAGGCTAAGGGAGAAGCTGAAGATAGCAGCAACAGAAATTGTCCATTAATTAACAGAGAGAGGCGTGACACAGCATCCTGGAAACAGAGTTCTCTAGAGTGGCCTTCAGACCCATTCCTGTTTGCCTTCTGGGATCAATCTGCCACAGAAATATGATGGAAACACCTAGTCTGTGTAAAATAAATGGGTTTGCAAAAATGTAATATGGAATTTGGCTCATGTTATGGCTTTACAGAAATGATAGATGATTTGAGATGTACTGTGTACACAACTTTGCCAAGCCTCTGAGATGCTTCTTTAGCCCTGGGGGGCAGAGACGAGCTTAGCAGTTATGCCATGGACCTTTACAATGTCTCTACCTGGAGATGGACTTTTCTGATGTCAGGAGTGTTTATAAAAGGCTAAGGAAACTCTTAGTTTTGTTGGCTTAGAAAAGCCCCATTTTCCTTCCCTTGGAATGTAGGTTTCTCCCAAGTGCCGGGCAAATAATTGTTTATGGGGCTGACATGAATGGGTTTCTCCTCAATGCCTCAATATGCAATGCAATAATTGCATATAGGGTTGTGTCCTTCCCTGGTGTTTTTCTCCCTCGAGGTGGTAGGGAAAGTTTTCTCTTAGGTTCATAAGGCCTGAAGGTATAAGTACAGAACTATGCCCAGTAATAATTTCAGCTTTGTGAGGAAAAGCAGTCTGAAAGAGGAAAATAATTTACAAAAAGAAGAGAAGATGAGAGGAGAGGAGAAAATGGGTAAAGTGAGTTAGATCCTAGGGTAAGGCATAAGAGAAGGAGGGCAGAGCTTCCATCCCCTCCCTGGGCATATCACCTTCCAGAAACCTCCCCATGTTCAGCTATCTCTACAAACCCTGTCTTCTGGGGCCTTTAAGAAAGACTTCATTGGATAGGCATGGTTAACAACCATGTAGAAATAAGATCAGACACAAAGGGTGTGATCTAATTCTCATAGACTGAGTGGAGAAACCCAGCACTAACTCTCCAGAGTCTTCTTAGCCTCTCTGTGTAGCATTCCTTCTTCCAGGAGATGGGGCAGGACCTTATATGTTTAGTTTTGAAGCCGTGTCTTGCAGGAAAGAATGAAAGAACGAAAGAATGAAAGAAAGAAAGAAAGAAAGGGAGAGAAAGAAAGAAAGAAAGAAAAGAAAAGAAAGAAGGAAAGAAGGAAAGAAAGAAAGAAAAAGCAGGAGGTCAGATAGAGGGATTCTGTTTTCTGAGCCTTGCTTCTGAGACCTAAAGCACTCCAATATATAACAAGGGCTATAGCAATTATAAACCAGGAACCATGCAGATACACATACACATGCACAAACAAACATATATATATATGTTTGACATAAACTATATATACACATATACATATATGTATATACACACACATATACATATGTGTATATAAATGTTTTTTGCCATGGTTCCTGGCTCACAGGGCAAGGGTCAATTTGACCACAGCATGGAAGTAAAGACCGAACCATTCTCCCACTGATGTTTCTATGACGGATACTTTCTCATCCCTCTGATTCCAGCTCAAATGCTACTTCCTCAGAGGAGCCTTCCCTGATTCACCTATCTAATGTTCCCAGTAGCTCACCATCACATATTGGCTTTGTTGAATTTGTAGTACTCATGCCAGGTTCAATGATCTAAATTGCTGGTATAGTGTTCAGTGGTGTGTCTCCCTCACTGGCCTGCAAGGTCTGTAGCAACAGGTGTCTTGTTAATCTTGGATACCTCTGATTTCCAGTGCCCACCAAGGCACTTGCAAAAAGAGGGTTCTGATTAAGTATCTATTAAGATAATGAGTTGGGAAGTGAGAATAGAAAGAATCTGGAGTCTGAGAGTGAATGCCACAGAGTCCTAGGTTTATGCAGAAGATAATAAAGACCTGGGGCTAATTGTCAGAGCTGTGCTTTTAGGAGACTGACTCATTTGGTGTGCAGGAGGCATAGAGTGGGCGAAGACTGGAAGAGCTGAGCTGAGCAATTAGGAGGCAACTGCAGATACCCAGGCAGAAGCTGATGCTTGCTGATTGAGTGAATTAGAGGAGAGATTCTCAGTTTTCCTAATCATAACAACAACAAAAGAATGATAAGTGCAACATGTCTACTTTTCCTTTTCTCCATCTCTCATAGCTGGTTTTCCTATAAGATTCTCCCATCTTCTTCCAGATAATATTTTTCCAACAGAATTTTCATATGAATCTACAATGTTATCCCCTGCACCAACCCCCTACAGGTAATAGCTTCATAATACCATGGGAATGGCTATCTGATTAGAGAAAAAAAGCACCAAGACCTACATTCCCTGGTTGTACAGGATTTGTGTTTCCCTGGGCCAGTTCAGGGCACCCTTATCACTACCCATACACACTTTTGCTAATCCAACAGGCCACATCTTTACTAGCCTCACAGATTACGTTTGTTCAATTTGTGTTTCTCACAATTGTTATAAATATTTTCATATTGCATATGCAATATTGCAACCTTTTTTTTTCTTCAAACATCTGGTTTGGGGATTTAGTTAAGTAATATGTAGCTTTAATTGCTCCATTTCCATTGGTGTAGAGCTTCCATTATGTGAGTATGTATCATTTATTTAACTACTTTTCCTACTAAACAACATTTCATTTAGTTCTATTTTATTTTGATTTTGGTTTGGTATTTTGGTCTTACACACAATGTTACATCAAACATTCTATATATGTTTCCTTGTATTTATATTAAGGAAACCTCTAAGAAATTCTAAACATTTCTTAGATTCCAAACAATTGCTGGGTCCAAAGTACGTTTACAAATATTCAACCATATCAAATACTATCTAACTGTCCTCAAAGAGTGCTGTACCACTTACACAACTTTAAGCAGGATATAAAATCCTCTATTTTTTCCCATCTCCTTGTCAATCCCTTGAATTACAAGTCTTAAATATTTATATGTGTATATTACAATAGGTATGCATTTTTCTTTTTGCATTTTATTTCCAAATATTGTCTTATAGTTCTTAGCCATTTGTGTTTCCTCCTCTGTGAATAACATGTTAATAATTTTGGCCTATTTTTCTACTAGCTTATGTGTGGTTTTGCTCTTTATTTGTAGGACTTTTAAGTAAATTTTGCGTAAGTCTTCTCCCAACACTGTTGTAAAGATTTTGCCCTCATTTTCTGGTTTCAAGCCTTTAACACAAGCAGAATTTATTTCACATTTACCTCTTGCCTCTCTCGTCAGTCTCTGTACTTGAGTTCACTCTATCCTTCCCTAACCTTATGTAATTCCTGACTCTGGGACAGCCCAAGCACCACTTTTTTCATGAAATTTTCCTGGTGGCTCCATCCCTGCCTGGCTACACCCTCCCTAGAATTCTAAATTGCTTCTCAATGACAATTTTTGCTTAACACAAGAGTTGTAAACACAGATGCCCGCAGCAACCATACAGGAAGTCTAAGCAGATAAAGTGTGCCTGATTTAATACAATGGGTGGGGCAGGGGTTGGAGTCTGTTGAAATAGACACAATTTACTTCTGCTCAAAATGTCAGACATTGCTATGAGTGCATATGGTCCCAGCTTGGACAGAGCTGCTGACATTTTTGTTTGTTTTTCCTGTTAGGAATATAGATTTTTCATGTGAAACCTCCCGATTTTTAAATATTGCCAGAGAGCATAACCATTTTTAAAAGTATAATGTAGGTAAAATAATTTGCATCTATTAGGCAGGATTTTACTTTCTGCCCTCAAACTCAAATTATTTTTAATAATGTAACGATTTGTAAACATAATTTGTTTTCCCAATTAAACCAGAATTCCTTTGTGCATAGGAACACTCTTTGTATCTGCCACTGCACCTATTGCGGAAACAAAAGCCTGAAAATTCTCAATAAATCCTGATGGATTATTGATTGACAAGAGACTTTATAATCACTTATAAATGCATAGTCCTCCCCATAGCAAAATACTGATGATGGTATCATGGGGGATTCCATACTGAGTCCAAATGACCAACAGTCTGTATACCTACTTAGCATTTGTCCTTCCAGCCAAACTTGCACATGTTCCCAACAGCCAGTTGTGTCCTTTATCCAGGCAGCTTCACCACTGCAGTTTCATTTCTGTGCTGAGTCCTTGTCCTCAGAGTCAAGGCTCCCTTGCACTCCCCAGCCAGCTATATGCAAGTACTTGGTATTTATTTGACCAAAAACAGGATTGAGAAGCTTCAATTTGGCCTAGCAGTGCTCTCAAACCACCCTGTACTGCTATCAAGCCCTTTGGAAAGCACAAACCAGTGGCTTTTGAACCTTCGGGGAAAAAAAGAAAAACATCACCTGGGACCTTTAAAACAATACTACATCCCAGATGTCCTCTACAGTCAAATATTCGGAAATACTAGAAGCTGTTACAAGGTAGGGTCTCAGACATCAGTATCTCTTAAAAAGCTTCCTAGATTATTCTAATGTGCATCTGGAATTGAGAACCACTGAATCTGCTAGATAAGTAGGCCTTTGTTGTTTTCCCTGGAAATATGCAACTTGCTTCACTTGTGTGTGACTTTGTTTTTATCACAATTCAGTAGTGAGGATGATTTAATTAATTTATTTAGTGTAGCAATGGGCTGAGCCTCTGCTTTCCTGCTGGAGAGGAAGCTGATCCCTGAGAGTAACTTGTAAATCAGCAGCCTCCAGATTAACCCTCTGAAAACAAAGAAAGTCTCCTCCCAGCCCACCTTCCTTCACTTCAGCTAACACATATCTCCTTTTCATTTATAGGCTGTGTAATTAATAAGCTAGATCCCTGGTTTAATGTCCATATAAAATTTTCACATCCATTGCCTGTGTTTGACAAACAGAAAAAGAATATATGGGTATAATAAAGCAAGTACTTTATAAAAATTTAAATGCATGTTTTCAAGCATTCTTTACAGGGGAGTAAAGAGAGGAGGAAGTAGAAATGAAATGCAATTGTAACCTTGGAGAGAAAGAATCTAAATGAAGGGAAGAAAGAAATCTCAGATACTTAAAATGTGGGAGGCAAGGATACAGTCGTATACACAGCTCACAGCTTTGTGAAAATAGGTTCTGACTCCTCCACAATTTGACCCTTGCCTACCTCACTGGATGGGCATATTACTGGATCAGCTCCCCTGATAATCTTGTTAGCAAGGATCCTTGCTGGGTTAGGTTGTCTGGGTGTCCCTGTGACACTTCTCACTCCCAAATGCCTGCTCACACCCTTAAAGAATGTTCAGAGGTCTGAAGATTTGGACAGTCACCCATCTTTATTAGGCAAAAAATCACTACATTTAAAAACATTTCTCAGTACACTTGATGTAGTATGTGCTCAATAAATATTAGTCGAGTGAATGAACATATTACTGTTCAATCACAAGTTGGATCTGAATGGGAAGTTCAAAGGACTTTTTCCCAATGAATAAAAACCCAAAGAACCAATGGAAAAGCTTCGTCTCCAAATATGTCAGCAAGGGGACATTTCTTGGAATAAATTCTTCTTGGGAAATCACCAAGAGTAGAGAGATAGGGAATATAAAACTGTGTTTATCTGCATCACTTGCTGATATTTAACTCAGTAGGGAAGAAAATAAAAATAAAACAAATAAAAACTTAATATTGGTATTTTTCAGCTATTTCCATGCGGTCGCTAATACCATTTTAGGATTGGAATGGTGTGGTGGCTTTGTAATGTGTCAAACTGACTAAATTAAAGCATATTTCCCAGAATCCTGGTCCCAATATGTTCCTGTTTCATCTTATCACAAGAAAAATCTGGGCAAGATTAGAAAATAAGAGTAAAGCAATAGTCATACGTACTTAAAAGCCAATGTGGGTCAGGATCTGATACAGATCATGCACAATTGTTCAGATTTTTTGGTTCATCTTGTTCCCATGGGTAGCAGACCTGCCAATAGTTCTAGCTGCATGGAATCTCTTTCTCTTCTTTTCTAAATCCTAGGCCAGATGATTGGATGGTTCTGTGAAAAGATAGATCTCCAGCTCATTTTGGAAGTCATCTGCAGCCACGAGGTTGGAAGCTTGAAGATGACAAGAGGCCAACACAGGTTTCCAAGCAAGAGAGGGAAGTGTAGGTTCCAGCTCTTTTCTTAAATTATCCCATTTTATCTGTTCACCCCAACTTCAAACATAGCCATCAATCTTGACCACTTCTCTTGTGTCTTAAGGTTCATAATCAAAGGTAGAAGGAACAGAAAAACCAAGGCTGTCTGACTAGATCCCATAATTGCATGTAATCAAACTATTATAATGAATACATTATATTACATCATTCCCAGCAATTCTCTTTCTGGTTAAAGCCTGACTGATACAGAATTTAGTACTGGAACTATTTCCAGAAGAAAAGAATTTAAGGATGAGTTCTCAGAATTTATTATGGTTATCTGGAAATGGTTATCTGATATGATTAGTTTAAAGGCTTTAATTTAATCTGTTTCCAGTGGAAAATGAAACACCCTTAGCCTATAACATGCAGTGGCCAAGTAGCCACTTAAATGATCACGTGTTGACACTTATGATCAAATAACTACAGAAATGTTTGCTACCATAGAATATTTTTGTGGAAATAAGTAATGTAATGTAGTTGGTTTATTGCTTTTGAATTCAATGGAGACCTTTAAATAAAATTATGAGCTCAGGGCTTTAAATTCCCAGTTCAAAGATTGCTTAAGAGACTCAGAAGCTTCTATGTTTGACCTAAAATAAAACCTTATTACATGTAGCTGCAGGATTGAGATTTCTGAAAACAAACTCAAAGTCTAATAACAAATATGGCTAAATTATTATATAACACAGATTAAAATTTCTAATTGTCAAGGTCCTTTAGTCAATATTTAGGCATTAATTGGAGAGAAGTGAGACCCTGAATTTAGGTTGTGAGTACATGGGAAGATTTGAATAAATCAGGAGAATTTGACTTGTAAATTCAGTTTAGCCTACCTTGACATTAGGAACAGTCCTTCTTTCTTTGAGTAGCACTGCCTGTCCATTGCTTGAAAAGCCTGTAAAGGCCTTCTATGAAGTAGATTTATTACAAGGATCTGATGGTTCTTTCCATTATATATACATGCTACTTCTTATTGCCTTAAAACCTATCGTAAGACTCAAATCTCAGTAGACCATGAGGGTAAGAAACAAAGTGTGACCCCTGGCAAAGTGCAATGCACATCAAATGCACTGCATTATTTTAAAAAATTATATAGAAAGGCCAAGGAGGGTGGATCATTTGAGGTCAGAGTTCAAGACCAGCCTGACCAACATGGAGAAACTCCATCTCTACAAAAATTACAAAAATTCGCTGGGTGTGGTAGTGGGCGCCTGTAATCCCAGCTACTCAGAAGGCTAAGGCAGGAGAATGGCTTGAACCCAGGAGGCAGACGCTGCAGTGAGCCGAGATTGCGCCATTGTACTCCAGCCTGGGCAATAAAAGTGAACTACGTCTCAAAAAAAAAAAAAAAAAAAAAAAAAAAAAGAGAGAGAAAGAAAACTAAAGAAAAGAAAACACATGTTAAAGAGTATTCTGTATTCTTAAAATCCTGGATCAGGGTTGAAGTAATCTAATGAATAAATTTAGGCTCATTAAAGGGCTTTTATACTTTCCTTCATCAGCTGACAGAAATCTGGACTCCAAGATAACCTGTATTTAAAGAAATTCTAAATATCATACCTACTTTGGTATACTACAAAGGGAGGTATTGAAAAGCTTAGAGAGGGGCTTTGGGGTCGGCTCAGATATGTAAATAACTCAGAGTAAGCATTCCATCCTTTCAATTAGGAAAGTTAGAAATATGTAAAAGCAAACACTTTTATTTGTCCCACTAGGTAAGTGAGGTTTCAGGACAAACTACTATCCCCAAATCTGGGAGAGGCACAGTGAAACACAGGACCTGAGATTTACTTAGCTGGAGCAATGTTCACTAGATGCTGTAAGAGCATAAAACTAGAAATACCAATGAATTGCTGGTGGCCAAGTGTGGGCTACTGGGAGAACAAGCTACTGGCAGTTGCAGTCATTGGAGGGTCCTTACATTTCTGCAGGCTTTTCCTCCAAGGACCCTACCACTCTCACACAGGGATAATTGAGAAAATCTGAAGACAGCTCCTCACTTGACCACAGCAGAAGAAAAGGAGGGGAAGAGTAACCATTGCGCAATCCGCGCAGAACTTTCATTCTCTGGAACACTTAATCTCAGGAAGAAAATTTCTAGATGGCAGCAATGAAATCCCATCTGACTAAAGGGAAGAAACTTTGCTCTGTTTTGTTCTAGCCCTATTCTACCCTCTCTGATTTACATATAAAATAGAAGTTGTAATCTGTAGGAGAGAGGGCTTGAAGGACACAGACTGGGGACACTGGAGAATACTTACTGTAAATTGGAAAGGATTATGGAGCATAGAGAGGAAAAGCTTCCCCACCCCCAACCCCCTGGAGAAGGGACAGAAAGTAAAAGCCATGCCTCTGATACACGATCTAAGGTGCACTCCAAGTACTGGAAATTAATCAAAAGAAAACCCTCACTACTTCCTCCATCCTCTAAATCCATGCTAATAAGACTCCAGTAAAAACAACAGTGGATTGTAACTGGGAAAACTGCAAGAGAAACAATATTCCTGAGAAGAAGCACAAAGAGAAGACCCAAAGCCAAGAAGAAAGAGAAGAGAAGTCAATAGAATCATTTTAAGATTTTGGTCCCCATGGCTGTAACAAATATTATACACAGCCTAATACTTAGCTCTGTAAATGTAAGTTCTCACACTGATGAATGCTAATTTGCCTCAGTATATATTGTGCTGTAAAACATTCCTGACTTTCAACTACAACAAAATTACAAGCCAAACAAAAGGACAAGAAAAAAATAGCCTCAAGTAAAGGATCAATAATCAGAATTAAGGACAGATATAACACAAACTAAAATTATCAGTCAGATATTTAAAATAAATGTTTAATATTTTAAAGGCACTAATGGAAAAGATATACAATATGCATGACCAGATTATAACATGAGCAGAGAGATGGCCAATATCAGAGAAAAACACAAAGAAATACTTGAAGTCTAAAACACTGTAACAGAAATGATGTCTACCTTACATGGATCATCAGTAGACTCAACACAACTTAGGAATGAATCAGTAAGTCTAAATATATGTCAATAGAAATTATCCAAACTTAAAGGCAAATAGAGAAAAAAATAACAAAAAAGAGCAGAATATCCAAAACCTTTGGAACATTATGAAACAGCATAACATGCATATAATTGAGAGAAGTGAAAAGAAAGATTGAACAAAAGAAATACTTGAAGTAACAATGGATGAACATTTTCTAAAATTAGTGACAGACAATAAATCATGAATTCAAGAAAGCCAGAGAATGCTCAGCAAGATGAATACAAAGATAAAACAAATAAAACAAAGCAAGACAACAACAAAATACCTGGGCATTTTATATACCAATTATAGAAATCAAAAGATAACCAGAAAAATCTTAAAGGCAGCCATGGTGATAAAGGAGCACTTTACCTACAGAGAAAGATGAACAACAATTATAGCTGAGTTTCCAGCAGATAACATGCAAATGAAAAGCCAGCAGAGTTAAACATTTGATGTGCTAAGAGGAAAGGAAAAAAAAAAAAAAAACTAAAGTGAAAACATAATGCTAAGCCAAAACTCTAGATCTAGTAAAATGTGCCTTCAACAGTAAATAAAAACATGTAAACTTTCCCTAACAAACAAAAACTGAGGAAATTAATCACTAGTGGTCCTGCAAGAATTTTTTTAAAAAAGTTTTTCAGTTAGTAGAAAAAGATAACTATCAAAAACTTGAAGATCATTCAGAAATCAATGGATGAAAATATAATCTTTCATGTTTTATATTCTAATTTATCTAAAAGATAAATGTTTAAAGCCACAACAATAACACCATTAAAGTTTATGTAAAGTGTTTAAATACAGTTTACATGAAGTGATTAAAGTATATATAAAATGAAATAAATGACAGCAATGTCTCTGACACAGGAAGATGGAATTGGGAATATACTGTTGTGGGGCATCTTCCCTTCATATGCAGAAATATATTATTACATGAAGGTGAGCTTAGATTATTTTTAAATGTACATTATTATCAAAATGAAAAACTAAGAGAAGAATAAATGATAAGCCAACATAAAAATAAAATTGAATTTTTTTTTAAATGCACACCCAGTAGAATGACAATATAAAGAAGAAACAAAAATAGTTCTTAAGGATACAGAACAATGTAAATTCTATTAAATTGCCGGTGAGAATATGAAACAGTACTGCCACTTTGAAAGACAGATTGGAAGTTTCTTACAAAACTAAACATCGTCTCAGCATGCAATCCAGCAATTATGCTTTTAGGTATTTACATAACCTTAAACTTTACATCCACACAAAATCCGCACATGAATGTTTATAACATCTTTATTCATAATTGCCATAAGCTAGCATCTGCCAAAATGTCCCTCAATAGGTTATTGAATAAAGAAACGAACAGTGGTACATCCATAGAATGGAATATTCATCAGGAATTGAAAGTCAAGTCCATACTAATAGAATAAATTATTTTTAAAAAAATGAAGGGGAAGAGACAACTCTCCCATGCACGAGAATTGTAAATAATAGATACTTTATGTTCAAGGAAGTGGGGTTTAATTCCCTGCTTCTTAATTGTGGGCTGTGCATACTGACTTATTTTCCAAAGCATAGTATGAAAATTGGAGTGAGTGGGGGAGGAGCAACTTTACAATACAGAAACCTGCTAAACACTACCTTAGTCAGGTGATCAAGGTTAACATTAACAGTGATAAGTCAGGTTAATAATGTGCACCTTTTGTATGATGTGATTAGTATGGTACTTTATCTCTGAAATATGTTTTCTTGAAACACATAACTACAGTCTAACCATGAGAGAAATATACAAATCCAAATTGAGGAACATTCTACAAAATACCTGAACAGTACTCTTTAAAATTGTCAAAATCACCAGGAACAAGAAAAGTTTTAGAAACTCTCACACATGAAAACAAAATGTAATATGCCATCCTGGACGGGATTCTGCAATGGAAAAGGATAGAAAACCAAAAAAAAAAAAAATCTGAATTAAAAATGGATTTGGTTTTTTAAAGTTAAGGAAGAAAAAGAGTGATGAAGAGAGAGAAAAAAATATAAGCATGTAGAAAACAGTTAGCAGATGGTGAATTTTAATCTAGTAATATCAGTAATCAGTTTAAATCTGAATAGTCTAAACACACTAATTATAAGGCAGAGCTTGTCAGATTGGATTTTCTGAAAGGAAAAAAAAACGTAAAACCTCAGGTGGTTAAAAGTAAATGGATAGAGAAAGATATATGATGTTAACTTTTTTTAAAAAAAGCTGGATTAACTATATTAATTTCAGACATTAGCCATTTGTTAGGTAAAATTAACAACCAATATGGATGGACAAAATGGAAGTTATATTTATTGCTATTGGTTGAATATTCACTATATACTATGCATATGATTTTTCATATGATTATCTTATTTTCTTGACTACCTCATTAAGTAGCTAGAAATATTTTGCCAGTTTCATAGCTGAGAAAACCAATGCCCAAGAGGTTAAATAAGTATTGAGCTTCTCTTAACAAGGAAGTAAGCAAAAGCCAGGATTCCAACACATGTCATATGATTCTAGAGCCCACAGGACTGTACAGTGTAGAGTTTAATTATGTAGCCACAAAAGAGTTGAGTATGATCATCAGCTGGTAACAAACCAATTGATAAATGTGAGGAAGCATAGACAAGGTATGACTAGAAATCTTAAGGACACTATCTTTTGAATCCCATAAACTAATCTCTTAGAACCAACACAAATGTATTCTGATTCCACAAGTTTAAATAGTTACTTAATGGGGAAAACAAGGGAGTGCATTGCTTAGTAACATATTCATTATTATTCTTTAGAGATAGGTCTTGCTATGTTTCCCAGATTGGACTTCGACTTCTGGGCCCAAAAGACCCTCTTGCCTCAGCCCCCCTGAGTAGCTGGAGCTACAGGCACATGTCCCAGAGCCCATCATAGTGATTTTTAAGACATGAAAGATGGCCACCTCACGAAATTTTAGAGTGGACAATGGCACTGGAGATTGACAGTCTATACCTTCCATTTGATAGTTGAGGAAACCGGTGCCCAGAAATAGAAAGTCATGTATCTAAGTCGCAACTCAGGGACACAACCAGCATGAGATCCACATACTCCTCCTCTGAAGCTGATTCCACAAGCTGTTTTATATTCCTTTTGAATTACTTAAGCACATCTATTTAAAGTTCAAAAGGCAGATTTGTTGATTTAGGTATTCTTTAGCCATTGTAGTCCCAAAAGATTCTGATCAACCAAATTTTTTCTTTGTATAAAATTAACGGGCAAAAGTGCAATTTTGTTACATGCATTTATTGCATAGTGGTGATGTCTTGGCTTTTAGTGTATCTACCATTTTTTCAATAAAAAATAAAAACGATTTTTCTGTAAGAACCAAAAAGGACCCTTCCCTTGTCTCCCTACTCCACTATCGATAATGTGGAGAAAAGGCTTAACACATGCAGACGCAGAATTTACCATGAATCTTCTACAATGTTTTTGGTCACTCTTCCCTGCTTTGGCTTCTCAGCAGAGTGATAGAGCCCTGTGGGAACATGAAGACAGGCCAGGTGCCCTTGTGCTCTGATTTATGCTAATCTATTCAAGAAAGTTTGAAAAAAAAAGCAGATCAAACAAAGCATTTCATATTTAGAAATGCCAAACAAAACAATCACACACTTTAATGTTTCACACACCATGTGTGCCTTTAAATTGTATTCTCCTTGCATGTAAGTAAAGGAAACTGGGAAATTGGCCCAGCTATCAAGGATACCCAGCAGCCTTTTAATCTGACCAATACTTTTAGTTATCTCTTACACACCACACCCCTATGCTTATCTCCACTTACTGCTACCTGTTTTCAAAAGGCAACTTACTGATAGAAATTCTGCTTTTTGAAGCAACAATGCAAGATCTTCAGATCCTAGAGATGAAGGAAAGCAAATGCCCAGTTATAACTTGGCTGAGCTTAAAAAAGCTAATCAGAAAGTGACCATTGGAGAAATGTTATCAAGATAACATGCCCTAGGAAGCACTGAAATAGGAACAGGAGAGAAAATTAGGACATGAGGCAACATGTAGAAGAAGGAAAGAGTCACCTTGAAGATTCTTCCACTCTGAATTTAGCACTTCAGACATTCTATGTCTCTGCATAGCCTGTCTCCAACTAACATTATTGGATTCTGCAGATTGAAATTGACTCAAAGCCTTTTTGTTTCAGCTTCTCCTTTTATTTTTTTTAAGTTCTGGGATACACGCGCAGGGTATGCAGGTTTGTTACATAGTACGTGTGGCATGGTGGTTTGCTGTACCTATCAACCCATTACCTAGGTATTAAGCCCTGCTGCTTTAGCTATCTTTCCTGATGCTCTTCCTCCCTCCACCCCTACAATAGGCCCCAGTGTTTGTTGTTTCTCTCCCTGTGACCATGTGTTCTCATTGTTCAGCTCCCACTTATAAGTGAGAACATGTGGTGTTTGGTTTTCTGTTCCTGCGTTAGTTTGCTGAGGATAATGGCTTCCAGTTCCATCCATGTCCTCCCAAAGGACATGATCTCCTTCCTTTATATGACTGCAGAGTACCCCATGGTGTGTGTATATATATATATATATACATGTACCACATTTTCTTTATCCAGTCTATCACTGATGGACATTAGGGTTGATTCTATATCTTTGCTATTCTGAATAGTGCTTCAGCTTCCTCTTTTTTAACCCCCTTCCTACTACATCCCCTTTAATCTGTTGTGCAGCCCAAGTTTAAAGAAACCAGGATGTTGAAAATGCCACATGCCTCAGCAACTCATTTCTTCCTTCGATATTTGTAATATAATTTCCTATTTCATGAACAGAAAACTAGTGAAATTCTCAACCAGTTAGCAAATGTGTAGACATATCATTCTTCCCCATATTCAGAGTATAAACTGGAATAGTTAGGAGCTTTGAAATCTCTCTACATCTCTCTCTCTTTCTGTGTGTGTGTGTGTGTGTACTTTATTATTTACATGGAAAATTATTCAATATACACATACATACCTATATATATCATAACATCTATCTCTCTATATATAGAGAGTATCAGGAAATGTATGTTGAACATAATATTTTGTGTAAATAATGTAATGAGTCCTAGTAGTAGTAAAATTAAAAGCTACCATTCATGAAAACTCTGACAGCATATGAAATATAAAAAAAGGTTTCTAGACCCTTTGACTCCGTAAACACATCTCTGGTGATCATCCAAGGGAAATCAAAAGTAGGAAAACAACACACATACACGGCAATATTCACATTAGGGTTGTTTATAAAGGACCTACTATTTTTGACACTAAGACATTTATTTAATCTATTAAGCTAAATCCACTCTAACATTCAGATATTTTAAAATATGGTTAAATACTACTTAGCAGCCTAACATTTGGTAATGATATCTTCTCTTTTTTCAAAGAGCAGAATGCTTTAACAGCCTGCGTTTTTGTTTGCAAGAGCCAGAAGTCAACAATGGATAATTTTAACAAGAAACTCATAAAATAGCAACATAGAGCAACTGAAAGAATTACAAGGAGAAACACAAAGAGGGCTGCAGAAGTAGGATTTGAGTTAACACAGCCAAAAACAAACAAGTATTTTATAGCACACCACAGTACTGGAAAATACCATTGGTGAGCCTCTGAGAAAGACACCACAGCTTGCACTGCTGATGGCACTGACAACAAAGCCTGGTGCTGCCCTGAGATTATTATGTAACTGCAGCTTTGGAAACCCCACTACAGCCATTGCTACCACCACTGCTACTCTCACCAGGGTGGATAATGGGCAGACCCTGTCCGTTCACATTACAAGCTTCAAATTCAGATTTGAGGTTTATGTATCTAATAGTGCATGGATAAGCACCCTGAAGATAAAGAAAAAGAGGGACCTGGCATGTAATACAAGAGACTCTCTTATAAGAGCTTCTCCTCATAAGGGAAGGAGTCTTACTGTGCTTAATTTCTGAATTATAATTTATGAATTCATAAATTAGGCACAGTAAGACATATTTCATTCAGGAATGTTTAGACCCATATTAGACAAAAACAATGTCATGTGCCCACTAGAAACACAAAAATATGTTAAACTATGGTTATAACTAAGAAAAACTATTTGCATTAATACAAGGTTGCAATAAAATCATAATAGCAGCTGAGTTTACACTTAGCAATCTAGGTAATGTTTTCCTATTTCTCTAATGGTCTGTGTTATATTCTGATATGGTTTTAATGGTTTTGTCTCCTGCAAAACTCATGTTGAAACTTAATCCCCAATGCAATAGTGTTGGGAAATGGGACTTAATGGGAGGTGTCTGGTCATGAGGGCTTTGTCCTCAATAATGAATTAATGTCATTGTAAAAGGATGACACAGGCTCTAGTTTGCTTCTTTGTCCCTCTGCCTTCTGTTACATGATGATGCAATAAGAAAGCCTTTGCCAGATGCCAGTGCCTTGATCTTGGTATTCTCAGCCCCCAGAACCATGAGTCAATAATTTTCTGTTCATTATAAATTACTCAGTCTCAGGTACAGTAGTTTCTTCTTCCCGCTGGGGGATATATTCCGAGACCCCCAGTGCATGCTTGAAACCACAGTAGCACTGAACCCTTTGAATATTAATAGCATATTTTTTCATATACATAATACCTATGATGAAGTTTACTTTATTAATTAGGCATAGTAAGAGATTAGGAACAATAATAAAATAGAACAATTATAACAATACACTGTGATAAAAGTTATGTGAAGGTACTTGTTCTCTTTCCCTCTCTTGTAAACTATCTTATTGTACTCTACTCACCTATTTTCAGACCGTGGTTGACCAAGGGTAACTGAAACCACAGAAAGCAAAACTGTGATAATGGAGAACTTCTGTAATCTGTTACAGAAGCATAAACAGACTCACATATACTCTTATTAAAAACAAAATTATTTTCAAGTGTCCTACCTCTCCTGAGTTAAAATTCAAGCTTCTGACGTCAGATCCTACCTTTTTCCTCCCTTTTAAATACAAACCTGACATACCTTAGGCCAACTAGCATAGGGCTTAGAAAATGATGGGTATTTAGAAAAGTTCTGAAAACTAATGGAGAGAGAGACAGTCTGAGGGCAAGAGTAAAATAATTAATGGATAAGCAATTGGATAATTCAGTGAACTAATGACTTTATTGGTTCTGGTAGAAATCTACCACAAAGTCAGGGAAACTTTCTTCTTCTCATTTTCACTACCATTTTTGTCAACATTATTTACTACATAAAGCGTCTGCCACAGTAAAGTCTGTATCCATTTAATTGATATTATAGTTATAAGTTTTCTTAATTATAAAAATCTCTCTCTCTCTCTCTCTCTCTCTCTCTCTCACACACACACACACACACACACACACACACACGTCAATGAATCTGAGTAAATTACATCTGTTGTTAAGGACAAAGTAACATTAAGAAAAACCTCAATTTTTTTGAGAAAGCATTTTATCAATTTAATTGGTATGCATTTTTTTTTTTCCAAAAAGCTAGGTAGTATGTGGTGGGTATACTAAGACAAGCAGTTATGTAGATGTCATTCCTCCATGGACCATTGCTTGTTCTCCTTTCAGACACCAAGGCAGCAGACGTGATCTCCCCAAGGTCCAGTGACGGTCCAGAGTAAAAGGGGCTACAAAGGAATGGCTGCGGTTTGAGAACTAAGTGCAAGGTGATTTTACCAGAAGTCAAGAAAGAGAACATCAGCTGCTGTGCACAGTCCATATAAATAAGAAAGCATTTTAAGTAGCGTGCACTTATCCCACAGCGTATCTTGATTATCCCCATATCCATAACTGTACATGGCTGTGTGAGGACTTGGATTCCTTATAATTTCCTTAGCCCTTGAATACCTGCAATTCAACTCCGGGGAGCATTCTTGCCAGCTCAACTGCCACATTTTTGGAAACACAGAAGAGCAGGATAGAGGATAATTTTGTGTTCTTCAAAGTCTGGGAAAGCCTTACTGTTATGACTTAAATCCTACTTGAGATGCTCCCAGCTAGCTAGTATCTTGACCTAGTAGTAATCGCTTTTGAAAAGTAAATAGCAAATAGTCGTCCTGATACACACACACACACACACACACACACACACACACCCCTATATCTGTATCTTCAGGCTTTAAAAATCTTTTGCTTTGCTCATACACCCAGATGCTTTGAGAATGAAAGGAAATTTCCTTAAGTTTCCTTGTTTTACACCTTGAGTAAATTTTTAGAAAATGAATCATAATTCAAAGCAAAGCAAATTAATCATTTTTAAATATAAGTAAAATGTTATTCACATGCTCAGACACTGTCCATCAAATTAAGAGGCAGGTGTGTAATACTTTTTTTAATCTAAAAGGCAGGTATTGGAGAAAGAAAATAAGGTAACATAACACATACCAAGAACAAAGAAATTTAAATCTCTATCCATTAGAATGTTTTTCAGCAACCAGTAACAGAAAACCTGACAAACTGTCACTTAAAGCACGAGAGATTTCATAGTTTACATAAATAGAAATCTGGATGAAAGTGGTTCCGAGTTTAATACAGCAGCTCAACCAAGTCATCCTAAGTATAAATTCCCTTTGCCCTTCTGGTTTGACAATCTCAGAGTATCAGATTTTCATTATCAGGTATGTATCTTCTTCATTCCAGTTCCAAACATGTTCAAAAAGGGAAAAAAATTCCTCTGAAATAGAAATATAATAAAACAAAGTAGTGCTGATAATTGTTTAATATTGTTATTATTGTTTATGTACCAATGGAAATGATTGTGGCCTGAAGGTCAAAGTGATGCTCAGGAAAAGAAATCCCCTTCCCTATTAAGAAGCCCAAACTTGACTGAAACCTGCATCTGTAACTGATTTTCCCTTCTGCTGCATTAGCCACTACAGGATCACTCACTGTCTCTTGCTGCAAGGAAGCTGGGGAAGTGTATATATTGACAAAGGATAACAGAATTAGTGTCCTTATTTTCCCTTTCCTTCATACCTCCTCACTCCCCCCAAATTGTTTTGCATTAGCAAGAAAAAAAAAATAGTACAGAGCAAGAATTCCTGCTGCAAAGGGATGGAATATAACATGGGTCACTTTGTTCATCCATTTAGACAAGCCAGATTCTGAAAATGATGCATGTAGAAAATTTTAGAATTGGGTAAAGTCCTTCTGCAATGACTCAATATGTAAGGAGACCGTCCCCTCCTTATTTATCACTGTGATAATGACAACATGAAAAGAAAGCATTGGAAACCTGCTTTTTCTCCAAATGGGTTCAACAAAGGATTTGTCCAGCATGGTAGTCCAGAAGAAATAGTTCTTGTTGTCAGATAAATTTGAGGATTTTCAATACACACTATTAAAGAGTGATAAATATTACAGTTAAAAATAGGCGTAATGTCAAAAATGTTTTATATTATAACTACTAATGTGGAGAGGTTGGTAAGTCATGTATGTCTTTCCCCTATAAGGAAAACAGGCAAGTTTCCGACTGGGCACTTAATATTCTCTAAGAAAAGATCTTCTAATGGTACCAAGGTTGTCTCAGCTCCACCTAAGGGGGCTCAGACAGAAACAGATGACTTTAAGCAGAGGTAAAACTGAAAATCAAGTTGAATTCCATCTTGAATTGTCACATGGAAAAAATGACATTTGGTGAGATCTCAAAAGATTGTGAAAATTAAGAGATAGCAGTTCAAGTCATGTGTGTTTAAACTGTGGATTTCACTGAGTTGACTTTAAGCAGGAATGCTACACAAGTCCTCGTTCTGCAAACAATTTGCAAGAGAAAGAGAAGAAACAGAGAAAACACTCTCTCCTTAAAGAGACTAAAATTATACTCTTTTGTGCCTTCTATAACTTCCTGTATCTCTTTTTTCTTGACCACCTTCCACAAAGCGCTGTCATGAAACAATAGCCAAACAGAAGTCTAAAAACTCTTGATAGGTACCATGCTGTCCAAGGGATCAATAATACTGCACTTAACTCCCAGGATCTGGCATATTAAGAAATAGGAAATGTGTTATTTTATAAATATTCTGATGCCGTCTTTAAAAATATATAACTCACTTAATTTTTTAATTGTGGTAAAAGACATATAACTTAAAACTTATCATATAAACCATTTTATGCATATAGTGCATTGGCATGAAGTACATTCGCACTGTTGTGCAACCATCACCACTACCTATCTCCAAAACTCTTTTCATCTTGCAAAGCTGAAGCTGTATGATTAAACAAATTTTCCTATTCCCACCTTCTCCCAGCCTGTAGCAACCATCATTCTACTTTCTGTCTCTGAATTTGACTATTCTAAATACAATATGTAAGGGAAATCCTATAGTACATCCTTTTGTGACCAGTTTATTTCATGTAGCATAATGTTTTAAAAGTTTATCATGTCGTAGCATGTGTTAAAGTGTCTCTAATGTTACTTTTAAAGTCGAGTTTCCCCTTCTGTCATTTGCTGGCTTAGGAAGATAAAGATTAAAGTCAAGGCAGATCCATCAGCAAAACAGTGGGCCAATAAAGGACCAATAAAGAAATGTCAAATCCTCTTCGGTTTTCAATACAACACCCATAGAAATTTCTTCAAATGTCAATGACTCCAAGGGAGACAATCTTTTGGATATTATTGTAATAGAAACAGTTTTATGTATACTAACATACCAAACTCCTTTACCATACCTGGAAATCTTCTCCACAAATAGTAAACTCAAGCCCAGCGGAGACCACCTCCATCTCAGAATCTAGCAGCATGTTATTTTAGTTTCTTTGAACAAGGCGGCTGATATAGCTGAGTTTTACAGCTTATTACCTATGTTTGGGCATTTTCACTTAAATCATTTAGTGAATACTTTAATTCTAAGTGATTTGTCAAAATGCTTTTCTTGCCTCCTTTACCTGCTAAGGGGGACCTATCGTTGGGCTCTGCATGTCAGCTGGCGAGAGCACACAAAGATGGGGAACACTGAGAAGGTTAGAATTTGACTGTACTGCAGAAGTGACCAGAATCCTTCCCAAGTGGTCCCTCTCCCAAAGGATTCACACCAGCCTAACAACTTACCACTGTCCATCAAATACAGCAAGTGAGCATCTGTCCTTGGAATCCTCATTTTATTTCTTTCTCCTCACTGGAGTTGCTCCCCCTTAACATCCAGCTGTTGCACAGAACTTTCTCCATCCTTTGGCTCAGAGATGTTCAGAGGCTTATTTTAAAACATTCAGCTATCAAGTGATAGGTTTGGGATTTGAACACACATTTGACTGACGGACACCAATGGCTATCCATACCCATTTAACTTTCTGTCCTAGTAAGGGGGGTAGGGTTGGGATTATAACCTAAACAGGCTAAGGGTAGCATTCATGCCTTTAATCACTTTACCACTGTGAGCTTTTAAACTCACTCAGGTTATTGGTAAGACTCTGGATAGTGAAATCACACCCTATTACCACAGCCTACCCTTCTCAGAGTTGAATAACTAATACATTTATTCGAGGAGGAGATGGACATTTGATAGAAGTTAGGAATAATCCTTTCAACTAACAATTGTATAAGGATGTAATATCCTAATATAAGAGAAGGCTAATCGATGACTCCATTGCTAATTTCAAAAATGTGTTCTAGTAATGAGAATGCTGTAATACTAGATTCAAAGCCTAATTAAACATATAAGTCAAAGTTTTTACCACAGGCTTCCTCCTTCCTCTTCTTTTTCCCTGGATCTTACTGAATATTTGCAGTTGAAGAGGTCCAGGATAAGGGAGGAAGAAGGCTGAGTGTGGTTGTAGCCTTATATGATTTGGAACTGAGTAAAAAAGATAGTTAAGAAAAACAGTATGGCAAGATTTGGATCCCATCAAGGGAAGTGGCTGAGTGAGGTCGTGGTCCACCAGGATTGGGGACTAAGTGAGGCAGGTGTTTGACACATTGTGCCCTTAGGCATTCAGTGTGCAGCAAGAACCCATGTAAGTGAGGTGGCTTCTCTGGCGAGGAGTTGGTCAGTGAATCACTAATATACAAAGACAATGTGCAAATAAGAAAATCAGTTATTGGGATAATGGAAGCCAGAATTCTCAGTATCAGAGGAGGGAGCTACAAATAAAACATGGGAGCCTAGAATGAACCATAAATTTGGGGGATTGAATTGAAATTATTGATGCAAACTCATAATTTTCACTAATACAGGTAGATATAAAAATTAATATAGAAAATGTGTGTATGTGATATGCACACAGAGTATTTCTAGCTCTATTCATTGGAAGATCAGTGGCAACAGGTATATCTAGCCCTCTGATTATTTCTAGATATTATTATTCATTAAAATGAACCAGAGCTCCTTGGAGAAAAGGCTTTAACACTGGGACAATAAAAAGTATTAGATAAAACAAATATTTTATTGTATCAATCAGCAAGAAGTATTCACAGAATAATAGTAAAGTATCAAAAAGCCATCAACGTTAGCTTAAAAGAGGCTTCCACTGGTCAATTTGGATAATTTGAGTGTAAGAGTAAATAATAATATAAACAGATTACAAACCATTAAATAACATGAAAATCTGTGAGTTCATATTGATGTAAAAAATACATGAGTAAACAGGCCAGGCACAGTGGCTCACTCGTGTGATGCTATCACTTTGGGAGGCAAGATGGGCAGATCGCTTGAGCCCAGGAGTTTGAGACCAGCCTGGGCAACATGGTAAGACTCAGTGTCCGCCAAAAATACAAAAAATTAGCCAGCTGTGGTGGCACCCACCTGTAGTCCCAACTACTTGGGAGACTGAGGTATGAGGATCAATTGAGCCTGTGGGGAGGAGGTTGCAGTGAGCTGAGATTGTGCAACTGCACCCTGGGTGACAGAGGGAGACCCTGTCTCAAAAATAAGTAAAAAATAAGACTATACTTCATATTAGAATGCCAAATAATAAATATAGGAGGAATTATGGTATTAGAAAAATATCCATTTGATAGCTTTCATAGTAATGATTGAAGCCAAAACTGATAGGAAAATGTAATGAGAAAAAAGATATTTAGCTAGTTTCAAAGTATATTCCCACAAGATATGTGTTAATTTCAAAAGGAAAATGTAAGAACTGTATAGAGGAGAAATCTGGTAGACACACCTGATCCAAATGGCACCAGTGTTAGCAGCACTAACAATGGGACAAATCCATCTGGAGTGCTGCCAGGTAGGTTTCAACAAGAGCATAGTTTTATTTCTATGATTATTTTTGACAAAAATATATAACCTGGATCCAATTATTATAACAAGACTAAATATGAAGAAATAAATGACAAAATGTTTGTAATCTTAAAATAAAATTATGAAAGACAAAAAAAATCTGAGAAACTATCCCAAATATACTAAAAGAGATATGATAACTCTATTAAATACATTATCCTGGACTGCATCGTTTCTAAAAATTAGAATATTGGTAAAATTTGCCAAATTTTGAATAGAATTTGTGGATTAGATAGTTGTATTGTATTAATAGCAATTTTTTGATTTTGAGGGTTTGATGTAAGAAATGCACACAAAGCATTCAGTGTAGTGAAGCATCATTTTGGTAACTTATTCTTACATGGTTTGAAAATATTATACCTACACTTGTATACTTATATATGGCATAGAATAGTCCCTTTTATCAGTGATAAATACATCCCAAGCCCCCCAGTGGATGCCTGAAACCAGGGATTGTACCAAACCCTATACATACTATGCTTTTCTGATCTGATAACTGAAAGGGCTACTAAGTGAGTAACAGGCAGGTGCCATATACAACGTGGATACGCTGGACAAAGGCATGATTCACATCGGGGGTGGGACACAGAGGGACTGCATCATGCTACTCAGAACAGTATACAATTCAAAACTTAAGGATTGCCTATTTCTGGATTTTTTCATTTAACATTTTTGGCCTACAGTTGACCATGGATAACAAAAGGCAGAAAGCAAAAGCAAAACTATGGATAAGGGGTGTCGCGGGGGGATTAGTGCATTTAAATAATTATAAAAGAAAAGATAGTAAATGTCAAGAATTGCTAAATCTAGGCACAAAGTATATGGATTTGGAAAAATTACTCTTGCAAATCTTCCATAACTTTGAAATTGTTTAAAATTAAAAAGTAATATAAAAGTTTTCAACAATGCTACCATATTGATAATTGGTAACTTTCGCTCATGGAGAAAAACACTCCATATCGTGGGGCAAAATACTTCAGGAATACAGCATTCTTGAATTTCTTCCTGACAAATCCCAGCTTCTTCATACCAACCACTATTTTCTGAAAGACACCCAGATGGTAGATGATACTTCATTAAGATAAAGCCCAATTTCTTTCCTTTCTTGATGAAAGTGGCAAAGCCACTACTCTGAGACTAACATGAGGTGGAGGCCATTTTCATTTATGTTCACTTTTCAGGGATACCAACTTCTGTATCTGAGGACTATAAACAACTAGAATACAGAGTTAAGAAAATTGCTCAGAAATTTCATAAGGGATTTTGTACTGTTACTGCTACATAATTTAGCTATCTCAGCAGACACTGGCCTAGCAGGAAATTCCTTGCAAAGCTCTTAATTCTGCTGTAACTCTCTAGCATCACCTCATTTTAACTTCATAAATGTGTCTTAGCCAACCATATATCTATTAATTAACCTTTAGAAAAATAAGATTCTCCAGCTTTTTTAGTGGCAATATTTGGAGTCAAACCTATCTTCCCAAGGCTGTATTGAAATCTCTTTGATCCAGTTTAACAACTGTGCTGCCCTCTTTATTCATCACCCCAAACCCCACTCATCCTATAAGCCTAAAAACTCTTCAACACTTCAGAATAAATCCACCTCAAATTCCAACCACCATTATTCTTTCTTGATTCTTATCTTATGTGCCTCACTTTAGAGTTAATTATTTACATCTTAAGTTTTCTACTAAACTGAGACTACAAGCTTCTCAAAAGTGTATAGAGGTTTGCTCATCTCTGTGGGCTCTACCATGTTGAGAGAAGATATTATAAGGCATAACCCCTAATTCAATGCCTTCTTGTTTAATCAAGAAAAGAACCCAATGCTCAATAATTGAGAAGTTGTGAAGGATAGATTGTAAGGTGACCTCCATGATCCTTACATCTCAGTAATTCACACACCTGTGTAATTCTCTTAAGTGTGGTCAAGACCTGTTAACTTGATTCTACCTAATAGAATGTGACAAACATGACAGGGAATACATGGGTATGTATTCTTAAATGCATTATAAAAGATTAACTGCCCATCATAATATCAGGTGCTCTCACTGGCTGGCTTTGAGGAAGTAGGCGGCCATGCTAGGAAGGCTTTGTGACAAGGAGATGAGGTTGGCTTCTGGCCAAAAGCTCTAAAAAAAAAAAACAATAAGGCTCTCAGCATAACAGCCTGCAAGAATTAAAAGCTCCCAAGAATTGTGAGAATGTGGAAGAGAATATTTTCCAATTGGAGCCTCAGATAAGATCACAGCCTCATCTGACACCAAGATTGCAATCAAAGGCTGTTAAAGTAGACACTTTTTTTCCCCTTTCTACATTTTTTACCTAATCTCCTTTATAAGATTATTTCAATCTATTTTCCTTTCCTCATTTCCCCTACCCCAAATAACAGTGAATCATAAAGGCCAGCTTCTTTACAAGCCTTGCTTTGCGACTGGAAGTAACTTTTCAGGTATAATTTTGGAGATACAATGGAAAATCTCTCTGTCTCTCTCTTTTGAACATCAAGGACTCTATACTTTCAAAACACTTTTATGTCATGTAAACTCTATGTTTTGTCCTAGTCCACTGTTTTAGTTTGTCTAGATGTTATAATTTCTGTCTTCAGAAAGGCAAAGTGACTCTCCTGGCCTAAGCCCAGTGTGTAGCAGAAAGAAAGTCTTTCATAAATATTTTCTGGGTGAAAATTCAGGGACCAAGTGCCTTGAAATTATACAGTGGTGTTGCCTAATCCACTCCCTGTTATGGGGACAAAAAAAAATAGTCCTAAAGTTAATACCTAAGCTTTCCAGATTCACAGACATACATGTATATACACATATGCACATGCACGTGCATGTACGTTACAACAAGACAGTTCCCAGAATGGCATGTTGGCAAACAGAAAACTACTGCCCTTTATTAATGCACCAGAAAATTCAGGAGACCCAGTTTCCCACTCAGCACAGCAAATTCAGACCCTTGATGTGCATTAAGCACTTTCCATGTCGTAAAACCAGAAATGTAGACCAGTGGAACAAAATAGCCCAGAAATAAATCCACACATTTACAGTCAGGTGATTTTTGATAAAAGGTGCCATTTGGGAACAATGGGGAAAGGATAGTCTTTTCAATAAATGGTGTTGGGAAGACTAGATATGCACATGCAGAAGAACTAAACTAGACCAGCCTGTCTCACTTTATACAAAAATCAACTCAAAATGGGATAAAGACTTAAATGTAAGACTTGAAATTGTAATGCTGATAGAAGAAACATAGGAAAAAAAATTCCATGACATTGATTTTGGCATTGATTTTTTTTTTATATAACCCCACAACACAGGCACACAAAATGAAAATAGACAAATGGAATTATATCAAACTAAACATCTTTGGCACAGCAAAAAAAAAAAAAAAAAAATCAACAGAATGAAGAGCAACCGATAGAATGGGAGAGAAAATAATTGAGAACCGTACATCTGATAAAGGGTTAAAATATATAATGAATTTAACTCAATGGCAAGAAAATAAGTAACCCATTGGGCAACAAAACTGAAAACATTACTCAAAAGATGACATAGAAATGGCCAACTATTTGAAAAAAAATTCAACACCACATTATCAGGAAAATGTAAATAAAAATCACAATAAGTTATCACCGCATTCCTGTTAAAATGGCTATTATCAAAAAGATGAAAGATAACAAGTGCTGGCGAGGATGTGGAAAAAAGAGAACCTTAATACAGTGTTGGTGGGTATGTAAGCTAGTTGAGCCACTATAGATAACAGTATGAAGGTTTCTCAAAAATTAAAAATAGAATTACCATATAACCTAGGAATCTCATTATCAGATATATATCCAAAAGAAATGAAATCAGTGTGTCAAACAGATATCTAAACTTCCATATTCATTGCAGCATCATTCACAATAGACAAGGTATAAAATCCACCCAAGTGTCCGTCAGTGGATAAACAGATAAAGATAAATGTGGCATGTATGCACAAAGGGATGCTATTCAGGTTTAAAACATGAGGAAATCCTGCCATTTGTAATAACATGAATGAACCTAGAGGACATTAGTTTAATAAGCCAGGCGAAGAAAGACAAATACTGCATGATCTCACATATGTGGAAACTAAAAAAGGTGAAACTCAAGAAGCAGAGAGTAGAATGGTGGTTACGAGGGGCTAAGATGGGAAAGTATTGGGGAGATGTTGGTCAAAGACTGCATAATTTCAGTTAGATATGAGAAATAAGTGAAGAGATTTATTGTACAGCATGGTGACCATATTTAATACCAATGTATTGTATTCTCAAAAATCATTGAGATTAAAGTGTAAAAAATACTATGTATGTAAGGTAATACATATGTGAATTAGCTTGAGTTAGCCATTCCACCATGTATACCTATTTCAAAACATAATATGTAATAAATGCACATAATTTGTCAATAAAAAAATAATTTCTAAAACAAAAAAAAATTGCTAAATGGTTTGTGCTGAGGTCCTATTCTTCATGGATCTTGATCGAGGGACAGAGATGAGCTGGGAAAATTAGGAAGGATCACTTTTCCCTGTGACATTTTGCTCTATTGTAGAAGGCCAGTGAGCCTGCCTCAACTATGATGTTCAGACTTATCCTTGAGTCTCACAGCACTGTGAGATTCTCTCCCTGATGTTATCAGAAAAAAAGACAGTATTAAGAATTGAAACAAGTCTTGTATTTCAAATAGAACCACATGTCTCTCTATGGTGAAGATAAAATGATATAATGTCATCATGGCTGGTAAACTATACAAGAGTAGACACATACAAAGATAGGTGTTAATGTTAATTACCATTCATGAGCACTGACTAGGTACTAGTACTATCCTGGACACATAATCCTATCCAGTTTATGTTTCCTAAAACATTACGAGAACAGTATTGTCAACATATTATACACGAGACAACTGAGGCTCAGAGAAAATGGCGATTTAAACCATCCTCAGATTCAGTACATACCACAGCCATGATTCACACTCATGTCTCTCTGGCCTCCAAATTCACATTACATAAATAGTCCATTTCTTCCTGCTCCTATCTGCCTTTGAGTTTATTCTTACAGGTTAAGAAAAGCCATTTAATTTTTTTTTTAATATTCAGCAAGGTTTTAGTAATAAAGTCAGTATCTCCCTGCCTAGGTCTTCACGACAATTCATAAACTAAAACCGTGACCATGAACATCTTATTGGTATGCTGCCAAGAACAAACCTCATAACTTGCGAAGATGGAGGAGTCAGAACATATGAGGGAGCAGTAATGTTGACTAAGAAGATGCCAATTTTACAGACCCCCTTCTTGGACTGTAACGACACTCCCCTTAATGCCTTCCCATTCCTCACCTTCCAAGGTGTAGGAGTGAGGAAGGAATTAATATAAGCCACTGCACCTGCCTCCTGAAAAGATGATGCTTATAAACTTGAGGCTGGGTCCTCATAAAAAAATGAAATGGAGACCATGACTCCCCCGAGAGGTCTCAGGAGCAGGTCTTCATGTATTTGTTTGAGAGACATAAAGTGTTCCAAGGAAATATTATTTCCTGGCCAAAAGCTGCATTCTTTGCGATGAGATGATTATGCCTCTTTTAAGACATAAATGAACGTATGTGCATGAGCACACCATGTACAAGCACCTCAACTTTAGCTTGGAAAAGAGAAAGGACTGCCAAGCCTCATCTCCCAGAGTGTGAGTATAACAGAATCAGGCATGAAAGCCTGGAACTTGAGGGGCAAGGGGAATGTCTGAGTCTGACAAACTGAAACTGAAACTCTAGCTCATTTGTATATTAATAGTAAAATTGCAGAAAATTGCTTCTTCTCTCTGATTCTTAACTTCCCATCTATAAAAATAAGGATACAAAGTACCAGCCTCCTCATGATGTTTTCTTGAGTAATTAAGTAAGAAAATGCATGTTAAAAAAGGAAAAACATTCAGCACAGTGCCTGGGACAGAATGAGCCCTCCACAAATGCTTTTCTTAGACTGTGTGAGTTCCTAGATTCTGAATGAAGAGATTGGCTTTCATAAGTGTGAAAGGAGGAAGTGAGAAAAGACTGATCCAAAGAAGTGGTCCAAAAGAGAAAATGTGATAAGGTACCAGTGTGCACATATTGAAGCTCAAGAAGAGGTAATCGTGTGCTGGCACATCTGGGCACTGCTTGGGCTAGAAGGGCAGGGAGATTCAACATTGCTGCTTGGGAGACCCAGAGCCTTTTTGAAGACTTCTGAGATTTTGAAGAAATAAAGTAAATTTAAAAAGAATAAAAACAAAGAAAAAGAGGACAGGAAGAGAACAAAAGAAAGGAGCAGAAATATGCAAGACTTTATTCAGTCAACCATCAGTAACTGAGATACCATAAAAGGGAAATTAAAAAGAAAAGCTGACATGAAGGTATGTCCAGGCTCTGCAAAAACTAACTGGTAACTGTGCACAAGCTAAATACCTTCCTTGGGCCTCAATATTCAAAACATATTTCTATGGTGACTAAATGTTTTCTAAAATCTCTTGAAGCTCTGAATTTTTAAAGCTTTGCATCCAATCATAAGCAAAGCTTAATGATGTCCATGGTTTTACTAAATACACAAATATATTTCATCAAATATGTATCAAATAGTGTGAGACGGCAAGGAATGTGTGTTCTCCAGACAACTTCAATTACATATTATTTTTATATAGAAAAGTGTTCAACACACTACTGAAGATAACTTGGTGATTGGAGACTGTCCCAGGGTAACCACTGGGTGCACAAGCTGAAGATGTCAGGGACTCAGGAGGGAAGAAGCCTGGGTCACTGAATCCACCCAAAGGAGAGTCACCTCCATCCAGAAACACTTGCATTGAATAAGGACAAAGTGGCTCCATTGAAAATTTAAGACTCGGCCAGTTTCACCTGGCTTCTTGTGTGTTCTCACAGCTGAAATCTAGTTCTTTCCTATAACATCATTGCTGGGACCCTTTAGTCCTCTGTCCCTACCTCCCTGCCTGCATTGATCAAATACAAAGGGGACATGGAGCCTGTAGAAGATGGAGATCCCTGTGTCCTGTGCAGACAAAGTCAGACTTCCCTGAGGCAGAAGAAAACTTTAGATCAGGAGAATGAACCTCAACCAGGGATGCCCTCTACTGAAATGGACCCCACCACTCTGCCCTGGCATGCTCATGTGCAGGGCAGGGCTGAGGCATGGCACTGCTCTGGTCTTCTAGGTTTGCTGCAGGGCCAGGTGCAACCTAGAGTGGCCTGAGCTTCAGACTGATCTCTGGTTGTATTCAGCCCTTTCTGCTTCCCAAAATGTTCTATTCACTTGCTATTAATAGTTGTACACTGAATAGAGCAAAGTTAGATAGAATTGTTTTACTGAACAGGGCTGGCCACACTCTCCCTGGCCCAGCTGATAATCTGTCCCAGTGGCCAGGAACATGTTTACATTAGAAATGGACCATGCCACAGGGCTCTGTGTAGTATGATCAATGTGAACTATGGGACACTGGGACACTGCCATTCAAAGGCAGAACTCCCTGCTCTTTTGACCAGGAAAGGTTGGCTGAGTGCCAAAAAAAAAAAAAGTGTTCTCCAAACTATCCCTGGAGCTTCCCTGGTATTCTGATGGTAATATCTGATTGCTTGAGATAAATTCCAGGTCTCTTTGGGTTTCCCTGGGAGATCCTGATAAGAACCCCTGTGGTTTTTATAATAAAGAGTTGACATATGTTAAGAAGGGGGAATGAGCTAGCCAAGATGTTTTCTGCCAAGGTTGAAGTGTATTAAAATCAGAGAGAAGGTTGGGCAGTTACATAAGCCTTTGGAGCCATAAAGCCTTCCACCTGTGGCAGAAGCCAGTCCTCTGAAGTTACAAACTGGAGGAGGGGGATGAGGAGTAGGAGGAGCGAAAAGGAAAGGGGGCAGAAAAGGGAGAGGAGAAGGACAGGAAGGGGGTGGGGGAGGGATCTTGTTCAAGTAAGTGTTAATCTGGCCCATTGTGTCTTTCCCTATGTCTGATATTTGTCTGAGGCACCATTCCCTTCATACTCATCAATTGACAACTAATACGATTTACTCTTCTCTCCTATGTTTGAAAGATAGGACAACAGATTTTTCCATTGTAATGTCTGCTTATTTTATATGTGTGTGTCTATATGTCTCCACACACACCTATATATTATCGTGGGAATAAAGATTGAACACAACATTTTCTTCCTCTCCCTTTCCCACTCCTCCTTCCCTCCCTCCCCCTCATATGAATAATCATAGAGGGCTCATTATAGTACAATTCAATACACAATAAAAACTCAAGTTTTAGAGTCAGAGGAACTAGATGTAGGAGAGTTATCTAAAGCAGTCTCACTGGGCTTAACCGCTCCCTCACTCACACAGATGAAGAAAATGAGGCTGAAAAGGCAAATGGTTTTCAAGGACTATGGTCAGTCAACAACAGCTGTTCCTGATCTCTGAATATCCTAGTCCTGCAATCACCCTCTCTTCCTCTTAGGAAGTCTGGAACCCCAATGAAAGGTGTCAGGGAATGAAACTGACACCTTTCCCCACATCAGCACCACCATCTGAACCACATGCCTCCTCATGAACAGATTTCAGTTATGTTAAAAATAACTTTCAAAAAATACTTGTTGGATTCTTCTTTGACTTTATTCCTTTCATTGCCCTTGCAGGATCCATTCTTGATCTTTGGAGCATAATAAACTCTGACCTGATGACAACACTGACCACAGGGATTATGTGATCCTTTAAAAAATTCCCTGGCAACTTTTATTTTATCATGTAATTCTGAAACAGGCAGTAAATGATGATCACTTTTTCATTTTTTAGTGAAGGTTCATTTGTTCATTCTAGCAGACAAAAATCAAAGCCTGCAAAATGACCTTTTAGGCAAGCAAGTCTGTACTCTGAGGATGGGGCAGATGAGTGCACGAAGTATATAATGACAATCCTATTACCAGCAAGCAAAAGTTAATAGAGACGGTGATGCTGCAGGTTGAAGATGCTGACAGCAGGTGCTAAGATGGAATTGGGCTTGAATAATATTTTTTTAGGGATCAACACCTGTGAACGGGAGGTTTTGAAAGAGGTTAAAGCAGAAAGAAAATCTGAATAGTGATTCAGGCTTCACAAACACCCTGTCACCCAAAAGAGAACTCTGAGTGAACATGGCCTATTTGAGTTTCCCCGCAGAGGTTTTTGCCATCCCCAGCAAGATCAGCCAGTATGGGCCATTATGGAAAAGCATGCAGCCCACTCACTACAGCTGAGGCAGACCACGAAGGAGGTAGCAGCTCTAGACTGTCGGTAACAGCATTTCTAGTGACCAAGCAACATGTTCTTCCCAGAAGAAGGATTTGAAGCATCTCCCACAGCAGTTTTAAGGAAGGGGCAATCACACATCCAGAAATAAAACCAGGGCACCACAGAGGGGGAGGAAGTTGAAGACAAGGATGGGACAGTGTGGGAGGAGAAAAATAAATGTGGTTTCGAATTCAAGAGTTAGGAAAAAGTACACAGTCTGGAAGGATAGTTTTCCTATTCACTACCAAATTTTTTGTTGTTAATACTACAAGCCTAAGTATAAGGTGTCTTCTCTTAGATGCTGTGCAGAGATTTTAGTATTTTCTCTAAAGTATTTCCACACCTGTGCCTCATCTTTCTTACCACGTTCTCCTGTCATGAACCCACTTTTTTATGATTTACCTTTGAGAGGGGACATGACATGGAGAGAGAGGTTCCTTGATTTGTCCAAGTCTCTCAATGAGTTGGTGAGAAACTTGGGCTTTAACCCAGACCTCTTGAGCCCCCCATACTGAGAGTTTTAACTGAATCATGATGTGTTAGTCTGGGTTCTCTTAAAGCGACATAAGTAATAGGATATACATATATACATAAAGGGGAGTTTGTTAAGTATTAACTTACACGATCACAAGGTCCCACAATAGGCTGTCTGCCAGCTGAGGAGCAAGAAGAGCCAGTCTGAGTCCCAAAACTGAAGAACTTGGAGTCTGATGTTTGACGCTAGGTAGCACCCAGCACGGGAGAACCTACGTAGGCTGCAAAGCTACGCCTCCCTCCCTGCTTCACGTTTTTCTGCCTGCTTTATATTTGCTTGCAGCTGATTAGATTGTGCCCACCTGATTAAGGGTGGGTCGGCCTTCCCCAGCCCACTGACTCAAATGTTAATCTCTTTTGGCAACACCCTCACAGACACATCCAGGATCAATATTGCATCCTTTAATCCAAGGAAGTTGACATGCAATATTAACCATCACAAGTCCACCCCTTGTCAACTTGAACCCACACACATCTCCAGAGATCAGACATAATCTTCAAATAAAGACAATAATAAGGTCATAATTATGACCACGTAACATAATACAACTATCCTTGGTACAATTGGAAATGCACCAACCCCAAACCCAAATACTATTACATAGAGTTAACAATACTTAAATGCTGATGTGAAGTCAATAAATCTTATGTCACATGATAAAGGAAAAGGAAATACAATGAAGATATTTTCTTAGTACAAGTGTATACACGCACAAACATGTTTTTAACAAAAGAAGGAGGCAATACTCGTGACAATTACAGCCCTCATTTCTGCAGCTGGTCATGTGGTCATAGCTGGTATTGATGACTACCTCCTTCTACTATCCATTCTATATTCCCTTTGCCTTCAACAAGCACTTCAGCAGGTTGTGGGTTTTTTTCCTGGTGGAGTGAGCCAAACCTTCATTCCTGAGGGGTCTGGGTCTTTTGTAGTTCTGCCTGGATTGGGCTGTTGTAGTTTCTCATTGACCTTAATCACAGGGCATGGTAATACCAAGAGACACCCTAATGGATCTCCGGTATTCCATGCATACTCTTCCTTGCCCCAGTTGTGGAGTAGCAGACTGTTTTTATCTTTATAGTCCTGGTCAATCACCCCAGCCAACACTGTAACTTCCTTCTTAGACTGTTGACTTAAAGGTAGGAGGAGCCCCAAGTGTCCAGGTGGCAATTTTAACTTTCAGTTTAATGGAATCATTGTTGTGCCTCCTGGTGACAGCATTCCTCCCTCTGAAACTAAGACCTCTAGGCTAGCAGAATGTAATGTCATGGGAACAGAAAGCCAAAATTTTGCTAGTGGATCACTAGGGGTGATGGTGACTGGTGCCACTTCCATTTCCACCCCTTGATTCCTGAACCCGTGAATCCTGGCTATGAGAGAAACAGTACCATATATTGAATGTTGATTCAGAGCATACACAGCCTTCTGGAAAATTTTGCCCCAGCCCTGCAAAGTATTGTCACCTAGTTGGCATTGTAATCATCAAGATTTCAAAAGGCCATTCTACAGTTCTATCAATCCAGCTGCTTCAGGATGATGGGGAATGTGGTAAGACCAGTGAATTCCATGAGAATGAGACCACTGCCGCACTTCTTTAGCTGTAGAAGTGAGTGCCTTGGTCAGAGACAATCACGTGTGGAAGACCATGATGGTGGATAAGGCATTCCATGAGTCCATGGATGGTCGTCTCGGCAGAAGCATTGCATGCAGGATAGGAAAACCCACATCCAGAGTAAGTGTCTATTCCAGTGAGGACAAACTTCTGCCCTTTCCATGATAGAAGAGGTCCAATATAATCCACTTGCCACCAGGTACCTGCTGATCACCCAGAGGAATGCTGTCATATCGAGGGCTCAGTGTTGGTCTCTGCTGCTGTCAAATTGGGGTGGCTGGGGAAAAAGGCTAAGTGGTGTCCACAGAAGGGGTCATCATATCCACTTGATTATTAAAATCCTCCTCTGCTGAGGTCGCCTGTTGGTGAGCACTCACATGGGATACAAATATCTTCACATTTTTTGACTAGTCAGGGAGGTCCATCCACATACCTCTTCTCCAAATTTCTTTGTCACCAATTTTCCAATCATGCTTCTTCCAAGTCCCTGAACATCCAGCTAAACCACTGGCTACAGCCCATGAATCAGTATATAATCACACATCTGGCCATTTCTCCTTCCATGCAAAGTGCACAACCAGGTGCACTGCTCGAAGTTCTGCCCACTGGGAAGATTTCCCTTCACCTCTGTCTTTCAGGGATGTCCTATAGCGGGGTTATAATGCTGCAGCTGTCCGCTTTCATGTGGTTCCTGCATATCATGCAGAACCATCTGTGAACCAGGCCCTAGTCTTCTCTTCCTCTGCCAACTGATCATAGGAAACTCCCCATGAGGTTATCAATGCAGGCTGGAGAAGAGAAGGCAGGGTAGAAGGAGTGGAGGCCATGGGCATTTGAGCCACTTTCTCATGTAACTTACTTGTGCCTTCAGGACCTGCTCGAGCCCAATCACGTATATCCCACTTCCATTTGATGATGGAGTGCTGTTGTGCATGACCCACTTTATGGCTACATGGCTCAGAAAGCACTCAGTTCATGATAGGCAGTTCAGTTCGCATGGTGACTTGGTGACCCATAGTCAAACATTCAGTTTCCACCAAAGCCCAGTAACAGGCCAAGACCTGATTCTCAAAAGGAGAGTAGTTATCTGCAGAAGATGGCAGGGGCTTGCTTCAAGAGGCCTCCACTGTGATTCACCTATGGGAGCCTGCCAAAGGCTCTAAACAGCATCCCTGTCTGCCACTGACACCTCAAGCACCACTGGATCTGCTGGGTCATATGGCCCAAGTGGCAGAGCAGTTTGCACAGAGCAGGCAGTCTCAATCAGTTGCAGAGCCTTCTCCTGTTCTGGACTCCACTTCTGGTACCAAAATCTATATTAGTCATGGTTCTCTTAGAGGGACAGAATAGGATACACACACACACACACACACACACACACACACACACACACACACATATATGTGAGTTTATTAAGTATTAACTTACAGGATCACAAGGCCCCACAATAGACTGTCTGCCAGCTGAGAAGCAAGAAGAGCCAGTCCAAGTCCCAAAACTGAAGAATCTGGCGTCTGGGTTTCTAGGGCAGGAAGCATCCAGCACCAGAGAACGATATAGGCTGGGAGGCCCATCTCATCGCTTCATGTTTTTCTGCCTGCTTTATATTCACTAGTGGCTGATTAGATGGTGTCCACCGGATTAAGAATGGGTCTGCCTTCCCCAGCCCACTGACTCAAATGTAAATCTCCTTTGGCAATACCCTCACAGACACACCCAGGATCAATATTGCATCCTTCAATCCAATCAAGTTGACACTTAATATTAACCATCACACATGATAAATGATCACCAATGTTAGTATCATAGCCATTTAGCCTATCTCTGATAGAACTAAGGCATGGTGTGAGGCAGAACATCAGCTTTTTGGCATTAATTCCAAATCTCTCATATACCCCAGACATCTTCTGTGGGGCAACCAACTGTGAATCTTCTCTTGCTTTCTGAACCAGCTTCATTTCACCGAACATATATTGAGAAGCTACCATATCCAGGGTACAGTTTGTATTTCTTGTACTTTTCTTCTTTAGTCTTCCCTCCTATCTAGCCCCATGATAACATTTCTGGTTCTTCTGAGAATGGCCCATGTTGGCTCCTTTGCAGGGAGTTAGGCCTTTTAACAGCTGTGCAAGTAGATATGTCAGGATATTTTTCCACAGACACAGATGTTTTATTTATAGGGCCCCATTCACTTCTCATTAATATGCTAGAGAGAGGAAGGAAGAGTTGAGAAAAGCCAGAAGACAGTGTAGAAAAAAAAAGAAAAAAATTAGAATTAAAATGTGAGGGTGGAGGGGTGCAGAAATGCCCAGAAACATTCTCAATCAGCTCCATGAAAATAGGAACCACATCTATTATGTCCATCCCATCTTCTTAGTTCCTTGAACAGCATTTGACAGATATGTCTTATGGATAAATGAAGTTAAAAAGAACTAGGCACGATCAGAGTTTGGAAAAAAACAAAACAACTTCAACTGTATTAGTCTTTCATGCTGTGATAAAGACATACCCAAGGCTGGGTTATTTACAAAGAAAAAGAGGTTTAATGGACTCACAGTTCCATGTAGCTGGGGAGGCCTCACAATCATGGTGGAAGGCAAAAGGCACGTCTTACATGGCAGCAGACAAGAGAGAATGAGAACCAAGTGAAAGGAGTTTCCCCTTAAAAAACCGTCAGAACTCACAAGACTTATTCACTAATACTAGAACAGTATGGGAGAAACTGTCTCTGTGATTCAATTATTTCCTAATTGAATATCTCCTAATTGCAACTCCCTTTGGGAGAGTTCAAATCTCTCCCAAAAGATGTGGGAATTATGGGAGCTACAATTCAAGATGAGATTTGGGTGGGGACACAGCCAAACTATATCATCAACTAATTATTTTACAGAAAATATAGACATTTTATACAACTATTACCTCTTTTTTAAAAAAAAGGATCTAAGGTTTGAATTTAAAGACAAGGATTGATGCACGGGAGATGTAGCTATTGCCAGCCAGGGCTGTGTACAATAGGGGAGAAAGAACACTGGAAAGACATCCCAGTTGCTTTTTCACCGATTGGATATGCCTTTTTCAATAAATCCTCATTTCCAGGGACAAGACTCTTCCAAGGGCCAAAAGTCCCAATAAAATTTGCATTTCCATATAGTTCTATTAAAAAATGAGCAAAATGTATTCTGTGGCCTAATTTTATTTTTTTTTTGTTTTATTTTTAAAGCACAATCAGAAATTTTAAAGACTGGGGGCTACAGTTGGATGCAATGTGAGGTCTTCTGAAGTTAATATGCTGAAAAGTGAATCATTAAACTTAATTTAACTACATCCAGTTGTGTTCTCCAGACCAAATAATGGTTTTATTCTACTAATTATCCCATGGTTTTCATGGCTTGGGTCTCTTCCATGAGCCACTTCAGTATGAAAGCAGACAACTAAGCACTCTATTCACAAAACAGGGAAACCTGAATTTGCCATCACTCAATGTCAAATGGTCAATTAGGTTCCTAGACAGACCTCAGTGCCATGTGTTATGGTAATGAACAAAATAATTATAAGATATTAGATCGTTACAGTATTCCATGCATTAACCTTCAAATTAACCCTGCATTAGACACTCACAACCTTTTCTAGGTTCAAATCTAATGTTACTTATTTTACCATGACTCATAATTACCAAAGTCAGCTTCCATCCAGTGTGATTAGTTCCTTGGCCCTGGAGCCCACCAGTAGGTGGAACCTCTGTACCAACCAGTGACTTGGTGACAGATTGCTGGACTGTGACTCGGGAAGTATACAGAGGACCCTTTATTTCAGTGCCTCTCCAAATACTTGGCAATATTCATTCCCCTGCAGCTATTTACCCGCCACAAAATCTACAACTCCTTGTACTGTAATTTTCACTGAGTATTTTTTCCTGCCTCTCTTCACGTTTTGTTAATTCAGCTGATGGGTGTGGAGTGTCTATCATATCCCAGAAACTGTTCTAAGTGCAGGGGCAGAGTGACAGAAAGATATTCATAGTCCTTGGCTGTGTGGAGTTTATACTGCAGGAGGATAGGTGGAAAAGAAAAAGACATTCAAATAGAAAGAAGAAGATGGAGGAGGAAGAGGAGAAAGAAAGGCAGGAAGAGGAGAAAGAAAGAGAGGAAGAGGGGGAGGAGGAGAAATACAAATATTATATAATTTGTGACAATAATTTTTAATCAATTCCCATTATTTCTTACTTTAAGCTTCTTTAAATTTGTCATTTAATTAGTGACCATTATGCACTCAGCATTTACAAATGGTAGTTCAATAAATTCACTCAACATCCCTAAGAAGTGGTTACTGATCCCTTTTTATAGATGAGGAGACTGAATTTAAGTATATGATAAAATAATAATAACAACAACAGCAACAACAATATTAATAAAATCTAAGGTATACTGACATATGCCAAGAATTTACTCACAGTTTTATTCAAGCTTATGATAATCCTATGAGGCACTATTATCCCCATTTTACAGTTGAAGAATGGAAGCTCTGAGAGTTCAGCCCTCTCCTGAGGTTACAAAGCTATCAATTAAGGGAGCCAGAATATAAACCTAAGTCAAACTCTCCCCAAAGTCTTTATTCTTAAGCACATATGAGAAAACTGAAGCCCAGAAAGTTTAGATCTTGCCCTATAATCCATAAGTGGAAGAGGAGTTGAACCCACACCCAGGTTCCAAAATCCATGTTCTCCCTCTTGCCCATGAAAGATTACTTTTCTCCAAATTCTAGGCTACACTCTGAAGATGTTCTTATTTTGATCACTACTACCCTGAATATCCCCAGTGTGGAGCGTTATCTCACAGGCAGAAAGTAGTAGGAGATAGGGAAGAAGGTATGGCTGCCACCTGCCTCAGTCCTCTCACACAAAGGGCAGGCAGCCTTTCCTCTCTCCTTGGCCAACTTCTGAATCTCCTTGTCTCTGAGCCCCTCCTCATTTGCACAGCCTTCTTCCACTTTGGTGCATGACTGGGTACTTCCTACTCACAGCCCTTCAGTTCTTACCAGCTCCTGGGGCACCACATCCATCTGTGCTTGCATGTGCTGTTCTGGCAATGCTCCCAAATCGCATGCGAGCCTGCGCACGCCTGTGTGTGTGTGTGTGTGTTTGTGTGTGTGTGTGTGTATGTGTGTGTGCGTGCATGCATGCTAAGGAATCTGGAGCAAATTGTCACAGGCAAGACAACCAAGGACAAGGAGAGAAGCATAAAGAATGAAAGTGGCAGGTGATAGAAAAGGACACAAAGATGTATCATGGTGACAGAAGACAGGGAAGTCTTCAGAGCCAAGGGACAAGGGTCTTCAAGAAGCATAAGATGCTGAGGAATGGTTTCCTGTTCATTGTGCTAGGCACCATATTAATTACATCAGAAACTTTTTGTTTTGAATTTCTTTATTTATCCTGTAAGGAAGACACTTGTTTCCTATTATACAGAAGAAGAAAAAATATATGGAGTAGAAAGCAAAATTTCAAAGCTCACATAGTGAATAAGTGAAGGAGTCAGGGTTTAAAAATGTATTGCTACAACATTAAAACATGTTTTCTATACTAAAATTTTCCACTGTGAGAAATATGACAGAAGAGTTACTGAGATTGAAGAGTGAGTGAGGGCCTCCTTCATTAGTAACTAAGACATAGGTGATCCTATAAGTTACTATCCATGCTAGGATACTTTTGAGATGAAAGCAAGTACTCTTAATAATATGTCAAGACAACAGGTATAAAGGAGATGTTTAATCTCCCTACTAAGAGGGAACTGTTGACTGAAAAAATAGTCCTAGTAGAACACTGAGGTGGAAGGCAGATAGCAGTGGACTAAAGAGATAGGAAGAGATAAAGAAAAGTAGAACATGAGAGCAGATCATGCTACTTAAAAAATAATTGCTGGACACCAGAGGAACAACACTGAAAATTTTATGAGGGCACCAGGTCCAGCTTAACTGTGAACTCAGTGATGTGCATTTCTTCATTGTTGTATCCCTAACACCTCCTACAAAGCCTGAAATCTACAGGCACTTAATACATAAACTTTAACTAAATAACAGAGAGTCAGAAATTGCTCTTATATGGCAGAAGAATGCTGAGGATAATTGTAGGAAGAAGGGGTGGATATTATAAAGAGGAGTTAAAAAATAATAATGAGAGAGATGATAAATAAAATAGAAGGGATTGTTGGTAAATGGCCTTAAGAGTTCAAGTGAGACAGGTGTTTCTATTTGAAGGAAAAAGTGCAAATGTTTTTTATATTTTATTTTTGGAGATGGAGTTTCACTCTTATCGCCCAGATTGAGTGCAATGGTGCGATCTCGGCTAACTGCAAGCTCTGCCTCCCGGGTTCAAGCAATTCTCCTGCCTCAGTCTCCCGAGTAGCTGGGATTACAGACATGCACCACCACTCTTGACTAATTTTTGTATTATTAGTAGAGACAGGGTTTCACCATGTTGGCCAGGCTGGTCTCAAACTCCTAACCTCAGGTGATCAAAGGGTAACTCTTTTTTTTAGTGAAGTAATAACATGATGCTATAATGACTGTTTGACATACAGATAGGAGATAACTTTTCATCAGTGGTGAGGACTGAATGATAGCAATATACATAAAATATTTTCAGAAAATATGTACTGTGTGTACCTCATGCCTGGAACCCTAAACAAGCACCACCCAAAGAAGCGGAATCCTTTCCACTGAATACCTCCAGTGTGGTGGTTAACTACCTGTATAGAGCCTAAGTAGACAAAATTTCCCTGGACTGGGTTTCTAGAAATATGAGTATTCCCTGTTTGGCCAGGACTTGCTGAGTGCCCTTGAATAATCCCCTTCCTCTTGCAGCACCAAAAGGGAATTTGAACCAGATAATAAGTTCCCACAGGACTGAAGGCCCCATGCCAAGACAATGACCAAGTTTTCAGTAAAATGATAAAAATCAGAAAATAATAGTTCAGTTTTTCATAGGTCTAAATTCACTCCATTTAGTAACTATTCCTATTCTGAATCATGTATTTCCCTGTGGTTTTTTTTTCTTTTTATGAAATCCATCTCTAACAGCTGGATGTCTGATTTCAGTGTTTCCTATTTTAGGGACCTGACTTAAGAGATTTATTTGCCAAATTATATGCTTTCTTGAAATTTACTTGGATTTTACAATGGCTGGATCTGGAGCCCATTGAGTTAGAGCACCTGCAAGTTTCTGGGCTCTGTGATTTGCTTGACAAAACTTGAGATTCTGGACTTCCTTTGATGGCTGAGTTCTGAAAGGAGAAGAGGCTGCAGACTCTTACTGATGCCCATGGAAGTCCAAACAACTAAACAATGGATACTTCTTGATTGGGAGAGTGTGAATGAAGAGTTTTGGGGGATAAATATCCTCTCTAGATATATCCATCTCATAACAGTAATAAATTATTTACATTTACCTATACAACATGCCAGATAAAGTCCTCAAATGTCCATAAGGAACAACCTGAAAGTCTGTCCTGGGAATGGATATGTGACTCGCTAGGAGAAAATAAAAGAGATGGAGAATGAGAGAAAAGAGTAAAATAGTGTGAATTAAAGCTTGAGTCTATGAGTTCAGGCTTGGTGTGTCAGTGGAATGATAGAATGAGCAGGATAGCTTGAGGTCATCAAGAAGCAGGAAGATGCATGTACTAGACAGAGAGATAATTATCCTAAATAAATTCCCTGAAGTAGATATAATTGGTTCAGCCTGGAAGCAAAAATAGTTTTTGTTGCTGTGAAACTAATTTTTGTGCTAGGTTTTGCTTTGGTCTTTAGCAGCTTATACATAGTACCTGGCTGTGGAAGCCATAGTGAGACAAAACCTTCAGGGGAAGAAAAAATTGAAACATTTCCCAGGATGCTGAGTTTAAGAGATGACTGTCTGATGAAGGAATGGAATCCATAATGGGATGTTTCATCAAGATATACTCAAATAGAGGACCTCATGTATTCAGAAAAACTTCCCTAAGAGAGTTCAGTGACATATGCAATAAAGCCTCCTTTAAGAAAAGACATCATTGTAAAATTTTGCATTTTAAATAAGGTCAACTTTAGGCTTTTCTGAATGAATAGCTTGGGAAAAGAAGCAACTGCACTCCTTTAAATGGGTAGGTCTCCTTGTACAACTGAAACATGACACAATCTATACAGAACTTTGTTAGTCTGATCAGGCTGCCACAAGAAAATACCACAGACTGGGTGGCTGAAACAAGAGACATTTATTTTCTCATAGTTTTGGAGCTAGAAGTCCAAGATGAAGGTTCCAGCTGATTCCGTTTCTGATGAGGGCTCTCCGCCTGGCTTCCGTACATGGAACAATGCAAGTGACCCACTTTCCTCACTAGATGCCTCAGAAACAGCTTTCCAGGGATGGTACTGGATAATGCTGATTCATGCAAACTCTCCTTCACCTTGTTCCATAGTGATCAGTGCTACAGACTAGGAAATTATTTCTCACATCTCTTGCAACAAGAGAAGAATGGGTCATGCCAGAAAACAGGCTGGTAGGATCTGAGATATGGTACTAAACATACCTGCTGGAGGAGGGAGCAGCACAAAAACACAGTAGCAGAGCAGTGAGGTGGAAAGTAAGGTGAGACATAATGGTCCAGGTAGAGTCACCTCCACAGAGTACAGCAAAAAGAGTCTCTTTCACCATATGAAATGAATATGAACTTGTGCCAGCTTAGGGTGAGAATAATATGGAAATTCAAGCAGACAACTGGCATCAAAATATGCAACTGTGGCTGGCCCCAGGGGTAGGACTTCAGGTAGGGCAAAGGTAAGAGGGAGAAAACTGACATTCAGTAAACATCTAATTTTTACAAAGCACTCTTTATAATCTATTGAATTTAATTTTTGTAATACTACAAGACAGTATTTTAAACCATTTAATCTACATTTAACAGATAAAACAAATGAGGTTCAGAGAAGCTGAAGAACCTGCCTGCATTAATCATTTTCTCCAGAGAAACAGAACCAATAGAATACAATAGAATATAGTAGAGTGGAATTGAACAGAATAGAATAGAGGAGAATAGAATACAGTAGAGGAGAACAGAATAATAGAGATTTATTGTGAGGGACTGCCTCACAAAATTATAGAATTATAGAAGCTGAGAACTCTTATGATCTGCAAACTGGAGGCTGAGAAACATCCCTAGTACAATTCAGTTAAAAAAAAAACAAACAAACCCTACACTCTGAGAACCAGGGAGGCAGTCATGTAAGTCTCAGTGAGTGGGAAGGTCCAAAACCAGGGACACTGACATCTGAGGGCAAAAGGAGATGCCCCAGCTCAAGAAGAGAGCAACTTCACCCTTCCTCCACCTTTTAATTCTATTTAGGTCCTCAACAAATTGAATGATACCTATTTGTGTTGGTGAAGGCAATCTTCTTTACTCAGTCTTCCTCTCCAAATGCTAACCTCTTCCAGAAACATCCTCATAGACACGTCCAGAAATAATATCTTACCAGCTATCTGGGCACCTCTTAACTAAGTCAAGTTGACACATAAAATTAACCATTATACTCCCCAAAAATGACAGAACTGATTGATTAGTGGTAGGCTCAGGATTTGAACAAGGTTTCTGTGATTCCAAAGCCATTCTCTCTCCACTGGGAGATCATGCACAAAACAAAAGCTGGAGATAAAACAGAACCTCAGTTCTCAGGCTTGAAAAATTAAGGCAGAGATGTTCCTAGAAGTGGTGCACAAAGGGGAAAGAGAGGTAGCAGAAAGGGTACTCAGTATCAATACAGTAATCACCTAGAGTCCTCTAAATCCTCTTGACCAGGAAAGGGTTTAGTCCTGAAGCCTGATGTGTGATTGCTCCTGTAGGTGGAAGTCAAAGAGCTCAGTTTTCAGATTTGAGGAACTGAGGAGTGGAAAAAGAAGCCTCAGACACTCATAGAGATGGGGCAGGCTTACAGATGATGGCCATGACCGTGGAACAAAGCAAATTTTTGACCCACTTGGGGACTGAATGCAGGACTTCAAACCTAATTTGAGTTGGGCCTTAACTGAACTAATCAATCTGTCTGAGGCTGTAGTGTTCAAAACAATATGTGGAGAGGGCAAATAACCTGCAGGCCAGTGCAGGGGTCAGCATGCACATTATCCTCTTGACAGAGCAGCATGGAGCTTTCATTAGAAGAAAAAAAAAAAATCCTCTAGTGGGATATTTGTAGCATGTTTGAAATTGAAGATAATTCTCAGCACAGAGAATAATTTATGTCAGGCTTTTTCATATAAGAGACATAACTTGGAAAAGTCAGGCAGAGTCACTAAGTTCTAGGAAGACAGAGTTCCTGAAGAACTGGTAGTGTGTGTATTTCCTATTATGGTAACAAGCCTGGGACTGAAACTGTGAGGATCTCCGAATCTGATGAAAAGATCAGAGACACTAAAGGTAAGCTGTTCTCATAACAAAATGGAATTGCAGGACAGTTTGGGGCAGCCTGAGCCAAGTGGTAAAGGTTATGTCAATGCAGCAGAGTGCTGGGACCCAACCAGAGAGACTCTAGAATTCTGTGAAAGGAGCAACGTTGCATGATACAACTTTCTGTTTCCTCCCCACTCAGCAGAGAACCTCTTTCCAAGGTGGCAAAATCAAACTTCCTTAATTTACTTCCCTTGTATATAGACCCTGGCCTGGACACACTGATCCCTGAGTCCCTACCACTCCGGCAACTGAGTGGAATCCACATGCCTGCCTTTAGTATCAATGGTGGGGAAGCAAGTGAGGGTCTTCCCCAGGAATTCAGGAATTGATAGATTGCAAGTCAGTTTGCGTTCTTAGATTTTCTGCCTTGGCTCTCTCTAAAGAAAACCATTGGTAATTGCTGGACGCATAAATGACGTCTACAGAAACACACTGTACCCAGCAACGTGGAGGTTAGTTGGAAAATTCCCCTGCTGGACTCCCTAGTAATGTCCTTTTATCTCTTAACAAGTGACACTGCCAGCTGTTGAAACTTGAGGGTCTGATCTTGCAAGTTTTCTAATGATCTCCCTGAACACCTTTCCTTAAAAAATCTCTCTCTTGGCCAGAGGCATGTGCCCTTCACCATACATGCAAACATGTCACAGGCTTCTCTCACTCCCTGGAAAAGGAAAAAAAAATGATACGGAGAGAAAATTCTAATCAGAACCAGGACAGTTAAATCCCAATCCAGACACTCCAACCAACTAACTTTTGGACCTGTCAGTGTTTCACGTGTAGAATGCCCATGGCAATTTCCAGTCTACCAACCTCAGGATTGTAACATGGAGGCAAGGTGATCATTAAGGTGCTTCGGGAAACATAACACTTGTAGCTGACATTTATTTAGTGGAAACTTTATGTCACATATTTTTCTGAACACTTTATATATGTTGTCTCATAGGTATACACTATTATTACCCCACTTACCCATATGGAAACTGAAACAAAAAATAAGTTAAGTATTTACCAATGGTCACACAGTGAGTAGTGACAGATAGAAGATTGGAAGGTCTAGGCAGTGGGTTCCAGAGACCAAGGGCTTTACCTTGGTGTTCTCCACCTATTGTGTTACTGTCGGTTAATATTGAGAAATTATCTCAAAAGGCAATCTCCATTTTCTACTCCCCACTTCCACCCTAAACATTCATATCGAGCTACCATCAAGCTCCATATATCCACCAGACTCTCTTAAAATCACTGCCTTTATTGTCCCTACTTTTCATGGTTGCGACAAGACAACATTCAGATTCTACTCTGTACCAGTTGCACACAAAGCATCATAACCTCCGGAATCAAGGAATCTTCACATGGCTACACATGGCTAGGAGAACTTACTCCATGTGGAAGGCTATGGAATGTTTCCTGCATCCCCAAACTCTGATCAGAGAAGCTGAGTAGGAAGAAGAGGCAGAGACAAAGGCATGCATGAACATAAGAGTAGGACTTAGGGGACAGACAAAGTTCAAATGGGTGAGGATGAGATACCATGATGGGCTTTTTAGCTGCCATATTCAAAGTTCTCATCATAGAAGTTCTCACTTTGGGTGGGCCTCAATACTAAAAATATTTACTTTGAAGCCCTTTACAAACAACGGTTTTCCAGTTCCCCTGATTTAGAAGAGCTTAGTCCTTTGTAGATATTAAAAAATTTGTGGCTGGGTGTGGTGGCTCACGCCTGTAATCCCAGCACTTTGGGAGGCCAAGGCAGGCAGATCACCTCAGGTCAGGAGTTCAAGACCAGCCTGGCCAACATGGTGAAACTTGGACTCTAATAAAAATACAAAAATTAGCGGGGTGTGGTGGTAATTGCCTGTAATCCCAGCTACTCAGGAGGCTGAGGCAAGAGAATTGCTTGCACCCAGCAGGCAGAGATTGCAGTGAGCCAAGACTGAGCCACTGTACTTCAGCCTGGGTGACAGAGCAAGACTCGGTCTCAACAAAATAAAAAATAAATAATTAAATAAATAAAATTAAAACATTTAAAGATTATTTGTAGCCAAGTCAGAAATTTAAGATTGGGGATGCTGCTCTTCTTCCAAATCAAGTTGTAACTAAGAGACAACCATATCATTACTCTTGCATTCCTTATAAACTTCTAGTTAAAGCACCAATACTCAGGATTAAACCTATTTTACTCACCTCTTTTTCAGGACATTATGAGACTGAGAATTTTAGCAAAATCCAAATTTTCCTCTAGGGAGTTTGCAGACCCTGAAGAAGCATAAAATATACAAATACAGTGAATGACTATAATTGCAGTGTTAAAATTCCTCCTAGCTGATCCAGCATCCTTTATGGGATGCTGAATTAAATACGAAGCTAGTTTAGCATTAGAGGCCTCTGGAGACTATTTTTCATTTTGTCAAACCTCACCTGCAACTGTGAAAGGAAGTCCAGATATGGAGGCTTTCACCTTTGTGACTCTTATGGTAAACAAAAGTGCCCTCTCAACTGGTTCAAAATGAAGGCAGTTCAACAATGAACATAGCTCAACAATGAACACTGGCATCTCTGCATCTTTAACCCCTATTTTATAAACATCCTTGGTGTTTTCCCAGCAGTCTTATCAATAAATGATTATATATTAAATATCTCCTATATTACAGACCCTGTGAAATTTCTTGTATTATATAAGAGCTCCTATTGTCATTGGGGAGACTTTAAAAATTCCATAATAATAAAAAGGAATGTTTGGTTAAGACTCAAAAGGAAAGTAAGTGCTGAAGAAATGTAGAGGAGGGTGTTCCAACTGGAGCAATCAGAAACAAATAAACAAAGAAAAAACTTTAAACACATGTGTGAGACTTGAACTAGACTCAAGAGGAATGATTCAGAATGATAATTAGACGGAGGTGGCCTTCTAAAAGGAGGATTAGAATTAAAGAATGTGCCTACTTACATGACAGGCATCGGGGAATTTCAGGATTGGATAAGCATTACCCTCTGTTGGAAAGTGTCCTGAATACACAGACAGGAGACCAGGAATCAGAATGACACTGGGCTACATCTTTATTCCTGACCTCAGTCTTCTCATCTGTTCCATGAGGAGGTTGGCTAGATGACACACATGATTCCTTCCAACTCCACAACCCACTCTTGTTTGGACAACAACATTGCACTCAGAACACAGAATATTCTGGCTTGAAAAAATTCCTCTGCTGTGAGACAATACATACTATGGTCAACGCATCTTTTCAAAGGTATCATGATGGGAATGACTGAATCTTCGTGGTCATCACTGACTCAGTTTTACTGTGGCTGCTATTTGCTAATAACTCATTTGGTAAACATGCCCCCAGCGTCATGTGTAGTAGACCTTGGGGGTTGGGAGGTAATTAGTCACCTTCTCAAGAAGGTTGCAATCTAAGGTGCCATAACCTGGAGCCTGTGGGCCAAATTCAGGTCAGGGATTATATTATCATGCAAGCCAGTATTTTTAAATGTTGATAAGTTACTGACAATTTCTCATCAAGGATAAAACAAAGCAAAAAACACCCTGTCTGTCTAGCTGGAGAAGCATTGATTGGGAAGGGATTGGGGGAAGCCTCTCACTGGTCCATGTTTCATGACTAGAAGGTTTCATTAAAGGGAGAAAGAACTTCCCAGAAATCAGTAATTGGTATGTTGAAGGAAAGTATCCCGATATTTGAACCCTTCGTGAAAACTCATTTCATTAGACATAAAACTTCATGAGGGTAAAGACAGCAAATCAAATAAATAAGACCCACTCCTTGGGGGTTACTGTCTAATTTTTATCTAGTGCCTGCTTTTTCTATCCAAAAATTGTTCCATTCATATAAAAGTGAGAAAGACCATTTATTCTGACCCACATTTTTATGACCCAGTCTTCCCCTGTGCTCTTGTAAATCTACATTTTTATCTGGTATTTGCAATCTTTATGGTGCCATTTTTGTCTAGTTTATTTCTCTTGAATTTAAATGCCAAGGCAAAGTAGGCCCCAGCAAAAAGTTTCAGGCACCAGACACCTGGACGTTTTTGTTTCTTGCGTTTTGCCAATTAAATCAAACTTACTCTGAGACTGCCTTGGGAAGAGACAGGCTTAATATCCTGGTTAGCAAACAGAGAAGTTACAGTCACACTTGACTTATAGTCTGTTTAAACTACAAATCAGCTGCAATTTGTGGTTTCTACTTCCTAAGAAATGGAAACCTTGGGGATATCATAGAGAACATAACTGCCAGGTCCCAGGACTCTACACTTGCTGGGGTAAAGGGAGGAGGATAAGAGATGAATTATGTAATTGCTGTATGTCCAATTATTCAAGAGAGTGCATTTATTTAAGCCCATTCTTATGGAACATGTTGGATATACAAGCAATTCTGAACCACAGACATCCAACAATTGATCTCTGGTGAAACATATACTGCAGGTCTGAAGAATAATTCCTGTTCTTCTGTGTCCTGGTTAAAAATTTTAACTTAAAACTATCTCTGAACCTTCATTCCACTCGCAACTCAAGTTGGAACTGAATTCTTGGAAGGAGCAAAGAAAGAAAAATTATCTCAGATAAGTTATTTTTAAACTTACATTAAATAGGTATTATTAATATAGGATAATGTTGCTGTGATTTTGCTGTCTATCATGGTTCTGAATGATGAATATACTCAATCTGCAGGACATAAATATATTTTATTCCTTGTGCTTCCAGAATTTTTGGACATTCCTAAAATATAGTGGTTGAAGGAAAACATATTGAACATAGTACTTCCTAGTACAACTAGCATACTATTTAAAAATCAGTTTATTCCATGGTTCCTGATTTTCAGACTTCCAGTAGATTGTTTTATTTCACTTTCTGGGCCTCCAACTACAGCAAGATGCAGACAGAGACAACCTTACTTAGGTGAATAACCAAAGTTATGTTTTGGTTTATTCATGTTTTCATATAATCTAAATTAAAGATAGATTTTAAGGTTTAATGGAGTCAAATTAATAGGTTTACCTTATGAAATTGTTTATAGCCATTACATGGGATTAGGTAGGCCTACATGCATGGATAGAAAAATATGGCTAAGAAGTAACATCAAATGATAGCTCAAGCTGTATAAAAATGTGTATTATGATCAGGTTTGCAAAATCATTTGCTATATAGATAATTTAAATATATATATACATATATATGTGTATATACACATATATGTATATATGTATATATATGTGTATATATACATATATATGTGTATATACACATATATATGTATATATATGTGTATATACACATATATATGTATATATATACATGTGTAATGTTTATCCATGAACAGAAAAAAGTCAAGGAGATATATATAAATATATATATGCACCATATGACAATTATAGTAAAAGTTTTCACGTTACATTTTTGAGTCATTTATACCACGTATATTTTCCTTTTTAATCTTATTTCAAAAGTATTGTATGTCGAAATTTATTTTTTTGGTGGGTAGTTCTGTGAATTTTAACATAAATACATTTCTATAACCATCACCATAAAAGTATATAAGAAAAAGTCTCCACAAATTATTTTTTATAATTAAAAGTCACTACAGTAAATCCAAATGAAAAGTAGGGATTCTCGAGGCCTCTGCACAGGAATGTCCTCTTCCCAGAGACTCCCTGCCACTGTGGCTTCTTCGAGTGCTCCCATCTTTATCAGCAGCCCCAGCAATTTCAGCTCCCAGGCCTGGAAATATCTCTCCTGACACACACAGGGACAGCTCTGTGCGGCACAGACAACAGGGAAGGCACGCAGTGTAGATATTTTTATTTACCAGTCCTAAATATATTTGCATGACAATAAAGCTGTCTCCATTACTAGTCAGAGCTGGAATCCGATCAGGTAAAAAGTTGTTTTGCCATCACAAGCCGGAGAACCTTGGCTTCTGGCAGGGGAAGCATCCCAGCCAGGAGTTTTCAGCTTTCTGAGGCATAATACTCTGCAGCAGCAACATTACATTGGTATTATTCTCAACAATTAAAATAATAAAAATAAAATCAAAGTTGTTGCCAAAAAAAATTTATGGAAGTTTGGAGGTTCTTCTTAGATTAGGAAAACAAGCAACACCAAGAAAGAGGTAAGTGGAAAAGAGGAAGAGGAGGGATGATGGAAGGGTCTGGAGATTGCCTGCCATGTTTCTTCCTTTCCCCAGAGCATATTTTATTTTATTTATTGTTTTTTTCCTTTTTCACGAGTGCTGACCCAGACCATATTTCTAAAATGCAGAAGTGTCAGTAATGTTTGGAGATAGGTTTGTCTCTTCAGTGAGGCACCAGTAGCCTCCTGGGGGCCTGTTTCCTTCCTGAGTACATTTCTGTAAGACAGGTGATATCAGGACAATGAGACTGTAGATGACACAGAGGGAGGTCACAGCATTCACCCTCACAGCTTTATTTTCAAAAAGTCGCTGCAGGTGACACACTATGAACAACATCCTGATACTGAAATCACAGGCATCAAGGAGCTAAGATCCCAGAGAGACATCTGACCTTGATCTATAAGCTGGAAGAGTTTCCAGCTGGGAGAACCAGCTAGAGGAAAGAGCCAATGGAAGCGTTCTCCATTACTCTTCATCCTTCACTGGTATTTTTGTTTATTACCACTCAAAATGCTCAATCAGTCCCCAATTGAGAAAAATCCCTACCTTGAGAAGTACACAAATATTGTGGGGATAAAGCAAGTGGCTTCCTCATATAAAAAGGTCTGGGTTTTTTAGCTTCATTTTTTCTGGAAGTAACTATTTTCTTGTTTCATACCAATTTATTTTTATTTTTATTTATTTATTTATTTTATTTTTTTGAGACAGGGTCTCACTCTGTCACCAGGCTGGAGTGCAGTAGTGATATCTTGGCTCACTTCAACCTCCGCCTCCTGGGTTCAAGCAACTCTTCTGCCTCCGGCCTCCCCAGTAACTGGGATTACAGGCACGTGCACCACGCCCAGCTAGTTTTTGTTTGTTTTTTTTTTTTTTTTTTTTTTTTTTTTTGGTAGAGATGGGGTTTCACCAAGTTGGCCAGGCTGGTCTTAAACTGCTGCCTCGGCCTCCCAAAGTGCCGGGATTACAGGCATGAGCCACCACACCTGGCCTTTGTAAAATTTCTTTTTTTCCAGGAATTTTGACCACCTGTGTCACTGTCATTTGAAATTAGTGTCTGTAGGACTCCTGCCGGTCTGTGTTAGGAGACAACTTGTCTGCCCTACGCAATGTGTCTCCCCAGGTCAAGGCTATGGCTCTGATCTAACCTTGATCATCTGTGTGATCCTACAACCCTGCTCCAGGTCCCTTGGCCCCCTCACCTGGCACTGTGGGCTTTTGCACACATAAAAGAATAATCTCTGTTATACCATACTAAGCCTTGGCTACTGTCCCTTGCTTTTGGAAGGTTTTGACTTCCCCTGTGTGATTATCGTAGCTGATGAGAAAGTACTGATGCCACCTCTCTTTTCTGTGGGAGAACTGGCACGCATACAGGTGTAAGACTCTGCTTCTCAATTCCCAAACGCTTCATGCAACACAGCAAGATTAAAACACTCCCTTATATACAGTGCCAGGAAGCCTTAAATGCCCACCTGACATTTTGTACAAAGTCACACGTGGCTATTTTTGTTACATGTACTTCAATACAGCTGTCCACAGGTACTTACTCTGCTTCACCTGATCACTTACCACTCTCAGTTGTAAAATTTGGCCATCCTATAATATCTGGGGAGAAAGATCCTCTCTGGATTATGTCCCAACAAACAGAAGATATACTCATCTTCATGTGATCTATTGCTTTTAATTGGTTGACTTGAACCTGTTAATTAAAAAATGAGAATATTGTAGAGAATTTAGGATACCTCCATTACCCAACACAACCCTGCTCCCTCCTATCTTTCCTTTAACCTCACTTCATGAGAGAATACAGCTCTATTATTGTATTCTCCATTGGAAACAAAGTTGGAAATTCAAACACTAGTATTTTCTGAACTTAAAAATGTACTAAGCGAGAAAGGAGAAGCAGATTATATGGCTCTTTACCACAATCACCAAAAACTCATTTACCAGAGATGGACACCACTCAGTACTCAGCATTAGCACAGAGGACAGGAGTAAATGGAAACCAACAGAAGGTGGCTCACCATTTACATATGGCACATGAGGGATGTGATTAACACAGGTGGTTACATTAGCCAGACACTGCTCTGGGGTTAACAGGAAAACATGAAGAACATGTACAGAAGGGTACTTTACAAGGACCAACAAGAAAAACGTCTACCTGTACTGAAGAGAAACCACAGTTCAGACACAGGCGTGCCTGAGCTCAGGGTGTGTGTGCTCACACATGCCAGTAGACTCTCTATTATATCAATCTTGGTTATCGGTTCCTGAGAGCTGTTCTGGGGTCAAACCTCCAGAATAATTTTTGTTTCTTCAAAAATCAGTCATGCGTTCTGCCTTCATACTAACCACAGCTCTCCAAATGCAAGATCAGCTACCTACTGAGGAAGCATGATCCCTAGCCATGACGGTGTTCAGTGAGAGTGAGATGCCGGAGCCTCCCTGGTCCTGATGGTAATGAGTAGGAGGATCCATGCCTCAGTCACGGCTGCATTAGGTAAACTCTAACTCTACTGATACTTTCTCAGAGCTAATGTCCCAAAGCAACAAAGCTGTGATTTAATAGACACTCATAACAACGTTATGACTACTTTCATCATTCATGTGAAGAAACTGAGGCTCACAGATATTAAATGACTTACTCTAAGTCATACGGATGATTAGTGGCAAAACCAGTGCCAGCCTAGGCCTGGTCAACTTCCAGCCCAGTGCTTCATTCTATGGTCTCCAAGCAAAAAGGCTTTATGCTCAAAGCCTGGATGTCCATAAAATAAATCCCAACAAAGATTACGGAAAACAGCACTGGCCCAGTGCTGAAGAACAGACAGGGAGGGCTGGTGGCAACTTCCCCTGGGCCCTTGGATGCTATATCTGATTTTTCTTTCTGGGATCATGGCCTCACATTTCACACAACATCATCATTTATCAGGAAGAACACACTGCTGAAGTTGCATCATCATCTTTAGGCCTTGGTCCCTGGAAGCTCCTCTCAGTTCAAACACTTCATGCAGTACCTTTTCTTAGTTTGGCTCGGCCTGAGGTAGGCTGGAAGCTGACACAGTGAGGGAAAGGACTTGCTCTTCCACGCCAAATGGTTAAAGTGTTCATTCCATGAATTGGAAAATGAGCCTGGTGCAAAAGAAACCACCTATCTTAGGTACTAGTTGGAGAGAAGTGTGTTGCATCCAAGCTATGTGAACTAAGAGGACACATGTACAGTATTTCTGCCAAAAAATTCACAAGGCCATAGTACTTATCAGGGAATAGATTTTTTTCTTGTTTTTCTCCTCCAGATTCTCCTTCCCCTTCTGCTCCTCCACATCTTTCTTCCTCCTTTACTCTTCTTTATTTTTTCTTTTTGGCAGTTTGTCCCCTTCTTACGGGGTATTTATAAAAATATTTTAAAGCATTTTGTCCTGCCACACAAATAATTGTGAACAAACAAAACAAAACAAAACACCATGGGACAGATTTCTATAAATATTTTAAAAGGGGTCTGATATAGTTAGCTTTTGTATCCCCACCCAAATCTCATGTTGAATTGTAATCCCCATTATCCCTGTAGTCCCCATGTGTCAAAGGAGAGACCAGGTAGAGGTAATTGAATCATGGAGGTGGTTTCCCCCATGCTGTTCTCGTGATAGTGAGTTCTCACGAGATCTGATGGTTTTATATGGGGCTCTTCCCACTTCACTCAGCATTTCTCCTTCCTGCCACCATGTGAAGGTGCCTTGCTTACTCCTTTCTGTCTTCCACGATTGTAAATTTCTGGAGGCTTCCCTAGCCATGCTGAATTGTGAATTAATTAAACCTCTTTCCTTTATAAATTACCCAGTCTCAGGCAGTTCTTCATAGCATGATGAAAATAAATGGACTGATACAGGGACTTAGTGAAGAGAGAGATGTCTTGGATATGAGCCAATAGTAGATTAGAACATATGGAAGATTTTGCCTTGGGTAAACTAATTTAAGGAACATTAAATCACACCGACTAAGACATTATGAGTACCCTTTGTGACAGACACTCTGCTAAATATTTTGCTTCTATCACTGCATGTCTTCCTGACAACAACTCTATGAAGTAGGTATGATTATTATGCACACTTTACAAAGAAGGATACCAAAGCACATTTAGCTATGTATTTGTCTAAGGTTATATCACACGAAGCAGAGCTAGGTTTCAAACTCCAGCAATTTCAGAACAACCACACCACACTGAAGGTTATTTGGTTATTCACCAAACAAGGCATTAGTGCTCAGAAGGAGAGTTATCTGATTTGCTCGAAATCAACCTGCAAATATGTGACATCGTCAGGATAAGACCCTAATCTCCTAAGGCGTGTCCGTTGCTCTTTCCATAGCATAAAAAGAAATCCGATACACAAAGCTCACATTCTTCCAAAGTGCTGATTCATACCTATGGGCCAGGGATGAGCTGAGAACCACAGATTTGCCCCACTGGCCATCATAAAAACTTCTTATTAAAGACACTGTCTTAAAGCACTTTTTCGGATTTAAAACAATTCATAGAGATTCAGCCTCAAAGCACCATGCACTTAGTGTGGTCCAGGATTTCCTTGTGCCAGTGACTCTTACATTTTACAACATCTTCAATATCTACTCAGGAAATGGGTAGTACATATTCCTTTTTTACAGATGGAAAGAGAGGAGCTCACAGAATTTAAGTGACTGATTGCAGGTCACAGTACTAGTTCACAGCCACCAAGGCCTGGGGCCAGCTCTGCTCACTCCAGTTTCCAGATTCTCCTGTCCAATCTAGGACATATTAGAAACATGGTATGCCAGTTAAGAGAGTGTGTGTGAAGTTACCTCAAAAAGTAGAGTCTTTAGTTGGGTAACTGGTTTTGAAAGATTACAGGAGTTTTTATAATTTGGTGTAAATGCTATCCAGCAAACAGTCCTTAACCTCATCCCCATCACAGAATAGAAAGTTCTAGAATCAAGACAAAGACTAAACCTGTTTAAACTGGAATCTCAACCACCTTGACCTTAACAGAATGCTTTTGTAATTTCTACAAATGTCTTACCCTTTAATAATTAATTACATAGACCTCATAAACTGATAAGCCTGACTCCACACTAATGAGCTACTTTACTGACCTTCATATAATTTTACTGTTTCCTACAAACTGGTTTTGCAAGAGTAGTGCTCTCCTTAAGAAAGCAAAGTGAGCTCTGAGGTTTTGCCTCCACCTTGCCTTCTGTTAGGCTGTGAGGGGAAGAGGAAGTATACCAAAAATGCAAAATCATGTCACCTGAAATATACCAACTCTTTCCAAAAAGGGTTCCAAAATTGTTTTTAAGTCAAAGTAAGACCCTCTTTTAAAAGAGACAAAATTTAAAAAGTGAAATTAAGGGTAAACTGCAGAGGGTGGCACAGAGTGGTAGAAATGAACTTGGCCAGTCTCTGATATATAGACGCTTTGCCTTTAATGGGTAATTTGTTTCTTGGAAGATACTGTCCCTCAAGCTATCCTCTAGGCACTTGTAGCTGCAAGTCATGGTAAAACAAAACTGTTTTGGACAAAGAAGACTAGAGCTGCAAGCCAACTCCTGGTTTTGTGAAGCAGAGGGACTTACTGGCAGAGAGCCTGAAGACACTGTTTTGCTATCATGTACAATATGTACACCGATGTTCCCTGCAAGGTGTATTTTTTTTGTATTTTGATATAATTTAGATTTGAACAAATGTTCATGAAATAACCTAAATGACCTTAATATTTTTAGTTGAGGCAATTACTATCAATAATAGAAGTCCATCCATCCACTCAAGGATAAAGCTGTACTTTCCAAGTTCTCTTTTCCTACCTTCTTGCTCTTTCTCTCTCATTGGCTTTCATATCAAGACCCATTTCCAAACCTAAATTCTTCTACAAGAACTTATCATGAAAGATGACTGTGAAAAAGCAAGATGTGGGAGAAAAATATGCAATTCAGCAGGTCATCTATGCTTGTTCTCTCATTTATTTTACCAAACTTGAATAAATGAATCACTCTCTTCATAAGAGCCCAGGACAGTCACAGGAATGAGGAACAGACTGAGGGTTGATAGGCTGAAGTAGAAGCCATTAAAATGGCCCCTGTAAGCCTACTTTACTTAACCCAAAATAACTGCTCAATGAGAAATAAGTGTTCACGTCAAACAGTGATTTGTGGGAACAGAAAACCATGGGTGGTATTCCAAAAGCATAGTGGAGTCGTACTGCAGCCTTGGTTCACTTTCTTATACTGAGCAACTGAGTTGATGAGGTCCATCTCATCTAGGGACAGAGCCTCAGAGACTGACCTAAGAAACATAATTAAACTTAATTAATTCAGCTATTCTTACTTTTCTACTATTCAAAGAACCAGCCAGCTTATCTCCCCAACCAGATGGTGAGCTCAAGGGAAAGACTGCTAACATATATTTCTTTATGTCTCTATCAAAATATACCTAGATCAAATCAAAGACCAAAAAAAAAATGTTGAAACTACTTTAAAAAAAAAAGAGGCAAGTTAAATTATCTTGGGGACTTGGAAAAAAGAACCGGGATTGCAAATCAGTTCCACATGTTTCTGGCAGTCTCAGGCTCTAGCCACAGCCTCCAGCTCATTCCTTCAGCCTTGACTCCATCAAATGTATCTAATTATGTTTCTAGGCTACCAGACAAAAAAGATGTATATTAGTTTCTCACTTTGAGAGACAGAGTGATAGAATAACAGAATGATTTTATTCTGCTAAAAAGAAAATTAGTCACAGATACTTTCATGTAAAATACATTTTCTCAAACATTAAAAAGCACTTTCGAATGTGCTCCAATTTCCTCTTGTATGTCCAAGACAATGTCACTGAGTGGTTTGAGTAGTATCACAAAAGGTTAAAGAAAAAGAAAGAGATATATCATGCAAATATTAACTCAAGAGTACACATTAAAATAAGTTTAACTAATGAAATTAAAATGAAATAGTACATCAAAGTGCATTATGCTCCCACCCAAAATCACTCCACACACCATGGCATCACACGTACCACACTTGGAAAACACTGAGGTTCAGGATTTCTAAAGGTCATTGGCTCTGAATTCTCAGGTTCTCTCACCTCTCAGTAAGAATTTAGCTCAATGGACTTAGGTAAAATGGCTGCTCTAATCTTTCTGGGAATCGGACTAACTAGACACTCTGTTCTGGGGTTTCAAAGACAAGGCCAGATACTGCACGAGCTGAAAAGCTTATGGAAGCATTATCAGCCACCATAGGAGGATGGGGAGTATAGAAGTGACCACACAGGAGATAATGAATTTGAGGATGGCTTCACTCATGGCATAGCCGGCCCTTTCACTTTTCCCTTAGGAAGAGATCCATGCATCAGGCTTTTGAATAGCTCATTATGGTGCTTGCAAAGACCACTGAATTTTGTATATGGCTGTCAGGCAAAGGCAACCAAGAGGAGGTATTATGTAACTGCACTGCCCAATATGCTAGCCACTGACTACATATGGCTATTAATAATTACATTCAAAATAATTAAAATTAAATAAAACTAAAACTGCAATTACTCTGTTGCACTAGTCAGATTTCAAATGATCAACAGCCACGGTGGCTAGAAGCTATTGTGCTGGCAGAGTAGAGGATATTTCCATCACTGCAGAAAGTTCTATTGAACAGGATTTCTCTATAGCCTCTATTGATAAATGGTCTGCAGAGGATCCACAGACTGGGAAAGAATCCAGTCACGTGAGAAGGTGTAGTCCAGCTAAAATTGCATGCATGCTCATGCACACACACAAACACATAAGACTTCTGGAGTCTGAGATCTTTATTTCTGTGATTATCAAAGTAGATCCAGAGTAATAGTCAAGTATTGTTTTCTTCCTCCCCAGTTGTTTCCCCAACTCCTGATCCCTTGCTTATATTTGTATTATCCAAAATTTGCTGTACCAAATAAGGTCGGATATGATAAGTAAGTTGCTGAGAATTATGGGCAGGTAGATTGTTTAGGAAATGTTGATAAAAAGGTTTTGTTTGTTTGTTTTGTTTTGACCTAAAACCTTTTTATCTTCCTTCTACTTTACTTGAAAGCAACAATGTCAATAAGTCTGAGAGCAACACTGCACAGATCACCAACTCCATCCAAAAGTGTGAAAAATGGAAGACATAATCAACCAAGATTAGATGATAAATATTAATTGAGTATTTGGATTATTACAAATATGTTTGGGTTCCTGTTATCAGTTTCCTTGACTTCAGGACAACTGCAGCCTCTAAGTTTAGAAGCCACTGTGCTAGGTAAACCCCAATATACCTTCACTTTACACATGATGAAATTCAGGAAAGTTTGGTTCTTGCCATTATGTTAAGAACATTTAAAATCATTTAATTAAATAAATTCAGAGAAACTGTTATATGTATTTTACAAAGCACATGTGACAATTACACAGTGAAATAGACTTTTTGCTTCCCAAGGGAGTTTTTAGCAGTGAATTAAAGAAATTGCCATCAACTGAATTCAGCAAATTGACCGCTTGTTCAGTCAGACAGTACTATCCACAGCAGCAATACTGGGTTTCAGTAGAAGGATAAGAAGGATAAGGGCACACTGTGTATAGACTCTCGTGGAAAGTATTCTTCTGGAGCTTCATTGACAATGACAATCCTGAAAGCTTCAAGCATCTACCATAGATTGAGCTCCCCCATAATTCATGTATCTATGTATTTACTGCTTCCCAGGAATAAGCTCATGTTACTAAGCATCTATTGTACATCGATTATCAATGACAGATTTTAAAGTGGGTTATTAACAAAAGAGTTAACTTTTATTGACCACACACTATATCTTAGGTTTTGTGTTAAATGTTTTATTTGAATGTCTCATTTTATCTTCACAACCACCCTAGAGACAGACACTATTATTCATCACGTTTTAGACCCCAGAGAACTGAGACTTAGAAACACATTTGACCTTCGAACAATGTGGGGGTTAAGGAAACCGATTGCTTGTATAGTCGAAAATACACATACAACTTTTGACTCTTCGAAAATGTAACTATAGTCTACTGTTGAATGGCAGCCTTACCAATAATAGTCAACTAGCACATATTTTGTATGTTATAATATTGTATATGATACTTTTACAATAAAGCCAGAGAAAAAATGTTATTAAGAAATTCATAGAAAAGATAAAATGTATTTACAGTGCTATATTGTATTTATTGATAATGTAAGTTTGTGTATTCTGTTTATGATATGAATCACCTATCTGAAATGGCAGGAAAACACAGATGCAGACTGCAATCTATGGTACACATCAAGCAATTCAACTTTTTTTTTTTTTTTTTTTTTTGGTAATGTTATGACTTTCATCAGTTTCTTGGGAGATTTTCCAACAACACTAGTGGCACTTTGTATGGGTCCTATGGTGTTAGCCAAGGTTTATAGTGCTGTGCTAAACAGGATGAAAAATATGCAAGAATACAATTTGCTGGAAAGAGAAACTGCTCAGGTGGAGATGAATAGCATCACAGGGTGTTTTTAAGCGGATAGTACAAACTCTTGAACTCACTGCAACAGCAACAGAAGGTGGCTACAGAATTATTGCAATAGTATAGTACATACTATGGTTAATTTTATGTAGTTATAATTTAATACTTTATGTTTACATTTCTCCCCACTGAGAATCGCATCATGCATGGTCTGTGTTTGCATGAATAAGTTTTGATAAGTTTTGACATTCTACAATAGATTTGTGTATATTTTATGGTAGTAAATGACAAAAACAGACTAGTATCTACATATATTTTATATAATCATGACATATCTAACTTTTTCTTCATTTTTTCAGTATTTCTAGTCTGCATGGTTCATCTGTAAGCTTTTTCAAGTCGTTGCAAATCTCAAAAAAAAGTTCTAATTTTTTAAAAAAAAATATCTGCATATAAGTGTACCCACACAGTTCAAACCTGTGTTGTTCGAGAGTCAACTGTACTAAAAAATTTGTCCAGGATGACACTGTTAGTAAGAGCCTGAACCAGGATATTAAACTAGGCTCTTTGATTCCTAAGTCTGAAATTTATATACTGTGCCATAAAATTATACTTGCTGATAATAGGGTAGCCTAAATGGATACTTTAGTTTATCCTGTGTAGAGGGAAATGGAGTTAGTAATTTGATAATTAGAAATGCCCTGTTCCTTTGAGATGGTAACCAAAGGGAGTTGTTTATGAGATAAAAATGTATATCACTGAACCCGTGGTTTTTGTTTGTTTGTTTGTTTCATCAGTAATTTGCTGAAGAGGCTCAATGATTCTAAGTGACCTCAAATTCCCTGGCCCACTAGACCAAGAGAAGACCCTTCAAGCTGCCTGTAATGCTTCACTCAGAGATTCAATATTTTTCCCTGAGTAGCTTCAAGCAATCATTTTTATTTCACTCAAATTACTCTAATAATAAAATAAGCTCTTTTAGTATAAATTTTGTATCAATCTGTATACATGTCCTATAAACTGTATAAGTCTATGAAGATTAAAATATCGAAAGGTAATCTATTTAATTTATATAACCACTGACTTTTATTTTCATTTGTAAACTTTGCTGACTAGAGAGAATAGTATTCAGGAAACCAATAACACAATAAAATGGGCCACCAACCAACTTGACATAACGCACACACTCTACTGTGTGCTTTGATTCGGGCTGCCTGACCAAAAAGAAGATAAAATCATTCTTGTTCCCCTTTTTAAAAAAACAGAAACATATTAAATAATGGTGGATAACAAATATCACAGCCTAGATAATCACATTCTACTATAAATGAATGAATCACTTACACATATACTTAAATATAAAGAAGCTAATGATGGACTTTTGGGGAAGCTTGACTTCTACATAATATACAAAGAGTGAAGTGAGATTAATACAATTATCTCTACCCTCCTCTCTTCTAAACAAGGTAGTTCTTAATAAGGCCTGGAAGCTCCTTTTGCAGGCAGCTCTGGAAGAAAACACATGTGATTTTAATACATTGCAGATATATCCGTTTCTACATGTCTATGTATCTATGTATATAAGTATTTATCTACATATATCATTTATTGATCCCTTAAACTATGCCAGATACTCTTTAGACCCCTGAAATATGTTGATAAACAATACAGACTCAGATACCTGTCCTCATGGGAAGCATTTATTGTTTTTGTTTTTTACCTGTATTAGCTTGATAGAAGACGCTTATGTCAAGTCAATACATATTTTCTATATAATCCTTCGTACTAATCTATCATGCAAAGGACACATTCATGGGTTGTTTTCCAGTGTGAAAAATTTCTTTTTTAGTTTGATTTAAATAAAAGCCACCCCGAATTTTAAATTTCAGGAATTTCTTTGCATAATATGCATATTAATAGTGGGGAAGACACTTCCTCAACTACCTAAGGGCAATGTTACATGTGACTGTGATACATTATTACAGCTACACTGATGGTACAGATCTATGCATCATCTCTGTTTCTCCGGGATATCCAGTGCACTTCACTTAGATGTCCTTAGTGCTCATAATCTGAAAGTTAAAAATCTGATACACTGACTCATACCTGGATGGCACTTCAAGTAAGTTCTAGCTTATTTATCTTGATATTATAGAGAATAAAATTGATATCAAGAAATACGAATGTGTTATGATTACTTGGCTAATTAAATTTACATAGAGAATGAGAACTAGAAGCTAAGAACTAGAGAACTAGAACGTCCTGTATTCCAGCAGAAAACCCTTTCCGTTAATAAAAACAGTATCGATTATTAAGTACCTGCTAAGTGTAAATGCTTTAGACATATATCTCACATCATTGGTAAGCCAAGCAGGCGCAATCAACATATTTCAAATAAGGAAATCAAAGAGACTTTCTGACCACTACATTGTTAATAAACAGGGATTCTAAGATTCAAAACTAGGTCTGTCTCCTATCAAATATTACGAATTTTCCACTCCAGTGTCTTGCTTTCCTTGACACATTTCTTGTCATTGATGCATACTGCCAGAGCACTAATTTTATTTAATTAGAAAATAAAAAAATTAGTCTTGCTGAAAAAAACAAAAACAAAAAACCAAGTTTCATATATATATATATTATATATATATATATTTTATATATATATATAATATATATATATACATACATTTTGTTTTGTTTCTTTGTTTTGTTTTGTTTTGGGACAGAGTCTCGCCCTGTCACCCAGCCTGGAGTGCAGTAGCGTGATCCTGGCTCACTACAACCTCTGCCTTCTGGGTTCAAATGATTCTCCTGCCTAGCCTCCCAAGTAGCTGGGATTACAAGCACACGCCACCATGTCCAGTTATTTTTTTTAATTTTTTTTTTTTTTTTTTTTTTTTTTTTTAGTAGAGACGAGGTATTACCATGTTGGCCAGGCTGGTCTTGAACTTCTGATCTCGTGATCCGCCTGCCTCGGCCTCCCAAAATGCTGCAATTACAGGTATGAGCCACCACGCCCGGCCCCTATTTTCTTACTTTTAAAAAGTGGTAAAAAGATCTTATCAAACATCAAGTCAAGTGTTCATATCCGACCTCTCAACAGAATCGCATTTCCTTATTAACTCAGAGAAGTACTCTAACCCAGAAGAACCACAAATCCATTAAACGTCTGCTGAATAACCTGAATGATCATCATGGGTTATCTTGGGCTCAAGGAATTGCCAGTTACAGATTCTAGCACTAAAAATAAAGAGATGAGTAGGTGAGAGAACCACTAATCACTACCTTAGGTAAGAAAGTGTTGTGACGGGCACATGTTAAAGTCTTTCTTTTCTACAGAGAGATGAAATTACAAACACCATCCACTGGAATTTACCCAACTAAATTATTTAAAATACAAGTTCTTTAATATTCATTTTCCTATATCCTGCATCAAAGCCTGAAAGGCAAGATATTCCCTAGGCTTTGGTGAAAGATCAACTGGAGTTTATTTTTTTATCGTTTATACCTAATGTTATTTTTATTATTAATAGACTATAATTTTTAGAGCAGTGTTAGGTCCACAGCAACACTGGGCAGAAAGGACAGAAAGTTCCCTGTGCCCTTTGCCCTGACACAGGCAGCCTCCCCCACTGTCAACATTCATACCGCCATGGGACATTTGTTACAGTCCATGAATCTACATTTACACATTATGATGACCAAAAATCTTGCTTTCAATTCCTGCTATTGAATATTCTGTGGGTTTTGAGAAATGAATAATGACATGTATCCACCATTATAGAACCATACAGAATACTTTCACTGCCCTAAAATCCTCTGTGTTCTGTATATTCATCCCTTCCTTCCACCTAACTCCTGACAACTACTTATCTTTTTACTGTTTTGCCTTTTCCAGAATGTGGTGTAGTTGACACCGTGCAGTATGTAGCCTTTGCAGACTGGCGTCTTTCACTTAGCATTCAAGACCCTTCCATATATTTTATGGTTTGATAGCTAAGTTAAAAAAATCACTGGATAATATTACATTATTTGGATTATGTAGATACAATGATACCATAGTTTATAAGTATACTTACTGAAGGATACTTTGGTTGCTTCCAAATTTCTCAAATTATGACTAGAATTTCTATAAAAATTTATGTAAAAGGACCGGGTGCAGTGGCTTAGGCCTGTAATCACAGCACTTGGGGAGGCTGAGGTGGGTGGATCACCTGAGGTTGGGAGTTCAAGACCTGCCTGACCAACATGGATAAACCCCATCTCTACTAAAAATATGAAAATTAGCCAGGTGTGGTGGCGCATGCCTGTAATCCCAGCTACTCAGAAGGCTGAGGCAGGAGAATCGCTTGAACCTGGGAGGCGGAGGTTGCGGTGGGCCAAGATTGTGCCATTGCACTCCAGCCTGGGCAATAAGAGCGAAACTCCATCTCAAGAAAATAAAATAAAGTTTTATGTGCACGTATGTTTTCAGCTCATTTACATAAATGTTTCATTGGTATGATTGCTGGATCCTACAGTAAGAGTATCTTTAGTTCTTAAGAAACTTTCAATCTGTCTTGCAAAATAACTCTACCGTTTTGCATTCCCACCAGTTTTGGCCGTACCACACCTTTGCTAGCATTTGGAAGTTGCCAGTGTTTGGGGTTTTGGCTGTTCTAATAGGTGTGTAGTACAGTCCTGGCCACTGCTCTGTTCTTCACCTCCTCTGGTCTGAATGTTTGTGTCCCTCTCAGATTCATATGTTGAAACCTAGTCACCAAGGTGATGGTACTGGGGACTGGGAAGGCTTTGGGAGATGATGAGGCCCTGACGTCAGAGCACTCATAGTGGGATTGGTGCTTTTAGAAAAGAAGCCCCAGAGAGCTGTTATACCCCTTTCTACCATGTGAAGACAAAGGGGAAAGATAGCTGTCTACAGACCAGAAAATGGGCCCTCACCAGAGACAGAATCTGCCAGTGCCTTGATCTCAGACTTTCCCACAGCCAGTACTAGTAGAAATAAAGTTCGGTTGTTTATAAGCTACTCAGTTGATAGTATGCTGTTCCAGCAACCTGAACAGACCAAGTCAATTTCCTGGCCACATCACAGGTTTTCTAAACATCAGCTCTCTCTTCCATATAATGAGAATTATAATGCCTACTCCATAAAATAGCTGAAATGAGATAATTCTATTTTTTCAGCTATTTGTTTTAAAAGATTAAAACAAATTCTTAAAGCTGGCCCAGGTTGAACCTCTAATTTAACAGGAACATTGAGCTGATGGATGTCAACTCAAAAAAAGGAGCTTCATGGAAAATGATCCAAGAGCTGTGCTTTTTCATATAGATAGCACTAAAAATATAATAACATTAAGAGGAGTCAAAGAAAAATATTGGAGATGGCTCCTTTTGATAACCATTTCTCACAAATCATTGCCAATGAGAAACATCTGTTAACCTTCATCAAAAAAGTTTTATACACATTCATTCATTAAAATAAAATACACACACATACACTGTACGAATGATATGTAATTTTCTATGAAACCAGACCAGAAAAGGAGGGCTGGGGAAATTGAATACCTTTGTTTTTGAAGACTTGGGCAATAACTATTTTTCTCTACCCTTAATGTGTATGTAAATAGTGAAAAAGTAACCTGTTTGTGTGTGTCTCTGTTGGGTACAATGTAGAGTAAAATACGTTAGGATACTCAAATTCTTAGCAATCACCACCTCTATATTTACTGCATTATTCTAGAATTCTGTGCCAGCCAGTCTCTAAGTTGTAACCCCAAAAAGCTCCATTGTAATTATAAGCAACCATGGATAGGCAAGGAGGGTAGAAGTTATTTTAAACAGTTCTTAATTGGTGTTACTTGTTAGCCAAATATATACTCTTCTCACTCTTTCAAGAAATAAACTAGATGAAAGAGATTTAATGCACAATTCATATTTTACAGCATAAACAATATCATTCATAAGTTATTTGCTTCATAGTCAGACAACTACATGCTTCTTTCGAAAACCCTCCTTTAAAGACAGAAACTTTGAGTTATTTAAAGCAGAAATTTATTCAATCAGTTCAATAAGATTTAAATTCAAATTGGAGGATTAATTACAGTGGCTACAACATGAAAACTCAACTAAGTAAGGTAGGAAGTGAGGGCAAAGTCTTCAGTATCCAAAGGAAAATAATTTTTACTTCATTTATTTGATTACTCCAGAGTTAACTGCTATAAAATCACCGCCCATGCAATGAAGGCTGAATATTAGGGGGAATCCTGGGCACATTCTTACGAAATAAACTTCAATACTAAATGCCTTATCATGATTTGGCATAATGAAATCTATATCTGCATATCAAGAATATTCATAAAATGCAAACTATTAATTTTGAATGTCCATGACTGTTATTATTAAAGATCTAGAAACAAGTACAACATGATAATGTGTACCTCTCCTGGAAAGTTTTTGGAAATTAAATGTCATATACAAACATCGTGAAAACTACTAGGCTGGATAACCATCGCATATGACAAACAATAAAATTCTCAGTTTCTTAAATGAGTTTCCAATTTTTATTTCATTTTATTTTTATCCATCCTTACTTTTTATGGTCTCTTGCCTGCTTTATGACAATCTGGAGACCTTTTCACGTTTGAAAATAAATGGTCTTGAGTCTTGAGCTACTGCCATCCAAGCTGTTGCCTTATTTTGAGGGCAAGTTAATTTCTAAGTTTAGCTTAAACTAAAAAAAAATAAAAATAAAAACTCCCTCAAATTCCGAACATACAGAATTTTCTAGAAACCCTAAAACTTTCCTGGGAAAGAGCCCAAATTACCAACGTTCACTTTTAACTATCTGCTTTGTTCCCAGCAGAATCCCAGCCTCAAACTCCAGTGTCGGCCTCCTGTAATCTAGTAATTTCTTCCCTCCCTCCATAAAGGAAAGGCTAAGAGTTTTATTTTTCTTCTTGCAATACGGGCGTGATGGAGGCATGGATAGAGGGTGTAGTTGTACTGGGATATTTGACCTACCTAGGACTGCTCCCAGTGCGCACACACACACACACACACACACACACACCCCTCCCTACACTGGGTCTTTTAGAAGATGCTGGAGTGATGGAGTGCCCCGTCCGGAAATACACAGACAAGTTCTAAAAAAAAAGGAAAACAAAAAACTCCACAAGCACAAGGAATACACTAAGGGCATGTATTGCAGATTACCTGTAAATTTAAACTTTTTAATGGTCGAACCTCAGATATATTTTAACCCCTTCCCCTTTTGGTCTGATCTTCAGCTTCGCGGAGTCGGGAAATAAGAGATTTGGAGAAAACTATTCAGCTGTCGGGTGTGTAGCACGAAGCAGTGAAGCCAGATCGCTCAGCAGATGAGGGAAGGTGCGCAGCACTTCCCAGTCCAGAAGCCCCACCGCCCCCACATTCCAACAGACCAACCAACGGGCTTTGGAACGTTCCCCTTGTACCCAGTCACGTAGGAACCTCACAACTCCTGCTGTGTGGGTCAGACCATTGGACAGTGGCTAATTCTGTGCGAAGCGGCCTCCGCTCCTGCACCTGGCAGCGGTGACGCGCCCACATCTCCCGCTGGAACCCAGAACTTTGGGTTCAGCCGGGCTGGGAAGCCGCCGCCGGCGCCCACTTTTCCCAACAGCGGAGAGGGGTCCCAGACCGAAGGTGGCGGCGCGTGGCTCTGAGCTAGCGGCTGTGGGGGGCCGGCGCTCAGAACCCCAATTCCATCCAAGTTGGGCCGCGGTGGGGGTGGGTGGAGGTGGCGCCGGGCAGCCGGCGGCCGCTCGCCCGGGCTGGGTTGGTGCCGAGCGCGGGCCCGGACGGAGCGGGCCGCAGCCGCGCGGGGTGGAGCTGAGCTGAAGTCACTGGCTGAGCAGGCGTGGGCGCTGGCGGGCACGCGGGAAGGAGGGCGGGCGCTGCCAGGGCTCCGGGCCCTGGAGGCGCCGCCGGTGACCTCCCCTAGGCCTCACAGGCGCTGCCTCCGCCTCTCCCCGCTGCCCACTCTGCGCCCCCGCAGCCGCGGGTCCCCCTGCTGAGTCCGCGCACCCTGCCCGCGGGGGCGGTCGACCCCGGGCTCCTGGAGGATCGATGTGTCGGAGTTGGGAAGGGGCTTTACTCTGCCATCTCATTCCCAATGACTGGACACCTCTACCAGGCTTTTCACTCAGGCTCAGTGTTCTGGCCTGTGGGAAACCCCGGAAAGGTAGCCCTCAAAAATAATGTTGAATCCTTTGGGCCTTTGTACACACAACATGCTCAAAAGATGATGTGAGGCAACAGTTATCACTCTCTATGATCGATGAGGTTACCGCTGGTTAGTGGTGCAATCGGGTTCGAAACCAGTCTGATACATGATTATTTTACACTACTTCTCTTATAATAGTTGCATGTATTGCAGCTATTTTGAATTGGAATAGCAATTTATTTGAGCAAATCTTCAAACTAAGAATGCTATGCTAGTTTATGCTAAAGGAAAAATATCCATATTCTCCGTTGAACATTTTCCGTTTTGAGGAGACATTGTTTTAGAATATAGCATAGTCTCTCTTCCTTTAATGCTTCTGTATTCATTCAGGTAAATATTACCCTCAGTTTTCTTCCTTCTCATTTTTAGGTTTTCCCCTTCCTTGATGGTTACATGACTTTAGCACAAACATGTCTCACAATTAGAACTGTGACTTATTAGCTCTCAAAATGCTACACCTCTTGATACCATTTGAGAAGATATCTTATATTTTAGATTGTTTTTGTAAAGAAACGAGAGAAAACTAGAGGAAGAGCAAAGATGCTGGTTCTTTTCACACCCTACCCAGGGAATGATGATACTGTCCTTTAAAATATTGCCACGCAGCAACAAATTCTGGAAGGGGCCTGAAACCAATCATTGTATCTCTGCTTAAATTCTAAACTACAGTGGCTTAAGAAGAGGGCTTAAGTTCTCCAATTTTATAAATATTTGACTAAGATCCTTTAATCAATTTACAAGGAAGTTGTAAAAGGTAAAACCACTTTATGAACAGCTTGAAAATAAAACATTACTTTCACGCATTATATAACTCATCTCATCACAGTTTTAAATAGGTTCTGCATTTTTTTTCTAAATTAGTAAATGTTCTAAATTAGTAAAAGGTGCTCTGAAAGATAGGCGGGAAGAAGGAATTACTTGCATTCTTATAAGAAAATAAAATGCAAACAAAACTCACAAAAAACAAGCATTTATATTTGTGTATACTAACCAATGTATACAGATACCTGTAAATCATTTTATATGTATCTGTATTTATGTTATGCTACGTGTGTGTTTATTATGATGTATCCAATTGTAATCCATAACCATATGTACTTTTCTAGCCTGCCTTCTTACTTATTGGTAATTCAAACCTCGACAGTGAGAAACCTGCAAACCATCATTTATCACCCATTTACTCATCTGTTTAATGCTGGTCTACATGAATAGCTGTGCCAAGTTGTTAACTTGTAACCCCATGTGAAGTAACCTTACCAACTAGATTACAGGGTTTAAGTGCAATTCCTTTTTCCTTTAGTATAATAGGTTCCATTCATTTCCAAAAATTATAGATTTTATATATCTATATGCGTGTGTGTGTTTATATACACACACATACATACATAATGTCAAAGATACATATATATACACACACACACACATACATATACTACATCCTTAACATAAAGTTTTGTAAAGGAAATAAACAGCGTAAAATATAGACTACATATACTGTAAATTCAAATTCATGTGTTAATATCTTTAGCACTTTTATACATTTCACAATTTTAGCTATAAAGCCTCTCCTTTCAGTTGATACATTTGGATTTATGTTTATCACTAGCTTGGTAGCAGAGACCCAGATCAGATAATGGAAATAACTTCAACCATGGCATTTTCTCACATTGCCAAGTCAATGTGAGAGGACTTTGCTCCCGGTTTTAGATTTTCAGGGATCTCTTAACCTCAGTTAAAAACATAACAAATTGAACATTTGTTACAAACCATGCTAAATACTTCAAAGAATTAGGGTATGAATAAGCAAGAATAATTTCTGCTGTTATAGTACCAACAATCTACTGGCATGTGTGGTTACCATAAACATCAAAATGTGACATGTTCCAGTATTTTAAACAAAATATTTGAAGAGTTAATAGGAAAGGGAGAAAAAAAGTCATTTGAGAAATCATGAAAAGCACAATGATATAGGTATTGTTAGAAAGATAAACATCAAAAACTGGGTTACTTTCATTTCTAAAAGATAATGACAGAAAGAAAATGAGTTATAATTATATTTAATAGCGTGATATATCAGACAAACAATTAGACTACTTCAGTTTAATTGAGTATACATAAAAAAAGAAATAGGCTCAGAAACTTATTAACATTTTTGGGTAACTGGAAAGTGCCTGTAAGTAAATTATTAGGCAAAACCTTAGTCTTGTAATCCATACAACAATGATTAATATGCAAGCAGATAAGATTATTATACATAAAGCAACCTCTATATCATAGGATCCCACAACACAAACTATGGGTTCAGTGCTCTAGCTACATATTGATGCCATTAAAAATTCTATGGAGGAAGGAAGGAAACAGAATTTTATTAGTTTGCAAAAATAATGTTATAGACCTAGAATCAATAAATTGCATGCTCAGGCATTTGTAGGAGTGACAATTACCCTGTCATGGTCACCTGAGATCAGAATTATACTTGGTAACTATACAGAGTGTGAAACTGGTAAGCCTAAGTGACAATGGAACTGGCCACCAGGGCATCATCTTCTGAGATTCACACTCTACTAACCACCAGGATACACAACAAACTCAAATATCTGGAAACCCACAGAAATTATTTTCTCCATCATTTGAGCTCTGTTATTTGCATAGTAAAGGTAATATCTTTGAGGCCTGAGAGCCAATACATGACATTGGCTGCACAATATCTGCTTAGAGCTGATTTGCAATGGACTTTTCTTTGAGAATAAATGTGTCAGTTTTGCAGTGATTGGCACAGAGTAAATGATCAGTAAATGAGAACTTAAAATTGTCCTCTGTTCACTATTTCACCCTTCTTACCATGGACCATGCTGCCTTTTTCCCTTATATTAGGGGTTCAGCAAACTATAACACTGAACCAGTATGTCCTATTACTTGTTTTTGTAAATAAACACAATTTATTGTAACACAACCGTGTTCATTCATTAATGCATCACCTACGGTTACTTTTATGCTACAATGGCAGAGTTAAGTGGTTGTGATGATAACTGAATGGTCTGTTAGTCTATTCTCACACTGCTAATAAAGACCTACAGAAAAATGGGTACTTACAAAGGAAAGAAGCTTTATTGACTCACAGTTCAGCATGCCTGGTGGGGGGGTGTCTCAGGAAACTTACAATCATAGCAGAAGGGGAAGCAAAAACGTTCTTCTTCATATGGTGGCAGCAAGGGGAAGTGGCAAGCAAAAGGGGGAAAAGCCCCTTATAAAACCATCAGATCTTGAGAGAACTCACTCACTATCATGAGAACAGCAGCATGGGGTAACCACCCTCATGATTCGATTACAGCCCATCTGATTCTTCCCACAACATGTGAGAATTATGGGAAGTACAATTCTAGATGAGATTTGGGTAGGGACACAGTCAGACCATATCATTCCACCCCAGCCCTCCTAAATCTCATGTCCTCATATTTCAAAACCAATCATGCCTTCCCAACAGTACCCCAAAGTCTTAACTCATTTCAGCATTAACTCAAAAGTCCACAGTCCTATGTCTCATCTGAGACAAGGCAAGTCCATTCTGCCTGTGAGACTGTAAAATCAAAAGCAAGTTAGTTACTTCCTAGATACAATGGAAATACAGACATTGGGTAAATATAGCTGTTCCACGTGGGAGAAATTGGCCCAAACAAACTGGCTACAGGCCCCATGCAAGTCTGAAATCTAGCAGTGTAGTCAAACTGTAAAGCTCCAAAATGATCTCCTTTGACTCTATGTCTCACACCCAGGTCACGCTGATGCCAAAGGTGGGTTCCCATGGCCTTGGGCAGCTCCACCTCTGTGGCTTTGCAAGGTATAGCCCCCCCTACTGCTGCTTTCATAGACTGGCATTGAGTGTCTGTGGCTTTTCCAGACACATTGTGCAAGCTGTCAGTGGATCTCCCATTCTGGGGTCTGGAGAATGGTGGCCCTCTTCTTACAGCTCCACTGAGCAATGCCCAAATGGAGACTCTGTGTGGGACCCTCAACTCCACATTTCCTTTCTGCACTGCCCTAGCAGAATTTCTCCATGAGTGCCCCACCCCTGCAGCAAACTTCTGCCTTGACATGCAGGCATTTCTATACATCTTCTGAAACCTAGGTGGAGGTTCCCAAATGACAATTCTTGACTTCTGTGTACTCACAGGCTTAACACAACGTGGAAGCTGCCAAGGCCTGGGGTTTGCACCCTCTGAAGCAATGGCCTGAGCTGTACATTGGCCCCTTTTAGCAACAGCTGGAGTGGCTGGGATGCAGGGCACCAAGTCCCAAGGCAAGGGGGCCCCTGGGCCTGGGCCTGCAAAACCATTTTTCCCTCCTAGGCCTCTGGGCCTGTGATGGGAGGGGCTGCATTTTAAAGGACTCTGACTTGCCCAGGAGAATTTCTCCCATTGTCTTGGTGATTAACATTTGGCTCCTTGCTGCTTATGCAGACTTGTGCAGCTAATTTGAATTTCTCTCCAGAAAATGGGATTTTCTTTTCTATTGCATAGTCAGGCTGGAAATTTTCCAAACTTTTGTTTTGCTGCCTCCTGAATGCTTCACTGCTTAGAAATTTCTTCCCCCAGATACCCTAAATAATTTATCTTAAAATTCAACATTCCACAGATCTCTAGGGCAGGGCCAAAATGCTGCCAGTCTCTTTGAATAGCAACAGTAACCTTTACTCCGGTTTCCAAGAAGCTCCTCATCTCCATCTGAGACCACCTCAGCCTGGACCTTATTGCACTATCAGTATTTTGGTCAAAGCCATTCAACAAGTATCTAGGAAGTTCCAAACTTTTCTACATCTTCTGGTCTTCTGAGCTCTCTAAGTCTATAAGAAGTTCCAAATGTTCCCACATTTTCCTATCTTCTTCTGACCCCTGCAAACTGTTCCAACCTCTGCCTGTTATCCAGTTCCAAAGTCACTTCCACATTTTCAGGTATCTCTACAGCAGCACCCCACTATCCGGTACCCATTTACTGTATTAGTTTGTTCTCATGCTGCTAATAAAGACATACCTGAGACTGGGTAATTTATAAAGGAAAGAGGTTTAATTGATTCACAGTTCAGCATGACTGGGGAGGCCTGGGGAAGCAAACATGTGCTTCTTGACATGGCAGCAGCAAGAAGTGCCAAGCAAAAGGAGGAAAATCCCCTTATAAAACCATCAAACCTTATGAGAACTCACTGTCATGAGAAGAGCAGCATGGGGGAAACCACCACCATGATTTAATTACCTCCCTCTGGGTCCTTCCCACAACACATGGGAATAATGGGAACTACAGTTCTGGATGATATTTGGGTGGGGACATAGCCAAACCATGTCATCTACAAAGCCTAAAATATTTACTATCTGGTAATTTTTTTAAGTTTGCTGACCTTTTCTTTCTATCAAGGTGTTCAATGTTCGCCCATTGGTATAGCTCAATAATTATATTAAGTGTTGTCACTTCCACATTATAGTGAACTGCATGGTAGCAGAAACATTGTTTTTTCTTTTTTGGCCCTTCATTATTTTATCTCTATCTAGTACCTAGCACTGTACCTGGATTACAATGAGAAGGTTTCATAAATCATTGTCATGAATTTATTTTCAGTAAACAAATGTCTATAAAATCTCTAAAAACAATTTGATAACTATGGAGATTATAGAAAGAGAAACAAAAAGAAAAAAAATCATGGAATAATAAAAAAGATGTAACAGAGACAATGTTATTTAACGATAAAATGAATAAAACATAAAAGTAAGTAAACACAGTTTCAGTAACATACAAGAGAAGGGCTCCTGACATGTTCCAGTTTCAGCAATGCCTGCCACTAAGTACTTGTTATGTCTCAGTAACTAAGAATTTACTGATGTAGCAGTGGTTTCATTGGTATATCAAAACAGTAGGAGACTTGCTCAGAACTTTTTGAACTGCATCTTAAATAATATTTTATTCATTTAGCAAATAGTTTCTTATTATAAATATCCTTATATGAGATAGGCATATTCTGTAAAGAACAGCAGGAATGTAGAGAAAAAGATACAGCCAAAAAGACGGCATATGTTTGAATAGCTGTCCGAAAGTGTTACAGTCAAGAATTATCTCTGCTGTCTAAAAGGTGTGTAGAAAACACTTTTCAGAAGAAAAATGAAAAACCTCCCAATAAAGAACTATTATTAAGGAAGGGTTTGTTTATACTGACATAATCACTTGAGAGCATCAATTTGAGTCTCTGTATCTATACTTTACTAAAATGTGGAGTCATATACTATGTGTCATCTATCTTAGACATGGCACTGAAAATATTTTATGGCTTAAAATTGTATGATGATTGCATGCATGTCGGTTAGTATACATCTTAATAATACTTTAGTGCAGCAAAATAAAAGTGTTTACTTTAACCAGTTCTATCTCCCATATAGGACCAAGACTAAATCTGCCTCATGACACTAGAAAAGCCTGAGTCTTTCTTGGTCCCAAGTTCTCCCAATGTCATAAAAAACACAAAAGTTCTCAGTTCATGGCACAAATTAGTTTTTGTATTACATAATACCACTATTCAGTGTTTTAAATAGATAAGCAAATTGTGAAAGAATTGGACTCAAACAATCACATTCAACAAACGTGTTTGTTCTTTACTCCCTAATAGGCTCTCTAGTTCTCAACCACACTTAATTCTTTAAAAAGTCATTGTGGTCTTACTGCCTTATGGTAAACGAGATGCAACTGCAGTAGGTGATATGGGAAGGGGCATGTTGAGGATTCAATTGGGAAGATTAGAGAAGGCCACATGATTGATGGCCCTGAAAGTCATGATAAAGATTTGCCCTTTATTCTGTGTTCCAAAGAGAAACTACCAGACATACTGGAATATAAAGTCTTCCTTATCCCCTGACACCAAAGTTAAAGTGAACACTAGTCTAGGAGGAAGCCGAGAGTGAGATAAAATCCAGGTGGTTTCAAAGCCCACTTCCCTGCATCTCAGTCTGTAATAACCAATTTCAGTTGTTCCCATAGGAGAGCAGAATCAATAACTGTTTAAGTGAAGACACCCATACTTATTTGGGGCTGGGTGATAAAAACCACATTATTCTTAGAAATGAAGATGTGTGACGAAAGGACATGTTTTCTCTGGTCCCTGGCTTCTCATACTATCCTTGACATATGACAAGAAAAACATGGAGATTAAGACTGGGCTTTGGAATCAAAACCTCCTTGGTTTCCTTCCCATCTCTCTACTTACTATGTGTTCTTAACTTTTCTGTGTCTCCAATTCTTTATGTTTACAAGAAGATTTTGTAAAGTTGCACATGAGATTCGAGATTATCCATGCAACATGCTTTGCCACTTAACTCCAATCTCTGTGCATAATAAATTCTCAACTCTTATTTTAAATGTACAGTTGTTGATTAACATCTCAATATTAATAGTTTCCATTGATCCTCTCGGAGTGGCAATCAGATATGTCCTCAAAAATTGACAAGTTCTGTGTGGAGAGCATATAGCTGTGGGGCTAATGATGAATTCCCATAAGACAGAAACTTTCTTCGCTCACATGAAGTGACCTCGGACTGTTAGTGACAAGATAGTGCTTTTTGAGTTTGATGGCATACAAGAAGCCTGCTCTTCCAGGCAGGAATATCAGTACTCATTTCTCACACATTTTATGAAGTGCATCTGGTATGCAGCAGTTATGATCTAATTGTTATTTTCAGCTTAATGATTAAAAATCTGCATGGATCAAAATACCAGGTTACATTCATTTGAAGACAGCCACCTTAGCAGAGATTATAGCTGACTCTCTCCTTGAAATGATTCCTCATTTTGCCCAAATGGCCAGTACAGTATTTTTGACCACAGCTACTCTAAGCAGCTGAGGATAAGGTTGACATGTGGCCTTCACTGTGTCATAACATTTTTGGAGTATCCTAAAAATACAGGGCTGAACCACAAAGCAGCTTCTCAATGTGGAGATGGGAGAGCACATCAAAGACAGAGCATATCAAAGTCCAGTAATCTAGACACACAAGGCCAGTTAACTGTCACATTTAAAATCCAAAACATGGGAACATTGATAAAATGCGACGTTTGGTACAAAAAGGATAGTCAGAGTTTGTGTAACTCTTGGAGAAAAATAACATATTTTCTTTTCTCATAATTTACTCAAAGATTTGTATTACTTTACACTCTCCACAGGCTATGTAAATGCATGTATCATAGTTGGAATGACCCCTTAGTTAAAATTCAGTTGAAATGTTTTCTTTGTTCCCTTTTCCCCACCGCTACAAAAGAATCCCATCCACTTGAAGAACCTCCATTTATGGACATTCATTTGTCACCTGCAACTCAAAAGGAAATGACTTTTGCAAATACTAAGTCAAAGTGTATTATAACTGGGCCAAATGTCTATGGATACCATTGCCCTGCTGCATTAACAGAAAAGCACACTGCTCTTCACCTAAGGGCCTCACCATGTTATTCCCCCTATGCAGATCTGCCCAGTTTTCATGTTTTCACTCAAGTCCCACTTATTCCATTTAAACTTCTGCAACAGTCCTTGTTCATACAGATCTACAATTCCATTCCATGCCTGAAGGTCAGAGAACCAAGACAGCCAATAGTGTAAGTCCTGGCTTGAATCCAAAGGACCAAGAACCAGGAGCACCAATATCCAAGGGCAGGAGAAGATGGATGTCCCAGCTCAAGCAGAGAGAGCAAATTTTCCCTTTCTTCACCTTTCTGTTTTATTTGGGCCCTCAATATTGAATGATTCCCACCTACATCGGTGAGGGTGATCTTCTTTACTCAGTATACCAACACAAATACTAATCTTTTCTAGAAACACCTTTACAGACATACCCAGAAATAAAGTTTTACCAGATATCTGGACATCCCTTAGATCAGTTAGGTTGACACAAAAAATTAACCATTACTCCTGGAACAACCACCTTGGTTCCACATTATGAACCAACAAATTGAGGATGTCAGAATCATCCTACTATTGCTGACCTGCTAAGCCTCCAATTATTGTGGATGAAATACAGTCTATTTCATTTAAGGCAATATGTTGGTAGACTAGACTCTACCCTATACTAATACTTTACTTATTTCATTAAAAAGTTATTCAACATGCTCTACATATTATTCAGTTTTTGATTCTTTTTCCTATTCCTTTGTCCCCAAACTCTCACTTGCTGTTATCCTTAACCCTTAGTTCACCCTACATATAAAAATGTTAACTTATTCTTTGGTGGTGGCCAACATCAAAATGTCTCTATAACTTTGTTATGCACTTTCTACATTCTGGAATGTCATACACTTGTTTTTCTCTTTAATTATTGTCCTTCTTTTAATGACAACTTTAAGTGTACATCTTCCAAGAAGTCTACCATATCATTGCAAGAGAATGAGTGCATTTTCTTGACCTCTTTCTGTGTCTGTAATAATCTTTATATCTATGTCAACTTTTGTTGCTCTGCTGTATCCAATTGCTTCATCTATCAGTGTGTGGGAGTCTGAATCTAATGACTCTCTGATTCAATATTGCGATACCTACAGCCTAAATCAAGGTTGTTTGAATTGTCTTTGGTTGTTTTATGTCTAGAAGCCTGATTGCCTTTGAATTATAAGGATCCAAAAGGAAATGCATACTTTATAATAATCTTGAAATCTTCTAAGTGTTTACTTCTCTGTTTTTCCTGTTATTCTTGTTGAATTGAATTGGAATACCATTGACTACACAAAGAATGATTCCTTTCATTACATTAAGCAATACATGCTTTGTGCAGACAGATTGAATTATAGGAATAAAAAAGATGATATATCTCCAGAAAGTTTTGAAAACAAAATAAGTGTCATAAATATGCATACTCTAGTGTTGGCACACAATAGGTACTCAATAAATACTTGATTATCTTCTTTTCATGAGGGAATTGAAGTGAAAATTTGAAGAAATTTTAAATTGCCATTATTTAGTTCCAGCTCATAATAATCCAGCTGCATTCCTGTTCTAGTAATGATTACTCATGAATCTGACCCAAAAAGTTTAAGGAAGGCATCATTGTTATCAGCAACAAACACAATAAATTAGAAGATCATCTAAATAACCATCTAATTATGTAAGTACTTTCTTTCAGATTGGGAGGTCACCTGGTTAAATTTGGGTGCATTTTAAAAGAAGAACATTTTCCAAGTTAATATACTATTATCAAATATAATACCCTAAGACTTCTATTTTCTGTAATATGAGAAAGGTAAATTTGATGATTCTCAAATCTTTTCAGTTCTAATATTTATACTTCTCTATATATTTATTATGAAGACTTGGCTCATGAAATTGTGGAGGCAGGCAAATTTCAAGATCTGCACGGTAAGTCAGCAACTTGGAGACTTGGAGACCTAGGAGAGCTAATGGTTTCGTTCCAGTTAAAGCCCAAAGGCCTGAGAACCAGGCCTCCTGTGGCTCCTATTGTCTGTCCTATGGTGCTTCTGCCTCAACACTGTCAGTCTTGAGACCCGGGAAAAGCAAATATTTCCATTTGAACCCAAAGCCTATGTTCCAGTCTAAAGGCAATTAGACAGGAAGAATTCACATTACTCAGAGGAGGGTAAGCCTTTTGTTCTATTCAGGCCTTTTGACTGATTGTACGAGGCTCACCCACATTAAAGGTGGGCAATATGATTACTCTGTGCATGAATTTAATGTGAATTTCACCTCAATACAGTCTCACAAAAATATCTAGAATAATGTTTGACCAAATACCTGACCACCCTATAGCCCAGCCAAGTTGGCACATAAAATTAACCATCAAAATCACCACTACCACCACCATCATCATTATCATCATCACCAAAATAATAAAAATACTATTAGAATATACATTCTGAGACACACTGTTAATTGGAAATGTCTGTAATTTGTTTATTGATTTAATGACAAGAGAAGACTTACTTACTAGTGTTACATTTACAAGTACATAGTATCTTTTCTCAGAAGGATTCTGCAGTGTGGGGCTTAAATATCAAAGTGTTGTATAAATGTTGCCTTGTTTGTTTACAGATATGGGGCTTAGAAAACTTCAATGCATATTATGGCCACTCCATTTCTTACAAAAAAGGTCAAAACAAGAAGAACGGAGAAGACTTGCTTTCTTTTTTTTTTTTTTTCTAAAATGTAAGTCAACTTGCAGTTTTATTTTAGTACTCCATCCTATTTCATATATTTGACTACTTACTCCTCTACAAAAGTCATATTGATTTAATTTGGCAGAAGACAAACTTTCTAGCCCAGACTCCCATTGTTCTGCTTTTAAATGTAACAGGAGACCAAATTAAACAAAATGTCATTTCCCATGCATTTATTTCCTTTTTGTAATAAAATGAATAGTGAGGGTCAATTATGTGTCGACCCTTGTTCTGATGCTGACACTGTAATAATAAACAAGACGGACATGAAATTTCTGTCCTTATAGACCTTACATTACAATCAAGTGGAAGTTTCATAACTCAGCATAATTGTGACAACATGCCCACCCCAGTTTTGAGTTTCTCATGGGTATGTGGTTCCCATCCACTTCCTAATGTTCAATTCCAGCACCACATACCTATTAGTCTGCTCAGACTGCCATTACAAAATTCCATAGACAAGGGAGATTAGACAACAGAAAGATATTTCTCACAATTCTGGAGACTGGGAATACAAAATCTAGCTGCTGTCAAGATACGTCGATTCTAAGGACTCTTTTCTCACCTGGAAGGCACCTGCTGTCTCACTGTGGGCTCACATGACCTCTTCTCCTTGTGCCACATGAGGAGTAAGAGAAAGACAGCAAGCACATTATGGTCTTTTCTTATAAGGCCATTAATCCTGTTATGAGGCCCCTACCCTAATACACTTATCTAATCCTAATTACCTCCCAATGGCACCATATCCAAAAACCATCATATTGGGAATTAGTGCTTCAACATATACATTTTAGGGGAAAGCAAACATTCAGTCCATAGCAACTTACTTCATGAAATATTTCCTGATGCCTGTGGAAATAAATTAGAGTCTCCCTGCAAAACACCTCTCTATGGCCATAGCTAATTTCTCCCAAAGAGATTGTAAATTTTTGTAGGTTTTTGTAGGATTATAATGAATTATTTTTTCTGACACACTAAAATCCCCGGCAGGGACTCACATATATTAGATATTCAATAAATATTTACTGAATGAATGATTTTTTAAAAATCTCTCAGCAGGATCAGCCTTAGATGATTAAGAATTCTCTCTTCCATCCAGACTCATAACACATTTCACCACATTGGCATCAGCCTCATAGTTTCCCAAAATAATCAGGATGCCATGATCTCTATTTGGACTGCATTATTTTTATTGCTTTTGGGCTCTTAAATATATGCTGGCTTCTTCCCTGTCTGCTGTCTAATATCTTGAACTAAAAATCTTAGTCCTAAACTGACCCTTAAAACCATCTTTCTCAGTAGTTCTGAAACCTGGATATCGAAGAGCAGCCATCATACTCCAGAGATTCTAATTCAATTATTTTGCTGAAACTTCAACATCACTTTATTGAATTTATACAGCCAGGTTTGGGTATCAAAAATCTTAAACAACTTTCCTGTATTATATATATATATAAGAAAATGCATTATCTATTACAGTGAAGAAATTCAAGGTCAGAGATATCAAGTACCTTGTGAGGTGGAGGCTGGTTGGGGGATCACTCAGCTCATCTATACATTAAACCAAGTCTCCTGGTCTATACTGTCTTTTGATAAATTCATGCATTCTTTGTTTTCATGTTATCAAGTAATGAAATCCTCAGTCAATACTCTCTGATGGCCTCACCATATACATATTCACTATCTCTCAAGAGAAGAAACACATGGTTTCCTGAACTTGCTGCAAATTTCATTAAATGCAGCAAACACTCTTTGATTTGAGGAACAGCAAATGTTACCATGACAGAACTTAATGCTGTTTTACAGTACAGAAGCACCCACTAGTCCAGATTCTAAACAAGTTGGTCATAATCCCAACCTCAGAATAACCATATGGAACATCTCCACAAGGACAAACATGCTGGATTTTCTTTCTCTCAGGATGGCTGTGTGTTAAATAATATAATCCATATAAAACCCTAAGTATAACGCTCATGATTTTTTAAGGTTGTTCAATTAATAGTAACAATAACTATTATTGCAAGATACTTTCACTTTTTCTATGACAATGACCAGTGATGTCTGTCACCTCTGATGGGAAGCAAAGTAAATGCGCAATGCCCATGTGGGGACAAAAAACACTTTTGCTTCAAGGTTCTGAGACACTGTACTAGGGACTTTAAATTTCATTTAACTTTCACATTCAATTAATGTACTATGCTTTATTTTCTTTAGTTTATAGATGAAAACACATCAGCTCAGAGAGGTTAAGTACCATACTCAATACAATGTTGTTACAATATTTTCTGGACAGTGTCAGATTAAGTGCCTGGACATTGATAGGTCGGCTGTGTCCACACCCAAATCTTATCTTGAGTTGTAGTTCCCATAATCCCGATATGTCTTAGGAAAGACTGAGGGGGAAGTAATTGAATCACAGGGGTGGTTACCCTCATGCTACTGTTCTCATGATAGTGAGTAAGTTCTCACGAGACCTGATGGTTTTATAAGGGGCTTTCCCCCTTTTGCTTGGCAGTTCTTCTTGCTGATAAGTAAAGAGGAGCCAAATGCTAACTGCCAAGACAATGGGGAAAACGTCTCTAGGGAGTCAGAGACCTTTTCAGCAGCCTCTCCCATCACAGGCCCAGTGGCCTAGAAGAGAAAAATGGTTTCCTAGGTGGAGTCAAGGGCCCCTTTGTTGTGTGCAGCCTTGGGCTTGGTGCCCTACATCCCAGTGACTCCAACCGTAGCTAAAAGGAGCCAAGGTACAGCTCGGGATGTGGCTTCAGAGGGTGCAAGCCCCAGACTTGGCAGCTTCCACATGGTCTTGAGCCTGCAGGTACAGAGAAGTCAAAAATTGAAGTTCGGGAACCTCCACCTAGATTTCAGAGGATGTATGGAAAGGCCTAGATGTCCAGGCAGAAGTTTGCTTCAGGGGCAGGGCCCTCATGGGGGAACCTCTGCTAAGGCAGTGCAGAAGGGTAATGTGGGGTTGGAGTCCCCACAGAGAGTCTCTGTTGGGGCACTGCCTGGTGGAGTTCTGAGAAGTGGGCCACCACCCTCCAGAATCCAGAATGGTAGATCCACCAACAGCTTGCACTGTGCACCTGCAATAGCCACAGACACTCAAAGCCAGCCCCTGAAAGCAGCCAGGAGGGGGTGCTGTATTGTGCAAAGCCACAGGTGTGGAGCTTCCCAAGGCCATGGTAGCCCACTTCTTTCATCAGCATGACCTGGATGTGGGACATGGAGGCAAATGAGAACATTTTGGAGCTTTAAAATTTGACTGCCCTGCTGGATTTCGGAATTGCATGGGGCCTGTAACCCCTTTGTTTTGGTCAATTTCTCCCATGTGGAATGGCTGTATTTGCCCAATGCCAGTATTCCCACTGTATCTAGGAAGTAACTAAATTGCTTTTGATTTTACAGGCTCATAGGCAGAAGGGACTTGCCTTGTTTCCAATGAGATTTTTGACTTGGACTTTTGGGTTAATTCTGGAATGGGTTAAGAATTTGGGGGACTGTTGGGAAGGGATGATTGTGTTTTGAAATGTGATGACATGAGATTTTGGAGGGGTCAGGGGTGGAATTTTATGGTTTGGCTGTGTTTCCACCCAAATCTCATCTTGAATTGTAGTTCCTACAATCCCCATGTGTCATGGGAGGACCAGCTGGAAATAACTGAATCACGAGGGTGGGTTTCCTCCATCCTGTTCTCATGATAGTTAGTTAGTTCTTATGATATCTGAATGGTTTTATAAGGGGCTTTCGCCTTCACTGGGCTTTCATTCTCTCTCCTGCCCCCCTGTGAAGAGGTATGTTTTGCCATGATTGTAAGTTTCCTGTGGCCTCTCCAGCCATGTGGAACTGTAAGCCAATTAAACCTCTTTTCTTTATAAATTTCCCAGTCTTGGAGTCTTGGGTATTTCCTTACATCAACATGAGAATGGACTGATACAGCATCTAATTGATAATAGGAAGTTAAGGGTATCACTGTCACAACCCTGACCTTTTCAGGTAAAAATGGCAACTTGCAATAATCATGATCTATAATGATATGAACGCTTCTCAGTTTCTATATACTTGAGTAGCAGCATTTATACCTTAAACTTTCTTTGTCAGTGTGGGCTGCTATAACAAAATACCATAGATTAGATGGCCTAAATAAGAAATATTTATTTCTTACAGTTCTGGTGGCTGGAGATCCAAAATCGAGGTACCAGCAGGGTCAGGTTCTGGGAGGGTCTTCTTCTCACTATGCAGACAGTCATAGTCTTGCTGCATCTTCAGCAAGAGATAATCTAGAGAGAGATAATCTCTTTGGTGTCTCCTTTTATAAGGGCAATAATCCCATTCACGATGGTTCAAACCTTCATGAGCTAATCATCCCCCAAAGGCCCCAATTCCAAATTCTATTGTGTTGGGGATTAGAACATCAATGTATAAAGTTTTGAGGGACACAAGCATTCAATCCATAGCATAAACCCTCTGTGAAAACCAGACTAGCCATGTGGTATCTTTGCCTCTGACTACACTGAGCTCACTACCTGGAGTGCCTTTATTTGTTCTCTGGCTATGTGAATATTCCTCAGACCTAAGGCCCAATTTGAGTGCCACTTCTCTGCAATGTGATGCATAGATTTCCTTATTTTAGCTTTCCCCAAATTTGTATTTCATGGTTAATCTTCTGCACCTGCAGCCACTAAGTTTATCTAGCATGGGTTTTTTGTTAGACACTTTTGGTTGAAAGTGACATATATCATTTAAAATATCTTAATCAAGTGAGGAAAATGTAATAGAAGAACAAAAAGATTTATCTGGTATCTTAAACAGGTCACAGAGCTGGGCCTTGAGAGGGACTTGAGCCAGGATTTGGAAGACTAATGCAGACATAGATGCTATTTACCCTCACTCCCTCTCTTTTCTTCTTGGAGCTCATCTCTGCTGTAGTAATCTCTGGAGCCCTGGTTTCAGTACCATCAAACTTACCATGGACAGTGAGTGAGAGGCTACTATTGAATACAGATTGAATACAGATTGATCCAGACCTTTTAAACTTATGTGACTATAGCCCATCTAGGTAACTGTTCCTTGCAAGCCCCAAACCAATATACACATATTTTCTTTTCTTTCTTTTTTTTTTGAGACGGAGTCTCACTCTGTCACCCAGGCTGGAGTACAGTGGTGCGATCTTGGCTCACTGCCACCTCTGCCTCCCAAGTTCAAGCGATTCTCCTCCCTTAGCCTCCCAAGAAGCTGGGATTACAGACATGCATCACCACATTCAGCTAATTTTTTGGATATTAGTAGAGAAGTGTTTCACCATGTTGGCTAGGCTGGTCTCGAACTCCTGGCCTCAAGTGATCTACCCGCCTCAGCCTCTGAAAATGCTGGGATTACAGGCATGAGCCACCATGCCCAACCCAATATACACATATTCTATCCATTTTCATGTTTCATAGCTCTTCAATTCTTTGTGACAAAGCTTTTTGTTTTTGGTGTGAGATTAAAGCAGTTAATATTTATAAAATAATTAGATAGTGTCTAAAACATTGTAATCGCTGCCCAAATGTTTGTTAAATTCACTGGCAAGCATGCTCTATTTTAAGCATTTTATTTCATTTTTTCATTTTTTTAATTGAAATGTTTTGATTTCAATAGGTTTTTTGGGGAACAGATGGTGTTTGGTTTCATGAATAAGTTTTAATAGTAATTTCTGAGATTTTGGTGCACTCATCACCCAAGCAGTGTACACTGTACCCAATATGTAGTCTTTTCTTCCACCCCATCCTTTCCCCTGAGTCCCCAAATTCCAATATATCATTCGTATGCCTTGTGTCCTCATAGCTTAGCTCCCACATAAGAATGAGAACATATATTGTTTGGTTGTCCATTCCTGAGTTACTTCATTTAGAATAATAGTCTCCAATTCCATCCAGGTTGCTGTGAATGCCATTATTTTGTTCCTTTTTTGGCTGAGTACCATTCCATGGGGTGTGTGTGTGTGTGTGTGTGTGTGTGTGTGTGTGTGTATGTATTTATATATATAAAATAATGTTTTTTATATATATATATAATATTACATTCTATCTACTTGTTGATTGATGGGCATTTGGGCTAGTTCTATATTTTTGCAACTGCAAATTGTGCTGTTATAACCATGGGTGTGCAAATATCTTTTTTCATATAATGACTTCTTTTCCTTTGAGTAGATACCTGGTAGTGGGATTGATGGGTCAAACAGTAGATCTACTTTTAATTCTTTAAAGAATCACCACACCATTTTCCGTAGTGGTTGTGCTAGTTGTGCTAGTTTCCCACCAGAAGGTAAAAATGTTCCCTTTTCACCCCATCCCCACCAATATTTATTATTTTTTGTTTTTTTGATTATGGCCATTCTTGCAGGAGTGAGGTTCTATTGCATTGTGGTTTTGATTTGTATTTCCATGATAATTAGTGTTGTTGAGCAGTTTTTCATACGCTTGTTGGCCATTTGTATATCTTCTTTTGATAATTGTCTATTCATGTCCTTAGCCCACTTTTTGATGGGATTTTTTGTTTGTTTGTTTGTTTGCTTTTCTTGCTGATTTGTGAGATGTTTGCAGATTCTGGATATTAGTCCTTTGTCAGATGTATAGATTTTGAAGATTTTCTCCCACTCTGTGGGTTATCTGTTAATTCTACTGATTATTTCTTTTGCTGTGCAGAAGCTTTTTAGTTCAATTAAATCTCATCTATTTATCTTTTTCTTTTGTTGCATTTGCTTTTAGGTTCTTGCTCATGAAGTCTTTGCCTAAGCCAATGACTAGAAGGGTTTTTTCTGATGTTATTTTCTAGAATCTTTATGGTTTCAGGTCTTAGATTTAAGACCTGTCAATCTTGAATTGATTTTTGTATAAGGTGAAAGACGAAGATCCAGCTTCATTCTTCTACATGTGGCTTGTCAATTATCCCAGCACCATTTGTTGAATAGGTTGTCCTTTCCACACTTTATGCTTTTGCTTGCTTTGTCTAAGATCAGTTGACTGTAAGTATTTGTCTTTATTTCTAGGTTCTCTATTCTGTTCCATTGATCTATGTGCCTATTTTTATATCAGTACGATGCTCTTTTGGTGACTGTGGCCTTATAGTACACTTTGAAGTCAGATAATGTGATGCCTCCAGATTTGTTCTTTTTGCTTAGTCCTGCTTCGGCTATGCAGGCTGTTTTGGTTCCACATGAATTTTATAATAGTTTTTTTCTAATTTGTTCCACTGTGGTCTGAGAAAATATTTGATATAATTCAATATTCTTAAATTTATTGAGACTTGTTTTGTGGTCTATCATATGGTCTCTCTTGGAGAACGTTCCATGTACTGATGAATAGAATGTATACTTTGCAGTTGTTGGGTAGAATGTTCTGTAAATATCTGTTAAGTTCATTTGTTCTAGGGTACAGTTTAAGTTAATATCTTTGTTGACTTTCTGTCTTGATGACCTGTCTAGTGATGTCAGTGCAGTATTGATGTCCCCCACCATTATTGTATTGCCATCTATCTCATTTCTTAGGTCTAGTAGTAATTGTTTTATAAATAAGGGGGCTCCAGTGTTAGGTGGATATATATTTAGAATTGTGATATTTTCCTGTTGGACAAGGCCTTTTATCATTATATAATGTCCCTCTTTGTCTTTTTTTTAACTGCTGTTGCTTTGAAGTTTGTTTTGTCTGATATAAGAATAGCTACTAGGGCTGGCTTTTCATGTCCATTTGCATGGAATGTCTTTTTTCACACCTTTATTTTAAGTTTCTGTTAGTCTTTATGTGTTAGATGTGTCTCCTAAAGACACCAGAAACATAGTTGATGAATCCTTATCCATTCTGCCATTCTGTATCTTTTAAGTGGAGCATTTAGGCCATTTACATTCCATGTTGGTATTAAGATGTGAGGTACTATTCTATTCATCATGCTGTTGGTTGCGGGAATATGTTATTTTGTTTTGTTTTGTTTTGTTTCTCATTGTGTCATTGTCACATAGGTCCTGTGAGATTTATGCTTAAGGAGATTCTGCTTTGTGTATTTTGAGGGTTTATTTCAAGAGTTAGAGCTTCTTTAGCAGTTTTGCTTCTTTAGCTGGTTTGATAGTGGTGAATTCTCTGAACATTTGTTTGTCTGGAGAAAAGACTGTATCTTTGCTTCATTTATGAAGCTTAATTTCACTGGACACAAAATTCTTGGCTTATAATTGTTTTGTTTAAGGAGGTTAAAAATAGAACCCCAATCCCTTCTAGCTTGTAGTGTTCCTGCTGAGAAATCTGCTGTTAATCTGATAGGTTTTCCTTTATAGGTTACCTGATGTTTTGGTCTCACAGCTCTTAAGATTATTTCCTTCATCTTGACTTTGGATAACCTGATGACTGCGTACCTATGCAATTATATTTTACGATGAAGACCAGAGACAAAAAGAGTCTTGTTACTCTGAGAAGGAGACAGACTTGTGCTAAGAAGCACACACTTAGGAACATGGAATTGAAGTTGGTCTTGAAATCCCAAGCAACTTTTTTTCCCCCAAAGGCAAGTCTAGTAATGGCCTCAAGTACTAGGTGGTTCTCTCATCATGTACCATGTAAACACTTTTATTAAATACTTACTTGCAGTTTTATCATAGATTCATTTGTAATAGCAAGCATGATGTTTTGTCAATGCTCTTAAGACATTCTACAAATCTCAAATGACTACAAAAATAATGAAACTGAGTTTTTAAACATATATGCCAGAATTTATACACGTATGGTATGAATTTTGTTATTTTCATATGTAAAATAAGAGTATAATACTTACTCTTTAGAGGCTGCATTTTATGCAAAGCCTTTAGTTTTAGGTTTATATAACAAATCTCTTAGTAAACCATAGTTTTAAAGATTACTGTCTTTATAAAGTACTCCATTCCTGGGGCCTAAGAACAGTTAGTTTATATTTTAAGAAGTTCCACTAACAAAACAAACCACTTGTGTTTTTTTTTTTATTTTATTTATTATACTTTAGGTTTTAGGGTACATGTGCACAATGTGCAGGTTTGTTACATATGTATCCATGTGCCATGTTGATTTCCTGCACCCATTAACTTGTCATTTAGCATTAGGTATATCTCCTAATGCTGTTCCTCCCCCCTCCCCCCACCCCACAACAGTCCCCGGAATGTGATATTCCCCTTCCTGTGTCCATGAGTTCTCATTGTTCAATTCCCACCTATGAGTGAGAACATGTGGTGTTTGGTTTTTTGTCCTTGCGATAGTTTACTGAGAATGATGTTTTCCAGTTTCATCCATGTCCCTACAAAGGACACGAACTCATCATTTTTTATGGCTGCATTGTATTCCATGGTGTATATGTGCCACATTTTCTTAATCCAGTCTATCGTTGTTGGACATTTGGGTTGGTTCCAACACCAAAAGCAATGGCAACAAAAGCCAAAATTGACAAATGGGATCTCATTAAACTAAAGAGCTTCTGCACAGCAAAAGAAACTACCATCAGAGTGAACAGGCAACCTACAGAATGGGAGAAAATTTTTGCAACCTACTCATCTGACAAAGGGCTAATATCCAGAATCTACAATGAACTCAAACAAATTTACAAGAAAAAAACAAACAACCCCATCAAAAAGTGGGCAAAGGACATGAACAGACACTTCTCAAAAGAAGACATGTATGCAGCCAAAAAACACATGAAGAAATGCTCATCATCACTGGCCATCAGAGAAATGCAAATCAAAACCGCGGTGAGATACCATCTCACACCAGTTAGAATGGCCATCATTAAAAAATCAGGAAACAACAGGTGCTGGAGAGGATGTGGAGAAATAGGAACACTTTTACACTGTTGGTGGGACTGTAAACTAGTTCAACCATTGTGGAAGTCAGTGTGGCGATTCCTCAGGGATCTAGAACTAGAAATACCATTTGACCCAGCCATCCCATTACTGGGTATATACCCAAAGGACTACAAATCATGCTGCTATAAAGACACATGCACACGTATGTTTATTGCGGCACTATTCACAAAACAAACCACTTGTGTTACTTCACTACATGTTTCTGCCTGCCCCTTCCCAAATTATTCCATTCTCCCTCTGAGGCCCTTTCTATCAACTGTCTTCTGACTTATTTGAATGCAGCTTGCCTGCAATTATAAAGTTTTCCAAACTTTATAATTTCCTTCTCAGAACGTAAGGCCCAGTTGTGCGCAGTGGCTCAGATCTGTAATCCCAGCACTTTGGGAGGCCAAGGCAGGTGTATTACCTGGGGTCAGGAGTTTGAGACAAGCCTGACCAACATGGTGAAACCCTGTCACTACTAAAAGTACAAAATCAGCCAGGCGCATGGTGGCACATGCCTGTGTTCCCAGCTACTTGGGAGGCTGAGGAGGTGAATCACTTGAACCCAGGAGTGGAGGTTGCAGTGAGCTTAGATTGCACCACTGCACTCCAGCCTGGGCACTAAGAGCAAAACTCTGTCTCAAAAAAAAAAAAAAGTTAGGCCCAGTTTTTTGTCTGTAGGATTAATCCTGCCCTCTAAGTTGAAAGGTGAATGAAATGTATCTTCACAATCAATTCCAGAGTCTTAATACTTACCTCTAAATGAAATTTAGAGCATGCCAACTATTCTTTGCCTATTTCAATACCATCAGTCCCCTTGCACCCAATGTACATGACAGATTCTAAATTGAGAAACATCTAGATGAAGAAAACATGAGCCCCATAACACATCTGTCATGGCTGAGACATCATTGCTAAAAACTGTATCAGCTAATAATCATCAGAAAAATGCAAGTGGAGGATGTGAAGCCACTTAGGAGGAACAGAATGTGCCATTTTATATTCTTATTTTCAACAGCAGTAAATAAGGCAGCAGATTTCAGGCTGTATTGCAAACAAGGAACAGTGAAAGAAGAAAAATAGATCCTATGGTTTTTAAATAAAAGACTATGTTATCCCTCATTCCTCTTTTTGGCACCACTGCCATGCCCCCTTTTAAAGATTTTATTTATTTATTTATTTATTTATTTACTTAAATGTCCTTAATTTTAATTTGGCCCAAATAATGAGACAGGAATACTAGAGGCCAAGTCATCAGGACAACTGAAGGCTGACAGTATAAAAGCAGGAGAAAAACGTTTTGACCTTTCCTGCCTTAAAATTCTCTAATTAGGAAGCTTAGAATTCCAGGCCCAGAGATGGCCTAGTTTTAACTGGGTTAGAGTTATAGATAGATGTAGGAGTATGGGGATACACCCCTGCACTGTGCCCTTAAGTCTTAAGTAGTGTTGGTGGTGGTGGTGGAGAAAATGGTTGATTAACAAATAACTCATCATCAGAGAAAGGTAAATCAAAGCCACAATGATTTACCACTTCACTCCTGTTAAAATGGCTACTATCAAAAAGATAAAAGATAATGACTATTGATGAGGATATGAAGAAAAAGGAGCACCTGCACACTGTGGGAATATAATTAGTAGAGCCACTATGAAAAACACTATGAACATTCCTCAAAAAATTGAAAATAAAACTATCATTTGATTCAGCAATCTTACTACTTTCTATCTATTCAAATGAAATGAAATCAGTAGTTAAAGAGATATCTGTACTCTCATGTTCATTGCAGCACTATTTATAATAGCCAAGATACGGAATCAACTTAAGTGACTGTCAACTGATGAACGGATAAAAAAAATCTGTGGTGGGGTATGTGTATGTGCACATATTATACACATACTTACATACAATGAAATAAGCCAGGCACATACAGACAAATAGCAAATGATCTTACTCATACATGACTCTAAAGAAGGTAGTTTCATAGAAAGCAGAATGACGGTTACCAGAGGCTGGGGTGTATAGGGGAGAGAGAGGATTGGAGAGATGTATTTCAAAGTATAAATAATTACAATTAGAGAGAAGAAAAAAGTTCAAGAAATCTACTGTATAGCATGTGACTATAGTTAACAATGATATATTGTATTCTTGAAAAGTGCTAAGACAGTGGATGTTAAATGTTTTCACCACACAAATATGGCAACTGTCAGGTAATGTATTTGTTAATTATCTAGATTTAAATATTCCACAGTATATATATATATATACTTCAAAATATTATGCCATACATAATTAATACAATTTTATCCATCAATTTAATAAATAAATAAATTTGGAAACAAATCAGTACTGAAGCACTTTTCATTTTGGAAATGTTCAATGGGCCTAGTTTGGAAAGGCAAATGTTGGAAGACTCTATTGTTTTCTCTACACAGGCAAACTAGTGAAAAGAATGAGAAACTAGGAAGAGAAATTAAGCCCCAGTTTGCTTGTGTGATATCACTGAAGCTACAAATGTTGTCTCTCATTGCATCAGTGGCAAGATTTTTACAGTAATAAGCAACTGGTCACTGTGTTAGGTCTGTCCGTCTGGAAGGGGACAGAGGCTAACCTATTTTCCTACCCATGATGTAGAAAGATGACCTGTGAGAGCTCAACTGCAGCAACTCGAATCTCCTCAATCTCTAACAATCCAAACCATCCTAAATAAATCCACAACCTAAGCAAAAGTCACGTTCTTTATATTCAACTATGGTTCCAAAACAAGTTTTTTTAGCCCCCACTTTCAAACAGGTTGTTCTATTTCTGTATGGAAAATCAATAATATTCATGGTTCTCAACCCAATCTTTAAAATTATCAAAGCATCAAAAATAGCACCATCAACTTTGAACAAGAGATTGTTCCCCAGCCAGCCTCATAAACATGATTAAAGGTCTGAGCTGATGAGTTAATTATTGTTCAAATGTTACGCACTCACAAATTTATACTAAACCAATCTGGGCTCAACAGTGATAATTTTTGACTGTAAATTCACCTTCCTTCATTATTATAGCCTTGGCTTTGTTGCACATTATTAGAGCAAGTTGGCTGGTTTTCCTTTCCTTGGGGATGAGAGCAGAGAGATAAACTGCCAAACAAAACCAGATTTTAGAGGGCAGTCTATCACAGCTTCTAAGAAGTCAGAAAGTTCATTAAGCTTAAATGTTCAATACAGTAGTTGAAACCCATGTTAAACTGATGAACTTTTGTTTTAGTTACATTCAATTATTCTTGTGATATTAATTCCAAGATCATAGATGTTGCAATTTGCTATTGAAATGGCATTTTATCCCCTAAGAAATGTGATTTGGATTTAAGAATATCAAAGACAATTTATTCTGAGCTCACATTTAAGAGAGGAGCAGTTGGTTTGGTGTAACTCATACCCATTTTTCCCTCAAAAAGACGCATATTTTTTCCTCCTATCTTCCATAATAATCTAGGCTAAATATTATTATCTGATAAGTTAAGTTAAGGATACTCTGGAATTATACAGATTAATAATTCTGAATGCAATAATCATCATTCACTGATAAAATTATTTTCTTCCTGGCCACTCTGCCTCCAACTCATTACCCCAAGAATAAGAATTATTCTAAAACGTTTAACAAACATTATTTTCCACATATTATTTTCCTTTTTAGTAATATACTCAAATCATATCTCAATATGCATACCAGTTAGTCTACATGTTTGCTATAGTAATAAGCTGTTGGAAAAAAAAAGTGTGGATAGAACTTTTACTCATTATTTCAATTATCTTTGTCATAGTAATTATGGTTACATAATTACTAGACTGGCTTTTGAAACATGAACAACAATGTTTTCTATTTTAAAAAGGTTCTTTAGAGCTGAAGATTAAATGGGATTTTATGACACACATTATAATGATCTCATCAAGTTCTAGGATTAAAAGCAGCACCAATAGTACACTAGCTCTTGCATTCCTGGAAATAGTTAGCCAGCATTTCTTTTTGCATTCCATTCTTCCAAATTTAAAAGTGGCCTGGATTACTTCTAGAGGCCAAGGAAAAAGTCATCTCTGTTTGAAGCCATTGGCCAACATGAAAATCACAGAATGCTTTAAATCAGAATAACCACCTGACCTCTAGGAAAAAAAAAAAAAAAGATGTGAGATGAGGCCTCAGATAATTGAGTTCACCCAAGCATTGCTTTTTTAAATCATGGGGAAAACTCCAGGTTAAAGGACTATCTCATGGCATCTCAAGGCCAAGTATCTGTTGAGCATTACATGTGACACCTATGTTTTACAGAAAATAAGGTACTAATGCCAGAATACCACCTCACCAACACCCTGCCTTTAGGAGATAAATTCCACAACAGACAAGTAATTAATCTTAACAAAAATATGTGTATCTTTGTCCTTGAAACTTTTTATTCATGTTTTTGGCATTACATGCCAAATTAAACACACTGAAGCAGATCCCCAAATAAACTTTCATCCAATATAACATTAGTTTATATTGATAGAGCAATATGTTATCTAATACTTCAAATTATATGAATAGAATCTTCCTTGATGGCCAAAAAAGTTCATAAATCAATACAATAATTTTTTGAATACAAAATATAACAACAGAGGAAATGTCACATATTCCTGGCCCCTGATCCACTAGAACAAAAACAACCAAAATTTTACTCCTCGTTAAAGGCTATTAAAGTACTAGAAAAATTATAAAAACAATTTTTCCAGGACCCTGAAAATTAACCAAAGGCTTTCAACAATATGAGGAATCTTTGTTCAAGAAAAATACCTGTCTCATTGTTAACAAAATATTTTAAGACACATAAAGAAACAGGAAAATATGTCCCATATATGTGAATGAAAATAAATCAATAGAAACTTTCCCTGAGGAACCTCATATGTTGGAGTTATTGGACAAAAACTTTAAATCAGCTCTCCAAAGAACTGAAGAAAGACATGTCTAAAAACTAAAGGTAAACATGAGAATGATGTTTTACCAAACAGAGAAAATTGATAAAAGAGAGAAATGATTTTTTAAAAAAAGAACCAAATATATTCTGGAGTTTAAAATTACAATAACTAAGATTTTTAAAAATTACAGAAAATATGAGCTGGCTGAAGAAAAAAATAACAAATGTGAAGACAGGTCAATTGAGATTATCCTGTTAAATAGAAAGGAAAAAATAGAAGAATGAAGAAAAATTAAGAGAAACTCAGGACACCATCACACATCCCAACACTTGTATAATAGACATATTAAAAGGAGGGAAGAGAGAAAAAAAGAAAATAAATCAGGAAATAATTGCTGACAACTTTCCAAAGTTGAAGGAAAACAATATTTTGCACATGTGAGAAGCTCAACACACTTTAAACAGAATAAACTCAAAGGTATTCACACAAGAGACATCATCATCAAATTGCTCAGAAGAAAGATAAAGAGAGAATTTTGAAAGCAGAAAGAACAAACCAACTTATTATATACTACGTCCTCAATGAAATTAACAAGCTGCAATATTAGAAACCATTAGGGCCAGAAGGCAGTGGGATGACATGTTTAAAGTGCTATTAATAACAGAAAATTACTGTAAACCAAAATTTTTATATCCAATATAACTATCTTAAAAAATAATGGCAAAATTAATAAATTCCCAGATGATAATGGTTTAGACCTGTGTCCTCGCCAAAATCTCATCTTGAATTGTAATTTGCATGTGTGGAGGGAGGGACCTGTAATCCCCATGTGTTGAGGGAGGGAGGTGAGTGGATCATGAGGGCAGTTTTCCCCATGCTGTTCTCATGATAGTGAGTGAGTTCTTATGAGATCTGATGGTTTTATAAGTGTTTGGAAGTTACTACTTTATTCCTCTCTCTCTCATTCTCTCTCTCACCTGCTGCCACGTTAAGATGTGCCTGCTTCACCTTCCACCATGATTGTAAGTTTCCTGAGGCCTCCTCAGCCATGCAGAACTGTGAGTCAATTAAACCTCTTTTCTTTATAAATAACCCGGTCTCATGCATTTCTTTATAGCAGTGTGAGAACAGACTAATGCATCAGATAAACATAAACTGAGTCATATGTCACCAACAGATATGGTCTGTAAGAAATTCTAAAAACATCTTTCAGGCTGAATTGAAGGAACAGTAGACAGTAACTCAAATCCACATGAAAAATAAACACTATTAGCAAAGGTAAGTGTATTGGTAAATATAATAAATGTTATGATGTATTTTTGTTTGTTTCTTCTAATTAAAAAGACAGTTGAATACAGAAAAGATATAATTACGTGCTGATGGATTTCTAATTTATGAAGATGTAATTTGTATGACAGCAATAGTAGCAAAAAAAGAGGAGGGAATAAGGCTATACTGAAGAAAATTATTTGCATGCAATTGAAATTAATTTTAGTATTTCAATTTAAATTGTTTTAGGTATGAATTTATTTGAAATTTCTAGTATAAACACAATAAATGGAAAATTATAGTAAAGAAAAAGGCAAGAGAATTAACATGGTACATTAGAAAATACATATTTTTATAAGTAAAAAAAAAGAGGAATGAAGAAAACTATGAGAAAGTCAAAAGAATAAGGCAAAAATAATTCCAACCACATAAATAATATTACATCTTAATGTATTAAAAATCAATCAAAAGTTAGAGATTGACAGATTTGATTTTTTTTTAAGTTCCACCAATACGCTATATAAAGGAAACACACCTTAGTTTGTTGACCCACTCTTCGCATTGGGAAAATACCACTTTTGTGTTTCCATTTGTGTTGTGTCTTAAAGCTCTAGCATTATGCTCTCAAAATAAGAAGACAATAAGATGGTGTTGATCGACTTTCTGGATTACTTCTGGTGCTACCCCTCATCCTTACTCTAACTTTGGTTCTGCCTAGTCAGGCCAAATTCCATACCACTAACTTTATAGTCAGACTCTTTCTCTCCACCCACCCTTATGGGCTGATGTCTCCATTGAGCAATTTACCTGAATTTTTATTTGCCACATCTCATCTTGACTGTGAGCTCCAACCACTCATTTTACTGCTCGACCTTGCTCATCATGGCAGTGCAAATGGGAGTGAGATACATATGGCTCACAATACACCACCAACTATGAAAGCCATGTGGGCACTCACACTTGCTGGCAGCCAGAGACAGGGCTTGAAAATAAGACTTAAGTTTAAGAGAGTGATTTTCAGAAAGATGCCTAACTCAAGGATTGGATTTAGCATCTGGAAAGATGAAGGTGTCAGAACTTGCTTGATAGGGTTGATGTGAGATTGAGCAACTGAGCAAAGGTGCTAACATATTTATTACAGTGCTAGTTATAGGGAATAATAAACAATAAATAATAAAAGTATGTGCTGTTATTACTAAGATGTTAACTGTATTTAGTATTACTCTTATACTGTATTTAGATTACTCTTATAACAGAGTGACTAAACGAATCCTAGATAGTTTTATATTAATGCTTTCTGGAATACCTAAAGGTGTTACCTGCTGGTTTGCCGCGTCCTGCCTTCTGATCATATTTGGGATTTACATTTGTTGGCTATGGCTGGAGACAGAAGTTTTTTGTTTTTATTGTAATAAAAACACAGTCCTTTCTATTAAAATCTGGAAGAACACCTTACAAATAATAAAGGAAGAAGCAGTTTTTAGAAATTTTTTTTTTTATTCTGAGCTAAACTTGCTTAACAGAGACCTGCAACTCAGGAATTGCAGCCAGTATCTGCCTGAAGAGATATCACCGAGTAAATGAGGAACCAGATCCTACTGACAAAGGAAGACTCTGGAGATGACAAAGACAGAATTGGATCTGTCAGAGCAGCACGCATGGTGAACACTAAGAATCTGAGCACTAAAAGGCTACCGAGAGAAGGAATTAAGATCTTTCTGAAAACACCTGTTTTTCCTCCCACACTGTGCTCACATAATTCAAAGCATTGATTATTATCTCACTCATTTGTATCTATTACTTCTTATTATCTGTGTTGTTAGGATTTTGAGGACTTTGATAATTCTTTGGCTTTGAGGTCATTTTGCTCTTCTTACACCTAATAAATTATGGGTCATTGTTACCCTTATGTTATGCCTTCTCAGAGCAGTGCATGTCCTAGGGTACCCTGGTCTGGGGAAGGAGAGGAACATGAAGCTGATAAATGTTAAGATCAGAGAGTCCTGCAAAGTGAGTAGGCAGAATGGACAGATATTATTCTAGTGTGACCAAGTAAAAGGATAATTCCTTCAAATTGAAATCATTACAGTCTTAGAGAATTTGCATGCGAATTTGTTCGAGAATGAGAAACTGCAAGAAGGTAGATAAGCAACACTGTGTGTTATCTGTTTTGGTAATTTAGACTGGCATATATAGAGGCAGAACAGAATGCAGGTAATCAAGGGAGTAAGTATTTAGCAGATAAAATGAATCATCTGACTGTTACTAGAGGCTGAGGCCCCCAAAAAGGCTTGAAAAGAAAAGAACAGTAGAATGAAAAGAGTCTCTGAAATCGATAGATCTAGGTTTGTATTACTGTCTGCTGTTTCCTAGGTGTGTAACAAGAAGCCAATTCAGTTATGTTTCTGAGTCATGATTCCTTCATCAGCAAAACGTGGTTAGTATTAATATCCAAATTGAAGGTCAAAGAGAAATATTTGTAGAAGTGCTTCTTAAACTACAAACACTAGTTACATAGTAGAGATAGTTTATAAAATAACAGCTTTTGTTGTTGTTGCTGTTGAAATTTTGGAGAGGTTTATGGTTTTGATGATGTCAACAAAGAAAGCCCCAATGTAGCAATGCTCCTATTCACACTTTTTTAAGTTAGGCAAAACTTTTGTAATACTTTTCAAGGAGGATATATAAACAAAAACAAAAGCAAACAAGCAAACCAACCTGAGTAAAATTGCCATAAACTTAGAATGGGAAAAAAAATTGTATGGAGGTGGAAGCTTTGCTTTTAGTCAACAAAGATGATATTTAGACATTTCAAGATACGATGTATAAACAAGCAATTTCGCCAAGAAATTTTAGTATGACCTACTGTTCTGTTTTCAGGGAATTTTCCTTTTGTTCACAGTATGAGGAGCAGACCAAGAATAAGACCACAGATTGTCCAGGAGTGGTGGCTCACGTCAGTAATCCAAGCAGTTTGGGAGCCAAGGTGGGAGGGTTGCTTGGGCCCAGGAATTTGAGACCAGCCTGGGTAACATAGTGAGACACTGTCTCTAAAAAAATAAAAATAACAGAATTTGCTGGGAATGGTGATGCACACCTTTAGCCCCCATCTACTTGGAGGCTGAAATGGGAGAACGGCTTGAGCCTGGGAGGTCAAGGCTGCAGGAAGCCATGATCATGCCAATGCACTCCAGCCTGGGTGCCAGAGTGAGAGACCCAGTCTCAAAAAAATAAAAATAAAAAAGGACCACAGATCCTGCCATACCAAAGTCAGAATTTTACCTATGGGATCAAAATAGGTATTTGAAGGAAAGCTTCCTAAATATCACCTACTTTTCTTTTGTTCTAGTTCCTGATTAATTTTGTCAAAGAACATAAGTGAAACTCGCTGACTAATACAACTGATTTCAGCTGAAGTTAAAAAGATTCAGTCTAGAGAAACTTGTATTTTTTGTTTAAAGTTTTTATAGTGATTATTTTCTTTATTCCAGTTTAGCTGGAGCTGGGGACTTTTTGGTAGCCCATGATGGAATTATTTTTTCCAGCTGATTTTTTAAAAAATCAGGTGATTGGTCTCATATAATTCCAGGTGGGAAACCATTCACTAAGATGAGGAAGTTATATGTTAGGCAATCTTTCTTGTTATATTATAGCTGGATTCAATTTCTTGATATAAACTCTCCTTTACTCAATTTATTTCCATAAATAAATTAAAACTAAATTAAAAAAAGAAAAATATTGATTTGGAGGTGAATTGTTTATCGCTGGTAGGAAAGTTTAGAAGTAGGCAGTGCCAGGGTATGTTTTAAAAAGTAAAACAAGAGGAATATTGAAGAAAATATGACAGTGAATATGAATAAGAATAGATCTGAGGAGGCAGCAATGATCCAGAAGCGATAGCAGATTTTCTCCCTTAGTCAGGGCTCTCTCTCAGCTGAAATGTGTCTTTAGACATTGATTTTGGTAATTGCTATCACGTTGGTAAATTCTCAGCCAGCTTACTTAAAATTGATCCATATAAAAAAATGCCACTGCTATCCTGTTAAACTGTATAAACAAAGTTTGAACAAGATCCCAGAAGTGGGGCAATTGGGGAGGTGGCTGGAGAAAGTGGTCTGACTCTCCTCCACATGGTACAGAGCTGTTACTTTCCTGCAGAAAGAACCCTATTCATCCCCTACCCCTAACTCTGGAGATCACAGCTTTAAGGCTATTAGTTTCCAAACCCTGAATCCTCAGAGCAATGATTTCTCAACCTCACAACAAGAGTGCAGACAGGCAGCTCACAAGAGGACTCTGCAAATCTCCAAAGAAGAAAGAGAACAAAATTTTTCCCCATTCTACATGTCAGGGTAGTCAACAGCAAAGATTCCAGATGGATATTGCAAGTTTAAACAATAGCAGCAGATGCAATTCTAAGGTTCTTTGGGAAACAAACTGAAAAGAGGAGAAACATTAATGTATTACTTCCTTCATGCCACCTAAAAGTAGTCACATTTCATAATTCTCAAACTATCCATAGTAACTAGACCCACGAACAAATTCTAGCTCTGTTTAACACACTGCAAAGACTTACAGTGCTCTTGAGATAAAATACAGAATCCTTAACATGATAAACCGCAGCCCACCTGATCTGGCTCTTGTTCATCTCTCCAGCCTCCTTTGGGCTTGTTCTACCTGCATTCTGTTTACATGGGCCAACATCTGGGGTTCTCATATGTGTCCACATACGTACAATATGTGGTCTTCATGGTTCAAGGGCCTTTATAGTCTTTAATTTCCTTAAATTTTACTACCCTGCTCTCCCTAATTTTGCTAATTAACTCCTACTAGATTCTAGTACATATATATATTTTTTATTTTCCAGGAAACACTTTCTGTCCACCTTCATCCCTAGACTAAGTTAGTTCTCCTTTCTCACCCTCAAACTTTCTCTTCATGGCAGTTTTAATTAAACACATATTCACACAAGTAACTAAGTCTTCCCAACTGAAGTGTAAACTCTAAAAGGGCAGGAACCTTGTCTCTTTTGTGCACTGTTGTATCTCTGGAACTCAGAGCAGTGAGTGGTATGCAGTGCTTATGCTACACATTTTTGTTGAATAAATGACTTGTATGTTGCTTAAAACAGGCACATCATAACAACATGTGAGGCACTGGGGGTGACTAAATGGAAACTGCTCGAATTCAGAGATCTCTATGTAGCTTTACAAAACATTTGGTCTATTACCACTTACCACCCTAACGTAATTTTTTTTAAAAAAAGTTCAATTGAAAACTAATTTTTGCATTTCTTTAATCAATAAAAATGTTCTAAGGGTCTTACAAGTGCCTTCTAATAAATTCCAAATTTTGGCAGTTCCAAGATGGACGAATAGGAACAGCTCCAGTCTATAGCTCCCAGCAAGAGAGACACAGAAGACTGGTGATTTCTGCATTTCCAGCTGAGGTACTGGGTTCATCTCACTGGTGCTTGTTGGACAGTGGGTGCAGGACAGTGGGTGCAGCCCACTGAGTGTGAGCTGAAGCAGGGCGAGGCATCGCCAGACCCGGGAAGTGCAAGGGGTTAAGGAATTCCCTTTCCTAGCCAAGGGAAACTGTGACAGATGGCACCGGGAAAACTGGGTCACTCCCAACCTAATACTGCACTTTTCCAATGGTCTTAGCAAATGGCACACCAGGAGATTATATCCCTTACCTGGCTTAGAGGGTCCTATGCCCATGGAGCCTCACTCATTGCTAGCACAGCAGCCTGAGATCGAACTGCAAGGCAGCAGTGAGGCAGAGGAAGGGGTGCCCACCATTGCTGAGGCTTGAGTAGGTAAACAAAGTAGCCTGGAAGCTTGAACTGGGTGGAACCCATCACAGATCAAGGAGGCCTCCCTGTGTCTGTAGACTCCACCTCTGGGGACAGGGCATAGCCGAACAAAAGGCAGCAGAAACCTCTACAGACTTAAATGTCCCTGTCTGACAGCTTTGAAGAGAGTAGAGTTTCTCCCAGCACAGAGTTTGAGATCTGAGAATGGACAGACTGCCTCCTCAAGTGGGTCCCTCACCCCTGAGTAGCCTAACTGGGAGGCACCCCCCAGTAGGGGCAGACTGACATCCCACATGGCTGGGTACCCCTCTGAGACGAAGCTTCCGGAGGAAAAATCAGGCAGCAACATTTGCTGTTCAGCAATATTTGCTGCTCTGTAGCTTCCGCTGCTGATACCCAGGCAAACAGCGTCTGGAGTGGACCTCCAGCAAACTCCAACAGACCTGCAGCTGAGGGTCCTGACTGTTAGAAGGAAAACTAACAAACAGAAAGGACATCCACACCAAAACCCCATCAGTACGTCACCATCATCAAAGACCAAAGGTAGATAAAACCACAAAGATGGGGAAAAAACAGAGCAGAAAAGCTAAAAATTCTAAAAATCAGAGTACCTCTCCCCCTCCAAAGGAACGCAGCTCCTCACCAGCAACAGAACAAAGCTGGGCAGAGAATGACTTTGACGAGTTCAGAGAAGGCTTCAGATGATCAAACTTCTCTGAGATGAAGGAGGAAGTTTGAACCCATTGCAAAGGAGCTAAAAACTTTGAAAAAAGACTAGATGAATGGCTAACTAGAATAAACCGCACAGAGAAGTCCTTAAATGACCTGATGGAGCTGAAAACCAAGGCACGAGTACTACGTGACACATGCACAAGCGTCAGTAGCTGATTCAATCAACTGGAAGAAAGGGTATCAGTGATTGAAGATCAAATTAATGAAATGAAGCGAGAAGAGAAGATTAGTGAAAAAGGAGTAAAAAGAAATGAACAAAGCCTCCAAGAAATGTGGGACTATATGAAAAGACCAAATCTAGGTCTGATTGGTGTACCTGAAAATGACGGGGAGAATGGAAGCAAGTTGGAAAATACTCTACAGGATATTACCCAGGAGAACTTCCCCAACCTAGCAAGGCAGGCCAACATTCAAATTCAGGAAATACAGAGAACACCACAAAGATACTCCTCAAGAAGAGCAACTCCAAGACACATAATTGTCAGATTCACCAAAGTTGAAATGAAGGAAAAAATGTTATGGTCAGCCAGAGACAAAGGTTGGGTTACCCCCAAAGGGAAGCCCATCAGACTAACAGCGGATCTCTCAGCAGAAACTCTACAAGCCAGAAGAGAGTGGGGGCCAATATTCAACATTCTTAAAGACAAGAATTTTCAACCCAGAATTTCATATCCAGCCAAGCTAAGCTTCATAAGTGAAGGAGAAATAAAATCCTTTACAGACAAGCAAATGCTGAGAGATTTTGTCACCACCAGGCCTACCCTAAAAGCGCTCCTGAAGGAAGCACTAAACATGGAAAGGAACAACCGGTACTAGCCACTGCAAAAACATGCCAAATTTTAAAGACCATCAATGCTAGGAAGAAACTGCATTAATTAATGAGCAAAATAACCAGCTAACATCATAATGACAGGATCAAATTCGAACATAACAATATTAAACTTAAATGTAAATGGGCTAAATGCTCCAATTAAAAGACACAGACTGGCAAATTGGATAAAGAGTCAAGACCCATCAGTGTGCTGTATTCAGGAGACCCATCTCACCTGCAGAGACACACATAGGCTCAAAATAAAGGGATGGAGGAAGATCTACCAAGCAAATGGAAAACAAAAAAAAAGGCAGGGGTTGCAATCCTAGACTCTGATAAAACAGACTTTAAACCAACAAAGATCAAAAGAGACAAAAAAGGCTATTACATAATTGTAAACGGATCAATTCAACAGGAAGAGCTAACTCCCCTAAATATATATGTGCCCAATATAGGAGCACCCAGATTAATAAAGCAAGTCCTTAGAGACCTACAAAGAGATGTAGACTCTCACACAATAATAATAGGAGAATTTAACACCCCACTGTCAACATTAGACAGATCAACCAGACAGAGGGTTAATGAGAATATCCAGGAATTGAACTCAGCTCTGCACCAAGTGGACCTAATAGACATCTACAGAACTCTCCACCCCAAATCAACAGAACATACATTCTTCTCAGCACCACATCACACTTATTCCAAAATTGACCACATAGTTGGAAGTAAAGCTCTCCTCAGCAAATGTAGAAGAACAGAAATTATAACAAACGGTCTCTCAGACCAGAGGGCAATCAAACTAGAACTCAGGATTAAGGAACTCACTCAAAACCGCTCAAATACATGGAAACTGAACAACCTGCCCCTGAATGACTACTGGGAACATAACAAAATGAAGGCAGAAATAAAGATGTTCTTTGAAACCAATGAGAACAAAGACACAACATACCAGAATCTCTGGGACGCATTTAAAGCAGTGTGTAGAGGGAAATTTATAGCACTAAATGCCCACAAGAGAAAGCAGGAAAGATCTAAAATTGACACCCTAACATCACAATTAAAAGAACTAGAGAAGCAAGAGCAAAAACATTCAAAAGCTAGCAGAAGGCAAGAAATAACTAAAATCAAAGCAGAACTGAAGGTAACAGAGACACAAAAAACCCTTCAAAAAATCAGTGAATCCAGGAGCTGGTTTTTTGAAAAGATCAACAAAAGTCATAGACCGCTAGCAAGACCAATAAAGAAGAAAAGAGAAAAGAATCAAATAGATGCAATAAAAAATGATAAAGGGGATATCACCACCAATCCCACAGAAATACAAACTAGCATCAGAGAATACTATAAACACCTCTACGCAAATAAACTAGAAAATCTATGAGAAATGGATAAATTCCTGGACACACACACCCTCCCAAGACTAAAGCAGGAAGAAGTTGAATCCCTGAATAGACCAATAACAGGCTATGAAATTGAGACAATAATTAATAGCCTACCAACCAAAAAAAGTCCAGGACCAGACAGACTCACATCCTAATTCTACCAGAAGTACAAGGAGGAGATTGTAACATTCCTTCTGAAACTATTCCAATCAGTAGAAACAGAGGGAAACCTCCCTAACTCATTTTATGAGGCCAGCATCATCCTGATAACAAAGCCTGGCAGAGACACAACAAAAAAAGAGAATTTTAGACCAATATCCCTGATGAGCATCGATGCAGAAATCCTCAATAAAATACTGGCAAACCAAATCCAGCAGCATATCAAAAAGCTTATTGAACAATGAGAACTCATGACACAGGAGGGGACATCACACTCCGGGACTGTGGGGGGGGGAGGGGGAGGACAGCATTAGGAATACACCAATGCTAAATGACGAGTAATGGTGCAGGAAATCAACATGCACATGGATACATATGTAAAAACTGACATGTGCAATTACCTAAAACCTAAAGTATAATAAAAAAAAAAAAAAAAAAAAAGCTTATCCACCATGATCAAGTGGGCTTCATCCCTGGGATGCAAGCCTGGTTCAACATACACAAAGCAATAAATGTAATCCAGCATATAAACAGAACCAAAGACAGAAACCACATGATTATCTCAATAGATGCAGAAAAGGCCTTTGACAAAATTCAACAGCCTTTCATGCTAAAAACTCTCAATAAATTCGGTATTGATGGGATGTATCTCAAAATAATAAGAGCTATTTATGACAAACCCACAGCCAATATCATACTGAATGAGCAAAAACTGGAAACACTCCCTTTGAAATCTGGCACAAGACAGGGATGCCCTCTCTCACCACTCCTATTCAACACAGTGTTGGAAGTTCTGGCCAGGGCAATCAGGCAAGAGAAAGAAATAAAGGGTATTCAATTAGGAAAAGAGGAAGTCAAATTGTCCCTGTTTGCAGATGACATGATTGTATACCTAGAAAACCCAATTGTCTCAGCCCAAAATCTCCTTAAGCTGATTAGCAACTTCAGCAAAGTCTCAGGATACAAAATCAATGTGCAAAAATCACTAGCATTCTTATACACCAATAACAGACAAGCAGCCAAATCATGAGTGAAGTCCCATTCACAGTTGCTTCAAAGAGAATAAAATACCTAGGAATCCAACTTACAAGGGATTTGAAGGACCTCTTCAAGGAGAACTACAAACCACTGCTCAACGAAAAAAAAAAGGACACAAACAAATGGAAGAACATTCCATGCTCATGGATAGGAAGAATCAATATTGTGAAAATGGCCACACTGCCTAAGGTAAATTATAGATTCAATGTGATCCCCATCAAGCTACCAACGACTTTCTTCACAGAATTGGAAAAAACTACTTTAAAGTTCATATGTGACCAAAAGAGAGCCCACATTGCCAAGTCAATCCTAAGCCAAAAGAACAAAGCTGGAGGCATCATGCTACCTGACTTCAAACTATACTACAAGGCTACAGTAACCAAAACAGCATGGTACTGGTACCAAAACAGAGATATAGACCAATGGAACAGAACAGAGCCCTCAGAAATAATGCCGCATATCTACAACCACCTGACCTTTGACAAACCTGACAAAAAAAGAAATGGGGAAAGGATTCCCTATTTAATAAATGGTGCTGGGAAAACTGGCTAGCCATAGGTAGAAAGCTGAAACTGGATCCCTTCCTTACAACTTATACAAAAATTAATTCAAGATGGATTAAAGACTTTAATGTTAGACCTAAAACCATAAAATCCCTAGAAGAAAACCTAGGCAACACCATTCAGGACATAGGCATGGACAATGACTTCATGTCCAAAACACCAAAAGCAATGGCAACAAAAGCCAAAATTGACAAATGGGATCTAATTAAACTAAAGAGCTTCTGCATAGAAAAAGAAACTACCAGCAGAGTGAACAGGCAACCTACAGAATGGGAGAAAATTTTTGCAATCTACTCATCTGACAAAGGGCTAATATCCAGAATCTACAAAGAACTCAAACAAATTTACAAGAAAAAAACAACCCCATCAAAAAATGGGCAAAGGATATGAACAGACACTTCTCAATAGAAGACATTATGCAGCCAATAGACACAGGAAAAAATGTTCTTTATCACTGGCCATCAGAGAAATGCAAATCAAAACTACAATGAGATACCATCTCACACCAGTTAGAATGGCCATCATTAAAAAGTCAGGAAACAACAGGTGCTGGAGAGGATGTGGAGAAATAGGAACGCTTTTACACTGTTGGTGGGACTGTAAACTAGTTCAACCATTGTGGAAGACAGTGTGGCGTTTCCTCAAAGATCTAGAACTAGAAATACTATTTGACCCAGCCATCCCACTACTGGGTGTATACCCAAAGGATTATAAATCATGCTGCTATAAAGACACATGAACACGTATGTTTATCATGGCACTATTCACAATAGCAAAGACTTGTAACCAACCCAAATGTCCAACAATGATAGACTGGATTAAGAAAATGTGGCACATATACACCATGGAATACTGTACAGCCATAAAAAAGGATGAGTTCATGTCCTTTTAGAGACATGGATGCAGCTGGAAACCATCATTCTCAGCAAACTATGGTAAGGATAAAAAACCAAACACTGCATGTTCTCACTCACAGGTGGGAATTGAACAATGAGAACCTTGGACACAGGAAGGGGAACATCACCCAAGAGGGCCTGTCGTTGGGTGAGGGCAGAGGGGAGGGATAGCATTAGGAGATATACCTAATGTAAATGACGAGTTAATGGGTGCAGCACACCAATATGGCACATGTATACATATGTAACAAACCTGCACATTGTGCACATGTACCCTAGAACTTAAAGTATAATAAAAAAAATAAAAAATAAATTCCAAATTTTGTGATACCATCTGTTTAGAAATACATCCCAATTCATGCACATTGCACATCCCTAACTAATATTGCAATAGTTACCATTTTCTAGAGTGTTCAGCCCGTTTTATTCCTTGGCTTTCCCTGGATTCTGTGTGTTTGTGTTGTGTGTACACCACATTTCACACATACACACTCACATACATAAATATTTGGAAATGTATACACAGCTATTCAAAGTGTAAAACTCACAGAGCAGTGATGTGCATCTCTGATAACATTTTGTTCCCTGTAGCCAGTATACTGTTAGATACTGCTTACATTAATACTTAGGAGTAACAACCATAACAATTTAAGAGATTCTCAGATAACATTTTTCCTTTATATAACTTGTTTTTAACTGCGATATTTAGATTCAAGCTTAAATCTGAATTGCAAGAATGAAGAGATTTCTTGCTATTGCACAGGCAGGCAGAAATCATCAATCATTCAGAAGCTATATTATTCAGTCATAAATAAATGGAACTGATGAATAGAGAATACCATGATTGTGAGTGTCCCTGTTTCATTACAATGAACAATGTGACTGCTTTTGAGTGAAAGAGGTCTGTTCCTGAGGCACTCATAGGTGTATAAACATTGGGAGGAATGAAAGTAAAGGAATTATAATAATTCCCTGAGAGGAAAACACAGGAGCTTAGGAAACACATAAGCATGATGGTAACTATTATCATTGTGTTAAAATTAATTTGGTGAAGAGTTTCTCCTGCAAACTACAGTAGACAGGTGAGTACACAAGGAAGAAGAATTAGAAACAGAAGCTTCCCACCTTTTGTAAATATTCTGAGTCAAACTTAAATTTCAGCAGTAGATGACAACACAATGACCTAAATTTAGCAGTCTAGTTCAAGACACAATGAGTTCGGGAGGAAGTGGTCTGAAAAAGGGAGAGTGAGACTGGGTCCAGGTAGTCTGGGTGACTTGAAACATGTCCTACCTCCCACAGGATGCCTTTTCTCTCCACTTCATCCCCAAGTGGTCTTTTCTCTCTTGGGGTTTAACCACTCTGTCAATTGTCCTCACAAGATCTTGATGTTTGGTAGCAGTGGGTAGCTACAATGGATGAAATTGTTTCACTGGGAACTAATGAAATGTAAACTTTTGTCTCTAAATTTCTATTTGCATTTATAAAATTGTGCTTAAATTGCACAGTCTGTGTGGGCAAGGTGGCTCATGCCTGTAAACCCAGCACTTGGGAGGCCGAGGTGAGAGCATTGCTGGAGCCCAGGAGTTTGAGAACAGCCTGGGCAATATAGTGAGACCTTGTCACCACATAAAAATTAAAACATTAGCTGAGCATGATGGCGTGCACCTGTAGTCCCAGCAACTTTTGAGGCTGAGGTGAAAGGATCCCTTGAGCGTGGAAGGCAGAGGCTGCAGTGAGCTGAGATCATGCCGCTGCACTCCAGCCTGGGCCAGAGAGCAAGACCCTGTCTCAAAAAAAAAAAAAAGAAAAAAGAAAAGAAAATGGAAAATATTTCGGCTTCACCAAACTCGGAGCCCTCCTTCCCTATTCCCATATGAAAGCTTATCTCATAGCAGCAGCAGGGAATATGAAACCATACCAATGAAAATGTTCCCTTGCTTTCTGTCTTTACTCCTGGGCTCACAGTTCTTTCTAATGTGTTTGGAAAGAACACAAAGAGAAAATGAGGGCAGAATCCTCAACTTCTTAGAACGATTTTGCCTAGTCAAATATGACAGATTATTAGAAGCACACATGTTAAAATTCTTTAGAGAAGCTGTAAAAATAATATCTATACAATTCCATAAATCATGGTAAAACTGCTGGACCCTACTCTCAGGGGAAACGGTTAGGTAGAAAAATTAGAAGATGTAGAAATTCTGAAAGGCAGTTGAAGAACAAACAGGTGATTTTCCAGCCAAGGTTACTGGGTGTTTTAAGCAGACAGTAAAGCAAAATGTTCTAAATTACTGGCCTTGTTGTAACTTAGCAGTGAGAACAATCTAAAACAGGAGTTGTTTTTTGTTGTTTTTGTTGTTGTTTGGTTCATTGGTTGGTTGGTTGGTTGATTTTTGTTTAAAATAAATAGTTGATAAAAGGAGCTAACAAATTGTGTAAAGCCATTAAGAGCACCAAGATAGTAAACTGAAGGTGAAAACCATCAGTATTAAGTGGAGAGATGAGGTAAGAGCAAGTGGCTTCCTGAGTGCTCAGTGAGATGCCGTGGTTATTAATGCTGGAAGTGGAATACTTCAAAAACGTTTCAACTTAACAAAATGTGTGACCGTGGATTCAAAAGGGCTGCCTATTGCATGCCAGCTATTGACTCCTGAAATTATGAGTCTGTCACTTATCCCCATTCCAACCCATCCTCACACATTACCCCTCATTTATCTTTATCTGAGGTGCTCATTTATCAAATAATACCAAATTATCAAATAATAATTTACACTACGGTAACACTTGGTTGAAAAAACAACCTGTATCCACAGTTGTTCTCACAACCTGCGTGCACTTATTTTTTTCCACAAGTCCATGTATTTCTTTTAAAATAAATTAGGATATTTTGGGTGCTTGTGTTTTCTATTTTCCCTACATGTTTGGAAGATCTGTAATAATAAAAAAAAACCTAGCTATTCAATTTCTTTACTGCCTTCAAAAATTAATTCAATCTTTTGAGCATGAATTACCTTATGATCCCCTTTTGTATTAGTCTATCAATGTGATCTCTATCTCATGATGTTCAATTTTTCCACTGCACACACAGACCAAGTCTAAATAAATGTTGGCTAACTTTCTGCCCACCTCTTGCTGCTCAGATCTTTCTTAAAGAAAGCTTTTGCCACTCAGTTCCAAGGAGCACTACTGGAGCTAAGAGCCTCTAGGTGTTAGAACCTGTGGAAACTACCTGAGCTTTTGAGTCAAGGTTATGGTCTTTCAGGCAGCCTCCCGCCAGTGACTGCACAGGAAGAACTTACTAGGGCTTTGCCATTTCTGCTCGTGTGGGACTCCTCCATTGGCATATCTTTGTCCTGGAGTTCCCCATTGACATGACTTTGTCCTGGAGTTCCCCATTAGCTTGGTTGAAGCCTCAGAGCTGCATAATTGTCTGAAGTTCCCCTTGCTCCACCCTACTTTCTCCACTTTTATCTTAATCAGGCATGGACCCCCAACAAACCTATTACACTGTTAACTTTGTCTCAACTTCCTCTCCCTGAAGAATTTAACAAATACCCTTTCTAATTACAACACTCTGAAGGAGGATACAAAATTTAAATACATACTTCGGGGTTTCCTGGAAGTAAATGATTGGTGACATATGGGATGATGGTTCTAATTTATACACGTATCTGTAAATATGTCTATGTGTAATTATTTGTATCTGTATTAAGGTAGACATAAATTCATATGGAGGTCTCTAACTCTAATCCATGACCACATGGCTCATTCTCATTGCTTCTCTTTGATTATCTGTAAACTCTGACTTCACAATAAGAAATCTGCTGCCACAATCCACCATCCATGTGCCTAATTGTTCAATTTCAGCATACATGAATAGCCCTATCAGAAAGTCAGCCAGTATCCCCTCTAAAGGTTTATCGACTAGAAGCTAAATGATTAGTGACATATGGGATGATGATTCTAATGTATACATATATCTATAAATATGTCTATGTGTAATTACTTGTACCAGTATTAAGGTAAACATGAATTCATATGGAGGTCTCTAACTGTAATCCATGACCACATGGATCATTCTCATTGCCTCTCCTTGATTATCTGTAAACTCTGACATCACAATAAGAAAGCTGCTCTCACAATCCATCATTCATTTACTTAATTGTTCGATTTCAGCATACTTGAATAGCCCTATCAGAATAGTTAACTAGTATCCCTTCTAAAGGGGTTATCAACAAGAGTGCAATGTTTATAGATGGTTCCTTTTGACTTTAGTTAGTCTTAAGGATTTCACTCATAACGAAGGTTACTTAGGTCATTACCATTTTCCCTCATCCCCTTCAGTAAGGTTGTTTCATATATTTTGATATAGTGTTTTATCACAATTTTCCATTCATCCTGGGATTTTCTGACCTAATAAGTGATGCAGCACTCTTTGTGCAATAAAGTTCTGTGGGCTTTGACAAATATGTAGTGTTAATTATCCAAAATCACACTGTCATATAGAAAAATTTCACCACCCTAGAAAAAATATAGTCCTTCACTTAGCCTGCCTCCTCCCCACACTATGCTTAGACATGTAGTAATCACTGATTTCTTTTTAGTCTTCTTGTTTTTTGCTTTTTTCAGAATATCATATAATTGGAAGTATATACTATGTAGCTTTCTGAGATTAGCTTTGTTTACTTAATTGTATATATTAAAGATTTATCCAGGTACTTCTGTGGCTTAATAGCTCATTTCTTTTTATTAGTGAATAAAATCCCATTGTATAGATGTACCACAGCTTGTTCACTCACTTATTACAGAACACGTTTTTTGCTTCCATTTTTTGGTAATTGTAAATAAGGTGCTATTAACATTGTATACAGGTTTTTGTAAGGACATAAATTTTCAAATCAGTTGGCTTAATAGCTAGAAGTGTGATTGCTGAATCACATAGCTTTGTAGAGAACTGTAGAGCTGTCCTCTAAAGTAGTTGTATAATTTTGAATTCTTATAGCAAAGAAACAGAACTGCTGCTGTACATCCTTGCCAGTAATTGGTAGTATCTTTTTTGTATTTGGCATTTTAATAAATGTGTATTATTGATATCTCACAGCTGTTCTAATTTTAAATTTCCTAATGATAAACAATGTTGAGCATCTCTTCGTATAGTTATTTGCCATTTTCTGTCTTTTGCGGTGAAATGATTCTTCAGATCCTTTACCCACTTTTTGGTATTTTTAAAATTGAGATAAAAATTCACATAATTAACTCCTTCAAAATGTATAATTCAGTGGCATTTAGTACATTCACAATTCTGCGCAACCATTACCTTTATCTTCTTCTGAAACACTCTCATTATCCGAAGAGGAATCTCCTCCCTTTCTCCTCTCCCCACTTCCTAGCAACCACTAGTCTGCTTTCTGTGATAAGGATTTACCTGTTTTGTATATCTCGTATCAGTGGAATCATGCAGTATGTACTCTTTTGTTTCTGGCTTCTTTCACTTACCATAATGTTTTAGGTTCATGAACGTCGTAGAGTATATCAACACTTAATTACTTTTTAAGTCTGAATAATACTTGTTTTATTAATATATCACATATTGTCGATTCACTCATTAGTTTGTAGACATTTGTGTTGTTTCTACCTTTTGGCTAATGTAAATAATGCTGCTATGACCATTCATATACAAGATTTTGTTTAAATGCCTGTTTTAATTCATTGGATAGATTCTGTGCAGTAGAATTGCTAAGCCAAATGGTAAGTCTATGTAACTTTTTGACGAACTGCCAAATTCCTCAGCACAGAAGCTACACCATTTGACATTTTCATTATTCATGTATGAAGGGTCAAATTTCTCCATATCCTGAACAACATTTGTTATTTCTCATTTTGTTGTTGTTATGTTTTGTTTTTGTTTGTTTGATGACATTCTAGTAAGAGTGAATGGCATCTCATGGGGCTCTGATTTATATTTTCCTAGTAATATTGAGCATCTGTTCATATTCTTGTTAGCTATTTGTATATTTTCTTTGGAGAAATGTCTATCAAAATTACTTGCTTATTTTTGAACTGGGTTGTTTTTTTGTTGCAGAGTTGTAGGAGTTCTATATATAGTCTGGATATTAATCCCTTGTCATATGTATGATTTGGAACTATTTCCCTCTAGTCTGTAGGATGTCTTTGGTTGTCTTGATAGTGTCCTTTCAGGCACACATCTTGCTAATTTTGATGAGGTTGAATGTATTTACTTGTTCTTTTGATGCTATGCTTTTTGTGTCACAACTAAGAATCCAGTGCCAAAGCCAACCCATATAATTGGAATGTTTATTTACTTATTAGTTTTAATCATTTTTATTTATTTTGAATACAAGTCCTCTATTAGATGTCTATTTTGAAAATATTTATTTCACACTGTGTATTGTCCTTTGATTTTTTAACAATGCATTCAGGCCGGGCGTGGTGGCTCACGCTTATAATCCCAGCACTTTGGGAGGCCGAGGCGGGCGGATCACGAGGTCAGGAGATCGAGACCACGGTGAAACCCCGTCTCTACTAAAAATACAAAAAAATTAGCCAGGCGTGGTGGCGGGCGCCTGTAGTCCCAGCTACTCAGAGAGGCTGAGGCAGGAGAATGGCTTGAACCCGGGAGGCGGAGCTTGCAGTGAGCCGAGATTGCGCCACTGCACTCCAGCCTGGGCGACAAAGCGAGACTCCGTCTCAAAAAAAAAAAAAAAAAAAAAAAAAAAAAAAAAAAAAAAAAAAAAAAAACAACGCATTCAGCAGAGCTTATTTAAATTAATTCATCAATTTTTTTCATGTATTGTGCTTTTGATGTTGTACCTTAAAATTTATTGTCAAACCCAGCATCACCTACATTTTCTTATTTTTTGTTTCTACAAGTTTTCTATTTCTAGACTCTATTCTGTTCCATTGATCTATGTTCCATGAAAGGAGTATTGAAAGTTCAAAATATACTTGCTAGGTATTTTCTTCCTCTTTTAAGTTGTGTATGTCAATTTTTCTTTATTTTGAAACTATGTTGTCAGATAGGTATGCATTTTTTATTTTTTGTTTTCATAGAGAAATAGACATTTCATGGCATTATGAAATATCTATTTTTCCATTACTTTGGTTTTCAACATTTCTTCTGTGAGGAACTCAGTGTGGCTCTGTTTTTATTTATTCTGTTTGTGGCTTTCTAAGATTCTCAGATCTATGGGTTAATTTCTTTCATCAATGATACTTTCCCTTATTTTCTCTCTCTTCTTTTTTTTTTTTTTTTTTGAGACGGAGTCTCGCTCTGTCGCCCAGGCTGGAGTGCAGTGGCGCAATCTCGGCTCACTGCAAGCTCTGCCTCCCGGGTTCACGCCATTCTCCTGCCTCAGCCTCTCCGAGTAGCTGGGACTACAGGCGCCCGCCACCATGCCCGGCTAATTTTTTGTATTTTTAGTAGAGACGGGGTTTCACCGTAGTCTCAATCTCCTGACCTCGTGATCCGCCCGCCTCGGCCTCCCAAAGTGCTGGGATTACAAGCGTGAGCCACCGCGCCCGGCCTCTCTCTCTTATTCTTTTGTGACTTCAGTTACATGTATGGTAGAATGTTTGATATTGTCTCAATATTCTATGATGCTCTGTTCATTTTTCTATCTCTTTGTATCATTTTTATTGATCCATGTTAGCTTTCACTGTTCTCAAATTTTTCTGTGTACAATCTGCTTTCAAACATATCCAATGGATTCAATATTTTAACTTTTATAACTTTAATTTTAAAACCCTCATTTGATTGATTTTAAATTTAAATTTATCACATTAAAGTTCCTTAATTTCTTCAACATATTTATAGTAGTTATTTTAAAATCCACATATGCTAATTCACATGTCTGGCTCATATGTCTATTGGTAACTATTGACTTTTTCCATATAGATTACATTTTACCATTCCTATTAATGCCTGCTTCTGAAAATTATATTAGAATTTGTATATTAAAGATATCATTTCTTCTATGCAACACACAGGTGTACCTATGTATTATGCATGTATTTTTCTTAAAAGCACTTAAATTATTAGCAGATCCTTTTAATACTGCTAAAGATTAGGTTTTGAGTTTGCCAGGTAAAGTATGTTTTAGTATTCTTCTTTCTACTAAGGAATAGCCTTTACTATTAGGTTATGAACATTATTCTCAGGAGGATGTCTCACTGAGATCTCAAGTTTAAATAAAAACTCCAGCCATCTCCAGGTATCTCCAAATCTAACATATTTTTTCAGCTCACAAACCCTCATGTATGTTCTGCTAGACCTTGTGCAATCTCATCCTGCCCACATGAAATCTAAGATTTAGCCAATGATTAATGTGCCAGCCCAAAGCAAATTTTATATACTCCTCTAAAGTATTCTACCTTGCAAATTACAGTTCCCTTAACATCTCTGAAGTCTGCTATGTTTCTTTCATGAAGTGAAAATTCAGCTCTCTGTTGTTACTCTAGTTTTCTACACATCTGAGAAATATCCCTAGGAAATGTGAGTTGAATGTGGAACTCAGTCTGTATACAATATAGCCAAATAATATATGCTGTGGTCTGGGAATCAGTGTTTTTTGGTAAACTCCCCAGTAATTCAAATGGCAGCAAAAGTGAGCAACCAGTGCCATAAAAGACATTGCTACTTGTTGAGAAGTGGACATAAACTCTGGCTTTCTATCAGTGGAAATGTACATAGCTGAACGAGCATATTGCATATCTTAACATAATTCCATTTTAAGGAATTAAAAGATACTATCTTAATACCATAAGCTATGCATAGTTTGTTTACATTGATAATAGAGAATGGGGACTTGAAGGAGAAAGTTGGAAGGCTCAGAGCAAAGAGAGAATAAAGAGGGTTTTGAGGATGTATTAGTCTGTTTTCATACTGCTATAAAGAACCACCTGAGACTGGGTAATCTATAAAAGAAAGAGAGGTGTAATTAATCCACATTTCAGCATGGCTGGGGAGGCCTCAGGAAATTTACAGTCATGGGGGAAGGTGAAGGGGAAGCAAGGCACCTTCTTCACAAGGCGACAGGAGAGAGAAGTGCCAAGTGAAATATAAACCATCAGATCTCATGAGAACTCACTCAGTATCATGAGAACAGCACTGAGGAGACTGCCATTCTTTCCCATGGGGAGAGACCAAGTGGAGGTAATTGAATGATAGAGGCAATTTGGATGTCCAGGCAGAAGTTTGCTGCAGGGGCAGAGCCCTCATAGAGAGCCTCTGCTAGGGCAGTGTGGAAGGGAAAAGTGGGGTAGGAGCCCCAACACAGAGTCCCTACTGGGACATTGCCTAGTGGAGCTGTGAGAAGAGGGCCACCATCCTCCAGACCCCAGAATAGTAGATCCAACCACAGCTTGCACCAGGCACCTGGAAAAGCTGAAGACACTCAATGCCAGCCATGAAAGTAGCCAGAATGGGGGCTGTACCCTGCAAAGTCACAGGGGCAGAGTTGCCCAAGACAGAGGGAACCTACATCTTGCATCAGTGTGACCTAGATGTGAGACATGAAGTCAAAGGAGATCATTTCAGAGCTTTAAGATTTGATTGCCCTGCTGAATTTTTGATTTGTGGCCTCTTAGTTTTGTCCAATTTCTCCCATTTGGAACAGGTGTATTTATCCAACAGCTGTACTCCCATTGTGTCTAGGAAGTAACTAACTTACTTTTGATTTTACAGACTCATAGGCAGAGGGATTTGCCTTCTCTAAGATGAGACTTTGGACTTGAACTTTTGGGTTAATGCTGGAATGAATTAAGACTTTTGGGGACTGTTGGGAAAGCATGATTGGTTTGGAAATGTAACAAGGACATGAGATTTAGGAGGGCCCAGAGACAGCAGAATAATATGATCAGGCTTTGTGTCCCCACCCCAGTCTCATCTTCAATTGTAATCCCCATAATCCCCACATGTCAAGGGAGAGACCATGTGGAGGTAATTGAAACATGGTGGCAGTTTCCCCCATGCTGTTCTCATGATAGTGAGCTAGTTCTCATGAAATTTGATGGTTTTATAAGGGGTTCTGCCACCTTTGCTTGGCACTTCTCCCTCATGCTGCCTTGCTTCCCCTTTGCCTTCCAACATGATTCTAAGTTTCTTGAGGCCTCCCAAACCATGGAGAATTGTGAGTCAATTAAAACTCTTTCCTTTCTAAATTACCCAGTCTTGGGCTTTTCTTTATAACAGTGTGGGAACACACTAATATAGATGGTGAATGAGACAGGAGACCTACAGGAACTTAGATAAGAAATAATAAAAATAAAATGCTAGCAGATCTACCAGTGTCTTTCATGAGGAAAGATGTCATAAAATGTGAGGAGACCTGATCAATTAGAGGGAGCTTCTTATGGAGGAATTTAGAAGGAAACTGTGGGTGTTTATACAAACCTCTTGTGCTTGAGGAAACATTTAGAATGAGCTGGGCAGTAATGGTTGACTGGGAAAAGAAATGGGCTGGAAAAATGACAACCACCCAGGAGAAGACAAAGCAGAAGGCAGGATCCCAAACTGATAAGGAAAAAAGACGAGGTAGGAATGTAGGTTAAGCCAAAACAAAGAGAAGAGATCTGCAGAGTTATCTAACAAGTCAATTTGCAGCATTCAAAATGCATTTTTATGTGCTTATGTAATTGTAGTTAATGCATAGGAATGAGAGCCTGTTTAAAATGTTCTTAGTTAGAGCTAACCATCATGGGTTAATAGTGACCAAAAGGAAAGGAAGACCTTCAGAATTATGAGAACAATAGGAGAATCACAGAAACTTGGAATTAGGAATAAGTGTCATGGGTAGGTATGAAGAAAGCTTTCTCTGAAAGACAGACCACCAAGTTTTAGGAGTTTGAGACTCCCTAATTAATCTACAAACGGGGAAGAAAAGGAGGCATTCTATAACACAGTATGGAGAAAGACTGTAAAGCAACATCTTTGGAGAGAATTAAGGGAGAGTATTTCCAGCTGCTCGTATTAGACTGTCTTTTATTTGGTGGTCAAGGAGCCAAATTTTAAGACCTGTGGACCAGGCAAACTGAGACCCCCCAAATCTGCTGCCATAAGATCAGAACAATCAGAGGGAGCTCAGGTCAATATGGCAGGAAATGTATGCCAAGCTGTCATGATGTCTGGGATTTTTCATTTTTATAAATTAGAAGAGACAGAATAAATGCATTTCTGATAGCTCCTGAACAATTTAAAAATAAAAATGACATCAGATTTCAGACAAGGTGCCGGACAACTGGTTATTACAGAAACAGTCTGATTCCAGATTTCAATTTTTTGTATCTTAGCCTTTTTTTTTTAAAGGAACCATTCTTTTACTTTCCTTTATATCCATCCTGTCTTTTCCATTTTTCTGAGTTTCTTTTTTTTCCTTCAGTCTCTTTACTGCTCTTTTTCCTTATTCTATGAGAGAAATAGAGGTTGGATAGTGTTGGGGCTCAGAAAACAATACCACAAAATGAAGGCCTCAGAAACAGTTTCTCTCTGACCTTCTTCTGCCGTCCTGTCTCTCTCTCCTTATTCTCCTCCAAGGAAGCCCACAGAAACTGAAATTTCTCTTTCCCAAGGTGGATCATGGAAGCCAGAACCTCTTTTCCCCAAAGCCGGACACAAAGCTTAACAACATTACTCAAACCTTCCACAGGTATTTTGTGTAACAGCTAGCCATTAACAAATTTAAAAACCTCATCCCAGAAGGGTCTAGCCACAAACCCAGGAAGAGAGAAATGCCACATGGAGAAGCCAAGAAGAATATGAACAGACAGGCCTTGCTGGGCTTCCCCACTCAGTCTATTTCCATTGACTGCATGGCTGTCCCTGCTTCATCAAACATAAGCATCAAATCAGATCACTTCTCTGCTGTCTTTGAGGTCTTCAATCTGGAGTCTCTTGTGGCATGTAAAGCTATGATTCAAATAAATTTGCTATGCATTTATTTTGCTAGCTTGTCTTTATTTTAGGGGTGTTGGCAATGACCCTCCTCTGTCTGCTTTCCTCCCCTATAATAGCCAAAGGTTCCTTATGTGTTCCACAGACCCCTGGATATCCATCAAATTCAAATATCCTAACCTTCTAGATGAATACCTGGCCACAAGCGCAGGACTCATTAACTCACATTTGCATCCTCATTATCTAAATGAACGGTTAGAGCTTCTCTCTCAGCCTTCTCCCTGAAATGTGAACCTCTTCTCCCCTCATATCTCTCTGTCTCTTCTGCCTCCCTCCCTCTCTCTCTCTCTCTCTCTCTCTCACACACACACACACACACACACACACCTGCTTTCTTGAACGTCAGTTTTTCGGGGCCCCTCAAGCATCGATAGGCCAGGTGTCCTTGGCCTAGACTATTCCATTTACCAGGAGGGGCTGGGCAAGAGGCCAAGGACTCACTTTAATAGGAAGGATGTATTTTCTAGTGATTTATCACTTCCTCCATAAATTCGGGAAACACGTCTCTGCTGAGCTAATGATTTATGAAGACTTTCAAGCAGTAAATCCTCTCTCTTCCCATTCTTTGGGCAGTAATGGCAATATTCAAGTCTCAGAGAAATAGGAGCCTGACCTTTGCAGAGGTGACAACCTTTCTAAAAAGCAGTTACACTTGCTAAAGTCACAGTGGGAGGCCTTGAGAAGAGCCAGCAACCCGTTTCAAAGTCGTGACTCTCACCTCTAATGGAGCAATATGTTCTAGATGAACAGGCTGGGATCCAGGGACAGAGAAACAGCTCCTTAGAGTAACTAGGCCAGTTATTAATTTTTTCCCTGTCAGCTCCAAACCAGTTTTTCTTTTTCCTGCTTTGTGATAGCAGAGCTGAATTCTGCAGAATGCATTTTCATTTATTTTAAACAAACAACACCTGTATAACCCTTCAGCCAGCTTCCCTAAATAGTTATCATCTTATATAACCAGATCATAATTACAAAGGCTGAGAGAGATTAACATCTATACAATGCTACTAAATTCTCCACCTATCTTATTTATATTTTGAATTAAGGCAGAGGGTCTCCCTAACCTCTCTGCATCCCATAAGATAAAGTAAACATAGAGTCAAATAGAGGAAGAAGTTAACTCTCTAAATCTCTCCCTAACCTCTCTCTATCTGTACTGTAATGCATACCTTGACACAACATGGGAGTCCTTCCTTCAGAACTTTGTCACCATTCCTTTTGCTTGCAGAAGTTTTTCCTGGTACTAGCTTCCATATGAGCTTTTCCCCAGCAGTTGTTCGAAGCTGACAGGGCTGTCTCATCCAATGTCAAGCTCCTCCCCAGGCATATCCCATATTTTATGACTGGTGAATGTATGATACAAAAGCTAAACATCCTTGTTTTAATTTGAAACATCTCTTACAGGCCACCAAGGTAAAATGGAGAGACACTGAAAGTCATTTTTTCTCCAGCACAATTTTCCCAGTGGCACTCAACTCCTAAAGGAATATCACATTACATGATAAAGAGAAACAACTCTGGCTGCTGCTGTTGTATTTATTTTTCACAGCAGGAATCAACATTTAGTTATTTACTGTGTAGGGAGACTAACACATCTGTCATAGCATGGTAGTGAATATTTATTTTAATTTATTAATCATTAACAATTCTTAAGCCATTCATCACAGTATTGTTAATATATTTTGTTCCTTTGAGGCAAGATACCCAGAGGTAGTATGTCACCCCCTGGAATTCCATTGCTATTTCTGGTGTCAATGAAATCTATTGCTAAGCATAAAAATGAAATATTATCTAAGATTGTTTATTGTGTTAAAGACTACTAAATTAGGAAAGTAAAATTGTCTGGATTGTAGAAGGTTGATTTTCCTTGTTAAGTGTAGACTGAAATTCTCTTCTTCTTTTTACGGGGATTTTTTTTCAAATGTCAAAAGATTTAGTTGGCCATTCAAAATTTATTGCATAACAGATGGCGCTCAAATATTGTTCTGGTAGGACTTTATTGTTTTCCAAAATTACATATAAGTAAGGCCAGTTGGCACTCTTTCAGCATAAAATTGACATGTGTTTGCTCAGATACATTCACACTTATATTTTGAATGACTTACTTGGCAAGAAAATAACTTCACACAACATATATGGGTTGAACATTGTGACCCTCTACAGAAAAACAATAAAGTATATCTCAGTATTTATAAGACAACCTGCATTAAACAGTGGTTAGCTTTTCTTTGCTTTATTAGGAAAACATTAATTTATTCCAAAAATACTGGGTAATTGGCATGTGTATTTCAGATATATAAATACACAAGGATCTATAGGGACAGAAATGGAGAAGCATCTTCTCATTTTTTAAAACATTAATACTATAGGTTTCTATTTTCAAGGTACTGCTTATATTAATTTTAGTTGTATGAGTTATATTTCTTAATCAGTTTCAAATTTATCCCTTCTTTGTCTTGTTTGTTCATCTGTAAGCTCTGACAGAGGTTGATCATAAGTTGGTAGACATACATCACTACGCAATGTCAGATATGTTAGTTCATTGGAACTTGCCTGGTTGATATACTTCCCAATTCTATTGGTTGCAAAATCCATTCTGAGTTGCCTAAGGTCATACAACTAATTGGACTCAGAGTAGAAATTAAAATTCAGTTCTTTGGTGTACTAGCTTTTCTCACTGTTATTTATTAAGGAGTTTAAGTAAGAGTAATTAATCATTTACTTTTATTAAAAATGCTAAGAACCTACTGTGTGTCATGCACTTGGGATGTAGAAATTTATTATATAAGCATAATGTTTTAACTCTCATTATTTCTAATATAATGTATGGGGCACTAAAATATAAACTAACTGTGTTGGGAATCTATCTCACGGTCTTCCACAAAATCTTGATAGGATCCAGTGGTATTTTAGTAGGGTCACTTAAGGGGCAGTGTACAGAAGGTACTTGAAGAGCCAGGGTGAAATCAGACAGAAAAATAAGAGATCACAGTGGTATAAATGCGAATAGTGATAGGTTGTTTCCACAAGGAAACAAATTCCGATAAAGACACACACGTGGTTTACTGCAGGGCTTGGGTGAGGGAAGCCAACTTGGGCAGAGGGAGATGTTGAACCATGATGCTGTTAAATCAGAGGTTTCAATGCATTCTATGGGGCTGAAAATGGCCTCTTAGAGATGTTTCAAGTTAAAACAAGAATGTTTAGCCTTTGTACCATACATTGACCAGTCATATGATATTGGCTGTGCCTGGGGAGGCGCTTGAAATTGGATGAGACAGTACCTGTCAGCAGAGAGCAACTGCTGGGGAGAAGCTCATATGGAAGCTAGCACCAGATAAAACTTCTGAAAGCAAAAGTAATGTTAAGTGAGTTCTGAAGGAAAGACTTACATGGTTGACTGAGTTCTGAAGGAAAGACTTGCAAGTTATACACTACAGTAGGGATGGAGAGAGGTTTGCGAGATATTTACAGACTTGACTTCTTCCTCTACCTGACTCTATTTTTACTATATCTTACGTAAAATGGAGACTTACTGAGCATAAGACAAATACTCTTCCACTACCCTCTCCTTTCACACACATCATGTGGATTCTGTGTGTGCTTATCAAACCTCACAAGCATGTGACCACTTACCTCACTATGTACCTTCCCTCTTCCTTTTTTCCTCCATCTTTTCTTTCCTACCTGCTTTTTTCCTCTTTAAATACTGAAATGCTGAAGACTTCAAAGCTGTCTTTAGAAAAAGTGGGGGCCACAGATCCTACTGTGACTTGTGTCTCTTTTTCCTGGGCCCATCCTCAACCATGGTAAAATAAACTTCTAAATTGATTGAGACCTGTCTCAAATACTTTTTGTTTCACAGTATTCAACAATGTTTAGTGCCACCCAGAGCCTGAGGAAAATAGGATTAAGAAAATTCAATTGGAACTCAGCAATAGGGAAGTGATTTCTGACCGTAGGATGGAGATAGGATAAAAAAAAAAAAAAGGAAACTGATTTAATGGGGACCACAACAGTGTACCACTCTTTTAAATATTTTCTCTATAAAGGGATATGAGAAACATGTCAGGGACTGGAGAGAAACAGGAGACCCATGGAGGGTTTTTTTAAATTAGTTTTAATTTTTAAAGAGCATTTGAACATTTAGGAAAGAGTGAAGCATTAACAAGGAACCGAGGCCTCTTAACAGGGGGCTGAAGCAGAGTGCAATACACAGTGGAGTGGTTAGATTTAAGATGAGACAAGACAGAATTTTCTTTTTAACAGGAGAGAAAACTGAGACAATACAAACCAATGGTGGTCAGTTTATAGTTAGTAAGTTAGTGAAAGTAATGAGGCCTAGAATCTAAGGTCAAGAGAGAAGTCAGATGGGGCTGATAGGGAAAAACTTCAGGCTGAGAATTTAACATTCAAAGTCTTTCTAACACAGTCTTTCTGCACCTCAACCATACCAGTAGTCGGTGTCTTTCTTTTCTCTGAAATCTTTAAAATGTATTGAATAAATGGAGTAAATAAGTAAATCTGAGTTTTAGTGAAACATAATAAAGGAGTTAAAATCTTGATTTTACGAATGAAGTATCCAAGGTTCAGAGAGGCTTCTGTGACTGACCTAATATCATACAATTAGTAAATTGTAATGTGAGGACTGAAATAGAATAAAATAACTAATAATAATAGACTGTTTGACATTTATACACCAAGTATCACATACATTATATTACCAATGTTGTAGGACTTTTTTCTTAGTTCAGCTAGGAGCCAGGTTCTTGTCACACAGCCATGAGAGATTAGGCTCGCCGATACTTTGAAGGGTGAGAAAAAATGGACTTCACTGGGCAAAAAGGGGAAAAAAGGGAAACAGGGACACTCTGAAAAGCCAGAGTCCTGCTAGTGTGCTTCTTGCCTCGCAGATGGAATCCCAGGTTCCACCAAGGAAAAGGAGAGGCCAAGCTCTTCCCCACTGCAAATGGTGTAAACTTCCCAGTACTCCACCCCAGTGCACATTCCTCCCAGTGTGCAGGTTGGAGCTTCTACCAAGGAGCCCTTCCCACCTGGCTGTCTCATTGGTGCATCTCAAGAACTCTGGAAGGAAGCAATAAGGCAGAGTGGTTCAGAATAGGATCTTTATAATTGGAGAAATTTTGGTTTAAATATTGTCTCCACCTATCTTGTGACAATATATTAGTCATCTAATTTCTTTGAACCTTACTGTCTCATCATGTAAAACAGAAATTCCAAAACTCATCTTATAAAGCTTTTGTGAGATCTAGGTGCAAATATCAAGTGATTAGCTTGGAATGGGGATAATGGCAAAAATTGGGAAAACTTAGCCATCATAATTACTCCATTGTACACATAAGAAAGGTAAAATCATCTCACTCTGAAGCCACTGATGGATCTAACAAATCTTGAAGAAAACCAAAGCTAAAAGTTGTTATCAGAGACCAGTCATTTGAATTACACACGGAGACCCCTCAAAAAATGCCCCTTTCAAAAGTGAGGGAACATTGAAATGCCACCTCCACCTGAAAACAAACAAACTAACAAAAAACAGAAAGGATGATAATAAAATGAAGAAAAAGGAAACTACTTACTGCACTGGCCACAATTTGAGACAGGGCCAAGCCTGCCTGTATGGGGATTCTGTGTGAATTAAGAAAAGGCATTCCCTCCTGGACGTCGAATAGAAAAGGTGTTCTCATGGGACCAACCCCACAGTAGCTATGCAGGTGAGGAAACAAAATTCTAAATAATCACACAAGTGCATTCACTTTAGAGATGTGTAAAAAGTATATTTATAATTATCCTCTTTTGACTGAGAACTTACAGAAATGACTACTGTGAAGTAAGTGTTGAAACATGTGAAAACCAATAACCAGACCAATTCAGTATGAGAGATAAAACTCCAGGCCTATAAAATATTCTGGGAAAATGATAAGAAGCCCAAAAATTGCCTGCATCCAATCTTAGGAAAACAAAAAAACAAAGAAAACACACAACAACAACAACAACTAAGTAAATGAATGGGGAAGGAAACTATAATTAAACCAAAAACAAAAATTCTAAGCCCCACAATCAATTGTATGAACTTCCTCTCTTGACCAAAAAGATGCCAAGGAAACCTGAAAGATGAGTTCGGGCCATGATTAGAAGGAGTGATAAGAAGTGCCTCACTAGACCCTCCACCCTTTGGAATTTAGACATAACTGAACAACATTAACATTAAAATAGAGGTCATAAGACTGACAAAATAGACTCTTCATAACAATCAGATACTAACCTCCAATCTGAGTGTGTTATACAGTCACATGACAGATAGCAGGCCCCGAAGGAAATCAAAGCCTTTTACCCCAAAATATACTTCTTTGACATGTTTGGAATTGTCCTGCAAAGCCATCTCTTGTGGGGAAAATTTGCATTCTGTAGATTATCTCCTTCCCTTACTGGGTTTAAGAAATTAAAATCTTTTATGTCAAAGTATATATCTTTGACATATTTTGGAATAACCCCACAATGCCATCTTTTGTGTGGGAAATTTGCATTCTGTTGATGATCTCCTTCCCTTACTAGGTTAAGGAAATTAATTTATCCCAAAATATATTTCTTCGACATATTCTGACATTACTACCATTTCGCCAACAGGCAGAAGTGGCTTTGCAGAGCTGTCTTAAGTGGAGAAAATTTGCACCTGTAGAGAATCTCCATTAATGCAACCCCTTCCCCTTTCTATGCCTTTCCCTGATCCAGAAAAGACTGAGAGTGTGACACTTTTAAAAATCTGAAAATAAACATTTACCATCTACTCTCTCTGAAGGAACGTTTTGAAGGAACGTTCATCTGCATAGCAAGGTCATCTTTGCTAGCCAAGCTTCTTACTTTCTCTTTTAACCTCTCTTGCCACTAAACCTGATTTATCTATTTCTGGTCATGCTCTGAGTCTGCATAATTTACTGGCCTCAGGATAGTATATAAGTTTCTGAAACTCATTGGGAAGTTGGGTCTTTATTCTGAAGGCTCACATGTACACATGTTAAATAAATTTGTATGCCTATTCTATTAATCAATCTGCCTCATGTCAGTGATTTTTAGTGGACCTTTAGGGAGCTAAGACCCTATGGCCCCTGCAAGGTCTTTTCCAGAAAGTCTGACACCTTTTAAGATCTGATAAGAGACATGCACATCTATTCTCTCTGGAGTCTGCTACTTAGAGTCATCACCTACATAACAAGAATTGTGGTTTCTACAACCCTCTTTGTCTTAACTCAAGCATTTCTTTCGCTGACTTCAACTCTTTAGGCAAAGCTAACCTTTTTCAACCAATTGCCAATAATAAAATGTTTGAATCCACTTACCACCTAGAAGCCTATTTTGAGATATCTTGCCTTTTGGGGCCAAATCAATATTTACTTTACATGTATTAATATGTGTCTTTGAAACTTCTGTCTCCCTAAAATGTTGTAACCCAATCACCATGGGTGATAAATAAACCACGTTGTAACCCACGTTTTAAACCAATCACCTTGGGCAAATGTTCCCAGGACCTCCCGAGGCTGTGTGATGGGCATGGTCACTAATATCTGGCTCAGATGAAACATCTTCAAATATTTTACAGAGTTTGGCTTTTTTCATCAATAATAAGAAAGTCAAAGATTCAGATGTAGAAGAAAATACAGCTTAAGAAGGAGGATATTACTCACAAGGGTTTATGGAAGGGGAAATATAAATTAAAGTAAGAGGTTTAATTTCTCTCCTGAATATAAAGGAAGAAACTTTTCCTTCTTTCATTTCTTAAAGCATTTACTCCAGAAAACTCTTAAGTTGTTTTCTGTCTCTTTGAAAAGCATGTAAGTCTTTTTAAACCCTAATAAGCCTCTTGCCAGGTTTAAGACTTAAGCATTTCTTTCCAAAAACATGGGGGCTATCTCTTTGAAATGTAATTATCAAGATAGCACTTTTATCTCCCAGTGATTGTAGGAAGGTAGCAACCTTCACAGATGCCTTGTCCTAAGTTGCAAAAATACTTCTTGTCATAAAGATATTAAAAGTTTATTTTTCCTCTGGATAAAGTGAAACAGCAAATACAGGTGCTCACCAGGTGAATTGTGTGCGACAAATGGTGCTGTTCAGTTCTATTACTTGAGGACTAGTTCTTGTTTATCTTGAGAACATATATGTAATGGATTGTATCTGCTTGGCAGTATAAAAATGTAGATTTCTTTCAGTCTACAACTTCTGGCACATTGCTTGTGATGCAACTAAGTTCTGATTTAATGCTTATTCAATAATAACATTGGTTTCTTTCTCTTCTACCTTTTTGAAGAGGTTTTCTGGGTGGGGAAAAGACTTCTTAATTATATCTTCTCAACATTTACAACTATGTAACAGCAAACAAAAAACTTCAAGATGAACTTAAAGACAAGAGGAAATGATGTCAGAAGTAAATGAAGGGGAATAGTCTGGATATACCTAAGGTTGCAAATTCAGTACCAAGGCAGAAGTAATAAATTAATTAGAAAAACATGGAACAAAATAGTTACCTTGAAAAAACTCAAATACTAGGATATAGAGATAAAGAGAGATTATAAAATTAGGAAGCAAATAAAAAAATTCATGTAAGAAAATTTGTTGTTTGTGGGAAAAAAAGTTCAATAAATAATTTGTTTAAAAATATAAAAATATTTATTTCTAAAATTAATTTTTAAAACCTGAACATTTAAAGGGACATACAGTATACCATAAAAAATAGACATAAAATACTAAATTCTAACTCATATACCAGTTAAGCTACTGAACTACAAGAATAAGAAAACAATTCTCCCAGGAAAGGAGAGAAATTATAAGTTTTAAATTAGACTGGTTTCAGACTTTCCTGCATCGAAATTTAAAGTCAAAAGATAAATGATTAGTCTCTAAAGTTTGTCAGTCAAAGAAAGAATTTAGGAATGAAGAAACTGTGATTTTTTTTTTAACTGGAAAGTGGTAGTAAGAAGTTAATCCATTCCAATTTTGATTCAACATTACTATAAAATTATCTCAAAATAATAAGAGCTATTTATGACAAACCCATAGCCAATATCATACTAAATGGGCAAAGGCTGGAAGTATTTCCTTTAAAAAACAGCACAAGACAAGGATGCCCTCTCTCACCACTTCTATTCAACATAGAAGTTCTGGCCAGAGAAATCAGGCAAGAGAAAGAAATAAAGGGTATTCAAATAGGAAGAAAGGAAGTCAAATTGTCTATGTTTGCAGATGACATGATTGTATATTTAGAAAACCCCATCATCTCAGCCCAAAATCTCCATAAGCTGACAAACAACTTCGTCAAAGTCTCAGGATAAAAAATCCATGTGCAAAAATCACAAGCATTCCTATACACCAATAATAGAGAGCCAAATCATGAGTGAACTCCCATTCACAATTGCTACAAAGAATATAAAATACCCAGGAATACAACTTACAAGGGATGTGAAGGACCTCTTCAAGAACTACAAACCACTGCTCAAGAATAAGAGAGGACACAAACAAATGGAAAAACAAATGCTCACAGACAGGAAGAATCAATATGGTGAAAATTGATGCATTGCCAAAAGTGATTAACAGATTCAATGCTATTTCCATCAAGCTACCTTTGACTTTCTTCACAGAACTAGAAAAAAACTGCTTTAAATTTCATACAGAACCAAAAAAGGAGCCCATATAGCCACAAGAATCCTAAGCAAAAAGAACAAAGCTGAAGGCATCATGCTACCTGACTTCAAAGTATACTATAAGGCTACAGTAACCAAAACTGCATGGTACTGGTACCAAAACAGAGATATAGACCAATGGAACAGAACAGAGGCCTCAGAAATAACACCACACATCTACAACTATCTGATCTTTGATAAACCTGACAAAACAAGCAATGGGGAAAGGATTCCCTATTTCATAAACTGTGCTGGAAAAACTGGCTAGCCATGTGGAGAAAACAGAAACTGGACCCCTTCCTGACACCTTATACAAAAATTGACTCAAGATGGATTAAAGACTTAAACATAAAACCTAAAACCATAAAAACCCTAGAAGAAAACCTAGGCAATAACATTTGGGACATAGGCATGGGCAAAGACTTCATGAATAAAACACCAAAAGCAATTGTAACAAAAGCCAAAATTGATAAATGGGATCCAACTAAAATTATAAGCTAGCTCAGCAAAAGAAACTATCATTACAGCAAACAGGAAACGTACAGAATGGGAGAAAATTTTTGCAATCTATCCATCTGACAAAGGGCTAAAATCCAGAATCTACAAGCAACATAAACAAATTTATGAGAAAGAAACAAACAACTTCATCACAAAGCAGGCAATGGATATGAACAGACACTTCTCAAAAGAAAACATTTACATGGCCAACAAACATATGAAAAACAGCTTATCATCTTTGGTCATTAGAGAAATGAAAATCCAAACCACAATGAGACACCATCTCACTCCAGCTAGAATGGCAATCATTAAAGAGTCTGGAAACAACAGATGCTGGCAAAGATGCAGAGAAATAGGAACACTTTTACACGGTTGGTGGGAGTGTAAATGAGTTCAACCATTGTGGAAGACAGTGTGGTGAGTCCCCGAGGATCTAGAACCAGAAATACCATTTGACCCAGCAATCCCATTACTGGGTATATACTCAAAGGATTATAACTCATTCTACTACAAAGACTCATCCACACATATGTTGATTGAGGCACTATTCACAATAGCAAAGACTTGGAACCAACCCAAATGCCCATTAGTGATAGACTGGATAAAGAAAATGTGGCACATATACACCAAGGAATACTATGCAGCCATTAAAAAGAATGAGTTCATGTCCTTTGCAGGGACATGGATGAAGCTGAAAACCATCATGCTCAGCAAACTAACACAGGAACAGAAAACCAAACACTGGCGCATGTTCTCACTCAAAAGTGGGAGCTGAACAATGAGAACATGTGAACACAGGGAGTGGAACATCACATACCAGGGACTGTCAGGGGGTGGGGGAAAGGGGAGGGAGAGCATCAGGACAAATATCTAATGCGTGCGGAGCTTAATACCTAGATGTCAGGTTGATAGGTGCAGCAAACCACCATGGCACATGTCCACCTATGTTACAAACCTGCATGTTCAGCACATGTATCCCAGAACTTAAAAAAAAAAAAGTTATGGTTATATAACAAAATGCCAAAAACCTTGTCAGTGTAAAAATATTAACATAACTATGAAAAATCAGGACATAGAGAAAAGGGATTTTAGCAGCTAGGGTGAAAAGCTGCCCTTAAAATAGTATTTTAGGAAATGGTACGTCTTACGACAAGATAACATTTATTTGAATTTCAGCCATCACCACAGTTTGTTCTCCTTATAAGTTAAGTAAATTTATATTTAAAACATTTTATTACATTTTTAATAAAATGTGATCTCATTCTTAGAATTTTTAATAAATGTGGATCTACCTATATGCACACTTAAATACTTAGAGAGTTATGTGGATTCATGCTCACTTAATATAAAGATTAGTTTATTTTAAGTTGCAATTTCATTTTGATATTTTTCACCATTATTTGAAACCTTGGTTTTGGAAGCAGCACACAACATTTAACAAAAAGAAAATTAAGCACTAATAAATAGATGAGATTTTACATTGGTTAATTCTAGAGTTAAAATACAGAATATTATTCATTTTTAAATGTATCACACATAACTAAATTCTCCCTTAAGGATGTCTCTCACCATCTGCAATCTTAGATACTTTCCAGAGGTTCTCATTGTTATCATTTTGATATTCCCCCTTCCACATTCATTTCTATACTTATAAATAAATGCATGCATGTATTTGCATATTCAGTACTACTTTAGGGTTTACTTAATTATTTCAAATTGCTCATATTCTACAATTTTCTGTTTTCACTCAATATTAAGTTTTAGAAATCTTTTCACACCATTATGTAATGATGATATATCCACATTATAGAATATTTCACACAATGATTTATTTAGCTATATTCTTATATTTTCTAATTTCAGTATTTCCTATTCTTTTCTGTTGCAAGAAATGCTATGATGAGCATCATTGTAAATATTTTCTTAGAGCTTCAGATTCTGAAGAATGACAAGCTGTCAGTCTGACTCCCTCTGCTCTCTTTAAGATGCAATGGAGGTCTGTTCCAAGATGGACGAATAGGAACAGCTCTGGTCTGCAGCTCCCAGCATGATCGACACAGAAGATGGGTGATTTCTGCATTTCTAACTGAGGTACCTGGTTCATCTCACTGGAACTGGTCAGAAAGGGGGTGCAGCCCATGGAGGGCAAGCCAAAGCAGAGCAGGACATTGCCTCACCCAGGAAACATAAGGGGTTGGGGGGTTTTCCCTTTCCTAGCAAAGGGAAGCCATGACAGACTGTATTGGGAAAATCAGGACACTGCCACCTAAACATTGCTTTTCCAAGGGTCTTAGCAAATGGCACACCAGGAGATTATATCCCACGCCTGACTCAGTGGGTCCCACGCTCATGGAGCCTTGCTCGCTGCTAGTCCGAGATCGAACTGTGAGGCTGCAAGCCTGGCTGGGGGAGGGGCATCTGCCATTGCTGAGGCTTGAGTAGGTAAACAGAGTGGCCTGGAAGCTCAAACTGGGTGGAGCCCATCACAGCTCAATGAGGCCCACCTGCCTCTATAGACTCCACCTCTGGGGGCAGGGCATAGCAGAACAAAAGGCAGAAGAAACTTCTGCAGACTTAAATGTCTCTGTCTGAAAGCTATGAAGAGAGCAGTGGTTCTCCCAGCATGGTGTTGGAGCTCTGAGAATGGACAGACCACTTCCTCAAGTGGGTCCCTGACCCCTGTGTAGCCTAACTTGGAGACACCTCCCAGTAGGGGCTGTCTGACACCTCATATAGCCAGGTGCCCCTCTGAGACTAAGCTTCCAGAGGAAGGGCCAGGCAGCAATATTTGCTGTTCTGCAATATTTGCTGTTCTGCAGCCTCTGCTGGTGATACCCAGGAAAACAGGCTCTGGAGTGGACCTCCAGCAAACTCCAACAGGCCTACAGCTGAGGGACCTGACTATTAGAAGGAAAACTAACAAACAAAGGAATAGCATCAACATCAACAAAAAGGACATCCACACCAAAACCCCATCTGTCACCATCATCAAAGACCAAAGGTAGGTAAAACCACAAAGATGGGAGAAACCAGAGCAGAAAAGCTGAAAATTCTAAAAACCAGAGTGCCCTTTCTCCTCCAAAGGTTCGCAGCTCCTGGCCAGCAACACAACAAATCAGGATGGAGAATGACTTCGACAAGTTGAGAGAAGTAGCATTCAGAAAGTCAGTAATAACAAACTTCTTCAAGCTAAAGGAGGATGTTTGAACCTATCACAAGGAAGCTAAAAAGGCTTGAGTAGGTAAACAAAGAGGCCTGGAAGGTTGAACTGGGTGGAGCCCACCACAGCTCAATGAGGCACGCCTGCCTTGAAAAAAGATTAGATGAATGGCTAACTAGAATAAACTGTGTAGAGAAGACCTTAAATGAGCTGAAAACCATGGCACGAGAACTGCGTGATGCATGCACAAGTTTCAGTAGCCGATTCAATCAACTGGAAGAAAGGGTATCAGTGACTGAAGATCAAATTAATGAAATGAAGTGAGAAGAGAAGTTTAGAGAAAAAAGAATAAAAAGAAAAGAACAAAGCCTCCAAGAAATATGGGACTATGTGAAAAAACCAAATCTACATTTCACTGGTGTACCTGAAAGTGATGGGGAGAATGGAACCAAGCTGGAAAATACTCTTCGGGATATTATCCAGAACTTCCCCAACCTAGCAAGGCAGGCCAACATTCAAATTGAGGAAATACAGAGAACACCACAAAGATACTCCTCGAGAAAAGCAATCCCAAGACACATAATTGTCAGATTCACCAAGGTTGAAATGAAGGAAAAAATGATAAGGGCAACCAGAGAGAAAGGTCGGGTTACTCACAAAGGGAAGCACATCAGACTAACAGCAGATCTCTGGGCAGAAACCCTACAAGCCAGAAGAGAGTGGGGGCTGATATTCAACATTCTTAAAGAAAAGAATTTTCAACCCAGAATTTCATATCCAGCGAAACTAAGCTTCATAAGTGTAGGAGAAATAAAATCCTTTACAGACAAGCAAATGCTGAGAGATTTTGTCACCACCAGGCCTGACCTACAAGAGCTCCTGAAGAAAGCACTAAACATGGGAAGGAAGCACTAAACACGGAAAGGAACAACCAGTACCAGCCACTGCAAAAACATGCCAAATTGTAAAGACCATCGATGCTGGGAAGAACTGCATCAACTAATGGGCAAAATAACCAGCTAATATCATAATGACAGGATCAAATTCAAACATAACAATATTAAACTTGAATGTAAATGGGCTAAATGCCCCAATTAAAAGACACAGGCTGGCAAATTGGATAAGAAGTCAAGACCCATTTGTGTGCTGTATTCAGGAGACCCAGCTCATGTGCAGAGACACACATAGGCTCAAAATAAAGGGATGGAGGAAGATCTACCAAGCAAATTGACAGCAAAAAAAAAAAAAAAAAAAAAAAAAAGCAGTAGTTGCAATCCTAGTCTCTGATAAAACAGACTTTAAACCGACAAAGATCAAAAGAGACAAAGAAGGCCATTACATAATGGTAAAGGGATCAATTCAACAAGAAGAGCTAACTATCCTAAATACATATGCACCCAATACAGGAGCACAAAGACTCATAAGGGAAGTCCTAAGAGACCTAAAAAGAGACTTAGACTCCCACAAAACAATAATGGGAGACTTTAACATCCCACGGTCAATATTAGACAGATCAATGAGAGAGAAGGTTAACAAGAATATCCAGGACTTAAACTCAGCTCTGCACCAAGCACACCTAATAGACATCTACAGAACTCTCCATCTCTAATCAACAGAATATACATTTTTCTCAGCACCACATTGTACTTATTCAAAAACTGACCACATAGTTGGAAGTAAAGCACTCCTCAGCAAATATAAAAGAACAGAAATCATAGCAAACCATCTCTCAGACCACAGTGCAATCAAATTAGAACTCTGGATTAGGAAACTCACTCAAAACCTCATAATTATATGGAAACTGAACAACTTGCCCCTGAATGACTACTGGGTAAATAAATAAATGAAGGCAGAAATAAAGATGTTCTTCAAAACCAGTGAGAAAAAGACACAATGTACCAGAATCTCTGGGACACATTTAAAGCAGTGTGTAGAGGGAAATTTATAGCACTAAATGCCCACAAGAGAAAGCAGGAAAGATCTAAAATTGATACCCTAACATCACAATTAAAAGAACTAGAGAAGCAAGAGCAAACACATTCCAAAGCTAGCAGAAGGCAAGAAATAACTAAGATCAGAGCAGAACTGAAGGAGATAGAGACACAAAAAGCCCTTCAAAAAATCAATGAATCCAGGAGCTGGTTTTTTGAAAAGATCAACAAAATTAATAGACCGCTAGCAAGACTAATAAAGAAGAAAAGAGAGAAGAATCAAATAGATACAATAAAAAATGATAAAGGAGATATCACCACCATTCCCATAGAAATTCAAACTACCATCAGAGAATACTATAAATAATATAAATTCCTGGGCACATACACCCTCCCAAGACTAAAGCAGGAAGAAGTTGAATCTCTGAATAGACCAATAACAGGCTCTGAAATTGAGGCAATAATTAATAGCTTACCAACCAAAAAAAGTCCAGGACCAGATAGATTCAAAGCAGAATTCTACCAAAGTTACAAAGAGGAGGTGGTATCATTCCTTCTGAAACTATTCCAATCAAAAGAAAAAGAGGGAATCCTCCCTAACTCGTTGTATGAGGACAGCATCATCCTGATACTAAAGCTTGGCAGAGACACACACAAAAAAGAGAATTTTAGACCAATATCCCTGATGAACATCAAGGCAAAAATCCTCAATAAAATACTGGCAAACCAAATCCAGCAGCACATCAAAAAGCTTATCCAACAAGATAAAGTTTGCTTCAACCCTGGGATGCAAGGCTGGTTCGACATATGCAAATCAAAAAACGTAATCCAGCAGATAAACAGAACCAAAGACAAAAACCACATGATTATCTCAATAGATGCAGAAAAGGCCTTTGACAAAATTCAACAGTGCTTTATGCTAAAAACTCTCAATAAACTAGGTATCGATGGAACGTATCTCAAAATAATAAGAGCTATTTATGACAAACCCACAGCCAGTATTATACTGAATGGGCAAAAACTGGAAGCATTCCCTTTGAGAACTGGCACAAGACAGGGATGCCCTCTCTCACCACTCCTATTCAACATAGTGTTGGAAGTTCTGGCCAGGGCAATCAGGCAAGAGAAAGAAATAAAGGGCATTCAATTAGGAAAAGAGGAAGTCATATTGTCTATGTTTGCAGATGACATGACTGTATATATAGAAAACCCCATCGTCTCAGCCCAAAATCTCCTTAAGCTGATAAGCAACTTGAGCAAAATCTTAGGATACAAATTCAATGTGCAAAAATCACTAGCATTCTTATACACCAATAACAGACAAACAGAGAGCCAAATCATGAGTGAACTCCCATTCACGATTGCTTCAAAGAGAATAAAATACCTAGGAATCGAACTTACAAAGGATGTGAAGGACCTCTTCAAGGAGAACTACAAACCACTGCTCAATGAAATAAAAGAGGATACAAACAAATGGAAGAACATTCCATGTTTATGGATAGGAATAATCCATATTGTGAAAATGGTCATACTGCCCAAGGTAATTTATAGATTTAATGCCATCTCCATGAAGCCACCAATGATGTTGTTCACAGAATTGGAAAAAACTACTTTAAAGTTTATATGGAACAAAAAAGAGCCTGTATTGCCAAGACACTCCTAAGCAAAAAGAACAAAGCAGAAGGCATCATGCTATCTGACTTCAAATTGTATAACAAAGCTACAGTAAACAAAACAGCATAGTACTGGTACCAAAACAGAGATATAGACCAATAGAACAGAACAGAGGCCTCAGAAATAACACCAGACATCTACAGCCATCTGATCTTTGACAAACCTGACAAAAACAAGCAGTGGGAAAAGGATTCCCTATTTAATAAATGGTGCTGGGAAAACTGGCTAGCCATATGTAGAAAGCTGAAACTGGATGCCTTCCTTACACCTTGTACAAAAATTAATTCAAGATGGATTAAAGACTTAAATGTTAGACCTAAAACCATTAAAATCCTAGAAGAAAACCTAGGCAATACCATTCAGGACATAGGCATGGGGAAGGACTTCATGACTAAAACACCAAAAGCAATGGCAACAAAAGCCAAAATAAACCAATGGGATCTAATTAAACTAAAGAGCTTCTGCATAGCAAAAGAAACTACCAGCAGAGTGAACAGGCAAACTACAGAATGGGAGAAAATTTTTGCAACCTACCCATCTGACAAAGGGCTAATATCCAGAATCTACAAAGTACTTAAACAAATTTGCAAGAAAACATCAAAAAATCCCATCAAAAAGTGGGCAAAGGATATGAACAGACACTTCTCAAAAGAAGACATTTATGCAGCCAACAGACACATGAAAAAATGCTCATCATCACTGGTCATCAGAGAAATGCAAATCAAAACCACAATGGGATACCATCTCACACCAATTAGAATGGCGATCATTAAAAAGTCAGGAAACAACAGATGCTGGAGAGGATGTGGAGAAACAGGAATACTTTTACACTGTTGGTGGGACTGTAAACTAGTTTAACCATTGTGGAAGACAGTATGGCAATTCCTCAAGGATCTAGAACTAGAAATGCCATTTGACCCAGCAATCCCATTACTGGGTATATACCCAAAGGATTATAAATCATGCTGCTATAAAGACACATGCATACATATGTTTATTGCGGCACTATTCACAATAGCAAAGACTTGGAACCAACCCAAATGTCTGTCAATGATAGACTGGATTAAGAAAATGTGGCACATATATACCACGGAATACTATGTATGATGAGTTCGTGTCCTTTGTTGTGACATGGATGAAGTTGGAAACCAGCATTCTGAGCAAACCATAGCAAGGTCAAAAAACCAAACACCGCATGTTCTCACTTATAGGTGGGAATTGAACAATGAGAACGCTTGGACACAGGGTGGGGAACATCAAGCACCAGGGCCTGTCGTGGGGTGGGGTGAGGGATAGGGATAGCATTAGGAGAAATACGTAATGTAAATGACAAGTTAATGGGTGCAGCAAACCAACATGGCACACGTATACATATGCAACAAACCTGCACATTGTGCACATGTACCCTAGAACTTAAAGTATAATAATAAAAAAAGAGAAAAAATATGCAATGGAGATACTCAGTGTTATTATTAGTAAGAATGAATTCAAGGTGTCTTCTCATGAGCTCCAATTGTAAAAAATCATCATAATATATAAGCACAATTTACTTTTCATTATACATATCAAAATGATTTGGGGTAGAGGCCTTCCCAGGAGAATCAATATAAAGGGAAATGGAGGGAAAATTTAGTTATGTATAAGACTCATAATTGAACCATTAAAGACAAACAATGTACTAAATCTAACCAGTTTATTTATTTATTCATTCATTCATTCATACAGATACAAGGTTTCATTATGTTGCCCAGGCTGGTCTCAAACTCCTGGTCTCAAGCAATCCTCCCACCTCAGCTTCCTGAATAGCTAGGAATATAGGTGTATGCCTCTACACTCAGCTTGTTCACTCTTAAAGAAAGAATAAGTTAGAGATTTAGAAGGTACTTCTTGAGTGGGGGAGGTTGAAAACCGTGTTATAATGTTTTCCCTACTGGCTCCTCTTCCAAATCAGAAGCTACATTGATCAAGACTGATAAATTTCCAGAATGCTGCTCCAGGAGACAGTAACAATCATCTTGAAATTGTCTCTACAAGAGAGTAGTAGGACAATCTCACGTCCTTTATAAACAGTGATTTCCTGAACTTTTTGTTATAGAAGGGCTCTACCACTCTGGCTCAAAAATTTCATACCACCTTAGTTCTTGTTTCTCTTATTGGATGTAGAAGGTTCACAGTTTGGACCTGGACAACCACATCAATAACATAGAACATATATATTTATTTATATGTCATATGTTATACATAAATATAGTAATGTGATATACATATATAGTAATAAATAGTAATGTGATATTTTCTGTTTCTGTTGTGCCCAATGTCATTGGAACAATTCGTATATATATATATAGATAATATATACTATATACATAAAATATATATAATATATATTATATATTATATACATAAAATATATATTATATTATATACATAAAATATATAATATATAATAAGTTATATATAATATATGAAAATATATTATATATAATATGTAAAATATATAAAAATATATTATATATAATACATAAAATATATAAAAAACATATTATATATAATATATAAAATATATGTATATTATATATATAAAATAAACAGCTGGAGGCTTTCAGTGAGTTTTCCAAGAAACCTCTAAGCTACTTGGCATTTTTGCTACTTTCCCGACTATATATATATAATGAAATATTATATGTAATATTATATATAAATATATAATATAAAATATATAATATATATATTTTACATATATTATACATTTATATATATTATATATTTTATATATATTATACATATATAGTAGGGAAAGTAGCAAAATGCCAAGTAGCCAAGTATAATATATATTTTATATTATATATTATATAATATATTATATATATATTACTATATAATATATATATAGTAGCCAAGTATAATATATATAATATATTATATATATATAGTCGGGAAAGTAGCAAAAATGCCAAGTAGCTTAGAAGTTTCTTGGAAAACTCACTGAAAGCCCCCAGCTGTGTAACTAATACCAGAGCATTATGTCTACTTCTAGGGATAAAAATCCATCAAAAAATCATGATCCATGACCCTAGTTCATTTGTACTCTGACTAATAGAACATAATCAAGAATATAAAAATTTGAGAATGACTGGGGTGTGCAGAAGTGGGTGGTGGCTTAGGACCTAGGTCTCCAGAGTGGGTATCTATGTGAATATACTAACTGAACCAGGCTGGGGTCTGCACATATAATATTTCTCCCTAGACACTGGAATTTTACTCATATTCTAACTTCTCTCCACCACTCCTTGTCTATCCGGGTTCTTTATCTCTCTCAAGACCCACCCCTCAACCAAACTCTTCTCTAATTAATCTGAACAAGGATGATTTATCAGGACTTTAGTTTTGGGTCTTAAACTGTCTATTTTATGCATACAAACCCATCTTGTACATTTCATGAGAAAAGGATAATATATTTAGGCTTTTTAATTTCAAGTCTAAGATAGATAGATACATAGATAGATAGATAGATAGATAGATAGATAGATAGATAGTAGGGGGAGGGATGAGAGAAAAACAAATAATGAAAAAAAAGCAGTTCCCAATGACTTATTTAGATGAAAATGACATGTCAGGAAAATCTTGGCTATGATGGTCTTTAACTATGAAAGTGCAGGGAGTTGTGGAATACAAAGCTAATGGTCAAGGAGCTCTTTCTTACACAGCAAAGTAGTTGGTTTATTTTCTGAAACTAAAGAAATAAAAATCACTGGGCTAATCCTATTCATTTCATGTCAACTACTCCCTTCTGTGCCAGTCCAAATTGCAGGCATAAGATGGATGTACAGAAGCCAAAATCCAGTTTTAGTTTAAAATCTCCCAGACTTGGATAGGATGAGATCACAATTTCTCCCTGTCCCTTATGTGTTTTGCAAATTCCCACTGTATGATTACATCAGCTGTCCTTTTTTCCTTTCCTACCATCTGATCTCTGCAGAGGCCAGCACCTCTTTTTCTTCAGCACTTCAGATACAGAGAGATATCCTCCATATCTTTAAAAATCTTGAAAAGCATATGGATTCCCATTGTTCTCTGCCTATGCTCCCTACTGTTCCTAATTTCATGCTAGTGAATTCTATACTGTGTTGCTTTCCTCTCCATAGGAAAGTGAGGTTGCACACACAAAATATATCTAGAAGCCATCAATACTGAGGCCATGATATTGACCAGGATACCCAGAAGAGCACATTTTCAGGAATAGAGGATTAATTCACTTTTTAATTATTATTTCCTTCTAGGATATTGCATGAAGTGGAGGCCTGAGGCCACTGGTTCTCCTCCTTGAATGCTACCTACAGGCTCGCTCTGAACAGAGGCTGCTTGAGTGTGAGGGCAGGTGTGGTGCCTTGTCTCTACCAGCACCACACTGATTCTCAGATATTCTCCCAGAAACTCTCATCAACTAAGATTTCTTGCATGATGAGACTGACAGATGAGGGGCATCCAACACCCATCCTTATGCACTTATCTACTTACACTCAAAGAAAGCTACATATAACTTGCTTTACTTCTGCTCATGTAATGAGCCTTAGCCAAAATATTTGTTAATAATAAAATGTGTAATTTCCAAGTGCCCTGGATGACATTGTACTCGCTGAATATTATTTAAAATTACTCTTCAGGGGGAAAAAAGCTTTAATAATTTATGCCTTCTTGGCTATTTTAATTTTCTTTTTATTGCATTTTGGCAGGGCATACTAAGCATAAATTGAATAAAATGAGACATCACACATTGAGTATTAATTACCACACTATTAAGAGATCTTGCTGCTTTGCATTCTGAGCTAAACAATGAGAAACTATGAAGTGGAATTTTAAAAATTGCTAGCTATTTTTCCTCTTCTCAGAACGTAAGTCATATACATGTTACAAAGTATTTTCCTTTTCATTTTCACCTTTTACATTAATTCTATTAAGGAGAGGAACTGTTGGCTTGAATAAGGCAAAAACTAGACCTGAAGACGTTGTACAGTAGATCAGATGATTCTAGGACAGACTATTTCAAGGACTCAGAAAAAAAAAATATGTGGGAGTTGAAGATAGCAATCCCTTCAGAAGCCAGAGTCTAGGGAAATAATTAAGGTTGAAGATGTCATTCTTGCTCAAATAATAAAAATAATCAGGAGATATCCTGAAAGCCAGGAAGCTGGGAAACTCTCATAACATAAATTTCACACCATCTGAAGAGAAAGCCCCAGGAAACTCGAAGCAGTGGAGGACATAGGACTGGGTGGCCCTGGGTGAGAAAGTGTGTTTGGGTGTAAGGGTATTACTCTGGTGGACCCTGGGAGGGCCGCCAGACCTTAGAAAGAGTCTATGTTGTGTCTTGGGCATCACTTTCTCTAGGAACAAATTTTCAATTTGACCTGGAGACCTTCATACTGGGTATCCATCCTCTTGAAAGGAATACCCTCAGAGTACTTCCATAGAAGCCAGCTTGGTGACTTCATTGCAGAGAAAAAGAATTGCATGACTACCAATGCTGAAAGTATTCATGGCACAGCCAGAGAGTGATTGGTCAAAAATGAGATGGAGACCAAGCATAAGCTAAGTGGTATAAAAGAAGACAAAATAAAACAATAGACTCCCATCCTTAGGCACGTACAACCAGGTTCAGGTTCCACCACTCACAATATTGGAATATTGAACTCCCTTGAGAGTAGTAAACAGGAAAAAATCTCTACTATCTATCTCAACTTTCTTTTTAAAAAATATTGTACTAGAGGTGCCAACAAGTGAAATAAAACAAGAAAATAATAATACTCTACTAAGTAGGAAAAAAATGAAATGAAATTACAATTTGAAATTACAATTACCACACTATGGTAGAAGATTCCTTATCTAGGAAACCTAAAGTAATCTGCAGGCAAAGTATTAATATTAATTGGTCTATTTGTCAAAGTCACTGAATACATGGTTAACTATTTCACACCTGACTCTCTATATACAACGAGAAAATGAAGTTATAAATGGCACTATAATAGCATCAAAGAAATTGTAAGTGCTGTGATTTCCAAAAGCATTAAAAATCATCAAACATCTAGAAATATGTAATATACACATATATTTCTTAAGGTATATAATAGTTCTATGTTAAAACAACACAAAACTAAAAATATTATTGAAAGAACCTTAAAAACACAAAGGAAACCCATGAAATGGAGGGCTACAAAATGTTTATGGCTTAAATGATTCCATTTGTGCAGACACAGTTTCTCCCTGAATTAATCTGTAAATTCAGTACATACCAGTAGTTTGTTTGTGTGTGTGTGCATGCATTAGTCACCGTAGAAATTAACAAGTTAATTCTAAAATTCAAATATAAATTTAATAATCCAGCATAACCAAAGGCAATGTTGAAGGAGCAAAAGAAGAAAGCTGAAGAACGTACAGGATCAAATAGCAATAGTACTTCAAATCAGTGGTAAATATGTCATAATGTTGGCCCAAGGATAGGTAACAACCAAAGACACAGAATCTAGACAGCAGCTACACCTGTAACTCCACCAAGAGTCATGGAGAAGATGAACTGCAGTATAATGAGGAAAAGATCTCCATCAGGTATATATTTGATATAAAATATATCCAGATCCTTATTTCACTTCATACACAAAATCAGTTTCAAAAAGACGGTCAAATTTAAAAATGAATGGAATGGCAGTAAAAACATTTATAGAAAAATAATGGAGGATATTATTTTGATATACATAAACAAAGATACTTAACAGTACATAAAATCTGTAACAAGAAAAACTGAAGAATAAAAATTTACTAAAATGAAAAAAATATATTGTCCTCACAAGACTCTAATAAGAGTGAAAAGGGAAACTATAGGCTAGCAGAACATAGTGACAAAAACATTAAGTTGGTGCAAAAGTAATTACATTTTTGTATGACTTTCAATGGCAAAAACTGCAATTATGTTTGCACCATCCTTAAATGACAAAGGCACTATATTCAGAAAACATTAAGAACATCCACAGCTCAATAAGAAAAGGTCACAGAACCCAAGTGAAAAATGGAGAAGTCTTGGCTCTTCACAAGAAACAGATAACAAAATGCAGCCAGGGCCAGTGGCTCATGCCTGTAACCCCAGCACTTTGGGACGCTGAGGTGAAAGGATTGTTGGAGTCCAGGAGTTCAAGACAAGCCTGGGCAACATAGCGAGACCCCGTCTTTACAAAAAAAAAAATTAAAAAATTAGTCAGGTTTGGTGGTGCATGCCTGTAGCTCCAGCTACTCAGGAGGCTGAGGTGGGAGGATCATTTGAGCCCTGGAGGTCAAGGCTACAGTGAGCTATGATCACACCACTGCTCTCCAACCTGGGTGACAGAGCAAGACCCTGTCTCAAGAAAAGAAGAAAAAAAGAAAGAGAATCCCAAGATAGTTAATAAATATGTGAAAAGATGTTAAGTTCTTTAGATATAATGGAAACACATATTAAACCTGGTTTACTTGAAAAGATAAACACCAGCTTTTGATTATAAAATACCAGCTGACAGTGTAAATAAACCAAAGCCTTTATACACACTGTAGCTGATTTAAACTGACACTGGCACACTGGAACATTATTCAGGATGATTTAATAGAGCTGAACAATGGAATATCCTAAGACTCAGAAAGTCCACCCTTAGACATATGCACATCTGAAATGTTAACTAAAATACAATATTTTTATAGCCCCTTCCCTCCAAAAAACGAAAGCAAATAGAAACTACCTATATGTCCATCAGCATTACAATGAATATATTAATACATACCGAGAATATTCCTACAATGCCATTACTTTATAGCAAAGGAATTATTGAATGGATATACTTAACACAATGTTGAAGAAAGAAACCAGGCACAATAAATACTGTTATTTCTATTTGTATAAAAGTACAAAAACAGGTGAAACTATTTTTTTTTCTATTAAAGAAGTAGAACAATGGTAAATCTCAGGGGCATGGTAGAGACTGGGAATTGGTAATATTCTGGAAGCTGACTGTATAGGTGTGCTGTGTTTGTAAATATTTATCAAGCTGTAAACTTATGTTGTATATGTTCTTCTCTGATTATAGTATACATTGATAAAAGCTAAAAGAAAAGGCACCAGGAAGTATTTGACACAGTGGTTTATGTCATGGACTCTGAAGACAGATTGCCTGGGTTTCACTGCTGACTTCACTGCCACTGCTTACCAGTTGTGTAACCTTGGGAAAGTTTCTTAGTGCCTTAGTTTTATCACCTATAAAGTGGGAATCAAAAGAGGTGCCTGAGCACATGAATCTTCCCTTAAGTTGTAGAGCTCTTAAGGAATTTGATTTTCACAGAAATAGACATAAAAAGGGGCCAAAAAAGGTCATCAGCCTCTTTGCAGAAATCAAGCCCAGTTAGCTCTCACTTGTATGAAGCAGAGGAAAGAGAAAACACAAAGAAATTAAGGCTAATGGGGAATCATGTAGATCAGGAAAAAGAACATTATTGGAAAGGTTACTAAAATAATATGATCTAATATGAATTTTAGGAATGATGAGTACACATGGCTTAAAAAAATTGAAATCCAAAAGAAGAAAAAGTATAACAAGATAAAAGGAAAAATGTGTGTGTGGGTAAAGTACACAAGTAACAAAAGACTTCTAGGAAATGGATAAGTTAGCATTGGAGGCACTGAAGAGCAGCATTGATGCTGCAGAAGATTAGGAACAAACGATACAATTTGTTTCCTCAATATAGGAAGATTAAAGAACTGATTAGAATAATGAATACGAAGATGGAAAACGTATGGCAGAGACAACACACATGCTGTCCTGGAACAACAACAACAACAAAAACTAAATGAATCAAAAGCAACAACCAAAAGTGTAAACTAAAATAAAGTAAAACAACACTTTCTTGAGTTAAACAATGTAACAAAATAAATGGGCGTCATTACAACCAATTTAATAAAAATTATAAAATAAATCTAAAGAACAGAAGATGTTGCAAATATCTCAGAAGATACGTCTTATTCATCTCAGTACAGTGTCAAGTACATTAGAAACTGTTTAATAACTTTCTGTTGAATGACTATTATTTATTCATTATTAACTGCACGTGACACAAAGATGAGTAAAAATCTTCTCTAAACATGTCTGAAATCTGCTAAGGCAGGAGTACCATTCACTTTACCATAGAAGTAGAAATAGCACAGTCCAAAAGTCAAAATTGGATCTGATTCTTTTCTTTTCATTTTTTAAAAATTGTGGCAAAACACATATAAACTACAATTTTCTATCTTAACCATCTTTTAGTGTACAGTTTAGTTATACTAAGTCCCTTCGTATTGCTGTGCAAATATCACCACAATTCATCTCCAAAGCTCTTTTCAACTGGCAAAACTGAAATTCTATATTCATTGAACAATAACTCCCGATTTCCCCATTCCCATAGCCCTGGGAAGCTGCCATTCTACTTTCTGTCTCTGTAGGGTCCAGTCCTACAGGGCTTGTGGGTTTTTCTCTTCATGTACGGAGAGGAGAGATCATAGAAATAAAGACACAAGACAAAGAGATAGAAGAAAAGACAGCTGGGCCCAGGGGACAACTACCACCAAGGCACGGAGGCCAGGCCAGTGCCTGGCCGCGCTGTTATTTATTGTATACAAGGCAAGAGGGTAAGGAATGTGAGTCATCTCCAATGATAGGTAAAGTCACGTGAGTCACGCGTCTAACAGACAGGGGTCCCTTCCCTATTTTGTAGCCAAGGTGGAGAGAGGGGACAGCTTACATCATTATTTCTTCTATGTATTTCTCGGAGAGATCAAAGACTTTAATACTTTCACTAATTCTGCTACTACTATCTAGAAGGCAGAGCCAGGTGTACAGGGCAGAAAATGAAAGTGGACCAGGAGCGTGACCGCTGAAGCACAGCATCACAGGGAGACGTTCAGGCCTCCGGATGGCTGTGGGTGGGCCTGAATGATGTCAGGTCTTCCACAAGAGGTGGTGGAGCAGAGTCTTCTCTAACTCCCCCGGGGAAAGGGAGACTCCCTTTCCCAGTCTGCTAAGTAACGGATGCCTTCCCAGGCACTGGTGCTATCCTTAGACCAAGGTCCGCTAAGTAGCAGGTGCCTTCCCAGGCACTGGCGTTACCGCTAGACCAGGGAGCCCTCTAGTGGCCCTGCCCGGGCATAACAGAGGGCTCACACTCATCTTCTGGTCACTTCCCACCGTGTCCCTTCACCTCCTATCTCTGTATGGCCTGATTTTTCCTAGGTTATAATTGCAGAAGAAAGATTATTATAATATTGGAATAAAGAGTAATGCTACAAACTAATTATTAATAATATTCATATATAATCATATCTATAATCTATTTCTAGTATAACTATTCTGATTCTATATATTTTATTATACTGGAACAGCTTGTGCCTTCGGTCTCTTGCCTCGGCACCTGGATGGCTTGCTACCCACAGTCTCTATGAATTTGATTACTCTAAATACCTCACAAAAGTGGAATCATACAGTATTTGTCCTTTAGTGACCAGCTCATTTCACATAATGTCCTTAAGGTTCATCCATCTTGTAAACATGCCAGAATTTCCTTCCTTTAAAGCTAAATAATATTCCATTGGATGTACCACATTTTACTTATTCATCCATCTGTCAATGGACACTTGGTTTGATTCTACGTATTAGCTAATGTTACTGTGAATATAATTCTACAAATATCTCTTCAAAATATCTCTTCAAATTCTTTTGAGTGTACACCTTCAATTGGAACTCCTGGATTGTATGTTAATTCTATTTTTAATTTTTTGAGGAACTATCATACTGCCTTCCACAGTGGTTGTACCATTTTACATTCCTACCAACAATGCACAAGGATTCAGATTTTTTCACCTCCTCACCAACACTTTTTATCTGTTTTTGTTTCGGATAGCAGCCATTCTAATGGGTGCGAGAGGGTATCTCATTGTAGTTTTGATTTCTATTTCTCTAATGATTAGGGATGTTCCCTAATCATGTGCCTAATGTCCCTAATACTTGATCCTTTATATATCTTCTTTGGAGAAATGTCTACTCAAGTATCTTCCTCATTTATAAATTTGATTTTGTTTTTGTTCTTGGGTTTTAGGAATTCTCAACATAAAGATTTGCCCCATGCTTCACTTTCTTCTAAGACTTTTATCACTTCAGATCTTATATTTAGGTCTTACATTAATTTTGAGTTAATTTTTATATATGGTGTTAATTAAGGGTCCAATTTTATTCTTTTTCACTTGGATATTATGGTTTTATTTTGATGTTTGTTTTTTTTAAAAATTTAATTGTGCTGCTGGTTTTCTCTGTGCTGATGATGAACTTGAGGTATAAATTTGAGGCTGTTTAGGTCTTTGCTGAGCCTGCACCTTTCCTTGAGCAATTGTGGTGGCTTTCTAATTTCTGCCCATATGTGGTTGCTTTTTAATATCTTAATCTTTAACAATGTCTGACTCTCATAAAGGAAAAAAGAGAACATGAAGTGAAAATGAAAATCACTGGCCCTTTAAACCTCCAGGAAGTCACTTCAGCCAGAGGGGAGGGGCTTGCAACAATCTACAAATGGGGGCAGGTGCAACAGACAATAGCTGCCCTCCTCCATGACTGTGAGGAGTAGGGAGTGGGAGGCTGGGGAGGCGGGGGCTAGAGATAGATAGGTAGTTGCTACTGCACTAAGAGCTGCAATTGACCAAAATTAATCACAATATACAACTAAAATCTTCTGGAATTTGAAAGCCTTTAATAGTTCAAAATATTTACACCAAACAGATTCTTCCACTGTAATTTTTATGTAGGTGAGTAGATGGATTCCTGGTGCTTCCTACTCTACCATCTTCTCATAATCCTTTTTCTGGATGTCATTCTTTATGATGACACATATTTAGTGATTTACCTTTTCAAGTCACCAAAGTCCTGTAACTCTCGTGTAGTTTTCATAGGTAAGAAAGAGAAACTAACAACAATATTAATGAAAACACTAATAATAATAATAATAGAAAACCCTTCACCAAGAGCTTATTGTGTTCTAGGCATTGTGATATACACTTTACATAATAGAGATGCTCTTTGACTTATGATGGACTTATGTCCTGATAAACCCGCTGTAAAATTGAAAAATTGTAAGTCAAAACATGGTAAGTCAGAGACCAACTGTACTGAAAACCACCTATAAGATGAATAGCACCAGGAGACTCATTTTACACATGAAAAAGTGAGTAGAGAAAATAAAGGAATTTCACAAGGACATAGAGATAGCAAATGGTGGACCAGTCCATGAAACATGGACATCTATTTACCTAGAAAGCTTATGAGTATGCATTAGGTTCCTCTTGGTGCAGTACTGGGAAGAGTGTTGGTCCTCAGTTACTGGAAGATGGTGGCAGTACTAGTAACACTGGTTGTAGCAGTACCTGCAACTAATAGATATGTCACCTAAGTGTTGCAATGGCCCAGCTACATCAGCTAGCGGCATTTATGGCCCTATTACCTTATGGAATAGAAAAATTCACAATTACCATATAGTAAAACAAATTCACTTTATTCTTTTCCTTTTGCTTATTTGAAGCAAAAGGGTCCTCTTCCTTGATTTTTTTTTTTTTTTTTTTTTTTTGAGATAAGGCCTTTCAATGTCTCCCAGGCTGAAGGGCAGTGATGCAATCACAGCTGCAGCCTCTAATTCCTGGGCTCAAGCAATCCTCCCACCTCAGTCTCCCCAGGACCACAGGAGCATAGCCACCTTGCTTGTTAATTTTTTTGTTTGTTTGTTTGTTTGTTTTTTATGTAGAGCAAAGGTCTTGAAGGACTTGCCATGTTGCCCAGGCTGGTCTCAAACTCCTAGGCTCAAGTGATCCTCTTACTTTGGCCTCTCAAATTGTTGAGATTACAGGTATGAGCCAGAGAGCCTGGCCTCTTGGTGTTTTTTACTTACCTTCCAGCTGTGAATAATCCTCTTTCAAGATCTTACTTTTCGCTTTATTATTTTCATATATTTTGAACATTTTTCATTCGCTCATGGGGAAAATACCGAGTACATGCTATTAGACACACTATTCCTCAAATGTTTCTACTCTTAATAGTTTCTGTACATATATTTATATCTTTACATTTTTTTAGGAAAAACGCCCTTGGATATAAGCCCCTTATGCTTGAATCTTAGTAAAAACAGTATTGAGAAGAAAGAGATTAGTTTACTTTGGAATTTGGAGCAATAATCTCAAAGTCTTATGGATCTCAGACACCCAACTGACACTTAAGTTGATCAGTTATAGAAAAGCTTTTAGAAAATACATTTTAAGGCCTTTCTCTCTAACGATGTTCAGGCTGGACAGTGTTGAGCCTGAAATATCCCTCCTTCCAAGGGTGAACTTGAGAGGAAGAATTACAGTTTTTCACAACTGTGAAAGAAGGCTGAATCTGTTTTAATTCATATAACTGGTTACACATGAAGAGGAAATTACTCTCTGAAATCCCAATTTAAAAAATATATGGAAATTGGCTGGGCATGGTGGCTCATGCCTGTAATCCCAGCACTTTGAGAGGCCAAGGTGGGTGGATCACCTGAGGTCTGGAGTTACAGACCAGTCTGGCCAACATGGTGAAACCCCGTCTCTACTAAAAATACAAAAACTAGTGGGGCATGGTGGTGTGTGCCTGTAATCCCAGCTACTTGAGGAGCTGAGGCAGGAGAATCACTTAAACTCAAGAGGCAGAGGTGGCAGTGAGCTGAGATCATGCCACAGTACTCCAGCCTGGGCCACAGAGTGAGACTCCATCTGAAAAATTAATTATATATATATATATATATATATATACACACATATATATATATATATATATATACATGTATATATATATTTGAATATGTTTTTCTAAAAATTTTATATGGCTTAAATTATACTTTCAAAAACAACTGCAGCCACTGTTAAACTAATGACATTATCTCATAGATAATTTACTCTAAATAGCTCAGCAATGTGAATGGATAAATCATACATCATTATAGAAAGTGATTTCTTTCAATGAATTATACCTTCTGGAATCTTGTTGCTTTGCACATCTGGTAAAACTATCAATTAAAATAAAACATGGAAATAGGCTCTGGGCCAAAACCTAAACCCTGAATTTGAGGCCTGAGTGAACATATTTAGATTTTGTCACTTTCTGTGAATTCTTGTTTCAAGCATCTTTCCTCTGCGTGTAGCAACTTACTTTGTAAAGAGATCCAGTGATCTAAGTGACTTTAAAAATTTCTTCAAACTTTCACTCCCCTTAATGTGAACTGTCTTTTTCTGACATGTTGCTGCCAACCAAGACTCTTAACATTGCTCCATGTTCTCTACAGTGGTTTATCTCTCTCTCTGGAGTTTAATATGTAATAGACGTTTAATGGAAAATCAAGACTAAATAAGCAGTCAGTTCTTGGGAAGCTATAATAGAAAGTGAAGCATGTGTCCCAGCTCCAGATAACCTTACAATCTTTTTATTGTTTCTGAACTACTTGAGAAAAGAATTCTCTAATTGTATCATTTTATTTAATTTATTCTTATGACTAACATCTTTTCACCAAAAATGGGACAAAGTTTAGTGAGGCAATTCTATTCTCCATTGTTCACCTAATTATTCCCTTTGTTTGATTTGGTTATAATTTGAGAAATAGCCCAAGACCTTCTAGGATTTTACAAAATTTTACTTAAATTTTACAAAATTATTTACAAAATTAATCACATGGTATATAGTAGATCAGGTTCTAACCCAGGTCTTCTAACGATCTTTCTTTAAGTTGTAGCTCCCAATCTACATTAGACCTTATGCAGATTTCATCATGAGTGTTGTCCTGGCAGACAGAGAAGATATTTATTTGTCCTCAGGATTCATCTTGTTTTCCAGCACACAATTGGGCACATTCACACGTGAATGTGTTTGGTGAACAAAAGTATGGTTTTTGTTCAATATTGCCTTGTGACTATGGAGTTGCATTAGACTAGCTAAATTTAAAGGACTTAGAACATGTAATAGACACAGCCTGCAATAGCGGAACCAGAGCAAGTCTTTTTCTTTAAATTGTATTTTTGTGTGTGTGTTTGTTTTCAATTATTCCCTATCCTGCAAAAAATAAATGGACATTTAAATAAAAATACAATATTATACTTACTGCTGGTAATTTTGCATTATAACAGACAATCGTGTAGGATTGGAAGCTCTGTGCTGTAGGAATAAAGAGAACCAAATTCCTGGCTCAGATATGGCACAAACAAATTGTGAGACATCACAGTTTAACCAAGATAGGTCTCCAATTAATTACCTCATCTGAAATATGACAAGTTTGTATAAAGCAGTCTGTTCTCCTTTAATAACATGAGATCTCTGAAACATAATTTAATACACGCATGTATTATTAAAACATTTATGTTTATTGGAATAATGGTGTAAGTAAAACTCTCATCCAGTGTTTTATATTCTGAATATCAAATACGAATTTAATGCAAGAGTCACATCATTCCTGCCATAAACAATTCCTGAACAATTTCTATTTTGCTTTACTGTTATATACATTTCTGTTATTATCATTATGCAGTCTACAAAATATTGTAATATGTCACTCACACCTTTTTGGGTAAAATTCTTTTCAGTGACCTTCCCCAGCCCGTTCTCTTGCTCAGTTTCTGATATCATCCATTGACCAGAGGTATGGCCTAAATAAATCACTGCCTTAGTTTTTTTCTTCAGTAAAATTATGTTTCTTTTAGATATGTCCTTTCCAAAATATAACATACTGTTTGTGAAAATCAACATGACCAAAGAATTTTATCAACCAAAATTCAGGAAATGCCCCAAATCCATTTGCTTTCAAATGGAGCCATCATATTAGCATTCTAAAGGCTCTGAGAAGCCTGCAGAAGAGAAATCTGATTCATTCTAATTAACCCACTGTATCCTATACACACTTATTCATGAAATCACTTATTTCTGGGTAACAGCAATTAATAAAACTCCTGATATATAATCATATTAGCTATGTTTAAATGATACTTGGGTAATTTTGGGAAACCTCAAAGTAGATGTCTCCAAGGTCTCTTTTAAGGTCAAATATATTATTAACTCTTAAAGAATAATTCTCAAGGGGTATTAAATATATGGTAAAGTTGCAAATGAGACTTAGAAATTTCAAATTGAAATTTATAAATTTATACCCTAAGATAGTTCTCTCTTCATTTCTCCATGATCATATTATTGAACTAGTATATAAACTAACATGATAGATAGAGGTAGAGATAGATATATAGCCTTTTATAAGTTAGATTCAAGTAGCAGACACCAAGGACACATAGGAACACCAAGCTAAAAATCAAGTAACTGGTCCCACGATTCACAAACGGGCTCGAAATTGAACACTGGGGACTTGAAATATCTCTCTGTTTTAATTTATATTAAAATAATATATTTTATTGGAATTAAAATATCTCTACATTTTAATTTATTTTTCTGAAAAATAGCATCAATAGAACAATATAAAATGAATAGGTAGACACACACTGAACAAAAATTGCCCTTGCTACACAACTTGAACCATTGTATAAAATGTTTGAAATAATCTAGGCAAGTGGGAGCACTTGCCAACTTAACTCATTTTGCCTTGTCCTGGAAAGAAAAGCAAAGTATCTAATAAACAGGTGCGTGCCTACAGTGTTGGTTTTACTTTATTGCCTACACTTTTTCTATTTTTAGTCAAGTTTCCAGGAGATAGGTGATACGTATGCTGTTGCCTAAAAGAGATTTACTGTAGACATAGTCAATTCCATTATTAAATAATTATTGGTAATACTAGTTTCCAGTTTGCTATATAGGAAGCTTGAAGTCATCATTTATTTTAACAATAAGTAAAAGCCAAAAAAGCTGAAAAATCAACAACTCTTCTTAGAATTGTCACAGTAGTGATATAACAGGGCAAACTGTTGCCTCAAAAATTGCAGACAGGCTGGATGTGGAGAATCACAACTTAACAGAGCAGAAACCCATGAGCAGAAACCACCACAGTCACCATTGATGGGGTAGGAAAATCCAAACTGTAACTGAAAATTTTCTGGAGGCTCAGTGTGAACATGTCTGAGAGCTAAAAACTCCAGAAGAACCCTCACACGTTTGTGAGTTTTACCTTTGACATCTCTACCATGTTCCCACGGGGAAGATCGAGAAAAATCTTCTCATGCTTCCAGGAGAAGGAGAAGAAAAATGGCTGTTTTGGAATACTCCAGAGCATTCCATTTTTCTTAATAAAGTATGTCCTCAAAAGAAATCATTTTGCTGGAGCCTAGCCTATATTGGTTTTTTCAGGGCCCAACTGAGCTGGAGGAAGGGAAATACCCAGATCCAGCCCCAGCTAGCTATCTCACCTAAAGGAAGTGGAGTTGGGGGGGTTACTTAGATGTGCTTGTGAAGTTCATAGTCCAAGTATCACAGGCTTACTCACTAAAAGATTGAGACCCAATCATAAGATTATAGAACATTCCCCTTTCCCCCATATCTTACTGCCATATTAATAAAGGCCTATTTAATACAGTTCCTCTTGCACACTACATCATGCCCAGTTAACAAGAAAAAATATTGCAAGTAATATTAAAGAGAAAAAGTAGTTTCAAGAAACTAAGCAAGCATCCAGGATCTGAGTAAGATATGAGAAGAATGTTAACATTATCAGACAAGAAATAAAGCACTTAAAAATTATAATTACTATGCTCTGGGCTCTAATAAACAAAGTAGAAAACATATCAGAACACAGGGATAATGTAAATGAAGAGGTGGAAATTCTAAGAAAGAAAAGATAAAAAATGCAGGAGATCAAAAAGAACAAAAAGTAAATTAAGATTTTCTTAATGGGTCATTAATATACTGGACACGACTGAGTAAATTATCTCTGAATCTGACGGTATGCCAAAATAAACCTCCAAAACTAAAATGTAAAAAGAAAAAAAAAAGAAAAAAATGGAAAAAAAAATTCAAGAAATGTGAAACCACCATAAAATGTATAAGATACACATTATGGGAATATGAGAAGTAGAAGATAGAAAAAGACAGAAGAAATATTTGAAGCAATAATGACTGAGAATTTTACTAAATTAATGTCAGACACATTAATGTCATTAAACTAATGTTAACCACAGATCCAGGAAGGCCAGGGAGCAGCAAGCAGAAAAAAAATGCTAAAAAACCTACATCTATGCATATCATATTAAAAATGGAGAAACTAAAAGATAAACTTGAAAGAAATGGGAAAATGTCTTATAGAGAGAGAAGCAAAGACAATAATTACAACAGATTTGTCCTCAGAAACTATGCAAGCAAAAAGAGAATAAAGTAAAATATTTGAAGTGTTAAAAAAAAAAACTCACTTACCTACAATTACGTATTCCTGAAAATTATCCTTTGAAAATGAAGGACAAATAAAGTCTTTTTTCAGACAAACAAAAATTGAGAGAACTTACTTGTCAGTAGATTTGTCTTGTAAGAAATGTTAAAATAAGATTTCAGAGTGAAGGAAAATGATATAGGTCATAAATTCAGATCTACATTTTAAAGGAAGAGCATCAGAGAAGTACTAAATGAAGATAAAATGAAAACTTTTATTTCTTATTCTTAACTAATGCAACAGATAATAACTGTTTGTTATTACCAGGGGCTGGGAAGGGAAGGATAGTGGAGGGTTGGAAAGGGGAGGTAGGGAAGGTTATTTCATAAAAAAAAATAGAAACAATGAATAAAACCTACTATTTTATAGCACAATAGTGTGAATATAGTCAATAATAACTTAATTGTATATTTTTAAATAATGTAATTGGATTGTTTGTAACTCAAAGAATAAATGCTTGAGGGGATGGATACCCCATTCTTCATGATGTGATTATTTCACATTGCATGCCTGTATCAAAATATCTCATGTGCCCCATAAATATATATAACTACAATGCAGCCGCAAAATGTTTTTAAAAAAATTTTAAAAAGAGAAAAAAAAACAGTCACAGACACCCTAACAAATGAAACTTTAAGCTTACAGTTATGTTTCATTTCAGCACTTTCAACTAAATAAAATTCAGTGTCATAAGTAAAAAAAAAAAGTGTGTTCATACACACACACTTATGTATAAGTGAAATAAACAACATCAATTAAACCAAAACTAGGAAGGAATAATTAGAAATATTTTATTATTACAAGGTACTTGGCATTACCCATGAAGTGGTATAGTGCCATTTGAAAGCAGACCTGGCTTAGTTGTAAAAGTATATTGCAGATTCTAGGACAAAAACTAAAAAGTAAAAAATAATAATAATATCATTGATATGTTAAGAAAGGAGAGAAAATGTAATGATAAAATTCTCAACTAAAATTACAAAGGGCAGGAAAAGAGTGAACTATAAAAGTAGAAACAAAAATCAAGGACAATGAATAGAAATCAGTAATATATATAGTAGATATTAATGCAACTATATCAGTAACCATTTAAATGGTTTAAGTATATCAATTAGAAGACACAGACTGTCAGAATGGATCTACAAAACAAACATCAACTATACCTTTGTTAATATGGTTTGGCTCTGTGTCCCCACCCAATTCTCATCTTGAATTGTAAATTCCCACTAGCCTCATGTGTCAAAGAAGAAGCCCAGTAGAAGGTAATTAAATCATGGGATGGTTTCCTCCATGCTCTTCTTGTGGTAATGAGTGAAACTCAGGAGGTGTGATGGTTTTATAAATGTCTAGCATCTCCCCTGCTTGCTCTCATTCTCTCTCCTGCTGCCCTGTGTAGAGGTGCCTTCTACCATGACTGTAAGTTTCCTGAGACCTCCCAAGCCATGTGGAACTGTGATTCATTTAAACCTCTTTTCTTTATAAATTACCCAGTCTTCAGTATTTCTTCATAGTAGCATGAGAATGGACTAATATAGTAAATTGGTATCAAGGTAGTGGGGCATGGCTGTAGAGATACTGGGAAATGTAGGAGCAACTTGGGAATTGGGTAAAAGGCAGAGGTTGGAACAGTTTAGAGGGCTTGGAAGAAGACAGGAAGATGTGGGAAAGCTTGGAAATTCACAGAAACCTGTCGAATGGTTTTGACCAAAATGCTAATAGTGATATGAACAATGAAGTCCAGGCTGAGGTGGTCTCAGATTGAGATGAGGAACTTCTTGGGAACTGGAGCAAAGGTGACTCTTGCTATGCTTTAGCAAAGATGGTGGCAGCATTTTCCCCTGCCCTAGACATCTGTGGAATTTTAACTTGATTGAGATGATTTAGAGTATCTGGCAGAAGAAATTTCTAAGCTGCAAAACATTCAAGGGGAAGCAGAGCATAAAAGTTAAGAAAATGTTCAGCCTGATGATACAATAGAAAAGAAAAACCCATTTTCTGTGAAGAAATTCAAGCCAGCTCCAGAAATTTGTGTAAGTAACAAGGTGTCAAATGTTAGTCACCAAGAAAATGAGGGAAATGTCTCCAGGGCATGTCAGAAGCCTTCAGAGCAGCCCCTCCATTACAGCCCTGGACGCCTACTAGGGAAAAATGGTTTTGGGGGATGGGCCCAGGGACCCCCTACTCTATGCACCCTCAGGACATGGTGTACTGCTTCCCAGCTGCTTCAGCTCCAGCTGTGGCTAAAAGGAGCCAAGGTACAGCTGAGGCCATTGCTTCAGAGGGGGCAAACCCCAAGCCTTGGCAGCTTGCACATGGTGTTGGGCCTGTGGGTGAACAGAAGTCAATAATTAAGGTTGGGGAACCTCCACGTGGATTTCAGAGAATGTATGAAAACTCCTGGATGTCCAGGCAGAAATTTGCTGCAAAAGTGGAGCCCTTATTGAGAACCTCTGCTAGGGCACTCCAGAAGGGAAACATGGAGTCAGAGCCCCCAGAGAGGCTCCACTGGGGCAATGCCTAGTTGCGCTGTGAGAAGAGGGCCACCGTCCTCCAGACCCCAGAATGGTAGATTCACTGACAGCTTCCACCATGCACCTGGAAGAGCCACAGACACTCAATACCAGCCTTTGAAAGCTGGAATTGGGTAAAAGGCAGAGGTTGGAACAGTTTAGAGGGCTTGGAAGATAACAGGAAGATGTGGGAGGGGGCTGTACACTGCAAAGCCACAGGGGCAAACCTGCCCAAGGCCATGGGAGCCCACCTCTTACATCAGCATGCCCTAGATGTAAGAAATGGAGTGAAAGGAGATCATTTTGGAACTTTAAGGCTTAACAACTGCCCTATTGTATTTCAGACTTGCATGGGGCATGTAGCCCTTTTGTTTTGGCCAATCTCTCCCATTTGAAATGGGTGTATTTACCCAATGCCTGTGCCCCCATTGTATCTTGGAAATAACTCGCTTTTTATTTTACAGGCTTTTAGGCAGAAAGGACTTGCCTTGTCTCAGATGAGACTTTGGACTTGAACTTTTGGGTTAATGCTGGAATGAGTTATGACCTTGTGGGACTATTGGAAGGGCATGATTGGGTTTTCAATTGTGAGGACATGAGATTTGAGAGGAGCCAGGGGCAGAATGATATGGTTTGACTCTGTGTCCTTACCCAATTCTAACCTTGAATTATAATCTCCACATGTCAATGGCAGTACCAGATGGAGGAAATTGAATCATTGGGTCAGTTTCCCCCATCCTGTTCCTGTGATAATGAGTAAGTCTCATGAGATTTGATGGTTTTATAAGCATCTAGCATTTCCCCTGCTTGCACTGATTCCCTCTCCTGCTGCCCTTTGAAAAATGTACCTTCTGCCATGAATGTAAGTTTTTCTGTGTCCACCCCAGTCATGAAGAATTGTGAGTCAATTAAACCTCTTTTCTTTATAAATTACCCACTCTCGGGTATTTCTTCAAAGCAGCCTGAGAACAGATCAATACACTTGTCTACACAAAACCCACTTAAAATATGAAGACACACATAGATTAAAAGGAAAGGGAGGGAGAAAAACATAACATGCTAACACTAATCAAAAGGAAACTGGAGTAGTTATATTAATCGTAGAAAGAGCAAACTTCAGAATAAGGAAAGTTATCAGAAATAAAGAGGGGCATTACCCAATGATAAATGGGTTAATTCTCCAAGAAGACATAACAATCCTCAGTGAGTATTTGCCTAACAACAAAGCATCAAAATACATCAGGCAAAAACTGATAGAACTGCAGGAAGAGATAGATAATTTGCTATTATACTTGGACACATCAAACCTCTATATTAGACATGGATCCAGCGGGTGGAAAATTAGTAAGAATACAGTTTACCTTAGTAATACCCTCAATCAACTGAATGTAATCGACATCTGTAGATTACCCCAAAACAACAAATTCCATATTCTTCTCAAGCTCACATGGAACATTCTACAAGGTAGATCATGTTCTGGGTTGTAAAATACATACTAGCAAATTTTAAAATACAGTAATTATACAATGTTTGTTTTCAGACCACAATAAAATTAACCTAAAAATTAATAACAAAGATAGCTGGAAAATCCCCAAATACTTGGAGATCAAACAACACACTTACAAATAACACATAAGCCAAGGAAGAGAAGCTTTAAAAATATTTTGAGCTAAATAAAAATATAACTGATAAAAATTTGTGTGAAGCAGCAAAAAACAGAAGAGAGGAAAGATCTAAAATCAATACTCTAAATTTTCACCTTAGGAAATTAGAAAAATAAGAATTAAATCCAGAGTAAGCAGAGAAAAAAATAATGAATAACAAAACAGAAATAAATGAAAATAAAAACTGGAAATCAATAGGGCAAACCAACAAAATCTAAAGCTGATTGTTTCAAAAGATCAATAAAATTGATAAGCCTCTAGCTAGGCTAAATGAGAAAAAAAATGATATAAATTACCAATATCAGAAAGGAAAGAAGAGACATCACTATAGATCCCATGGATATTAAAATTTAATAAAGAAATATAATGAACCACTCAATGCCCACAACTTTGATAGCCTACATTAAATAGATCAATTCCCTGAAAGACACAGTCTGCCAAAACTCATACAAGAAGTAGACAGTCTTAATCAGTCTGTTAAAGAGATTAAATCAAAGATTAATAAACTTCCCAAACAGAAAGCATCAGTCCCAAATGGTTACACCTGATGAAAAACAAGGGTAAATGATATAAACAGACTAAACAGACACCTCACCAAAGATGTAAAAATAGAAATTAAGCATATGAAAAAAGACCCATGTCATATGATTTTGCAAACTAAAACAACAATAAGATACTACTAAATATCTATTAAAACAGCCAAAATCCAACATAATGCCACCATTAAATGCTGATGAGCATTTTGGAACAAAAGGAACTCTCATTTATTGCTCATAGGAATGCAAAATGGTTTAGCCACTTTGGAAAATAGTTTGGCAGTTTCTCACAGAACTAAATGTAGTCTTGGCAATTTTGAAGAATACAATACATTATTAATAAACTACAGCCACCATGTATTACAATAGATCTCTCAAACTTATTTCTCCTACAATAATAAAATGATAAATATGTGAGGTAATGCATATGTTAATTAGCTAGATTTAGTGGTCCATAATGTATACATGTTTAATAATGTCATGTTGTATGTGATAAATATGTTATTTGTCAAAAAAAACAAATAAATAAAAATTTTTAAAAAACACAAAAACTAAACAGAGATTTACCATATAATTTAGCAATGATACGTTCTGGTATTTACTCAAGTTGAAAAAAAATATGTCCACACAAAAACCTGAACATGGATGTTTATAATAGCTTTATCCATAATTTTCCAATATTTGGAGGACACTAGGATGTCCTTTAGTAGGTGAATGAATAAATAAACTGTGGTACATCCAGGTAATAGAATATTATTCAGCACTAAAAAGAAATTAGCTATCAAGCCATGAGAAGATATCGAAGAACCTTAAACACATATTATTAAGCCAATCTGAAAAGGCTTCCTACTGTTTTATTCCAACTATATGACATTCTAGAAAAGACAAAACTATGGAAACAGCAAAAAAATTCAGTGATTCTTATGGTTAAGGGAGAGATGAACAGATAAAGCATAGAGGATTTTAAGGGCAGTGAAATTATTGTGTATGACACTCTAATGGTGGATAGATACATGTTGTTATACATTTGTCAAAACTCATAGAATGTAACAGTGTCAAAAGTGAACCCTAATATAAACTATGACCATGATAATTAGGTGTCACAGAAGTTTCATTGATTATAACAAATATACAACTCTGGTGCAGAATGTTGATAATGTAGAAGAAGACATATGTAGAAACAACAGGCATGTGGGGACTCTCTGTACTTTCTACTCTTCTTTTTTTTTTTTTTTTTTTTTTTTTTTGAGACGGAGTCTCGCTCTGTCGCCCAGGCTGGAGTGCAGTGGCACAATCTCGGCTCACTGCAAGCTCCGCCTCCCGGGTTCACGCCATTCTCCTGTCTCAGCCTCTCCGAGTAGCTGGGACTACAGGCGCCCGCTACCACGCCCGGCTAATTCTTTTTTCGAAACACGTTTTCACTCTATTGCTCAGGCTGGAGTGCAATGGTATAATCTTGGCTCACTGCAGCTTCGACCTCCAGGGCTCAGGTGATACTCCTACCTCAGCCTCCATAGTAGCTGGGACTACAGGTGCATGCCACCATAGCAGGATAATTTTTTTTTTAATTTTGTGTAGAGACAGGGTCTCTCTCAGTTGCCCAGGCTAGTCTGAAACTCCTAGGCTCAGGCAATCCTCCTGCCTCAGCCTCCCAAGTTACTGGGATTACAGGTATCAGCTGCTGTGCCCAGCCATCCACTCAATTTTGCCGTGAACCCACAACTGCCCTAAAAAATAAACTCTCTTTTCAATAAAATAGTGAATACTTTGGATATTAGTAAATGCTCAAACTTCTCTGCAGGTTTAATTCTCTGAACTGAAATGTAAGCTTTTTAAAGAAAAGGATGATGGCTTATAAATTTTTTATTTCTTTTTAAGACTCTAGCTGAGGTCCTCATTCAAAGTAGAAGCAGCACAAATATTCACTAAATTAATGAACAAATGTATAGATCTATAAGTAGGTAAAGCCAAAATTGATATGCACAAATTTTTTAACTTTCTTAAAAATATCTGCAATACAAAAAGGCAGAATGACTAATATAATAAAACACTGAACCTGCCACCAGACTCACATATTGAATACTGTGCACCTCATTCTGTTTACATTTGCCTCTCCCCGACTCGGTGATAACTGCTGTGCCTCTGATATTTATCATCCCCAGTTCCCAAGCACCTCTTTATATCGTTCCTACTCATGTACAAATTCTTACACAACATATAATTTTACCATTGCATATATTTAAACTGTAAAAATAGTATTTTATTCACAGTCTCTGAAACTTGCTTTTAAACAATAAGTATGTTTGCATGATAAATTCATGTTGAGTCATGGCATTCTAATACCTTCATTTCCACTACTTGTAGCATGCATTTTTATAAATATACAATTTTTTTTCTTTCTTGTGTTGATAGGAATTTAAGTTATTTCCAGTTTTTGTATTACAGCAGTGCTGCAATGAACATTTGTATACATGTCTCTGAGGGCATACATGAGCCGGTTGCTGTAGGTCATGTCTAGGATGGGAAATGCTGGGTCATAGCCTGCGCATATCTTCAATTTTATTAAGGTTTTCCAGACAGCTATCCAAACTGGTTCTACAATTCATACTTTTATGAATCTTAATTTTTAAAACTACAGTTTCCCAACACTTAACTCTTGGCCTTTAGGCACTGACATTTACGTGAGGATACTTTTTGCTGTCAACCTTGCTCAAGAGGCTGTTTCTCAAATCTCCCAATTCACTTTTGTGTTTGCTCAAGAGTCACGACTCAGGTATACCATTATTTGAATCAATTCCTCCGCCTCTGCTGTGATTTCATCATGTGAAGCCACTGGAGTTGTTTTGTGTCCAAAGTCTATGAGTTCCTTTTTCCTAATCCTCAATTTTTTAGAGCTTTTTCATTTTAAATACAGCTTCTACTATAATTGAAAGTTTGGCTTAATGGCAAGTAAAGGACTGCATTTATCTAAATGTGATCTATTTTAATAGGACAGATTGCCAGATGATTCACATGCTCTGGTCTCCTTGTATCTTGACAAGCTTAATATACTGCTTCATTGTGCTGTGGATTAATAGCACCACAGGGCAATAATATGGCTACTGAGATTTAAAGGTATAGGCTTCAGCGAATGCCCCATAACTAAAATGTATTAAATATCTAATGCCTCAGAGCATAGTTTAATAAAACAAGCTGGACTTTGAAGTATTCAGGCCATATTTCAAAGGGAAGCCCATGTTAAGTGATCATTTAAATAAGGATTTACTACCAAAAAGAGCCCATTCTGATTTGACACTGAGATTACTACTGGTATTTTTGGGTTTTTTTTGTCCTAACTTACTTTTCACCTTATATTTCATTTGGAAACTGGTAGTCCCTACAAATGTGAGTCAGGATCAGGATTTAGGAGGCAAGATAGAGAGGTAGGTAGGTAGGCAGGTGGATGGGTGGGTGGGTCGGTGGGTAGATAGATAGATAGATAGACATAGAAATACATACTTTTATCTGGTCCTTTTCTCAACAGGAATTTGAGGTGGATACTAGATTTTGTTTTACTGTGAATATTTTGTTAAAAAGTTAAGTATATTATAAATGTAGAAAAGTACACAAATAATAAGTAAACAACTTGAATTTTCCATCAAAATGAATACAATCATTTGATCAGCATCTGGATCACAAAGCAAAACATTACAAAACCCTGGAAGCCTTCTTCAGTCTTCTTCCAAACATTACCTCTACCAAGATAACTACTAAGTCACATTTTAGTTTGTTAATTACAAACCAAACTGTTTTTAAAGTGTTAGACCAGAAAGTTATTTATGAAATCAGCGAGGCCAAAAGAAGAAAAGGGTTAACTTAGGGTTACAAAAGAAAGAAAACAAGAATTAAAGATAGACTTAGGCATCTTGATGTCCTGTCCATTGTCCATTCTATTACTTTTTACAGCTACTCACCTAACGTTCAATTTCATTTAAATGTGGCACGACATTCAGTAACAAATTGCATGTTGTCACATTACCTTTCCATGACAGAGGCTGACACTGTCTGCTCTGGTTGAGTATCTTGTGCCCCAGGCCACTCTCTGGAATCTAGTAGCTGCAGCCTTCAGCTATTAACTTCCTTAGGATTAATCCTAATTTTTTTAGCAGAGGTCATGCTATTTACAAGGTAACCTCCGCCAATTACTGAGAAAGTGATAGCTAAGGGTAGGCTTTATTTGGCTGGTCCCCAGCCAATGACTAAGGAATTATTGAGCTCCAGCCAATGACCAAATAAGGTTATAGCTAATTTCACCCAATATAGAATTCCTATAACAAATAACCTTCGCTCTACAGTATCCTGTTAGGCTGGCTGACTCTTGGTTAGGCTGTCATGATGGTCTGAAGCTTCCCTTGCCAAATCCGCCCCTTCCCACATTTTCTCTGCATAGCTCATACTCCTTAGTAAAAATGTTAGCCTCTTAACTCTGCTCAAAATATGCCATTTGGAGATCCTAACTTGCAAAAACATCTAATATATCCTGATTGTCTAACTTTAAGTCCAAAGCCTTCTTTGGTGATGCCAGTCCCTAAACATTCTGGTTAATTGAGGTTTCAGTGTAGTGTGCTTCAGTACAAAGAGCTTGAAATTTCAGATTCTGATATATTTGTGTTTTATTTTCAGTTTCATTATGTACCTGCTACTGTAGGCTAGTTCCCTTTGCTCTCCAATAGTTGCGTTATCTATTAAATTAGAAGAATAATATTTATTATGTATGTCAAAGTGTGATCATTAGGATACATGAGAGGGCACAAATCATTTAGCCCATACCTAGCACTGAAATATCCTAATAAATTAAAGTCACTCCCATCTATTTTGTGATCATTCTGATTCTGAAACATTTCAAACATAGTTACAACCACTATTCTCTATTTTAGCACTTACGTTATTTGTGACAAGATTATTGTCAATCTAAACCTAGATGGTATTTTTATAATCATCCAATACAAAGGACAGTTTCTCACCCCTAGAGGAAGGATCAGATGATAGAAAGACAGGGGTATTTTATGCTAAGGAAATAGTATACATATTTGCTGGTTTTGGAAATATCAAAGAGGAAAATTCTCACAAGAATTTTCAACACAATCCAAGCTCAGCTAGCAAGACTCCAGAAGCAGAGTACTAATTTTTTTTTTTTTTTTTTTTTTGAACAGATCTGCTCTGTCGCCAGCTGGATGCAGTCAATCTCGCTCACTGCAGCTCCCCCCCTTCACCCTTCCCTCCCCCTCCCTGCTACCCCCCCCCCCCCGCTATTTTTTTTTTTTTAAGACTTCACCGTTCTCATCTCCTGCCTCGTACCCCCCCCCCCCAATGCTGGACAGCGGACCACCGCCCGTCAGAGTACTAATTTTTATAATGTCTCTGATGCTTCATTTAACTTTTGGCCAATAAGACTAGATAGAAGGCCACCAGCTGATTCATTCATGTCAAATTGAATGCAAATACACACACACACACACACACACACACACACACACACGATACAGGCACATTAGCACTCTACAGGAAACCAAAACCCCAACCAGAGAGCCTAATCAATATAATATGTTCCATATTGGCTGATCAATTCTGTCTCATCTGTGCTAAGGAGATCAAGTCTAAAGTAAATTAAAGCTCATTAGCCCAACTCAATTCTCTTCCCCATCCCTACTTATTTAAGAATAAATGAGAGTATACATCAAATAAAACAATGCATTTCTCAATTGTCTCAGAATTTTGATAATTTTTAAGTTGATGCTATTTACACACTAGTTGTGAAAATAAGAATACATTCGTCACTTGTTGGTGATTATTATACTCAGAACATGTAAAATAAAATTCTAGAAAGTCAAATAGAAAGAGGTCACCAAGACTTTTACTTGGTCAAAGGAAAGCTCCAAGTTTTATAGAATAGAAACAATCCTCACACTGGATTTGTTTTTGTGCCTATAAGACATTTTAAATAGAAGTACACAAAGTTTAGGAGAAAGTCCAAATGATCTGGACTCTTATTAGTACTGCATTAAAACTTGATATTTAGCTTGAACTCCTCCTCTTCCCCTCTTTTCCCATCACTCAAATCAAGTTTTCTTGAGGTTCTTCCATGTGCCAGACACTGACAGGTTCTGCATCCTGCCCAGCTTGAGTTTACTTCTACCTTTTTCAATCACCACTCAAAACCAGTCTCAACCCTTGTCTGGGCTATTCTTCTAGCTGGACTCTAACTTATACTCTTGAGCATCTCTAATCATTCTTCACAGAGCAGCAAGAATTATCTTTCCCATCATAAAACTGATCATGGTAGAGAAGGCTCTACTCTAAATCCTTTAATGATCTCCCAGATAACAGCTATGGTCATTGCTTTGGGCTAGATCCTGGATACAAGATGCAGGGAATATATGATCTATCCCAGTCCTTATGGTGCTTAGACTACCATTTAATAATACCACACCTCTGATGTCTAAGTTCTAGCTAGTAGAAAATAAGTAAATAAATAAAAGCAAGAAAAAGAATTATTGTAAGATATCTACATTGGAAAAAACGGTGAAAATAATAACTCATTGTATATGAGTTGATAATCTACATAGAAAAATCACCTGAAAGCTTTAAGAATAAAAGAATAACTATTAAAACTAATATGTGGCTGGGCACGGTGGCTCATGCCTGTAATCCCAGCATTTTGGAAGGCTGAGGCGGGTGGGTCACGAGGTCAGGAGATGCAGACCATACTGGCCAACATGGTGAAACCCCGTCTCTACTAAAATACAAAACATTAGCTAGGTGTGGTGCTCCATGCCTGTAGTCCCAGCTACTTGGGGGGCTGAAGCAGGGGAATCGCTTGAACCCGGGAGGCGGAACTTGCAGAAGCAAGATACACATACAAAAATAAATTTTATTTCAATATCCTAACAATTAACAATAAAAATTAGAATAAATACCCTTTTCAACAGCATCATAACATAAAATATTTAGGGGTAAATATGACAAAATTATGCAGGAATTGTACATTGAACCGTATAAAACGTTGTTGAGAAGAATTAAAGAAAATCTAAATAAATGAAAATGTATACCATACCAGTGGATCAGAAGGCTTGATATTTTTGCAATGTCTGTTAGCCTCAAGTTGACTGATAAAACTCAACACTACTCCAATAAAAATTCCTACAGTTTTTCTTCTACAAATTGATGAGATGAGTCTAAAATTATAAAAGAGCCAAAAAGACTTTGGAAAATGAAATGCAAAGTTAGAGGACTTACTTTACTTGACTTCAAAATTTGTTTTAAAACTAAAATATTCTAGAAAATGTAGAACTGAAATAAAGATGAATAAGTAAATCAAAGTGAAAGAAGAGAAAATATAGGAATGGACTCATACATTTATTTTCAATAAAGGTGAAAAAGAAATTAAATGGAGAAATGATAGCTTCTTCCACATGATGCTGGACAAAATAGATATCTATATGCAAAAAATAATTTAAGTTAATGCCTAATAACATTTGCTAAAAATAATTCTAAATAGATTATAGCCTTAAATACAAACCCTAAAACTAAAACACTTTTGCATGAAAATATAGGAGAAAATTTCTGAGATCGTGTACCAGAAAAAAATTTCTTAGATATTACACTAAAATACAATCCATAAAGGAAAAAAATTAAAAATCGTTTCATCAAAATATAGAGTTTTGGCTCTGTAAGTGATATTGTTAAAAGCATGAAAAAGTATCCACACACTATATGAAATAATTTTCAAATCACATCTATGATAAATAACTTGTATCCAGAATAAAGAAAGAATTATCAAAACTCAATAATAATAAATAATTAAATAAAAATGGGCAAACAATTGAGCTAATACTACACCAAATATATATTGATGGCAAAGAGATGCATAAATACATGTTTAACACCTTTAGCCATTAGGGAAATATAGTTTAAAATCACGATGTAATACTACTATTCACCTATTAAAATGTCAAAGTGAAGGGGAGAGAGAAAGGAAGGAAAGAAGTTTAAGGGAAGGGAAGGGAAGAAGGGAAGGGAAGGGAGGGGAGGGGAGGGGAAGGGGAAGGGAAGAGGAAGGGGAAGGGAGATACCAAGTATCCATTAAAACATGGTGAAACCAGAATCCTCATAGACTATTGGCAGGAATGTAAAATGGTGCAAACTATTAGAAAACCAGTTTCATATTTCTTAAAACACTGCGCAGACACCTACCATATTACCCAGCTATTCTAAGCCCAGATGATTTACATGAGAGAAATGAAAGCATACAATTGCTTGTATATAAAACTTCACAGCAGCATTATTTGTAGTTGTCTCAAAATGATAATGACCTAAATGCCCTAAATATCAAATTCTACTAAGCACCGAAATAGAATCAACCATAGATACATGCAATAACATGGACGAATCTCAAAATAAATATGCTGAATGAAAGAAGCTTTACCAAAAAGGACACTGTTGTATGATGTCATTTATATAAACCTCCATAAAATGTAAATTAATCCATTGTGACAGAAAGCGTATTAGTGGTTTCCTAGAAAATAGGGAGGGGGGTGGTGAGGGCAAGACTGAGCAATGTCAAATGGGCATGAGGAAACTTTTGGGAGTGATATATGTGTGTAGAATCGTAATGATGGTTTCACAAGTGTAAATCTATGCCAAAATTATTAACTTGTGCATTTAAAGATATGCCATGTTTTATGTGTCAATCATACATCAACAAGGTTGTTAATAACCTATCATAAAGTGTATGTGACTGTTGCTGGAAGGAAAATTCCCTCCTCCTTAAAAAAATTGCAAGGTACTGATGGCAGCTGCGGACCATCTGGAGCGGCCGCTGCCATCATGCCCCTGCTGCCGGGAGGGTGTGGGGAGGAGAAAGACAGTCCTCCTACAGCCCGCCTCCTTGGGGGCTGCCACGATGAGGGTGGCGGGTTGTCCACCGACAGGGGAGCAGTGCAGTCAGGCAGAGAGAGGCCCCAGGAGGAGCTAGGCTGGGGCGGTGCAGTTTGTACACAGAGCCTGAGAACAGACCGGGGGTGTGGAGCAGGGGCCGTGATTAGGGGGCCCTGGGCAGGAAGTGGGACAGGCGCCCACTTTGGGGATCTAGCCAGTGGCGCAGCCACTGCACCCACTCTGCCGAAGGCTCCCAGTTCCCGCGCCTCTGCGTGGGGTAACCTGGGGCTGAGTCCGCAGGGTCCAGCCGTGGAGCCTGACAGTCCCAGAGGCCTGCGATCTGCTCCTGGAGGTGCCCCCCAGGCAGGGCCACAAGCTGGGCAAGTGGCAGCCCGGGCAGCCCCTGAGCTCCGAGGCCATGGAGGAAGCTCGCAGAGACGTCACCCCTGGCCTAGACATCGGGCGGGCCCAGCAAGGACCTGGAGCCCTTGCCCAGGCTGCAAGAAGGTGCAGCTCCGTCCTCCCAGGTGCAGCTGCAGCCACCTTAGTTGGGGACCCAGGCCTCCCTGTGCTCTTGGGGGCGGGGAGGCGGCAGCAGCCTGGAAGCCATGGATGGCCGCAAGAGGCAGACAGAACTCTGGACCCACCAAATGGCGAGGCTAAAAGAGCTGTAACACAAACAGGGCTGAAACATACCCCTTGCTCCCCACGTTGCCGGCAGAGAAAGAGAGAAGAGCTGCGGCCCTTCGGGGAGCCCAGACCTGGGAGCTGCCAGAGAGCCAGGGCTGTGACTCCCTCTCTGGGGCCCTGCAGTTCCTGGCATCTCCAAGCTTCCAGGCACCGCCACATTCCCTGGTGCCAGCAAGGGAAGTTGCTTGCAGTGCACCTTGCCCATCTGCAGCCTCGCAGACAGCCAGTTGCCCAATGCCGACGCGTGCAGCTGCCCGCCCCAAGGCAGCAGCTGGTGTGTCTTATTGAGCAGTGGCTGGACCCCATGCTAGCTCACACACCCCTTGCCGCTCCACTCCTGACTTGCAGTCTCCCTTGGAGGCGTGGGATCCAGGCCAGTAGCATGAGCTGAGCGCAATCTGTCAGGCCCAGTGTATGGAACGAGTCCAGCAGGCGCAGAAGCAAAACTCAGGCAAAGGTGCCACTGGTCACAGATTTCCTGCCATAAAGACGACACCCCAAAGATCCCATAGCAGTACTCCTAAACCTTTCCAGTGTGTTTTTGACTCTTTGGATTCCAAGACTTAATAAGTGCCACTGTATTAACTATGTCTTTTATTTTCTGTATTCTAATGCTTTCACATCTGAGGCTCTGTTGCCATCTGGAGGAAATGGCCCTCTCAGGGTTATCCAATTCCTAGGTATAGTAAACAACTCTCCAGGTAAGCAAAATTTTCAGATGCAATCCTACCAATTCAGAGCAAACACCCTCAACCTCCTCCATTCTCAGGGTCTCATCCTCTGAGCCACTATCCACCTGCTGTAATCGCCCCAGGGCCAGATACTTGACTACTGGGCTAGGGACAGTGCGTATACCTCCAAGCTCACGAAAACTATTCAAACTAGCCAGTCTTAAACACGCATACCCAGCCTCAATTTTTCTTCCTGTACAAACCGTAATAGAGACTCTAATACACTATGCCCCTCTCTCTTATTCACTCTGCCACCTGGCAGAACCCAGTGCTTTCCTGTGTCCTCTCCCTGACCTCTTCCCCAGTGACAAGGCAACATGGCATGCCTCCTCCCGTTGGGAAATGTGAATAACAAATTATTTTCTCAGTGGCAGCCAGCTCCTGACCTATGGTCATTACCAAAATATCTACATAAACCATGATATTTAAATATTAATAAAACCCATTAAAAGTCACCTTAGTTATGCTATCTCCCTCTTCACTCTGTTGCCCCACTGCGGGTCTAAAATATTTACAGTTTTATTCACTATGGGAAACCTGTCTAGTTATGTCATTTCATGAACTGAAATGTCCTTTAAAACAGCAATTTCTAAATTATTAACTAATGTCACCAAATGATATTTGGTGGTAAAGCAACATCTGTTTAATGTATTAACTGATTTTTATGAAAAAGCCAAATTTTTTGACAATATAATAATTATGCTATCAAAGAATACACGGTTCCTTTCTCTTGGAGCCATTTATAAACCTTGGTTTTGGTTTCACATCTATTTCAAGATGGTAAAATTTACATTTTCTCTAACCACACCATAGCAGTCTGTTTTATGGAAAACATATTGTTGGTACCACTTTTCAGAAGTATGTAAAATGTATAATATTGCTTATTAGGAAATTAAGTAGACAACTATTTTAATAATTAGACACCAAGGGGAAAGGGAGAGAAAAATCAGGTGTTTGAAAGTCTGAGGTGGTGTCTAGTTATTTAAAAATATATAACAATTGGTAATCTGTTTACTAGTTAAAAGGGGAAAAACGTACCCCATTTAAAATAATTATTTTCTATTTCCCTGCTCAGTGAAACTATTCTGAAAATGTGAAGTTTGACCTTTGTGTGCATGTAAATTTCTAGGATTTGCATTGTCATAACTTAAATATAGAGCATGTATTATTCATCCTAGATGGCTGTTGGAATATCTGTGAGTGTCCTCCCCTTATAACCAGGCAACTTAACACCTAAATCATTAGAGACCCATGATGATCTAGTGCTTAGCACCAGCGCTTAGAATCTGCACTTGCATGTCTCCTTGGCCCTGATATTTGTGTCACTGTATGGTGATCTGGCTGGTCTGCATCTTCTCTAATTCCCCAAATGTCCATTTTTGTTCATACCTATTTAATAGAATTTCATGAGCACCTATGCTGTACTTGTTTGGTGTTAGATTCAGGGGGCAATATGTAGGGAACATTTGACCTGTCCCACTTCTCAGGATGCTTAGACCAACACTGGAATATTGAAACTTGTGTTAATAAAAAAATTAAGAGCAAGACGCAACTTTCTATAATTAGATTCCAACTTGAATATAATTTCATGTATTAGTAAATGATTTGGTAAAGCCCAGGAACAGAGAGCACAGTGTTCAGCATCAACATTCCTGCATCTGAATCCTGGTTTTATCACACACTAGCCATATGGTCTCAGATCAGTTAGTTCACTACCATCTCCCTCTCTGTCAAATAAAGATTTTATTAACAATGGCATAGGCAATCATGAAGATTAAATGCAATAATCTATGTACACGGCTCAGCACAGTGCCTAGTTGGTAAGTATCTAAATCTTGCTCAAAAGCCAGAGCTCAACACGTAAGGTTGTCATTGACAAAAAGGGGCTATTAAAAGAGGATGCCACTGTATTTGAAATGAGGTTAGCCTACAGAAGATGCAAGTCAGATAGCTGAGAGGAGATTCAAAACATAGTCAAGGAGGAGAGTTGATAGCAGACCTACAGTAAGAATGACGATATTTCCTTTGAATAGGAGGTAAAATGAACGAAAACATTAACAATTCATAATTGTTTTGAATAATTTGAAGGTGGAGCACAAACCTGTCAGAGTAGGAAGGTGCAACTAAAATCATGAGCCAGGTCAGAATGTTGGGGGACAAGTTTATGTGGAGATGGCTCCCTGGTACAGGATTGGATTGTTATGTTAGGGAGCCAGGCAGAATTAAATGGGAGGCAGACATGAGTTTGTTTCAGGGAAATAAAATCCACATTATTGTGTGTATTGTTTAGATAATGTTATGAGTAATATGGTCAGTTCTCACCCATACATTCTAAGAAAAAAAATAGTTTTACATACAAATGCTAGTAAAACTTATGGGAAGTTGACCACATTGGAACAAACTGAAAGACCTAATGACATTATACAGACCTTTTATAGGGAATAAAGGAGGCCTAGCTTGTGGTACAATGTTTACATAAAGCAGATGCTTAATAAAAATAAAGTTAGACATAAAGTAATAATAATAATTAGAAAACAGTTATAATAACAGCACAGAACAAATCTTTGAAAGTAAGTATAAAGATAAAACTAACACTGTCAAAATTGAGATTCTGCTTGCAAGGTAATTGTCCCTCTTATTAGAGTCACTAGAAATAGGAAAAAATTACTGTACCTGAGGTCTTTTTTTTTTTTTAAGAAAAGGAAAAGAAAGTCATTTGTTATAGTGACAAGGACTTAACTCTGCATTAGAGAGTTCCCAGCCTCCGCACCTGTATTAGCATAATATAAGGTCTGTTATTTATAACTGAAGAAATGATGAAGCCAGGGTTCTTTTGCTTTTGTTTAAGCAGCAAAAAGCTTCAGGGAAGCATTATCCCCAGTCTAACAAGCGCAAGCAGGACAGTCAATAAAATCTTACATTTGGGGGCACAAGAGAGATGTGAATTCACAAAGCATGTTAACGAACTGTACCCCCAAGTGTAATAATTTCTCCAATCCCTACCCTAGGAAGAGACGTTAGATAAAAATCACTTCACCTTTGGCAGAGAACGAGGACTAAGAGACAGCTATTATAAAAGTGGGTGGAAATTTGAAAAAGATACCAATTTCAAAGCTCCTTTTCTTCTTTCTCTAATTGGCTTTCCCAAAACAATTATGAATATAGACCATAGTCTACACTTATTTTTTGTCCAGTTATTTTATGTTATGTCACATTCCAAAATGGCTTCCTGAGTGCAGGAACAATGTCTTCTTTTACATCTTCTCTATTCTTAGAATATCTAGTTCAGACTGTATATTTCTAAAATACTCTCACCAGTCCATTTAACTAAGAGAACATATGTGATTACGTGTTTGTTTTCTTGTATCTCCTAAAAGGAATATGGATTCCAAAGTTGACTAGACATGGGTTTATCCTGTTTACATTTACTCATAGACAAGGAACCAAATGAGCAACTTAATTATTCTCCTTAAAAATTGGAATAATATACACTGCATAATATAGTTTTGAAGTTTTAATTAAATATACAATGAACCAAACACAGTATTTGATATATGATAGGGCTCTATCCTAGCACCTGCTTCAAAGATATAGTCAACAACTACAAAAACAGTTAGTTATTCAACCACTCCTCTTTTTCTCTCTTTTCCTTTGCAGAGATTACAGGCTTTTCATGGCATATTTTCCCCAAAGGACCTAGGAAGGAAAATATTAGACTCATCTCAACACAGAGGTTCATGCGGTATCTACGAACTAATAAGAGCTCATAAGAAACTTATAACCTCTTTGATATCTCTGGTCTAATTGGTGTAACCAGGAAGCAAATAAATTATTACAATGCAGTGAACTGAAAACTAGAAATGCATAAAAGATAATATTTAGTACATAGTGGAAAAAAGTTAAAGAGGTCAAGAATGGATTCCCAAATTAGTAATATTTAACATGAGGTTCAAGATTATGGCAAGTTCAATTAAATGAAGATGATTCTATATATTTATGGGAGTGAAATGCACATGAGTAAAACTGAGATAAAACTGTAGAGTCAAACAAAACCCAGATAATAAATATCCTTTAAACAATGACAAAAATTTCAAATTTATGCCACTGGATCTTAAGCAAGGTAGTGGATCAAATTTGTGTTAAAGAAAAAATCTAACTGTAATGTAAATATACAATGTATTACCTGCGAGCAACTTGAAGCAGCAAGACCAGTTCAAAACTTATTGCAGTAGTTTAGACAGCAGGTGAAATATATCTTCCACAGTGGGATTAGGAAGAACAAGTAAGGCAATTATCACTGAGAAAATGAAGAAATTGGTAATGTTTAGAAAACTGAGAAGAAGAATTTGAGGTAGTAACTGATTAACTTTGGGTGATCAGGGGATGGAAGAATGTCTGAGTTTATGGCTTTTATCACTGGAAGAGAGAATAATGCCATTTGTTGAGATAGGAAGCACTAGATAAATTGAATATATGTTGGAATAGAAAATAAATTCTGTTGAAATTATTTTCTATTGAAGATTACTCTGTGATCTTTTTTAATATTTCTGACAGTCAGGTAGTGTCATCTGTCTGTAGTTCAGAAGAAGGCATGAATCAAGTTTTTAGCTTTGGAATTCATTAAGCACTACGAGGAAAACAACAATGCCAGGCATAGTGGTTCATGCCTGTAATTCCAGTGATTTGGGAGGCTGAGACAGGAATATCACTTGAGCCCAGGGGGTTGATATCAGCCTGGGCGATATGATGAGGCCCTGTCTCTAAATATATATATATATATATGTGTGTATATATATATATATATATATATATACACATATGTGTGTGTATATATATATGTGTGTATATATATATGTGTGTATATATATATGTGTGTATATATATATATGTGTGTGTGTATATATATATATATATGTGTGTATATATATATATTTTGGTCTTGTTTTGTTTTTTAAACTAGCCAGGCATGTTGGTGAACGCCTGTACCATCATCTACTCCAGAGGCTCAGGTGAGAATATATATATTACATATATATAAAATATATGTATTTACATAAATACATATATTATATATTATACATACATAATATATATTATATACAAATACATATATTATATATAATACATGTTTTTATATATTTTATATATAACATATATTTTTACACATATATATATATATATAAAACTAGCCAGGCATGTTGGTGAACACCTGTACCATCTACTCAAGAGGCTCAGGTGGGAAGATCATTTGAGCCTAGAAATTTGTGGCTACCAGTGAGCTTTAATTGCACCACTGCACTCAAGCCTGCATGAAAGAGCAAAACATCATCTCTTAAAAAAAAAAAAAAAAAAAAGATGTGTTTATAAAATTTCCCATGATAGGTATATAGAGAAAAGGGAAAATGCTGAGGATTCAACATTAGAAATAATTATATTTTGAGCTATCATAGAAAAAGTTTCACTTGAAATATTTTAAGAAAAAAGAGCAAATATGGAAGTATAGAAATCAACCATACAAAGAGTGTACTAAGAGAAAGAAATAATTGATCTTTATTAAGGCAGTTTGAAAAAACCACTTAAGAAATTAGGTAAAAATTGCAGAAGGAATGACGCCAGCAAGATAGCAGAACTGGAAGTTCTGTACCCTTCTTCCCTCTTGGAGACACAGACTCAGAAATAATACACAGACCAATAACCTCTGACAGAAATCCAGAAGCAAGTTAAGAGGCTCCTGCCCCTCAAATGAGTGTGAAACAGAAGAGGCAAAGTGAGTAGGAAACTTGGTGGTACTCCCTCACCATAGTTTCTTCCTCTAGCTGAGCGCAGAAAAATTGGCAGAAAATTTCTAGCTCCCAGCTTCTCATTAGGAGAGAACAAAAAGAATAAAATATATGCCAAATGTTCACACTTTTGGGGGATCTGTCTGTGGAACTTGTTTCTTTCTTGCCTGAATATAAGTGCTAAGAGAAAAAAAAATGACAGTTTGCCATAGTCCCACTCCAACCCCCCATTCTAATAAATAATCAGCAGGAGAAAACCACTAACTTGCTTGGGAGGGCAAGAGTTGGAGCAAGTGCCAAGTATTCCCAGCTTTTCTGGGAGGCTGCCTGAGGAACTGGTTTCTGTCACATTGCCTGCCTTGGAGTGCTTACTAGACTTGGCATATGCCACACGGATGGGAGCTGCTGCAAACAAAAGCAAGCTAGGCATCTTATAACAGCTCTAGAGTACTTGCAGTACCACACACCAGAGAGAGAAAGGTATTACAAGTGCTTCAGGAAATAAACCAGCAAATCCCTCTAGTTTATAATTTATGAACACAATTCCAAGGAAGATATATTCAGAAAAGTTTTAAGAGCCTCTCTAGAATCTGTAGCCAGACTGATTGGTGAAGCACTTTCCCTGATGAAACTGTGTTCAGAATTGGTGGGTTCTTGGTCTCACCGACTTCAAGAATGAAGCCGGGGACCCTCGCGATGAGTGTTACAGCTCTTAAGGTGGCGTGTCTGGAGTTTGTTCCTTCTGATGTTTGGATGTGTTCGGAGTTTCTTCCTTCTGGTGGGTTCGTGGTCTCGCTGGCTCAGGAGTGAAGCTGCAGACCTTCGCGGTGAGTGTTACAGCTCTTAAGGCGGCGCATCTGGAGTTGTTCGTTCCTCCTGGTGGGCTCATGGTCTTGCTGGCTTCAGGAGTGAAGCTGCAGACTTTCGCAGTGAGTGTTACAGCTCATAAAAGCAGTGTGGACCCAAAGAGTGAGCAGTAGCAAGATTTATTGCAAAGAGCAAAAGGACAAAGCTTCCACAGGGTGGAAGGGGACCACAGCGGGTTGCCACTGCCGGCTCAGGGGCAGTCTGCTTTTATTCTCTTATCTGGCCCCACCCATGTCCTGCTGATTGGTAGTGCTCAGTGGTCTGTTTTGACAGGGCGCTGATTGGTGCCTTTACAATCCCTGAGCTAGACACAAAGGTTCCCCACATCCCCACCAGAGTAGCTAGATACAGAGTGTCAATTGGTGCATTCACAAACCCTGAGCTAGACACAGGGTGCTGATTGGTGTGTTTACAAACCTAGAGCTAGATACAGAGTGCTGATTGGTGTATTTACAATCCTTGAGCTAGACATAAAGGTTCTCCAAGGCCCCACAAGAGTAGCTAGATACAGTGTTGATTGGTGCATTCACAGGCCCTGAGCTAGACACAGGGTGCTGACTGGTGTATTTACAATCCCTGAGCTAGACATAAAGGTTCTCCACGTCTCCACCAGACTCAGGCGCCCAGCTGGCTTCACCCAGTGGATCCTGCACCAGGGCTGCAGGTGGAGCTGCCTGCCAGTCCCGTGCAGTGCTCTCGCATTCCTCAGCCCTTGGGTGGTCCAAGGGACTGGGCACCGTGGAGCAGGGGGTGGCATTCATCCGGGAGGCCCGGGCAGCACAGGAGCCCATGGAGGGGGTGGGAGGCTCAGGCATGGCGGGCTGTAGGTCCCGAGCCCCCACGGGAAGGCAGCTAAGGCCCGGTGAGAAATTGAGCGCAGCGCCAGTGGGCTGGCACTGCTGGGGGACCCAGTACACCCTCCGCAGCCACTGGCCGGGGTGCTAAGCCCCTCATTGCCCAGGCCGGCAGGGTGGTTGCTCTGAGTGTGGGCCCGCCAAGCCCACGCCCACCCCGAACTCCAGCTGGCCCGCAAGTGCAGTGTGCAGCCCCGGTTCCCACTTACGCCTCTCCCTCCAAACCTCCCTGTAAGCTGAGGGAGCCGGCTTTGGCCTTGGCCAGCCCAGAAAGGGGCTTCCACAGTGCAGTGGTGGGCTGAAGGGCTCCTCAAGTGCCGCCAAAGTGGGAGCCCAGGCAGAGGAGGCACCAAGAGTGAGCGAGGGCTGTGAGGACTGCCAGCATGCTGTCACCTCTCAAAACCAATTCATAAAAACTGGGAATGGTGGCTATTTTTTTTCAAAAATGTAGATCCCAGCACAGCATTATAAGGCACATTAAAAAAAAAAAAAAACAGTAAAACTTGGACCAATGAAAGGAACAAATCTCCAGAAGCCAACCGTAAAGAAATGAATGTATATAGATTACATGACAAATCATTCTAAATAAGCATCATAAAGATGCTCAAAGAGCTCATAAAATGATAAACGAACAAAAAGAGAATTGATAAAATGATGTATCAACAAAGATATAGAAAATATAAAACACAACATCATTTTTTGAAGTTGAAGAATATAATAAATGATATTAAAAAGTTACTAAAGAATTTCAAAAGCAGACTTGATCAAGGAGAAGAAAGAATAGGTGAACTAAAATACAAGATATTTGAAATTATCCAGAGGAGCAAAAAGAAGAAAATAATGTAAAAAGAATGAAGCAAATCTAAGAAAGACGGATGTGATCAAGTGGATCAGTATATTCATTACGGGAGTCAAAGAATGAGAATAGAAAAGAAGTAGATGAAACATTGCTTATAAAAATTAATAACAGCCTGAGCGAAACAGAAGATGGGTGATTTCTGCATTTCTGTTTGAGGTACCGGTTTCATCTCACTAGGGAGAGCCAAACAGTGGGTGCAGGACAGTCGGTGAAGCGCACTGTGCGCGAGCCGAAGCAGGGCGAGGCATTGCCTCACTCGGGAAGCTCAAGGGGTCAGGGAGTTCCCTTTCCTAGTCAAAGAAAGGAGTAACAGACGGCACCTGGAATATCGGGTCAGTCCCACCCTAATACTGCGCTTTTCCAATGGGCCTGGAAAACGGCACACTAGGAGATTGTGTCCCGCACCTGGCTCGGAGGGTCCTATGCCCATGGAGTCTCACTGATTGCTAGCACAGCAGTCTGAGATCAAGCTGCAAGGCGGCAGCGAGGCTGGGGGAGGGGCGCCCGCCATTGCCCAGGCTTGCTTAGGTAAACAAAGCAGCCAGGAAGCTCGAACTGGGTGGAGCCCACCACAGCTCAAGGAGGCCTGCCTGCCTCTGTAGGCTCCACCTCTGGGGGCAGGGCACAGACAAACAAAAAGTCAGCAGGAACCTCCACAGACTTAAATGTCCCTGTCTGACTGACAGCTTTGAAGAGAGTAGTGGTTCTCCCAGCACGCAGCTGGAGATCTGAGAACCGACAGACTGCCTCCTAAAGTGGGTCCCTCACCCCTGAGCAGCCTAACTGGGAGGCACCCCCCCAGTAGGGACAGACTGACACCTCACTCGGCCGGGTACTCCTCTGAGACAAAACTTCCAGAGGAACTATCAGACAGCTGAATTTGTGGTCTCACGAAAATCCGCTGTTCTGCAGCCACCGCTGCTGACACCCAGCCAAACAGGGTCTGGAGTGGACCTCTAATAAACTCCAACAGACCTGCAGCTGAGGGTCCTGTCTGGTAGAAGGAAAACTAACAAACAGAAAGGACATCCACACCAAAAACCCATCTGTACATCATCATCATCAAAGACCAAAAGTAGATAAAACCACAAAGATGGGGAAAAAACAGAGGAGAAAAACTGGAAACTCTAAAAAGCAGAGCACCTGTCCTCCTCCAAAGGAACGCAGTTCCTCACCAGCAACGGAACAAAGCTGGATGGAGGATAACTTTGATGAGTTGAGAGAAGAAGGCTTCAGACGATCAAACTACTCTGAGCTACGGGAGGAAATTCAAAACAATAGCAAAGAAGTTAAAAACTTTGAAAAAAAATTAGAAGAATGGATAACTAGAATAACCAATGGAGAGAAGGGCTTAAAGGAGCTGATGGAGCTGAAAGCCAAGTTTCGAGAACTACGTGAAGATTGCAGAAGCCTCAGTAGCAGATGCGATCAACTGGAAGAAAGGGTATCGCTGATGGAAGATGAAATGAATGAAATGAAGAGAGAAGGGAAGTTTAGAGAAAAAAGGATAAAAAGAAATGAACAAAGCCTCCAAGAAATTTGGGACTATGTGAAAAGACCAAACCTACGTCTGATTGGTGTACCTGAAAATGACGGGGAGAATGGAACCAAGTTGGAAAACACTCTGCAAGATATTATCCAAGAGAACTTCCCAAATCTAGCAAGGCAGGCCAACATTCAGATTCAGGAAATACAGAGAACGCCACAAAGATACTCCTCGAGAAGAGCAACTCCAAGACACATAATTGTCAGATTCACCAAGGTTGAAATGAAAGAAAAAATGTTAAGGGCAGCCAGAGAGAAAGGTCGGGTTACCCACAAAGGGAAGCCCATCAGACTAACAGCTGATCTCTCGGAAAAAAACTCTACAAGCCAGAAGAGAGTGGGGGCTGATATTCAACATTCTTAAAGAAAAGAATTTTCAACCCAGAATTTCATATCCAGCCAAACTAAGCTTCATAAGTGAAGGAGAAATATAATACTTTACAGACAAGCAAACGCTGAGTGATTTTGTCACCACCAGGCCTGCCCTAAAAGAGCTCCTGAAGGAAGCACTAAACATGGAAAGGAACAACTGGTACCAGCCACTGCAAAAACATGCAAAATTGTAAAGACCATCGAGGCTAGGAAAAAACTGCATCAACTAATGAGCAAAATAACCAACTAACATCATAATGACAGGATCAGATTCACACATAACAATATTAACTTTAAATGTAAATGGGCTAAATGCTCCAATTAAAAGACACAGACTGGCAAACTGGATAAGGAGTCAGGACCCATCAGTGTGCTGTATTCAGGAAACCCATCTCACGTGCAGAGACACACATAGACTCAGAATAAAGGGATGGAGGAAGATCTATCAAGCAAATGGAAAACAAAAAAAGGCAGGGGTTGCAATCCTAGTCTCTGATAAAATAGACTTTAAACCAACAAAGATCAAAAGAGAAAAAGAAGGCCATTACAGAATGGTAAAGGCATCAATTCAACAAGAAGAGCTAACTATCCTAAATATATATGCACCCAACACAGGAGCACCCAGATTCATAAAGCAAGTCCTCAGTGACCTACAAAGGGACTTAAACTCCCACACAATAATAATGGGAGATTTTAACACCCCACTGTCAACATTAGACAGATCAACGAGACAGAAAGTTAACAAGGATATCCAGGAATTGAACTCAGCTCTGCACAAAGTGGACCTAATAGACATCTACAGAACTCTCCACCCCAAATCAACAGAATATACATTTTTTTCAGCACCACACCACACCTATTCCAAAATTGACCACATAGTTGGAAGTAAAGCTCTCCTCAGCAAATGTAAAAGAACAGAAATTATAACAAACTGTCTCTCAGACCACAGTGCAATCAAACTAGAACTCAGGATTAAGAAACTCACTCAAAACCCTCAACTACATGGAAACTGAACAACCTGCTCCTGAATGACTATTGGGTACATAATGAAATGAAAGCAGAATAAAGATGTTCTTTGAAACCAACGAGAACAAAGACACAAATACCAGAATCTTGGGACACATTCAAACAGTGTGTAGAGGGAAATTAATAGCACTAAATGCCCACAAGAGAAAGCAGGAAAGATCCAAAATTGACACCCTAACATCACAATTATAAGAACTAGAAAAGCAAGAGCAAACACATTCAAAAGCTAGCAGAAGGCAAGAAATAACTAAAATCAGAGCAGAACTGAAGGAAATAGAGACACAAAAAACCCTTCAAAAAATTAATGAATCCAGGAGCTGCTTTTTTGAAAAGATCAACAAAATTGATAGACCGCTAGCAAGACTAATAAAGAAGAAAAGAGAGAAGAATCAAATAGATGCAATAAAAAATGAAAAAGGGGATATCACCACCGATCCCACAGAAATACAATCTACCATCAGAGAATACTACAAACACCTCTATGCAAATAAACTAGAAAATCTAGAAGAAATGGATAAGTTCCTCAACAAATACACCCTCCCAAGACTAAACCAGGAAGAAGTTGAATCTCTGAATAGACCAATAACAGGTTCTGAAATTGTGGCAATAATCAATAGCTTACCAATCAAAAAGAGTCCAGGACCTGATGGATTCACAGCCGAATTCTACCAGAGGTACAAGGAGGAACTGGTACCATTCCTTCTGAAACTATTCCAATCGATAGAAAAAGAGTGAGTCCTCCCTAACACATTTTATGAATTCAGCATCATCCTGATACCAAAGCCTGGCAGAGACACAACCATAAAAGAGAATTTCAGACCAATATACTTGATGAATACTGATGCAAAAATCCTCAATAAAATACTGGCAAACCAAATCCAGCAGCACATCAAAATCTTATCCACCATAATCAAGTGGGCTTCATCCCTGGGATGCAAGGCTGGTTCAACATATGCAAATCAATAAATGTAATCCAGCATATAAACAGAACCAAAGACAAAAACCACATGATTATCTCAATAGATGCAGAAAAGGCCTTTGATAAAATTCAACAACTCTTCATGCTAAAAACTCTCAATTAATTAGGTATTGATGGGACGTATCTCAAAATAATAAGAGCTATCTATGACAAACCCACAGCCAATATCATACTGAATGGGCAAAAACTGGAAGCATTCCCTCTGAAAACTGGCACAAGACAGGATGCCCTCTCTCACCACTCCTATTCAACATAGTGCTGGAAGTTCTGGCCAGGCAATCAGGCAGGAGAAGGAAATAAAGGGTATTCAATTAGGAAAAGAGGAAGTCAAATTGTCCCTGTTTGCAGATGACATGATTTATATCTAGAAAACCCCATTGTCTCAGCCCAAAATCTCCTTAAGCTGATTAGCAACTTCAGCAAAGTCTCAGGATACAAAATCAATGTACAAAAATCACAAGCATTCTTGTACACTAATCACAGACAAACAGAGAGGCAAATCATGAGTGAACTCCCATTCACAATTGCTTCAAAGAGAATAAAATGCCTAGGAATCCAACTTACAAGGGATGTGAAGAACCTCTTCAAGGAGAACTACAAACCACTGCTCAATGAAATAAAAGAGGATACAAACAAATGGAAGAACATTCCATGCTCATGGGTTGGAAGAATCAATATCGTGAAAATGGCCATACTGCCCAAGGTAATTTATAGATTCAATGCCATCCCCATCAAGCTACCAATGACTTTCTTCACAGAATTGGAAAAAACTACTTTAAAGTTCATATGGAACCAAAAAAGAGCCCGCATCGCCAAGTCAATCCTAAGCCAAAAGAACAAAGCTGGAGGCATCACGCTACCTGACTTCAAACTATACTACAAGGCTACAGTAACCAAAACAGCATGGTACTGGTACCACAACAGAGACATAGATCAATGGAACAGAACAGAGCCCTCAGAAATGATGCCGCATATCTACAACTATCTGATCTTTGACAAACCTGACAAAAACAAGAAATGGGGAAAGGATTCCCTATTTAATAAATGGTGCTGGGAAAACTGGCTAGCCATATGTAGAAAGTTGAAACTGGATCCCTTCCTTACACCTTATACAAAAATTAATTCAAGATGGATTAAAGACTTAAATGTTAGACCTAAAACCATTAAAATCCTACAAGAAAACCATTCAGGACATAGGCGTGGGCAAGGACTTCATGTCTAAAACACCAAAAGCAATGGCAATGAAAGCCGAAATTGACAAATGGGATCTAATTAAACTAAAGAGCTTCTGCACAGCAAAAGATACCACCATCAGAGTGAACAGGCAACCTACAGAATGGGAGAAAATTTTTGCAACCTACTCATCTGACAAAGGGCTAATATCCAGAATCTACAATGAACTCAAACAAATTTACAAGAAAAAAACAAACAACCCCATCAAAAAGTGGGCAAAGGACATGAACAGACACTTCTCAAAAGAAGACATTTATGCTGCCAAGAAACACATGAAAAAATGCTCATCATCACTGGCCATCAGAGAAATGCAAATCAAAACCACAATGAGATACCATCTCACACCAGTTAGAATGGCCATCATTAAAAAGTCAGGAAACAACAGGTGCTGGAGAGGATGTGGAGAAATAGGAACACTTTTACACTGTTGGTGGGGCTGTAAACTAGTTCAACCACTGTGGAAGTCAGTGTGGCGATTCCTCAGGGATCTAGAACTAGAAATACCATTTGACCCAGCCATCCCATTACTGAGTATATACCCAAAGGACTATAAATCATGCTGCTATAAAGACACATTCACACGTATGTTTATTGTGGCACTATTCACAATAGCAAAGACTTGGAACCAACCCAAATGTCCAACAACCATAGACTGGATTAAGAAAATGTGGCACATATACACCATGGAATACTATGCAGCCATAAAAAATGATGAGTTCATGTCCTTTGTAGGGACATGGATGAAACTAGAAACCATCATTCTCAGTAAACTATCGCAAGGACAAAAAACCAAACACCGCATGTTCTCACTCATAGGTGGGAATTGGACAGTGAGAACTCATGGACACAGGAAGGGCAACATCACACTCCGGGGACTGTTGTGGGGTTGGGGGAGGGGGGAGGGACAGCATTAGGAGATATACCTAATGCTAAATGACGAGTTAATGGGTGCAGGAAATCAACATGGCACATGGATACATATGTAACAAACCTGCACATTGTTCACATGTACCCTAAAACCTAAAGTATAATAATAAAAAAATATATAAAATAAAAAAAAATTGATAAAAGAAAAATTTCAAATATGAGAAAGGAAATAAACATCCAGATTCAAGGATCCCAATGGACTCCAATTTTGAAGAATACAAGGATGAAGTCTAACTAAAACACATTATTACCAAACCAAATATTCAAAGACACAAGGAGAATTTAGAAAAGACAAAGAGAAAAGCAACTTATGTACAAAGGAATGTCTGTATGTAAGACTATCAGCAGATTTCTCAGCAAAAACATAGCAACTGAGAAGTGAATGAGATAAATTATTCTAAGTGTTAAAATAATGAAAACTGCTAACTAAGAATACCATATCCAGCAAAATTATCTGTTAAAAATTAAGGAGAAATATTTTTCCAGATGATTAAAAGCTGAGAAAGTTTCTAACCACTAGACCTGTCTTATAAGCAATTCCAAAGGATCAAGTTTGAAATGAAAGGATGTAATACAGTAACACAAAAGAATATGGAAGTATAAAGCTTGCTGGTAAAAATAAATGTATAGACAAACATAGAGTATTAATACTGGTGCATGAGTTAATGTTAATTCTGGTATATAAGTTAAATGTCAAATGTATAAAAATAACTATAAACATACATTAATGAATATATAATGTGAAAAGTTGTAATTTGTGATATTAATAACAAAGTAAAAGAGGGAAATAGTAGTAGTTTTTGTAAGTAATTAAGGTTTTTTGTTGTCAGCTTAAAATAGATTTTTCTAAGATGCTTTATGTAAGCCTATGGTAACTGCAAAGAATATACCTAAAAATACGTATGTGAAAAAATAAAAAAGAAATCAAAGTATGTCACTACAAAAAAAAATCAGTGAAATGTAAAGGAAGTCAGCAAGGAGAAAAGAAGGAATAAAAGGCAACAAGACATATAGAAAACAATTAACAAAAATGATAAAATTCAGCTATTTCTAATCAGCAATTACATTAAACATAAATAGATTACATTTGCCAAGATAAATAAATTAAAAACAAAAAACAAGATTCAATTATATACTGCATATAAGATACTCAGTTTTTATTGAAGGACACAAATAGATTGAAAGTGAAAAATTATAAAATACATTTCATGCAAATGGTAACCAAAAGAGAGCAAGGTGTCCATACTTCTATCAGAAAAAATAGACTTTACATAACAAACCATAAGAAGAGACAAAGACACAATGCTCTGCATAATGATAAAAAGATCAATTCACCAGGAAGGTAAAACAACTACAAATACATGTGCATGCAACATCAAACACCTAAATAAATGAAACAAATATTGACAGAACTGAAGAGAGAAATATATAGCTCTTTAATAATAGCAAAAGATTTCAATAACTTGCTATCAATAATGAAGAGTATTCATACAGAAGATCAAACAGGAAACAGCACTATAACTAAAATGGATCTAACAGATACATACAGAACATTCCCCCAACCAGCATCATAATGCACACTCTTTTCAAGCACACATGTAACATTCTCCAAGACAGATGACATGTTTAGTTACAAAAAACGTCTTAAAATATATATTTTCTACTCACAATGGGATAAAGCTAGAAATCAGTAGCAGAAGGAAAACTGAAAAATTCAAAAGGATTTGGAAACTAAACATGACATCCTTGAACAACCAAAGGTTCAAAGATGAAAAAATAAAGAAAAAATTAGAAAATATCTTAGAAAAAAACAAAAATGAAAAGACAACATAACAAAACTTTTGAATGCAGCAAAACAGATACTAAGAGAAAAGTTTAAACACATAAATTATAAAAGATCTCACATAAACAACCTAAATTTATACCTCAAGCAACTAGAAGAATCAGAGAAAACATATTTAAAAAGTTAGCAGAAGGAAGAAGTTAATAAAAATTAGGGCAGAAATAAATGAAGTGGAGAAGAAAAATGATAGAAACAAGTCAATGAAACTAACAGTCTGTTCTTTGAAAGGATAAAAAAAGAACAAATATTAACTAGATCAAGGAAAAAATTAGAAGACTCAAATAAGCACAGTAAGACCATAAATGTAAGAGGAAATATTACAAGTGATGTTACAGAAAATTAAAGAGACAATGAGAGACTATTATGAAAAATCGTACATCAACAAATTGGATAACCTGGAATAAATGGATAAATACATAGAAACATGCAATATAACAAAATGGAATCACAAGGAAAGAGAATGTCTGAAAATACTTATAGCTAGTAAAGAGATAGAATCAGTAGTCAAAAACCTTCCAACAAAGAAAAGCCCAGGACCTGTCTTTACTGAAGAATTCCACCAAATATTCTTAAAAGAATGAATGCCAAGCCTTTTCAAATTCTTTCAATAATTAAATTAGGTGGTGTACTTCCAAATTCATTATATGAAGCCAGTATTACCCTGATACCAAAGTCAGATAAAGATACTGCATGAAAAGAAGACTACAGTTTAATATTTCTCACGAACATATGTCAAAATTGTTAAGAAAATACTAGCAAATACTATATATATAGTATTTATAAATATATACATACACATATATATTTATAAATAGAATATAATGTGTATATATAGAATTATATGGATAATATTATATATAATTATATAGAATTTATACATATTTATATATGTATATGAGTGTGTAAATATATGCATATATAAAGAGAAAAGCAAATAAAAGAAAAAAGAAAGAAAATAACAAATATTTGTGAGGATGTGGAAAACTGGAACCCGGTGCACTGTTGGTGGCAATGTAAAATGGTGTAGGTGCTATGTAAAACAGTATGGAGGCTCCTCAAAAATTAAAAATAGAACCAGCTTACGATTTAGTAATCCCATTTCTGGATATTTATTGAAAACATTTCAAATAAGGATCTCCAAGAGATACTTGCACTTATGTTTTTATTGCAGCATCATTTATAATTTACCATAAAAACAGTAAAAACAGATTGTTTTAGGCAGTAAAAACAACCTAAATATCTGCTGATGGATGAATGGAATAAAAAATGTTTATATACATATAAATGATTAATGATCCCATTTGCCTGAAATATATGTTATGTATATGTTATCCATATATAACATATAACAGATGTTATATATGTTATTTGTGTTATATATATTATATGTTATATATGTTTATACAGATAAAACACACACACAAGGGAATATTATTCAGCCTTGTAAAAGAAGGAAATCTGTCACATGCTACATCATGAATGAATCTTGAGGATATCATGCTAAGCAAAATAAACCAGTGACAGAGAAACGAACACTGTAAGACTCCACTTTTATGAGATATCCTGAATAGTCAAACTCATCAAAGCTAAAAATAGAATGGTGGTTGCCAGGGTCTAGGGAGGGGTAATTGCATGGTTGATGTTCAATGTGCACGCATTTTCAGTCATGCAAGATGAAAATGATTTAGAGATATGCTGCACAACAATGTGCATATTGTTAACCATACTGTGCTGCACACTTTAAGTGGAAAGATTTTGCGTTATATTTTTTATCATAATAAAAAAAAACTGTGCCATAAGTAACAATTTTAAAACTGGCAATTGGACAAGCAGTAGGAGGGGGAATACATCCAGGCAAATGGAATCACTTGAAAACAAGCAGAGGAAAGGAAAAACAGAGTGTATTAGATATTGCTGAAGCATTTACTAGGAATAGGAACTTAAAATGATTGACTTGCTGATTACATGATTGATTTGAAAACTCAATTACACTTCAAAAACAAAATCTTCACAATATAAATACTACCTTCTCTATCTGCCACGATAAGCAAAAATATCTCTCAGTTTATATTAACTCTGTTCATTCCCCTAAAAAGAGTTCTGAAAACTTGCTACTAAAAAGGCCATTCTGTGTTTGCCTCCATCAATGTTAACCACATTTTTTCAAGCAGTAACAGTGATTTATTACATGCAAGTGCTGCACAACTCATTTGTCTTAAATGTGATGTTAGTATTTCAAGGTCTATATTTAGATTATATTAATTATTTTCAAGTATTGTAAAATAGCATTTTATAATGGTATCTTTCTAATTCTATATCAATTCCTAACAGTGACTTTTGCAATGTTATACTTTGCCTAAATGGTTCCAGAAATAGAGCACACTTGTTCAGCAATAGATCTTTTTGAAATCATGATTATATGTTCAATTGCTTCTATTAATAACATAATCTTTCTTCTTGATTAGAAAATGTTTGTCCTCCCTTTTTTGCTGCTAACATGATTATCATATAGCATGAGAATAGGCATTCAAATCAGGCTGTCAGTCATAGGTGCTGGATTCTATAAAATAGAAGTTGCCATTTGGCACTCAGGGGATCAAATCTGGTTTACAGGTGAGCTTTGTATGTCTTGCACAAAGGTATCCTGCATATTATTTTATTTTTAAAAAGTGGCTAATATTTTAAAATCAGAAGATTCAAATAAAAATCTCTATTTCTTGTCCTTTGTTTAAAAAAAGAAAGAAAGAAAAATTCAGAAATTCTGAGTCTACATTTGTCTCCGTTAACAGTGAGCTGTACCTGAAAATAGGGCTATCCCTTCAGAGCGCACTTTCCAGTTTGCACAATCCCCACTACTCCCAATTATTTCTCAACTATGAACTCAAAAGATGGTTGTCCTATATAGCAATTGCACTTAAATTCTCAGTAGTTTTAAAAGCAAAGAAAACTATTTATTCAGTTCATGTCTCCAGCAGAAGTGGGACCATTAAGCTAAACCAAGAGAATAAGATATTTAACTGTAAATTGTTGAATAAATGAATGAATAATAAAGAACTTATATTTTTTATAGAAATAAGACCATGCCTGTTTTCCATAGAATACTATGCCATGATTTTTTATAGAAGTAAAGACTAAGCCTATGTATTTCATTATGCAAACCAAGAGCAAATATGTGGTAGGGAAAAAAAATCCTGGATCATAAATTTGTAAGGACTCAAGAGAGGAAAAATAATGCCATTTATACAGAGGTGTTATTTAGGTATTGAAAACCATTCAAGTTTCATGAAATTATAAAGATCTGAGATACCACAGAAAGCAGATATCAACAGTGGAGGTGAGAACAATGAGAAGAGTTTAGAAACTTGGAAACTTGGAGTTCACAGGAAAGAAAAATCAAACCTGTGAAAATAAGAGGTTATTGCTTGGCGAATGTTGGTATCACTAATCTAAGAGAAGCCCCATTTGTTTGGGAACCAGAATTCTGAAGAAAGGGTGCTGTTAGACTGGTACTAGAATCTCTGAGGTACACGAGGAGGATGGTTCTGCAATTGTAAAAACCTTAACGTGGAATCAACAAGTAGTACTAGAATAAACTGCGGCTGCAAACGTGACCTTTGCTAGGGTGTTCCTTATAGGATAGGAAGCCCAAAAGAACAATAAATGAAATGCTAACACGAGGCAAACAGAGGAAATATCTTCCTTTCTCCAGCTTTCTGGCTGCCTAATAGTGTGACCTATTGGTAGAATTTAACAAAGAGCATCTAGCAAACCAGAAATGTAGTGGACATCTAGCTTCTAGCAACATGGAATAACAAACATAAGGATGGGTTTGAAGCTAGGAGACAAGAGCTTAAAAATCAGCACAGTTGCCTAAGTAGCCATTTAGGTACTAGAGTGTTTGGGTCTACAAAGTTATTTCATATGTTTATGTCATTTAATACATTTGGTCTCTACATAGTGGCCATGATAGAGTCCATTTTCCACATGAGGAAACTGTGGTATGTAGTATGATACTTACATAGCAAAAGTCATATGGATCACAGAGTCAACATTCGAACTTAGAAATTTTGTCTACTCCCCCATTGCTCGAGCAACTGCAACGTGCAAATCTAGTAGGTAACCAGACTCCTAAGGCTAATTCATTCCATGAATCCCAGTGTACACAGCAATAGAAAATCAGATGTTTGAAATTCTCACTGCTTCTATTGCAGATGATAGCCGTTTGTTTGCTGATAGTTTTTTATTAAATTCATAAGAAGAAAAAATAAAAGCAGGTCCAGCTGAAGTTATGGTATATCCAAAACAAATTGACTTTAAATTCCCCTGAAAAATCAGCTGTCTATTAAAAATCCTGGAAGAAAGCAATTCAGTTTAGCATCTTAAAGAGAAAAACTGTCATGAAGACAAGAGATGTCCTCCTTCCCACACCTCTGCCAGGAGAATGTGCTCTGTTTGAAATAATGTTTTCCTTACTCTGTCACTACCATGCAAGGTGAATTACTGTGACTTAGAAAAAAATGTGCATCACTTCCTCAAGTGACGGCATTCCTTAATGGCATCTTTCAACAAACAAACAAAAAATGGTCTAACTGCTACACATATTTGTGATGACTGCAAGGTTAATGGCAACTTTCAGAGTTTTGCAGTTGCTCTGTGTATAACTCAAACAATTCTAACTGGCAGTCTGTTTTCCACAGAACACTAGCCATGTAGGTAACTGACACATGCATTTTTGGGGGAGGGAAGCAGGACATTTTGATAATTAAGTTTAATAAGCATTTATTATGTTTTAACTGCTGGACTTACCAATACCTTTAATATTCTAATACACATGATGGAGCTGCATGTAGGGTGATAATATTCTCTAAATTTGTATACCAAAATACAAAGAAATTTCTAGGAGCATTTAGAGAGAATTATATTTATGATCCATGGAGTGAATTTGGAGAAACACTTACTTAAGAGAATAACACACCAATGTCCTTAGTTAATTCTTATTAAATATGTGTCTGGAGAAATATATATACTTATAGCCAACTTTTTAAAAAAATTTCTGTTTTATCTCCTCTCCCCCCATCTGAATTGTTTTTGACTTTTAGCATACAACTGTAGTTATCTTACAAAGTTCACAAAAGATTACAGATGAAAAATAGGGCAAAGAGCCCTCCTAAAGTTTAAGATTTATCAGAGGGGTTGATCAAGGGTAAATGTGTTTTCAAGATTCTACAACAGATTCTCTCAGCTTATCAAGAGTTTATCTCGAGACCACGGTGAAACCTCGTCTCTACTAAAAATACAAAAAATTAGCCGGGCTTGGTGGTGGGTGCCTGTAGTCCCAGCTACTCGGAGAGGCTGAGGCAGGAGAATGGCGTGAACCCGGGAGGCGGAGCTTGCAGTGAGCCGAGATCGCGCCACTGCACTCCAGCCTGGGTGACAGAGCGAGACTCCGTCTCAAAAAAAAAAAAAAAAAAGAGTTTATCTTTTTCTTTTCTTGCTACAAACCCAGTGCATTTCCTCCTTCCTCTGAAAACATGCCTTGTCACTTGTGACTTGAATGTAGACAGAAAACCTCCTAAAAACTATCTTTGCTTCTCTTGATTGTGTGGCTTTCCTTGGCTGAGGCACCCCTCAAAAATAGAAGCAGATTGTGGGTGGCTGTGGCCTTGTTTTCTGGACTACAAAGAGGAAGGCAGCAGAGAGGGGGTACAAAATTGGCCAAGCTACCCATCTATTTCTATTTCAAACTATTTTTACCTATCACAGAATATTAGTTTTAGATCCTAGAGGTTACTAAGATGATCTAATCCAACCTTCACACTTTTACGATGAAGAAACAGCATGGTTACATGACTTGTCCAATACTCACAATAAGTTACTGTTTAAACCAGAAGTAAAGCTGAGGCCTCCTATCCCATCTCCCAGTTAGTGCTATTTATTCACTCAGAGCCTTCTTCAGGTGGGCTGAATTCAGTCAAACTGACCAGAATGTGGTTAAAATCAGTGGGATCCAAGTCTGGTAAATCATCAGATTCACCTTGTGAACCCAAAAGTATCTGAGGTGGATCTTAGTCCATTTAGAAAGTTTATTTTGTCAAGGTTAAGGATGCACCCATGACACAGCCTCAGGAGGTCCTGACAACTGGCACCCAAGGTGGTTGGGGCACAGCTTGGTTTTATACATTTTAGGCAGACATGAGAAATCAATGAATATATGTAAGATGTACATTGGTCTGGCTGGGCGCGATGGCTCACACCTGTAATCTCAGCACTTTAGGAGGCCGAGGTGTGTGGATCACAAGGTCAGGAGATTGAGACCATCCTGGCTAACATGGTGAAACCAAGTCTCCACTAAAAAGACAAAAAATTAGCAGGGTGTGGTGGCGGGCGCCTGTAGTCCCAGCCAGCTACTCAGGAGGCTGAGGCAGGAGAGTGGCATGAACCCGGGAGGTGGAGCTTGCAGTGAGCCGAGATTGCACCACTGCACTCCAGCTTGGGTGACAGAGCGAGACTCCATCTCAAAAAAAAAAAAAAAAAAAAAAAAGATGTACATTGGTCTGATCCAGAAAAGGCATGACAACTCAAGGCAGGGAAAGGGGCTTCCAGGTCATAGGTAGATAAGAGACAAATGGTTGCTTTCTTTTGAGTCTCTGATTAGCTTTTCACCAGATACAGAATTTACATGTGAGAGGAAGGTAGAGGAATAGTCACTTATGCCTTAGTCTGGCTTAGTGAAACAATAGGGCAGAGGAAGCAATTAGATGGGCATTTTGTCTCAGGTGAGCAGAGGGATGCCTAAGTTCTGTCTGTCCTTTGTTCACAAGGAATTTCCTTGTGGGCAAATTGTGAAGAAGGTATATAGCTTTTTATATTTTTAGCTATCTTATTTAAGAATAAAATGGCAGGCAGGTTTTTTTCTGATGCAGCTCCCAGCTTGACTTTTTCCTTCAACCTAGTGATTCCCGGGTCTTGAGATTTATTTTCCTTTCACAGCTTATATTTCTCTTACGACCAGAAATTCCCATGTCTTATTCAATACTTGTGGTATCTGTATCCTGGAGTTCATGTATCTCTAACCTAAAAATCTGTCCCAGTGAGTCTGAGGTCATAAAAGTTGGAGAACTCTGGAGAAGACCATGCAGTTTGAAGATCATGAGATATGACACCAGTTGTCCTAGATTTGCCTTTATTCTATAAAAGGAAGTATGAAATGCCCGCATTTCCAGATAAAGGGTAGGACTGCTTCTTTGACCATTCCTAGCTTGCCATTGCTATGTGACCTATACTAAGTTAACTTTTTTGCTGTCATATCCATTATGACAGGTAGGTTACAGTGACCTTTTTGTTAGGGATCCAATCAAAGCCTAATTAATTTCTAGGAGAAAAGACTGTTAACTACCCAAATATAAAGGTGTCAAAGAAGTGAAATCTCTCTCTCTTCCTTATAAACAGCACATGTATTCTAAATACGAAACTTCCTATGCAAAAATTACCACAAAGAAAGACATCAGACCTAACCAACTCTGTCTTGCTTCTAACTTTAAACTGCCCTTGTTCATTCCTGGGCATAGGCTGAAGTAATCTTGGAAAGGAATTTAGTTTATAGTTTGACTCTGAAACAAAATTAATAATAGCCCTTTCCTGAAAAGACACCCTTGCTGCCTGGGGACCAGCCTGCCTTTGCAGGACTAACAAATTAGCTACAAGATTAGAAATTACAGTTTAGGGACCATGCAGCCCCGGCTGCAAGAGTCTAAACCTCTCCAAATTGCTCCTAGAGATAACATCACTATTGTGAAACCTACAATCAATGCTTGAGATATTTTGCAGCCCCTGCACCTGATGCGCCAGCTGACACCTCCCAGGCCAGTAATCTGGCTCAACCATTTCTGTGACCCCGCCCAGGAACAGAAGACAGCAAGAAGAATCATTTGACCCCCTATGATTTCATCTCCAACCCAACCAATCAGTACTCCCCACTTCCCAAGCCCCTACCCACCAAACTATTCTTAAAAACTCTGATCTCCAAGGTTTTGGGGAGACTTGAGTGATAATAAAACTCCTCTCGCACAGCCATCTCTGAATTACTCTTTCTCCATTGCAATTCTCCTGTCATGAGATATCAGTTCTATCTAGGCAGCAGGCAAGGTAAACCCATTGGATGGTTACAAATATACCAAGATGATATGGAGGCTTTCAAGTTATTAACAATAAAAATTCAAATTATGAAAAAAGACAAATCATGCAAAAACAAAACTTCCGATCTACACGCGGATGAAGAACCCAGAGGTAGTTTGAAGCATTCGTTCAGAGGACAAAAAATTACCATGAATTCTAAGAGGATATTTTACCCTAAATAGAATAATCTCTCCTATTTCTCTGTCTTCAAGGTTAGACGTTCTCACCCATTGCTTATGAGAAAAGGACAAGTAACATTTCTATTAGATATAAAAAAAATGTATGTTTTAGGCACATTCTGGGGAAAATATAGCAGCTGGCCAATTATGATGAGAAAGGAATTTATATAAAAATGAATTTTCACTGAGGTCCCTTAGGTATTTGCATGTTGCAAGGGCAAGTGTGCAACAATGGAAAAGGCTTTCAGATCTTGCAGGTGGCAGTAAAACCAAAAAGATGAATTTTAAACATATCAACAACACTGTAGTTAAAATCTGACTTCTAATTACCAGAGGCTTCTTATGGAGTTTCCCCCTCTTTTACTGTAGTGGAAGAGAATCCAAACTGTATTAGAAATCCTGCATTTAGAGACAGTTCAGTTTCCTGGAACTTGAGGTAAGAACAGCTTTCCTAATTGGCATCTCATCAGTCAACATTATTAGCAGCTGCTGACATTATCAAGAAACCACTCTTACTGTGTTCCTGCTGTGTGCAAGGGAATCACAGAATCAACCAAATCTTTAGAAGAATATAGTAGTAAGTTAAAAAGTGTGAATTCTGCCATCAGACTTCCTGGCATAAAAGCTGAACTCCATCATTTTACCAACTGTATACATCTTGGCAAGTTACTTAACCCATTTATGTCTCAGTTTAGTCATATGTCAAATGATGGTGAATATATTTCTGGTATTGAATCATTCCAAGTGTTAGATTATATAATGCATGAAGATCACTCAGCAAAGCATATGTTGTACAGTAGGGACTCAACAAAAAGACACTATCAATGTGAAGAATGTGGAACCTTAATTCCGGACTTAACATTTCTGTAATATTAGATTTTAATCCAATCAAATCATATAAAAATTATTTGAACTTTTTACTATGTGCCAAATACTTGTTTGCAAGATGAAGATAAAATAAAGTAAAGATGGCACTCTTTTGCTCTCAAAAATAACCCAATATAAGTAAGGCATGAATGCACGTTAATGGTGCCACAAATCTGTGTGTGTGATCAATTGCCAAATACTCAGAAAATAAATACTTTATATTCAAAGGAGAAGGGACTATGAAAGTTAGTGAAGGATGAGCAAATTAGTTTAATTTAGAAGTTTATACACAGAGACATATTTTAGGAGTTATAGTTTAACCAGAAATAGAATGAGGGAAAATATATTTTAGACCCCCTGGAGATTAATTAAACAAGAGTATTTACAATAGGCCAATATAGGCCAACTTATTTAAGGAACAATGAGTTGGTCCTTTTTGATAGAGCAGGCTACTCGTGCTTTGAAAAATACAGGAAAACACAAAGCTCGCACCCTGAGTGAATGGTGAAACTGGGGACTGGAGGCAGGTTTGAGCACAGTGTAAAGGGGAATTGCCCAGTGAAAGGAGGATCAGCCTAGGGTCTCAAGGAGCTATCCAGCGGAGACGTTGGCACAGTGAAGTCTTACTTTGGGGGGAAGGCTAATGGATGATTTTTGATGACGTTCTAACATTCAGCTTCATGGCTCTGCTGTGTTTGTCTTGGTGAGCCAAGGGAAGGCTGTCCAGCTAAAGATAACAAAGAGATAATTTCTGGCCTCTGCCCTGCCAGATGTTCAAAGTGTAACCATCAGCAAGTTCCTCTCCCCGTGTCAGGATCTGAGTCACTCCTCAGCATCTCTCTCATAGACTGGTTGTGAGAATTCAAAGAGCTAAGTCCCTTTTCAAGTACCTTATAAGTTGTCTATGGCTATGTCAATGACAGAGTAAGGAAAACAAGACAAGTTTGATAACAGCTGAGAATCAATTTTGAGAACAAAGCAGAACACAAATCCAACATTCAATCCCATTGCCCTTTCTTTCCCATCTAGCCTCAACCGTATCAATACCTCCAAGTGAAGACATCTCCTCTCTCTAGTCTCCGTCTCCATTTGTGCTAGGAAATGTGAAGTACTTTATATGCATCATTTCAGTTAGCTGGCACAGCTTCTTCATGAAGTAGGCTTTAGTTGCATCCCACTTTATAGATCAGAAAACAAATGTCCAAGGCCATCAAGTCTATAATGAGCCAAGCCAGTCCAACCTAGTGCAGATTTATTTGATGCCAAAGTCTGTGCCACAGATCACTTTTCCAGTGAGTCATCAAGGTTATCCCACAGAGGTCCTGAGGGCAGGGGCCAAATGCCCACATACTGCTCCTTAAGACCTGGCTTTAGGGCAACCAGGGCTTCCCACTGCTATTACCTTCCCTTGAGTTATTCTCATGGCCTCCAAGCGGCCTGAATGTACCTTCTTAGTTAACGATATGTCCATTTGAATAATTAGACTAGAATGTCTCACTGCCATTGAGAAAAGAGAAGCACATATTAAATGGCCCTGTGCTTATTACTGGCATGTTATGATGCCATGGAAATAGACATGATAGAATGTCCCTGAGAGCAGCTTCCAGCTGCAACTAAGCCACTAATCTGCTATGTTCCTTCAGGCAAATAGTTTAAATATTTGGGGCATTACAAAATTAGATGATGTATATGGAATAGACTTATGAGCTCTAATGCACTAAAATCCTAATTATTGTTTTTTAACAGCAGCTTTGGTATAATGCAATAGTATAGATTAGTCTTGAATTAAAGTCCCAGGGATGCCACTTCAAACAATCTGATATTATGCAAATAAATTATATTTTCTGACCCTCAGTTTTTTAATTCTATTAAAAAGGATATAAAATACTCTTTTTACAGTGATGCTATAAAGATAATGGAACATTTGCTTAAAACTGTACAAATCATTTTAATGTATTCTAGAATTGGTTACTCTTAGCAGTTAATACATATTATTTTTTGAAATTATATAAAAAAACATAACCACATTGTTAGGGTTTAACTTGTCAAACGCTTTCAATTCTTTGGGAGGCTTTTAAGTACTCCTGTTCAAACAAATTAAATTCTTTACAAGGGCTAATGCAAGGGCTAGAGAAGACACACAGCCTGAGATGTAAAGCCCCATTGTAGTGATGCAAGTGTTAACAAGACTCAAAGAACAGATTCTATTAGTGACACAGTCCTCACTGAACAAGGGCTAAGCCAGCTCCTGTGGTTTCCCTTGGCAGGGAGCCCTAGATCTGTTTTAATCGGTCATGGCCTCTTGGCCCTTGGAAGAGCAGCTACAGAAGCTTCTTGCTGTGAGGGGTTCATATAAAGTGAGTTCTTGGAGCAAGATCAAGACCTTCTTGCAATGTGTGTTGCTTTCTCCTTTGATATTTAGCTTGAACTAGAAGTTTGCTCAATGGAGTGGCCTAGAAGCCCCTGCCCTGCAAACAGTGAATTGAAGGTGTCTCATCACTTGCCTGAAGTCTTCAGAACTTCCAGACTCCAGAAAAATAATGAGATTCACATCATTTTGAAAGGAAATAAGTATTCTAAGAGAAAGCAGGTGGATCCCCACTGAAGAATACAGTATATGGCTTATCTTTCAAAAATGTGATAGTGGCAGGAGGCAGACAAATCCTAGGCAGACAGGGGCGGGTCCCTGGTGAAACCTCACCTTCAAACCAGACAGTTTAAAGCCTAAAAGCCAGGCTACAAGTCTCAGATAAATCCACAGACTGCATTGAGAAACTCTCTTCCTGTTTGGCATGGTTTCCTCTGATTGGTCCCTATCCTTCACCTATTTTACATATACCTAACCTTCCCTAATTGTTTTTTTACACTATTGTGCCCACCTTTGAGTGGCGCTTTTGTTTTTGCATATTCCCAAACCAATCAGCATGCACTCCCTATTCTGAGCCCATAAAAGTCCCTGTTGACCACAGGATCCCCGCTGGAGTGCAAGCCAAGCACAGCTCAGCGGGACAAGTGGGGAGGGCAAGTCCTGCAGCAAACCTGGGGCCAAGCAAGGCCAGGACAGGGGCGTCACCGGCCAGAGGTCTCCAGGTGGCAAAGTGGCTGAGAAAAATCCTGCATCAAATGGTTATTAGGTATCCTTTGTCGACCTCTGTGTTTTATGTTTCCCTGCATAATGGCCTGCTTACTTCCTGCCTCATTTGTATTCTGGTCTTTCTTCTTGCAGCTCAGGCCATGAGTACAGCCTACAAAGACATGTTCTGTGAGATTTAAGGACCAGAGGATAAAGGGTTCAGAACAACTCTTTAGGGTTCAAGTGATAGAAATCCAAATCACACTGATAGGATTTTTGTGGTAGGCTGAATAATGCTGTGAGCCCTACCAAAGATGCCCATGTCTTAATTCCTATAAACATGTTATCGGCCGGGCGCGGTGGCTCACGCTTGTAATCCCAGCACTTTGGGAGGCCGAGATGGGCAGATCACGAGGTCAGGAGATCGAGACCACGGTGAAACCCCGTCTCTACTAAAAATACAAAAAATTAGCTGGGCGTGGTGGCGGGCGCCTGTAGTCCCAGCTACTCGGAGAGGCTGAGGCAGGAGAATGGCGTGAACCCGGGAGGCGGAGCTTGCAGTGAGCCGAGATCGCGCCACTGCACTCCAACCTGGGTGACAGAGTGAGACTCCGTCTCAAAAAAAAAAAAAATGTTATCTTACATGGTAAAAGGTACGTTGCAAATATGATTAATTGAAGGATCATGAGGTGAGGAGATTATTCTGGATTAACCAAGAGGCCCAAAGCAATCTTAAGGTCTTTATAAGGAGACAGAAAGGCCAGAGACAGAACAAGAAAAAATGCTACACTGATGGCTTTGAGAAGGGGCCATGATGAAATAAATGCAGGCAATCTCCAGAAGCAGAGAAAAGCAAGTGTAGGGGACAAAGACCCTTCCCCACTAAAGGTTCACTGAAAAATCACTGACTTGAGGCAGATTGATTAATATAAGAAAAGACATATACATTTATTTAATATGTATACACAGGAGCCTTGAGAATGATGACCCAACCTCCCAATGAGGCACAGAATCTTATATACCATCTTAAAGTAGTACAGAAAGGATGTTGGCTCAGAGCACGGCTGAAAACAGATTATACTAGTAAATCAGGTTTTAGTGACAAGACAAGTTATGGGAAGGAGAAAGGAAGAGGCTTGGCTAGCAGAGAGGGTCTTATTATGTAGGTGAAGCCTTACAAGTAGCAGCCCTCAGACAGAATAAATGCTAAATATTTATTTCAGATCTTTAAAGGTGTCAGACTCACAGTTAAACTCTCCTAGATTCAAGAAATGTCTAGAAAATGAGGCATGGATGCATTAATGAAAATTCTCTATAGACGCAAATTTTCCCCTACCAATGGCAGCTTTGCAGGGCCACCTCATTCTGCTGGTACTGCAATAGCCATTTTAAAATACGTGAAAGAAATATATTTGGGGAAAATAGTTTGATTTCCTTCACAAAGAAACAGATTTTTTCAAGAGCCCCCACAAGCAACCAACTCTGCCAACAGCTTGACTTTAGCTGGGTGAAATCAGATTTCTGATCGCCAGAGCTATAGAAAGTAAACTGGGGCTGGGCGCGGTGGCTCATGCCTGTAATCTCAGCATTTTGGGAGGCCGAGGTGGGTGAATTACTTGAGGTCAGGAGTTCGAGACCAGCCTGGCCAACATGGAGAAACCCCATCTCTACTAAAAATACAAAAATTAGCCAGGCGCAGTGGCGGGCACCTGTAGTCCCAGCTACTTAGGAGGCTGAGGCAGTAGAATCGCTTGAACCCGGGAGGCAAAGGTTGCAATGAGCCGAGACCACACCACTGCACTCCAGCCTGGGTGAATAACCAAGATTCTGTCTCAAAATAAATAAATAAATAAAAATAAAATTAAAAAAAGTTAATTGGTGTTGTTTTGAGCCACTAAGTTCTTGATAATTTGTTACAGCGGCAATCAGAAACTGATACACTAACTGGAAAAGGGAGATTTATATGCTCACATAACTGAAAGCTGTGTTACATCAGGTAACTAGTCAGGCATGAGCAGGGCTCCCCCTAGGGAGTAGTGGGTACTAGGAATGTCAGGTGATGGGCAGGTGGTTGTCACACTGCCTCTCTAAAATAATAATTAGTTGCAGCCAGCGCCAACATAAAGCAGTTCCCCAATAGATAAACACACATGAAATAGGTAATTGGCAGCTATCAGGAATTGGGTGAGTGGCCTCAAGCTTGTGCATTAAGAGGCAAAATAGCGGAGTGTAACTTTCCAGGAGCCTTCCACCAGAAAAGGGAAGAATGCCTCAGGTGAGCACGCGTACAACTCCAGTAAACACACTGTGCAGGCTCACCTCCCAGGCACTAGTAGGACACCGCACATGCGGGTGGCTCACCCTGAAGGAAGAATCAAGGGAAAAGTGCAAAACAGTGGAAGTCAGTCACATATAAAATCCTAGGTTCAAGGTCAAATGGGGCACTTAATCTCCAAGATGCCCGCTTGGGCCTCTTCCAAGTGTTCTTTCCTTTCTTTCATTCCTGGGCCTCTTCCAAGTGTTCTTTCCTTTCTTTCATTCCTTCTCTAAAGCTTTGTAATAAATGTCCACTCCTGCTCTGACACATGCCTCAGTCTTTTGTTTTTTGTTTTTTGTTTTTTTTGTTTTTGTTTTTGTTTTTAGATGGAGCCTCATTCTGTTGCCTGGCTGGAGTGCACTGGCACAATCTCAGCTCACTCTGCCTCCCGGGTTCAAGTGATTCTCCTGCCTCAGCCTCCCGAGTAGCTGAGTAGCTGGGACTACAGGCGCACCACCACCACACCCAGCTGTTTTTTTGTATTTTTAGTAGAGACAGCATTTTACCATGTTGGCCAGGATGGTCTCAATCTCTTGACCTTGTGATCCACCTGCCTTGGCCTCCCAAAGTGCTGAGATTACAGATGTGAGCCACCACACCCGGCCCAGTCTCCTTTTCTACCTTATGCCCCTCAGTAGAATTCTTTTTTCTGAGGAGACAAGAATTGAGGTTGCTGCAAACCTGTACAGATTCACCACAGGTAACTTGGATAACTTCCACCACTAACACCATGAGTACCTTGTTCACCTATGGCTGGATTCAAATTTGCACAAGATATCACCAAAAAGTTTTCTCTGTATCTTAATTCTGTTTTCTCTGGCAGGCATTCTCCACAGAGAAGCCTAGAACCTTTAAGATGACTTTCTTATAAACATAAGCCCTCTGTAAATGTAATGTTTCTTTCTTTGCAACATGTACAAAAGTCCTAATAATAATTTTAATTGGCCAATTTTCAGTTACGTGTCCATTTATCACTGTGGAGGAGGAGGGTCTGATATGGTAATTGTGAGTTCTGGGTCATATGCTCATTCTGAATCTGAAGAGAGATGGGTTCAACCCACTGAAACCACAGGATCTCAAGGCAGGAATAGTTTCCTAGGAATATCAGGGTGCTGATATCAGAAGAATGGAGTATGGCAATACAAAGTGGGCAAAATCCACCTAAGCCACTACTATCAGCCTGTGGCCAGCCTTGTATTTGACTGATCTCTCTGACACTAGAAAAAGTCAGTGTGTTATGACAATAAATTACTCTCTAATTCAATATGACTTCCATATCGTGGCTCTACTGCCCAAGTCCACAGAGTTCTTTCCTATCAGACGATAGATGGTTTTGTCTGATAGGACAAGAGTTTTGGCAAAGATATGTATCAAGAGTTAGTTCCTCATGAGATATGTATCTCTTAAATTCCCAGCAATAAACAACAATCTTCCTTTAGCCTTTCCAATGAAACATCTTGGAAAGTTCTAAAATCTAGTCAGTACATGTATGTTCGTACAAATTATGCCATTTGTTTATGAATGTTTAAATGACAGTAATTCACTCTGGCCAGATGCTCTGCAATTACAAGCATATTACAGAATATACTTTACCATATCACAGTTGTGTCCTTATACATGGTCTAGCTCCTAGTATAAAACAAATTATTCTCCAGCCTGAGCAGATCTCACAGCCTTATACTATGGGAATCTGAAGGGTCATGAAAAAGTAAATGAAAATCAAGTGATGACAGAAAAAATAGGAGAAGTGCAAGAAGTAAATGGAAAAGGGACATTAATGGGGCCTTGAAAAGAGCATGTATTTTCATTAATAATTTTTGATGTGTCAACAAGCTGTTGTTGAGCTAATGGAATTCCTCGTATATGTGGTTTATGGACAATACTATGCAGGGACATTTGTAAAACAACTCAAGACAGTGGGTACTGAGTGACAAAAGGTAGGTACTGATTCTCAGAGGTTAGGACTTCTGCAGAGGGAGAGATCCTTCCATAGAACTTAGAGGAAGTGCCCACTAGAGAACTTAGAGGAAGATTCCTGGGGAAGTGAATACTGAGTGGAGCTTCAAAGGATGGGGAGAATACAAGAAATAGAGTCAAGGATGGAGGGATATTTAGAAAGGAATAATAGGCCAGGCATGGTATGGCTCATGCTTGTAATCTCAGCATTTGTGGGAGGTCAAGGCAGGAGGATCCCTTGAACCCAGGAGTTTGAGACCAGTCTGGGTAACAAATAACAAAAAATGAACAAAATTAGCCAGACATGGTGGCATGAACCTATAGTCCCAGCTGCTCAAGAGGTTACGGTGGGAGGATCAGTTGAGCCTGGGAATTTGAATCTGCAATGAGGCAATGAGAGTGAGCCGAGATTGCCCCACTGCACTCCAGCCTGGGTGACAAGGGGAGACCCTGTCTCAAAAAAAAAAAAAAAAATACAAATACAAATAAAAGGAGGTCTAAATAACAGAACTTGTAGTATACAAGCTTAAATTGGCTGGGAGATTAAGAGTGGTGGGAGAAAGAAGAAAAAATAGAAAGGTAGGTGAGACAATAGAGGAAAATGATAACTAGATAAGGAATGAGGATTAAAAAAGAAAGGGAGAAGTAAAGAGAATAAAGGAGACAAAAAACACAAACACATTTTTAGATGTTCACGTCCATGTTGGTCTCAGAAATCCTGGCTCTGCTAAATAGTTGAGCACTCCTCCTGGGTTTACCAGGTGAGATGTGGGAAAGGTCTCCCAAGCTGACCTGGTTGTGATGTCTCAAATCATAGTTCAGAGTGCGGTAAGATCTATCTGCAAGTCTAAGTATCACCAAGTGAAATGAGACAATTGAAACAGGGGAGGGATCTGTAAATTCATTCAGTGACTGATGGTAGAGTTTCTGTATCAGATAACATTTCCTTTGAAATTTTCTACTACTTTTTTATAGTAAAATTTCTAATATTTAAATACTGGCCATGACAGTGAAATTTTCTTCTGGCCCCAAATGGAATAAGGTAAGAGAGGGTTTTTTGCTTTGTCTGTATACTGGTTACTAATGCATTTAACAAATTAGTTACTGTTTTTGAGATTCACCTGTAGTCTATCAAAATTTACATCAGTGAAACAAGACAAAACAAAGTCTGTACCTATAATACATCTCCTCCATGATAACCAAACACCACAATATGGCCTTGTCAGGAGTTTTGCACTGTAGCAATTAAGCTAAAATGAAACTATGTTTCTCAGAATTCCCTCCCCGTAGGCTCTGTGTTAAGATTATTCACAAAAGAAGTTGTGTATGATCTGGAAGACAGATATAAAGGAATAGTGATGTTTACACTTGGAAATTTAACATGGAGTCAGGCGATATTGCAGTTCATGTACATTGTTACAGATCTGCTGGTTCAATATGAAGAGAAAGACCCTCAAAGAATACAAGGGTATTGGGGATTTTAACCATATGGGTGGTTGAACCATGTAGCATAGGACTTCATTTATTCCTTCATGCACTATCTGAGTTAAATAATTTTTACTGAGTACCTACTCAGTGAAAGACACTGTGTTCAGTTCTCATGGGAAGAAGGGCAAGACTACCAGGACATCCTTGACACAGTTCCTGGCTTCACGTTCCTTACTATCCAACACAAGAAAAAAATGAACGTCCCTGGAACAAAATGATAAATAGCAGGTCTAAGTCTTATGAAATATACAGACCATGAAGTACAAGAGTTCATTATTGGTTTTTTTTTCTTGCAATTAATTTGTACAAAGAACCCACCATATGCCTGTTGCTGTCTCACAGGTCTGGGCTCCTAAGGGTGTGAATCTAACGAAGGCAGGACTGTCACCTTCAAATCGCAGAGATGCTATGAGGTGATGAAGCAAAGCCTCTGTCTGAGTGAAGCTCCCTGAAAAGGAAACATTTGAACTGGGGAAGGATTTTGATAGGCAAAAGTGGAAGAGAGAACACCTCAAATAGAAGGACTGACCAAAGTAAAGGTTAAGTATAAGACAGGGCTATGCACAGTACGAGCTGAATGCAGAAGAGGCAAATACTGTAAGTCTCACTTATACGTGGAATCTAAAAAAGTCATAGAAGCAGAGAGTAGAATGATGGTTACTAGGAACTAGAAGGAAGGAAGAATAGCGAGGTGTAGCTCAATGATTACAAACTTTCAATAATAAGATGAATTGTGATGCAGGGAGCTTATAGCATGGTGATTATAGTTAATAAAACTGTACTGTTTTCTTGAAATTTGTCAAGAGAATGGATTTTAAGTGTTCTTACCACTATACACATATATAACACGGTAACTGTGGTAATGGATGTATTAACTAATTTGATTGTGATGATCATTTTATAATGTATAAGTATCCCAAATCATCACATTGTACTCCTTGAATATATACAATTTTTATTTGTCAACTGAACCTACATAAAGCTGAAAAAAATAGAGGAGTTAAAATACAGCAGCAAGGAGATTGGGGTAAGAAAATGAGGGGGCATTAAGGTCCCGTTTTTTGCCTTTACAAAGTGATTTCAGTTGATGTTCTTCTACATGTTTAATAATGACATTTTAATAGTCTTAGGAACCCTATGTGATTTGATCTAGGTAATGACTCTCAATAAGGTTTGGTCTAAATAATGACTCACCCTCAGGCTCCCAGACTGGCAAGTGGAAAACAGTTCCTCATTTACTTCAGTGTCTTGAAGCCAAACTGTCTCCCCCCAGGATAGGAGACTTTTCTGTGGGGAGACAATTGTTTAGGATGTCACATTAACTCCATATGTCTGGGCCATATTTGAATGAGGAAAGGCAGAAAGAAGTACAATTTCTGCCATGAGTACCAGACTTTGCTGTGAATCAACAGGAATGAAGGAAAAAGTCCTGCTGCATCTTTCAAAAGATGAGACTGGGCTGGGCGTGGTGGCTCACACCTGTAATCCCAGCCCTTTGGGAGGCCAAGGCGGGCGGATCACGAGGTCAGGAGTTCGAGACCATCCTGGCTAACACAGTGAAACCCCGTCTCTACTAAAAATACAAAAAATTAGCCGGGCGAGGTGGCGGGCGCCTGTAGTCCCAGCTACTCAGGAGGTTGAGGCAGGAGAATGGCGTGAACCCGGGGGGCGGAGCCTGCAGTGAGCCGAGATCATGCCACTGCACTCCAGCCTGGGCGACAGTGAGACTCCGTCTCAAAAAAAAAAAAAAGATGAAACTGTCTGTTTTCCCTCAATTTGACCAGTCTGTAGATGGGTACATGTCCTTGTCAGGGTAGATTGTTCTTGAGCACGTTTACAAATTCTCCATCCTATCACATTTTAATTTGAAACCTGATTAACTCAGCTAATTTGCTCTCAGTGGTAAGACAAGAAAATTCTAAAACCCTAACTTTAATATATAAATTCACAATCATTAATCTCAGAAACCACCAACTCAGGGAAAAATAACATCATAAGGAGACAATCTTCAAAATAATATTTTTCTTCTTTTGTTTTATTGAATATTGAGTATAAACTTTTGGGGAGAAAATCTGAACATAAAGATCAACTTGAACATAAAATCATGCACCGTTCCTCCACCTAAAAATAACATCCATAGACATATTTGCGTAGATAAGTTCCTATAACATCTATCTATACACTCTATACACATATTTCCTAATAAAAATACTTGAATACTATGCTGTAATATTTCTAACTTTTTTTTTTTTTGAGATGGAACCTCACCCCACCATCAGGCTGGAGTGCAGTGGCACCATCTCGGCTCATTGCAACCTCCGCCTGCTGGGCCCAGGGAATTCCCTTGCGTCAGCCTCCCGAGTAGCTGGTACTACAGGCATGTGTCACCACGCCCGGCTGATTTTTTTTCTATTTTAGTAGAAACGGGGTTTTACCATGTTGGCCAGCATGGTCTCGATCTCCTAACCTCGTGATCCACCCGCCTGGGCCTCCCAAAGTGCTGGGATTATTTGCGTGAGTCACCACGCCCGGACTATTTCTAAATTTTTTAACAGATTAAAATTGACATATTACTGCATTAATGATTTTACTTCTACAGAATTGGGCATGCATTCAAATAAATTAAGTTTAAATATGAATTGTCAGATAAACAGGAAAGTTTCACATTTTGAAAGCTGTAGCAGGTTAGATGGCAATAGTGCCTCACTCACCTTGACTTATTTCCCCACATCTCACTGGGTTAACAGCATCAAGAAGTCTTCCCTCGGGTATAACAACCCTATTTTAATGACACAACTTCTGATGAGCAATAGCTTTCATCATTTTAAGGAAAAGATAGAGACTAACAAATGACAAACAAATGTCTGAGACAAACAAATGACAAACAAAAAACAAAAAGGAATGAAACTCATGTAGCTTTAAGCAGCAAACTCCTGGAGGAATAAAGGGGATGCCAGATAAGAAACAAATCATTTTGTTGCACTATTATCTTTCTTAGATGTAGTTGCTCTCTTCATGAATACTCTCTTTGTCTGGGGACATTAGAAGAAGAACCACAGCTCTAAACGGCTGGCTGCCAGCGAGATTATTAGAGGCAACATTGCTGGTGCTAGACATTAACTTCGCACTAAAATAGCCCATGATTAAAAATAATGCTTAAAATTTATGGGACTTCCTCTCTCGTGGAAGCTACCCTACTGGGCTACAGATTTTAATGTCATTTGGGTTTTGCTTTATATGAGAGTAATAGCCACATTCCTGCAAAGTTGGGGGTGATTTAGATTTTGAAAACTGAATTCTATTTAAAACGCACTGTGATAACTCAATCTTTGAAGGAACCCTGCAGTCTTTGATTCTGTGAATAACCATGACTCTCAAAACCTTGCTGAAGTATTTGTGCAAGTTCAGATTTTCATATCTCTGAAGAGGAGTCAATGGTTTTATCTCAGGTCAATTTTGTTTATTAATATTTATGGGACTCTTTATTTTAAACGGCGAATCTTTGTTTCTTTTTTTCCAGATCCCATGTTGATTTCCTGAAATGTGATTATTTCCAGGCGGCTTCTTTATTAGTGTCATGCTGAATGTTTCATGTAGGAAAAATATTATTGTATATTATATTTGAGGAAAGTGGAGGGACAATGGGCTAATTAACACATAATATTTATCATGGCCTGAGAACAGAACAAAAACTCTGTTATAATTACAATAGAATTACCCTGTTTCCAGCTTTGAGAGGAAGAGGAGATGTTCGTATAAAAAATGCATCAGGGACACTTGTAGGGGATTAAGAACTGACTATGCAAAGGCCTGCACTGAAGTCACTGACGTTTACATTATATTTGCTTCTGGTGGAAAAATAGGATAAATTTAAAAGAATACAAAAGGATAAAAAAAGAATGCAAATCTTTCGGCGAAGATACTTTGTTAAATTAGCTATTTATAAACTGGCAGTCACATTTATCTGTAGAACAAACTTTAAAACAGAGAAAACAATTTTAGTTTTACTTTACTATTAGTTTGGAATTGTGCTACCATAAGTATCAGATTTCCACTGAAACAGGTTTCATTTTCCACCCTCCCATTATGAAAAATGTAAAGTGTACATAATAGCATGAAGTTCTAACAAAGCCTGCTTCATTACGCTTCCACATTCAATTCATGCAACTACTAAATTCTCCCAGGAAATGTTCTCGAGATACTATGGTCCACATCCATCATTATGGGCTGAAAAAGCAGGAAATATGCCTATTAAAGAAAACATTTGTGTGGACAATACATTCCCCAGCAGCAATACTTATAATAACACTGCCCCCACTGCCACCACCCCTGACACACATACACAAACACACACACACACACGCACACACACACACACATAGCGGCTGCATTCAAGAAGAAAAAGATGAGCTGCTGGCTAAGAGTTGGTTGCAGATATGCCCAAGGTCATGTGTCCTTCCTTCCTTTCTGCATGATTTGCATTGTCAGCTACCAGAGGAAGGTAAGAGCTGGTAGCAAGACGCTTTTTACATTTACTGTGAGACACTAACATGCACCCAGCTGACATGTTTGAAGCTAAACCTGCATCCAGATCGATTGTGAGTCTTCCCTGACGCCCCCAGCCTATGTGAAATCCCTTAATACTGTGCTTCTCTCCTTTAACACACTTATAACAGTAACAAATGTATATTTAGTATTATGAATATTCCATTACTTCTGTCTCCAGTCTATCCTATAAGCTCTGTGAGTTTAGGGATCTTGTACTTTGTTCACCTTTTTGAACCCTGTCAGTCAGAGGACTGACAGGGGCTGTGAAGGCAAATGCTGGGAATAATCAATTGCTTCAAGACAAGAGGGCTTGGACTCTGGGAGTCTAGCATGAAGACAGGGTCAGAACAGATCGGGGGGCCATACCAGGTCCTCAAACAAGACAGCTGGCTGAACATTTTAGCCTAGAAGCTGGGCAGACCTAACCCCAGGAAGAAAACAATGTCCAACCTTCAGGGCCATGGGCTGCCTAGAACCTAATATTATGGCAGAATTTGAGCATCGCTGTGATTTGAGATTCATTGTATCTTAAATGCTCTATACTTAAAACAAATTTTTAAATTGACAAACAAATTGTATATATTCATGGAATTGTGTATCTGATATCCCTTATTGAATAATTGTTGCCTAATACAAGTATGGGCATCAAGAGGATAGGCTGGTAGACTGATGTGATATTGAAAAGCTTTGATTACAGAAGTATTACCCAGATAATACAATGTCCTTTTCATATTCAGCCTCAACAGATGTGCACAGTAAAATGAAATAGAAGCCCTGGAAGCTGCTCAGGGATTACTCTGCTCTGGCTTCCTCGGGATCATGGGGCAGAGAAACCCCTAGTGATGACTTGGTGACTTTAATATCTTGTATTGCTATGTCTTCTTTTTTAAGAGAAAGTTAAAGGATTGACACAGGGAGGTAGTAAGGAAAAATAATTTTATGTCTGCTTACATGGAACATCATTCTGCATATATTATATGTATTTATTCTGAGCAAACTGCCAATAGACATTAAAGAAAGATCAGCATATCATGTTATGAAGAAAGAGAAAAGCATGAAGGAAAAACAAAAAGGAACAAGGCTCTCCCTCTGCACCATGTGCGTAGTGAGGATAGAGATGAAGGGACTTAGCCTTCAGCCTGTACCTGTCCACCTCCAGTGTTCTCACTCAGTGAAATGAGTACTAGAGCAAAAAAAATGGGCAAGAGATGTAAATCATTATCTTATCAGAGAGAAGCAAATAGCCAATACACATATGAAAAAGTACTTAAAGTTATATTAGTCTTTAGAAAAAAGTGAGTATTAAAATTACAATGAGATACTGCTTCACATGGACAATAATGGTTAAAATAAAAAGACATCTGTGTTGAAGATGACGTGGAAAAACTGGAAAAGTCTTGTCAAAATGTAAAGTAGTGCAGCCATTTTGGTAGTCTCTTAAAAATTTAAATATTAACTTACCATATTACTCAGCAATTTTCCTCCAGATATCATTCTAAGAGAAATGAAATCTTACGTTTTCGTGAAGATTTCTACATGAATGGTCACAACTACATTATTCTAAATAGCCTAAAAGTGGAAGCAATGCAAATGGCCATCAATTGATGAATGCATAATGTGTGATGTATCTATAAGGTAGAATGCTATTCAGCAATAACAAGAAATAAAAGGCTTATAGAAGGACAATATAGATAAATCTCAAAAAAAGCTGCTGTAACTAATTGAAGCCAGATGCAAAAGAGCACTTATTTTAAGAGGACATGCATATAGAACATCCATAAAAAGAGGCATCTGTAGAGACAAAATGTAAACAGCGGTTATCCGGGGCCAATGCTGACAATGGACAGTGAATGCAAAAAGGTACTAAGGATCTTTTTGGGGTGATAGAAATGTTATAAAACAGAATTGTGGTGAAACTAACAGAGCTCTTCAAATTTTTTTAAAAATCATTGAATTGTACCTTATAAATGGGAGTATTTCATGGAATGCAAATTATAGTTAAAGGAGCATAAGATTTAAGAAAATAACTGACTCATAATTCTACAGTTCATGAAACCAGAAATGAATTATTTTTCTACCTAGACCAAACTGAAGCTGAGACAAAAATATGTGCTAAAGATATTTAAATGTAAAATAATATATGCACACTACCTACTCCTATAATGCTACATATATTTAAAATAGTGAGGATGTTTTTGTAATTTTTTGATGGCTTTTGCTTTGAATTTTTAGGGCAAAGTAACAAAATAACTTTAATGTTTAAAAGTGACTCCTTTTCATGCAATTCTACCATATATCAACATCATTATCAAATTCAATGGTAATTATATATATTAAGCTAATACAGTATACAGCCCTTGGAACATGCTCAACAATGCCTGTGATTCCAATTTAACCACTTATGTGACCATTAAACATCCTTTCCAACATCTTCACCAAGGAAGTATTTCCAAAGATCAGAAACTCACTACTTCCTACTCACTTCATTTCACTGCTCTCCGAATCTTACAGCAATGTATTCAAGTTTCTGATGAGTAGCTTTACTTGTATGACTTAGAGGAGTGCTATGCAATAGAACTTTCAGTTATGACATAAATATGTGGTAATCTATGCTGCCCAACACAATGATCAACGTGAGGGAAATGTTGCTATGGAGGACTTGAAATTTGGCTAGTGAAACTGAGGTCTTAAAGTGTTAATTTTATTCGCTTTTAAATTATTTTAAGTTTAAATAACCACATCGGGCTAGAGAATGCCATATTGGAAAGCACAGGCCTAGAGGCTCATCCAATTTAACCGGCTCAAGAAAACTTAACTCATTATCTTCCTTAACAAACCTGCTTCTCCTCTACTTGTATTACCTATCTCAAGAAATATTACAGTCACTCATCCAGTTGGCCACTCCAGAAATCTGGAAAGAAACCACCTCAGAATTACCCTCTGCACCCAGTCAGTCAAGAAGTTCTATAAAGCCTAGATTCTGTTTTTGTAAAATATATATTTTTTTATTTCAATGCCTTTGGAGTATGTGGTTTTTGGTTACATGAATGAACTGCATAGTGGTGAAGTCAGACATTTTAGTGCACCTGTCACCTAAGAGTTGTAAGCTACACCCAATATGTAGTTTTTTTATTCCTCAACCCCCTACACTGCACCTTCTGAATCTCCAGTCTATTATATCACTCTGTATCCCTTTGTGTACCCATAGCTTAGCTCCCACTTATAAGTGAGAACATACATATTTGGTTTTCCATTCCTGAGTTGCTTCACTGAGAATAATGTGAAGACTACATTCTAAGTGGTCCTTTATTTGTTGCCTGGCCTCTGCATTTTACTACTCCTGCATTTTTCATGCCTCTTTATATCTTATCTGATTTTACCTAATTTTATTTTGTCTCCCAGTCACTTGTCTCACTGGCCTACCCTCATGTATTCACATGACTGCCACAGTCAGCTTTTCAAGCATGTCTGACAATGCCACACCACTGCTCTAAACCCTCTGTGCCCTCCACTGCATTCTGGACATAATTGGGACTCCATCTGATGTTGTGCATCATCTAGCCCCTTCCTGTCATTCCAGTGCATTTGTTATTACATAGGTGTGTAGGGGTTCAGTCAGGATGGTGGGAGAAATTGTAAACTAAACAAAAACCTTCTTGGAAGGCTGGAAGGATACAGTTATGACTGAAGGCAGCTTAATCCTCTTTGAGCTATAGCAAGGGTAATTAACGTAGGAATGTAGAGGAGTCTATCTAAATAGCTTGTTTACTCATGTGGTCCTAAGACTAACCTTTGACCATCTGCAGGTACATGATTGCTTTCTACTCAGGGGGGTTGGCAATGGTAATTACCTTCTAGTGGTGTTTACTTGAGACCTTTTGTCATTTAATGTGTGCTGAATAAATAACAGCAGGGCCAGGGAGTCCAGGCCATGGCTGCTAAGCTTTACAGTACTCTCCTTGGAGTCTGTAAGTGGCCCAGATGCTCAGCCAGACTGACAGGCATAGTATCTGTGTAGGTGTACATTATTCATCCACTCTTGGGTCAGGGTCTGTGGGACAGACTCCCACATAGGTGTACTTTCTCCGCATCTCTCTGCATTTGCATGAGCTGTCCCCTTATATTATACTAAAAGCTAGCCTTTATCTTATTAAGGACATGCTTATAAAGAAAGTAGAGCCCACAGGCAACAACAGCAGGTGCTCTGGATCCTGACAGTCTGGGTTTAAAAGTGGAGCCCACCACTCAGTCTCCCTAATCTTCCACTTCCTTACCTATAAAACTGGGATAATAAAATCACCTATTCCCCTGGAGTTAATGAGATGGTATCTAAAAAATATGTACACTCTGTTTGAGACTAAGTAAACATTCCACAAATGTTTGCTGTCAGGCCTCTGACCCCAAGCTAAGCCATCATCTCCCCTGTGACCTGCATGTCCAGATGGACTGAAGCAACTGAAGATCCACAAAAGAAGTAAAAATAGCCTTAACTGATGACATTCCACCATTGTGATTTGTTCTTGCCCCACTCTAACTGATAGGATATATTATCCCCCATCCTTAAGAAGGTACTTTGTAATATTCTCCCCCACCCTTAAGAAGGTACTTTGTAATATTCTCCCCGCCCTTGAAAATGTACTTTGTACACCTATCCCAAACCTATAAGAACTAATGATAATCCCACCCCCCTTTGCTGACTCTCTTTTCAGACTCAGCCACCTGCACCCAGGTGAAATAAATAGCCTTGTTGCTCACACAAAGCCTGTTTGATGGTCTCTTCACACAGACGCGTGTGACATTTGGTGCCATGACTCGGATTAGGAGACCTCCCTTGGGAGATCAATCCCCTGTCCTCCTGTTCTTTGCTCCATGAGAAAGATCCACCTACAACCTCGGGTCTTCAGACCAGCCAGCCCAAGGAACATCTCACCAATTTTAAATCAGGTAAGCGGCCTCTTTTTACTCTCTACTCCAATGTCTCTCACTATCCCTCAACCTCTTTCTCCTTTCAATCTTGGCGCCATCCTTCAATCTCTCCCTTCTCTTGACTTCAATCCCTTTCCTTTTCTGGGAGAGACAGAGGAGATGCATTTTATCCATGAACCCAAAACTCCAGCACTGGTCACGGACTCGGGAAGACAGTCTTCCCTTGGTGTTTAATCACTGTGGGGACGCCTGCTTGATTATTCACCCACGTTTCAGAGGTGTCTGATCACCATGGGGATGCCTGCCTTGATCCTTCACCCTTGGTAGCAAGCACCACTTTCCTGGGGGTCAAGCAACTCCCACCCCTTCTCTCCATGTCTCTACTCTCTCTTTGCTTGGGGCTTGCCTCCTTCACTATGGGCAATCTTCCACCCTCCATTCCTCCTTCTTCTTTAGCCTGTGTTCTCAAGAACTTAAAACCTCTTCAACTCACACCTGACCTAAAACCTAAACCCCTTATTTTCTTCTGCAATGCCACTTAACCCCAATACAAACTCAACAATGGTTCCAAATAGCCAGAAAATGGCACTTTCAATTTTTCCATCCTACAAGATCTAGATAATTCTTGTCATAAAATGGGCAAACGGTCGGAGGTGCCTGATGTACAGGCCTTCTTTTACACATTGGTCCCTCCCTAGTCTCTGTTTCCAATGCGACTCGACCCAAATCCTCCTTCTTTCCCTTCTGCCTGTCCCTCAATCCCAACCCCAAGCATCACTAAGTCTTCAATCTTCCTTTTCTACCAACCCATCTGACCTCTCCCCTCCTCCCCAGACTGTTCCTCCTCAGGTCGCTCCCTACCAGGCTGAATCAGGCTCCAATTCTTCCTTGGCCTCTGCTGCCCCACCCTACAATCCTTCTATCACCTCCCCTTCTCACACCCGGTCAGGCTTACAGTTTTCTTTCGTTATTAGCCCTCCCCCATAGATTCATGATTAATTAAACCATCACTTTATTCCACTGAGATAAAGGGTTTATCTAAGTGAGAACATAGGAGAAGCATGTGGTCTGCTGCAAATGACCATTAATAATCTCTGGGTTCTCCCTATTGAATAAATACTGCTGAAATAACTGGCTAGTCACATGCAGAATATTGAAACTAGATCCTCTCCTTACACTATATACAAAAATCAACTCAAGATGGATTAAAGACTTAAATGTCAAATGCAAAATTGTAAAAACTCTGAAAGGCAACCTAGGCAATACCATCATGTACATAGGAATGGGCAAAGATTTAATGACAAAGACACCAAAAGCAATTGTAACAAAAGCAAAAATTGACAAGTGGGATCTAACTAAATTTAAGAACTTCTTTTCAGCAAAAGAAACTATCAACAGAGTAAACAGACAACCTACAATAGGGGATAAAATATTTCCAAACTATGCATCTGACTTAAGTCTAATTTCCAGCATCTATAGGAACTTAAACAAACTTACAAGAGAACACAAACAACTCCATTAAAATGTGAGCAAACAACATGAACAGAAACTTTTCAAAAGAAGACATTCATGTGGCCAACAGCCACATAAAAAATAGCTCAGTATCACTGATCATTAGAGAAATGCCAATTGAAACCACAATGAGATACCAGCTCACACCAGTCAGAATGGCTATTATTATAATGCAAAGTCAAATAATAACAGATGCTGGTGATGTTGTGGAGAAAAGGAAACACTTATAGACTCCAGCCAGACTGTTGGAGGGAGTATAAATTAGTTCAACTATTTCGGAAAGCAGTATGGCAGTTCCTCAAAGAGCTAAAAGCAGAACCACAAATCAACCCAGTAATCCCATTACTAAGTATATACCCAGAGGAATATCAACCATTCTACCATAAAGATATATGCATGTGAATGTTCATTGCAGAACTATTTACAATAGCAAAGACATGGAATCAGCCTAAATGCCCATGAATCACAGATTGAAATAAAGAAATGTGGCACATATACACCATGGAATACTATACAGCAATAAAAAAGAATGATATCATGTCTTTTGTGGGAACACGGATGGAGCTGGAGGCTGTTATCTTTAGGAAACTAACGCAAAAACAGAAAACCAAATATTGCATGTTTTCACTTATAAATGAGAGCTAAATGATGAGAACTTCTGAACACAAAGAAGGTAACAACATACACTAGAGTCTACTGAGGGTGGAGGGTGGGAGAAAGGAGAGCAGTAGAAAATATAACTATCAGGTGCTGGGCTTAATACCTGGGTGATGAAATGATCTGTACAACAACCCCCCATGGCATGAGTTTATGTATATAACAAATCTTCACATGTACTCCTCGAACCTAAAATAAAAGTTGAAAAAAAAAACCACAACAGAATGTATGTGTGTATGTGCATGTGTATATGTCTGTAAAAGCTAATAATATATGTGTCTTATATACTGTAGTGCTAACATAAATAAAGTGAAAAGTCAAGGGCTTGAAATTTCAGCTGAAGTTACATTAAAAAGAAAACAAAAAGGGACTTCCGGTTTCGCAAACATTGGATGCCTTATTACTTCCAGGTCCCCTTTCTTACACCTAAAATGCCAGGAATAGCACAATAACAAGCAGAAGAATACTCTGAAAGTTGGGATAAAAAGGCATATTGCCCAAATAACCCAGAACTTGAGGAATGACATAGTGATGTGTCCTCTTACTCCTTATTCTATCTTATATATCCTGGGCAAGGTGCTTTAAAAGCTTCCAGCACAAAACTGCCAACACATGCAGACAACAAAATCCCAAGAAAAGCCTTCTCAAGTCAAAATAGACTTAAATGAATGGAGACACATACCATGTTCATGGATTAGAAGACTTAATTTAGTAAATACATCAATTCTTCTCTAAATTGATCTCTAGGTTTAATTCAATTGATATGAAAATCCTAGCATTTTTGGTAGGTTTAGGGTAGCTTATTCTAAAGTCTATGTGGAAAGATTCAGGTCCTAGCATGCTTAAAAGAGTCTTTAAAAAAGGATAAAGTGATAGACTGGTATGGTTGTATATGTCTGTAGTCAGTTACTCAGGAGGCTGAGATGGAAGGATTGCTTGAGCCAAGGAGTTTGACCCTAGAATTTTGAGGTTACAATAAACTATGATTGTGCCTCTGCATCCCAACCTAGATGACAGAAAGAGACTCTGTCTCTAAAATTACTACTTCTACTACTAATAATAATAAAAAGGATAACATTGGAGAAATAAGAAGCATTACTAATTATTAAATTATTATATCCAATATTAAAGTCTCCCAGATAGCTACAGTAATCAAGGAAGTGTCCAGAGGGTGGCCTTTTTGTAGAAGTATACACAAATAGATTAACGGAACAGAAGAGAAAACCCTTATATATTCACATACAAGAAGGTCCAATTAGATTTTGATGAAAGGACAAAAGGAATTCAATAGAGGAAGGATAGCCTTTTTAACAAATGATGTTGAAACAACGGGACATGAACAGGCTGAAAATATAAACCTAACTTAAACGTCATATCTTAAATAAGAATAACCCAAAATGAATCACAGACTTAAATGAAATATTATAATACTTTAAGAAAACAATCATTGGAGAAAATCGATGGGACCTCAGCTAGGAAAATCATTCTTAGACATGACAACAAAAGCATAGCTTATAAAGGGAAAAAGTGATAAAATAACATTTTAAATCTCCTGTACAGAATAATTTTAATTAACATGTGGAGATATTCTATCATCAGGGAGGTTGAACATAACTCTTCCCTCCTTAAGTGCAGTCTGCACATAGTGACTTCCTTTGTGAATGAGGAGAGTAACTTTATAATAGGGAAACCCAATAAACACCAACTCAGCCTGATGACCAAGGTTCATATTGACTTTGGTAAGCCATATTGATCATATTTACTCATGATATGATGTGATAGGAAAACAACACTTTATTTCTGTGGTCTTCACCTCCAAAACACATAAACACAACAGAAGATGCAAAAAAAAAAACACATCAAATCTCAATTAAGCATTCATAATACCTGACTAGAATTCTTCAAATTACCATAGTCATCAAAAACAGGAAAAGTCTGGCTGGGGTGCTGCGGCTCACACCAGTAATTCCAGCATTTTGGAGCACAAGACATGAGGATCACTTGAACTCAAGAGTTCAAGAGCAGCCTGGGCAATATAGTGAGTCCCCCATCGCTACAAAAATATAAAAATTAACAGAGCATGGTGGTGTGTGCCTGTATTTCCAGGTATTCAGGAGGCTAAGGTGGGAGGATCGCTTGAACCCTGGAGGCAGAAGTTACAGTGAACCAACAGTGCCACTGCACTTCAGCCTGGGTGACAGATAGAGACTCTTTCTCAAATAAATAAATAAATAAATACAAAAACAAGGAAAGTCTAACTGTCATAGTCAACAAGAAGCTAAAGAGACATGAGTACAAAATAAAATGTGACATCAGAATGGGATTCTGAAAGAGAAAAAGGACATAAAGTAAATACTAAGGACATTTGAATAGAGTACAAGTGCTAGTTGATAATAATGTATTAGTATTGGTTTATTAATTACAATAGATATACCATAGTGAAGTGAGGTGTCAATATCAGGGGAGAAATGGGTACAGAAAATATGTACCACTATTACAATTTTCCTCTGAACTCAAAGCTGTTCTACATTTTTAATGTTTATTAAATGAAAAAAAATAACAGTATTGATCTTGAAAAGGTTCTGGGAAAAGGATGAAAAGACACATTATGGATTGAAAGAATATATTTGTACAAGGATACCCAGGAATTGAACTCAGCTCTGCACGAAGCGAACCTAATAGACATCTACAGAACTCTCTACCCCAAATCAACAGAATATACATTTTTTTCAGCTCCACACCACACCTATTCCAAAATTGACCACATAGTTGGAAGTAAAGCTCTCCTCAGCAAATGTAAAAGAACAGAAATTATAACAAACTGTCTCTCAGACCACAGTGCAATCAAACTAGAACTAAGGATTAAGAATCTCATTCAAAACCGCTCAACTACATGGAAACTGAACAACCTGCTCTGGAATGACTATTGGGTACATAATGAAATGAAGGCAGAAATAAAGATGTTCTTTGAAACCAATGAGAACAAAGACACAACATACCAGAATCTCTGGGACACATTGAAAGCAGTGTGTAGAGGGAAATTTATAGCACTAAATGCCCACCAGAGAAAGCAGGAAAGATCCAAAATTGACACCCTAACATCACAATTAAAAGAATTACAGAAGCAAGAGCAAACACATTCAAAAGCTAGCAGAAGGCAAGAAATAACTAAAATCAGAGCAGAACTGAAGGAAATAGAGACACAAAAAACCCTTCAAAAATTAATGAACCCAGGAGCTGGTTTTTTGAAAAGATCAACAAAATTGATAGGCCACTAGCAAGACTAATAAAGAAGAAAAGAGAGAAGAATCAAATAGATGCAACAAAAAATGAAAAAGGGGATATCACCATCAATCCACAGAAATACAACCTACCATCAGAGAATATTACAAACACCTCTACGCAAATAAAATAGAAAATCTAGAAGAAAAGGACAAATTTCTCAACAAATACACCCTCCCAAGACTAAACCAGGAAGAAGTTGAATCTCTGAATAGACCAATAACAGGCTCTGAAATTGTGGCAATAATCAATAGCTTACCAACAAAAAAGAGTCCAGGACCTGATGGATTCACAGCCGAATTCAACCAGAGGTACAAAGAGGAACTGGTACCATTCCTTCTGAAACTATTCCAATTGATAGAAAAAGAGGGAATCCTCCCTAACTCATTTTATGAGGCAAGCATCATCCTGATACCAAAGCCTGGAAGAGACACAACCAAAAAAGAGAATTTCAGATCAATATCCTTCATGAACATTGATGCAAAAATCCTCAATAAAATACTGGCAAACTGAATCCAGCAGCACATCAAAAATCTTATCCACCATGATCAAGTGGGCTTCATCCCTGGGATACAAGGCTGGTTCAACATACGCAAATCAGTAAATGTAATCCAGCATATAAACAGAACCAAAGACAAAAACCACATGATTATCTCAACAGATGCAGAAAAGGCCTTTGACAAAATTCAACAACGCTTCACGCTAAAAACTCTCAGTAAATTAGATACTGATGGGATGTATCTCAAAATAATAAGAGCTATCTATGACAAACCCACAGCCAATACCATACTGAATGGGCAAAAACTGGAAGCATTCCCTTTGAAAACTGGCACAAGACAGGGATGCCCTCTCTCACCACTCCTATTCAACATAGTGCTGGAAGTTCTGGCCAGGGCAATCAGGCAGGAGAAGGAAATAAACGGCATTCAATTAGTAAAAGAGGAAGTCAAATTGTCCCTGTTTGCAGATGACATGATTGTATATCTAGAAAACCCCATCGTCTCAGCCCAAAATCTCCTTAAGCTGATTAGCAACTTCAGCAAAGTCTCAGGATACAAAATCAATGTGCAAAAATCACAAGCATTCTTGTACACCAATAGCAGACAAACAGAGAGCCAAATCATGAGTCAACTCCCATTCACAATTGCTTCAAAGAGAATAAAATACCTAGGAATCCAACTTACAAGGGATGTGAAGGACTTCTTCAAGGAGAGCTACAAACCACTGCTCAATGAAATAAAAGAGGATACAAACAAATGGAAGAACATTCCATGCTCATGGGTTGGAAGAATCAATATCATGAAAATGGCCATACTGCCCAAGGTAATTTATAGATTCAATGCCATCCCCATCAAGCTACCAATGACTTTCTTCACAGAATTGGAAAAAACTACTTTAAAGTTCATATGGAACCAAAAAAGAGCCCGCATCACCAAGTCAATCCTAAGCCAAAAGAACAAAGCTGGAGGCATCACACTACCTGACTTCAAACTATACTACAAGGCTACAGTAACCAAAACAGCATGATACTGGTACCACAACAGAGACATAGGTGAATGGAACAGAACAGAGCCCTCAGAAATAATGCCACATATCTACAACTATCTGATCTTTGACAAACCTGACAAAAACAAGCAATGGGATAAGGATTCCCTATTTAATAAATGGTGCTGGGAAAACTGGCTAGCCATATGTAGAAAGCTGAAACTGGATCCCTTCCTTACACCTTATACAAAAATCAATTCAAGATGGATTAAAGACTTACATGTTAGACCTAAAACCAGAAAAACACTAAAAGAAAACCTAGGCAATACCATTCAGGACATAGGCATGGGCAAGGACTTCATGTCTAAAACACCAAAAGCAATGGCAACAAAAGCCAAAATTGACAAATGGGATCTAATTCAACTAAAGAGCTTCTGCACAGCAAAAGAAACTACCATCAGAGTGAACAGGCAACCTACAGAATGGGAGAAAATTTTCGCAACCTACTCATCTGACAAAGGGCTAATATCCAGAATCTACAACGAACTCAAACAAATTTACAAGAAAAAAACAAACAACCCCATCAAAAAGTGGGCAAAGGACATGAACAGACACTTCTCAAAAGAAGACATTTGTGCAGTCAAAAAACACATGAAAAAATGCTCATCATCACTGGCCATCAGAGAAATGCAAATCAAAACCACAATGAGATACCATCTCACACCAGTTAGAATGGCCATCATTAAAAAGTCAGGAAACAACAGGTGCTGGAGAGGATGTGCAGAAATAGGAACACTTTTACACTGTTGGTGGGACTGTAAACTAGTTCAACCATTGTGGAAGTCAGTGTGGCGATTCCTCAAGGATCTAGAACTAGAAATACCATTTGACCTGGCCATCCCATTACTCGGTATATACCCAAAGGACTATAAATCATGCTGCTATAAAGACACATGCACACATATGTTTATTGTGGCACTATTCACAATAGCAAAGACTTAGAACCAACCCAAATGTCCAACAATGATAAACTGCATTAAGAAAATGTGGCACATATACACCCTGGAATACTATGCAGCCATAAAATAGGTTGAGTTCATGTCCTTTGTAGGGACATGGATGAAACTGGAAACCATCATTCTCAGTAAACTATCGCAAGGACAAAAACCCAAACACCGCATGTTCTCACTCATAGGTGGGAATTGAACAGTGAGAACTCATGGACACAGGAAGGGGAACATCACACACCGGGGACTGTTGTCGGGTGGGGGGATGGAGGAGGGACAGCATTAGGAGATATACCGAATGCTACATGACGAGCTAATGGGTGCAGCACACCAACATGGCACATGGTTACATATGTAACAAACCTGCACATTGTGCACATATACCCTAAAACTTAAAGTATAATAATAAAATAAAAGAAGGTATTTGCAGGCCACATAGCCAACAAAGTACTAGTATCTGGAATGTATACAGGCCTCTTAAAACTTAACAGTGAAGGCCGGGTATGATGGCTCATGCCTGTCATCCCAGCACTTTGGGAGGCCGAGGTGGGCAGATCACGAGGTCAAGAGATTGAGACCATCCTGGCCAACATAGTGAAATTCTGTCTCTATTAAAAATACAAAAATTAGCTGGGCTTGGTGGTATGTGCCTGTATTCCCAGCTACTTGGGAGGCTGAGGCAGGAGAATTGCTTGAACCTGGGAGGCAGAGGTTGCAGTGAGCCGAGATCACACTACTATACCACTCTGATCTGGCAACAGAGTGAAACTCCATCTCAAAAAAAATAAAAATTAGTGAAAAAAAAAATCAATCCAATTAGAATATGGGCAAAAGACATGAACAGGCATTTTGCCAAAGATGTAATTACAGATGGCACATAAGTACATAGGAAGATGTTCAACATCATTAGCCACCAGAGAAATGCAAATTGAAACCACAATGGGATATCACACATACATATCTGAATAGCTAAAAAAATAAAATTAAAAAGTGGCAACCACAAATACTAGCCAGATTGTAGAGAAACTGGGTCATTCATAGATTACAGATGGAAATGTAAAATGGTCAGCCACTCTGGAAAACAGTTTTGCAATTTCTTATAGAACTAAACGTCTAATTACCATGCAGTGCAATAAAAGCTAAAGGCATCTTTGGACATTTATTCCAGAAAAACAAAAATATACCATCACACGAAAACTTGTACATTAATGTTCAAAGGAAATTGTTTGTGGCTATCAGAGAGCAAATGAAGGATTCTTATGGTGATGGAGCTGTTCTGTATCTAAACTGTGTTAATGTCAATATTGTTCTTGTGATCTATCATTTTACAAAATATTACCTTTCAGAAAACTGTTTATATGTAATCTTTTTATTATTTCTTACAAATGCTGTGAATCTACAATTGTCTCAATTATAAAGTTTAATTGTGCTTATATTGTGGTCCTAAAACAACTTTTTATTTTTTTTAATCAGGTGGCACTTTGTCACCCAGGCTGGAGGGCAGTGGCATGATCTAAGCTCAGTGCAGCCTTGACCTCCCAGGTTCAAGTCGTCTCCCATCTCAGCCTCCTGAGTAGCTGGGACTACAGGCAGGCACCACCACGCCCAACTAGTTTTTGTGTCTTTTGTAGAGACGGGGTTTCACCATGTTGCCCAGGCTGGTCTCAAACTCCTGAGCTCAAACAATCCACCTGCCTTGTCCTCCCAAAATGCTAGGATTAGAGGTGTGAGCCACCGTGCCCAGCCTGAAAATCACACTTTATATTTAATTGTACTGTTTGCAGTACTACAATAAAAAATAATTTACAGATTCAGCAACATTTTCTTCTGTCTCTATCTTAAATAGATGTACATTTCAGATTTAACATTTTCTCATCCAATTAGTTGCCAAACTCTATGAATAATTTAATCAGTCCCTACTATATTCTTGACATAAGTCTTTTGCAAATACTGCTGAACCAGGATTTACTTATATTTTTCCTGATCTGTTTTAATTGTCAATTAATTGTTCTACTAATGCCTTTCTTCCCTTTTACTTTTAATTACATTTATCAATGAAAATCTACCCAAACTCCCTAGAGGGTATATACATTCTGGGCCATAAAAAATATCAACATAGACAAAGACCCAGCTAAGAGACAGTACCATAAGGTGTCATAAAGGCTATCAGATTTGTAACACTTCTGTATCTGAAGGAGTGAAAACCTCTAAGTAAACAGAAACACACAACACAGTTGTCTCATTGTTTTGTGCGGAACAGCCATTATCTCTAGAGTTAAATAGTATAACATTAATCCTAGTGAAGACTATATTTACAGTGCTATTATGCATATAACATAAATATTCTGAGCTGAATAATAATTTCCTCTTCCCTCTGGCCTCCGATATTGAATATACGCATTCTCTACTTCACTGGCCCATACTGATGGTATCGTCAAGCATCTTGATTTGGTAAAAGAGCTGGAAGCAGAGACAGCTTGATGTCGATTTGCTGATAATGAAGAAAGTGTGAAGGCTAGACTGACCTCTACTTACCCAGGGTCCATTTTAATTTAGAAAAATGCAGTCAGGTTGGAATGGAAAGAAACAATATGACTTGTTAATTTCCATTTTCCTATCCTGGGTAGGGAATAAAGAGGTAAATGGAGCTGCTGGTTCATCACAAAGTGCCACTCTGCCTTACTGTGATATGGAGGCACTGGATATTGGAATTTATAGCACTGTAGGCACTGCCCTCTGCTCTGGAAGAGGTCACCCTTATTGTGTTTTTATTATTGGATTGTTTTATATGTCCAGCCTGTTCAATCTGAGAAAACTCTGTATTCCATTGAGAGGAGACTTGCATTACACATGGGCAGGCAACCCAGAGCATTAATTGTATACATATCATTGTATTGCAAAAATAAATCTTTCTCATGTTTTTCCTTTGCTTTCTTGCTCTTGTGCCTTTTCCTTGCCCCTTGAATTAATTTTTCCCATAAACTTACAGAAGCCAGCTGAAATTACACTGGTAGGTTGGGAACCTGACAATCTTACATATTCCCTTTAGGTGTTCTGCTCACAAATCTATCACAGATATTGTTCTTTGCCTGGGGGCACATGTTTCTTGCAGTCTCCAAGAGCACACTATGTTTTGTAGGCACACAGAAACACACACTTTCTGTGTGCAGTACATGTAGTGATTAACAGACTTCGAAGTCAAAATCATCTAGAATAAAAATTCTACTTCATCACTTAACCAGCTTACCTAACCTCATAATAGTCATACAAGCCTCCACTTTTCTCACCTGTAAATTCTAAAATGTCCCAGAGGGATGCGATACAGGTAAGATAATATAATGAATGTTAATAAATTATCACAGTGACTGGACCTACAGTATATGCTAGATATAATATTTTTAAAGATAATCTCAGGGCTGGAACAGGCTTTAAGAATAATCTGTTTATAATATTCTTCTAAGCACTCTGATTTGAAATGAGGACATCTGGATGAACTCAGAAAAAGCCAAGGATGCCTCATCTCCAGCTTCTCATTCCTATTCCAGTCTCCCCGTCTCACTATGTCTAATGTTAAAATCCATTTTGTAATATTACCACCAAATGCTGCTTTAAACACTATTTACAAATCTCCACTGGAAGACATTCTTCACCTGTTGAAGGAGGCTTGTCCATACTGAACAGTTTTGAGAATGCATCCTAATATCCAACCAAATCTGGACCCAGTATATTCCACTCACTGATGCTAATTTTACCACTGGGTTTAGAAAGAACAAATTTAATTTCTCTTCCCATTTTACTGCTCTATGGAAACATGAAAACACCTATCATAACATCCCTAGACTTCACTGCTTTAAGGTTATTGTATAATCAAAGTGTCAATCCATGAAACCCAACGTTTTTTTATCTACCCAATCGAAATGCTCTTGCCAAATACTTCCTCATCTAGAGTCTCAGTTTTCTGTGTCCTTTCTGTTCTCTAACAAGTAATCTTCTTTGGAATTTTCCCTTTCCATGTTCTAATTACTCCTTTCCTTGGCAAGTAAAGACCTACGTTAATTTGGGAGGGAATGGGGCATTTTTGTAGCTGTCTAGGCTGCTGTAAAAGAATTTCCACATTTTTTCATCTATTTTCATCTATTTCATCTATTTTCTATTTCCTTAATCATAATGTAGGATACTAAAGACAAAGACCATTGCTATTAATATGCTATTAATATGAGAATCTAAGATTTTGTAGTTTCACCATTCAAGATTCTGCATCAATAGACATATATTCCAGGCTTGTAAGCAAAATTTATTCCATTTTTCTACTCATCTAAATTGCATTTATTTAAAAGATTCACTTAAATGCCATGTCCCTTGAGAAAATGTCCCTTAGAATCACAGCCTGTGCTTAGCTCTGTATAACTACTTTCTACAGTTTATCTAGTTCAGAATATGCTGTTAGATATTTTTTGAATATATATTATTAGGGCAACCAGAGGATAAGGGGTTCTTCAAGATAAGATCTCTGCTTTATATATCTGTGTTTGACCAGTTATATTATTAAAACAAATATAGAAAATTAACGAGAACAATGACAGAATTGAATATAAGTTTCATAGGTAATTAAAACAATAAGCATTTCTTGATGATCTGCTGTGTGATATCATAGGTAAAGTCTCAGGTTTAGGCATTGGGACACTTGGCCTAAAACCTAAAAATTGCTGGGAAGAGCAAACATTTCTGAGCATCAGCTTCATATTACCCATTAAGGCCACTTGTCCCTAGTTATAGGAGAAATTGAGTAAGTAAAATAATTAAAACTTCTGTACTTTCTTACACGACATTCTGTTTGAGTCCAGAAACTTGCGGGCCTGTTAAAAAGTTTATTTTCTTCAGCCATTCCACACTGTAGCTGGGGGCTTTAAGAAGCCTCTAATCTTAGCAAACATTCATTAAAATAAAAGGCCACCTGGAGACCCTGGAGAAGAACTCTGTCAGGAAGCCAATTAGCTTAAGTCCACCCCTGATTCTGACTGCTCAGTAGTTATTATAGGGCTATTTCTCTATTCCCTTTTTATTATTATAACTTGTAATTAGTTACTGTGCCATATGATTTCCATAGCCACAGGAAATATTTAACTATAGCATCAGGGGCACCTGGGAAAATGATTAATTCTAGAGAGAGTGTAGTTTGGGTGACTAGAGCACATCAGGACAGAATCTCCTAATTGAGACAAGTCACCAGTTTGAGGATCAAAGTAAAACTTCCTGCTATCATGCCATACCAAATATCCTTCCCCAGGGCTGTGTGATCCAGCTGAGAACAGCATGGGCTCCTGAAAGAAGTCCCACAGGCACATCTGGTTTTGAGGTTGTAACCAGACTGTGATCTTGGTTCTGAAAGGAATTCAATCCTCTTCTGTCCACCAAATAATAGAATGCATTTCAGAATCTTATTCAAATTATGACACATAAAACCCAACTTTGGTCAAATGATGAAGTTTGACCTAATTTGACATCTCAGTCTCAGTACCCATCAGAGACACGCACTCTCTCTCCCGCGTTCTCTCTCTCTCTCTCCTCATCCTCCACCTGCTCTTAGCCCTTCCATATATTCCAAACTGTCAGTGACTGTTACTTCTTCCCTGTGTGTGTGTGTGTGTGTATCTTGCTATTCATCTCTACTTTTTATTGAATCTCCACTATTTTAGTATGCAGCAGAGTGCTTTAAAAATATTTAGATCAAACCACAAAAGGCTGCTGCCCTCAAGAAGTATTCAGGTGAGTAGGAGGAAGGTAAAGCCAATATTTGTGACTTATTTCTATGCAATGGATGAGGCAGTTTGTGTGCCTTATGTTGTTTAACAGATGACATGAAGTCAGTGTTAGTATTTCCATTTATAAAATAAGAACACTGAGATTTGGAGGGGTTAAACACATATTGAAAATTCATAGATGTATCAATGTTTGAGCTTCAATTTCACTCCAGGGGGGCCTGTCTCCAAAATCTATGTTCATTTTTACTGCAATGTTTGTTTATAATAACTGCAACACAGGATAGAAAAGGACACATAGAGAGAGGATATTTCAAACTAGAAATTATCCGGATGATGCCTTTGATTGAAACTCTCTTCCTGTGCCTAGGATAGAATCTAGAATAAAATTGAAAATAAATATATATAGGTGAAGAAAATATACAGGGGAAGAAGTGCTTTGTGTCCAGAAAACAGATCAACTAAAATCATGTATTCCAGGGGCCATAGGAATGCAAGGCCCTGAAGATTAATAACTGGCCCTGAAGATGTCCTACCAGGTTAATTCCCAGATACATAGAGTTTCTCTCACTTGAGGAAGTCTCCTCATGTATGGACATGATGTGTATTAATAAAGAAAATTACCCACCACATTTGTGGACCACACAAATCATAATGGTGGGTCAGGCTCAGGTAGAAAGAACATACCCATAGGTCTGTGCGGGAGGGTGCCTGACGGAGTTTAAAGAAGGGAAAGATACAGATCGGAAGGGGAGAGCAGGGGACATTTTACATATACAAAAGAGGACAGTTTAAATAAAATTAAATAAGTAACAATGTATGTCTCTCTTTACCTACAAAGAATTTGAACCTAATAGAATTGTAGTAGATTCTGCTCAATACCACATTTTTTTAAATAATTATATCCCATATTATTTTCTTGAATAGGTATATTATTCAGATTCCAGCTCTTCTGCCTAATAAGTTAGTTATTATCTGCCTTACTAATTTACTTTTGATGTTACAACTTAGTTTTGCAGTTAAGAGATGTGGATTTTGAAATAAATTTAAACATTTAAACAAAATTATGTGAGATCACAACCTTGTTCACAATTTGTCTCTCCAGTCATTCTTAACTCTTTTCATCTCCAAAACCTTGAATCTCTCTCATAGCACAGTGTCTTTATGCATGACTTTGTCTCTCAATGGCATGTTTTATCTACATTTTTTCCCAGCTAAGTCACTCAGACCTTCATGCTGGGTAGCGTCTATGATTCTCTGGAGCGAGGCCGACTTAGATGCTGCTTATCTGTGCTCCTCCTGGGTATGTATATATATGTGCATGCTACACTCATTGGTTTCTCTGCCTCAGACTATTTTCAGATGGAGTGCTTCCATACAGTGACCCGTGCTTTACCATCCCTTAAGAAGAATAATTTTTCTAATAGTTTCAAATAAGATATTTTTGAAGAGAAAGGTGTGTGTGTGTGTGTGTGTGTGTGTGTGTGTGTGTAGAGATCCCCACGGGGACATTTATTTGCTTTTATCAAGGAAAGAGAAAGGCCAAGCAATTAAAGGTGATTGGATACATTGATTGCCAATAACCTTGGAAATATAAAACTTGACAACCCTTCTATCTACCCTAAGGTGGATATCAACATCCACCACCAAAGAATAGGGCTGCCCTCCTGCACAGAGCAGAGAATTTGGTTGTGTTTGTTTCTGGTGTGTGTGTGTGTTTTCTTTGGTTTTGGTTTAGTTTGGTTTGGTAAGAAAAGGGCTCTTTACTGAAGTATTAGGGGTTGGGAGAAAATAAATTAAATCTTACACTTCTTTTTGATGGATAAGGCAGTTCCAAGAAAAGAACTAGTCCTTCCTGAACCACTGTGTCCTAGAAATTGTGCCAGAAACATCATGCATATTATCTCATTTAACGATCTCTACAACCCTGGGCTCTTATGTTCTCAATGCTATGGACGAGTAAACAATCTTACAAAGACTATACAACCTGCTAGAGTCACCCATTTGGTTAAAAGTCGTCACAGGATTTCAACCTTGGTCTCTGGCAGTCCAAAGCCCTTGCTTACTAGAACATCGGGGTTACTATCTTTGTCTTCTATTTCAGTTACAGTTAAAGTTATACTTAGAAATTTTAGGTGTTTATTTGGTACTTAGGCCTCATTCTCTTTTCTGCCAGTTAGTCATAAAACATCTTCTTTTTAAAAACATTGTGCAGAAATGACTTAGTTTCTGGCAATAGAACCTTATTCCCAGGATTCACATTATCTTTCAGGTGAAGGAGCAGAACAAATTACAGGAATTAAGAAGCATAGTTCTTACCTTTCCAAAGAGGATGCATTTTAGAAATGGTGGAAGTAGCCAGACATTACTCCATCACTAACAGTAATGTATGAATTTGGAGAATTACTTTTGTAATCTGTAGCCTATTTGTGTGAATTACTGAGCAGTATGTGAATTCTCTAGCAAATGGAGCAATGATAAACATAGTGAGATTTGGCCTCACAGGACAAAAACAGAAATGGTGATTTAAAGTTCTAATAAAAATAAATCAACTTGAGCTAGATTCTCAAGAGAAAATTTATGTGAGTGAGTGGAGACGTAGCTGATGGAAGATCTCCTCCTGGCTCATATTCTAATTTCCATTTCTGATTATGGCCCTTAGAATAACATTTAAAAAACTGGCAAAAGAGAAATGAAATCATACATTATAATTATAAAGACAAATGACATTTACAAAATGTTTACCTCTATACCAACATGATAGCACAGTTTACTGGATGGTTCCATTATCAGAAATGAACACGGGCCTTCAATGTCTTGCCTACTTGTTTTGTGTTCTCAAAAAGGTGATCTTCTAAATGTGATTATGAAAGATAATTGCAACAATTGTCCCTTGGTGTGTGTAAATTCAGTTTTATCTGCCATTGAACCTACCAGTCACTGTTTAAGAATATCAACAGCAGCTACCAAATAGAATCATTGCAGAGATTAAATGAGACAGTGTATGCAAAATGTGAAGTCAGTATTTGAATATGTTAGTATCAGTACTCAGGAGTATGAAAGAGCAGTTTATGAACTGGTAACTGTCCCTACCTGGCTATTTTGCATCTTTATCTCAATTAGTGACATTATAGAACAGCAAAGGATTTAGGGATGTTTTGTAACCAAGAACAATTACTTCATTTCTTTAAGCCTGTTTCCTGACTTATAAAGCACCTAGTTCCTAAGGCTGCTCTGAAGATTTTTTAAAAGGATAATACATATAAACAACTCAGAACAGTACCTGTTTATAAATGCTTAATAAATGTTAAGCACTGTTACCAAGACTGAGGATTTTCAAAGGCATCTGAACAGATTCCCTTAAGTATGTCATCAGCTGTAGTCCCTGTGATTTAAGGCTAGCCTGGTTGTAAGTTCCAGATTCCTCGCATTAGGCTCCATGACATATGAGATCTACAATAGGTTTTTAAATCATGTTTGTCCTTAGGCATATTTTTAAAGAGGCAGGGTTGGAAAATGGACAGCACAGCCAATGCCACCATTCTTTTTCATGTTCATGGCATCATCAACACTCTTTATCAACCCGGCCCACATCTTAGATCCCTGCCCAGTACATAGAGTACGTGATGTGAGCAAATGAGAGGAAGCCGATGATACTACTCCCGTGGAAACTCATTCTGATGCTATTCCTCTGAATCACAGATCAGGGAGGGAGGTAAATTTTATAAAAGAAACAGAGTGAAGATAGGCAGGAAAATAAGCACAACAACAAAAAAAATGACTAATAGTTCTTCAAGCATCTTCTAAGTCCTTTTCCTATCAGGAATAGAGATATATTCAGATTCTAGTTCCTGGCTCAGAATAACTGGAGGGTTCCTTTGTGCAACTGGGGAGAGAAAAAGGAATAACAAGAATGCCAGCTTGCACTTTAACGTGCAGCTAACAGTGTCCTTTATCAAGTTCCCGCCCTTTATATTCTACTGGCCCCTTTATTATCCTACACAACGAGTCGTTCCATGGAGTCACCTTCCTCGTGTCTGCACCGCTCCAGACGCTCCGTCTAAACCAGGCCAGTCTGAAGCTTTCCTTGAGATCCAGTCTGCGCATGTTTTCATAGTGTCTGTAGCTGCCTTCAAATTACTCTATATTTCTGAGGAGACTTGACGGAAGAGCTGCCTCTTTTAAAAGGATACTAATATTGTTCTTCCAATCTCCTCCTCATGTGAGTATTTTCCATAATATTTCTGGGACAAGAAACTTACGTAGACGTCCTGGGGTTAATCCTAGCATACTGTTATTACGAAGCTTATTTATGTTTTTGATGTCTGCTGAGGCCCTTATTTTATCACTGCCTTTTCAGCACACAGAATCGTTCAGGATGATAAAGGATCGTTCTAATTATATACGCACATTTATCCCTCTTTCACCTATTACTTCAGTTTTAGTAGAATATGGTACAGCTGTGAGAAACCAGAGCTTCATAGCAAAGTTTACTTTCACTTAAGATGGGATGCCAAGCAAATCTCTGCTTGCTTTCTCTTTATACGCGGAATAAAGAGAGAAAACTGTGTCATTTACTGGATACAAAACAACATAAATATCATAATATTCCCTTAAGAAAATAACTTGCAGGTTACCTATCAATCAATAATTTACCCAGTTTACATTAACATTTATTTTCTCTCTCTCCCTCTCTTGCTTTTTTGTTTTTGTTTTCGTTTTTTGTTTTTGTTTTTTTTTGAGACAGAGTCTCACTCTGTTGCCTAGGCTGGAGTGCAGTGGTGCATTCTCAGCTCACTGCTGCAGCCTCCACCTCTTGGGTTCGTGCAGTTATCCTGCCTCAGCCTACCAAGTAGCTGGGATTACAGACATGTGCCACCACACCCAGCTAATTTTTGTATTTTTTAGTAGAGACCTGGTTTCACCATGTTGGTCAGGGCTGGTCTCGAACTCCTGACCTGAAGTGACCCACCGGCCTCGGCCCCCAAAGTGCTGGGATTACAGGCGTGAGTCATCGCGCCCAGGCTCCTCTCTCACTTTCGTTCTCACTCCTGCTCTCGCTCTTGCCCTTGCTCTTCCTCCCTCTCCCTTTCATGGAAGTAACAGGAGGGGAGAGAGACACACACACAGAGAGAAGTCAAAGGCAGACTGATGGCTAACTGATGAAGGGATAGGAGAGATGAGAGCATTAGACAATACAAGCAGGGTCTATCCTAAAAGCAGCAGTTGGTGAAACAACTCACAAGATAAATTATATCACAGCCAGTTAGATTAAATAAATAATGACTGGTTATTGAAAAATACGCTTCTCACAGTATCTACAAAACTGTAATTTTTAAAATAAAATAAAGTGAAACAATACTGGTCTTGGATGTTACATACTAAATATTAGCCTTTTCCTACTTTTACTTGACAATCTCAAAATTTAATCAGCTAGGCTAGGGTTTTGCAGGGTCTCATTAATGGAGACAAAAACAAAATATTTCACCAAGTGAGTAATTAAAATCAAAGGAGCTTCTTCTCTATGCATGTGATAAAATTAGGGTAATTCCTTCTCAATAATTCCCTCAGACCCTCTCCTGGAGAGTTCCTACTCTTCAATCCTTTTGTGTCCCTTCCATTCCTTTAATTAGCCAATCTTAACCTTGTTACCAGCGACTAGACGAAGTCTAATTCAAACTATTTGTAAATTTACAAACATCAAATAAAAGTAAATCTAAATCATATGTCTGGAGACACGGAGTTTCTGTCTATCTCTGAATCTTACCCTTCTGGTGGTATCAAGCTCAGTCCCAGGAACTTCAGCCCTGAATTGACCTTAAAATGTATGATCCCACACAAGAAAAGCCTATTTCAATTTCTCCAAAAAGGTCTCTACATTTCTCCCATGATAAATTCTTTAGTTCCAATCCCATTCTCCTAACATTATTATATGATATATAACTCTGATAGGAAAAGTTACCATGTTGTTCACTGCTTTTCCCACATTATTGCCTTTTCTTATGCTGTTTTGTTGTTGTTGTTTTATTTGTTTGTTTGTTTGCCAGGAAACCTGTCTATACCCTGCCAGGCTTCTCATAACAGATCCATGTCTCTGCATAATTTCATACAACAGTCTATATCACCCAACTTTGTATTTAATAATAGGCCATCTCATGTTATTTACTAACATTGTATGGGAGAGCATCTTTGTTTTCCTACCAGATAGTAAACCCATCCACTCCCTCCATCCTCCTTCTCAGCTTATGCATGCAATACAATGCATACTGATTATGGTATGTGGACACTTAAGGATTACAAACATTTTGTGTGTGTTGCCTAGTATATTAGCTGGAGGAAGAGGTAAGGTAATACTTCTAATAACTTATTAAGACTAAGTATGTGTATATGAAAGTTAATATTAAAATGTTCAACATGGCTAATCAGTAAGAAAACACAAATTAAAATCATAATGAAATATTACCTCATGCCTGCTAGGGTGGCTATTATCAAAAAGATAAACAATAAGTGTTGATGAGGATACAGAGAAAAGAGAACCCTTGTACACTGTTGGTGGAAATGTAAGTTAATAGTCATTACGAAGAATGGTATGGAAGCTCCTCAGAAACCTAGAATAGAACTTCCATATGATCTAGCAATCCCACTTCTGGGTATACACTCAACAGAAATGAAACCAGTATATCAAAGAGATATCTGCACCCCATATTCATTGCAGCATTATGCGCAATAGTCAAGATATGAAATCAACCTAAGCATCTATTAACAGACGAATGGATGAAGACAATTATTACACACACACACACACACACACACACGATTATTACTCAGCCTTAAAAAAGAAAGAAATTTTGTTATTTGTGACAACATGGATGAACCTGGAGGACATTATGCTTAGTGAAATATGCCAGGCATAGAGTGATAAATACCATATAATCTCACTATATGTGGAATCTGAAAAAGTTGAATTTATAGAAGTGGAGTGGAGAACGGTGGTTGCTGAAGGCTGGGAGAGGGGAAGGTAGAGAATGGAAAGATGTTGACCAAAGGCTACAAAATTTCAGTTAGACAGAAGGAATACATTTTCAAGATCTGTTGCACAGTACGGTCACCATAGTTCATAATAATATATTGCATATTTCAAAATTGCTAAAATAATAGATTTTAAGTGTTCTTGGTATAAAAAAAAGATAAGTATTTGAGGTGATGGGTATGTTAATTTGCTTGATATAATCATTCAACAGTGTATACCTACAGCAAAACATCCCATTATACCCCATCAATATACACAATCATTATTTTTTCAATTAAAAATAAAAACTTAAAAAACAACTCTCTAAAATATATGTATGTATATCTATATACATATACACACATACACATACACACACACACATATATATATATATATATATACGCAGACATGTCAGGCAGGAGAAAGTAACACTTATGTTGTGAAGACTGGATTTGCCTGCCTTGGAAGAATTATTACAATTTCTATGGCCACCATGAGCTAGAGAAGTTTCTAAGGTCATATTTGCTCTTTTGGAATTCTTTTTGGGGCTGTGAACGTTCACACAGACCAGGAGACTAAAAGAGAGCACTTAGTGTCCACCCTGCAGCTCACCAGTTGTACAAGGGAATCCTCTCTCCTCTCATAAACTCTTGACGGGACTGGGCCTTCACCACCGGATTCATGACATCAGAACTATTCTGTCATCGTAGCATCATGCATTATTCTGTCTCAAGTATGCCATTATAGATTAGAGGTGATGCAGCACTGAACGTATGGTGAGAGGGTCAGTACACATTCCATGTAGGCAGGGAATGTCACATGCAATTATACTATAGACATCTTTGTCAATAAGTCATGCATTCTGAGGACTCTTTCCCCGGCAGAACTCGTTTTGTCTGGAGCCAAATATGCTTTCTTCCTCCATTTCTCTCACAAAAAAGAAGTCACTTTCCCTTAAAAAATGACTGGTAAGGATTTAGTCTGAAACTTTAAAGTTTACTTGCCCCATAAGAATTGAGCCTGTCACTGCACACTCAGCACTGCATCACACTTAATCTCTAACAACATATCTGAGACAGAATTAATGCATAATGCCATGATGACAGGATAGTTCTGATGTCATGAATCAGTGGTGAAGGCCTGGTCCTATCAAGTTTGCAAAAGAGAGGATTCCCTTGTGCAGCTGGTGATCTGCAGAATGGGCACTAAATACTCTCTTTACACGAGCTAAAAGGATTGCAGAAGATCTTGAATAGATCAGTCTCCAAAACTGAATATTCTGCTACTTAGATAGAAAAGACTCCTGGACAAATTCAACAGCCCATCCCCTTTCTCTTGCCTAGGTAAATCTAGCACCATGTATTTGTTCTCTTCTGTTAATTCCATGATAAACTGGGCATTTAGATTGCCACTTCCTGTCCCTCTCTTTCTTATTATATATAGACTCCCTAGTACTTGACACAACACATCAGCAAGATTCTGATGACCTCTGGTGGTCTCCCTCACTGCTTGAATGCACACACACAGACTGTCAAGCAATGCTAATAAATATTGATGAAGCCAGTGTAGTCCCAAGAGTGACGGTCCCAGGAGAGGGGAGGAATAAAAAGAGCCCACAGACAGCACTCAGGGGAGACATCAGTGAACCTTAAAGAAACACTTCCTACAAATCACAGCTCTGAGGCAAACAACAAAACTAATGGAGTGTTTGTAAAGAGATGTGTATTTGCTGGGAGAGCAGAGTAAATGAAGTGTGAGACCAAGCAGGAGGGCTTTGCATGTGGTTTTGAGGCAAAGGGCTGGGAAGGAGGAAAACACAACCTCACAATCTTCCTTTTCTTATTTTTCATAAATCAACAGATAATGTATGTTTTTATCATATACAACATCATATTTTAATGCACTTATATGTCATGGAATGGTTCAGTCTAGCTAATTAACAAATACATTACCTCCCATAGTTATCATTTCTGTGGTAAGAGCACATAACATTTGCTCTACGTTTTGCAAGAATACGATATACCATAATAAGCTTTAGTCATCCTGCTATACAATAGATCTCTTGAAATTTATTTTTCGTATGTAACTTTCATTACATATCCTTTGCCCAACATCACCCTTTTCTCTGTTAGCCACCCCAGCCTAAGTAGCAACCATCTTTCTCCTCTCTACTTCCATTTGGTCAACTTTTTTAGATTACATGTTTGAGGGAGATCATACACTATTTTTCCTTCTGTGCCTGGCTTATTTAACTTAGCATAATGTCCTCCAGGTTCATCCATGTTGTCACAAATGGCAGGATTTTATTCTTTTTATGGCTGAGGAGTATTCCATTGTGCATACAGACCACATTTTCTTTACCAATTCACCTACCGAGGCACATGTAGGTTGATTCCATATCTTGGCTATTGTGCATAGTGTTACAATAAATTCGGAAGTGCAGATATCTCTTCTACATTCTAATTTCAATCCCTTTGGATATATGCCCAGTAGTGAAATTGTTGAAACATATGGGAAGTTCTATTTTTAATTTTTTGAGGAACCACCGTACTGTTCTTCATAATGGCTGTACTAATTTACATTCCCACCAGCAGTGTATATGCATTCTCTTTTCTCCACATCCTCATCAGCACTTGTTATCTTTTGTCTTTTTTATAATGGCCATTCTAACTGGGGCGAGATGATATCTCATTGTGGTTTTGATTTGCATTTCCCTGATGATTGGTAATGTTGAACATTTTTTCATATACTTCTTGGCCATTTGTATGTCTTCTTTTGAGAAATGTCTGCTCAGGGCTTTCCCATTTAAAAAACTATGTTATTTGTCATTGAGTCATTTGAGTTCTTTACATAATTTAGAAATTAACCCCTTGTCAGATGTATCATTTATAAATATTTTCTCTAATACTGTTGGTTGTCTTTTGGTTTTGTCGATTGTTTCCTTTTGCTGTGCAGAAGCTTTTTAGTTTAACATAATCCCATTTGTCTATTTTTGCTTTTGTTACCTTTACTTTGGGGTCTTATCCAAAAAAAAAAAAAAAAAAAGAAATCCTTGCCCAGACTTATGTCATTTCTGGATTTTTTTTCTATTAGTTTTGGATCTCACATTTAAGTATTTTAATTCATTTTGGGTTAGTTTTTGTATATGGTGAGAGATAAGGATCTAATTTCATTATTCTGTGTGTGAATATCGAGCTTTCTTAATGCCATTTATTGAAGAGACTCTTCTTTCTCACTTGTGTGTTCTTGGCATATTTGTCAAAAATCAGCTCATAGTAAATGTGTGGATTTCTGGGCTCTCTCTTATATTCCATTGGTCTATATTTGTCTATTTTTTACTCTTGTGCTACTTTGGTGACTATAGATTTGTATTATAAGGTCACATAGGGTGATAGCTCCAGTTTTGTTCTTTGTGCTCAAGATTTCTTTGACTGTTTGGGATCTTTTGTGGTTCAAATGCAGAGAAGCTTCTTGGCTTCACTCAGGAAAGAATTCAAGAGTGAGCTGGTGGAAGAAGAATGTAGCTTTATTGAGGCAGCAGCAATGTTACAGCTCTGTGACTGCTCCTTGCAGAGCACGGCTACTCAATAGGCAGTGTGCCTATCGGCAGTTTGCAGTCATATTTATGCCCACTTTTAATGACATGCTAATTAAGTGGTGGGATATTCATAAAAAGCTAGACAATGAGTTGTAACTTTCAGGTGTTGCTATGGCAAAAGAAGCAATAACTTCAGAGCATTGCCATGTCATTGGTGAACTATGCTGCTGGGAGTGTCTTATGGTGATGGTCAGTGACAGCAACTGGAGGTGCTTTCAGTGCCCCTTCCCAGTCTCCACCTGCCTTCAATCTGATCTGGAAGAGTCCTATCTGCCTCCTACCTCAGTTCCATACAAATTTTGGAATTGATTTTCTATTTTTGTGGAGAATGTCATTGGTATTTTCATAATAATTACATTGAAGCTGTAGATCACTTTGGGTAGTATGGTCATTTAAAATATTAATTCTTTCATTCTGTGAACATGGGATCTATTTCCATTTTTTTGTGTCTTCTTTTTGCAGAGGTTTCTGGCAACTAAAGTCAAGAGGATTAAAGCATAGATTGAATAACTGTTCTGGTTTGACAAATATCCACCCCCTACTCACTACCTCCTTTTCTGGTAATATCTCCCTGGTTTTCTACTGCTAACAGCCCATCTCTCACTCTCAAATCATGTTGAAATAGAGAGATAAGATAGATAGATGTTGCCCCAACATCAGCTTCAAGAATTGACATGTAAAGCAGGAATAGCCAATCAGAGCATCACATCTGATTGGCTGAGGAGCAGACATGTGACCCAAGTCAAGACATCCTGAGTTCATGGGATTCTTTCACAGACCTTTATTAGAACCACTGAGAAACAGGTAGTCTATTTTGCTGGCTTAAGAAGAATAAGATGTAAACTTTAAGCTGCAGAGGCCACTGTAAAATGGAAGCCAGCTTTATAATGAAGCCAAAACAGAATGCAGAGCAGAAAGACAGAGAGAAGCTGTTTCAATCATGACATCGCTTGAGTTCATCCTTGTCCTAAATTTTTTAATTTGAAGAGTCAATAAATTTATTTTTTGCTTTAACCAGTTTGCATTAGATTTCTGTAACTGAATATATCCATACTTCTAACAATTTATGGACTTCTTTTTTTATTATACTTTAAGTTCTGGCATACATGTGCAGAACGTGCAGGTTTGTTACATAGGTATACATATGCCATGGTGGTTTGCTGCACCCATCAACCCATCATCTACATTAGGTATTTCTCCTAATGCTATCCCTCCCCTTGCCCCTCATCCCCCAACAGGCCCTGGTGTGTGATGTTCCCCCATGTCCATGTGTTCTCATTGTTCAGCTCCCACTTATGAGTGAGAACATGTGGTGTTTGGTTTTCTGTTCCTGTGTTAGTTGGCTGAGAATGATGGTTTCCAGCTTCATCCATGTCTCTGCAAAGGACATGAACTCATCCTTTTTATGGCTGCATAGTATTATTGGTGTATATGTGCCACATTTTCTTTATCCAGTCTATCATTGATGAACATTTGGGTTGGTTCCAAGTCTTTGCTATTGTGAATAGTGCTGCAATAAACATACATGTTCATGTGCCTTTACTGTAGAATGATATATAATTCTCTGGGTGTATACCCAGTAATGGTATTGCTGGGTCAAATGGTATTTCTGGTTCTAGATCCTTGAGGAATCGCCACACTGTCTTCCACAATGGTTGAACTAATTTACACTCCCACCAACAGTGTAAAAGCATTCCTACTTCTCCACATCCTCTCCAGCATCTGTTGTTTCCTGACTTTTTAATGATCACTATTCTAACTGGCATGAGATGGTATCTCATTGTGGTTTCGATTTGCACTTCTCTGATGACCAGTGATGATGAGCTTTTTTCCATATGTTTGTTGGCTGTGTAAATGTCTTCTTTTGAGAAGTGTCTGTTTATATTCTTCGCCCACATGTTGATGGGGTTGTTTGTTTTTTTCTTGTAAATTTAAGTTCCTTGTAGATTCTTAGATTCTGGATACTAGCCCTTTGTCAGATGGATCGATTACAAATTTTTCTCCCATTCTGTAGGTTGCCTGCTCACTCTGATGATAATTTCTTTTGCTGTGCAGAGCTCTTTATTTTAATTAGATCCCATTTGTCAATTTTGGCTTTTGTTGCCATTGCTTTTGGTGTTTTAGTCATCAAGCCTTTGGTCATTCCTATGTGCTGAATGGTGTAATAGCCTAGGTTTTCTTGTAGGGTGTTTACAGTTTTTAGGTCTTATGTTTAAGTCTTCAATCCATCATGAGTTAATTTTGTATAAGGTATAAGGAATGGGTCCAGTTTCTGCTTTCTGCACATGGCTAGCCAGTTTTCCCAACACCATTTATTAAATAGGGAATCCTTTCCCCATTGCTTGTTTTTGTCAGGTTTGTCAAAGATCAGATGGTTGTAGATGTGTGGTGTTATTTCTGAGGCCTCTGTTCTGTTCCATTGGTCTATATATCTGTTTTAGTACCAGTACCATACTGTTTTGCTTACCGTAGCCTTATAGTGTAGTTTGAAGTCAGGTAGCATGATGCCTCCAGCTTTGTTCTTTTTGCTTAGGATTTTCTTGGCTATATGGGCTCTTTTTTGATTCCATATGAAATTTGAAGTAGTTTTTCTAATTCTGTAAAGAAAGTCAATGGTATCTTGATGGGGATAGCATTGAATCTATAAATTACTTTGGGCAGTATGGCCATTTTCATGATACTGATTCATTCTATCCATGAGCATGGAATGTTTTTCCATTTGTTTGTGCCCTCTCTTATTTCCTTGAGCAGTGATTTGTAGTTCTCCTGAAAGAGGTCCTTCGCATCCCTTTTAGGTTGTATTCTTAGGTATTTTATTCTCTTTGTAGCAATTATGGATGGGAGTTCACTCATGATTAGGCTCTCTGTTTGTCTATTTTTGATGTATAGGAATGCTTGTGATTTTTCCACATTGATTTTCTATCCTGCAACTTTGCTGAAGTTGCTTATCAGCTTTAGGGGATTTTGGGACCTCATTCTGTCAATACCTGAACGCTGGAGGGAATGTTTTTCCCTTCATGTTCTCATTTAAGTGTGCAGCATCTATTTAAAAAGTACAGAGTTTACTGTACAGTACGAGGTTAGAAAACCCTTTTCTTCTCAACTGCTTAAAATTATTTACTTTGTTTGCCAGAATATCCACATTCTATCTTTATCACCTTCCCCCAGAATCTCTGAGTTTCCCTGATTTCCAATGGCTTCCTCTCAGGATTAAGTTTCACAGCCCCACATTCTAATGCCTCAAGTTAATGAATTAAATATTTGAACTTCCACTTTTTCTCAACAACTCAGATTTTCCTCTTCCTCCAAAACAAACCTGATAACCTGAAGTTTCAAAACTGACCTTTGCTAAATTCAAGTTTTTTAATCTCCAACTTCTCTACTTTACAGAAGGCACGACTCTTCTTCCATATCATGGATAAAAACCTCCCTCAGTAGAATAAATAAATCACCCTTCCCAACAGAAGAGATCTGGTAAGAACTTCATGCAATAACAATGGATGTCTGACAGATGCTTGTTTAATTTCTGCAAATGAGAGGCTGCTTCCCTGGAAGACAGTTCAGTTGCTGTAAATAGAATTTTAAACATCTAATTTTAAAAGACTTTAAAATATTATGTCACCTGTAATAGGAGACATACCACACTTTCAAGCTGAAAGTCATTTTACCCATGCTTCAGATACACACAATCCAAGTGAAAGGCAACAGGCATTGACCTAGTCCCTGTTCATGTGGCTCTTTATGTGAAGAGTGCATGACAGCAAGACAGAGCTGGGCAGGAAGGTTTCATAGTTGGAAAGTAAGACAACTTCTCAGGTATTCTTTCAGTCTCTGAATCTAGGGGATATGCATCCCTCACTCACAATTATAGTCCAGATCAATCTCATAGCCCATTCAAATCTCTGGCTGAGCAAAAAAGTTTTATGATCTTCTTGAAATGTCTTTCCAGAGGTCATAAAACACCACCAAGCAACACCAAGTAGCACCAAATCAGGCTTATTTATGTACCTCAGCTAACATTCTGGTTGCAATACTATTCTTTGTTTCCTGTTACCAAGACGTTGCCCCATACTCTAGTTTCTGTAACAGAATTCTTGCATGACAACTTAGTCTCCCAGAGAGAACGTAGTTCTCATCTGTGTTCTCATCTGTCTCTCCGGAGCTGAAGCCCCATCCCTGAAGTCCATTCTCTGTCAGTGGTTTCTATCATCCCTCCCCACATTCTGCTGACTGATGAACTGCCCAGGACAGTATTCAATAGCAGAATCTTTGAAGTCATACTTGCATTCAAATCTTGTCTCTCCAACGTGTTGCTGTGCAATCTCAGATAATTTTTTTCACCTTTACTAGCTTCATTTGTAAAAGAAGAAAACCTGTTTAATTTTGCAAGGATTAAAGACAATTATATTTGTAAAATGTCTGTCAGGTTACTTATATATTCGTTCATTCTCTGATTTTTTCAAAGTATTTGCGGAGCACCTATTATGTTTCAGGAATGGTTCTAGCTACTAAAGGACATAGTACAAGCTCAATAAACAGATCATCAGCATTATACTCATTGTCGTCATTACCATCGCATCACCACAAACACCATCAACATTTTTATTCATTCTTTTTTTAAAAATTAATTATTCCATTCAACATTATTTAAGAGCTTTAGGCCAGCATTCACACGTAAGGAAGAGGAAGTCACTGTCTCTACATTTCAGAACTTATAACTTTGAGGAAGAGACAAGCTGCTGTAGGAAACAGGAAACATAGAAATCAACCCACCCTCTGGAATCCCCTCAAAGAGCAGCATACGGCACAGTTGCAAGGTCAGGAAGCAGCCTCCAGCCTTTCAGCTCCTTCAGAGCCCTCTCTAGCTGCTAAGAGTCACTTGACACTCCCTTATCAGGGAAGTGCTTCTCCGATGACCGGGCAAGGCGGGATATAAATGCCAAGCCATTTGACCCAACGTGAGACAACTCTTCTCAGCAATATTTGATCAAAAAAATCCTTGCCAAATGGCAAGAGATGTAAGAACCTGAATTGTAGCTTAATTTTTTCCTGTTATCAATTTGACTCTCTCTCTTCTTTTCATAGTTATCATTCTTTAAAAATACCTGGCACCCCAAAGTCCATCTCAGCATGTGCCTCTGAAGAACATGTGTTCTGGAGAACACAACCTCAATACTAATTCAACTTGTTGCTTGAGAAAACAGGCAAAACCATAGGATTTCACTGTAGATTAGTCCCTACTCTGGCAATCAAATGCCACCACTGGGAGTAGATGAAGCACAGACAGCTCAAGCAACAAAGTAGAAGATTAATTGTTACAATTTTTATGAATGGTGACTTGATGTATTGAACTGGTATACTGAAGAAGGAGGTCACACTGGTGGGCTCAGTGTCCCAGATATTTGACATGTATGGAAGAAATGGTAGACATAATGAACTCGGATGACTCTTGCTAAGCAATATTAATGGTCTACAGAAAGAAAATGAACAACCTAGGAACTAACAGCCAGAAGTCTTCTTTGGCTGGAGTTAAAGAAGTTATCATCTCCTGTATTGCATGGGCAAAGAAAGAAACGGACCAAATTCAGGCCCTAATTTCATGGCTGAACTTCAATGACAGCTAAAATTCAACCAGAACAAGTGGGTATACTGCATTCAGGGATTTGGTTGGAAATAACCTGGGATCCAGATACATAGGATGGGAATATGTGGGGAGATGGCCTTAAAGATTTGAATTTTGCAGATTCTTCTGAATACTTTTGAACCTGAAGAAATGGCACACCTTTCTTTTCAAAAAGCCAGCATTCCTATTCTTCTGAAAGACAAAACAGAGGCCTCCCACAAGACAACTTTTGTCCCCTCAGGACCCACTCCAACCTCCATTCCTGGTCACTAGGTCTATAATTAGAGTAATAAAATCAAGATGATGACCAGCATTAAGATGAATTTAAGAAATCAGTATCAAGCCTCATTTTATCCTGACTACAGCTCCACGGCTCTGAAACCACAGGGCCAGTGTCTTTTTATTTTTAATTTTTAATTCTAGAGACAGAGTCTCGCTCACTCTGTCATCCAGTCTGGCATACAGTGGTGCCATCATGGCTCACTGCAGCCTCGATCTTCTGGGCTCAGGCCATCATCCTGCCTCACCCTCCTGAGGAGCTGGGACAATAGGTGCATGCCACCATGCTCGGCTACTTTTTTATTTTTTGTAGAGATGAAGTCTAACTATATTGCACAGGCTGGTTCTGGGATTACAGATGTGAACCATTGCACTCAGACCAGTGTCTTCTTATACACAGTTAGTCCTAGCCAGGGGAGTTTGGTGGGGGTAGGGGGGTGTTGCATGTGTAACTGGATTGCTCTAAATAATCCAACAACAAAAAAAAGGTAGGCATGACAGATCAAAGTCACAGCATACTCCAGCAGGGGATACACTGAACTGAATAACAGAGCTAAGTGTGCCCTGGCATGTTCTTGTACCAGAGGAGTACACTGTGTCTGTATTATGAGGGGGCTTGATCAAGGAGGCTGAAACATAAACTTAAATAAGGAAGTATATAATAAATTGGGAACACCTCTCCTAGATTTAAGATTTAACATCCTGGAAAGGCCCCCAGAAAGTAATGCATACTCACTAACAGAATGGATTTTAGAAGCACAGAAAATACAACAGCCCAGGCAGAGTAATGTTGAAATGTTATATTTTTGGTGTCAGTTAGAGAAGGAAGGAAACAAAGGCTTGGGAAACTTGGTAGGTTGAAATGGATAAACTATTTCTAATAGCATAGGTTCTAGGGTAAAGCCCAGACAATATACTATTTACTAAGACCATAAGAAATGGAGCGAGAGGGACACCAGCATCCTTGAAGAGTGGAGGCTCCCCTGTGTATGCCAGGAAAGACAATGATGTAGGTTGTTGTGAAACTCATCTCTCTGATAGCAATAGGGATGATAGGATGCCAGAATAGTAAAATGAAGGTGATGCCACTTAACCATGAAAGTCCAGAGAGTCATAACTATCATAGGACCACCAAATTTGGGTTGGAAGCCAATGGAGCCTAACCTAGAGAAAGTTATGGAGATGCTTAATAAAACATGACATTCGTTAGGCAAAATAGATTGGCAGTTGACAAGAGTACTCTTCAGCTTTACCAGCAGCAGAAGACATGAGTAGACAAGGAAGAGGCTGAGAGTGGTTACCCCAGTGAACAATCCTAATTTCTTTTTTAGTTTTCAAACCCAAAACATCATCAACCAAGAGATGGCTGGATTTTCAGAAGGAATAATCTTCCAATAGTCTATGAAGCATACAGTTTAATGATTTCTCCAGACCTTCCACAAAGGCATTTAGTCTTTTGGGCATTTACTCTGGTGACTATATACAGGCACATGGGAATACCTAGATATTTCAGGACCATTGGATATAGGGTTAACATTATTACCCAGATAACTAAAGCATTCTTACCCCCCTTGACATCTCCGCTCCATCTAATAAATGAAGTACCGAGCAAGGTCTGGCTTAGTCTACTGTTTCCAGGGACTCACCCAGTTATCATTTCCCTGAGATCATGCATACACATACCTTTCCCTAGTCTATAATGTATGGCAACTTACCAACCCTGGCTCTGAAAGGCATCTTTCAAATCTGTGAGATAAAGTCAACTACACAGATGCCCAGGAAAGCAATAAGAGAATAGTCTGGATCTAAAAAGGCAAAACATGAATTAGAGTATGAGATATCTACTTTGTTGAGGAGCAGGCTGAAAACATGAGAACAAAGCAGAAACAAGATAAATATTAAGATATGAAGGTATTTCATAATAGGCTATAAATTTATACGTTTTTGTTTGTACATTTTTGATGAATTTGCAGTTTTAGAGCTTTTGAACTTGAGATAGAATTTTTTTATCTTTTAGCCATAGCAATTTCTTATATATTACAATGATTTTATACTTTCATTAATCCATGCATCATAAAGAATTTTATACCTATTCAAATCATTTTGCTTATTCCATAAAGCAAAACTGCTGTTTACTGCTGATTCCAAAGATAGACTTACGGTCAGTGTGTACATGAGCCATTGAAGTTATACGGCAGGATTTATTCATGGAGCTGCTGTGACTATCATCTCCTCTTTGGTATAATTACAATTACTGATATGGGTAGCAGAACGCTTCTGTATGTCTTAGCAGCCCTTGACTTTGCACAAGGATAGAGAAACCTGATATTGGGAGCCAACAATGTCCCCATTAGGGCACACTGGTTTTCTCATCAAGCCATGGGGAACCTGTGAAGTTGATCACTTCACCTCTTATCCTTTGACTTTTAGGCACAATTATTCCCTAATCAGCCAAACCATGTTTGAAATCATCAGATCAAGGTACAGAGGAGGAGCTTTAGGTCCTTTTAGGTATGGTCCAGTATGATCTTTCTTTTCCCTGTAAAGAACACTTGAATGCATGTACAGAATGCTCCAGAAAAACAGAAGAGACACTTAAAACACTATATTAATAAGTATGCAAATTCCTAAGAGAAATGAGCTTCCATGAAACTTTCACATCTGATTTTTTTTCTAAGAGTACAGTAGTATAAGAAATAAATGATCCTGTTGAGTTGGAAGACTGACCAGAATTTAAAGCAATGAGACCCAGAAGACCAAAACATATTGCATAATGAGAAGTGTGAACATGTAGTTCCATCCTCAAATAAATCTTTTGGTACTGTAGAATTTCAGTTGCTCTATGATGGTGTGAGCCCTAATACCAAGGACCCACAGTCAAAGATGTGAGAGGAGAAAGTAAAAGGAAGTCAGATTATTTATAACATGGATAGGAAATATAGGGCACAAATGCCACTGCTATTATCTCTCACAAATGGCAGAAATCATAAATTTATCATAAAACTCCTTTCTGAATACTAAGAAAGTTATAACTTTTTTTATTATACTTTAAGTTCTGGGATACATGTGTAAAATGTGCAGATTTGTTACATAGGTATATATATGCCATTGTGGTTTGCTGAACCCATCAACTCATCATCTAGGTTTTAAGCCGTGTATGCATTAGGTGTTTGTCCTAATGCTCTCCCTCCCCTTGCCCTCCACCCTATGACAGGCCCCAGTGTGTGATGTTCCCCTCCCTGTGTCCATGTGTTCTCATTGTTCAACTCCCACTTATGAGTGACAACATGAGGTGTTTGGTTTTCTGTTCCTGTGTTAGTTTGCTGAAAATGATGGTTTCCAGCTTCATCTATATCCCTGCAATGGACATTAACTCATTCTTGTTTATGGCTGCATAGTATTTTCTTTATCCAGTCTATCATTGATGGGCATTTGGGTTGGTTCCAAGTCTTTGCTATTGTAAATAGTGCTGAAATAAACATACGTGTGCATGTGTCTTTATAGAATGACTTATAATCCTTTGGGTATATACCCATTGATGAAGAAAATTTTCTGTGAAACCACTCTCAAACCTTCACAGAAAATCTTGTCATCCCTGATGATCTATAAACATAATCGGTGTTATGTCAAGTTCCTTAAATGTAATATACCCTAATTTTTTGGGACACTATGAATAGGCAGAAAAGGGTCATTGGATAAATGACATAGAATGTTTCTGTCTCTCCATTGTTATAGTACTTCTTGTCTAACCCCCCATTCATCACTTTGTCATGTCATGTACTACCTTGAGCGTTTATCTTTTCCTGTAGTGATATTATCTTAGCTGAAAGTGTGTTTTATAATTTATAAAACTCTTTCACATTAATTATTAATTATTATGCTTATGACAATGCTATGATGTAAGTAATGCAGGTATTTCTCCCCCACTCTCAGAAGTAAAATGTCTGGCTGAAAGATGTTAAGAACGACTTCGCATTCTTATTTTTACTAACCAACCAAGATGAAAAGTTAAAACTTCAATAATAACAGTTGGTTTTCATTGACTTTATATATAGGAAACTCTGCCTCCGATTAATATTTTTAAAAGTTAGCTAATACTAGAACTTTGTAAACCACGAGAACAAACGATCTCTAAAGTTTCTTCCAAAAACAGTGTCTATAGATCTTGTGGCTAAGTCTGAAAAGGGTCTTTCTAACTTTCCTAAGGGTTTAAATCTGCTTTGTAAGAGCTGCCTGGTTTAATCTTTCAGTTCTGCCTTCAGTATTACAATATACCAAAACTCCAACAGTAAAGTAACCATAAAATTACACCGTAATATAACATGGAAGAGGAGATTAGTTCTTGATCCTCCCAGCATTTGTTTTGGCACTTAAACAAAATTATGTGATGTTTTTAAAGTAGTCTTAAGTAGAATGGCTACAAATGCTATTAAACATCAGAAAATTACCAGGCTTTACTAAATCTGCAGGAACAATGTTCAACTGTAACATCTTCTCATGAATCTTGTGTCATAAAAATGTGTCATCGGTGGTTACAATGATAGTAAATAATTTTAGAAAGAAACTGTGGTCAAATGTAATGCATTTTTCTCTGCCCTATGCACCATAGTTTCTTCTAGAAACAATGAACACAGAATTCTTGACTGAATAAAACATGTAAATATTTTTTCTTTCTTCTTATCTGTATACTTATTTATGCATTCATGTATTTATTTTAGAGATAGGGTCTTGCTCTGTCACCCAGCCTGAAGTACAGTGGCATGATCATAGTTTACTATTACATTCTTGAACTCCTGAGCTCAAGCAATCCTCCTGCCTCGGTCAGCTTTCTCGGTAGCTGGGACTATAGGCACAAGCCACCGAGCTCAGCTAAGTTTTACATTGTTTTTGTTGTTGTTGTTGCTGTTTGTTTGTTTTTTTCACAGAGACTGTCTCACTATTCTGCCCAGGCTATTCTAAAACTTCTGGTCTTGAGCAATACTGCCTTGACCTCTCATAGTTTTGGAATTACAGGTGTGAGCTGCCACCACACCAGATCAAATATCTTCTTCGAAGGAATAAAAATATTCAAGAAGGCAAAAAAAAAAAGTTCTTAAATCTAATAGAGGAATGACCAAGAAAGTCTTTCTGTGGTTAAGTGCTCAGGTCTTCCTGCAATGGAAACAGAATTATAATAACATAATAATATAGATGAACGTTGTGAAACACTTTATCTCTCTCATATATATATATGAGAGATAGAGCGCCAGTTCTATGTCTTCCACTGTGCTTGGTACATCTCATGAGATTTTCACAAATGTGATGCAGTAACTTTGAGGGATTCAAGTCGCTTCCTCCACAAGTGAAGCATTTTTAGAAATCACAGTATTTTAGCTTATTTATTGATTTAACTTGTGAAATGATCTCATCACTTCCAAAGTGCAAAATAAAAATGGTGTTACTATGGTGCTGTAAAAAGAGTCCTGGGCTGAGTGGGGAGACTATGGGAATAAGGTAGGAATCCTTAAGAGGTGGAGCTAAATAAAACAAGTAAAACAGAGAAAACAGAAAACCTCAATGAACTTCAGGCAAAAAGACTATTTGAATATTTGACTATATGTATAGTCTCTTTTTGTGTTTCCTTAGGCATTTCTGGGCTGTATTATTCTCTAATGTCACAGAATACTTAAACATGGTTCTTTTCACCTGATATTCAAGGTCCAGTGTCAACTTGATGAGAAGTCTAGAGCTGAATTATAGGACTTTTTCAAAACAACTTTTCTTTTTCATGAGTGAAGGCATAGAAGGCACATTTAACAGTATATAGATGACTTCCAGCAGAGGAAGAACAAATTTTAACACTCAGAATCATACGTAGGGCATCCAGCTAAAAGGGAGAATGAATATCAATACCTAAAAAAAACAAGTAGAATAAATTTATCATTGCTAAATTGAAAGATTTAAGATTTAAATTAAAAAAACCTCAAATTCATAAGTGTAAGATAGAGGAGCTACAATTTAAAAGCAATTCACTTTGCAGAAAACCCTGAAGGGATCATTAACCTCTGGCTGATTACGAACTTGTAGTCCAACCAGAAGAATAATAAGAAAAAAATAGTTTTATATGATTTTGATATCTTTAGCCTCATTATTCTCAGTTACATAATTCTTTTGTATCAAGTATGGTGCTACACACTTAATATAAAAAATGTCATTTAGCCCACACAACTAATTTTATGACGTTAATATTACTATCCTCATTTTGTAGCCAGGATTCCAATGTAGGTCAGCTGATGCTAAGGTCCCTGCTATTAATTCTGTGTTACATTGTTGCCCCATAATGTATATCAAAGGATCATGATCTGGGAATCTCAAATAACCTCATAGCAAAAATAAAATAAAATAAAATAAAATAACAACCAGCATAGAACAACAAAAATAATAAAGGAGGTTAAAAATTGGTGCATGCACAAAAAAATTAACATTTTTAAACTGAATTCTTTTGAAAGGTGAATGATTCATCTAGAGAAGTTGATGTGTGAAGACTATAATAAGTAGTCATTATATAGACATAGAGCTGTCTATGGCTTGATATGCTCTGGGAATCTGAAAAGGGATGATAGTTCTTGGCTGCAGAAAGGCAAATTTTGTCTGAGTATAAAGAAGAAGCAATAATTTCAGAAACTGTACAATATAATTTGTAGCTTTGCAAAAGCGTAAACTCCCTATGACTGGCAGTGCTTGAGAAAACTCATGAAGATGCAAGTTAAGATTCTCAGAGGAAATGACAAAACAACCAACTTCAATATAATCTATTCATCTATTCCTCTTTCAACTCATCAAATCAAGGTTCTAGATAATGGTGAACTTCTTTATCAGTGTACACAGAATCAGAAAACAATCATTTGAGGCCATGTCAGTTATTGCTGAATGAATTGATCACTATCAGCTTCTTTTTTGTAACCATATTTATACATTTTTATTTAGCTAATCTTTAAATAAATGTTTCCAATATAGTAGTTAATACAGTAGGGTAGCTTTAATGATTTAGCTATGCCTTTCCTCACATAAGGATTTAACTTTAACAATGTAAATGGGCATTTTTAATAATCTCTCATTTACATTTATTTACATTACATTTTATTTTTGTGGAATTTTATTGAAAATTTCTAGAATGAAGTTTGCACAAGTGACTTTATTACAAAATACCAATTTTAGCCATTAGAGGCTGAATCCACATACAGTTTCCCAAAATTTACCATTGATACTAGATAATTTATTTAACTCCCCTAAAGGAACCTAATAGGAGTATGTCCACATCAGTTTAGTTCTTCTCCCCTTCACTGTCCAAGTTAACATTGTTTCCTGAATTCTCAGTCATGGTTTAGATCACCAGATACCCAGTTTCCATCATCAGAATTCTTGGATTTGCCCTGAAACTCATCTTCGTTTTACTGTCCTCCCCCCAACACAACTAATCAATAATCAATAATTAAATAGCAAATAATCAGTCATTAAATCCTGTTGGTTGTACCACAGCACTGTATCCTGAATTTAGACACACCTTGCTTAGGCACTGTAATTTCCCTAAATCAGGTCCTCATGGTCTCTTTCACTCTTACAGTAGTTTGCCCTCTCCTTCCTACTTCCTCCTTTAGTCCATCAAATCAGTCTAGAAAATGTTGTCTCCAGATCTATTTTTCTAAAAATAGCAACCCCTTAAGCCTACAGGCTTACTACACACATTATATTAGGCATAAAAACTCAATGATCGCATCTCCCTCACTGCCAGTGAAGCCTGCTCCTCCTCCCTATGCCTGCTGTGTTCCCAACTGCTATGGTCTGAATGTTGGTGTTCCCCCAAAATTTGTATACTGGAACCCAATACCCAGTGGGATAGTATTAGGAGGTGGGGCCTTTGAGAAGTTAATAATTTATGAGGGTCCCACCCTCATGAATGGGATTTAGTGCCCTTATAAAAGAGGCCTGAGAGATCTCCCTTTCCTCCCTTGCCATGTGAGAACACACAGAGGCAACGTCTTTGAAGAAGGCCCTCACTAGGCTGAATTGGGGCACCTTGATCTTAGACTTTCCAGCCTCTAGAACTGTAAGCAATACATTTCTGCTGTTTATAAATCACTCAGGCTGGTTTTTTTATAGCAGCCAAAGCTAACCAAGACACCACCCAAAGATACCTGCTGGGCAGCTACTTAAAATGCTAATCTTTAAACTATTATTAAAATGTATTATGAAGGAGAAATTTGTACTCCCTTGTACAAATTTTGTATCAGGGAAAATATTGCATTGATTCAAAGGAACATTTTGGCATACCACTTGAAGTTGGAATTAGACTTCTAAAAGTCAAGAATGAATCACAACAAACCATTTTTTTTTAAGGTGAGTGTGATTGGTTTCCTGAAAAAAGTTTTGTTCTCTTGAGAGGGGATATTAGTGTAGAAGTGACCTGATCAGAATAATAAGAGGCAGAGTAGCCTCCCAGCTGTCCTCTTTAGTGATCACAACTCCATTTGGTAAGCCATTCAATTCTAACTAAGCAAATGTAAGTACATATACACAGAAACAAACAATATTGGTTTAAATAATCTCCTTCTTATGATTGGGTCCTTTCACCTATCTGCCTAGGTCTGGCCCTTTTCGCTTTTGCTCTGAAAGTTTCCCTATGCTCTGCATATGCTGGAAACTCACATTGCTGTGCGTTTACCCACGTTGTTTTCTGTGTCATGAATGACCATCCACTTTCTCACTCCCTGTCCCCCATTCCCGAGAATATTCTCATCATTAGTAACTAACTGAGCTTAAAGAGTATCAGCCTTTCCTTATGGCCCCAGGCAATGAATTCCTCTTTGTTTTGTATCCTCCATGTATTTGTTCACACCATTTTATTTTTATTACCTATCATTTTTAATGTTATATATATTTTTTTCACAAGTCTATTTTCAATAATAGTCTTTGAGTTACTCCAGGGCAAGAATTCTTCACTTATTTTCATTTTCTTAGTGCTTATCTAGTCTCTCCGCATTGGCTAAGTGATCAAATAATGTTTTTTGAATTAACTGAATTAGTTTCTTTTACCTTTTAAATTTTACAAAGGAGGTTCTAGCCTTGCTTGAGTCACTGACCCATTCAGTAATTTAAAAAGCAATGGGTATGGCAGGGCATGCCCATATACATTAGAGCACTATGTGAAAAATCAAGTAAGTTAATAAATAAAAAATGATACATTATAGTAAAGCACTGTACCAACTTATGTTATCTAGCATTAAACATCATTTTATCACATAAGATTATTTGTTAAATTGAGTGGAATGAATCAGTAGTAGATCAAGATCTGTGCAAAAAAATAAAAATCACATTAATGTGAAAGTCCAAGGTGTTTAGTTACTGGTCCACGTTCCCTGACCAGAGAGTAATTGGCAAAGACTGCATCATGAAACATCTCCTCTTCTAAGGAAATCTCCAGAAGTTTAGCATTCTAAGTCAGCAAGCACAGAAATCCAGAGTAGCAAAGCAATTGTCCAGCACCTTTCCAGTCTCTAAGATACTTGTGGACATGGAAAGAAATCCGGGACATGTATACTCATACTGCTGAGAATGGATAACAGCACAGAAAGAAAATTAAAATGTCATTGAGACAAACCTTGGCAGGATTCTTTAATTACAGTGCTCTCTTGATATGGAATACAAAGGGCAATCATTACAAGGTCCTAAATGATACACTCCCCACCTGCAAATGCAAGGTGTCTACTGTATCACTTAGGATCTCCTAGTGGCTGCCTCTTTGTATTACTTGTCACCACACTCCAGTCCTCAAAGAAACAATAACAAAATTAAACAAAAGAGTCTACAAACTTCTTTCAGCTAACACCTGTTTCACTAAATATTCTAAATAGAGTTCCTTGGTAATAAATACCTATTGACTTTGTCCAACATACATCAACATACATTACTTTGTTAAATATCTTTGATTTTCAGAACCCATCCATCCTCCAATCTCAGTTCATGTTGTTTGAGTGAGACTGATCACCAGGGATGTGACTCTAGCCATCCTCTTGCTACAGGAAGTGTTTCTTGTATGGGCATGTGACCTAAGTTGGGTGATGAGAATCTTACCTAATCCAGTTGAACCTTTGCAAAACAGAGACTGCTTGTTGCTACGGTTGCCAAGTAGGTAGGTGGTAAGTCTGAGGCTACTGGTGACTATTTTTCTTCTACATGTAAAGAACTTGCTTTAAGATTAAATCAACATTAAGGAAGCAAGGTTAGTGACAGAAGGAGTAATATTTCTAATGACAATGTCTCATTGTTTATAAACAATGAGCCACTTTTCCACTTAATCTAATTGTTCTTAGTTTTCTGTTTCTTGAAACCAAAAGATTCTTGAATCATACATCTCTAGAAATCCTGCATTGGGTCCTCTCTCCAGAGCTGTGTTCACTCTTCCCCATTCACATGATGTATCAAGTCCCTGATTAAGGCTTAACTTCTCTAAGAAGTCACTTCCCAACCAGAAACAGTGATGGCCGTTTCCTCTGTTCTCTCAGACCACTAGTGATCTGAGCCTTTCGGATGCACTTACTGTGGGTTTCAAGATTTTGGAGACATTCCTCTGTAATTGGGATGTCAGTGAGAGAGCTATCCCCAAATCCTCATGCCCTACACTCCAACCCATTCTCATCCCACTCTTCAGAGGTCTATGTAACACTCTTCAGAGGCTGACTGAAATTACCTAAAACACTGCATTTGGACATTCTTCACCCTTCCCATGGTCTCTGCACATCAGATAACTTAATTTCTCCTGAGCCGCTTGGCTTCCATCTCGGGATCTGCACATGGTGTTTATGTGTATCTCTTTTTTAAAGCTCTTGTTTCTTCTTTATGAATATTGCCTAGATGCCAAGGGTTTGAAAGTTAAGAAGCATAAGATTGTGTCGTCAGAACAGAGTATGCCATAGAGTGAAGATTTCCAGCATCTTACTGGTCTCCCTATATCTTTTTCCTCTCCCCTACTCGATATTTATCTGTCTTCACCCTATTTCCAAGAAGCAAAATGAACCCTGCTTATTTCTCCATCTTCTTGGTTCAGTGAGCATCTTTATTGCTTTACCTGACTATATGCAATTCTCAAGTCCTTGTCAAGCATATCTTCTAATCTTTGCTCCTCCTGAGAATTCCAATATTTACCATTACATCCATCTCACTCCTCTTTAAGCATGCATTGTTTTACCAACTTGAAAGTAAGACCTTTATAAACAATGCAGTAAAGAGTCAAAGAATCTATTTTTGTGAATAATTTTTCAGTGTTTGAATCCTAGTTCTACTGCTTTCCAACTCTGCAATCTTCAGCAAGTTAAGTCTCTAACCCTGTAAATCTTCATCTATTGGGATAATAAAATTTACCTCAAAGATGGAATAATGCACATTAAATGCCCTGCACATAGAGGGACCTCAATATATGTTAGTTTCCTAATCTATCTGCAGTATGCATTTAACACTTAACATATGGCTTGGCATAGTTTCTTAATAAGTAACTAATGATGTAATGATAGTGGTGGTCTGGTATTACAGCATAATACTGCACTCCTGATGAAAACTGGGCTCCCACATATATTGTGACTCTGATATGTCCCTGAAGCATGGCCTACCATTTTTATTTCCTAAAAAGTTATCTGTCCTTTCATAGAGCATACTTAAGGGTTGCTTTAAATTTAGTACTTTCTGGTCTTTGCCAAAATCCATGATTCACAAACATAAATAAGAATATCAGAACAAAAACTAAGACATGGGCACATGTGTGCATATGCACATGTGTATATTTAGAAATTGGAAAAACTAAAATGAAGACAGCCTTTTTGGGACAAAATATCTCTTCATTAGAAATATGAAAAATACATAAGAAAATATCTCTTCATTAAAAATACTAAAAGTGCATAATTTTTATAATCATACCCACAAGAATTACTACCTATCCTATTACCCAGTGAAATTCCTCAATAATGCCAAAGATAATACAATTAATACTAGTGCCCAGAGAGGCAGGTGGCACATCTCTAATTCTTACTACCACTAAGTGCTCCAAATAAAATATTGCTTCAAAACTCAAACCCTCATTATATTATCTAATGTAAAGGGAACAGTGGCAGTCACAGGCAAAGACAAAATTTCAAGAAACATAGTGCAACTGCAGGCTTAGAACCGACATCACCAGTGTTGTTTCAGAACACTGTAATCAAGTTGTACTTCATTTTACTTCCGTGAAAAAGATGTGGTCAAAAAATATATGTGTACTGAGGCTTGGTGTTACCAAGAAAAGAAGAAATACTTCAGTAGGCAACTGTCTTTAAATGAATATAATTAGCTCAATTTAAGAAATTGACCATTGTTTTGAAACGCTACATACAAAGGCTATTTGTATAAACTGCAAAGAGAAGTCTATCTCTCCCTGTTTTAAACACACACACAAAGAGAGAGGCAGAAGGAAAGAAAGAGAAAGAGAAAGAGAAAGAAAAGAGAAGAGAAGAAAGAAAAGAAATGAAACGAAAGAAAGAGAAAGAAGGAAGGGAAGGGAAGGGGAGGGGAGAGGAGGGGAGGGGAGAGGAGGGGAGGGGAGGGGAGAGGAGGGGAGGGGAGAAGGGAAGTGTTTCAAGCTATTGTAGATTGATTTTAAAAATGTACCCAATTTTTTATGCCTCCCTGTATACAAATCATTTGCAGTATGACCTTGTAGCTCCTCCCCTTAAGAGCTGGAATTAATTGCACCACACTTTGATCCTGGTGGGCTTTGCTTTGGCCAATAAATTGAGGTGTAAGTGACATTGTGTCTGTTCTAACCAAGGCTGCAAAAGGAATATTAGTTAGTTCTCACTGTGTAACATACCACTCACAACCCAGTATCTTAAAACAATTAGCATTTTTTGTTGCTTGGAAATCTATGGATGAGTTGAGTGGTTCTGCCAATTTGGGCCATGTGTGGCTGATCATCATCATGATGATCTGGTTCATCATCCTGCAGGCAAACCCATGTCTTTTCACATGGTGGTAGCAATTTCAAAGAGAGTCAGGAGAAGTGTGACAGGCCTGTTAATCTTTAGACATGGAACCAGCACATTTATTCTTTCTGTTTTCCAACACAATTCAAAGAGTCAGCGTAGATTCAAGGGACTGGGAAACAGATTCTACTTCTTGATGGAAGGAGCTACAAATTCACATTTTAAAGGTAGTAAATATGTATAAATAAATGAGGACATTTTAATAATCTAACCCAACAGACTCTGAACACTCTTTTAACCCTTTTGATATCCTACTTCCATCATAAGAACAACCCCAGTCAGGTGCCAGCCAACTTTCAAACTTGTGAGTAAGACCATCCTGGAGCAACCGACCTCAAGATGACTAGTCAGCTCACCAAAGATTCAGGAAGAAAACAAGGAAAGCTCAAAACCACTCATCTAAGCCAGCTCAAATTGATGCGCACAGAATACTGAGCTGAATAAATAAATAGAACCAAAAGTTAACCAAATCTTGGGGAAGTATATAAAGTAGCAGCATTAAGGTGTCAACAAGTCACTGGTATGTGGCTTTCATTTGATAGATGTGCCTGCTTTTATGATTAATCAGCAAGGATGGTGCAAAGTGGACATAAAACACAATATTAGTCTCATGCTACTGACAATCTTGCTGGTAAGACAAAGGTTCAGGCACCATCTACCACTTCTGGTGCTATGTTTAATATATGCTTATGTCTGCGTATATTAAACTGCTTTCTAGGAAGCTCATAACATTTTTTTTGTGTTAATATCTTTTTTAAAAATGTTGTCTCTTCAAATATTTAACTAAATGTAGCATTTTTGAATACTGAGTTCAGCCATCTGATAATGTTATGCACGATCCAAACCATGTTATTTTTATTTGCTCGTTTCTATAATCATTCATTAAACCACAACCCCATTGTGGGCTCCAACTATATGTAAATTGTGTGGAAAATTTTAGATATATAGTAGTCCCGTATATATAAGAATTGGCTTCAAGAGCCTTCCAGAACTGAGAGACAGATAGATAAAGAAATAGAGAAGCAAACAGAGAATTGCATACTATGTGGTCAGCACTGGAATGGGTTTATAGGAAAGTCTTTTGGGTCCAATACGTGGAGAAATTAATACTATCTTGGCGCAGTTGTGGTCAGCACTGGAATGGGTTTATAGGAAAAGTTTTTTGGGTGTAATATATGGAGAAATTAATACTGTCTTGGTGCAGTTGTGGTTAGCAACGTCCTCCAATGGCCAATTTTATAAAAATGGTCAAAAAGCAGAAGGTCATGGGGGGGGGAGAAAACATTTAGGATTTTGTTAGAAATATCAATTCTAGGGCTAAAAAAATAGACATAATGTATCAGAATCTCTGTGGCCAGAGTTGAGTGACCTACATTTTAAAGAGTATCCCAGGTGATTCTCCTGCTCAGTGAAGTCTGAGAAACACCGCTGCAGATGAATTGACATGTTTGGAGACGTGGATAACCCGTATTGCTAAGTTCGATTCTTACTTCCTCTTTAATGTATTTAATACACAGACATTAATTTTTGAAAATGCAATTCAGCAGGAGAGATTTCTGAGACAGCATTAAAATGTAAGTCCTGGACAGACTGATTATTTTAACTATGATTAGTAACAAATTACTTGCAGCCCACTCCATAACTGAAGAAAACACAGGAGGCTGAATTAAGAGTTCCTGTGTGAAATCCTGGCTCTGCCCCTTACCATCTGGGTAGCCTGAAATAAAAAACCTAGTTTTTCTCTGTCTTAGTTACCTTTATATGTGAAACAGGGATTTTAGTGAGCTATCCACCTTATGGGTATCTGTGAGGGCAAAATAAGTTATTATATGTAAATCAGTTGACATATAAGTTAATATATGTAAAGAATTTGGCACATAACAAGGGCAAAAAAGTGTTAGGTATTATCTTTAATCTCAGTCTCTCAATCCTTTCCCTCTCTAGGCCTAGCCTAACGTCACTACCTCACGCTTTCTTGCACATCATTTCTCTGTTGTTTTTTCTGATGTTTTCCTGGACAGGCCCATGAAACAGAGATGTCTGATCTCCACAGGAGGGTTGCACTGTGAAGAGATTTTTTTCCAGTGAAAGCATGGCTTTCATCCAGGGTCACATGATCCTTAGGAGAACCAGCCACTCTGCCCTTACAATAGAAATCTAGAAACCTGGCATTTCATTTTTACCTCTTACAACCAGCAAATAATTCCTCTCCCTCCCTCGTCAGCAGCACAACCCTTAGTTCTTCAAAATGAAGTTATCTGGACGTGAGGATGTGCTGAGAGTATGAATATTAGGCAGTTGGCATTTACTCTCAGATCTTTTATCTTCAGATGTGCTGTGTGAAAATTAGAATGCCTTGTGACTGACTGGACATGATGGCTCATGTTTGTAATCCCAGCACTTTGGGAGGTCAAGGTGGAAGAATCACTTGAGCCCAGGAGTTCAAGACCAGCCATGACAATATAGTGAGACCTCATCTATACCAAAAATTAAAAAAATAAAAAAGAGCCAGGCGTGATTGTGCATGCCTGCAGTTCCAGCTACTATGAAGGCTGAGGCGGGAGAGTAGCTTGAGCCTGAGAGGTCAAGGCTGCAATGAGCCATGATTGTTCCGCTGCTCTCCAACCTGAACAGAGCAAGATCCTGTCTCAAACAAAAAAGATTGTTACCATGCCTCTTCCTCCGCTCTCCTCTGTGTGTCCTACTTATATGTATGTGATGAAATGCGTCTCCAAGGTGATCATTAGGGACTACTCGAAGGCCTCTCTGTGCTCTTAGAAATTGCTTATTACTTCATGTCATGTAACCTTCTAATAATGTGAGTCTCACTATATGGACCACTTCTCTAAAATTTGGTAAAATTCCAGTGCAATTAATATACATATTGCATATTTTAAATCCTAAAAAAAGTTAGATGGATTTTTAAAAGTTACTTACTTTAGAAATTAAATCTCTTTGGTTAGTGAGAACAACTTTTATGGCTATGTTTAAAAGTGATGCATTTATGTATTTGTATCAAGTTGTGTATCTTATTAATGAGTTATGAGATTTTTAAATATATTATAGCCATGAGTACTTTATCACATATATGTCTTGCAAATATTTTCTCCTAGCCTCTGTCTTTTTATTAAGAGCATTTTTTAAAAGCAAAAGTGTTTATAAAATCTTAAAATTGTTGATAAAGTCTTATTTAATGTTTTTTCAATGATTTTTGCCTATGTCCTACCTAAGAAATCTTGGCCTAACCTCGGTTACAAATCTTCTCTCCTATGTTCTTTTTTTCCGAAAATTTAAAAACTTTAGTTTTTGTATTTAGATCAATTATCTATTTCAAGTTAAAATGTGCAAAATATTTGAACAGATACTTCACTAATAATATGCAAATGAAAAATAAGCAAAGAAAAAGATACATAATACTAGACATTAGGGAAATTACATGAAAATTGTGATGATATGATATTGTACCCCTAGTCAAATAGCTAAAGTTCAAGAGTCTGATAATATTAAGTGTTGATAAAAAAAAAAAACAGAGTAAATGAAACTTTCATACATTAATGATGGGAAATCAAAATACTATAGTAATAATCACCTTGGAAAACAGTTTTGCAGTTTTTTATAAAGTTTATCACAAACCTATTGCATGATCCAGTAATTCTGCTCCTAGGTAATTATATAAGAAAAACAAATAACAAGAACAAAAACAACAAAAAGCTATGTTCACATAGAGACTTATAAATGAATGGTAATAGTAGCTTTATATGTAATGACCCCAAACTGCAAAGAACCCAAGTATCCTTCAACTTGATAAATAAATAAAAAATGATGGATTTATAGAGACACACTGCTCAGCAATAAAAATAAACTAACTATTGTTACATGAAATAACATGGATAAACCTCAAATGAAGTATGCTAAGTGAGAAAAACTGGACACAAAAGACTATGTACTGTATGATTCCACTTATATGAACTTCCAGAAGAGATAAAGCTATAATGACAGAAAACAGCTATGACATTTTTCGCAGCTAAGGGCAGAGGGAAACGTTGACTGTGACAGGGCTATTTTTTGCAGTGGTGGGATTATTATTTTTCTTTATTGTGGCAATAGTTACGTAATCATACTTATTGTCAAAAGGCATTAAAGTGTACACAAAACTGGTGAATTTTAGTGTACGTAAATTATGCTTTGACAAGCCAATTTTACAATGCAGTTAAGTAATTATCATTAAATTGGAAAACAGAGTGACTTGCAAAGTCTCATTTGCCCTTCCCTAAGAATAAACGAATTAAATGTCTTCTGTGTATGTAGAAATTTTATGGCATTTACATTGTGCTAGAGGAACCATATCAAAGCTTTTAGCTCAGTGTTAACACTGATGGTTTTAACTGCCTCCCTTCTTGTTGTAGCATACATTGTTTACAGATCACAAGGAAACTAAGAGCATAGTTATTTGCAATTTTTAAGGTATTTGAAACCATTTCACCTGTCCTCTAATTTCAAAGACTTTTTAAATGGCTGCAGCACTTTTCTCTGGGGGAGTTGGGATTGGTTATTTTTTTTTTCTTTTCTTTTTATTATACTTCAAGTTCTATGGTACATGTGCACAATGTGCAGGTTTGTTACATATGTATACATGTGCCATGTTTGTGTGCTGCACCCATTAACTCGTCATTTACATCAGGTATATCTCCTAATGCTATCCCTCCCCTCTCCCCCCACCCCACAACAGGCCCTGGTGTGTGATATTCCCCTTCCTGTGTCCAGGTGTTCTCATTGTTCAATTCCCACCTATGAGTGAGAACATGCGGTGTTTGGTTTTTTGTCCTTGTGATAGTTTGCTGAGAATGATGGTTTCTAGCTTCATCCATGTCCCTACAAAGGACATGAACTCATCATTTTTTATGGCTGCATAGTATTCCATTGTGTATATGTGCCACATTTTCTTAATCCAGTCTGTCATTTTTGGACATGTGGGTTGTTCCAAGTCTTTGCTATTGTGAATAGGACCTCTTCAAGGAGAACTACAAACCACTGCTCAAGGAAATAAAAGAGGACACAAACAAATGGAAGAACATTCCATGCTCATAGGTAGGAAGAATCAATATTGTGAAAATGGCCATACTGCCCAAGGTAATTTATAGATTCAATGGCATCCCCATCAAGGGATTAGTTATTCTTTAATAAAATGCTCAAGGATCAGTTCAAGTAAACCTATCCTTAGAAATATTATATTTTTTAATAAATTAAAATATCAGAGTATGATAATCTTTATTAACATTATTATTGTCAGTAGTTTCTCTGCTTCTTAAAGCACCTAAAATTTTTTTGGAAACAAAGTGAAGGAAATGAGAGCAAGAGAAATACATCAGGGATTTCCAAAATATGTAAACTGTTCTCAGGATATGTACAATATTCTATGAGGCTACAAAATAACAAGGAGTTTATGTTTTGGAGATTAAATACTGACAAAATAAAATAATATGACATTATGGGTTCAAGAGCTTTTAGTCCCTCAGCTGCCAGGAATTTAAATATTAAAACATGGCATGGCTCATCACACAACCTGTAGCATTTAAAAAGTTTGTTTAGAAAGAGCAAGCTATCAAGATCTCCAAGGGACGGCTACTAAGAAACTTACAGCACCTGCTTTTCACTGCCATGTGTATAGCAGTGATCAAGTGTAGGAAACTGACTACGAGATTTCAGGAAAAGGAGAGAGAAGGACTGGGATAGTCAGAGACCTTCTTAGGAAACATGGGCTTAAGCTGGACTTTGTTGGATGAACAGGATGTGGATGGGTGAAAGGGAGAACAGAGAGTGCTTGAAACAAGACAGGATACACTGAGTATAGCGCAGGGTGGCGAGCAGTTAGTGATGTGTTCAGTGACCATTGCCAGCATGCCAAGCAGTGTCCCCAGATCATTAAACCAGGAAAAATGGCTTGAATAAAAATATAAATGATTTTTAATGAACGTAATGAAAAATTTTTTAAAAATTTACCATCGACTACTGACTGAAAATGATGGCTTTCAAAAGAATATTTACAAGCAAATTTTTCAGGACTGAGTGACATTCAAGTCCAGATTAAAAGCATCCACTGACCATTTATAAAAATGAATAAAAGGGATACAAATCAAGGCACATATTTGTGGAATTTCTGACTGCTAGGGCTGAAGTAAAGATCCACATGCATTGAGACAGCTAGAACAATATGGGAATCAGAAGGCCGTCAGCATGTTCCCCAAGCAGGACCGAATGCTAAAGACAATAGAACCATGTCTATAAAATTTTCGGCAGGGCAATTAATTTCAGCTTATAGTTGAAAGCACTCTTCTTGTTGATTGGTTTGTTTCTGTTTGTTTTGTTTTTGTTTTTTTTTGCTTCCAAAGCATCTTTTTCAAGAAACTACTACAGAGGAAGGAACCCCACAGAAAATGGAGTAAGTTAGCTGACTAAAAGAGAAAGCGAACCCAACATCTGAAACATAATAGATATGTAACAGATCCAAAAACAAATTGATAGAGATTTCAATATTTGGATGGAAAATAAAAACTTTAAAAGAGAGATTTCAGAGAAAATAAAAATCATTTTCAAAATTGTTTGAGCCATATGGGGAAAAATACTGATAGCCATATAATAGTAATGATAGAAATAATTTATAATGGATATGCTAAAAGCTATATAAGTGACAACAAACAAATATGACCATAGTTTATTATATTAATATTATTATTGGCTAGTTATTTAAATAATTTGTATTAAATCTATTGGGAAAATAGGAGAAAAATAGGAACTGGAGATGCAATATTATGTGATAGTAATATTAATAAACCCCCATCTATCGTAACAGGCTATCAACAGGCACACATTTGTAAAGCCAGAACACCAAGACATAGCATTATAGATTTATATCAATAATTAAAAACACGTTTCTTCTGGGAAACTGAATTTGTGAATTTGAAATGGTGAAAAGCATCTATTTTATTATAAATATTTTAGTTTGAATTTAAGTGTTTATCTTTAAAATCTTTAAAGCTATCATCATTTTAAATTTCTTAACATTTTTCTAATGACAAAGTAAAAGACATCATCAAATCTCTACAGAAAACTAAATAACTGCCTTTCTAGAACTGGAAAAATGAACTACCAATGTTTCCTGTGTTCTGTTCTCGGATTTTCATTTGTTACAAAATGTATTAAATGTTTTGGCAAGCCTAAGGAGTAGGTGCTCCCAGGAGGACTGGATTGCAGTCTACTTTCTCTCTGGCTTTCTTTGAATGGAAAGGCTAATATTGGATTCTAGGCCAGGTGCTGGCAAACTTTTTCTGGAATGGTTCAAATAATAAAAATTGTATGCTTTCCAGGCCACAGATACTGTCTGTCTCATATTATTTGTGTCGTTTTTCTATTTGTTTGTTTGATTATCACTCTTTAAAAATGGGGAAAAATCCTTTTTAGTTTGAAAGCTACACAAAAATAGGCTACTGGCTAGAATGAGCCACCGAGAGCAGTTTCCTGACCATTGGTCTGGTCTATTAGTAAGGGGGAGTAGGACAATAAATGCCCTTTGAGAGACAGAATGTTGTGGACAAGAAAGTATGTTTCTCAAGACAGTAGTAGGTAGATGTTTATTGTCTTCAGAAAATAGGGTACCTAGGCTGTTAAAAAGTCCTCTCCAATCTGTTAGAAAAAAATATATCATAATAATAGTAGCCAAAGAAGAGAGACAACTATCAGCTATCTATGGGCCATGTGTGGTCACTGAGACTTGATGAGTTTTATGCAGAAAAAGACTGTTAGTTGCTTGATGTGAAATCAATTAGTGCCATAACACAGCAATTAGAAAGTAATTATAGTCAAATCTAACAATAGACTTTATGGGCAAAAATGAGATGAAGAAAATAAGATGCATAATTCAGTAATGGAAATGTTGTTTACTGCATAACTAATCAAAAACATTAAAAAATAACAGAGTTTTAGAAAATCTCTTCCCTGTCACATTTCACAGCAGGGAGAAGGATATGACTCCAGTGTGAAGCCATTAAGTAGGTGACTTTTCCTCAGGGCAAATTGAAAAACAAGGAAACAGAGGAATTAAAATCACATTTGTCCTTCCGCTCAAGTATTTTTGCAATGCTCCTAAATATGGAGCTCTCTGTGGGCATGATCTGGAGACAGACGATGAGAGGGAGAGAGAGAGAGAGACATACGTACATAGCTATATACAGACAAACATACACGGATGATGGCTGTTGAGCTAGAGAGATACACAGATAAATAGATTTGTACTGTGAAGTCCACTACTTCATATACCTTAATTAATCCTCATGAAGAAAGTTATACAGTAGGTATTATATTCCTCATTTTGAAGATGGGAAATTGAGGATCGCAGAGGTTAGGTACTTCTCTAAGGTCTCAGGCAACAAGTGGTGCGGTCAGGATTAGAATTTTGGTAACTCCAATGCCAAATTTTTTACTTTTTTACCTTCTCCTGCTTCCTCTCTTGTAGCCACCTTCTACCTCTGCTAATTACAAGATTCCAGGCTAATTCCCAGGCTCTACATTCTCTGAGGCAAGCACAGTAGATGGTCGATTGCTTTAAGTTAACAAGTAGACTCCACTGCAGAGTCACAAACAGGCTCTGCTAATACGCTGCCCCTGGGGAGATGAAGTCTTGGAGAAAGAGGATGTCTTAGAGCTGCAGCCTGAGGCAATGTCATGGAGCCAGTAGAGTGTTGGTGAAAGAGCTGATAGATGGACAAAAGGAATCAGCAAAGGAAATCAAGGATGCCTGTACCCTGACTTACTGAATCAGCTTAACATTACCCAGAGGTGATGCCCCAGCTCTTAACCATCACCCAGAGGTGATGACCCAGCTCTTAACCTCTGACTCTGCTGATTAATAATATTAATGACAATAATAACAATCATAACTTCTTTCATCAAAACTTTTTATACTAACAGCCTTTAGCTATTTAAATGTTCACATAGGATATTCTATGACCCTTCACAATTTTATATTGTCTTTTATGGCGTTCGATCTTGTATTAAAATAGCAGAATTCTATTCCCTCTATATCTTGTACATAAAAGAAATCTGAAACACAAAAGGATCTAACCAGTGGGAGAAAACATACTCTTCCTACTGCCTCAGAACCATCGGATGCTTATTAATATTTAAATTTAAGACAGTAGAACAGCAACAATAGGAGTCCATTCTTATCAAAGCTCACAAACCTCAACAGAGAACACAGGAAGAGAAGCTGGAAGGTGGTAGAGGTGCATAGTAAAAGGGTCAAAGGATGGAATTTAAATGCAGCAAGGACAGCAGGAATGCGTTCTAGTCAAATCAAAGACTGAATTCATCCCTGATGCTGTTTCACAGTGAGAGGCATAACCAGTAACAACAAATGACCTGCAACTTCAATGCTGAGGTCAATCTGTCACAGGAAGACAATGTCATGAGCAGGAGCAAATCCCCTTTTTATGGGATCCAGACTTTTGATCAACCTTAATTCACTGAAGGGATACACGTGGGCATGTGTGTTTTCTGACCAACGTGAGCATACATTTAAGAGACAAGGACTTAGAAACACACACCTGAAAATTAGACATAGAGCAGAGAGAAAATAGCCCATCAGATAAACAGATCTTAAAATTGCAAACAATTAAATCTACTTATGTGGTCAAATTGCTAGAATTGACCTCTAAATTTAACTTGGAATCATAAACACAAGCAGGCTTGAGAGAAAATGTCATTTTGATGGAACCCAGGTATTTAAAATTTTTTCATATAGTTATAAGGTAGAAATGGGAGAGGCTTTGACAAGTAAATATATTTTTTTCAGAGGAGTTGAGTTTGTTAATACAGTTTTGTAACTAAAACTTTGGGAAGGAAACATTTCTTAAATTTATTTGGAAGGATGGCTACAAGGAAAGAGAGAAAAACTGTCTCTAAAGGCATCACTGAGCAGTTGCGTTAACCCAAGCCTAAGGTGTTCCAAGACTTCTAGGGTCAAGGTGACTGTCTCTTGATTGTGTGTGTGTGTGTGCATGTGCGCTCATTTAAACATTTAAAAATTAATTTTCCAATACAAAATCCTTCCATTTTCTGCAAATATCAGTAAGGAGATTCTTCATTTCTTTGTTCTCCAGGTTTTCTTGTGAACTGGTTCCTGATGTGCTTTACTACTCCTTCGTATAAAAGACATAACCACGTGTAAAGAATCCTGCCCTCTTCCTCGCAATAATCAGCTCTAATTCTCAAAGGCTGATAAAGAAAGGAGCATCCTCCTAGCATGAGGCACATGGAATCACAAAGATTTCTTTAAGATAAGGTGAAGCTCATGGGGCAGGAATCTGCTTAAACTATCCAATTCTCTCCAAACAATACTTATGAAAGTTCATGGGACTCTTCCACAATCAGTAAGAAAGATTTGAATTGACTATTGTATTGGCTCATCTTAATATTTAATATAATTGCTGACTTTTTAATTCTGGTTGTCCATTTTACTTGTCCCTAATCTTTTAAATATCTAGTTATTGAGAATGGCTAGGATCTCATATATGGTGGTATAATTATACATACTTTTCATTTTTTAAAGTTTAATTTGCCCTTTAAAGATAATTATTCTTGCTTCTAATATAATCTCATTCTCAATAAAATTTAGAAGCCAAAGTAATATGCCAATATCATTTGGACTGTGATCTAAACTTACATTCAAGTGTACTGCAGAGAGAAAAGCCAAGGTTCTGAGGAGTAAATATTGATTCTTTGGAGGACACCCAAGACACCAAAATGAAGTTCTGAGAAGAATTATACAAACTAAATATGCAAGAGATCATATGGTCTGATCAAATAAGAATTTGAGTGAGTGCCGTTGATTGGAACCTCAAAGGACATACCCCATCACTGTGGGAAAGTTTCACCTCCCCAGAGCAGAGGTCACAGGCTCCTCCTTAACTTGGGTCTCAGTGCTCACTGCCTGGAACTGCTATTTAATTTTTCTACACATACTGCTTTTCCCTGGCTAGGTTAGATGCCCTTCATGGACAGGCTGTTTCTGTAACTCCAATTTCTAGCCTGCACCATGCCTTAGATGTCACTGAAAAGCAATACAGCTCTGTTGTGAAAATGTATGCAGATGAAATGAATTGTAGCTCCTGCAACTTATGTTGACTCGCTTAGAAAAAAAAAAATCGAATGATGACTTGAGAATTATAAGAGGATAGAAGATGTTACATTTCTAAAATGCTTTTTATGTATTTGATCTAAAAATATTCAAACTTAAATGAGAAGTAAAACTTATTTGCACTACAAGCAACATAACAAACATCATATTCTGAGGAAAGGTAATTTCATCCATCAACCCAGCTTCTCACAACAGAACTCAGACATCCTGCTTTCTGTCACAAATCTTAATAATTTTATAAAAAGGAAACAGATTAATAATATAACAAATCTGTGCAGAATGTGTTTCATTAATTTTCCAGGAAGGCAGCATTGCAAACTTACTTGAGAGTCAAGTTTAACCTTATTTTCTGCTATGTACTTACTGGTGTTCCAAAACATGATCAATTTATTTTCTGCAAGCCACTGAGCATTGCTGCTAAAACAAGATTGATTCTGGATCTCTCCAAAGTAACTGCTTCTTTTATTTTTATTTTTATTTTTTATCAATGTTAATGAAACCACAGTGTCTTGGAAAAATTCAATTTAAGATTCTTTTTCCACCTGGAATGTTCTGGACATTGAAAAACCTTAGACATTTCTGGAACATGAGTCAGAAGAATATTTTTTTCTACAGTATTGTTTTAAAATAATATTCTAAAAAAGATATTATTTAAATGATATTCTAAAAGGATTATTTTTAAGGAGAGAGAAGAATTACTCTATTTTCATACAAATCCTCCACAGAGAAAGAGACAATAATGACTGTTCTCGAGAATTTTTGTGGTTATTTTTACTCACAAACAATCTAAAGTGGAACATGCTATCAGAATACTTTCAGTACTGTATGGCAAAAACTAGTATTTACTGAATAACTAAAATGAAATGTTTACTAGTCAGGCTTACAAAATAAAACATCCTTAGAAACTGCATTTCAAAGTAAAATCTCATGAAATGGATATTTTGCCTTTGCACAATAATCTTTTAATTTTAGTAAATATTTAACTTGCCACAGAATAGTAGCAAAATATACTGTCATCACCATTCGTTCAGGTTTCTATCAATTTATTAAGCACCTACTTTATGCTAGGGAATATAATAGATTCTATCTATTTTATAACTATGTCTACTTTTACAAGTTACTATACAACTATTCTTTTCCAGGCAAAAGCAAATATTTCTCTAATCCCAAATCATGTGAATGGTACTTTTAAAAAATTATTGAAGATTAAAAAGTTTGTGCTGTTTTGGATGATTCCTTTGGGCACAGTATATTTACTTAGTATTCATATGTATTTAAAACTTTTTAAATATCCATGATACTACACAGTATGGATGTAGCATTATTGTTATGGTTATTAAATGAGCATTATTTAACAAAATATTAATAGGATCAGTATTCCGAGGGATTGCTTATATTTACATAATTTGTTTCTGAACATATCTCCATTCAGTTACTGAAAATTTAGCATCAGATAGATGTTTTAAATATAAACCAGTGATGAGCTAATCTTTTCGAGAGTCAAATGACATTAATGTATTGCAGGATTTAGTTTTAGAAGAATATTAAAACTTAGCCTTCTGCTCTCATTAATACCTCTAGTAAGAATTCATTTTTCTTTTGTCCTAGTCCCATTATCTTTAGTTTGAGCAGTGCTAAAATCTTCCTCTTACAGTGTGTGTCATGCATGTGTGTGACTGTGTATTGAGCAGTATATAGTAATTGAGAGTATGGGTATGAAATACAACAGATTTGTGTTTTGATTCATTACTTCCAGACTTTGAGGGTCACCAATTTATTTATTTATTATTATTGTTTTTGGAGATGGAATTTCACTTGTCACCGAGGCTAGAGTGCAATGGCGTGGATCTTGGCTCATTGCAAACTGTGCCTCCCAAGTTTGAGCAATTCTCTTGCTTCAGCATCCCGAGTAGCTGGGATTACATGCACCCACCACCACGCCCAGCTAATTTTTGTATTTTTAGTAGAGATGATGTTTCACCATGTTGGCCACGCTGGTCTCGAACTCCTGACCTCAGGTGATCCACCTGCCTCGGCCTCCCAAAATGCTGAGATTATAGTCGTGAGCCACAGCCAAATTATTCAAGTACATTAGCCTTATTTTTGTCAACTGTAAAATGGGATGATATAAGCTATAATGTTGTAATATGTTAGATCCATGTCACATAACTTCAATAAACAAGAGCTATTTATTTTAGGTTAAGAAATGTTCTCCTCACACTTATTGTTGATTTTTGATGAAATATTTCATTTAATCACAGTAAATGTCTAATAAGTATTTCTTAAGCTGAATGCCTTAGATCACATTTCTAGGTGAAAAAAGAATCATTAGCAACTGAAAGCCTTAATTACTCAATCACTGATGGCTGTACAACATATCTGCTATAAAATGCCACATTTTCTGTAATATATTTAAATCCATAATTGTTTCATAAATCTTCCAGTAGAAAACATTTAAAAAGTTACATAATCTCAGCATCTAGGTTTTATTTTTCATTGATAATTAATACAAGAACAAAAATATCTCTGCTGCAAAAGAGGTCAGTTCTGTAACAACTCAGATTAGCAAAAAATATAAAAATGAGTTTCATGTCTTGTTTCAAAAAATGTACAAAGATACGCAATTCACTCAATGTTTATGCCTTTAAAATTAATGTCTAAAGCAATCTGACTTTACAAATTAAGTGGGAAGAGTTTTTGAAACAATATGCTTATTTTAACCAAAGTCTAATATACTGAAAAAGGTGATTAGTTGCCATTGAAAACTATAGTCCAGACAACAGGATTTAGTGGCATCTGTGTAAAACAATTCAGTGACTATATTCCAGTGTTCTCATTAGTTCACTTCTAAAAAAATACATTTTATTAGCTAAAAAACTGGTTATTGATCTCAAAAATTGTATTTTAAACAGTGGTCATAAGTGCTTTGGTGGCCCACAGAAAGGATATAGCAAAACTATAGAACTTAGAGGCAAATTTGGAGAAAATAATTCGCTAACATTAACAACATACAATCGGCATGCAATTCGTGCAGACCTATATTTCCCAAATAGGCACTCGGGCTGTGCATCAAATTATTTAGATAAAGATATTATACAACAATAAGTATTTTGTTAAAGTATAAAGGCATAACCTTAAAGTCATGGTTAGCACCCTTTAAAGAGAAAAAAGACCTGTCATATTCCAGACCATCATTGAGAACTACAATTGCATTATATAAGAAATCAAGAAAAAGGTATATAAACCAAAATAGGTCCACTATTTCAATACATGGTTAAGGTCACTTTCATTATGTTCTCTAGATACTTGTGTGCTGGTTTATGACTACCTGGAAGAGAAAATATTTTTTCCTAGGCTTATTTGTGTCTGAATTATCCATATCTTTTCTGGTTGGCAATCCATATCATAGGCACAGTAGCATATCAGGGTGGAAATAAAGCACGAGTGTTTTTATCAAAAAAAAAAAAGCTGCTGAAATTCTGTTAACGAATGCAATGACTCTATAGATCAATTTGGATAGAATTGATACCTTAACAATATTGAGTCTTCAAAGAGCATGGCAAAATGTTATCTCAAAATATTTCTAATTTGAAAATGCTATTTTTTAAAATTTTCATTTTCAAAATGTTGTCAGCAATTAGTTTGTTTACTGATCTCGCATTGTAATTTTGCCACAGTTATTAATTCTGATAATTTTTCTTTCAGCTTTTTTCTATAGATTCATATTCTATGTAGAAAATCATGTCACCCATAGAGATTTTTTTCTCTCTCTTTTTCTCATGAATTGCTCTTTCCTCTTCTTTTCCCATATTAATGCACTAACTAGTACAATGTTGAATGAAAGTGGTAGAACCAGACATGTTTGCCTTATTCTTGGTACTATGGAAACAGAATTTTTCTTTATTAAATGTGATGGTAGCAGGAGGATGCTTTTACAAACATCCTTTATTAGGTTTAAGTGTGTTGAGTTGGTTTTTTTTTATTTAAATCACAAATGATTGAATTTTGACAAATGCTTATTATTTACTGAAAGAAGTGCTTTAACTGATCACCTTTTTTAATCCTTGTCAGTATATTAATTTGGTATATTACATTTGACCTTCTGATATAAATTCCTTTTGATCATAATTGTCATATGTTTCTGAATTCAAATTACTACAATCGATTTTGTGAAGGACTTTTGCATCTATGCCTATAATGAACATTGTTATATAGTTTTATTTATTATTTCTTTCCCTTTTTTGGTATTAGGTTAATGTTGGCTTCATAAAGTGAATTTGGAAATATTTATTCTCCAGCTTCTACATTGCAGAAGAGTTGTAAATATCTGGCATCATTTCTTCCTTAAATATTTAATGGAATTACCCAGCAGGTTCATTTAGGCCTACAGTTATTACTGTGAGGAGGATTTTAACTGCTAATTCAATTATTTTAAATAAACATAGAACAATTCAAATTATGTTTTCTTCAGTAGGTTTTGTTTGGGCCTTCTAAGAATTTTTTCTATTGTATCTACATTTTTAAAGTTATCCTTATTATTTTTGTGTGTGTATTGAAACTCCAGTGATGTCAGCGTTTTCATCCTTGATATCAATAATCTGTCTTTTTTTCTTTATTGATATGGTTAAATGTTTTCCAATTTATTTCTTTTTAAGGAAGCTGCTTTTTTTCTGTGTTTTTTGTTTCTTTTTCTCTGTCTTTATAATTTTGTTCCATTTGATTAGTTTGAATCTAACTCATTTTTTATTTTCTGATGTCTTATAGTGGAAGCTTAGATAATTGTGTTTGACCATTCATTTTTTTTTTCCCAGGGTAAGCAACTAAGATGATAGATTTCCCTGTAAGCACTGCTTTAGTTGCATCCCAAATGTTAATATTTTGTCTTTTTTCTCATTCAACTTCTTTTTTTCTTTATTCTTTCTTTATAGTAGTACTTTGCTTCATTCTCAAGTAGTTGGAAATTTTTCATATATTCATTGTTTTCTATTTTTAATGTAATTTGATTGTGGTAAGAGAAGATACTTTGTATTATTTCAATTTCATTAAATCCGGTGATTTTTTTTTTTTATGGTCCAGAATAGTCTACCCTGGTAAATGTCCCATGTGAGCTTAAATGGAGTCTATAGTCTTCTATTTCTGGGTGAAATGCTTGATCAATGTCAGTTATGTCTAGTTGGTTGATATGTTTGGATGTGTTCCCACCCAAATCTCATTTTGAATTGTAACTCCCATAATTGCCATGTGTCGTGGGAGGAACCCTATGGGAGGTGATTGAATTATGGGGGCGGGTCTTTCCCATGCTGTTCTCGTGATAGTGAATAAGTCATGCAATCTGATGTCCTTAAAAAAACGAGAGTTTGCCTGCACTAGTTCTCTCTTTGCCTGCCATCATCTGCATAAGATGTGACTTGCTCTTCCTTGCCTTCTGCCATGATTGTGAGGCCTCCCCAGCCAAGTGGAACTGTGAGTCCAATTAAGCCTCTTCCTTTTGTAGATTGCCAAGTCTTGGGTATGTCTTTATCAGCAGCATGAAAGCGGACTAATACATTGGTTGATAGGATTGTTCAAGTCTTTGTATTCTAATTTTCTCTCTAATTTTACTAGTATTTAGAAAGTACAAATATCAGTAACTATTATTGTGGGTTAGGCTGTTTTTATTTCAATTCTATTAGTTTTGGAATATATAATTTGAATATGTAATGTGTTAAGTGCTTATATAGTTAGGTACCCTTGTGTTTGACTATGTGCATGTATTTGTGTGTGTCTGTCCTCTTCATCATCAACAAACACATGAGAAGCTTCTGAATTGAAGCCTGGATGAGAATGAAGTATGACTGTCTACCAGAAATGTGACAAAAGTTAAGTTTATAACTTCTTTTAGACTCAGATTGGCCATATTCAAAATTAGAATGTGTTCTATCTCAGATCATGGTTTAGGGACATGAATCTAATTTTTTAAAATCTATGAAGCAGCCAGGCGCGGTGGCTCATGCCTGTAATCCCAGCACTTTGGGAGGCTGAGGTGAGCGGATCACCTGAGATCGGGAGTTCGAGACCAGCCTGACCAACATGGAGAAACCCCATCTCTACTAAAAATACAATATTAGCCAGGCATTGTGGCACATGCCTGTAATCCTAGCTACTTGGGAGGCTGAGGCAGGAGAATCGGTTGAACCCAGGAGGCAGAGGTTGCGGTGAGCCAATATCGCACCATTGCACTGCAGCCTGAGCAACAAGAACAAAACTCCATCTCAATAAATAAACAAGTAAATAAATAATCTATGAAGCACTTACCATATGGTCTAGAAACATAAAAGACAATCATTAATGGCTATTCTTTGTTAATAGGTTTTATCGCTACCTTGGTGAAGAGTAGGATTAATTATAGAATTGTATAAAATTAACTACTAAACTTGAAGCATAATTTCTTTCCTATGGCTCCTACCTAACTCTCCAGTCTCCTCTTATAAAGTACTTCTCCACCAGGCAACTACGCTCAAAACACAATAATGTTCCTTTTGTTCTCATAGGACATCATGAAATTTTCAATTCCATGTAATCCTACAAATCCCAGCAAACTGTAAAGTCCTTGGTAAAGCCTTTGCGAATTCTCCTAGAGTAGGGGAGATTATCACGACACTTATCTGTAATCCACATAACATTCTGTATGCTCATTTTTTTGCCCTTCTAGTTTAACATTAGAGGTTGTTTATTTACCTGACTCCATCAACCTGCAAACACCGAGATGGCAGAAAAGGCATAGTTTGTTTCACCTTTGTATCTCCGGTAAGCAGAATTGATTAATTAACTATAATAAAGCTTAATGTACATGCATGTTCTATAATTCAGTCACAAACATTTACTGTGCATCTGTGTTAGCCAATCCTTGTCCTTGGTATTGAGATGGGAATAAAAGTATAAAATGCACTAAAGAAGGGTGGAAAAATTAAGACTCAGAATCTCTGAATAAGTGCTGGATGTGTAATCATGGATTCTAGTGTCTTCATTTCTAAAGCAAAATCATTAAGAAATCCTACCACACAGAATTTTTTAAAACACAAATTAAATTGTGGCTATCAAAGTCTATAATTTTTGGTTGTCTTAAAGACATAGCTTTTTGATTTTATGGAATTCCTAAGGTTTACATTGAATTTAATTGAGATTTGTGACCCACGTATACCCAGGAAAATGCAGTATCTATAATATGATATTAATATAAGACACTATACAATGTGTCTAAAGAATAAGCCATTAATTTGTTTTCTAACAAAAAAGATAAGAATAATGGAGTTGAAGGCATCAGAGGAGTCAACATAGGGGAGATATAACTAAAACAGATAAGATTTAAACATATGAACTGAAGACTAGTTATGTATTTGTGAGTTTCCAGATACCGCAGCACGATGTGAATTTGCAGTGCATCCAGCAGACAGTTTCAAAAGGTGACTGCTGGTTCAATTTATTTGCAATGACAGGAAGCAAAAACAGCTAAAGGTCTAAAATGGCAGCAAATCCTTCTTCATAACATGATAGTTGACAAAGGTTATTACACAACCAGAAATATGACCAGAGAATGTCTTAGATAAGAAGGTGGAGATCACAAGAGGTGGTGGCTGCAGAACTGAAGACTTGGAATGGACCCAAGAGTATCGTTTCCCACTGCACGCCCCTCCACTCCATCACCCATTGGAACCTAATTCTTCACATTAACAACAATGAGCCTCCCCACCACCTATTCTTTCACTTAAAGGCAGTTTCTTATTTTTTATTGTGTTGATTTCCCAGGGTGCAAGTCAATAATTATCTTTCTCTCTTTTCTTTCAAGTATGCCTACTCATTCTGAATAATGTTGGATTTGCTGAATAACTTATCCAGATTTTTGCATGTGCATTTTAAGATAGGTCTCTTTACAGAACTGTCAGTGTTAAAATGACGTTTTTACTACCAAATAAAATATTAATAAAGTAGGAATCAGAGCCAAGTACCACAACCAGGAGCTGAGTAAGAGTCTTTTAGGTGGTTTTGGTAAAAATTAAGCCTTCTCCTTTCTTCCCCAACCCCTTACTCATAAACAGTATCCTTCTAAATCCCTCCAGTTCACTTTTCTCCAGTAACAGAGTTCAGGTTGTCTTTCAATTTCTAATGGCATTGTATTCGGTTTTTTTGTGTGTAAAAAACATATAATCTGTACACCTAGCAAACATGTTCAGAGCTCATTAGATTATAGTAATGTTCTTTTTTGCAGAGGCATTGCACTTGACAATCACTCACCCAGATAACTGAATGCAATGAATAAATATGTGCTTTACAAAGTCTGCAATGTCCAGAAGACAAATAGTAAAAGAGAACCTTATTTGAAAATAATTCTGATCATTTATCATGCGAACATGTATTTATCTTCGTGTCTCTGTTCACTGAAATTGGAATTTAACAAACTTTATTTCTAAAGGAGCCAAGGACATTGGATATAGATATTTGGAAATAGCTCATTTTTTTATATTAAGACAAGGCTGATCCAGCCACTTTCAGCACAAAGATGACTAGAAAGGCTCACTTTATTCTGGAACCTGATGTCTTTAATAATGAATAAAATATTGGGTAAGAATTGTCCACAATCACAGAAAATCTCACTGAGAAGAATCCTTGGCTCCTCCATTTTAGATTGAAATTATTTGGTTTCTCCTTCTTTAACACTCTTCTATAAAAGGAAAATGATTTCTTTACCAGACTTTTGTGAGCAGACATTACACATTTCAGTCAGTGGTAGAAACAATAATCATTAGATTTTGCCATTAGGAAAGTTCTCTACTAAACCTGTTATATGAGTTATTTCATTTCATGCTTCAGCAACCCCACTCACATGTCCAAAATTATTTCCTACATCCCTCAGACTCCTCACTTTACACATACTGGCTTTCTTTAAGTTTCTGCCAGCTACCATGATCTTACTTACGTATGATCTTTGCACATCCTATTTCCTAGGATTGGATGGAGTTCCTTCTCCCTCATTTCCCTCATCATCGCTCATTACCTAATACATTATTTTCATTTCAATTTTATTTTTTATTAATACATAATAGATGTACATATTTTCAGGGTACACATAATGTAATACATTCATATAATTTACAAAGATCAAATCAGTGTACTTGGGATATCCATTACCTGAAATATTGTTCTTTTTATTCTAGAAACATAATGATTATTCTAAGTATTTTGATTGAAACATACAATAGATCATTCTAAACTATTGCCACTTCACTGATCCATCAAACATTGTCTTCTTTCAAATTGTATTAATATATTTCTACCCTGAAAAATATTAAATTTGCCTATTATACATCTTATTATACATAGAAACTTAGGGCCTCCTCTTTGGAGCTTTTATCACATTATTCATTGCTTTCAAATTTCATCTTTTCTATATATATCTGATTCCAAGTTCAAGTACTTAGTAGTTGCTAAAATTCAGGTTACCTAATTCAAGGACAAAATCATAGACAAAAGGACATCCATGTGGACAGTTAACCAAGGCCACAATAGTCAAGGAAAATAATACATGAGTAGAATGTTATATGTTTGAATAGTATAGTCAAATAACCAAGGAAGACATTTCCTAAATCGCACTTCTATTTCTGTAAATCTCTGTCAACATGGGACACAAGTGTATTAGTCTGTTCTCACACTGCTGTAAAGAAATAAACTGAGACTGAGTAATTTATAAATAAAAGAGGTTTAATTGGCTCACAGTTCTACAGGCTGTACAGGAAGTATGGCAGCATCTACTTCTAGGGAGGCCTTGGGGAGATTTTACTCATGGTAGAAGGTAAATGGGGAGTAAGTGTCTTACATGGTAGGGCAGGAGAGAGGAGGAGGAGGTGGTGGTATAAACTCTTAAACAACCAGATCTCATGAAAACTCACTTACTCACTATCATGAGAACAGCACCTTGAGTGAAACATCCACCCTCCTGATCCAGCCCCATGATCCAGTCAACTCCCATGAGGCCCCACCTCCAACATTGGGGATTATGATTTGACTTGAGATTTGGTTGGGTACACAGATGCAAACTATATCACTAGTAAATCAAACAAGTTCCTAACACTGAACTAGATAAATTGTAGGTGCTCAATAGGTATATTCTTCTTGATTGATATACTCAATATCTATCCCACTCTACTCTCATAAGGAGTCTCCAGAAAAATTAAAGATCCCATTCTTCTAATCCAATGTGTGAAGGTTTAAAAGATCAAGTTGGTGTAGATATTACCCCTCAGCCTTTTTGGCACTGCGAGTTGTAGAGAACATCTAGAATGGAGGTAATAACTTTATTATATATCTGCATCCCAGATGGTAGCTTACAATATTTATTTGTTGCTGGGAAATATACAAACAGATTTATGAGTGTGTCTGTATTATTAGAAAGACTATGTGAAATGTAAATCTTCGTAAGTACCAATAACCCTTTGAAAAATAAAATGTCACCATTTTTTTGACCATCTTTTTTTATATTTGACTTCAACCACACACAGGCCTTACTCTGGGGTTGAGAAAACCTTCTCCCTTATAGGTGTTCCATTTGGGGTATTTGAGTCATGTGCGAATGTGTTTTGCTACAGTAAATTTCAATTTTTTTTCTCTAATAAGAAAATATAATGTATTTATTACAACAATAAACACAGCTGTAAAATGAACCATAAAAATAGATGACATGAGAATTCCTGTAACTAATGTGTCAGCTATAATTGAGAAATAAATTAAATGATCCATCTGCTTCCTACCATTGATTTCATCATTTTCTTCACTATTTGGGTATTTAAAACCAAGACAGCATTATTTATACTAATTATTCACTAACAAAATTGCCACATCTATATTGATTGGCTCTGTAGTATAATTTTGCCAATCTTTAACATACTGTTGCTTTTTCCAATACACTCTAACCTAATGAGCATATGAACTCCTTGTCTCATTAATATCTCTTTGTCTTTCAATTATACCATTAAGTTTTATCTGTGCTGGTTACTTACAGGCTTTTGTGCAATGAGTGGAAGAGTAATCTATTACTGTGGTTGTGAGTTCAAACGAAAGAATAAAATAAATAAGAAATAAATATGCATGTTTCATGTGTGTTAAATCATGGGATATAACCTTTTGGCTAATTTGGTTTAGTGACAAGAGTCCAAATAACCAACAGTCATTCAAATAAATTAACTATAATTATTTCACATATTTCCCCTCATATTTGTAAGCATCTCACAATGAGATAGGGGACACAGCAAGAATTTGTTTTCATTTTTTCATATATATATGTGTGTATGTGTATTATTATTAGTATTTTAACCCTTACCTATTGCTGAATTTATTTTTTTCTTGAACTCACACACATATTCATGACTTAGCCTAGCAAACTATTTGCAACACTTTAGAGAGGCAATGATAATACAAACCTGCCTCTGTAAGTGCTTTTTCTTCCAATGTTTTAACTACGTAAGAAATTCCTGTAGAAATTCAGAGATAATAATAGAAACATAGGTAAGAAAAATAAAATATAATTCATCAGATTTAATGGCCCCCTACACCTTCCGTGTCTGCTCCATTTTTCATTGCTGCATAATGAAACACTGCAAAATCTTGAAACCTAATGTTTATTTCACTCACAGACCAGCAATGTGGGTGGCAATGTGGGTTCAGTTCTTCTTTATTCCATTGACATCAGCTGTAGTGGTTTGATTGTTAGAATCATCAGAAGATGTGCTTGCTTATGTCTGACATGTCTCTGGGACCTCAGGTTAAGGAGTGGCTGAAAAAACTACATACATCCTTTCTATGGGGCTGTTTGACTTCTTTGTAGTAGAATCAATGTGTTCCAAAAACAAACATCTCAACAAGATTTGGCATAAACTATATTGGCCTTTTCTAAAAAGTATTTTCTTATTTGAGATCATTTTAAACTACAGAACAGTTGCAAAATTAATACAAAGACTCTGAATACCCTTCACCCAGCTTCTCCTAATGCTAATAATTTACATATTACATGTTTTTCCACCACGAATGCCCTTTCTCCTGCTCATGATTTTGTGATCTTGAGGGTCAGCAGTTTGTGCTGGACACATCTGTGTGTTTCTGCTCTTGAGTGCAGGACTTGCTGGTCTTAGTTCGGCTCACTCCTGTGATTGTTGGCAGCTGCTGGTTAATCTAACAAGTCTCAGCTGGGTTGGCTCCTCTCTACTCCACGTGTTTTCTTATCCTCCAGCAGGTTAGCCTGGACTTGTTCTCAAGGGAAGAGCAGAGAAATTCCAAGAAAATGACCTCAAGTAAACCACACTTCTTCAGATCTAGGCTCAGAACTCATACAATATTGTTCTGCCGTCAATCAGTCACATGGCCATCCTATATCTCAGGGTGGAGACAAAGACACCATCTCTGATATTTCTCATAGGAAACTTAGTAAACTTCAATTCAAAAAGTCAAGTATTAGCATTAATAAGTCTGTTCTTTTATCCTTTATTAACTGGGGTTCTCAGAGCCAAAAGAGGAACCAGTAACTTTCTCATGTCAATACACATAACTCAGTTTCTGTGAAACCTGATAGCTACCTTATTTTTGAAATTTTAATCTGGTTCTAGCATCTTTCCCTTGACTTTTCCAGCAGTCTTGCTTGGACTACTCTGTCCCCTGTCTCCAGACACTTGTCCTGCTTAACACACTTAGAGGATTAATACAGTCCTCATTCCCTGACAGATCTCTGGTGTCACCTGAAATGCCAAACTCCAGATGCTAGGCTTTGACAGACTGTTTTCATAAATTTTCTTTTCCTCTGCCATTTTTTTTCTTCTCTTTTCTTGTCCTTGCTGCAATGTCTTCTGCCAATGAGTGGAGGCAAAATAAAACTGAGATTCCAGAATCTCATTAGCTTCAGAGGGGGAAAATGATGCAATCTTTGTTTTAATATGATACAATGTGACAATATCTATCATCTATTTCTCCATTTATCTATCTTTCCATATGCATGGGGACAAAATACAAATATGTGTAAATATATGCACATGCTTGCTTATATAAGCTTTAAAAAGCAAAAAAAAAAAAAAAGAAAAAACAAATTAAGAACCCCTTGAAAGAAGATTTATGAGAAAACAGCAAACATATTTAAAAATTGGAGCATGTTAACTTTATATAACAAAATTTTTCAATTCAGTTCAAAAGAAAAGAGCAGCCATCACTTCTCTGAGAATATTAGTTTCCAGATCCACATCTTCCTTTCTGTGCTTCTTCTGACATTCCTGTCTAGCTTGCTAGTCCTATCTACTTGGATGCTGGATGGGACCCGGAAGATGGCCCAAAATTGGACTCTTTATCTTTACCCTAAAATGCATTCCTTATGCTTTATTTCATTGTTTTGTTGTTGTTGTTGTTGTTGTTGTTAAAGGTGCCAATATCTACTTTGCTATCAAAACCCATAAAATACTCTTTGGTTTTTCTTTTTTTACAATTTCCTAGTCCTAATTAACAGTGGAAATAAAATGATTCTGAATGTCTCAATCATTCCCTTTCTTCCTAATGCAGGCCTTAGTTACCTCTTCCTCTGTGGCACTGTAGTCACCTGACTGCATTTCCGCCTGCAAGTCACTTCGCCTTAGGAGGGAGAGGGAGAGAGAGAGAGAGAGGAGGGATTTTGATGCTAGCTGTGCTATCTTATTTTTACTTAGTATTTAGGAGACCTTAGGATGTTATTTACTGTAGCATCTCTGAGTCTCACTTTCCCTTTCAGCAATACAAGCATAATCAAACCACATAGGTGATACACTGTGAGTCCACAGCATTCGATGCCCTACTGTACATTCAATTTTCATATATCATAGCTCTAAACACACTAATCCCTGATGCTAACCCCTTTCATTGCTCTTCATTGCCCTCAGAATAAAGCACAAGTTTCTAAACACACTAATCCCTGATACTAACCCCTTTCATTGCTCTTCATTGCCCTCAAAATAAAGCACAAGTTTCTCAGCTTTGACAGATGGAGCTCACTGAGAACTCCCATTAACTCCTCATATATTCCTGACCCTGCTTTTATAGTTATGTCTTCATTTGTCCTGGAATGCCCTGTAGCAGGGTGGTTAGAAGCCGGGCTTTGCAGTCAGACAACAGGGCTTTATATCCCTGTTCTATTGCTTGTCAGCTGTAGGCCCTTGGACAAGTGGCTTAACTCCAATATGACTTAATTTACTTATTCATAAAATTGGATAATAATAGCTAATTCGTAAGATTATTACAAAGGTTAAGAAAGTATTAAAGCCCTTAGAACAATACCTGAAGACATATTAAAGCCCTAGGAATAATACCTGAAGACAGTAAGATTTCAATAAATACCAACTATTGAAACAGAGTTTTTACTCTTAGTATCCTTCAAATATCAGCTAAAGTTAATCCTCCAGGAAGCCTTTTCTCTTGCACTCAGTCAGATATAAACTTCCATTCCCAGCTCATACGCTACCTAGATGCAGTTGTTGATATTCAGTTTCTGGCATATAATTAAATGCATGCAGTATTCCTACTAAAACATCTAGTCCTTAAGAGGAAAAATATCTCTTTCATCTAATACATCATCGCTAAACACAAAGTAGAAGTTCAGGAAATACACAATGAGTTAGTTGATTTCCACATGCCTACCAATAAAAATCACACCAAAAGATAGAGTACAATTAATTTAGACCATTCAAAATGTCTTAACTGGTTTCATAAGGACTATAGAAAATGCCAGCTTCAGAAAATAAAGTGTTTCCACTTTATTTCCAGAAAATAAAACACAGAGTGTACAGCAACTGTAAACACTAAATATGTTTAATTGGCCTATCTTCATTAGGGGTCAGAATTAATTCTGCTATTGAGTTTCATTTATAGTACGTAAAAAATAAACCATGAAAAATGAGAAATTTAAGGCGGGAGATTGGCATGTCTTGTTATATGTCATGTTTAAGCAACACATAGTAGCTCTTAGAAGTTCAAACTCTCACTATAAAGTATTATATATCAAAAATATGTTCCTGCCCATTTTGTTATCTGCTTTCCGACTTAAAAAAACATCTGCAGGGAACTAATGCCACACAATGGGAAAATAACAGTCTCTACAATAAACGGTGCTGTGAAAATTTTATGTTTTCTTGCAAAAGAATAAAGTTGGACCCTTTATGCCATATACAAAAATTAACTAATAATGAGTTAAAGGACTAAAAATAAGACCCAAAATCATAACTGGGAAAAAATGCATTGGGAGGAAAGCTTCATGAAATTGGGTTTGGCAATAATATTTTGGAGACAATATAAAAACAAACATAGACAAATGGGAATGCATCAAACTCCGAAAGTTCTGCACATCAAACTAAACAATCAGTGGAGTGAAAAGGCAACCTACAGAATGAAAGAAAACATCTGCTAATCATAAATCTAATAAGGGGCTTATATCCAGAATATATGAATATCTCCTACAACTCAACAATGAAATAACCCAATTTAAAAAATGCTTATGAAAATACATCCTAACATCACTAAGCACTGGAGAAATTAAAATCGTAACCACAGTGATATATCAATTTCACCCACTAGGATGGGCACAATTAGAAAAAAAAACATATTGTCAAGTATTTGCAAGGATGTTGAGAAATTGGGTCACCTGTGTATTGCTCGTGAAAATGTAAAATGGTGCAACCGCTATGGAAAACAGTATGGTAGTGACTCGAAAAATTAAAAATAGAATTACTATATCATCTAGCAATCTTGCTTCTGAGTTACATCCAAAGAAATTCAAATCAGGATCTTGAAGAGATATCTTCACAACCATGGGCATTGAAGCATCATTCACAATAGCAAAGATGTGGAAGAAACCCAAATGTCGAAGGATGGAAGAATGGATAAAGAAAATATGATAAACACACATGCACACACACACATGCACACACACATACACAGTGGAGTACTATTCAGCCATAATGAAGAATATTTTGCCATTTGTAGCAACACGGATAAATCTGGACAACCTTGTGCTAAATAAAATAACTCAGTCACAGTCACAAGACAACTATGTGATTTCACTCATGGAAACAGAAAGTAGAATTGTGGTTTCCAGGGATCAAGAGAAATTAAGAGTTGGTGTTCAGTGGGTGTAGAGTTTCAGTTTTATGAGATCAAAAATTCTAGAGCTCTGTTGCATAACAAGGTGCAGATAATTAACATCACTGAATTGTACATTTAAAATGATTAAGATAGTAAATTTTATGTAACATGTATTTTACCATAATTATTATTTTTTAGTTGTTCAGGATCCACAAAAATTAATTAACATGTTGGGATGATATTTTGGAAGAAGTCACACTGAAGAGCTCCTGCTTTTTAATTGAAGAGATATTTCTCATTCATTTTTTCCAAAACTCAGAATTCTAAGTGCAACTCTACTGCCATTTCCTGAGACAGACCTACCAGTAATTAAAAGCAGAATTTAAGATACTGTATTGATAAGATAAATGAAAGTGATTCATATTTTTTCTTCCCTCCCACATTTTTTCCTTTCATCTATTTCTAGAGATGTTCATCTCCTACATACATATTACCTAGGTCATTGGAACTGCTAATTAACCTTTATGTTGAGTATGCCTACAACATAAAACGGCGCTGAGATAAAAACAGAGTAAGCTGGCATGACATACCTTAACAGGCTGAGCAGATCAGTTCTCAAGTCTCTGGGGAGACCAAAACTCCTTGAAGGAAGAAGCTATATTTGCAATATTATGCTGACTGCAAGGGCATCAAAAGGGGCCGGTAGACTGTCTACAAACTTTGAATCTGTGAAATTATTGACCAGGTGACAATGTTCTTCATACATTTAGGCCAAACAGAACTGCTTTCATTCCAAACATAGGTCTTCTTTCTGCATAAGTGAATTGATCTCTTGGGAAAAGCCCTCATTCTCTGAGTACCCAGGAGGATATTTTTGGCTGCAAGGAACAGAAATCCTAACATAATTTACCTAAATGGTAAATACATTTATTGTCTTGCATAATAAGAACTGTAGAAGTAGGATATTCCTGGTTCATTAAATAGCTTAATGAAATGATCATGGCTTAGGTTTCTCCTCCTAACTTTCTTCTCTGCCAGCCTCTCTGTGTTCACCCCTTCCATGGCCAAATAATGTCTATTGGAGTTCCATCTGGCATATACTGCTAAGCAGCATTGTGCCAAATGATGAGGCTGTGTCTTTTCATGGGTCAATTTTTAAGGTTAAAAACAAGCCAAAAATACCATCTCTCTGAAGTCCCACCGGGAGATATCTCCTAACATTTCATCGACAATCACATCACAACATTTATTGGAAATGGAAATTGGATGACCTTGTCTTATAGGCAATCAATAGTGTTTCCCATGTTCTGCTACTAACCAGTTGTACAACTTCAGTGTGTTTTCTCTCTAGGAGTCAGCTTTCTTTCTTTCTTTCTTTCATTTTTCCTTTTGAGTATCTTATCTATATTTAACTATATGAATTCTTGGAAAATCTAATTCACCCAGTCTTTTCTATGTATTTGGTGAGTAGACTCCTACACTTGTAGGATTCTATGCTAGACTTGATTACTGAGATATGGTTTTTGCCCTTAAAGATCTTAAGGGATTAGACAAACAGACATTCTCCCATGCCATTGGATTCAATCTGAAAACACATAAATCCATAGCTACTGACAAGTGACTTGACACCTGGGGGACTCTGAGACTAAAACAGTTGAGATCAGAGTTAGGAGATAATAAGAAAAGACACTGGGTACTGAGGATACAACTTGAGCCTTAGACTGATCCCCTTAAAGCTAGGAAATTCTGGACTTTTCTATAAGTTAGACCAGTAAAATTTCTTCTAATTTAAAGGATCAAAGTGATACAGTGAAGAAATGCATGAAACTGGAGAAGGCCTGAGTGTTTCAGAAACAGCCAGAAAAATTGTAAAAATTATCTTGGAAAAAAAGGAAAAGAAAAATAAAAACATTCTGCAATATAGGGTACTTGTCAACAATCAGCACACTTGCGAGTTGACATTTTCCTCTAATGCCAGCCCATATCATATATTTCTATGAAAATCAATCTAAAAGCTAATAGAAAGTGGGGCCAAGATGATGAAATGTCATTTTCTCTGACTGCTTAATTTCCCTTCACCCTCCTCGAATTGACTCCCTGACTGTGTCATGCGTAGGTTAATTGATACAGATGGTTTTTCTTAAAAGCAGAATTGTGGGCACATACAGCTTAAGTTGTAACATGGAGGTAGCTATAAGCCAGGCTAAGATGAGACATGATGATGATGATGATGATGACGATGATGACGACGACGACGACGATGATAGTAATGAAGATGTCAAAAACTGTAATATCAACAATTTGTTTCCTATGTTCCAACCATTATTCTAAAGATACTATAAATGTAATTTCTGCATACCACCACTACCATTTTGTTGAGTGTTGCTGAAGTTCCAGAAACACAAGTTACTTTCTTATAGAACTATAGCTTTAAGTGACAGAGCCAAAACCAGATACAAATCTGTCTAACTCCAAGCTGTGGCATTTTATCTAATATACTATAGTTACGTTACATCTTGTCTTAGGGGTTCATGTTGGGATGAACACCTGGCATGTACCTAACAAGTGTATGATGACCATGGCAATGTAATGCTGCCCGTCCTTCTCTTACTGTCAGGGAGATTAATATCTCCTTGCTTATTGGGAGGGAGTTTAAGGGGGTTAGCTGGATACCCAGCTCAGTCTAGATCAGGACTTCTTAATCTTGTCATTATTGACATTGGGGACCAGATAATTTTGTTTGTCATGAGGCCTGTCCTGCAAATTGTAAAATGTTTAGCAGTATCCTTGGCTTGTACTACCGTCTAGATGCCAGCAGCACCCCCTGCAGGTATGACAACCAAAAATGTCTCCAGATATCCATCAGATACAAAATCTACATCTGGTTGTAAACGATTGGTCTACAGTCTTATAAAAGAGATTACTTGCCTTAATTCATTTGTGCTACTATAACAGAATACCTGCGACTGCATAATTTTTAATTAACAGAAATTTATTGGCTCATGGTCTGGAGGTTGGAAGTTTAAGGTCAAGGCATTGGCAGTTTTGGTGTCTGGTGAGGCCATTCTCCTCCTCCAAGAAGGATGCGCCTTGAACCCTGCATCCTCTGGAGGGAGGTAGGCTGGATCCTCACATAGCAGAAGGTGGAAGGGCTGAGAAAGGCAAAAGGGGGCAAATTTGACCTCTTATAATTGCATTAATCCCATCCCTGAAGGTGGAGCCTTCATGGCCCAATCACCTCTTAAAGTTTCTTGCTCTTAATACAGTTACAATGGCAATTAAATTTCAAGATTAGTTTTGAAGAGGACAAACATTCAAATAGTAATATACTGATAAAACAGAGAGACTCAGTTTTGCTCTTTGTGATTGGAATTATAATACATTGTTCTGAAATATGCTATGTTTTTCTTTATTAAAAGCATAATTCCTATTGATTAAAAGAGAAAGACAAAGGTCAGACAAGGTAAGCCTCTCCAGGAACTAGACTAAGTCAAGTTAAGGACCCAAACATTCTAGATTGGGCTGTGGATAAAAAGCAGCTCCTGAAGGGAAGTTTGGATCTGGGCCGTATTTAAGAATCAGTAGGAGAGATTAGAAAAAAGAGCTTGGCAGGCTACTGACCTGGTCATCAAATCTCATCATTGCATTATTTTAGGCAACTCTGTACTGCAGAGCAAGCTGCCCAGTTCAGCATCAAGGAGGGAAATAAACTGGCATTTGCTGAAGCCCAGTTAGGGACTAGGCATATTTATACTTCATCTCATTTTGTATGTTTGCTGACCATGTATACAATATGCCCTTGAGTTAGTTATTATTATTCCCTTTTTAGCAAATACAGACTAGAGATATAGAGATGTTAATAGTTCTCCCAAATTGCCAAACTAGTAAGAGGAGAAATAAGAATTCTCCGATGTCTAAAGTCAGGCCCATTAAATCAAGCCCTCTCACAATTCAGAAGAAAAAAAACTGATGGGACAGAGTGCTCCAATAACTAGTAACTCAATTATTTCCATGAACAGGTAAGACAATTTTGTGGTTCTTATTCATTTAAAATATGTATAGAAACATTGCATTTTTCCTTAGAGAGCATGCAACACTTTGAAATGAGCCAAAACATTCTTCTCTCCCAAGGCAATACGTAAGTCACTTTACATAAGTCAATTTCTAGCTCATAGGTCTCAGAAGTATCATAAAGAGCATAAGTAAATATAAATATGTGCACATATTCTCACAGCAATTGTTAAACCATTATCAAACTACATGGATAAGAAGACTAAGAACTGAAAGCCAAGAGGAGGAGTCTAGGAAGATGGCTGGGTAGGAAGCACCAGGAATCTATCTCCCCCTTACATAACAATTAAGCTTGCAGAATCTGCCTTATATGACTATTTTGTAACTATGGAGTCTATTAAACCTTGAAGCTTCCAAGAGAAGGCTTCAACACTCAGTTGTGGTTAACTTTGGTCAATTTCAGCTTTTAGCTCAACAGCAACTACTACTTCCCCATGCACAGCCCCATGGTAGGCACTGGTGCATGTGCTCCTGAAGCAGCTTCCATGCATCTCCTAGGAACTGGGGTGTGGGACAGCAATAAAGACCTGTCCTCTAAATATTGGGGATCTGTGTTCTGAGCTCTGATTGCTGTTTCTAATCACTGAGGCCTAGAGCCAGAGGTGAGCAGCTATTATTGTTTCACCTCCCCCCATTAAAACAAACCAAATTCCCTTCAGTTGAAGTGACATTGAGGAGATTGAAAGGTCCACTGCCTTTTTTTTATCACTTTATTTTTTCTCTTTTTCTTCTGTGTGGAGCCAAACTAGACTAGGACATTGAAAAGCAACTGCATACCTTGGAACATTTTAAAAATTACTGTTCATACCCAGGCAAAGTCTCATGCTCAGAAAACACTTGAAGAGAATTTAAGTTTACACCTCAGGTTGATCATCAGCACAGAGACAGCCTACAGAAATTGAAAACAACAAGTCCTGGAGGAAGAGGAGACTCTGATTTTCAGAGCTGCCACATTATTAGATTCAGATGCCAGTGTTCAACAACAACAACAAAACTACAGGGCATACAATTAAATTGGAAAGTATGGCCCATTTACAGGGAAACAAAAAGCACACACACAAAAGAGAAACTATCCCTGAGAAAGACTTCATAGCAGAGCTACCTAATAAAAAAAGACTTTAAAACAGCTCTCTTAAACATACTCAAAGAACTAAAGGAGGGAATCGCTTCCAAGATGGCTGTATAGAAACAGCTCTGGTCTACAGCTCCCAGCAAGACTGATGCAGAAGATGGTTAATTTCTAAGTTTGCAACTGAGGTACCTAGTTCATCTCACTGGGACTGGTTGGACAGTGGGTGCAGCCCATGGAGGGCAAGCAGAAGCAGGGTGGGGCATCGCATCACCTGGGAGGTGCAAGGGGTCGGGAGATCTCCTTTTCCTAGCCAAGGGAAGTCATAAGTGGCTGTACCTGGAAGAATGGTACACTCCTGCCCAAATACTGCACTTTTCCCATGGTCTTGACAACCAGCAGACCAAGAGATTCTATCCTGTGCCTGTCGTGGTGGGTCCCATGCTCACAGAGCCTTTCTTGCTGCTAGGACGGCAGTCTGAGTTTGATCTGGGATGCTGGAGCTTTACAGGGGGAGGGGTGTCTGCTATTGCTGAGGCTTAAGTAGGCAGTACTATGCTCATAGAGTATAGTAAACAAAGTGGCAGGGAAGCTCAAACTGGGTGGAGCCCACTGCAGCTCAGCGAGGCCTACTGCCTCTCTAGATTCCACCTCTGGGGGCAAGGCATATCTGAACAAAAGGCAGCAGACAGCTTCTGCAGACTTAAACGTCCCTGCCTGACAGCTCTGAAGAGAGCAGTGGTTTCCCAGCACAGTGTTTGAGCTCCGATAATGGACAGACTACCTCCTCAAGTGGGTCCCTGACCCCCATGTAGCCTGACTGGGAGACACCTCCCAGTAGGGGCCGACAGACACCTCATACATGTGGGTGCCCCTCTGGGACAAAGCTTCCAGAAGAAGGATCAGGCAGCAATATTTTCTGTTCTGCAACCTCTGCTGGTGATACCCAAGCAAACAGGTTCTGGAGAGGACCTCCAGAAAACTCCAACAGACCTGAAGGTGAGGGGGACTGTCTCTTAGAAGGAAAACTAACAAACAGAAAGGAATCGCATCAACATTCACAAAAAGGGCATCCACACCAAAACTCCAACTGTAGGTCACAAACATAAAAGACCAAAGGTAGATAAAACCACAAAGATGGGGACAAACCAGAGCAGAAAAGCTGAAAATTCCAAAAACCAGAACACCTCTTCTCCTCCAAAGGAACACAACTCCTTGCCAACAAGGGAACAAAATTGGACAGAGAATGAGTTTGATGAGTTGACAGAAGTAGGCTTCAGAAGGTCAGTAATAACAAACGTTTCTGAGCTAAAGGAGCGTGTTCTAACCTATCGCAAGGAAGCTAAAAATGTTGAAAAAAGGTTAGATAAATGGCTAACTAGAATAACCAGTGTAGAGAAGAGCTTAAATGACCTGATGGAGCTGAAAACCACAGTACGAGAACTTCATGAAGCACACACAAGCTTCAATAGCCGATTTGATCAAGTGGAAGAAAGGATATCGGTGATTGAAGATCAAATTAATGAAATAAACTGACAAGACAAAATTAGAGAGAAAAAAATGAAAAGAAATGAACGAACCCTCAAGAAATATGGGACTATGTGAAAAGATCAAATCTGTGTACAAGATTCTATGTACTCAGTAAAAGACATCTATGATTGCATTAAAACCTCATAACACTGAGAAGTGTGTTTGCACCTCCTCTTACAAATGAACAATTTATGGTAGGAGAGATTAGGTAATTCACCCAAAACAAAATAGCAAGAAGACAGAGACAGGATTGGGTTTGGAAATCCAGCTAGACTGAGGACACTAGAATTGGAAAAATGCTGCAAGAAAGGCTCGTGAGAGGACGTTGGTAGGAGAAATTACAGATTTGGGAAATTAAGAGTGATTTCACCTAATTTTGCAGCAAAACAAATAATATTTAGGTCCCCCTTTAAAATAAACTCACTTATGAGTTCATTCAAATTATGTAAACGGCCTGTGGCTGATACCCTAGAGTTGGCTATCTGTGAGTACCCAACTGCATAAATCCCTTTAAATGCCATCACATGCAAAGAAACACTGTTCCTTCCAAGAGACTAGATTTAGCAATAATTTCATTTCATTCATTCATTTGTGCACTTACACATTTACTCTTTCAAATATTTGATTTTCCAGTAAATGTCAGACACTGGGACTATAGAACCAAAGGTGTCATGCTCTGTCCCAGACCTGGAGGAATATCCAACCTTACTAGAAGCAGTAGTCAAGAGAATATACCCAGACAAACACAGAGCCATACCCACGTGTCTCCAATCCTAATATCTCTTCTGTGCATTAAAGGTCAGCTCAACAAAATCCAATTCTTGGAAAGTCTTTGTGAAGTGTAAACACTTGCAAGACTCTCTCTTCCACACATTGTTAAGCCAACTGAATCATTTAACCACAGGTCCTCAGGATGATTTCCTGGTAAGTTAGAATATTTTTTTAAGCATCAATCAGTTTCTCTCAGTCTTCTCTCAACTAGAAATTATGGTGTTAATTAAAAAGAGGAAAATCAATGGGAAACATGTATGTTCCTTTACATCAATTCACTAGCCATTAAAGTTACTTTTCAGCTTATTCAATGAGAAATAAAAACCTACCACAAAATTTAAAAAATTGATTATATATGTGGAAAGAGTTTTTTTGTTTGTTCATTTTGTTTTCTTCAATACTCTTAAAGCTTTTCAGGATAAGAAAAATTTAGGTTTCCAGTTGCCTCAACTCTAAATCTGAACTGTGAAACCCAATTTTCCTCTAAATCACAGGCCCAACTCCTTTCCATTCCCTTTAAGACAGAGATAAAATGATTAAGTAAACCCCTAAACTTAGGGGTTTGTTGTCATGACATTTTTCCTAAGGTAAGGGCAAAAAATGTGAAAAAGAGTATAAGTCCTTAATTGTATGCACAGTCAGGAGACAACACATTGTATAAATGTAAGCTGGCCAATACTTTGGTTACTTTTCTTGCCTTCTGAAAATGCAATAAAACTGCACTAAAGAAGCAAAGGGGAGAAGTGGCTTCTTGCATACAAATTTCTCACTTTCCAAAGCCTGGCCAGAAAATCAGCTGTTTTTATCTGTGTTCATATCTCTCAACCATTTAGATACTTATTATATTCTTCATAACCTTGAAGATATTTCATAAGAAACAGAAATGCTAACAAAGAAACTTAAACAAATTAAATGGAACCTACTCTTTGACATGCAAATGTGTTTTAGTTTTGCCCCACTAGGTCGTATGTTTCATTATGATTAAAAATGTCAAACAATATTTCGCCTGCTGGGACTGTAGGTTTTACTTCTACTTTTCAGTCTTACTCAAACCTCCTTATTGCATAATTTATGAGGTACAGCAGCCTTTGGTTGCTTTTTTAAAATTACAAACTATGAACCCCATGGTGGCATTTTGCTAAATGGTTTTGCACATATTGGCTTTTGAACATTTATAAAATAAAAGTACACGATAAGAATATTTTTTAGATGATTATTCTCTTACGTGCAACTTTCAGGAGAGAAAATAATCTGGCTACATCAATAGAGCAATTGAGTGAGTCAAATCTTCTGTCTACTCAGTTCATGAGTTTGTCTTTCATTTTCGGTGATGTAATCCTCAAATACTTATCAGTCTCTCTCATTCCTCACTAACACTCCTCCCCTCATCCTACCTTTTGCTGAGAAACTCATGGATTAGGAGTTATGTGGAGACCACTTACTAGCTGAAAGCCAAAGTAGAAAGCCACCTGCTTTCTCTCTAACCACTGCCTCTGGTGTTCTGTGAGCTTAAATGAGTTTGCCAGGGGTGTTTGCAGTGTGCCAGGTTCACTGGAAAAATAATTCCCTTTGTGATAAGAAATACTTAAAGGGCACTCATGAGAGAAATGGAACCACCTATTCAGGGAAATCAAGAGGTTGGGGACACCAAGGTTTTACAACTGGGGTTTTAAATAGCTATGTTTTGTTCAATAACTTTTTAGAATAATACACTACCATGGTCATATGTTCCTGTCCATCCAAAAGGGCAGTTGAGAAGATCTAGTGAGATAATATATGCTTACAGTAGGTCCTATCCCATGGAAAACGTCCAATATGTTTGTATTAATTTTCCCTTTATATGAGAGTCACTGTAAACATGCCAAGGGGAGCAGGGATTTCTTTAGGAGGAACTCTGTATTAGAAAACTAACTTTAAAAAAGGAAGATGAGAATTCTAGCATCATAGCCATGATTGGCAAATGGGAGACTCTACTTTATACCCATTAGGATGGCTATAATCAAAAACAGCCAAAATTAAGAAGTGATGCTGAATATGTGAAGAAATTGAAACTCATATATGTTGCTAGTAGGACTATAAAATGATGTGGTCACTTTAGAAAACAGCTTGGCAGTTTCTCAGAATGTTAGATATAGAGTTCCTCTATGACTCAGCAATTTCACTCCTGGGTATATAATCAAGAGTAATGAAAACATATGTCCACACAAAAGCTTGTACAGGAATATTTATAACAGCACTATTCCTAATAACCAAAAAGTAGAAACAACCCAAATGTTTATCAGCTGATTATTGTATAAACAAAACCTGGTATATTCATACGACAGAAGATTATTTGGCCATTTGAAAATAATGAAATGCTGATAAATGCTACGACATGGATGAACTTTGAAAACATGATAAATAAAAAGTCCAGATACCAAAGACCAAATATTATTTGATTCTATTTCTATGAAATGTCCAGAATAGGAAAATTTGTAAAGACAGAGGATGCCTGATTGGTTGCTTCAGACTGGGGGATGGAACGTGACTGCAAATGGTACAGGGGTTTTCTGTTGGGTGATAAGAATGTTCCAAAATTATTGGTGATGGTTGCACAACTCAGTGAATACATTAAAATCACTGAATTGTGCACTTTAAAGGGATGAATTTTATAGTATGTGAATTATATCTTAATAAATACCTTAAAAAATAACTAGATAAGAACCAATTCACAGGGTCCAGAATGGGAGATATTACATACATGTGCTGTGGTGTCTTGTACATTTAAGTAGAATATCAATTTGAAAAGTATTTTTTCTATCAAAAGTCAAATCAGGCCAAATTAAAGATGTTTAGTTTATTGCACATATAAAAGAACAGTTTGAAAACCAAAAAACTATGAACTGAAAAGTGGTAAGAAGCCTGCTCACAGCAGTTACACAGTTACAGTTCATAGTGAATAAAGGAGAATGTATTTTGACCTTCTTTAAAAATACATTAGCATTGTGTGTTACATATTAGCATTCTGGTTTTTTTTTCCAGACAGAGTCTCATTCTGTCACCCAGGCTAGCATGTAGCATGCAAGAGCAATATCATAGCTCACTGCAGTCTCAACTTCCCAGGTTCAAGGAATTCTCTCACCTCAGACTCCAGAGTAGATGGGACTACAGCACCAATCACCATGCCTGGCTAATTTTGTTGATCGACATGGGGTCTCACTGTGTTGCCCAGGCTAGTCCTGAACTTCTGGGCTCAAGTGATCCTCCCATCTTTGCCTCCCAAAGTGCTGGGATTACAGGCATGAGCAACTACACCAAGTCCGTTAAGCATACTTTTAAGGTAAGCCGACCGTTTAAGCTGCTCTGTCTATAGCTGACTGTCTTAATTTCACTGAATCATGATTACAAGAACTTATAACTTCCTTTTTTATTTCACTTATGATTAGAGCTGGCATTCCAGTGAAATCAGAATGACTTATGTTTTGGTTACCTGGTTTAGAGCAGTTGGCATTGGGGTATATCCAAACTATGGCCTCCATTTTTTCTTTAATTTTTATTTTTTTTATTATACTTTAAGTTCTGGGATACATGTGCAGAACGTGCAGGTTTGTTACACAGGTATACATGTGCCATGGTGGTTTGCTGCACCCATCAACCCATCATCTACATTAGGTATTTCTCCTAATGCTATCCCTCGCCTAGCCCCCCACCCTCCAACAGGCCCCGGCGTGTGATGCTCCCCTCTCTGTGTTCATGCATTCTCATTGTTCAACTCCCACTTATGAGCAAGGACTTGCGGTGTGTGGTTTTCTGTTCCTGTGTTAGTTTGCTGAGAATGAAGGCTTCCAGTTTCATCCATGTCCCTGCAAAGGACAGCAGCTCACGCTTTTTTATGGCTAACACTTCTTTCTCTGTATAATACATCTTGAGACAGTCTTAAGAGTCTACCTTGGAGAAAGTGTCACAACAAACTACTATGTCTCTCCAAATACTGACTTTGACCTCTTTCGAATGGTCAGAACTGAGTACCTGATAACCTTTCATGCTCAGCATGAGGACCTGAGGAACCTCAATGAGTATTAGAGTTGTGGATCTGCAAGGCCAAGTTCAGTGACAGACATAGCTCAGTCTGTGCTTCTCACTTTCTCTTGTCTCTCAGGATCAACTCCCTGGCCTGTGACCCAGATAAAGCAAGGAGTTTACTCTCTTTAGAGAAAGAGAGAGAGGAAGAGGAGAAGGAGGAGGAGAAGGAGAAGGGAGGAAGAAGGTAGGCAAGGGACGGAGAGGGAGAGGGAGGAGGAGGGTTGGCAAGGGAGGGAAACGGAGAAGAGAAGGGAGGGAAAAAGGAATAGAAAGAAAGAAACATGAAGGGAGAGAGGAAGAAAAGGAGCCGTTGCATTCACACCGTGGTAGTAGCCACCTTCTTCACGTTTTATTTTGTTTTGTGTTGTTTTATTTTCTTTAGCTTTAGCTTTTAGTAGAAGAAAACTGAAGGCAAGTTTTTCTTTTACTCTCACCTTTTACTCTTTCTATGCCCATCTTTCATCCACCTGGTACCACTCATCTCTTGTAGTTCCAGAGTCTGGTACCTTTATGCTGACTGAACTCTAACATGACAGCTGGTTGTGGAGAACATACATACAAGAATGGTTCATGTAAGCCTCCCATCATCCTGTCACAAAGTACTTACTGTGTATTTTTACTACTTTGGGGAAAATTCATTAGCAAAGGATTGTTGCTGCAAAGCCTGGAAATTCTGTCTTTCTATGCATTCAAGATAACCTCAAATGCTGCAAGAACCCAAACACTGATAAAAATAACAATGAAACTAAACACCCATTTAACATGTATCATATACAAGACTTTGTTCTGTGTTTTCTGTTTATTAACTCAACTAATTCTCATACAGCCTTATGACATGGATACATATTCATTTCTATTTTACAGATAAGAAAGTTGAAGCCGAGCAAAGTAAAAGACCAAGGTCACACAGTGATAAAGCAGAATTGGAACCTAGGCAGTCTGATCCTAGAATCTGGGGTCTTTGCTCCTGAGCTGGCAGTACCCCAGCCTGACTGTGCAACTTACCATTAATTGAGAAATTTTTTAGATGATTAATGCCAGTATTATTCTCCAAATTTAATAAGACTTTCTGGAACCCTAAGCAACAGTTAATTTTTAAAAGCTTCCTCAGGTGATGATAATGGGTAATAAAGGTTAAGAGCCATTGCTGTGAACCGAATCACCTAAATGAAGGAAGTTTGTCCTTTACAATTATTTTAATTATTTTGTTTTAATAAAGGCAAAGTCTGTTAGGAGCTATTACATCAAGTTAGTTTTAATAACATTATTTTATTTTCTTCATATTTATTGTATTTATTTTTACAGTTATTATTGATATACAGCAGATAAGAAATATATAGATGTATACAGATATATTGTTAAATACAGATATATGAAACAAAGATAGGGCAAATGTTGAAAATAAACTTAGTTTAGTGACCTAAATTAAGGTGGTTTATAGTGGGAGAATTAAGAGCAATAACATCAAAATGTGGAACTGGACGTAGAAACCCTGAAATCAGATACTAATGTGCCTCTAATTCTCAATCAGCCCTGTTGGACCTCTGGGCATCAGTCTTTAATGCCAAGTGGACTCCCAAAGTGATCCACTTCAAGTTTCCACTTGAATGGTCTGCTATTTAACTTCTTCACGGCTATGTAACACAGAGTAGGTGCTCAATTGTTAGTGAATTTAAGAAAAAAGAAAAAAAAAAGCAATGAGAGAGAGGAAAAAAAAAAAAGGCCAGAGGGAAGATAGGAAGGAAAGACAAAAAGTTAAGGAATAACTTCACAAAATATATCACCTTTCTCAGGGAATATATATACATACACACACACACACACACACACACACACACACACGCACACATATATATATAGAGAGAGAGGGAGAAAGGCATATATATGTGTGTGTGGTATATATATGAGAAAGGCATATATATATATATATATATATATAGAGAGAGAGAGAGAGAGAGAGAGAAATCACTACATTAGGCCAGAAGAATAAAACTTTATGTGAAATTTCAGTCACTAAGGATAAGTAGGTGATGAAAATAATTTTAAAAGAGTTTTCTAATAGCCCTCAGATGGCCCCAGATTGAATGACTTGCCTTTTTCAGGCATTTTCTTTTTTCTGCCTCTTCTCTATCTAAACGAATATACAATTTCTGCTTTCATTGTCTCCCAGCATTAACGTGACACTAGCAGGTACTATTCTGACAACCCAGGATTTGCCTCTACTTTGTAGAAGTTAATGCTCTGGTATAGCCACAATCTTGATTTCTGAAGGCAGAAAATATGTCTGGACGTCTTAGCAAACTCACAGCTTAGACCTAACCCTCACTTTCAACTCACCCCTTCCCCAGCCAAAGCCCTTAGATCATAGAGCATGGATAGAGGCCTATGGTGTTTTCTTCCCAGTCCTCAGCAGACAAATTACATCAGGAGCGGTCTGTTGTGTTTTCAGCTGGTAACACTGGCTCCAGTAAGGCTGAAGGCAGAGAAAGAAGGTTGAAAGCTGTTGTAGTATCCAGGCAAGAAATATAGCAGGTGACAAATCTTTTAATGTGTGAGTATGCATGTGTGTGTGCTGATATACATAGGAGGTGGAGGTGTAGGCAGGGTGATATATTGTGAAAATAAATAAATATATACTCAACAGGATTCAGTGATTAATTTAGAAGAAGGAGGAGAAAAGAGGGTGTCTTAGTTGATTTTATACTATTATGACAAAATGTCTAAGACACACTTATAATGAACCAAAATTTATTCCTTTAAACCTACAAATTTATTTTCTCATAATTCTGGAGGCTGGGAAATCCAAGATCAAGGCACCATCAGATTCTGTTGTCTGGTGAGGAATACTCTGCTTCCAAGATGACACCTTGAAAGCTGAGTCATCCAGACAAAAGGAATGCCATGTCTTTACACAGTAGAAGGCAAAAAAGGGAAAAGGGGACCCATTCTGTGTCCTCACATGGCAGAAAGCAGAAGGGCAAAAGGGATGAACTTCCTTCATCTAGCCCTTTTATAAAGTTGCCTAATCTCATTCACAAAGGCAGAGCCACACCATTCAAAGGCCATGCCTCATGGTACTATTGAACTGGGAATTAGGTTTGAGCATGAATTTTGGAGGTGACAAAAACATTTAAGCCATAGCAGAAGGTCTCTAGCCTGAATAGCCAAGGAGATGGTGATGTCACTAATGAGATGATGAATCCTAAGAAGGAGGTGTTTTGAGGAGCTCTGTGGAAAGCTCCATGAATCAGAGGAGGCTGTACAATTTTGGGCTGAGAGTGAGCTGCAGCAGTTAAAAATTCCAAGTGGAGACAGCCTTGTAAACCAGCCATTTTAATTCAAAATAGCAAAAACATAGGATTCAAAGCGGGAATGTGGAAGGAATGCATGACATGACATATGAAATGAAGACCTTTCATAAGCATAGTCGATTAGGAGAGAAAGAGACTAAGGTGAAGGAAAGAGAAAAAAAAATCAATAAAGAAATACAATTTTCCACAACTGTCACTCTAGTCAGGAAGGCCCATGGAAACAAATTTTGATTAAGTGCAGTAATCCTCTGAAACAAAATGAGTCACTGACCCCTACTATTAAGTTGGTGTAAAAGTAATTGCAGTTTTTATCATTATTTTTACCTGGCAAAAACCGCAATTACTTTTGTACCAACCTAATAGAAGCTGGTTTTCTCTGAATCTATCAATTTCAGATGAGCAATTTTATGGTAGAATATAATGAGTTTGAGATGATTTTTTTAAATGCCACGTGAATCACTATTCAATGATTTAAGGCATCATCTCAGACCACCTCCCATCTCCAAGCTGTCATAAACCACCTTATCTCATGGCAGAGTCCAGCTTTTAAATCACATCCAGAGGGGGTTGCACAAATGCAGACCAATACCTTAAAGATTACTCTGATGTTTACATGTGAACTTAGTAGTGTGCCTAGTTGGTCATGATGGGAGGGCAAGAGAAATAGGCCCATCTATTCTGCAGGATTTGAAAAGAGGTGGAGCTGCTGAGATTGAACTAGTGTTTTGGGCCAACTAGAAATTCAAATGTCAAGAAAGCTATAATGGCAGGCCCTAAAATAGCAACTCTGACCATAGATGGAAGGACAGTCAAATGAGAATAGTACTAAAAGTGCAATTGAACATTTACTAGACTTCGTAGCAACATTTGCACCACAGAGAAAAGTCAGCATCAGCATCCTAAAGCAAAACATTCATGACACATGAAGAATGTTTGTCACAGCCAGGTGCCAATGACTAAAGTCTGCAACAGAAAAAAAGAATGAGAAAATACAAGGTAAGTCATTTATTATCAGGGAGATAGCCTGCTTAAAGTCATAAATGGTCATATTAAATTAAAAAGGGCTTTGTGTGTCCTCACTTGTATATTAATTTCATACATTTCACAGCAGGAACCCAATTAGTTTCTACTTCTATAGTTAATCAAAAATATTAGGTAATTAAATTAACTTTCACAACACAGTCTAACGAGGTTCCTAATACAATACTATACTGAATGTTCTCCTCTCACTCAGTGTATTTCTTTACTGTATGTTCTTTTCTTGTGTAGACATTAACTGGGTTTCATATTTATTTGCAATGTTTTGAAAGCCCTGCTTAATGATAAGCTGAGTATTTTTCCTTAAACTGAAATTTGTTGAATGTTACTCAAATCATCCAACCATAAAATGAAAGTGAAATTGTATCTGTGGAGATCAGCTTGAACCGCTTTCATATCTTTACTAAAATAACATCTAGGTAGCATTTTTAACTTTCCTAACAACATATATACCAAAGCACAATTTGTTACATTTTAGCATCATATGAAGTTATGAACAAAACATTCAAGACTATAGTTAACTGGTTCTCCTTCGAAACTTTATAAGTGAATGCATTATCTCCTATAATATCATTGTTATCTCAGTTATCTTTCTAAATTCCATTTCCTTTAAGGATAAAGAGAAAACCAAATCATTTCAGCTTACTATTAGTATGAGGTATAAGGCAGTGATTCACTGCAACCTTGGTAAGTAAAGAGGCTCAATTTCCAATACTGTTTTGACTGGCACCAAATAAGTGCAAGAGAAGAGATTGTTTCACAGGGCTAATACATGTATCATACCCTCACGATACAAATCTGATATACTGTCATGAATCACTAGTTTTCCTTCTGCTGAGCTAACCTTTTTTATTTTTTTTTTTTTTTGAGACAGAATCTCACTCTGTTGCCCAGGCTGGAGTGCAGTGGCGTGATCCTGGCTCACTGCAACTTCCACCTCCCTGGTTCAAGCAATTCTCCTGCTTCAACCTTTCCAATAGCTGGGAATACAGGTGCCCACCACCATGCCCAATTAATGTTTGTATTTTTAGTAGAGAAGGGGTTTCACCATGTTGGCCAGGTTGGTCTCCATCTCTTGACCTTGTGATCTTCCTGCCTTGGCCTCCCAAAGTGCTGGGGAGCTAATCTTTTTTAGTCCTAATCATAGATATGATTGTGCTCCATGTTAACATATAGTGTAAGAAAAGCCAACCTTAAGAACTATTTTTCAAATCCTTCAGAGGGTAAATCAACTTATTTTCCCAATAATTTTTTTTCAAGATTTTTTTCAAGGGCACAAATGATTGTGAATGGTCTAACATTGTTTTCTCAAATTGGTCCATATCAATCTGCCTATTTGCTGAAAGATACATAAATGGCAAGATATTTATATATGGCAGGATGGCAGAAATAGAAATAAAACAAGGACAAGAGACCAAGACAGGGTGACAGACAAGAAACTAGAACCTTGACAAGGACATGGAAATGTATGTATATAAGTGAATAACTTGGCCCCTTAGTTCCATTCTTCCATTTTTAGCTTAGTTCCATGGACAGGACAAGAATTATGGAGAAAGAATGGAGTTCGAATCTTGACCAATCTCATATTAACTACGTCTTTAGGCAAGTCACTTAACTTCTCTGAGACTCATGTTTCCCATTTATACAAAAAGACATACAGCTAGTTCACAGGGTGATTATGAAAATAAGCATAAAATGCAGAAAATGTAGCCTCACATACATGCAATATAGGTCCTGGCCCCACTTTCTCTCAACAAATATGTATTAGCATATTTTTAAACATAGCTCTTTCAAAATGCCTTTGGTGGTACTGGTAGTGAAGGTACTGAGTTTATTTCTGAAGCACGGGTACAAGATTACCTTCAAAACAATTTATCTCTATTTCCAGACCATGTCCACTTCTAATACTATGCTTGCTCCATCTTCTGCCTGCTTCCCAATGATTCTGGGTTTGTTGTTTATGTAACATGATTATTATTTGTCAGAGAGGATTTGTAGTAGGGGTGTGAACCTTCTATACCAGCATCTGTCTGGCTTGAATCAGAATAGTGAACAACATACAGATTGTCTTCCTGGAGTGGTTTATTACGTTCATTATCTGAACGTCACACAGCAGTTTTCCACAGTTGGCTAACACCACTCACGCTCCCCATCTCTCTAACGTGTATTACACATGTTCATAACAGCATTCACTGGCCTTAAAGTAGTTTTTTTCATCGCATTTTTTTTCAAATATTTCCTTGTCCCTGTAAGTGTTCTTAAAAGTCACTATCAGTGTTCATTTAATTTTTTACCTTTTTTCAATTGGCCTAGTATAACCATGTTTCACTCTGCTATATAGTCTCTCTAGCCATTAAATGGCTGCATGTTATTTCTTCTAATGAATAAACAGTGGCTTACTTCACCATTTTCCTGTTGTTGAACTTCTGAAGCTATTCTAATGGTTTCAGAAATTAAATAATATGGGACTGAATATCCTTACTCACCACCACACTCCAGCCTGGGTGACAGAGCGAGACTCCATCTCAAGAAAAAAAAAAAAAAAGGTCATAAAAGCAACAAGAATTATGGGGGAAAATGGGATTAGTGGCCTGACACTCAAAAACTTCATTAGTGGTTGGGGGGTGGGGGTGGGAAAGATAGGAGCATTCAAAAAGAATAGTAGCACAGTTTTGTATATATGAAATAGTTAAGAAATACATAATACTTTAATAAATGTGACACTTTTAAGAGAGGTGAAGTTTGCTTGTGGAAGCAGGCACTTGAAGGGTGTAGCTTGTGAGTAATTGTAAAGCAGTAGAAGGAGTGTTGTCTGAAATCAGACAGAAAGTTATAACACCAGATGTGCATGAACGTGGCTCATAACACACCTGCAGTGAACTGAGGTAGCTTATAGGTGTTTGAGGTGTATGCATGTGTGCTTGTTTTGTATATTTCTACAGAGTCTGTTCAGCTTGGTGAAGCTTTCTGAGTTCACATAGTATTTCACATGAACAAAAATATGCATAGGCAAATGCAAAATTTGTGTTATGCTCAAATCGATCCCTAGTATACCAGTTATTAGAAGAAATTCATGTTTTAAAAATACAATATTATCACAGACATGACTGCATATACTTCATCCTCAGAATATGCATATACACACACTGCTTTGGATGGAGTATGGGCCTGACAAAACATTCTCAAGTGAGCCTGCTTTTCTTATGCAATTAACCAAAACCCATTTTAAGAAAGCCAGCATTATTTACTTTTCAAGAAGTGGATAGGATTAATGAATCACTAATTTCAGATTTGATTAAGTTGACTTGGTTGGAATTGGTTAGAGACCAGAAAAATTGTAACGCCATCTATTTTTACTTTTGAATCTCTTTGATTAAGGCAAATTTATTTTGCAAATTAGATTTTGTTCCACATTATGTAAAATTGACTCCCATTCCAAGATGGTACCTATGTCACTGAAGTGGGGCAAAGCCTGAAAAGAAATACATTGCGTGGGAACCATCCTGAGCATTATATTTTTCTTCAAGGGTTCAATACCAGCTCAACAGCCATGTGTTTAGAACCAATTAAGTGTCAGGAGCCAAATCTCAGAGTGGCCAGTGCTCTATGAGACCCCAGTCCTGATCCACATTTTCTCATCTGAAGTTCCCTCTCCCACACTCATTTTAGAAATGGGATGTTCTTACTGAACAGCTACCTTTTTATTATTATTATTTCTGGCTACATTATTTGTCTATGATTATATTTAAGTTATTATTTTTTAATTATAGTATATAATATATACATAGTTGAAATAGCAAATTGTATTTGTGGGTTTATCAGCCGTGACAATAACAACAGAAACATGGAGGAAAAAAAATACTGCAACGTGACTTCACCCCCTCCCACCAGAACAGAATCTTCCTATCATCATTCTCGCCAATCCCCTAGGCAATAGGGGAGGTATGCTGGGAGATTTCCATATAAGGATGGGTCTTACTTAAGCTATTAAATAGAGAGGGAGGAACAGGAGCAATAGTCTTTATCTGGAATAAGCAGCACTGCACAGATTATTTTTTCCCTCCTCGTTTCATTCCTGGAGCCAGCCTGAGACGAATAACGCAGCAGAGCCTGCACAGTCCCTACCCCCAACTCTTGGTTTCACTTCCCTGCCCACCAACCCATGTGCCTGCTACCTTTCTTCATATACCTCACAAATCCCTTTTGTCTTAGCCCCACTTCTGTCCCACTAAGCTTTTAATATTCTCAGTTTCCCCTCATTTTTTCTGTATCTTAGCCTTGTCTCAAGTCTTGACACCAAGAAGTGAATGACTGATAACAACTGTGTTAGAGATAGGATTGCTTATTGGTTAGCCCAGCACACTTGGATTTCTGTCCCATCTTTGCAATTTCACTATGGCCTTGGGGAAGTTACTTCACTTTTCTGAGCTTCAGTTACGCCATATCCAAAATTAATAAAATAACATTTCATGATTGCTTTGAGAATAAAATAAGCTATGTCAAAACCTGGCATATAATAAGCATAGAACAAACACTTTCACATCCCTTGTAATTACATTCTTTTGCAAAGAAGAAACACTAAGAATTGAGGTATCAAAAGGTTAGTCCTGGCCAGGCACAGTGGCTCACGCCTGTAATCCCAGCACTTTGGGAGGCCGAGGCGGGAGGATCACCTGAGGTCAGGAGTTTGAGACCAGACTGGCCATCATGGCAAAACCCCGTCTCTACTAAAAATACAAAAATTAGCTAGGCGTGGTGGCAGGCACCTGTAATCTCAGCTACCTGGGAAGCTGAGGCAGGGAGAATTGCTTGAACCTGGGAGGCGGAGGTGGCAGTGAGCCAAGATTGTACCATTGCACTCCAGCCTGGGTGACAGAGAGAGACTCTGTCTCAAAAAAAAAAAAAAAAAAAAAAAAAATGTTAGTCCTACCCTCTGTAATACAAGTATGTCTCAAGGACAAAGGAAAAAGTTAACTGATGGTTGGGACAGGTTCCAAGACCTTTGCTTTAAAGATTTCAGATAGTCTTTCAGATGAGATGTGATGTGGCCCATCAGATAAAGCCTGAGACTGATTCAAAAAGACACAAAACCCTGACCCTGCTATTATTAATTGCCTGGGACAAATTACTTAGTCTTTCTGTGTTTTGCCTGTAAAATAGTGATGATAAAAATACCTATTTCATGGTGTGTGTGTGTGTGTGTGTGTGTGTGTGTGTGTACCTGCCTACATGCATGTTATAGATAATTAAATAATGCATTTTAAGTCCTTAGCCCAGAGTCTGGTATGTATCCATACATATTTTCATATTTATTATTTTGATGATGGTGATAAAGATAATGATATCATGAAGTGTAAAAAATTACCAAGACTTCAAACAGGCTTAAGATGTCTTGAAAACATCATGAAAGAGCCTATTTCTGCAACTGCTATAGACATTTAACCAGACCATTAATATTGATGTATAACATGCTGTGTGAATTTATTTCTCTATCCAAGGATAACCAGATCCATCACCTGTTAACACAACATTAAATATTTGAAAGATTGTCAGAATAATTCTCTGAGTAAAATGCTTACTGAACTTTCTTTCATTTCAGTGCTTCAGGTAGTAATGGCACCAACATAAATTTAGTCATGGATAACTTCAGATATTTATGATGGTCTCCTGAGGCACCACCTGAAATGAAGTCTCAGGTAAATGACATTATAGAGGACAAAAATGTTAACTGTTTACAATAGCTTTTTAAAAAGCAGTTAATCTTTAAGGAAGGCACAGGGAATATTTCCAAAGCAGACTGATTATTAGAGTAGATAAATACTAATTGCAAATAAAAACTAGAGATTTTTTTCTGTCCACCTTCAGGATCCTGTGTTTCCTGCACTGTCCACAAAGCACGATGTCGAGTCACCTGCTCTCAGAGTCCATGACAGGTCTGTAAAAAACCCCTAACAGATAAATCAAGCCCAACCTCCCTGTCTTATGGACTATTTGAGAGTAGAACTGGAAAAATATGTCAATAGGATAACTACATTGCATTTAAATCATTTTCTCCACCTTAACTAAATAACTGTTTTGCCTACTAAATATATCTGTTAAATAGATTGAATTATTTCTTTCCTAAGTTGACTTTCTAAATTATATTTTTCTCCTCATGAAAATATATACAAATTGGGCAATTATTTATGTTGAGTATTCTTTTCACATACTTGGCATTTTCTCAAACCTCAGAGAAAATCTTCCATTTGAGGTAATATTCTAGCCTCTGTGGCTAGAGATACAATTCCCTTATCTGTTACCACCTAATTCTCTGCCTGGCCTAGAGGCAGGCATTACCTGTTGTAGAACAATCCATATGTAGGTCTTAGAGCTATACTAGCCCTATTCACACATAATATTTCCCACAGATAGCATTATGTTTTCATTATGACTTTATTTACTTCTAGAAAATAAAAGCATACATACCAAACATCATTACGTGATGTCCAAACTTAATATTGTAGTACAAATAATAACTTGGAGACTTATCTGCTTCTTCCCAGCAGGTTAGCAATACTAGTCCAATGCCAACAAGCCACTTGTTCCTCCCAGCACAAATTTTAACCACCTTCCACCCTGTATTAGTCTGTTCTCACATTGCTATAAAGAACTACCTGAGACTGGGTAATTTATAAAGAAAAGAGGTTTAATTGACTCACAGTTCTGCAGGATATACATGAAGCATGGCTGAGGAGGCCTCAGGAAATTTACAATCATGGTGGAATGCAAAGGGCATGTCTTACATGGTCAGAGTAGGAGGAAGAGAGAGCAGGGGGAAATGCTACACACCTTTAAAGAAACAGATCTTGTGAGAACTCACTCACTATCATGAAAACAGCAAGGAGGGGATATCCGTCCCCATGATTTAATCACCCACCGCCAGGCCACTGCTGCAACATTGGGGATTACAATTCTACATGATATTTGGGTAGAGACACAACTCCAAATCATGTCTTTCTGTCCCGGGCCCCTTCCAAATCTCATGCCTTTTTCACATGTCAAAATACAATCATTCCTTCTCAACGGTTCCCCAAAGTTTTAACTCATTCCAGCATTAACTCAAAAGTCCAAAGTGTCACCTGAGACAAAGCTAGTCCGTTTCCCCTATGAGCCTATAAAATAACAAGGGTTGGGCACAGTGACTTATGCCTGTAATCCCAGCACTTTGGGAGGCCAAGGCAGGTGCACCATTAGGTCAGGAGTTCTAGACCATCCTGGCCAACATGGTGAAACACCATCTCCAGTAAAAATACAAAAAAAAAAATTAGCTGGGGTGTGGTGGCACAGACCTGTAATCCCAGCCACTTGGGAGGCTGAGGCAGGAGAATCGCTTGAACCTGGGAGGCAGATAGTGCAGTGAGCCGAGATTGTGCCACTGCACTCCAGCCTGGTGACAGAGCAAGACTCTGTCTCAAAAAAAAAAAAAAAATGAAAAAAATCAATTTCATTACTTCCAAGATACAATAGGGGTAGAGTCGTGGGGTAAATAACTCCCTTTCCAAAAGGGAATAATTAGCCAAAACAAAGGGGCTACGGGGCCCATATAATTCCAAAACCCAGCAGGGGAGTCATTAAATAATGCTCCAAAATAATCTCCTTTCAGTTCGTATCTCACACGGGCCACACTGACACAAGGGGTGGGCTCCCAAGGCTTTGAACAGCTCTGCTGCTGTGACTCTTCAGGGTACAGCCCCTGAGGCTGCTTTCACAGGCTGGCATAGAGTGCCTGTGGCTTTTCCAGGTGCAGGGTGCAAGTTGTCAGTGTATCTACTATTCTAGGGTCTGGAGGACAGTGGCCCTCTTCTCATAGCCCCACTAGGCAGCCTAATATTGGGAGCTCTGTGTGGGGGCTCCAACCCACATTTCCCCTCTGCTCTGCCCTAGTAGAGGTCCTCCATGGGAGCTCCACCCCTGCAGAAGCTTCTGCCTGGATATTCAGCTGTTTACATTCATCCACTGAAATCTAGGCAATGGCTCCTCATATGGTTTGGCTGTGTCTCCCACTTAAGTCACATCTTAAATCTTTTTAATAAATTACCCATTCTCAGGTATGTCTTTGTCAGCAGTGTGAAAATGGGCTAATAGAGTAAGTTGGCACCAGTAGAGTGGGGCACTGCTGTAAAGATTCCCAAAAATGTGGAAGTGACTTTGGATCTGTGTAACAGGCAGAGGTTGGAACAGTTTGGAGGGCTCAGAAGAAGATGATGACATGTGGGAAAGCTTGGAACTTCATAGAGACTTGTTGAATGGCTTTGACTGAAATGCTGATAATGACATGAACAACGAAATCCAGGTTGAGGTGGTCTCAGATGTTGATGAGGAATTTGTTGGGAACTGAAGTAAAAGTGACTCTTGCTATGCAAAGAGACAGAAGGCATTTTGCCCCTGCCCTAGAGATCTATGGAACTTTGAACTAGAGGGAGTTGATTTAGGGTATCTGGCAAAAGAAAATTCTAAGCAGCAAAGCATTCAAGATGTGACTTGGGTGCTGTTAAAAGCATTCAGTTATAAAAGGAAAATAGAGCATAAAAGTTCAAAAAACACGTAGCCTGAAAATGCAATTAAAAAAAAAATTCCCTGAGTAAAAATTCAAGCCAGCTGCAGGAATTTGCATAACTAACAAGGGGCCAAATGTTAATGACCAAGAAAATGGGGAAGATGTCTCCAGCACATGTCAGAGACCACTGCCGTAGACCCTCCTATCATAGGCCTGGAGGCCTAGGAGGAAAAATGGTTTCATGGACGTGGCCCAGGGCCCCCCTGCTGTGTGCAGCCTAGAGACTTGGTTCCCTGAGTTCCAGCCACTCTAGCCATGGCTAAAAGAGGCCAAGGTATAGCTCGGGCCATGGCTTCAGAGGTTGCTAGCCTCAAGCCTTGGCAGCTTCCATGTGCTGTTGAGCCTGCAGGTACACAGAAGTCAAGAACTGAGGTTTCAGAACCCATCCTAGACTTCAGATGATGTATGAAAAAGCCTGGATGTTCGAGCAGAAGTTTGCTGCAGGAGCAGGGCCCTCATGGAGAACATCTGCTAGGCAGTGCGGAAGGAAAATATGGGGTCAGAGCCTCCACACAGAGTCTCCACTGGGACACTGCCTAGTGGAGCTGTGAGAAGAAGGCCACCATCCTGCAAACCCCAGAATCGTAGATCCACTGATAGATTGCACTGTGTGCCTGGAAAAGCCACACTCAATGCCAGCCCATGAAAGAAGCTGGGAAGGAGGCTGTACCCTGAAAAGACACAGGGCCAAATGCACCCAAGTCCATGGGAACCCATCTATTGCATCAGCACGATCTGGATGTAAAACATGGAGTCAAAGGAGATCATTTTGGAGCTTCGAGATTTGACTGCCCTGCTAGACTTTGGAGTTGCATGTAGCCTTTAGCCCCAGTTTTGGCCAATTTCTCCCATTTGGAATGGGTATATTTATCCGATGCCTGTACCACCATTGTGTCTAAGAAATAACTAACTTGTTTTCAATTTTACAGGCTCATAGGGAGAAGGGACTCACCTCGTCTCAGATGAGACTTTGGACTGTGGACTTTTAAGTTAATGCTGAAGGCATGATTGGTTTTGAAATATGAGGACATGAGATTCGGGAGGGGCCAAAGGCAGAATGATATGGTTTGGCTATGTTTTCACCCAAATCTCATCTTAAATTGCAGCTCTCTTAATTCCCATGTGTTGTGGGATGGACCCAGTGGGAGATAATTGAATCATGGGGGTGGTTTCCCTCACACTGTTCTCATGGTAGTGAATAAGTCTCATGAGATCTGATGGTTTTACAAGGGGCAACTTCTTTCACTTGGCTCTCATTCTCTCTTGTTTGCTGTCAAGTAAGACATGCTTTCACCTTCTGCCATGATTGTGAGTCCTCCACAGCCACATGGAACTGTGAGTCCATTAAATATCTTTTTCTTTATAAATTACCCAGTCTCGGGTATGTCTTTATCAGCAGTATGAAAACAAACTAATGGAGAACCCAAGCTACAACTCTTGCCTTCTCTCTACCCACAGGCCTAACACTATGTGGAAGCCACCAAAGCTTTTGGCTTGCACCCTCTGAAGCAACGGCTCAAGCTATACATTGGTCCCTTTTAGCCACTGCTGGAGCCGGAGCAGCCACGATAGAGGGTGCCATGTCCTGATGCTGCACAGAGCAGTGGGCCCTGGGCCTGGCCCATGAAACTGTTCTTCCCTCCTAGGTCTCTGGGCCTGTGATGGAAGGGCCTGCCACGAAGGTCTCTGAAATGCCTTCAAGGCATTTTTCCCATTATCTTAGTTGTCAACATTTGGCTCCTCTTTACTTGTGCAAATTTCTGCAGCTCTCTAGATCTCCTCCCCACAAAATGGGTTTTCTTTTCTCCCATATGACCAGGCTGCACATTTTTCAAACTTGTATGCTCTGCTTCCCTTTTAAAAATAAGTTTCAATTTTATATCATTTTTTGACTCACAAATTTGAGCATAGGATGCTAGAAGCACCCAGGCCACATCTTGATTGTATTGCTGCTTAGAAATTCCTTCTTTCAGATACTCTAAATCATCACTCTCAAGTTCAAAGTTCCATAGATCTCTAGCACAGATGCACAATGCCTCCAACCTCTTTGCTAATGCATAACAAAGTGGCCTCTGCTCCAGTTCCCAGTAAGTTCTTCATCTTCATCTAAAACCACCTTAGCCTGGATTTCATTGTGCATATCACTATCAGCACTTTAATTACAACAAATTAACAAGTCTCTTAAGAAATTCCAAACTTACTGTCATCTTCCTTTCTTCTTCTGAGCTCAACAAACTGTTCAAACCTCTGCCCATTATCCAGTTCCAAAGCTGCTTCTACATTTTCAGGTATCTTCATAGCAATGCCCCACTATCTGTACCAATTTAGTTTATTCTCACATTGCTATAAAGATACCTGAGATTGGGTCATTTAAAAGGAAAATATGTCTAATTGACTCCTAGTTTTTCAGGCTGTACAGGAAGCATGGCTGGGGGGCCCCAGGAAACTTACAATCATAATAGAAGGCAAAGGGCTCATCTTATATGGCAGAACAGGAGGACTACAGAACAGGGGGAGTTGGCACACACTTTTAAACCACCAGATATCATGAGAACTCACTCACTCTCATGAGAACAGCAAGGGAGAAATCCACTCCCACAATCTAATCACCTTCCAACAGGCCCATCCTCCAACATTGGGGATTACAATATGACAGGATATTTGGGTCAGAACAAAAACCCAAACCATATCATACCCCATCTGCCTTTGTAGGTTAGTAGAGGGGGTAATAGGGAAAGGAGGCAACACCACATCCATGAACTGAGAACTGACAAACTTGACAATAGTGACCTATTGTCTTGGTTAGCATCGGAAGATGTTTTGTGTGGATAAAAAGAAGGATTTGATGTTTGAGAAACAAAAGGGAAGCATTAAACAAAAGTGGTATTTAGCACCCAGACTGAGACTCATGCGGGTTCTCTGTAATGATAATACTGCAGGTTGACCAGTGGCTACAAGTCAGAGATCAAGCTAAAGCAGTGTTTGTTCCTTCTGAAGGCTGTGAGTAAAGGATCTGTTTCAGGCCTCTTCCTTGGCTTGCAGAGGGCTGTCTTCTCACCGGGTCTCTTCATTTTGTCTTTTTTCCTGTGTGTGTCTCTCTGTCTGAATTCTCCTTTTTTATGTATACCAGTCATATTGGCTTGTGGTTCATTTTAATGACCTCACCTTGACTTCCTCTGTAAAGATACTGTCTCCAAAGGTCACATTCTTAGGTACTTAGAGTTAGCACATCAACATATGAATTTTAGAGGGGACACAATTCAAACCATAAAACATGTACAGGAGCATTCATCCCATAACTCTTGTGAGTGTTGTCAGCTAATACTCCACAGGAGCCTCCTACCTCTGACAACTGCTTTCAAACAGAAGCTGCTTTGCCTGCATATTTATCCTCTATCACTAAGAGATAAGTAGGCCACAGATAAATATTGGCTGACTTGTGGGTATAAAAATTGTGCCTCTGTCCTCCAGATTGAGCCAAAAGTGTTATACAATTAAGGCTCCAGAGTGTCTCATGGATTCTGGCTGTGATTTTGTGGAATCATTAAGGATTTTGTAAATTCAATTCATCATACCAGATTGCAAGCTCCTTCCATCTTGTATATAATTATAAACTTCTATAATAATTAGTAGCATTTGTAATTAATGATTAGCTTTGTCCATACATTAGCACTTGTAACACAGCACAAGTGCATCCTTGATAAATACATATTTGGAAAAAGATCTTGCTAAGCTGGGGCTTAGCCTCACTTACACAAAACACATTATGTACCCCATATAGAAAGAGTAACAGATAAATGACAGTGCTGACTTTTATGTGATGTAAATGATCTTCTAGGCACTAAATGATATGTGTATATATTACATATGTGTATATATATTTTCACATCTTACATGTGTGTATAAATATACATTGTGTGTATCTATATCACACACATATATGTATGCATGTATGTTTATATATAAGGTTTAAATATATATTTAAATATATTATGAGCTTTAAATACATATTTAAATAAAATAATAGTTTTCAACATGAATTTTAATCTTCATTAACTCAGGTTTTGAAAATGAATGACATACTAGTTTATTAAATAAAGTGATAAATATTTAAATTTTGGAAAAATAAGAATTATGAAATACATTTAAAAGGCACAATAACCACAATCTGTGTAATAAAATGCTAGCAAAAATAATTCCATAATGAGAATGCTTTAGTGAACTAATTCTGAAAATTTGTCATTACCATATTTATTGTTAGAATGAAAATAATGTTCCCAGAGAGACTTAAAAAAGCCTATCAGATTTTAAGTAATGTAAATTTTTCTTAATATACTTGCCTGCATTATTGCTTCTAGGATTTGTTCTTGGCAATGTGTTTTTACATTTGGGTTGGACTTCTAAAAGCAGATTATCAGGGGATTTCTGATTCTGGCAAAGATGGAGTGGTCATGTCCAACTAAAACTCTGGACATAACATAATAAACAAGCTTTGGAAGAGTATTGAAGATGGACTGCCTCAAGTACTCAGTACTTGAACAACATGGTAGTGAGTATCCTCAGTTTTCTTACTTCCTCCCGTATATCTTGGGCAGAATATTGCATAAGCCTTTAACCTGTAATGGCCAACAGGCATGGAAAAAAAATTATCCAAGAAAAGCCTGTCTCCTTTAGCCAAAGGAACAGAAAATGGGTGACCTAAGGAGGAAAAAAAATCCCAATACACAACCTACTCCAGGCAAACACGACAGAAATCCCAATCGCATACCACTCCCACAATTTCACTGGGGCCAACTGGGAGCTGACCTTCTACCCTACCACTAGAGAAGCATCCTGTAGAAGCAGGCAGTGATGCTACAAATCTTCTGCCTAGTGATATCTGCTGGACTGAATAAGGAGTTGACCATCAATTCTTTATTTATTTAGAGAAGGAATGTTCCAAATCTCATGCTCCAGTAGCGTCAGTGGGGCAGAGTAGGGAGCAGATCATCATCCTTTATCTGGTGGAAGCCAGATACTCTAGAACATACTCTAATTCTCCTGCCAGGGTAGAATTAGTGGATTCCAGTGGCAAGCTGAGTCTCCACTCCCATCCCCATTTAACAAGGGGCTGGGAAATGACATTGGTTAGCACTTTGTTTATTCCCATTCTTCCCCTAATGTCAGTGAGGCCCAGTGTGGATCTAAGCAGCAGGCCTCAACTTAAAGCAATAAAGTGATGAGATTCAGATATGTGTTTTCCCTCTTTGTGGTGTCAGAAGGGCACAGTAGGGAACTGATATTGGTACACCACTTTTACCAGGGATGTGGAAGCTGAATTTGTAGCTGATCTATTTGCAAAGAGGCAACACTCCACTTTTTCCAGTTGGAGCAGGTGGAGGAGGGGATCCAGTAGAAAGCCAAACACACTTGCCCCCTTGCCCTCATGCTACACATCAACAGGGGGAATACAAGATTAAGAATATTGTAATATCCAAAATGTATAGGGTTCAATTTTAAAAAGAACTTATCATACTATGGGCCAGGAAAATCACAACTTGAATAAGAAAAGATCATGGATAGATATGCCAACATTAAAGTGAATTAGATGTTGAAATTGTCTGATAAAGATTTTAAATCCAGCTATTACAAAAAAATTTTAATGTACATTTACCAATTCTCTTCAAACAAATGAATAAATAAAACATTTCAACTAGGAAATAAAAGTTATGAAAAAGAACCAAATCGATAATTTAGAACTAAAAATTGCAGTAGTTTTTCAAAATGGCTGACTAAGGACATTGGATGCCAGATTTCCTAAGAAAAAAGTTGAAAGTTACAGGTTAATGGACAAGTTCTGAATGGAAAACTGAGTGGAGAAAACTAGGACCTCTCATCGTGTCCATGGGGAGAAGCTGGTGTTCACAGGAGAAAAGCAGCAAGACTCTGGCACAGACCAACCCCAGAGGAACTTGAAGTTCTGTGGAAAGGACAGGTGGGAGTGCTTCTCTCCTTCCCTCACCCTTGTGACCACACTGTTAATGAGCCCCTCTGTCCTCATGACCCAGGGCAATGCTGTCAGCGGAGATTTAGGTTTTCCTGAGGAAAGAACCAGGTTTCCATGCCTGAACTGAGGCATCGGGAACCATACTTGTTGTTCCCCTGTGGTGGGCCACTGCCCTGCCTGTGGATTCTCTGCTCTTGAGTCACTGCACCACCAGATTCTTCATAAATGTACCTCACAACCTGGTCTGATTTTGGCAAGCACAGGTGAATGGTCGGTCCCTGGAGAGCTGTGGGATCCCCTGGAGATCTAACCCTTGGTATGGACCACTTCTAAAAAAGGGGGAGCACAGTCCACCAAAACCTCCTTTGGGACAAAGGACACATTGGTGTGGCACAAATTGATGAAAATGGCAGCGCTGATACCTGGGAATAGATGTGGGGAGGGTGTCATCTCCCACCCCCCATACCCCATCAACTGGTGTGGACACATTAGTAGTTCTTCCCAATGGGAAGCCTGCACATGTGCACTTGGAGAAAGCATTTTTAGCACTTTTCACAGTGGCATTTTTGCTGAAAGTGAGCCCTTGCTGCTTAGGCACACATGAAGGACTGGACCCAAGTCCCCTTCCCTACACAGAGTGGCAGTATCTCACCAATCGAGTTAAGAAATATCACAGAGTTGTCTGTACTGGACTCAGGGAAAAGGTTCTGCCCCAAGCCCACATTGATGGAGTGTATTTGTGGCCCACAGCTGCACTGTGGCTGGCAACTAACGGGTCAAGTCTTTATGAACTGAAGGTCATGAGCCAAGAGACACAAGTGTGATAGGGAAATGAACCAGGTTTCTGCTGGCTCAGGATGAAGAACTGGTGCACCCACCCTGCCCCTTCCCTTGAGACATCAGCACACCACACATGATCTCTTCCCAACACCCCCTGTCAGAGCAGGTGCTTCCACCCATTTTCGACCTACCTGGGCATGAGCAAGCTATTACTCTTAAGCTCCACTTATGGACTACAGTCTAAAATGCATCATCAAATAATAAACCTCCTTCCAGAAAGGCTTAGTGGTTGCCCACAAGACAAGCTTGCTGTCCTCCACTCCTCAGACCCACAGAAAATAGTGTGTCCACTCATTTGTCCAATGCATAGCTATAAAAGCAACATCCAAGAAAGTCACTGCACGAAAGTTACCCATAACCAAGGAACACAAACACGGCACTGCCCCACTGAATGTGTCCAGAAACAAAGCCAAGTGATCATATACAACATACACCATACTCATACCATCAAGGGATAAAAGAATTTTAAAAATATCCCAACCAAATGATAGCAAATTCAAAAATAAGAAGCAACAGCTCCTTAAAATGGGAAGAGATAAACACAAAAACACTGACACTACAAAAAGCCAGAGTGTCTTGATACCACCAAAGGATCACACTAGCTCCTTGGAAAGGGATCCTAACCAAATTGACAAGCCTGAAACAACAGATAAATAATTCAAAATATGGATCCAAGGAAACTCAATCAGTTCCAAAGGAAAGTTGAAATTTAACACAAACCAATAAACTGATTAAATATATTGCATACAAGATAGCTATACCAAGAGAAAAAAACAAATAGAACTTCTGGAATTGAAAATTTCATGACATGATTGTCAAAATATAGTGGGAAGCTTTAACAATAGACTAGATCAAGCAGAAGAAGAAATTTCAGAGCTTGAAGACGTCTTTCAAATTAACCCAGTCATACAAAAAAAATTTAAAACTAACAAAGCCTTTGGAATTATAGAAATATGGAATTATGTAAAACGATCAAGCCTAGAAATTATTGGCATCTCTGAGAGAGAATAATAAAAAATAAAAGAGGTAGAAAACAACTTTGAGAGAATAATTCAGGAAATATTCCCTAATCTTGCTTGGGAGGTCAACACCCAGGTACAAGATATATCAAAGAACAAGATACTACATTAGATGACTGTATGAATTCATTCTTACATTGCTATAAAGAGCCACTTGAGACTGGGGACTTTATAAAGAAAAGAGATTTAATTGGCTCATGGTTCCACAGGCTGTGGAGAAAGCATAGCTGCGGAGTCCTCAGGAAACTTTCAATTATGCCGAAACGTGAAGGGAAAGCAAGCACATCTTCACATGGCTAGCAGGAGAGAGGGCAAAAGGGGAAATGCTACATACTTTTAAACAACTAGATCTCATAAGAACTCACTATTATGAAAACAGTGAGGAGAAAATCTGCCCTCATGATTCAATCACCTCCAGCTGGTCCCTCCCCCAAAAATGGGGATTACAACATGACATTTGGGTGGGGACACAGAGCCAAAGGATATCAATGACTATTCCAAAGGCATACAGTCATCAGATTATTCAATGTCAACACAAAAGAATAAATCTTAAAGACAGCTAGAGAAACAGTCAAATTATCTATAAAGGAAATCCCACCAGATTAACAGCAGATTTTTCAGTGGAAACCTTATGAGCCAAAGAAGATTGGTGGCCTATTTTTTGCCTCCTTAAAAAATGTCAGCAAAGAATTTCATATCCTGCCAAACTAAGATCCATAAACTAGGAGAAGTCTTTCACAGAAAAGAAAACAATGAAAGAATTGGTCACCACCAGACCAACCCTACAAGAAATGTTCAAAGAGGTTCTAAATGAAATGAAAGAATGATACTTGACACCATAAAAGCACATAAGTTCAAAGCTATCAGATCCTATAAAGCAATTACATAATTGAGTTTACAAAGCACCCAACTAGCAACAATATGACTGGAACAAAACCTCAAATATCAATATTGACCTTGGATGTAAACAGGCTAAGCACTCTACTTAAAAGACATGAGTAACAAATTGGATTTGAAAAAAGGCTCAACCTCTGTTACTTTCAAGAGACCTATGTCACATCTAATGATATCCACAGGCTCAAAGTAAAGAGATGAAGAAATCATGTAAGTGGAAAACAAAATGAGCAACAATGGCTATTCCTGTATCAGATACAATATACATTAAATCAACAATATAAAAAGACAAATAAGGCCTTTATATAATAAGATAAAGGACCTAATTCAAAAAGAAGACTTAATTATAGTAAATATGTACGTACCCAACATCAGAGCACCCAGATTTATAAAACAAACAGTGCTAGATCTAAGAAAGGAGATATACAGTCATACAATAACAGTGGGGTACTTCAGCACCCTACTGACAGCAGTATATCAAGGCAGAAAGCTAACAAAGAAATTCTGGAAGTAAATTGGACACTTGATAAATTGGACCTGGTAGTCATCTAAAGAATACTCCATTCAACAACCACAGAATATGCATTTTTTTCCATCTGTACATGGAATATTTTATATAATTAACCACATGTTCGGTCATAAAGCAAATCTCAATAAATTCAAAAAAATTGAAATAATGTCAAGCATCTTCTTAGATCACAGTGGAATAAAATTAGAAATCAATATGAAGAGGAACTCTCAAACCCACACAAGTACATGGCAACTAAACAAATTATTCCTTAATAACTTTTTAGTAAACAAAACAATTAAGGCAAAACCAAAAAAACTTTTTAAAACAAATGAAAATAGAGACAAAACATACCAAAACCTCTTGGATGCAGCAAAAGCAGTGTTAAGAGGAAAGCTTACAGTACTAAATGCATATCTCAAAAAGATAGAAATATCTTGAGTTAACAACCTAACATTTCTCCTAAAGGAACTAGAAAAACAAGGAAGAAAGCAAACCCAATGCTAAAAGAAGAAAATAAATAGCAAAAATTATAGCAGAACTAAATGAAACTGAGACTAGGAAAACGATACAAATAATCAAAAAACAAAAAGTTGGTTATTTGATAGGATAAACAAAATTAATAGACCACTAGCTAGATTAACCAGGAAAAAAAGAAAGATTCAAATAAGCAACTTCAGAAATGACAAAAGTGACATTACACACGTGGAAATACAAAAGATCCCCAGTGACTACTATAAAAATCTTTACATGCTCAAACTAGAAAACCTAGAGGAAATGAAAAAAATGCTGGAAACACACAACCTCCCAAGATTAAACCAGGAAGAAATTGAAGTCTTGAAAAGACCAGCGAAAAATTTCAAAATTAAATCAATTATAAAAAAAAACTACCATCCAAAAAAAGCCCTTGACCAGAGACATTCACAGCCAAAGTTTACTAGAAGAGCTGGTATCAATCTTACTCAAACTATTAAAAAAAAAATGAGGAGGAGAGATTCCTCTCTAATTCATTATGCAAAATTAGTATCATCCTGAAACCAAAATCTGGTAAGGACACAACAACAACAACAAAGCTACAGGCCAATATTTCTGGTAAACATAGATGCAATCATTGTCAAGAAAATAGTGGCAAAGCAAATCTAGCAGCACATCAAAAGATAATTAATCATGATCACATGGGTTTTATCCCTGGATGCAAGAATGGTTCAACATAACCAAATCAATAAATGTGATTCACCACATGAACAGAATTAAAAACAAAAAAAAGTATCATCTCACTAGACACAGAGAAAGCATTTTATAAAATCTAACATTCTTTCATGGTAAAAACTCTCAGTAAGCTAGGCATCAAAAGAACATACCTAAAAATAATATAATCCATCTACGACAAACCCACTGCCTACATCATACAGAATGTACAAAGTTGAAATGATTCTCCGTAAGTACTGGAAAAAGACAAGGATGTCCAGTTTCACTACTTCTATTCAATATTGTACTGGAAGTCCTAGCCAGAATAGTCATGAGAAAGAAATAAGTAGATTCAGAAAGGAAAAGAGTAAGTCTAACTATCTCCATTGGCTGATGATACGATCTTATAACTAAAACACCCTAGTGATTCCTCAAAGACAGTGCTAGACCTAATGAACAACAGCAGTCAAGTTTTAGAATACAAAGTCAATGTACAAAAACCAGTACTATTTCTATACACCAATAATGTTCAAGCTGAAAGCCAAATCAAGAATTCAATCCCATTTACAATAGCCACACATATATACACACACACATAAATAAAATATAACTGAAGAGGTGAAAGATTTCTACACAAAGAACTACAAAACACTGCTGAAAGAAATTATAGATGCCACAAGCAAATAGAAAAACTTTCCATGCTCATGGATTAGAACAATCAATATCACTAAAATGATCATACTTCTCAAAGCATTCTACAGATTCAATGAAATTCCTATCAAACTCCCAATGTCATTTTTCACAGAGTTAAAAAAAAATCATAATTTTCATATGGAACCAAAAATAGCCCAAATAGCCAAAGCAATCTAAAGCAAAAAGAATAAAGCTAGGGGCATCATATTACCTTACTTCAAACTATATAATAAAGCTACAGTAACCAAATCAGCATGGTACTGGTACAAAAATGGACACATAGATCAATGAAACAAAACATAGCACCCAGAAATAGAGCCACACGCCTACAACCAACTAATCTTCAACAAAGTTTACAAAAATAAGCAATGGGAAAAGTACTCCCTATTCAATAAATGGTGTGGGGAAAGCTGTCTAGCCATATGCAGAAGAATGAAACTGGACCCCTACCTATCACCATATAGAAAAATTATCTCAAGATAGATTAAAGACTTCAGTGTAAGTCCTGAAACTGTAAAAATTCTAGAAGAAAACCTAGAAAAAGTCTTCAAGACATTGTTTGAGGCAGATAATTTATAACCAGGACTTCAAAGGAAAATGCAACAAAAATAAAAATTGACAAATGAGACTTAATAAAACTAAAGATCTTCTACACCATAAAAGAAACAACAGAGTAAACAGACAACCTATAGAATGGGGGAAAACATTTGCAAACTATGCCTCTGACAATGGACTAATTTTCAGAATCTATAAGGAACTTAAATATATCAATAAGCAAAATCAAATAACTTTATTAAAAAGTGAGCAAAGACCAGGAACAAATACTTTTCAAAAGAAGACATACAAGCAGCCAATAGAAACATGAAAAAATGTTCAACGTCACTAATCATCAGAGATGAAAATCAAAACCACAATGAGATTCCATCAAATGGCTATTATTAATAGCCAGTCAAATGGCTATTACTAAAAAGTAAAAAAATAACAGATGTTGGTGAGGGTGTGTTGAAAAGGGAATGTTTATACACTATTGGTGAGAATGTAAATTAGTTCAACCCTTATGGAAAACGATATGGAGATTTCCCAAGGAACTAACAATAAAACCATCATTTGAGCCAGCAATCCCAATACTGGATATCTTCCCAAAGGGAAAAAAAAATCATTTTATCCTAAAGAAACCTGCACTTGTAGGTTTATTATAGCACTATTCACAAAAGCAAAGTCATGAAGTTTACCTAGGTGCCTATAAGTGGTGGATTGGATACAGAAAATGTGGTACATGTACACCGTGGAATAGTACACAGCCTTATAAAACAGTAAAATCATGTCATTTGAAGTAACATGGATGGAGCTGGAGGCCATTATCCTAAGTGAAATAAGATGGAAACAGAAAATAAACTACCACATATTCTTACTTATATATGTGAGCTAAACAATGGCACACATAGACAAAAAGATAGAAACAATAGACATTGGGGACTCCAAAAACAGGGAGAGAAGTGGGAGAGCAAGGGTTTTAAAATTACCTATTGGGTATTTGTTGGAGGCCGCACAAATGTTTCTTGTGATTAGGTACATCTGAAGCCTGTTAGTAATAATATGAACCTGTGGTCAATTAAGCAGCTGACTAATCATTACCTCCTCCTCCTCATTCTTGTTACCCAATAAATAAGATGGGCTGTGGAAGCTCAGGGCAGCTGCCTTTGCTCACTAGAAGCAGGGAGCCCTTTTCTTCTTCTTTTCTTCTTTCTTCTTCTTCCCCATGCTCAGCCTTTCCTTAAAATAGTTACTTATGTTTTTTGCTATCATTTCTACATTCGTCCCTTTGTTCAGTTGTAATGACAGTCTCAAGTGGTAACAGTAATAACTACTGTAATAATGGTCTCAGGCAGTAACAGTAACTGCTGTAATGATGGTCTCAAGTAGTAGAAGTGGCAGTCGGCCACAAGTGGTGCCTGAACAGGGACTATCAGGGACAAACAGAGACCTGAAGGGACCTGAAGAGTCCTGCAGGGACAAATAGAGATAAATAGGTAGAGGGAGTTAGAAAGAGGGAGGGAGGTGGAGGGAGAGAGAGGGAGGTGGAGGGAGAGAGAGGGAGGTGGAGGGAGAGAGAGGGAGGTGGAGGGAGAGGGAGGGAAGGAAGTGGAGGGAGGTAGAGGGAAGGAAGTGGAGGGAGGTAGAGGGAAGGAAGTGGAGGGAGGTAGAGGGAAGGAAGTGGAGGAAGGGAGGTGGAGAGAGAGAGAGGGAGGTGGAGGGAGAGAGGGAAGGAAGTGGAGGAGGTAGAGGGAAGGAAGTGGAGGGAGGCAGAGGGAAGGAAGTAGAGGGAAGGAAGTGGAGGAGGGAAAGGAAGTGGAGGGAGGGAGAGGGAAGGAAGTAGAGGAGGGAGAGGGAAGGAAGTGGAGGGAGAGGGAAGGAAGTAGAGGAGGGAGAGGGAAGGAAGTAGAGGGAGGGAGAGGGAAGGAAGTAGAGGGAGGGAGAGGGAGGAGTGGAGGGAGGGAGGTGGAGGGAGGGAGGTAGAGGGAAGGAGGGAGAGAGGTAGAGGAAGGAGGGAGGAGGTAGAGGGAAGGAGGGAGGGAGGTAGAGGGAAGGAGGGAGGGAGGTAGAGGGAGGGAGGTACAGGAAGGAGGGAGGGAGGTACAGGGAAGGAGGGAGGTACAGGGAGGGAGGGAGGTGGAGGGAGGGAGGGGAGGGAGGGAGGGAGGGAGGAGGGAGGGAGGTCGAGGGAAGAGGGAGGAGGGAGGTGAGGGAATGAGGGAGGGAGGGGAGGTAGGGAGGAGGTAGGTAGGTGGAGGAGGGAGGCAGGTAGGTAGGGGGAGGAGGTGGAGGTAGGGAGGCAGGTAGGTGGAGGGTGGGAGGGAGGCAGGTAGGTGGAGGTGGGAGGGAGGCAGGTAGGTGGAGGGTGGGAGGGAGGTAGGTGGAGTGGGGAGGGAGGCAGGTAGGTGGACGGAGGGAGAGGGAGAAAGGAAGGTAGGTGGAGGGAGGGAAGGAGGGAGGAGGTGGAGGGAGAGAGGGAGGATGTAGGTGGAGGGAGGGGGAGGAGGTAGGTGGAGGGAGTGGGGAGGAGGTAGGTGGAGGGAGTGGGGAGGAGGTAGGTGGAGGGAGTGGGGAGGCGGTAGGTGGAGGGAGGGAGGGAGGAGGTAGGTGGAGGGAGGGAAGGAGGAAGGTAAGTGGAGGGAGGGAGGGAGGAAGGTAGGTGGAGGGAGGTAGGGAGAAAGGGAGGGAAAGGGGGAAAGAGAAGGAGGGAGGTAGAGAGAGGGAGGGAGGTAGGTAGGGAAAGACAGGGACTTGCAGGAACTAACAGGGACCATAGGGACACACAGGGTCATATAGGGATAAAGACTATCAAACTAGCAATATAAGGTCAGTGCCCTAAAGAGGTAAAAAAGTGTAGACTAGCAAAGACTAGCAGAGATTTGCATGGAAGTTCTGCTAGAACAGGAAGAAAAAAAAAACCTAAAACCAACTAGATGAACAAGAAACCCCGTTACAAGTCTGCAGGCAGCAGCATAAGGTCAGTGCTCTAAAAAGGTACTGGTCAGTGCCTTAGAGGTAAAAGAATGGGAAGTTTTTGAATTAGGATAACATGAGGAAGAATTTGGCTATTTCTTTTCTCTTTTTTGTTTGGAGTTTGGTACATACCATCTTTTATTTCAGGGTTTAAGAACATTTTTTGCCCCACCTACAGCACCGATTGAAAGTGGTGAACAGGAGAGGGAGGATGAAAATTGGCTTGTACTGTCTTTTGTGGCTACAGAAAGGCTAACTTTAGCTTTGGCTTTCGTGGATTCTAAACGTGCACTGGCACCTGTGAGATGTGCAGAGGACTTGGGAGGTTTTCTCGGAGCTTGTCAGGATATGGGAGCTGAGCTTCCTTGCTCTGCAGTATTGACTCAGGCAATGGCTAATTCGGTAGCTGATAGACCTAAAGGAAGCCAAGGGTCAAGCCCTAAAGTGGGAAAGTGTTGTAAGTGTAGAAAAATGGACATTTCAAAAAAGAATGCTGGCAGAACTCTTGGCAAAAGGGATCTTGCAACACAGTTCCCCTCTTAACACAAAAGAAACGCCAGGATTTTGCCCTCATTGCAATAAAGGAAATCACTGGACTAATAAATGCGACTCAGTATTTCATCAAAATGGCACCCCCCTGTCGGGAAGCGAGAAGGGGGCCTGGACCCGGGCACCTCAGACTATGAGGGCATTTCCCATCCAGGCCACAACTCATCTCGGGTGAGTTTCCAGAGGCACATTGATTCCTTCTCTCCAGGAACACCTGGAAAAGCAGGATTAGATCTCCTAGATAACAAATTATGTTAATGGAAAGAAACAAACTTACTAAGATTCCCATTGACATTTGAGGACATTTGCCAACAAGAAACAGGGGATTGATTTTGGTAAAACCTGTCTTAACTTACAGGCCCAGGAGTTGTTGATTGTGATTGTGAAGGAGAAATTCAGGTAATGGTAATGTCACAAGATCTTTGGGTTTTTGAACCAGGAGAATATGTTGCTCAACTGTTGCTTATTCCCTGTAAATTGTACCCTTCTCTACGTAAGAAGAAGTGAGGAGGTCAGGTATTTGGAAGTGCAACTAGGAGAGAGATTTATCTTTCACAACCCATAGCATCTAGTGGACCCAACTGTACAGTGCAAATTGAAAGTTTAAGGATTGCTTTTTGCTATACTGTTGTATGAAAAGGGTAAGCCTCGATTTGCTTTCTGTCTTCTGTTAATCAGAAAGAACCTGTCTCTTATTGTTAATTACCCACGGTAATTAACCAAAGAGGCAGAAACTGAGCTAACGAATGCTCAGCAACTGCATGCCTCCCGGCTTCAGCCACAAAAGGTTTTTGCTTCTGTTTCAGTAGATTTACTAAAGTAGGGACGAGGGTATGCTTGTGTCTTTACAGAAGACGAACAAGCCATGCAGATGCCCTCAAGATGTGTGCAACCATGGAATGGGAGACTAGTGGGACCCATGGATTCCAATTACAGGCCTGGTTCCCCTAGTACGAGCCATGAGCCAGTTGAATCCGAATGAGAAGACAGAACGAGAACCGATGGGAATCATGCTGACATCAACCCCCATAATACGAGGACAGATCAAGAAAAACACACAGGAGGCTGAGAAACTGCTGCAGTGCCAGGGTTTCACCTTTTGCTGGAACTCAGAGGTACAATAGATGCTTAATGAACCAATGCTTTCTGACTGAGCTTCTCTCTACCCTGAATACAAGAGACCCTAATAGGCAGGAATATTATCGCCCTTATTCAGCATGAAGAAGTTGCAGAAGACGGACCTTCATCCTTCTGCAACCCTTAGGATTCAGGGTCCTCTTGTAAAAGGAAAGGGGAAAATATGTAAGAAGTATTCAAACCAGAGCAACTCCATTTTGAATAAGGGCTAAGAAAAATGAAGCTGGATCACCAACTGGCAATTAAGGGCTGCACAGCCTGCAATTGCCTTGCTCAATTAATTTATAAACAACAAGGAGAGGCCACACAAGTGTTTCTTGTGATTAGGTACAGCTGAAGCCTGTTAGTAATAATATGAACCTGTGATCAATTAAGCAGCTGACCAGTCATTACCTCCTCCTCCTTGCTCTTGTTACCCAATAAATAAGAACGGCTGTGAAAGCTCAGGGTGGCTGCCTTTGCTCACTAGAAGCAGGGAGCCCTTTTCTTCTTTTTTCTCTCTTCTTCTTCCCCATGCTAGCCTTACTTAAAACAGTTTCTTTTGTATTTTGTTATTTCTAAATTCATCCCTTCGTTCAGTTGTAACGACGGTCTCAAGTGGTAACAGTAGTAACTGCTGTAATGATGGTCTCAAGCAGTAGCAGTGGCAGTCTGCCACAGGTATTATGTTCATTACTGGAATGATGGATTCACAAGAAGCCCAAACCCCACCATTACATGATACACTCATGTAACAAACCTGCACATGTGTCTCCTGAACCTATAATTTTAAAAATGCAGTAACTGAAATTTAAAAAACAACAAACAAAACGCTTTGGATACATTTAGGATACAAAAGAACTGGATACATTCAATTGTAAAGTGGTATGACAGGATAAAATCAGCTTGAGGACAGAGCAATATATTTTACAAAATCTGAACAGAGAAAAAGTAAACCATAAAAGAATTAACAGTATGAGGCATCTGTGGTGCAATAACAAAGATAATATTCATATCTTAGTTGTAGTGGAGGAGAAAGTGGCTAAATGTGTTGGAGGAAATGATTACGGAATTTCTCAAACATAATGAAAGATGCAAATCTATAGATTCAAGATGCTTAGTGAACACCAAATAGCATAAACCTGAATATCATAATTACAATTCTGAAAACTAAAGACATAAAAATTTTTAAAAGCAGTCAGAGAAATGTGATGCAATACATACAGGGAAACACCAATTTGAACGATAGAAGATTTCTTATCTGAAAGCAGAGGCCAGAAAGAAGCGTAGCATTTTCAACTACTGAAAGGAAAATATTGTTATTCTTCATCTGCTAAAAAACATCCTTTATAAATATATAAATTAAGGGGATAGCAAGACATTTTTTGGGAAAAGAAAACTAAAAATTTGTTGCTAGCATAAGTATCCCTCAATGAATGGTTCAAAATACGTTCTCTAAACAGAAAGGGAATGACAGAAGGAATAGAGTTTTACAAAGGAAAGAAGAAGATCGAAAAGGGAAAAATAGGGGTAAATACAATATCTTATTTGCTATTAATTTCTTAAATAATATTTGATTGTTGAAATAAAAATTATAACAGCATATGACATGTTGCTCAATGTATGCAGAAGAAATAGGCAATTATATTTCAAAAGGAAGGAGAGTAAAAGTGACCCAAATAAAGGTATGATTTATATGCTTTATTCAAATGAATAAAAGCACATTCTCATTTAAACCATGCATGATCTTAGGAATGAAGTGAAACAGGAATTACTATGTTCCATGTAAATAAAGTGAAACTTAAAGATATTTCTTACTTGCCCAAAGTCATCTTTCATATACAAAATGCCCATTTTTCAATAATTTTAAGTCGTGGGCTCTGAATAACAAAAATTTTAAACTATTTTTTTCCTATATTGAAAGAGAATTTGAACTTTTGGGGATAAATGAAAACTATCTAAAATAGGATTTTTATAATAGTTGCACAACGTTTAAATTTATTAAAACCCATATAAACTTACACTTCAAATAATGCATTTTATTGCATGTAGTTTACACCATGATATTACTGCTGAGAACAGGAAATATTAGTATGATTTTCCAATAAAGTAAAAATTCAAGGTCAAAAGCAAAGTTCTTTCATTGATTTTCTGTGGTTCCCAGTGACATGTTTCATGTCATAGAGACTCATTGAGGTTCAGGTAGAAAGAAGGAAGTCAATTTTGGTAGTTTTGAGCTGGGTTTGACAGAAGTGAGAAATTGTTTTTAATGTTTTTGAATTTTATTAAGTTTAGGGGTAAATGTACAGGTTTGTTATATAGGTAAATTACATGTTGTGGGGGGTTGTTGTACAGACTATTTTGTCACCCAAGTGATAAGCATTATAACTGATAGGTAGTTTTGCATCCTCCCCATTCTCCACTCCACCTTCCAGTAGGCCTTGATTGCTATTGTTGCCTCCTTTGTGTCCATATGTACTCAATGTTTAGGTCCCACTTATAAATGGGAACATGTGTTATTTGGTTTCCTGTTGTTGTGTTAGTTTGCTTAGGATAATGGATTTCAGCTTTATTCATGTTGCTGCAAAGGACATGATCTCATTTTTTTAATGACTGGATAGTATTTCATTGCATAAATGTACCACATTTTATTTATTCAGTCTACCACAGACAGACATTTCTTTATCCAGTCTACCACTGATGGGCATTCAGGTTAATTCAATGCCTTTGTTATTGTGAATATGGCAGCAATAAACGTGCATGTGAATGTGTCTTTATAGTAAAACAATTTATATTCTTTTGGGTATATGCCAAATAATGGGATTGGTGGGTTGGATGGTGATTGTGCTTTAAATTTTTTGAGAAATTGCCAAATTGCTTTCCATGATGACTTAACTAACTTACATTCCCACTAGCAGGGTATAAGCACTCCATTTTCTCCACAATCTTGCCAGCATCTTTTATTTTTTGACTTTTTAATGATAGCCATTTTGACTGATGTGAGATGGTATATCTCATTGTGGTTTTGATTTGCATTTCTCTGATGATTAATGATGTTGAACTTTGTTTATCCCACATATGTCTTCTTTGAAAAGTGTCTGTTTATGTCCTTTGCTCACTTTTTAATAGGGTTACTTTTTGCTTGTAAATTAAGTTCCTCATAGATTCTGAATATTAGACCTTTGTAATATGTATAGTTTGCAAATATTTTCTCCCATTCTGTAGGTCATCTGTTTACTCTGTTGATAGTTTCTTTTGCTATGCAGACCTTCTTTAGTTTAGGACTCATTAGTCAAATTTTGTTTTTCTTGCAATTGCTTTTGTTGTTTTCATTATGAAATCTGTGCCAGGTCCTAAGTCCAGAATGGTATTTCCTAGGTTATCATCCAGGCTTTTTACAGTTTTAGATTTTATATTTATGCCTTTAATCAATCTTATGTTGATTTTTGCATATAAGGAAGTAGTTCAGTTTAAATCTTCTGTATATGGCTAGCCAGACCACTTAATGAATATGAAGTGCTTTCTGCATTGCCTTTTAATTTTATTGAAGATCACATGGTTGTAGGTGTGCAGCATTATTTCTGGAATCTCTATTCAGATCCGTTGGTCTATGTGTCCTTTTCTGTACTAGTACATGCTGTTTTGGCTACTGTAGGCTTGTATAGTTCAACATTGAGTAATGTGATGCCTCCAGCTTTGTTTATTTTGCTTAGAATTGCCTTGGCTACTTGGGCTAGTTTTTGGTTCCATGTGAATTTCAAAATAGTTTCTTCTAATTCTGTGAAGAATGACATTGGTACTTTGATAGAAGTAGCATTGAGTCTATAAATTGCTTTAGGTAGTACAGCCATTATAATAATATTAATTCTGCTATCCATGAGTATGGAATGTTTTTCCATTTGTTTTTGTCCTCTGAGATTTCTTTGAACAGTGCTTTGTAATTCTTGTTACAGCAGGCTTCCACTATTTTGGTTAGATGTTTTCCCAGGTATTTATTATTTTTGTGGCTGTCATGCATGGGATTGTATTCTTCATTTGGCTCTCAACTTGAAAGTTGTTGCCATATAGGCATACTACTGATTTCTGTACATTAATTCCATATCCCAAAACATTGCTAAAGTTGTTTATCAGATCAAGGAGCTTTTGGGAAGAGACTGTGGGGCTTTCTAGGTATAGAATTATATTGTTGGCAAACAGGGATAGTTTGACTTCCTCTTTTCCTATTGGATGCCTTTTAGTTCATTCTCTTGCCTGATTCCTGTGGCTAGGACTTCAATTTATATCAAATAGGATGATAAAAGAGGGAATTATTGTCTTGTTCTGGTTTTTAAGCGGAATACTTCCAGCTTTTATCCATTCAATATGTTGGTTGTGTGTTTTTCATATATTGCTCTTATTATTTTTAGGTATGATTAGTTTGCTGAGAGTTTTTAACATGAGTAGATGTTAAATTCTATTAAATGCCTCTTCTTGATCTATTGAGATGATCATGTGGTTTTTATTTTTAGTTTTATGTGGTCAATCACATCTATTGATTTGCATATGTAGAACTAACTTTGCATTCTAGGCATAAAGCCTACTTGATCATGGTAGATTAAGTTTTTGATGTGCTTCTGAATTCACTTTACTAGTGATATGGTTTTGCTATGTCCCTACCCAAAATGTCATCTTGAATTGTAATCCTCATAATCCCCATGCTCAAGGGTGGGACCAGGTGGAGGTAATTGGATCATGGGGGTGGTTTTCTCCATGTTGCTCTTGTGCTAGTGAGTGAGTCTCACAAGATCTGATGGTTTCACAAGTATCTGGCATTTCCCCTGTTTGCACTCACCCCATCCTGCTGCCCTGTGAAGAAGGTGTCTGTTTATCCTTTGCCTTCTGCCATGATTTTAAGTTTCCTGAGGCCTCTCCAACAATGTAGAACTGTGGGTCAATTAAAACTTTTTCCTTTATAAATTACCAAGTCTCAGGCAATTTTTCATAGCAGTGTGAGAACAGACTAATACAATTAGTATTTTGTTGAGAACTTTTTGCATCCATATTCATCAAGGAAGAATATTGGCCTGAAGTTACCTCTTTTTGCTGTGTCTCTGCTAGACTTTGGTTTCAGGATGATGCTGGCTTCATAGAACAAGTTAGGGAGAAGTGCCTCCTCATCAATTTTTTTGGAATAGTTTCAGTAGCAGTGCTACTACCTCCTCCTCATAAATCTGATAGAATTTGGCTGTGAATCCACCTGGTCCAGGGCTTTTTCTGGTTGTTAGGCTTCAGTTTCAGAACTCTGTATTGGTCTGTTCAGGAATTCAGTGACTTCCTGGTTCAATCTTGGGAGGTTATATGTTTCTAGAAATTTACCCAGTGCTTCTAGGTTTTCTAGGTTGTGTGCACAGAGGTGTTCTTAATAATCTCTAAGGGTTTTTCTATTTCTGTGGGGTCAGTGGTAAGGCCCCCTGTGTCATTTCTAATTGTATTTATTTGAATTTTCTCTCTTTTTTTTCCTTATAGTCTAGGTAGTGGCCCATCTATCATATTAATTTTTTCAAAGGACAAGCTCCTGAGTTTATTGATTTTTTGCATGGCCTTTTGCATATCCGTTTCCTTCATTTCAGCTCTTATTTGGGTTATTTCTTTTCTCCTGTTAGCCTTGGTGTTGTTTTGCTCTTATTTCTCTAGTTTCCCTAATTGCGATTTTAGGTTGGTAATTTGAAATCTTGCTAACTTTTTGATGAGGGCATTTAGAACTGTAGACTTTTCCCTCTTAACACTGCTTTGGCCGTGTTACACAAATTCTGGTATGTTGTTTCTTTGTTCTCATTAGTTTCAAAGAATTTGTTGATTTTTGCCTTCATTTCATTAATTATTCAGAAGTCATTCAGAAGCAGGTTGTTAAATTTCTATGTAATTTTACAATTTTGAGTGGTTTTTTAGCATTTATTTATATTTTTTTGCACTGTTTTCTCAAAGTATGGTTGGTATGATTTCAGGTTTTTTTAATAAGTTGCTGAGGATTGTGTGGTCGATTTTAGAGTATTTGCCATGTGTAGATGAGTATAATGTATATCTCTTTGTTTTTGTCAGGAGAGTTCTGTAGGTGTCTGTCAGGTCCACTGTCCATATCACTATCAGCATTTTGGTCACAACAATTTAACCAGTTTCTAAGAAGTTCAAAACCTTATCTTTCCTGTCTTCTGAGCCCTGCAAAATCTTGCAGTCCCAACTTATAACTCAATTCCAAAGTTGCTTTCACCTTTTCAGTTATCTTTACAGCAATACCCCACTTCTGGTACCAATATTCTGTATTAGTTCATTCCTGCATTGCTATAAAGAAATACCTGAGACTGGGTAATTTCCAAGAAAGAATTTTAAATAACTCATCATTCTTCAGGCTGCACAGGAAGCATAATAGCATTTGCCTCTGGGAAATACTCAGGTAGCTTCAACTCATGGTAGAAGACAAAGCAAGAGCAGGCACATTACATGGCAAAAGGAAGACTGAGAGAGAGGGAGGGTGCCACACACTTTTAAACAACCAGATATCATGAGAATTTACACACTAGCACAAGAACAGCACCAAATGGATGGTGCTAAACCATTCATGAGAAATCTATCCTCATGATTCAATCAGCTCCCACAAGGTTCCACCTCCAACACTGGGGACTACATTTCAACATGAGATTTGGGTGGGGATGCAAATCCAAACTACATCATAACATGTGCCTTCTTACATTTTGTGTTTGCTTGGTAGATTTTTCTCCATCTCTTTACTTTTTCCTTTGAGTGTCATTGCCTGTGAGATGAATCTCTTGATGACAGCATAATGTTGGGTTTTGCTTCTTTATCCAACTTGTCACTCTGTGCCTTTTAATTGGGGCATCTGGCCTGTTTACATTCAAGGTTAGTATTGATATGTGCAGATCTGATCCTGTTATCATGTTGGTAGATGCTTATTATGCAGACCTGTTTGTGTTGTTGCTTTATAGGGTCAATGGCTTATACAGCTAAGTGTATATTGTAGTAGTTAATAATGGCCTTTCCTTTTTAACTTTAGCTCTCCTTTTAAGACATCTTGTAAGGAAGATATGCTGGTAACAGATTCCCTTAGCATTTACTTGTCTAAAAAGAGTATTTCTCTTATGCAGCTTAGTTTGGCTGGATATGACATTCTTCACTGAAAGTTCTTTTCTTTTTTTTTTTTTTGAGACAGAGTCTTGCTCTGTCACCCAGGCTAGAGTGCAGTGGCACAATCTTGGCTTACTGCAACCTCTGGCTCCTGGGTTCAAGCAATGCTCCTGCCTCAGCCTCCTGAGTAGAGTAGCTGGGTCTACAGGCATATGCCACCATGCCTGGCTAATTTTTGTATTTTTAGTAAAGACAGGGTTTCACCATGTTGGCCAGGCTGGTCTCAAACTCCTGACCTCAAGTGATCTGCCTGCCTTGGCCTCCCAAATTGCTGGGATTATAGGCATGAGCCACCATGCCCAGGCTGAAAATTATTTAAGAATGATGAATATAGAATCCGAATCTCTTCTGGCTTGTAGGGTTTCTGCTGACAGGTCTACTGTTAGCCTAATGGGGTTACCTTTGTAGGTGACCTGCCTCTTTTCTCTAGCTGCATTTAACATTTTTTCTTTCATTTCTACCTTGGTGAATCTAATGAATATGTGTCTTGAGGATTTGTCTTGTAGTATTTCACAGGGGGTTGCTACATTTTCTGAATTTGAATGTTGGTCTTTCTAGTGAGGTTGGTGAAATTTTCATGGATGATATTCTGAAACATGTTTTTTATATTGTTTGGTCTCCTCTTTTTCAGGGACACTAGTGAGTCATAGATTTGTTCTCTTTGCATAATCTCATATCTCTTTTTCATTGTTCTTTATTTTTGTTTGAGTTATTTCAGAAAGCCAGGTTTCAATATCTGAGATTCTTTCCCAATAGTGGCAGGGGTGAGCAGGGTCATGCACTCTGCTGTCTGTGTGTTTCTTGGGACAACAGGAGGCTGCACCCACCAGCTGAGTTCACACTGAAGTGAGACCTCTGAGGTGGAAGCTCTAGCAAGCCTTGTCCCTCTGGCTACTAGTGGTGGGGATGGCTGCAGTGGCCAGTTGAGTTCCTGCTGAAGTAGGACTGCTGGGCTAGAAGCTGGTGCTGTATACCACCTGGCAAGGGATGGAGGTGGAGCAATCTTACTACTCACAGGCCCTGCTACTGCAGCCTCTACTGGGGCTATGGTGATGGTGCTTGTCTGCTCCAGGGACTAAGGTGTGTAGAGGTTCCCTTAGACTCAAGTATTGCCTCTGCAAAATGTCCAAATGGCTCTCTGCCTCAGACTAGAAGTATGGTGTGGGGTTAGGGGTTGGGGAATGTTCATGGGGCTAGAAATATTCTCCCATTCCCAGCCTTGCCCATGTCCCTGTGGAAAACGTGATTCCCCCAGGGGCCTCTCATTCACTCACCCTTCCCTATGTTGAAGAGGTTCTTCTGGCTCCATGCCAAGCCCAGTCAGTCTGCTGCCCAGCTTTGCTCATCTCTTCTATGTTCCCCTGCTGCCATGATGGATCTTGATGTGTTTTCCCACATGAATGGCCTGCAAGATCAATATTCATTAGCCCTTTCTTTCCTCTCCATGATAGCAGCACACATGAGCTGCTTCTAGTCTGCCATCTTGGCCCTGTGCCTCAAATTTGTCTTGTTAAAACATTTGTTAACTTGTTTCATTTAAAAAAGATATGCATGTACACACATAATTTCATCAAAAATTTAATAGTGGTTTTTCCCGTCTGTTTAGAAAGAGTAGATACTTGAAACCAAATCACCTTTTGAGGTTTTATCCCAGAATCTCTCCTTCTTTCCTTTCATCTGTATTACTACTGCAGAGCATTATATATGAAGGAAATTAAGTTCAAAATTTACATATAACACATTTTCAGCTAGTAGCAGTTCTGGTTCAATTAACTCCTTTAAATAATAGGAGTAAAATGTGGTTACTGTATTATGCTTATAGCACAGCAGAATTGATATGGTTGAACATTTCATTTTGTAACAATGTTTAATGTCAATAACAATAGTGCTGAAAAATATTTCATAGAGTAGAGAGGGACAACCTGAGGGAAAATGTAAGCAAATATCTAGATTCTGAAATCAAAGACATGACTTTTATTTATTATTAGGGACAAAGAGAGGGCTTTGTTGCAGAAATCAGAACACAAACATCAAATAAAAAACTGTGTAAGGCATCTCATTTTGATCATTTTAACCACTATTACATAGTAAAAGCTAATATTATTAATGGGACACAAAATAGCAACAATTAAAGGAATATGGAGTTGAAAACAAGTTGAACAAGGTCCTTGAGGGTTGGTGAGTCACAATCTATATTAACTGACTTTTTTTGTCATCTGGAAGTTGGGATTAATAACACTATTACCTTAAGGATTCAATGCACTAATAATCGTAATGTGTATTGATAAGGTATAAATTATAACATGAATTTGGGACAATTGTTCCTTCTAAAATTATTTTAGACTATAATACAATGGTCTTTAGTTCTAGATAATCAAAGTCTTCCCAAGATAGGGTTTAATAATAATAATAAGAAGAATATTCACCAATTTACTTTAATGCCCTTAAGATGAATAATTTGCCCTCTTCATTCCTCTTGAGTACCTATTTATTCATGTGAATGGGCTTTTTAAAAAGATAATAGGAAAGTTCATGACCTCGTGCTAGAGCTGCAAATGGTTTCAGCAATTGAGGAGATAGCCAGAAGTATAGGGGTCCTGTAATGAAATTGAAGCCAGTTACTAAAGATTATTGGTTTATAATCACCAGTGCATTCTACCTGTGGCTAAAACCCAACTCTACCCCCACAAAGATAATAGACTGTCAATCTCAAAAATACTTTATTCATTCACAGGTAAACTAAGGCTCAAGACGTTTAATTAATTTGCCTAAAGCCAGAAAACTAGCAATTGAAATAAATGTATTTGGTGTGGATTTTGCCTGGGAAATATGTTACCCATTTCCTTTTCACCCCTCTGCACTGACAGAAAAAGCTAGGTATTCCTTCTTTAAAGCTGAGCCTTCAATACTGTCATTTACCTTTACTTAATGGCTAAGGCTGAACCCAGCAATTCCTCTCCTAGCCTCCCACCTTAGGTAAAATATCCATTAGAGCTTAATAACACTCGAAGAAGAAAAGGTCATATAGCTCCTGGATGGCTCTTATGAACCAAATGAGGGCAGCAATGAAAGGTAGATGGGCTTTTCCTTTCTCAGCAATATGAGAATGGAGAATCAGACATTGGACAGTTCAGTAGCTTGGAATGCCAGGCCTCAGAATGGCCAGCTGGCTGCTCTTTTGTAGCAAGCCTGGGAGCAGGGGCAACAACATTAATGAATATTGATCCTTTGACCAACACATAAGCCCAAAGGAGGCATTGCCTCTTTTTCATACAAAAGAAACTAACCAGGCGGATATTTACCTTCAAACACAAGGAGCCCATTTGTCTCATGCTGTTGCTTAGAAAATATTTATAACTAGCAACAGCCATTGGCATGTCCAGGATCAAAAGATTCAAGTTGATGAAGTCATTGGACCAATTCTATGGCAAAGCTTGACATGGCTCGCCTGTGTGTATGTATGCATTGTTTCCATTAGTTCATGTACTGGGAAGGCAATGATTATAAGGCCAGAGTTATGAATGTGACACACAAATTTGCTTTTTCCACAATTAGTCCCCCTACTCCATCCCATCCAACTCCCCAGAAGCCACAGAGACTATTGGTGACACAAATAAAACTATCCAGCCTATTAGAAAAACAAAATTAAGACAATCCCCACCCCTCAAAAAAACAAAGAGGTGTTACCTGGCAGAGGCATAATAATCTCTTTTTTAATAGAGGAATTATTGTTAGGCCTTTCCTCTAATGCTAGAGATAGATTTTGTTGTTGTAAGAAGTATCTTTGGAATAGACTAGACTCTTATGCAGTTGTTTGAAATAACTGAATTTATGTATGTTACTAGTGATAGGTTATGTTTTGATGAAACTCAGATCCTTAAACATCTGGCTTCAGACCTATCTGACCTACATATTCATGAGGATATTCAGCAAGGAATTATACAGGCAAATGTATTATTATACTTTTGTGTGTTTTCCCCTAACCTCCCCACAACCCCTGGAGGAGGGGCTCCTAGCCTTATTTGATCAGAACTAAAAGAGACACAAGACTGTAGTCAGTTGGCAGAGACATCTGACATAAGAGGGCACATATCCAATGTTCTGTAGAAATGAAATATTGAAAGAAGAAAGCAGAAAGAGTAAAGTAGAAGGTGTGGATTTCCACCTAGGAGAAAGAATCAAAAGCAGAAATGAGAGACTTCAGAGACTCAGAGAAATAGAACAAGGTAAAAAGAGACAGAAATTAAGACATGCAGGAAAAGATCAGAGACAGGGACAAAATCAAAGATAAACAGAAAGGAGACACGGTTTTTATGTCCTCATAGTATTCTAAGTTCTCGATTCCATATTCATGAAATCCTTGATAGAACTGTATCCTTAAAATAATCCCAACCTACTTTCTACCCTGTATAGGCAAAATCATTTAAGTAAATTTCTTTCGTTTGTATCCCAAAGACACGTGCATGTCCTCAACTGCATAGTGTCTGTCACACAAGTTCCACCCCATTTGGGGGCAGCCTCTTTAATCTTCACAGAAACACTGTGGAGAAGATACAATTACTCTCCCCACTGTTAGTGTAACCATGAAATAAATCTTGCAAACCAGGACAAGTGAATATGGGCATAAACTAAGAGTGTCCCTAGCAAAGCAGATCATGTGGTCAGAAGGCCCATTACAGAGGTGAACTGGGGGATCTGGAGGGCCAAGGCTCTTTGGTGATCTCTCCAAGACATGAGGTCAAGAGATCCAGACCAGAGACATATCCACTTTATTCCTCTAGTTTCCTGATACCTTGCAGTTTTGCCTTCACTGAGCACTACTGTTTACCAAATAATACACAGAAACACACAGCCAAAAAGAATAACAACAACAAAGAAAGAGGTCACATTGCTATATAATTACCAAATGCTAGACCGAAAAGGTGAGACGTGCAATTAGGATCCTTAAAGTAAGAAAATAAACAACCTTTGCAAGCTTAAGAGATACTCCTCTGATTAGGCCATTAATCATGAACAGGTCTGTCTCATTAGCCATTAATTCTGACACCACAGTCCTGGAACAAAGGGAAATAGCAAAGCTGACCTAGGTGTCTTCCTGTGAGCTCAGGTGCTTGACAGCTGATGTGGAAAGGGAGTTGTATTTGTCAGCTTTGTCCTGATTCCGATGGAAGTGTGATTGAACCTTTAGAAGGAGAAGTCAACCCTACCCTGGAGAGAGTGGTGAAATATTCCTATGCCTTTGGACTACGTTTTATGACAGTCAGGGAGTCTGTGGTCATCTCTAACATGAAAGGGTGGAGGAGTAAGCAGATTGTACATTCAGCATATAACAAAAGAATTGCATGTTGCCAAAGTTGTCACTTCTGTGATAAAGGCATCCTTTTGGCCATTTCACAAGAGAGACAACTGAGTCCCAGGCAGTTTAAGAAAATCTTTCCAGATTATTAAGTAAATGATTGGCAAGAATTTAAACCCAGGTCTACCTACTTCTAAAGTGCACACTCTTTCGGCTCCTACACATCCTCCCTAAGGCATGACTTTAAGAAATAACACAGTAGTAATCTACTGCAGTGCTGATTTTTGAGTCAGAAGTAGGTATAATCTGGTGTTTTATAAGTGAGGCAAAGTTGGATTTATCTCACAACATAAACGATGTAAAAAAGGGAGGAACATATTTTGTATAATTTTGTATGCTTTTAAATGATTTTCAGATAAACCTTATAACAGCTCATAAGGAAAATAGGACAGATTTTTATATCCCATTTTTACAGATGGGAAAACAAGAGGTCAAATGAAGTGCTTATGATTCCACGGTGAGTTAGCGAAGGGCCCAGATTGATCCCCTCTAAGTCTAGATCTCTTCCTACTACATCATGCTGCTCAGATATATAAACAGAAGGACCTCATTTTATTCTGACATTACTGACATTAGATACTCTTTTTTCCCTCAGAGAAGCTAAATTATCTTTCACTCAAGACAGAAAAGTGCAAGGGCAAATGTTTGCTCCACCACCACGCTTAGGAGCTGTTAACCCATCCTGGATTTAGCTCTTTTTGAACTCTCTCCTGGTCTCCATCCCTCCTCCCCAGAGAAACTACAAGAACATTTCACTGGAAAATCTCCCCACAGAGAAAAGGACAGCTCTGGCAGGAGTTCTGATGGGCCTCATGCTGTCGCTGGTTCAGGATGCTTGGCTGCCTCCAGCTGCACTGTAGGGACAAACTGCAGAGGGAGAGGTTCCCACCGTGCCCCATTTGAGCACTGATCTGTTTGCTGCCTGCATGCTTAACCTCCAAATGGACTCTGGGCCTTGCCAGTCTGAGGGACAAATATATTATCCTTTAAATAAATAAGCTAACATTTATAAAGAGCTTTACAAAGTTCTGCCATGTGTGTCATCTAATTAAATCCTGAATCCAACCCAATGAGTATCTGCATTTTTTTCACATGGGGAAGCTGCTTAGTGATGAAATTACTTTGTTGACTTAATTTGTGTCATTTGGCCTCCAAAATCCCATGCCACTTTCTCCCACATATTTTGTTTACTTAATGACCTTAGATAATCATCTAAATCCTGGTGGTTGAAATGTCCCCAAAAAATCATTCAAAGACCTTATCTCTCAGTATATCAGACATCCAGGCAGCAAGCACCTCTTGAATTCTACATGAGATCCCTTCTCAGACACATGTCACCTTTCCATTATGTGAAACGGAGGGGCTAGGCTTTGAGCTGATGCTCAATGAACCACATATGTGTTTCTGACTTGAATTTGCAATCTTAGTGTTCTATCTTTATTTGGGGTGATAATCCATGACTTCACTGCCAAAGCCCAAAATTGTCCTCATTTACATTCATCTAGCTCATCCTAGAAGCTGTAAGTTCTTAAGAAGTTTTTGAATTTGTTGATGCAGAGAAAAAATCTAAGTGTAAGAAGTAGGATGGAAGAGAAACAGCAGAGCAATCTATTCGGGCTTTTTGCTATACTCTCTAAACACAGCTGGGTCTTCCATGTCCCCTAACACAGCCTATTTGTATGAGTCTGGGACATCACACTACAATATCTCCTCAAAAGAATTTCTCTGTACTGTTTTCTGCCTTGACCCACTACTATTTGATTATTTCTATGACTCTACAATGTTGGACTCCATTTCCGGGACCTCTATAGTTGCACATAGTCCTCCACTTTGTTAAAAAGTCAAACTTTTCTTTCTGGCTTAGTGAATTTATTCCTGATTTCTCAATTCTATCACCATAACCCAATTTAGAGAGCCATTAACCGTCAGATTTGTTTTCATCTATAAAAGTAGGAAATTTAACTACATTATCTAAGGAAGGTAAGGAAAAGGGAAGGGAGCGGTACATGCAACATGAATGATCAGAATTTGAGAGGTAGAAGGGAATTTAGTGGAAATAAAATCTATTGTTTTTGGTTTTACCAATGGAGAAACCATTATGTCAGTAGAATTTATTAGACGAAAGTATATGTACATATAATTGTAGATATGCATATAATTTCACGGAAGCTTATCATAAACTTAGGTGAAGTACTCTGCAACTGGTGCTCAGGTCAAGACTCAATGCCATTGGTATTTGGGTCACATATTAGGTCCTTAATTTAGAACACATGTCTAAGTATCGCATAATTATCTTTCATTATCTTTAGTTGCTTCATGTGTATTAAGCAAGTGTATTTAACCATAGAACTTACTGAATATGTTTACATCAAACCTGTAGAAAAAAATAAGACAAGAAAAAGGTAAAAACAGCTAAGACAAATGAAATACTCAAATTTATGATACAGCCGTCATTTTACATCAAATGTATTCATTTCCATGAGGGTAATAAAGCTTTATACCCTCATGTTGATTTTACCAATCAACAAACAATAATAATTTATCACATAGAATGTTCTAATTTTTAGTGTATGTAAGATGATTTCCATATTGAGTGTTTAGATAATTTGAGTTCAACTTCTTATCTGAAGTAAGTTTAGCTTCCTATCCAGAGATATTTGAATTTGAAAGGTTATAAGGTTAGGTATTTACACTAAATGGATGAAGTGAAAACTAGAGAACAAAATAGGTGCCTCTCTGCTTGGGTGATAAATGATTGTGCATCTAAAATGTTATTACAGTTCTACTGAATCAAGAAACATAGCTAATATAATTAATCACTAAAACATACTGAATCTGCTGAAGAAAGATAAAGAAAAAAATGAACTCAGCAGTATTTCAAAGCCTAATAAAGAGGTGTTTAAAATGTTGATTTAATCTTTATTATTTTCAAGTAGCTTTATATTCTTATTTAAAACCAGTGTTATTAAACTTCATATTAAAAATATATAACTACATAAGTAATCCATCAGGGTAGTCAGACTTCCACCAAAAACTACCAAAAAAAAAAAAAAAAAAAAAAAAAACCCTGGAGGGCAGATAAATGAAAATATACCAAATGTCAGAAAGCTCTCAGACACATAAATGTGTTTTTCTTAACATGTTCAATAAGAAAGGCACACAGAAGCTGAATCCTCAGCTATTATTAGTGAAGGAGAAGTTGTCCAAGTGATTCATGAGGCAGAGTTTAAAACTTTGTATAACTGCTGGTGCAACAAAATTCAGCTATAAAAATTCACAGGTGCCTTAGGTCTCCCTAGAGTAATGAACTCAATGTAGTCATCATACAAGGAACATTTCCCAAGATCTTTCAGCTAAAGACAAGTAAGACTTTAAGTGTTCTAGAGTCTTCAAACTCAGAAAGACTCATGTCAATTCCAGACTGGGAATGTAAAGGAGTATGCATTCCCAGCCATAACACCATTCCACTAAATGGTCTGCAGAAAATATGGATCCAGACCTGGAAGAAATATATGCTGTATTTATTAAAACTCATTCTGTTTCCAATCAGAAATATCCAACCCAAAACAGCTTAAAAAACAAAACAGCTGGGCGTGGCAACTCATGCCTCAAATACCAACACTTTGGGAGGCCCAGGCAGGCGGATCATGAGGTCAGGAGATCGAGACTATCCTGGCTAACAGTGAAACCCCGTCTCTACTAAACAAAAAAACAAAAAATTAGCCAGGTGTGGTGGCGGGCACCTGTAGTCCCAGCTACTCGGAGAGGCTGAGGCAGGAGAATGGCGTGAACCTGGGAGGCGAAGCTTGCAGTGAGCCGAGATTGCGCCACTGCACTCCAGCCTGGGCAAAATGCAAGACTCCGTCTCAAAAAAAAAAAAAAAAAAAAACCAAAGGGAATTTATTTAATTCCCTCCAATAAACTAGGAAGTAAAAGGAATCTGGAAGTAGATCTTCATTTACACCTGAACTCAAATACTGAAATAATATCAAGGTGGATGTATTCCACTCTTCATTATTCAGTTAAGATACACATCTTCATCAACAACAGCAAAATTATTAACTATATCCTGGAATATAACGAAGGCAAAATACCAATTGATTAATCTTTATAGTATAGTCTCACCCTCAGATTCTAAGAAAGCCTAAGCACATGGAGTATTTAATATTCATAATATTTATCATCAATTATTTTATATTAATGTTTTATTATTGTTGATGCTGGAAAATTTTCTCAGTTTTCATACTGTGCCCTTAATACTATGCTAGAGATTAAGGTTGAAGCTGACACAAGAATACTTGGGAGGTTCCGTGAGATTGGGAGCGGCATAATCCTCAGTCAAATCCTTTCTCATCAGCCATGTGAACTTAGCTAATTAATTAATCTTTTCTGAGCCTCAATTTCTCCATTTGAAAATAAGGATAATAATGTCACCATCTACTCCAAAAGGCTATTGCAGCTAATGAAGGGTATGATATATGTACACTGCTTAGCACAGTGCCTGGAACATAGAACTAACTCTAATTCCAAGCATTTCACTAACCGTAACCCAAACCCTGCACTTTTTATTGATTCAGAAATATTTATTGATTGCCTACTAAGGATCAGGTACAATGGTAAATATCAGGAATTTAAAATGTGGGCAATACACAGTCTCTATTCTTCAAGTACTTAAACCTAGTCAGATGAAAGGATAAAAAATATCAGGACCCCAGTGGGGTATGCTACAAGCCTTTAATGCTATACTCAGAATTGACCCTCTTTTCCCTGATCAGGAAACTGTAAGAAAAACTCAATCTCTCTGAGGAAGAGCTGTCTCTCAGGATGCAGCCTCCTCTCATATAAGATAACTAGTTGGCAAACTGCCTCACTAGTCAATCAGACATACCCTAACATGTATGAATGCTAATGGTAGAACACAGCATAATGAAGTCACGATGCCAATCTCATTCTACAATAGGTATTCAGAATCTGATAAAATATTGAGCTGACCCTTTCCTCTATATATAATCTGACTGCATATATTCATTGAGGTCAATTATTTACTCACTTACAAGAAAAAGTCAGCAAAATTCTCTGATGGACCCAGAAAAAGAGTAACTGTATTAAGTGTGACCAACTTTAATTGCATTTGTTTCTCCCTAGACCAGATTCCTGCAGTCTGGCAATCACTTCAGGTCCTGAGGGTATTTTAAATGTTACTGTCACTTAAGCCAAAGTATTCAGTCAGCCTCTTTGAATATGGACTAATGGAAATTGTATTTGAATCCACAACTCATGGATTGAAAGAGGTGCTGAGGGAACGAGATTCTAAATATAAATCCGATAACCTTGGATACAGCTGAAGCATCACTCAGCCCCTTAACTTGATGTGTTCTGCCAATCACAAGGGACAGTGGAGAGAAGTGTTGAATAGTAGAGAATTGGAAGGGACTTTCCCAATTTACAATGTATTCATTGACTTTACTTGGATATACATAAGAGATATATGAATACATACATAAGAGAATATGAATCATGTATACTGTTCCCACCATTGTATGTCTGGGACCTGATACAGTCTCTAGTATATCACTGATGCCAAATAATGAACTCCAAGTACAGATCACGACACTCCACAGATGAAGTATTTCTCTTGCAGAAGGGTCTTCTGAAAACAGATGTTTACTCTGTCACTTGCTTCTCTCTTCACACTCTTGGCAGCCAAACTCATACAAAGTGTCTTCAATGCCACCATCCTACCAATCCTCTACTAACCTACTATATCAGTGGCAAAGCTGGACATCCTTCAGCAAAAACACTACTCTGGGGATGAATATATATGGCTCTGTTAAAAAAGAGAGTATATTCATTTGAAGAAGAGGTCAATCAAAAACACCTTTCTTTCTTCATTCATACATTCATTCCTTCATATTTGGGTCTTAAATATGTGTGTGATGCTTTGTTGATCAACAGTTACCAGTATTTGAAATTTGACTGTATTTGCTTTATACTTTCTATGTCTGCTCCTTCTTTCCTTCAGTGTAAAACATCTTAGCAAGTAACAATATGGTCAGTGAAGAGTCAGCAAAAAGAGGAGGAAGATGAGGGCCAAATATGCTTAATCCTTAGACAAGATACCTAAACTCAGGGAAACAGAGTTAGTTCTGCACATAATAGATGATAACTAAATTGTGATTTGTCACAAAGCATTTTGGAGTCCTACAGTCCTGACTATAAATCCTAGCTCAGCTACCTAGTGTATTAGTCCATTTGCATACTGCTATGAAGACATATCCAAAGACTAGGTGACTTATAAAGAAAAAGAGTTTAGTGGACTCACAGTTCCACATGGTTGGGGAGGCCTCACAAACCTTGTGGAAGGCGAAGGTGGAGCAAAGCCACGTTTTGCATGATGGCAAGCAAGAGAGCGTGTAAGGGGAACTGCCCTTTATAAAACAATCAGATCTCATGAGACTTATTCACTATCATGAGAACAGCATGGGAGAAACCCACCCCCATGATTAAATTACCTCCCACTGGGTCCCTCCCATGACACATGGGGACTATGGGAGCTACAATTCAAGATGAGATTTGAGTGAGGACACAGCCAAACCATATCACTTAGTAACTGTACAAACTTACACTAGTAAATTTTTCTCTCTGGGTCCCAGTTTCCTGTAAATTGGGTTTACAGTAATATCTCTCTTACAGAATTTTAACAGGAAATTTATTTGAGAGACCATGAGTTACAATCTTTCACATTCAGTATGAATCAATACATCAGTTAAAGGAAAACAAATGGTAGTCCCCTTCTATTTATTTTATTCTTCACTTATGAGTAAAATTTGTATTAAACTATCCAGTCTTTAGGGCACATACCCAGTAAGGTACATAAGACAGCCGGTCTGGAACAGGAGTCCTTGTGCTCTGTGTTGATAAAGATAGGTTTTATCCATGAGAAAGAATCTATCTGGGAAGTTCTATAGTACAAATGCCAGACTCATTATCCATAACACTGAGCCAAAGAACCTTGAACACTCAATACTAAGTGCCACCTTGGCTTCAGAAGCAGAGGAAGTGTTTTGCTTACATAGTACCTCCATGGCACACGTGGTCACGTGCCAAGTGTTCTCTTTAATGTCCCCAAAACTTATGATTCTGAACATGAAAACATGTATTGTACTGCCAAAATCACTAATGACCAAAAGCAAATAAGAGGACAACGAGAGCACTAAAGCAACCCGACCCAATTTTGGATCCTGCCCAGATGTAAAAGAAGTGCCAAGTGATATCCACACGTCACACCTGCTTAGTTAGCAATAATAAAAGCTTTCAGAAGATCAGAGGGAAATTAAATAGTTACAGATAAATGATCTAACAATTTTGTCTCAGCCAGAGAAGGGACAGGATGCAATTTAATAACATGATCACAAGTAGAATTGCAGGTTAATGACCTTGCACTTTATAATTTAATGGGACACACATAGTACCAGGCTGAAAGTAAATGGATTTTCAAATGCAAATGCATATGCTGGCATTTTATAAATAAATTATTATAGCACTAATTGCAATTAAATTGCCATGGTTTAATATGGCCTAGTAATTAAGTCATAAGTGGCTTGCTGTCTGGTTCTTGCCTGAACCTGGCAACAAAGAAAACTATTTGACTCAGCTAAAGTAGTTCTGAATACACCTCAAACTTTTGTAGGGCAGTGGAGGTCCAAAGGAATCCCAGCTCTACACTTAAGGGTTATTTCTCCTCCCCCTTGCATTTTTAAATGAATATTTACAAAGAAAAACAATGCCAAAGTAAATTGGTTTAACTTGAATTCTTCTTGTGTCTCAAGAAATCTGTCAATTCTGACTCAGTCTTCTCCAAAAAATTTTTTTCCCTGAAAGCTTAGGGCACCTCTCCGGTTAGCTAGTTTCACCACCCATATATTCCTCGGTACTAAAAGGAGAATGCCTTTGTCAGAAATGCCACTACAGTTGTGAGCGTTGGTTATATATAAAACTTCCATGGGATCCCTTTGGGTCATCTGTCCTTCTCTGTGCTCCCATGGCTCCTGTGTATAACTATGTCAAAGTACTGCTTTCTCCACATTTCAATGTATATATGTATCCATTTTCCTGAGGGCAGATATATGTATCCATTTTCCTGAGGGCAGAACTATGACCCTTTGTATATTTCCAGATCCTAAAATATGCTATGTACTCAAATATATTGGTTGTTAATGAAGGGAAAAAAAGAAAGTAAAGCTAATTCACAGCTCATCATAATCACTAAGAGCCCATATGTAATAATTAATTAAACCAATTCATAGTCATTTTAGTGTCTGCCAACTGCAAGGGTTTTTGAAGATATAAATAGAGATACATGATAATCCCTGCCTTCAAATGAAGTACAGTCCACTTACCAAAAAGAATACCCATATAAAGGTAAAATCACTTTTTGCCAGACACCACTTTGAAAACAGTATGAGCTCTTCAATCCTCACAATGATGCTATTATTGTACTATTAGTATCCCTACTTCATATATGAGAAAATGCACACCAAGTTTCAGAAACTTTCCCAAGGCCTCTCTACTGGTAAATGAAACAGCCAGGCTTCTGTCCCAGGCTAGCTGGCTCCTGATCCTACATGTTTAATTACTACAAGATTTAACTACAAGTATACTCTATTTAAAGTATTAAATAGAGTATTTAAAGGAAGTGAAGGTCAATGATCTTTAATGCATTGGGGCAACTAAAGACAGGGTCAAAGCAGAAGTAGTGTCTCCAAGGGTGGGCAGGGTCAGATGGAGAAAGGAGTTGATGAGTAAGGAAAGTCAGAATGGAGTCAAAGGTGAACATGGTACGGTCAGAGCAAAGGGCTCAGGTGGACCACAAGGAAAGATAAAGCTATAGTTAAATTGTGGAGGACTTCACCATCCATGCTAAAGAAACCTTCAGATGTTGTTGACATCTGATCTTTACATCCAGAAAATTCTGGTCACTCGGCCCATCTTTAAGCTAAATTTCTTGACTGAATGCCCACTGAAGCAATAGCATTTTCTTCTCCCCAACTTTGTCATGTGGTCACTCAAATAAGGTTAAAGCAGCAGGTAGATAAACTCTGCTCTCCCTTTTCATGTGTTGTCACACACAGTAAGTCTAAAAAGGGTGAGGACAGGTATATTCCATCAAAAAAGGGCAGAACATAGAAGCTGCTGCTTTTCTCCTTTGCAGACGTTTCCCTGGGAGAGTTTCTGCATTTGCTAGTGCTTGATATGTCAGTGCCGACTTCTTTGACTGAGGCCACAGGTTTTGGATAAACCAGGAAGTAAAATGCTTGGACACTCATTTCATATTGTCAGTGTCCTCCCAAATCTACTTTGGCACATGATAAATATTAGGAACAAAAGGTGTTTCATGCATCACTATTTTAACTGACAAGGTATTTTATTAAATTAGGGTAATGAATAATGGGGATGTTTTTGAACTTTATCAGTTATAAATGATCTCTTATGTAAAAGAACACACAATAGGTATCTCTTACGCCATATCAGTTAGGTTGATGTCTCTATAAGGACTGATTTCTGGGTTACTCTATGACCAAATTCCATCTTGCTGATCCAAGCTCCAATCTACTAAAAACCACAAATTCTTGTGCTTAGTCTTGACTCATTGAGGAGAACAGATTCCCACAAGGTAGACCCTGACCTTCAGGAAGCCCCTGGGAAAATTTTAAACCCTCGAGACCAATTTCTCTGGAAAAATCACAAGCAGAAAACGAGACCTGCAGAGCTGTCTGAAAGATGGTGGCTAACTAGGAGTCCTAAATATATGAACAATCTAAGCATTTCAAATAAATACTATTATCAACCAGGCTAATGATTGATGGGCTAAATGTATAGGCTAATGATAACAGCAAAAGCATTTTAACTCCAATTTTGGTGCTCTACTATAGGCTAGGCACAGTGTTAGGTACTAAAACCTTGGGAGGTGATTATTATTACATTTTCACATTTCTAGATAGGGAAACCAAGCCTCCAAATGATAAAACAATTTGCCCATATGGCAGGCAATAGAATTTGCCAGAGTTAATACAATATGTCTCTAAATTCTGTGGTCTTAAGCACCACCCTGTAGATAGTTCACCAATCTACCAACATTCATCAGTGTAGAACAGGGATACATCTTCCAGATGACACAGTATTTTTATTGAAGGTCCTCTCCATCATGTACAGATTTAGAAATAACTCAATTCATCTGCCCAACTATTTACCACAGGCCCAAGATTGCATTGATTTAGCCTTGCTGGATTTTCTTTAAATTAAATTATTTTGTGTTTGAAGAGAGTTCACAGAAGAGTAGGGATTGACTCTTGCAATCATCAGCAGAATTAAAAAGAATTTTTGGATTATCCTCAGATATCTGTTGGATCCTAAGTAAAATATATAAGAGAAAACAGCATATGAACAGGGAACAGTCTATGCTCACTGTATAAATGAGGTCCTAAAATAAAGCAACCTGGTTTATTTGTTCTGTTGTTTTTCTGAAAATAACTCTCTTCAGAAAAATGGTCTCATTTGATAAAAGGGGCTAATTTTTTGCTTATTCATTCATTTATGTAGGTAGGTATGCATATTTATACATACATGTATATGTGTGTATATATATGTGTGTGTATATATTTTTTCCCCTATGTTCCAGACATTTTCAGTGACCAAGAATAACAGCTATCTTCCTCTTTCTCTTTTTCTTCCTCCTCCCCATTGTCATATACATTTGATACTTCAAGGGGAATTTGATCTTTATTAGCTTATTTTTTCCTCTCAACAACCGTGTAGAAAAGGTAGGCTGATTATGAACAAAAGGTCTTAATGTTTCCCTCAGCTTGATGAGACTTTCAACAGGTCTTCTCCTAACTATAGGCCTCTGACCTATATTTTCTTTGAGCGTTAACTTTAGAAAACTTGGTATTGTTAATTCTTTCTCTGCCGCTTTGAGTTGGAAATCTTCTCCCACTTCTTGCTGGTTTTACAACCCAGGAATATCTTTCTCAAGGAACTGAAAGCCATCCTTTTGAAATGTAATCATTAAGGACGACAGTCCCCCTAGCTCGCATCTCTATGGAAGGGTAGGGGGTTAACTTTGATAAGTGCCAATTAGAAAACACAGATGGCCTGATCTTATTGAATAATCTACCCACTAACCTCCTTCAGTATTCTTCGCCTAGCTCACCCCAGCACTTAAAAATCCTTCTGCCCTTCTTTCATCAGAATTGACTTCGATGTCTCTTCCCTGTTGCAATAGTTTTGAATGAAGTTTCCTTTGCCTATTTAATTCTGTTCAATAAAATTTTTCTTTGGCAGTTATTGTCACTACTGTTCTGCAGATGTGGAAACAGATTCTAAGAAAGTCAAGAATTTGCCCAAGGACACAGAACTGGCAATTAACAGAGACAGAACCAGAATTTGTTTGTTTTGCTCCCACTGCTCTTTCTGCAGTAGCAATGGGGCAAATGGAGAAAAAGAGACCTCAGAAGTCAGATGTTTCAGACATTTAAAAGCTGAGGATGAAACTGCTTTTGCAAAAATTATAACTAGGAACTTATGACAGTGAAAGAGATCTGACCTAACCTACTCCATCTTGCTTCTAACCTCCAAACTGTCCTTGTTCATTTTGGGGCATCAGCCATATTAGCTTTGGAAGGAACTGGATTTATAATTTAACTTTGAAACAAAGACAGTAACAGCCATTTCCCAAAACAAACCCCCTTCTTGCCTGGGACTAGACTGCCTTTTCAGGAATAAAAACTTAGCCATGAGATGAGAAATTATGGTTTAGGAGTCACTGTTGAAAAACCTGAGATCAGCGCTTAAGATATTTTGCAGACCCTGTATTCCAATGCACCACCCAGATGGATAAACTGGCTCATCTGGTCTTGTGGCCCCCACTCAGGGACTGACAGCACAACAGGATAGCTTTAACTCCCTGTGATTTCATTTTTGACCTGACCAGTCAGCACGCCTCCCTTTCCCAACCCCTACTCACCACATTATCCTTTAAAAAGCCATCCTCAAATTTTCAGGAAGGCTGATTTGAGTAATAATAAAACTCAGACTTGGGTAGAGTTGGCTCTATATGAATTAAACTCCTTCTCAATTGCAATTTCCCTGTCTTGATAAATCAGCTCTGTCTAGGCAGTAGGCAAAGAGAACCTGCTGAGCAGTAACAGGAGTATTGATCCTTTCAGTCTGGGTTATCTCCTGCTTATACCCACATCTTGTGAATTAAATCAAAGGAGTGTGTGTGTGTCTGTGTGTGTATGTGCCTGTTTAGATGCACAAACTATGTATCTTTTGTTTTGTTTTGCTTAAGTGGGGGTAGAGAAAGTGAGGTAATCCTAAAGTCCTCTTCTAAGACATAGGTAATGGCTAAATGTGGAATATGAACAGACCAAGTTTGCTTATGTGGAACATGGACTAAAGCCCTTCTTACATCCCCTTTTTACCTATTTCAGTGACTAGGGAACAGAGTGCTCTGAATATTTTGCAGATCCTCTTGTTGGGAAGGTGAAGGAGCTGAGCAGAGGTGATGAAGGGTGCTTTATGGTCTTTATTAGCCAATAATGACAATATTGTTTTAAAGCCTGCCTATGACAAAGGCAGTTTCATAGCACAGGCCTTGTGTGTGGAATATGCAACAATTCATTTCTTACCATATAGTGATCCATTAACAAGTGGAGGAAGGAGAGAGTGCAGCAATGTTTTTAGGGACAATTTTAGAATTACATTAAGCAAATGGATCACAGGAACAGACCAATGAACCATATAATCACAGGTCTTGACTCTAATAATTCCAATTACTTCAGAAAGAACTGTTTCAGATAATGATAGTGACTCATCATTGCCAGGTAGTATCCATCTTTGGGGTATAAAATTCAGAATAACGAGTGGAGGGTGGAGCCAAGATGGCCGAATAGGAACAGCTCCGGTCTCCAGCTCCCAGCCCCAGCGACACAGAAGACGGGTGATTTCTGCATTTCTGCTTGAGGTACCGGTTTCATCTCACTAGGAGTGCCTAACAGTGGGTGCAGGACAGTCGGTGAAGCGCACTGTGCACTAGCCGAAGCAGGGCGAGCATTGCCTCACTCGGGAAGCACAAGGGTCAGGGAGTCCTTTCCTAGTCAAAGAAAGGGGAAGCAGACGGCACCTGGAATATCGGGTCAGTACCATCCTAATACTGCGCTTTTCCAACGGGCCTGGAAAACGGCACACTAGGAGATTGTGTCCCACACCTGGCTCGGAGGGTCCTATGCCCACGGAGTCTCGCTAATTGCTAGCACAGCAGTCTGAGATCAAGCTGCGAGGCGGCAGCGAGGCTGGGGGAGGGGCGCCCGCCATTGCCCAGGCTTGCTTAGGTAAACAAAGCAGCCAGGAAGCTCGAACTGGGTGGAGCCCACCACAGCTCAAGGAGGCCTGCCTGCCTCTGTAGGCTCCACCTCTGGGGGCAGGGCACAGACAAACAAAAACTCTGCAAGAACTTCCACAGACTTAAATGTCCCTGTCTGACTGACAGCTTTGAAGAGAGTAGTGGTTCTCCCAGCATGCAGCTGGAGATCTGAGAACGGTCAGACTGCCTCCTAAAGTGGGTCCCTCACCCCTGAGCAGCCTAACTAGGAGGCACCCCCCAGTAGGAACAGACTGACACCTCATTCAACCCGGTACTTCTCTGAGACAAAACTTTCAGAGGAACTATCAGACAGCTGAATTTGTGGTCTCACGAAAATCCGCTGTTCTGCAGCCACCGCTGCTGACACCCAGCAAAACAGGGTCTGGAGTGCACCTCTAGTAAACTCCAACAGACCTGCAGCTGTGGGTCCTGTCTGGTAGAAGGAAAACTAACAAACAGAAAGGACATCCACACCAAAAACCCATCTGTACATCACCATCATCAAAGACTAAAAGTAGATAAAACCACAAAGATGGGGAAAAAACAGACCAAAAAAACTGGAAACTCTAAAAAACAGAGCACCTCTCCTCCTCCAAAGGAACGCAGTTCCTCACCAGCAACGGAACAAAGCTGGATGGAGGATGACTTTGATGAGCTGAGAGAAGAAGGCTTCAGACGATCAAACTACTCTGAGCTACGAGAGGAAATTCAAAACAACAGGAAAGAAGTTAAAAACTTTGAAAAAAATTAGAAGAATGGATAACTAGAATAACCAATGGAGAGAAGGGCTTCAAGGAGCTGATGGAGCTGAAAGCCAAGTTTCGAGAACTACGCGAAGATTGCAGAAGCCTCAGTAGCAGATGCGATCAACTGGAAGAAAGGGTATCGCTGATGGAAGATGAAATGAATGAAATGAAGAGAGAAGGGAAGTTTAGAGAAAAAAGGATAAAAAGAAATGAACAAAGCCTCCAAGAAATTTGGGACTATGTGAAAAGACCAAACCTACGTCTGATTGGTGTACCTGAAAATGATGGGGAGAATGGAACCAAGTTGGAAAACACTCTGCAAGATATTATCCAGGAGAACTTCCCCAATCTAGCAAGGCAGGCCAGCATTCAGATTCAGGAAATACAGAGAACGCCACAAAGATACTCCTCGAGAAGGGCAACTCCAAGACACATTATTGTCAGATTCACCAAAGTTGAAATGAAAGAAAAAATGTTAAGGGCAGCCAGAGAGAAAGGTCGGGTTACCCACAAAGGGAAGCCCATCAGACTAACAGCTGATCTCTCAGCAGAAACTCTACAAGCCAGAAGAGAGTGGGGGCCGATATTCAACATTCTTAAAGAAAAGAATTTTCAACCCAGAATCTCCTATCCCGCCAAACTAAGCTTCATAAGTGAAGGAGAAATAAAACACTTTACAGACAAGCAAACGCTGAGTGATTTTGTCACCACCAGGCCTGCCCTAAAAGAGCTCCTGAAGGAAGCACTAAACATGGAAAGGAACAACCGGTACCAGCCACTGCAAAAACATGCCAAATTGTAAAGACCATCGAGACTAGGAAGAAACTATAGCAACTAATGAGCAAAATAACCAACTAACATCATAATGACAGGATCAGATTCACACATAACAATATTAAGGTTTAATGTAAATGGGCTAAATGCTCCAATCAAAAGACACAGACTGGCAAACTGGATAAGGAGTCAGGACCCATCAGTGTGCTGTATTCAGGAAACCCATCTCACGTGCAGAGACACACATAGACTCAAAATAAAGGGATGGAGGAAGATCTATCAAGCAACTGGAAAACAAAAAAAGGCAGGGGTTGCAATCCTAGTCTCTGATAAAATAGACTTTAAACCAACAAAGATCAAAAGAGACAAAGAAGGCCATTACATAATGGTAAAGGGATCAATTCAACAAGAAGAGCTAACTATCCTAAATATATATGCACCCAACACAGGAGCACCCAGATTCATAAAGCAAGTCCTGAGTGACCTACAAAGGGACTTAAACTCCCACACAATAATAATGGGAGATTTTAACACCCCACTGTCAGCATTAGACAGATCAACGAGACAAAGTTAACAAGGATATCCAGGAATTGAACTCACCTCTACATAAAGTGGACCTAATAGACATCTACAGAACTCTCCACCCCAAGTCAACAGAATATACATTTTTTTCAGCACCACACCACACCTATTCCAAAATTGACCACATAGTTGGAAGTAAAGCTCTCCTCAGCAAATGTAAAAGAACAGAAATTATAACAAACTGTCTCTCAGACCACAGTGCAATCAAACTAGAACTCAGGATTAAGAAACTCACTCAAAACCGCTCTACTACATGGAAACTGAACAACCTGCTCCTGAATGACTATTGGGTACATAATGAAATGAAGGCAGAAATAAAGATGTTCTTTGAAACCAACGAGAACAAAGACACAACATACCAGAATCTCTGGGACACATTCAAAGCAGTGTGTAGAGGGAAATTTATAGCACTAAATGCCCACAAGAGAAAGCAGGAAAGATCCAAAATTGACTCCCTAACATCACAATTAAAAGAACTAGAAAAGCAAGAGCAAACACATTCAAAAGCTAGCAGAAGGCTAGAAATAACTAAAATCAGAGCAGAACTGAAGGAAATAGAGACACAAAAAACCCTTCAAAAAATTAATGAATCCAGGAGCTGGTTTTTTGAAAAGATCAACAAAATTGATGGACCGCTAGCAAGACTAATAAAGAAGAAAAGAGAGAAGAATCAAATAGATGCAATAAAAAACGAAAAAGGGGATATCACCACCGATCCCACAGAAATACAATCTACCATCAGAGAATACTACAAACACCTCTATGCAAATAAACTAGAAAATCTAGAAGAAATGGATAAATTCCTCGACAAATACACCCTCCCAAGACTAAACCAGGAAGAAGTTGAATCTCTGAATAGACCAATAACAGGTTCTGAAATTGTGGCAATAATCAATAGCTTACCAACCAAAAAGAGTCCAGGACCTGATGGATTCACAGCTGAATTCTACCAGAGGTACAAGGAGGAACTGGTACCATTCCTTCTGAAACTATTCCAATCGATAGAAAAAGAGGGAATCCTCCCTAACACATTTTATGAAGCCAGCATCGTCCTGATACCAAAACCTGGCAGAGACATAACCAAAAAAGAGAATTTCAGACCAATATCCTTGATGAACATTGATGCAAAAATCCTCAATAAAATACTGGCAAACCGAATCCAGCAGCACATCAAAAAGCTTATCCACCATGATCAAGTGGGCTTCATCCCTGGGATGCAAGGCTGGTTCAACATACGCAAATCAATAAATGTAATCCAGCATATAAACAGAACCAAAGACAAAAACCACATGATTATCTCAATAGATGCAGAAAAGGCCTTTGACAAAATTCAACAACCCTTCATGCTAAAAACTCTCAATAAATTAGGTATTGATGGGACGTATCTCAAAATAATAAGAGCTATCTATGACAAACCCACAGCCAATATCATACTGAATGGGCAAAAACTGGAAGCATTCCCTCTGAAAACTGGCACAAGACAGGGATGCCCTCTCTCACCGCTCCTATTCAACATAGTGCTGGAAGTTCTGGCCAGAGCAATCAGGCAGGAGAAGGAAATAAAAGGTATTCAATTAGGAAAAGAGGAAGTCAAATTGTCCCTGTTTGCAGATGACATGATTGTATATCTAGAAAACCCCATTGTCTCAGCCCAAAATCTCCTTAAGCTGATTAGCAACTTCAGCGAAGTCTCAGGATACAAAATTAATGTACAAAAATCACAAGCATTCTTGTACACCAATAACAGACAAACAGAGAGCCAAATCATGAGTGAACTCCCATTCACAATTGCTTCAAAGAGAATAAAATACCTAGGAATCCAACTTACAAGGGATGTGAAGGACCTCTTCAAGGAGAACTACAAACCACTGCTCAATGAAATAAAAGAGGATACAAACAAATGGAAGAACATTCCATGCTCATGGAGAGGAAGAATCAATATCGTGAAAATGGCCATACTGCCCAAGGTAATTTATAGATTCAATGCCATCCCCATCAAGCTACCAATGACTTTCTTCACAGAATTGGAAAAAACTACTTTAAAGTTCATATGGAACCAAAAAAGAGCCCGCATCGCCAAGTCAATCCTAAGCCAAAAGAACAAAGCTGGAGGCATCACGCTACCTGACTTTAAACTATACTACAAGGCTACAGTAACCAAAACAGCATGGTACTGGTACCACAACAGAGACATAGATCAATGGAACAGAACAGAGCCCTCAGAAATGATGCCGCATATCTACAACTATCTGATCTTTGACAAACCTGACAAAAACAAGAAATGGGGAAAGGATTCCCTATTTAATAAATGGTGCTGGGAAAACTGGCTAGCCATATGTAGAAAGCTGCAACTGGATCCCTTCCTTACACCTTATACAAAAATTAATTCAAGATGGATTAAAGACTTATATGTTAGACCTAAAACCATTAAAATCCTACAAGAAAACCTAGGCAATACCATTGAGGACATAGGCGTGGGCAAGGACTTCATGTCTAAAACACCAAAAGCAATGGCAACAAAAGCCAAAATCGACAAATGGGATCTCATTAAACTAAAGAGCTTCTGCACAGCAAAAGAAACTACCATCAGAGTGAACAGGCAACCTACAGAATGGGAGAAAATTTTTGCAACCTACTCATCTGACAAAGGGCTAATATCCAGAATCTACAATGAACTCAAACAAATTTACAAGAAACAAACAACCCCATCAAAAAGTGGGCAAAGGACATGAACAGACACTTCTCAAAAGAAGACATTTATGCAGCCAAAAAACACATGAAGAAATGCTCATCATCACTGGCCATCAGAGAAATGCAAATCAAAACCACAGTGAGATACCATCTCACACCAGTTAGAATGGCCATCATTAAAAAATCAGGAAACAACAGGTGCTGGAGAGGATGTGGAGAAATAGGAACACTTTTACACTGTTGGTGGGACTGTAAACTAGTTCAACCATTGTGGAAGTCAGTGTGGCGATTCCTCAGGGATCTCGAACTAGAAATACCATTTGACCCAGCCATCCCATTACTGGGTATATACCCAAAGGACTATAAATCATGCTGCTATAAAGACACATGCACACGTATGTTTATTGCGGCACTATTCACAATAGCAAAGAGTTGGAACCAACCCAAATGTCCAACAACGATAGACTGGATTAAGAAAATGTGGCACATATACACCATGGAATACTATGCAGCCATAAAAAATGATGAGTTCGTGTCCTTTGTAGGACATGGATGAAACTGGAAACCATCATTCTCAGTAAACTATCGCAAGGACAAAAAACCAAACACCGCATGTTCTCTCTCATAGGTGGGAATTGAACAATGAGAACTCATGGACACAGGAAGGGAACATCACACTCCGGGGACTGTTGTGGGGTGGGGGAGGGGGAGGGACAGCATTAGGAGATACACCTAATGCTATATGACGAATTAATGGGTGCAGGAAATCAACATGGCACATGGATACATATGTAACAAACCTGCACATTGTGCACATGTACCCTAAAACCCTAAAGTATAATAAAAAAATAAAATAAAAATAAAAAAAAAATTCAGAATAACAACTTTCAATATTCTTATTCGCAGAATGCTAATCTGAAATTAAGTAGAAGAAATTGATGTTATTGTAACTTGACTTGGACAGTGCTGATAGCTGAAGCATGGTCTAGATAAACAATGAGAATTTGAGAGTTTAATTGGTGTTTGCAACTTGGTCTGTATTATGAGGACACCAGAGGTATATTTTAAGGTTTCTGCCCATTAACACTTATGTTTTGAATGAAGAGACACATCTTAGACATAGCTTCATCATGCACACACAGAAAGCTCAATCAGTGGGAGATGTTAATAGTTCATTGTTTTGAGTATATGCCCCAAAGTTAATCACACCTAGGTTTATATTCCATCTTGGTCACTGTGTTTTCTTAGGTAAAATATTCAATCTCTCTGAAATTTTATCTCCTTTTCTATAGAAAAAAGATAATGATATTAGCTACTATATACAGTTTTGTGACAGATAATGAAAAGGCATAAGACAGTGTCTAGGACATACTGAATGATCAATAAATGTTATCTATCACAGTTATTATTAATAAATAAAGATAAGATAAAAGGCAAGGCAGGGAATGCCTAGGTGAAGCCCAGGGTGTGTATTGGAAGCAGCATCTTAAGGAAGTATTATGCCAGAGTCCAGAGGATGACCTGAAATTTGTCAATCTAGACAGGGCTAGTCAAGAGCATACCTTCTCTTGAAGTCCAAAGTGTGTGCAACCAAGGAAAACAGATGAAAGGAGGGATTTAAAGCAAATGGTGAAAATTAGACCTTGGAGTTAATTCTTAGCTGGCATGCATGTAACTCAGGAGAGTTTTTATAGACTAGGTTGATGCAAAAGCAATTGTGGTTTTTGTCATTCCTTTTATTGCAAAAAATGCAATTACTTTCTCAGCAAACTAATAGTTCTTCCAGTCATTTGGCTTCAGTGATGGTAGTAGAATGGACACCATAAAATATAAAGAGCCAACTTTTATTTATTTTTTTTTTTAGAATTCTAACAACCACTTCATCATCTTCCTCTTACTGCTGGGCTCATTTATTTTTATCATTAACAACCTCTTCCTTGGAAAAAGACTATGACTATTAGGCCCCTGACTGTACTTCAGGTCTATTATTGCTCCTTACCAAATAGTTGACTATCTGAGGACAAGCACAATTTGGTTCCAGAGTAGTTGTGATACATTTGAGATTAACTTTGGTACCTACTATTTATGCACCTAACAGGGGGCTCCTCCCACTCACAGCTCCTACAGAGTGATTATTTTAACGTGTAACTCAGTTCACTCTGAATACCTTAATTGGCTTAGAGATGGATATCTGACTACGAGTGGACCATCCATAAATTGTCTTGGAAACTACAGCAATGGCAAAGAGACTCATAGTTTGGGAATATGAACTGGAAGACACAGATGGCAATTTCAGATGTTTCACAGTCATGTAATCTTGAAGCTGAAGCTGCTGTTTCTAGCCTAGATGCACATACAGTTATAAATGAGTAGAATCTAGGAAAAAGGGAATGAAGAGAAACAGAGAAGAAAGTACATGTGCAGAGAGTTAACCCAGAGAAGACAGGGAAAGGTGAAATGAAGAGAGTACCATGGAGCAGAACTGCCCTTCTAGATATCTGATTCTTGATGTTCCTAAGGCCTAGTGTTGAGCTGTTTTCAGAGTGTGCTGCAAACTCTCTGTGGCTGTACAATGATCCCTCCCACTGCCCCTTTTATTTGAGCTTGTCTGTCATTCTTACCATAAATATGGACCTAACTAGGAGAGAAACCTCATGTTCACTCTGCAAGCAAAGAGCTGGAAGAACCAACTGAACACAAACTTGTTTGTTTCCTAAATTTCCACATCCATAGTGGCCAATGTTATGAGAATGACTCAGATAAACTATAAGCAAAAGCATCGTAACCACTGGAAGGGTCATGGGACAGCCATTTTGAATGTAGTCCAGCTCAGTGAAGACAGTGCCTTTTCCTAGGTAGGTCTGTTGCTAGTGCAGTAGGAGCCTCACAGCTCAGGGGAAATAAGCAGGGGCTGGACAACCCTGCAGACCATGGTTTAAATCTGACTCCTCCACTTACTGACTGTGTCATCCTGAGAGAACTAGTTTACTTCTCAGAGACTCAGTTTCTGCATCTGTGAAATTGGGATAGTGATATCTAACTTACATAGATTTGGAATAGATCTACCATAATAGTGTCCCTGCAGCTTCCAGTAAAATTTCTGCCATGATTTTGAAAAAATTTAGCATTTTTTTCTTGCTGGACAATTTGTCAAGCTGAGTGTAGACTGGATTTCAGCCCCAATTTACTTTTTCAGCTCTGTCTTCTTCAATAATGGTGGATGGTGACCCTCAATATGAGATACAAGGTAAGTAGTGATTATCATCATGTTTTTGTGGGTGATTTATATCAAGAAAACAACATAGATTCATTTAAGGAAGTTGAAACTAATGTTTTCCCTCAGAGAAGGTTACATAACTGGTAGAGTAGCTTGGATAAAAATTTTCAAAAGAGGAATCACAAAGAGTTTCAGCTAGTTAGGAAAATCAGTACAGATCAGTGAGCTGTCAAAAGAATGAATTACTTATCATTGGTTATAATGGAAATTGGTTTGCACTTACCTATTTCGGATTAATTTTTTAACCTGATGTCTGAACAAATGTCACCCTAAGCACCAAATCAGAAGCAAATTGACAAGGGAAGAAAACATGCCCCAGACTTCCAGAAGATAGGCTACCTACCAAGAAACAGTTGATCTCTGTATAATGCAGAGTACATGATTGAAAATAACACTAAATGGGGAAAAAGTCTTGTCTAATTTTATGAACATGCTAGATACGTTTTGCTGACAGATTTATGGATTATAACTGGCTGACATCCTTCTGTTTAAATATTCACTTGTTTCCTTCGAAGACAAGAAAATCAGTTAATCTTAAGGCCCTTCGAATGATATTTCCCCAGAACTTAATGGACTTGAAATCTGTCTGAGAGCGATTCATTCAATCTGACGCAATGCTACAGATGGTAACCCATCTGAAGCCCTGAGTTGTAGAAATTCTAAAAAGTGACACAGACTTCCCCAAATAGTGTTCTACATGGAGGTTAGAAATAATTAATGCATTCCAAATTAGAAATAAGAGGGAGGCATTATTTGCAATCCCTGATCTTCTTTGAGAGATCTACCTTATAAGATTGCTGAGTGACTCAAACCCCAGGATACTGTGACAAGTGCTTAGTCCCTCTGTGTTCTTTCTATACCTTTCAGGAAAGGTGGAAATAAAAGAACTCAGAACCATGTAATTCTTATCTTCAAAGCAAGGGGACAAGACAGATAAAAAGAGTGCCTTAAGTAAACACTGAAAATTTGTTTAAAAGTATCATCTAAAAGACAAGTCAGAAAAAGTGCTTTTACTTCCAGATTTGGCAGATGTTAAAAAGTTTCACAGTTATCAAGTTCAGAAAAAGCTTCAATTTAATATTGATAATCATGAAAAAGCCGAGAATGTTTAATATTCCACTACTGCATTATCTTGTTTTTATTTATTCTACCCATATACTTTATCCCAACTTCTATAAATGTTTAAGCACAATAAAGGAAAATAGGAATAGGATTCTTGTGAGATAGGTCTGAAAAAGGTTAGCAAATAGCCTAAAGTATACTAAGTTCTCAATAAAATGGTCTTCCCTTCTTCCTCATATAGGGCATCTTGATTCTATCTTAGGGATTCCTAGTAAGTCCGGTAGAAGGGAGGTGGCTAATCCTTCCCAAAAAAGAACTAGTCCTGAAGAGTCTCTGAATCTCTGGTAGAAGGCTGTTCTCTCAATAAGAGTGAATAGCACATCCAATACTCAAAAACACCCAACTCATATGGGAGAGTAGTGAGGGGAGATGCCCGCTAATCCTCCATCAGGATCAGTCTTGTGTGCCTATAGCCAAAACTACACATGTCCTCCACCAGGTAAAAAGAAGTGATTATCTGGAGTCCTAAGAACTAAACAGACATGATTTTGAATCCTATGGGACACAGTATAAGTTTCTCTGACCCATAGTTTATTATTCAAGTGGACTAAAAATTTCTACTATGTAAGACTGAAGTAAAGAATAAAAGATAACATGAGAAGATATTAATGTAGTGCCTGGCACTTGGTACATATTAAATGGGTAAAACAGTAAGTTAGTAATATCTCCATGTGAATCAGGATACTAGAGATGAGAGGAGATTTCTGGGGAACACAGAACCCCAGCTGATGATGAAGAAGACTCAATACATTAAGAAGTGGTAGGACTTCCAAACACAAATTTTGCTAAATTTGCAAAATTCCACAAATCGTCAAAAGTATAATATTCTTTAAGAAGAAATAAAGTCAGCCATCTTTACATTACCATTATCTTATTCTCTCAAATGCGGGCTGAAATAAAAATAGTCCACTGAACTGATGTTAGAATACTGGGCGCCAGAAGCTGTATGATAACTCAAATTCCAAACTCAACAGAAAAAAACACAAATGTTCAGATATCTTTTTTTTTTTTCCCAGACAGGGTCCTGCTCTGTCACCCAGGCTGGAGTGCAGTGGTGTGACCACCACTAACTGCAGCCTCAACTTCTTGGGTACAAGTGATTCTCCTACCTCAGCCTCCCACCTCAGCCTCCCATGTAGCTGGGACCACAGGTGTGCACCACCAAGCTCAACTAATTTTTAAAAAATTTATTTTTGTAGAGATGGGTCTCCATATGTTGCCCAGGCTGGTTTCAAATTCCTAGGCTCAAACAATTTTCCTCCCTCAGGCTCCCAAAGTCAGACATCATTCTTGATGGGGGAAAAAAGAAAGAAATGGGAAGAAGAAAATATCATCCAGTCTTGAGAGCAATTCGCTGGCTTTTGGGTCCTAGCATCAAAGTAATATGAGTTCACTGAGGCTTTGTAAACAGCCCATGTATGTTTCTGTTTTCAAATACCTGCACACATTCCTCCAGACTGTAAGACTTCAGAGATTTTAGGAACACAAAAGAAGAGATCATGGCTAAACTTACATAATATGTAGTCACATGGCCTGGGTTTGAATACCAGGTTGAACTATGATTAGCATGTGACTTGTGAAGACACTTAGCCCTCTAAACCATGGATTCCTTCTTTATGAGGAGGACAAATACTAGTACCCACCTCATAGGCCTGAGGTGAAGGTTCTAATGGGATATTGCATATTCAATTCTATGTCAAAGGCTGTTCATGATTAGTACCTGTACTTTGTGTTTTTGATTAGTACCTCAATTTTGGGCTTTGTGAATAATCTTATCACCTAGTTTGGTTGAAAATGTGATCCATAGGTTTTGAGTTCTTCTACCTAGATTTTCTGGCTAGTTTTACATGGAGATTCAATAAGATTGAAAAACGTCCCTGCCGCATTTCTAGAATGTTTGCTATTAGTTTTGAAATCTCCACTGAAACTCTTTTAAATAAGGTTTTAATAAACTATGTTAGAACAGTTTTTGATTTACAGAAAATGTGTAAAGATATTACACAGAGGTCTCATGTCAGCCTTTTAAAAAACTGGTCCTGAGTCTTCAATTTGATGAGTTTGTACAACTGTAGACAAGATGCTTAATTGTATACCAGCCATGTGACTGGTCTTTTCATCTTGCTAGCATGCTCTCGCTTGACCTCTTGCTCTCTCTCTGATGAAGCAAGTTGCCATGTTGCAATGTGCTCTGTGGAGAGATCCACAAGTCCTCTTGTGAGAAATTGAATCCTACCAACAGCTATGTGAGTCAGTAAGGAAGTAATTTCCCCCTAGTCAAGCCTTGAATTTACAATGACTTTATGAAAGATCCAGAGCTGGAGGACCCAGCTAAGCCATGCCTACAAAGCCCAAATATCTGCATACATTCCTCCAGACTGAGAGACTCCAAAGATTTTATTTTAGGAACGTAATAGTAAGGCTGTGGCTAAATGTATACACTTTAGAGTCACATTGCCAGAGTTTGAATACCAGGTTGAACTCAGATTAGCACTGTGACTTGCGGAGACACTCAGTTCTCCAAGCCCTAGGTTCCTTTCCTATAAGGAGGACAAATAATAGTGACCACCTCATAGGACCGACATGAGGGTTTTAATGGAATGGCGCATATTCAATTCTATGCCAAGGGCTGTTCGTGAATAGTACCTATATTTTGTGTTTGTGATAAGGGTATCTAATGTACAGAAATTGTGAGATAATAAATGTAATTTTAAGTCTCTAAATTTTGGAGCAATTTGTTATGCAGCAATAAATACCTAATACAGGGAGCCACTGTATTAGGTATTAGTATTAGTGTAGGTATTATGTATTAGTGTAGACGCTGTGCTAATAGCTGGGAATGTGACAGTAACAATCCGGGTTCCTACCCTGCCCTTTGGGGCTTACAGTATGTGGTTTGCTTGGTGACTCTGAAAGTCCATGGCCCAGTGCTCCCCAGTTCTCTTTCAAAACCAAAGCCCTGAACCACCCTACATCACAAAGGGGCTAAATGGGAAGGTGGAGCATTTTTCTAACCAGAGCTTAATTTTTCAAATAGACCGGAAGAAAAGTTTCTACATGCACTCACTGCATGTTTGACATACCCCTCCTGGTTAATATTCATAGAAACTTGAAGGAATCCCTGTTAATACCCAGATTTGAAATCTCAGAGCAAAGTGCTATAGCCTTGGGGCCTGATTTGCATCCATGAATATGCAGCACCACGAGCCTTTTGCTTGGGATTTCTGCCCCATGATAGGTGTCACTGGTAAGTGTATGGCTGTGCATTTTCTCTTTCTGAACTGAATGTCCAACTCAGGAAATGAAATCTGAGCTGTAGAGCAGAGGATAACTCCTTTTTCTATTTTCTTTCTACAGCAAAAACTCACTCTGGCTTCAGCAGCCCCTAAAATGTTTTACTTTTGTATAAATTCTGGGAGAGATGATGTGATTTTTTTACGGCTTCCTCCAGCCCTAAGGTTTGAGGGATGGTGAGTAAACAATTTAACTGCAGTCAAGTGTTCTACTAATATACCATTCAGACTCAAAAAAACAAATAAGCAAATAAATAATCAAACAAATAAAAATAAGCAATCACTGCCATGTATGATGATCTTCAAAATGTAGGCAAATAGCTCATTTCCAGAAATTTAAGAGAGATGGAGTAGAATATTTGATATTTTCAAATCATACTATTTTCATGTGATTGGCACTTATCACGTAGATAAGAAGCCTTTGGAATAGACTCAGAAAAAAATTTAGAGACTCATTTTGTCTTTTGTTAAGGAAGACACCTCTCATTTTCTATAAATGAACAGCAGGGGAAATGGGTCTTGAGTCCTATTGGAATCACCACCATTATGCACATGTTCACTATCTATCTTTATGTCCTTCACGTATTCCTTTGATGGGGCCAAAATGATCTTGCGAGGGTAATGTGTGCCTCCTTGGAGGAAGTAGTAAGAATTATGGCCCAGGTGGACTTGATGCTGGCTAAACTCCATCTCCATAGGCAGGAGGTGAAGCAGCACCTCCTCCCAGACCCTCGGTCTCAGAGTGTCATCAGGCCATGGAGGTAGTGGCTGAAGTCAGTTGGGTTCATTGGGCATAATGTCTCAGTTTTTGGAATACTTGAACTAGATTCACAGGCAGTAGTGCATTGCTTTTAAAATGCCAGAGAACCTTAAAAAAGATAATATACCATTTGGTAAAAAGCAGGATGATCACTGCTATTGAACTAGATGAGTAAAGACTCAATCCAAAGTTGGTCTACACAAAGAAAAGGGAACCAGCATACACAGAGTACCCATTGTTGACGAATGCTACCTTAAATTCAGCCAACTGCCTCAGAAGATATTTGTCATTATTCTCATTTCACAGTCCACAAAACTGAGACTCTGAGGGGTTAGGTGAGTTGCTGAGATTACAGGGTCTGTATATTGAAGATGCTGAACTCGAAGACAGCTATGCTTTTCATGTCTGGGTTGCTTCTATCCTACTGTGGTGGCATAAGAGATGTACACCTTGGCCTTGGCTCTGTTTCTAAATGGCCAATGGCATAGCCTTTTAGTCTGTACATTCTCTGCCACTGGGTTCTTCTGTGAGGAAATGAGTTGTTTAGATTAGGTAACTTCTGCATTTCTTAAAGTAATAAGGTCCTCATCCTGTGACCTAAGGGGTCAGCGTGGTAGGTGTTCAACAGAGGAGTAGAAATCAGACCTGAAAGCTAGGCAGATTGAAAGAATTACATTGAGAGAATAATTCCAGTTTTCTTTAGAGGACTGATTCACTCCAAAAACAACAATGGGGAGGCTCACAAAAGCCTGCCCCAAAGCTAAACTGGCTTAGATTTGGCTACAGACATCAAAGAATAGGATGTACTGTTTCAAGTCTGTGTGCGTGTGCTGGGGCTGGAGGCTCTTTAGACACCCTGTGACTGACAGGTCCATCCCCCAAGGAGATTGAGATGAACTATAGTCCTGGTCTCAGAGCCATGATTAGCTATACCATCCCCGACTGGCTTAGACAAGCAATTCTAACATTGCTGGTCCTCAATTTCTCCAACTTTAAATCAGCATAGTGCCTATGTTCTCATTTAGATCACATGAAATGGTGAAAATCAGATGTAAAAATGCCTCAAGAGGATAAAATGATCTGAAACATCACTACAACTTTAAGAGAAAGTATTTACAATATAAGGTATTAAGTAGAAATTACATACCATTTATTTTGATAATATATGCCTTTTCGTATTACTGGTCTGTGTAATGTTTTTAATGCAAACACAAACACACTAACACATACCAGAGAACAAATTATATATACATATGGGTTTTTTTTTTCAAATTTTGGCATAACATACCTGATATGGTTAGGCTTTTTGTCCCCACCCAAATCTTATCTTGAATTGTAATCCCTAGGTGTTGAGGGAGGGAACTGTTGGGAGGAAGTGACTGGATTATGGGGGCAGTTTCCCCCATGCTGTCCTCATGATACTGAGTGAACTCTCATGAGATCTGATAGTTTTATAAATGGTAGTTTTTCCTGTGCCCTCGCTCACTTCTCTCCTGCCACCTTGTAAAGAAGGTGCCTGCTTCCCCTTCTACCATGATTATGTTTCCTGAGGCCTCCCCAGCCCAGCAGAACTGTCAGTCAATTAAACCTCTTTCCTTTATAAATTACCCAGTCTCAGGCAGTATCTTTATAGCAGTGTGAAAATGGACTAATGCAATACCTGAGTAAAAGCACCTAGTAAACTTATTTTAAAAATCAGATTCCCAGGCTCCACTCAGAGTTACTGATATTAAATCAGAATTTGATGGTGAAAAGTTTATAGGAAACTGTATTTCCAACTCATTTCCCAAGTATTCTTTGGTCTCCAGACTGTATTGTGAGAAAACTCAGTATCTCTGACTATACATATTGAAATACTCAGGAATAATTTGCTATTGTTGGTGTTTCTACTTAATCTGAGCCCTCAGGAAAACTCTGAGACCTGTCCTGTGAGGATTCAAAGATGCTGCCCTTGTGCTGGAATACAGTTTACGGCAAACAATTGGCATTTATGTAGCTTTCAGACAGTTTTGGTAGGGAGATATGCTGGCAAATGGGAACTGAATCCAGAATTTGTATGGGTTTTCTTCCTCTGGTTCTCATTAAGGGTAAATCTATTTCTTCATCTGAGAATGACAACCCAAAATGACTCTTAAAAAACTTGAAAAGCACAAACTCAAATTGGCTCAGTTTCCCACCTCATTCCTACATTCATATCTAACAAATGAAATATCCTCTCCCACCTTCGGCTGCAATCAGCATCAATGAGGCAAAGAATAATTTGAATTCATCTGATCAAAGTTTCCGGTATTTTTCCCAACACAATTTATTGGGCTTAACTAAGGGTAGGCATGAGAAGGGTCTTGCTTCCATGCATACCAGGAGCAGGGGAGTCCAGCAAAGTTAATCCAGGAGCTCCAACACATGGCCCAGTGAAAGCTTCCTCATCACTCTGTGTCTATAGAACCAAAACTGGCTCAGGAGGCGAGAACAAATCATTTGGTTCGTAATCCTTTCCAATACAACTGACCCTCCCTAGAAGCAATAGGGAAATAAAATATTTAAGAACAAGAACTTTGGAATCAGACTTGCTGGGACCAGTTCCCAGCTAGACCAATCATTTACTCCTCTGAAAAATAGAAAAAAATTTCAGCGAATGCTTGATAGAGTTTTTATAAATTGTAATTTGAATGATTTTGATAGGAAAATTGCTGGACAAACTTTATTATTTTTTTAGCTTAATTGCCTTAAAGGGAGATGGTGACACTTCCATGAGTTTTATGGAAGTGTACCTTTTTTTTTTTTTCTAGGACTAGTCACCTTAAATGAAGGCTTACATCAATGAGTGATGACTCTCTGAGTATAGATATTGTCCCTATGTGAATAAGTATTTTTTTCTTTTGAAATATATATCCAACAAAGTATAGTCACTGATATGACAAGTTCCCCTAATGATATCAGGCACCAAATGAATGACTTAAGGCTTACATATGTAGTGCATGAAATGTGTACCAACCTTTGCATTAGGGTGTACTAATCCAGGAAAGATGTTTCCTTGACACTAACCCATTTTGATTTGTATTAACAACTTCTATTGGGTAGATACCATCACCCACTTTTATGGGTGAGAAAATGAAGTTTAGGGAGATAAAATAAGGTCATTTACTGACAGAGTTGACATTTCCATGATTCCTATATACAAGCGCATGCTCTGTGTAAAACACAAGGGTTAGATTTCACAACTCCTCAAATCCCTTTCAGAGCTAAATTCTGAGACTCAGTGATACTGTGGACAAAACTATGACCCACCCCCATATCATATCAATTTTATGCATTAAGTTTCTGATGTAAAATGATTATTCTAGAGTCCTAGTCTACAAACATTCACCTTGTTTTATGGTACCACCCATCCTATCTTTTCCTTCAATTCTCTTCAGTCTTTCACATATTTCAATGGTTGTTGAACACTCTCTTTTTTAAGGCCCTAATGATGCTCAAGAATAAATCTGATTTCTGTATACCCTGACTTGAAAGAACCACAATCTGGTCCCACAGTTTTTGCCTTCTGATGGAATTCAAAACTTTCTATCAAAATACTACCATGAAGTTGGCCCATAATATCATTTAATAAGTTATATCTTTTTACTTTTCTTCTTTATTTTTGACCTTGAATACACAGGCTGATATGCTTTGTGAATTTCAGGAAGCTAAACCAAGAAGTATAATCCTCAGGGAACAGAACTTTTGTCACAATAACATAGTCAATTTAGAAATTTTCCTTCACTGTCCTCCATTGCTTTATGTTCTTCAGTGATGGGCTATTTGGTTGAATGTCTTTTTCTGACAGATTTCCTCAACCTTACCCATAAAACAAAGCACTCATACCCAATGACATTCTATGATATAGTACACCATAAAAAAATGAAAAAAGAAAATGTTCTCCACATCATAGTTTTTCATTTAGTTATTATTTTAGATATGCAGGTTTGTCAGCTCTCACTAGCTTAATCATTAGTTCCAGATCATTACTACACATTACTAGAACAATGGCTATAAAAAGACAATAGGCATAAGCATGACAAGGGTAAGAAAAGATGTGATTATTTGTACCTACTTGTAATATATCATTCTAACATGTCATATTTTTTCTTCTTCAACCGATGTAAAGTTGATACATATTTAATACAAATTTTATTTTATTTTTAATCTTATTTGTACTTCCTTTTAAATTGCTCATCTGGATTCCAGTGACAGCCATGACAGAGCAACAGATGGCAGATCTAACCTCTTTCTTTAAATAACTACAAAACCAGACCAACTACGAAGCAACTGTTTTTAGATGTTGAGTAAGATAAAGCATAGGACTCTGACCCATGAGCAAAGGAAAGAAATGAGGTGAGCTCTGTATTTTCCATGACTTAAGACACTTTCCATACAGAGAAGTGAATGCCAAACATAGAGCTTCCCTTCATTCATTTTGGTCTCAATGAATGGAAGAAACAGAAATGATGTATGGAGCTGCTGAGGCTATTTGCATTTTGTGGTCAAGGTTACATAGACAAGGAACCTTAATTGCCAAAGACCTTGAGAAACTTAAATAAGAGTTCCCTTAAGACTTTGACCTAGTAATTAGCTGCATATGTGCAAGTGAGAACCAAGGAAGCCTGGCAGAAAAAAAAAGCTACTTTGGACTGAGAGACAGTACAGTGTTGAGAGATACTGGCATTCAGAGTAGATCAATCTTACTTCCCATCCCAATAAATACGTTAAAAATACAAAAAGCCAGACCTTAAAGAGCAGGGCTACTCTAGCTCTAGGTAAGGACTATTTAGCTCCAACACTATAAAGCCTAAGACCAAGCTTAGATAGAGCAAGCTGATCTGTCAAAATTTAAATAACTGCAAGAAAAAAACACTTCTTAACAGAAGACAGCAAGCAGACTCTCAGCAATGCAACATCCACAATTTCCAACATAAATTAAAAATATGATAAAGCAATAAAGTGTGACACATAAACCAAGAGAAATGACAATAAGGATATAAAAAGGCTCAAAGAGGATCTAGACATTGGAATTAGCAGATAAGAGGTTTAAAATAGCTATCACTAGTATGTTAAAATAGTTAAAGGAAAATAAGATCATTATGTGTAATCATATGTGAAAACTCAGGAGATAAATGGAAACTATTAAAATAGAGAAACCAATGACTACTGAGATATCTGAGATGGTATATTTATTTTGTCTGGCATTTGAGTGCAGTGTTCTATAAACATTAATTAGTTAAAAGTAGTCGACAGTATTGCTCAGATTATCTATGTCTGTTTTTTCTTTTTGGTCTAGTTATTATGTACATAACTGAAAGTCAGAAAAAAATTTCATTTGAGATTGTAAATGTTTATTTTTCCTTTAAATCTGTCAGCTTTTGCCTCATATAATTTTGCTATTAAGCACATGTACATTTATGATTTTATTCCTAATTCATACTTTGACATTATGAAATAGCTCTGCTAGTATTTCTTTGTTTTGAAGCCTGTTTTATTTGCTATTAATATAGGCTCTTCAGATGTATTTTGATTATCATTTATATGGTATAATATTCTATTTTTGGCCTATTTGTGTCTGAATATTTGAAGATATCCCTAATAGACAAGACAGAGTTGGTTCTTTTCCATCATTCTAATAATCTCTGTGATATTTATGGATTGCATATGCTATTCCACTTAATGTAATTTTTATCTTGTTGAATGTATGAATATTGCTTTGATTTACTGTTTTCTTACTGTCACCTTTATTGTTTCTTATCTTTCCTTATTATTCCTTTCTTACTTCTTTTTTATTACTTGAAGAAGTGTTAGAATTTCATTTTAATTTGTCTGATGATTTTTATTCATGCCCATTTGTACTCTTTTTAAAGATAAGTTTCTCTGGAACATACAAAAAGTATTTTTAAGTCTTCACAGATTTCTGAGTCAATATATTGTACCACCTCATGTAAAATGTGGAAACTGTGCAACCCCATAGATCCTTTAACTCTCCAATCTTTGTCATCTTACAGATGTGATAAACATCCAAGTCAATGTTATAACATGTTTTAACATCCTATATATTCTACGGTAGTAAGAGAAGTAAATATATTCTGTTGTATTTACCATATCTAATTGTCATTTATTTTCTAAAGAACTGAGTCATCCTCTGGTTTTGTGACTCTTGCTCCTTAACTAAACTATGCTTTACTGTACTGCACATATGATGGTCTGAGAGTACAAAAAACAAACCCAAAGTGTTTTATTCTTTTACCACTACAACCAACACAGAAGACTTCTGTGACCAGATGTGTGGTCACACATCAAGCAAGCAAGCAATTCTGCACGGGGCACCAGCTTGATGTCCTGTAATATAGTTCAATTCTGACACTATCTACCCAAAGGTAGCATCAGATCCTACAGGTTGAGGGCTTAGCCCCCAAGACTGCCCACCAGCCCCTTCAGATGCCAATCACAAGCTCCAGGTTGTTTTATCTGTCTTTCTCTGACCAACTGGCTATAAACTGAGAGTTCCATGACCCCTTCACAAAAACACAACCCCTGCCTCATGTAATTAGGTTCAATTAAGTTACTAGAGCAGCTCAAAGTACTCAAGGATATACTTACATTTACAAGTTTATTATAAAGGACATTACAAAGGATACATATGAGAAATGCACAGTGCAAGGTGTGGAAGAAGGGGTGTGGAGCTTCCATGCTGTCTCTGGCTATGTTATCCTTAAGGATCCTTCATGTGTTCACCTGTCCTGGAGGCTCTTTGAACCCTGTCCTTATGTTTTTTTTTTTATGAAGGCGTCATTAAGTATGATTGATTAAACCATTATCTGTTGATAATCAACTTAATCTTCATCCCCTCTTCCCTCCCTGGAGGTTCAGGAGTGGGGCAGAAAGTCTAAGCCCTCTAATTGTCCCTTCTTTCTAGTGACCAACTCCCATTCTGAAGCTACGTAGGGGCTGCCAGACATCATTAAACTCATCAGAGAACAAAAGACATTACTTTGGGGCATCTAAGGATTTAAGGAATTGTATGCCAGGAAACAGGGTCAAAGACCAAATATATATTTCACAATATAACAGCTGGATAAAAATTACCATACAAATATATGTATTTCATTCTTATTTATGCCAGATATACAAATCTGACAGTATCTACTGTCACCCTACAAACACGTGCATGCATGCACATGTGAGCACACACAAACACACACACACACACACACACACACTACTTTCAAGTGACTGTTGCATCATTACCTGGACTCTATAGTTTCTAATGAGAAGTTTTAAAACATTTTTCAAATCATTGTTTATCATTGTGTATCATTTTTATCTGGCTGTTTTCAAGATTTTGCTTGTTTTTCAGCAGATCTACCATGATGTTTTGGTGAATCTATAAATTTATGTTTCTGTAATTTGTGATGTTTTCAGATATTTCTTCGGATACATTTTACTTATTTCTCTCACTCTTCCTCAGGGATTCAAATCACGTATATGTTAAATAATTTGATATTTTCTTATATGATTGTAAGTCTGACTTTTATGGGTTATTTTTATTTCCTTTCATATTTGTGTCATTGGATAATTTCTATTGTTTCATGATCTTGATTTTTGACTTTTTAATGTCCTTTATGAAATTAAACAAGTCTTTAAGCCTTAATTTCATATTGCTAAATTTTTCAATTCTAAGTGTTACTGGGCTCTTTTATGCACTTTCTGTTTGCTGATTTTCCTTACTTTTCATCTATTAAAATAATATTGTCTTTAATTTCACTGAATATACTTATAATAATATTTTATAAAATCCTTGCTGGCTAATTCCAACATCTCTGTCATCTTAAGATCACTGTATACTGATTATCTTTCCTTTTGAGAATGGGGCGCATTTTTCTCTTTCTTCACAAGTAATTTTGTATCACATTATACACATTGTGAATGTTATACATTTATTATTTTAAGTGCCTTTAAATGGAATGTGTGTGTGTATAATACACAATAAGTCAGTTAGACTGAACCTCAAAATGTCTTTGGGGTAGCTAAAATCTCAGCTAAGTTTTTATCCATAGCTTGGCTATTTGCAGTTTGCTACACATTTGCATGTTTCAGAAATGGAGACTTAGGCAATAGTTTTTGTTCTTACTCTGATTGTCTTGTCCCTGGGATTCTCCTCTCATTTTCTAGTGGTTGTAAGCTAAGGTTGTTCCAAATTCTTCCCCTAGTTCTTCAGGCCAGAGAAATTTCAGGAATTGTATTAAAGTTTTAGCTGATCCTCTCACATGAATCATGACCCAGCTTTAAGTTAAAAGATATAAAAACTGGAAATGCACCATATATCAACACTTTCGTTCAAGTGTTGCTCATCTTACTAACCTGCCTTGTTGGGTTGATTTCTTTTTTCTTTTTTATACTTATTTTTAAGTTCCGGGATACATGTGCAGGATGTGCAGATTTGTTACATAGGTAAGTATGTGCCCTGGTGGTTTGTTGCATCTATCAATTGATAATCTAAGCCCTACATGCATTAGCATTTTATCCTGATGCTCTCCCTGCCCCTGCCCTCCCCAACAGTCCCCAGTGTGTGTTGTTCCCTCCCTGTGTCCAGGTTTTCTCATTGTTCAGTTCCCACTCATAAGTGAGAATATGCGTTGTTTGGTTTTCTGTTTGAATGTTAGTTTGCTGAGGATAATGGCTTCTAGATCCATCCATGTCTCTGCAAAGGACATGATCGCATTCCTTTTTATGGCTGCATAGTATTTCATGGTACATATGTACCACATTTCCTTTATCCAGTCTATCATTGATGGGAATTTAGGTTGATTCCATGTCTTTGCTATTGTGAACAGTGCTGCAATGAACATTTGCATGCGTGTATCCTTGCAATAGAATGATTTATATTTCTTTGGGTATATACCCAGTAATTGGGTTGCTGGATCAAATGGTATTCCTGGTTCTATCTCTTCGAGGAATTACCACACTGTCTTCCACAATGGTTGAACTAATTTACATTCCCACCAACAGTGTAAAAAGCATTTCTATTTCTCACAGCCTCGCCAATATTTGTAGTTTCTTGACTTTTTAATAACTGCCATTCTGATTGACATGAGATGGTATCTCTATGTTGAAATATATAAAATTATGAGCTCCAGACAACTTGGCAATATGTGAATTGTTCCTTTCTCATTCAATGGCTGCAGTAGAATTGAGAGCCCTAGATTCATTTTTGAATGAGAGCCCAGATGTCATCTATAATTCAAAGGGCCCTGGAATACTCTATTCTCCCAGGAAGTGTATTACATCTGTGAAAAATGAAAATAAATAAATATGAATTCCCAGTTGCTAAATTAAAACATCATCTCTGAATTTAGAGGTCAAAATATCCGACCACAATCATGATTCATGCATAATTCATGATTAAGACATGACAATTATACATTTCAGCTTGTGGGAACAGAGGGTGAAGGTGTACAGGTGCTGGACAGGATGTCAAAAGCATTCCAGGCAGACCTCCACTCTCTCCTTCTGGCCACCACAATTAATATGCCAGAGTAAACAAAACTGCTTAAAATAGATTTCGATCACTTATTCATAGTTTTTAAAATTAAATGTTTGTTATAGATTTTTAACGCAGTAGGTGCTCAATGTTTTCCTGAGTTTTCCAGAAAGAAAAGTTAGGGAAGAATCTCTTTTGTACTTCTCTTTAAATCCAACACCCAAGTGCATTCCAGTACTGAGGGAGAGGGATCATTTCTTTTTTTTTTTTTTTTTTTTTTTTTGAGATGGATTCTCACACTGTTGCCCAAGCTGGTGTCCAGTGGTGCCGTCATGACTCACTGCAACCTCTGCCTCCTGGGTTCATGCGATTCTCCTGCCTCAGCCTCTCGAGTAGCTGGGATTACAGGTGCACACCAACACACCTAGATAATTTATTTTTTGTATGTGTTTTTAGTATAGACAGGGTTTCAGTGTGTTGGCCAGACTGGTCTCGAACTCCTGACCTCATGATCTGCCTGCCTCAGCCTCCTAAAGTGCTGGGATTATAGACCTGAGCCACTGTGCCCTGCCAAGGGGGATCATTTCAAGCACCTCACTCATACAACATTTTCTAACAATGTCAACAAATCTCATGGTCTTTGGCATAATGCTGCTTAGCTATATGACACATAAAATCATACGGCTGAAAAATATAACAAAATTACTAGCTGTTTGCTGGTATTTTTCATATCACAAGAGTGGCTGAGTCCTATTTCTATATTTCTATAAGGTACTAAAAGTTTCACTGGCAACACTTTCCCCAGCAAACGCACTCATTCATTCATTCTCTCTCTCTCTCTCCCCGACTCTCTCTCTCTCATACACACACACACAGTCAAGGCCTAGAAGCCCTCTTTAAGGTACAAAAATGCCATCCTTGTATCATAGTCTGGAAATAATGACAGATTCCTCAGCAAACCCTGTTGCAGTTACATTATTTACTTTTAAAAAAAAATTTCCAACTTTTAAGTTCAGGGGTATATGTATGCAAAGGATGTGTAGGTTTGTTACATAGGTAAATGTGTGCCACGGTGGTTTACTCCATAGATCATCCCATTACCTAGGTATTAAGCCCAGCATCTTCCCAATGCTCTCCCTCCCTCTACTGCACCCTGACAGGCCTCCATGTTTGTTGTTACCTGCCCCCATGTATCCATGTGTTCTCATGATTCAGCTCTCATTTATAAGTGAGAACATGTGGTATTTGGTTTTCTGTTCTTATATTAGTTTGCTGAGGATAATGGTTCCGGCTCCATCCATGTCCCTGCAAAGGACATAATCTCTTTTATTTTTATGGCTGCATGGTATACTATGGTCTATATATACCACATTGTCTTTAATCAGTCTATCATTGATGGGCATTTAAGTTGAATCCATGTCTTCACTGTAGTGCAGCAATGAACATACACGTGCAGGTATCTTTTTTTTTTTTTTTGAAATAGAGTATCACTCTGTTGCCCAGGCTGCAGTGCAGTGGCATGATCTTGGCTCACTGCAACCTCCACCTCCTGGGTTCAAGCTATTCTCCCACTTCAGCCTCCCAAGTAGCTGGGATTACAAGCATGTATACTATGCCCAGCTAATTTATATATATATATGGTTTATTTTTTTTTCAGTGGAGACAGGGTTTCACCATGTTGGCCAGGCTGGACTCGAACTCCTGACCTCAAGTGATCTGCCCATCTTGGCCTCCCAAAACGCTGAAATTACAGGTGTCAGCCACTGTGCCCAGCCACATGTATCTTTATAATATAATAATTTATATTTCTTTGGATATATACCCAGTAATGGGATTGCTAGGTTGAATGGTATTTCTGCCTCTCAGTCTTTGAGGAATTAACTACATTGTCTTCCACAATTGTTGAACTAATTTACACTTTCACCAACAATGTGAAAGCATTCCTTTTTCTCCACAACCTCTCCAACATCTGTTGTTTACTGACTTTTTAATAATAGTCATTCTGACTGGTGTGAGATGGTATCTCATTTGCATTTCTCTAATAATCAGTGATGTTGAGCTTTTCTTCATGTTTCCTGGCTGCATGTATATCTTATTTTGAGAAGTGTCTGTTCATGTCCTTTGCCCACATCTTAATGGGGTTGGGTTTTTTGTAAATTTGCTTAAGTTCCATGTAGATGTTGGATATTAGACCTTTGTCAGATGGATAAATTGCAAAAAACTTCTCCCATTCTATAGGTTGTCTGTTCACTCTGATGGTAGTTTCTCTTGCTATGCAGAAGCTGTTTAATTAGATCCCATTTGTCAACTTTTGCTTTTGTTGCAATTGCTTTTGGCATCTTCGTCATGAAATCTTTGCCTGTGTCTATGTCCTGAATGGTATTGCCTAGATTTTCTTCTAGAGTTTTTATAGTTTTGGGTATTACATTTAAGTCTTTAATCCATCTTGAGTTGATTTTTGTATATGGTGTAAGCAAGAGGTCCAGTTTCAGTTTTCTGCAAATGGCCAGCCAGTTCTCCTAGCACCATTTATTAAACAGGGAATCTTTTCCCCATTGCTTATTTTTGTCAGGTTTGTTGAAGATCAGATGGTCTGATCCATTATCTATGTGTCTGTTCTCATACTAGTACCATGCTGTTTTGATTACTGTGGACTTGTAGTATAGTTTGAAATTTGGTAGCATGATGCCTCCAGCTTTGTTCTTCTTGCTTAGGACTGTCGGGTATTTGGGCTCTGTTTTGGTTCCATATGAATTTTAAAAAGTTTTTTTTTCTAATTCTGTGAAGAATGTCAATGGTAATTTAATGGGAATAGCATCGAATCTATAAATTATTTGGGACAGTATGGCTATTTTCACCATACTGAGTCTTCCTATCCATGAGCATGGAATTTTTCTCTTTTTATGTCATCTCTGATTTCTTTGAATGGTGGCTTCAGTTCTCCTTGAAGAGGTCCTTTACTTCCCTTGTTAGCTGTATTGCTAGGTCTTTCATTCTTTTTATGGCAATTGCGAATGGGAGTTTATTCATTATTTGGCTCAAAGCTTGCCTGTTGTTGGTGTTTAGAAATGCTAGCAATTTTTGCACAATATTTTATATACTTAGACTTTGTTGAAGTTGCTTATCAGCTGAAGAAGCTTTTGAGCTGAGACAATGGAGTTTTTTAGATATAGTATCATGTCATCTACAAAAAAAACACCTCATCTCCCCCTATTTGAATGCCCAGGACCAGATGGCATCAGAGCCGAATTCTAGTCGCACAAAGAAGAGCTGGTACCACTTATACAGAAACTATTCCAAAAAATGAAAAGGAGGGACTCCTCCCTAACTTATTTTATGGAGTCAGCATCATTCTGATACCCAATCCTGGCAGAGATATAACAACAACAAAAAAACCTTCAAGCCAATATCGTTGATGAACATCAGTGCAAAAATCCTCAAATAAATACTGGCAAACTGAGTCCCAAAGCACATCAAAAAGCTTATCCAGCGTAATCAAGTAGGCTTCATTCCTGGGATGCAAGGTTGGTTCAACATACAGAAATTAATGAATGTGATTTATCACATAAAATAGCTAAAGACAAAAACCACATGATTATCTCAATAGATGCAGAAAGGTCTTCAATAAAATTCAACATCCCTTTATGTTAAAAACACTCAATAAATTAGGTATTGAAGGAACATACCTCAAAACAGTAAGAGCCATATATGAGAGACCCACAGCCAATATCATATTGAGTGGGCAAAAGGTGGAAGCATTACTCCTGAAAACTGGCACACGACAAGGATCCCCTCTCTCACCACTCCTAGTCAACATAGTATTGGATGTTCTGACCAGGGCAATTAGGCAAGAGAAAGACATTATTTATTTTCAGTACCCTCAATTTGTCATTGCACTGATTTTTATATCACATAATTTTAATTCTTACTTCACTCACATACACAAATATGGTTAACCTTTTCCCCACTAATTCCAAAGTCTTTTACCAAATGTCTTTATAATTTACCCCTATGCTTCTTTTCCATGTTAATCTTTCCTTCCTATCATTCAAAATAACAACCTGAGTTATGAAATATATGCTAATCTGTAGGGCTAGATAAATTATTAAACATCTATTCCATAATGAAGTACCATGCACTTTTTTAAAAAAATAAAAAAGCTCCATATATTATTACGGATTTACCACTGGGATATATTGTTAAATGAAAAACATACAATCAATATGCATTTTTCTGAAAGTGAGAAAAAAAATGACATCTGCTGAAGAATACAAATAAACTAATAACATTGGTTTCCTCTAGGGAAGAAAGCCTGATAGCTGGAATTTGAGATAAGTGGCAAGTGGCAGAATTTCTACTTTGTAACTTTTATACCTACTGAATTTTGAACAATAAAAATGCATTATCTATTCAAAAAATAAACATAACTGCATTTAATTAAATATAATTTCAAAAACTGAATTCAATATGAATCATTATGTCCTTGGATTACCATTTTAGAACAATGTTTCTCTTACATGCTAGAAGGATGTCTCAGGGAGACTCTGAAATTCAAGTCAGAGGATGCTGTGAGGCTCTCAGCCAGGCTAGACAGGAGGCAAGACAAGAGGAGAGAGAAGTAAATAGGAAATCTTCTTGGGAGCTCACAGTGCAGAACTTCTTCCCTACAACTGGAAAGCATCTGAAATTTACTCTATAGCCACACCCTCTCTTAATAAAGATCGCTCCCTTCAAATAAGAAATAATAAAGATGAAGGCAGTATCAAAAAATTAGTTCAAACTGTCCTTTTAAGAGAGAAGGCTCTCTTTATTCTTTCAAATATTCTTTAACTCTGCTAGAATAGACAGTGAAAAAGAATAACCATTGAAAAGTACATGTCAGTATTTAGGCACATTTATATCAATGCCCTTCACTAATGCAGTTTTTAAGACTATTTTTTCTTAGTGCCATGATCTTTGTCAATATAAGTGAGGAGAGATGATGAATGTATGTGAAGATTTATTTTTAAAGGTGAAAAGAAATGATGATCTGCCAGGCCTGGGGAAAAAACAAATAATATACTTGTCTGTGTTAATTGTGCCAGCAAATTGACAAAATTCGTATCTCTCAGGAAACCTAAAGGGTGGTAATCCTGATTTCCCTTCTGCAGGGAGATTTTCTTGAGCTCTTTAATTTTTGTGTCCTAGGAAATAATGTATTTCTCACATGCATTGAAATTCTAATAGTTGCAAAGGGCTATATCAAGATTGAATTAATTATTTCAATGATTAAGGATATGGTTTTCAATTCACTCTACTAAACTACTTCTAACTGGGATTAAAGCCAGAGAGTCATTTTAAAGGAATAATGTTATCTCAACCTTAACATTTTAAAAGAGAAGTGTGATGCTGTGACTTTGTCTCATACAAAATCACAGCCACTTAACCATAGAGATATATTTGAGTTCAAATACTTGCCCCAGAAAATGCCAACTATTGTGGAGAAGAGACAGGGAATGACTTGAATACTTTAACCAGCTGGTAAAACATATGTTTAAAATAAAAATGGGAAAAATGGTTGAGAACTGTCCATGAACTCAACTTTGGGCCTCACATAGTTTATTAGTTTTCATATTCATTTTCTATTTACTAAATTATAATTTTATCCATAATAAAATCCTCATTTTTGATAACCATAACAATCTTTGCCTCTTCAAAATATCTTTACTAGACACACTAAAAAACCTTCTAAGAGGCCAACCCTGATCTAATTTCTAAGAAAAAGAGAACTTCTTCATTTCCTCTCCAGTATGAAAAAGACAAATATCATCAGCGTTCTGCATAGTAGAACCAGTCTATAGATGCCTGATTACTCTCTGAAAGACTCCACACTTCAGATCAGCCACATGAAGCACATATGATGATACCAACTACTAAAGATCCTGGAAGATAAGACAGGGTGAGAGCAATGGGACACTTTTCCTGAATTCTCATAGGATGACTGGAAAGTTACTCTGGCTATTGTCTGCTATTACTCACTTATAGGAGCATTTGGAGAAACTATGCATGACATTGCACTGACTTCTAGGAGTTAAGAAGAAATCACTTAGGCAGATAGTAAGGGTATGGGAGTCCTCAGTAACTTTACTTTTTAATGAAAAGCAGCCCCAAATCATTTTCTAACAAAGAGTAGCCTGTAAAGTCGAGCTGCAGTTGTAGACAAGCAAGCTGGGAACTTGCATGGGTGAATGCTGGCAGGAACTAGGGACTAGACATGTTCAAGATGGCAGCTCCATCTTCGCTTCTGTGCCAGCCACGTGTACAGTAAGAAGCAGACAAGATGGCACTGGCCAAGGGAAGAATTCATTTGTGTAATAAGATTAGGGTGGGGCAACAAGTCTTCTGTATGCACTACATAAATTTCATACCCGATTGAACCTATCTGTGAGCCCTATGTAAATCAGACATTGCTTCCTCTCAAGCCAGACTATAAAATCCAGTGCATCTGCCACCAGCCGATCTTTCCTCTTGGAAGTCCCCTCTCCCTTACTAGAGAGAGAATGCTGTTTTCCTTTCTCTTTCTTCTGCCTATTAAACCTCTATGCCTAAACTCCTTGTGTGTGTCAGTGTCCTAAATTTTCCTATCATGAGATGACAAACCCCAGGTATATACCCCAGACAACATAGCTATTTCATATTGGGGACCTCATCTGGGATACCAAAGTACAACAGTCGTCAAAATGGTGAGTAGAGGAGCAAACTCCAACTCTGTCCTTTCATTTTGGGGCTCTTGGACTACATTTTAAAACCAAATCAAACCAAATACTGGGCCCCCTTTAGCCATTTAAAAATGAGTAGCATGGCTGCTAGCCTAAAAGACTTAGGGGACAGGCTTGCTGGGGAGAACATAGAGAATCCCCCAGTACCCATGTGTTGCTGAGCATGTTGGCCATATTTATATCAGCTTCCTTTCATGGAAGGCTTAGACATCATGTGAAGCTGGAAGAGGTTCTGGAGCAACTGAGGATTTCTGGCTACACCCCGGTGTTATCCAAAGGCATCTGGACTGACACCAGCCTCCAACTGCTTGATGGGGTGTCAGCAACAGGATCTCCAACTTTTCTACCATAATTTCCTCCTTTCCTTTCCGCAACCACCATGTCGCCTTTCCTCTCTGTGTATGCAATGTGTGGGAAGTTTTATGGTTCAGGGAAGTAATCTTGTTAGGCAAGATCAGGGAATGCATAGTAACCAGGGAAGGGAAAGCATCTTTGTGATTTTCTACAGAGGGCCCCCTCCACCACATCACTCTTTGCCCTTGGTCTAGAGAGCAGAAGTCATTTTCAGGTTCTCTCTGCCCTTGATCTGGAGAGTGCATCACACTTCCAGGTCTCTCATTGCCGGCGGTCTGGAGAGCACATGGCATTAGGTATCTCTTTGCCTTTGATCTGGAGAGCACATAGCATGTCAAGGTCTCTCTCCCATTGGTCTGGAGAGTACATGGCATTTCAAGGTCAACAGCACCACCTAGTGGAACAGGGATCCTCTCCATGAGGCACATTGTCGGTCCTTTACCTAAATATTCTAGCTTCCCAATTATCTTCCCCTTTTGCACCTTTCTACTAGAAATTGGGCTTCATGCTGCTTCTATAAACCAGAAAATTCTGCCTTCAGCAACTAGGAGTAAAATATCCTCCAAAGCCAAATTTTAGTCTTGATACTGTTCCACAACAGGAAAATGGCCATTTGGTCCCTGCATTCTTTTAAGGCACCTATTCCTCCTTGAATTAGAATGGTACTTAATTAGTAAGCGGATTTTAAGTTTGGAAGTTAACTAGAACCATTCTCTAAGGGTAAATGCTTTAGTATGGGCTATAATAGCAGGATATAGTCCTCAAACCAGCACACTTCCACCATTAAAGAGGGAAGTGCAGAAGTTGCCCAAATATAACAGTCACATAGTCTCTCCTGAGATCCATTATTTTGGGGAGCCAGGCGGGTCACACAAGTCTAGGAAGTCAAAAGGAAATCACAGGCAGAGGACTAGATCTGCATGGGTGAGCATGACTAATCCCAATTTCTTAGTTCCTCTGGTTCCATGGCTGGGGGTCACACCTGAAACGATAGGTATTGCATCTACCAAGGTGTGGGGACCCAGGAACCAAGGAAAAAAAACAGCGTAGGGGCAGTGCCCATTGTCTTCCTCTCCACCCTGGGTCACACCAAAAGGAAGGAGACTAAAGGGATGCCTTTCTCTCACTTCTCTTTCTAGATGGGTAACAGATTATCTTCGGCCTATACCCCTCTGAAGTGCATTCTGAAGCACTACGATTCCTTTGACTCTACGACTTTGAAAAAAAAAGTGGCTCATTTTCTTTTGCACAAGGGCTTTACCTTCTTACCCTCGTGGAACCAGCCTGGCCTGTGGAAGGGAGCCTTAATTTTAATATCCAAAAGTCAGGTCTTTCCTGCAGATGGAAGGGAAAATGGTCCAAGGTACGTTATATACAGGCTTTCTTTGCCCTGCGAGACAACACAGACTATTCAAGTGTTGCACAATCAACCCAGCCCTTTTAGCAATAGTATTAGGTAGTCCCAAATGGAATGATTCCCCAAGACTAGAAAAGCAATTTCTGGGGAAACCATCTGAGGCAGCTATTGAGTGCCCCAGCCCTTCCAGTCCCCCTTATCTAAGACCACCTCCAACCATGCCACCAGCTCTTCCACCTCTGACATTTCCAAAATTCTCCACACCCCCACCTTCACTCTGACCCTGACAGGAAATGCCCAGTGGAGGTGATGTCACTAGGATTCAAGTTCCCTTCTCATTGTATGACCTTAGGCAAGTAAAGGGAGACTTAGGCTGATTTTCTGACCCTGATAGTTATATAGAGGCCTTCCAAAATTTAACTCACATATTTGACCTCTCATGGTGGTATGTTATGCTGCTCCTAAGCCAAACCCTAATCACAACTGAGAAGCAGGCAGCTCTGCAGGCAGTAGAGAAATTCAGAGAGGAGCAAAATGTCTCCTATAGTTGGACTAGCAGGAAAAGAGAAAACAGGGAAGGCAAAGAGATAATGGAAACACCATTCTCAAATGGAAAGGGAAGCAGTTCCTCTAGACAATGCTAATTGGAACCCCTATGATGCTACAGATAAATGGAAAAGGAAACATTTTTTAATGTGCATATTGGAGGGCCTATAAAGAACTATAATCAATCCTCTTAATTACTCTGTCTGTGATAGATCAAAAGCTGGATGAGAATCCTGCAGCCTTTATAGAAGGACTGAGAGAGGCTCTAATAAAGCACACCTCCCTATCCTCTGAGTCAGTGGAGGGACAGCTAATCCTAAAGGACAAGTTTATCACACAGGCAGCTCTTGATACTAGAAGGAAACTATAGAAGTAGGCTGTAGGACCAGATAGCACTTTAGAGAACATCCTGAAGGTGACTACCTCAGTCTTTTATAACAGGGACCAGAAGGGGGACCAGGAGTAGACCAGGAGAAAGAGAGGAAGCAAAAGAGAGGGTCAGAGGCTCTAGTAGCTGCTTTACAGGCTTGCAAAGCCTAGGATCCCTGAGGTGCATCCACCATTTGCTATCAGTGTGACAAGTCAGGGCACATTAAGAAAATGCACCCAGGCAGTAGGAAGAAACCACCACAATCCTGTCCAGCATGTGGTTGGGACAACTGGAAATTGGACTGCCCCCAGAGATGAAGGTTACTGGGTTCAGAATCAGTCTCACAGATGGTCCAACAGGACTGATGGCTCCCGGGGTTGGAACCCCCAGATCCAGTGGCTCAAACTTTCATTACAGTGTGGGAACCCCAGAGGAAATTGAAGGAAGGAAAATAGATCTCCTTCTGGACACTGGAGCCAGGCTCTCTCTTCTCTCTAATCCAGGCCTTCCTTCTTTCCATAGCACAACTGTGAGGGGCGTCTCAGGAAAAACTCTAATTTGATACTTTTCTCAACCCCTTAGTTGCAGATGGGGAAATCTACTATTTACACATGCCTTTTTAATCGTGCTAGAAAGTCTCACTCCTTTATTAGGTGGAGGCATTTTAGCTCACATGGGGACCAGCCTCCTTATAGCCCCAGGACAATCTCTTTGTCTCCTCCTGGTGGAAGCTAATATCAATCCAGAAGTGTGGGCAACTCAAGGAAGTCTTAAGTGAAACATGCTGCTTCTGGATTTCTAGTCAAGTAGCAGAAAACCTACAGGTGCTTTAAGATCAAGTTAAAAATCACTGACACATTAAGAGAAAATGCAAGCTCCTGCCCTGGATGGCTACAATACCTCTTTAACGAATTCCAGTCTTCTTTGTGGAACTTGTCAGCTCCATTATTAAACCCCTTCTTGCTCATATGTTTTATATTAATGTTTGGACCTTAGCTACTAAATACTGTAACTCAAATTGTTTCCTCTCACCTAGAAGCAATCCAATTTCAAATGGTGTTGCAGGCCGAATGATGGGCACACCTTTCTTCCAAGGACCCTTAGATCATCCGCAGGAGGAGCCCTAGCTGCTGTTCTCCACACAATGCCCCCTTTCAGCAGGAAGTAGCCAGAAAGAGTCATCACCCCAAACCCCGTAACAGCAGTTAGGGTTACCACTCCTGAGGAGGGAATGCTACAGGAGTTAAGAAGAAATCACTTAGGCAGATAGTGAGGGTAGGGGAGCCCTCAGTCGGGCTTTTCTTTTTAATAAAAAGCAGCTCCAAATCATTTTCTAACAGAGTAGCCTGTAAAGTCGAGCTGCAGACATAGACAAGCAAGCTGGGAGCTTGCATGGGTGAATGCTGGCAGGAACTAGGGACTAGACATGTCCAAGATGGTGGCTCCATCTTCGCTCCTCTGTCAGCCCCATGTACAGTAAGAAGCAGACAAGATGTCGCTCGCCAAGGGAAGAATTAATTTGCATAATAAGGTTAGGATAGGGCAACCAGCCTTCTCCAAGTGCTACGTAAATGTCATACCTGATGGAACTAATCTGTGAGCCCTATGTAAATCAGACACTGCTTCCTCAAGCCATACTATAAAATCTAGTGCATCCACTGCCAGCCAGTCTTTCCTCTTAGAAGTCCCCTCTTTCTCACTGGAGAGAAAGCTGTTTTCCTTTCTCTTTCTTCTGCCTAAACCACCGTTTCTAAACTCCTCATGTGTGTCTGTATCTTAAATTTTCCTGGCATGAGACAACGAACCACAGGTATATACCTCAGACAATGTAGCTACTTCAAAACCCACCTACGTCTAGGTAGTGACCTCATGCTGACTGCCAATTATACCTACTGTACTTGTTGTTTCTCCCTGGTTTTCTTATTTATAGTTTTGCACAACCAGAGACAGGCCTATTGGTTTTGGTGAGCTTGTTGGGCTCTTCAGCTTTTGCTTTTTCACAGCCTTCAGATTGGGTCAGAGCTGATTTACTGACTCTCCTGACTCTCTCACATTCTCTGTTCTTCCTCTTGCATGAGTCAGAAAATCAATGAGTAAAAGAAAGTGAGTCAAGATGACAGACTAAGCTTATATGTCTCTTCCTCATCTCTCCTAAAATCAGATGTTATTTCAGAAACATAAAACACTAAAAATGTTGAAAAAACATATTTTTAGACTAAAAAATAAGGATCTGTAAAATAGACAATAGAAAGAATAGGAAAAGAATATCTGCAAAAGAAGACTGCTCTGGAAGTAATCTAGTGATCAAGAACCATCAAGTGCTGAAGACAGTGAGTGTCATGAATGAAAAGAAGAATTTAATAAACAGAAAATAAAATGATTCCCAAAGAGACTAAAGATAACAAATGATCAAAGACATTAAAATCAATAAATCAATACTATTAGAAAAAAAGAGATAATGATTGTATCCAACTAAATATGACAAGAAGTCTTACAGAACATATTTCTGAGAATCATAAGTAGAATATGAATTGACAAAGGCCATACAATTGAAAAAAAGTCATAGACCAAAGTAAAATTGTCAGATATTCAAAATTTGTGTGTTGAAGGTAGACTGCAAATTCGTCTAAGAGCTGCTTAAAAGCCAAAGCAAATACTAAAATATAATTTGAAACACAAATTACCTGGCTTACAAAATAATAAAACAAACAATTGATAAAGAGAAATTGCAGCTGGTCTCTTAGTGGAAGCTAAGAGAAAATTCTCCTGCAGGTTTTCATAATGATAACATGCTCATCAACATCTCTACAGCAAATATAATTACTGTGTTCATAAGAAGGTTTGTTAGCACATCCCTCAGGTCAAAAATGATTATTATTATTTGAAAGCATTTTTCCTTTCTCTCTTTTAATTTACATTAGCCTAGTGACCCTTGGCTTTTTTGGAAATGTACAGTACGACTCTACTTAGAAGTTACATTGGTTCTGATGTCAGCTTATAAAACTCTCCTTTGCCTCAGGCTTCCTGTAAAATCCATCTGATCTTTTTTTAACTGTCACCATGAATTCCTGATTCTAGATGATGCCTCTAAAAGAATAACCAGGAGAATGCCTTTAGTCTCTAATAAAAGCAGAGTATTTATGTGGAAGGGAAATGATAGAGAGAGACTAGTTTTGCAGCAAGTGAATTCTGAAACATTCCCTTATCTAGAATTACTTGGACAACAGAGCAAATTGTTTCTATGGTTGTGTTGATATAATAAAATGTAACTGAGCTTGTTATGATAAATAATTTGCTATCAAATGTACACAACTTATTTGAAAATAAGAGGAAAATAAAAGAAAAACAAACCTACATTCCTATTGGAGTGCTGACAGCTTGATAGTAATACTAAACTATGACATTTCAATTCTCGTTGCTAGGGAGATTCTGGATAACAGATATAAAGACAGAAAAAGTGAAAGTAACTGGCACATTTTTATCAGTTAGCTTTAGTCCCAAAGCTGAGTTTTATGGATGTCAGCTTCCCCAGTCTTTCCCTCTGTTCTACTCCCTGTTGATAAAAAGTTGAGAATTCGGCATTGGGTATTAAATAATCACTACATGCGACATCAACTCCATTGTATTCCAGAGGTTCAACAAAATTAGCCCATTGCAAGAAAGAGGAAGCCCCGATTAGCTAAGAGAAACTGACCAGTCTAAAAGTAAGACCTCTGGTCATAGCTAGCATTTTGGCTTACTGTGTATGATCAACTCTGTCAAGCTTTAATTTGGTTCTGATATTCAAAGAGAATTAATCCAGAAATGACAGAAGGAGCTCATGTATAAAGAGGAAGAAGGGTCATAGATCTGATCATGAGTTTACTTTCAATAAGACATTAGCTTGTGGTTGGTGATTCAGGAAACGATGCACGTTTGCAGGAGGGGATGAAGAAAAAGTCTAGGTAGCATGCCTAAGATCGGGCAAGTATACCAGGATTCAGAGACAGGTTTGTTTTCTGATTCAATCAAGGTCTAGGATAAATAAGCCACAAGGGAGAGGACTAGTCATATTGAATCCAATAGGGCAGGAAGCTGAGGTTGATTTGATTGGCAGTCCAGGGTCTAAACCATACAACTGGCACAGCAGATGCTAGGTCCATGGCATCAAGACTCATCCCAGACCTCATGATTTGGTGTGCTGGAAAACAACTGGTGTGTTTCCTGTCCTGGGCAGGAATGTCTCAGGAAGTAGGCAGGGTGTGACCTAAAGACAGGAGGTCCCAGTATTTCTAATTTAGAGGTAATAGAGTAGAAACTACATATTATGTCTCCATAAAGCAAAGACCAATAACAGAAAAACCATGCAAGGGTTTTTAGAGGTCAAACAAGTAAAGAAACAGAGACACGGGAAGGGAGCTAGGAAAGGTGGAGGTGGGGAGACTGCCAAACCACACTGTTACATAGCAGTTGAATAAAGGAGAGAATGAAGGTTAGATGGAAGTCACCTAGGTAGTCCCAGGAAGAGTCAGCAAGGTCATCTGTGAGTTCTTGAGCCAAAGTTTAGCAGTTAAGGGAGTCCTGTGTCTCACAGGAATGGGCCTGCCTTTGTATACCTGCTGTGCTCTATCATTGGCCAGAAGTCCTGAGAAGTGTGGTGTTAGTTAGCATAAACAGAGGAATGGATTTCACAGGACAACAACCAGGGCCCTTGCTTGATAATACTCTATGTTTAGAAGACTGCAAGGACATTCTTATGGTGCTATACACTGACATAGCATTTTTCCTAATTAAGTGACTTAAGCTGGTAGAACACCACCAGTCAAGCTTGCCTAACACCTACTTCATAAATGTTGTGTAATTATTAGGTTATATAAGAAAGTATGTGTAATCTTTAAGATGAGAAAAAAAAGGAGACACAGAAAGTTTACTTAGCAGTCCAAGCTGACCTTGCTAGGAAGTGAGCCAGTCAGTATATAAGGTAGAACATCCCTACTCCGGAGCCTACCTGTCAAAACACTGTTCCTAATAAATGCCCACCTCTACTTGTTGGAACACCATCTGCTGAGGATAGAACAAAGAACCAGCTCACAGCTGTGAATGCAGACTTGTCCCATTACTAATCATTATTTCATATCAGAGCAGGTCTTGGCTTTTGAGTATTAACAGACCCTGTGCGTCATTCATGAATCATAGGAAATGAGCTTTCGTTTAAATACTGGAGCATTTTGAAGTGAGCGAAAAATCAGAGATGTCTGTGGTACTGGAGTTCAGTCAGGAATACAGGTTAAAACCAAAGGCTCTGTCTTCATCATATAAGGTTATTATTTTCTATACATCATCAGCAGAAATACCGAGGGGAGGAGATGTGGGCATGAGTAGACAATACCATTTTTAAAACAAGAGTTATAACAAAATATGTATTAAACTCTGTTATATCTATTCTGAAATACACAGAAAATATTTGGCTATTGAATTCAGCATTTATGATGTGATAATGAGTTTTAATCACGTTTTCCTCCAATGTGCTATTCCCATAAATTGGGACTTTTATCTCATTTTACTATAGGCTAATTTTCGTTATATTTCAAAAAAACCCTGAGTTTGATAAATTATTTAGTAAGCACTGGATAAACAATCTAGTACCCCTGCACATAAAACAACTTTAAATAAATTGTAGTTTTGATAAATGAGTTCTGCCTGAATGATTTATCAAACTAATGTGGAATTGTCCTACAATTTCATAGCACTAGACCTATTTAACATTTGAAGCTTTTATTGCAGGCTGAAAAATGAAGGCAAAAGTAGAAGTTATTTCCAATTGGAGGTTAAGAGTTAGTTTTGTGTAAGTTGACAGTGTATGACTCAAATAACAGAAAATAAAGCAAAAGCAATAAAGACACAAAACTTTACTTAAATCTGGACTTATGAGTCGTGTTTGCTGAATAAAAGAAAAAAATACCATTAGAATTAACTAAACTTATTTAACACTAAACCAAAATGTGATTCATTATATCATAAACTTTTTCTGAGTGGGCTCCTGTCTGCTTTTATTTAGTTAGCTGAGCATTAAGCAGCATTAAAGATCTTTGGTACAGTTTGAACAGGAAGAAAATTCTATAGCTAAGAGGTATACCAAGTATACCACCCAAAATCAGCCTCAGGAAGATGAAATTGCAGAAGTTTACAAGCTTAAGGGACTTACTTCATTGGCTCATAGGTTACTATGACAAATGAAATGATGCTATCAATTATACAAACTTAAAACCATATTAAACATTACCAATATAAATTGTGAAATAATTTTTAGTCCAGCTAAGGTAGCACACCAGTATCAATTTGGAGTTCTAAATACATAACATGCAAGCTATAAGATACACACTCACTTATTCATTTAATTAAACGTGTATTAAAATATTTTCTATGCCTGATACTATGCTAGTCACATGGGCTGCTATGGTAAATAACACAGGACTATTTTATGCCCCTGATGAATTTTAATCTAATGGGTGAAACTAGCATTAATAATTGTGTATATAATAAATACAAATTGTGCTTCCAAACATAGAGACAACTGAAAATTATGTATTTCTCAATGGAAGTACACAAGACCAGCTATTACTATAATATGCTTATTGCCCCTCAATTGGCACAAATCTGAGAAAGGCTCTGAAACTAATCATCAGTTCAAAGATAATATATGAGAAGAGGGAAATATGTTAAATAACACCATAGTGATACATTCAGCAAAATTCAGACTGCAAGAGAATTTACAGGGCAAATGCACTAGATTCAAGAAATTAATTTTTAAAATGAAATAGTATAGGAAATAATTAAGACTCTTCAAAGATATATTAAGCAATTGTAATGCTTGAACTCTTATCATATTGATCATCAAATGAGAAACTGAGAAAGAGAAACTGTCTACATGGTTAACACTACTAATAGAATATTGAATATTATTAATTTTAGATTTGAAAATGACTTTATTTTCTAAAAAGACATACATTAGAAACATATACTGCCATGTTTATTGATGGAATAACATGATGTCTGGGATTTGCTTCAAAATAGTCTCAAGTTTATTATTGCAGGTGAGTATGAGTGAAATAACATTGACAAGTTGTCAATCACTGATGTTGGATGTTGAATATATGTAGGTTTATTATGATAATTTATTTTGAAGCTAAGAGGCTTAGTTACACTGTAGATGGAAAATAAAGTATGAAAGAGAGAAAATTGCAAGAAGAGTGTGGATGAATTGTTGGTGTCTTAGAAACCTTGTTAAGTATTTTGGGAACACTCTTACAATTAACGAGAAGTCATCAAAAAGACTTAAGCAAGAAAGCAACAAATTTAAATTTAGTTTTGGGAAAGAACATTGTCTCTTTCTTAGCAATGAATTAGAGAAGGGCAAGAATGGAGAGGCTACTGCAACGCTTCAGGTTAGGAAATAATGACAGGAATACATACATAGTAAAATGAATAGGTTCAAGAGATGCTTAGATAATAACATCACCAGTAACTGGCAGTTCACTAGATACATAGGATTGTGTAGAAAGAGATGGCAAGGGTAATTCCTATGATTTTTTTTTTATTATACTTTAAGTTCTAGGGTACAGGTGCACAATGTGCAGGTTTGTTACATATGTATACATGTGCCATGTTGGTGTGCTGCACCCATTAACTCGTCATTTACATTAGGTATATCTCCTAATGCTTTCTCTCCCCCCTTCCCCCACCCCACAACAGGCCCTGGTAGGTAATATTCCCCTTCCTGTGTCCAAGTGTTCTCATTGTTGAATTCCCACCTATGACACCTATGAGTGAGAACATGTGGTGTTTGGTTTTTTGTTCTTGTGATAGTTTGCTGAGAATGATGGTTTCCAGCTTCATCCATGTCCCTACAAAGGACATGAACTCATCATTTTTTATGGCTGAATACTATTCCATGGTGTATATGTGCCACATTTTCTTAATCCAGTCTATTATTGATGGACATTTAGGTTGGTTCCAAGTCTTTGCTATTGTGAATAGTGCCGTAATAAACATATGTGTGCATGTGCCTTTATAGCAGCATGATTTATAATCCTTTCGGTATATACCCAGTAATGGGATGGCTGGGTCAAATGGTATTTCTAGTTCTAGATCCTTGAGGAATTTCCACACTGTCTTCCACAATGGGTAAACTAGTTTACAGTCCCACCAACAGTGTAAAAAGTGTTCCTATTTCTCCACATCCTCTCCAGCACCTGTTGTTTCCTGACTTTTTAATGATGGCCATTCTAACTGGTCTGAGATGGTATCTCATTGTGGTTTTGATTTGTATTTCTCTGATGGCCAGTGATGATGAGCCTTTTTTCACGTGTCTGTTGGCTGCATAAATGTCTTCTTTTGAGAAGTGTCTGTTCATGTCCTTCACCCACTTGTTGATGGGGATGTTTTTTTCTTGTAAATTTGTTTGAGTTCTTTGTAGATTCTGGATATTAGCCCTTTGTCAGATGAGTAGATTGCACAAATTTTCTCCCATTCTGTAGGTTGCCTGTTCACTCTGATGGTAGTTTCTTTTGCTGTGTTTAATTAGATCCCATTTGTCAATTTTGGCTTTTGTTGTCATTGCTTTTGGTGTTTTAGACATGAAGTCCTTGTCCATGCCTATGTCCTGAATGGTATTGCCTAGGTTTTCTTCTAGAGTTTTTATGGTTTTAGGTATAACATTTAAGTCTTTAATCCATCTTGAATTAATTTTTGTATAAGGTGTAAGAAGGGATCCAGTTTCAGCTTTCTACATATGGCTAGCCAGTTTTCCCAGCCACCATTTATTAAAGAGGGAATCCTTTCCCCATTTCTTGTTTTTGTCAGGTTTGTCAAAGATCAGATGGTTCTAGATGTGTGGTATTATATCTGAGGGCTGTGTTCTGTTCCATCGATCTATATCTCTGTTTTGGTACCAGTACCATGCTGTTTTGGTTACTGTAGCCTTGTAGTATAGTTTGAAGTCAGGTAGCATGATGCCTCCAGCTTTGTTCTTTTGGCTTAGGATCGTCTTGGAAATGTGGACTCTTTTTTGGTTTCATATGAACTTTAAAGTAGTTTTTTCCAATTCTGTGAAAAAAGTCATTGGTAACTTGATGGGGATGGCATTGAATCTATAAATTACCTTGGGCAGTATGGCCGTTTTCATGATATTGATTCTTCCTCTCCATGAGCATGGAATGTTCTTCCATTTGTTTGTATCCTTTTTTATTTCATTGAGCAGGGGTTTGTAGTTCTCCTTGAAGAGGTTCTTCACATCCCTTGTAAGATGGATTCCTAGGTATTTTATTCTCTTTGAAGCAATTGTGAATGAGACTTCACTCATGATTTGGCTGTTTGTCTGTTATTGGTGTACAAGAATGCTTGTGATTTTTGTACATTGATTTTGTATCCTGAGACTTCGCTGAAGTTGCTTATCAGTTTAAGGAGATTTTGGGCTGAGACGATGAGGTTTTCTAGATATACAATCATGTCATCTGCAAACAGGGACAATTTGACTTCCTCTTTTCCTAATTTAATGCCATTTATTTCCTTCTCCTGCCTGATTGCCCTGGCCAGAACTTCCAACACTGTGTTGAATAGGAGTGGTGAGAGAGGGCATCCCTGTCTTGTGCCAGTTTTCAAAGGGAATGCTTCCAGTTTTTGCCCATTCAGTATGATATTGGCTGTGGGTTTGTCATAAATAGCTTTTATTATTTTTAGATACATCCCATCAATACCTAATTTATTGAGAATTTTTAGCATGAAGGGTTGTTGAATTTTGTCAAAGGCCTTTTCTGCATCTACTGAGATAATCATGTGGTTTCTGTCTTTGGTTCTGTTTATATGCTGGATTACATTTATTGATTTGCATATGTTGAACCAGCCTTGCAGCCCAGGGATAAAGCCTACTTGATCATGGTGGATAAGCTTTTTGATGTGATGCTGGATTCGGTTTGCCAGTATTTTATTGAGGATTTTTGCATCGATGTTCATCAGGGATATTGGTCTGAAATTCTCTTTTATTGTTGTGTCTCTGCCCGGCTTTAGTATCAGTATGATGCTGGCCTCATAAAATGAGTTAGGGAGGATTCCCTCTTTTTCTATTGACTGGAATAGTTTCAGAAGGAATGGTAGCAGCTCCTCCCTGTACCTCTGGTAGAATTCAGCTGTGAATCCATCTGGTCCTGGACTTTTTTTGGTTGGTTAGCTACTAATTATTGCCTCAATTTCAGAGCCTGTTATTGGTCTATTCAGGGATTCATGTTCTTCCTGGTTTAGTCTTGGGAGGGTGTATGTGTCCAGGAATTTATCCATTTCTTCTAGATTTTCTAGTTTATTTGTGTAGAGGTGTTTATAGTATTCTCTGATGGTAGTTTGTATTTCTGTGGGATCAGTGGTGGTATCCCCTTTATCATTTTTTATTGGGTCTATTTGAGTCTTCTCTGTTTTCTTCTTCATTAGTCTTACTAGCGGTCTATCAATTTTGTTGATCTTTTCAAAAAACCAGCTCCTGGATTCATTAATTTTTTGAAGGGTTTTTTGTATCTCTATCTCCTTCAGTTTTTCTCTGATCTTAGTTATTTCTTGCCTTCTGCTAGGTTTTGAATGTGTTTGCTCTTGCTTCTCTAGTTCTTTTAATTGTGATGCTAGGGTGTCAATTTTAGATCTTTCCTGCTTTCTCTTGTGGGCATTTAGTGCTATAAATTTCCCTCTATGCACTGCTTTAAATGTGTCCTATGATTCTAATTCACACAATTGAATGCTGGTTTCATGCACCAAGATATAGAAGATGACCTGTTTGAGGGGCAATTCTCATGAGGTCAGTTCTGGACTACAAAATTTGAAGCATATTTATAACATCCAAGTTGAGGGCCAAAATAGTTTTATATAATAATCTGTAGCTTAGAAAGAAGTACGTTGGTTAGAAACAGAAATTGAAGACTCTTGAGGAGATGAAATGGCAGAAAAAAAATTGTGAATATAAAGAGACCCTTCATTGAAGCCCTGAGAAATAACACTCCTTAAGGTGCAGGTGGAGAATTTTGCTTCTCATTAAGTGTCTTAGTGCATTTTGTGTCACTGTAAAAGAATACTTGAAAAGTGGTAATTTATAAAGAGAAGAAGTTTCTTTGGCTCACAGATCTGCAGGCTGTACAAGAAGCAAGCCACCAACAACTGCCTGGCTTCTAGTGAAGGCCTCAGGCTGCTTCCACTCATGATAGAGGTCACATGTACAGAGATGGCAAGAGCAGAAGGAAGAGAGAGGAAAAGGTGCTAGGCTCTTTTTAACAACCAGCTATCATGGGAACTCATAAAGCAACAACTCACTCACTTCCCGCTCTCAGGAAGAATAATCTATTCATGAGGGATCTGCTCCCATGAGCCAAACACCTCCCATTAGGTCCCATCTTCAACAATGGGGATCAAATTTTAACATAAGGTTTGGTGGGGACAAACATTGAAACTATAGCAGTAAGATATAACAGGTCATTGAAATCATTGAGCATTCATTAAACATAAGGTGGGTAACTTATACAAATTTTAGTTTTAAAATATTAGAGAATGATGCAGGAAACATGGACTATAGGACTCATATTTCCAGAGGGATTATTTTCAAAGACAACTGAGTGTTCTAATTCTTTCCCTGAAGGCATTTGCTGATTGTGTGCATTAACTGAGAATCAGGTCTGGCCCAAACAAATATAGTATATTGGAGAAATGAGAAAGCAACATGTGGTTGTCATGTACACCTGAGGTGACAATCTAGAACCCTGAGTCGCCTGAATAAACAACCAGTTTTTCTACCATTCTCTCCTAAGGCTGTGTGTAGAATGCTGCAGGGTCATGCTAAAAGTGGTGATCTCTTGTAATGTTGCCAACTTTTATAGGCAAATTCTACTATGAGAAGGGTGTCTGCTTCAAACATGTGTCTGATGTTGCCATTGGAATTGTTACCAGAGGTGAAGCTGCAGAAGCTGGGAAAATAAGACTTAAAGACAAAATATTAGAAGAGCATAATTAAAAGTCTTTTATTCTTATAGGGATGAGAAGACCAGTATTTGCCAGGTTATCAAACCAAAGGACAGGAGAGGTGCATATGGAGTACTGACAAACCAAAGTTGTGCTAAATCTTACTGTAATTGCAATACATTCCACATGTATTTGGGAGAGCAGGCTCATGTATTATATAACAGATGAGAACAGGACTCTCTCTGGAAGGAGATATCACTTACAGGCTCCACATGTCTATTATATACAACGTATGGCTTAAAATTTAAAAAAAACTACTTGATGTGCAAAAAGAAAAAACGTAACATTATAAAGATGAAGAAAAAAGCATACTGCAGAAGTAGACTCTCTCGTGACTGAGATACTGAAGTTGGCATATAAGGAATGTATATAGTAACTATGACTAAGAAAATAGAGGATGATTACATTAAATGGGAAAAAGATAGAAAATGTCAACAAAGAAATCAGTGTCCACAAGGAAAAATTGAACAAACATTTTAGAACTGAAAAAAATAATATTGGGAAAATAAAACTCATTATCTAGATTTGATAGGCAAATAAATGGAAGACAAGATTAGAAAATTTGAAGCTGGGTCAATGGAAATTTCAAATTGAAACATAAGGAAAAATAATGAATAAAAATCATGTAGTGTAAGCAGCATATGAAACAAGTGAATGAAAAGGCCATATGAGTATACATTTTACTGGCATTACAAGGATGCAAAAAAGATGTTATGAATAGTTTTGTGCCAGTAAACTCAGCACTCTATATAAATTGATCCATTTCTTGAGGAAAGAAACTTGTCAAATTTGACAAGTAAGTTTTTTAAAAATGAAACGACTTTGTGTCCCTTGAAGAAATTTAATTTATAATGAAAACCTTAACAGCAATGACAACAAAACCAAACTCTCTGAGCCAAGGTGAATTCAAAGGAAAAATTTTACCAATATTTAAAAATATATATAACTTATTTATTCTAGAAGAAAGCAGAATAGAATATTTTGCAACTGATCTTGTGAAGCCAATATACTATTGCTTTCAAAATCTGGCAATGTTATGAGTAGAAATTAATAAATTAGTACCTCATAAATGCATACACAAAAATGCTAAATGAAATAATACTAATCAATAGCAAATTATACCGCAACATCCTCAAGTAAGTATTTACTTTGTGTATTCAAGATGGTTTTCTCATTTGAAAAGTCAATCAGTTTAAGCAAATATACTGACAATATTAAGGATAAAATATTTAAACATCACAACAAATACAGGAAAGTTATTTGGTGAAATTCAACAGTCACTCATATAAAAATGTTGGACATAGTAAGAATAGAGAAAGCTTCCTCTGAGATTAAAAAAAATATAGGGAAATAAAGGCATAGATACGAAAAGAAGTCAATTTTGTTCACTTCTTTCTGAAAAACAACACCATGCCTGGTGCATAGATTCTCAACGTTTAATTAATTAATTAATATTCATGCTTAACTTGTCTTGACTTTGGGATGTCATGTAAGAAGATAAGATGGAAAAGGCATTTTCTCTATCAAAACATCAAATGGAATCTTAGAAGCTGTTTAAGTTTCCAGAATTTATTTCATATATAAAATTAAAATATTATATAAAGAATGATCAAAAACTCGTGGGGGGGAATGATAGTCTAAAATGCAGATGTTTTCATATTCCAGAATGAGTATAGCTACAAATACACTTTTTAAAGACAATAGTTTAAAATTTCTATAGCAGGAATGAAGAACAAAATTTTATCAGAAAATTATTTTCCAGAACTGTCAGGTACCAATTTTCTAGCAACCAGAAAGGAGGTGCAGAATTATCTCCATAATAACTGCTATTAAATTATTCTAGCATAATATTGCTAACAAAAGATGTATATAAGGCAGGAGATATGGCCTGCCCTACAATTTTTTTCTCTGAGACACTGACCTAACACTTCTCACATGTAATCTAGGAAAGAACAGAGCACAGTTTGCTGTGATGGCTGCCTGGAGAGAGAAAATAATTCTGACTTACAATCACCCCAGCTTCTCCTGGGAAAGGTCCCATCTAACTCCATTTTTCAGCATGATATACATGACCCAAAATACAGTGATGAGTGCCAGCTGGGATTTTCATGCCTTTGAATTTGGGAAATTATTTTTATTGCTAAAAATGTCGTTATTATCTTTCACATTAATTTTGGCCATTAAATATAAGATGTTTTGATTTTTTTGTTCCCTGTCTGCATGAAAGCAGAAACATTACAGGCCTCTGTTTCTGTTTTCCACAAAAGAAATAATTTTGAAGGAAATTACGAAAATGAATAGTCAAGTACTGCACACTGGGAGTAATTATCCATCCCATGTACCCTGGTTGGTCGCCTGTGCTCACCAGATACAGACTAAAGAATCTCTCACTGTGGTGCTTGGGCATTACCCATAGCGCCAACTGTCATGGCCTCCCTCCTGGTCTCTCTGCTTTCATTCTTGTTCAATGCAACTTATTCTCCACTCAACAGCCAGAGTGAGTTTTTAAAACAAGTTTTATCCAAAACACTTGAAGAAAATATTCCAGGTGTTTAACAGGTGAATGTTTACACAAATGTGGTACATATGCCAGATGTTTCCAAAAAGGAAGCTAATTCTGCTACTCTAGCCACCAACCATTGGACCAGGGACAGGAGCATGAACAAAAAGACTTCACACATGGATTGGACATGAAGGAACCAGACCCGCAGTGGCTTTGTGTGAAAATCTGACCAATGTTAGTTAGCACTCAATTTTTAAGTAGTATCAAATATTCAGAGACTCTTTGCCAGAAAATGAACTCAATAAAAAATGAAAACAACAATGTGGGTAATTATGAGATATTACTAACGATATCATAATATCTTTCCTGGTTTACTCTAAGGCCTTAATATAATCCATTCTTAAGAGCACTTGAATTTAGATTTCCTGATAAAATGACTTACTTTTATAGCCTATAGTTTGAAATATTTTAAAATAATTCCTCCCCTATTATTAAATATTTTCTATGAGTGTCTTCCTTGATAAGCTTCTCAGATATCTTAGATAAATATATATTTCTAGGACTACCAAGGTGCTCAATTTCAGCATCCCTTTTTGGCTTCCATATTTTATTAAGAAGCCTTGATTATACCTTCATTCTTTTTCTGGTATTTTCCTGATTCAAAGACCAATTCTCCTAGTACATGCACTCTATCTCTCCAGTTCTAACATAGATAAAGACAACGATTATTGTAAAAGTCAATGATCTCTTTAGTGAAGTTACCCAACTCTGTTCTTGGTAATTTGGTGTGTGTGTGAATCATGCATCCTCAGATACCTTGCCATAAATGTGAGCATGTGATATCAGCAGGCTGATGAAGAGCACACTACACCTAACCCCTTCCTCAGCACAGTCTTGTGTTAACAATGACATTAGAATCATTTTGTGGACTAGACATAATGGACATAAAAATTTTACCAAATGATTTGTTTAGGATATCAGAAATTATTCCAGAATCATTAGTCTAAGAAAACCCATTGGAATGTGGAGCTAAGAGATGCAAGAAATGAAGTTGATGAGATCATCTGAGCCACCAAACCTGTTCCCGAAGTTAAATCCACACTTTGCCAAATCTAGATGCCCTCTTCTGTGACTCCTCAATCCAATCAGTCAATCACAGCCACAAAATGGTGCCAATGTTACTTCTGATATGTGTCTTGACTCTGTTGTCTGCCCTTTCTCCACACTTCACTTGTTTCTTCTGGCTTCCTTTATCCCTCATCTGTTTTTTGAAATAGCCACTAATTTCCAGTCTCTCTTCTCCCTTTATCAGGCATGTCCTCCATACTATCACCAGCCATTCCTCTGTATCACAAAATATGACTAAGTGTTGGTCTATCTAAAAGAGATCTAGGGCTCCCACTTCCCATTGCAGTGATTTCTAATGGCTGGGATTTTTACTTGAGCTATGGAGGGAACAGACTTGCATTTTCTTTTTTTCTTTGATCCATTTTACCAAAAAAGAGTAAATTGGTCTGGGAAGGGGCTCTGAATTCTGATTTTTAAAAGCATGCAGGTGATTTTGATATAGGTTTCCTTCAAATGACTCCTTAGAAAACTATGACTATGGCCTGTTAGAAAAAACATTCTGCCTCCTGTAACTTAACTACTGACTCATAATTCTCCACTGGCCCGTCAATTCTGTTAACTAAACACAGCACTCCATCTAACTCTGAAAGCCCAGTTCATGTGAATTGTGGGCTTTCTGAACTAAAGACTTTACCACACACATTTTTCCTGTCTTTGTGTTTGAATCTATGCCAGATATTTTGTGTAATGTTTCAAAATGGCACTCATGCACAATTGGGTCTGGAAAGGTGGGTTATATATTACTTTACACAGAGAAGTGAATATAAATTTGTAACTCCTTTCTTTGAAATAATTACTTAATATGTGCTAAATTTATTTTAGGTACTAAATTTAAATTCATATATGATGCTTTGTTTTATAATTCATCTTTGAGATTTCTGGTGAATATTTGCATATTTACATATTTAAAAATATTTCATCTTTTAATATTTTAATGTTATTAAATATATTTTTAAATATCCCATCTTTGAAACATACTGTATCCTGTTATATATGTGTCATAATATGTTTTAACTAAAAGCAATATAATCTGATGTGAGAGCATTAATCAGAGAAATGAAGGAAAATTGGAAGATTTTACTAAGAAATAAGCATAATTTCACAGCTAAAATGAGTTGACAGATATAAGCAAAAAGATGAAACTCAATGAATTAAAGAGGTTAAAATAGAGATAGAATAATCTGTCGAACACATGAGTTTTCATATATGAATAAAATAAGGAAAGTTAGAGGAAGGAAATGGATAAGAGAAATATCTGTATGACAGTACCATCTATAGATAACAAAATATGAGCTTTTACTACCATGAAAGATCAGTGTTTAAAATCTTGAATTTCTCTTCTGTGAGTTGTATGCTAACTTCAGCCTCTTAGATGAGGACAGAAAATGAAGCTGGAGCAGGGAACAGCACCTGGCCAGGGGATATGCTGCTCCTACTATGCTTCATTTCTTTCTTACTGGCTGCATTAGTTTTTAGCTTTTTCACTTCTATGACTCCCCATATTGTTTGCAGAATTGCACTGATCTACATATGACTATAAGGTTTTTAATTAACCTACTATGAATTCAAACTTCAGCTCCGTTATTTGTTTGTTACTTAAGTAATCTTGACCAAGTCATGGCACCTTCCTAAGAAGGTACCCTTGTATGTAAAATGGGTATGTTAATAGTACCCTACTTACAAATTTATTGTGGGGATTAAATCAGTTCATGTATGTAAACATACATAAACCTGGGCCTTCCCTGGGTTAACCGTTCTATCAATATTGACTGTTATTATTACCATCATTAGCACTGACTTCGTTAGAATGTTTTTTGAATTAGATATCTTGATAAGCCTTTAATTCCTAAAGATTCTTACACCTAAATTTCAGAGTGTTAGAGTTTCTTTAGTTCTTATAATACTCTACTTCTTCACCAGGTTTATCATGTCAGGAAGTGTCTTTGCGTTTTCCTCATTTTCCCCAGTTCTCCTATTTTATCATGCTGTTTGTTTTTCCTGGCCTTGATGTTGGGGACAGTCATTATTCAGCCAAATATGAATATGGTGGAGTTTAAGTTTTTTTTTTTTTGAGATGAAATCTCACTCTTGTCCCCCAGGCTGGAGTGCAGTGACTTGATCTCAGCTCACTACAACCCCCACCTCCCGGGTTCAAGCGATTCTCCTGCCTCGGCCTCCCAAGTAGCTGGGATTACAGGCACCTGCCACCATGCCCAACTACTTTTTGTACTTTTAGTAGAGACGGGGTTTCACCACGTTGGCCAGGTTGGTCTCGAATTCCTGACTTCAGGTGATCCACCTGCCTCAGCCTCCCAAAGTGCTGGGATTACAGGAGTGAGCCACCATGCCTGGCCAAGTTTAACTCTCAAAATAATGGATATTCTCTATTATCTACAGTCTAAGATTGATGAGTATATTATTAGCTTCCAGGAGTGTCTGCCAATAAGCAGCAGTGCCTAGGACTCATGGCTGAAACACTGCTGTGGTGGTCAGACATTTTTGAAAAGCTTCAGCTAACTGGCTAAAGAACACGGCTGCTGAGCTCAGACAAGAGAGGAAAGAACTTCATTTTGCTGAGACTTCGAGATGTGATTTCAAGTGTTCTGTTCTGTGTGGGGTTGAATAGGAACAGCAGGTAAAGGCTTTGGGAGTGTTTCAAGTTCTGTCCTTCCCTAAACTCTTCTAATAGCCAGCAAAACCTTGTTTTCTGTGGACAGCTTCACTTTTTAAAGGACTATTTATTCCCACCAAGACTCCTATCTTTACAGGCTCCTTATGATTGCCACCAGCCTAGAAAATTAGTTGTTCTTTTAACTGGCAAGGCTGACATTTTGACCACTTCCTCTATGTTCTTCTTTAGACTCCTGTCCTTGCGATTCATTAGATTAGGCCAGGGGAAAATAGACCTCCAGCTACACACAACTTCTCACAGTCAGATACCTGAGGTCAAGATGGTGTCTCTTGTGGGATACCTCAGTGACCCAACCTAGGAAAGAGAGCCCATTGGGACTTTGTCCATTTCCTCAAGATAGTTAATGATGCAACTCTGTGAAGATGAAGGAAAAACAAGCTGAACTATTCCAAATATCAAAGAGAGCACATTTTATGTTAGGGAGTAAAAATCAATTTAATTCCACTATTTTCTAATTTAGATTGCACCATTTATCTCTGTCCTTACTTAAGCTGTGATTTAACATAGATTTAAAATTCCTTATTAAAATATGCTTCTAAGAAGCAGCCAGATGGACATAAATTGACTTTGAGGAGATACCCCTTTGCTTTACTTTTGCTTATTGAAGCCGCACACTTGGCAGAAAAGATCCCATGTTAGCAATTGCACCTCCCCCAGTGCTTGTGCCTTGAAAAAGAGACGGTAACAGTATTTGAAACCAACCAAGAATATCAAATGTGGCAGGGCAATGCATGAATAAACTATTAGAGTATAAAATATTTAGCTTGCATGTTGCCAAGGTGGTATGAAAAAGCTGGGGTGGGATGTATGAACCATTTCCTAATGTTCAGTCCTGCACCACATCCCAGAAGATAGATTATAGGCTCCAGAGCTGAACTATGGTGCTAATCATTTCAACTCAGCTTTTTGCTCTTTTACTGTATAATAGTAAAATTTAAAAAGTGTGAAGATTTATAGACAAAAATTCAGGGTTTTATTGTTGTGCAAATACCCAAAGAATCAGAGCCAGAAAATATTGTTTGAATGACTATTTAGTCATTGTAACAATTATTAAACTTCCTGTACTATTCTGAGGACATTGGGATATCCAGATATTTTTCAGAGTGTAAAATATATATGAGAGTATAAGATTAATCTGAGAAAAAAAATCAGGAATCAGAAGAGGTTGCAAAAAGACATTAGTGGCTTAAATATAAAAGATATTTGGAGAGGTTGCCTATCAAAATTCTACCAAGCCAGGTAAATAAAGTAATCTCATCTAAAGTCTATGCATATAAAGATGCCTACCTTTTCATGAAAGGTGTATATTAAAATGTCAAGTAGTTATAGCAAATGTTATCCCAGATCCCATCATCAATATACTTTAACGCAAATTTCAAAGGGACCTCTGGAAAAGTAGCAATGACTGTGTTCATTTCTAGTTAGTAAGGGTGAGCATGTGCTGTGCTTGGTATTAGATCTATTTGTGTTACGTGGGAGCATCTCCAGAAACTCTAACTATCCAACAAGAAAGTGTATATCCTATGCTTTCATTTCTCTGCACATTTGCCTATGTGAGACACTCACCAGGAAGGCTGTCATCATTTCCCACTATCTATGAAAACCTTTCTTGTCCTTCAATGTTCACTTCAAATTCTACTTACTAGGAAACTTCTCAAATGTTAGAACTCTTCATTGTTCATTTAGATTCCCTGTGTTTTGCTTGCCTCCTCAAACTGAATCACATGTGTTTGAAGAGAAAAGGCTATGGGTGGCAGAGATAATGCTAAGTGTTCCCCAAATCTTCTAATTTACCTCCAGGAGACACATGAAAATGACATTCCAGCCTTTTGTCGCTATGTAGGGGAAAATGACTAATTTTGGTTGGTGGAATGTGGGTGGAAACAATTTTCAAACGTGGCTTGTAAAAATTCCACATCTTTCTTTTCTTTCTCTAAAAGAGAAAGAAATGGGATTGTACTCCCATGTTTAGAGCAGTAATATTCAGAGTAGCCAAAGATGGAATCAACTTGTCTGTGAATGGATGACTAAAGAAAATTTGGTACATATACACAATGAAATACCATTCAGCCACAAAAAGAATGAAATCCTGTCATTTGCAGAAACATGTATGGAAACAGAGGTCATTATGTTAAGTGAAATATGCAAGGCCAAACAGACAAGTAACTCATGGTCTCTCTTATATACGGGAGCAAAGAAACCTGGATCTCATGGAGATAAAGAGTAGATTGTTGGTTACCAGAGGCTGAGAAGGATAGAGGAAAGGGAAAGATACATAGAAATTGATTAATGAGTACAAAAATACTCAGTTAGATGCAAGAAATGAGGTCTAGTATTTGATAGTTCAGTAGGGAGACTATAGTTAATAAGTTATTGTATATTTCAAAATAACTAAAAATTTGAATATTCCTAACATAAAGAAGAGTGTTTGACGTGATGGATATTCTGATTACCCTGATTGGATCATTACACATTGCATGCATATATAAAACATAACATGAATCCCCAACATATATACAATTATTATGTGCTAATTTAAAACATGAAAAAAATCCTCCCATGTCCTGTTTTCTGTCTATCATCATAGCAATAGAAGCTCTGTGATGAGGAAGGACAGTGACACAGGCTAGAAGGAGCCTGAATCCCTTAGTCACTTAATGGAGTCATGACTCCCAGAAGAAATACCCAATAAGTAACTTTTTTTTTTTTTAAGGTGGCGTCTCACTCTGTCACCCAGGTGGAGTCACCCAGATGGAGTGCACTGATGCAATCTCGCCTACCTGCAAACTCCACCTACCAGGTTCAAGTAATTTTTCTACCTCAGCTTCCCAAGTAGCTGGGGCTACAGGCATGCACCATCGCGCCCAGCTAATTTTTGTATCTTTTTTAGTAGAGGCAAGGTTTCACCATGTTTCCAGGCTGGTCTCGAACTCGTTACCTCAGGTAATCTGCCTGCCTTGGCCTCCCAAAGTGCTGGGACACAAGCCACCACACCCAGCCCCTATCAGTAACTTCTACATAGGATTTTGAATGAGTGAACATTTAACTCCTAGTGTGTAAAGGTACTGACATTTTTTGTTTTTTTTTTTTTTGTATTTTATGGGAGTTGGCATTAATTACTCTTAATATCTAGATATCACAAGACTTACATAGGTTTACACTAGACTTTTTGATGTTCACAGACAGAATTTCTATTGCAAATTAGAATAGTTTTAAGAAACTTCAGCGAAGTCAAGAAACAAAATAGCATAAAGTATGAGTTATATTGCTGTATCGAAAGAAGAATTGACATCTCGGGGGGTTTAGATTATGACAAAAAAAATGGTAAAGAAATTTAATGACATTCTGTTTAGGAAAAAAATTATTCAAGCTGTATTTTTCTTCTGCTCTTACACTGACCCAAAAAGGAACAACACAGAAGACTTCTGTGACCCCAAAATATGTGGTATATTTTTCCCATAGCAAGTAATCAATTCTGTAGTGGACACCATCTGGGTATCCCCCAATTCAATTCTGTTGTTGTCTAGCTGGGGTCAGTGTCAGACCCCACAGATTGAGGGCTCAATCCCCATGACTACCTCCCCCAACTTCAGATACTATTAACAAGTATGGGCCTCTGGAACTCCTGCCTGACTGAAGTCAAATCAGGGTTTCCATGCTACCTGCTTTGGGTTTGATTAATTTACTGGAGCAGATCACAGAACTCCGAAAGGAATCACTTACTTACATTTACCAGTTTATTATAAAGGATACAGATGAAGAGATGCATAGAGCAAGGTAAGGGAAAGGGGCATGAAACTTCCATGCCTTCCCCAGCTGCCCTACTCTCTAGGGATCTCCATGTGTTCAGCTGCTCAAAATCTCTCTGAACCCCGTCCTCTTGGGTTTTTATTAAAGCTTCATTATATAGGCATGATTGATTAAACCATTGGCTGTCAGAGATCCACTTGACCTTCAGCCCCTCTCCACTCTCTGGCAGTTGAGACACGGAGCTGAAAGTCCAATTCTGTAATCTTGCATTTGTTTTTCTGGTGACCAGCCTCCCCTAAAACTATCAGTCAACATTAGCAGAAAAAAAGACAACATTTTGGATTCCAAGGATTTTAGGAGTTGTATGCTAGGAAATGAAACCAGGAAGGAAGACCAAATGTATATTCTACAATACCACACATACCATTAAAGATGTTATTAAAGAAAGTAGATATTTTTAGACTACATATTGAAAGATTAGTGAAAAATTAGGGAGGAGATGCAGCAGGTCTCTATAAATCAATCTGTCAAAATACTTCAATTTATCTTTTTTGACCCCTTCTACTAGGTGGAGCTAATAGTGGGAGTCAAAAGGAGCTAAGACTAAGGAGTCATAAGGAGTCACAGGAGATTGCTTTTGGTTTGATATAAGCCATTTGTTCAGTAATGAAAATTGTCCAGATGAAAGATGCGCATCCTACTCCAGGGGGATTGAGTTTTCTTTTCTTTTTTTTTGAGACGGAGTCTCCCTCTGTCGCCTAGGCTGGAGTGCAGTGGCGCAATCTCGGCTCACTGCAAGCTCCGCCTCCCAGGTTCACGCCATTCTCCTGCCTCAGCCTCTCTGAGTAGCTGGGACTACAGGCGCCTGTAACCACGCCCGGCTAATTTTTTTTGTATTTTTAGTAGAGATGGGGTTTCACCGTGGTCTCGATCTCCTGACCTCGTGATCCGCCCGCCTCGGCCTCCCAAAGTGCTGGGATTACAAGCGTGAGCCACCGCGCCAGGCCAGGATCGAGTTTTCTATATCGAAATCATTCAAGCACAAGCTAAGCATTAAATTATAATGGACTTTTTAGAGGGATTTAAGGTCAACTAAATGCTACTACTATTACTACCATTTCCAAAGCTGTCTAGTGGGGAATGTAACAATATCCAACAGGACTTCAGAGAGAACAGGACAGAAAACTCTACCAGAACTTCAAACTTCAACTTTTATATGCCACAGGTAGCCTTGGCCTTTTTCTGCAGACCCTCTGAGAAGTTGTATCAGCCATTTGTGGTAATGGCAGAAATCTCTCTTGATGCATGACTATAGGAGGGAAAAAATATTTCTCCTAGGAAGTTACAAATTACTGATCTGAGGAAAGCCCTGGGAGAAAGTACAATTTTTCCTACGTATTATAAACTACTCTTTAGAAAAATCATTTCCCCCTCAATGCTTTCAAACTTCACAATTGTTATGGTGAGTCCAGTACTACGATACTCTTACATAATGCCTCCTCTATGGGCCACTCAAAGCCATTTGTGAATGATACTGGAAACTCATTCTGTTTTTCTGAATGAAGTTCCTTATTTCTAAGTCACTTTGAATCCACCCACCGAATAACCAGTGCTGAGAATTAAGTACAATCGCCTATCCTATTCATTGCCACCTGGTTATTTTCCATTTTTCATCACTTACAAATTCTGACAAATTATGCATTGCACAGTTGTCTCTACATTTCAAGTTTCAAGACTGACCTTTCTCTGTTGGAGAAAGAAAGTATTATAGTCCGAGAGAGCACAGATCTCCCTGTTCCTTTCTTACAAACAAGGTCTTATTTCTATTCTTGAGTCCTTTTCCTACTTGAATTTTGGATTCTTCCTGCTCACAAAGGATAGATCCTTTTTCAAAAACTGTGATGTTGCTCTGTTTCAGTGTTTAACCTTTTAGCTAATTTTATTTCTTTTCATTTCTCTTGTTATTTATAAGAAAAGAAACTTCTGACTCTTACTTGAAGTGGCGTATTCTGAAAGAGCAATTCATTTTGCATTTTTGGAGCCCAACTCTATGAATGTTATATTTAGATAGCATAGGCTCACCTAAGCATATCAGCCTACAATGTATTAAAGACTACTGCTTCTTCTTTCAGTTCTGACTAATCCCATTTAGAATGAACTAAGGAACATACGAGAAAAGTTTAAATCTTTGTACTTGTACTACAAAATATACATTTCTGAGAAAAGGCACTGCTTGATACTTTTATAAATCTTCTTAAATACACTGAATTGGAAAAAAGGCTATAAGATCAGTAAAAACAACAATTAATTTATTGATTATTCATGAGCTATGTATACATTTATGTTGCTTACTCTCCCTACTCTTGCACTGTTAGTTTGAACCCGTTTTGTCTTTGTTGAAATCAAGGAGGCTATTGAAAGATAATGAATTTAAATGTCAAGGTATTTTTCATTATGTAAAAAAGAAAAAAAAGTCTTTCTTCACCTACTAATTATCGTATTTCACAGTATATGAACAGAACTTCCAAATAATATATTTATGTATTTCTTCTACTGTGGGCATCAGCCATTTTATGATTCTGGCCTTAAAACAGAGTATAGTGATGTCATTATTAGAATGAATAAGAATATCTGTCACTAACTGTAACATTGGAAAACTACTTAGAATTTACAAATCTTAATCTCCACATTTGTAAGTTTAAAATAGTGATACAATTCCCATGAAGATTAAATAAGATTATACAGGTGTAGTTTTGTTGCTACTTGAAACTCAGAATTTGTGTTTTCTATAGGCAAGTAATGGGAGTCATCAAAGGATGGTACTCAAAGGGGTGACATGATGAGAGAGTTCCCTATAGAAATTGATCTGGCAGCAAGGACAAAGTTAAAATAAGAAGTTGAGAAGTGTGGTGATCATGTATCTAGAGAGAGTTAAGTGGGGATAAAACAGCAGATATAAATCTGAAAGAAAATGAAGAGGTAAGACATATCAAAATCTACAATTGATGGGATATAGGGATCTCAAAAATTTAAATTTGAAGTGTTAACAAGTGCTACAACTTTTTTCTTTGTTTAAATATATATATATGTATATTTGTATTTGTAGAGACAGTCTTGGTTTGTTGTCCAGGCTGGTCTCGAATTCCTGGCCTCCAGTGATCTTCTTGCCTTTGCCTCCCAAAGTACTGGGATTACATGAGCCACTACACCCAGCCAGTGCTATGATTTGAATATGGTTTCTCTTTACCATAACTCATGTGGCAACTTTAATTTTCAGTGCAGCAATGCTAGAAGGTACAACCTTCAAGAAGTGAAGCTAGATTATTCAGGCTTCTCCAGAGGGACAAAACTAATAGGATATATGTATATGTGAAAGGGAGTTTATTAGGGAGAACTGGCTCACACAATTATAAGATGAAGTCCCACGACAGTAAGTCTGCAAGTCAGGGAAGAGAGAAGCTGGTACTGGCTCAGTTTGACCCTGAAAGGCTCAAAACCAGGGAAGCTGACAGTGCAGCCTTTGGTGCATGGCCAAAGGCCTGAGAACCCTCAGCAAGCCACTGGTACAAGTCCAACCAAGACTCCAAAGGCCAAAGAATTTGGAGTCTGATGTCCAAAGGCAGGAAGAGAGGGAGGAAGCATTCAGCATGGAAAAAGGATAGAAGCCAGAAGACTCAGCAGGCAAGATTATCCCACCTCCTTCCACCTGCTTTGTTCTAGCTGTGCTGGCAGCCAATTGGATGGTGCCCATCCACATTGAGTGGGTCTTCCTCTCCTAGTCCACCAACTGAAATGTCAGTCTCCTCTGGTAACACCCTCATAGACACACCCAGAACAATGCTTCATCTGTCATCTAGGCATCCCTCAATCCAATCAAGTTGACACCTAATATTAACCATCACAGAGGCCTAATGGGAAATATTTGGGCCATAAGGGCTCTGATCTCATGGGTGGCTTGGTACCCTTTTTTGTAATAGTGAGTTAGTTCCTGCTCTGGTGATACTGGATCAGTTCTCATAGGAATGGATTAGTTTCCAGGAAAATCGTTCATTAAAAAGCCGAAGATGCCCCTTTGGTTTAGCCTCTTCATACATGTCTGCTTTTCCTTTGACCTTCTGACATGTTGTGATGAGCGAACTATTATATCTGGCAGAAGAAATTTCTAAGCAGCAAAGTGCTCAAGAAGCAATGTGGTTACTTTTAATAGGTCATGCCCAGTTATGGCAGCAAAGGAATGGCTAAAGGCAGAATTTATAATTAAAAGAAAAGCAGAGCATAAAATTTGGAGAATTCGTAGCCTGGCCATGTGACGGAGAATGAGAAATGATTTTTCGGGAGAGGAATTCAAGAGTATAGCTGAGAGACTCTTTGCTAAAATGATTAGCATAGCTAAAAGACAGGCAAGTGCTAATGGTCAGAACAATGGGGAAAAGGGTCCTAAGGTATTGCAAAGATTTTCAAGGCCACCCTTCCTACCACAGACCCTGAGGCCTAGGACTACAGAATTTTTGTTTTGTTTTGTTTTATTTGTTTGAGACAGAGTCTTGCTCTGTCGCCCAGGCTGGAGTGTAGTGACAGGATCTCGGCTCACTTCAAGCTCTGCCTCCTGGACTCACACCATTCTCCTGCCTCACAGCCTCCCGAGTACTGGCGACTACAGGTGCCCACCACCATGCCTGGCTACTTTTTTGTATTTTTAGTAGAGATGGGGTTTCACCGTGTTAGCCAGGATGGTCTCGATCTCCTGACCTGTGATCTGCCCGCCTTGGCCTCCCAAAGTGCTGGGATTACAGGCATGAGCCACCACGCCCAGCTGGACTACAGAATGGTTTTAAGAAACAGCCCTAGGACACAGATGCTCCCTTATCTGGCAGTTGCTTCTGGAGCAGCCATGGCTAAAATGACCCCATTTGCAACTCACGTTGGTAATCCAGAGAGTGCCAATGGTAAGCCTTGGTGGCTGCCACATAGTATTAAGTCTGCAGGCCTGAGAATGCAAAAGCTAGGTAGGCATGACTTTCTCCATCAAGATTTTAAAGGATGTATGGAAAAGCCTGCAACCCTGGCAGAGACTCATTCAGGAGTAGTGCCAAAGGAGAGAGTCATCTCAAGGGCAATACCTAGTAAAGCTGCAGCGGCAAGATCACTACTGAGACCCCAGAACATCCTGAAAAAGCCATGGACAACCAACTCCAACTTGTGAAAATAGTCACATGGGTTGCATCCAACAAAGCCATGGGACAGGGATTCCTGAGGCCTTGGGAGACCACCCCTAGCAACAGTGTGCCCGGATGCAGGACATGAAGTGAAAGGAGATTATTTTGGAGCTTTAAGATTTAATGTCAGCCCTGCTGCGTTTCTGACTTATGTGGAGTATGTCTTTCCTTTCTTTTGTCTTATTTCTGCCTTTTGGGAAGAAAGTGTTTACCAAATTCTGTTCCACAATTATATCTTAGAAATACATCATTGTTTTGACTTTAACTGAAAGGAACCTGCCTTGAGTATAAGATGAGATTTTGACTTTTGAGTTGGTGATGGAGCAAGTTAAGACTTTGGAACTATTGGTATGGAATTATTATATTTTGTATGTAAGAAGCACATGTGTTTTGAGGGCACAGGGGCATAATGCTATGGTTTAAAAGGGATTTTTCCCCATAAAAACTCATTTTGAAAGCTTAATTTCCAGGACAGTGATGTTGAGAGGTGGAACCTTTAAGAAGTGTGACCAGACCAGGTGCGGTGGCTCACACCTGTAATCCCAGAACTTTGGGAGGCCAAGGTGGGTAGACTACGAGGTCAGGAGATCAAGACCATCCTGGCTAACATGGTGAAACCCTGTCTCTACTAAAAAAAAAAAAAAAAAATTAGCCAGGCATGGTGGTGGGCACCTTGTAGACTCAGCTACTTGGGAGGCTGAGACTGGAGAATGGCATGAACCCGGGAGACGGAGTTTGCAGTGAGCTGAGATTGTGCCACTGCACTCCAGCCTGGGCAACAGAGCGAGACTCTGTCTCAAAAAAAAAAAAAAAAAAAAAAAAGGGAAGTGCAAACTAATGAGAGGTGTTTGGGTCATGAGGGCTCTGATCTCCTGGGTTGCTTGATGCTGTTCCTACAGTAGTGAGTTTCTGCTCTGGTGAGACTGCATTGGTTCTCACAGGAATGGACTAGTTCCTGAGACAGTGGGTTATCATAAAGCCACACACACCTTGGGTTTAGCCTCTTCACATATAACTCCTTTTCCTTTGATCTTCTGCCATGTTGTGACACAGCATGAAAGCCCTCACCAGAATCTGAGAAGATGCCAGTGCCATGTTCTTGAATGTTCCAGACTGCAAAACTGTGAGCTAAATAAGCCTTTTATTTTTATAAATTGCCAGTCTCGGACATTGTTATAGTAACACAAACCAGACAGAAAGTTGGTCATTTTCAATCTCGAACTCCATGTTAATTTGGAAATTCAGTTATAGGAGAGAACCCCAAGTTGTCAGAGAAAAAAAGGAAAAGCCAAGAATGAAGGACATGAATCAAAATTAAAATCAGAGATGTGGAAGTACAAAATAATGTAATTGGTCAAGATTTACCAGAGCCCAGTGCAGGAAAGCTAAGCAAAATTCAAACTAAGAAGACTTTGTGTTTGGGAGGTCAATGCACTTTTCAAAAAATAATTATATAATTATATAGATTTACCATAAATCTAATTATAGTCTCAGCAGGAATTTTTGTAGAAATTGACAAATTGTTTCTAAAATGTCTATGGAAATACACAAGAAATTCCAGGAGCATTTTAAAAAGCAAACTGGAAAACAAAAGTCTAGATTTTTAGGAATTATACTACCTGACATCAAAATGTTTATCAAGGTAATATACCGAGTTATGAAAAAAGTGTTTTTACATACGATGCTGAAAGAACTGAATATTCATTAAAAAATAAAAACTTTGACCCATATCTTATACTGCACGCAAAAATAAATTTGGGATGACTCATATGCCAAAATATGTTAGTTAGCTTGATTTAATCATCCCACAATGTATACACATATCGCAACATCACATTGTACCCCATAAATATATACAAAATGGTGTTAAGAAAATGAATAGGAATTTAGAGTACCTACTAGAAAAGTAAATCTGCAATGATAATACATAGACTAAATGGTACAAAAGCAGTATTCACAGGTGGTAGAGAGTAGGGATTTCCTGCAAAGGGCACTACATGAGTACAGGCATACAGGGGTGAGTGCCTGAGTAAACCTCGTAAGTTACGGCATTTTCATGTAGCTTGGTACAGCTGGAGCATAGTTTGTCAACATGTATGTTTTAAGAGATGAGGCTGGATAGGCATGCAGGATTTGACATACAAATAAAATAGACCTTATGAAGGAGATGGGAATTTTTCAAAGGATTTTAATCAAGTGGAAAACATGATTCCATTAGTATTTTAGAAAGACCACTATGTAGCTATATAGTGACTGGAAAATGGTATGAGAATGATGGCAAAGAAGTCATCTAGAGAGACTCTTAGTAATCCACATGGGCTTTGGTAAGGAGCCACACTAAGGTATATAAAGTATGGGCAAAATAACTGAGGAGATGGATTATAAAGCTCTTGGGGGATCAAATTAATAGATTAAAAGGAATTCTAGGATCTATTGAGCCAGGGATTTAGGAGAAGAGCCTACAGTCACTCTTGTAGCAAAGAAGAGTGTCGTTAATTAAGAATAAGATGGAGAGGTAAAGGCAAAGTTTAGGATGTAGCCAGGGTAACTGATTCCAAGGGAAATCTAATCACATAACTGAAATGGCAACCGGCGGTGTTCAGGTTGGAACAAATGAATTTAATGAAGGCGAGGGAAGCTAGTGGGGCTGAAAGTCAAGGTGCCTCAAAGAGCAGACCCAATGAAAATTAGAAAGTGGAGGTGGTAAAATATGAGATCTCCTCTTCTCAAAAAACATGTGACACATCTGTATCCACAACAGTGGCACCAAACACAACCTATTAATGACTATAAAACCTAAACTTACTAGGTCAGGTAAGTCCTCAGTTACATTTCAACCTCCAGAATATTATCTTCAATGGTAGGGAAGTTCAAACTTTCCATCTTAAGGTAGGAGTCTAAGTCTGCTGAAATGAATTGACAATAGATAAATTAACAGGAGAAAAGGCATACAAATTTATTAGCATGCATATGGACATGAGAGTCCAGTTAATATGAGACTCAAATAAGGGTCAGATGATTTAAGTCTTCATATAATACAGAAAGAAATAGAAGCTTAGAACATGGTGACAGGTTATGATAGGGAGACAGGAGAAAAGGCTTGGCAAGTAAAGGCTATCTTGTTATGCAGATGAAATCTCTGAGGTAGCAGCTCTCAGGAGGAATGGATAGAAGCCTGTGCTAATAGTTCCTCTGCCAGAACTTTAAAAGTGTCAGAGTTTTTATCTCCTTTTCCCGTGAATCAATCTTCTCTAGAAGGATCTAGAAAGCCTCTGCATCTGCTGCTTACCTCACTAATGTAGATTCTGTTTACAGATGCAAATTTCTTCCACATAGTGACAGTTTTTCAGAGCTGTTCCTGTGTCTGCAGCCCCTTCCAATAGCCATATCAAAATATGCCAGAAAAGTACATTTTGGAGTGGCATGTTTTGGATTCTTCTACAAGTTATCCCTGGAATTCCAGACTTCTATATTCAGTGGACATCTCACATTTTACCCATGTTCAAATCCAATTTATAGTATTAGGTCAGGGTTAGCATTCAAAACATTTCATAGCCAGAGCGTTGTGAGTTTTAACTAATCAGAACAGATGCCAATTGACTCTGAATGGCAACCAGACATAAAGAATTGGAGCAAGCCAAACCACAACATGCTGGCTAAATATCTGACATGCCACAAAACAATTTAACTTCCAAACCCTTTTGTTCTCAACTTCAGTTGATGATACCACCACCTAAGTCACTAAGTCAGATGCCTTAGAGTTATTCTCTATGCCTTTGTTGCATATGAGTGACTTCATGTCTATCTTTTCCTAACTTATCTTGTGGCAGACGATTTATCATTACTGTATCTTCAGTTTCTAGCACAGAATTATATACTACATTTAGGAAATATTAAAAGCTTCTCTTTTTAAAAAAAGAAAGGAAGAGGATAAGTAAAAAGGAAGAAAGATAAGCTGTTTCTCTCCCTTTCAGCATACTCCACTACCCCACTACATAATGAAGTAGCTAAAATACCTTCTTTGCTCTTATTTTACTCCAAGTCTCAAATTTCAAGGTACTCAGTTAAATTAATTCGCATGGGACATGCATAGAGCAATTATATGTAGGCCACATGCCTAATTCAGATACCATAATCTAGAGTGCCCCTTTAGTCAAAAGGCAGAGTATTGTTAAAAGGAAAATCCTACCTGAATTAAATTTAACAGAGTTTAATTGAGCAAAGAATAATTTGTGAATCAGGCAGCTTCCAGAGCCATAGTAGCCTCAGAGACTCCAGCAAAGCAACATGGTGGAAAAGGATTTATGGACAGGAAAAGAATAGCGACAGATAGAAGACAGAAGTGAGGTACAGAAACAGCCAAATTGGTTACAGCTTGACTCTGACTTATTTGAACACAGTTTAAACAATTGGCCACCTTTCATTGGCCAAAACTCAGTGACTGGTACAAGAGTAGGCTATAGTCTGTCTACAACTCCCTTAGGTTATAGCTGACAATGTACAGAGAAATCTCCAGGCCAAACATAAAATATTTTGTTTGATTTAGCAGTATAAAAGCGTGTTATGGTTAATTTTATGTGTCAAATTCACTATGTTAAGGGATGCCAAATAGCTCATGAAAACATTATTTCTATGTGTGTCTATGATGGTATTTCCAGAAAATACTAGTATTTGAATTGGTAAACCTGAGTCAGGGCCATCTGCCTTCCTAATGCAGGCTGGCATCGTCCAGTCCAACCCATTCATGGCCCACATAGAACCAAAAGGTAGAGGAAGGGTGACTCTCTCTCTATCTCTCTCTCCCCTCTCGAGATGGGACATCCTTCTTCTCCTGTCTTTGAACACACAACCTCTCCACCTCTGCTTTGGGTTCTCAGGCCTTTAGCCTTGGGTGAAGAGTTACAACATCAGCTTTCCTGGTCCTTAGGCCTTTAAACTGAGATAAAATTATGCCACCAGCTTTCCTAGTTTTTCAGCTCAGAGATGGCATATCATGGGACATCTTAGCCTCCATAATCACATGAGCCAATTCCCATAATAAATCTCCTTTTATAATCTATATTTTGTGTGTGTCTGGGTGAGGGCATATAGATTTGGATCCTGTTTTATTTTCTCTGAAGAACACCGACTAATAGAGTTTATTAGAATTTATTATCTAGAATAATAGAGTTATTATTCCCCAGACACGTCCAAGGGTGTCATTCTTTAAAAAATATTAACAGAAGCTAAATTCAGTTATCTAGTGGCATCATTGTCTCTGGCCTGTAGCAATTTTCAGTTCAGTTTGGAAGACAAAGTTTTACCTGTGTATGTACAAGGAGCCACTCCAAGATAGCACAGAAGAAAATGCTTAACTGAGTAGAACTGATTCTTCTGCCATGAGAACTCTCCTGTGTCCTGAATTATGTGTATAATTTGTATAATAAATCCAGATAGTAGGTGTTTCAAGTTAAGAAAAGGACATCTTTATAACCCTATTAATATCATGGTCCAAATTAATTCACTAAATCAAATTCTGCAGATCATTGTTCATCAACAGTAATGACTGAGCTGTCCAAATAAGCCACAGGAAACAATAAAGAAAAAGTCTTCACCATGACAAATAATGTTGACACTACTTGTCCCTTAGGAGCCACAGTGTATAAAATCAGAATCAACCCTCAAATACACCAGTCAAAAAATGTGGGGAATCAAATGATTCCTCCATTTTTTACCTTCTCGTTTAAGTCAACATAACATTTTCTTCCCGAATGAGGGATCCATTTCTACAAAAAGAATTTATTTACCTATGCGTCTAAATGCGAAGCAAAAGCTCATCTCATTTTTGATCAAATTATTTTTGTATATTAAGAAATTCAAGCTTATGGGCTTTATTTCAAACTTAAGCAACTCACATTATCATACTGAGAAAACTAAAGAAAAATGCAGTTTTCTTTAATAAATTCTTGATTTAGCAATCTACAAAATTTACTAAAATGCTGCAAAAATTAATGCCTTGTTGTTAGACTAAAGCAAATATATAATTAGCAGTCACTTCACAAAACATGACAGTGGTCAGCATTTTAAAAACAAAGTTTTATTTAGGAAATAGAATTTTCTTCGTGGACCCCACCTTGGCTTTTGACATCTCTTTGGAAGCAAGGACAAAATGTTTATGGAAAAGCAGAATGTTTTGTTATCCTGTGCTTTACACTACTTTAAGTGAAATATGCCTGCCCTCTACCACATATTTTCACTATTTCCCCTGACCACAATGATGATGGCAGCATAAAGCACAGGTAATTAAATGCCTCCCATAATTATCTTTTTTATTAATATTTATTTGTTAAAGAAGTAAACAAGAGATGATGAAAATAAAATAGGGTTAAAGCCAAATAGTATTAACAGAATTCTCTTAAAATTTTAAGCATCATGATAAAAGGGGAGGAAACAAAATCATATACTTGAGTGAAATGGCCATAAACTCCAAGACAGGCAGATTCAGTTCATGTTTTTGCCCACAGAGCCATCAGATGGGCCTGAAACAAAATAATAATTAATGAGAAGAATTTTGATATTTTGTTTGTGTGTTTGAGTCTCCCTCTTGGAATAAATATTTTTAAATTCCCTATTGTTTTTAGAATAAATCACCTGGTAAGCCAAATTATATAAATCATCAATTTTGTTGCTTCTTCTGGCTTAAACACTGAGATAGAAATTTCGCATATTTCATGTCAAAGACTGATAATTTCATGCAGAGTTATTATCCTCAATGTAGTGAAAAAATAAGTTTTAAAGATATTAATTAATTGTCCTATTATTACACCATGTATAAATGATAAAACCAGAAACAAGAAATCCAGTGGGTTTAAATGATTCCTCATGTTAATTCTAAATCACAATTATAATCTTGAGGCCGAATAATTTCATATTCAAATCTTATTACTCCCTTCTTTACCCATTGCCTAGATTTAGCTTGATTTGTATAAGAATCTACTCAGCTGATTGTATTTTAAGCTCCTCAAAAGCATCTTACTCTTTACTGTGGTCTGAATATCTCAGCCAAAATCTAAGTGTTGTAAATTTAATCCCCCAATGCAGCAATGTGGGAAGTAGGGCCTTTTGAGAGGTATTTAGGAGTTAGGCGGAGCCCTCATGAGTGGATTAAGGAATCCACTTAAAAAAGACCTGTGGGAGTTGGTTATTTCTTGCCCTCTGCCTTCTGTCATGTAAAGATGCCATAGGAAAGCCTTCCCCAGATGCCAGCGTCTTGATTTAGTATTCTGTTATCGCAGCAAGACACAAACTAAGACAATCTTTTTGTGTCTTTTATTGCATGTCTTCATCTACTTGCGTTGCTATAAAAGAATAACAGAGGCTGGGTAATTCATTAAGAGGTTTACTTGGCTCATGATTTTGCAGGCTGCACAAGAAGAATGATGCGCCAACATCTACTTTTGATGAGGGACGCAAGCTGCTTCCCCTCATGGTAGAAGGCAAAGGGGAGCCCATATGGAGAGATCACATGGTGAGAGAGGAAGGGAAAGAGACACGTTTTATCTAACCAACTCTTGTAAAAATTGTAACAGAGTGAAGACTTACCCCTTTCCAATGCAGAGCATTAATCTATTCATGAAAGATCCACTCCCATGACCCAAACATGTCCCACTGGGTCTCACCTCTAATACTGGGCATCAAATTTCAACATGAGGTTTGGAGGGGCAAATATCCATACTATAGTACTCCATAAGGCTGTGGAGAAGGAAGCATCATTTAGTGGACCTGGAACTCTATCCACTGTCTGGCTAAAAGGGTGCTGAGACAAATGGCTAAATCCCACACTGATGTAGTAGGTAGGGCCTTCCATGTAGACAACCATAGTGAAGTCTTTCAGGTGGTCAGAAAGATTACTCACCAAAGGGACTTAATGCATTACTGGCTTCACCAGTGACAGCCTTTAAAAACTAGAGATTTTCCCATAGAAAATTAGACAAACCAGCTGTGATTGAGCTATCTAGCATTGAAGACAACATTCATCCTAGAAGCACCATTAATACTGGATTTCTTCTTTTACCCAGGTCATGACCCTAATCAAGCTCAAGTTTAACTATGTCCCTCTGTCTCCCTTCTAAACTTCGAACTGCTCTTTTATTTTTATCTCTATGTTTTTTCTAATGGCTCATTGCTCACTGGCCCCTGGTGTCAGGGAAGAATGCCCAGATACATCAAATTTCTTGTTGTTTTCCAATTAGCTGTGCTTCTTTCACACCCCATCTCTCCAAATTTTGTCTTTTCTAAACCTGATGAATTTTTACTCATGTTTCAAAATGTAGTTTGACTATGTTCTTTATGAATCCTTTCACAAATATCATACTACGAAAACACGATTTTTTTTCCTGTTTCTGTTCTTTTACTGCACTGAGTGTATATCACTCTGAGAGTAATTGTCAAATTGAATCTGTTCTTAGTTTGTTTTTATCATGTTTGAAAATTGGCTAGTGGATCAGTAAGTAGAAATTGATCATCAAGCAGGACTTAGAGACAGTTGTTGTGGCCAACTATTCTGGCAGTAGAAACTAAATGATGCTTTTACAAGATTTGAGCCCTTGTAGATATTTGAAAGGTTCTGATAAAGTTGGGGAATTCCTTCTTCTACTCCCCAATCACAACAGCCTTTTCTACCTCTCACCTTACCATTTTATGCAGTTAGTTATAAGGCCAATGATTGAAACCAGATGATGAGTCTTGGTGGCCCTCAGAAGTGAAGTCCTTTAAAGATCTGTAAAAAGGGGAAAAATCACTAGACGTTTCCTACCAAAGCGGTGTTGCCTGGAATTGGATCTAAGTATTTTATTCCCTTCATGGACATTTTATGTTTTTAGATTTCCCTATATTAATTTAATTATCTGCCTCAGGGTAGTTGATTAAAGGCATATTGGGTCGCTTTGAAGGTGAAGACAAATTGCAGCTGAGAGGCTGTTGAAATAGACAGTGAACAGAACATGACTGCAAAATATTTACTAGCTTCTGATGGCAAGGAATCTGTTTTATTTTTATCTCAATAATATTGGGTGTAGGGGCCTTATCAGTGGGACTACAGCATTAAGATTGCAGCAACACATTGTGAGGTGCTATTTATCCTTTCCAAGTTTTAGAAAGGAGCAAATTTGGCTTATAATTGTCACAACAGTACCCATAATCACTATTTCTCTAAATAGGTATTGTATACTGAGTTTCAATATTGAAGACTCTGTTTTAATTTATATTGGGCTGTATTTATTATTTTAACCAAGGAGGCAAATTCATAGGGTCCAATATTATCAAGCCAATTTATGTACTAGAATCTTCATTTAATTTTATTTTATTATTCATTGGGTGAGTGTGGATTTGCTAACTATGGGCTATTTTGGGGCAATGAATGCTATTACTGTGAAGAAATTAGGCAAGATAATAGTTCTGATGGTTCAGATGAGGCTTATCTGTTTTGTGTTTGGTTGTTGTTCCCCTAAGAGTATAAAAAGCATCTTGTTTAAATTGATAGCAATTCCCAGGCATAATGGTAATTTGAAGCCCAATATTGATTAAACCACAAAGTTTTGCCAGATAATACATTTTAGCACATTTGAAAGGTGATTCAAATCTAGGCTATAGAAGAGAATAATATTATATAATTGTTCATCACATATATTAATCTCACCTGTGCAAACAATTTATATTTTTATCTAATTTTTTTCTTAAAGTTTTAGTTTGTGGAGAAACTAGTTTTGCACCTGTATGGGGGCTTGAGTATCCCTTACCTGAAATGTTTGTTTTGAAAATCAGATTTTTTAAGATTTTAGAATATTTGTATTATACCTACTGGTTGAGCATCCCTAATCCAAAAAAATGCAAATATGGAATGCTCCAATGAGCATTTTCTTTTGAGTGCCACATGGCACACAAAAGATTTTGTATTTTGAAGCATTTTGGATTATTGAATTAGAAATGCTCAACCTGTATGACACTGATTCCTCTTGAAGAAATCCAAACAAGAGATAACATGGAGAAGTCTTCTCATAAATTCTGCGATCTGCTTGTAGAATTTGGACACCTATGTTAAGCAACTAAATGGCATTTACAAACCAACTGTTAGCAAGTTCTAAGTAAGTTATTACAAATTAAATACATAAGAAAGCCACTTATATTTTTAATGCTCTTTAAGATCGTGTTTTATTGTCTTGTTCTTCTATTTACTAAAGTTGTAAAGATCTTTAAGAAGTGTTACAAAACCTGCATCAGAGACACGTGTGTTTTCTCAATAATAATTTTATTGATTCTCTTATTTTGTTAGTGCAGCATGTGATTATTAAAATAAAGCTCTGATGATTAAAATAAAGATACAGCATTCTGCCTTCCAGGCTGCATGTCACTTACAGGTGAAGAGATTTGTGAAAAATGGTGGACCTCAAGATTTAACCACAATAAGTGACACCTTGGGACGTAATGTATTGTGTTAATATAAGACTCCAACAATTAACTGGAAGTCAACCCCTGGTTATCAACAGATATTCATGGACTCATAAGCAAGGGTAACGAAGGGACAGTTACCATAATTAATAGTGCATATTAGGGTATAGTTACCAAGGCAGGAGCATGGAGCTTGATGATTTTATAGTGAAGAGTAGAATGCTTTTATAATTTAGGATTATACATCCCAAAAGCTCATTAGCCATCACATTATCCAGGGTAACAAAATTTACCAAAGGAAGAAATGGGAGGGGAATAGTTAACCTATACTTCCCAGAGAGAAATGTCAGAATTTGCAGTTTTCCCACAAGTTATTACAGTATTCTCATCCAATATTGTCCCCATTGATACTTTGCTCTCTTCTCAGGGGGCTGTAGGTGGTAATATTTCCCTGAGCCCCTCAAAGATAGGAGGATTCAGAATAACTGTAATAAGATGTAGGGCTGTTTTGCAGGCTTTACTTTTTAACTAAAAAAGAACTAGAGATGGGTCAATTGTCCAAAGAATCCCAGATAACTCATTAAGTATGCTAACAAATCTCTGAGTCCCTTTGTTTTGACATGGTGACCCTGTCAAAATGACACTGGAATTCTAAAATTAAGAGTTCCACTGTCCAGTTATGATTTCCAAAATAGTGGGCTATGAAGCCCTGAAAAATCTGTCTCATTAAAAACCTGAAAACACTGATGAATATTGTCAAAATCAACTTTTAAAGGATTCTAAAAATGAATAAATGCTTGTAAGAATAAGTAATACTTATTCAAGAAAGAATGCTGAATTAAATTATAAGCTTTACATTTGTTGTGCTCTAACTTGCCTTAAACCCATCCCCTTCTCTCTAGCTGGGCAGAAGCCATAAAAGCAGCATCCTTACAACCAGGGAAGTTGTGAACAACACTGCCTATCAGCCACTGAGCGGAGTATATCACAATTGGAACTTTCAAAAAAGCCCCATCCCCAAAGTATTTTCACTATGTGACTGTTATTGGCAGCAAACTGTGAAAGATGCATTCACAGGAGTTAACATTATTTGGCCCTTACTAAGAATTTACTCAGTGTAAAAAGTTTAATATCTAGGAATTTGAAAACAGCAAAAAAAGGAAATTATCTAACATCATACATGCCTGAGTTGGGAAAAACAATAGGTTTGTCAAAAAATTAAATATCTTGGAAGTCAGATGTCTATGGGAAGTTTTTATTTTTACTTTTTGAGACGGAGTCTCGCTCTGTCGCCCAGGCTGGAGTGCAGTGGCACAATCTCGGCTCACTGCAAGCTCCGCCTCCCGGGTTCACGCCATTCTCCTGCCTCAGCCTCTCCCAGTAGCTGGGACTACAGGCGCTCGCCACTACGCCTGGCTAATTTTTTTTTTTTTTTTTTTTTTTTTGTATTTTTAGTAGAGACGGGGTTTCACCGTGGTCTCGATCTCCTGACCTCGTGATCCGCCGGCCTCGGCCTCCCAAAGTGCTGGGATTACAAGCGTGAGCCACTGCGCCCGGCAAGGAAGTTTTTAAAAAGCTCCAACATATTCCTTGGAATCTTGTGGGCCACATATATGTGCTAGTATATGCATATGCTTTGAAAAAAACTTAAAAACAATCTTTTGCATATGTCTGACTTGAGGTTCTGCATAGGAAAGAAGTAAAGGCTAAAAAAAAGTTGTGAACTGCTGGATAATTGAAGATATGTCTCAACACAACAAGAACCACTCGACGAAGGCTGGGAGACTCTAAAGTTACATCAATTAAGGAATTCTCTGTCTATTAAATGAGTATTAAGGATATCAAGTGGAGGCTTAAGCAGCCACATATGACAGGAAATACATACTTTACATGATTAGACCAGAAAGATCACTAAACAAAGGATTGACAACAGCAAGAAACATCAGCAAACAGCAACAACATGAAACTCTGAAGTATGTGTGTGTGGGAGAGAGTTCTGTATTATTTAAATATAATACATTTAATATTAAAATTTAATACTTTAACATTAAAATATTATCTATTTTATATAGTATTATTTTAAATGTCTAGTTTCAACATAAAATTGTAAGACATATAATGAAACAGAAAGTGTTGCTTACACATTTTTTTCACACAGGAAAAAAATAACGTGATAGGAAAGGTGAATATGGAAGCCAAGATGTTTAGACTTTAAATTTTAAAAAGGCTATAAATCAGCTATTATAAATATGTTTAAAGAAATAAAAGGACTGTTGTCCAAATAATTAGAGGATGTATGAGAATAAAATTCCATGAAATAGGAAAGTTCAATAAAGAAAAATTATTTTTAAAAGAAGCAAATATAATTCTGGATTTGGGAATTCTAGAAAAAAAAGAGGCATAATCAGATAGAAAAAATATTTGAAGAAATAATGGCCACAGGTTTTACAATTTAATAGAAAACATTAGTCTCTGCCTTCAAGAACTTTAACACACTATGAGTAGGATAAACTCAAAGTGATCCACCTTAGACAAATTATAATAAAACTATCAAAAGTCAAAGACAAAGGGAAAATTTTGAAATCAGCAAAAGAGAAGTAACATCATATACAAGAGATCTCCAATAAGATGAACAGCTATAGCTTCTCATCAGAAATCACTGAGCCCGGGGCAATGGGGTGATGTATTCAAACTGCTGGGAAAATAAACACTATATTAAAAATTCTATATCTAGAAAAACTATCCTTAAAAACATGCAGAAGAAATTAAGACATGTCTAGAAAAATATTAAGAGCATTTTAAAAAACTGTCTCATAAGAACTATTAAAACAAGCATTTCAGGCTGAAATAAAAAAAAGAAACAGTGGGAGCAACCCATATTCATACAGAAACATAAAGAGCATCTGTAAAAGTAACTACTTTGGCAAATACAAATAACATTATAAATGCATTTTTATTTGTAGCTCTATTTTCCTATTTTTAAAGATATCTGCATAAGCAATAATTATAAAACCTTGTTGATGGTCTTATAAAGAAGTAATTTGTATGATAATGGTATGAGAGGGGATAGGGAAATATTATATTTTGGCAAGATTTCAAACAATATAGAAATTAAGTTGATGTTAATCCACACTACGTAATTTGAAGATAAGATGTGTATTATAATTCTCCAGGAAAGCACAAAGAAAATAACTAAAAAATGTACTATACATACAGGAAATTAATATACTAGAGAATACCTAGATAACAGTAACGGGGAAATTTTAAAATTGCATGAGTCATATGGAAAATAAAAAGCTAAGTGACAGATGTAAAATCCACTTTATTAATGATTACGTTAAATAAAAATGGGCTAAACACACCATTCAAGAGACTGTCAAAATAAATTGAAAAAACATAATTCAACTACATTTTATGTACAACAAACACACTTTTAAAACATAAATAAGGTGAAAATAAGATTTAAAAAGTTATATCATGCAAAATGTAGTTAAAAGAGAGCTGAAGAGGCTATGCTAGTATTAGACAAAATAGTGTTTAAGCAAAAAATATTGTTAAAGAAAAATAGAGACATTTTATAATAATGAAAATGTCAATAAACTCAGAAGAAATAAACATTATAAACATACGTGCATCCAACAACAGGGCCAATAAAACATATCAATCAACAATAGTCAGGATTGGAGAGAAACAATTCACAAATAATAATTAGAGATTTCCATACCCTACTTTTAACAATTGAAAGAAAAATGAAGCATATTATCAATAAGGAAATAGAACACATAAACAATAATGTATGTCTGGTAGGTAGAGTAATGGATTCTTGAAGATATACACATGCTAAACTCCAGAATCACTGTTTTTATTATGTTACATGACAAAGGGGATGAAGATGAAATTATGGTTGAAGATGAAATTAAGATTGCTAATCAGTTTACTTTAAGATGAATACGCTACCCTGGATTATACACATAGGCCAAATATAACGTATTAGTTCTCACATTGCTATAAAGAAATATCTCAGACTGGGTAATTTATAAGGAAAAGGGTTTTTTTTTTATTATTATACTTGAAGTTTTAGGGTACATGTGCACAACGTGCAGGTTTGTTACATATGTATACATGTGCCATGTTGTTGTGCTGCACCCATTAACTCGCCATTTAGCATTAGGAATATCTCCTAATGCTATCCCTCTCCGCTCCCCCCAACCCACAACAGTCCCTGGAGTGTGACGGTCCACTTCCTGTGTCCATGTGTTCTCATTGTTCAATTCCCAGCTATGAGTGAGAACATGAGGTGTTTGGTTTTTTGACCTTGCGATAGTTTACTGAGCATGATGATTTCCAGTTTCATCCACATCCCTAAAAAGGACATGAACTAATCATATTTTATGGCTGCATAGTATTCCATGGTGTATATGAGCCACATTTTCTTAATCCAGTCTATCGTTGTTGGACATTTGGGTTGGTTGCAAGTCTTTGCTATTGTGAATAGTGCCACAATAAACATACATGTGCATGTGTCTTTATAGCAGCATGATTTATAGTCCTTTGGGTATATACCCAGTAATGGGATGGCTGGGTCAAATGGTATTTCTAGTTCTAGGTCCCTGAGGATCTAGAACTAGAATGTGACTTCCACAGTGACTGAACTAGTTTACAATCCCACCAACAGTGTAAAAGTGTTCCTATTTCTCCACATCCTCTCCAGCACCTGTTGTTTCCTGACTTTTCAATGATGGCCATTCTAACTGGTGTGAGATGGTATCTCATTGTGGTTTTGATTTGCATTTCTCTGATGGCCAGTGATGATGAGCATTTTTTCATGTGTTTTTTGGCTGCATAAATGTCTTCTTTTGAGAAGTGTCTGTTCATGTCCTTCACCCACTTTTTGATGGGGTTGTTTTCTTGTAAATTTGTTTGAGTTCATTGTAGATTCTGGATATTAGCCCTTTGTCAGATGAGTAGGTTGCAAAAATTTTCTCCCATTTTGTAGGTTGCCTGTTCACTCTGGTGGTAGTTTCTTTTGCTGTGCAGAAGCTCTTCAGTTCAATTAGATCCCATTCATCAATTTTGGCTTTTGTTGCCATTGCTTTTGGTGTTTTAGAAATGAAGTCCTCGCCCATGCCTATGCCCTGAATGGTAATGCCTAGGTTTTCTTCTAGAGTTTTTATGGTTTTAGGTCTAACATGTAAGTCTTTAATCCATCTTCAATTAATTTTTATATAAGGTGTAATGAAGGGATCCAGTTTCAGCTTTCTACATATGGCCAGCCAGTTTTCCCAGCACCATTTATTAAATAGGGAATCCTTTCCCCATTTCTTGTTTTTGTCAGGATTGTCAAAGATCAGATAGATGTAGATATGCGGCATTATTTCTGAGCGCTCTGTCCTGTTCCATTGATCTATATCTCTGTTTTGGTACCAGTACCATGCTGTTTTGGTTAATGTAGCCTTGTAGTATAGTTTGAAGTCAGGTAGCATGATGCCTCCAGCTTTGTTCTTTTGGCTTAGGATTGACTTGGCAATACAGGCTCTTTTTTGGTTCCATCTCAACTTTAAAGTAGTTTTTTTCCAATTCTGTGAAGAAAGTCATTGGTAGCTTGATGGGGATGGCATTGAATCTATAAATTACCTTGCGCAGTATGGCCATTTTCACAATATTGATTCTTCCAACCCATGAGCATGGAATGTTCTTCCATTTGTTTGTATCCTCTTTTATTTCATTGAGCAGTGGTTTGTAGTTCTCCTTGAAGAGGTCCTTCACGTCCCTTGTAAGTTGGATTCCTAGGTATTTTATTCTCTTTGAAGCAATTGTGAACGGGAGTTCACTCATAATTTGGCTCTCTGTTTGTCTGTTATTGGTGTATAAGAATGCTTGTGATTTATAGTCCTTTGGGTATATACCCAGTAATGGGATGGCTGGGTCAAATGGTATTCCTAGTCAGCCACACTGACTTCCACAATGGTTGAACTAGTTTACATTCCCACCAACAGTGTAAAAGTGTTCCTATTTCTCCACATCCTCTCCAGCACCTGTTATTTCCTGCTTTTTTAATGATGGCCATTCTAACTGGTGTGAGATGGTATCTCACTGTGGTTTTGATTTGCATTTCTCTGATGGCCAGTGATGATGAGCATTTCTTCATGTGTTTTTTGGCTGCATAAATGTCTTCTTTTGAGAAGTGTCTGTTCATGTCCTTTGCCCACTAAATCATGCTGCTATAAAGACACATGCACACGTATGTTTATTGCAGCACTATTCACAATAGCAAATAGTTGGAACCAACCCAAATGTCCAACAACGATAGACTGGATTAAGAAAATGTGGCACATATACACCATGGAATACTATGCAGCCATAAAAAATGATGAGTTCATGTCCTTTGTAGGGACATGGATGAAACTGGAAAACATCATTCTCAGTAAACTATCACAAGGACAAAAAACCAAACACCACATGTTCTCACTCATAGGTGGGAATTGAACCATGAGAACTCATGGACACAGGAAGGGGAACATCACACTCTGGGGACTGTTGTGGGGTTGGGGGAGGGGGGGAGGGACAGCATTAGGAGATATACCTAATGCTAAATGACGAGTTAATGGGTGCAGGAAATCAACATGGCACATGGATACATATGTAACAAACCTGCACATTGTGCACATGTACCCTAAAACCTAAGGTATAATAATAAAAAAAAAAGAATGCTTGTGATTTTTGCACATTGATTTTGTATCCTGAGACTTTGCTGAAGTTGCTTATCAGCATAAGGAGATTTTGGGCTGAGACAATGGGGTTTTCTAGATATACAACCATCTCATCTGCAAACAGGGACAATTTGACTTCCTCTTTTCCTAATTGAATACCCTTTATTTACTTCTCCTGCCTGATTGCCCTGGCCAGAACTTCCAACACTGTTGAATAGGAGTGGTGAGAGAGGGCATCCCTGTCTTGTGCCAGTTTTCAAACGGAATGCTTCCAGTTTTTGCCCATTCAGTATGCTATTTCCTGTGCATCTGTCATAGATAGCTCTTATTATTTTGAGATATGTCCCATCGATACCTAATTTATTGAGAGTACCCAGAGAGAAAGGTTGGGTTACCCACAAAGGGAAGCCCATCAGACTAACAGCTGATCTCTCAGCAGAAACTCCACAAGCCAGAAGAGAGTGGGGGCCAATATTCAACATTCTTAAAGAAAAGAATTTTCAACCCAGAATTTCATATCCAGCCAAACTAAGTTTCATAAGTGAAGGAGAAATAAAATCCTTTACAGACAAGCAAATGCTGAGAGATTTTGTCACCACCAGGCCTGCCCTAAAAGAGCTCCTGAAGGAAGCACTAAACATGGAAAGGAACAACTGGTAACAGCCACTGCAAAATCATGCCAAATTGTAAAGATCATCGAGGCTAGGAAGAAACTGCATCAACTAATGAGCAAAATAACCAGCTAACATCATAATGACAGGATCAAATTCACACATAACAATATTAACTTTAAATGTAAATGGACTAAATGCTCCAATTAAAAGACACAGACTGGCAAATTGGATAAAGAGTTAAGACCCATCAGTGTGCTATATTCAGGAAACCCATCTCACGTGCAGAGACACACATAGACTCAAAATAAAAGGACGGAGGAAGATCTACCAAGCAAATGGAAAACAAAAAAAAGGCAGGGGTTGTAATCCTAGTCTCTGATAAAACAGACTTTAAACCAACAAAGATCAAAAGAGACAAAGAAGGCCATTACATAATGGTAAAAGGAACAATTCAACAAGAAGAGCTAACTATCCTAAATATATATGCACCCAATACAGGAGCACCCAGATTCATAAAGCAAGTCCTTAGAGACCTACAAAGAGACTTAGACTCCTACACAATAATAATGGGAAACTTTAACACCCCACTGTCAACATCAGACAGATCAACATGACAGAAAGTTAACAAGGATATCCAGGAATTGAACTTGGCTCTGCACCAAGCAGACCTAATAGACATCTACAGAACTCTCCACCCCAAATCAACAGAATATACATTTTTTCCAGCACCACACCACACCTATTCCAAAACTGACCACATAGTTGGAAGTAAAGCTCTCCTCAGCAAATGTAAAAGGACAGAAATTATAACAAACTGTCTCTCAGACCACAGTGCAATCAAACTAGAACTCAGGATTAAGAAACTCACTCAAAACCACTCAACTACATGGAAACTGAACAACCTGCTCCTGAATAACTACTGGGTACATAATGAAATGAAGGCAGAAATAAAGATGTTCTTTGAAACCAATGAGAAGAAAGACACAACATACCAGAATCTCTGGGACACATTCAAAGCAGTGTGTAGAGGGAAATTTATAGCACTAAATGCCCACAAGAGAAAGCAGGGAAGATCCAAAATTGACACCCTAACATCACAATTATAAGAACTAGAAAAGCAAGAGCAAACACATTCAAAAGCTAGCAGAAGGCAAGAAATAACTAAAATCAGAGCAGAACTGAAGGAAATAGAGACACAAAAAACCCTTCAAAAAATCAATGAATCCAGGAGCTGGTTTTTTGAAAAGATCAACAAAATTGATAGACCACTAGCAAGACTAATAAAGAAGAAAAGAGAGAAGAATCAAATAGATGCAATAAAAATGAAAAAGGGGATATCACCACTGATCCCACAGAAATACAATCTACCATCAGAGAATACTACAAACACCTCTACACAAATAAACTAGAAAATCTAGAAGAAATGGATAAATTCCTCGACACATACACCCTCCCAAGACTAAACCAGGAAGAAGTTGAATCTCTGAATAGACCAATAACAGGCTCTGAAATTGTAGCAATAATCAATAGCTTACCAACCAAAAAGAGTCCAGGACCTGATGGATTCACAGCCGAATTCTACCAGAGGTACAAGGAGGAACTGGTACCATTACTTCTGAAACTATTCCAATCAATAGAAAAAGAGGCAATCCTCCCTAACTCATTTTATGAGGCCAGCATCATCCTGATACCAAAGCCTGGCAGAGACCCAACCAAAAAAGAGAATTTTAGACCAATATCCTTGATGAACATTGATGCAAAAATCCTCAATAAAATACTGGCAAACTGAAAGCAGCAGCCCATCCAAAAGCTTATCCACCATGACCAAGTGGGCTTCAGCCCTGGGATGCAAGGCTGGTTCAACATATGCAAATCAATAAATGTAATCCATCATATAAACAGAACCAAAGACAAAAACCACATGATTATCTCAATAGATGCAGAAAAGGCCTTTGACAAAATTCAACAACCCTTCAGGAAAAGGGTTTTAATTGACTCATGGTTCCACAGGCTGTATAAAAATTATGGCTGGGGAGGATTTGGGAAATTTACAATCCTGACAGACAGTGAAGGGAAAGCAGGCACATCTCACATGGCCAAAGCAGGAGAAAGAGAGACAGGGTAGGTACTACACACTTTTTAAACAACCAGATCTCATACTAACACTATCAGGTGGACAGCCCCAAAGGGGAAATCCACTCCCATGATCCAATCACCTCCTACTAGGTCCCACCTCCAACACTGGGGATTACAATTTGACATGAGATTTGGGTGAGGACGCAGACCCAAACCATATTATTCTACACTGACCCCTACCAAATCTCATGTTCTACTCACATTGCAAAATATAATCATGCCTTCCCAGGAGTTCCCCAAAGCCTTAACTCATTCCTGCATTAACTCAAAAGTCCCAAGTGCCATCTGAGACAAAGCTAATCCCTTTTACCTATGGGCATGTAAAATATATTTAAAAAGTTCATTACTTCTAAGTTACAGTGAAGGTATAGGCATTGGGTAAATACTACCTTTCCAAAAGAGAGAAATTAGCCAAAAGAAAGAGGCTACAGCCCCCACGCAAGTCCAAAACCCAGCAGGGTAGTCATTAAATTTTAAATCTCCAAAATAATCTATTTTGATTATATGTCTCACATGCAGTGCACACTGGTGAAAGCTATGGGCTCCCAAGGCCTTAGGCAGCTCCATTTCTATGGTGCAGCAGAGCTCAGTCCACAAGCTCTTCTCAAGGGCTGGTATTAAGTGACTGTGGCTTTTCTAGGTGCAAGATATAAGCTGCTGGTGTATCTACCATTCTGGGGTCTGGAGGATGGTGGCCCTATTCTCACAGCTCCACTAAGCAGTGCTCCAGAGAGAACTCTTTGTGGGGGCTCCAAACCCACATTTCCCCTCCACACTGCCCTAAGAAGAGGTGCTCCATGAGGGCTCCACCCCTGCAGTAGGCTTCTTCCTAGACATCCAGGCTATTCCATACATCTTCTAAAATCTAGGTAGAAGCTCCCAAGCCTCAACTCTTACACCCTGCACACCTGCAGGCTTAACACCAAATGGAAGCCAGTGAGGCTTACAGCTTTTACCCTCTAAAGCAGCAGCCCAAGTACCTGGGCCCTTTGAGCCACGGCTAGAGCTGAAGCAGATGGGATGTAGGCAGCAGTGTCCTGAGGCTGCGCAGGGCAGTGGGACCCTGGGCCTGGCCCATGAAACCATTTTCCCTTCCTAGGCTTGTTGGTCTCTAATGAGAGGGGCTGCAGTGAAGGTCTCTGAAATACCTTCAGGGCCTGGTTTCCATTGTCTTGGCTTTTAGTACTTGCTTTCTGGCTATGCATATTTTTGCAGCTGGCTTAAATTTCTCCCCAGAAAATGAGGTGGTTTTTTTTTTCTACCACATAGCCAGGCTGCAAATTTTCTAAACATTTACAATCTGTTTCCCTTTTAAATATAAATTCCAGTTTCAGGTCACTCAGTTTGCTGATGCATATGAGCATAAGCTCTAGAAGCTGCCAGGCCATTTAGTGAGTGCTTTGCTGCTTAGAAATTTCTTTCCTCAGTTACCCTAAATCATTTCTCTCAAGTTCAAACTTCCACAGATCCCTAGAACAGGGAAACAACGCCACCAGTCTCTTTCCTAAAGCATAGAAAGCATGATGTTTACTCCAGTTCCCAGTAAGTTCCTCATTTTCATCTGAGTCCTCCTCAGAGTGGACTTCGCTGTCCATCTCACTATCAGCATTTTGGTCACAGCCATTCAACAAGTCTCTATAAAGCTCCAAATTTTTCCTCATCTTCCTGCCTTCTTCTGAGCCCTCTAAACTGTTTCAGCCTCCTCCCATTACCCAGTTCTAAAGTCACTTTCACATTTTCAGCTATCTTTACAGCAATGCCCTACTCCTGGTACCAGTTTTCTGTATTACTCAGTTCCCACATTGCTATTAAAATATCTGAGACTGAAACTTGGTAATTTATAAAGAAAAGAGGTTTAATTGGCTCACAGTTCCACAGGCTGCACAGGAAGCATGGCTGGGGAGGCCTTGGGACACTTACAATAATGGTGGAAGGTAAAAGGAAAGCAGGCATGTCTTAGATTGCAGGAGCGGGGTAGGGGGTGGCAGCAGATGTTACATACTTTTTAAACAACCAAATCTCAGGACAATTCTCAATCACAAGAACAGTACTGAAGGGGAAACCTGCTCCCATGATCCAGGCACCTCCCACCAGGCTCGACCTCCAACAATGGGGATTACAATTTGACACGAGATTTGGGTGGGGACACAGAAACAAACCATATCATATAATCATAAGGGCTCCTAAAATTTGGTGAGGGTAGTACAATAACAGGTCAGAAGGATATAATGTGAGGATTCTACCTGCCATTGCTGGATTTGAAGATGGCAAAGAAAAGCATCAGGAGCAAGAAGTACAGGTAGCCTGTAGAAGTTAAAAAAATGACAAGGAAACAGTGTATTCCCTAGAGACTCCCAGAAGGGAGTGGATACGTCAACACACTGATTTTACTCAAACTCTGCCTTTGAACAACTGTTATATATTTGTGTTGTTTTAAGCCACTCAGTTTGTGGTAATTTGGTACAGCAACATTGGAAAACAAATGTGATAACTAGATCTAAAACATCTATACAGCACTCCACCCAACAACAGAATACACACTCTTCTTATGTACATATGAAACATTCTCCAGGCTATAAAATATGTTACATTATGGACAAATCAATTATAGGAAAAGATTAAAATTATTATATAAAGTGTGATATTCAACCACAATAAATGTGTAAATTAATAATATAATTTGGGATATTATACATAGGTGGAAAGTAAACAACAGCATTCTAAGTAATCAACAGGTCAACTAATAAAACATAGGTAAATTACTAAATAATTTTATATGAATAAAATCATATAGTAAAATTTATGTGACGTAGTACAAGCAGTGCTTAGAGGATATTTATGACTATCAAAACCTATATTATAAAATAAGAACGGTCTCAACCCATCCACCAAATTTTCCACCTAAAGAAACTAGAAAAATAAAAGCAACTCAACCAAAGCAAGCAGAAGAAAAAAAATGATAAAGAGTATGATATAAAAGGGTTCCATTTTCTTCACAACCTCACCAGCATGTTATTTTTTGACTTTTTAATAATAGCCATTCTGACTGGTGTGAGAAAATATCTCACAGTGGTTTTGATTTGCATTTCTCTAATCAGTCAGTTCAACCATTGTGGAAGACAGTGTGGTAATTCCTCAAAGACCCAAAAACAGCACTTCCACTCAACCCAGTAATTCCACTACTGGGAATATAACCAAAGGAATATAAATCATTCCATTGTGAAGACACATGCATGAGTATGTTCATTGCAGCACTATTCACAATAGCAAAGACATAGCATCAACCCAAATGCCCACTGGTGATAGACTGGATAAAGAATATGTGGTACATATATGCCATGGAATAGTATGCAGCAATAAAAAGAATGAGATCATGTCCTTTCCAGGGACATGGATGGAGCTGCAGGCTTTTTTTTTTTTTTTTTTTTTTTTTGCAAACTAACACAAGAACAGAAAACCAAATACCGCATGTTCTCACTTATATGTGGGAACTAAGTGATAAAGACACATGGACACATAGAGGGGAACAACACACACTGGAGCCTTCAGAGGGTGGAGGGTGGGAGGAGGGAGAGGATCAGGAAAAACAACTAATGGATACTAGACTTAATACCTGGGTGATGAAATAATCTGTAGAACCAACCTCCATGACTTATGTTTACTATGTACAAACCTGCACATACTGCACATATATTCCTCAACTTAAAATCGAAGTTTACAAAAGAGTACAATGAAAAATAAATGAAACAATAAAAGCACTAGAGAAATAATACCAAGAAGCTGTTTTGTAATAGATTGTGTAAGAAATAAAGAGAAAACCTCATATTATTGAAATTATGAAAGGCAGAACATGAATGCCGACCTTATAAAATTGCATTAGATTGTAAGATAATACTATAAACACTTGATTGAAAAAAAAAAACTTCAGGCCATGCATGGTGGCTCACACCTGTAATCCCAACACTTTGGGAGGCCGAGGTGGGCGGATCATGAGGTTAGGAGTTCAAGACCAGCCTGCCCAAAGCGAAACCCCATCTCTATTAAAAATACAACACATTAGCCAGGTGTGGTGGTGGGTGCCTGTAATTCCAGCTACTCAGGAGGCTGAAGCAGGAGAATCACTTGAAACCTGGAGGTGGAGATTGCAGTGAGCAGAGATCATGCCATTGCACTTTAGCCTGGGTGACAGTACAAGACTCCATCTCAAAATAATAATAATAATAATAATTTTCAACCCAAAATGAAATGGACAATTCCACAGTAGATATAAACTATTGAAACTGAATGATGAAGACATCCTAAAGCTGAATAAGCTTATAATAAATACAAAATAATTTTGTAATTAAAAAATACTTTTCACAAATTACGGCGAGGCCAGATGGTTTTACTGGTGAATTCTCTTCAACATTTAAAGAACACACAACAGCATACCTTCTTAACTATTCCAAAAAAGGTAAATTCTAAATTCATTCTAAGGGGTAATTATTATTCCAATAGCAAAAGCAGAAAAAGGCATGGAAGAAAACTCCACACCAACACTCCTTGTGAATATAGACATAAAAATTCTCAACAAAATGCTAGCAATAGAATCATTAACATATAAAATAGATTATACACCATGGCCAAGTGAAGTTTTTCTCAAGAATGTTTCACCATCTTAAAATTAACCAGTATACTCTACAGAATAAAAGTTTTAAGATACTTAGAACTACAATATCTTATCAATACACACAGAAAAATCATTCAGAAAAAGCCAACACATTTTTCATGTGAAAACACTCAACACATTAGGAATAAAAGGAAAACTCCTCAACCTGTTTAAGGATATTTAAGAAAACTGCACAGATAACATCATACTTAACAATGGTGAAATCTTATGTATTTGCCCCCTAAAGTGAGGATAAAGACAAGATGCCCACTCGACATTGTATTGGAGGTTCTAGCTAGATCATTAGGTTAGAATAACAAAGAACAAGGTAAGTCAGATCAGAAAGGAACAATTAAATTGTCTCACTTCACAAAATGGCATGACATTCAATGTAGAAAAATCTAAGAACACCAAAAAATTACTATGAGAAGTATTAAACACATTCAGCAAGGTTATACAACAACATTTTCATAAATGAAAGTTAATTGTATGTCTATAAATTGTTAGTGAAAATTATAAAAATGCAATGAGAACACATTTGTATTTCAATAGAATTATAAATAAAAAAATACATAGGAATAAATTTAACAAGAGAGGTGTAAGCCTTAGACACTGAAAACTATAGCGTATTGTTGAAAGAAATTAAAATCTACTAAAATGGCAACACATTCCACATTTATAAATTGAAGTACTTAATATTGTTAAGATGACCATACTCCCAAAATAATCTACAGCGTCAATGCAAGCATTAATAAAATCATAGCTTTTTTCCAGCATAAATTGATAAGCTGACCTTGAAATTTATATAAAATTGCAAGGGATTCAGACAACTCAAAACATCTTTAATAAAATGAAAGAATAAAGTCAGTGGGTTCACACTTTCTTATTTCAGAACTTACTACAAACTAGCAAATTACATTAATCAAGACACTGTAGTACTACTATAAGGATGGACATATTGATCAATGGAAGGTAACTGAAAAGGTCAAGAGCCTATACATTTATTATAAACTGTTATTTGACAAGGTACAAGATAATTTAATGGTGGGAAATAATCTTTTCAACAAAAAAAACTGGTAGGACCAATGGAGAGGTACATGCAAAAAAAAAGAAAAAAAACAGACCCAGTTCTCATATCATACATTAATATCAACACAAAGTGAATCATAGACCTATACATGAAAGCTAAAACCATAAAACACGTGGAAGAAAATGTAAATTTAGTGACCCTGAGCTAGGTAATGCCATTTAGAGTATAAGTGATAAAAACAATAGATCAATTGGACTTTAGCAAACTTAAAAATTTTGTATTTAAAGGGCACAATAAAGAAAGTGAAAAATCAGCTGATGGAATGGGAAAAAATATTTATAATAATATATCTAATAAGAGACTTACATTCAGAATATATATTTTTAAGTCTTACAATTCAAAATTAAAAAGACAAATAATCAAATTAATAATGGGTAAAATAGCTGGGCGTGGTGGCTCATGCCTGTAATCCCAGCACTTTGGGAGGCCGAGCTGGGTGGAACACGAGGTCAGGAGATCGAGACCATCCTGGCTAACACGGTGAAACCTCGTCTCCACTAAAAATACAAAAAAATTAGCCCAGTGCGGTGGAGGGCGCCTGTAGTCTCAGCTACTTGGGAGGCTGAGGCAGGAGAATGGTGTGAACCCATGAGGCAGAGCTTGCAGCGAGCCTAGATTGTGCCACTGCACTCCAGCCTGGGGGACAGAGTGATACTCCGTCTCAAAAAAATAAAAAATAAAAAATAAAATAAATAAAATAATGGGTAAAATATTTGAATAGTGATTTTTCCAAAGAAGATATACAGATGATCAATAAACACATGAAAAATGCTAAGCCTCATTCATCATTAGGGAAATATAAATCAAAACCATAATAAAATACTTTTTCATACCCACTAGTATGGCTAAATTTTAAAAAGAACAATAATAAGTGTTGTCAAGGATGTAAACAAATTAAAACCTCATATATTGCTAGTGGAATTTTAAAATGATACAATCCTTAAGAAAACAGTTTAACAGTATCTCAAAATATTATATATGGAGTTTCCACATAACACAGTAATTTTATGCTTAGGAATATACAACCAAGAGGAAAAAACATATTTTCACAAAAACACCTGTGCACAAATATTCATAGCAGCATTACCTGTAATAGCAAAAAAGGTTTAACCATCCAATGTCCACCAAGCAGTGGATGGATAAACAAAATGTGCTTTATCTATATAACAGAACACATTATTTAGCAATAAAAGGAAATCAGGTACTGACATATTCAAAACAGTTTTGCCTAGCATACCTGTAAAAACAGCAGTTATAAATGACTAGATATTTTATAATTCCATGTATATGAAACGTCCAAAAAAGACAAATGCATATGGAAAGCAAGTAGATTAGTCTACAAAGTTAGGGGAAAGGGGAATGAGAAGCTTAACCCTCCAGAGGGCCTTCTAAACACAAGTCACCGATGTTTAACTGAAGCAGTCCAGTGCCTCTGCTTCATGGCTGTGTTCTTTTCTATCCCTTTCATAAAATTTGCTGATAGAACTAGATTTTATAATTTTTTAATAGGAATGTCTTTTATTTACAGTAAGTATATCAACCGGCTGCTATCAAAGTTTCATATATACAGTGGATTCTTTAACCGCTTGGAGTTTAAGGGTGCTTACTTTCATTAGAAAATCAGTGTATAACTGTTGACTCCCCAAAACCTTCTTAATAGCCTACTGTTGAAGTTTTACTGACTACATAGTCAATTAACCATATTTTGAATGTCATATGTATGTATACAAATATATACTGCATTTTTATAATAAAGGAAGCTAGAGAAAGAGAATGTTATTAAAACCTATTCATTAAATGGATGTGGGTCACCGTAAGGGATCACATTGAATAGATTGAGGAAAAGGAGGAAGAAGAGGGGTTGGTCTTGCCGTCTCAGAGGTGTCAGAGGTGGAAGAAAATCTTCATATATGTGAATCTGTATGGTTCAAACCCGTGTGTCTGTGTGTATATGTGTGTGTGTGTGTGTTTACATATATATACACACACGCACACATATATACACGTACACACACACACACACAAATATATGGAAGTTTATTGCTCTCTTGTTAAACTATTTTAATATTTCCTAAGGAAATTATTTGCACATTTCATCTCAAGCCGTAAACAACTTATTTTTTGTTGTTCATATGATACTTTGTTTATTTCAGCTGTGATGTTTTTACAATTCCCCTTTTAAGGGAATTTTACTCCTGAGAGATTCAATGATTTTCCCAGAGCCAAACATTTATCTGTGATGTACTTCTACCTATCATTTTGTTAATTATTTAATTTAAATTCGATATCCAATTTGTTTACTTCTTAAGGCCAAATCCTACCTGATTTTTAAAGTCACAAGTTTGGGTCTCTTGACAATAACAAGGGTTATACATGAGCGAGTATGACTAATACCTAAATAATGCTTTCAGATTTCATCTAAGAGAGTTAGATGAAAGGGTTGTTGATATTTGAGAGAAGCAGCCAAATGATTCCACTAACTAGGAAATTAGTAACAATGATAAACAAACAAAATCTCCAAATCCTTCAGAGATTCTAAACTTACATTTCAGTTACTTGAATTGACAGTGTTATTTTCCAAGTAAAGAGAAAGTGTAACTATAAGAGTGTGAGGCTTTGATCTTGTGCATGAATTTTGTTGTTTTGTTTTTCAACTTTTCTTTTAGATTCAGGGTCCATGTGCAAGTTTGTTAACTGGGTATATTGCATGATGCTGAAGTTCGGAATATGAATCATCCTGTCACCCAGGTACTGAGCATAGTACCCAATAGTTTTTCAACACTTACCCCCTTCCCTATCTACCCCCTCTAGTAGTCCCCAGTGTCTACTGTTGCCATCTTTATGTCCACGAGTACCGAATGTTTAACTCTCATTTTTAAGTGAGAACATGTGGTATTTGTCTGTTCCTACGTTAATTTGCTTAGGATAATGGGTATCAGGTCCATCCACAGGTAAACAACTATTTTTTGACAAGAGTTCTTTTTTTTTTTCTTTCTCAGCAGGAACAGAAAAAAAGGCAATACCTTTTTAATTAGGAAAGCATGCAAACTACAATGTAGACTTCCAAGATAGGCATAATGTTATGAAATCATGAGATACAGAAAAATATGCTGAAAAGACTCCCTTTCTTTTTTAAGTAATTATAAGATCTGTAATGGAGATTGATGGTGAAACTTACCTGGAGGTTATACTTTTAAATTGCCAGATTAAAAGCGGTTATGGAATACTTTTAAAATCTAGATGTATTTGGAGCTCATTTGCCCAGCCCATTTTCATCATAATAGGATTTCAAAAGTGAGTGCAGGGGAAGAAAGGACCCATTACAGAGAGGTCACCTGATCCAGCCCTAATGACAATACTGTATTGTTCCTTTTAGCACTGTCTGGAGGGCTTTGTCCAATCTCATTTGAAATTCGCACACATTTCACCTTCCTCATTATTTTTAGCTTGAATACCTATTTTCTAACGGCAGTAATGAGTAGTCTGCCAACACATTCATCTTCCTCTAAAGATGAAAATAGCAGTCTTTTGGTATGTGGGGCAAAGAGCAGAATTGGTTCACAGTTTCTAGGAGATAAGTAGCTGAAGTTGTACATCTATTTTTGAGTAGAACTCAACTCCCTGAGACAAGCATTATTTTAAGGGAATGAAGAAAACAAAGAGGAAATTCTGGAAGCTAGACAGCATGTTGTTTGAGCTATTTCAGATATCACTGAGAATACCTTGGAACCACAGTCGCCTGCATCTCTCCTCTGGTTTTCAGATGTGGAAAACATGGAGAAAACTAACTTTACTTGAGAGATTGCACAAATATTGTTATGTTTCAATGTGTGAAACCACTGCTTCAAAATATATCAGTTAGTGCTAGGATTCACTATTATAAATTAAATCAAAATTTCCCAGCTTTCTTCATTAGTAATTATATCACAGAGATATCAAGCCTAGAAATACTGTAGAAAAATATAAAAGCCCAACACGATGTCTCTCACTATTTCTTCATAAAGGCAAGCTCTAGCCAAGGCATCTTTTGTAGTTATTATTACTTTTTATCATTTGATGGTTTCTTCTGCAGCCTACCAGCAAGAGCCTCTTGGTTCTACAGGCACCTTTTGATTTCACACTGCCATTTTCTCACGACTCAAGTGAGCACTACCATCTGCCAAGGTAATGGGTCCCGGCTAACCACAGCAGTGCAGTAGGCACAGGAAGAAGCAAGGTACAGAGAGGTGAGAAGAAAGCTCTGGATAAAGGAACAGACGTCGCTGAGTCTTCCTTTAGGAGTATTTTAGACATCTTCCACAGGCAGGACTTATCTGTATCTGGCAACATACCAGATACATACCTCTCATAGAAGATAGCTATGATAATCTGATGATAAACAACTTGGATAAATCAAATCCTGCATGAATTAATGTTAAAGATCAGGGAGAAGAGATACTGGAAATATATGAATAGCATATGTGATAACCAAACTGAATGCATCTACAAAAAAAAATAGGAAATTTTTAAGGAAAGGAAGAGAAATTGATGTCTAGAATTAGACTAATAAGGCCTGATAGCCATTGTGAATCCAACATCAAATGTATCAAAAAAATCATGCTATACCCCATAAATATATACATTTACTATGTGTTAGTGATGAGGAACTTTTTGCTCCTTAGTTCAGCTAAAAATGGGTTCTTGTCAAACAACCAGGAAAGATTAGGCACTTGGACACATTGAAAGATGAGGAAAGCAGAAAAAAAGGAGTACTGCTAATAGGCTCTTTCATAAGACGGCTTTATGTGTTTTCTCTTCTCCTTTACACAGCATCTCTTATCTGGAGACTGGCTGCTCTCAGCGAAAAAAGGAGTACTGCTAATAGGCTCTCATCTCACAGCCTGAATGCCAGGCCACCACACAAGACCTGAAGAGGCCAGGCTCCTCCCCATTCTCCCAGTGTGCAGGTGGGCCCCTAGTCTGTCAGGTGGGCCCCTAGTCCGTTGCAGGCATGTGCAGACAAGACCCTGGGCAGGTTCCCTCATCTGCACAAAAGCATCTGATGTAAACACTTGTGGGGCAAGTCAGAGATTCTCTGGGGACCCTCCCTCATCTGACTCCTGCATCTATCACTAGTGTTACCTCAAAACAATATAAAACTTAAAAAAAGTTAAATTGGCATTTTTTTAATCTAAAGGCTAGTGTATCTGGCAACATACCAGATACATAACTCTCATAGAAGATTAAAGGCTTTTTCTTACCAGGGATTGTGTCCTTCACATTTGCATCATTCAACCTAACACAGTGCTTAGCACCCAAAACGCACTCAAAAAACTTAGCCAAGTGCACTATATTCTAAATATTAAATAAATCACACACATACACATACATGTAAAGCTATCAAAGACTGATTTCTCTCTTCAGTAAGATTGTCATACATAATAAAATGTAGTAAAAATGTTCACTCATAACTGCCTTCATTCCCTTCTGCTTACAGTTATTTAGAAAACAATATTTGTATCCTAATGCCCATTGAACTCAAGCTAGAAAAATATTAAGAGTGAAAGACTGAAAAGTGAAATGACTTAAGTCAAAGCAGAGGGGGAAAATGAGACTTTAATGAATGTGAGTATGTTAGGGTTTCAGTTTGTATTCTAGAAACAAGCCAGACAGTTTTCTATTGTGCCTATATATTATATAAAGAGCTCTAAAATATGTGTAAGGTACTAAGTGTCTTTTGAAATATAACAAGAAAAAAAATTTTGTGTGGCTGGAACAACCACTCAGGTAAATAAGACTTGAGACTTCCAGGAGTCACACTCCAGTAACAAAAGATGTTCCTTAAACTGCCTCTATGGGAGTTAATTTGGAGGAGGAGGGAAAAATGAGTAGTCTGAAAAGAAGAACAGGAAGGAGACAGGATAATTGGGGGAATATAAATAGCAGGAAAAACAAAATAGGCACTTTGGAGCACTACCCTTGATACGTATCAACTCTATTTCTGTGTCACCCTACCTACCCAAGATTCAAATTCCTGAGAAAGAATCAGGAGATTTCAGTTTTGGCTTGGGAAGTACAGGGAGCCTCTACTGACAGTCTTACCAAGACTCAGAGTAGAAGAGAGTTGTACTTCAAAAGAAATTTTAAAAACTTGTTAGCAATAGCTGGAGGAAAGGATGCTGTACAAACTAAGTATCAGATGTTCATTACACATAGTTATAGCACGAAACTATTACTAGTGACTACTTAATAATATCCACATGAATAATGCACTTTGCATCAGGTTCTGTCTTAAGACTTACTGATATTAACTCATTTAACCCTCAAGAAAACTTTCTTTATTCCTCTTTTGCAGATAAAGATACATGTACTTAGAGAGAAAGAGTTGATTCAAAGTTACACAGCTATGTAGCAGCAGAAACAAAATTTGAGTCCAGGATACCTGGCCCCAGAATCTACCTCTACTTCACATGGCTTCTCAAATACATGCTGCCTGGAAAAGAGCAGCCAGTCTCCAGCTAAGAGATGCTGTGTAAAGAGAAAAAACGTAAAGCCATTAAACTATTTAATTATACCACTTTATTGCATTTATTGAAAGAGTGTTTGAACTTTCATTTCATGAATCAGAATCCAATTCTTGGCCTCAATTTCATGAAAGCTTGGAAGATTAAAAATCTCACTTTTATACATGAAAGTTAAGTTCTTAACGATTCAGTGCATATAATCAAGGTTTGGAGTTTTTCAAAAGTCCACTATCTTCTCCTTCAAAAATCAGAGACTTCAGTGCCTAAATGTTATCAAAAGATTCCTTTTGTCATTTATTCAAAGATTAGAACTTCTTGCTTGAAGTAGGTGAGATCACTAACACCATGTCATTTCAGGTCCCTCATCACAATATTCAATAGAATCACATAATTGGAAGCTTAGCCAAGCATAACAGGCATTAACAGGTGATGGTACAATCGGATACCACTCTTATCTTCTTGCTTGCAAACCCAGGCCATTTCACACTGGAAAAGATTTATAGTCTCAGAAGGCACAAATAAAAAGCAGCCTGTGAAAAGAGAGTCTTCACAAAGGCAGGGATATCAATACCCTCTAGCAACTGCAGCGATAAGCAGAGTTCAATTTACCCAGGGCCTATGCTGGGCAAAAAAGCAGATGATGTCAAATAACAGCCTTTCATTGGACTGGCCCCTAGAACAGGCAAATAGCAAAGATTATGAAAAAAATAATTTGTGACTAACCATTAAACATTAGCTACATCAATTATCCATTTACTCTCATTTGCTAGCAATGAAATTTTGTTATAAAATGGGACCTGTATTTTGAAGACTCCACTCCCAAATCTGTGGCTTTAAATGAAATAAATCACTGATACACTGATGCAGAAGCTTAATATTAACTAAAAATAACTTCATTATTTTCTCGAAAACTATTCATCATGGACTTCTATGATCGTTATGATCATCTTATTTTCCTATTACATATTCTATTAGTAGCAGAAAGTGTAGTAGTCTTAGAAAATCCACACTTAGGGGCCGGGTGCGGTGGCTCACACCTGTAATCCCAGCACTTTGGGAGGCCGAGGCAGGCGGATCACGAGGTCAGGAGATCAAGACCATCCTGGCTAACACGGTGAAACCCCGTCTCCACTAAAAATACAAAAAATTAGCTGGGCATGGTTGCAGGCACCTGTAGTTCCAGCTACTCGGGAGGCTGAGGCAGGAGAATGGTGTGAACCCTGGAGGCAGAGCTTGCAGTGAGCCAAGATAGCGCCACTGCACTCCGGCCTGGGCGAAAGAGCGAGACTCCTTCTCAAGAAAAAAAAAAAGAAAAAAGAAAAAGAAAAAGAAAATCCACACTTAGATAAGTATTAGAAAGCCATTTGTGGCAAGATACCTCATCAAAGTTATTGCCACATAAAGGAAAGCCACTAATCCACATCCATTTGCAGATTCAGCAAATGCCAATGCAGAGAAAAGTCTAAAAGAAAGTCACTATGGGGAAGAGACAATGGACTTAATTATAGTCCAACTTGATAGTAAAGTTGTCTGGTCCGATTAAACAGAGAGAGATGCCAAGGTATTATGGTTTCTTTCTATATTATTTACCTCATATGACAAACTTCTTTGAGATGAAGATTAAGAACATTCCTTGTTTATAAAGGAGAGAAAAGATTGTTTGCAGGGAAACTACCAATTTGACAACTGCAGGGACACCACCCAACTGCACACATTTTCAATCTCTTGTTCAGAGATTGAACAAGAGTGTTTGAATCTCCCTAACAAATTTATTGATTTCATGGTACTTCCTGCCATGCTCCCAAGGAGAAAAGTAACCATTCTCTCTCCAGAAAGGGTTCACCTTGTGTTAGAATTTCTTTCATGTATTTTTTTCTGCATCCTGGTCTGACAGTTTTTTGAATTTTATGTTTTTGGAGTTTATCTAATATGTTTTCATTGTTAAGTCCCTTGTGACTTTGTACCTCTTAAAGGGACCAGAAATAACAATTATAATTCTAAGTGATATTTTCATTATTACAGAAGTTTACATATATAGAAAATCAACTTTTTTCAATGCCTTAGATGGGTATCTGTCTAAATGCAAAGTGAAATAGATCATATCCTTAGATTGTTTTTATTTCTTCTTGTATTCAGGGTAATGACAATTTAATAAGAACTGAATGTCAAACACTTCGCTAAGAAAAGGTTTGTAGGGCTTTATCTTGTAGTTAGTTTGGTATTTTATAACACATGGAGACTGTCCTATTGAAATAGGTAAGTAGGTAGGTAGGTAGGTAGGTAGGTATAATGATCAATCAATCTAACACTCACAGCATCCTCCCGCATCATTCTTTATCTTTTCTTAATATTTCTCACCTAAATTGATGAGATGATGTTATCCATAAAATAAACAGAACTATCATTTTAAAGTTATATCAGGGACTCATTTTATATTTGATGCAACTTAAATATGGTGAGAAAACATACACAACAAACTTTACAGTTAGACCTACTATTTAATTTCTCTAAACCTTCAGTTTCTTAATCTGAAAACTAAGAGTACATTTTTTAAATTTAATTCTCAAAACTGGATAATAGGAGTTACTGCAACTGCCGGCATAGAATTTTGGGCAAGCCAGATCCTCAAACATATTAATTATAGTGCTTAATATATATCACACAATTACTAAGTTCCAAGCCATATGCTGAGTGATTTACATGCATGATGTCCTCTTTTCAGCGTAACAACCCTGTGGGATGTAAACTCTTACTATTCTCAATATTCAGTGAGGAAACCTCTCAGAGATAACTTGCTTGAGGTCACATAACAAGAAAATAGCAGCACTAGTGACTCTAAGGATAGACTTATAACTACAATTCTATACTGTGCTCCATATACTCTTACCATTGTCTCCCTCTCCATTCCCTTTTGATGCGTGATGAACCTGTGTTGGCCTGAATTCTGCTCCAAACAATATGGCATCATTATAAGAAGATTCCAAGATAACACTACAAAATTTTCTACTCCCTTCTGCATATTCTCACCAAATAATTATTCTCTGCCATTTCGACTGCATATCCTTCAGATGATCAGAAAGCTCTTTCGTTTCTATTCTCTCATTCTTCCTCTGTCATCCTTCCCAAGCCATCAATACTTGGTCTCTTTACACAGAAGTCAACTATTTGGCTTTATCATTTTGCCTCTTCTCTCTCCTAACCATTTTCTTCCTCATCAGCTGACAAGTTTTAGTTATAGCAATGCTTGGAGAGAAAACCTACTTCTAATGAAAGATTCACAGACATCTTTATTTCCATTTAAGGAGAGAGATACTGATTTCTGAATTCATAATATACAATGTCCCCAAATTTGGAAAAAAAAAAAGTTTCAAAAAACTATGGTGTCACTGTGCTTAAAGCAGTGATCACAGACACACGGTTGAAAGAACTATAAGTGTAGTGGAAGATGGAGCCTAAATCAGATTTCTGGATGCAGTCACAGAATAGATGACTAGAGTGCATTGAACCACAGGGAGCATTGTGCTACTCAACTCCAGAAATATTTTAATAAAACTTTCTTGTTGAAGAAAAAAAAACTTCATAACACAAAAGTTGAGAATGCTGCCAAAGTCTCAACTCTATGAAGTTTTGAAAAGTAAGTATCAAATGAATTAGGTCCCATTTGTCAATCTTTGTTTTTGTTGCAATTGTTTTTGAGGACTTGGTCACAAATTCTTTATGAAGGCCAATGTCCAGAATGGTATTTCCTGGGTTTTCACTGAAGAGTCTTATATTGAGGTCTTACATTTAAATCTTTAAACCACCTTGAGTTAATTTTTGTATATGGTGAAATGAAGGGGTCCAGTTTTATTCTTCTGCATATGGCTAGCCACCTATCCCAGTACCATTTATTAAATAGGGAGTGCTTCCTCCATAGCTTATTTTTGTCAACTTTGTTGAAGGTGAGATGGCTATAGGTATGCAGCTTTATTTCTGGGTTCTCTAATCTGTTCCATTTATCTATGTGGCTGTCTTAGTACTAGCATCACGCTGTTTTGGTTACTATAGCCTTGTAGTATAGGTTGAAGCCAGGTAATATGATCACTCTGAATTTGTCCTTTTTGCTTAGGATTGCTTTGGCTATTTGGGATATTTTTGGTTCCATATGATTATAATCGTTTTTTTCTAATTCTGTGAAAAATGATATTAGTCATCTGATAGGACTGATGTTGAACCTGAAGTTTGCTTTGAGCAGTATGGCCATTTTAACAATATTAATTCTTCCAATCCATGAGCATGGACTGTATTTTCATTTGTTTGTGTTCTATGACAGAAAACACTTCTTTCAGCAGTGTTCTGTAGTTCTTCTTGTAGAGATCTTTCACCTCCTTGGTTAGATATAATCCTAGACATGTTATCTTTTTGTGGCTATTGTAAATAGAACTGCATTTTTTTGGCTCTCAGCTTGAATGTTGTTGGTGCATAGAAATGCTACTAGTTTTTAATGTTAATTCGATATCCTGGAACATTACTGAAGTCATTTATCAGTTCTAGGAGCCTTTTGATGGAGTCTTTAGGGTTTTTTAGGTATAGAATCACATCAGCAGGAAAGAGAGATAATAGACCTATTTTTTTTTTCCTATTTGGGTTTCTTTTATTTCTTTTTCTTGCTTGATTGCTCTGGCTAGGATGTCCAGTATTATGTTGAATAGGAGTGGTAAGAATGGGCACACTTGTCTTGTCCCTGTTCTTAGGGGAATGTTTTCAAGTTTGCCCATTCAGTATGATGTTAGTTGTAGGTTTGTCATAGGTGTCTCCTATTACCTTGAGGTATGTTCCACTTATGTCTCATTTGTTGAGGGTTTTTAATCGTTAAGTGTTGTTGGATTTTCCTAAAAGCTTTTACCACATCTATTCAGATTATCTGAAGGAACTGTAAACAGACAAAACACACAACTTGCCAAATGGGAGAAAATATTTACAAATTATGCATCCAACAAAAGTCTCATACAGAATCTATAAGGAATTTAAACCAATTTACAAGCAAAAAGCAAATAACCTCATTAAAAATGGATGCTTCTCAAAAGAAGACATACAAATGGCCAAAAAGCACATGAAGGAATGCTCAACATCACTAATCATCAGAAAAATGCAAATCAAGACCATAATGTGACAGCATATTACACAAGTCAGAATGGCTATTATTAAAATATCATAAAATTAACAGTTGCTGGTGAGGCTGCAGAGAAAAGGGAATACTTATACACTGTTGGTGGCAATGTAGATTAGTTCAACCACTTTGAAAAGCAGTTTGGCGATTTCTCAAAGAACTTAAAACAGAACTAACATTCAACCCAGCAATGCCATTACTGGGTATATATCCAAAGGAAAATATATAATTCTACTAAAAGACACATGCACTCATTATGTTCACTGCAGCACTATCCACAATAGCAAAGACATGGAATCAACCTAGGCGACCATCAATGGTAGATTAGATAAGGAAAATGTGGTACATATACACCATGGAATACTGCACAGCCATAAAGAAGAATGAAATTATGTTCTTTTGCAGCAACAAGAAAGCAGCTGCAGGCCATTATCGTAAGTGAATTAACACAAGAACAGAAAACCAAGTACTGCATGCTCTCACTTACAGATGGGAGCTAGGCATTAGGTTCACATGGACATAAAGTTGGCAACAGCAGTCACTGAGGAGTACTAGTGGGGAGATAGGGAGGGAGTAAATGCTGAAAAAGTAACTATTGGATACTGTGCTCCAAACCCAGGTGTCAGGATCATTCATACTCTAAACTTTAGCATCACACAATATATTCACGTAACAAACCAGCACATGTACCCTCTGAACCTAAAATAAAAGTTGAAATTATCTTAAGAAATAAAGTAAACAAGAAAGCAGAGAGGCATCCCTGGCACAGTGTAAACCCATGCTTAGCTCAAAAGGCATTATATATGATTTGAAGCTACAAATGGCACATAAATAACCAACTCCTTTCTGGAAAGGCTGAGCCTGGAAGATAAACATAAACACAAGAGAAAAGAAGACAAGCAAAAGTGACAGAGTGGCAGCCAAGGCTGAAAAGATAGTGTTTAACCTATAATTTAGTAAGCTCTTGCTACGTATCAGGCACTGTGTGTGTGTGTGTGTGTTTATGTATATGTATATACATGTATGTATATGTGCATATATATGTATATATGTGTATAATCTCATTTAATTTTACAACATTGTGAGACATGACATATTAAATAAATCATACAGGTGAAGGAAATCAGGTTCAGACTACTAAATAGCAAGCCCAAGATCATTATTTATTAGGAAAATGCTGATCACAATGAAATAAAATATTGTACCCACTACTAGTGTGGCTAAAATTAAAAAGACAATAAGACAATACCAAATACTGTTAAGGATGGGGAACAACTATGTTTTTAAAGTAAGGCAGTATTTGTAAGGTAAAATATACATTTGCCCTAAGACCCTTCATTTGCACTCTTAAACATTTACCTACAAGAAGTGAAACAGTATTTTCACAAAAAATTGTAAAATAATACTTATGGAAGCTTTATTTATGGTATCCAAAACTTGTAAAAAATGTAAATCAACAAGAAAATTGTTAAATATATTGTAGTATATTTACAAAATTTTATGCAGCAGCTAAAAAAATCAAACAAGTGACAAATCTACAACAAAGGTGAAGTCAAACATTATTTTTGAAAAAAACATGTACACTATGTAACTGCATTTACATTAATTAGAAAGAACTAGTATAAAGTGATAGGAAATCAGAACAGTGGTTTTCTATGGCACGGGATTGCCCTTGGTGTGGTAGCTAAAAAGGGATTTAAAGGAATTTCCTAGGGTGATGCAAATGTTCTATATATTGACTGAGTAGAGATTACACATACATATATTTGTCAAAACACATTGAACTGTACAATTCCTTTCTGTACAGTTCACTGTTTATATATTTTTCCTCCATTAAAAAATGCTAATATATTTGAATCAATTAGCATACCACCTGGTGCAATATGCTCAATAATGATCAGTTACTGTTATTCTCATCTAACTCTTGTTATGGGATGGGGAGAGAAGATATGTTAAAGATGTGTAAGTAATTCCTCAAGTGGGCCAAGAATATAACCAGAAAAGCAAACCAAATCTCTAGTATTCATTAACTAAGAGTTGGATCATCCCCATACACAGTAATTCTTATATATCCTTTAAAACAAAGATGTTATTATCCTTTTCATTGGAAAATAAAATATTTCTGTCAATTTGGCACTTTTATTTAACAAAAAATACACAAAAAATTATTTTCAAAATTAATATAAATTGTTACTCTTCATTTCACTTGTTAGGCAATTCTTGTTTCCTGAAAAGCATGATTACTCTTGTGCCATTCCTACATTAAAAATATGATCAATTCCATTAAATCAGAGAACATTATCCGTCAAGGATATTAATATAACATTTATTTATAAGAAGCAGTTTTTGAGCTCTCATACTCTTAATTTTACAAGTGTGCTACAACTTTAGAAAATGTCCCAGCTACTAAAAAAAAAAAGAAAAAAGAAAGAAAAGAAAATGTCCCATAAGCCCTATGCTTATAAATGCAAGAAATAAAGAAAGAGCAGGGAGGGCAGAGGGAAGGAAGGAGAGAGGGGAAGGAAAGAAAGTGAAAAGATGGAGGGAGGAATGAAGGGAGAAACAAAGGAAGGAAATAAAATGGAAACAGTTATCATTTACCTATGCAAAATTACAAATCACAGAATAAATGAAATAAGAGATATCCCAGCCAGAAAAAAGGCCAGATGGAATTTATTATAAACAATTCAAACAATATAAAAAGTGTTAAAGATAAATGCAATGAAAAAATCTCTATCTCCAAGGGTGGGGTCCTCATGGAGCATGTCAAAAGAAAGTATGATGATGTCATCAAGGAAACATTCATTTCAAGAAATACAGTATTTCCTGGACTCAAGTTAAGATCAGGAATTAGTGATCCAGTTTGAGTCAGGATTGTGGGGAAAAAAACTGGCTGAGAATTTGTGTGGAAAAAATCTGGCTGAGAATTTTTGTACACTGAAAATTCCTTTTAATCACCTCAAAGCTAGAAATGATATATGTATAAACAGAGTATGTGCCACGTGCCCCAATATAGTTCATATTATTAAAGTGTTAGCTAACAGCGTAGCTTCCTCATGAGTCCAGACCGAGGGTTTGACTCAACAGTAATGGAAATGATGGAAGGGAGATAGCCCTTTCACAGCATGGCCCAGCACCAGCATTTTACAGAGAAGCAAGTCAGCCAAGTATCAAAGCAGATAGCTCTGACTCTACGGCACTGTCATATGTTAGAGATCACATATAGGGAGCTTATGCCTGACAATCTGCCCTTGAAGGATAACCTTACGGATGCCCCACTGCCATGTGTAACTGAATTTGCCAAAACTGACCAAAGCGACATGACCAAAACGCCAGTTCATCCTTTACTAGGCAGCACCTCAGGAGATGCGAGAATTCCTCAGAAGAGTTTGGCATCATATCTACCTTGCTAACATGATACACTTACAACCAGGACTGTGGTAGGTGGACTGTCAGGGTAATTACTTACACGATGCTATGTGGAGTCTCTCCTTTTTACTCCAAATGCAATAGCAACACAATCCCAAAATACATGTGGAGAAAGATCCTGAGAGAGAAGCAGTGACAAGTTTCAAGCACAGGCCTGAAGCCAGACCTCAGAGGTGAGCAAGATGTGAGGAAACTCCATGAGGCCAACCTACAGGAGAGGTTTACCATCAAGGGAGTGGGGAGCAGATGAAGTGCAATTTGACTGAAGCTCTGTGCAATGGGGCTGCTCTGTGCTCAACTGTTGGTGGAGAAGACAGAGGCTGCAGGAATCTAGCAGGTTCATGTACTGTATCAGCTTTACGCCCTGCGCTCTGTGAATAACCCCATTCTAAGAAAGAGAATGCTACTTTCATTAAGCCAAAGGACAGCGTTTCTGTCTATGGTTGTGATAATGGAGTGAAGAATTCGAATGCTGACATGGGGAAACTCTGAGATATGGTGCTCTGTGTATTCTCTCACAGGCTGGAAAAAAAAATGAAGATAAGAAGCTTAATGAAGCCACACAGAAGTTTTGGAATATAGCAGGGATGGAAATTCCAAAATGATACTCTACAGAGCTTCAGCTGGAATGTTGTGAATTCAAACAAAAAATAGATTGACTAAGACTGGCAAAAATTGTGTAGAAAAGCAAACCACATCTCATGAATCCAATTAATGCCAATTTGAAAAAAAATATTTTTTAATGTTTATACCAGCTTTATTCATTCATAACTACCAAAACTTGAAAGTAACTAAGATGTCCTTCCGTAGGTGAATGTTACATCCAGACAATGGAATATTATCCAGTGCTAAAAAGAAATTAGTTATTGAGCCTTGAAAAGACATGGAAGAAACTTAAATGTATAGCACTAAGTGAAAAAGACTAATAAAGGGTACATATTATATGACTGCAACTATATGACACTCTGGAAAAGGGAAAACTATGGAGACAGTAAAAAGGTCAGTAGTTGCCAGCTTATCTTTTTTGTGATAAGAACATTTGAAATTCACTCTCTTAGCAGTTCTGAAATGTACATTACTCTACTGAAAAAAATATTTTTAAAAAATCTGAAAAATTATTCCCTAAATGAATTGTATATATCATATCATATTTTCATTACATTTTGATACAGTTGAATAATGCTATATAAATACAGAAATCATTGGTAGTAAAGTATTAAGAAAAACTCTGTTCCTAGAGATATTCTATTATTTTAGAACTGCTTATTCTTATGTTCACAAGGCAGCAGATGGTATTACCCAACAAAGTTCTTTTACCAGTAATACAGTAAATAAACCAACTATGAACAGTAAGCAAGGACCCAAGTATAGTGACATTTCTGCTTAATAAGCACTTAAATTTTTAAAAGTCACCCTGAATCCTGACCATAACCACTGTGAAACCTGACCATAACCACAGTGAACCTGAAACCTCACCATAACCACTGTGAACATTTTGAACATTCTTTCAGATATTATTCTGAAATTGCACGTATCCATAAAATGTACATGTGCGATTTTATACACAGAGAATACTGCAACTGCACATGCTGTTTGGTGGTCTGGTCTTTTTCAACTAATAATATATTGTGGACCTATTTCGAAGTTATTACATGAACTTACATGTCTTTAGTTTTAATGGCTGTATAACCTTGCACTGATTTTCTTAACTTTCCTTTACAAAGCTCCTACTCAGGAAATTTTAGGTTCTTCTTAGTTTTCTGGTATTGTGAAGTATAATAAGTGGAATATCCTTTTATATATGCCATCATACATTTAGTTATTCCCCTGGAACAGAGATTAATCAGCTTTTGCACAAAGTGCAAAATCTGTTGCTTGAAAAGCACTGGACTGTGAATCAGGAAACCTAAAGTCTAGAGCTAGTTTTCATTTCTTTCATTCCCTCTTCTCTGTCTCAGTATGTATAAAAGAAAATAAGAGAATAAGAAATATGTATATAAGGATTATAAATCATGCTGCTATAAAGACACATGCACATGTATGTTTATTGCGGCACTATTCACAATAGCAAAGACTAGGAAACAAGCCAAATGTCCAACAATGATAGACCGGATTAAGAAAATGTGGCACACATACACCATGGAATACTAGGCAGCCATAAAAAATCATGAGTTCATATCCTTTGTAGGGACATGGATGAAGCTGGAAACCATCATTCTCAGCAAACTATCGCAAGAACAAAAAACCAAACACTGCATGTTCTCACTCATAGGTGGGAATTGAACAATGAGAACACATGGACAAAGGAAGGCAAACATCAAACACCAGGGACAGTTGTGGGGTTGGGGGAGGGGGGAGGGATAGCATTAGGAGATAGACCTAATGCTAAATGACGAGTTAACGGGTGCAGCACACCAACATGGCACATGTATACATATGTAACAAACCTGCACATTGTGCACATGTACCCTAAAACTTAAAGTATAATAAAAATAAAACAAATTTTAAAAAACTTTCAAAAAAAATAAGAGAATAAGAAAGATGTCTAAGACTCTTCTAAGCTTTAAACTTCAACTCAACAAGTGAAAATATTCTTAAAAGCGACACATTAAAAACCATTCATATTTGATTTTATGTATTTGTATGAAAGTATAAATTTTAATCCATTGATTTAATGAAATGCTTATATTTTATTTATTTTCTCATAGCCTCAGTATGTTTGTCTAAATAATGGGTGAATGTCAGAATATATATTTTGTAGTTATCTGCATGTGAAAACCTTAGCACAGGATGTGGCATGTAAACCGCAGAATACTTCCAGTCTTAGATTTTGTCAGGATTTTAGTAACATGATAGATTTTTTTAAATACATAAAGATTTCCTATTTTTGTCATAAACAACACTACAAGGGTATTAAACCATATATAGACCTTTTGCAGGTAGTTCAAGTATGAAAAGGTTTAAATGGTGATCTCAGTTATTTTCATAGCATCTTGATGATGAGGTACAAATGGTTGGGATTATTCTTACCACCATTTTACAGATGAGAAAACTAAGGATAGGAATGAAGAAACTTGTCCAATATTGTGCAGCAAGCCGATGTCAGAGACTCCTGGTTGAACTCAACGTTCAACTTCCTGATCCAGGACATTAGCTGTCAGCATCAAACATCAGAGAACTCTTAATATCAGTGACATCTACTTGCTATAGTAGAGGCACAGGTTATTATAACATCAAATGACATACTATCTTATAAAATTTCCAAACTTCATTATTAATGTTAATACATGTTATTGGTCATGGAGCATAGAAAAGACTGTTTATAATATATGAAAGCCTAAAAACACCCATACCATTTATTATGATAAATCTATTTGTATAAATCAGAATTTACGTTGTATAAATATTACAAATACAATAAATACTTATGAACACAGTATGCTTAGAAGAGCAAAAACCCCAAGACCCACAGGGCATTGTGGGTTACAATATTTTAAAATGGAGATATGATACACAATCCTTAAAAATCAAGATCTAGGCCAGGCGCAGTGGCTCACGCCTGTAATCCCAGCACTTTGGGAGGCCAAGGTGGGTGAATCACCTGAGGTCAGGAGTTCAAGGCCAGCCTGGCCAACATGGTGAAACCCCATCTCTACTAAAAACACAAAAATTAGATGGGCGTGATGGCACACACCTGTAACCCAGCTACTCAGAAGGCTGAGGCAGGAGAATCACTTGAACCCAGGAGGCAGAGGTTGCAGTGAGCTGAGATCGCACCACTTCACTTCGGCCTGGGTGACAAAGCGAGGCTCCGTCTCAAAAATAAAAATAAATAAAAATCAAGTTTAGAATAATATTTAACAACATAAAAATATTTGTGCAATATTAAGTGAGAAAATAACTTACAAATAGTGGACATTGTGGAATTCCAATTTTATAAAATCTAGTTCTAGATAAAGCACCTAGGGATATTCCTAGAACAAAAATGAAGAGTCTACAGAGAAAAAATGATTATTGAGGATTTCCTTCATATATGTATATGTGATATATATATCACATATTTATGATCAATTTTTTTCTGTATTTTCCATATTTTTACTTTAAATCATTGATTCTGATTCTAGTCAGTGAAAATGACAAGAACATATACCAAATTCTATTTTCCTGAATGTGGATTATTATTGGTATCTTAAATCCATTTTGAAATGAATTACCACTTAGCTAATTGCTTCATATCAGTATCCAAATTCAAGACATATTTTTCTAAAACAGAATCACACTAAAATAAGCTGCTTTTCTTGGCTTTCTAGTCACAGATCCTAAAATAAAAATGGCTGCTCCCTCACAGATCTCCTTCCATGCGGCAATGGCATCAGGTTGAAATATTGAGCAAGAGCAATTCCTGAAGCATAATTTATGTACCACAGCCAGTGGGGATTTCCATAGGTCTTCAATACCCCAGAAGATCCCTAGCCTTTGTGCTCAGTACAACCCCAAAATTTCCCTTTGTGATTTCATCTTTACTGCATTAAATATGCCCACTCTCTACCCCACACTTAAACTGAAAGTGAATCTAACTGAATTTCAGGTCACGGCGCTTCTAATTATGGTTTGTCACAATTCTTGTTTTTTTTTTGTCATTATAATATCATCATCAGGAACAAGAGGTCCCTTAAAGAAGAGTGGAGGCACTTACAGTTCAATATCAGTTTGTTCCTCAAATACACATGGTTGGACTTCCGCTCGGTTTTGCGCCCCTAAGAATGCGATTATTCTCCGGTATTATTTTGTCTGTTTCCTGACAAGTGTTTAATGAGCTACGTAACTGTTCTTAAATACAGTACCTCAATTTATTTTTTTATTAATTAACCAAGGGATTTGTCCCTCCCCAGTACGAATTCTCTTACTGACCAGAATCTTCAATTTAATAATTTTCTTTAAGGAAGAGCAGAGTTCTCAGTCACTCTCTCTACATTCATTCCACATCTCTATACTGATTTTACCTTCTCTTTCTGATTTATAAAACAGCAAAGCAACTAAGAACTTGCTGAAATATGATTCTCTTGGCAGCCATCTTTGCATTATTAGCCCAAATAAGTTCCATCCCTTCGCATCATAAGCATCACAACTACTTCAACTACTCCTCAGCTATTAGCAGAACTTTGGGGAGGTGTTATGGCTTCACACATCTTGAAGAATTTTAAGTTTAGTGAAAACTGAAAATGACCAGCCAGATGAGAAACCTAGAAATCTTTTGATATGGTATTTCACTAGAGAGTCAAGGTATTTTTAGAAAAAAGATCTGGCAAAGACAAAGCAATAGTATCAATAGCTGAAGATTTACAGGAAGATCATTTGAGTGAAAATGAAATATTACATCAATTAATTCAACCATTCTGCCACACAGCAAATAGATATGCTCCATGCACTTGGCAAACCTAAGACAATAATTAGAATAAAACAAATATTGACTTCCTCTAAGAAGAATTTGTTTCAAACCCAGAAATTCAAAAAAAAATAGATATACATTACCCCATACCTAAAAACTTTTCATCAAAGGCAGGAAATATATGCCAGCAAAGGTATAGTAGAGCTTTTTAGCTGGGATGCATTGTAGAATTTCATGACCTCTATGACCCATCTAAAATTCTAAAATTAAGAACTCTTCAGTGAAAAGCTTCTCAATGCCTCCTTTCATAAAACCAAAGTATTTGAGAACTAACTAGAAGATGATCCATAGAAGACCAATCTTCTGTATTTCTGCAGACGTGTGTGGCCCTCAGAGAGTGTAGGACATATTTAACCTGTATCTATATTAGAAATCTTATATCCAGGAGATGCTGTAGTATTAGAATAATGTATAGAGGACTAGACTAGGAATCAGGAGGCTGAATTCACTACTTATTGGAGAGTTGAATGACATTATAATAAATTACTTCTCTGAACTTCAGTTTCCTCAACATTGTTCTGAGGATAGTAGTATCTGCCTGGCTTTCTTCTTACTGTCAAAGCCATAAAATAGTACAAAAATGCAAAAGAATGTAATCACAGGACTTTTCGGAAAATTGAGTTGAAGGGACATTTAAGTTGAGACTACTACTAAATTCATATTCAAAGATAGCTATCTCCCAAAAGGCAACAACATCAATTTATATCCCAAATAATTGATGCAGCTTATAAAATCACAACATGCTTGACTCATAGTCCACAGAATCTTCCACTGACATGTGACACAATTGTTTTTACAAAATGAATAATAAAAAAGCCATGATATGTTGTTGGTTTGCATCCTGAAGTTTCCTTTCCAACATCTGAAAAAATAATAAATCAATTATGAAACCATCTGGAACAAAATATTTTTTAAACCTCTCCCTGAATAATTGGCACTATAATAGATGACATGTCAGAACAATATTAACAAAACCATTCTCATTAAAGAAAGAAGGAAAAGAATTTGTCTGAAGAAAATAATAACTGCTTGTAATCAAAGTGGGGACACATGCTGATCCACAGCTGAGATAGGCTGAGCATCCATCATTATGTATATTTGAGATACAAGCTGAGATTCTCAGCTGGTGCATTACTTAGTGACCTTGGGCAAGACGTTCACTCCTACAGGACACTATACTCTTCAACAAAAACATGAATTTTTAACTATCAGCCCATACTACAGAACCACAAAATAAATGAAGAAATTCAAGAAAATGTTAGTTGGAAGGCTTTACCCAAGTTATTCACCTAGTTTGAGAAAATAAAAAAAATTCAAAACCTACCACTCACAGTCTGTTACTGATACTCGCAGGGTATCTTCTAGCCATCTTATCTACTTTGTATCAATAGGAAGATAGTAAAATATGGTGACTAAGAATAAAGTCAACCTGCTTTGAATTATAAATCTCAAAATTACTGTATAATCTTGATCTTGCTAGCCGTTGACATTTCTAATACTCCATTATTCATTTGAAAGTTGAAAATTATTGTAGTAAAATATTGAAAGACTTATATGAGAATTCAAATAATTCACATAACCCTTGTGCCTTTTTTCTTTTTCCCTTTTGCCTTTTAAACATGTAAAACATTTAAGCAGAAATACTTGCCATAAAATATTAATCATCTTAATTTTTAATTATTTTCTTATAAAATTATAATAATCAAAACAATTTTTTCTCCTCTTTTGATATCCTTTCTTAAAATTTGTCAAATTTAGAAATCAATTTTCTAATAAAATTTAAAAATCCTATAAAAACTGGAAAGTAATCAATAATTACATTTAAGCAAAATAAAACACATAAAAATAAAATATCGATATACTTTTATTACATTAGCACGAAAATCTCATTATAAGAAAATATTTGCGCTAGACTTGGCTCTGCTACTCAAATGCCCTCATCTCTTTGTAAATTACTTAAATTTTATCATTTTACCATTTTAAACATGGAAAAACTATGTACTTTTCTCAAATTACAGTCATTAAAATCAAAGACCTATACTATCTTTGGATTCTGGTTTTTTTTTTTTTTTTTTTTTTTTTTGAGATGGAGTTTTGCTCTTTCACCCAGGCTGGAGTGCAGTGGTGCAATATCAGCTCACCACAACCTCTGCCTTCTGGTTTCAAGCGATTCTCCTGCCTCAGCCCCCTGAGTAGCTGGGATTACAGGTGCCCGCCACCACACCCAGATCATTTTTGTATTTTTAGTAGAGACGGAGTTTAACCATGTTGGCCAAGCTGGTCTCAAACTCCTGACCCTGTGATCCACCAGCCTCGGCCTCCCAAAGTATTGGGATTACAGATGTGAGCCACTGGATTCTATTTAATCTGTATCAAGATCACAGTCACATTTTTAAATTAGAAATAGAAAAAAAATCCTAAAATTCTGCTCTATGAAGAAATGTTTATATATCCAATATAGTTTGAAGATAAAAGACATCAGTTATATAATCAAATATAACAATGTAAAACATGTATCGTCTGGAAAAGATGTAAAAATTAAACCAGTTGCATAATAGTTGTAGAATTTTATATTATAAAATCTTAATAAGCATAAACTAATGTCTTAATGCATTTTTAAAATTTATGTTTTTAAATATAGGCATAGGAATTTACCAAACTAGTACATACAGTCCTTCCCATATTTCCTCAAAGGTAACATCTTATGTAACTATGATACAATATCAAAAACAGAAAATTAACATTGATACAATACCATTAACTAAACTGCAGACTCCTTTATTTTGCCATGCCACTAGTGATGTATGAGAGTTTCAGTTGCTTTACATCCTTGTCAACATTTGGATTCCCCTGTCTTTTTAAATTTTAGCAATTCTGACGAGTGGTTTAGCGTGGTCTCACGGTGGTTTAATTTGAATTTCCCTAATGACTATTGATGTTCAACATCTTTTCACGTGCTTATTTGCCATTTTTATATTTTCGTAGATGAAGTGGCTATTTAAATATTATGCCCCCTTTTTAATTTTTAGAAGTTAATTGTTAAATTTTTACACAACTGGTTAGATCTACAAGAATATTGCAATGATATTACAAAGTTCCCATATAGCACAAGGCCAATTATACCTATTGTTAACATCTTACATTGGTATAATACAAGTGACACAATGAATTAACTACTATTGATATATTAATAACTAAAGTCTATCTTTTATTGAGATTTTCTTGCTGCTCACCTGATGTCTTTTTTATTGTTCCAGGTTTCCAATAAAGATAATACATTACATTTAGTTGTCATGTCTTCTTAGGTTTCTCTTGGCTATGACAGTTTTTCAGACTTGCCTTGTTTTTGTTGGCCTAGAAAATCCTGAAGAGTACTTATCAGGTATTTTGTCAAATGTCCTTCTATTGAAATTTCTCTGATCTATTTCTTATTATTAGACTGAAGTTACAAATTTCAGGCTGTCACAGAAGTACTATATTCATCACATTTTATTTATATATATATATTATATATATATAAAAAAAGTATTATACTATTGACATGACTTCTTACTGTTAATGCTGACATTGATCCCTCGACCAAGGTAGTATTGGTCAGGATTTTTCACTGTAAATTTATACTTTGTTTCCACATTTACATACTGTACTCTTTAGAAATAAGCTACCACGTGCAGCCCACACAGAGTGGGATGGCATGCTTTATCTCTTGAGAGTATAGTATTCACATAAACTATTTGGAATTCTTTGTCATAATAAGTTATTTTTATTATGAAATATTATTTATAATAATAATTATAAAATTTTATTCATTCATTCATTCGTTTACATCACTATAGCTTAATGGATATTCATTTTATACTTTTTTTTTTTTTTTTTTTTTTTTTTGGATATTCATTTTATACTTTGGATTATAATTCAATACTACTTTATTTTTCACATTGGTCCACTTTGGCCCTTGAAAGCTCTTTCATTAGGCTCCTGTGCCCCTTTGACACACTCCCATCACTATATTTTTGCTTGTTTAAGAATTAATTTCTGGCACCACATAATACTCAAGGCTTATCCTGTACATTTCCTGACCAAGTCCTATAATTAGCCATTCCTCTAATTAACATTTCAATGGGAAAATGGTATTTAAACCAAGATGTGGGTGCTGAGTAGGCTGGTTGCTATTGGGATGTTGTTTTCAGGCCCTCTCAGCTGACATAGCAAGGAAGCATATATATGAATATACTAATGCATCTATGTATACGTATCTCTAAATATATCTATATGTTATTATGTCTATTATGCTAAAACCAGGATTCATACTGATGTCTCCAGATTTAATACATTTCAATCTGGATTATTCTAGCATCCTCTGATTGCATATTTGTAAACTACTCCAATACTGAGAAACCTAGCTTCCACCATCTAACATTTATTTACTAAATTTTCACCTTCAGTGTACAGATTTACTAACCCATACACTTGTGGAAAAAGGCTTTATCAATTTGAGTATAAACCGGAGTTCAAACTGCTCTTGAATAGCTTATTTTGCTCCTGGTCTTACAGACTGCAGCGATTTATATTTAGGTGAGACTTCCCCAACCATCACCTTAAGAATAGTTGTCTTATATATTTGTAATACGGTTAGGTATTATGTCACACTTTGAATTCCATCTTGGGATTCCCTTTAACTTGCTAAATGATATTTTTAAATGGCATACATCAAGGTTCACTCTTTAAGCTATAAAGTTCAATGTGTTTTGACAAGTGCATAGTTATGTAGCCACAATTACAGGATTGTACAAAGTAGTTTTACCACCCTAAAAAAAATCCACTGTGCCTCAATATTTAACCGGCTGATTTCTGTGAACCCCTGAAAACCCTTGACAATTGTATGGCCTCTGGTTCTGTCTTTTCCAGAATGTCATATAATAAAAATTATACAGTATATAGATACTTCTGATTAGCTTATCGTAGCAAAATGTATCCATAAAATTCACTCATGTTTTCTCGTGGTTTGATAGCTTATTTGTTTTGATTGGTGAATAGCATTGCGTTAAACCACAGCTTTTTATCCATATGCCTATTAAAAGACATCTTGATTACTTCCAGTTTTTGAAAATTATAGATAGTCCTATTACAACACCTGCATGTGCAGTTTTGTGGACATAAGTTTTTTTTTTTTTTGAGGCTTGGCTCTGCTACAACCTTTGCCTCCCAGGTTCAAGTAATTCCCCTGCCTCAGCCTCCCAAGTAGCTAGGATTACAGATGCCTGCTACTATGCCCAGCTAATTTTTGTTTTTTTTAGCAGAGACAGGGTTTCACCATCTTGGCCAGGCTGGTCTTGAACTCCTGACCTCGTGATCCACCCGCCTCACCCTCCCCCAAAGTGCTGGGATGACACGCATGAGTCACCATGCCCAGCCATCGACATAAGTTTTGAAATCAGTTGGGTAAATATCTAGGAGCACAATTTCTGGAGTGTACGATATGACTGTGTAGCTTTGTGAGAACTACAAAACTATCTTCCAAATTAGCTGTGTCATTTTTACATTCTCACAAGCAATGAATGAGTTCTATAGCCAAAAATTGGTATTGGTAGTTTCTGGATTCAGCCATTCTAGTAAATATACAGTGCTATCTTATAATGACCAAATGATGTTGAACATATATACATTTTTTTCATTTGCATATCTTCTTTGGTGATATGTCTGTTCAGATCATTTGCCCATTTTTTAATTAGGGTTTTTAAAATTTTGAGATTTAAGAATTATTTTCATATTTTGGATACAAGTTATTTATTAAATATGTGTTTTGAAAATATTTTCTCACAGTCTGTGGCTAATTTCTTTTAATCTCAGCCGTTTCCTTCACAGATTAAAGTTGTTTTTTCGTTTTTTAATTTAATAAGGTTCAGCTTGTCAATTTTTTCAGAGATCATGGTTTTGATGTTGTGTCTAAAACACCTTGTAAAACCCAAGCTCATATAGATGGTTTCCTATATTTTCTATGTTTTATACTTTTGTGTTTGGTACTTAATCTATGATCCATTATTAATTCATGATGGTGAAAGAAGGTCTATGTCTAGATATATGGTCTATGTCTAGGTTTACTTTTTTGACATGCAGCCATCCAATTGACCTAGGATAACTTGTTGAAAAGTCTATCTTTGCTCATGGAATTGATTTCACTCCATTGCCAAATATCAGTTAACTGATATTATGTGGATCTATTTCTAGGCTCTCCATTCTGTTTTGGATCTGTCTATTCCATAACCAATACTATGCTTTCTTGACTTCCATACTTTATAAGAAGTCTTTAAATTGGGTAACATGTATCCTCTAGATTTTTTTTTACCCTTCAGTATTATGTTGACTATCCTAATACTTTTGTTTTTCCTATAAACATTAGAATCAGTTCGCTAATATTTACAAAATAGATTCCTGGGATTTTTGCTGTACTAATGTTGATTCTATAGATCAAATTTGGAAAAATTGACATATTAACAATTTTGAGTCCTCAGATCTATGAACACGAACTACTTCTCCATTTATTTAGGGTTTCTTTGGTCAGTTTTATAGTTTTCTGCAAAAAGATTCTGTATACAATTTTATAGATTCATTCTTAAGTACTACTTATATTCCTAGTTTTTAAATCTTTTTGCAAATGTTACAAAATAATTTAATCATATTAGGTTCCAGTTGTTCATTACTGTTATGTAGGAAAGCAGTTGACTTTCATATGGTAACCTGTATCCTGTGACCTCAATATATGAAATTATCTATGATATGAATTAAAATAGAAAGTAATCAGGAATAATTATATTTGACAAAATAAAAAAGGGGATTTCATTTAAGTGATTCAAAACTATATTCCAATTCCAACTTATCATTCCACACATTGTCTACAAAGAAAAGGAAGAAAGTCATTCTAATCATGCTGAGTTAGCACCTTCTATATTCAGGATGCTGCCCTAAAATTTTTACGGAAACAAAAACAATTCTTATCAACACTATTAATAATCTCATAGGAATCCTCTTAGCTAACATCAATTACATGCTTGTCATACAGCAGAAATTATAGTTAGTACTTTACATGTGACTTAATTTGATAGTCATCACAACTTTACAACATTATACACTAGTCCTAATTCTTTCAAATGCAGTTGGAAGAAACCCAACCCCAGCTGTATTAAATGAAATAAAGATCATAATCATGGCAATAATGAGGGTTTAACATCTTGAGACACCGGGAACAATAGGTGAAAATGGATCAGGCATTATATCTAGGGCCTACTAACTCTTTTTCTCTCCCCATTTCTCTTTATGTTTCAGCCTCATATTCTCATTCTAAGAACAATATTCTTAGGATGAATACTTACATGGATACTTAGAGCTACCAAGTACATAGGCAAGAGATCCATAAAAGGGGCCACCATTTTATATCTCTAGATGGAGATCTGTAAAAGTGGGTGCCACTTCTTTGCTTTCTCAAGCAAAGAAACCTCCAGAACATGTCCTCATTGGCACTGCTTGTGTCACATGTCTATCTTTTAACCAATGCCATACCAAGGAAAATGAAGTTTTCCATATTGGCTAGTTCAGGTCACATGCTCAACCCTGAGGTTCAAATCACGGAATCCTATGATTGACAGTGTAACTAGAAATAAATATTGGAAAAGGAAAACAAAAATAACTATGGGCAATTATAAGTAGGTGAATAGGCAGCTTAGAGTTTAAATAACTTATTGAAAGTCATCTATGTAAACTGCCAGAATGGAGTTTGATTCTACATCTAACTGAATTGTACACCCAAGCTCTAAATAGCTTAGCCACAGTGCCTTCCCTTTTCCTATTTTGATGGTGTTAACAACCTATAGGGGTGTTGCTGCTGACAATGATAGAGAAGGTAATGATGATGATGGTTATTATTATTACAAACTGGATAATGAATACAGGGCAACAAGGTGGTCCAGAATATTTTCATAAATTCTGAGAGTTTTCAAAATGGGAGATACAATAACTGAACAAGAAAACTTATAAAGAACTTCTTGGAGAAATGAAATTATAAGTAAATCTAAATAAGAATAAAAGATTACCTAATGAGAAGAGAGAAGGTACACTATGGTTTTCTATCTCCAGCTAGAGCTTTATTTCTTGTAAGAATATCATAGACATTAGAAATAAAGAGACACAGATTCTAGTCCAGATTCAGTTGCTAGTTCCTTTGTGACTTTGGATAAATCATTCTGTTCATCAGACTCAAGTTGCTTATCTACAAAAATGGGCAACAATATCTGTTCCTCCATTTCATGATGTTCTCATGAGATTGGGGAGCAAATATCAAAGCATGTTGAACAAAAGTAAAATCACTATTCAAAGAAAAAATAGCATTATTTGTTGTATTTTATGCTTCTTCCTGTTCATAAAATTGCAGGGATTTTTTTTTTTCACTATCAGCATTCTTAAAATCCAAGACAAATTAAGATTTTATTACAAGAGCAGTTTTTAAATGGGTAATTGAAGAGACAAATTTTATACCAACTAATTTCCCCCTTACTTAATATGCTATCCCAAACTTTTTTAAAATATGATAAAAATGTTTTGCTAATCATTCCCCTGTAGCAGAATTCCTATGCATTAAATTCTGTTCTCCAAACAAGTTGCTTTGTTTGGTTATATTGCATGCAGGTAAACATTTATTTCTTTATATTGTGTTCTCTTCAGTAAACAGGGATATCTTACTTTATCCACACTGGTCAATAATTTCCCCTAAATCTTCTGAATTTGTTTTTCTGTAATCTAAGTAGTCTTTTCATTTTTTTTTTAACGAGAAATGTCTTTTTTTCCCAAATACCTCCAATCCTTTTGGGGAACCCTCTTCCCATACAATTCCAGGTGCGAAGCAAGCATTGCTTTATGCTAAGTCCTTATCTACAGCCCTGAGGAAAAAAGTGAAATGACATTTTGTGACTAGTTGGTTTTTAAAACAAATCCAGAAGTCAACAGAAATGTGTGAATGTCTGTTTCATGTTATTTATTTTGACAGTTGTGGGAGGTCAAGTTTCATTGTGCATGTTAATATTAGTAAATATAGGTGGGAAAAGAAGAAAATAAAGTCAAAGAGACTCAGATTCACTGAAGCTTAAAGACTAATAAATTGTGACTAAGTACGGCAGCACAATCATTATATGAGTTGGTGATATAATTTGTTCGAGCATTCTGAATGGTTCTCCATATTACGCTCCACAATAGGATAAATAATCCACAATAGGCGCTCCCCCCGAGACACCAAAGCTACTGACAACAGCAGCTGCCCCCTGGTCTCAGAGCAGCACTTTTTCTACACAGGATCCCTAGACCTTAGAAATGTAAAAGGAAGAGATCTCTCTTTTCCTCAAACTGTTTCTTTCTGTGTTCAATGTAAGAGAAAAACAAGAGATTTTTTAAAAAGGAATTGGGTAAAATATAGATAGTAAATTGAATAAGTAAAAATAATCAGGACATAGAGGTGAGAAATATTACAAAAACATTGTCATATAAACATAAAAATTATTAAAATTGATTGTATCCAGGAAATGAAATTATAGCTAGGGTTCACTGGATTAGGGGCTGTTTTTTGTCATGACCCTTTTGGCACTATTGGATTTATTTTCAATGTGCACATATTACTGCAGTACTGATGATGACAATAATAGCAATATCAGCAATATAAATAATAATGTCTCTAGACTAACAGGTTAAAGTGAAGGTGTAATGTCAAACAACTAAAGAATGAAATTATCTTTCACAGTTATTTGCCTATTCAAGTATCATAATAACTCTCTGAGTTAGATGGATCAGGTTTATTTTCCCACTGTTCATATAGAGACCTTGAGGTTAAAAAACGTGGGGACCTCTCCCAAAGTTGTCCAGTAAGCTGGAAACAGAGTAACGGAGAAGAAAACTTGTCTCATGAGCCGAATCTGGTGCTCCTTCCTGACCACCAGATTGAAAGAGATGTACCCAAGACACCACCCACTAGAGCAAAAGAGATTTAAGGCAAAGGAAGGTATAAGAATACCACAGTAACCAGATAAATATCTACCTGAGAGGTGACAGGGACCAAAGTATCAACTGATTCAAGAACGCTTTTAGTGATTAATGTGTGAACAATTGATCTATTCCGGTTATGAGAAACTGCACATAATTGGAGTAGAGCCCTGATATTTTAAGAATGCCGAGTGTTTTCTCATAAATTATCCCTGACAAAACACACAGACTAACAGAAAAACACACAAACACACAGAAATGAGTGAACTATAGTTCAACATAGTGAGACAATTCATTTATATCTAGATTTAGAGGTCAGCAAACACAAAGAATAAATATCTTCCACTGAAGTAAGGTCAGTGTAAAGATGTAAGCAAGTGCTGCCTGCACATAACTTCTACAGATACATGGCAATGGTCAACCCTGAGCAACTCACATCACTCCCCTGTGACTCTCTCAGCCTTCTACGCAGGAGAAGAGGAGTTTCGCTTGTATCTTTTTCTGATTGTTTTGATTATGGTGAATATTTAAAGTCATGTCCTGTGATAGGAAAATATCACAGCTAGATCTAACCCATTTGGGCAGAGAAATATTCCAGCAGAAAAAAGTAAGAAGAGCATGAATGAAAGATCTGAAATTAAAAAAAAAAAATCACAGAGCTCACTGAAGAACAAGTACAAGCTGGGTTACAGTGTGAGGAGAGAGTGCAGAGTGCAGGACAGCAGAGGTGGATAAGGGCTAGCTCCTACAGGCTGTTACATGCCGTGGTCATGAATATCACCCTCAGATGCCCCAGGGTTCATTCCCTCACTACATGCAGGTCTTTGTGCAAAAGTCATGTGCATACGCCTTTCCTGATCACTACATCGAAGCAGCAAGTCCACTCTTCCACTCTCTAGTCCTTTATCTTCTTGTTACTCTCTCCTCATCTCTTCTTCGTGCATGTCTGTCTTTACTGAGACATAATTGGTCTGCCCCACTAGAATGTACACTCTAAGAAGACAGGGACTGTTTCTGTTTTATTTATTGCTATATCCCCAGCATCTAGAATAATGGCATAACTGTTCCATAAATATCTGGAAAATGAAAGAATAAATGAATGGCTTTTGCTCTACTATCCGGGTGAATTGGGCGATTCATGTGGCCTCTCCATATTCACATTTACATATATTTTGTGAAATAAAAGGAAATGCATATGATGTACTTAATCTAGGCCTGACACATTCATATGTTCAATAAATGTTGCATTTTAGAATTAGACAGAAAAATCGAGAGAAGCCAATAGTCGACCTGACTATGCATTGCTTCTATTTTCTAAAGACAACACCTCTGTTGCTTTAAATCTCTCTGTCCAAATGTCATAAAACATCTCATATATCTTTGGCTTTACTTACAGAAGGAAGAGAAGAGAAGACGAGAGAAAGGGAGGGAGGAAAGAAAGAAAATGAAAGAAAGAGAGGCAGGAAAGGAAGAGAGAAATAAATGAAAGAAGGAAGAAAGAGAAAGAGAAAGAAAAAATTTACTTTTTTTTTTCTAGAGTAAATGTGAAAATGACGCTTTTTCCTCTGCTTTTCCTGAAGTCTCTATGCAATTGTATCAGAAAATGAAGAGCGATTATCTACTTTTGATTTCACAAAAGTATTTTACTCTTGGTTCTGAGAAGGTTGGGTTTGAATTTATGGACATACATGTTTTATAATTTTTGTCCAATGCAAAAACAAAAATCAGTAATGCAGCACTGATCAAAGTGGCTAAAGTAGTTTAAAAGAAACACATTCTGCAGGTATTAAAAATACATATAAAAGTGAGAATAGTTATTATGGTGCTTTGCAACTATCTGGTAGTAAAAATATTATATTATTCATCTGTAGATGAATTTTATTTTTCACCTACTTTGCAGAGCTGGTGACATTTGGAAGCCACTAAGCTTCCTGAGGCTGGTGGATCTGATAGTTGGAGGTCTTAGGCTTTTAGAGCACCCCGGCTGTTTCTCTAATTTATATGTTTATAAGCAATGGCCTACTTGCCAAAAATATTTAAAGCGGTTTATAGCACACTTGCTTTTCTACCAAGGCAGTGTTTTACATGATCCTACGTCTTTTAGAAAAGCTGAAGCTGGCCCTATTCATCCCATCAAAGTGCACCTGATGGTCTAGGGTTAGTGAGGGATGAGATGGAGGCAGAAATCATCAGATTACTATTTCGAATGTAAAAATTTATAACAACTAGCAGCTGAATCACTGAACATTTGCATCATCCTCAAAACTTCCAAAATGATAGGCACATTCCAGGCCAGTCATTCTCAAATATCTGTGTTCCTCAAGATTGCCTGGGAACTTGTAAAAAATATAGGTGCCCCAAGCCTAGTCCCCGAAGTTTTCATTCAGGGACCTTGAATGACAACCAGAATTCTCAGTGTTTAACAAACACCTGATGTGCATCTGATGAACTACAGTCCCATTTTGAGAAGTACTAACAGTGTTCTCTGACTGGTAGGTTAATATCTTTCACACGACTTGTTGATTTTAATCCACTGATCCCATGACACTGCCCCCCCGCCACCATTCTCCCTAAATTAATTTGCTTAGTCTATTGCGTGTGGCTAAACTGGCCCCACCTGTAAAGGTCACTGTGCAAGAATAGAGACCTGTAACCGCCCCCTACACCCTCAGCCATTCAGTAATAGCAATGGAAAGAGAAGCAGACATGGCAGAGATAAAGGGAGATTTCAATTAACCACCACAGAATATTTATAAACATTTGTATTACAGCTCCTCTCTTTACTAGTTGAAGAATGTGATGTTCAGAGAGCTCAACTAATTAAGTCAAGGACACACAAACAGGATAGAAAAGACAGAGCAAAATGAGGAAGGAAGATTATCGCAAGTTGGACATTTGTCAAGTCTCAGTTTGAGGTGGCCATTATAGATATTAAGAAATCATTATTCCCTGAGGGGTCAAAGTTGGCCAATAGCTGACAGTGCTAAATAGTGTGGCTTTGAAAAGAAAATGGTAGTATTTGTTACTAAATCACAGATGAAAGCAACTAAAATGTGAACCTAAGAGGCTGGATTCATCTACTTAAAAAACCCTACCAAAGGGGTGTGTGTGCGCACACATTTGTCTATATCTACATGCATATGCGATAAATCTCCAGGCAGAGATTATTATCTTTTCCTAACAGAGAACAGCTGAGATGATGCTGATCAAAGGCTGGTACCAGACATGCAGCCTCAATAATTAAAGTTTCCATTTATAACCTTGCTTCTAAGAGAATACAGGTTGATTATAAGTTTCTCAAGTCAAATAAATCAGCTTCACATAATTCTAATTTCCAGGCTCCAGTCCCTCTCAAACCTATCTCTCCCAGCCATCTTGAAGCTAGTGTGTAAGATTACCTTGTGTAGTCTGACTGGGGATTGGAATCACATGATCTCAGTCAGATGGAGAAATGTAGCCCAGTGTGTTCAGGGATCTCAACCATAAAATATTGCTGGCATTAAGCCATCAGCGTGAACATAAAATAGCATTTCATAAATTTCAACTTTCATCTCTATGTAAATTTAGCCAATGTATTTAAAAGAATAATTTATGAATATATTATAATGTTTGTCTATAAAGGCTTTTAAAAATTGTGTTTTAAATTATGGTTCAGAAGCACATTATTTCATTTTATAAAACCCAGTAATTGGCTGCATGTGGAGCTACAGAATAGAGATCCATCTCCCATTTAAAGAAAATTGTAACCACTAAAACCTTTCTAAGCTAAAAACATAAAAAGAGGGTGATGCTGAGCATAAAGGTACCAAAACTGAAATGTAATTTAGAATATAAAATGATTCTGAAAATGCACATTTTTAAAATTATTACATAATTGAGTAATATAAAATATAAAACCAATAATGATTGAAATGCTGACATTTATTCAGAATTGAGTTATATTCTAAGCATCACACCAATGATCTTATTCTTTCCCTTGTCAGGATCTAGCACACTCTACAACATACAGTATATAAATTTAAGAGTACATTTATGATGATGGAAACACACATTTCATCATGTTTCTTTTAAAGGATATAGACTTTGTATCAGCCAGGGTTGTCCAGAGAAACACAACCAATACAATGTGTCTGTAGTGACCGTGGGAGCTGGCAATTCTGAAATCCATAGGTCTGGCCGGCAGCCTGGAAACTCTGGCAGGATTTCTGTTTTAGAGCCTTGAGGCAGAATTTATTATCTGGGTAACCTCACTTTGGCCCTTAAGGTATTCTGCTGATTTGATGAGGCTTACCCACATTATCAAAGATAATTTCCCCTTTATTATAGTCAACTAAGATTGAATTACATCAACAAAAATTTTCAAACTAATATCTCAGCTAGTATTTGACCAAATAACTGAGAACAATAGTCTAGCCAATTTGATACACATACAAAATTAATTATCACAGACTTTGAAGGGGGAAAAAATGCCTCACGTTGAAAACTACTGAGGGTAGAAAGCTTCTGGAACAAATATGCTCCAATATTTTTATAATTTAACAAGATAGAAGCTTAATTTTTATTCTTATAACAGCCCTAGAAATACCATTTGACCCAGCCATCCCATTACTGGGTATATACCCAAAGGACTAGAAATCATGCTGCTATAAAGACACATGCACACGTATGTTTATTGCGGCACTATTCACAATAGCAAAGACTGGGAACCAACCCAAATGTCCAACAACGATAGACTGGATTAAGAAAATGTGGCACATATACACCATGGAACACTATGCAGCCATAAAAAATGATGAGTTCATGTCCTTTGTAGGGACATGGATGAAACTGGAAATCATCATGCTCAGTAAACTATCACAAGGACAAAAAACCAAACACCGCATGTTCTCACTCATAGGTGGGAATTGAACAATGAGAGCACATGGACACAGGAAGGGGAACATCACACTCTGGGGACTGTTGTGGGGTGGTGGGAGGGGGGAGGGACAGCATTAGGAGATACACCTAATGCTAAATGACGAGTTAATGGGTGCAGCACACCAACATGGCACATGCATACGTATGTAACAAACCTGCACATTGTGCACATGTACCCTAAAACTTAAATAATAATAATTATAAAATAAAATAAAATAACAGCCCTATGTGTTATTCTAGGTTGATGATTTATTCTTTCTGCACATGGATATTTAAAGATCTAAGTTCCTTTCATCTTTGGCTCCCACATTCCCACAGGGCCTCTTTGTCCTCTGTGGTCAGCAAACTATATAGGAAAGATAATATTGAATGTGCACAGTCACTTCTTCAAAGCTTTGCCACAGAAGCTACAAGCATTATTTCCACTTACATTTCAATGGCAAGAAGTAATCACATAGCCATCCTTAGAAGCAAGCGGGCTGGGCAATGTGATTGGTACCTAGACAGCCCACTTTTTGCAAAATCTCTCTACTCTGAAAGGAATACACATTTTGTTAGCCATCTATACACCTAAGACAGAAAGGGGATCTCAACAGGGCATCTAAACATCAGAAAATTGTTTACAAATGAGACTCTGTGTCATCATCACTGTAAGTGTCTAGGGAGTTTATTTTAAAATGCATATTCCTGTGGCTCTTGACTCATGAGTCAACATTTAGGAAGCCTGTGGTGGGGTCTACAAATGAGATCACCCTGACACAGCCTAACCACGCCACTTAATTCAAATCCTTCATCCACCTATAAGTGGGGACATAGACTATGTCTTGCATGGATACTTCTCTTTGAACACAAATACTGTCAAACGTAGTGATCATATAAATCCTACTCTGTCTCCAGAAATATTCATTTTAACAAATTTCCCAGATGATAATATTAACTAATTTTTATTGAGCATAGAAGATGTAAGTACTTTCTAGAAGTATCATATGAATTACCTTGTTTGTTCTGCACAGAAACATTACAAGTTAGCTATAATTAACCAAATTTTATGAATGGGAAAATCGAGGCACCAAAATATTAAATTAAATGAAAAAGTTATACTGGCAGTTGGCAGAGATGGGATTTAAACCTGTGTAGTATGACTCCAAAGCCTGCATCTTTCCTACTGCCCTATATCCAGGTATTCCTGAAACACTTTGTCTAAAATACATTGAGTTAAGGATAGCAATGAAGAAGGTTGAGACTGTGTAAGATTTTTGTTGAGAATCTCTGCAGTATATAACATGTTCTTTACTTTTCCTCTCTCACTTAAATCATCCAAACAAGCCCTCTAAATCCCAACTCTGTAACTCCTCTTCTGATTGTTTTAAAAGCACGTTATATCCTAAAACAAACAGATAACCTTTCTCTGAAAATCTTTTTCCAGTGTTACAAATCAAAACAAATGGTTACAACTCCCACAGGTATTACAAGCTTGTCATCTGGGAATCACGTTCAACACATTTTTCACCAACTTTCTCCACCATGTCCATCCAACGATAAATTAGTCTAACAATTTATCTCCAAAATCATCCCTAAAACCATGCATTCTCCATTTCCACTGTCGATTACCAAGTCTACATCAGCATCACATTGCTTTGGCAACTGTGAACGATTCCAACTGGGCTCCAACTCTCCCACCGGCCAATCTATTCATTACATTGTAGCAAAAGTGATCTTTCTAGCATGTAATACCTAAAGCCCTAAATTCTTCACGTTTATTGGAAAACTCTCCATGTGCCAGCCTTGCCTGTTAATCGGCCTTGCCTGTCAACCCTCCATTTGCCAGCCTTCTAATCAGACCACTCTTCCCATCTTTCCAACTTTAAGCCATCTCCTTTGATGTTAAGACCTTTGCGTGCAGGCCTCTCTGCCTACAGTTCTCCCTTGCGGTGGTCTGAATGTTGTTTCCCCCCAAAAGTCAAATGTTGCAACCTAATCACCAATGTGATAGTATTGGGAGGTGATTAGGTCATGAAGACTGTCTCATAAATGGGATCAATGCCCTTAGAAAAGAGGCTCCAGATAACTACCTTGACTCTTCTACCATATTAGGAACACAGAAGGCACCATCTGTGAACCAGGAAGTGAGCCCTAACCAGAAAATAAAACTGCTGGTGTCTCAGTCTTAGATTTCCTAGCTTCTAGAACTGTGAGAAGCAAGTATCTGTTGTTTACAAGCCACCATCTATGGCATCCTGTTATAGTAGCTGCAAGGGATGAAGACACTCTTTAATTCACTTTGGTTGGTTACGTAAATACTCCAAATATCATCATCTATAAAATGGGACTTAAATGCCACCAGTTGGGAGTGATTTTTTTAAAAATGAAACAAAATCAGTTGTTGGTATATAAAAGATTTTCAATGAATTTTTTCCTGATACATTCCAGCTTTTTAAATGCTATCCAACACACATATAAAATATATATCAATTTTCTTGTTTCTCTAATCATGATTTTATTAAATCACTAAGTTGGAAATAACATTTAAGTAATTTATTTACCTTTATTCAGAAATGTATTAAAATCACAGTGCATCTTTATCTGAAGGAGGCTCATAGCAGTTTAAAATTACTGTCAAATTAATACTATCTTTAAGCATTGTATCTTTTCCAAATAAAGGTCCTGAACTCCTATCATTTTCAACACAATTGCTTTGTTATGGAATCATTAATAAAGTGTGCACATCTTTGTAGGCCCTGACATGAAAAAAACAAGTTTCAAATAAAAGAAGAGGTTAAAAAATATATTAACTAGTGTCTAATTTGAAAGAGCAAATGGCAGCATTCAAATATATTAAAATGAATTGAACTTTTGTATAACAATAACAATTGGAACATCACAATAACAAGAACAATAACATAACAATAACAATAACAATTGGAAGCATAACCAAATTCTTACCGAGATAAGATCAATCTTAACAATACACATTGTTAAGAAAATTGGCTTATTAAAGAAACAAAGATATAGTATATAAGAAATATCCATCTCTGAGTACACCCAGCTTGGTAAAGAAAGGAGGTAGAATGTTGGAAGAATAGTGTAGACTTGTGAAAAGAGAAAAAGAAGATTCTGAAGATAATCAAACAATAAAAGTAATGACAACAATTGTATTATTTATGCTAAGTTTAAATGATTGGATGTTAGCTGATTTTAGAAAAATCAAAACGATTTTGTTTATGATACTAATAATTGGAAGAATTGATATGAGTTTTCTTTTTAAATTATCTTCAATAAATTATAATTATTAAAACTCAATACTTAATAGTATATTAAATTCCTTTGGGGGAGTCTTTGTAATTCTCAATTGTGTCAACTAGGAAGTGTTTAGACAGGTGGAATGATAATTTTAGTGGAGAGAACTGTATAGAGATGATGGAGACAAAGGATAGAGCATCAGTCATGATTTCTACAGTACCATGACTAAGACACAGGGCTTTAGACTCAGATAGATATGGGTTCAATTGCACGACTCACACTTCAAGGCTGTGTGAATTTCACCAAATATGTAATTTTTCTAAGCCTTGATTTCTTCAGCTGGAAAACAAAGATAATGTTACCTATTAATTTGTTTATTTTGAATATCAAATAAGGTTATCATGTAATATGGCAGAACCAGAATTACTACTGGGGTCCAATGCTAGAACCCCCAATCTTAAAAGGATGATGTTACACCCACTTTTCCAGTCTACCTACATGATTTGAATGCATACAAGTGTGCTTGGCATGTAGTTAAGTACTCAGTAAAGGTGAGTAGAGGCAGAAATACCACTGAACCCAGCAATCCCATTACTGGGTATATACCTAAAGGAATATAAATCATTCTATCATAATCCAGAATAAGTTTACATTTTTGGCATTTCATCAAAATTCATCAAGACAAGAAATGGCCAACTTTGGTCTAGCATGTCACCTTCAGAGATTGAAAACTGCATGTGAGACCCAGGAGGAAGTCAGATGAGGTTGGGAAAAAAAGAAAATAATTGGTGTGAACATCAGCAAGTTACCCATTTCCCAGAGGCACTTGCAGAGGTAAGTGGTGTGTTATAAGTTTCAGCTGTATTTTTTGTCTTTTGATTGCTTTACTCATCCCAAGCAAATATCAGCCTCTCAAACTAACATTTCCATAGGGAATTAAAGTAGTTTGCCCTATGATGAAGACTTCCAATTCATCTGGTCCTGGGAAGAAGTCTATGGTTTACAAGCCAATCTCACATTTTATACTAATTGAAAAAGTTTTACCCCTACATTTTTGAGAAACTGTATTTTATATATGCTAGAGGAGATCATTATTTTAAAAGATTAAAAGAAGTTCTGCACAGCAAAAGAAACTATCAATAAACAGACAAACTCCAGAATGGGAGAAAAATTTGCAAATTATGCATTAAAGACCTAATATTCAGCATCTATAAGGAACTTAAACAAATTTACAAGAGAAAAACAAACAGTCCCATTAAAATATGTGCAAAGGACATGAAAAGACACTTCTCAAAAGAAGACATACATGGCGGCCAACAAGCATATAACTAAAAGCTGAACATCACTAATCATTAGAGAAATGCAAATCAAAACCACAATGAAATACCATCTCACACCAATCAGAATGGTGATTATTAAAAAGTCAAAAATAACAGATCCAGGTGAGACTGTGGAGAAAAAGAAACACTTTTACACATTGGTGGGAATGTAAATGAGTTCAACCATTGTGGAAGAAAGTGTGGTGATTCCTCAAAGACCTAGAGGCAGAAATACCTTTCAACCCAGCAATCCCATTACTGGGTATATACCGAAAGGAAAATAAATCATTCTATCATAAAAACATATGCACATGGATGTTCATCACAGCACTATTCACAGTAGCAAAGACATGGAATCAACCTAAATGCCCATCAATGGCAAACTGGATAAAGAAAATGTGGCACATATACACCATGAAATATTATACAGCCATAAAAAAGCATGACATCATGTCCTTCGCAGCAACATAAATGTAGCTGAGGGCCAATATCCTTAGCAAACTTATACAGCAACAGAAAACCAAATACCACATGCTCTCACTTTGAAGTGGAAGCTAAATGACAAGAACAACATGGACACATCCAGGGGAATGACAGACGCCAGGACCTATCAGAAGGTGGAAGGTGGGAAGAGGGAGAGGATCAGAAATAATAACTAACTGGTATTATGCTTAATACCTGGGTGACAAAATAATCTGTGCAACAAACCCCCGTGACATGAGTTTACCTATATAACAAACCTGCATGTGTACCCATGAACTTAAAATAAAAGCTAAATAAATAATCCTCAGATAAAACATTTTTAAAGCGACAAAAGTTTTATTAAAAAGTACACATGGGCTATTGTCCATTTGGTTGACTGCTATATTTCCACTATCTGCTACAGTTTGGCACAGGCAGAGACATGCCACAAATATTTGTACAATGAATGAATGAATATATTTGTTTAATGATGGTCACGATAGTGTCTACCTCACATATTTGTCATAAGACACACTGAGATAATGCACAGCGTATCTCATGATGTATGGATAAAAAATAAGAAGAGGTCTAATTACACATGAAGGCACATGCAATGTGCTATGCAGAATAATGTATAACGGGGTCATGTCGTGTGATTTTTTTTGCATCAGTTATGACTTGGGGAAACATATTCTCCTCAGCAAATTAGCCCCCTGTCTCGTATCTCATTTCTAGGAACCTCTCGAGGCCATAAACGGGGTGAGGCTAGAACTGTGAAGGACATGGACAATTAACATTTTCCTGAAGAGAAAGAAGAGGAGGATGAAGGAAAGGGGAGATTCAAACAGAAATAAGGAAAAGAAACTGCCCCAGGGAGAGAGACTCTGAAAATATCATCAGACTCTTGCCTGTTCTGTCTTCTTAATAAGTTTCTTTGAGCCCCTTTGATTTTTCAGAGAAATAAAAGGACCTGCAATGATAGACTGAGGTAGTCTAAACAATTGAGAAATTTTAATCTTCATTTTTACTCAATTAAATTATTGGGAAACTGCCCCCCTTGCCAACCTATTAGCACCTGACAATAAAGTTATTAACAGAGGCTTGACAGTTGATTATTCTCCTTGAAGGAAACTAACCTGCTCACATTTCATTTTTAGGTGGAATGCTGATTAGTCTTTCAACTGAAACTTGACCTCGTAAGCCTGAGCTGTTTAAAACTGTCTGAAAAGGAGAAGAGTTGGATACAGACCTCTAGGATAATGCACAGGAAAAGAGGAAGGCTGGTTCCATCTAGAGATGAATGTGTGAGGCTGCTATGGGTCGAGCAAGACCAGATACACAAGAAAATATTGCAACTGGGAAAGTGACGCTGGCAGGAGGCTGTCAGCCACTGCAGGCCTGAAACAAACAAACAAAAAAACTGCATCTGGGGAGGCCTGCGAAGATATATGAGTCAAGTGTATACGTTACATCCCAAAAGATAACATCTTAAGGAAAATGAGTCCTGTGTCCTCTCAAGGCCAAAGAATGTGGACTATTAATACTGATATTCATTATAAGGTACAGACACATTACTCCCCAGTATGTACTGCTTTCCATATGTACTGCTGAGAAGGTGTGGGTGGACACTGAGTGTGGGTGGACACTGAGTGTGGGTGGCTTGAATATTTAATGCCAGACAGAAGGCATGGATAGTGTAAGTGCTATTCACGAAGGCAGGTTTTATTCCAGTTTTATAGGAAAAAAAGTACATCATTGAGAAGAAACAAATAAAAGACACCAAACTTAAATCTCAAAAGAAAAACTCAGTGATTTGAACCATGTGAAAGTTTACTTAGTATCTATGAGCCTCTAATTTATTTTCCCTTACTTTCTAATAGTAATACAAAGCCTTTTGTAGGGAATTTGTAACTACAGAAAATAGAAATAAATGTTAAATAGTCTATTAGCTCACAGCATAAAGATGACTGTTATATTTCCTTCTAGTTCTTCTCCTATGAATATATACATGACTATTCCTCCATGGCATGATTCTTTATACATAATCTGGTATTCTAATTTATTCTGAATATTATGTATCAGATATTTTCACATATAATTAAGATTCTTCAAAACCACAATTTCTAATGGTTGTATAATGATCCATTATATATGTGTAGCATCATATATTTAACTATTTTCATATTTTAAAATAATTACATTGTTTCTTATGTTGCACTATTATATCGCATACCAAGGTAGTCAACTTAAACAGCTTCCATTTCCTTGGGTAAAATGTGAGTTAAAGCTACTCTTTGAAGATTATAATGGTTTCCCATTTCCAAAAATTATTTGATACTCCTCCCACGAATTGGTGGAGACTATGTATCCTTTCCTTAAAGTAGGTGGCCCTTTGTGACTGCCTTGATTAATGGAATTGTAGTGGGGGGGAGTGACTATAATAACTTTAAAGGATATGTTAGCAAAGACCCAGAAGCTCCTTCCAGTGATGGTTAAGAAGCCTTCCTCCATCAAATAAGAAGTCAACATATTTAAGGCTGCCACATGGAAATATCATACAGAGATAACAAAGAGGGGTGAGGGCGGGGAAAGAGGGAGGTGGGGGAGAGGGAGGCAGAGGGTGATAGAAAGGGAGAGAGACCCAAGGATCTCCAGAGATTCTACCACTAGCTGTTTGAGTAACAGCCTGGTGCCAGAGATGTGGGTAAAGAACTCCTTCGGATGAACGTAGTTTCTACATCATTTGCATGAAACCACAAAACTGACCCCGAGTGAGAACTGGCTATAGGAGTCCAGTCAGTCTCCAAATTCATGAATCTACTATGTTGTGGTGTGGTTTTTTTTCCCCTGCTTAATAATAGACAACCAGAACAGATTAATGGGGTGCTGTTAAAAAAACCTAACATATGTCATAGTAGCTGTGACATTGGATGGTGGGCAGAGTTTAAAAGAGACCTGAAAAGACTGTTAGTGAAAGCCCATTGGCCCCAAATCATAGAGGTGGTTTCCAGCTATGAGGGATTAAAGTAAAGTAAGGATAAAGTTATTGGGAGCTGGATGTAAGGGTATCTTCGTATGTACCAGCAGTAAAATAATCAATACTGCTGCCTGCTTTGATGTAAAATAAATGTAAAATATATATAATGAACCAATGGATTTGGCTGATAAGATTTCAAGGCAAAACATCAAAAGTAACAATTAGTTACTTTCTTTTAACTACCTAAGATAAAAATCAAAAGAGATGGATTAAATAAGGAACTCTTAACTAGAAAATAAAAATGTGCAGGGAACAAAAAGGATTGAGGTAGCTCTAGGTCAAAAGACAGTGGAGCACAGTGGCTCACGCCTATAATGCCAACATGTTGACAGGCCAAGGTGGGAGGATTGCTTGAGGCCAGGAGTTTGAGACCAGCCTGGGCAACATGGGGAAATCTTGTCTCTACTAAAAATACAAAATTAGCCAGGCATGGTGGCACATGACTGTAATCCTGGTTACTCAGGAGGATAATGCAGGAGAATCGCTACTAAAACATTTAAAAATTAGCTGGGTAGTATTATACACACATGTGGCGCCAGCTACTTGAAAGGCTAAAGTGGGAGGATCACTTGAGCCTGGGAGATTGAAGCTACTGTGAGCTGTGATTGTACCATAGCACTTCATCCTGGGTGACAGAGACCCTGTCTGAAATAACAAATAAATAATAAAAAAGTACCATTTATTGTTTTCAGTCTTGTAGGTAGATGATTCTCAAAGTAAAAGAGGGTCCCAACTCGAAGATCAAATTCAGGTAGGAGTAAATTCTGTAATTAAGAATTCAGAAATATCTAAGCATTGACAAATTGACCTTGTCAAAGTACAAAAGACATGCAATCATCAGGGCATCCTGTTTGATCTTCTCAAATAAACAAGAAAATCTCAAATCTCAGGGCTTTGTCCCACTGAAGCCTTAGAGAAAGCCCAAGGTAGAGAAGTGATTATATCAACAAGATCTGTGAGCGTGGTTTTGTTCTGATAAAGTGGATTTCAATAATATTCATAGAAAACACACACATTTCTTAAGAGAACTATTCTGACAAAAGCAGCATTGTTCTTAAAGAAACATACACATTAAGAAATTAAAAGAAGATTTTAGACACCCAAATTAGCATGAAACAGTCTGATAAAAGTCCATAGCTACAAACTCTAGATACTTCTTATTGAAAACAAGGAATATTCTTCCATTTGTTTGTATCCTCTTTTATTTCATTGAGCAGTGGTTTGTAGTTCTCCTTGAAGAAGTCCTTCACATCCCTTGTAAGTTGAATTCCTAGGTATTTTATTCTCTTTGAAGCAGTTGTGAATGGGAGTTCACTCATGATTTGGCTCTCTGTTTGTCTGTTATTGGTGTATAAGAATGCTTGCGATTTTTGCACATTGATTTTGTATCCTGAGACTTTGCTGAAGTTGCTTATCAGCTTAAGGAAATTCTGGGCTGAGACAATGGGGTTTTCTAGATATACAATCATGTCATCTGCAAACAGGGACAATTTGACTTCCTCTTTCCCTAATTGAATGCCCTTTATTTCCTTCTCCTTCCTGACTGCCCTGGCCAGAACTTCCAACACTATGTTGAATAGGAGTGGTGAGAGAGGGCATCCCTGTCTTGTGCCAATTTTCAAAGGGAATGCTTCCAGTTTTTGTCCGTTCAGTATGATATTGGCTGTGGGTTTGTCATAGATAGCTCTTATTATTTTGAGATACGTCCCATCAATACCTAATTTATTGAGAACTTTTAGCATGAAGGGTTGTTGAATTTTGTCAAAGGCCTTTGTTCATGGGTAGGAAGAATCAATATTGTGAAAATGGCCATACTGCCCAAGGTAATTTATAGATTCAATGCTATCCCCATCAAGCAACCAATGACTTTCTTCACAGAATTGGAAAAAACTACTTTAAAGTTCATATGGAACCAAAAAAGAGCCCACATCGCCAAGTCAATCCTAAGCCAAAAGAACAAAGCTGGAGGCATCATGCTACCTGACTTCAAACTATATACTACAAGGCTACAGTAAACAAAACAGCATGGTACTGGCACCAAAACAGGTATATAGACCAATGGAACAGAACAGAACCCCCAGAAATAATGTCGCATATCTACAACTATCTGATCTTTGACAAACCTGACAAAAACAGGCAATGGGGAAAGGATTCCCTATTTAACAAATGGTGCTGGGAAAACTGGCTAGCCATATGGAGAAAGCTGAAACTGGATCCCTTCCTTACACCTTATACAAAAATCAATTCAAGATGGATTAAAGACTTACATGTTAGACCTAAAACCATAAAAACCCTAGAAGAAAACCTAGGCAATACCATTCAGGACATAGGCATGGGCAAGGACTTCTGTCTAAAACACCAAAAGCAATGGCAACAAAAGCCAAAATTGACAAATGGGATCTAATTAAACTAAAGAGCTTCTGCACAGCAAAAGAAACTACCATCAGAGTGAACAGGCAACCTACAGAATGGGAGAAAATTTTCGCAACCTACTCATCTGACAAAGGGCTAATATCCAGAATCTACAATGAACTCAAACAAATTTACAAGAAAAAAACAAACAACCCCATCAAAAAGTGGGTGAAGGATATGAACAGACATTTCTCAAAAGAAGACATTTATGCAGCCAAAAAACACATGAAAAGATGCTCATCATCACTGGCCATCAGAGAAATGCAAATCAAAACCACAATGAGATACCATCTCACACCAGTTAGAATGGCCATCATTAAAAAGTCAGGAAACAACAGGTGCTGGAGAGGATGTGGAGAAATAGGAACACTTTTACACTCTTGGTGGGACGGGACTGTAAACTAGTTCAACCATTGTGGAAGTCAGTGTGGCGAGTCCTCAGGGATCTAGAACTGGAAATACCATTTGACCCAGCCATCCCATTACTGGGTATATACCCAAAGGATTATAAATCATGCTGCTATAAAGACACATGCACACGTATGTTTACTGCAGCACTATTCACAATAGCAAAGACTTGGAACCAACCCAAATGTCCAACAACGATAGACTGGATTAAGAAAATGTGGCACATATACACCATGGAATACTAGGCAGCCATAAAAAATTATGAGTTCATGTCCTTTGTAGGGACATGGATGAAGCTGGAAACCATCATTCTCAGTAAACTATTGCAAGGACAAAAAACCAAACACCACATGTTCTCACTCATAGGTGAGAATTGAACAATGAGAACACATGGACACAGGAAGGGGAAAATCACACACTGAGGACTGTTGTGGGGTGGGGGGAGTGGGGAGGGGGGAGGGATAGCATTAGGAAATATACCTAATGCTAAATGAAGAGTTAATGGGTGCAGCACACCAACATGGCACATGTATACATATGTAACAAACCTGCACGTTGTGCACATGTACCCTAAAACTTAAAGTATAATAATAATAAAATTTAAAAAAAAAGCTAAGTTGCCATGCTCTGTAAGAAGGAGTCAAATATAAGTACAGAAGAGTGCTACCTGTGTTAGTGTGGCAAAAAAAAACTTAGCTTAGAGTAGTGATTTCTAAGAGTGGCAGGCAAGAGGTAACAGCAATATGAATGAAACACAACAAATGTGAAATGGAGACTGTATCCTGACTCTAAGAAGATAGTTCCTCCTGATACATTAAGGATAAAAGACCATACACTGATGTTGGCTGTGTAGATTCTTGAATAAATCTAGTCACCTATCTTAAAAAAAAAAAAAAAAAAGAAAACAAGGAATAATGCAGAGGACAGGATGAGTAGTCCAGAGGGCTGACTCTGGGGCAATGGAAAACTATTCCCAAGTTATGGAGCTAATTCCTAATCAAGGACTTGGTTGGTCTAATTTCAGAATTATGAAGGAACAGTGATCACTGTATTTCTTCCCTTTTCAAAATGTCTGAAGTGTGTCTGTAGTGGTTATCTCATGCCAGTTCCACATTGTATTATTGAGCATGGTTGGGGGGACAGTAGCTTGTCTTTAGTTCCCAAGACTTCAGGCTGAGAAGAACAGCACTCAAAATGCTACCCAATGAACGAGCTTTGAGAAGCTCCCTCTACACCTGCATCTGGTTTATGATTAGATGTTTATGATGATAGATACTACACCTTCAGTCTGATGCTGTAATAGATGACATTTTTCAGTATCTTAGAAAATAGTGAGTACATTTTGCATTGGGAGGAACGTAATGTGTTTGGGAGGAATGTAAATAATTTTGGCAAGGAGATAGTCTTTAGTGTTTTTTAAACATCTGTAAACTCTGTGACACTCTTCCCATCAGAAGGTGGAGTCCCTTTAACTTGAATGGCTTTTGGGAATGGCTAGATGAATAGAATGTGGCAAAGGTGATGTTGCATGACTCTGAGGCTAGGTTAGAAAAAACACGTTGCCTCTGCTGGTATTCACTCTAGAATGTTCAACTATCATGTAAAAATTCAGTCTATCCTGAGGCTGCCAGGTGCAAAGACAAGTGAGAGGTAAGGGAAGGAGGAGGGGGAGAGGAGAACAGCACCTCTCTGTCTGAGTCTTCCTAACCCAGTTGTATCAGAATAACTGAAGAAACCTTTAATGCGACCCTGGGGTCATTGCCTGATTATAATCTAAAGAGAAATCCTGCACCCAGTTGAGCCTCGTTAACCCTCATACTTATGAGCAAAATACATGACTGCTATTATTTTAAGCTCCCATGATGGGGAGGTTTGTTATGCAAGAAAGGGAGTTTACTGATACAGTGCTATTTAATACAGAAGACAAGACACATGGTGCATATTGCAATTACTTGACCCCTCTTTTGTGGAGTATAAGCAATTGAAGAGTTAGAAACAGTTTCTAGAAACCTTTAATTTGATCCTTTTTCCTCTGTATACCACCCTAGACAAAAGTGTGACCATGTCCCTCCAGGTGACCTCTGTAGAAGAATCTACAATGTTTCCTGGAAGTAAAGGTTTCCGGTTGTAAGGTCTCTCTGGATTTATTACTTTTTCATCCACTTTGTTTAACATGAATGTACTGAGCTCCTGCTACATATTCAGGATTATGCTTGATTGATGGTAAGATAAATATAGTGTCCACTTTCAAGGAAGTTCTGGAAATTATATGGCCAGTGCAAGGGGTGCCTCTCCTCACTACTTGACCTAATTTACGTTTCTGGAGCCACTGTCACCTTTAACAACCTCCTTTTCTCTACTTGTGTGTATACCTTTGAATGTGTGAATGTACTGTGAAATAGAAAGTGAAACGTTCATTGAGTTTTCTAATAGTCCCTGTGTTAAGGAGGTTGTATGATTATCTCATTTTAATTATCTCCACAACCCTAGGAGTTATGTATTATTTTCATCCCTATTTATAGACCGTAAAATGAGTGAGGCCCCAAGTGGTTAAGTAAATGCCCAAGATCATGCAACTCTTACAAGTCAGATTTGGACATTAAACCTGGGTCAGACTGACTCCCGTGTTTACATTTCTGATAAGAGACTGGAATCAATCTCTCTCAACCTCATTTTGCTCATGTGTGTAATAGAACTAATAACAGTAAGATCTTCACTGGATTTCTACAAAGTCTTGCAGTTTAGTGGAGGCAGACAGACCTCAGTTTAATCCTCACACCTACTACTTACCACCTATCAAACGTTAGCAAATTTAATATACTTAAACCTCCATATCATTATTAGTAAGGTAAATAGAACAATATCACCTTTATTAGTGGTTACTGTCATGACTTAATGAGGAAATGGAAGCACACTTATCTTTGGATCCGACACATGGTATGTTTTAATAAGCTGTGGTGGTGGTAATGTTGTTTTTGATATTCATCCATCTGGTCTAACTATTCACTTATCTGTGCAATTTATTCCTGGGTTATTATATTTGTTGACTCCATTAACATGTATCTAGAGTCTGCACTACTGTGGAAACTGTGAAACACTACACAGCCATAAAAAAGAATGAGATAATGTCCTCTGCAGGAACATGAATAGGTCTGGAGGCCAATATCCTTTGCAAACTAACACAGGAACAGAAAACCAAATACTGCTTGTACTTTGTTACAAGTGGAAGCTAAATGATGAGATTACATGGGCACATAAAGGTGAACAACAAATGCTGGGGCTTATCAGAGGGTGGAGGGTGGGAGGAGGGAGTCAAGAAAAATAACTAATTGGAACTAGGCTTAATACCTGGGTGATGAAATAATCTGTACAACAAATTTCCATGATGCAAGTTTACCTATGTAACAAACCTGCATACATATACCTGAATTTAAATAAGAGTTAAAAAAGAGAGTCTGCTCTGCTGCAGATTTTGAGAGCCAAATATTTCTAAATGGCACTTCCTTTGCCAAATAATATATGAAGCTGAAGCTCTGAGCAGAAAACAGGCAGGGGATGCTAGTAAGAAGATCGAATGCTGTGCCCTAATAATTGGAGCATATACTTCAAGTATCCTCCCCCTCCCCTCCCCCAGCCCAGCACCTCTATGACTCTCCCAGTCAACAAATTATGCCATTCTATCCCAAGAAAGTCACCTTCTTAGGTCTCTTTTATTTTGCCCTGGGAGGGCAAGGGTGTCACAATGTGACAGCCTCCATCATGGAAAACTTCTCCACCCAGATTCCCAGAATTCCCTTTCCAATACTTCAAAAAAGTAAGGTCTTGATGGCTAGAAATAAAATAAACCAATGACAGGATAAAGTGCCCCTCTCCCTGACAGTAAATAGACAGCAATATAAGCAAGTCTCTAATCATTGTGTCGGGCATTCCTCCTAGAAACTTCAGTCTCTCCCTCCTGAAAAGGGTAAGACAGACGTGAATTTTCTATGGTCCATCTGCTAGCACTTGGGGAAATGTGGGGCCAAGTGAGTGGATGAGGACCTATGAAGAAAAGAAAAGAATATAGGGAGATCTAATTCCTCTTACCACAGGGCTTAAATGGCTGGGAACGTGACCTTGGGCTCACTTGCTATAAACTCCGTCATTCTGGCAGCCCCTGACATCTCCCATTTGAATAGCAGGAAAGAGCAGGCTAGGAAAATGTCCTTTAGGCAGCTGTACTCTCTAACGATGTTCTGATAAATGAAAAGGCCAGAACACTACAAATTTCCTGGTTGACGATTTTGGCTAAAAATATTTTTTAGGATTCATGAGTTTGGGCCCAGTGACTGAAAAAGTAGAAATGATATTCATGCCTATTTATTGTGCTGCTTGAGGCCAGGTGTGTACAAATCTTAGCATAGTGCTTGATTGGCAATAATTCATACATATTAGATAATAATATGATCATTTCTCAACAATTATGAAGCAAGTTCTATTTGCAAGACATGGGCATAGGAACTGCGGGAAGTGCCAAGCATTTGCTTCCCAGAAACATCCATCGTATTGGGAGTGAGGGTTAACTAGAAAAATACCAAATACCAAATAACAGAAAACGTGCCAAATCAGGCAGGCTTTGGAGCAATTCTGGCATGAAGTCACATTTTAAGAAATCTCAGAATGGCGAACATACATAATTGCAATATTTATTCTCTTTGAAGTCTATTTATGTGTACTAAATGGTGATCCCATTTACAACCCTAAGCAAACCTTAAATTCTCTCTCACTCAACCTCTCTCACTCGTGCATGGCAATGAGGCTTCACAATCTTTCTCTCCTCTCCTGTCTTCTTAAATCTCCTTAAAAATATTAAAAAAAAATTTCTAAATCACCCTTAAGCTCAAACAAGCTTTTTATGTTATTTTGCGTCCCCCACCCCGCCCCACCCCAAACCCACCACCATTTCTGCCTTGGTTATTTTCATTCACATCAACTTAAGCTTGTTGCTACTTTAAAATTTTCTAAGCATCTTTACTAAGATTCTATGCCCTAAAGAAAGACCCAAGAGTTAACATGGAAATCAACAACGACTCCTCCTGAAAAGTCAGCAGGGAAGAGATTCAATTGCAAATATTGATGAAATTATATATTTTATCCTTGTTACAGCTGTAAAGAAATTTTAGCACTAATGTATTCCTTAAAAGGTCTAAAACAAAATGCCATGTGTTGGGGCGGTGTTAAAGCAGCTCTGTTGTTTTAAGATGGAGGGAAAGATGTAAGGTTAAATATTTGAACCAATTAAAAGAAGAAAGAGAGGATGAAGAGTGGTCCCTGTCAAAACAGGCAAGTTTTCTTACTTCCAAAGCAAAGGACATTTGGACTGATTAAAATATGTTCTTTTTCAGATGCCTTCAGAGACCACACCATCCCAGACATGTTATCAGGATGAAGAACTTTAGTTCACTATTCATTTTATTATTGTATATTGTAATACAGAAAACAGTATTAGGAATTTGTTGGAAATTTTGAAGACTCGGTGTGTTTCTATATATTATCTAGCTTTGAGAATTTGTGGTAATGTTCCTTCAGCTACCACATCTGTTATTTCAGCATACAGAATTTAACATACAGATTAGTTAACTAGTATAAAGTTACAAACAGGTAACCAAACATTTTAAAAGATAAAAGACACTCCGGTATAATAAAGTTAGTGAATAAGGAAACACTTCTTTTAGAGATAAAAGAAAAAAAAAGGAAACTGAATTTAATTTGGAATTATTAAAATTTTGAAATATAAAAAAGAGAGGTAAAACTCAGCCCTCTAGAGACAGGAAACATTACGGGACAAGGACCCAAACTTCAGAGGAGAGGCTTCTTGCTGGCCGGTGCTGGTGTCACTGATTCAGAGGATCACAGAACCTGGGAGGGTTGCTGGGCAACTGGTGCTGGTGTCCGTCTGGGAGTATGTGGAGTGCAATGTGAGAAGATGGTGTGGAAATTATAAAGAAACTGATTCTGTTAAGTGCTGGGAAAAGTACAAACTGGATTCAGCTGCTGCTGCAGCAAAGAAGCATTTCTGGGGTGATTGGAAACCACAAATAGACAGAAGGCAACCTGCGAAGCACCTCCTGTTTGGACAGATTCCAACATCCAGTCACCCCTGCTCATTCTGTTTGTTTACTAAAACCAATACCTTTCCTCACTGTGGGCTTACCCTCATCCAACTAAGCTTCTGTGGCATGTTATCATCCGAATCCTGCCTAAAAGAGAGAAGATCCCAGTATTGATGTTTGTGTGTTTGCATCTTCTCATCTCTTTGATTTCAGCTCAGGGGTTACCTCCCCCGTGGAGTCTTCCCTGATTATCATATCTAATGTCCACAGTTACTCACTGCTGCACATGCACACTTGTTTTATTGAATGCATAGCCCTGAAGCCGTATGTGATGATCTCATTTGTAGTTTTGCTGTCCGTATCTCCCATGGAATGAGAGTACTCTGAGGAAAATACCCTTGTCCATCTTGCTCTCTCCAAATCCACAGTGCTTACAAAGAAGGCTGCACAACTCAAGCTCTCGACAAACATCTGTGGAATGAGACTAGCAAGAGAAGCTGGAAGCAGATGTCGGTAGGTGCAGAGTCTGGACTTTATTCAGATAAGTCAGAACTGGACATAAATTGTCAGAGCTGTGTGTTGCTAGGGAATTCATCTGGTATGAAGGAGGCAGACGGTAGCCAGGCACAAAGGGCAGGAAGAGCAGTTTAGTAGCACATCCAAGCACTAGGAAGTGTTTATTTGATTGAGCGAACGATCTGAGTCTCTGAGACTTCTCTCCAGATGATACTTCACAGCAAAAGAATGACAAATGGTTTGTGACTCTTCCTTTCTTTTATCTCTCCGAACAGGCTGTTCTCCCAGACTTTCAACTTTCTTCAGACACTGATTTGTAACCACACATGAATAGTGTCTTACACATGAATCTGTAACAGCTATCTTCCCCCTAGGTAGCAGCTTTGAAAAGAAGACAGTAGCAATGGCTGCTCCATCAGATAATGAAAGCAGAGTGATTCTGAAAGTGCCAGGGCAGAGCCTGGATCTTGCAGGCTGCCCCACTCCAGTGACCCTGAGTCTCTGAGCCAGAGCAGGCTACTTTCAGCTCCTGCCACCAGACTTATTTATAGTCCAGAATACTCTAGTCTAGAGTGAACTATGCCCATTTAGCCTTTTACTGGTTTGTTGTGTTTTACATATGTCCATATTTGATAAAAAGTGGGATCACATTATATGTAGTATTTGGGACTTGTTATTTTTCTCTTAACCTTAGGTTTTAACTTAGTTAAGTTGAAATATTTAACACTAGCTCATTAATTTTCACCACTATATGGTTTTTCCCTTGAGTGTATACACTACCAATTATTTAGCTATCATCTTGCTGAGGAACATTTAAGATAATTATAATTATTTTGGGTTTTACATGCAATGCTACGTTGGACATTTGTCCAAGTAATTCCTGTGCAAATACAATCTAGGATATATATATATATATACACAGTAACAGTTGCATATATCTCAGATGTGCAACCCTCATTGTCTTCTAAGGGGTACACACTTGATACTGTGTGTGTGTATGTGTATATCCTAGAGAAATTATATGTATTTTATACATAAATTATACATGTAGGGTATATCCATACACAAAAACAAATATATATATATATATACAGACCATCCCTCCACAAGGGATTGGTTCCAGTACTCCATGTGAATACCAAAATTCAGGGATGCTCAAGTCCCCAATGTAAAATGGCATAGTATTTGCGTAAACCTATACACACTCTCCTGTATACTTTAAATCACCTCTAGATTACTTATAATATCTGACACAATGTAACGTTATGTAAATAGTTGTTACACTATATTTTTATATTATTTTTATTGTACTTTTAAAAATATTTTTATCCATAGTTGGTTGAATCTATGAATGCAAAATACACAGAGGGCCAATTTTACACACATACATACATACATATATATATATATATATATATACACACACACACACATAAATATATATAATTGCTTGTTCAAAGAAATATAATCATTTCTATTCAACTTTACAAAATATTTCCAACTTGCAATCTAAATGATTTTACCAAGTCACACTCCTCCTATCAGTCTGTAAGCATTCTAATTTTCAACATCTTTGCCAGCTGCTTGGAATTTTGCAAATACTCTAAGTACAGAATGATACTTCACTGATACTTTAATTTACATAACCCTGGGAGGTGGAGAGGTCAGCAGTTTTTCGTATCTTCATTGACCATTTGTGAGTCCTCCTTTCTAAAGGGCATTTTCATATGTCATCCCCCTTTGTTATCTTTTTCACATGATTCGTGAATTCTTTTTATAATTCTTTGCCAGTTTTATTCATTATAATTACCCTAGGTCTGTGATTTGCATTTGTACAAACCTTTTTTTTAATCTTTAAAAAGATCAAACATTATATTTTATGGTTTGTAATTTTTCTGTCTGGTATAAAAAAGTCTTTCTCCGTCCTAATATCATAAATAGAGTCTCCTCTACCATCTATTTAAAGTGTTAAATTATGGTTTATACTCATAGAACTTCAATTCATCTGGAATTTAATTTTTATTTGCCTTTTTCTGCCTCTTTTCAGGAGCTCCGCTCTCAAGTACCTGCATCTGCTACTGCCCTTATCTAAACCCTGATTTCTTTCTAGTTCCATTGAGGGAACTTCCCTGACTGCTCCTGCCCTTGCTGACTTTCTCCTTCCTAGATAGCTAAAGCATCAGCCATTGTATTTGTACTGAATTATTACTTGATCAGAGGCTGTAAACCAATAGACTGCTAGTGCCAAGAAGGTAACCCAAATGGGTGAAATGAAGCTGAATTACAACAATAGAAGGTATACAAAGTGTGGGAATATGGGCCCTGAGTTGCAAATCATCTGAAATTCTATAAATACAAATATCCTTAGGAATCTGTATTTTTATCTAAAAACTTGACTTGCATATGAAAAAAGTACTTCTACTCATTTTTAAAGCAATAATAGGCCAGAAAAAAAAATATGTTTACATTCTTCATCTCTTTGGCCTTCAGTCTGTTCCCTTTGATTTATCTTTGTTTAGATGTCCCATTATTTCTAATCACTACTTGTCTCCTAAATAAAAGCTTATGCCATTTGAATAGAGACTCTCATTGGTATCTATCACAGATCCAGTCTCAGGGAAAAATCACAACATAACTGCTCAGTAAATCCAGTTTCATGTTGATTGACAGGAGATCCTTACAACTCACACTTTTGAGCACACAGCTCTCTGTACAGTCCAATATAGAGGAAAGGATTAAAAGATAATTCCACATGTCAATGTGACCAAATGCCTTTCCATCCAGTTTTATTTTCATCCAGACCCATATTCAGAGAAAATGGCAAATGAAGAGACACCTCCTCCCAAAATCCAGATCTTCTCAACACCCAACAGATGAGAAGGCAGTAGTGTCCAAGATCTATTAAAATGACATCGGCCTGAGTGCTATGGAGAGCATTTATATATATCTCAAATATTAACTGCGCCACTGTATTCTAGAGAATGCACATTTGATTCTAAGTTTATTTGAGGCATGCATATTACTGTTTAATTTCCAGAGCTGGGTACTTAATATCTAAGGTAAATCGCTCACTTTTACACCTGGCCAAGTTCCCATACAACTCATTGTCATAGTGAAGTTGACCCTGAACTAGGAATTTGGTTTGTCCTGGGGTACCCTTGAGTGGGGTACTTAATTGTCTTTTAAACCTGTTTTTTCTTCTGTAAAGTAAGAATAATCAGAATGTCAATTCCAATCTCGTTGTAAAATGGGGGTAAGAAATCTACCAATTTAATTGAGTTGTTCACATGATTAAATGAGATTAAAATCAAACCTGTAAAGCTCTCTATAGGTGAAGGTATTATAAAATGAGATTGACAGTAGGAATGCACTTGATAAATGTATGATGTCATTCAAATATGATTTTTTAATTATCATTTTAAGACTCCTTTGCTGTGCTATTCAGATGTCTGTCAGCACGCCATCCCAGGTCAGAGAGTGGGAAATTTTCAGTAAAGTTGCCTTTCTCATTAAAATGTTGAGTGGTTTCCTGCCTTGAGGCTACAGTTGCCATCTTGCTTTCCTCAATACCCATCTCAGTGAGAGATCACAGAGCCTGCACTGAGCTGGGCCAAGTCATATCCAGAGAGAGACAGCAAATAATTTTCAATAACATTCCAATACTCTGCACAGAACACAAAGCTAAAAATTTCTACGGTCAATTTTTGAATATATGTGCATCTATTCATGTCAGTTTACGGCTTGGTATCTAGTGCCTATATGTCTTCGGGGAGTTAATATCTGAGATATGTATAACTGCTATGTCTTGGTGTGGATATTTCTGTATGTGGTAGCCCTCGAATGTCTTTATTGTGGGTGTATCTGTGTGCTTAGGGCTGTGTCTACACAACTAAGCCTCATTGTGTGCATCTGTTTCTATGTCTGTCTTTTTATGTGCTGTATATCTCTGTATGCTTATATCTATACCTGTGTCTATATGTATGTATATGCATGAGTGTGTATGCCTATGTGCCTATGTTGTAAATCTATTTATTTTCTGTGCCTGTGCTAGAGAATACCTTGGAATAGGACTGTTTCTGAAGTTATTTCTGGGACTGTATACACAGGTGTCCAAGCATGTTTGTATGACTGTGTCACTGAAACTATCTTTGAACCATGTGTATGTGCCTGAGAGTTTCCATGTAACAAAGGCAGAGATTAAGAAACTTCTACCTAGTCCAGATGCTCCTAATGCTCCTACATTACTCTGTGCTACTATTACACAGACCCTTCAGAAAGTAAGGTCAGTTTTTCAGGTCTCAGCTATAAAACAGAATCACCTACTTTTAAAACAGTGACATCCTATTCTTACAAAAATTTAATTATTACATCTTTTCTGAGATGAGTCCCAGACATCTGTAACTTTGAAAAGCCCTCCTGTTGATTATAATACGAAGCCAGGCTTAGGAATTAGTATACTGGTGAAAATGCTAAACTCTTCATAGAAAGCTTCAATGTGCTTTGATTATATGTGACTTTGCTTATATCACAGTGGGGAAAGAAAGAGTATTTAAATAACTTATCTATGTAGAAAACATCTCCCCCCACCACTTTCCTGATGAGGAAGTAAGTATCCTATCAGACTGAAGCCTGTGAGATAATAGCCCCAGATTAACCAACAGCAACCACTGAGGAGAAACTTCTTCCCCAGCCCACCTCTCTGTGGCCAGCACTTGTTTGCTGTTATGTATACCTCAGTATAACTAAGAAGAAAAATTGATTTCTTAATTTACATATAAACTCTCTATAGCCACTGTGGGTCTCTGGCAAACAAAAAGAGGATTTATTAGTATAATAAAACAAGCACTACATAAAAATTTAAATGCATGTTTTGAGATGTCCTTTACATAGCAATGAAAATAGGAAGGATAATAAATGCATCAGAATTGATAGCCTTGAAGGATGAGAATCGAAGGATAGGAGAGAGACAGTGATAAGGTTTTGCTGTGTTTCTACCCCAAACCTCATCTTGAATTGTAGTTCCCATAATCCCCCTGTTGTGGGAGAGATCCAATGGGAGATGATTGAAGCATGGGGGTGTTCTCATGACAGTGAGTTCTCACGAGATCTGATGGTTCTATAAGAGACTTTTTCACCCACTTCACTCTGCACTTCTCCTTGCTGTTGCCATGTGAAGAAGGACATGTTTGCTTCCCCTTCTGTCATAATTCAAGTACCCTACGGCTTCCCCAGCCATGATGAACTGTGAGTCAATTAAACCTCTTTCCTTTATAAATTACCCAGTCAGGCAGTTCTTTATTAGCAGTATGAGAACAGACTAATACAGAAAGGTTGCAATAATTTGGAAGAAAAAAAAAATAAAGCTGCAGGTATTTAACCTCGGGAGACAGGTTGCTTTTTTAATCCTAAAAAATACCTTTGCATAAGCTAAAGGCCCCTCATGCCTTCAAAATCTAGCCCCATTTGCCTCCTCAGCAGACACCTTTTTTTCAGTGAATATGCCAGAAGCTCAGATGGAAAGGGGCAGCCTGCCAGGTATCGACCTAGCCCTATCCTCTCCTCAAACTCTCATACTTGGGGACCTCTCTGTGGGACTCATAATTTGGACGCTGTCACCAATGAACATAAAATCAGGTGAATAGACAGACTCTTGATTAAGGAAGAAGAAAGCCAGGTTTAAAAACACTCCTCAGTTTCATTACTGTATTTATCTGTAAGAAACATAGTAAGATGCTGAATAAACGTTTCCCGAATAAAGAAATGCATTATGTACTGTTTAACAACCTGTCAGAACTGAATGGGCCACTCAAAGAAACTCTTGACTAAAGTCAACAAAAGAGTCAAAAGGGAGCTCAATAACATCAGCATAGTTATCCCCAAAGAGATATACCTTGGGAAAAAAATATCCTTGAAAAAGCAAAAGGAAGACATCATTTTTATGATTTTCTTAATTGATACCCTCGACTACCTAATGGACAGAAATATCCATCAGATCAATTTCATTGATGAGAAAAACAAAGTCCAAGAGGTCAAATAGAATTAAGGTCCAGTGATAGGTAAATAGCAAAGCCTGAATTCCAGTTCAAATCACAGGACTCTAGAGACCCATGTGCTTAACAGATACACCACCCATTCTCCATCCACCATTGACAAGATAATAGAGCAACTGAAAAAGTATAGATGAGTCCCATGTCAAGTTTTCTCTTACGATGTACCTCCATGTTACATCATACCCTAAGCTACTGGGGTATAATAGGATGCTTTTTGATCCCCAAGAAGTTGAGGAATGCTTTATTCAGGAAGGTGTGCAGTTGTCTTACTTTTGAGAATTTTCAAAGAAGAAAGATGGATTGGGCACAGTGGCTCACGCCTGTAATCCCAGCACTTTGGGAGGCTGAGGCAGGTGGATCATTTGAGGTCAAGAGTTCAAGACCAGCCTGGCCAACATGCCAAAACCCCATCTCTACTAAAATTACAAAAAATTAGCCGGGCATGGTGGCATGCACCTGTAATTCCAGTTACTCAGAAGACTGAGGCAGGAAAATAGCTTGAACCCAGGAGGTGGAGGTTGCAGTGAGCCGAGATCCCACCACTGCACTCCAGCCTGGGTGACAGAGCAAGACTTTGACTCAAATAAATAATTACATAAATAAATAAATAATAAATACATAAATAAATAAATAATACTAAATTGGCAAAGCCCCCTGGAGGCTGTGCAGTCCAGACTTCTCATATAATTTTGAGGAAACCAGTTTGCAGCGATATAAAGTTATTTATCTCTGGTAACAGAATTGATCAATGATGGAATCAAAACTAAAGAGTATTTTCCTTTATCTTTTACTCTTTTTAATATATCATGCTGCTTTACTTCCATCTAGAATGTCCTGACAAACACAGACTTATTAACCTTGTGTCTTAATAAATACAAACTTGTTGACCCCATTAACCTTTTCCTGGACTATTCAGCCCTGATACATTCTGCTTCCCTGATCCACATTAAATTTATCAATACAATATCAAAATAATTTTCTTCCTGCGAAATAATAAGTATTCTTCCTTCCCTTTTCTCTGGACACCATAAATTTGTAACATGTGGCAAACGCTTCTAAGTATTATTGTACAAGCAAATCCGGCCGTTAAAATATAAACTGAAATTACTCTACAATAATACTTTGGCTGCTAACTTAGAAGGAATGATTCCTGTGGGGTGTGTGTGTGTGTGTGTGTGTGTGTGTGTAAGGAGGCAGGGTGAATCAATGGCAGGTGCCCCCATTTTTTATTAAGTCAAATATCTTTATAAGAGTTGGGAAGAAAATGAAGCAAAAAAGATTAATGAATAAGATTATAAATAAAAAAATTAGGAATATATTTAACCAAAGAAGTAAAATATCTCTACAAGGAAGACTATAAAACATTCATGAAAGTAATTGAAGAGGACATAAACACACACACAGACACACACACACACAGACACACACACACAAAATAGAAAGATATCTCATACTCATGGATTGGAAGATTAATTTTGTTAAAGTGTCTATATCACCCAAAGCGATCTATAGATTCAGTGTGATCTTTATCAAAGTACTAATGTGATTCTTCAAAAAAATTGAAAAAAATTATAAAATTGGTATGGAACCACAAAAGACCTCGAATAACCAAAGCAACCCTGAGCAGAAAGAACCCAAATTTCTAGAAGTTCATGCAATATTTGGTCATTTAAGTAAGGTCATCACTGGAAGTTAGTAACAGTAACAATCTGATAAGTTGATTGTGCTCATAGGCTTTTTATCTGACCTGCAGTCTTTCTTCTTACTCCACATACATCCTCCCTCACTACCACCGCCGTCATGTGTATTTCTCCTTGTGACACTGTGAAACCAAAATTATAGACCGAGACTTAATGTTGAAAAAAAAATTAGCCTTGAGAAGTAACAGTTCAGGATTCCAGACATGCAGATGAAGGAAAGCAACTGCCAGGCTTTACATTGGCAGTGATTTAAAGGGTGCTTAGAAGTAAGTAATTATTTACACCGCCTGAAGAAATCAAATTGACAATATTTGAATACTTTGACTACCTACACCCAGAACTGGACATTTATGCTAAATAAATGAATCAAATGTTGATGCCTGCTATTGTTTAGCCATTTTCTATGATTTTTTAGAAAGGAAAAATTTATAAATTACCAAATATAAACGTATGACGAATTTTCCGGTAAGGATATTTTATTAGAAAGACTTTAACTGCCAAGACATTTGAAAACCTCTAGAATAGCCTAAAAAGTAAATAATTCAAATTCTAAATTTGTTGGTGATCTGAAATTGTTATTCTTCTGTGACAAACTTATCCTTACCTTTAAAATTTTTCTGTTGTTTCATGTGGAACTTTTTAAAGTTAAAACATAGTTTCTCTTATTAAATATAAGCAAAGGTATCCAAATGCCAAATTGGATTTTAGACTATTAAACAAGAATATTAAAATAAACTGTAATGTAATTATTCAATATTAACACATTCCATATGTAGATTTTTTCTTTTTTAAAAAGTCAATAAACCAATATTTTATATTTTACTTTTTTTACTGCCACGATTTCATATGTGAAGTTCAATTTTTAAAAAATCACTCTCTGCATTTATTTTTGGTCATTATTCTTATTGCTCATTGTACTTATTAAAATAATTTTGTCACATAAAAGAAGGGGCTGTTAAAAAAAACCTGATCCACTCTGTTGTCAAAAACCTTAGATGCATCACTGAATTAAGTAGTTAGAGGAGCAGATGAAATTCACCCATGATTCTACTTCTATTCTTCCAGCTGCTCAAACCCTGAGAGCATGTATGGTCATTCCAAGTTCCTTAAAGGCATACTGAACGAATAATGCTATCTTGTGCCACGTTGAGGATTCGGTATATGAGTGTCAGCTGATTTTAATACAAGATGATAAGGGATGCTTTAAGCCACCTTGTACAAAATGTCCGTAAGTTAAGAAAATCTAAGTAGTCTGCAGTTGCCTATCAGCATTTCTCAGTTTTGCACTTTCTTACTCCCGAGATATATGTAATTATGTAGTTGTTTCTTTAAAACCTGGGGAAACTACAACCCAGTTCCTGAAAGCCTTCTTGCCAGCAAGTTGCCCAGCTGTTGGGGAAGTGAGTATATCAGCAAAGAAAAAAGGGCAAGCCTCAATCAACTCAGTGGATGTGACCCTCAACCTCTCTGGGCAAGCTTACTATTTGCCACTAATATCTTATTCAGAATGCATAAGGGATGCCTACAATTTGACCCAGCAGTTACTACAATTGGAAAGTGAATATTGTCTTTATTTAATTAGCTGTACATGTGTAATTTGTAATTAGCTGTACATGTATAATTCGTAATCACATTTTTTTTACCATTTCTTTTTAGAAGGTAGAACAAAGACCTACATCAAGCACCTTGAGGAATGTGGAGGAAACTCTTAGAAAACCTCCTGTTTGACCAATCTATGAAAAGGGGCCAAAGCAAACCAAACTCAATATTTTTGAAAATATTCAAAGAAAGGTCTTTGTTTCTTTGGAATACTTTCAATCTGAGGAGCAGAAATTACAGATACAAATAAGAGAGAGGCAGTAACAATTAATAATAATAAAATTAAAGTATATATCAGTCAAGGTGTTTTCAGCTGCAGGTAAAAGGAAAGCTGATGGACAACTGCTTAAACCTAAGGACATTGATCATTTATGTAGTAGGTCATCGTGGGGGGAAAGTGGTACCAGATTCAACAACATAATCAGAGCCCATAATCTTTTACCATTCTATTTGGCTTTTTCCTACCACCTTTAAATGTCACTTCTCCCAGTGTCAAAGACATTCAAAGCAAGAAGGGGAAAGAGATGGAATGTAAGAACTCTCCTTTCACATCTGACTTCTAACAGTAATCACAATGTTTCCCAGAATCCACCTAACAGATATCTCATTTCTCTTTGTCCAGAATTGGGTCACTTGGAGAACCCCAACTTTGCAAAAGAAGCTGGGAAATTAAATATTGGCAAAAGGTAACAGAATTATAACCACATTCCTTAGAAAACACAAGTCTGTTAGCAAAGAAATTATGGAAAGAAGCAAAGAATGACTACGCGGTAGTCGACTATCCTTGATTTATTTGAAAACTATCTCTGATCCACGGAGATGACAGTTGATGTCATCCTCAAACATTGATGACTGGTTCCTCATCTAACTTATAATTTGAATATAAAACAAGAAAAAAGATACCTGAACAAGCTATTTTCAGTGGATTTTATAGAACAATCAACCTGCAAGATGGCCCAGAAAAAACATAAATGTAGTGATTTTTAATTCACATTACCATATTAAATGTTCTGGTAATCTTACAGTAAATCTATTAAAACAATAACAATTCTTAATCCAGTGCTTCTCAAATGCATTTGTTTTATTTATAAATTATTTAAATAATCTATTGTTTTATGTGACACCCATGGAACTCGTTCTAGAGTACATCCCTCTTTTCATTGTTATCTCAGACTGTACACATATTTTTGCTTGGGAATTTGGTATTTTCCAAGGAAAGACCATCTAATGTTATTGATATCCCAATTAACAGTTCACAGTGATGTCTATCAAAAGTGTTTGAGATATTTTATTTTCTTTCTCTCTGAGCAGGCAAAGTATAAACCTAGAATGAGTAAACAATCATAACTCTTATTTAACAAAGATCTGACAGAAACATGAGTTTAACCAGGCAAAGGCAAAGCTGAGCACAAAGTTACTGAAAAGTAGAATTATCATGTGGTACAAGTAAATACTGTTTGACAGAAAATAATTGCTATTTGCTGATAGAGGCATGACAAAAACTGGAGACAGTCAACTCACTTGTTAATTTCAGTGAATGGCTTCATGTGGCATTTCTCTTTCTTCAAATACCTATTCTGAAAATGGTTTTCAAGAAAATAAAGCAAAAAGTCATGGAAATAGACAAGTTTTAAAATTACAACCTTACCTACCTCCACATACCGTTTTCACCTTCCTCGATTCTCACTATTCACTATCCTAGAGTTGTCAATTCGTAGGTAAGTTTGAATGTAAAAACCATGGATGGGCTCTCATGCGTTCCTAAGGCTCATTAATATTATTTCCAACATTTGTGGCTTCCAGGCTGATGGACAACACAAAATAAGTTCTCACTTGAATAGACTAACTCCATTTTCCAAAGGAAATTTCTCACTACTGTCATTGGCTGGCTCAGGAGACAGTGAGATCAGATTTTATGCATACCATCAGGTCATTCCAGAATCTTTCAACACAACCCATGCAGAATCCCTTGCACAGTTCAATGTCTCTCTGGGGGACGTAGTTTTAGTTATTCTCCATACACTTCCAATGTGATACTCAGAGGCCAGAACTCTTCATTATGACTTAAATTTTTCTTCCCACCAATATAAATCCACTTTCTTTAGCTGTCAAAATGTCTATGTTCCATGACCTAGCAGAGTTTTACTGCATTCATTATAGCAAATAGGCTAGATAGGAATTTTAGGGCTTGGACCTTATAAATATAAATACATGACCACATGTCTGGTTCCTGCAGAGACTTCTAATTCCAAGTGATTCATCATAAATGCTTTTCTCTCCTTTATCTTCCATGGTTGTGTTCCTCATCATGGTACTGTCAGGGTTCTCCAGAGGGACAAAACCAATAGGATATATGTATATATGAAAGGGAGTTTATTAGGGAGAGGTGGCTCACGTGATCACAAGGTAAAGTCCCACCATGGGCCATCTGCAAGCTGGGGAAGAAAAAAGCCAGTAGTGGCTCAGTCCAAGTCCAAAAGCCTCAAAAGCAGGAAAGCTGACAGTGCAGCCTTCAGTCTGTGGCCAAAGGCCCAAGAACCCTTGCAAACCACTGATGTAAGTCCAAGAGTCCCAAGGCCAAAGAACTTCAAGTCTGATGTCCAAGGGCAGGAGAAAGGGGAGGAAGCATCCAGCATGGGATAAAGATGAAAGCCAGAAGACTCAGCAAGCTAGCTTATCTCACCTTATTTGGCCTGCTTTGTTCTAGCCACACTGGCAGCTGATTGGATGATACCCACCCACACTGAGGGTGGGTCTTCCTCTCCCAGTCCACTGACTCAAATGTCAAGCTCCTCTGGCAGCACCCTCACAGACACACCCAGAAACAATACTTTACCAGCTATCTAGGCATTCTTCAATCCAATCAAGTTTACACCTAATATTAAATATCACACATCCACCCCTTGTCAACTTGGCACCCATACACATCTCCTGAAATCATATTCTCCAAATAAAAACAACAATATGGTCATAATTACACCTACCATAAGGCAGCTGTCCTTCATACAACCAGAAGCACACTAATCCTTAACTTAAATGTTATTACATAAAGTTAATGACATTTAAATACTGATAAGAAGTCAATAAATCCTGTTACATGATAAAGGAAAAAGAAAACAAATAAAATGAAGATATTTTCTTAGTGCAGGTGTATGTATGCACAAACATATTCTTAACAAAATAAGGGGGAAATACTCATGACAATTACAATCTTCATTTCTACAACTGGTCAGTGGTCGTAGCTGTTATTGATGACTACCTACTTCTACTACCCATTCTGTATTCCCTTTGCCTTCAGCAAGCACCTCAGCAGATCATGGTTTTTTTCCTGTTGGAGTGACCCAAGCTCATTACTTAAGGGACTGAGCCATTTGTAGCCCTGTCTAGATCGGGCTGTTATAATTTCCCATTGATCTTAATCACAGGGCATGTTAATACCATGAGATACCCTAATGGATCTCCTGTATTCCACACATACTCTTCTTTACCTCTATCGTGGAGTAGTAGACTGATTTCCTCTTAGCCTGTTGCCTTAGAAGTAGGAGGAGCCCAAAGTGGCCAGGTGGCAATCTTAACTTCCAGTTTAATGGAATCTTTCTTGTGTCTCCTGGTGGCAGCATTCCTCCTTCTGGAACTAAGACCTCTAGACAAGCAGAACGTAATATTGTGCAAACAGGAAGCAAACATTTTGTTAGTGGGTCATTGGGGTGCTGGTGAATGATGCCACTTTCACTTCCACCCCTTGATTCTTGGACCTATGAATCCTGGTGATGGGAGAAACAGTACTATATATTGGATACTTATTCAGAGCATACAGGACCTTCTGGAGAACTTCGCATCTGCCCTGCAAAGTATTGTCACCTAGTTGGCATTGTAATTGTGACTTCAGAAGGCCATTCCACCATTCTATCAAGCCAGCTACTTCAGGATAATGGGGAACATGGTAATATCAGTCAATTCCATGAGCATAAGACCACTGCCATACTTCTCTAGCTGTGAAATGAGAGCCTTGGTTAGAGGCAACACTGTGCGGAATACCATGATGGCGGATAAGGCATTCTGTGAGACCACGGATGGTAGTCTTGGCAGAAGCATTGTGTGCAGGATAGGCAAACCCATATCTGGAAAAGTATCTACACAAGTGAGGACAAACTGCTGCCTTTTCCATGATGGAACAGGTCCAGTGTAATCAACCTGTAACCAAGAAGCTGGCTGATCACCCTGAGGAATGGTTTCACAATGGTGCCACTGTCCTTCAGCGATGTCCGAGAAAGGGGCTATAGTTGGCAGCTGTCCACTTTCTGGTGGTGCCTGCATATTTTGCACAACCATCTGTACACCAGGCCCTAGTTTTCTCTTCCTCTGTCAACTGATCATAGGGAACTCCCCAGGAGGTCATCAGTGCTGGCTCTGGGAGGGAAGGCAGGGTGGCAGGAGTGGGAACCATGGGCATTTGAGCCACTTCCTCATGTAAGTTACTTTTGCCCTTAGAACCTGCTCAAGCCCAATCATGTATATACCACTTCCATTTGAGGATGGAATGCTGCTGTGCATGCCCAACTTCATGGCTAGATGGGTCAGATAGGCAGTTCATATCTCGTGGTAACTTGGTGAACCACAGTCAACCATTCAGTTTCTACCGAGGCCCAGTAACAGGCCAAGAGCTGTCTCTCAAAAGGGGAGTAGTTATCTGCAGAAGATGGTAGGGCCTTGTTCCAGAATCCTAGAGGCTGTGACTCACCTATGGGGGCCTGCCAAAGGCTCCAAACAGCATCCCTATCTGCCACTGACACCTCAGGTATCATTGGATCTGCTGGGTCATATGGCCCACATCGTAGAGCAGCTTGCACAGCAGCCTGGACCTGTTGCAGAACCTTCTCCTGTTTTGGACCCCACTCAAAACTTGCAGCCTTTCGAGTTGCTTGATAAATAGGCTGAAGTAACACACCCAAATGAGAAATGTGTTGCCTATAAAATCCAAATAGCCCACTAGGCATTGTGCCTCTTTCTTGGTTGTAGGCAGGGCCAAATGCAACAACTTATTCTTCATCTTAGAAGGAATATCCCATGCTACTGGACCCCTAAAAATTTTACTGTGGTATAAGGTCCCGAATTTTAGTCGGATTTATTTTCTATCCCCTGGCAAGCAAATGTTTCACTAGTAAGTTCAGTGTGGTTGCTACTTCCCATTCACTGGGTTCAATCAGCATGTCATCCATGTAATAGACCAGTGTGATATCTTGTGGAAGGAAAAAGCGATCAAGGTCTCTGTGAACAAGAATATGACACAAAGCTGGAGAGTTGATCTATCCCTGAGGTAGAACAGTGAATGTATATTGCTGGCTTTGCCAACAAAGGCAAATTACTTCTGTGTGCCTTATGGACAGGAATTTTTAAAAAGGCATTTGTTAAATCAGTGGTTGCATACCAGGTACCAGAAGATGTGTCAATTTGCTCAAGCAATGAAACCACATCTGGTACAGCAGCTGCGATTAGAGTTGCCACTTAGTGAAGCTTACCATAATCCACTGTCATTCTCCAAGATCCATCTGTCTTCTGCACAGGCCAAATAGGAGAGTTGAACAAGGATGTGGTAGGAATTATCACCCCTGCATTTTTCAAGTCCTTAATGGTGGCACTAATCTCTGCAATCCCTCTAGGAATGTGATGTTGGTTTTTATTGACTATTTTTCTAGGTAAGGCAGCTCTAATGGCTTCCATTTGGCTTTTCCCACTCTAATAGCTCTCACTCTACCAGTCAGGGAGCCAGTGTGGGGATTCTGCCAGTTTCTAAAGTACGTCTATTCCAATTATGCATTCTGGCACTGGGGAAATGACCACAAAATGAGCCTGGGGGACCACTGTAAGTTCGACCTGAGCTAAAACTTCATTAATTACCTGACCTCCTTAAGCCCTTACTGTAACTAAGGGGCCACAATGACATTTTGGGTCTCCTGGGACCAATGTCAAATCAGAACCAGTGTCCAATAGTCCCTGAAAGGTTAATCATTCCCCTTTCCCCAGTGAGCAGTTACCCTGGTAAAAGGCCAGTGGTCTCCTTGGGGAAGGATGAAAGAAAGATTAATAGTATAAATTATTGGTAGTATAGTGGGGTCCTCCCTCAAGGGGATGCAGCCTCCCCTTCATTCAAGGGGTTCTGGGTCCGTAAACTGGCTCAAGTCGGAAATTGATTGAGGGGCCATGATTCTCTGTTTTCATAATTCAAAGTAGTCTTTTGTCTACTTTACCAGCAAGTTTTCTGCTTGTACACATTAAGTAAGAATGTAGTAGGACTCTTATCTATTTCACTTCGAGGAACACTATGATTAATTGGCCAATGCCAGACCTCTACCCATGTCCAACTATTCTGATTTTACTGCTTTGCCTCTGCTGTCCATTATGGTAACTATGCCCACCTTGCCTTTGACGGTTGAGTGTCACCACTTGGCTCCTGCCTCCTCAGGATACAATTATTCCCATTGCATTTAAGTTTTCCAATTGAGTAACTGCAGTTCCCACTGTAAGATTAGGCATACAGAGAAGACCAATCACAAAGCTTTTCATGGACGCAGGCACTCTCCTCGCAAATCTACTTTGCAAGGTATCGGAGAAGGCTATGTCTTCTAGACCCTCTCAGTTGGGATGAGTACGTCTAAAGTGACAAATCCATTCTAGCATTCCAATCTCCCTAAGCCTTTGGATCCTTTCCTCTACATTAAGCCACAGGAGATCAGGCATTCTGGCTCACTCACAGTGGGCCATCTTTTGATCCATGTTTCACCTAGCCAAGCAAATAAACTGTCAGAATCTTTTTTAATTCTCCAAGCTACAACATTAAATACAAAATGTATGCTTAGTGGGCCCATATCAATAAATTCAGCCTGACCTAACTTTATGTTTCTTCCACTATTATCCCACATGCTTACTATCCATTCCCATACCTGTTGTCTGGATTTCATACACACTAGAAGAAATCCCTCACCGCTCTGAATTTTCACAGGCTTTTGTATTTGTTCTCTTATGGCACTTACAATTTACCTCACTGTGGAGTTATTGATGCACATCTTATCTCTAACAGACCACACCCTCTTTGCAAATGCCTTGGTAATTGTTTATCTCCTTAGCCTCCCCCTTGTCTATGGTAGAACTGGACACATAGAACTAATGTATCTATTCTGGCTCAATTAGAATCTTTAAACGCAATAACTTAGTAGTCAATACACGGGTGATTAGTCATCATCTAAATAACTTTTAACTATAGAAAATAACATACTTAAGTATTTAAAATTCAAACCTTACTCTCAGGCTTAGGTTTGAGTTCTTGCTTAGCACTTACAGTGACATCTTGGTTTAGGAATCTAACTATGCCATGTCTCAGTTTCTTTTTTTGTAAAAATGAGACTACAAATAAGACATGATAAACTGAGGCTTTTTTGTAAGAATTAAATGAGATGATGCCTTCAAAGCTTCGCCTATGCCTTTCAATACCCATTTAAAATTGGCTATTCCTCCTTCAGTTAAAAACAAAAGACCAAAAACATAAGTTCTACCTCTTCTTCTCTCACTTCCTCCTCTGCTTCCCCTGCCACCCTCTCTCGCTCTCTCACTTATTCTCTCTCTCTCCCTCTCTCTCTCTCTCACTCCTCACAGAGGTCTCTGTAGTTGTCAATAAAAACAGATTGACAGGCTAGGTTATGCTGCAGTAACAAACAACTCTCAAACCCAGGTGGCTTAAAATACTTAATTCTTGCTCTTACTTCATGCCCATCAGCCATGGCTCTTCCCACTGGTGTTCTCAATGTCAGAATAAACATCCTCTAGGTAACTCCTAAGGTCTAGCAGAGAAGGAGCAGCATTAGCCTTCAATTTGAGTGGGGAAAGAAAGGTCTGCCAGGCCCTTGTCTATCCTCTCTATATAAGAAACTTTGATAAAGAGGAAAATGTTACTTCCCTGGCTCTTGTCTTGACAAATGCCCGGAACATTCTGGTCCTGCCTTCAATGTGTGATGTTGGTGGATTGTGAGAAAATTTATTTTTTCCTTTCAAAGATTCCCCCAATCCCTAGGGAGGATTCTCTGCCTAGACTGAAAGAAGACAGAGCACCAGGTTCACACAAACAACAAACCAGCCTGCCAGCCCACAGCCAACTATGCCATTCTTAAAGTCATTATTCTGGGAGACTCTGGGGTCAGCCATGTTGGCTTCAAAACTTGATCTGGTTATCTACTAGCTATAACACTTATGTACTGAATGAATCTCTGTCTCAGTTTTCTCATCCCTAAAACATAGAAGATAATCGCACCAAGTCTGGAGACTGTTTCTTGTGACAATTAAAAGAGACAATTCAACAAAATTTCACCCCTATATCCAGAGGCCCAAAGTGCACTCTTAGTTATTTATTAACTATGTGAACTCTAGTAAACTTCTTTCTCTCAGAGCCTCATCTGTAAAACAGAAATAACAGTAGTACATCATGGAGTTCTTGAAAGGAATAGACAAGATCTAGTTATAGATCTTGCCCAGCACATAATAAGTGTTCAGCAAGTATCTGTATTATAATGTTTCCTGTGCAGTCTAGCACTAAGGAGAGATCACTATACTAGAGATCAAGAGACCCAAGTTCTAATTCCCATGCTGACTCCTGACTTAGGCAGGCCACCTTTACTTTTTGAGCCTATTTTTGCATCTTCAAAATACAACTTGAGGCCGGGCGCGGTGGCTCACACCTGTAATCCCAGCACTTTGGGAGGCCGTGGTGGGCAGATCACCTGAGGTCAGGAGTTGGAGATCAGCCTGGCCAACATGGCAAAACCCTGTCTCTATTAATAACACAAAAATTAGCATGGCATTATGGCATGTGCCTATAATCCCAGCTACTCAGGAGGCTGAGGCAGGAGAATTGCTTGAACCCAGGAGGTGGAGGTTGCAGTGAGCCAAGATTGCACCATTGCACTCCAGCCTCGGTGACAAGAGCAAAACTCTATCTCCAAAACATATATGGTTTGAGCTGGAAGCCCTCCCAAGTCTTTTCCAGTTCTGATGTTATAAACTCCTTTCAGCAAAAAATGTCAATGTTCTGTCTGCTATTTTTGCTGCCTCTCAGTGGTCCATTCCCTTGAATACTTTCCAGTATCAGGGAGTTGCCTTTGAATACTGATGTCCTGCTTGGGAAAGGCAGCACAAACTTCCTCTAAATCTCACAGTTTGTATTGCAAATATATATTTTTAAATTATCAACTTATTATGTTATTTTGACATCTTTAAAAGTCTTTCTGTCTTGGGGAAGACTGTCCCTCTCAGAGCTATCAAATCCCCAGATATCCCTACAGATATTGCCTGTCAGTGTACCTTTCATGTACAAACCAATACTGAATTTATACCCCTTGTTACCTCTAAGTCTCACACACAAAGCCAATATTTCCCCTGCCCTATGATGTCACCTAAACTGTCCCAGGGAATACATCTATGCCTTAGAGTTCCCTAAAATTATTCAAACTAGCCAGTCCTAAACTGGTTACCTTGCCCTACCCTGCCTTTCTCAAAGAAACCCCAATAAAAGCTCTGGCCTAACTTCTCCTCTGCCTCCTGTCATCTGCCTTCTGACCATCCTGGCTAGGGCACACAGTGACTGCCACTCTTGGACCTGTGAGCATATAAACTTCTTTCTTTCAAGCCTCATTCTCCTTTTTCATGTGGCCACACTGACTTCACCATATCAACAAGTACATTCTTAAAACATAGTTCCTCCAGACACACACCGTATCCTCCACCAGGTAGACAAAACAGTAAGAAAATTAAAAGATACATATAAAGATTTCTGGCATCAAAGTATCATGGGGTTTAGTTCAGTTGCTTCTCATACAAAATAGATGCTCAATAAATTCCTGTTAATGAAGAACAAGTGACAGAAAGAAGAAAGTGACAGACTCCCAAATGCCTGCAGCTTGTCTGGCTATCTCTAGGGAGCACCACCATGCTCTTTTTGGATGATTCAGGAGGCACCAGGGTTCCCACAGCACTGGATGTTGCACTGTCCTCTCTCTCTTTTGTTATCGAGGGCTGGGTAAGCTACTACTGGAAATGGGACATATAAGGACAATGCCTACTGACAATAAATAAAATAAAACTTTCTCTGTTTCCCCACTGTAAAATATAAAGAAATGAGATGACCAAGTTTCTCTTGGGCTTCTCTGTCTAACCCTTTCATTTTTTTTTTTTTTAAGACACAGTCTCACTCTGTCACACAGACCGGGGTGCAGTGGTATGATCTCAGCTCACTGCAGCCTCCACCTTCCAGGTTCAAGCGATTCTCCTGCCTCAGCCTCGCAAGTAGCTGGGACTACAGATGCGTGCTGCCACACCCAGCTAACTTTTTTGTATTTTTATTAGAGAAGGGATTTCACCACGTTAGCCAGGATGGTCTCGATCTCTTGACCTTGTGATCTGCACACCTCGGCCTCCCAAAGTGCTGGGATTACAGGCATGAGCCACCATGCCCACCTACTCTTTCACCTTTCAAGCTTTCAATTTGTATTCTTTCCTCAAAATATCACCGTTATGCATAGTAATTAGATTAAATCATACCATCTACTAAGAAGATCTGTGTCCTACCTGAGGACCTAGAAAATCAGATTATCAGCTTGGGGTTGTACTAGGGAATTTTTCCATCTTCTACATTTCTTTCTTTCTTTTTTTTTTTTTTTTTTTTAGATGGAGTTTTGCTCTTCTTGGCCAGGCTGGAGGACAGTGGTGCGATCTCGGCTCACCGCAACCTCCACCTCCCGGGATCAAGCGATTCTCCTGCCTCAGTCTCCTGAGTAGCTGAGATTACAGGCGCCTGCCACCACACCTGGCTAATTTTGTATTTTTAGTAGAGATGAGGTTTCTCCATGTTGGTCAGGCTGGTCTTGAATTCCCAACCTCAAGTAATCCGCCTGCCTCGGCCTCCCAAAGTGCTGGGATTACAGGCATAAGCCACGTGCCCAGCCTCTGTATATATTAATACCTTGCTGGTGACATTGGTTTTTCTTCACTTGCTGCTTCTCTATATAGTACTGCCCTTACTTACTGTATCAGTGAAGATTAGTCAGAAAAGCAGAGCCACTACAAACATTATGAGAACTAGGGGCTTACTAAAGAAATTAGACCTTGCACATAACTGGGGAGAGCTGGATAAGTGAAGATATGGAAGATAAAACAGAGTATCACAGAATGTCTTTGTTCACAATGGCCTGAAGCCTGGTATAAATGCACAGGTTGGTGTTTGCAGAAAAACATTAGAACTTGTGTATGCCTGACACTGACATAGAAATGCAAGTAAGGGATTCTCTGAAACAACCTACAGTCATGTATTTGGTTGGCCTAGTAACCAGTGTTGATCACAGAAGCCAACACAAAGATAAGCTACAACCTAGAGCCCACTACACTGCTGGGTACTTGCCTGACCACTGAAGCCTTTGGATAGTTATGGTGGCTGCTTCTTACCTGCCTTCCAAATCTAATGAAAGTTCTTCATTTTGGGAAATGTAGTTCCTAGCCTTGCCAGTGTGACATAACCAAATCCAGTTCCTGATTTTTGTCTCATGCCTGTATTTCTTAATTTATTTAGAGAGAAATAAACTGATTCTCCCAAGCTGTTCCCAATGCCTGGCAGAGAGATGGCACTCAGGAAATACCTGCTAGATGGCAAGTCAGGATCAACTATCTGGACATCACATTGAGGTACCAGTGGACCAATATCCTACCAGAATATAAATCAAACACCAGTCTGGGAGTTGCCTCTGTCTTCTATCATCATTTAACTCCCTGATTCACAATGAAAAAGAGATGGCCACTTATGACATACTGTCTGAGATAAAAATCCTATCATTTTAAAACAGGAATGAATGTAAAAAAAAAAAGACAATGCTTTCTATATAATCAAGAAAATAAAAGCAGACTTTCATTTTACACGACTGTTTGCCAAGGCTGAAGTTGTTGTATATTTATTTGGGCATGGCTTCGCCTAGAAAGGCAGGAAGAAACAAAAGCACTGAAAATGTGACCCAGAAACCAAGACCTTTATATCTTTCAATGTTTCTGAATTTCTAGAGATGATACAGAGGGAGAGGAAATAAAGGGGAAAAATTAAGCCTAGAAAGACACAGAAGTTAATGAGTAGTTATTTCATTCAACCCACAAAAAAATGAGAATAGAAGGAAAAAGTTTTAAAGCCCCAAATGAACTGGCAGTTAGTCCAAGATCTGTCTCCCTGAGCCTCCATTATTAATTAAAAGCCCAAAGTTAGATCAAATATTTTATAATCCCTTCTAGCTCTATCTCATGCCGTATGACTTTGACTCCAATATTTAATCAAATAAAAATTCAGTAACAATGGTTTATGAGTTTTCCAAGGCCAATTTTAATTGTCCTCTAATTATAAAATCATGGGCTCAGAGTGTTCCAAAGTCATACTAAAGTCTACCATGTAGTACCAAACTGAGGTATATGACTTTCTGAGAAGGAAGGAAGGAAGGAAAGAAAAAAAAGGTGGATTAAGAAAAAGAAGTACAGGAAAGAAACAGGAAGGGAAGCGGGGAAAGAAAAGGAAGGGGGAAATTGGCCATTACTAGAAGTCACCATGGAATGGATTTTTACAAAAATTATTATGCTCAATTATCCCTGCCATCTGATATAACTTGGCTCTGTGTCTCCATACAAATCTCATCTTGAATTGTAATCCCCACGTGTTGGAGGAGGGGCCTGGTGGGAGGTGATTGAATCGTTGGGGTGGACTTCCCCCTTGCTATTCTCTTAATAGTGAATTCTCACAAGATCTGGTTGTTTAAAAGTGTGTAGTACCTTCCCCTTTGCTTTCTCTCTCTCTCTCTCCTGCTCTGCCATGGTAAGACAAGCTTGCTTCCCCTTCACCTTCCATCATAATTATAATTTTTCTCAGGCTTCCCAGTCATGATTCCTGTTAGCTGGCAGAACTATAAGTCAGTTAAACCTCTTTTGTTCATAAATTATCCAGTCTCAGGTAGTTATTTATAGCGGTGTGAGAATGGACTAGTATACCCAAGACTGTATAACTGCATGGGGAGAAGGAAACTGCAGGAAGAAACACACTGTACATACTCACACACACACCCCATTTTGAAAACAATGTTGGTGCTGTTTTGATTTTCAAATTGGGAGAAAGGATTTCATTCTAACTGGTGAGTCTGATTAGATTCAAAGAAAATATAATGTTTGCTTTGGACAAACATCAGGGACAAAGAACATATTAGATGGATTCAAAATTGATTAAATGTGGCAACCTTGAAAGCTATTTCTAAGGTTTGCTTCAAGTTTTTTTTTTTTTTTACTTGACCATGGCTGATACAACATATAATATTATCATGTCAGAAAATTAACAGAAAAAGCTTTTTATTACATTGAGTTGCAATTTTATGTTTTTTTCTTTTTGTGTTATTTTTATTTATTTATTTTTTGAGTTGCAATCTTAAAACCAAATTAAGTGATCATCATGTTAGGGGGAAAATAATCAAGATTCAAAACAAAAAAATATTTGAAATGACAATTTAGCAATATGTACCCAAAATAAACTTCTGTAAAAATATGCATACCATATAATTCAGTGACTCAAAATTTCAGTATTTTATCCTAAGAAAATTAGGCAGGAGACAATGATATAACACTAAAATTTCTCATTATGACTTTACTTAAAATAGTAAATAATACAACCTGCACACCCAAGAGTACAACATTAGTTTTGATGTCAAATATTTTTAAAATAAAATGATTTTTTGAACCATAAAATGACTATGACATTTGACATGTGAGGGTTACAAGAAAGCTACAATCAGCATTACGGCATAATGGCATTTTCTATTTAAACATTCATTGATTGATTAAATAGGCACAATCACAAAGGTAGTGGCTCATGATCTCTTAGACTTTTACAAGTTGAACCTGTTTAATTTAGCTGTGGGAATTATCACTGTATTCAATGTGGGCAAGGTGTTCTGTTGGCTAAGATTCATAAGATTTATGCAGCAGCATGTGCAACAAGAGAATCAGGAAGCACAGCTAGAACTAGAAATCAAGAGCAAGAAACAGTGGCTCACGTTTGTAATCCCAGCACTTTGGGAGGCTGAGGCAGGCGGATCACGAGGTCAAGAGATTGAGACCACCCTGGCCAACATGGTGAAACCCCATCTCTACTAAAAATACAAAAATTAGCTGGGCATGGTGGCAGGTACCTGTAGTCCCAGCTACTCAGGAGGCTGAGGCAGGAGAATCACTTGAACCTGGGAGGCAGAGGTTGTGGTGAGCCGAGATTGCACCACTGCACTCCAGACTGGCAATAGAGCAAGACTCCGTCTCAAACAAGAAAAGAAAAAAATAAAATGAGCAAGAAGCAAAGTGAGCAAAGTTCTGGAAATAAAATAAAATAAAAGTGTATGGAACTTAGTGAAAAATAACCAGGAGAGAACCAGGAAAGCATGTTATCTGAGGGGAAATAGTGCCAGGCACCCCAACAGGCACCCTTTAAGACATTTTAAAATCACGAGTGGAAAGTGTGGAGGGACATTCATTTGAAGCACAAAGCAAAAATACATTAAATACAGATATAAGAGATGATTTGCGAGTTTTAAATTTGCATGCCATTTTGTGATTTACAATGTATTGCATGGAATTTTACCTCACATTCATCTGGTGGGTTATGTGGAGCACACATCATCCGACCCACTTTAAAATGGGAAAATGCCACTTGCTGTGTTATCCCACAACAACAAAAACAATAGCAATCTCTCACAGGACAAATCTGAGCTGTCCCGGAAAGGCTTTATGGAGGTCATGCAGTTTGGAGAGTCCAGATAGGCTGAGCCTTACAGCAACAATGTAAATTCCATGAGGGTCAACTGTCTTGTGTAGTACTGAATCATCAACATTAAAGCAATAACTACCAAATGAAGGAATAAAAGAAAAAAAAATACATGAATGAAATGTAGCTGATTATAAATATCATCCAAGTATTGACTCCTTCAGACCAGAGACCACCATGCACTCTCTGACCAAGAGGTCAAGGAGCAGCAAACAGCCCCCTGGGGGGCTTGAACCTCTGCTGTGTGGTCTCCCCCCACTGCAGTGAGAAGAGATAAATAGGCAAATATTTTTAAATAGGCAAATGTTTATCTAATACCCAGTGAGGGGCAGGTGCTGGCCTGGATGCTTGATTTTCCTGGCCTGGCTCAGGCTCTCTCATGCTTCCCCAGGAGCACAGCAAGGGCCCTGTTCCCTTGATGTCCTGCTGTCCACTCAGTCTTCCAGCCAGGAGGGTCCAGTGAATAGGACCACCCAGTCAGAACCTGGGGGCACCAAGACATCGGGCTCCCTTGTACTGATGAGTGGAAACATCAACTTTCCCTTTCTCTCCATCTGCACACCAGGCTTGAAATGGGGTCAATCTCTGTCAGGAAGCAGAGATGGAATCTTAGTTGTTTCCTCATGGTAGCCAGAATAAGAATCAAAGAAAAATGAAGAGTTGGAAGCAATTTCAGTTGCTTCCAGTTTCAACTGCTTTCAATTTCAGTTGTTTCCAATTTCAATTTCTTACAGTTTCAAACTTCTTCAGAAAGAGAGACCTGGAAGTGTAAATGGCTTGCCTAAGGCCAGAAGCTAGTAAATAGCAGCCTCTTCCCACTCTCCTACCAATATAGTCACTTTCTCCCCACCTCAGAAGATCACCCTGATGGAGCAGAGGGTCGTGGAGGAACCAACCCTTTCAAAGGTAGCCACATGCCTCTCTAGGAGCAAAGGACTCTTTACTTAAAATGAAAATGTGTGTTAGGGGAGCAGAAGAAGTTGCTTCCGGGCCTGCCCTCCAATGCATAATAAATCCCTGGCTGCTCCCTAACAGCTGGGAAAAACATGAAACATGAAGAAAAGTTGATGTTTAAGATGCTTCCCTGTCAACTGTTACTTTAACATTTATTTCTAAATGCAGTTTAACCACTCTGCGCTAACAGCTGCAATCAAATCATGTAAAATGCTTGCTCCTGTCAACGGGAAATACAGTCGGGCCTCTGCACTCACAAGTTCCGCCTCCTCGGATTCAATAAATCTCAAACAGAAAAACATTCAGGAAAAAGAAACCAAAAAAATACAAGAGTAAAAAATAATACAAATAAAATTACAGTATAACAGCTATTTACATAGCATTTATGTTGTATTCTCAGTACTATAAGTAGCCTAGAGATGCCGTAAAATACAGGGGAGCATGTGCCTAGGTTATATACAAGCACTACACCATTTTATATCAGGTCCTTCAACATCTTCGAATTTTGCTATTCATGGGGGTTCTGGAACAAATTCCTTGTGAATACCAAGAAAAAACCGTATTGTAGTTTGAAGGGAGAAGTCAGTAGTGGGTACTTCAGGGGACTTAAAAGTCAATTCTCAAAAGTGAGCTACAGGAAAGTACATACACTTACTGTAAGTTGATGTCGCATCTACAGCTATACCGGGAATATCAGGGACGAGAAGAAAAGTGAGGAAGGGAACAGTAGGAACATAAACAGAAGAAGGAAAATGTGCTTCAGATTTAAAGATGATGAGCAATTGTTCCCATTAAATGCAAAGCTGTATGCTTTAATTCAAAAGTCTGATGATAAGATATGACCTCCTTAGGATTGTATGCAGTTTTAAAAATTTCTCCCCAGGCTGGGCGTGGTGGCCCACGCCTGTAATCTCAGCACTTTGGGAGGCCGAGGCAGGTGGATCACTTGAGGTCAGGAGTTCGAGACCAGCCTGGCCAAAATGGCAAAACTGCGTCTCTATTAAAAATACAAAAAAATAGGTGGGTGTGGTGGCAGGCACCTGTAATCTCAGCTACTTGGGAGGCTGAGGCAGGAGAATAGCTTGAACCCAGGAGGCGGAAGTTGCAGTGAGCTGAGATCGCACCATTATACTCCAGCCTGGGTGACAGGGCGAGACTGTCTCAAAATAATAATAATAATAATAATACAAACACAAATTTCTCCCCAAATAATTTCCAAAGGTGTGACGTCACATAATTCTCACCACAACCCAGAGAAATAAAATAGCTTTCATCATTTTCCTTCGAAAAGATAGTTCTCAGAAATATACAATATGACTTGCCCAAGGTCGCTCCTCCAAGAGATAGTGCAAAAGCTGGGATTCTCACCTAGATCTCTTGCCTCTTTCATCAGAGCAGGGTTAGGCAAACTACTGCCCTGGGCCAAATCTGGCCCACAGCCTCTATTTGTAACACTTTATTGGAACATAGCCAGTCTACAGCTGCTTCAGAGCTACAACAGCAGAGTTGAGTAAGTAATTACTATAGAGACCATTTCATGGTTCACATAACCTGGAATATTTACTAACTGACCTCTTACAGAAAAAGTGTATTGATTGCTGCTGTGCACCCACCCACCCACCCACTTCAGGGTCATTATAAAACCTTTAAACCAGAGGTCCGCCTCTGATAATGGCTCAAGGAGCGGTTTGAGGCAGAATAACTGGCTCTGTTACATCAATTTTAAAATCCATGATGACCCCACACATCCTCTCTGGAGCAACTCATTTGTCATCGAGTCTCTTCAGTTCAGCTCATGAATTGAGCCAAGCACTCACTGTATCTAAGGGATGGTTTGTACCACTTGCATTTTATTTCTTCAATAAAGAATCATAGCTCTATAAATATGGCTTTCATTTAGCCATATAGATGGCTTACGATTTCAGAGATCTGAATCTAGCACCGCTGACCTGGTGCATCCACTTTCTAGCCTGGGGTGTTAGTTCAGGCCACCATCCCCTGATCCTCCCCATGACCCAGCTGTTGGTCTCTCACTAGGGAGAATTTCATTGTGTCCTCCTTGTAGGCTGTAAGACCTTATCACCCAGCTGCATAAGAGGATGCCGCGGGTGACTTTTCCACAGGTTCAGAGAGTTCAGCAGTGGGGTTCTCAGATGGGCTTCCTCATTGAGAGGCCAGAGAAAAGGAGGAGGGAATTAAGGGAAGACAGAAAAGGAGGTAGAAAGCAGAAGAGTAAAAACAGAGAGAGAAGAGGGATTTTCCTTGAATTATATTCCAACTGTTATGTTTTCATCTGTTTGTGTACCAGACTGCTAGATCCGTGAAAGAGAAGACCATGTATGTGCTTTGTTCACTGACTTTCTGCCCTGGAACGGTGCCTGACACATAACAGGCACTCAATGAATACAAGCTGAAAAATGAATACAGTTAGCAGAATCAGTCTTTCCTATGGACTGAGAAGGGTAAATTTAGCCTCAAATACATCTTTGCCAGCAATTACAACCATTGCATCTGTCGGTATTGAATTTTCTTAAAAATCACAGGATGGAATTTTAAACCAGTCTCAGCAGAAGGGAGATCTAAGGCTCAGGAGGGGAGAAACACTCAAAAAGAACAACAAACAAACAAAACCCTCAAAACAAAAAAACACCATCCCAGCCACTATCTTTATGCAATAGTAATACGTTTCTTTTCAAACAAATTCTTATCTACGAGGACTAGCCTCTTGCAGAAGCCAAAATCCAAGTTTAAATATAATTCCCTTAAAGCTCCCTTCCTTGTATTTCTTTCAGAATATTTTTTAAGCACAGACACAGATTTTGAACAATAAGGGTACATCCGGTCACCACTGCATGCAATGTCAAGTTTTGCAAGGCTGAATGGTTTAACTCAGTAATTTCTCTTACCTTGTATCCCGTAGCCCAGTGAAAGATTTAAGATTTATTTGTCCTCTATTTTGTTTCCTCAGGACCTTCTATGAGACGTTTCAGCAGAAAAGCAGGCAACCAAACATCGAAATCATGAAGCAGAAAAGCTAGTTATCACTCACTCATGTCAGATGGCCAGTTTCACTTATGGGGTCTTTTGGGTGCCAGGTGGCTTGCTAATTAGATTAAATGAGCATGAATCATCAGAAAGTACCAGAATGCCAAAAATCAACCTGCATATTAGCCCTGAGCTGCCACACCTGCTCAGGGGTTGTTATCTGCCTTTTCTGGGGTCAAATCTAAGCTTGTATCATTTACTGTGGCTTCTAAATACAAAGCCAGCTTCTATCCAAGGCAAATTCTATACATGAGAAAAGATAACTAAACTAGGTTATGTTACACTTAACCTAACCTAAATATCCATTTGTGAAAATAGAAACAGGTTGTAGAGTAATTATGGTACATCCAAAAGTAATTTTTTTTAAAAAAAAGGAGGCATCCACATCGATAGCTCCAAGCCCAGCTGCCCTGCAGATCCATCTGGGTACTTTCAACCTAATTGAACCGTAGCCTAATTGAATCAGAATGTCTACAGGTGTGGGTGTGGACGTGTGCATTGTTTTCAAAGATCCTCAAATCAATATAATGTGCATCACAGGTTGACAAACAACACTATCCTCTACATACTAACTTAAAAACAATACATGACTGATTAATAAATAAAAAACACAAGTTTAGAAACAATATGAACAGTTTGATTTCATCTTGTTATAAAATCCAACCAATTTAATTGGGGGTGTATATTTTTGAATAAGCAAAGAAAAAAACTAAAATATATCAAAATGTCAAGTTTTGATAAAGATGTTTTCTTGAGTGAATTAGTGCCTATTATACTACTTCATAATAATTTATATATGATAGTAATATTTCTTTTTGAAGAAAATTGTGTAAATATAATAAAAAGCACATCAAACCTTAACACTGGATACTTTTTACATTTTACTTTTTTGAGGCTTCTCTAAATATTGCTGTTAACATAATCTCCCACAGTTATACGGTGGTAACAAAAGGAGGGAAAACATAGAGAAGGTGTCTCAGGGAACATTTTCTTAGGGACACACCCTCTTATGGTCCAGGAAAAAGCCCCTGTCTTCAGACTTCCACTTGTCTTTTTAGAAATTCAACTTCAAATTTTTTTATGCTGTCATCACTGAAGATTTATAGATAGAATTCCATAACCCAGGTACTGAGACGAAGAGAGGGAGAGCTGGCCCAGGAAAAGACAACTGAAACAGTATCTCAAGAATCTGTTAAGCTACTTAGAAGAAGGAATGATGGGATGCGATAATAAATAAGAAAGTATGCAAATAAAATAAGCATCAGTTCTTTCTAGCTCCTTAGATTATTGTGACACGTTCTAAAGGTTACATAATCACAGGTTATGATTATCTCTAGGGTCCTTTCCCAAACTGTTATTTGATATGTACTTTTCAAGGCAAAAACATGGGTTCTGTAATAAATATTTGTTAGATTCACATAAGGGTCCATTGAGCATAGCCACTCCCTTTCATAATTCACATTTCAGTTAAAAAAAAATTCTCTTTAGAAGGTGGTTTCTTAGACAACCAATCTAATGTATCCCTTTCTGTCACTTTGTGACATCATCCTATTTTATTATCTTCATGATTTAGCATCATAAAAAATTATCAGTTTCATGTATTTTATGCTTATCTCCTGTCAGTCTAGCTAACCTCTTATATTAAACAATGTTATTATTTGTTGAATAAGTGAATGAGTGAATGGGTCAAGTACCTCTCATGTATTGATTAATAATTGCAATGCCCTATGGCTCAGAGAAGTGAACTGACTTGCCCAGGACTATTGACTAATTTAATCACCATATGAAGAATGAAATTCAAATTATTCTCTTTGACCTAAAGCTCATGCTCTTTCCACGATACCACGCTTAATCTAAGGATTGACATCTGTATATTTGCCTCACCCATCTCTATCTACTGGCTAAGCCAACATGAACAATGGAGACAGTTGTTACACTGTGTGTTGTGTTCCTGCCACACTTGTGTCTCCTCACTTGTGTCACCATACAGGTGTCTCCTCTTTCAGACACTGGTCCCATAAAATATTTGTCTCAGACCAGGAATCTTATTTGTTTCCGCTACCACTACCAACACAGTGCTTGGCATACTGGCTGTGCTCAAAACGTGCTGAATGAACTCAGTTGCAGTTATGGTGATGGTCAACACGGCATAGTATTTTACCAGGTGTGAGATGTTGTATGCACAGCATCTTCCTAGATTCCTGCAATATCCCTGGACAGGTAAAGAAACAGAGACTCAGAAAGCCCTTTTGGGTGGTAGATTCTAAGCTGGAACTCATGTTTTTCTTTTTCTTTAATAAATCAATTTAATTATATTACAAATGTATGTTATAATCTCACTGAAGAGGGTCGAGGAGAAAAAACTGATCTAAGTAACTCTGGGAAACACTGTTTTGGATTGGATACTCTAATCTAAATACAAAAATACCTGTATGAAAACACTACACCCTAGTTGGCAACTTTGTTTATCCTAGGGGTATGGGTTAGCAATGCTAAAACTAACTCATGTATATTTTAGGAAACAATAAGTAAATACATAGTATATAACAAGAGTCAGTGTTTCACTGTTGGAAGAAAGAAGTTACAAATAAGCAAGAATGAAAGGTTAGAATAAACGCTGTGTGCAAAAGTAGATTCAGTGACATCTCTCAAGAAAGGAAAGCACCACTCCCTAGTACTTTGGTGTGGGTTGTGCACAGTGATTTCTTTACAAACAATACAATTTGGAAAGGGGGAAAGAGTAAATTTCCAGTAGAGAAACCTAACACACTACCTTAGCTAGGTGCTCAAGATTAATATTGGCAGCAATGATTCATGTAAATAGTACATACCCATATCAGGTCATGAAAATAATACTTTGTGGCCTTTTCCTCAACACACCTAAATAATCATGGGAAAAAATCAGATAAATCCTAATTCAGGGACATTTTATAAAATACCTAATCAGTACTCCAAAATTCCAATGATCTCAAAAGTAGTGAAAACCAGAAAAAACTGTCACAGTCAAAAGGAATGTAAAAGAAGACACACCAACTAAATGCAGCATGATATCCTGGATGGAATCCCAGAACAGAAGATGCATTGCGTAAATACTGAGGAAATCTGAATAAAGTACTAACTTTAGTTAGTAGTAACTTAACATCATTTCATTAATTGTGACAAGTACAACATCCTAATGTAAAATGTCAATAATAGGAGCAGCTGGGTGTAGGATATATAGGAACTCCAGCTCTAAATCTTCCCAATTTTTCTATAAATCTAAAATTAATCTAAAATAAACATTATTTTTTAAAAATCATAACCCCACTCTACTCCTGGGAAAACATCAAATACCAGTTGAAGGACATTCTACAAAACGGTGGACCAATATTCAAAAAGTGTCAATATCATGAAAAACAAGAAAAGATTAAAAAACTGTTACAGATTGAAGGAGATTGGGGAGTCGTAATATCTAAATGCAGCATGATATCTTGGATCAAATCTTAGAATAGAAAGAAGATATTAATGAAAAAAGCTATAAAAAATAGGTTTGTAGCCTAGTTACTAATATTTCACGATGAAAGTTGCCAGAATCAACAAGAAGTCACGTGTGTGAAAACCTTGACAAATGGAGCTGAGGAAGGGCATAAATGGAGAGTTCTCATGCATGTATGCCTGAAAACAGGAGCTATCACTAAAGGCTGCAAAAACCACAACTTTGCACAAAGCCAACCTAACACAGAAAATACTTCTGCAAGGATATCTGCCCAACAACTGCCGAGCTAATCTCGGACTGGTGCCACCCTTGCTATTGATTTCTGTACCTCAGAATAATTATCTCAAAATAACTTACGTAATCCTCATTTTACTGGAAATATTCCTCCTTGCCTCAACCTCCTTGAATATACACATCGTCTACTGTGGTAACATTGCATATTCCAACTGCCATGTTACCCCCAAGCAAATATCACTTTGTTTTAGAGAGTCTGTTTGCTATTTAGTTTGACAGTACCAATGTTACCCTGTTCTTTTTGATAAATGTACTATGGTTTTATAAGTTATTAACATTTGGGAAATCTGGGTCATTGGATATAGAAACTCTCCTCACCATCTTTGCAACTCTTCTGTAAAACTAAAATTATTTCAAAATGAAAAATTAATAAAACATAAAAATGTTGGCCTACAGAACATTCCCATATTATTTTTTTTTTTACCTAGACCTTGGAATAAATTCTATTCTTTCATATTAAACATCACATAGTAGGTTCCGCTTTTGCTTCATGTAAACATTTTGAATATATTTCCCACCCAAAGTAAAGAGAGGCTCATGCTTCTCCAAGGTAACCATTAATCTCGTATTTGTGTGGCTTATGTTCACGTGAACCACATCCCTGGTTTTCTATTACTTGTGGTTGTTGCTGGAGATATTTGGCCAGTATCTCCTTTTCAGGAAAGACAGAATCATTGTCTTCATTTTTCAGCTGGAGAAATAATATAGTAATTAAGCTAACTCAAAAAGGAAAAACAGTATTTTGCATATTAATTTAGAGGAAGAAAATAAATTCTTACTTCTCAACAACTATGTACACCCTGAAAAAGCCACCTCTTCGTATGTCTGGAGTGGTTTCAGAGAAAAGAGATTCCACTATTAAACATGCTTTGGTTCCTCAAATGTTTAACAAATACTATCCCCTACCATTTATTCTTTGTCTCAGAAATCTCATCCTATCATTCTCTTCCGAAGTTTTGACCCCGCTCCCTCCCCCAACTCCCGCCGAGAAAGCAAACAAACAAACAAACAAACAAACAAACCACTGTGATTTAGAGGATTTAGAGCACTTTAGGTAAAAGCCTGGCAGTCTTTCCTGCCATTTCTTAACTGGAGTTATGGATTTGCCAAAAATGTGCTCTCTTCTCCTCAGTCTTTCCAAGATCTTTCTTTCAAGATATGAACAAACACAGAAGCCAAAGGAGCAAGGGTATTTCCCAACTTAGATAGCATTAAAAAGAAAAATTAATTCAAGTCCAAAGTTCTTTCAATCCTGGCTCTGAAGTATTACCTGTTCCACGAATATAAATTTTCTGCTTAAATGCAGAACTTCAATTAATTACCTAAAGCTGTAGGAAAGTTATTAAATTAATATAAGAAGATTCAAGTTCAAATTGGAGGATTCATTTTCAGGGTTATGATAGGAAAGATACGGTGATTGAGTTAGGAAGTGAAGACAAAAGTCTCTCAAACCTGAATGGGAAGAATTTGTGATTCAATTATTTGATTAAACTACTGCTGGGAAGGATATAAAATCATAACCTCTGACATGAAGGCTGAATTGCAGGGCAACTCCTGCAAATCATCTCATTCTAAATGCTATTATCAAGGTTTTCCTTAATACAATATACATCTATGTATCAAGGAAATAAATGAGCTGACTGTTATTTTGAAACGTATTCAACTCTTAATAAAAAGCTAAAGGTTCGTCCAACTAACTCAAGTAGCATTTTTTCTGTAAAGGTTTCTGGCAATTGCATTACAACTAAAAATCACAGGGGAAGATATCAGACTGGATGATCTGGGCAGTTTTGAGGAGATAGACTGAGATTAAATTTGTCTGCGCCTTGGAAGTTTCCTGAACACGGCTTTTGAATGAAATGGAGATAGTTTCATCCTCAGCTAATATTAAGTCCAAGGAATAGGTGAAGGATTTCCTTCACAGCTGCTCTTAAATCCGGAAGCTCCCATCCAGCCCCACATTCCCTCTAATCCTCCGCGGCCTTGAACCCTTTCCACCTTTCATCTGTTTGCACACAGCCCCAATACCTTTTCTTTAATCGCTCTCCCTTTTTAAATTTAATTTTATTTTTAAACAGACCATTAGACCACGGCTCGTTTCTGGGCTGAGCCTCCCGCTGGCGCAGCCCTGCAGATGGTCCGCTTCAGCTACTCCGTTAGGAGGCGGGCACTTCCGTCTGTGTCTCACTCCTTCCGTCCAGGGCATTCCGCGCACTCCTGCTCCCTTCTTCCTCTCCACTCGCTCTCAATAGAGGGCGCGCTGGGCGAAGTAGGGGCGTGGCAGGAGCCCCGCTCCGCGGATCCAGGTTGAAATTCCTCCCTCCTGGAATCCGACTGTGAGCATTTCTGAGCCGTGGTGAGGAGGCGGCCACGGAGTCACCTCCCTCCCGCTGTGCAAAGGAACGCAGGAGCCCGGCGCAGGTGGGCGGCTTACCGCGCACACGCCTGGCTGGAGGGGTGACGCCGCCATCTGCCAACCTTTCCCAGCTTTTCCCACGATTGGAGCCAAGAGAGGTCCCCGGGGATGTCAGTTGGGCAATTGTAGGGGAAGGAGCTCAGGACACTGACTTCAAGATGAAGGGTGAGGTCAGCGAAGACAGTTCTAGGGTAGGCGGCGGCCGCTGACACAGCAGGAGCCACAGTCACCGGGGTTTGGAGATGGGAGCAAGTCGCAGGCGGAGGGGGCTGCGGGCTGGCTGCCTGGGCAGCACAGGAGTTGAGGGAGCTGCGGGGACTCCTGGAGTCTCATCAGGCCTTCCAGTCGCTGTGGGGACCCCGGCTGCGCGCGGATCGCCTGCGCCACTGTCCCCACTGACCCGCCCGCCAGGTTTGCCAGTTACTAGCGCCACCTGGTCCCGCACCCAACCCTACATTTTCTCTGTCAAGGGCTTGTTTCCAGGGCTCCAGGAACTTTAAAAATGTTATTGGTGTGTGTTGGGGGGCGGAGGGGGGGGGGGGGGAGGGGTTGGGGGGGACAGGAGTGTAAAGGAGGAGGGGCGTCTTCTTTTCTCTTTGTCTTTGTAAATGGACACTTGATCTGACTAGAGCATGGTCTGAGTGTCCTATCTGGAGCGTCCTAACCGAAGAACACCCCAGAGATGCAAGCCAGGGTTTCTAACTCTGTGGGGGGTGGGGGGTGGGGGGGGGCGGGGGTGGGGGAGTGCTGGGAGCGGGCTTCTGTGGCAAACTTCTAATTCCTTTTCAGTTCTCAGAATCATAATATATCTCCATTTAATCAATGAAAGAATCATGCCAAAAATACAAACAACAATTACAATAAAATAACACTTCCAGTTTCTAATACTGTGTAACTTTGTCTTAGTACTTACACGGTAACCTCAATGAAAATGTAATCCCTGTTTTTTAACGGTGATATCGTGAAGATCACGTAATTGCTTCTTATTGAAAATGACAAATTTCAGGTGGTGTCTAAAAAATTAGTTATGACAGATTGTATTTTTTGAAAATGGCTGCAACAATTTTATTCATTCTAAGTGCTGTACCTATCGCATGACTTTGATACTTTGCATTTTGTTGATGTTGTTCTGGGCAGGCTGAGGCTATGATAGAAGTGACATTATGCAACTCCCGAGGTTAAGACAATACAAGTTCTGCCTGATTTTCTTTTAGCACTTACTTTAGAGTTGAGCCACCTTGTCACAAGGAAGAGGAACTGAAGCCCACACAACCTACGCCCTGGCTGAGCTCCCAGCTGACAGTCAGTGTCAACTAGCCAGTCATGTGACTGAGCCATCCCAAATGCGTATTCTCAGTCCCCAGAAAAGCTGCCCCAATTGTTGCCATGTGAAACAGAGCAGAGCTGTTGCTGTCAGGCTCCGCCAAAACTGCAAATTCCTGAGCAAAATTAATGATTGTTGTTTTAAATCATTAAATTTGGAGCTGAAATGTAACACTAATAAAAAACTGACATACTTTACATTACACCTACCTTCACAAAGTAGTGTTTTTCACCAATTCTCTTACCCAAAACTAATGTGAATGGAAGAAGAGGAGGCTTCTCAGCTTTGATATTGGGTGAAAGGAAGCATGAGAAAGTGTTATGTCTGTCATCAGAGGAGCCTGGGATGTGTGTGAGCATCTTTGTTACCCTTGACTAATGGCTTATTCTTGGAACCCAAGCGTATACACCAGTATAAAACTGATACCACCTGACTAGCTGTGGTCTTCAAATAAGAAAGTGGAACCAGAAAATCTTTCCCCATCCCTCTATCACAATGAATGACAGTTCTTTGTGGAAGTCCAGGACTGCCATTCCCCTTTCCTCTTTGAATGGGTTTCAGAGATTTGCAGCACTATTTGCTTAAAGTTTTTTCTTCATGTTCCGCTAACCTCCTTTCTCGGTCTGAATAAGTGAGTGGGAATTCCTCTAGGATAGGAAAACATATTAAGAAGTCAAAATTTAAGGAGATCTCTGTCAAAACATATGGCTGAAAATGATCAGATGAAAAACAAACAAAAAAACCAGTGAATTTGAAAGCAGAGAAACAAAGCTGATTTTGAATGAACACTTAATTATCTAATCCTAAGGTATTATTGACCTTGCATAAGCTGGAAATGTTTTTCCAAAATAAAACATTTCCTGCACAACTTGGTGAAAACGTAGATGAATTTTTGTCTCTCCATAAAGATTTGACCTCCTAACTTCCCAAACACACTTTCCCCAATTATTTCTTAAACAGGGTTTTTAAGATCAATTAAATGTCAATTTACTGAGAACTAAAGATTTTTGATGTCTTATGCTAGTTATATATGTGAGGGAAGTGTTCATGGATGTCGATTAAATTGGCTTCTTTTTTTTACATCATTACATTTAATTTTATGCATTCCTACCACCCACTGACCTCTGTCAATGAGCAGAAGTGAAAATATCACAAAATCTCCAAACCAATCCCATTGCCAAACAAGAAGAAAGTGAGCTAGTCTAATTAAATGTGTTTTTGATCCATTGGCTCACTAAGTGCCCTCAATAAACTTCAATGAACAGGCATTCAGTGGAAAAACCATTGATGTTATAAGTCCGGAAATGAGCATAGTCATGTAATTTCTGTAATAAATCCCTTCCTTCCTTCCTTCCTTCCTTCCTTCCTTCCTTCCTTCCTTCCTTCCTTCCTTCCTCTTTCGTTCTTTCTTTCTTTCTTTCGTTCTTTCTTTCTTTCTTCTTCCCTCCGTGGCCCAGGCTGGAGTATACTCCACTTGCTGCACACTCTCTGCGTCCGGCTCCCATGATTTTCCTGCCTCCGCCTGCGGGCTGCCTGGGATTTCGGGCGCGCGCCACTACCCCTGCCTGCTTTTTTCCTTTGGCTGCAGGCGCGGTTTCGCCATGTTGGCCACGCTGCTCTCCAGCTCCTGACCTCGAGTGGTCTGCCCGCCTCCGCCTCCCGAGGTGCTGGGACTGCAGACGGAGTCTCGCTCACTCGGTGCTCCGTGTTGCCCGGGCTGGAGTGCGGTGGCGTGGTCTTGGCTCGCTGCAGCCTCCGCCTCCCAGCCGCCTGCCTTGGCCTCCCAGGGTGCTGGGACTGCAGCCTCTGCCCCGGCCGCCGCTCTGTCTGGGAGGTGGGGAGCGTCTCTGCCTGGCCGCCTATCGTCTGGGAGGTGAGGAGCGCCTCTGCCCAGCCGCCAACCCGTCTGGGATGTGAGGAGCACCTCTGCCCGGCCACCCATCGTCTGGGATGTGAGGAGCGCCTCTGCCCGGCCTCCCCGTCTGGGATGTGGGGAGCGCCTCTGCCCGGTCGCCCCGTCTGGCAGGTCTACCACGGAGGCCAGACGCAATGTGGGGGCTGGACGTGGTTGCTCACGCCTGTAGTCCCAGCACTCTAGGAGGCCGAGGAGGGTTGATCACTTGAGGCCAGGAGTTCGAGACCAGCCTGGCCAACATGGCAAAACATATGAAAAATATAACAGACAGACCAACCAACCAACCCAGCAACAACAAAACAGGTCTACCCTGGAGTCATACTCTAACTTTTTCTATTTTCCTCCCTTTCTGATCCTTTGTCCCACTTTCTTTTTCTTCCTCTTCCTTCTCCTTCTTCTTTGTCAAATAGACGATTAAGTTATTATCATTGATCCATACAACGTCCCACTCTCATTTATTTTAATTCCTGCCCCCCATTTCTACTCCCTGTCTTCCCATGTGCAACCTTCCTAATATGTTTGATATGCATCTTTTTGTTTGTATGTATTTTTAGAAAATGTTTATTGTTTTGTGTGCATAAAAAATTAATAATAAAACTGGCATGTCTTCAGGAAAAAAAAAAAAAACAAATATCCCTGTAGATGAATTGTGGAAGTACTCAAAAATTTTTGGCCAAATTTTGGGGAATGTTTGAGTCTAACTGGTACAGAAAGTACATTCTGTTTTATGAAAATAGCAACATTGAAGTGAAAAGATATCATTAATGTACACCCGTAGTCAGAAAAAAAAAGAAAGTGAATATGAATTCTTCCACTAAAAAATTGCTCAAAAGAGTCCAATTTTGGTCATACGCGAAATTTGGCATTTACTCGCTGAGTGTAAACTCTCCCCTTTTATACGTATGCTCTGTAACACTGATACTTACATGTACATGAAAAAAAAAAACAGTTAAAGCACAAAGGGCAATACAGCAGCCTAAGAAACACAGTTGGAGACCACAGGATAAACAACAGAGGGAAAGTCTACATGTGATAGGAAAGACCCTCTCACAGAGAGCTCAGAGAAAAAAAAAAGTTTCAACCTGGAGTCAAGTAATTCTAAAAAAAACATGCCTTCCCTGAAGCAGTCATTTTGGGAAAGTCATTTTATTACATTAATTTTACAAAAGCAATTATCAAGGAGCATGGACACTGAGGAAACCAAATCCTTGTATAGTCTTTGCCCTGGATCTGTGCATTCGAAACATAAATAGAGCAGCAGAGTAAAGTCACAACACCTTGGTTATGAACTCTGACATCAAACATTGTCAGGGCAAAAGGCTGAGGATATCTCAGTATTTTCACTCTAGTTTCAGGAAGGAGCTGGGAAAACCAAATGATCTAGAGCAAGGCAGCATGGGAATGCCCAGAACATGACCTCAAGAGGGAAAGCAGCAGGAAAGATGCATAGTAACAGGCAACAATCTATCCCTGGCCCTGTGTGCAGGCACTGCTTCCTGCTGGCCCTCCTGTATCTCACTGACCTCCTGAACACTCAACTTTCCAAATGAGTGTGTGAGCTGCTCCCTATGCTCACTTCCACCCTCCATCGAAGCTTGGAGCCTACCTGCCATCCTGTGGGCATTTGTCCCCGGACATGGCATCATCAGTACCCACTGACGGCTGCCTCTGTCTCTCATGCTTGCTTCCCTCCTCTACTGGTTTCCCTGCTCCCAGATCCTCCTGGCTTCCAAGGTTTCTGGATTAAGTCTGGGCTTTGCTTGCTTGGCACCCTGCCCGTGTTTGAAAGGGATGTTGGGGCTCTGTAAAGGGGGGCCAGCCCTGAATAAGAAATTACATGAAGATCCATCTCCATCATCCTGAGGTCTGTAGAAAAATCAGTTGACATGTCCTGGCCTCAACTGTTTCCCTGGTAAGGAAAGATTAGTTTCCATCTGCCAACTTTAGATGGATGAGAACATGTAAGCTTCCAAACAACATCAAGAAGTGTTGGGCTCCTTCTGCCCTTCATCCCCTCAACCTACATTGCACAGTTTCTCAAAGAAAAGACTGTTATTCATTATGTTGTAAAAATAAATAAATAAATAAATCTGTCAATTATAAATGAGATTATATATTATATATCTTATTTTTATTTCTATAAGGAAATAGACACAAATTTATATATATAAATATGTTTATATATAAAATATATAAGCAAATTTATATATAAATTAATAAAGTTTATATATAAACTAAAAATATATATTATATATAAATATTTGACTAAATATTTTATATACATTATATAAACATTTATATACATATCTCTCTCTCTCTCTCTTAAAATCATTCCCTTTTTACCACCAGAATTGCCAGCACTCTAGTTGAAGCTGTCATTTATTTCTATCTGGACAACCACAGGGCTGCCAATCGCTGCACCCGCTGCCTCCACCATTACTCATCTCCAATTCCTTTTCTACCACACCGTCTCCAGCATGGGTTTCATTAACTCAGCAGCACCACAGGACAATGGACACAGTATTAAAATAACAGAAATGTTATGTATACGTACTTTTCCCTAAACAAAATAGAAATTTACTCTTATTAATGTTCTGTTACCTAATGATTTCATTTAATGACTTCAATACTCTTGAGTAAAACTTGTTGGAAGCCATTGTTATGGACCAAGCTTCCGTACTAGGCCCAAGAGTCCCAACAAAAATCGGCCCAATCAAGCTGAGCAGGCATGACAAGGACGTCCCCTCTGCTTTAACCCTTCTAAGGAAGGTAACCTGAAATAACCTGATGTTAACCAATCTACTTCTTTGTATTAAGCTGTTTCCTTGTTCCTGCTCAAGCTACCTTACAAAAACCAACTGTTCTGCGATGTCCAGTACAATGCCTTTCTAATTTATAGATGAGATACTGCCCAATTCACACATCACAAATAAAGCCAATTAGATATTTAAATTCAATTTGTTGTACTTTGGTTCTTTAACAGTTCATATATAATTTAAAGCAAAAATGGAAGATCTACTATTTCAGTGAAGCATTTTAATTGGAGATAATCTGGGGAGAAAACATGTCTCCCAAATTTTATATAAGGATTTCTCAGTCATGGTTTTTTCTTACTTCTAATAAGATAGTCCCAACTAAAGCAAATTGAAGTTTTCATCATATTTAATTGTTTTTTTACAATTTTCAAAATAAAAATTACAATATTTTTAAACTTGGGATGTCTGGATATAAATATATATTTGCTATATTATTTAGCCATTGGTTAAAAAGTGCTTTTTTCTCCTGAAACCATTCATTTCATACCATCATTTTCATATGAAACTGAAAATATAACTTATGCATTACTATATTTATAATCTTTCTTTCCTCATCATTATTCTTTATGCTCCAGTGAGCTCTTCCAGAGTCAAGTGAAAAGATATAGTGACAATGATATGCAAGATTGTTTTGTGTTTTATCAATTCAAATAAACTCCACTCTAGTAAATAACAACCTATTTTTGTTAGCAAGAATTAACATCTAGTAAGGACAAATGCTACACAATCACAAGCTAAGCTGATGATATTTTAAATATTAGTCTTTTAAAACAATCCATTATTTCTTTGACATGGCTTGATCACATTCAGTGTCTTTACTCTCCTCAATTCTTTTATCATTGGTTTCATCTGAAACTCATCTGAAAAACAAGACACTGTCTCACACCAGTACCCATTAGAAACCAATCATTTTGTTAATTACTGAAGAAATAGTGTCTTAATTATGGGATATATGATTTAGTGCAAGACGAAGCCAAATTTATTCAACAAGAATAGACTGAACTATAAGAAGGAGAGAAAAACAAAAGGAAAGTTATGTTACCTAGTGCCCACACTGTAGTATGGTATTACATGAATAGTGACCATGTTATTTATTTGATCATTGTTGTTTCAACACAATAGCAAATTAAAATGGTAACTTTTTCCCTTTAGATACTTTGTGCAATCAGATTTGTTTATAAAACACAATTTAAAATAACTCAAACTTCATATCACAGAGTCTGGACATAACGCCTCAATAATTATGTTATTATTAGCTGTAAAAGCAGTATTGCACAGTGGTTAAGCACATGTTGTCAGAAACACTACATAGGTTCAAAGCCTGCCTCTTCCACTAACTTATTAGGAGAAAATCATTTAGAGATATGTGTCCATAAAGCAGCACAAGAGATGTTTTAAATATAGTATGTGTCATGCTACAGCTTTGCTGAAAACCTTTCAATAAACTCCTATTCCACACAATAAAACCCAAGAACCTTACAATGGTCTATGGGATACTGAATGGACTGAAACCTGATTACATCTTCAAAGACATTTACATGATATTTCCTCCTCTCACAGTGTACCTCAGGCTCCCTGGTCTATCAGTTCCTTCAATGTGCCCAGCATTTTTCTCTTCTCATTACATTTGCACATATGGTTCACCTATTTGGATGCTTTTACCCACATCCTTCACACAGCTGTCTCTCTTCTGTTAAGCTGATCACTGGGTATAGTAAGTGTTCCCTTCTTATTGATACCATTTCTAACAACCTAGATAATATAAATCACTATTTTTCTATGTAAATATCTTATTATTTATAGATTTTATTAAAATATGCAATTATTTTATTTGACTCTGTGTTTTGTTTATCTTCCATCCAGATGGAAACCTTTTGAGAACAGATACCAGGACTGCTTGATCTTAAATTCCCTCTCAGTGTCTGGCTCCCTGTGGTGGTCACTAAATAATGGCTGGCTTAAGCGATAGCTCTATAGCAGCTCTATCTAAATATTACTATGTAATATTTATCACAGGTTCACTATGTACCAGGAACTTGCTACATATTCTACATGTACTTTCTCATTCATTTTTATAAAATCGAAAAATTATTATGGTTTAAGTAATAGTACAAAATATTAATAGTCATATAATAGCACTTATGTACTATTAATTTAAGTAATTGCCCTGGTCACATAGTTGCTTAGTGAAGAAGGCAGGGTTTGAGCCCTAGAACTCTTTCTCACAACGCGTATGTAACTATTATTATCGGATAACAACTATTGGTTGGTTATTATTTCTAACTCCTTTGATAAGCATTTTGTGTCATTTTTAGTTACTCTGTACAAACAAATCTGGTTGTACAAAGTGTTCAAAGGAAAAGAAAAGTGCCATATCAATTTGTTCTTGTGTTGAAAGGACATTAATCAAATAAATAACATGGTCACTGTTCATGTAACCCTATGGCATGGGCACTAGGTAACATCATTCTCATTTTGTTTTCCTTCCTCTTCGCATAGACTTTTTATACTTGATGGGTAATTTGGCTTCATCATGCACGTAATTACATAACATGTCTTCTAATAAGAATAATGTTATTATTAAAATTAACAAAATAATTAGTTCCTAATGGATATCAATGAGAAAAAGCATCTTGTATTTCAGATCAGTTAAGAAAAAAAATCATAGAAAACTGGGGAGAAAAAGGATACTCAATGTGCTGAAACCATGCCAAATAGAGGACTTTTTTTAGGAATAATCTTTAAAATACTAGAGCACTACTTGTGATTATGTATATACTGGTCCTTTTTGTAGATACCACTGAATGTTTCTCCTTGCTAATAAAACAGCTTGTCATTTACTAGCTTGGGGTTATTTGAATTGACAAAGCACAAAATATCCTTGCTCATCACTGTCACTATATTTCTTCACTTGGTTCTGGAAGAGTTTAATGGAGGAAAGGAAATAATGATGTGGAAGGGAAGATTACAAGTGAAATTAACTGTAAACTGTGTTTTCAGTTTTCGTTAATAATGATGGTTAAAAAACTGGCTTTAAAAAACTACCTTTTTTCTAATTGGCAAATAATGGGGCAAATACATATTAATATGAAGAGTTTCTAACTTAAATAAAGGACATATTCTTTAAACATTTTTAATGTAAAGAACAAGCATTTATGCCTAAATTTTTAATTTAGTTTAGAGAGTATCACCTGATTAAAAATTATAATTGTGCAGGATCATGGTGGATAGGAGGCAGGACTAGACTGCAGCTCCCACTCAGACGGAGCAGAGTGTGGAGGCTCGCATCATGAACTTTTGCTTCAGAATGACTGCAGAATTACATTAGGAAAGCTGAGAGAACCCACAGACCCTCTGAAGGAAGCCAATTGCTCTTGCAGGACCTGGAAGACAACCCAAATACTGTGAGGGCCCAAGCTGTGGAAGTGGGAAAGGGAGATTGTCTGCCCGGGAACACACACCCACACTAGGGAACCTGAAGGTCTAGATTGTGGGAGAAGATTCTTACCTTACCTGGAACTGAGTCCATGTAGAGAGCCAAGCATAATACAGGGTAGAGGAAGCAGCAGGAAAAGCCCTGTGAGCTCACTAGGTCCACTAGCAAGCCATTTCTGCCTTGCCTCACAGGGGTCCAGGCTTGCTGGCTGGCTAGATCCAGAAGAAAGATAACAATCACTACAGCTCAGCTCTCAGGAAGCCACATCCCTAGGAAAAGCAGGAGGGTACTACATCAAGGGAACACCCTGTGGGGCAAAAGAATCTGAACCACAGCTTTGAGCCCTAGACCTTCCCTCTGACAGAGCCTACACAAATGAGAAGGAAGCAGAAAATCAACTCTGGTAATATGACAAAATGAGGTTTTTTAACAGCCGCAAAAAATCATCTAGCTCACCAGCAATGGATCCAAAGCAGGAAGAAATCCCTGATTTACCTGAAAAAGAATTCAGAAGGTTGGTTATTAAGCTAATCAGGGAGGCACCAGAGAAAGGCAAAACTCAGCTTAAGGAAATAAAAAAATAATACAAGAAGTGAAGGGAGAACTATTCAATGAAATAGCATAAATAAAAAAACATTAAAAACTTTAGGAAACAATGGATACACATATAGAAATGCAAAATGCTCTGGAAAGTCTCAGCAATAGAATCCAACAAGCAGAAGAAAGGACTTTAGAGCTCAAAGACAACGTCTTCGAATTAACCCAATCCAACAAATGCAAAGAAAAAAAGAGTAAGAAAATATGAACAAAGCCTCCAAGAAGTCTGGGATTATGTTAAATGACCAAACCTAAGAATAATCAGCATTCCTGAGGTAGAAGAGAAATCTAAAAATTTGGAAAATATATTTGGGGGAATAATTGAGGAAAACTTCTGCAGCCTTGCTAGAGACCTAGACATCCAAATACAAGAAGCACAAAGAGCACCTGGGAAATTCATTGCAAAAAGATCATTGCCTAGGCACATTGTCATTAGGCTATCTAAAGTTAAGACAAAGGAAAGAATCTTAAGAGCTATGAGGCAAAAGCACCAGGTAACCTGTGAAGGAAAACCTATAAGATTAATAGCAGATTTCTCAGCAGAAACACTATAAGCTAGAAGAGATTGGGGCCCTATCTTCAGCCTCCTCAAACAAAACAATCTTCAGCCAAGAATGTTGTATCCAGCAAAACTAAGCTTCACAAATGAAGGAAAGACACAGCATTTTTCAGACAAATGCTGAAAGAATTTGCCACTACCAAGCCAGCACTACAAGAACTGCTAAAAGGAGCTCTGAATACTGAAACAAATAACAAATTATTATTGATTATTATCAATATCTACTTTGCTACAAGAAGTGCTTCTCTAAGATCCATATAGCCATATCCTTGAGTATAAATCACATACTGAAAGATATTAAAAGTAAAATTTCGAACAGGCATCAATATACAAATTAGGTTTTTCATAGTGAGGTTTCACATCATCACAGGTCAATGATAAAAAGCAATCTTGTAAGTAAACTCTACAACTTTGGTATCTCTCAACTAAATAAAAGAATAAGTAACTAGTAAGTGAAAAGAAAAGAGTATCTTTAAAGAAATATTTGAGAAGTGTTTTTCCCTAAAAAGACTGTTGTGTTCTGATTCTCCCACCACCTTGCTCTTCTAATTGTTTCACCTCATCCCCAGTGAGAGGGGTCATCTTGGGTCTACTCAGAATAAATACATCCTCTGTGGTGGGCATAATTCCTACCAAGGACAGAATAACAATCCAAACAGTGCCACTTCATGAGACATCAAAATGAGGGCTTGCTATGGTTTGAATGTTCGCATTCCTTCAAAATTTATGTTGAAATATAATTCACAATGCAAGAGCATTAAGAAGTGAACCTGCAGAAGGTGATTCACACAGCATTTGTTCTTCTTCTTTTTTTTTTTTTCCACCTTCCATCCCTTTCACCAGGTGAGAACACAACATTGATCTCCTCCAGGGGAGGTAGCAACAAGGCACTATCTTGGAAGCAGAGAGAGAGCTCTCACCAGACACCAAGTCTACCAGTGCCTTGATCTTGGACTTCCCAGCCTCCAGAACAGTGAGAGATAAATTTCTATTATTTAAAAACTTTCTACTCTGTGATACTTTGTTATAGCAGCAGAAATGGACTAAGACAGGGCAATCAGCCTACCTCCAATAGTTAGTCAGGACAAGGGATATGTAGGTATATCTTACAGAGAGATGAGAATCACCAAAAATGAGAACCAATATGAGTTCATACTGGATCTTTTCCAAATCAGGTCACCACAAGAGATACACAAATCCCAGTAGCAAAAACTAAAGGGGCCTTGCATTTCTAGCCATTGCATAATTTAGGGAAAAACATCATCCACAAAATGATTCATCTTCTAGTCCAAGGCATGCGAACTAAAGTGGGAGAGTCCTGTTAAGAAAGCCGTAACGAGTCTCTGACAATACCACACAAAAGAATAAAAAAAGAAAGAAAAAGCATCAGCTTAAAACATCTCTGAGGCCCAGAGATTATCAAAACAGCTTATTACCATACCATTCAAATAATAGGTTTCGCTTTTCTTTACTGTTGTATACTCTGCCTGCCCCAGCTCTGTAGGGGTCAGAATGTGCCCAGCAGGGTGAGGTTAGGGTAGAAAAATACAGATAAAAATTTAAGAAGAAGCTGATCATGCCCCCTTGCCTACTGCAGGCTTCCATTCTAAAGCAAATTCTCATGGAGAGAAAAGAGAGGTGTTTTTCTTTTCAAATTTTATTTTAAGTTCAGGGTTACAAGAGCAGGTTTGCTACATAGGTAAACGTGTGTCATGGGGGTTTGTGGTACAGATTATTTCATCACCCAGGTATTAAGCCTAGTATCCATTAGCTAGTTTTCCTGATCCTCTCCCTCCTCCCACCCCTCACCTTCTGAAAGGCCCTGCTAAGTGTTTTTCCCTTCTATGTGTGCATATGTTCTCATCGTTTAGCTCCCACTTTAATCCTAAATAAAATTGAGTTTTGATTAATAAGTTCTGTTGTATATTCTGATTTCTGATATAACACTGGTTTGGAACTAAAGTGGGTGTAGAATATCCCATAGCCAAAAAATGAGCATAAAATCACTGTCATGCTTCATTAACTTACTGCCTTCACATGCATTGAGACAAGAAGTCTGCTTTGATTCCAGTCTAGAGAGGAAAAGCTAAGCAGGGTCTGTGCGTTGAAAGCTATTCTGCAGCAAGTCCACTTGTGGAAACAAGTGTAGATGTGGTAAGAGACACCAACTGTGGATTTCATTCCAGTATCATTTGTAAAGTTAAGGAGTCCATTCTCAAGAACAATGTGATATAATAAATCTAGACTTTTCATATTTGATCTAGTACTGTCTTGCAGCTCAAGATCTGTTACCTTTTCTGTAATCCTTAACTTTTATATCTGCATAATTACAGGCTGAACTGACTTGAATTTGTTAATGGTGAACTACAAACTTATAAAATGTTTATTCAAAAGAATTAATGAATAAATGATAAATTCAGTTGCAGTCCTTACCATTAACTTATAGTGTGACCTTTGCAGGTTTCCTAATTTCTCTTTGCTTTAATTGACCTTTTTACAAATATCTGCTCTGTATTCCTATAAGGTGAGCATGAAGTTCAAATAATAACAATAATAATAGGTGTGAACATTTCTAAAAATTTAAAAACCTTATGCAAATGCAAGATGCAATGGGAATTAAGATGGCTATTCTAAAATTGCGTTAAATGAACACTGATTTGTTTGAAATGTTCCACAATACAACCAAAGCTAGGGAGGGAAATTCAAAACTATTCCACTTCCGCATTCCATTTTTCTCTTTATCCAAATGATATATCCTTCCCTTCACTATTTCATGCACAGAAGTTCAGCAAAAACCTCTACCATCAATTCGATAATTTCACAATTCTTATAATTACATCTTTATTTCATTTAATCAAGCTATGCTGATAAAAAGTCAGATGATAATAATTGTTATCATAATTTGTGCTACCAAAAAGAAAATATTTTCTTTGAATATTGAAAGGGAAGAAATTCAACCTTAAACAAGTTAGGAGCTGATAACAAAGTGTTTTACATTAATTATTCTTGTTTTTACGTGACATCGACTGTTTGCTAGAATTATAATACATCAGGCTGAAATATGTTCTAAATTGTATTTTGCTAATGGATTTGTGATCACTGCCTACAGAGAAATCAAAACAGGAAAATGTTTTGAATAAAATGGAATGATTCAGTATCTAGAGTGTGTGGGATAAACTTAATGATATTACATACACAAAATTCTCTCACTTGACTTATTAAATAGCAATATATAGATTTTTCTTTCACACATATTTTCTTCTTGGCAATTGATGCATTTGCAAGTTCAGAATCCCTACACTGGCTCAGCAAACTCAATTACATTTTTATCTGACTTTTTTTCTAATAAAAGATTCTTAATAAGATAGAAAATTTGCATATTATTTCCCCAGAATTTTGACAGATCTAGGTCTCCTTTCTTGCTTGTATGTGTGAAATGGAAAACTCTTTGAGCCAGTAAGCTAATTTTTCTCTTATCTAATTTCTCTTCCTGTAGCTTCTATGTTAAAAACATGAGATTGGGAGATGCATTTATTTTTTAAGGCTTAGATAATCTCTCCACCTCTGTGAAAGTTTCTGGTGCTTATTACTATTTCCAGAATATTATCATCTTTTTGGAGTAGTGTTATTTTGTATTTGGTCAATATTTTTAATTAGTCCTGAGTAGGAGGCTGGCATACTTATGTAGCCTAGTATTACTGGAATTAGTACTCTCGACATTGTGAGCTATGATATCTACTTGTTATTCCTGGCTTCTCATTTTCCTGCTTTTCTTCTTCTTCCCACAGTCTCCTACACATTTGGTCCCCAAGGAAGAAACAATACCCTCCATAAGAGGTACACGTTAGCAGTCCTGCACTATCTCCAGCAGCCTTACCTACACAGCGAGCCTCTCCATCCTGAGACCACTGTACTTACTTCTGTCTTTCCTGCAAGCAATAATAACTCTTGCTGCCATTCCCATAACTGATCCCCTTGACATAAAGAGACAATGGTTACCACGCTTGTCTCAGGCATTTCTCTTATAGAGAGGAAGGTTTGAAGTGTTGAGCCACATCCTTTCCTACAAATAAATTTTTAAAAAAAATTCCTAAAGACTTGCAGTCCAAGGTAAGAAAGATTTTTATAAAATGATAAAAAGCTATTTTCAAATATGTTGTTTTGAAAACAACCCAGCTGAAATAAGTAGCTATGTAATCCAAGAGTAGCTATGTAAATCATATTCTTGACCTTGCACATAAAATTTGTTCTTTATTAAAATGGCTGAAATTGAGAAGTTTTGCTTTCTCTCAATAAAAACTGAAAAAGTGGAATTAGGTACTAATTTAATGGAAGATCTCTTAGTTATTGGGAATCATAATTCCTTCTGATGGAGACAATTAGAGGATTAAAAACATGCCCTCCACACTTTAGTATCAAGGATAGATTGTTTAGAAGAGTTTAACTTCCAGATTCTGCAAACCTTGGACAGAATTTCTGCCTCCTTTCTTCCTTGCTGTACATACTTCAGAGAGTTACTTAATTTCTGTGCCTTCATTTATTCCAAAGGTATCTGGAAGGAGTCCAGAGGTATAGCCCCCTATCATAGCACATTCCCACAAAGTAATTTCTATTTTAACCATTTCGAATTTTCTTTCTTTCTCTTTATCTTCTTTCCTTCCTTCCTTCCCTCCTTCCTCCCTCCCTTCTTTCTCTTCTTTCTTCCTTCCCTTCCTTTCTCCCTTTCTCCCTTTCTCTCTTTCTTTCTTTCATCTCACTCTGTCACCCAGGCTGGAGTGTAGTGGCATGATCTTGGCTCGCTGCAACCTCCACTTCCCAGGTTCAAGAAATTCTCCTGACTCAGCCTCCCAAGTAGCTGAGACTACAGGTGCCTGCCACCATACATGGCTAGTTTTTGTATTTTTAGTAGAGACTAGGTTTTACCATGTTGGCCAGGCCGGTCTCAAACTCCTGACCTCAGGTGATCCATCTGCTTCAGCCTCCTGAAGTGCTGGGATTACACGCATGAGCCACCGTGCCCAGCCTCAAATTTATTTCTTGATATAACAGTTATGAAGACTGCAATAAAAAGAAAGCTTCGGAGAAGATCTATATTTGGTGAATTGCTAAGGCCAGCTGGAGGACAGAGATTCAAACTAGGGAGAAGAACCTAACAAATCTTAAGATTCAGGGATGAATGGTGAGAGTATTTCTTTCCATAAGGAAGTTACAGTTCAGAGAAAGCAGGATGGTGTTGGAAGAGGTTTTGTTAGAAAAATGGACAATAAAGGCTGTGTTGGGTTTCAACTGGGAAAAAAGACAAGTTTCTTTTGCATTCATTAGTATAGTGAATTTAGAGAAATCTAAACTCTCAGGAGATAGTTAATTGAGTTTAAGAAGAATTTAATTAAGAATAATATGTTCAGAGTCTTAATTAGAATAACCTTAGTGCATGAGAGCAATAAGAAATAAGTGGTAGTCCAAACATTCATTTTCTAAACCATGCAGTAAGAGTTAAATGCACAAATGTGATAAGATTCTTATTTAACAATTCTTTATCACATATTAGAATATCACATAATCTTACAGTATGAAACAGACTATAGTTTGAAATAGTGAGATCTCACTGTCATTAAAACATTCCAGATAACGGCCCATTCATCTATTCATTCCATGAAAAAACTATGCTATTGGCTTAAGATGGAAAGATTGCATGATTTCTCTCTGTGTATCTCTGTCTCTGCCCTTGTCTCTTGCACTCTCTTTCTGTCTTCCCCACCCCACTTTCTTTCTCAGCCTTTTGTGACTGAATTATTTCACTTAGTATGATGTCTTCAAGGTTCATTCATTTTGTAGTATATTTCAGACTTTTTTTTTCTTTTTAAGGCTGAATAATATTTGTTTGTAAACAATTACATTTTAAAGGAAAAGAAGCTAACTATGGCTTGCAAAGCCACCCAACGTCTGCCTTTCCCATTCCATCACTCCAGCCTCAATCTGATCCATTTCTGTTCCATGTTGAATCACCATGATCTCCATTCTGTCTCTTGAATTAGCCACATTATTTTTAACTGCTCATTGCCCTTGCACACATTGATCTCTCTGCCTGTATTGACAGTGTCCACTCTACACCCAGCTAACTCTTAGCTCACCTTGAATTTTTCCTGAATACCAGACTGGGACTGTAGTCCTTAGTATCATTTCTTGTAGCTACCTGGTTTATGCAGCTAGTTAGTGGTGTTGCTGGAATTCTGGACTAGAAGGGTGATGTTAAACCCTGTGGGCTTAGTAACTCTGTTCTGCTGACCAATAATTAATGCATCTAATTTTATTTCATTCAGGATCTGACAATATAGAGTTATATTTTGTCTCATTATTCAGAAACACAAACACTAGTTTTGAAACATGTGCACTCTAAGGACTCAGACACGCAATGTGCTTCCTGCATAAAGTTTCAGAGCCTTGCACACAACACAGTACCCCTTAGGGTGAATAATTTTGAGCATGAATGAACATTAGAAGAGTAAAAGTAAACGGGAACCCACCATCATAACATTAGCGTTAGACCAAAGGAGAAAAGCCAGTAAAAATTCTATTTCTTGGTCCTGGGCGCTAGATTAAGGGTCGGCAAAAATTCTTTTAGTAAAAGGCCAGATAGTAAATATTTTAGGCTTTGTGGGTCAAGAGACAAAATTGAGGATGTTATGAAAGTATTATAGAACTAGAGAGGAAACACATTTCTATACAATTTTGATGACAGTCAAAATATAATAAGAATAATTTAGTACATTTCGAAATAAAAGTTTCTTTTTTCAGAAGAATGACATTTTCAAGGATGTGGTGGGGGGAAATGTTTCACTTAATTTGGGTTCAGAAGTAGTTTTCTCTGCCATCAAAATTAATTGGAAATGTTCATCTGTTAATGCTGATCTGCAATGAGATCTTATGTATTTCATCTTTGAAAATGTCTTATTACACAGGTACTGCATAATACTGATATCAATCCATGAGCATATGATTTTAATTGAGCACATTTATTGTTCAGAGGCATTGATACAATTCTATTAGATTTTTTCTTGATATTCACCTTTTAGTATGCACAATATTGCAGACTAAAATCACTTCCAATTCAAGGTTAGATTGAAGCTATTCAATTACATGGTTAAATAGATTTTGAAATATGAATATTATTTCTGAACTTGCATTGAAATCAGAAACACACTGTTGGAATTGTAGGTTGACCTTGAAAATTTGAACATTTAGACTACAAATTTGGGTGAGAATGATGATCTTTCTTCTTGTCTTAACTTGTTAGCATGGATAATTTAGAAGGTGGTTTATTTTATTTTTGCTTCAATCATTAGTGTTTTTGGAAACAGCTTTAAACTAGCATAGGTTTCATGAATCAGCTTTGTTTTGTCTTGAAATTTTATGTTGAAATCACCAAGAACTATTATCAAGTCTGGAATAGAAGCTAATTTCTACAGCCAGTCAGTGTTTAATGATAGTGGTTGAGGACAGTTCTTTTCATTTAGAAAAATTTCAATCTTGACCCTGAGCTCAAAAGCAGTAATAAAATGTCTGCCTGGTAAATCATAGACCTGCTAACTGCTAAAAAATAAATATTAGTATATTTAGCTTTTTTTTCTAATAAAAATTCATGGAACAGCAATGTTTAAGTCCACTAGAGCAAATTAACTTCACCATTGATACTGCTGGTTCAATACCACACTAAAGATTCAAATACTTTCTACATAGTGCATGCTGATGGATATTATTATAAATAAATGTAAAGTTTTAAGCAACTTACATTTTCACAAGCTTTTAAAATCTGTTCAAATAAGATTTTTCTGCTCCACCCATACTTTTACCAGCATTAGCTATGATACATCTTGGCAGATTCCACTTCAGGTTTTAATGAATTTGTGTTTTCTGAACTAAACATGTGTACCTACTATGTATGCTCAAAAATTAAAAAAAGAAAAAAAGAAAAAAAACCTTGCCTGCAGTTGCTCCACGTAGGGTATACATAGAGGCCAATCCCTCAGTCATGTCAACCTTAATAGTGACTCCTTGAAAAGGCAAAAGCTGTCCATTCATCGAGATTCAAGAAAAACAACTCAGAATCACCCAGCTAACTTTTAATTGGCTATTGAGATAGCTTCTAATGTCCACAGTTCTTCAATTAAATTTTCTCACAGAAACGCTATGGTTTCAAACAAGTTTTATTTCGCAAGACATTTCTTCAGCTGCTGCAATCAAACATGATTCAATTAACTCATCATTGATAAACAGGTTTATTATTTTTATTTTTTTATTTTTGGCTTGGCTAACAAATGAGTCACAGAAACAATTTCATTAGTTGCAGTTTCATTTTTATTTTTGTAAAGAAATTCTGCTGCAAAGATATTCTGTTTTAAATTTTCTAATTTTTCTCACCATCACTTTCTAGTGAGTGGGAGTATTTTGGTAAGCTGAGTGCTTACTTTGATCATGTTAATGTCTACTTTATTCTTTTAGAATAGCTAATATACCACTGCATCATAAACACAACGCTTTGACATTCAATTCAATAACAAAATAATTCACACTCTCCTGTGCCTTAAAATACATTAGAAGTCAATTTTGTTCTTGCTGTGGTTTTGACATCATAAGTATGCAGTACTAATAAAAAACATGTATATTTAGCCATATATAGCACACTCCAAACACAGTTAAATTATAACTGCATCCCTGCCAAGTGGTAGTGCACCAAGCAACAGTGCAAAGTGATGCAAGCACCACATACGGTCTCTGTTGCAACTACTCAACTCTACCATCATAGCAGGAAAACAGACATGGACATTACATAATCAGCATTGCTATGTTGCAACGAAATTTTGTATGGATATTGATATTTTAATTTAATATCAGTTTGTGTGGTTAGAAAATATTCTTTTTATTTTTCTCAACCATTTAAAAGTAGCTCTCAGGCCATCCAAAAATAGGTAGTGGGTCATTTTGGCCCGCAGCCTGTAGTTTGCAGATCTCTTGTTTAGAATATAGATTTTGATTTTGGTGCCCTTGTCTCCATTACTTTCTTGGGCAACTGATTTTTTTCAATAGCAAGTCTAAGCTTTAATCTCTTTATAAAATGGGAATAATAATGACCATCTAATGGGGCATTGTGAAAATTACGTAAAAGTGTGTAAGTTAGATGCTCACCTTGGTGCCAGGTACATAATAACATACACTGAAAATAATTATTTTTCACTTTTGTCCCTCTTGACTATGAACTTGGGGGTTAATTTAATGGGTTATCAATTAACCCAGGCATAACACTTACTTCATTCCACAAGATTTTCTAGAAAGATGAAATGCCTAATGTTTAAGCCTCAATTCTTATTTCATTCATGTTAACCAACAGACAGGAAAAATACCTGCCCAATGTTGATGCGAACAGAACATGTGGGGACACATTTGTGGAAAACGTATATCTGATTCACTCCATTATTTATATCATAAACTATACGATGGGAATCTAAAGCAGTCCTTCCTGTTCACCCACAGCAGTGGCCAGATCACATCAGGGCACCTCTTGTTCGGGAGTTTATGAGACATAAATTGTTTCAGCTAAGACCATCTCAACAGTTTTAGCAATTGTTTATAAATAAATTCAATAGACAACTTCAGTTTGCAAAGGTTAATCTAATATACTCAAGCTGTATTTCTTCGGTGTAAAATGGTTGGACAGAAAATTAGTAGCTGTGGGACACTTATTTTGAAATGTCTAGTAGGTCATGAGTGGAAAATAAATGTAGAAGGACTTTATTTTTTCTATGCAGGACAAGGAAGCCTGGAAAAGAGTTATTCAGTCCTTGTTTGTTGGTGTAAACTGTCACAGAAACAAGTGTCATCTCTAGTTTGATCATGAGTATGTTTATAGATTCCTCTTAATTACTGCTGAAAGAAGAATAATCTGGTCTCCAAAATTGGTGACATCTAAGGGGTGACCTGGGAAACTATAACTACAACAAGCCACACTCACCTCTCCAGTCCCAAACTACCTCAATTAATTATACAATGTAGATTAAAGCAATGTCTGATGTGTAAATGCAGCTTCAATACAAGTCTTAAAGTCCCAGCTTCCAGGCACATTGCCCCTTTGCTGTACAAAAAACTCCTTAATATTTTAGCAGACACTATATCCAACTAACATGAGAGTTCATACAGCAGCCAGAATGAAACCATACACACTTTGCAATAGACCATAGTATTCAAAAGATCACAGGAAGTATAAATAAGGACAGGACATGTACAAAAAGACATATTTGCTTTGCTAATTCATTTTTAAAGATTATTTTACTTCTACTTAGACTAGTTCAATGTAGCTATGCCAGTGATAATAGTTTGAATGCACTTATAATTATTCATCCTTCATTGCCTGAGCCCTAGCATAGTTTGTTTATAATCAGTTTATATCGTTTGTTCTCCCTCCCTTTCGAAGATAGGGATGGAGTTGGTGGTTGTCAATAAAACTAAATTGCACAACCCAATCCATTATAGTATCCAGGGAAACATAAACAGCATTAAACAGAAATGCACATTACAGTAGCTCAAGTCTAGCCTAAATTGGTGCATTTTCTATTCAAGTGCTGTTATTACCATGATCATAACTGTTTTAATTTGCTAGTGTGAATAGATAGCTTTCCTCAGAATGAAACTGTGGCTGTAAATATACAATTAAGATGATAAAGTTCTCTGAGTACCCATTTGGAGGGCAATTGATCAGGCAGCATTGCATTCAAGATGCTTGCAGCAATGTTAAGCACAGAGTCTGCACAGCCAAGAAGGCAGCACTTGGCCCTAGGAGGCAGAGAGACATCACAACCAGAGAAGACACTCCACATGATTTACTTTGAAACAATGTATGAGAATTTTCAGATGTCAATTGCAGAAATTTTGGACATAAATGAGCTGGGACATGCTCATTAATCAAGCTCAAGCTGCCTGTTTCTCAAAGGACATAAAATCAATATAGGTCAAATTTTCTACTTCTCCAAAGCCTATCTCACTAAACACCTTGAAAGAGACGTTATAGATAGTTTTCCTATAGATATACTGCTTGGCATGCAAGAACATCAACCTCTTTAAACGTTGGACAGAGAGAACTTTAAAATGTGGAACAAGTAAGCCTGATTGAAGGGTAAAAACAATCAAACACCAACTCCATTCTGTGGAAATTCATTCTGTAATAAGATAGTAGATTTGGGCAGGTGAGCTTTGAATTTTCATGTTGCAAATATTGATTTTGGAAAGAATGGTTCTATTTCCCTTTACCCCTAAAATAAATACATAAACAGATAGAAGGACTACCTTTTAACAACACAAAAGATAAACAAAATCAGGTAAAAGATTGGATTTATACATGAGAAAGAATTATTATACTAAATACATAAAAAGCTTCTACTATCAATGAGGAAAAATAAATATTAAATAGCTTAATATCTAAAATATATGCACAAGAAAATATATTAAATACCAATTTTTACTAAGGTTAAGATATTTTAAATACCAACATTTATTATCATTGTATGATATTAGTAATAGCACCATTGTTAAGGATTTTCCCCCCAAAAGGACACACACACTCACCTATGTATATGTATATAAATTATGGTACATCATTTTCAATGGAATTCAAAGTAATTGCTAGAATATTAAATATTAAAAATTTAAGTTATGCTGTTTTTGTCTGAAAAACATAGCTAGCTGGAGAATTTATGTAGTATTGTATGTCATTGTGTATCATTACTTATTATTTTATATGCATAAATGCAGAGCCAAAAATATTTATATCAGAAGGTGTTCATGTTTGTGTGATAAGGTTAAAATGATTTTTACTTTCTTCTATGTGTTTTTATTATGCAGTTGCTTTGTTGTCTAAACTAAACATCAATTTCCTTTATAATTATTTAAAGGTAATAAATGCATTTTTACAAACAGGATAAAGCCTATTTCCTTCATGGAACTTTTCCTGTACTGTACTATATCTCTCTATTGCTCTTTCTTAATGGCAAAGGTCAATGGGAGCACTCTCAAGTTTAAGGAAAGTAGAGGCATTAATGAGGCCCCTTTATTCAAAGTTCCTAAAGGTGTCCAGAGCCTATCATGACATTCCTGGAAAAAAGAAAATGTGGATTTCCTTAGGATGAACTTGGGAGGTAAGTTGGGGCAGGGGAAAGGCCATTGTCTTTAGAACTGAGCAAACTTTATACCTCAATTCTGCTACTAACTGGGAAAGATACTTTGCAATAAAAAATTATAAAGTTATTGATAGAATAACTGTGGGATAGCTCATCTTCAACATCTGGTAGCTTGATTTCTCAGTAATTATGAAAAATCTCCAAATCTGTTGAGCCGTTTCAACCTCTTGACACTGTCTCATGCTTTCTTCTCTCTCAAAGCTACTGCCTTCCTCTTACAAGGACATTTGTGATTACACCGGGCCCACTTGGATAATCCAGGAAAATCCCAGCATTTGAAGGCTCCTAAATATATCAGCAAAGACCTTTTTACCATGTATGGTAGCATAGTCACAGCTTCTGAGAATTCGGACATAGATATCCTTAGGGGGCCTTATTCAGCTCACCATACATATAAAGAAGCAAATTTCTCTAAAGTCCAAAATTCAACAATATTAAACTGTTATCTATCTATCTATCTATCTATCTATCTATCTATCTATCTATCTATTACCTATCTATCTAAGATAGGGTATCACTCTGTCACCCAGGTTAAACTACAGTGGCACAATCAACTCACTCCAGCCCAGCCTCAAACTCCTGGGCTCAAGTGATCCTCCCACCTCTGCCTCGTGAGTAGCTGGGACAGCAGGCTTGAGTCACCAAACCTGGCTAATTTTTAAAAATTTTTTGTAGCGATGGGGTCTCACTTTGTCACCTAAGCTGGTTTTGAACACCTAGCTTCAAGTAATCTTCCCATCTTGGCCTCCCAAGTACTGGGATTACAGGCATGAGCTATCATTCACAGCCACAGATACATTTTTATTATAACTTTTACATTACTTAAACACATATTGACCAAACAAATGGAGTGGTTTTAAATTAATAAATTAATAATATAATCCCAAGAGCAATTTCCTTTAAAAAGCTCAGAGACATTAATGAATGAATCCTATTTTATTGCAGAAAGACATTTATCTCTATGAGATCCACCTGCTGCAGTCTCAATGCATTACAAATTGAATACAACTTTCATTCAAAATAAGACTGTGAAACTGGCTCTGGAGCAAAGCCTAAACCCTGAGGGTTAGGTGGCTGTGAATATATTTAGAACTTCCCTCTTTCTAGGAGCTCATGGTTTACAAATCTCTCCTCTGTGCACAGCACCTTAACTGGTAAACTGACTTGCAACAATTCTTCACAGATTCCACTCCCCTTAATATGGACTGGTCTTTTCTGATAGATCGCCATCATGTAAAAAAATTTTTTTTCTCCTTGCTCTGCAATACAGAACAAGAAGGTATATAAAATTCACATATATATATATACATAAATTCATCAAAAACTCAGTAAATTTTAACAGATTAAATGTCATTTCTTGGGAAATTGTAATGATATGTGAAAACATGTAGTTTAGCTCCAAACAGCTTTATGCGTATTTCTTTCTGAACTATTGAAGGATATGATAGAAAATATTGCTCTTTCACACCAGCAGTTTCTTCTGTTGTTGTTTGAGTTTTTGTTTGCTTTTCAGATAAGAAGTTTTTCCCCAAAATTGGGACAGGACTTTAGCAGAATTATGCTCCCTTTTGCTTGAAACTGTGCTAGGTCTGAGAAACGACCCAAAAGTTTTTTTCAAAGAATTTGAAACTCAGGAAGGAAGAACCAATTATACAAAATCATACAGTGAATCCATCTAAAGCCAGGATTCTAATTAGGCCTTTTAATGCTCTTACTCTTACCCAGTAGCTCAAATTTATAATTGGTTTCATATTCATTCCCCTTAGGAGTGTTCTGCTTGACCCTTATTCTAGACCACAAATGCTTTGTGGAGAGAGGTGCTATCTTATGAAAGTTATGAGTAAATATGTCTTAGCACAAGGCTGAGCAGACTAATAGCCAATGCCTAATGCATTTCAGAATGGTTTTGTTTAATAATCCTCTCATCAAAGGTGTCATTAAAAGAATGAAAAGGCAACTGAGAGAGACAGAAAGAGAAATAGTTGCATATATATACATATATTATAGATATACTATGTGTGTATATATATATATACACTGTATATATAATGATATATATATACTATATATATATACAGTAGTGCTGCATAATTACATTCTGGTCAATGACAATCCCCATATACAATGGTGGTCCCATAAGATTATAATGGAGGCAGGGCATAGAGTCTCACATCTGTACTCCCAACACTTTGGGAGTGTGGCCAAGGCAGGAGGATCACTTGAGCCCAGGAGTTCCAGACAAGCCTAGGAAACATAGTGAGACTCTATCTCTACAAAAAAAGAAAAAAAAATTAGTCAGGCGTGGTGGCTCATGCCTATAGTCCTGCTACTAAGGAGGCTAAGGTGAGAGTACTGCTTGAGCCTGGGAGGTTGAGGCTGCCATGAACTATAACCATGCCACTGCACATTCCACTCCAGCCTAGGAGACAGAGCAAGACCCTGTCTCTTAAAAAAAGAAAAAGAAAAAAGATCATAATGGTGGTGAAAAATTCCTATCACATACTGATGTCATAGCTATGCTTGTAGTGTGATGATGCATTCCTCATGTGTTCATGATGATCCTGGTGTAAGCAAACCTACTGCACTGCCAGTTGTATAAAATTGTAGCATGTATAATTATGTAAAATACATAATTCCTGATAATAATAATAAACAACTATGTTACTGGCTTATGTATTTACAACCTTATACTTTTTATTGTTATTTTAGGGTACACTTCTACTTACAAAAAAAAAATGTTAGCTATAAAACAGCCTCAGGCGGCATCACGCTACCTGACTTCAAACTATACTACAAGGCTACAGTAACCAAAACAGCATGGTACTGGTACCACAACAGAGACATAGATCAATGGAACAGAACAGAGCCCTCAGAAATGATGCCGCATATCTACAACTATCTGATCTTTGACAAACCTGACAAAAACAAGAAATGGGGAAAGGAGTCCCTATTTAATAAATGGTGCTGGGAAAACTGGCTAGCCATATGTAGAAAGCTGAAACTGGATCTCTTCCTTACACCTTATACAAAAATTAATTCAAGATGGATTAAAGACTTAAATGTTAGACCTAAAACCATTAAAATCCTACAAGAAAACCTAGGCAATACCATTCAGGACATAGGCATGGGCAAGGACTTCATGTCTAAAACACCAAAAGCAATGGCAACAAAAGCCAAAATTGACAAATGGGATCTAATTAAACTAAAGAGCTTCTGCACAGCAAAAGAAACTACCATCAGAGTGAACAGGCAACCTACAGAATGGGAGAAAATGTTTGCAACCTACTCATCTGACAAAGGGCTAATATCCAGAATCTACAATGAACTCAAACAAATTTACAAGAAACAAACAACCCCATCAAAAAGTGGGCAAAGGACATGAACAGACACTTCTCAAAAGAAGACATTTATGCAGCCAAAAAACACATGAAGAAATGCTCATCATCACTGGCCATCAGAGAAATGCAAATCAAAACCACAGTGAGATACCATCTCACACCAGTTAGAATGGCCATCATTAAAAAATCAGGAAACAACAGGTGCTGGAGAGGATGTGGAGAAATAGGAACACTTTTACACTGTTGGTGGGACTGTAAACTAGTTCAACCATTGTGGAAGTCAGTGTGGCGATTCCTCAGGGATCTAGAACTAGAAATACCATTTGACCCAGCCATCCCATTACTGGGTATATACCCAAAGGACTAGAAATCATGCTGCTATAAAGACACATGCACACATATGTTTATTGTGGCACTATTCACAATAGCAAAGAGTTGGAACCAACCCAAATGTCCAACAACGATAGACTGGATTAAGAAAATGTGGCACATATACACCATGGAATACTATGCAGCCATAAAAAATGATGAGTTCGTGTCCTTTGTAGAGACATGGATGAAACTGGAAAACATCATTCTCAGTAAACTATCGCAAGGACAAAAAACCAAACACCGCATGTTCTCAAACTCATAGGTGGGAATTGAACAATGAGAACTCATGGACACAGGAAGGGGAACATCACACTCCGGGGACTGTTGTGGGGTTGGGGGAGGGGGGAGAGACAGCATTAGGAGATATACCTAATGCTAAATGACGAGTTAATGGGTGCAGGAAACCAACATGGCACATGGATACATATGTAACAAACCTGCACATTGTGCACATGTACCCTAAAACCTAAAGTATAATAATAATTTAGAAAAAAGAAGAAATGATCTTAAAAAAATAAAAATAAAAATAAAACAGCCTCAGGCCTGTTCTTCAGCAGGTATTCCAGAACAAGGCTTTGTTGTTATAAGAGATGACCACTTCATGCATGTTATCACCCCGTAAAACTTTCTAGTAGAACAAGATGTGGAAGTGAGAGACAGTGTTATTGATGATCCTAGGTCTGTGTATACCTAGGCTAATATGTGTGTGTTGTGTCTTAGTTTTTACAAAAATGTTAAATAAAAATAGAAAAAAAATCTAGAACAAGTATACAAAGCAATACAATTTTTCATACAGCTGCACAATGTATGTTTTAAGTTTTATTACAAAAGAGTGAAAAAGTAAAAAAAAATTAAGAAGTTCATAAAGTTAAAAAGTTACAGTAAACCAAGGTTAATTTATTATTGAAGAAAGACATTTAAAAAATAAATTTAGTATAGCCGACATGTACAGTGTTTATAAAGTCTACAGTAATGTATGGTAATGTTCTAGCCCTTTGCATTCACGCACCACTCAGTCACTGAATCACTCAGAGCAACTTCCACCCCCGCAAGCTCCATTTATCCTAAGTGTCCTGTACAGGTGTACCATTTTGTATCTTTTATGTAATATTTTTACTGTACGTTTTCTATGATTAGATAAATAAATACCATTGGATTACAGTTGCCAAAGTATTCAGTAGAATAACATGCTGTATAGGTTTGTAGCCTAGAAGTGACAGAATATACCATGTAGCCTAGGTGTGTAATAAGTCACACCTTCCAGGTTGCATTAGTACACTGTGACATATACACAATGAGGAAATCACCTAATTATGCATTTATCAAAATTTATCTCCATCATAAAGCAACATATGATTGTGTGTGTGTGTGTGAATGTGTATTTAGCCCCCAAAATCCCAACAAATAAAAAAGACAACCCAATAAAAATACTGGGTAGAACCCCAAATAAACAACACCAAAACCAACTTTTACAGGCATTATGTAAAAGAGAGCATCTAAATTACAATTAAATCTATGAAAACTTCCTCAGCCTCATGAATTATCAGGAAAATTTAAACAAAATTACAATGCAAAATCTTTGCATATTCTTAAGAAGAGCTGATAGAAGAAGGTGGTGGGGAAGGGCTGGAGGAGAATAAAAATGAGAGGAAGAGGAAAAACAGAAAAGGGAAGTGGAAAAGAAAAAACAATTTTAAGTAGCAAAAGCTACCAAGTTGGTAAGGATTGAAGCAACTATAACTCACAAACAATACCAAAGGCAGTGTAAATTGATATGCCCACTTTGGAAAACCACAGGAGATCAATGGCATTGCTGGCCTCATTTCAGCACCCCGCCTTGTGCTAAGGTCCTTTGCCAGCGAGAACCAAAGTATGATCCCCTGCCTTTCAGCAATTTGTTCATCTACCTGACTTGCTTCAGACAGTATTTGTGAGTGTTATACAAGCAGAATCTTATAGAAAGCATTTGCCATCTCCATTTATGCCCCAGTGTCTCTGCCTGTGTAATGAAAACATGACTGTACTAGGTTGTTGAAGGATGAAAGTTACATGGAAAGATTTGCGTTACCTTTGTTCTAGCCAAGGCCATCCTAGATCAGCTAACGGCCAGTCTAATCCTAATACATGAATCAGCTCATCCTGGAAGAGTAGAATCGCCTAGCTGAACATCTGCTGAACAAATGCATTTAAGCAATAAATGCTTATTTGGGGATACTGAGATTTTTATAGTTGTTCATTACATAAACTTATTGTAAAAATAGGCAACTGATACAAACTGTTTTGTAAAACTCCTAAAGCTAAATATATATGTACCTTATGATCTGGCAATAGTCTTCTAGGTATATGCCAGCAGAAATGTATCTATTAATATATTAACATATGAAATAAAATGTTTATAAAAGCACTATTCATAATAGCAAAACACAAAACAAAAGTAAATCTAGAACTACCCAAATGCCTCCCATAACTGAACATATGAATAACATGTGGTATATTCGTCCAATGGAATATCATGCAGCAGTGACAATGACAAATCTACAACTACAAATTATTGAGCAAATGAAAGCAGACATCCACACGCACACAACATCTATGCTGTTAGCAGCTAGGGTAGCAGATATCATTGTGTAAGGGTGGGGCAGGAATAGAAAGAAGAATAAGAAGAGCTTCAGTTATGGGGGAACAAATAGAAATAATCTACTTCTTGAAGTGATTGTAGGTTAAATGAGTATTTTTAATTTGTGAAAATTGTGCTAGACTAGACCTCTATTTCCTAAAATATGTTGTTCAACTTGCAGCATAACCAACATAAAAATAGCATTCTATAGTCAACGGTGTTTGAGAAATGGTACATACTGTACATGCACTTAGAGATTGATCTTTCATATTTCTTAAGCTCTGTGAAGTCTGACAGAACAGTTATGTGCTCTTTCTGAGTAACGTCAATTCATAATAGGCCCATAGGAGAAATACTCTGAGTTCGGTGCAGAAATCTCAAACCCCAAAGTCTATTTTAGCTCAATAGTTTATAAATTCATGGATTAATTTTTTTCATATAATAAACTAGAGTTTAATATTTGTTAATAGTTCTTACATTTAAGAAAAATTTTCACACAATCAAATGTACAAATCTTCAGTGTAGAAATGTGGATTGAAAATACAGTGTAACTTCTGGGTGTCAGCTTCCTAGTTTATGAAAACCCTATGACACTTTAGCTTTAGGAGGCATAGAAGAATGTGAGCCTAGAAACAAAGCTGCCTTCTAAACTCAGCTTGCAACGGGCTGTCATAATACTGGTCTAGGAAAATTATAATATACTATACCTTAATTTTCCCATCTGAAAAACTGAGTTGATAATATCTGCCTAATCTATATTATGAGGACATTACATAAATAAGGTTGCAAAGTAAATAAAATATGTAAACAGTGGATTAAAATTTACTTTATATCCTAGAGAAATTAAAGCAGAATGAAGAGCTGGGTTCGAAGGTTGTAAAAACTCGAGAAAGACCAGAAGAGTTGACATCAGACTTTGCACTAATTTTCAGAATTTGTTTGGAGATTTTGGGGGAGAACAGCTACTCGTATACCCTTGACCGAAGACCGGCCCTCCTCTATCAGGGATAGTCATCATCTTCAACAGAGTGCTCAGCTTCCAGAGGGATGCACATGGAGCAGTGATGGAGGAAGGGGGACACCTGCCTAGGCCAGCCAGATTAGCCAAATCAACCCTGCAATCAATGGGGTGACAGATGAAACAGCCAGATCATCCTTACATCCAGACTTTGCACTAATTTTGGAAATTTTGAATATCAAAATAGATTATTTTGGAATGGATGAAAATAATTTCCTTTTTTCCCTCACTTTATGTGTTTTTTATATATATATACATATATCATACGTATCATTATTTATATGATACCATATATATACATATATATACATATCATCATATATATGATGGTCTTAAAAATGAAGTTCTAAAGTTCCTTTAGGTAAAAGAGGGATACACACACACATACATATGTGTGTGTGTGTGTGTATATATATATACACACCTTCCTCTCATATATATGTGAGTCAATCACGAATGAAAATACTCCAGTTGATTTTCAATGGCAGCCCTTGCTTTTAGAAGCTGAATCAAGGGAATCTCAGAGCTTGTGAATAAAACTTGCAGGTCATCTACATTTTTTAAAATATTTCCCATCCAATTGCATACAAATAGTTGTCAATGTGATAGCCTAGCCCTCCTATCATATTTCTCTTTGCTTTTTGCGAGAGAGACATTCTGCTCTTGAGTCAATATGTTATTAAACAAAGTCTGGAAAAAAAACATAGTCACAAAGTGTTCTCCAAATACAAAATGCATTATTGATTTATACAGTGCCTCTCACTATCACAACTCTATGAGAAGTAACACATTGAAATATGACACAGAATAAAATTCACTCTTTGTGAAAAAATTTTGCTTATTGTAAAAAATGTGTGAAATAGCCACACTTGAAAAAGAGCACGTGTCAAAATAATGGTTATCACTGCATCCTGGGGAAAAAAGAAAAGAGTAAGAGATACAATATGTTCATTTTTGTTCAGTGCTCGTACTAAATGTTGTCTATAGGTTTTGCCTTAGAGAAAGGTCATATGTGTCCTCTTGTTGCAAGCCCCACCTTGCTTTTAGACACAAATATATTTTCCATTATTAAAGGTTTAACTATATTTTAAGATTCAAGTAGCATGTGAAATCTTTGAAGGTAAGGATTATGCCTTAATTTCTTCTTTTCTCATGGTCTCTAGAAAGGAGCTTGGCAAAAAGTGGAAGCTAAATAGAATTTATTGAGTATTTATTCTGTCATATCACGCTGGTCACTGATCTTTTAATTTCAACTGAAATAAATAAGTATATGGATAAATGGATGAATGGGTGACTAAATGGATACCTCAGATTGTTTTAAAATTACAACATAAAATATCCAGACTAATATAATGAATGAATATGAAGCCATGATTCTGATTCATATAGCAGATGCCTCGGTGCTCATCCCCTTCCTCCCCTATCCTAACCCATTTACCGTCTTCAGCCTCTTTCTCAGTGGAAACCACTGCACTGAACTTGGTGTTTATTGTATCTGTGCATCTCTCCATGTTAATGGATAAAATCCCAAATAACATACAGGATTATTTTTGCTTCTTTTATGAACTTCATACAACCATATCATAAAGTATTATTCTGTGACTTGTTTTCCAGTCATGAATATATTTAAGAAATAAATTAATGTTAATACATTTGTCCTTTCACAATTTAAAAGTATTACATTATTTGAAACCATAATTTATTTCCATTCTCACATTGATGAAAATGCAGATTGCTTCAGTAGTTTATTGTCACCTTCAATGCTGCCATGAACATTTTACCCACAACTGTTTGTGCACATGTGAGCAGAACTTTGCCAGGCCCATCCTGATGAGTAGAACTTTCTGGCTCATAGGATATGCATTTCCTAACCTTTAGTAGTGATCACTGGATAACTACCCACAGTCATTGAATCAAATCGAACTCCTGCAAATCCTCATTTTTATCTAACATGAGTTTTCCAAAACCAGGGTTTGGCTCTTTGGAAACTGAAATATCTAAATTACACTGCTTATTTTACATGAGTCTAAAAACAAATAAACAAAAAATGACTTTCCCTAGGTCACCTGTGGGGTTGGTGCAAGAAATAAGGCTCAATTTAGGCCATCTTTGGATTTAGATTTAGGCCATACACTATTCATTCTGTCATATCACACTGCCCACTGATCTTTTAATTTCAACCTAGATATGGCAAGGATGTAACTGATCTATTAAGTGATGTCTCACTTTTTCTCCATATGGAGGTCAAGACTCAAGTTTGCAGATTTTCAGCCCCTGTTGAATTCCTTCTTCCATGGCACCTATCTACTCTTGAAACATTTTATCCCACACACTGGCAGATGATTCTTAGATACAAAGACTGTTTTCAGTCCATATGAGTGAAGATAAAGAATGCAAAGAAAACAATAAATCATCATTCATGAGAGTTCACCCACTGGAAGATACCTAATTATGTAGCATATTGCATCATATAAATTCAATATGAGAGAAATATCACAACAAAATTCAGGTTTATGCCATTTGTGTAATTCAAATCAAAAGAAATTTCATACCATATGCTAGAATCTAAATACATTCAATACTCCCAGATCTACTGCTTTCAAATGCCTCCAAACACAATGTTCAGACTCAGCCCCCTTTTTTCATCTCCAGCACTTAGCACAGGGTCTGGCACATAGTAAGCAATAGATATTTGCTGTATGAGCGAATCTACATCCATGACCCAAGTTTTCTTGTTTAGATTGGTAGAGCCCAATAAATTATCTCTCAATTTTAATGTATTCCAATTTAGTCATTTTTCTTCATGACAAACAATCGTTTTTTGTTTGTTTGCTTAAAGCTGGTCCCATTAGCCTACTTTCCTTGGCTTAAATCATTTCAACGGACAATTGATCATTGCAAAGCCTCCACTACCCTGTACTTCCTATCAGAATTTAGATGCCTGTCAGAATCTTCCTCAGCAGAGTGCTTCAGGAAGCTGCATTTGTATCAATTTCATTTTTATTCTTAAGAAAACCTTCATGCTGTCCTAATGATCTCAACTTCCTGAATTAATATCACTCCAAATGGTAAGTGATTTGTGCCACTGAAGAACTAAAGAAATAGGATTCCTTTTTTTTTTTTTCTTTTAACGAATAAGGTCTTGCTCTGTTGTCCAGGCTGAAGTTCAGTGGCACAATCATGGCTCACTGCAGCCTTGAACTCCCGGGCTCAAGGAATTCTTCCATCTCAGCCTCTTGAGTAGCTGGGACAACAGGGACACACTACTATGCCTGCTAGTTATTATTATTATTATTATTATTATCATTATCATCATCATCATCGTATTATTTGCAGAGAAGAGATCTTGCTATGTTGCCTGGGCTGGTCTTGAACTCCTGACCTGAAGCAATCCTCCTGCCTCAGCCTCCCAAAGTGCTGGGATTACAGGCATGAGCCACTGTACCTGGCCACATTCCCTCTTCAGATGTTATTTCAATCAGGTGTGAGGAAGACTGAGTAGTGGAGGAGGACATGAAAATGGGAATAGGAAACAATTAGAAGAATATTGTTCTGTTATTGACAGAAGGGAACTCTCTGTGAGGTATTAATAGAAAGAGGAGGTTGAGGTGAAGATTTCAAAGAAATACTCTTAAAGACATCAACGGCTTCTTCTGCTAACTCCATAACTTACCGGAGATGACTGGGAGCTTCCGGAGCTTCCATTTGGGCTTAGTTTAGATATCTGGTTATCTTTGTCACCTTTTTAGAATATTCAAATTTCAACTTCATGTGGTAAATAGATGCTTTCCCCAAGTCATCATACCTCAAAGTGATTTCCATTGCATTCTTCCTCTTGACTCTCTGGACTCTTTAGTGAGGAAAGAGAGAGCCCTCTTTCTGATCCAGTGGCTCAGGGTTGGGGGTTGTTCATATGCAATAAACCAAAGAAATAATGCTTGGATCATAGCAACTTCTTTCCTTATTCTTGAAATTTATTTATATCTGCCTAAACTCCTCTAGGGGTTGCAATTCATTTACTGATAAGTTTTTTAAGCAGAGGTTTCATTTTTTAAAGTCTGGATGAAGCTAATTGGTGGTACTTAACTACTTTATCTAATTTTCCATATTTTCTCTATTAGCATCTGCAAGTGTCTAGGGTTCAGATTTCAACTGAACTTTGAAACAGCAGCACTTGCCCATGGCTTTAGGTTGATGCAAAGAGTACATACAGAAAGTTCATGACAAATTTATACTCTGTGATAATTTGAGCTCGCCTTGGTTATTCTATTATTCCAGAAATATCGGAGAGTATTTTTAGGTCTGTGAAGGAAAACAGAAAAACAGTACTCTTGGGGATGCAAATATATACTCTACTGTTTACTATCCACACAAAATTCAAAGCTTCATTGACAAAGTTCACAGTATTGCTCATACAGAAACTTCACAGGACTTACATTGTAATATATAATGAAATAATTATACAACTCATAATATAGACTCAGCTGGAGGCCTGAGCTTATTTTCCTGCAACTAGATGGTCCCATCTGGGGATCTGGTGGTGATAGGGGACAGTGACAGATCATCAGGTATTTGATTCTCATAAGGAGCACGCAACTTAGTTTCTTGCATGCACAGTTCACAGTAGGGTTTGGGCTCCCATGCAAATCTAATGCCACTGGTGACCTGACAGGAGGCAAAGCTCAGGTGGTAATATAAGTGATGGTGAACAGTTGTAAAGACAGATGAAGCTTTGCTCCCCTGCTGGACAAAGATTTGAGGAGAAAAACGTCAGAAGCAATTGAAACAAAAGCAAAAACTCACAAAGGGAATCTAACTAAACTAAAGAGCTCCTGTACAGCAAAAGAAACTATCATCAGAGTGAACAGACAACCTACAGAATGGGAGAAAAAATTTGTAATCTATCTATCTGACAAAGGTCCAATATCCGAAATCTACAAGGAACCTAAACAAATTTACAAGAAAAAAACAAACAACTCCATAAAAAGTGGGCAAAGGACATGAACAGACACTTCTCAAAAGAAGGTATTTATGCAGCCAACAAACATAACTCAACATCACTGATCATTAGAGAAATGCAAATCAAAACCACAATGAGATACCATCTCACTCCATTCAGAATGGCAATTATTAAAAAGTCAAGAAACAACAGATGCTAGCGAGGCTGTGGAGAAATAGGAACACTATTACACTGTTGGCAGAAATGTAAATTAGTTCAACCATTGTGGAAGATGGTGTGCCAAGTCCTCAAACACCTAGAACCAGAAATACCGTTTGACTCAGCAATCCCATTACTGGGTATATACCCAAAGGAATATAAATCATTCTATTATAAAGATGTCATTGCAGCACTGTTTACAATAGCAGAGACATGGAATCAACCCAAATGCCCACCAATGATAGATGGGATAAAGAAAATGTGGTACATATACACCATGGAATACTATGAAGCCATAAAAAGGAACGAGATCATGTCCTCTGCAGGGACGTGGATGGTGCTGGAAGCCATTATTCTCAGAAAACTAACACAGTAACAGAAAGCCAAACACTGCATGTTCTCACTTATAAGTGGCAGTTGAATAATGAGAACACATAGGCACAGGGAGGGGAACAACACACACTGAGGTCTTTCAGGAGAAGGCATAGTGGGAGGGAGAACATCAGGATAAATAGCTAATGCATGTGGGGCTTAATACCTATGTGATGAGTTTACAGGTGCAGCATACCACCATGGCACATGTTTACCTATGTAACCATCCTGCATGTCCTGCATATGTATCTTGGAAGGTAAAATTAAATTAAGTTAAATTAAAAAAAGAAAGATGGACAGAAAGAAGCATAAATTTAAATCAAAATTATAATCCATTATAATCAATGGCAAGCCAGTTTGAGAGAAGACCTTCGTCATTTATGATTTCCTTTTTCAATCTGTCTAACAGCAGAACAAAGCTGTCTTTGTAAAGGGGCAAATTCTATATGTTAGTAGCACAATCTAACAAGCAATAGCTTTCATATTTTTAGATAACTTTAAGACAAAAAAATGAAGCCAAGGAAACATTACAAAAACATCCTTCTGCTGAGAAGAAGGGAGAAAAAATAGTACCCTGACCTTAGTGCCTATCTTAATTGTATTCTCAATGTTCTCCAGGCCCACCTTTGTGCAGACGTAAAGTACTGAATTTCAGGAAGGTCATTTCAGCATTTCAGATCATCTTTCTGAGACTGGAAAATAACTTCATACTAGAATAGTGAGTGATTACAATGATACTTCAAAAAATTCCAGGGCTTTTTTTTTCGGCAAAGAGACCCAATTGGACATCAGATAGTACCCCACTTTGCCCACATACAGTGTTGTGGTACCATGCTTTATGCAAAATTAATGGATAGATTTCTCTCAAGTTCAGATTAGTTAGATTTCATAAACTATATCCTTAGAATACTCACTAAAGTAAATCAATATTTGAACCAATCTTGTAGTGATTCCTATGGAAGATCACCCATTTCTATTATACCACAAATAAATATGGCTCTAAGATATATGTCCACTTGTTTGTAAAAGTTTATATTTTCATATTAGAGGATGATGCCTACATTTTTTCTCAAATGAGTTCTGAGATTTTTTTCTTCAAGGATGACAGTTAGTTTTATTTTGCAGTCAACATGTTTCTTCTCTGAAAATACAATCCTTTTCATTGTCATCTGACATAATATCATACTAACTATTGAATATGGGAAACGTACTACTCTAGGTTAACTCCTGGGAAAATAGAGAGATGAAAATAATTGGCACATAATTTATCATAACACTAGAGCAGAACAAAAATTTATTCCCGGCCAGGTGCAGTGGCTCAAGCCTGTAATCCCAGCACTTTGGGAGGCCAAGGCAGGCAGATCACTTGACCAGCCTGGCCAACATGGTAAAACCCCATCTCTACTAAAACTACAAAAATTAGCTGGGAGTGGCGGCAGGCACCTGTAATCCAAGCTACTCAGGAGGCTGAGGCAGGAGAATTGCTTAAACCCAAGAAGCAGAGGTTGTGGTGAGCTGAGATCACACCACTGCACTCCAGCCTGGGCAACAGAGTGAGGCTCCATCTCAAAAAAAAAAAAAATTATTCCCATACTGTAATAAAAAATTCTCAGTCACAGCAATGAGCATAAGCAGGAGAACTGCTAACATCCAAAAAAGCACTAGGGACACTAATGAGGAACAACAAAGCCATTGTACAAAGTGAAGTCCTACATTTACTGTTCCAATAAGTTGAGTTTTGTGTTTTACATTATTTATTTCTAGTAGAAAAAGCCATATACTTTTAAAAATGCATAATTTTATGCAGCCAACAAACATGAAAAAAAGCTCATCACTGATCATTAGAGAAATGCAAATCAAAACCACAGTAAGATACCATCTCACGCCAGTTAGAATGGCGATTATTAAAAAGTCAGGAAACAACAGATGCTGGCGATGATATGGAGAAATAGGAACGCTTTCACACTGTTGGTGAGAATATAAATTAGTTCAACCATTGTGTAAAACAGTGTGGCAATTCCTCAAGGGTCTAGAACCAGAAATAACATTTGACCCAGCAATCCCATTACTGGGTATATACCCAAAGGATTACAAATCATTCTACTATAAAGACACATGCACACATATGTTTATTGTAGACTTGGAACCAACCGAAATGCCCATCAATGATACACTAGATAAATAAAATGTGGCACATATACACCATGGGATATTATGCAGCCATAACAAAGAATGAGTTCATGTCCCTTGCAAGGATATGGATGAAGCTGGAAACCATCATTCTCGGCAAACTAACACAGGCACAGAAAACCAAACACTGCATGCTCTCATTCATAAGTGAGAGTTGAACAAGGAGAACACATGGACACAGGGAGGGGAACATCACACACTGGGGCCTGTCAGGGGGTTGGTGGGAAGGGGAGGGAGAGCATTAGGACAAATGCCTAATGCATGCAGGGCTTAAAACCTAGAAGACAGGTTAATAGGTGCAGCAAACCATGATGGCACTGTATACCTATGTAACAAACCTGCACGTTCTGTACATGTATCCCAGAACTTAAAGTTAAAAAAAATACAAAATCTCAAGTAAAATGTCATTTCTGGGTCATTGTCTCAAATACAATTGAACACATTTGCAGAGAAAATTTCAAGAGAGTAAAATATTTTAGACTATTCTTATTTCAAAATACTCGCATTAGGCATAATTTTAATGAAAATAAGTCAAAATCTGCAAAACCACTGTGAGAAATTTAAAAGGCTCATTTAAAAGGAAAACAAACCTTCAAGTAACTTTAATATGAAGAAGAGTTCTAGATACCCCACCCAGTATTGTTTCACCACCTTCAACTTAAAAGTTGGTATCTCCCAAGTCTCTCAGCACTTCATTTTGAGGAAATATGGAATACTAAGTTCCAGATATGTCAGTGCAGGCGGAGCAAAGCTACAGATACTGCCTATTACCAAAAAGTCATGGATTGGTTTATTATGATCATAACTATACAATAAATTCCTGCTGCATACATAAAGAGAAAGTCTGGGAGTTAATGGCAGATTCACCATAGCAACCTCACTCCCTTCCCTGCTGTTGGTGTTGAATCATCAACTGCCTGGCTGTAAGAGAGGCATAGGAACATGACACTGCCTAGTAAGAGCCTTTCTTCTGTTCAGTCTGGACACAATTATTATACCAAATCATTTGAAGCTGTCTCTAGTTCTAGGATAGGTTGTGAGACTTCTCTAATTTGTTTTCCAAAGTTAAATCCCCCTTTATAGGCTCTAATGTGGCCACAATCATCTCCTTTACCATATTCAGTGAAATAACTAAGAAAACCATTCAGAACCATGAATATGTCTCACCTATTATCGGATGAGATCCAAGAGTGAGAAACCACATATGCTTTTGTTGCCATCAGCTAGATCTGGGACTGTGAAGGCCTATGCTGGAAGGAGGGTATCATCAATTCAAAAGGCAATCTTGAACCTGGGAGCCCAGCATGAAGGCAGGAGTCTGAACAAAGCAAAGTCAACCATGGGCACTCAGTCAAGAGAACTCCCTGACATTACAAGTCATAGCCAGCCTCAGACTTGGAAGCATCTTGTAATTTTACCAAAACCAATGGCAGGCTCTCAGGTCTTCAGACTACCTAGAAACCAAGACGAGTGCAGGATTTATAAAATATCAGTGATGGATCTCTAGCGGATGAACTAGTAGACTTGAAAAGTCTGACTTGCAAAACACACCACAAGTCAATTTATATTACCGCCTTTCTTAATTTTGACCAGATGTGTCCAAATAGTTCCCAATGATAGGCCATGGATGATTTTCACAGGTTTCAATTATGGTCCTGATTTCTTGGACCTTATTTTTCTTTCTAGAGAAATACCTGGATGCTCCCCATAAACTTGCTTACCAGATTCTATTTTTGAGGGATGTTGACTGAGAAACAGAGCAGAATTCATCTGTTTTCCTAAGAGGTTATTCTGAATAATATAAAAACATAATAATCATATTGCCCTATGAAAGGAAAGAAAAGCATATAGGAAAAAATGAAGATCAGAAGCACTCTCTTTCTACCATGAGCTAATAGTGAGGCTGTAGAAGATAAGACTCAGCCTTCAATCTGCAACTGTCACCTCCACTGACAAAATGTTTATGATTGTAAGTGACAAGAAATTCAGTAAGTAGATTGTAGTAAGTTTTAAAACAGGAAAATGTCTGTACTACAACTTTTCTTTTTTGAGATTGTTTAAGCTCCAGGGTCCCTTGACTTTCCATACACATTTTTTGACAACTTTTAAATTTATGTAAAAATAAATGAATCAAGTAAGTCGAATTTTGATATTGCATTAAACCTGAAGGTCAATTTGGGAAGTACTGTCATCTAACAACATTGTCTTTCTATCAATGAACATAGAAAATATTATAATTTACTTATTTATTTCAATAATATTTAGCAGTTCTCAGTGTACACATATTGACTTTCTTTTTCAAAACATATACAAGTATGTATTTTATGTTATTGTAAATGAAATTGGTTTATTAATTTCATTTTTGGAATTTTCATTGCTAGTGTATAGAAATGAAATGGATTTTTGTAAATTGATACTTTGTCTTGCCATCTTGGTGAATCTGTTTAATGGCTTTTGGGTGGATTACTTAGGACTTTTACATATAAAATCATATTTGCAAACAGAGATTGGTAGATTTCTTCCTTCCCAATATAGATGTTTTTTTATTCATTTTTCTTATTTAATTATGCTGACTAAAGCTCCCATCACAATATTGATTAGAAATGGGGAGAGGAGACCTATTTTGTGTCTGATCTTAGAAGAAAAGCTTGAATCTTTTTAACCATTAAGTTCGATAGTAACTGTGGGCTTTAGGCAGATACTCATGATCAGCTTGACAAAGCCTCTTTTTATTTCCAGTTTTGTTTTTTTTTTTAATCTTTGTTTTAGTATTTTTTTAATCATGAAAGACTACTGGATTTTTTCAAATAATTGTTCTGCAAATACATAGCTAATCATATGGTTTCTATACTTTATTCCATTGATGTGGTGTATTATATTAATTGATTTTCAGATGTTATGCTAACCTTGCATTCCTGTGATAAATCCCAGTTGGCTGTGGTAGATAATTAGTCTATAATAATTTTTTATGTTGCCGTAGTCATTTTACTAGTATTTTGTTCATGGTTTTTGCATCTATATTCATAAAAGATAGTGGTTTGTACTTTATTGTAATAGATTTATATGGTTTGGATATCAGGTTGAACTGGCCTTATTAAGTGAGTTGGCAGTATTAGGACTGGAATTTATTTTCTGCAATGGTTTTTGATTACTAATTTGATCTCTTTGCTTGTAATACGTCTACTCAAATTTTCTATTTCTTTTAGAAAAGTTGCAGTAATTGCTATTTTCCTAGGAAGATCATTAAATAAAATTTATTCATCTAACTTACCCACTGGCATACAATTGTTCATAGTACTTCCTTACAGCTTTTTATATTTCTGTAGGATTGGTAGCAATGGCCTCTCTTTCATTCTTAATTTTTGTAAGTTTCAATTTTATTGTTTTATCTATTTTTTTCTACTCCACATTTTATTTATTTCTGCTCTAATTTTTGTTATCTTCATTCTTCTTTGGTTTAGTACTTTCACTTGCCCTTGCTTTTCTAGTTTCTCAGGCCAAAGATTCTATTGCTACTTTAAAATTATTCTCCTTTTAAAAAAAGCATTCCCATCTAAAAATTTCTCTCTGAGCATTAGTACTGAAAGTGCTAGCTAGAGCAATCAGGCACGGGAAAAAAATAAAAGGCATCCAAATAAGGAGTGGAAGTCAAATTATTCCTGTTTGCAGAGGATATGATTCAATACCTAGAAAAACCTAAAGACCCCACTAAAAGGCTCCTATGACTGATGAATGCCTTCAGCAAAGTTTCAGGGTACAAAATCAGTATATAAGAATAAGTAGCATTTCTAACAATAGTAATGTTCAAGCTGAGAGGCAAATCAAGAAAGCAATCTCATTTACAATAAGCACAAAAAACTAAAATATCTAGGAATATATCTAACCAAGGAGGTGAAAGATGTCTATATGGAGAACTACAAAACACTGCTAAAGGAAGTCATAGATTACAAAAACAAATGGAAAAAACAGAAGTAGGCTTCAGAAGGTGGGTAATAACAAACTCCTCTAAGCTAAAGAAGCATGTTCTAACCCAACAGAAGTAAGCTAAGAACCTTGAAAAAAGGTTAGATGAATCGTTAACTAAAATAACCGGTTTAGATAAGAACATAAATGATCTGATGGAGCTGAAAAACACAGCGTGAGAACTTCTTGAAGCATACACAAGTATCAATAGATGAACTGATCAAGCAGAAGAAAAAATATCAGATATTGAAGATGACCTTAATGAAATAAAGCATAAAGGCAAGATTAGAGAAAAAAGAATGAAAAGGAATGACCAAAGCCTCCAAGAAATATGGGACTATGTGAAAAGACCAAACCTACATTTGATTAGTGTACCTGAAAGTGATGGGGAGAATGGAACCAAGTCGGAAAACACCCTTCAGGATATTATCCAGGAGAACTTCCCCAACCTGGCAAGACACGCCAACATTCAAATTCAGGAAATACGGAGAACACCACAAAGATATTCCTCAAGAAGAGAAACCCCAAGACATAATCGTCAGATTCACTAACGTTGAAATGAAGGAAAACATGTTAAGGGCAGCCAGAGAGAAAGGTCATGTTACCCACAAAGGGAAGCCCATCAGAATAACAGTGGATCTCTCGGCAGAAACCCTACAAGCCAGAAGAGAGTGGGGGCCAATATTCAACATTCTTAAAGAAAAGATTTTTCAACCCAGAATTTCATATCCACTCAAACTAAGATTCATAAGTGAAGGAGAAATAAAATCCTTTACAGACAAGCAAATGCTGAGAGATTTTGTCACCACCAGGCCTGCTTTACAAGAGCTCCTGAAGGAAGCACTAAATATGGAAAGGAAAAATCAGTACCAGCCACTGAAAAAAAAACAAAGCAAATTATAGACTATCGACACTATGAAAAAACTGCATCAACTAATGAGCAAAGTAACTAGCTAAAATCATAATGACAGGATCAAATTCACACATAACAATATTAACGTTAAATGTAAATGGGCTAAACGGCCCAGTTAAAAGACAAAGACTGGCAAATTGGATAGAGTCAAGACCCATCAGTGTGCTGTATTCAGGAGACCCATCTCACATGCAAAGACACACATAGGCTCAAAATAAAGGGATGGAGGAATATTTACCAAGCAAATGTAAAGCAAAAAAAAGCAGGGGTTGCAATCCCAGTCTCTGATAAAACAGGCTTTAAACCAATAAACAGCAAAAAAGACAAAGAAGGGCATTATATAATGGTAAACAAATCAATGCAACAAGAAGAGCTAACTATCCTAAATATATATGCACCCAATACAGGAGCAGCCAGGTTCATAAAGCAAGTTCTTAGAGACCTACAAAGAGACTCGGACTCCCACACAATAATATTTGGAGACTTTAATAGTTCACTGTCAATTTTAGACAGATCAACAAGACAGAAAATTAACAAGGATATTCAGGACTTGAACTCAGCTCTGGACCAAGTGGACCTAATAGACATCTACAGAACTCTCCACCCAAAATCAACAGAATATACATTCTTCTCAGCACATCACACTTATTCTAAAATTGACCACATAATTGGAAGTGAAGCACTCCTCAGCAAATGAAAAACAACGGAAATCATAGCAAACAGTCTCTCAGACCACAGTGCAATCAAATTAGAACTCAGAATTAAGAAATTCACTGAAAACCACACAACCACATGGAAACTGAAAAACCTGCTACGGAATGACTACTGGGTAAATAATGAAATTAAGGCAGAAATAAATAAGTTCTTTGAAACCAATAAGAACAAAGACACAACGAACCAGAATCTCTGGGACACAGCTAAAGCAGTGTTTAGAGGGAAATTTATAGCACTAAATGCCCACAGGAGAAAGCAGGAAAGATCTAAAATCGACACCCTAACATCGCAATTAAAAGAACTAGAGAAGCAAGAACAAACAAATTCAAAAGCTAGCAGAAGACAAGAAATAACTAAAAACTGAAGGAGATAGAGATACAAAAAAACCCTTCAAAAAAATCAATGAATCCAAGAGCTGATTTTTTGAACAGATTAACAAAATAGATAAATTGCTAGCCAGACTAATAAGGAATAAAAGAGAGAAGAATCAAATATATGCAATAAAAAATGATAACGGGGATTTCACCACTGATCCCACAGAAATACAAACTACCATCATAGAATAGTATAAACACCTCTACAAAAATAAACTAGAAAATCTAGAACCAATGGATAAATTCCTGGACAAATACACCCTCCCAAGACTAAACCAGGAAGAAGTCAAATCCCTGAATAGACCAATAACAAGTTCTGAAATTGAGGCAGTAATTAATAGCCTACCAAACAAACAAACAGAAAGCCCAGGTCCAGACGGATTCACAGCTGAATTCTACCAGAGGTACAAAGAGGACCTGAAACTATTCTAAACAATAGAAAAAGAGGGAATCCTCCCTAACTCATTTTATGAGGCCAGCATCATCCTGATACCAAAACCTGGCAGAGACACAATAAAAAAAGAAAATTTCAGGCCAATATCCCTGATTAACATCAATGCAAAAATCCTCAGTAAAATACTGGCAAACTGAATCCAGCAGCATATCATAAAGCTTATCCACTATGAACAAGTCGGCTTCATCCCTGAGATGCAAGGCTGGTTCAACATACACAAATCAATAAACGTAATATATCACATAAACAGAACAAATGAAAACAACCACATGATTATCTCAATAGATGTAGAAAAGGCCTTTGATAAAATTTAACACCCCTTCAGGCTAAAAACTCTCAATAAATTAGGTACTGATGGAACGTATCTCAAAATAATAAGAGCTATTTATGACAAACCCACAGCCAATATCATACAGAATGGGCAAATCTAGAAGCATTCTCTTTGAAACTCGGCACAAGGATGCCCTCTCTCACCACTCCTATTCAACATAGTATTTGAAGTTCTGGCCAGGGCAATCAGGCAAGAGAAAGAAATAAGGGAGTATTCAAACAGGAAAAGGAGAAGTCAAATTGTCTCTGCTTGCAGATGACATGATTGTATATTTAGAAAACCCCATTGTCTTAGCCCAAAATCTCCTTAAGCTGATAAGCAACTTCAGAGAAGTCTTGGGATACAAAAATCAATTTGCAAAAATCTTAAGCATTCCTATACACAAATAATAGACAAACAGAGAGCCAAATCATGAGTGAACTCCCATTCACAACTGCTACAAAAAGAATAAAGTACCTAGGAACCCAGCTTACAAGGGATGTGAAGGACCTCTTCAAGAAGAACTACAAACCACTGCTCAAGGAAATAAAAGAGGACACAAACAAACCAAAGACCATTCCATGCTCATGGATAGGAAGAATCAATATTGTGAAAATGGCCATACTGCCCAAAGTAATTTATAGATTCAATACTATCCCCATCAAGCTACCATTGACTTTCTTCACAGAATTAGAATAAACCTACTTTAAATTTCATATGGAACCAAAAAGAGCTCGTATAGCCAAGATAATTCTAAGCAAAAAGAACAAATATAGAGGGATCATGCTACCTGACTTAAAAACTATAATACAAGGCTACAGTAACCAAAACAACATGGTACTGGTACCAAAACAGGTATATAGACCAATGGAACAGAACAGAGGCCTCAGACATAACTCCATGCATCTACAACCATCTGATCTTTGACAAACCTGACAAAAACAAGCAATAGGGAAAGGATTCCCTATTTAATAAATGGTGTTGGGAAAACGGGCCAGCCTCAGGCAGAAAACTGAAACTGGACCCCTTCCTTACACCTTATACAAAAATTAACTCAAGATAGATTAAAGACTTAAATGTAAGACCTAAAGCTGTAAAAAACCCTAGAAGTAAATCCAGGCAATACAATTCAGGACATAGGCTTTGGCAAAGACTTCATGACTAAAACACCAAAAGCAAAGGCAACAAAAGCCAAAATTGACAAATGGGATCTAATTGAAATAAAGAGCTTCTGCACAGCAAAAGAAACTATCATCAGAGTGAACAGGCAACATACAGAATGGGAGAAAATTTTTGCAATCTATCCATCTAACAAAGGGCTAATATCCAGAATCTATAAGAACTTAAACAAATTTACAAGAAAAAAACAAATGAGGCCAGGCGCGGTGGCTCACGCTTCTAATCCCAGCACTTTGGGAGGCCGAGGCGGGCAGATCACGAGGTCAGGAGATTGAGACCACGGTGAAACCCCGTCTCTACTAAAAATACAAAAAAAAAATTAGCCGGGCGTGGTGGCGGGCGCCTGTAGTTCCAGCTACTTGGAGAGGCTGAGGCAGGAGAATGGCGTGAACCCGGGAGGCGGAGCTTGCAGTGAGCCGCCGAGATTGCGCCACTGCACTCCAGCCTGGGTGACAGAGCGAGACTCTGTCTCAAAAAAAAAAAAAAAAAAAAAAAAAAAAAAATGAAACCCCACCAAAAAGTGAGTGAAGGATATTTACAGACACTTCTCAAAAGAAGACATTTATGTTGCCCACAAACATATGAAAAAAAAGCTCATCATCACTGGTCATTAGAGAAATGCAAATCAAAACCACAATGAGATACCATCTCACACCAGTTAGAATGGTGACCACTAAAAAGTCAGGAAACAACAGATGCTGGAGAGGATGTGGAGAAATAGGAACACTTTTACACTGTTGGTGGGAGTGTAAATTAGTTCAACCACTGTGGAAGACAGTGTTGCGATTCCTCAAGGATATAGAACCAGAAATATCATTTGACCCAGCAATCCCATTACTGGGTATATAACCAAAGGATTATAAATCATTCTACTATAAAGACACATGCACACATATAGTTACTGCAGCACTGTTCACAATAGCAAAGACTTGGAACCAACCCAAATGTCCAACAACGATAGACTGGATTAAGAAAATGTGGCACATATACACCATGGAATACTATGCAGCCATAAAAAAGAATGAGTTCATGTCCTTTGCAGAGACATGGATGAAGCTGGAAACCATCATTCTCAGTGAACTAACACAGGAACTGAAAACCAAACACTGCACGTTCTCACTCATAAGTGGGAGTTGATCAATGAGAACATATTGACACAGGGAGAGGAACGTCACACACCCGGGCTTGTTGGGGGGTGGGGGGGTTAGGAGAGGGATAGCATTAGGAGAAATACTTAAAGTAGATGAAGGGTTAATGGATGCAGCAAACTGCCATGGCACATGTATACCTATGTAACAAACGTGCACGTTCTGCACTTGTATCCCAGAACTTAAAGTATAATTAAAAAAAAAAAAAAAAAAAACAGCCAGGCGCGGAGGCTCATGCCTGTAATCCCAGCACTTTGGGAGGTCAAGGCAGGCGGATCATGAGGTCAGGAGATTGAGACCATTCTGGCTAACACGGTGAAACCCTGTCCCTACTAAAAATACAAAAAAAAAAAAAAAAAAATTGCCAGGTGTGGCGGTAGGCGCCTGTAGTCCCAGCTGCTCGGGAGGCTGAGGCAGGAGAATGGCATGTACCCGGGAGACGGAGCTTGCAGTGAGCTGAGATCACGCCACTGCACTCCAGCCTGGGTGACAGAGAGAGACTCTGTTTCAAAAAAACAATAATAATAAAAATAAATAAATAAATAATTTAAAAAACACCCTTTGGGAGGTCAAGGCAGGTGGATCACGAGGTCAGGAGATCAAGACCATCCTGGCTAACACGGTGAAACCCCATCTCTACTAAAAATACAAAAATTTAGCTGGTCGTGGTGGCGGGAGCCTGTAGTCCCAGCTACTTAGGGAGGCTGAGGCAGGACAATGGCGTGAACCCAGGAGGCGGAGCTTGCAGAGAGATAAGATTGCATCACTGCACTCCAGCCTGGACACAGAGTGAGACTCTGTCTCAAACAAACAAACAAACAAACAAATATTCCATGCTTATGGACTGCAAGAATCAAAATTTTGAAAATGGCCATACTGCCAAAAGCAATCTACAGATTCAATGCTATCCTATCAAACTGCCAATGTGATTTTTCAGATAATTAGAAAAAAACTTCTAAAATTCATATAAAATGAAAAAGAGCTGAAATAGCCAAAACATTCTAAGCAAAAAGACAAAAGCCAGAGGCATTACATTATCTGATTTCAAACTGTATTATATGGCTACAATAAACAAAACAGCATGGTACGGGTACAAAAACAGACATATGGAACAATGGAACAGAATAGAGAACCTAGAAATAAAGCAGTACACCTACAGCCATCTAATCTTTGACAAAGTCAACAAAAATAAGGAATGGAGAAGGGATATCTTACTTAATAAATGATGCAAGGACAGCTGTCTAGCCACATGCAAAAGAATGAAACTGGGCTCCTACCTTCCACCATATACAAAAATTAACTCGAGATGGATTAAATATTTAAATATACCCCTTAAACTAAAATAATTCTGGGAGAAAACATAGGAAACACAATTCTGGAAATCAGCCTTAGGAAAGAATTTATGACTAAGTCCTCAACAGCAATGGCAACAAAACAAAAATTGACAAGTGGTACCTGATTATACTGAAGTTTCTGCCCAGCAAAGAAAAATATCAACAGAGTAAACAGACAACATAGAGAACAGGAAAAAATATTATCAAACTATGCATCTAACAAACATCAATATACAGAATCTGTAAGAAACCTAAACAATTGAACAAGCAAAATCAAATAACCCCATTAAAAATGGACAAAAGACATGAACAGATATTTCTCAAAAGATGACATACAAGTGGCCAACAAACATATGAAAAAAAAATGCTCATCATCACTAATCATTCAGAGAAATGCAAATCAAAATCACAATGAAATACCATCTTACATCACTCAGAATGGCTGGATGAAACTTTTGTAACATAGAGCTTGGTTAAGTGGAGTAAAGGTGTGAGTCATGGCTCAAATGTCCAGACTCTCACTGTAACCACTAAGAGTTAGTAGATTTTCTTGAGTGAATGTTTATTTGCTCCATGCCCTTAGGACAATATCCAGGGTTTTCAAATGACTTGTATTTGTTTAAATATAATTTTCACCCATTAAACTTTTGTTTTGCTGGAAGGAGCATCTGCTGAGCAACTTAGTCAAGCTCCTTACTCAGTCAATCTAGAAGTCCTGCACCTCCTTCCTTACTTCCTACTTGAATTATTGCAACCTCTTGAGTTGTTTCTCTACTTCTATCCTCACTTGCTGCCAATTCATTTAGCCACAATTCCTCCATAGTAAGCTCCACAAATGCAAATCTGACCTTGCCATTCCACTGCAAAGAAATATTCAATGGCACTTCAACACTTTTCCAGGTAATAATCCATACTCTATAATATGGCTTGTACAATACCTGCTGATTTAGCCCTCTCCTACCTTTAGAACATAGTTATTAGCCTCTTACTTTTCTCTTTTCTCACATAGCTCTACTACACAAATGTGAAAAACAATTATAATTTGTTACTGCTACATTAATTCGCTTTCCTTCTGTTCTGATACATGAGCCTTGGTGAAAAGTAGACCTTTTGGAAACAGGATGGGTTTGAATATTGTGTCCATCACTTACCCTCTACTGACTTTTCACTTTCTTATCTGTAAGATGGAGATAGTAATAGTAGTTAACATAGGATGATGGGGGGTATGAAGTGCAACGATGTATGCCTGGTAAGTACTCTACAAAGGTTAGCTATTGTTATTAATATTCTCCTTTTCTCTGTTGCTCATCTCACAAGTCCTTATTTATTTTTCAACATGGAGACCAGATATTTGCAAACATCTTTTCCTGAATGACCTTGCCCCATCCCACACCATGTTCATTACTCCACTTTGTTCCTTTTATACCCAGGACAAACATTTATAGTAGCTCTTACTAATAACATGGTAATAGTTTATCTCTGCCTTCCCTCAAAAAAAATTGTGAACATCTTAAGGGCAGAGACTGGACCTTTCTTTTTTGAATCTTTAGTGCCAGCACTTAGTCTGAGAAAGAAGAAATTTGTGTTCTGTAAACACAAATTTCCTTTTATGAATTTTTGGAAACATCAGGGTTCAGCTGTAGCAGAGACAAGAATGCATAGCCATTGCGGAAGATGTCAGAGGTGGAGATTTTTTGGCTCAGGAAAGGTTATTCACTCAGTTGGCTTCCACATCAGTGCCTGGAAGGGCTATTTTGCCAGCCAGCTGAGTTCTGACTAACACAAAGAGCTGGTAATCCAGGCATCCTACCAGGTTCCTACATCTGAACAACTGTGATCCAGCCAAGCCTTTGTTCATTCCAACTACAGCTAATTTTGATTCCAGCCTCTTCATGTATTCATGAACTCTTTCTCTGCTAAAGAATTCTACATAAAATCGTTCTTCAAAACAGACGATTTATCCGTAATTGTGAAAAAAAAAAATTTCCCTTGAGCAGCCAATATTTGAGCTGCATATCAGGGTTTACCCTCATCAAAATCATGATGAAAAAGTGAAGGCTTTGTTTTGACAAATCTGCCAATTTTTGTTTCATCTTTCCACAAACCACAAATCTGAGCATGGAACATGCCGTGCTTTTCCATCTGGAATTTCAAAATAGCCCCTTATTAGTTTGGCCACATTTTTCTTTAGGAAAGATTGTCATGTCCAAATTTAGAAATATAATATTTAACTCTGAGGCTATTTCTTCTGTTTTAAGCTCAGTTCCCACTGTAGAGGAGATTCCTTTCCCTTCATTTATTTTTTTTCTCTGAATACCCTAAAATTAATCATCAGTTAGAAAATACATGAGAGGTTCAAACACATATACACATTCTTACACACACATGCACAAATTGTTCATCACAACAAAAGTCATCTTTGTAAACTCTTGCCTTTGCATGTAGACAATGCGTTACTCTTCAAATTGCTTGGCAATTGCTAGTACAATTTTTGTGGACAAGGATATTTAAATGAAACCTACATTTTGGCTTATAGTATGCAGTTGGACTCTCACATCCTAGCTCTTCCTCACCCTTTTCTTTCTTTTTTGTCTGATTTAAACCACTTCCAGGACAATTCTTTTTTCTGTATTGCCTTGACACCAGAGCATGTAGGTATTATGCAATACCTAACTTTTGTAAAACCTTTCCTTTTCTGTACAAAGATAATTGAGCTACTGTTTATACAAACATATATTACTGCCCCCTGGGATATTTTGATAATCCTATACACTAAATGAAATAAGATACCCAGGTAACAAATTCCAAGTTGTTCTACTTATTGATTCGTGAACATTCACTTGGATTCGAAATATTAACTTAGTATAAGTGATGAAACCATTTAGAAAGAAAAGTCAGTTATAAAATATTTTTAATAAGCTTTCAGTAACTCACAATTCCATGTTGTGTTTCTGTTTTGTGATGTGCCATTAGTGAGGCTTTCTGGTGGTAGAGATGCCTCATTCTAGTCAGGTGTTAGAGGACATGGAGCCATTCCATTACATAAGAATAAAAATAGTATACAATGAGAATTCAGAACACCTGCTCAGCATTAAATATTATTACATTAGAGGTCGTAAAAAATGAGGTAGTTAATAATAGTTGGCATGCACAGGCTGGTTGACATAACACAGTTTATTGAGATGCTCAACCTCAATGGAGACTCTCAGTATTTCCAGATGCCCAATTTCAATGGAGATTACATATTACTGCTGAAAAAAATGGGGGAAAAAAGTTATAGGATATTCTTTTATCACCTGTGCTTCTGTCACCAATCTGTTTGTATTATTTTCAGTCAAATAAACTATCCTTCACAGAATCTTTAAAATTGAGATTATACACTATTACCCACAACACAGCAGGGTTCAAAACTGATCTCACAACATGGAGTGATGAGTTTAGAATAAGAACATCGTCAGTCTCCAGAATGGGAAAACACAGCCCCATCCCCTTTTAGGCACAGTATGAGAAACCATGGGAAAGAGGTGATCTACTTGTGAATTCAAAGCAATTAGTTACTAGATATCCAGGAAAAAAGTCCACCTTGCCATGGAACAAAAAAGATCACCTTTGTGGTGCAGAACAATGCACAATTAAATGGATATTATTTTATTTACAAACCCAAGGAATAAACTAATCAGGCACTAGAGACATTATCTAAAGAGGTATGAATTCTATTTCTTATGACCCTCAATATTACGCTTTCTCAGACTTTTTCTGGACCAAAGCCAAGGGTTAAGTACAAAGAAAAAAATAAATATGGTTTTCAATGAGATCAATTTATGCCAATAAAATTGGTTCAACTGCATACTTCCTTCACCATCCATGAAATAGTCTCACCAATTTAAATATGTTAGTGAAAAAGCTGAAGGATGGAGATCAAACCATCCTGAGGGTCAGAAATAGACATAACAACCCACAGACACCACATTCATGACTGAGGTGTGATTGTGCCTTCAGGCTTAAAACTCTGAAATAATTATTTAAGATGCATGCTATTTAAAAGAAAATAAAGGGGCATTTAATCCTGATGATCAAATGTATTTATTTGCCTCTATTTTCCTGTTAAATTTAATAATGTTCGTGAGGTAAAGAGGCCCCAAATAATCAATAAACCAAACACTTTCTCCGTCTCTATGTGACTCTATCCCTAGGTAAAATTTCCATTTGCACATTTGGAATACTTGAGACTTCTTTTGTAAAAAGTGGAAATTATATTAGAGGGACATGTCAATGGAGACCTGATAAATGAAAGGTGCACTCTGCTGGTAGATAGCATAGCTTACAATAAAATTGATACTTGGCTTTAGGATACATACTTACAGCCTTCACCTCAGACTTCCTTATGTTTCGCTGCTAGGACAGAAAGCGTTTTCCTCAACTTAATTCATTGTGAAATCAGTTGTTGTAAACAATAATGACTCTTGTGCAAACTGAGATACTATACCTGAATGAGTCCAGTCTCATTCCCTTGTACCTAAGTGCCAACTGGAGAGCCACATTTTAAAAATCTGAATTTTTGGCCAGGCATGGTGGCTCATGCTGGTAATCCCAGCACTTTGAGAGGCCGAGGCAGGTGGATCGCTTGAGGTCAGGAGTGTGAGACCAGCCTGGCCAACATGGTGAAACCCCATCTCTACTAAAAATACAAAAAATTAGCCAGGTGCGGTGGCAGGCACCTGTAACCCCAGCTAGTCAGGAGGCTGAGGAACGATAATCGCCTGAACCCAGGAGGCGGAGGTTGTAGTGAGCCAAGATCATGCCACTGCACTCCAGCCTGGGCAATAGAGCAAGACTCTGTCTCAAAAAGTATAAATAAATAAATAAAAATTTTAATTGAACTTTTTACATGTAGAGGCCATTCTTTTGTTGCAATACTGACATCTCACAATTTGTCAGTTCTTGACTTTTTACATGTTCTTTTTCTTAAATCTGAATTAAATAATCAGAATTTGGAACTGCTGAAAAAGACATACAGTCATAACTAAAATCACCAGCTTTCATATTCTCCCAAATTCTTGCCCCTCCTGGCGCTCAACCATGACTACCTTGGCTTTCAACTTAAAATCAGCTTTAACTTTTTCCTTAACCAATCAGTTGCCAAAATGAATTCAGTTTAGTAAATATTTATTAGGAGCTTACTATATATCTGGCATGGAGATAGGAAGAAATTTTACCTATAAATTGAGTGTCAAAGGCAATATCACCTTTCTACTTTTACTACCCTATTGTAATAATCTCCTAGTGAGTCTCATTGTCTACTTTCTCTCTTCCCCTATTTATTACATTTACAGGGACTTAACTCAATTTATCTGGAGAGGTAACACACATATTGTGTCACAAAGAGGACATCAAGATAGCCCAAAACCTCAGTAAAGAAGAAATATGATGGTGTGTCTTAGATCCCATTTGAATAACTTGTTGATATTATCATGTAACTGCAAGACTCAAAACAATTAACTAAGTAGAATTGTTCACCACAATGGTCCAATTGTTCTTTTCCAGAAAGGTCATTAACTCTAAATTTATAGTTTGTTTAATTATGCCAGTGTATTTACAGTGCTTTCAGCCAATATGAATGTGTGTGTGAGTGTGCGTGTGTGTGTATGTGTGTGTGTGTTGAACTTGTCTCAGCTATTTGCAATTCTGAAACAGATTATATGCATCACTGGCCCTTTCTCATGACATCTTCAAGCATCTCTGTTAAAAGAACTGGAAGCAACAAAAACTGAGCATTGATTTCTTGAGAATCAATAAAAAGAGTCAAGGCCAGGGAACCTTTACAATCTGGAGCCCATTTCAATTTAGTAAAATGTGGCCTTCATTTTATGAATGGAAATTTATTCTCATTTGCATTGGCCCATGCTGGAGAAAAGAGTAAACTAGAGAAGTAAACAAAACTCTGCTCTGCCTTGCTGCAACTGTAGAGATATTAAAAATTAAAATGTTTAACACTGCAGGCACTGCCCCACTTCCTTCTGAAACAGGTCATCTTGCTTGTGTTTGTATTACTAGGTTTTTTTCATGTTCATTACAGAATTCTGTGTGCCAAGGACAGTATTCATTAAATGTGGGCAGGTGGCCTAAAGGATTAATCAGATAAATAGTATTCTATTTAGAAAATACTTTTGTTTGTTCTTCTTGCCTCATTTCTCTTCTCCTTACCCTTGACCCTGGATTTCATTTAATCATATATTCACAGATGTCAGCTCAGTGCTCAGGGGTAAGGTGACATCCACAATTATTCTGTTTGAGAAGAAGGACATTACAGAAGCCGGTGCTTGAAGATCTGTCATAGGTATTAGTTATTATTCTCTTCCTGGGAGTATCACCCCATCCAACACCTGGCCAGATCCCTGTATCCAAGAGCATGCTCTAAGGCACAAAGAAATGAATACTAAGCCTACAAGTTAAGGTATTATGGAGTAAATCTCCAAATTCAAAATTTTACTCCCTCATTTACCCTATAACCTCACGGTTACCACTTATTTAACTTCTTGAAGACTACTTTTTATCATTTACAAAACAGTAGCAATGAGTGAGCATAAGATGAAATATAATACAAGTAGCCAGTGCCTGGAACAAAGCTTTCCCTCAATAGACGTTAATGATTACTTGTTTTTTTTTTCTTTTTTGATAATTTTGGGGGTATAAGAGGTTTATGGAGACCTACTCCAGTGTTTCTGCTGAGAGGTGAATGCAACAGCATCACCCAGACGTGTTTGATTAGAGTTACCCATTTTTTTATTGCATAGTGAATCAAATGTTATATTTAATAAATGTCTAACAATCTTTCCAGGTAATTCTGGTGGCAGTCAAACTTAGAAACCACTATCTCATTCACTCAACCCTAAATTCCATTTTTCAAGTTCCCCTTGCAATATTGCTGCCAAGTGTTTCTGTAATCTTTGTTTAAATACTTAAAATAACAGTGAACTCAGAATGTCTATTGAAGCATCTCCATCTGTATACAACAGCTTTGATAACCGGTGTCTTCTATCCAAACAAAATTTCTCTCTAGCATCCTTCACTCACTAATGCAAACTCAAACTTCTGGAGCCATATAGGAAAAAAATATTAATCTCTGTAACTGGTAGCCATCCACATATTTGAAATCACAGTTCTTCTCCAAGTCTTCTTTCCTGTAGACTAATGCATTGCTCACCAAATTGCCAACCTCCATGTTCCAAACTCATGTTCACCTAATCGTTGTTAAATATCCATTCAGTTTTTTGAAATTGTTATTGCTTTAATTTATTTATTATTTATTTATTTGAGACAGTCTCACTCTGTCACCCAAGCTGGAGTGCAGTGGCGCGATCTTGGCTCACTGTAACCTCCACCTCCTGGGTTCAAACAACTATCCTGCGTCAGCCTCCTGAGTAGCTGGGACTACAGGTGCACACCACCATGTCCGGCTAATTTTTGTAATTTTAGTAGAGACAGGGTTTCACCATGTTAGCCAGGCTGGTCTTGAACTCATGGCCTCAAGCCATCCACATGCCTCGGCCTCCCAAAGTGCTGGGATTACAGGCGTAAGCCACCACGCCGCCCCTGGTCTGTTTTAATTTAAGCCAATATTTAATAGTTAGAAACTATCAATTAAGCTAAGGATTCCTGGATTTTCCTGAAAAATGGCAATTGCAATTCTGTTCCTGCCATCTCACACAGCAGCAATGTTCTGGAGCTCCCCCATAGGTCAGGTTCATGCTCTTCATTTTACCTACCTATTGTTATCTTGTTATACAGAAAAGAAAGAAAACTTATCCTTTTTCTTTCCAACTCTCAGCTAAGTAGATACTATCCTTCATCCAGGCTCTGAGGTTGCATTAGGAGTTGAGACAATGCATAAAGCTGATGTGTGAACTGCAGATGAGAGTGATAATACATGCACTGCAGGGGCCGTACTGAATTAGCCAGAGGTAACTGGAAGGATTTGCCCTGTGGGAAGGGATGCTTTACATCTTTGTCTGTGCTCTACTACATCTTGTAGCAAGGCCAAAATCCAATTTCACCTCTAGTGGAAGTACTATCATTGTTTGTTCTTAGGTGCTGGCCTAAGTATCACCTTATATCCTGATCATACTTCATAGGACTGCCGAACATCGGTGTATGCTCATCACAGTATATACTTGTTGGAATTCAGATTCTCACATTTTTGGGGGTGATCAACCTCCAGGTTCAGAGAGGGGCATGTGAAGTTGGCCTAAGCCAATTAGCACAGTTCATCCCTCTGGATACAAAAAAACTGGCTCAGGCTTGTAATGGATCTCAAATGCAGACAATCAGAGCTCATTTTAGAACTTGGCTGGTGTGCTGGAAGAAAGATTTTCCTTCCTTTTGGATTTAACCCACAGTGATGTAGCTTGGACCTGCTACTGAAGCTCCATGCCCTGCTATGGTGACAGCCTCTCTGAGAGTGAGACCAATACAAAGGTGGACCCCAGATATAGAAAATGCACTGATGATATAATTTAATCTCATAATCAAGTTATTTTGGAAGCCACACTAACTCCAGACTTTTTCATTTTCGGGTCTACGAGCAAAAATACTACTTGAGGCATAATTCATTTTTGTCATTGACTAAAAAGGTTTCAATTGATCTAATGAGGTGTTATGAGTCAAAAGTGTTTACCTACATTGATGTTTACAAACCATTTCAAAAATACCACAACTTTCTTTGAAATTTATATTCTGCCTGCAATAGTTTGTTTCATTTTAGCTCAATTGTTTTTTAATCTCCCTTTGATCCTCTTCTTGACAATCAACTATAAACAAACACTTAACATTTAAAGTGGCCACTTAAAGAGCCTCCCAGTTTATTGTAAATCATAAGATCTTTTTGAAAATTGATAATCATCTACTTATGCATCATTTTTGTAAATCTCCTTTGCATAGGCTACATTTCCTTAAGCTAGGGACCTCCTGTAACATTTTTGCATTTCTGAACCTTAGATATTGATTTTCCTGGTCACTCAGACACCATTTTGCCATTTAAAATGAAATAAATTAAAAATACATTTCTTAAATAATGAATGCTACCCATAGAATAAAAACAAGTATACCACAGGTTGATTTTTCATATCTGTATCAGACCAGGCTTTATATCTGTGAATCCAAAGGCCATGGAAGAAGGCTAGGACATTAAAGAGGGATACAAATAAATGCTTCCAACAATAACATTATTTCTTCTGAGGCTGAAATGAGGTTATAATACGACAACACAAGGCACATATCTATACTAGTTGGTTAATCCAGAATAAAGACAACTTCTCCAATCAAGAGTGTAGCACAGATTTAAAGGACCTGAAATCTTTATCTGGCTGTTTATTAATATTATTATAAGGAGAAACAAAAAAGAAGTATAGGCTTTAAGAGCAGTTTCTTGGAAAACACAGGTCCACTGGAATCATTGGTCCAAGGCCCACAGGAGAAACTTCACAGAATTTTTGTGAGAAGGCAAATGAGAAATGCTACGTAAAGTGTCTGGCACACAGAGAGGAGGCAATGAACTCAGAGACATGGGAATGGGATACTACTGGGCTTGAGATTTAGCTCTGCTACTATGTCACTTAGAAAAGCTACTTAAATTGAGCCTTAATTTCCACATCTATGGAAGGGGTAACCTACCAGGCGTGGAAGAACTTTGGAGAAGGTCTACCCCCCTCTCCTTCTACATCAGTTCGCCAGTGTGCCTGCCAGGGCTGAGGATTCCTTTTTCAATTAATCTCATTTTGCTTATCATCTATTTAGGAGTCTTCACAGTTGCTCATCCATTGAAGGCTATCCTTCTATATTCAAGAATGCTTATGGATTTTCTAAATATTCTTTCTAGCATTTCAAAGGATTTGAAGAAATTGAAGGAGCCTGTATTTTATACTTAGATCTCTGTATTGAATCAGTTCCAAATGTGTGCTTCAAATACATTCAATTTATACTCCTTTCTAAGAATGGTGTTGCATTCCCTTATAAGGATTTCCTCCTAATTGCATATAACCATTGCCTTGTAAAGAGATTAGCATATGTTGTCTACAGCTGTCCTCTCCTGCTATAAAGAGTCTCTCATTTACATCCTAATTAACTGGCTTCTCTGGAATGAGCTTCTTCAGGATTTTAAATCAAATTTTAATCCACTTTTGATATATCCAGAGTACAGGACAGGCTGATATGATCTCATGCTCTTGACTTTTAGCCTCAAATTTAGCACCAGCAAAAGCCGCACATAGTTAATAAACTGGGAAAAAAAAAAAACTGAACTAGGTTTGATCTACCTGAACACAAGTGTCACCTTTGATAGTAGAACCTCCCTTCCTTGTCAGCTGATTATAGATTGGCAACCGCTCAGTCTTCAAACTAAACTGTCTCAGTTAGCCTTCAGTAAAGTTGAATTCTTCACACTTCTTCCAAGGCTTACAAACCCAAATTAGCTCAGTGTCAGACTGCTAAACATACAGGCAAACATAGTAGCAGCCAGATATAGCAGCAAAAGAAACTTCAAAAGCCTCCAGCTCAGTAATTCTTGAGACAACTTCTATAGCATAAACTTCAGAGCCACACTGCAACTTCCCCCCTTTGTTAAATTAATTATTATATAAAACATATGAAATATATACAGTAGACCCCTAAACAACATGTCTTTGAACTGTACTGGCCCACTTATACATGGATTTTTTTTCAATAAATACAGTTGGCTTCCATATCTGCAGGTTCCGCCTCAACAAACAAATACAGATTAAAAATATAGTATTTGGGTGATGCAAAACCCACGGATATGAAGGGTCAACTTTTTATATAAGTGGGTTCCACTATGGGACATGAGTATGCACAGATTTGATATACATGGGGGTACTGGAACAATCCCATATAGTGAGGGATGACTGTAGTATTCTATATACAAATGAATCATATCAACTCAACAGTGAGCATAAGTCTAAAAATCTAATGATTCAAAAAAAGAGGGTACTTTGACTTAGAATCCAACTGAGAGTTCGCTTTGAAATGAGGTATCTCAGAGTACAAAACATGTTATGGTATACAGTGAACTTACAGAAACCCATCGTGAGTACTCTGGTTTCTTCAGATCGTATAAATCTTTCACCTTTTAGAAAGGCCCATAGTCCATTACTCAAGGCTTTCGTGTTATCATTGGCAGGGGAAAGGTTAGTAATGCACACCCTGATAATTTATGCAGGGTTTCAATCCACTTCAAACCCAGAAGAAGGAATGATCTGTGCTCTTTGGTCCTATTAAAAGTAAAGTTCAGCTCAAGCCTGTAATCCCAGTACTTTGGGAGGCCAAGGCGGGCGGATCACGAGGTCAGGAGATCGAGACCATCCTGGCTAACACGGTGAAACCTCATCTCTACTAAAAATACAAAAAATTAGCCAGGCATGGCGGTGGGCGCCTGTAGTCCCAGCTACTCAGCAGGCTGAGGCAGGAGAATGGTGCAAACTCAGGAGGCAGAGCTTTCAGTGAGCCAAGATTGCACCACTGTACTCCAGCCTGGGCAAAAGAGTTAAGACTCCGTCTCAAAAAAAAAAAAAAAAGTAAAGTTCAAATGTATGTTCTTTCTCAAAATTACATGCCCTAACTTTGGAATTTGTGTCATTATTTCAAAAAACCTGCAGAACTAGATTAACTGACTTGATGTGTTAAGATTCTTAAAGACATCAGTGAGGTAGTCTGAGGTTTACAGGCAATTAATTTGCAGTCTCCTGTGTCAGGTGCCAACTTTACACATCCTCAGTCTATACCGTCAAGGTAGTATATGGTGATTTGTGGTTTGGGAGGCAGCTATTCTAGCTGCACATGTACAGACGTCAACTTTTAGAGGATTCATTGCATTTACAGGATCATTTGTTAATTTACAAATCTTTTTTTTTGTTTTCATTTAGTAGTACTCTACTAAGTGCTCAGCATGGTATGTTCCTGTGCCAACTAAGTTGTGGTTAGAATGAATGCCAATATGCAGTTGGTGAGAAGTAACTGGAGTCACGCAGCTTCCCTAATCAAAAAGCAGCTCCCATTGCCACTCCATAATCCCTTACTGAGATTTGAATTTTACAAATATCAATTCCTTTAAAAGTATATAGAATGCACTGAAATCTACAAATAAAAGGAGTTATTTATACATCTGTGATAATACGAAAATGCCCTTGGAAGAGGCAACATAAGAAACTTACCCGTTCTTAGCTTGGTGGAGTGAATCTGGGTTTTGTTTTTGTTAGTTTTTCAGCTGGTTGAGGGTGAGGCATCTCTGAGACTTTGAAGTTTTGAGACAGAGAGGTTATTATTCACTACAATGTAGAATACAAAGAGCAAAGAGCAAAAAGAGCCTCACAGAGGGGTGGAACAGAGAAGGGGGATATGTCTTTTTTTTCCACTTTGATTTCAAGATGTTCATGGGCATAAAGTAGGTGATGTCAGGCCAACAAGCAGAAGCAGAAGTTTTCACTGTAGGACTGATCGGCATTGGAGACTCAGGTGTGAAGTCCTCAGCATACAGAGCGTGGCAGAAACCAAGCATGTGGCTATGTTTAACCAGGAAGAGTTTTAAAATGAGAAGAGATGCTCAGAAAAAAATTTATGAGGCAGGCAATATGTTCCTATCAACAGGAAAATTAGCCGCAGAGAGGGTATTTAATATTCTGTTTCACACATGGTTAGTGATAAAGCCAAAAGTCCATTTGAGCTTTAACTCAGTATGTTTTTCACTGATTCATACTGTATCCCTGGTCCGCAAATTTTTGTTGACTGTCTGTCATCTTCCCAACCTGTATAAGCTACATACAGAAAATAAAATAAGAATAAGGCAAAGCCCCTCTCCAATCTGAAACGCTGTTGCACATACGCTATTTGATTAATTGCTAGTGGAAATGTTAATCCCCAGGCTTGGAAGCCCCTTAGTCTATTTTTCCCCCTTCTAATCCCTGGTCATTTATTACAATCCTCTTAGCTATTATTTATTCTTGGAAGCCTTCTTGTTCCACCACTCCATGATAATTTTGGAGCAGATATTTTTTAAAACTAATTTGATACAACATGTAATGTTAACTATCTTCTTACATGCCATATCTTATATCCCCAATTAGACAGAAGGATCTTCAAGGATCAGAATTCTACTTCAGATGTCCTCAATTGATCTCCTTCTAATACAGGAGATTAGTTGGCGAAATATTTATCAGAAGAACGAAAGAATCATAGTCATTGAAGTGTCAATATGAAGTAAATAAAACAACAGAGACATTTATTAATGATGTGATCAACTGGTAAAAGGTCCAGGAAGTTTTTGTTGTAATACAGAAACCGATTGAAGGAGTAAGTTATAGCCACTACCAACTCCAGAGTTATACTGTTCATAAAATGAAAATAAAGCTACTTTTCTTGGCCTTTGGGAAGAATTGAGGAGGTGAAAGTAATAGTAATGAACAATACAATCAGTATATCTTCTTGGCACTCCATTCTCTGTTAGACTCATTGAAGTGTTTCTAGTTTAGACATTTAAAAAATTCTGCAATGTACTTGGGTGGCAGTAGCTTACAGAAGTCTCTAATTTTGGCATATATTAAAATGAAAGGTTACTGGAACCCCAGGAGGAACTCTTCTCAGGAAGTCAATTAGCATAGGTCCAACACATGACCCTATCTGTTCAGCACTTTAAGATCATTATCCTATTCCCTTTCATATATTCATGATCTGAAATGATCTGAAATTAGTTTTTGTTTAGTATAATATCATAACTATGAGAACGATTTAGCTGCAATATCAGAATCACTTGATGAAAAGTTAGTTCTGGGAAAAGAGGAAACTGGGTGCTTAAAGAACCTCAGGATAAAACTCCAACTCTCAGGGATATGTCACTGATTCAAGAATAAAAATGAACCTTCTTGTGGTAGTGCCCAATAGGACTCCCTCCATCATAGGTCCTGAAAGTGCAGAGACAGAACTGGGTTTTGAAAAGCAACCTAGTGCTGGCCTTGGTCCTGAAATGCCTGTGACCCTCTCCCCGCCACCTAAGAACAGAGAAGGGAAAGAAAGAGCTACATCTAACGGTATGGTGGCAGATAGATCTGGTCTTTGATAAACAATAAAGTTAGGTCCAATTTGAACTCTCAGTTTCTTCATACTGAATCACCCCCAATCCGCACCTTACAGACATTTAATGATGCCCCCTCCACATTGCTTTCTTTGTTCTCTAACCTTTCATTTGTTTGAAAGCATCTATGACTATGTCACTTCTCCCTAGAGTGTAGCCAGTGATACTCATTCTTTATCTTGATTTTTGTAAACCTTTTCTTTTATTTGCTTATCAATCTGCTGAATTCTATGGAGTATGCTGCCCTCAAAGACTATTATAGACTTAATAAGAGTAACGGGAGAACAATATTTGTGGCTCTCTGACTGCTGAACATCTCATGCTATAGATACACAGTTTTTTATATATTTAACATCTATCATAATTGATGGATAATACAAATATTGTCTCTATATTTTAAGATGCAAAGGCTAAGATTCAGAGAAGTCAAATGATGTTTTTCAATATTTGCCACTAGTAAAGCTTTGATTTAGCACCAAGTCTGATGACTTCAACTTTCATGTCTTGTCCAGTGCACCATATATTTACAGGTAACTATAACAAGTGGTTTGCAAAATAAAAAATAAATACTAACAATTGTAAGTGAAAACAGAGATAACAGTGGAAATGTAACCCAGATAATTTCTTTTGCCAAGCCATATCCCAAGTGCCTGAAATAGTGTCTTTACAGGATTAAGATTTAATATACATTTATTAAACTGCTGATACATTTGATAAATTCTGGCTGAAAGTAACGGGAGAACAGAGTTTTCAAGGAAGTGTGTTGTGAGTGTGTGTGTGTAAGTAGAATTTGAGACTGGCCTTACAAAATGAGAAGGGTATGCATATATTAGGAATTAAGTGATGGGAAATTATTTCCTGACACATGTGAACAAAATAATCTAAGACACTGTGTAGGAAATAACTAGAAGATTTTTAAAAACATAGTCAAGTCTAAATGAATCAACCCTGAAAGTCAGTAAATAAATTCTAATGTTAGAATTTTAGATCTTAGCCTACCTGTATCATAGAGAGAACAATCGTTTTAGAGTTAGAACCATTCTATTCTACCAAGAACCTCTTTACATACAGAGTGTCTCAGGTAAGTCTAACTTTGGAGATTCTCTACCAGTAATCTTGGGTGACCTGAGGTAGCCATATGAAATGGCCAGGCATGAGTGAGACATTTCTTCAAAGTGTCTGTTTATCTTTAAAATGCCGGTGTATTTTTGCATTTATTAATATTTGGTTTAGTATATTTCCCAATATCATTGAAAACAATAGGCACTCTTGGGAAAGTAGACTATATGTACCTGTGGCTTCATGTGTACTATGACAAACTACCTCTAACCATGAAGCTCTACATTAGTTGCTTGAAGTCTGTCTTTAGAGAGATTTAACTTGATGGCATATCTTCTTCTCAGAACAAAACAAAGTAAAACAAAAGGTGGTGTATATTCCCTTCTTGCACTACTGTAAAGAATACCTGAGACTGGGTAACTCATAGGAACAAAAAGGAGGTTTGATTGGCTCACAGTTCCTCAGGCTGTACAAGAAGCATGACAGCAACTGCTTCTGGGGAGACCTCAGGGAACTTTTACTCATAGTGGAAGGCAAAGCTGGAACAAGTGTCTTACGTGGCAGGAGCAGCATAAAGAGAGAGAGAAGCAGGAGGTGCTGTATGTTTTTTAAAAACAAGATCTCATGAGAACTCACTATCGTGGTGAAAGTATCAAGGGGCATGGTGTTAAACCATTCATGAGAAGTCAATCCCCATGATCCAGTCACTTCCATCAAGGCCCCACCTTCAACATTGGGGATTACAATTTGACATGAGATTTGGTGGGGACACAGATCCAAACCACATTAGGTGGTACAATATTTATTAGCCACATTTAGAGACTTTAAACACATTTTGAGACTCTAAGGAGGTAATTGATCATGCTGTGGGCTTATAAAAATTGGATTTGGAAATGTTAGACTTAAAGAAAACCTTAGAGAGAGAGAGAGAGAGAGAGAGAGAGTGGTGGTATGTGTGTTTTGGTCCAAAAGAGTTTAACATTCAAAGAAAATTGTGTTGTGAACAAATTCTAAAGAAAACAAGCAAGCAAACAAACAAAATACTGTTCTACAAAGAAAAGGACAGAAGAGAGCATTATGATAGAGGATATCACTTCTCCCGGGTGCATGTACTCTCTAAAGCTCTAAAGCACACTTGGTTGTTTCTTGTACTGACAGAATCCTTTCTGTACTCCTGGCAGAAAGCAGATGCCCAGAGAAAGTCTTTTGAAGAAGCTGCATCATCTATAAACCAGTTTTACCCTTTTCTTCTTATTTTTTCTCAACCCATTCAGACAACCATTAAATGAGCTCCACTGCCTTGGGTCCTTGTAAGTTTTCTAAGCATGAAGGTAGACCAAACACTCACAAGCTACTCACCTGATGGCAGCACAAAAATAATAACAGTCATAGAAAACAAGATGCTTTCATTGAGAAGAGCTGAAATTGGGAGTTCATTTTATTTTTGGCTAAACATCATAACAACACTTAGCATTAAATCACACATTCTAAAATGAATGAAAGCATGAAGTAATTATTCAATCAATAAGTGTGTTTTCCTTATCTTCCTTCCTTCCTCCCTTAAAGCCATTTTGAGCACCTACTATATGGCAAACACTGGTAGAAATACAAGGAAGAACATACTTCCCCTGTCCTCAAGGACTGTATAATATAATAAAGCAAAGGAGATCATCAAGAATAATGTGACCCATGACATAAAATAAATGGAAAGGGTGATCTAGGGGTACAGCTTTCCAGAGCAGGGGGGAAATTACTTCACGAAATGGCCATAGTGGTCCTAAAAAAACTATCAGGTTGATAGAGCTAGGATTCTAATCTTCATTTTAGGTGAATCAACTGAGGCTGAGAGGCACTAGCTAACTTGTCCTAGGTCACATAGCTAAAAAATGGTGTATCCAGGATTAAAAACAGCAATCTACCTTCTTTTTATGACTCCACATTCTGTCTCAAAAATCAAAACACATATTTTAAAATGTTAATTTTAAGACTATCAGAAAATAGCAACAAGTTATGCCTGCTCCCTTCTAATTAAAAGATTCAATGCTAATCAAGTCTAATTCATGAATTGTGAATCAGAAAAGCTTACTGATGCGGAGATAATCTCAAACTTTAATATCAAATATTAATATTCTGTAATGCACAACTCCTTTTTCTTCTCCAGATTTGACATCATCCCTCTTCTGCGCCAGAAGGAACAATTAGCCCTTCCATAAATAGATCAATATTCGCTCATGCTGTAGACTATGGAATCCAATCTCTAGTATCCTTTCTGCATGTTGGCACCAAGCCCACCTCATGAAACCAGCAATGGGCATTTTTCTAATTCTACTTTCAAAGGTGAGGAAACAGTCTTAGGGATCTATTAATCAGTGTGACTTGTCTCACACAGTTGAAAAGTGGTAGATAAAGGTAGTGAGCAGGTCTCTGGGAGTCTAAAGGTCTTGTCCTTTCACTCTATCATTGTTCATTTTATCTTTATATTCTGTTTGCAGTACAATTACAGCTAAAGATTTTAGGTGTTTTCTGTGCTACTTTTTTGATAAAACCTTCCTGATTCTACAAAAATAAAAATAAAAAAATCCTCAAAAATGGCCCCATTTTCTGCCATGTGATGCTTCATCCCTGAGTTTCACTATCTTTTAGATGGAACAGCAGTACAGCTATGGCAGAGCACACCCACAGGGTTTAGGAACAACCTTCTTGCCTTTTCAAGCAGGGCTCATTGCAAAGATGTGCAGATGCAACCGGCTATTGCTCATATTTTGGCTTTATTTTCTAAGAAAATAAAATCTGGCTATAATAATGTCTGAAACGGAAGATTTGTTTATATGACCTGAGCCTCCTTATGCAAATCATTGACCATCTCTATATGAGTTTTCAAGAAATGTATTGAAGGTGGACATATAATTTTACCACAAATGTCAGAATAAAGAAGGGAAATTGCAAAGCAAATTTTAATAAAAATAAATCTTCTTGACCCATATTCTCTAGATAATATTTCCCTGGTGGAGGACAGAGGTGGCCCCTGACTATTATTTTAATTTTCATTTACTCTTTTTAGCTATTACAGTAACTGATAAATAATGGTAGAAGATAAATGATAATGAAGTACAACACAAATGAGTTCCATAAAATATTTATATGCAGTGAAGTTGTGTTTGGTGGTATCTGAACATAAAGAAACATAAACAAGACATTCCATTGCATACAAATTTTCTATATGATTCCTTCTCTTTTGCATTTGTATTTAAAGGTCCTATTATGGGTAATAGAAAAGAACTTGAAAAAGTCTATACCTTTTTTTTTTCCTCCTGCTGTTTTCCAAAAGTTCATCTTCAAAAGGTAAGTATAATACTTAGCACTTCATAGTAACTATGTGTTTATGGATCTAATTAATATTCATTGTTCTGAAAAATCACTAATGAGACCAAGGGTTGATTTTTATAAATAATCATGGCCCATCTGCATTTTTTTTTTTTGGTGAGAATAAACCAGGAAATATAGAACACCCATGCAATAGCTGTTGTGAAAATTGAGAGAAAGAATGCCTGGCACTTAGTAAATGGTCAGTAGATGTTGAGCTTTTGTTACATGATTGAAGATTTGCACAAGTCTATGAAAATAAATCAACTGTCCTCTGGGTGATTTAACGCCAGTATGTGACAATCACATATCTTCAGGCTCTGTGACATCTGATTTCTGTCACAGGTTTTGAAAGCTTCTGTATACTTTGGTCTATTTTTAAATACGTAGTTGGCAAATATTATGGCTCATATGTAGTCACTCTTCTCCCCTCTGTCTATGATGGTCAGCACTAATCAGCAGTTTCTAGCTGAGTCTATACAAGGTTTAAGCATTCTTTTTAACACATACTCTGAAAGACACTTATTAAATTATTGGAGTCAGCACAAGAAATATAGCAAATTTGCCATTTGCCATGCCAAATTGCCATGATTCCTCTTCTAAAAATACAACCTAACGACATCATTCTGGACTGCAGTTTGAGAAGGGAGTCAAGTTGTAGGATAGGACTTAAGAGTCAGAAAAAAAGTCAAACAATGACTGATGCTCCTTTTAGCATCTGCTAAGCCCATTTCTTGTCATAAACACTTATTCTTTACTATCCCAGCATGGTGATTTACAAGAACATAAATTATAACATTTTGGAAATTTGTCAACATAAGACTCCAATAATAAAATATCCAGATTCATGCAGGTGCTTCTGTAAACATGACAGCAGCATTTATCCTTCAAATGGCTGGGAAGGAAATAATAAAGAGAATGACAACCAACAATTCCTTTTAACATGCAGGGAAATATTACTGCACCTCTGCTCTTACTGATAGGAAAGTTAATTAAGCTTTGATGCAGAATTTACAGGGAAAAAAGATAGATCAATGTATAATTTATATTGAAGTAACTGAAAATATGGGTATGTTCTTAGCATATGATCCTTTATTTGAAGAGGGTGTGAAGGGGAGCTTTGTCTTACTGTATCCCTCTAAGAAGACAAAGGGCTCCAAATTAAAATGGAATGTTTTCACATGTGAAATGAAAGTGTGTGATAAGTGGTAAAAGGGTCCCTAGTATCTTGTTCTCCAGAAAGGTAGCATAAAACAGTCCTGTATTATGCCTCTCCTGTGACTCTATTCATGTAGTAATTACTCATCACAGCACAATCACATCACCCACATGAACTGAACAAAGCCAAAAAGTGGGAAAATTGGCTGGGAGATCACTGACAGCCTTTTGATGAATGTGGAAAACAGGTCTGTTTCACCTTATGTCTGTGCAACTCATGTCCATTTTCCTCGAGATGTCGTCCCAGTTTTGAATGGCTGCCTCATCCACAGGAGTGGTGTTCTAGTCTTTTGTGCAACTCTGACTCTCTGGCCAATCTTGATTGAAACACAAGTGGATGCTTGATTCACTTGATTCTCTTATGATGATTTTTAATTGGGTTTTAGGGAATTCCTGAGAGCCAGAAGGCACAAGTTGAAAGTAAATTATGTACATTTTAAATTTTGAGGGGCAGTCATTTTCTACCATTGCATTGCTTTAGTAGCAGAGAAAATTGCTCTAAAGAGAGAGACAGAGGCAGATTAGCTGAGATGAATAGAGATAGGAATGAAGAGGAGCCATTGTCTCAAGGTTTCTCAAATGCTTTCTTTTTGGGGATCCAATATTTTGGACTGGATTCTTGGTCACTATGACTGATCACAGTGAAGCTGAACTAAGGGAGTCACAGCCTGTTACCAGTGCTTTAAGGACTGGCTTTGCCTTTTTAGAGAAGCACTGCAATGGTGGTTATATGGTTTGGCTGTGTCCCTAGTAAATTGGTACCAGGAGTGGGGTACTAATATTAAGATACCCAAAAATGTGGAAGCAACTTTGGAACTGGGTAACAACGGGAGTTCGGGACAATTTGGAGGGCTCAAAAGAAGATCAGAAGATGTGGGAAAGTTTTTAACTTCCTAGACACTTATTGAACAGCTTTGACCAAAATGCTAATACTGATATGGACAATAAAGTCCAGGTGGAGGTGGTCTCAGATGGAGTTGAGGAACTTGTTGGGAACTGGAGCAAATGTTACTCTTGTTATGCTTTAGCAAAGAGACTGGCAGCATTGTGCTCCTGCTCTAGAGATCTGTGGAACTTTGAACTTGAAAGAGATAATTTAGGGTATCTGACAGAAGAAATTTCTAAGCGGCAAAGCATTCAAGAGGAAGCCGAGCATAAAAGTTTGAAAATTTTGCAATAGAAAAGAAAAACCCATTTTCTGGGGAGAAATTCAAGCCTGCTGTAAAAATTTACAAAAGTAACAAGGAGTCTAATGTTAACCACCAAGACAATGAGGAAAATGTCTCCAGTGCATGTCAGAGACCTTCACAACAGCCCCTCCCATCACAGGCCTGCAGGCCTAGGAGGGAAAATGGTTTCCTGGGCCAGATCCAGGGCCCCCTGCTGAGTGCAGCTTAGGAGCTTGGTGTCCTGTGTCTGAGCCGCTCCAGCCATGGCTTAAAAAGGCCAAAGTACAGCTCAGGCTGTTGCTTCATAGGACGCAAACCCCAAGCCTTGGCAACTTCCATGTGGTGTTGAGACTGCAAGTGCACATAAGTCAAGAACTGAGGTGTGGGAACCTCCGCCTAGATTTCAGAGGATGTATGGAAATGCCTAGATGTTTTCGTACATGGAAACATGTGCTATGGAAACTTCTCCTAGGGCAGTGCAGAAGGGAAATGTGGGGAGGGAGCCCCCACACAGAGTTCCCACTGGAGCACTGCCTAGTGGAGCTCTGAGAAGAAAGCCATGATTCTCCAGACCCCAGAATGTTAGATCCACCAACAGTTTGCACCATGCACCTGGAAAAGCCACAGGCACTCAATGCTAGCCCATGAAAGCAGCCTGGCGGGGGAACTGTACTCTCCAAAGTCACAGGGGTGAAGCCGCTCAAGGCTGTGGGAGCCCACCTCTTGCATCAGCATGACCTGGATGTGAGACATGCAGACAAAGGAGATAATTTTGGAACTTTAAGGTTTAATGACGGCTCTATTGGATTTCAGGCTTGCATGGGACTGTAGCCTCTTTGTTTTGGCCAATTTCTCCCATTTGGAATGAGTGTATTTACCCAATTCCTGTACCCTCATTGTGTCTAGGAAGTAACTAACTTGCTTTTCATTTTACAGGCTCATAGGCAGAATTTACTTGCCTTGTCTCAGATGAGACTTTGGACTTGGACTTTTGAGTTAATTCTGGAATTAGTTAAGACTTTGAGGGATTGTTGGGAAGGCATGATTAGTTTTGAAATGTGAGGATGTGAGATTTGTGACAGGCCAGGGGCAGAATGATATAGTTTGTCTGTGTCCTCACTCAAATCTCATCTTGAATTGTAGCTCCATAATCCCCGTGTGATGTGGGAGGGACCCAGTGGGAGGTAATTGAATCATTGGGGAGGGTTTTTCCCATGCTGTTTTCATGATAGTGAATAAGTCTCATGAGATCTTGTGGTTTTATAGAGGGCAGTTCCCATGCACATGCTTTCTTGCCTGCCACCATGTAAGACGTAACTTTGTTCTTCCTTGGCCTTGTGCCATGATTGTGAGGCCGCCCTAGCCATGCTAATCTGTGAGTCAATTAAATGTCTTTCCTTTATAAATTACCCACTCATGGGTATGTCTTTATTAGCAGCATGAAAACAGACAAATACAGGTGGTCATGGCCTGGTTCTTACTACTTTCCAAGGGTCACTGCTTTTTTCACCATCTCCATCACCATCTCCTTGGAATTTAATCTCACTTTCCAAAGATAAATGTTTCTCAGACCTCAATTAACATGTCTATGCAGTTTCACCAAGTTTCTACAGAGGGTCATCACCTGTGTTGATATGCTTTTCCTGAATTAAGAAACAATCAGTCCAAATTTTCTAGCCAATGTGAAGAATGGGCCTAAGATGAACACATATGCTTTCCATGGGGCTATCTCCGCAAGTCTCCACTTCTTGATCATGCCTGGTTTTTTGTTTGTTTGCTTGTTTTTGTTGTTGTTTGTTTTTTAAGAGAGAGTTTCGTTCTGTCACCCAGGCTGTAGTGCAATGGCTTGATTTTGGCTCCCTGCAACCTCTGCCTCCTGGATTCAAGTGATTCTCCTGTCTCAGCCTTCTGAGTAGTTGTGATTACAGGTGCCCAACATCATGCCTGGCTAACTTTTGCATTTTTAGTAGAGACAGGGTTTCACTATGTTGGTCAGGCTGGTCTCGAACTCCTGACCTCAGATGATCTGCCTGCCTCAACCTCCCACTTGCCTTTTTGTTTTGTTTTGTTTTTACTAAACATTGTGACCAATGCTTATACCAGTTAAGTTTTATATCTCTATGTGTGTGTGCATATGTGTGTACGTACCTTTTATGTGTGGGAGATGAAATCTCATATAAGAAATGGGACAAATGCCAAATAGCTGCTAAGTGGCCAAATTGAAATTTTAAATCAGGATTATCTGATCCCAGAGTCCAAAATTCCTTGCAATTCATCAGAATTGCCTTGTTCATTTTCTTCTAGACAAGCAAATATCCTCAGCTCCTTTGCTTAACAATACCCATGTCAAGTGAAGTAAATTTACTTTATTCAATGCCAAAACATTAATTTTTCTTTGAGTACTTTTTCTAAACCAATGCAAAGGACTATCAGCTTCCATCTTGGCATGGACAGACATACAAGTTCTTCCATTTGGTAGAAAGCTTAAAGACAAATGTGTCTCTTGGATTCCTCATAAAAAGATATGCCACATAGAATATGATTATCTTTTTTAGGTTTCTCAAGCTGTTGGGTTAGTCTCACCTTGACAACTCAATTTTTCTCAGTTTCATTTCACAAGTAACCCCCCAGTGCGCAATGAGTAACATGTTTTATAAAAAAATCTTCGAAGTTGGAGTGTGGGATACCTCAGAGTCTGAACATAGGCTCCTAAGTAGGGCTCAAGATAGAAGTTATTGAAGGATAAATCACTAAAATTCTCCCTCAAGAAGTTTCTGTTGCCTCCAATTCAACTAATAATAATGATCAGAATGAGTACTTTCCATAATATAAGTCCCCTAAGAACTATACATGAATTATTTAATTTAATATTTATATAAACCAAGGTACAATATAATTTTCACATTTTATAAAAAAATTGAAACTCATAGAGGATGAGAAACTTAATTTAAATTTTGTAGGTGCCAAAGCTAGATGTAATATCAAAGACTGCAAAACTCATGCTGTTACCACCATTTTATTTCTCCAAAACTGGAGATCCTAGTCCTCATCTCAGCTGCCCTATTCCTGTCTTACCTTCCAAGACATAGCTGGGTATGGCAAATCAGCTTGCTTGCTTCAGCCTTGTAATACGTTTGGGAATAGATGGATTGTAGAAAAAAATGATAATGAAGGGGAAGAATAAATTGGTGATGTGAATTGTTGCAAAAAACAATTTTCCCACATGCTTAATATGACTTTTCCAGGTGGATGGTGAGGGCATCTATTCTTGCTGCAATCTCAGTTGTTATGAATAACAGCTGTGTACCAATTTATCTTCTATAAACCTCTTACTATTGAGTCACTTTCTCATTTTTATTCCCTCTCCAAACGATGAACTGATTTAACTAAGCCCACTGTCTACAACTCTCTTGAGATCCACACTGCTAGTGGCTGCAGTGGATCCTTCCAACCTCTTTATAATTTTGAGGACACATGAAGGCAGATTTGCCTATCCACAGGAATCCTCCTCACCTGCTCCCATCCTTCATTGCTCTCTTCTTCAAATCCCTGAAGTGATCTTGAAATAGCTGCTTTCAAAAACGTCTACGTGGTTATGTAGCACTCAGTCTCAGGCTGGTCATGATAAAGAACATTGACTAGAAAGTTTATTTGTGTGTATGTTTATGAGTCCTGATGCCCTTATTTCATTGGTGCCTACACAGAACTCCAGTCTGGTGGGAATGATAAAGCATTACTCTCATTAAAAACCACAATTATCTCCCTTCTACCCATTCCCTTGAACTTTATTACTCTAAGTCATGATAATCAGAAATCAGAGGAAAAGAGAAAAGGCTGCCTCTGTTTAAGATATGAACACAGGAAATTCACCGCTTTCTCTTTGGGGATAAGGAATTGACATTCAGGAGATGCATAAAACCTACACTGCATTCCTTTAAGAAGATAATTGGCAGCACTAGATTGTTTACCTAGTTCAAGGTTAGCGGTTTCTCTCTCAGAAGGTTTATCTCCTTAAGATGAAAAATAATGGAGAAGGGAAAGGGAAAGGAAGCTATAAAGACAAATGACTAATTGGCTGATTAATTGGTAAAGAGACAGAGGGGCGTGAGAAAGGACGGGGGAAGTAGCTCTCTTGAAAACAGCCCGTGCAAACAAAATAAATGATGTTTGGGTCTAGAAAAATGCATCGCTTCCCGGCTTCCACCACTATAATGTATCTAAATCAGTCGAAGTGGAAAAGCACTCATTTGAAATGTTTCATAATAAATATTAGTCTTCTTTTGCTTTATCTTTTGCTTAGCTTAGTTAGAAATTTGCAAGTTCCCTTCATAAGGTAAAAAAAAGAAAACTCAGTTTCTTCCTGCCAAATAAAGAGGAAAATAAGGTCACCCCTGAATAATTTCCCCACCCCTACTGCTGGAGAGATCCTAAATTTGCCCCTTCCTTTTTTCTGTGCTAAAATCATAACTGTTGATTACAGTGTCAAAAAACCAATGTAAACTGAATCCTGAGTCCCTTAAGCTAAAACAAGAAAACAAATCAACTGAGTAAATACCTTCGGGTAAGGCTGGATCTAGAAATTCAACAAAACTGTTAGGTATCTTCCTGTTTCTAACACTTGCCTCTGTAGCCCCTGCTTTGACAATGAAATATGTGTATGGAAATTGGAAACTTAGGGATTATACAAATTTCGTATTTATCATGTTGTCTGGACATCTGTAAAGTCATGATAATAATATAAACTACATAGACTTGTGTGGGAGGAATATTTAAGATATAGTTTGTTACATACATAAAACATAAGCATGTTATAAAGATACACATCTTTCCACGTTAACTCATTCAGTTCTAATCCAGTCTTTCAAATATCAAAATATGTCACGGAGATATATAGTTGACCCTTGAACAATGGAGGGATTAGGGATATCAACACACTATACGATAAAAAAAAAATCCACATGTAACTTTTGATTCCCCCAAATCTTAACTGCTAAGATCCTCCTATTGACCAGGAGCCTTACCAATAACATAAATAATTGATTAACACATTTTGTATGTTATATAAATTATCTGCTGTATTCTTACAATCAAGTAAACTGGAGAAAAAAAGATGTTATTAAGAGAACCACAAGAAGAAAAAATATATTTCCTATTCATTAAGTGAAAATGGATCATCATAAAGTCCTTCATTCTTATTATCTTCATGTTGAGTAGGCTGAGGAGGTGGAAGAAGAGGAGGGGTTTGTCCTGCTGTCTCAGAGGTGGCAGAGCCAGAAGGAGTGAAGGAGGTAGAAGGGAAGGCAGGAGAGGCAGGCTACTCAGTGTGACATTTATAGGAAAAAATCCACATATAAGAGGACTTCCGCAGTTCAAATTTATGTTGTTCAAAGGTCAACTGAAATTGAAAAATTCACCTTCATGTATTCTTTAGGTATTGTCCTTGCCCAATTCTAAAATATTTCTTTTATTAATCTTCTTTAACCCTACTATTCCATGGTAAATGTTTCAGGTTTATGAATAATAATAGGCTTTCATGTATTATTGACCTTTCACATGCTTCTTCTTGATTCCACAACTAGTGGAATGGTAAATACATGAAGAAAAGGTAGCTAGTCTAATGCACTTCCTCTGTCCTCCATCACCTTTCATAGCTGTGCCTACTAAATATTGGGACTGCACACCTAAGGGCTGCATGCATTGTATCTATTATTTTGTATAGTTATCTAAAATATGGAAATAATTTACCCAGACTCATATGGCTTAGTATGAGGAAAATTTAAGATCAAGTAAAAAAATACACATATGTGTGTGTGCACACACACATACACAGTGTATCACTTATTCAAAATGTTTAGGACCAGAAATGTTTTGGATTCCAGATAATTTTGGATTTTGGAATATCTGCATATATAAAATATACAACATGAGATATCTTGGGAATGGGACCCAAGTCTAAATATAAAATTCGTGTATGTTTTATATAGACTTTATATGCATAGCCTGAAGGTAATTTTATACAACATATCATTTAGTGCATAAAACAAAGTTTTGACTGCAACTTTTCACGTGAGATCAGGTGTGAAATTCTCCACTTGTGGAGTCAAGGTGACACTCAAAAAGTTTTAAATTTTGGAGCATTTTGGATTTCAAATTTTCAGATTAGGGATGTCCAATCTGTATTTATTTGGCAATAAAATAAAATAAAATAAACAGAGCCATATTTTTTTATGTTCTTGTTTCAATTCTCACTACCGTGGGCTTTTAATGCCAAATATAGAACACAACGGGCCAAGGGGCCATTAATATGAGTATATGACTAACCCATTCTACATTCAGGTTCTTCTTCTTTTGCCAGTTTTTTATGATAACATGTTAAATGACTGCTACCATAAATATTCACTTACAAAATTTTCTTCCTTAAACTGAATAGAAATGTAAAGCCTTTAACTTTTTTTTTTTTTTTCTGAGACGGAGTTTTGCTTTTGCCACCCAGGCTGGAGTGCAATGGCAATGGCACAATCTCGGCTCACCGCAACCTCTACCTCCTGGGTTCAAGCGATTTTCCTGCCTCAGCCTCTTGAGTAGCTGGGATTACAGGTGCACGCCACCATGCCTGGCTAATTTTTGTATTTTTAGTAAAAACAGAGTTTCTCCATGTTGGTCAGGCTGGTCTGACCTCAGGTGACCTGAATCAGAGTTCAGATTCAACTCTGACCTCAGATGATCAGCCCGCCTCAGCCTCCCAAATTGCTGGGATTACAGGCATGAGCCACCGTGCCCAGCCCAGGTTTTAATTTTTAAATGTACAACTTGAGGTTACAGGGAAATGTGTGGAAGTACATTACATAAACATATGCAAATAGTAGAACATATGCAAATTCTTCCTGGCAGTCCTCTTTCTGCTTCTGGCCTCTAAAAATTTATGAAAGTTAGCTCAAAGGGCAGGCTGGAGTGGAAAAGGGGGATGGAGAGGAATCCAAGATCCCAGGGCAACTCTAAGAGAATTTGCCTTTTTTTTTTTTTCTCCTATGAATGGTTCTGTAGAGAATAACAAACTCCATTATCTTATAAACACATGAAACTCGGAAATAAAAATAACTACTTTTATTGTCAAAAATTTGATGAGAGAAAAAATAGAAATATTCCTTGCTCTAAATATTCTATTTAAGTTAAAGACATCAACACAGAGGTTACTTTAGATCTTGGACCTTTTATTTGCCTATTACTGTGAGCAAATATTTCTAAAATGTAATGAGTAACTGTAATATTCAATCCTGGAAACATATAGGAATAATTGAAACAAATTCTAACACAGAAAAAACTAATAGAGCAACAACAGTTTGTAATAAGAAAGGTAGAAAAAAAAGGTCACCCTGGGGAAGCATTTTGATGTTTAAATATTTGATAATACTTTATTATGGTAACCTTAGAATGAACAAAACTTGGGCCTATTTTTGCTGGACAGAGGTACAATTTAAGGATAGCCATGAATATGCACTGTGGGTGTATATTGATGTCGGGGAGCTATATATGAAATGCAAAAACATATCTTTGCTGTACTGATTAATTTGGTAATACACCACGTGAAGGATGCAGTAATTTATCTCATTTATTTTATCCATTTGGTAGTGAATACAGAACAGTGGTGAAACGAAGACACTTTGAAGTCAGACAACACTGATTTTGAGCACTGGGTTTCATCATTTCCTAGTTGTGCATCTTTAGGAACATTTCCTCTCAATTTAATTTTTCTTATCTATGAAACTGAGATATTGCCATTACCTCTTATTGTAAGAACACAGGAGAAAAAATTATACGATGTCTTTAGCATCATGTCTGGCACATAACATGCACTGAATAAATGTTGGTGATGATCTCAGATGCTGATGATTTTTAATTATGATAGTGATTATGCCAGATTTTGCACCTATAATAAGACCTATCCCCTTAAGGAAACATTTTTGGAGGAATGGGAACTTTTAGCGATGTTCTATAAGATTTTAAAATAGTTAAGATATTATTAAAACATTATCTGAAACCCATCAAAAATATTCATAGAAAGTTGCAGAGGCACAGGATTCTAGGACCAATCAATGTGACTAGTAAAGGGAAGCAAAACCAAACATTTGTATTTTGTAGGAGTGGAAACTGAGAATCACAGTCTAATCAGCAGCACCTGTTCCTCTAGACTCCCAGTCCAGTACTCTTTGAAATGTAATAAGTTGAAAACTATTCAACTATTCAGTGTACTCCCAAAACCCTCTAACAGATGTGACAAACTCTCTAACAGATGAACTTAATAGAGTTAGCACCATATGGACACAATCAGAGTCAGTACCGACAGAAATAGAGTGAAAAATGACCAACACGCGAATAGACAATAAGCAGGCTCGGGTGCTCACTGCCTTATCCAAAGAACGAGGATCACAGAGTTGAATACACCAGCCACAAGGCCTGCAGATCACATGCTTTCCCTTGGTTATTTATGAAACATGACAAGTTTTTCATGAAATGTCTATATCAATGACAGTATAAATATTTCATAACATACATTTTAAAAATTCACCTTTCCAAATAAATTCCCTTCTGCAGCGGGAAATACTAGCTAATAACAGTAGAAAGAATGGTAGCATCCAGAAATTAACATTTTGTAATCAGCAGTGTAATTGATGTCCAGCAAGTTTGTCCAAGGATAATAAAAGAAGCTGGGAAAGTTAGAGAGGAAAAGTGGTGATCTTTGTGCACATCACATATGCTTTCATCTATAATCTACACTGTGACCGAATGATAACAGTTACAAGATAATTGTTGAGGATCTGAGCTGCAGCCTGGGGCTGGCCAGTAACTGAAATGTATCACTGTACTCTCAGAACTGCGTACCAGCCAAGGAAAACTTCATCTATAATCACATCTTTGAGCCAGAATGTTATCATTCTTATGAGTCTGGGAGAAATGCCCAAACCAGCCAAGGATATCTGAGAGTATTCGCAATGAGCAGCTGCAAGCTGTACAGTGGACACTGAATGATGCCCTTCCCTGAGACCTGAAGAGTGATCGCGACAGTTTCTTAGGCTCAGATGAAAATATTCAGGACATTATGTTCTGACAAAGAGATATGTGTCTGAAGTACACATATTCAACAGCTTGTTCCTCCCCTCTCACCTGAGCACCTCCTCCATCACCCTGATAGTTCTGTCCTATTAGCCCCATGATGAAAGGAGAACCAGGACTAAGCCTGTTCCTCTGTACACTGCGAATCTCCCTGGTACTTGACAAAGCACATAAGTGAGATTCTGCTCACCTCCGTAGGCCTCCCTTCCTGCTTGAATGCACACCCACAAATCCAAACAGTGTTAAAGGATATTGATGAACTGGATGCCTTTCCAAGAATGATGGCCCTGGAGGAAAACAGAAATAGCACATAGTAAGCAATCAGGAAATGTCAGTCAGCCTTAGAGAAACCCTTGAAACACACCGGAGCACTGAAACAAACATGAAAACTAATGGAGTGTTTGTGAAGAGATGTGTGTTTGCTGAGAAAAGGGAGGTAGGACATGAAGTGAAAAGCCAGGCAGAAGGGCTGTGTGTGTTATTTAGGGGCTGATAGCATGGTAAAGAAGGAATACAATTCACAAGCTGCCAGTCTGTAGAAAGGGCTAGAAGGTAAGTGGAAGATAGAGCGAATGCTTGATACTTTTTGTCCGCCTTGTGCTCATTTTCCCTCTTGTTATAGCCCCTCATTTTCCTTGGTGAGCTGCCTCTCCGTTATTTTCTTCACATTGTGTTGAGGTGGAGAGGGTTTAGTCCCATCCAATTATCAGGCATTACAATGTCAGTTAAGAACAGCCAGTGAGAATGTCACAGATTCCTGGTCACAGTGAATGATTTAGAGTTAGTCATATAACCCAAACCAGAACAATCTGGATCAATGAGACACAATTCTAGATCTTTAATTGCAACTCTTGGGACATAGAACATCTTTTTCTATGGAACTTACATAAAGGTCCTCTGGGAAGCAGAGGCCAAGTTGAAATTAGACATACATTATGGACACCCACACACACACACACACACATGTGTGTATATATACATATGTACACATTTATATATTTGCATTACACACACATCTTTATATGTGTACATAACATTATATAATATCTATATATACATATATAGATAGAGATAAATAAATATTTGGAGAACTAAATGAAGAAGGAGCTGGGAAGGCTGACAGACAGGACTCTCCGCTTGGTTGCACCAGGCTGTTGTGGAATAGTGCCCTCAGGATACTTAGAAGGCCCTCTATCTAACTGAAATGTCCAACAGGGGATCAACGTCAACATTTCAAAGATTGTTAACAAGGAGTATATACCTACACCCTTGATTTATTCATTGACTCAATCTTAATTTCACTTGAAAAATTTTCTACTTTCTGGGAAGACTAAAGATAAACAGTTTTCCAACCAGGCGAGCCCTATTCCTCGTACAGCTTCAAATGTTGCTGGCAAACCAAACTGTTTCTTCTTTAGTTCATTTCCCTCTCTTCCTACTTTTCACAGGCAGGAAAATGAAGCCAACAGGCACTAGAAACATCCTGCATGGAAATCATTCAAGGCTCACAAGTTTATTAGGTAAATGTTGTAGCTTCCAGGTAACCACAGGTGAAATTTTCACTTACATAATTTGGGTTGTCATTTTTTTCCACCTAGATACTGTCTTTTTCTCACTGCTTTTCTGACTTTATTAAGCCATTTTTCACCATTTTTATAGCCTTGGCTAACATTGTTACTGGATTTAGTTCAAATATGGATTTAATCTCTAAACTCGGTGAATCATGCCTCTAGCTTAGAACAAAAAGGCTGCAGAGAGGGCAATGTCAATGAAATGAAATTAATTTGCAACATGCTAATCAAGTGGAGACAGCTCAGTATCTTTAAAAGCTATTATTCTGACCCATATTTTTTTCCAAAATCACTGTTTTCCACAAGGATCACACCAACAGTAACAAGGCAGAAAAACTATACATGTTAAGAAATTAATGTGCTCCATAATGGGTTATAAACTTACACCTCTTCATTGTTCATGCAATTTTGATAAGCTTGACAAATTTTAGACCTCTTTAACTTAAAATATGGCAGCTTTTGTTCTTCAAGTTACAGTGAAAATAATTTCCCTATCTATCATTAGAATGGCTCCATACATTAATTAATCTACAAAAAAATTATGCAGAAAGCGATTTTTTATCTACTCCAATCATTCATGTAGCCTGCTTTAGAAAAGAAAAACGGCAATTTTCTGAAGACCCCAAATCTAGACTTAGGACAAGTACCTCCATAAGGCGTCAAAATTTCAGAGGCAAGATTTATAGATAGAGCTGCTATTGTCCCTAAGTCTTCCTTGGCATGAGTGATGTAATTTGCTTTAGGTGAGACCATGACATCAACATTGCAGTAGGATACGCAGCACTGCTCCAGGACACAAAACTCCTTTCTCATCAATACAACACAGGTCCGTGGAGCTGCTCATTTCTCTCTTGTCCTTCCCTCAGTGACACCATCAGCTGTTTGCCAAGCTGATAGGCTACTTTTGAAAATATTCAGATGAGACACATCAGAGAAAGTTGTATCCACTGTCTCCTGATGAGCTCCACCCACAGTCCTGTTTTTGTTTTTTAAGTAAACTGATCATTTATTAAGACGGCCCTCTATTTCTCCAAGCAGAACATTTAGATTCAAGTTTAAAGTATATCAGAGAGAGGTAAGCCATGTCTGCAATAATACAGTATTAAATTTGTCAGTCCACAGGTTGTGTGGGCCTCATGGATCCTCATCATGGATGATTTTCTAACAGCGGTACAGTATAAAAGACAGAGTGCAATATGTAGGAAAAGGCACTGAGAAACTGGCAGACTGTCAGAGTTCCAAGCTGCGAGGCTCCAAAAATAGAAACACATACTGTACTAGCAGAAAGCCTAGGCAATTAGTCCCCATTCCCAGCCTAAAATTTTGCAAATGATGAACCCCAACTGTTCTAAAAAGTGGTGTACTATTGACCCAGAACTATGAACTTGGGAGAAAAAAATCAAAGAAATGAAGGTAATTATAGTGTGGTAAATAATGCACATTAATATTATCTCCTATCACTATTACAATAGTGGTGAACAATGCATATTATCCCCTACATCACTAATTATAGCAATTATCTATTGCTCTGTAATAAAACACCTCAGCATTCAATGGCTGAAAGAATTTACAAGCTCAGAAGTGTGCAGGGGAGCTGGAGGCTATTCTGCTAGTCCCAGCTGGGCTGTTCCAGGCCTTGCTTCTCATGAATTTATAGTCAGGACCAGATTTGGCTCAGGGCTAACTGAACTAAGATGGCTCAGCTGGGACAGCCAGTCTTCGCCCCTATATGGTATTTAATTCCTTAAAAAACACCACGGACTCGTTCAAGAGATCTTAGTGGTATAAGTTAGAGGAGCAAGAGTAGAATCAAATAAAGCCTCTTAATGCCTGGATCTCAAAACTCAGAACAAAATTGCTTTCACCATATTCTATCACCTAAAGGAAGTCACAAGCCAGTCCATCTTTAATGATGAGAGAATTAGATTCCACTTTGGGATGTGAATAGATGCAGAAAATTGTGGCTATTTATGTAAATCCTAATCTGGCCTCAAATCCTTTTCTGTGACGGAATAAGAAAGCCTCAAAATCTTTGTGAGTCCAGCCCTCCAAGCAGCCACTCCCAACATTTAGACAAGACACAAATTTGTCATCCATGGTGCAAGACAATATCTAGTGTTAGTCTGCTCATTTACAAGTAGGATAATCACACATATGATTGCTATAACCTAATAAAATGATATATCCTAATATGGTAAGTCCAAATCATTTGGTAAGTTACTAATGAATGGAAAACTATTTTTATATAAACTATCTAGAGGATTTTCTTCTCTTTGTTGTTAGAATAACTTGTTTAAACTACATATTTATCATATTGTCATGTACTACCATCAGTGCTTCTCTTTCTCTGTGGCAAAATGAATATGTGTGATACGATATTTTAGAAATTATGAAGCACTTTTTATATGAATTTACTTCTTTGCTTTATGAAATAGGCAAGGCAGGAATTATCATTCTCTTTTTAAGATTTAAAAATATAATGATTCAAAAATTTTAATGACTTTTGAATTTAACATATTTAGTAAACGGAGGGCTTAAAACAATTCAAATCTAAATACAGCAAAGAGCTTTTGTATACCTTACTGATTGTGGAGTTTTCTCTGGAGGAATTTTTAAAAATTACCTACTTAAAGAGGTTGAGAAATAGGAAAATAAATAATACATAAAGTTATTTACAAGTTCTAAATATCCTATGGCTAAGGTTAGAGAGGGTTTTCTCAGTTTTCTTGAAGTCTTAGTTGTGACCTATTTGGAATCGAAAGCCAACTTGACAAACCCAGAAATTCTGCCCCTAGCATTAACAGTATCTCAAAATTCTAAGAGAAGAAAAACCAGAAAATAACGCAATAATGTACGATGGGAGACGAAATTAGTTTCTGGTCCTCCAAGCATTTGTTACTGAAACAAGAACATTTGAATACTCTCTAAGCTCTCTTACGGAGAATGGCTGCAGATATTAGGCACTAGGAAATTACCTGGCCTTTCTAAAGCTGCAGGAACAATGTTCCACCTAATCATGTCCTATGGTCATGTATCACTGAAATGAGCCACACCACTGGTAGTCACAATGCCAGGTCCTGGTCTCAGGAAAAACCCAGGGTCAAAATTAATGAATTGTATTCTGCTCCTCTAGCCAACAGATGGGAAGGTGAGCTAATATCAAGCCTCAAAAGCAAGAAGGATTTAGAAGCTATAAACAGAAAATTTCTAAATTTTAAGTTAAAATAAAAAGCTGAAATACAAATCTCTGATGCAAGTTATCAAATTTTAGAGCAATTTGAAGAAAAGGCCTGAAGTCTTCCTTGGTCTATGTTTATTAAGCGATGATAGTCTAACCAACAAAACATTTAGTCATTTTCAACTTCAGGCACACCACCACCTTCATTATCTAGTATGTGCAATTACTTGAATAATTACTGGAATAACTCCTCTGTGTAAGGCACTGCACTAGTCATGTTTCATAAGTATCATATTTATCCTTATAAATGTGATAGGAACATTATGCTCAATGTGAAATAGGCACTTATCCTCAATTTATAGACAAGATAATTGAGATATTTGCAGCCAGAATTTTAACTGAGGTCTCCTGGAAACCCTGATTTCAAAGCCTGGTCTCATATTGCCTGTATCACACTATCCTTCCAGGATCTTTCATCAGAAAACAATGATCTGGATAGCCCAGACTATATGAGGAGCACTAAGCGTGAGACTGGTCACCACACTTTAAGAAAGAGGCTTCACAGACAAACAAAAATAGTCTACAGTAAAAAATCAAATGGAGAGATGGGGCACGGTGGCTCATGCCAGTAATCCCCGCACTTTGGGAGGCCAAGATGGGTGGATCACCTGAGGTCAGGGGTTTGAGTCCAGCCTGGCCAACATGTCCAAACCCCATCTCCACTAAAAATACAAAAATTAGGTGGGCGTGGTGGTGGGGACGTGTAATTCCAACTACTTGGGAGGCTGAGGCAGGAGAATCACTTGAGCCTGGGAGGCAGAGGTTGCAGTGAGCCGGGATTGCGCCATTGTCCTCCAGCCTGGGCAACAAGAGTAAAACTCTGTCTCAAAAAAAAAAAAAAAAAAAAGCAAACTGAGAAAGGGCTTTGGAAAGTCAGTCTTAGGCAGAAAGTAATAATGATAGTAAAATGAAATAAAATGACTGATTTTAAAAGTTGAGGCTGGGAGTGGTGGCTCACGCCTGTAATCCCGGCACTTTGGGAGGCCAAGACGGGTGGATGACAAGGTCAGGAGATCGAGACCATCCTGTCTAAGAGGCGAAACCCTATCTCTACTAAAAATACAAAAAAATTAAAAAACAGAGCAGAAAAGCTGAAAATTCTAAAAATCAGAGCGCCTCTCCCCCTCCAAAGGAAAGCAGCTCCTCACCAGCAACAGAACAAAGCTGGATGGAGAATGACTTTGACGAGTTGAGAGAAGGATTCAGACAATCAAATTTCTCTGAGCGAAAGGAGGAAGTTCAAACCCAAGAAGCTAAAAACCTTGAAAAAAGATTAGATGAATGGCTAACTAGAATAGCAAGTATAGGGAAGTCCTTAAATGACTTGATGGAGCTGAAAACCATGGCACAAGAACTACGTGATGCATGCACAAGCTTCAGTAGCCGATTCGATCAACTGGAAGAAAGAGTACCAGTGATTGAAGATCAAATGAATGAAATGAAGTGAGAAGAGAAGTTTAGAGAAAAAAAGAGTAAAAAGAAACAAACAAAGCCTCCAAGAAATATGGGACTATGTGAAGAGACCAAATCTACATCTGATTGGCATACCTCAAAGTGACGGGGAGAATGGAACCAAGTTGGAAAACACTCTTCAGGATATTATCTAGGAGAACTTCCCCAACCTAGTGAGGCAGGCCAACATTCAAATTCAGAAAATACAGAGAACACCACAAAGATACTCCTGGAAAAGAGCAACTCCAAGACACATAATTGTCAGATTCACCAAAGTTGAAATGAAGGAAAAAATGTTAAGGGCAGCCAGAGAGAAAGGTCGGGTTACCCACAAAGGGAAGCCCATCAGACTAACAGCTGATCTCTCGGCAGAAACTCTACAAGCCACAAGAGAGTGGGGGCCAATATTCGACACTCTTAAAGAAAAGAATTTTCAACCCAGAATTTCATATCCAGCCAAACTAAGCATCATAAGTGAAGGAGAAATAAAATCCTTTACAGACAAGCAACTGCTGAGAGATTTTGTCACCACCAGGTCAGCCCTACAAGAGCTCCTGAACGAAGCACTAAACCCAGAAAGGAACAACCAGTACCAGCCACTGCAAAAACATACCAAATTGTAAAGACCATCCATGCTAGGAAGAAACTGCATCAACTAACGAGCAAAATAACCAACTAACATCATAATGACAGGATCAAATTCACACATAACAATATTAACCTTAAATGCAAATGGGCTAAATGCTCCAGTTAAAAGACACAGACTAGAAAACCGGATAAAGAGTCAAGACCCATCAGTGTTCTGTATTCAGGAGACCCATCTCACGTGCAGAGACACACATACGCTCAAAATAAAGGGATGGAGGAAGATCTACCAAGCAAATGGAAAACAAAAAAAAAGGCAGGGGTTGCAATCATATTCTCTGATAAAACAGACTTTAAACTAACAAAGATCAAAAGAGACAAAGAAGGCCATTACATCATGGTAAAGGGATCAATTCAACAAGAAGAGCTAACTATCCTAAATATATATGCACCCAATACAGGAGCACCCAGGTTCATAAAGCACATCCAGAGAGACCTACAAAGAGACTTAGACTTCCACACAAAAATAATGGGAGACTTTAACACCCCACTGTCAACATTAGACAGATCAATGAGACAGAAAGTTAAAAAAGATATCCAGGAATTGAACTCAGCTCTGCACCAAGCGGACCTAATAGACATCTACAGAACTCTCCACCCCAAATCAACAGAATATACATTCTTCTCAGCACCACATCGAACTTATTCCAAAACTGACCACATAGTTGGAAGTAAAGCACTCCTCAGCAAATGTAAAAGAACAGAAATTATAACAAACTGTCTCTCAGACCACAGTGCAATCAAACTAGAACTCAGGATTAAGAAACTCATTAAAAATCACTCAACTATATGGAAACTGAACAAGCTGCTCCTGAATGACTACTGGGTACATAATTAAATGAAGGCAGAAATAAAGATGTTCTTTGAAACCAACGAGAACAAAGACAAAACATACCAGAATCTCTGGGACACATTTAAAGCAGTGTGCAGAGGGAAACTTATAGCACTAAATGCCCACAAGAGAAAGCAGGAAAGATCTAAAATTGACACCCTAACATCACAATTAAAAGAACTAGAGAAGCAAGAGCAAACACATTCAAAAGCTAGCAGAAGGCTAGAAATAACTAAGATCAGAGCAGAACTGAAGGAGGTAGAGACACAAAAATCCCTTCAAAAAATCAGTGAATACAGGAGGTGGTTTTTTTGAAAAGATCAACAAAATTGATAGATCGCTAGCAAGACTAATGAAGAAGAAAAGAGAGAAGAATCAAATAGACCCAATAAAAAATGATAAAGGGGATATCACTACCGATCCCACAGGAATACAAACTACCATCAGAGAATACTATAAACACCTCTATGCAAATAAACTAGAAAATCTAGAAGAAATAGATAAATTCCTGGACATATACACCCTCCCAAGACTAAACCAGGAAGAAGTGGAATCCCTGAATAAAACAATAACAGGCTCTGAAATTGAGGCAATACTTAATAGCCTACCAACCAAAAAAAGTTCAGGACCAGATGGATTCACAGCTGAATTCTACCAGAGGTACAAGGAGGAGCTTGTACCATTCCTTCTGAAACTATTCCAATTGATAGAAAAAGAGGGAATCCTCCCTAACACATTTTATGAGGCCAGCATCATCCTGATACCAAAGCCTGGCAAAGACACAACAAAAAAAGAGAATTTTAGACCAATATCTGCGACGAACATTGATGCAAAAATCCTCAGTAAAATAGTGACAAACCAAATCCAGCAGCACATCAAAAAGCTTATCCAACATGATCAAGTGGGCTTCATCCCTAGGATGCAAGGCTGGTTCAACATATGCAAATCAATAAACATAATCCAGCATATAAACAGAACCAAAGACAAAAACCACATGATTATCTCAGTAGATGCAGAAAAGGCCTTTGACAAATTTCAACAGCCCTTCATGCTAAAAATTCTCGATATATTCGGTATTGATGGGATGTATCCCAAAATAAGAAGAGCTATTTATGACAAACCCATAGCCAATATCATACTGAAGTGGCAAAAACTGGAAGCATCCCCTTTGAAAACTGGCACAAGACAGGGATGTCCTCTCTCACCACTCCTATTCAACATAGTATTGGAAGTTCTGGTTGGGGCAATCAGGCAGGAGAAAGAAATAGAAGGTATTCAGCTAGGAAAAGAAGAAGTCAAATTGTCCCTGTTTGCAGATGACATGATTGTATATTTAGAAAACCCCATCCTCTCAGCCCCAAATCTCCTTAAGCTGATAAGCAACTTCAGCAAAGTCTCAGGATACAAAATCAATGTGCAAAAATCACAAGCATACTTATATACCAATAACAGACAAACAGAGAGCCAAATCATGAGTGAACTCCCATTCACAATTGCTTCAAAGATAATAAAATACCTAGGAATCCAACTTACAAGGAATGTGAAGGACCTCTTCAAGGAGAACTACAAACCACTGCTCAATGAAATAAAACAGGATACATACAAATGGAAGAACATTCCATGCTCATGGATAGGAAGAATCAGTATCGTGAAAATGGCCATACTGCCCAAGGTAATTTATAGATTCAATGCCATCCCCATCAAGCTACCAATGACTTTCTTCACAGAATTGGAAAAAAACTACTTTAAAGTTCATATGGAACCAAAAAGCAGCCCCCATTGCCAAGACAATCCTAAGCCAAAAGGACAAAGCTGGAGGCATCACGCTACCTGACTTCAAACTATACTGCAAGTTTACAGTAACAAAAACAGCATGGTACTGGTACCAAAACTGAGATATAGACCAATGGAACAGAACAGAGCCCTCAGAAATAATACCACACATCTACAACCATCTGATCCTTGACAAACCTGACAAAAACAAGAAATGGGGAAACGATTCCCTATTTAATAAATGGTGCTGGGAAAACTGGCTAGCCATATGTAGAAAGCTGAAACTGGATCCCTTCCTTACACATTATACAAAACATAATTTAAGATGGATTAAAGACTTACATGTTGGACCTAAAACTAGAAAAACCCTAGAAGAAAACCTAGGCAATACCATTCAGGACATAGGCGTGGGCAAGGACTTCATGTCTAAAACACCAAAAGCAATGGCAACAAAAGCCAAAATTGACAAATGGGATCTAATTAAACTAAAGAGTTTCTGCACAGCAAAAGAAACTACCATCAGAGTGAACAGGCAACCTACAGAATGGGATAGTATTTTTGCAATCTACTCATCTGACAAAGGGCTAATATCCAGAATCTACAAAGAACTCAAACAAATTTACAAGAAAAAAATAACCCCATCAAAAAGTGGGCAAAGGATATGAACAGACGCTTCTCAAAAGAAGACATTTATGCAGCCAACAGACACATGAAAAAATGCTCATCATCACTGGCCATCAGAGAAACGCAAATCAAAACCACAATGAGATACCATCTCACACCAGTTAGAATGGTGATCATTAAAAAGTCAGGAAACAACAGGTGCTGGAGAGGATGTGGAGAAATAAGAACGCTTTTACACTGTTGGGACTGTAAACTAGTTCAACCATTGTGGAAGACAGCGTGGTGATTCCTCAAGGATCTAGAACTAGAAATACCATTTGACCCAGCCATCCCATTACTGGGTATATACCCAAAGGATTATAAATCATGCTGCTATAAAGACACATGCACTCATATGTTCACTGCAGCACTATTCACAATAGCAAAGACTTGGAACCAACCCAAATGTCCATCAATGATAGACTGGATTAAGAAAATGTGGCATATATATACCATGGAATAGTATGCAGCCATAAAAAAGGATGAGTTCATGTCCTTTGTAGGGACATGGATGAAGCTGGAAACCATTATTCTCAGCAAACTATCGCAAGGATAAAAAACCAAACACCTCATGTTCTCACTCATAGGTGGGAATTGAACAATGAGAACACTTGGACACAGGAAGGGGAACATCACACACCAGGGGCCTGTGGTGGGGTAGCGGGGGGCGGGGATAGCTTTAGGAGATATACCTAATATAAATGACGAGTTAATGGGTGCAGCACACCAACACGACACATGTATACATATGTAACAAACCTGCACGTTGTGCACATGTACCCTAGAACTTAAAGTATAATATAAACAAATAAATAAATAAAACTATTTTAGGAATAAAAAAAAAATTAGCTGGGTATAGTGGCGGGTGCCTGTAGTCCCAGCTACTCAGGAGGCTGATGTAGAAGAATGGCGTGAACCCAGGAGGCAGAGCTTGCAGTGAGCCAAGATTGCACCACTGCACTCCAGCCTGGGCAACTGAGTGAGACTCCATCTCAAAAAAAAAAAATTGAATAAATTTGTCTAGAGGAGAACATTTAGAAAGAATATATTTTGGCAGCCATTACATTGGCATAGAGTTGTCCATCAGATGGCCTCTTTGTATTTTACTGGGAGGCAGAGGAAATGCCAGTTGGTGACAGCCATAGGGAAGTAAATTTTACCTCACCTCATTCTAAGGAAAAAATTGTGTATATATATATATACATGTATACACACATACATATATATATATATATATATATGGAAAGATAATTTATCTACCTACTATCTATATGTATATGTAAAATAAAATAGATCAAAGTAAATGGGGTCTTATAAAACAGAGAAAATCCTGTCTTGAGAATCTTCAAACCAAAATAAAAGGATTAAGTACCAATACCAAATACCAGGAAGAATCTGAGGAAGAGAGTATAATAATACCAAAACCAACAAAAACTCCATCATACAGCCATCCAATTATTTAAATTAACAGAGCCATTTGCTGGACCAAGAATCAGTAAACTTTTTCTAGAAAAAGCCAGATAGTAAATATCTTACATATTAGAGGCCTCATGAAGTCTGAACATATTTTTTTAAATTTATTTCAGTCCCTTGTAAATATAAAAGTGATTCTTAGTTCATGGGCTGTAGTGTGCCAACTCCTGTGACAGTGTGAGCCTTCTTCAGCTGTGCACGTAAGGAAAGCTTGCTATCATCCCAGACTGAACCATTGTCTTGCAATTAAATTGTAGAATCATTAACTTTCTCTTTTGTAGCGAGCTTCACACGTTTCACTTTAGATCACTCATAAATGAATTTCTTTTTTAAGGACTCATCAGAGAAGTGGGGCTGTTTCACTAAGTGTCACTTCACTATGTACACAAAACAACTTTAAGGACACAGATAATTTAAACATCAAAGACAAGCATTTTCCCTATTTTGAATAATACTGGCAATTACTGGTAGTCAATTCTAAAAGCGACTTCATTCCAAAATGTCAGCATCCTCTAACCTGGAACCAAATTTAACATGCCTGATACATTCACCTCAATGATTTAAGTGCACCTCAAACCTAATACTCCCCAAACGCACATCTCTTTCAATTTACTGTTTTCTTTTTGTCCCAGTGTTAATGATGTGTCTGAGTGATCTCTATAGTTAGAAACCTTGAAGGGGTCCTCAATCCCCAGGAACTTCTGTATTGCCTTCAATAGATCGATCATTAAGTGTAGTCGTTTGTATCTCAGAATGTCTCCGAATTCAGGTATTCCTTGCTAAGTTGCAGTGGTAATAACCCAAGCGGCCCGGACTTCTTACACTCCCCTAACAGGCTTCTCTCTGATCCTTCCAATTTCAGTAACTCTGTTCTAATGTGTCTACCTAATATTGGCGACATCCCCTCGAGAAATAGCTTCTTCAAAACTAAAAGGGGTCTTGAAAGTTCATTGTTAGAAATGTTTTGGTTTCCCTGTGGCCGAATAATTAATCCAGACATGATAAGACGTAGTACAAGGCCATGTGCATCTCCCCTGTTTCTACCTCTCCAGGTACCATTCCGGGGAGGATTCCTTGAGGCACCAGCAGAGCAGCTTCCAGAACACAAGTCATTAAGGAGCACAAAAACGTATTTCAAATGTAAGAAAAGGAGTGCTATATCTGGTTCAAAAGAGTGTTTTGCAAATCATTTTGGGGTAGAGGGTAAGACTTCTAAAAGGCAAGCTGAATTATAGAATGCGGTGATTAAACTTCTTTCTTTTTAAAAAAATTTTAGTTTAAGTTCTGGGATACATGTGCTGAATGTGCAGGTTTGTTACATAGGTATACATGTGCCATGGTGGTTTGCTGCACCTATCAACCCATCATCTAGGTTTTAAGCCCCATATGCGTTAGGTATTTGTCCTATTGCACTCCCTCCCCTTTCCCCCCACTCCTCAACAGGCCCTGGTGTGTGATGTTCCCCTCCCTGTGTCCATGTGTTCTCATTGTTTAACTCCCACTTATGAGTGAGAACATGTGGTATTTGCTTTTTTTGTTCCTGAGTTAGTTTGCTGACGATGATGTTTCCATCTTCATCCATGTCCCTGCAAAGGACATGGACTCATTCTTTTTTATGGCTGCATAGTATTCCATGTTATATATGTGCCACATATTCTTTATCCAGTCTATCATTGATGGGCATTTGGGTTGGTTCCAAGTCTTTGCTAAATAGTGCTGCAATAAACATACGTGTGCATGTGTCTTTATAGTAGAATGATTTATAATCCTTTGGGTATATACCCAGTAATGGGATTGCTGGGTCAAATGGTATTTCTGGTTCTAGATCCTTGAGGAATTGCCACACTGTCTTCCACAATAGTTGAACTAATTTACACTCTCACCAACAGTGTAAAAGCATTCCTATTTCTCAGCATCCTCGTCTGCATCTGCTGTTTCCAGACTTTTTAATGATTGCCATTCTAACTGGCGTGATATGGGATTAAACTTCTTTCTAAAGATTTTGTTGTGCTGAGACAGGAATGTATATTTAAGGTTGAAACAGACTGCTAAGAATAACAGATCCCAAGCAGTCCCACAACAGTCCTCTTTCTCAACCACTGTCTTAAAAGATTATCAGTGAATCCCTTTAGAGAAAGAAAGAGGCTTCATGTTGGTTGAAAGGAACATCACAATATTTGCCTTCACCAACATCCTATTGTCCTGTCTGGCACTAGTCGAGCAGCACTGAAAATCTCACTTCCCATAAAGGAGCTGGGTCTTTGTTTCTGGAAGTATTTCAATTCCCACACTCTCCGCCTTCAATCCCAACCCGCCCCACCCAGCCATTACACAGGCACCAATATCAGCATTATCTTTCTCATGCTCAAAACAGAACTTAAAAAGAAAAAAAGCCTTTATTGCTGGCCCTTGGCAAGTTTTGCTCCTTCCTCTACACTCCACACTCAGGTTCATACCTTTATAATATCACTTACATGTTGATTATAATGTATTTGCTTACATGTCTATTTCCTATAGTAATCCCTGAGTTACTTGAGGGCAAGTGGAATTTCTTATTTATTTTTGAAACCCCAGTTTTTACCATTACCCATCACCAGGGATTGGCTCAGTAAATGTTTGTTGATTTAATTGAATGAATTCGTTCAGAGAGAGCCTGGATTGCATTGCCTCTCAAATTTCATAAAATGAGTTCCAGTCCCAACTGAGTCACTAGGCAGGTGTTTAACCTCTACTTTTGAGCTTAGTGTTTGCAGAAAAGTAAGAAAAATCCCTAGCATTCTGCCTAGTTGAAATGGTTGTTTCAAGAATAAAAATGGGCTAATGTGTGGGAGAATGCTACAAAAATATAAAAAGACTGTATGTACTAAATTGCTCTTCTCTGGTGTTTAACATTGTGCTAGCATACTCATTAAATTGTTGTTAAATTGAATGATGTGTTTCTGTCATTGATCAAGGTCTATGCTATGACAGAAGACATTAATATAAAAGTCTAAGACTCTGGCTTCTGCCAAGGAGAAGGACAATCAGCAACTACCACATTTTGGAACCTTGATTCTTCCAATAAAATTGCTAAAGTATGTATCCATTTCCAATAAGTATAAGAACAAAAGAGAAGTATATAAGCATAGTTTAGTGTAGGGGCAAATTCTGAGAAATTCTATGAAGAGGAATAACATTTAGGGAGTTGAATTTGAAAGGAAAGGTAAAATTGGGCAGTATCACCAGAGAGAGAAGAAAAGAGAAACGTAAGCTGCTGAATGTTGAGATAGTTGGTTATGCAGAATATATCCCTAAAACAAACAGTGTTTTAGTCTACACATATTAAATAAAGTGAGACAAATAGGCACGTTAAATCTAGTCATCTCAAAATAATTTATTATTTTGCACATTGTAAGGCTATCTCACAATCATTCATTCACTCAATCCTTCACATTCTACAGATCTTTCCTTCAACACACAGCTACAAAGCATCTGCTATATCAAAGGTGAGTAGAAGATATTAGAGATACAACAGTGGAGTGACACAATTCTTGCCCTTGAAGACTTCAGAGTCTAAAATACTGTGAAGATGAGTAAGTGAGCAATGACGATAAAATGTGGAAAATGTTCCAATGGGTTACATGTGAGATTCTCAGAAGGTATTATGTCGCCCATCAAAGGAGTCTTTTTGCCAGGGACAGCATCCAATAACAGATTTTTTTTCCTAATTGTGTTTGAATAAAAATTGCAAAGATCTAACCTAGACTTTCAAAATCAAAACTTTTGAATTCAGGGCCTTCAGGCTAGGCATGATGGCTCATGCCTGTAATCCCAGCACTTTGGGAAACCAAGGTCATGGATCACCTGAGGTCAGAAGTTTGAGACCAGACTGACCAATATGGTTAAACCGCATCTCTACTAAAAATATAAAAAGTAGCTGGGCATGATGGTGTGTGCCTGTAGTCCCAACTACTTGGGAGGCTGAGACAGGAGAATACTTTGAACCCAGGAGGCAGAGGTTGCAGTGAGCCAAGATCACACCACCACAATCCAGCCTGAGTGACAGAGCAAGACTCTGTCTCAAAAAGAAAAAAAAAAGGTAATAATAATGAAGTTAGGGCCTCCAAATATGCATTTTTAATGGATTCTGGTAATCTTTCTGCTAAGGAAGTTTGAGAAACACTATTCTAGATAACTGGCATTTATGCTGAGACCCTCGTGACAAATAGGAGTTAACGAAACTCTTTTTCATTATTTATACAATAACTTAAAATCAGTAAGAGAATGCAAGGTAATGAAGGTAATATATAGAGAAAATTTTGAATTAAATATAAATTATTGACCAAATTTTAGAATAATAATTAGCAAAAACCTACTTCCAACCTATCACATTACTAATCACAACCTAGAAGGTAAATAGTTCAAACCTTGCCATTTGAGTCAAACTGCCTGGTTTCAAAGCTTAACTTTACAACTTACCAGGTATGTAGTTTTGAGGAAGTCACATAACATCTCTAGGCATCAGCTTTCTCATTTTTAAAATGTGTGTAATAAAAGATCAGTACCTATCTCACAGTTAGGATAAAGTAAACAACATAAGCACTGAGACACCACCTGGCACGTTGTGTTAGATGTCATTAATAATCTCCCTCTGCTTATCTGTTCCCTCTCTGGGACTAACTTTGGCTCACTGCTCATTCCAGGTCAATTCTCAACATTTAACATTTCTTTTCCTGCAGTTATTTTTCCTGTTCCTTTTTCTAGTGGTACATAATGAACATTGAATAATGTTCTATTTAAGCACATGAGAGAGACCTGATCTTCACCCAAGAAATGTTTAAATGAGATATTTGTTTTTCTTGAAGTGTTAGTCATAGTCTTACTTAGGATAGTCTTTGGCAGTCAGGGAGGGACAGGAAATGCTATAAACTGAATGTTTAGGTCCCCAAAATTTGTATGTTGAAATCTTAACCCCCATTGTAATGGTATTGGGAAGTGGGGCCTTTGGGAGGTATATTAGTCTGTTTTCACACTGCTTTAAAGAACTACCTGTGACTGGGTAATTTACGAAGAAAAGAGGTGTAATTGACTCACAGTTCCACGTGGCTGGCGAGGCCTCAGAAAATTTATAATCATGGAAGAAGTCAAAGGGGAAGCAAGACATGTTTTACATGGCAGCAGGTGAGAGATGAAGGGGAAAGTGCTGCATTTTTAAACCATCAGATCTTGTAAGAGCGCTCTCATGAGACAGCACTAGGAGGACGGTGCTAAGCCATTAGAAACCACCTCCAGAATCAAATCACCTCCCACTAGGCCCCACCTTCAACACAGTGATATTTGGGTGGGGACACAGAGCCAAACTTTACCAGGAGGTAATTAGGTCATGAGGTTAAAACCCTTTCACATGGGATTAGTGTTCTTATAAAAGAGGCCCCAGAGAGCTCCCTTACTCCTTCAACCACGTAAGAACACAGCAAAGAAAGGGCTTTCTATGAATCAGGACGCAGGTCCTTAGCAGGCACTGAATCTGCTGATGTCTCAATCTTGAACTTCCCAGTCTCCAGAACTGTGAGAAATAAATTTCTGTTGTTTATAAGCCACCCAGTCTATGGTATTTTGGTATAGTAACCCAAACAGACTAAGACAGGAGATAATCATTCGATTTCATTCTTAGGTGAATGTAGATCTAGAAATCTGAAGATTCATTTTATTCTCTCATAACCAGAAAAATAATTCTCCTTTCCATTCAGTGGCACATTATCCATCCATCAAAATTAAGTAATTGGAAGAAATAATTTGCCAAGAATAAAATATAAGGAAATTGTTGTTTAACTTACAGAAGCCCTCCAATGTAGGGGGTGTAAATTACCATTTCTTTCTCTCCTTTACCTCATACCCCCAATTACTTGTATTTGTTTAAGTCATCCTCTCCTCTTTTTATCTTCCATCAGTTTGTATCTCCTAACTCTTCACCAGGTAGCTTATTAAAGTTCTCCACATTGTGTAAATTCCTTTTACTTCCACAAATCTTCTGATAAAGGGGTTGAAAACAGCACCTGGACAATTTGCAATAACAACATGTACATGACTACTCTAAAACTCCATAAAATTAAAATGCAATTAAATGAGTTTAAAATTATATAAGTAGAACACTTAATGATCCTACCCAAGAGCTTTTAGGAGGCATTTTTATAATGTGCATTACTTTAAATTTAAGATATTTAAGTTAGCGGGGAGATACTTTAAAGCTATGGCCAAAAGTACATTTATATTAAAATGTAGTTAAAAGTTAGAATACAATCATTTACCCAGTCTGAAAAATCCCATGGAAATAAATGTCTTCTGCACCTTAGATATGTTTTACAGCATCAACATTGTGCTGAAGGAACCATACAAATATTGCAGCTAAATGAGAACACTGAAATTGATTAAAGAGTTTTTCATGGAAGCTAAATGTATTACAATTACAATAAGCAAGTAGAAGCATAATTTTGTAAGTTTTTAAAGATAATTCACAAAGGAAAGTTTTTTAATTTGGAATGTTTACAAATGCTAGCTAGGATATATTTGGAGTAACTAGTACTGGTTATCCTGGAGAAGAAATAGCCATTGAGCACTTCAACAGAAAGCGTCTTGATGAATATTACATTATTTATGAAATTAAAGTTCTAAGTTACAGTTCTAAAACACTCTCTGATGGCTATAACTACCAAGATAGTCAACATGATTTTATGTTATGCTGTTTAAGAAATTTGAAACACTTTTTTGGAACAAAGTGAAAGTAAAGAGAAGGTGAGACAGAGACGAGAGAGAGAAAGAGAAGAAATCAAGAATTTCAAATGTCTGAAATATTCTCAACATTACGCGAGGTACTAAGGGAATACAGGAGAACCAAACAATTCATGAGGTAGTTGGAAAGATCAAGTTAACAAGCCGGAAGAAATGCATGCTGTTCTGTACTCAGTAGCTTGCAGTCTCTGAGCTGCCATTAATTAGCAAAGAAGAGCAGAAAAAGTAAAATTTAGACATCAAAACATGACAAAACTCATCACACTACTTTCTATAGCATCCAAATAAAGTTACTTAAATAAACAAAAGTATCAATAAGTAAAAAAGTACTATCTATAACATTATGAGATATTCTGTAAGGACCAAAATATACAATGTATTTTGAAGACTTTATACCAAGAAATGCAAAATGGCTCATTAATATTTTACATTAATCACAGGTTAAATGATAATAATATTTTAATTTTTTATCTATATTGGGCTAAATGAAATACATGATTAAAATTAATTTTACCTATTTTATTGTGACTACTAGAAAGTCTTAATGAAATACTTGGCTTGCATTACATTTCTACTGAGCAACACTGATCTGGAAGTGCTTACTTCTCTGCATATAACAGTGATGAATATAAACATTAACTTTAGAAATTCAGTAAAGAAGAGAGATAAGAATAGAGATAGGATAATAGGAAGTCCTCCTAAGGACATAAGGATTGGGCTGGGCCTTGTTGATATCAAGCGAAGGAAAAATGGAAGGGGGCTAAGCCAAGACATAAAGATGACAATGAGTTTGACGTAGGGTGATGCCTATTTGGCTACCATTATTATTGCACCAAATAGCATCTGCAAAAGATCAAACAAGGAAGAATGAGTTTGGATTTTTTTTCAAATGAACATGAGGGAATAAAAAAGTTGACATGTATTTCTAATTTGACATGGTAACGAACAGCAAAAACTAATCAGAGTACAGCCCTGAATTGACAAACATCAGTTTCCAGTTTGAAAGTCTACCAAGGACTCAGCACAATGAATGAAATGAGAAAATTAGGGTGTATCTTTGTGCAGTTTCAGAATCCCAGAATACAGTAGTCCCTTGGTATCACCAAGGATTGGTTCCGGAATATTTCCAATACCAATATATTGGGATGCTCAAGTCCCTTATTTAAAATGACACAGTATTTGCATATAACCTATGCATATAACACAAATAATTTCTAAATTAGTTAGTATTAAATTGGTAATAAATTAGTATTATCTTAATACAGTGTAAATACTATGTAAATAATATTTATTATGTAGTTATTATGTAGTTATGCCGTATTTTTATTATTTTTGTATTGTTATTTTTGTTTTTTACCAAATATTTTTGATCCACAGTTGGCTGAATCCATGGATTCAAAAGCCATAGATATAGAAGGCTGCTGTAATGAGAAGTCCTAAAAGCTTTCAGAGTCCAAAAGAGTAGAAACTCAGAATGATATCAACCTTCTCAATCACAGCATTAAATAGTAAAAGTTCACAGCGATAGGCTTTCAATCAATTGCCAAATAACAAACCACCCTAAAACTTAGTGGCTTAAAGCAACAGCCGTTTGATTATGCCTAAAAATTTATGTCAGGGCACAGCAGTGATGGTTTTGCTCTTCCCATGATGACTGAGGCCTCAGCCTGGGAGCTTGAACAGCTGAAAATAGTTAGGATAGGTTGACTGGGTTCATAACCTAGGACTTCAATTTTGGTTGTTACATGGGTTTGTTTTTGTTTTTGTTTTTCCTTTCTTCAGTCACATCCACTGGCTAGAAATGTTCACGATGACTCCTTTCCGCAATATCTGGGGTCTGGGCTGGGATGGCAGGAACAGCTGGGGACTGCCCAGTCATCTCTTGTTCCCTGCCTCCTCTTTACATGGCTACCTTGGGCCTCTTCGTGACATGGTCATCTCAGTGTACTGCTTCCCTAGAGCAAGAGTTTTAAGAGGGAAATGTGGAAGGTGCAAGGGCTTTTAATGACCTAGTTTCAGAATTCCTAGAATATTTTGGCCTCATTCTATTAGTCAGGTGAATCACTAAGACCATCCCAGACTCAAGGAGAGGGTAATTAGACTGCATCTCTCAAAAGGAGTTGCAAAACATCTGCAGTTGTGTATAATATCCACTTAAAAGAAAATTATTTTTAGTTTAGAACGATATATTCAGCTTAGCTTTCAATTGAGTGTGAAAATAGACATTTCATGCATATAATAACTTGGTGTTTTCCTCCAATATGTCATTTCTTTGGAATCTACTGAAGAACTATTACATGCCAAAATAAAGGAAGCTGATTAATAAAGAGAAAGACACAGAATCTAGGAAACACCAGCTATGAAACAAACATAAAAACCCACTAGTCCAAATTGTAGTAGTGAATTGAGCCTCACGAACAGATGAATTCATGGGAATTAAATAAAAAAATTGAATAGTAGATGTGTGTGTGTTTGGATTAAAAATTGATTAACAGGCATTTGATAGAGGCAATAAAGCTAACTAATTACAGGTATATTGAAACTGATCCAAATAACACATATTAACTAAAGAAAAACAAAAAATATATAAGAAAAAAATATAAAAATATTTACGATAAACCTACCGAGAGAAAAGGAGAAGCTAACTGGAGATGAGGGGCTGTGTAAACTTGACAAAGCAAGAAAGTTTTATTTAAAAGCATGATAAATGTATTATTTAGAAATATGGAGATAAGTATCTAAATAAACAACTAAAAGAAATAAAAACAAGTTTCCTCTGGGGAAAAAAACTGATTTCAGGGTCACACTTTTAAGAAAAACTGAAATGTATAGGAGCACCTCAGAGCAAAGTGAGCAGAAGGGAAGCATGGCTCTGCCACAGCACAAGAAAAATTAGCCACATGGGCTACATCCCTAGGGAATCTGGTGGCTTTGAGTATCCGAAGACTGTGCTGTGGGCAAAGACCTGACTTAATTTTTTGTGTCTTTAAGGGACAAAACTGGAACAAGTGAATGAAAGTTACCGTTCTCCTTAAAGAAGATTTTTCCTCTAAGGAAAACTGACTGAAGATAGAGGTGCAGAAAACCCTCTGCCCCTAGAGTTGTTCAAGTAAAGCCAAAGAGCTTTGATCAATTATGACTTTACAAAGCTCCTAAAATGTAACCCCAGATACGAATTAAAAAGTAAATGACAGGGCCGAGCGCGGTGGCTCATGCCTGTAATCCAAGCACTTTGGGAGACCAAGGCGGCCGGATCATGAGGTCAGGAGATCGAGACCATCCTGGTTAACATGGTGAAAACCCGTCTCTACTAAAAATACAAAAAAATTAGCCGGGCGTGGTGGCGGGCGCCTGTAGTCCCAGCTACTCGAAAGGCTGAGGCAAGGGAACGGCGTGAACCCGGGAGGCGGAGCTTGCAGTGAGCCGAGATCGCGCCACTGCACTCTAGCCTGGGCGACAGAGCAAGACTCCATCTCAAAAATAAATAAATAAATAAAGTAAACGACAACTGGGACCCTCGATTTACCTTATTCATTGTATTTTCTCTGCCAGGAATATGTTAGCGTCTTAACATATGCTGAGTCAGGCTCAGCATCTTCCTCTGCTAAGAAAGAGTTTAGTTTTTATTTGCCAAAGGGTACGTGGGACAGTGAGCTGGCTCTGGATAAGGGATGGCAGATACATGCCACCACACCCCCTTCCTACCCATGGCAGACATCACTATACCCACAGGAAACTGTCCTGCTGCCTAGGTCAGAATCCTGCTCAACATAACATTCAGCGATTATCAACTGTAGCTGGCATACAGAATGAATCCTGCTTGTCCTGTCTGGTCTAGGATAAATTTGGCCTCTTACTTCATGTCACAGCAGCACCCTTGCCCATCCTTCTGCCATTTCTTTTTTTATTCTGTTTTGCGTTTACATGGATGCCTATTCTGTGATATTGATAATCCTTGCTTAGATATTAACTGATAAATATTATTTTACATGTTCACCATCTATGCTGTTCAGATTGTATACTAATGATATATGAGGGGAGGCATTCAAATGTGCAATCAACATAGTTGTAGATGCATTACATTTTCTTTAGCAGATGAGATATGAAAGGATCTTTTTTTCTTATATGCACAAAGGTTAGCAGTGAGATAGTTTGAACATATAAGTGATTAACTAGTAATGACATTTTACTAGAAGTGGTTCTACAAGTTTAGAGCTATGTATACTTTCAACTGCATCCAGGCCCACTCCCTGTTTATAAATATAGAAACTAAGGCCCCAAATTGGTAAGAAGTTTTGTGTAGAATGGAACAATGAATTGGAGCCAGAATAAGAAATCAAGTCTACTTGAATAGAATTTCATGGCCTTTCTACTATATAGTGATCTACCGAAAGGGGTCTGATCGAGAAAATAACAAGATACATATTTTTTAATATGTACTTAGCAAAACTTTGTATCTGGAATGACAGACAGGAAGGTTTACATTTTGTGGCAACAAGCCAGTCTTAGGAAACATCACTAAACAACCTCACAGCCCCTTTTGCCTGGAAAGAGAAATTCATGAGTCCAGGCTGTTGGTAGTTGAGAAGAGAAAGTTGCACCCAGGAAATAAGGCTCCATAAGTCAGTTGTGGGTATTGTAAATTCTGAGAGAATAGGACAAAAAAAAAGAAAAGGAAAGAAAAAAAAAACCCACTAAGTCATTAAGAAGCCTTTTCAAATGTGTTAGAAAAAAAGATGAAATTTAAAAAAAAACAAAATGGAGGAAAGCAACAGGGTATTACAGGTAAGCCATGGGCGATGCATGTTCATGACTTAATTAGTTTTATGCTGAATAATATCATTAATGGCTTAATGTGATATAATTAATGCCAAGATTTAGTAATTATACAGTGATTATAATTAAACCCAACAATTAAATTTATGGGCATAAAATGAGATAAAGGAAATAAGATGCATACTTCATCAATGAAAATATTCCTTAATGAATAATGAATCAAATGCTTCAAAAATGATGGTGTTTGTAGAAAGTCTTCACACAGTTACTTCTCACCTCACACCTCATGCATAGAAATTTTTATGTACACCTGGCATGCTGGCTCACGCCTGTAATCCCAGCACTTTGGGCAGCCAACACGTGTGGATCACCTGAGGTCAGGAGTTTGAGACCAGCCTGGCCAACATGGTGAAACCCCGTCTCTACTAAAATACAAAAATTAGCTGGGCATGGTGGCGTGTGCCTGTAATCCCAGCTATTCAAGAGGCAGAGGCAAGAGAATTGCTTGAACCTGGGAGGTGGAGGTTGCAGTGAGCCACTGCTCTTCAGCCTGGGAGACAAAGCGAGACTCCATCTCAAAAAAAAACTTCATGTACAGCAAGTAAACACAGAAATGAGCACTGCGTCTGTCTAACCCTATTATGTAGTCAATGCATCCAAATAATGAATTTGTTTCATAGTTTGTGAATTTTATATTAATGGCTACCACCTTGTGATCAGGCACACATTATATTAATGGCTACCACCTTGTGATCAGGCACACATTTATCAGGTACACATTTCTTAAATCATTAGATCCTCCCAAAAATTTGGTGGGATGTATTATTTTCCCTTGTATTATTTCTAGAGATAGGTAAGGAAACAGATACTCAGATGGCCTATGGTACTTGCTCAAGATCTCAGCAGGCAGTGGTGGAGTCAGAATTTGAAACTTGGTGACTGTCATGCAAAAGTCTCCTCTTTTCTAAGCACCCCAGTTGCTTCCCTTATTGCCCCAGCCTCAGTGCTCCTGAATTTACAAGACTTTTCTAATTTGCCTTCTAGATTCTCAGAGCTATCTTAGTAAACTACAGATGGCTTTAAACTGTTGACTCTAGACCACACTCTCAAACCAGATCCTCCTAATGCCTAGCGTCTCAGGATCTGAAGCTGTGGAGGGGGAGTAGAGGGTGGGGTGTGGCTGGGGCAGGAAGTGGAATGATGGGGCAGGAAGTGGAATGATGGACCAGTTTGTGGGTGACACAGGAACAAAGGACTCTGCCTGCACTTTGATTAATTGATTTGTTTCTTGTGTCATCATGGGTATAACTTTGTGTTAGAATTCTTCAGAGAAATGGAACCCATGGTATATATTTATATATGTGAGTGTATGTGTGTGTGTGTGTGTATATATATATATATATATATATATATATATATAAAGACTGAGAAGTGCCACAATTGATCAACCACCTGGAATCTGCAAGCTGGAGACCCAGGAAACCCAGGGGTGTAGGTCCAGAGTCCAAAGGCCTGAGAACCAGGGGAGCTGACGATGTAAATTCTAGTCTAAATCCAAGGGGAGGAGGAGACCGATGTCCCAGTTTCACAGTGCACAGTAAATTATCCTCTCTGCTGCATTTTTGTTCTGTTCAGGTCCCCAATGGATCAGAAGATGCCAGCAACATTGGGGAAGGCAAGCTGCTGTACTCAGTCCTGGGACCCAAACACGGATCTCATTCAGAAACATTCTCCCAGACAAAGCCAGAGATAATGTTTAGCCAAATATCCTGGCACCCCATAACCTGGTTAAGTTAACACAAATTAAAAGTTACACATGTGCACATACCTCTATGGCTACCAGTCTTCTGCCCCAGCTCTTAGAAATAGATTCTGCCCTTTCATAAGAACTGTCTTCTCCAAAGCTGCATGTGTTCACTACTTTTGTCTATTTTAATTTACACAAAGGGAAATCCTTGGCCCTTCATATATTCTGGATTGTTTATTGCTTGTTTACATTTGGAGGGATTTTTTCACGGTTTTTAGTTTGCTGTTAAATTCCAGGATGCATTTTCTCGTTGTATCTTGGACACAAAAGACGTCTGACACCCTGGAGATGCAAGCCAGTGAAAGAAACCATACTGTTGCTGTCTTCCCAGTGTCCTCTGATATCTACTGCCATTCAAATTTAAGAGAGGAGAGGGCCGGGCGTGGTGGTTCACGCCTGTAATCCCAGCACTTTGGGAAGCTGAGGCGGGTGGATCACAAAGTCAGGAAATCAAGACCATCCTGGCTAACGTGGTGAAACCCCATCTCTACTAAAAATAGAAAAAAAATTAGCTGGGTGTGGTGGCGGGCGCCTGTAGTCCCAGCTACTGGGGAGGCTGAGGCAGGAGAATGGTGTGAACCCAGGAGGCAGAGTTTCGGTGAGCCAGGATCGTGTCACTGCACTCCAGCCTGGGCAACTGAGCAAGACCCCATCTCAAAAAAAAAAAAAAAAAAAGGATAGGAGGGAGCCTGCAACTGCAATGTACCCAATCAAAGCCTGGCCACCCAAGCAGAGAACACAGAGACTCTGGAAGATCAAGCAGAGTGGGAAGTAGGCTTGGAATGCCAAATACCTATATGCAGGAGAGTAGATGGGTATTTCAGTTACATCAAGAGATAGATTCGTTCCTAAAACTGCACCACAGTGAAGATTTAGCTGGCAGCTATAATATTCCAAATGTTCCCTGCTGAGAAACAGCCATCCCAGGTTAAGAATTTAGTAAGCCAGGGAGAGTCTCCCTCTTCAATAATACAAAGTTGTGAGTCAGGAGCAAGTCAACAATGCTTTACTACCCAGGGTGAACACATACAATGATGCTGGGAATACCGAAAGGCCGAAATGAGAACTAGAGACAAAGACAGCAAGAAGTTCATCAGAGAAACAGCACAAAAGAGCAAATAGCTCATTGTGATGATTTGCATCAGTTTGACTGAATTTGCTTTTAAATGAAGAATCATTAAAACTGCCACTTAGAGAGAAAACAAGGTGACAATATAAGATCTTTGGAATCTTCTTACATGTGTGGGTTCATAAGAATGTGTCCACAGAGAGTTTGAAAACTGAGTATTCCTTTGAGAGGCTTTGAGTTTTTTGTTTTGTTTATTTGTTTTCCCGAGACAGAGTCTTGCTTTGTTGCCCAGGCTGGAGTGCAGTGGTGCGATCTCGGCTCACTGCAACCTCCGCCCATTGGGTTCAAGCAATTCTCTTGCCTCAGCCTTCCAAGTAGCTAGGATTATCGGCATACACCACCACGCCTGGCTAATTTTTGTATTTTCAGTAGAGATGAGGTTTCACCATGTTGGCCAGCTGGTCTCGAACTCCTGACCTCAGGTGATCCGATCCCTTTGGCCTCCCAAAGTGCTGGGATTACAGAAATGAGCCACCGTACCTGGCCGGGATTTTTAATAACAATTCTTCCTAAAATTTTGTAAGGAAACTTATAAGATATTAAAAAGAAGAAAAGTACCAAGTTGCGTGGAACTCACCAAATCACATAGTGCTGACATCAGCAACATGGAAAGATGAGCTGAGAATATTCACACATCCCCATTTCATTTCCCAACTACCCTTTCTGTTCAATGCCTCAGAAAGCTACAAAATGGAAAAATCCACATTATTAGCCTCCCTAGTAGATTTGTAGAGGTCAATGTGACAGTCCCAGCCAATAGTACATACAAGAATTGTGTAGTTTCTGCTTCTTGCCCTTACTCATCGTTGCTGGAATATATGATGCCTGGAGACATGCTAGCCATTGGGAACCACGAGTTGACAACCATGAAGATAAGAAGCCAAAAAACTAAGGATGACAGAGTGGGCCAGAGAAAGGTCCCTGATGGCATCACTGAGTAGCTGTACTAGGTTTGGACTGCTGACATCTGAAATCCCTCTTAGTTGAGAAAAAGAATATTTTAAATGTTTAAGTCACTTTAGGAACAATGACGATTTTTGTTCCTTGCAGCCAAGAAGATTCCTAACCAATATGACATTTAAAATGTTATTAATGTCCTCCAACATTAACATGATTATTTTTTTCCCAGAAGAGAGCTGTTAATTGGTTTTAACTAGGAAGAAGCCTACTTCTTTGTTTATTCTAAATAAAAATACACCTCCCTCTTTTGCTCTTTATTTTCTTATGAGTTGACTTATTAGTGCTGTACTGTCCTCACCTCTAAAAGAAACTCAAAAGTGCAAGGACCCTGGCACTTCTTAAAATAAAATTAAATTCCAATCTTAAAAGGCTGATCAGGGAGGGAGAATCCTCACCCAGTGGCAGAGATGAGAGGATGGAGATTCCTTAGGGATTAGGACAATCTTATGTGTAGGGTGTGCATGAATCAGATTTCAGCGTTCAATCCATCATCCTTCTCCGAGTAGAGATCCTCCCTCATTAAGGGGCCTTGTGAACTTAAGTTTAATTTCACAAAGAATGCAGATGAGCTTCTTTATGCAAATCTGTAAGAATCTGAGAAGTGAAAACCCAAACTCCTGTTTAGATGCAGAGAACCCAAGATACCTATATAAACTTCTAAGAGGAATTATAAAACTAAATATAAAAGAACAAGGGGCACGACAAAAAATTTTGTTCTAATCCTTCTAACTGGAAATGAAAAAGAGACCAGAATGTGGCACAAAAAAAAACAAGATCCATTTCTTCCAGAGCAGAGGGGGCTTTGTAAGAGCATCCCCACCTGCAAGGCTCTGCCAATGCCACGTAGTAGCCCATTAAAAACAGTATTTTATGCCGGGTGCAGTGGCTCACGCCTGTAACCCCAGCACTTTGGGAGGCCGAGGCAGGCGGATCACGAGATCAGGAGATCAAGACCATCCTGGCTAACACGGTGAAACCCCGTCTAGACTAAAAAAAAAAAAAAATTAGCCAGGCGTAGTGGCTGGCGGGCGCCTGTAGTCCCAGCTACTCGGGAGGCTGAGACAGGAGAATGGCGTGAACCCAGGAGGCGGAGCTTGCAGTGAGCGGAGATCGCGCCACTGCACTCCAGCCTGGGCGACTGAGCGACACACCGTCTCAAAAAAAAAAAAAAAAAGAAAACAGTATTTCCACCTCTGCATGGCTCCCTCAGTATGGTTTCTATTCATGAAATAGTTGTTATTAAAGATGATGCAAAAGGAATAAAACATTAGCTTATTTATTTTGATTCTCCCAACAAGAAAAACTGATAGCCTGATAATTATAAGGGAAAAGGAAAAAAAGGTTTTTTTTTTAAAAAAAGCATTTTTTGACATATTTCATATAAACAAATCTCAGTCTTAAAATGAAATATAAATCTTTTATGTGCATGACCAGCAGTTGGATGCAAATAACTGCATTCTGAAGCGAGATAATTTCATTCTTCAACCACACTGCTGAATAGAGAAATTGCAAATATTAACTTTCTGTGACAAACATTAACAATTTCATAAAGAAGGACTAGATTAATATTTTATCAAAAATGAGCTGAATATTTTCTTCCACTATTTTTTCAGCTAAGCAGAAATGTTGTCTGAGTTGAGAATCAGTCAAAAAGAGATGCTTTATTATGCACATCTCATTTTTTTGAAATATGACTAGTGTTATTCATTGTATAGAAGCTACTGAAGTTGCCACTGAAATAAGATGGATTTTGAATTTCTCTCAAGAAACTTCCTCTTTTATCAGTATTAATAAAATTGCTGTGCCTTAAATAATTCAATTTCAGTTTATTTTCCACTGGAGAGCTTTAGAAACTTAAAAAATCTACTAATTTTAGAAAACATAAGCATTGTTCCATTGGATAGTTTTTTTTCCTACTGTAGCTTTGTAAAATACATATTCTAAAAAAGGACTCAAGGACAAGGAAGAATTATAGTGTCTTCAAACAAATCCTTTTTGAGGAATAGAGAGTAATGACTTTTCTTAAAGAATTTTGTGGAGGGTTCTGTCTGCAAATTGCATCTAAAGTTGAACATGACTCTGGAAATAACTTTAGTCTCTGCTGGAAATTGGAAAATACAAGATTTTGTTATTTCCTATGCTCATCAGAATAAAGCATCTCTACAAACTACATTCTTAATATTTTCTTCAAATATTGCTGTGTTGCTTTTATATGGTGTTAATAAATGATTTACCTTGCCATAAATAGAAGCTTAATGCAATGCTATTCCATTCATTCAATCTTTCATCAAATGTTTATTAAGCATCTTCTGGCCAGGCACAAGGGTAATCCCAGTGCTTTGGGAGGCAGAGGTGGGCAAATCACAAGGTCAGGAGTTTGAGACCACCCTGGCCAACAGTGTTGGTGAAACCCCGTCTCTACCAAAAACACAAAAATTTAGCCAGGCGTGGTGGTGGGTGCCTGTAATCCCAGCTACTCAGGAGGCTGAGGCAGGAGAATCACTTGAACCCGGGAGGCGGAGGTTGCAGTGAGCTGAGACTGTGCCACAGCACTCTAGCCTGGGCAACAGAGCGAGACTCCTTCTCAAAAAAAAAAAAAATTATCCAAATGTAGATTATTGACCATGAAGCATACTTCTTCCTTACAAATAGCTACATAAACAGTAACTTAAAATAAACCCTACTATAATCTTTCCTGTATTGTGTGTGTGTTGTATTTGGAAAATTGTACAATACCTGCCTGTGTGAAATAAAACAAATTTCATCATATGCAGAGGATGTTATTCAGCAAGTAACACAACCTCTTTGGACTTCATTTTCACCCATGTAAAATAAGAGAAATAATCTTAGAGTGTTATGATGATTAGAGTTAATTTACTTCAAGTTTCTGTCACCTAGTGGGTAGGCTGTCACAAAATTCTATTCTTATCTCTAAGTAAGAAATGTCTGACTTCAATTCTGTTGCTGATCTATGGAGCTGGATGGGAGAAGGTTGACCTTTATTGTATATTCATTGAATTGAATGTCTTGGAACAAGTTCCTCTGTAAGAAATCCTTCTATAATGTCAAACTCAGAAATGAGTCCAATTATTCCATTCATTATCAAAAATATGAATATGCCTCCATCCAAGACTGATCCTTTTAGTAATACACTCAAGTAAAATGTTATATACTGATCTTCCTTGGGGAAGGGTGTAGAGTTTCAAACTACCAAGTGATTTTTAGCATTTGGTCTTGATTTCTCACAATGTCTTAATGACAGAAGGAGAATGACAGAAGGGGAAAAAATGTTTCTTTTCTTTTGTTGTTTCATTAGAAGCAAGTAATACCATGAAAAAATGCTTCAAATCTTCCTCTTAAATATTTACCAAGACACCTACATGAATGATGTTCTGTGAATGTCTACGAATCTCTGAATGTATCTCTGAAATGATTAACTGCTACTATTCAGGAATTCACAGATGGGTCCACAAGGTGATGATGGGTGTATGAGACAAATTCTAAAAATAAATACATAGACATTATCCCATGAACACGGAAAATATATTTTGATAATAAGAGATATTTTATCTACCACTTATTAGTTCCAGATGTCCCAAACAGAAACCGATATAATGCATAAACTTATTTGGAGGAATATATAGTTTATATGACAGCAATTGATTGATTTATTAAGGCAGACAGGTAAAGTCACATGCAAATTCTTGTCAAGAAAGGAAACACTACAATCTTTAAGACCATCACTTAGAAATAAAAATAAATTATATAAGGGATGCTATTTGAGCAAAGGGTTAAGGCTATAAATTTGATTATGTGGCTAATATTCCTTAAATTATTTTTCTCTAGGCACAAATGTAATGCTTTCTGCATTGAGACATGTCTACAATACACATGGTCCAACTGGATTACCAACTGCACCATAGACACAGTACCTGACTTAAATAGCAGAAGATAAGAGATTTGAATATTTGTAGCCTTTGGATGCATTCTTCTGAGACAGGACATTCTTTGTTCCCTAAACCTCGATGGGACATTAGAGTTTCCTACCCAATATGTCCCAGTGCTCAAACTATGTTTTATTATCTTCAGAGTTTTTCTTGCTGTTTTAATTAAGAGTAGTTTTTACAGAGCTACAGAATAAATAAAACTCTGACGTATTTTCACATTCAGACGTTGAACATTTCATGTACGTTTGACAGTTCAATATTAAACCTAAATTCCCTTCCCCCATCATAAATTATGAAGCATACATTGCCATCTAGCGTCCTTCTGAAATGACACTTCTGCCAAGATTATGTTGAGTCAGACAAAGGAGATGTAAAACTTTTGCAAGGGGATATCCTGGATTTGTATAATGTTTCAAAAATATTTTTGCTGAAACTCACAGAACGAGCCAACGAAAGTGTCTTAAGATCAGTGTCTTCATTATCTCACTGAAAGATAGAGAGTTCCAGATTTGGTTACTTAGGAAGCACAGTAATGTCAACTATGATTCAAGTACTTCTCTTCCCACTCAAATCTTGAGCATATTGGCTTAAATCCTCAGGCTAATGCCCTCATAATCACCAAATGCTGCTACTCCTCCATGTGTCATATTTTTGCCTAATTATACCTTCAGGAAGAAAGTGGGCAATCCCCTTGTGTATGTCTTTGCCAGAGAGTCTTCCACCCTCACAATTGTACATTTTCCCTTAGGTCTGACTGCATGGATTAGATCACTGTTTACGCCCTAAAGCCAAGGAAATCTGAGCAAGCAAGTACACAATCTGGAATTTTCCATCTATCATAAGCTCTTATTAAAGAAGAAGAATTAGAGGTTAATCACCCATGTTGGAAAGATGTAAAAATGACAAAAGACAGAAAGAAAGAGTTTCAAGTGGCCTAGAAAATGAGCTTTACTTTTCATATTTCAACATTCCATAGAAAGGGTCCTGGGGATATTACTGAGATGTGTGCATTGGGGAAAGGGTGCGTACTAAGAAAAAGAGAAAGGTACAAAATGAGATAGACCTGGAAGGATCCCAGCAAAAGCATTTCTATGATGGAATACTGCATTCGGCCAAGAATAAAAAAATGATCCTGAAACATTCAAAGGACATGAATTACTGGGACTCTGCAAAAGGCCAAGTGAACCGAAACATGAGAGTCCATGCAGTGTCCATTTCTCATGGGTATGCCCTGATTTAATACATAGGAAACTCAGCAGTGAAAGAGGCCTTGGATGCAGCTCACAATCTGCATGGCAACTTGGCAGGTACCAGTAAGTTCTGAACTCCATTAATCTTGCACTGTGTGTCTTAAATGTAAGACACACAAAAAAGGGGCTTTGGCACTGGTATTCAGATGGTCAGTCTATACATGTGAGAATTGAGGCCTGAAGAAATCAATAGGGTTTCTGTCAAAGATTAGCATTAGTGGCCAGGCGCAGTGGCTCACGCCTGTAATCCCAGTACTTTGGGAGGCCGAGGCAGGTGGATCACCTGAGGTCAGGAGTTCAAGACCAGCCTGGGCAACATGGTGAAACACCATCTCTACTAAAAATACAAAAAAAGTAGCTGGACATGGTGGCACATGCCTATAATCCCAGCTACTTGGGAGGCTGAGGCAGGAGAATCGCTTGAGCCCGGGAGGTGGAGGTTGCAGTGAGCCAAGATTGTGCCATTGCACTCCAGGCTGGGTGACAGAGTGAGACTCTGTCTCAGAACAAAAAAAAAAAAAGAAAGATTAGCATTAGCTTATTTTTCAAAAGTAGTTGTTCTGTATTCAAGCATTTAGTGTTTTATTCCAATGACTGAAAGTAGTGTTTATCTAAATTTCTTCTATTTACACTATGCTCTGGGGACTGGAAATATCTTGGGATAGTTTAGAATTTGAAAAGGTACCCAGACATATTTTGACATAAAACAATCACATAATCATACAGTATCATTCTGAATGAAAACAGTGGTAACTAACACCAATTCTCTTATGTGATATAGAACAAAACTTCATCCTTGAGAAAGGCATTAACTTATCCAGTGTCCCTTGGTGATGAAATAGAGCTGCTGGGTTTAAAATTTAGGTATTTTAATTCCAATCCAGCACTCTGTTCACTACATTGTCTCACAAATTGTACAGGATATTTGTTAAGAGTTTGGGATTTGGAGACAGACTTGCATATGAATACTCAGTCTGCCACTCAGTGTCTGTTGATTTAAAATGACAAATTTAATGTCTCTGAGACGTGGGTCCATCATCTGTCAAATATGAATATAAATAAAAACTATCTTGTAGGAAATTTGAGAAAATAAAATGCAGTCTCTATAATATGGCATTGGAAACCCACACGTATGGTGCTTCCAAATGTTAACGTTAGTCATTAGCTCTGTCAGGACTCTATTTTCAGGAGATGTGTGTGGCCCTTGGGGATTCCATAGGAATTTAGGGCCTATCTAATTTTATCTATAACCATTATATGGAAGTCCTGTGGCTCAGTGTAAAAGTATGATTATGTAGCCCAACTGTGTGGATGCTTATATTACTGGTGCCATTTTTTGTTTTTACAGACTGCAAAAGTAACTTTGAGCAAGTGATTTAACCTCTCTTTGCCTCAGATTCTGGAACTCTCAAATGACTATTATAAAAGTATGTATTCCATAGGGTTTTTGCAGGGATTACACGAGTTAATAATGTATAGAGTTTAGAACATTGCTTGGCAAATGGTAGGTTCTATATAAGTACTATTTTTGCTTTTTCTAGTTAATATTATAATCAATTATGAAACCATCTTCAGCCTAATTCCAGAATGGACATTCTAAATTGCAGCTTCTATTAAAACAAAACAAAGCAAAACACACACACCTTCATGGATGAGCAACTCTTTTTAGTTTTAGGAGCCTCCAGTCCCTACAATGGCACACACTGTGTAATAGGGGAATGGCACGGCACGGTCTGTCCTGGGAAGCCTCCTCAACAACCTGCGATCCTCTGCCCACAAGCACTGTTGATCTCGGCTGTATCAGACACATCATTGCTTTGGTTCCTCCTTCATACACAGCAGCCCTGGATCAGACAAATGTCCAGATTCCAGAAAGCCTAGATACCAGCTGAGGAAGTGCAAACTATTCTAAGACAGAAAGAAGCATCTGTAATCGTCAGATGGTTCATTTAAATACACAAGAAAGTATCCCAGAAAGACTTGTAGTGAGGCTTAACCTTGAAGAACTAGAAACTTTAAACTATTCCACATTAGAGGGTAGGAAAACATACTGCCTACCTTTTCTTAATAGCCACACTAGTCCAGGCGTGGTGGCTCAGATCTGTAATCCCAGCACTTTGGGAGGCCAAGGCGGGTGAATCACTTGAGGTCTGAAGTTCAAGACCAGCCGTGTCAACATGGTAAAACCCTGTCTCTACTAAAAATACAAAAATTAGCTGGGCGTGGTGGCACACACCTATAATCCCAGGTACTCTGGAGGCTGAGGCAGGAGAATCGCTTGAACCTGGGAGGCAGAGGTTGCAGTGAGCCGAGATCGTGCCACTGCACTCCAGTCTAGGCAAGAGAGAAAGACTCTGTCAAAAACAAACAAACAAACAAACAAACAAACAAAAAGAAAACACCACACTAGCAAGACTTTATGTCCGAAGTGCTCATTTTCTCACTTTAAAACAATGCATAAAATCCATTATAAGCTGATTATGCTTCTACATTAAGAAATGAGGCACCACTATAATTTTTTTTCCAAGTTCTTCTCTGCCTAAAGGTCAGTGTGGTCAGGGGTGGTATTAGATGGTGAACCTCAGATGACAGAAGTCATACTTGGCAGCCTGACTTACAGCTGCCAGATGAGTGCAAACATGCTTCCATCTGTAGGCGCTGACATTTCCCATCCTGCTGTAGAATTTTCAATCTAGGTTATTGTGAAATGAAAGTTGATTCCCTCTTGATTTTCAGGGCTTTGAAACAAACTACAAGAGGACTCTTTCTTTTTTTAATGGACAAATTTGGCCCACTTCCTGTTTTCTTTTAAATAAAGTTTTGTTGAAAGGTAGTCACATTCATTTGCTTATGACTGCTTCTACAACAGCAGAACTGAATAGCTGTGACAGAGACTATCTAGCATGAAAACACTAAAATACCTGTTCACTTACAGAAAAGAGTTTACTAGCCCCTGCTTTAAAAAGGCTAGCATGTCTTTCATCCAAAAGTTCCAGTTCTAGGAATATATATTAAGGGATATAAGTAAAATATAAATTCTAGACATAAATACTAAGTGGGTAAGTGAAAAAGAAGGATATGGACAGTGAGATGTTCATTGCCATGCTGTACACAATAGCGAAATATTTGAAATAAATCTAAAGTGCATCAAAAATAAATTATAAATATTAATACATATAAGATGTATAAGGTACATAAAAATAGTGAATGTTATAAAACTGTTGAAAAGGATAAGATATACCTATTCAGTTTGACACAGAAATAGATGAGCAACAATGATAATAATAATCACACTTTTATTCAGTGATTAACATGGGCCAGATGCTGTGTTAACCCTTTTTTATCTACTATTATCCTCAATTCATAGAAGAAAATATAGAGGTCTGGAAACAGTGTATTGTTGTTCAAATCACATAGCTCACAAATGACAAAGCTGACATCTGAACCAAGATTCACCTGTTTGCTCAACTTCAAAGGAAGAAGCAGAGAAAGAGAGAAGAAGCCAGTGTACACTAGCTGTTAATAGATTGCAGGTCAAAAAAGAACCATTGGACACTTCTATATACTCTCTATTGCTATAAAAAAGATGGCTTAAATACTTAAACATAAGACCTAAAACCATAAAAACCCTAGAAGAAAATCTAGGCAATACCATTCAGGACATAGGCATGGGCAAAACTTCATGACTAAAACTCCAAAAGCAATAGCAACAAAAGCCAAAATTGACAAATGTGATCTAATTAAAATAAAGAGATTCTGCACAGCAAAAGAAACTATCATCAGAGTGAACAGGCAACCTATAGGATGGGAGAAAATTTTTGCAATTTATCCATCTGACAAAGGGCTAATATCCAGAATCTACAAAGAACTTAAATTTACAAGTAAAAAACAAACAACCCCATCTAAAAGTGGGTGAAGGATATGAACAGACACTTCTCAAAAGAAGACATTTATGCAGCCAACAAATATGAAAAAAAGCTCATCATCACTGGTCATTAGAGAAATGCAAATCAAAACCACAAAGAGATACCATCTCATGCCAGTTAGAATGGCCATCATTAAAAAGTCAGGAAACAACAGATACCGGAGAGGATGTGGAGAAATAGGAACGCTTTTACACTGTTGCTGGGAAAGCAAATTATTTCAACCATTGTGGAAGACAGTGTGGCAATTCCTCGAGGATCTAGAACCAGAAATACCATTTAACCCAGCAATCCCATTACTGGGTATATACCCAAAGAATTATAAATCATTCTACTATAAGGACACACATGCACATATGTTTATTGCGGCACTGTTCACAATGGCAAAGACTTGGAACCAAACCAAATGCCCATCAATGATAGACTAGATAAAGAAAACGTGGCACATATACACCATGAAATACTATACAGCCACAAAAAAGGATGAGTTCATGTCCTTTGCAAGGACATGGAAGAAGCTGGAAACCATCATTCTTGGCAAACTAACACAGGAACAGAAAACAAAACACCGCATGTTCTCACGCATAAGTCAGAGTTGAACAATGAGAACACATGGATGCAGGGAGGGAACATCACACATTGGGGCCTGTCAGTGGGTGGGGGGCAAGGGAAAGGAGAGCATTAGGAGAAATCCCTAATGTAGATGATGGGTTGATGGGTGCAGCAAACCACCATGGCACGTGTATATCTATGTAACAACCCTACACGTTCTGCACATGTACCCCAGAATTTAAAGTATGATTTAAAAGAAGAACACTTCCTCCCCGAACCAACTGAGAGTAAGTTGCTAAACTGATATCCCCTTACTCATACACACAGCCATCTTATTCCTATAAACAAAAAATACATGATTTTCTGCATAATTACAATGATCACCATTAAGCCATAAATTAATGTTGATGCATTACTGCCATATAAGTACTCAGATATCACTGCTCCCAATAATGACTTTATGACAAAAGGATCCTGTTCAGAATCATTTGTTATACTTTATTGTCATGTCTGTTTAGTCTTCTTCAGTTTTGGAACACTTCCTTTCTTTCTTTCACTTCCATAACTTTGACACTTTTGATGATTGCAGGCCAGATATTTTGTAAAATATATATCCCTTATGGATCTGCCTGCTGTTCCCTCATGATTAGATTACATGCATGTTTGGTTCTTTGTCCTTTCCCTTTAATCTTATCATACAGTGGATGATTTCAATTTGTCCCATTACTGATAATGTTCACTTATTACAAATGATGATGTTGATTAAGTAGTGCTTCTCCACTCTGAAATTCCTCTTTTTTTCTGAAATATTTTGTTTCAGAAGGGTCACTTTGAAACTATTCAAAGATTCTTTTCCTCTTCAAATTTACTTATTTATTCATGTATTTAAACATGTTTAGACTGACGGTTTCCTATTTTATTCAATGGGTTATAATGTGTTACTAGTATTACTTATTTTGATGCTCAAATTATGCTCAATTTGGCACAGAGAACTTCTCCTAACTGGCTTCTGTGTCTTTTTGACACATTCCATCATTATTTATTTATTTACTTTCTGGCACACATGCACAAAAATATTCCTGGTTCCCATAGTGAAAAATATATTTAGAAGATAAGATACGGGCAGAAGGAGTGCTCCTATTTTTAAAAACACTTTACTGAGGTATGACTGACATACAAAAACCTGTACATTTCAATGTTTACAACTTGATGACTTTAGAAATGTGAAAACTCATAAAATCATCCCTACAATCTATGTCATAAACCTATCCATCACCTCTAAAACTTTCCTCCTATTCTTTTTTAATTATTATTATGTATGTGTGTATTATTATTTATGTATGTGTGTAATAAGAACACTTAATGTAAGATCTTACTGCTATAACTGCTCTGAGGCCTTTTCAATTAATAGGACAAACAAATAAAGGAAACCAAACAACACACATGCTGCTATGGTTTAAATATAGTGCCTTCTCTAAAATTCGTGTCGAAACCTAATCACCAAGATGAAGGCATTGGAAGGCAGGGCCTCTGGGAAGTGAATGGGTCAAGAGAGACCCACCCTCATGAATAGAAAAACGTTGTTATGAAAAGGGCTTGCAGGACCTAGTCCATTTTTCTCCACTCATCTGCCCTGTGTGGACACAGCAAGGCACTCACCATCCCCTCCCACTTAATCTTTGGCTTCTCAGTCTTCAGAACTGTGAGAAACACATTACTATTTTTTTTTAATTACTTAGTCTGTGCTATCTTGTTACAGTAGCACACATGAACTAAGAAACACACACACCCGTCCTTGAAGTCATACTGATACTTCAAATTCCAATCTACCAAAACTGAAAAGATTCCTTTTAGTTTTTACACTTTTGACATTTGATCTCCCTTCTCTGACAGTGAGAAACTGGGCTCTCATTATCCTTAATTTATTTTTCTTCCTTTCCTTCTATCCCTTTGCATAGCCAATATTTCTTCTTTGCCAAGCCCCACCTTACCTAACTTTGGTTCCAACATGCTATGTGGGTCACCCTTTGACAGGAAAGTCCTCACTCCTCACCCCATCTCATAACCAATACTCTAAGCTGGGCCTCTCTCACCACCACTGCATGCATCTCCCCCTCACCTATTCCAAGCTGTTCCCACTTGTGTGTCTTCCTCACCCTGCACAGAACAAGGTGAGGTGCTCCTCATCCCTGCACTAGGCCCCTGCAGCTTCCCTTTCCTCCCAGGACAGCCACTTATCTTTTTTATTCTGCCCAATTAAATGGCTTCAGGAATTAATTGTTCAAAAAGAGAAAAGAAAGGAAGGGAAGGAAAAAGAGTGGGAAGAGAAGGAACAAAGCAAGATAAAATTTAATACCATGCAGTGTAACTCAAAGTGGGGAAGAGAGAGTGAGGCAATATATCCACGAAACAGATCTTTTCCAAGGACCGAGAAAATGAGAATGACATGAAGCGAGCAATCTAGAAAGATAATGAAGCAGCAGTGTCAATGGCTAATGAAACATTCACTATAAATAAAGAGATGATTAAGGAAAACAGAATCTCTGGGCTTAGCAGAAAGAAAAATATTTCTTATTCAAAGTCGATTTCTGATAGCTTTGAAAATAGTGATATCTCCCTTACAGATACTGTGCGTTATAAATACGGGGGATATAAATCTTGGATTTTCCAAGACAGTCACAATTGTAGATAATTTTACTCTTTTCTATTAGGCTGCTTTGATAAAAGCACAACTGAATCCATTTTTAAGGGTTGGTAAGCCTGTGTGTTGTGTGTGTGTGTGTGTGTGTGTTGCGTGTGTGTTTATACATATTCATACATCAGAACAAAATTTTTATCAAGTGAGATGATCCTATTTTTATGGTTTGGAAAATATGATCATTGTAACCACATTATTTTTATTCAACAATTGACTTTTTAGAATGATTGCACAAATATGGGAAAAATCTAATTATCCAAGATTTTCTGAATTACTCAGTATCTACATCTAAATCTCACTTTCTACTCCATATTGACCTCACGATAGGAATGCAAAGAACTCATACTACCTCTGTAGTAATTAAAATTGTTATTATAAAATAATAATTACCCTTCTGCATTAAACTTTGTGCTAAGTAGTTTGCATGTATTCTGTCAAGCAATATACAGCTCTAGAATATACGTACCCTCATTTCCACTTATAAAACAAAAAACTCATGATGTCAGTTTTGTAACTTTAAAAAAAAAAAAAAAGCTTTTAAGCAGGGCAAGGAATTCATAGTCTGGCTGGCTGACTGAGCACTTCTGATTGAACCAGCATAGAACACTACCTCACCATGCTGCCAAAAGAAAATATGGAATTTATTTATAAATATTTCATGCCATCAGGAGCAAATGCCGTAGCAAAGAAAACAAGACTTCCATGAAGCTTGTCAGGATATTCATCTCTTATTTTGAAAGAGAAACTGGAGGCATTTTGGGGTTATATCTGAGGACTTGGAATCACAACAATGCGTAGTGGTTAGAATGTAGCTGTAGCAGCAAATAGACAGGATCAAAGCCCAGCTCAGCAACTTACTTGGGACCTCAAGTGAGTTATTTAATTCCCCTGTGCCTCATTTTTCTCATCCATAAATGGGAATGGTAATGAATATCTCCTTTCTTCTAAATGAAATAATACATAAAGTACTAAGTGTGTGCCTGGCATATTGTAAGCTCTCAATAAGTATAATTAATTTTTGTTATTATTGCTGTTGATGATGATGATGCTATTATTTCATAGCCTCTAGCTGTGCCTTACATCTGCTGCTTTTTTTCTAATCTTAATTAACATCAGTCTTAAAAAAAGTGAAACTTGAGAAATGACAATCCTTGATAAGAATAACTCAACCCTAATTATGAGAGCTTATAAAATTCTATTGCATATATTCAATCAAGCCAATTAATGTGCAGATACACCAAGAGCACCTCCTATGTGCCAGATACCATCTTAGGCATTAAAGATCCAGTAGGGAAAGACAAATAGGTCCTCTGCCTTCACAGAACTCTCAGTCTCATTCATTCTTTAGTGTGCTTCATGCCATTAGTAACTTAAAAAAAAGAGTGAGCTATAGTGTCTGTTCTCTTGCATGCATAGAGACATAGAGACATAAAAATCATACCTGAGGAGGTTAGAAAGAGGTTTGATGATAAGCCAAAATAACAATGAATCTTAAGTACAATGGTCCTGAGCTGGATCCCAGATCAAGGCTGAGAGGGTTTCTGCTTCTGGAACAGCTCCTTGAAAAGAAATCAAAAACAACAGCCAAAAAAAAATATATAAGAATTCAGTCTGAAAACCAGAGGCAATAAGAGGGCACTCTTTGTTAGTGTCCCACTTGTGTTTGTTATTAGAAAAAGTTCAAATCCAATGGGAGTATCAACATATACGATGACCATCTTAACATATGCCTTGCAGTTTAAGGAATAAAACGTCATCTATCAATGAAAGCCTTCTCTTATAAGTACTGCGCGCTAACCGATTGCGCCACTCCCCATCAAGCTACCAATGACTTTCTTCACAGAATTGGAAAAAACTACTTTAAAGCTCATATGGAATCAAAAAACAGCCCGCATCGCCAAGTCAATCCTAAGCCAAAAGAACAAAGCTGGAGGCATCACGCTACCTGACTTCAAACTATACTACAAGGCTACAGTAACCAAAACAGCATGATACTGGTACCAAAACAGAGACATAGATCAATGGAACAGAACAGAGCCCTCAGAAATAATGCTGCATATCTACAACTATCTGATCTTTGACAAACCTGACAAAAACAAGAAATGGGGAAAGGATTCCCTATTTAATAAATGGTGCTGGGAAAACTGGCTAGCCATATGTAGAAAGCTGAAATTGGATCCCTTCCTTACACCTTATACAAAAATTAATTCAAGATGGATTAAAGACTTAAATGTTAGACCTAAAACCATAAAAACCCTAGAAGAAAACCTAGGTGATACCATTCAGGACATAGGTATGGGCAAGGACTTCATGTCTAAAACACCAAAAGCAATGGCAACAAAAGCCAAAATTGACAAATGGGATCTAATTAAACTAAAGAGCTTCTGCACAGCAAAAGAAACTACTATCAGAGTGGACAGGCAACCTACAGAATGGGATAAAATTTTCGCAACCTACTCATCTGACAAAGGGCTAATATCCAGAATCTACAATGAACTCAAACAAATTTACAAGAAAAAAACAAACAACCCCATCAAAAAGTGGGCAAAGGACATGAACAGACACTTCTCAAAAGAAGACATGTATGCAGCCAAAAAACACATGAAAAAATGCTCATCATCACTGGCCGTTAGAGAAATGCAAATCAAAACCACAATGAGATACCATCTCACACCAGTTAGAATGGCCATCATTAAAAAGTCAGGAAACAACAGGTGCTGGAGAGGATGTGGAGAAATAGGAACACTTTTACACTGTTGGTGGGACTGTAAACTAGTTCAACCATTGTGGAAGTCAGTGTGGCGATTACTCGGGGATCTAGAACTAGAAATACCATTTGACCCAGCCATCCCATTACTGGGTATATACCCAAAGGACTATAAATCATGCTGCTATAAAGACACATGCACACGTATGTTTATTGCAGCACTATTCACAATAGCAAAGACTTGGAACCAACCCAAATGTCCAACAACGATAGACTGGATTAGGAAAATGTGGCACATATACACCATGGAATACTAGGCAGCCATAAAAAAGGATGAGTTCATGTCCTTTGTAGGGACATGGATGAAACTGGAAACCATCATTCTCAGTAAACTATCACAAGGACAAAAAACCAAACACCGCATGTTCTCAAACTCATAGGTGGGAATTGAACAATGAGAACACATGGACACAGGAAGGGGAACATCATACTCCAGGGACTGTTGTGGGGTGGGCGGAGGGGGGAGGGACAGCATTTGGAGATATACCTAATGCTAAATGACGAGTTAATGGGTGCAGCAAACCTATATGGCACATGGATACATATGTAACAAACCTGCACATTGTGCACATGTACCCTAAACCCTAAAGTATAATAATAAAAAAAAGGAAAAAAATTAAAGCCTTCTCAATATCTATGATTATCACAGATGTATGGATCTGGTCACTTCCCTAATGAGCTATAATTTAACTTCTTCAGGATCTTCATGGATGAGCTCATTTAAGCACTTCAAGGGTGTAAATGGCCAACCACTTACCAAAATAAATGCTTTCTAGTGAAGCAAAATACCTTTACATGAGCGAAAATGGTGCTCATCGTCTGCCTTTGAGATAATTCTAAAGCTCAGAATCAAGCCAAGTTCACCTACTTGACAGCAGGCAAAATGCCAGACACACTCACTAACTTTGGTTGATTTCATTTTCACCAAGTCTTACAATTTTCTTCTCTGGACAGCTAAGAAAACCACATCTCCATGAGATGGCTCTTGGGCACGTGAGTGAGTGCGAGAGCTGCTGGTCACACTCAGTCCACCGGGCTGCAAGTCACTGCTGTCTCTGTCTCATCACCAATCTGTCCACGGTGCTTTGAAAGCTTAGGCTTTGTGGGTATTTCAAACAAACCTCCAGGCAGAACTGGCTTTGCCTCATACTGTCTTTAAGGCTTAATTTCCTCATCTGCAGAATAGAGGTGAGGTTAACAACCATGTTTTAGGATGTTTTGCTAAAAATATTAAATAAAATAATTCATTTAAAGTGCTTAGCATGGTGCCTAATACATAGTAGATGCTCAGTAAATAGTAGGTGCTACTGTTCTTTCCCATGGGAAGAATAAAAGGTTTTTTGAAAACTCAGAAGAAAACTGCACAGTGATAATCCTCAGATTCTGCCAGGCAAGTGAATGAATTTGCTCAGGAGGGGATCGACATGGACACTGGGTGTGGGAGTTGCTCAGAGAGCACTGGCCATCTGTAAGAACTGCCGTATATATGCATGCGTTCCACCCACAGAAGACCATTCTGGAGTAATCGTGAACCAACCTCTGACACCATGGCTTGTCTCATTTCACTACCACAGCTCAGCATGTCTGTGCCTCTTCCCACACAGGGCAAATCACATTCTGCTTCAAATCACTATGACTAGAACCATAGACAAAGCTGTGACTCTCACAGAGGGAGTTTCAGTGGAGGGATTAGAGTGACTTCATCAACAGCATTGTCCCTGAGTTACAGACTCAGTTAAAAGATGGGAGTTTCTTTAATTCTTGTCAAAGGAGTAACACACTTCACATTGTTAAGAGGGGTGAGTCTAATTCCTTACTATTTTCTAAAGAAACTCCTTCAATGCCTCAGAGCTAAGGGAGTTTTTAAAAAGTAGACTGTTTCAGGGATGCATGTTGGTGACGGCTTTGTCATCCTAAAGCAAAAATGGCTTCGGTGTGAAAAACTCATAAACTATTTGAAACTGGTATTTTAAATATAAAAAAAGAAGAAGGAAAGGGAGAAGGAGGAAGAAAAATAAAGAGGAGGAGGAGAAGCAGGAGGAAAGAAAGAAAATGCACTATTTCCTGGCAGACTACAGCTATTGTGGTTGTCTCGGGTTTGCTATAAAATAATGTGTTTGCAAAGGAAACTTCTGAGAGGAAAGTTTTCCAGATTGAGATTCAATTCTGAGGATTTTATTTTGTCTTCCCTGGAGGGGGCTTTGGTATGTTCTAAAAAATCAGCTTGTAGAGAGTCTTTTGCAGACTCACCCATAAGTGTGCCAATATTTTTTTTTAAATTAACTCAGTGATATTTTTACAAGAAGCAAGAAAAACTCTATATAGAAAGAGCCAACTTTCACAAACCCCACAGGCCTTTCCTTCAGCCAAGAACCATCTTGGCATAAGCAGGAGTGTTTGACAGAGACAGGTTTGAAGGATTCTTTCATGTGGGAAGTGCAGAGAGATGCATCAGCACATCCATGACCTTTTCCTCTCACACACTTTGATGTAATCTGATACATATTCTGACTTTGCAAGAGACTTCTTTGAATTTTCCATCACAGTGGGTGGACCATAACTCATTTGCTGGAACCACAGGCCACTGAGGACCCCTGAGTTACCTCAAGAGAAAGCAATTTTATTCCTGTACTCATGAGTGAGGGTTGGTTGAGCTTCTGTACCTGTACACTAAGGGATTTCTTAGCATGAATGACAAAGCTTAAGGCCCACGTCTCCACAATAACCCGGCCTGCTACTCCACCCTTGTTCCACATGCACAGCCCAGCTGCGCTGTTCTTTTCTTTGCTTCTTGAGCCTGTGCAACCCATTGTGCCCTCAGATTCTTCACACACTCTCGTCCTCCCTGAATGCTCTCTCTCTTACTCCCCTAACTTCACCAAGCTGTCCCCTACTTGTATAAAACTGGCCCTTTCTCCACCTTCAACCAAAATTGTACTTCTTCCTTGAGAATGCCCCCCTATTTCAATACATTGAAGCCCTTTAAAATTCTCTTTTGTGTAGCCTATACAATTTCCAATAAAGATTTCACAAATCCTCTATAAATACTCCTAGTAATAGGGAGCTCTCTACCGCACAAGGAGGCCTATTCTGTTTTGACCAGATTTTAACACTAAAAAGTGATTCTTGATCAAAAAAGGCATTTATACAGAGACTATAGGGTATATGACCTAGATGAAAATGCAGAAGGGTGTTAATTCTAGACAAAAAGAGCATACACAAGGGTCCTGAGATGGGAAAAAAACAAAAACAAAGATTAAAAAAAAAAAATCACCACTCTGGAAGAATGTGAGGAGCACTGGCATTCCTACAATGAAGAAAGTGAGGCGGATAATTTGGCAGATATGTTACATCCATATTAATTTTTTAAATTTAATTCTACATTAAAAAGACAGCAGAAAAAGATGAAATTTGACTCTTTTTCTTTTCATTTTTAGAAGAAGTTTCTGTAACTTGGTGACAGTTGAATTGTAAAGGCGAAGAACGGAAGTAAGGAGAGAAGTCGGAAAGTGAGTGCTAGGCTCAACCTTAGAATCACCCCTCTGGTGCGATCTTTCCCACCAAGCCCATCTATTCTGCTTTAGTTCAGGCTCTCACACCATCTTTACTCATCAAGCACACTGGTCTATGATTCCCCATTTCACAAGTGATTTCCCAGGTTCCAAAGTGTGTGATGTGTATGTGTGCCCCCTCATTCCCATCACCAATAAACTCATGGGAAGTTCTGGAGGAGATCTACAGTAAAATCCTGGAGGAGATCTACAGTAAAATCCTGGAGGTGGTGTCTACCAGCTTTGTGGTCACAGGGAAGCTGCTTTTCTCCCCTGCCTCAGATCCATCATCAGCAAAATGAGAATCATGTTATCTACTTTGCAGGATTATTCTAGTCCATTAATGTTATGACATCCATAAAGAAACTATTATAAGGCTTAGAACATAATAAGCAGGGGCTCTTATAGTTTATTTTTTAATTCCTTTATAAAAAAATAGATTGTAAAGCTCTTCTGATTAACAGGATTGCAGAGGATTAATTTCCTGACTTGAGACAGAAATTATTCTATATAGAAGCCACACATACCTCTCCAGATTACTCTGCTAATAGCTCTAATTCCCCATCCTGCCTCTACACTCCAGAAACATTGACATCCTCATTCTCCCTATACCTCTTTACAACTCTGTATCTTTTGTACATATTAATCTCTCTTTGTACAATGTCTGTCACTGTTTCTTCACCTGGAAAATTCTGACTTATCTTCAGGGCCTAGAAACAGTTATCCTTTTATGTGAAGGCTTCTTCAGTTACTTCAGAGACAATTAATCACTTCCCTTGTCTGTACCCCCACAGTACTTTGTTAATAATTCATGATGTTTCTTAACAAGGTGTTTGATCTTTTATCTATTTACATGACTCCACTAGACTACAAAATTTTCAAGGCAGAAAAACAGCGACTATCCCCTACCACCACCACCTGAATAGATATTCCCACTGAGTAGTATATACCCATCTGGCTGAATATATACTCATTCTTATATAATCATCAATACTTCTGAGTACTTATATGAGCCAGCCCCTGTGCTTGACTCAAAGAAGGGAATGAAACAGAAAAGGCACTGGTCGGAAGAGACCTAATTAAACCATATAGACTTAGAAGCTCTGAGTTATTACTAGCTTTAAACTCATCAGGAAATTTCCTCTTCGAGACTCAATTGCTTTATCATCAAAACAAAAGTATTAATGGCTCATCTTATAGAATGTATAAGGCACATACATGAAATCAGATTGTAATTATAGAACACAAATTATACAGATATTAGTTGTTTTTGACATACTGTCCTATATCTTTCTAGAGAGTACAATTTAATTGTGGTGCTATAACATATAGAAAAAGTCAAATAGAATAACACATATACAAAAATATTGATTAAAATATACCACCAATATAGCACAATTGAAATACAATACACACAATTAAAAATATGTTTTATATATATAGATATATAATATGTTAATACCCATATGCTGATTATAATTCAAGGTAATTTAAGATAGGTATGATGATGTAATGAGTTAATTTTTTTTTTTTTTCCAGAGACAGAGTCTTGCTCTGTCATCCAGGCTGGAGTGCAGTGGCATGATCTCAGCTCACTGCAACCTTCATCTCCTGGGTTCGAACAGTTCTCCTGCCTCAGCCTCCTGAGTAGCTAGGATTACAGGCACCCACCACCATGCCTGGCTAATTTTTGTGTTTTTAGTAGAGATGGGGTTTCACCATGTTGGCCAGGCTGGTCTCAAACTCCTGACCTCGCGACCCACCCGCCTCAGCCTCCCAAAGTGCTGGGATTACAGATGTGAGCCACCACACCCAGTCATAACGAGTTAATTCTATTAAAAATAAGACAGGAATAATCCCCATGAGTTAAGGTGGTTGAAGACATCATCATGGAAAAGCCATTACTTGAAGAACAGGTAAGATTCAAATGGAGTGAGAGGAGGCTGCCTGTGATTACTTGTGGGTCTCCAGGTACTGCAGAGTACCCAATGTAAATGCTGTTTTTATTTACAGAGTACCAGTGTACATGCTCTGTTTGTCCAATTTATGCGCAGTTATAGGGAGAAAAAGGATTGCTACAATTGTGTAATGACATAAGTTCACATCCCCAGAAAATTATAATTTGAGCAATGTCATTAAAAAGCTTGAGATACAATTAAAAAGTACTTTTGAAAACAACACGGAGAACTCATAAAGAGCTGGGTAAGTTGAGAATTTAACTGGATCTGTATTTGCCAACTCCTGAATCCCTCCACATCCACTTCTAATATTCCCCATCCACGTGCCCTTTGACTTAAAGGTGATTCATGACCTTCAATTATTTGGACTTGTCAGAATGCAATGCAGTGATTCTGCTCTCTTTGCCTCTGTCAGGGGTGATCCTACCCACTCTGAATAGTGATGGATTTTGTGATCAATTCAGCCAGCCATTTATACACACCTGGAAAGCCAAACCACCATGATGTTTAGGTGTGTTTTTCCTAAAGGGTCAAAACGTAGTGAGCATCTAAACCAGGTTTCATTATCAGAAGCTGAGTGAGGTTTCTATCTGCAGTTTTAACGAACAGTGTATATCTTCTAACTCCCTTTCCCCAGCCCTTGATTCACAACTAAGGTTATTTCCAAATTCCTGCAATTCCCTACTCCCAACTATAGACATGAAATTTTCTTTTATGTTGCTCTTTGACTGGACCGATATTCCAATCTTTCATAAGATGTCTGTACACACAACAAAGGTATCCAGTACATCTCGGGTTTTACTTCTGCCTACAGAAATGTTTTTTTTTTTTTTCCTGCAGAGTCAATGCCATTGTCAATCACCCAGCCAGAGCCCCAAATACAGGGAATAAATATGGATTTTAGAGAAAAAGAAATAAACAGAAGAACAACTCTAAAATAAAACCCTATTCAGGAAGAAAATCAAGAGAATATGTAGCTAGCATACCTATCCAAGAAGAGTGTCAAAAAGAAACTCTTAAAACAGAAAGGAATTGAAGAATCTTGAAACATTAGAAAGGAAGAAAGAAAAACAGAAAGTGCAAGATATGGGTAAATGTGATCTTGAGTTTTATCAATTATGTTGAGAAGCAAAATTTATAACATTTTCTGATGTGGTTGTCAATGTATTTAGAGGAAATACTTAAGGTAATTATATTATAAACAGGGGAGGGTAAAGGGATTTAAGAGGAGATACTCTTTCTATACTCCGTAAAATGTCAATAACAGTAAACTATGATAAGATATATAGAGAAGTTATAGATAGATAGATACATAGATAGATAGATAGATAGACATCACCTTGAACATCTACTGGAAAATCTACCCAAGAAATATAGATAAATCAAATTTGAATTGTTTTCCAGAAAATATCACGGCTGCCCACAACAAAGCTGTAATTAGAAAACAAAGAAATGAATAACAGAGAGGGAAAAACAGAACCTCCCTCCCAAAAAAAAAATACCATAAAACAAAACATAAAATGGCAACATAAGCCTTAACATAGCAATAATTACATTAAATAAATATGGTCTCCACCTTCAAACAAAATTTTACTTCTTCCATGAGAATGTCCTCCTATGTCAATATATTTAAGCATTTTAAAATTCTCTTTTGTGTTGCCTATACAATCTCCAGTAAAGATTTCACACATCCTCTATAAATACTCCTAGTGACGGGGAGCTCTCTACTGCACAAGGAGGCCTATTCTGTTTTGACCAGATTTTAACATTAAAAAGTGATTCTTGATCAAAAAAGACATTTATATGGAGACTATAGGATACATGACCTAGATGAAAATGTGGAAGGGTATTAATTCTAGACAAAAAGGCAGAGATGGTCCAAGTTGATAAAAATACATGATAACTGTATGCTGCTACAAGAAATGCAGTTCAAATATAACTATAATAAATGTAACTTTATATTGCCTTGGCATGCATTCTGAGTATAGGGTTAACTGCCTCATACCAAAAGCAGGACTTCATTACTTTTGACATAGTTTCCAGTTCTTTAATTTCTCCTAGTTCCTCAATGTGGTAGATGCATAAATCTGCCCAATGCAGCTTCCTCTCAGTAATCACCTCAACATAGGACATATACATACAACATTTTTCTCAGTCAGACCTCTCCTACAGAGTGGCTATCTTGGCAGGAATAAACTGGACACAGGTCAGACAAGAGTCACAAGGACATTAGTCAGTATAGACAGGTTTCCTGTAAGAGGAATACCTGTTGAAGGTCAGGCACTTAGGCATTATGTCATCCACTAGGATTAAGAAGTATCCCATGAAAGGCACAGTATAAACATCCATGACCACATCCCTTGGATTACTGTCAGGGAAGGGTTAGTTTATGGCTACTTTCAGGAAAGAAATATTAAGTTTGGATTAGAGGAAAATACAGCAATAACTACTATACATGTAGGTTGAAATTAGATGGTAGAAAAAGATTAAGAGCACATGTGTTAATATCAGATAAGTAGACTTCAGAGAATGAATTACTAGGAACAGAGAGGGATGTTACATCCTGATAGAAGTTCAATCCAACAAGAACCCCGAGTAATTCTTAATGAGAACTAACTAAAAAACACAGCTGCAGAATATGAGAAACAAACACTATAGAACTGAGAGGAGAAATAGACAAATCCATAATTATAGGTAGAGTTCAATACTCCTCTCTAAGCAATTAATAGAACAACTGACTAGCAAGTGTAGAGATGAACTCAGCAAGTGGCTATGCCACTTGTTTTGATCTGTAAGACAAGAATGATAATGATAATACTTATATCCTGCTTAATTTTTGTAAAGATAAAACAATGTATTTTTGTAAACAGCTTAGAAATACAATCCACATATAATAAGCCCTCAAATACAATAACCTATTGGTACATGGAAATCATGTATTTAAAATATAGTAAGTAAACCAACACCCCAAAAGGAAAATGGGCAATGACATAAGTAATCAAATCATAGTTGAAGAAATGTCATTATCGAAACATACAGCCTCATTATTAAGTGTTTTCAAAATAAAAGCAACAATGAGAAAGAAATTCTTTTGGAAACAACTCTAATCACATCTCACAGGTTTTGCTGTTTCTATATTTGCCTCAATTTAATTAAAGCAACATAAGACAAGCCTTGTTTTCAAAGAATCAGGAAAATTATATAACAAGGTTTAAAAAATTCATTTTACCATTTAAATACAAGGAAACTGACAAATATTTTCCCTTAATTTGTTTCTTCCCTGGGCACAGCTGATTACAAAGTCATAACTAGTGCTAGCACCTTGATACTGTTAAAGAATTAATAAATTATCAGTCTCAAATTGGGCCAAGGTCTATGGACCCATTGCCCCACAATGAAGACTCCTCTACTTACTGATTCTATTTTAGCCTCAACCCAGTTTGTTGCTACTTCCTTAAGGTAAATAACTTCTTAAGAGAGGAAAAGATCCTGATTTAATAGGTCACTGAAAATGAGACAACATTTTAACCCCAAGGTAGGAATTAAAATAAATAAAATTAATAGCTAACATAGTTAAGCATTCTTCCTTAGCCAGGCAGCTTACTATGTCCTATGTGTGTGCTATCTCATTTTATCAGCACAACTACTCTTGTGTATTTTCTAGTTTGATTTCTCCACTCAGTCCTTACATTCTAAGCACATCAGATTACTCTAACTTCTTGTATACCTTATTTGTTCCCATCACAGTTCCCTTGAATATGCTGTTCCCTATATACAGAACTCCCCATCCCATAATCCCTCTTTATCTACCAAATTCCTGATCATTCTTTATATTCCCTTTGAAATATCAGATAAAATTAGGTCCAACAAGTTCAATATCCATGTGAAACAGCTCCGTTGTCTGGGGTATATACCCTGGCTACTGGTCTCAGTCAAGAAAGAATTCAGGAGACAAACACACATGAGGAGTGGGTTTAGGAGTGGAAAATTTAACAGAAAAAGAAGAGAGAAAAATCTTCCTTATGCTGAGAAAATGTGTCGCCCAAAAGAGGGTCTCTGGTTTGCAGTGGAACGCAATCGGTTTTGTACAGAGGCTTGAGGAAATGGTGATTGATTTGCATAGGGCTCAGGAGATTGGTTTGACCAGGAGTGCCATTAACATAGCCAGAAAAAGACTGGTCCTCCCACTGTAGTCTTTTATTATGCTAATGAAGCCTCCACCTGGTGGTAGCCCCACTGGTAAGAAGTTTTTTCCCTTCTGCTGGAATGTCAGGCTTCTGGTTTCCCTTCCCGCTAGCTGACCTCTAAGCAAAGCATTTTAAGGTTTGGGAAAATTAACTTTTCCTAGTTTGGAGGAACATTATAAAAGAGCCATTTTAAACTGTCAAAGAAGGAAAAACACCATAGAAAAGTCTGGGGATTCCAATTAGGGTTGTCAAGAGGTATTGCCTCTCTTCCTATGGGGAATGATGTTTCCCCTATTGCTTTGCCCTCCCTATTTTCTCTTTTCCTTTTAGGCCTATGATAAGAGACATACTGCTCGCCTCCGAATTTTTCTGCGGTCTGCAGTGCTGCCTGCTTCTCAGCTGTGGTTAGGGTTTAGCTTAGGAGCAGCATAATGCATCTCCATGAGAGGTCAAATACCTGAGTTAAATTTTGGAAAGCTTCTATATACCTATCAGGGTCTTTAGAAAATCGACCTAAGTCTCCCTTTATTTGCCTAAGGTCCTGTAATGAGAAGGGAACTTGAAGGGGGCCCAAATAAGAGGGATCCTCAAATGTTTCCCTTGGAAGTTACTTCTCTAATTTGGGGGAATTATCCACTTTGGTCCTGCCCAATAAGATTGCTAAAAGAGCCGGGTAGATTTGGCAATTCAGGCAAAGGTCTAATAAAAAGGCCACGCTCTTGTGCAAAAGAAAATGAGCCACTATTTTGTTAGAGTTTCAGGGTCAAAGGAGTCCTTGTGTTTCAGAATGCACTCCAGGGGAATGCAGGCTGAAGATGGTACCCATTTAGAAAGAGAAGCAAGAGACAGGTTTCCCTTTAGAAAGATTGCAAAAATTGATCTTGCCAAAATGTATAAACATTAACTAAATTCAAAAGAGTATTATGTTTTTTTCATAAATTGAGCATCAAAATAAAAGCACAGCAAGGTTTTCTTAAGACACTAATCTTCCCTTAGCAAAAGGGGTTATAAAGAGTTTGTAAAGATTTCACTCATGGTCAAATTGGTTCAGATTAGATGGAATTATCTATGAAGTTTCATTTAAACCAATTGGGGCTAACATTAATAAATTAATGCAAGGGTAAAATTTGGCTTTGAACAGGATTTTCATGTAATAGTAAAGACTAATGGAAAGTTTTTGCCTGAGTCATCATTTTGTCAAAATAAATAATTCATGGCAATTTGGAATTCTATTTCATAACATCAAGTGTTTTGAACCTCTAACATTCAACAGGCGTCCCAAAATTAAACTTCAGGTTTCAAAATTATCTTTTCTGATGCCTGGCTTTCTGGATGGCTCAGAGGGCCCCTGAAATATCCAGAGAAGAGATTAAACAGGATTATTTGACCTATTCTTATTAAAAAATTTCTTGGCCCCGTGCAGTGGCTCACACCTGTAATCCCAGCACTTTGGGAGGCTGAGGTGGGCAGACCATGAGGTCAAGAGATCGAGATCAACCTGGCCAACATAGTGAAACCCCGTCTCTACTAAAAACACAAAAATTAGCCGGGCATGATGGTGCGCACCTGTAGTCCCAGCTACTCAGGAGGCTGAGGCAGGAGAATCGCTTGAACCCAGGAGGCAGAGATTGCAGTGAGCCAAGATTGCACCACTGCACTCCAGTCTGGTGACAGAGAGAGACTCTGTCTCAAAATATATATATATATATGTATAGATAGATACAGATATAGATATAGATATAGTTTGCCCTTGAGTTACAATACACATTTTTAACTAATTCAAGTCCATCTTCAAATAATACTATATATTTTACATGTAGTGCAGGTAGCTTATGACAGAGCATTACCAATTCCATCATTCCATTTCATGCGACAATCCAGTCATTCATTTCACATATCCATTCAATATAATCACATTATCCCTATCATTTATTTTAATAGACAGCTATCTTTTACATCAATTAGCAAAAAGAAAAATAAACATTTTACCTAAATTTATTCCTTCTTTCATGCTCTTTCTTTCTCTACTTATATCTGAGTTTCTGACTTATATCATTTTCCTTCTGACTAAAGAACTTCTTCTGACATTTCTTGTAGGACATATCTACTGGCTATGGCTTTTCTTTTTGTTTGAGAAAATCTATATTTTTCAATTTCAAGTAATTTTTTTGAATATGGAATTCTAAATTGGTGATATTTTTCCTCCCCTCCTCCTAACTCTCTAAATATTTCACTTTATGCTCTTCCTTCTTGCATTTCTTTGTGAAAAAATATGCTGTAATTCTTACAATTGTTCCTCTAGAGAGAAATGGTTTTTCTCTCTCTGGCTTCTTTCAATTTTTTCTTAATCTTTTGTTTTTGTGGCTTGAACACAATATATGTACATGTCAGATTTTAAAAGTGTCTAGTATGATATTTTCTGAGCTTTGTGCATCTGTAGTTTGATATCTATCATTAACTTTGGAAACCAGCCTGTCATTATTAATTAAACTGTTTCTTCTGCTGAGTTCTCTGTTCTCCTTCTGATATTCTAATTGTGTCTATAATATACATTTTTGATAGCATCTCAAAGTTCTCGGAGGTTCTGTTCTGTTTGTTTTTTATTTTTATTCTACTTACATGTTAGTCTGGGAAGTTTGTTTTGACCTATCTTCAAGCTCTCTGTCTTCCCTTAGCCATATGCAGTCTACTGATGACCCCATCAAAGTTATTCTTCCTTCTTGTTATGATATTTTGTTTTAAATTTCTAGCCTTTCCTTTCTATTCTTTTGTAAAGCGTCTAACTGTCTGCTCAAATTATTACCTGTTCTTGCATGTTGTCTATTTTTTTCCAGTAGAGCCTTAATACATTATTTACAGTTCTTTTACATCCCCTCTCTGATAATTTGAACATATATGGCACACCTTAGTCTGATTCTGGTTACTGATTACTTCACTGTTCTTTATTGCCTTTTGGCATGCATTGTATTTTTTTCCTCAAACCAAACATGTTATATTGGTTAATAGGAACTGAAGAATATGTGCCTTTAATGTGAGGACTGATGTGAATCTGGCTAGAAGTTGGAATTTTTAAATGTTTGCTATAGCTTCAAATTCATCTAGTATGCTTTTTGCTATCTCTCTCGACCTTAGGTTTCCTAAAATTTATTCTCTAAGGGAGTATGTAGCTCACAACTCTTTCTCCTGTAATCTATTGTTATTTTACTAGAGCCCTATTAGTGTGGAGGATGGGTACTCATCTATAATCTAATTAGACCCAAATCTCTTCTTTGACCTGTTTCTCAGGGCTGCTAATTTGAGAAGTATTTCTCCAGTACTAAAACTCTCCCCACCCTCCCTCCTTTTTCCTTCCTAATCCCTTCCTTTTTTCCAATAAGTTTCCTTGAAGATCTGACCCCTATTGACTCTTTTCTTTCCCACTTAGATGAGACAGGAAGCTTGGAGGGAGCTCAAGTGGGAAGAATTATCTTTCCCCAGCTAGGATAAAGCTCTTTCAGAGTTCTTTCCTGTGAAAAATAGGCCTTTTTTTTTTTTTTTTTTTTTTTTGCACTGTGCATCATAAGGGCCCTTCCATATAGTAGGCACTCAGTTATCACTTGTTATAACACTTGCATAATTTTTAATTTAAGGCCAGATGCACTTTTGGAGTCAGATGGCTTGTGTTGGAATATCAGCTCTATTACTTCCTGTGAGATCTTTTTCAAGCTACTCAAACTCTCTGAGCCACATTTTCACAACTGTAACAAAAAGATAATGATTGAAACTGTATGCAAATGCATACTTAATCAACACACTGAATTGTGATTATGTGCAAGACAATTTGCAAGGTGTATTTTTATATGAGCTAATTCAAATATCACATAAGACTTCTGAGTTTGATATTATTCACTTTACTGATTGGGAGAAACTAGTAAGTATCATAACTCCTCTGAAATGTTTAGACACCTATCTTTTCTGTCATTTCTATACAGTTTTTTAAAATTTGTTTATTTACATCATGGATACAGTTTGAAATATATATTTGTTGCTGGGGACACACACAGCTATCTAAATGTGGCTCCATTATCACAATGATTTGCTGGTATGTAAATGTACCACCTATTAATAATACCTATAAAAATGGCAATGTCACCCTTTTCTGTGACCATGTCTTTTTTTATCCCTACCCCTCAGCTATACTTGCCTAAGTAAACATTATCTCTTCTCATGGGTCTGTTTAAGGCATACATTTCTTATGTAGACATAAGGGTTCATTGTTGTAACTTGACTTCTCCATCACTACACTAATGAGATAATGTGTTTATTTTTATAATAATAAGCATTACCTTAAAATGGATCATAAGTAGGCTATTTGCATATGTCTGTACCCAATATTTTATCTGAAACCAAAAGATAAAGTATATTTTTGCTTCATATCATCTACTTTCTATTTTCTTCAATATTCATGGTATTTAAAAGAAGTCATAATAATTTGTACTAAATTCTTACAAGAAACCTGCAAACAGAAATTGATTAGTCTTGCAATAAATTTTTCATGTAACACATTGTTGTTCTTCCAGTATACTCACACATGTTAAGGATGATCAACGCTCTTTTCTTATGAATAGTTTTCACTTCATTATACTAATAATGTTGTATTTTCTCTTTATCTGTGTCTTACACACAATGCAGGAAATAATAGATAATTGGTGGACCAATAATGTAATCTATTATCGGGTTGAGAATTTCTAGGAGAGGGTGAAAAACTAGTGTTGCAAGACAGAACATAAAATTCAATCTCCCTGATAACATTATTCAAAGGTGAAGGTAGAAATAGCCATCAGCTATTGGAGGCAATTAAATATAATTATAATAACTTCTGCATCTGCCCATGATAAACAATCTAGTATTGACTAATCTTCTTACCCCAAACAACTATTATATAAGACTGGATAGAACATATGCAACGACTGTTTTTAGACACTATGCTATTAGGAAATACTTGAAGTAGTCCCTTCAATTCTTCAAGTTCTCTACCTTGGGTTACTTTCCAGACTTGGCATGAGTTAGAAAGTTAAGAGTTCTGGCAGAACATGACAGTCTGTTTAGAGGGGGGGACAGAAATTGGAAATTGGACTACTAAGGTGACTGGAATTCGTGGGACAGAATACTAAGGAAAAAGTTGCACCCAAAAGAAAAAGGGAGCTCCAGAAGTTTAGAAATGTCCTGTGGTTGAGGGTCTGAAAGTCAGCAGAGAACTGAGGAGCTCTAAGATAAACAGAGAGAGAGGAAGAGGTAGAAAGGTGGAAAGCACGATAGTTCTGATTGGCTGAAGTGGAAGGACTGACTGAACTCTTAGGTCATTCAACTCAATATATGAGAAAAGTCACTTCTGAGATGTAAAGCCCTTAGACCTTAGATGGGAAACACTCAGGCATTAACAGGCTCACCCTTGACATGCATCCTAAGCCATGGCGACCAATTTGACCCACAAACCCTGAAAAAGAGGCAGCTCATTTTTTTCTGCATTATGTCCAATATTCTCTCTCTGATGGGGAAAAATGGCCATCTGAGGGAAATACAAATTATAGTATTATCCTGCAGCTTGACCTTTTATGTAAGAGGGAAGGCAAATGGAGTGAAATACCTTATGTCCAAGCTTTCTTTTCATTGAAGGAGGATACACAACTATGCAAAGCTTGCAACTTACATCCCAGAGGAGGACCTTTCAGCTTACCCCCATATCCTAGCCTCCCTATAGCTCCCCTTCCTATTAATGATAATCCTCCTCTAATCTCCCCCACCCAAAAGGAAATAAGCAAAGAAATCTCCAAAAGACCACAAAAACCCCCAGGCTATTGGTTATGTCCCCTTCAAGCTGTAGGGGGAGGGGAATTTGGCCCAACCCGGGTACATGTCCCCTTCTCCCTTTCTGATTTAAAGCAGATCAAGGTAGACCTGGGGAAGTTTTCAGATGATCCTGATAGGTACAAAGATGTCCTACACGGTCTAGGGCAAACCTTCTATCTCACTTGGAGAGATGTCATGCTATTGGTAGATCAAATCCTGGCATTTAATGAAAAGAATGCAGCTTTAGCTGCAGCCCAAGAGTTTGGAGATACCTGGTATCTTAGTCAAGTAAATGGTAGAATGACAGCTGAAGAAAGGGATAAATTCCCTACTGGTCAGCAAGCCATCTCCAGTATGGATCCCCACTGGGATCTTGATTCAGATCATGGGGACTGGAGTCATAAACATCTGTTGACCTGTGTTCTAGAAGGACTAAAGAGAATTAGGAAAAAGCCCATGAATTATTCAATGATGTCCACCATAACTCAGGGAAAGGAAGAAAATCCTTCTGCCTTCCTTGAGCAGCTACGGGAGGCCTTAAGAAAATACAGTCCCCTGTCACCCAAATCACTTGAGTGTCAATTGATCCTAAAAGATAAGTTTATTACCCAATCAGCCGCAGATATCAGGAGAAAGCTTCAAAAGCAAGCCCTGGGCCCTGAACAAAATTTGGAGGCATTATTAAACCTGCCAACCTCGGTGTTCTATAATAGGGACCAAAAGGAACAGGCCCAAAAGGAAAAGCGAGATCAGAAAAAGCCTGCAGCCTTAGTCATGGACCTCAGACAAACAAACCTTGGTGGTTCAGAAAGGACAGAAAATGGAGCAGGCCAATCACCCAGTAGGGCTTGTTATCAGTGTGGTTTACAAGGACACTTTAAAAAAGATTGTCCATTGAAAAACAAGCTGCCCCCTCATCCATGTCCGCTATGCCAAGGCAATCACTGGAAGGTGCACTGCCCCAGAGGACAAAGGTTCTCCACCAGAAGCCCCCAACCAGATGATCCAACAACAGAACTGAGGGTGCCTGGGGCAAGCGCCAGCTCATGTCACCACCCTCACTGAGCCCCGGGTACATTTAACCATTGAGGGCCAGGAAATTGATTTCCTCCTGGACACTGGCGTGGCCTTCTCAGTGTTAATCTCCTGTCCTGGACTGTCCTCAAGGTCCATTACCATCTGAGGAATCCTGGGACAGCCTGTAACCAGATATTTCTCCTACCTCCCCTTTTGTAATTGGGAGACTTTGCCCTTTTCACATGACTTTCTTGTTATGCCTGAAAGTCCCACATCCTTATTAGGGAGGGATATACTAGCCAAGGCTGGAGCTATTATCTACATGATATGGGGAACAATTTACCCATTTGTTGTCCCCTACTTGAGGGGGGTATCAACCCTGAAGTCTGGGCATTGGGAGGACAATTTGAAAGGGCAAAAAATGCCCACCCAGTCCAAATCAGGCTAAAAGACCCCATCACTTTTCCTTATCAAAGGCAATATCCCTTAAGGCCTGAAGCTCATAAAGGATTACAGGATATTGTTAAACATTTGAAAACTCAAGGCTTAGTAAGGAAATGCAGCAGTCCCTGCAACACCCCAATTCTAGAGTACAAAAACTGAACAGTCGGTGGAGACTAGTGCAAGATCTTAGACTCATCAATGAGGCAGTAATTCCTCTATATCCAGTTGTACCCAACCCCTATACCTTGCTCTCTCAAATACCAGAGGAAGCAGAATGGTTCACTGTTCTGGTCCTCAAGGATGTCTTCTTCTGTATTCCCCTGCAATCTGACTCCCAGTTTCTCTTTGACTTTGAGAATCCCACAGACAGCACGTCCCAACTTACATGGATGGTCTTGCCCCAAGGGTTTAGGGATAGCCCTCACCTGTTTGGTCAGGCATTGGCCCAAGATCTAGGCCACTTCTCAAGTCCAGGCACTCTGATCCTTCAGTATGTGGATGATTTACTTTTGGCTACCAGTTTGGAAGCCTCCTGCCAGCAGGCTACTCTAGATCTCTTGAACTTTCTAGCTAATCAAGGGTACAAGGTGTCTAGGTCGAAGGCCCAGCTTTGCCTACAGCAGGTCAAATATCTAGGCCTAATCTTATCCAGAGGGACCAGGGCCCTCAGCAAGGAATGAATAAAGCCTATAATGGCTTATCCTCACCCTAAGACATTAAAACAGTTGCGGGAGTTCCTTGGAATCACCGGCTTTTGCCTACTATGGATCCCTGGATACAGCTAGATAGCCAGGCCCCTCTATACTCTAATCAAGGAAACCTAGAGGGCAAATACTTATCTAGTAGAATGGGAACCAGAGGCAGAAACAGCCTTCAAAACCTTAAAGCAGGCCCTAGTACAAGCTCCAGCTTTAGGCCTTCCAACAGGACAAAACTTCTCTTTATACATCACAGAGAGAGCAGAGATAGCTCTTGGAGTCCTTACCCAGACTTGTGGGACAACCCTACAACCAGTGGCATACCTAAGTAAGGAAATTGATGTAGTAGCAAAAGGCTGGCCTTACTGTTTGTGGGTAGTTGTGGCAGTGGCCATCTTAGTGTCAGAGGCTATCAAGATAATACAAGGAAAGGATCTCACTGTCTGGACTACTCAGGATGTGGAGGGCATACTAGGTGCCGAAGGAAGTTTATGGCTATCAAACAACCGCCTACTTAGATACCAGGCATTTCTTGAGGGACTGGTGCTTCCAATATGTATGTGCGTGGCCCTCAACCCTCCCACTTTTCTCCCAGAGGATGGGGAACCAATCGAGCATGACTGCCAACAAATTATATTCCAGACTTATGCTGCCCGAGATGGTCTCTAAGAAGTCCCCTTAGCTAATCCTGACCTTAACCTATATACCGATGGCAGTTCATTTGTGGAAAATGGGGTATGAAGGGTAGGTTATGCCATAGTTGGTGATGTAACCATACTTGAAAGTAAGCCTCTTCCCCCAAGGACCAGCACCCAGTTAGCAAAACTAGTGGCACTTAGCTGAGCCTTAGAACTGGGAAAGGGAAAAAGAATAAATGTGTATACAGATAGCAAGTATGCTTATCTAATCCTACATGCCCATGCTGCAATATGGAAAGAAAGGGAGTTCCTAACCTGCGGGGGAACCCCCATTAAATACTACAAGGAAATTATGGAGTTATTGCGCAATGCAAAAACCCAAGGAGGTGGCAGTCTTACACTGACAAAGCCATCAAAAAGGGGAAGGAGAAGGGAAAACAGCAGCATAAGCAACTGGCAGAGGCAGCAGAAAGGAAAGAGAGAAAGAGACAGGAAGTCAGAGAGAGAGGAACAAACAGAGACAAAGAGAAGGAGACAGAGGAAGAGACAGAGAGACAGAAAGTCAAAGAAGGAAAGAGATGAAAAGACAAAGAGGGAGTCAGAGAGAAAGAGAGACAAAGAAGAAGTCAAAGAGAAAGAAAGAAAGAGAAATAGTAAAGAAAAACAGTGTACCCTATTCCTTTAAAAGCCAGGGTAATGTTCTGTCTACCCAGCCAAGGTATATTCTTCTTATGTGGAATGTCAACCTATATCTGCCTTCCCACTAACTGGACCAGCACCTGCACCTTAGTCTAAGTCCCAACATTAACATTGCCCCAGGAAATCAGACCCTCTCAGTGCCCCTCAAAGCTCAAGTCCATCAGCACAAAGCCATACAACCAATACCCCTACTTATAGGGTTAGGAATGACTACTGCTACAGGAACTGGAATAGCCAGTTTATCTACTTCATTATCCTACTACCACACACTCTCAAAAGATTTCTCAGACAGTTTGCAAGAAATAACGAAATCTATCCTTCCTCTACAATCCCAAATAGACCCTTTGGCAGCAGTGACTCTCCAAAATCACTGAAGCCTAGACCTCCTCACTGCTGAGAAAGGAGGACTCTGCACCTTCTTAGGGGAAGAGTGTTGTTTTTACACTAACCAGTCAGGGATAGTAAGAGATGGCACCCAGAATTTACAGGAAAAGGCTTCTGAAATCAGACAATGCCTTTCAAACTCTTATACCAACCTCTGGAGTTGGGCAACATGGCTTCTCCCCTTTCTAGTTCCCATGGCAACCGTCCTGCTATTACTCGCCTTCAGGGCCTGTATTTTAACTTCCTTGTGGTATTTGTTTCCTCTGGAATCGAGGCCATCAGGCTACAGATGATCTTACAAATGAAACCCCAAATGAGCTCAACTAAAAACTTCTACCGAGGACACCTGGGTTGACCTGCTGGCCTTTTCACTGGCCTAAAGAGTTCCCCTCTGGAGGACACTACAACTACAGGGCCCCTTCTTCACCCCTATCCAGCAGGAAGTAGCTAGAGTAGTCATCAGCCAAATTCCCAACAGCAGTTGGGGTGTCCTGTTTAGAGGGGGAATTGAGAGGTGACAATGTGCTAGCAGCCCTCGCTCACTCTCGGCACCTCCTCGGCCTCAGCATCCACACTGGCCACACTCAAGGAGCCCTTCAGCCCACCACTGCACTATGAGGGCCCCTCTCCGGGGCTGGCTGAGGCCCGAGCCAGCTCCCTCTGCTCATGGGGAGGTGTGGAGGGAGAGGTGCAGGTGGGAACTGGTGCTGCATGTGATGCTCGCAGGCTGGTGTGGGTTCCGGGTGGGCACGGGCTTGGCAGGCCCTGCACTCAGCGTGGCGTGGCGTGGCTGGCTGGTGCCTGCTGGGCTTGATTGGGGGATGAGCTCCCTCTGGGCTGCTGGAGTGCCCTGGCTGGGTGCTGCAGAGTCCCGCAGAGAGTGCCAGTGAGAGATGAAGCTGGCTGGGCTTCTGGAACAGGTGGGGACTTGGAGAACTTTTCTGTCTAGCTAAAGGATTGTAAATGCACCAATCAGCACTCTGTGTCTAGCTAAAGGTTTGTAAACACACCAATCAGCACTCTGTGTCTAGATAAAGGTTTGTAAACACACTAATCAGTGCTCTGTGTCTGGCTAATCTAGTGGGGACTTGGAGAATTTTGTGCCTAGCTAAAAGACGGTAAACGCACCAGTCAGCACTCCATCTAGCTAAAGGTTTGTAAATGCACCAATCAGCACTCTGTGTCTAGCTTATCTGGTGAGGATTTGGAGAACTTTTGTGTCCAGCTAAAGGATTGTAAATGGAGCAATCAGCTCTCTGTAAAATAGACCAATCAGAAAGATGTGGGTGGGGTGGGGTCAGATAAGGGAATAAAAGCAGGCTGCCCAAGCCAGCAGTGGCAACCCACTTGGGTCCCCTTCCACACTGTGGAAGCTTTGTTCTTTTGCTCTTCACAATAAATCTTGCTGCTGTTCACTCTTTGGGTCCGCACTGCCTTTAGGAGCTGTAACACTCACCGCAAAGGTCTGAAGCTTCGCTCCTGAGGCCAGTGAGACCAGGAACCCACCAGAAGGAATGAACAACTCCAGACGTGCCACCTTTAAGAGCTGTAACACTCACCGTGAAGGTCTGCAGCTTCACTTCTGAAGTCAGCGAGACCACTAACCCACCAGAAGGAAGAAACTCCAGACACATCTGAACATCTGAAGGAACAAACTCCGACACACCATCTTTAAGAACTGTAACACTCACTGTGAGGGTCCACGGCTTCGTTCTTGAAGTCAGCGAGACCAAGAACCCACCAATTCCTGACACAGTTCCTACAATAATGTGCTTTAAACCTGGCAGCCACCCAATGTCTTCATGACTTAGGTCTTACACAGTTCTTGGAAGTCCAGCATTACACTGTAATCTTTTTCTGGTTTTCCACAGCATCCCTACTAAGACAAAAATGACCTGTATCCCTAACTCTCCCTTTTTTTATAGTCACATGGAGTTACATACACCTCTTAAGTCTTGCTTATCTTAATGTTTTTAGATGAAATACTCCTTATTGTCTTTCCTCAAATATTTAAGAACAAGGCTTCTCCTGTTTGTCTTGATGGGCCTTGTTTTTGTAGCTTACCTACTGACGAAAGTAGGCAGAACAAAAATGTCATTCTACAGTCTTAATTCAGAACCACAAAGGGTTAGGGGCTTCTTCACCATGGGATCCATGTGGAAATTTGTCACACATGCACACAAACACATGCACACACACACGCACATTTATGTAATTATCGTTTATTCCAGTCCAAAGGGAAATTCAAACCATAAACCCTATTCATTTAGTGCCTGTTAGAAGCAAAGGGTAAAACTTGCAAGTTGAGCCATTTCTATATTTTCTGAGAGTAAAATCTCTTAAGAGGATCGATAAGAATGCAGGAGTAGCTGTCTCCTCTGTGAGCTAGATTATTTACAAATGTATGTTTTCAGCCCTGAGTTATTCCTGACTTGTGCTCATTACTTGCTCTTTGGTCTTCTATATTTCTATCCGGGAATATGTTGGTATCTAGAACTCTCTCTAGGTCTAAAGTAGAACTCACCACATTCTGGTATATATCATATGCCTGCATAATAACGTAACATCTTTGGCTTCCTTTTCTCACTGTATCACTTGCCCACACATGTGAGTTCTTCCTAGAATGATTTACTAAATTAACTACTTGATTCAAATTTGTGTCTTAGTATCTAATTCTGGGAGCAAAATCCTAGACAGCTCCCTGGCTCACACGCTTCCTATGGCTTTCAATTCCCTGCCATGTGAAGTCCAAACTTCAAAGTGTATACACCCTTTGGCAATTACTATAATTGTCACTTCTAATGTTTTTTCTTTGTTTGGTTGGTTGGTTGTTTTTTTCTCAACACATTCCCCAGGAGACAATTTATTACAGCCAGACTAGGCCTTTTTTCTCCCCATGCCCAGGTCACATTCTCCCGTCCCTGCTCTTAGGCCATGCTGTTACTCACTCTGGAATTTCCCACAATAGAGTTATTAAAATCATACACTCTGAAATCAGGGTCTTTGCATTTAAATCCTGATTGTAGCTGTATACTTGGTTGAGTTGCTTAGTCTCTCTGCCTCCATTTGCTCATTTCTTTTCCAGGTATAAGAATAGTAACGATCTCACGAAGTGACTGAGAATTTAAAAAAAAAAAAAAATAGTGATTAGAATTGTAGCTCATTGCTTGGTAAATACTCAATGAATGTCAGCCTTATTCTCCCATCTTTAAAACTTACCATCCTTCAAAGCTAAGCTCAACCCTCTATATCAAGGAGGCTTTTTTGAACTAAAATCTGTATATAAGTTGCCTCTCTTGAAGACTCTTCACCTGTGTTTCTCTCTTTGCATTTATTTTCTATCTTGTATTATAAGTAAATGCATTTAATTCTCCAAATAACAGTAAGCTCCTTAAGAAAACAAGATAAATCCCTTTTTAATCCAATTCAATGCTTAGTACATATTTAACAAATATTAAATAGATTTTTATTCTCGCCACAAAATAAAAATAAAAAAATTTATTTAATGCGTGTCAATTTAGAAGATCTTAACAAATTCAACTCACGAGAGTAATAAAATATTTCCAATTTAGGGCTAGCATTTTACCCCCAAGAAATAAATTATAAGTTAAAAATGTAAAAGTTAAGTAATAGTTAACCTCATTTGCTCATCTCTACTAGATACCAGGATTAATTCCACTGTAGAGATTCATTTATGTCAAATAATATATCATAATATGACAAATATGGCTGTTGTTGTTGTTGTTGTGTAATAATCTTCCTGGTACACAACTCCCTGAGCCAAAATATTATTTTCAACTACCTCACATGTTTATTAATCACATGGAAACTCTAATGAGCCAAAACACTCACAAGGAAACATTATTTTCATTCAAACATATGTTTCTTCCCCAATCTTTCATCAGCTTCCTGACTTAAGAATCTGTTCAGTTCACATAAATAAATAATCACCACGTAAAGTTGATGACTTGGAGGGCAGTTACATGGAACAGCTTCTGCTCTATAACACAGGAAATACTCCCTAATTATTTATCATATGAGCTCAAATCTCTAAATGCAACTCACTGCCAATTTCTGGGGCCAGGTTCTGTAATATTTCAAAGCAAAATCTAGAATGATGTTTCTACAAAAGAAATAGAATTGGAGCTCACTTTTTGTTTTGTTTTGTTTAATTTTCCAGTTGAAACATAATTATTGTTTTAGAAACATGGAATTACTATGGGACTGTAATTCAGAAAGTATTTACAATGTATCTTCTGAGTACCAGCTATTGGGCTGGTTGCTTTAAGGGATTGCATGATGATGAGGCAGTCTCTGCCCTTAAGGAGCATTTAGGAAGTTAATAGGAGTGCTTCAGCACATCAAAGAAAAAGCTCATTGTAATAAAATCCACATGAGAAGCCTAAGTGCCATTTGGATTAAGTTGGAGGAGATCAAATTCACCCAAGATAATGGGAACTTGACTCAGGACATATATTATGTAGGAAGTAACACTGTAGACAGGACTGGAAGGAAGAAATAGACTCAACCTGTGGAAGGGGTGAAGGAAGGGTCTCCATGGAAAATAAAGAACAGGTGTGTTATCTTATTTTTGCTGGCTGGCTGGTACACAACTATTATTTTCCTGGCACAGTAGCTCTGACTTTCCTTTGAGGAAGCACCACTCTAAGTCCATGTTCTTTGAATGGGTTTAATGTTATCAGTGGCACATAATCTAGACCTGTCATTCCCTTTTACTACTTACAGTGATTGGTTTAGAAATTGGCCAGGCAGGTGTGTTCAGAGTTCATCCAGGACTTTTTAGTGACTAGAAAGGAGCCATCCACATTGGCTAATGATCTTCAGCATGAGAACATATAAGCCTAAAGCTGCTATTAGCCATCTTCCCTATCCATGAATCCTGGGACTGAAGCCAGCATAGAAGTAAGAATCAGGGTATGGAGGAGACTCAGTCCTGATGTTGCCATTGGAGCCTGAGCATCAAGCCTACATGGAACTAGCCAACTCTGGACTTTCTGGTTACTTGGACCAGTGAAATTCTTCTGCTCAAGGTTATTTGTGTCAGTTCTTTGTTGCTTCTTAAATAAAAGGTCCAAATTAGTATAGCAAATAAATACATGGTTCTGGAAAAAGACGTGCAGGAGAAGCAATATCTCAGCTAGTAGAAAGGTCTCTGCCATATAGACATCATCAATGACCGTCAATGTCTAGCACTTGCAGGGATTGGTATTCACTTTTAGTGTCAGATCTCACCACATAAGCTTCTATTAAATGCATCTAAATGTAAATGAAAGTAAGATCAATACAATAAAAGTTCTTGGCTCATGCCTGTAATCCCAGCACTTTGGGAGGCCGAGGCAGGCAGATCAGGAAGTCAGGAGATCAAGACCATCCTGGCTAACACGGTGAAACCTCATCTCAACTAAAAATACAAAAAAAAAAAAAAGCCAGGCGTGATGGTGGGCGCCAGTAGTCCCAGCTACTCGGGAGGCTGAGGCAGGGGAATGGCATGAACCTGGGAGGCGGAGCTCACAGTGAGCCAAGATCCCACCACTGCACTCCAGCCTGGGCAACAGAGAGACAGAGTGAGACTCTGTCTCAAAAAAAAAAAAAAAAAAAAAAAAAAAAAAAAAAAAAGAAAGTTCTTCTACTATGAATGTCAGATTTATTTTCCTTATCTCCATTCCCATCCCACTTAGTGGCTGATATGGTTTGGGTTTGTCCTTACCCAAATCTCACCTTGAATTGTAATAATCCCCCTGTGTCAAGGGTGGGGCCAAGTGGAGATAACTGAATCATGGGAGCAATTTCCCCCATACTGTTCTCATGGTAGTGAATAAGTCTCAAGAGATCTGATAGTATTATAAATTGGAGTTTCTCTGTACAAGCTCTCTTCCCTGCCTCCATGTAAGACATCCTTTGCTCCTCATTTACCTTCTGCTGTGATTGTGAGGCCTCCCCAGCCATGCAGAACTGTGAGTCAATTAAACCTCTTTCCTTTATAAATAGATACCCAGTATCAGTTATATCTTTATTAGCAGTGTGAGAACAGACAAATACAGTGGCCTTCTCCACATAACACAGGGTTAACTGGCACAGAAGACTTCATCAGTACAAAATTTCCTGTCCAACCTTCCTCTTATTGTGTCAGAATGGTAGTAAGTTGAGAGTTGGTAGTGAGATTTGATGATGATAATGGTGTAATAGCTATCATCCTTGATGGCTTCCTATCTTCTAGGAGCTGTACTGAGAGTGCTACATGTATAATTTCTTCACACTTTCATAAAAATCCTTATATGACTTATGCACCATTTTTCTATTATACAGTTTAGGAAACTAAGGCTCATAAATGTTAATTACCTTGTTCACATTCCCCTCAGAGGTCAAATGGAATAAAATCTATCTGATTACAAGTCCCACTCTCAATCCTTATCCTAGCAATAATCTGTAAGTTTGCAGCATACAAGGAGCTTTTAGGTGCTTATGAAAACTTGTTTTGGAGGTGAATGGAGAGCTTCCTCATTTGCTTTTGTGGATACAGAGTCAAACACACAATTCTGTGCAGACCATAAGGTGGCTAGACAGATGCCCAGCAAAGTCCAGATTCTTAGGGGGAAAAAAATTGCAGCATTTGCTTTTTAGAGTTGGAATTAACAAATAAATTATTGCTCTGAAATATGCTATTCCTATTTATCACAGTTACACAAAACAGGTGAAAAAGATGAGGTCTGGAGAGGTGAGCTACTCTGAGAGCTGGACTGTCGGAATGAGATCCTGGCCACCCTGGCTTGGCCTTCTGTGTAGATCCTGCTTCTTAGGGGAAGTTAAATTGCAACCATAACTAAAGGCCTGGAACTGGGGTTAAATTTAAAAATGTGGTAGTCCAGTGGTCAGACCACCAGCTCTCACTGAATTTTCTAGGGCAACTGTGTACTGGAGAGACAGGAAGGTCTGCTTCAGTTAAGGAAATACATCGACATTTATTAAAAACTACCTACAACCTGATGTTTGTATGCTTTATCTTTCTTAATCAAATGATAGCAATGGAGCCTTTTTGTGGCAGATACTATTATTCCTATTTTACCAAATAAATAAGGTTCAGATTAGTTATGTAAAAGCCCCCTAATTACCAAATCTGAAATTTTCTAAACCAGAATTAGATCTCTGTTGTCCATTGTATTTACAACTTTAGAGTACATCATACCACACACTCACTCCTACTACCGTCAGTGGTGGTTGTGGGTCAAAGCACAAAACACACACAAACACGCACAAACTATTCCAACAAAATGTACACTATTTTTAAATGAATTATGGATACTTTAGTTGTTGGTATAGTTGTTGTTGTTAGTGACTGTTTTCATGTGAAAAACTTAGCTGAGATAGCTTCTTCTTCAAAGAAAAAATAGAAATCAATCTTGATGCCTGCTTATCTAGTTTTTGAATACTGTGACTTGGAAAGAAGAGACTTTGATAAAAGTACTATCTGACAATTTTTTATTGTTATACAAGGAGCTTATATCAACTTCCTAAGTCACTGACAAAAGTTACAAAGTAACCGTTGTGTTTCAGTAAATGTAAACATGCAAACTGCATAAACAAGAGGACCCAAAAGACCATGAGATTCCAATTTGGGGTTCTCTTTTTTTCAAGCAGTTTGATAGATGCTTGCATATACTAAAGCATGCCAACAGTTGCTTTGTGTATCTCGTTACCAACTGTGTGACTTTGGGAAAGTCAGTATTCTTGGTGTCCTCATCTTTGAATCTGCAAATTAGGGAGGTTTACCTTCTAGCTAAGGACAAGATGCTATTTCAGAAAAAATGGAGGAAAATTACATCAAGTCAGTCCCCTGGTAGTGAATAGTGAATAGGACTAAACTCCAAATATCTACTCTGTTCTTAGAGGCTACAAAAGTAGGACACTATGGTAGGTGTTGAACACTTAAATGCCTACAAAGGCTGGACAGGTGATGTAAACGAGTGATGTGAGAACACTGGGAGTTGCAGAGCACGCCGTGTCTGGGATCATCTACAGGGTGGATTTGCAAAGCAGCTAATAGCACCAGAGTTAGGAGTCAAAGTATCTGCGATTTTCTCCTGGCTCTGCTTACTAATTGTTTGTGTTTGGATAAGTTAGCTAAACTTTTCACATCTCAGTTTCTTCACCTACAAAATGAAAGTAGTAAGACTCACCTTAGAGAATTGCTGTAAAAATTAAGCAATATTGTCAATATATGCTCTTAGCACAGTGCTTGACAGACAATGCTCAGTAGTTTGATTTTTTAACCCCTTTAGAAAGAACAGGGATGCCTTTATATTTTCAGTAAAGTCTTGATTCGTTTGACTTCAACTGCCTGGGCCTCCCAAGTCATTGTAAATGATGTCACCATAGACCCATTGTATTTATGCTTACTGAGTGATTTCTGTGTCTGTCACTGTGTTTGCTGCAGTTCATTCAGTCGTGAGCAGGACAGGCAAGACAGATGTGGTCTGAGACCTGGCCCTAGGCCTTCCTAGAAACTAATGTGGCTTAGTTCTGAGGATCCAAAGTATTCAGAAAATCCATAACAAGTTCATGGCAAACTGCTAATTATTATTTACCTTGTAAAATGTGTGGCAAAAAGGAAAGCCAGCTTCTAGCTTCTTGTAAAGAAGAATTTAGTCACCCAGGTGTATAGATACTATGGGAAATTCTCACAAGCACTGAGCATGAGGACTAACTAACAACCTTTATCTATTTCACAGTCTGGGCATTATACGACATCTATGGCTATACTGCACTTGTGAGTCTTTTCCAACCATTTCAGAGTATCTTGGGCCAAAACCAGAATCCCTTCTCTGAAGGTCTTAAAATCTCTATATCTCACAGGCAAATATTGATTTATCCACAGCCATAAAATATAAGTGACAAAAAAGATAATAAAGATGAGCAAAACTACTCTAAAACAGTTGGAGTCCTGGAAGAAGCAAACCGAACGTGTTTAAGCCGGTCTGGGCATTTGGCAACATTCTGTCTTAAGAGCTCTAATGGTGTCAAAAAGTATGGTCTAAAGGATGGGGTCCTCATGTATTTCACTTGCCTGTAGAATTTGCTCACTATATCTTCATATTCATTTCTAAATACTTAATTCATGTTAACAGTCAATCTCTGCTTTTAAAGAGTTTGCCAATAGATACTCCAGCAGGCAATAGACACCAATAGTATAATAAAAGCTCTTCTGAAAAAAAAAAATGAAGTGTGCTGGGGGCATATAGCTTGTGCATCTAACCTCGTTTAGGGCGTGTTATTCAAAGAACCCTTTTAAAAAGAGGAGACAGAAGAAAAAGTCCATTAAACAAGCATCTCTTAGGGATTAAGAGAGAAAAGAAATGAATAATGGAAAAGAGTTTCTCATCTAGAAAGCTTCCTTCAGGTCCTGCCTTCTCTATCTCTACCTGTGGAGATTTGGATGCAACCTACATTCTGAAAGTACCTTCTTCCAGTAAACAGCTGTTATTTTCTAGGCTGGCCTCACTAGGGCAGGAAAAGGAGTGGGAGAAACAGAATGTCTTCTTATCCCTGAAATAAGCTAAATGCATAGGAATCACTTCCATCACCTAAGCATTCTCCCTTCATTCCAGGCAACTAACATTTTATTTCTTATCCATCAACTGTACTCTCCACTTTAACATCCTAGAGTAAACACAGAATTATTCTCGAAAAATAAAAGAATTGTAAAAATATGAAATAAGTATAAAAGCAAGAGAGGAAACTGCAAAGATTTTGCTTAGCAAAATTTAAAATCCCCATTTGAACACAAAGAGAAGTATTTCCAGGAAGTACATCAAACAACCCAAAGGTTTTTCGGTAGAAATTATCTATCAGAAGCAGATAAGCAATACTTACAACCAAACTAAATAAACATCAAACATGAGAGAAACAATTCACAGAGAAAATGTATCAGAAAATTAAGTATATAGAAAAGTACCCTTCACCGTGGTGACCCTGACACTATAAAGGAAAAACGAAAAGTCTCCAACTCTCAAAAATGCTGGTTAAAACAACCATGAGGTCCTTTTTTCACTTATCATGGTAGCCAAAATATTTTTAAATAAAAATAACCAGTAATTGGAAAAATTCGTAAATTTCTATTGAGAATGTGCTATGCTATAGAGAAGCCATTAGAAAATGTATACTCAAGCCTGAAAAATGTCCAAAGACAGACTTTGTAATGATAATTATGAGCGCCTACCCTGTGAAAAATAGTTCAAAGTACAGAATAAGCTTTATGCAGAGATATATTCTTTTTTGGCAAAATATTTAAAGTAGGTATTTTCATTTTATTCATTGAGCATATAGTGATGTCATAGTATTAAAATAGTAAACATAGGAAGAAAATACAAAATGGCATATCAATATTTTTTCTATAGGCCCTGTCTTCAAGGGATCTGCAATTTAATTAAAAGGAATATAGTACACATTGGAAAAAAAAAATGAGAATAATTTTAAAAGAAAAATTTGGATGTGGCAGAAAGGCAAAATAAAATAACAGATTAATCCATCAATCATCTTCTTTTCTATCTATTTTGTAATAACTAAAGTAACAAAAACTATTGCAGAAAATTTGAACAAGAAAAAGTAAAATAAAGAACATAAAATTGTCTCTATTTCCTCAGGTAACAAGAATTAATATTTGTTTAATTTCTTATTTTCTCCTTTACATATGCATGGAGTAAGAAGCAGTGTGCTTGCTAATGTACATATGATTATATGATAATCATTTAGACACTAGACTAGTATCATTTAAGGCCCTATATATTGCTTTTTGAGAAAAAGTTGCAAGATAAATATGCATTTGCAGGGGCAGAATCTGTGTAGACATCATCTTTTCTAGTCATTCTTTTTGAATTCACAAATAAAAAATCAAATGGGTTTTAGTTTAGGCTAAGTTTCCAAATCTGAGTCTTTAGTGGCTCTAGCACAAGAGGTCAGACCTCTTGACTCCCAGTGAGGGTGACATACAGGAGCGATCTAGTATATGGCATTGGAGTCAGGCTGCTTGGTTTCAAATCCTAAGTTCTGTGATCTCCGACATGTTATTTAAATGCTTATTAGCCTCAGTGTACTCATAAGTATTTATGTATAAAATGGGCATGATAGCAATAAAACTGTCTTCATAAGATCATCTTGGGGATTCCATGACATGACTTGTAAAAGCACTTAGTCAAGTGTCCACCTCCTAGTAAAGCATATATCAACAGTTATTATTACTTTTAGTTAGTCCTGTGCTTTTCTCCTACATGATGTTTGACATGTTTCACAGTACTTGAAGCCATCATTCATTTTGCTTTTTTTTTTTTTTTTCTCACTCTGTCACTCAGGATGGAGTGCAGTGTCGTGATCTCGGCTCACTGCAACCTCTGTCTCCCGGGTTCAAGCAATTCTCCTGCCTCAGCCTCCTGAGTAGCTGGGATTACAGGTGCACGCCACCACACCTGGCTAATTTTTGTATTTTTAGTAGAGACGGGGTTTCACCATGTTGGCCAGGCTGGTCTCAAACTCTTGATCTCAGGTGATCCATAGCAGTCATTCTGTGGGTTGCTCTGATGTCCTCTCTCCTAAACATCAAGAAAAGCTGATGGGTTTGGTCTGGGTGTGGCTGGGGAAGCTGGAGGAGGGTGGTTTGGAGCTAAAAGACTACATTTCTATCCTAGCTCTCCATTTATAAACTCTAGGACTTGGGCAATCATGAACTTCTCTGAGCCTCACAAGACTCACAAAGGGACAATTCCAAGACCTACTTCAAAGGATTGTTGAGAGGACTAAACTCAGAAAAGTGGCTAGCACATTGCCTGCCATGTGGTAAATTCTCAGGAAACAGTAGCAGAAATCAAAGAATGGAAAGAGTGCCCCAAAAGTCAAGTCCTGCAAGCTTTTGGCAACAGGTATACTCATTTGAATGTTCATCACTTTTTTTCTGTTGAGGGCGGGTATTCAAAACCCCTTTTAAAGGATTCTGTAATTTATTAGCATGCTAGTGATGCTTAGCAATTGATTAATTTGCCCCTGTAATTAGTTGGGGTGATTAGAGAAAGCTTTCCTATCACTGCAAAGTTTGATTTGTAACAACCCATTAAACCCAAAGGGAGGGAGTTGAGAAGAAATCAGTAACCTCCACTAACAAATACACACCCTCTTGTGCAGATGAAGAGTCCATTTTTTTAGTAAGGTATTTGAAATTTAGGCATTATTGGCTGGCGCTTTTTGCCAGCAAGATTTTAAGCTTCAAATGAGAAGAGCTAAAATTATACCAGCATTTCCCAAAATATATTTTATTTATGGGAGGAGTATTCACCCCATGAAACACACTATAGAGAATAAAAGTGGCTCTTAAGTTCAAATAACTTCGGAAGTCTTACATAAACTAATCTCTCTTTCAGAATTCACAAGACACACAATGGCCCCCCTACGTACTCAAACTGTTTAACTTTGGGAGAATCTGGATAATGCCAATTATTTAATTCAATGAAGCTTTTATTTCTGTGAATCATCATCTTTTAATGTTCTAAAAAAGTAACATACACCAAAAACTTCTTGGGAATTCTTATCTATATTAAGATGTATATTAAAAGTTTCAAATAAAACAGTATACCTATCCTGAGTTCTGATAAATTATTTAATTTAAGAACGGTTAGATACTGGAAAAATCATATTCTAAGTAAAAGAGGAAATTATTTTTCTCACTTAACCCATTGCTACTCTTAACTGGCTTCCTCATTGTACCTGAACCAAGAATTATATGACATCACCAATATAGTGGATATTAAATGGAAACCCAAAGAATAATTAGCATCTCTCTCCAAAATTGTATACTTATGCCTTTTCTTGCTATATAAAGTACAAATTTCAATTCTAAAATGCTTTTATTCTATTTATTTTTATCTTAAGATATTATAGAGTTCCTGATTTAAAATAGTTTGACTTATGATTTTTGACTTCATAATAGGTTTAAAATCATGTAACCCTATTTTAAGTCAAGGAGCATACGATGTCAAATTTTTCAACTTTATGATGGATTAATCGAGGTATTAAGCACACTTTCAATTTACAATATTTTCTATTTACTATGGGTTTACTGGGATGTACCCCATCCTAAGGTGCCTCTGTGTTTGTATGCAGGCTGGTTAGTAGGGAAGAACAGGAGCCCTTAAAAATCAAAATATCTTTGAAAATCCGTGAAAATGTGAAGTTTCAGTCATTTTGTAGAAAAACAGAATTGACATTCCAAAATAGATTCCTTCCAGTAAGCTCCATTAAACATAGTTATATGTAGCTTCATGATGAGAATACATGCTGAGAAATGCATTGTTAGGCAATTTCATCATTGTGTGAACATCATAGAGTACTGACAGTGATAGGAGGCAGAGAAATTCTAGGCAGACAGAGGCAGGCTCCTGTCAAAACCACACCTTTGAGCCCAAAAGCCTGAAACCTGGCCCCAAAATGAGAACTTCTATCCCTGTTTGCCCACTCTCTTCCAACTGGTTCTTTCTGAATAAATGATATATTTTTACCAATCAAATGTTGTCTTTTCTAAAACTACCTACAGCCCTCCCTACCTCCATCCTGTGCCTGTAAAGACCCCAGACTCAGCTGGCAGAGAGAAGCAGCTGCTGAACCTTGGGAAGACCTTGGCTGGATGTCGGGGAGAGGTGACTTTGAGACGGTGGCTGGACGAAGCAACTTGACTTCAGAAGACAGAGGCAGGGAGGCGGCTTAGACTTCTTGGGAGAGCAACCTTCCCTTTCTGTCCACTTTCCAGCTCCCGTTTCCACTGAGAGCTGCTACAGTCTCGCTCTGTCACCCAGGCTGGAGTGCAGTGGTGTGATCTCGGCTTACTGCAACCTCCACCTACCGGGTTCAAGCGATTCTCCTGCCTCAGCCTCCTGAGTAGCTGGGACTACAGGCATACACCACCATGCCTGGCTACTTTTTGTATTTTTAGTAGACATGGGGTTTCACCATAATGGCCAGGTTGGTCTCAAACTCCTGACCTCGTGATCCACCCATCTCGGCCTCCCAAAGTGCTGGGATTACAAGTGTGAGCCACCACAGCCAGCCAAGAGCTGATTTTATCATGCAATAAAGTTTTCTACATTCATCATCCTTCAGTTTGGCCATGTGACCTCATTCCTCTTGGGCACCAGACAAGCATTTGGGATGCACCACATGCAGGTGCCCCAAAAGGCTGTCACACTGGCCCTTTGCCCTCACTGGTGGAGGTCAGCCACCCCACATGACAAGGCAAAAGGCCCACTGAGCTGATAACACACTGCTGTCTGTGGATGGTGGAGCTAAGAGACCATTGTAACACACCCTCTGGGGCCTTGGGGTGGTAGGCACCCCCACCTGGATGCTGCCATGGGGCCTCACAGAGTTTGCTTCTGCTGGTGCTGAAGCAGTCAGCTGGTTCTTGCACTCCTATGTTCTCACACTCCCTCCTGCAAGGGGTGGAGACTGGAGGACCTCAGTGAACAGAGGTTGCTCCTGCTGGACCACTGGCCAGTTCCTGTGGTCACTCACTATGGCTCCCTCACTCATTAGCTTGTACATTCCCTCCTGCAAGGGGTTGAGCAGGGAGGGCTGCAGTTAGGGCTGAGTAAACAAGGCACCCCTGTCGTGAGTCCATTGGAGGGATCAAGAAAATATCCTGCATCAGTACTTACAAAAACCTAGATGGTACAGCCTACTACACACCTTGGCTATGTGGTAAAGCCTATTGCTCCTAGGCTAAAAACCTGTACAGCACTTTACTGTAGTAAATACTGTAGGCAACTGTAACACAGTGGTATTTCTGTATCCAAACATAGAAAAGTTACAGAAAAAAATACAGTATTATAGTGCTACAGGACCACTATCATGATGTGGTCCATTGTTGACAGAAATGTCATTATTCAACAGGACTGTAAATGGTTTTTCTTCAACTTAAAGATAAACAGTAGAAATACAGTTAATTTACTTTATCTTGAGATTAAAAACTCAAGATACATTGTTACAAAGCTCAGGATTCTGTTGGCTCGGGGCTAATCGTCAGTTTATTTGATGGAGTTAAGGTTGCTTTTAGTGATCAAATGTCAGCTTGAACTAGGTGGGATACAGAGGGTACAAACTCCGTGATGTTCAAGAGCACAGTACGTGATCCACACTCTGAGCTGGTGGCACACAAGCTCAAGCATGAAGTTCAACCCATCAGCTACTGAGTACTTGTCAAGTTGTTTGTGTTTTCTGGGTTTAAATGGTTTCCTCTCGTCATCAATGGTAGAGCATTTATTTTTTTTCTGTTACGCCTGATTTTTTTTTTAAGTTTGTTTCTTGAAGAGAGAAAAGCATTCTTTTTTGTTTGTAAGCAGAGAGCTTTAAAACACATTGATAGCTATCTCTTACATAACTATTAAACTAAATTTGGTCTGAGACTGTCTTCATACTTTCATTTCCTAGTAACACATTGCATCCTAAGTTGAATGTATGTTATTGTAACAAGTGGCTGTGTCTTGTTACACAGCCAATCACAGCCTGCTAACTCATCAGACCATGTTCACATAAGGCAAATGACTCACTACACCATGCCCAAATAAGGCCAAGGCTCAGCTGTAATCAGTCAAGCTGTTTCTGTAATTACTTTGTTTTTCTATCTATAAATACTGCCTACCCATGATGTTGGGTGCAGCTCTCTGAACCTCTCCTGGTTCTCAGTGCTGCCTGATTCATGAGATGTTCTTTGCTCAGATAAATTCTGCTAAATTGTCTAAAGTTTGTCTTTTAACACTATCAAAATAATTTTATCCTAGATAAAGCACTTCCTTCCCTTAAATAAGATAAGCAACTGTTAACCTTATGGGTGAAAGCATCCCAACATTACAAAGCCAATTATTTAATTGTCTGTAGGTAATTTACTGTTGAGGCAAGATGTGCTGAACACTGAGTTTCTATATTTATAAAAATGTTTATACCCATATTGTGTGAGTGTGTATGTGTGTGTATGTGTATGAAAAAGGGGAGAGACAAGGAACTGCCTGAGACAGGGTCTCACTCTGTTGCTCAGGCTGGAGTGCAGTGGTGTGAACACAGCTCACTGCAGCCTTGATCTTCTAGGCTCAATTAATCCTACTGCCTCAGTCTCATTCCTGAGTAGCTGGGACTACAGGTACGCACCACCATGTCTGGCTTTTTTTTTTTTTTTTTTTTAGAGACAGCGGTCACCTATGTTTCCCAGACAGGTCTTGAACTCTTGTCCTCGAGCAAGCATCCAGCTGATACCACCTGATTTTTAATACCTTCTCCAGCTATCCCTTTTAATAACATGTTTGTAGGTCTAGGAAAGTTCCAAACCCTTTAGCCTGAATCTTCAGGAGACTTGGAAATAACATTTAGGCAATGAAGAGTCCTTGACATAGAGTCCACGGCAGGACTTAAGGAACCTAGGAATTGCCTAGAGTCATGGAAAAGATTTATCAAATGCAAGTAAGCCCTTCTCTCTCTCTCTCTCTCTCTTTGTCTCTCTGTCTCTCTCACACACATACACACACACACCCCGACACAAATGCACAAATATGTTGCTCTGGGGAGAAGATCCACAACTTTCTCAGGAATCCTAAAAAGTTTCCATAAGCAAAAGAGAGTAACAGCCACTGTTCTAGGTCTGGAAACTAATTTACCATGTGACCTTACACAAATCACTTGGCCATACCATACCACACTTTCCCCTCCTGTCAAATCATAATGATGTAATTATTTTCTGGCAAACCTTCGAAGTGTGAATATTGAATGATATAAAGGGCTACATACACATTAACTATGATTATTTCTTTACCCTTCCCCTTTTCCTTCTGCGGTATCTTGTGAAATTTAGTTATGAAGTTTCCTTTGGGCAAGTTCCAAAATCTAACTTATGCAATGCTTTATTTAGAATTCTTTTATGAAGATATTTCAGTATTCTGTATTAGCTATTGTTTGCAAATTATTTTTCCAATTTGTACCAATAGACAAAAAAATTAAATTAAGAATAAATGAAAACAGTAAATATGCATTTCTGCCCATCATCTTATACATGGAAGATAAAGTGAACAAGTAAACATCAGAATGACACACCATCATTCCAGGAGGACTTAAAAACCTTAGCAGGGCTATTTTAATAACAGAGCAGTTATTTGTTGTTGTTGTTGTTTTAAGACGGAGTCTCGCTCCGCCACCCAGGCTGGGGTGCAGTGGCGTGATCTTGGCTCACTGCAAGCTCCACCTTCCAGGTTCATGCCATTCTCCTGCCTCAGCCTCCCAAGTCGCTGGGACTACAGGTGCCCGCCACCAAGCCCGGCTAAGCTTTTCTATTTTTTAGTAGAGACGGAGTTTCACCGTGTTAGCCAGGATGGTCTCGATCTCCTGACCTCGTGATCCGCCTGCCTCAGCCTCCCAAAGTGCTAGGATTACAGGCGTGAGCCACCATGCCTGGCCCAGAGTAGCTTTTCTAAAGAAACAGGCAATGCTATGTAGCAGCTCTAGAGCTAAGCTTAAATAACAGAATATTTCTGCCAGAGAAAGAATTTCAGCTAATGTGCTTTGGACCCAAAAGATGGCTCCAGCAGCTACCAGAGACACTGCCATGATTGCTCTCATGGCTTTGCTGCTCCGTCCATGAGAAGCAGCACATACACATGCAACACACACATGCGCATACTCACAAATACATACATAAATGCGCCAAAGGGATAGGTAGCTTTCAGACTCTCAGAAACAACACTTAAGGAACATCTCATCGTGTGATTTCTGATAATTATGATCTGGTCTGAACTTCCTGTAGGAGATCCATAACTGGCCAACATTTAGGAGCGAAGTTTTATTGTGTTACTGTTCTGGGGACAAGTGGGTGCTTCTAATACTTGCCTGGGAAATACAGAGTTTCTGAAACCCAAATCATAGGGAGAGCTATTTTAAGGTCTGGTGAAGGGAATAAAGAGACAGCCACTTGATTTCTTCGAAACATAAAGCAATTTTTCCCCACAGTCCCAGAAAAAGCACCTGGCTCTCTTTCCTCTCGATATACCAATAAATTGTTGGTTTTCTCCCTGTAGAATTCTGTATAGTTAGTAGAAAACTATTTCTCTAAAAATTATGTGAAGGGACTGTTACATATAGATAAAATGCATGCTTCAAATTAAAAGAATTAAAATGAATTCTAGAAAGATTACTTTGAGGTTTTCATAATTAGAATGAGCATTATGTATTATCTCTACATCATTTTTCAATCCCTGCTATAAAGCTCACGATGTGTAATTACTTAGGCAATGCTAGAAAGCCTCTAAAAACAGAGCTCAATACTTCAAATGTGAAAATCTGTAATCATCATTCATCTATGCATTAACCCCCAAATTCATTAAATTTCTAATATCTTGAAGGCATTCCAAATGGAATGCAATAGGAGATAGGAGATATCTGCCACAGGCAGCTTGAAATCCAGTAGAAGATACAAGTAATACAGAAATTACCTTAGAGCACTTCTTAGTTTTAACCAAACTTCCCTGTGTATAAATCCCACTCATTTTTTGGTTTAAGCCCCTAGCAATATATATATATATATATATATATGTCCAATTTATATCCCATAGACAAATCCATAAAGCATTTGAAGACAACTATTACTCTTTGCCAGTTAAAAACCCCTAATCGATTTATTCAGTACTTTTTTTGAGCACCTACTGTGTGTCATGTTACGGAGACACAGCAGATTAAATACTAACACAGCCTCTGCCTTCAAGAAGTAGATACCTATCCTTGCATCTACAAATTTTTGTAGATTAGATCCAAATATCTTTTTATGTGCCACTTTAAATACTAACAATGAATACTGAGCAGAGATTTATTCATGTACAGAACTAAGTGACACAGTCCTTGCCATCAAAAAGCATATGGGCTGGTTTAGAGCCAAGTGTAGCTACTCCACTCATGTCATTTATCATGAATTTTCTAAACTAGGCATGTAGATTTTCCTTTTCCAACACTATCAAGGGTAACTAAATATGTGGGAAAGATAACATGATGAGATTTTGCATTTATCAGAAACAATGTAAAATGAATATTGAGCTCTGAGTATAGTGGCTATGTGCGGTCTTTGAAGACTTCTAAATCCAAAAAGCTCATCGATCTAACCCAAGGTAATTGATGTTTTATTGCTTTTTTCTAGGATCTTTTTTAAGACCCTGGGCTGCAATTTATTCTATATGGGGCCCTTCAACATTTTGAGGCCTTACTGAAACACTAAAGCTTGAAATTTGCCAGAGAAATCCTCTCAGCAAGTTCTCCAACTGAATCTTCTCCCTTCCCTTTTCCTGTTCACTGTATTTCAGCTTACTCTGGCTTCAATCTCTAACTCCTGCCTTTGGGAAAGTCAAAGAACACAACATAATGGTTGCCTGTCTTTTCTCCATCAAAGCACCACACACTACATAAACTGCCTCCAATATTTCCAGAGGGGTGGGAAGTATTTTGATAGTGGTTGTCATCTTTCCTTTCTCTTCTGCTTTCTTGACTTGAGTCTCTGACTTGCACCATTGAGTGTCCCAAGGGTCTGTCTATCCACGTATTGGTTAAGCATTACAAACATTGCCATATTTCTTTAATGGATTACTTTGAGATGATCTTTAGTTCATAATATATTAATATGGCTAATACTGAATAACTCAAGTTTCAGCTTTTAAAATTATCACTTAATGAATGTTAAGTACATTCTTACTCCATCACTGAGTCTCCTCCCACCCACCCATTGGTAACTCTTAGCCCTGTGGTGGAGTTTGGAGATAAAGGACAGATCAAGGATCATCCAGTAGACAAAGCACAGGTATCCATCTTGTCATACCCTCAGCAATTCCTTCCTGGTACACCCAGTCTAAGATAGTAGTCATAACACTCTGAAATATCTCCTTACTTTGTTTGTACTTCCGAGAGTATTTCATACTCTGGATTTACTTTATTTATCTATATTTTAACTTTTTGTAGTCTACATATCATCCACCTTAATGCCACTTCTAATTTGAGGTAAGCCATTCAAGGACAGAGGCCCTGCTCACCTTATTTATCATGCTACCTCCAACTGGCACAAGATTAGCTGATAGAAATGTTAAGTAAATGATTGAACCAGAAGACATGTCTTTCATAGTGACTCATCTAGGAAAAAAAAACTATCAATCATTCTAGGCCAAGTATTTGTTCTCAGAATTCACTTGTATTTTATATAGACTTATCACATCCTGATGTCTCTCTGACAATAACTATTGAAAATACATGCCTATTTTATCAATTAAATATTTGGTGGCCAAATCACCAAATTTATTCTATTTGCTCTTTGAAAGTCTAGTTTTTGAACACCTGAGTTTCTGTAGGATTCCTAATATTTCTTTAGTTTAGATACAGGTACTTGTTTCTCTTAATGTCTATTGTGCCCTAGAAGAGAAATATAAACTTTGAACATTTCCATGGCAAAGTGTCTCAAGTTTCTTGTAGAAAGTTACTTTATAAAATAAAGTAACAGGCAATAAAAACAAAAAGATATTTTGTAAAGTTATTAAAACTCAAAGTAGAATCATTAATTTACTTATTATTTAATTTACCCATTTAACAAACATATTGAAAATGAAATAAATACCAGGCACTGAGCTAATACACAAGAAGAGGTAGAAACCAGCACGTAATTCCTGTCTTCAGTGAGTTCACAGTATTGCACCAATAGCACATATGATCACGAAACAGTAGAATCTAAAATGTGAAGTTAAAGCACAATAGAAAGGTAGTTCGCATATCTAGAGGCAAAGTGAGTAAAGGAAGGATGGGTGAGTGACTAGAGGAAGTACTTTCTATGAAAGATAATATTTGAGTCTAGATTTAGGAACAAGGTAAAGTGAGAGAAAGGCATCCAAAGTAGAGGAAACAGTGTGTGCAAAGGCCCAGAGTGAAGCCAGATGCTTTAAGGAGAATACAAGAGGCTCAACAAGCTAAAGCAAAATATTTGTGCAGGTACAGGTAAACTACGAGGTCCCAAAGCAGACAAGAGCCAAATTGTGGAGAATAGTGTGTAATAGCATGGTAAGAAGTTGAACTTTATCCTGAGATTCAATTAGGCAGTGAAGGAGTTTAAAATAAGAGGTTATGATAAAAAATCACATGCATTTAGCAATAATCAATCCCACAGGAGATAGAATGAAGAAAGAATTGAAAAAAAGTTAAGGCCTGGAGGCCTTAGCCAAGCTAGGAGGTTATTTTCGTAATCCAGGCAAAGAGAAAAGAGGGTAGAGACTCCTCTCATGAACTAGGGAGTCAACAGATTGTGGGGAAAAAATCTGAAAGTGCATTGGTGATCAATTAGAAATGGAGGTTGGGAGAGAAGGAAACACAGGAATAGAGGCCTCTGGATTGGATGGCCATAAACCCAAAGACGCCTTTATTATCTGAGGGAGAAAAGTGGTGCTCAAGTGGAACAAACTGAGTGATATTAACCTGCAGGAAAATTAACTGCAGGTCAGTAATAGGCATCAAAAATACCAAAAAAGAGGTGTCTTTTAGAAATGTAATTTAAGCCAAAGAAGCAACACATTTGAATTTCTGCAATTCAAAGAAGGAATGAGAGAGAGGCAGATGCATTTTAAGTGAGAAGGAGGTGGATCCTAGAAAAGCAAATTTGTAAATGAATAAAAACAGTGATAGGAGAGGTGAGGAGAAATTACCAACATATGAAGACATTTAGCTTTCCACGAATTTTTCCTGAAGCTGTCAGATCAGGGAGGCTATTCCAAACAGTCCTTCGGTACATTTCAATTTAAGAAAAACTAAAGAAAATAAAAACTAGTCTTGGACATAGTCTCATTCTCCTGCAGCAGTGTATGCATTTAACCTGCTCTGATTATAAACTACTATTCTCTGCACCACTGGATTTTAGATTTTCCAGTAAATATAATGAGTTTAAGGTGACATTCTTCATAGCCCTCAGGTCCAACTTTGAAAAGTGTCTTAATCTGTTCGGGCTGCTATAACAAAATATCTTAAACTGGATAGCTTATAAAAAATAGAAATTTATTATAGTTCTGGAGGCTGGAAAGTCCAAGATTAAAGCACTGACAGATTCCATGTCTGGCCAGGGCCTGCTTTCTGGTTTGTAGATGATATCTTCTAGTTGTGTCTTTACATGGTAGAAGAGAAAACACTCTTTCCAGCCTCTTTTGTAAGACCACTTATGAGGGCTCTGCCCTCATGACCTAATTGCCTGCCAAAGGCCCTGTCATACCATCACCTTAGAGATGAGGATTTCAACATATGAATTTGGAGGGGACACAAACATTCAGACTATAGCAATAATCCTGAGTTCTACCATAGATCATCTTCCACTGACAGGCCCAACAGTAAGCTTTTGGCTACCTTCAGAATGAGATGTCAAGTTGCTCATAGTCTCTCTTTATCAGCTACAGCACTACCAACTACGGACATGACTGTCAGACATAGGATGTGCTTCCAAGTCTGATGTATATTTATGGCCAACATTGTAGCTCAGTAATGAAATTCAGCTACTTTAGCACATGGCACCATTGAGAACTCCCTCCTGCCATAAATCTTTACCTGGTTGACTTGTTGAGAGCAAATCCACAGAGAATGCCAGAACACAAAGTTTTTTCAAGAAAACAAATTTGTTCTCATAGGAAGCCAGCTGTTCATATGGTCAAGGAAAATGATGGAAGCAAGTTGCCATTATTTGAAATGGCAGAGAGAAGAGAAAATGGTAGATAGACCACTGGACTGCCAACTACAAATAAGAGCCATCAATCATCTTGCAATTTTCCCAAACAGCCTAGCAGAGTGAAATAGCATCTAGGTTGGAATGCAACCACCAAAATCGACTGAGATCAAACTGCAACCTTAAAGTACATTTCCAAAATAGACAAATCACAGCATCTGCATTCACCCACATTGGCCTCATTGGTTGATTGGCATAGGAGAAGCAATATTATTCAAGAGCTTAGCAATGACCACAAAATATGAAGGACAAAAAGATATAGCTCATGGCACAACAAAACTTAATGAATTGGTAATACCCTATCTTATTCCAGAAAGTACTATCATGAAGTGGTCTTTGTGAGAAATGAACTTTAAGTTTGTTTCTTTGTTTCCTTACAGTCAGTGTAAACAGGAAAACTAGTGAATTACATAATATACGGTAGTACATGTACTATAGCTGTAATACTCATTGTATGCAGATGCAACACTTGGTGTGGACAGATGAGAAATAGAGAACAGCTTAAATGTATTCTGATACCTATATGCCAATTTCAAGGCATAGCTGAAGAATAGTGTAATTTAAAAGGCGTAGGGTAGTTGAATCGGGCCAACTAGAAATCCAAGTGTCAAAGTTAGTTGCAAAAGGCAGTCACTCAATAATAACATGGAAAAAGAAGTTGAAGATCTACCAGACTTTGTAGCTACATTTGTGCATATGTGTTTATCAACCTCCATAACATCATCCTCAAACAACAGAGGACAGTGACAAATGCATAAAATGTGTGTGTCACAGCCAGTATCCAATAATTAATGTCTAGAGCAGAGAATAAAAATGACCAAATACATTAGTCATACTTCTATTGCTTGAAGTCAGTCATTTATTATCAGTGGCATCACCAGCCTTATTCAAAGCCATTAGTGTCCATTAGTAAATTAAAATGTGTTTGTATTTTGAGACTTCTGTTTTTATTTCACATATTTTGTTACATTTCTCATCAGGAATTCCTATGTTATGGTTCTATACTTAACCCCGAACATTTTGTTAAAAGTAAATTTTCTTTCAGAACAGAATCTAAACAGATTTCCAATTCATTAATTTTCAGAATGTTCCTCACCCTCTTAAATCATAAAACTACTGATGATTTTTTCTACATATAAATCTTAGCCACATATTTATCAATGATGTTTTGTGAGTCCCAGCTTAATAATGAACAGTCATCTGTCATTCAGTCAAAGTATTTTGTGAGTGAATAAGATTTTCTAGTCCTAGAATGTAAAACAGAATACACTGTATATAGAAGAGCTCTCATTTCTTCCATAACTTTGTTCAGTGTTCAGGAAACATTCTGGCATTCTAGGCAACTTATATAATGAGACAATTTACTGCCTTTCTTCATATATCTTCAGAAGCAAAGCATCCAAAAATAACTGTTGGCTGGCAGATTTATTTTGGATAAATTCATTATCTTCTATCTAGTCTTTGTCACCTCGGTTCGCTATTTTCTCTCCCTCCTCCAACTTCTGTGTGTGTTTATGTGCGTGTGTCTGCATGTATAAAGGAAAGTAAATATCTTCAGTTTAATCAGAGCAGTAGCAAAGTTCAGAGGTTCAGAGGGTCACTGAAATCTTGCTAAGCAAAGATGCTCAATCCCCATACCATTTACAGTGTTCTTCCCCAGGATCCCACCCACAATGGCAGTATTTGCGTATCTTCTGAGAGTGAAATTTTCTACCTTTTTTCATTATCATTGTGACAATTTTGTGTAAACATATTTCAGACTAATGGGATTCTGACTTGCATACAAGCACAAAGAACCATCAGGTAGTGAGGCTGTGCTGTGGGTTTAAATCAACTATCAGCCTGGAGGCCACTCTGCACTGTCTTTCATCAGTCTGCCACCAACAGGACCCCCATTGCTTTGCAAATAAATATTATATCTAAATGTTTCAGCAAGGCAGACATTCTAGAGAGATCCATAAGAGATTCCCTTCTGGAAAATATATGTTTAATGTTTCTGGTACTCCCATTGCATGAGCAAAAATTATATAAGCATGGTCAGAGAGAAAAGAAAAATAACTGAACTTGAAGATTTGCCCTTGGTTCTATGCTTTTCTTCTCTTTTTATCCTGTCAGCATAGTATACATAAAAATGGAGCTCTGTGTTGTAGCTCTGCTTTTTTGCTTCTATGTCCCCCCATGAATTTTTCAGTATTTGAAATTTTGCTCAATATACTAAGATGCATGGCACTCTTCCTTGATAGATACCAACCTAGGCTTCCCAGCCAATGACATATGTTTTCTCCTCTGATTTTCTATTATACCTAAGGTTCATTTCACTGCTCATATTTTTGGCATACTTATTTTTTAGATATCTATCTTACAATATCTGATTTTCAAAGTAACAATAGTTCAGTATTTATCCATATGATTTTATTTATTTAGTGTACAGTGTGGCATCCCAAATTCTGCAGCCACTCAGCAAAGTTTTCTCAGGTTTCCTTCCCATCGTAAGACACACTCTGCCTATCTAAGAAAGGCCACAGACAAGAGGAACAAACCCTAGATATATCTGCATGAAAGAAAATATATAAAACGAGAGAGTATCAACAGGAAAAGTGAAAATCATCCTAGCCACCTTTAGTCGACTCGTTTTTCCAAGCTATTGCTTCATTTTTACCTCATCTGGCCAGTTCAGGGAAGAAAGGGGCACCTAAAATATAAACCCAGCACAGATTACAAAATATTAACCTAAAATTTAATTATTTTAAACAGCCAAATAGACATCAGTGAAATGTTACAGGAGCAACAAAGCTCTAACATGATGAAAGCAAATTATTCTTCATATAATCTGTTAAATTCTGGGCCTTGGCAGATGGGAAATCACTGGAACACATGGTTCCAAGGAGATGTAAGAGAGGAAGTGTCTCCTGGAGAGGTGACCTCTGTGGTTATCAGAGTATTCACCAATGGTTGAATAGAGCAAGACAACACTAGCAGTGAGCTGCTATTGAGAAATTACCAAGAGGTAGGCACTGTGCTAAGCCCTTCACATCTGTAATCTCAAACAACTCAATGATATCAGTACTGTTATTATCCCCATTTTACAGATGAGTAGATTAAGGTTTATGAAGCTTAAATTGCATTCCTAAGGTGAAAACTAAGCCCTGGAGCCTGAATTCAAATGCAGGCAGCAAGACGCTTCACCATTTTGCATACAGTAGTTGCTTTATATCTTATAGGAATTTGCAACTGCATCTACTTGAGGGAAGAAAATTGTGAGTGTGTGTGTGTGTGTGTGTGTGAGAGAGAGAGAGTGTGTGTGTGAGAGAGAGAGAGAGAAAGATGGGAGTGGGGAGAGAGAGAAAGAGAAAGAGAATGCTCTGACTAGCCAACCAGTGCGAAGCACTGCCTCCTCCCGTTCTGTGCCATGCCTGTGCTTCCTGGAAGAACAGGACACAGGAGACCTGACTGCCATTTGCTTCCTCAGTCTCAGCTCTCAGCAACTCTCACAGTGGGATCTTTTGAGTGGCTTGGGGGTCTTTTCAGCATATGAAGCACAAGACTTTCTCACACAGCATGGCCCTATAGATGGATCAACTACTTCATCAGATGCTCAATCACAGGAAGATCCATTGTCCTTACCCCAAGAGAAGAATTGCACTTAGACTCACTGAGAGATGGCACATTTGTTTCCAATGTGGTCCCTTCTTAAGGGGTTTTCAGAAGTGATATAACCATGCCTCATATTCCACTTTTAAAACATAATGCCAGAGTGAAAGGCAACTCCTCTGTGCTTCCAGAGAGCAAAATTCACACTCTTTTCCCGAAGCCACGTGATCCTCTTGGATGCCCTTGGGTGCCATTCATATTTCAGGCTTCTATATTGCTGGGTAGTATAAAATAATGTGCAACTATTTTTTAATTTCTTTAGAAAACATTTTAAAAATGCTTCCTCAAGAACAGGTGCTTTTATTTAAGACAAAATTCATTGTAGTAATCATTTTGATTGGCTCGATCTAGTCTCTTCATTGCCCTAAGACAATCTTTGCATTGGTAGAAAAGTGAGTAAGTGAACAGATTTTCAAACTGGGATATGGTGATAAATATAGAAACAAAATGAGGAATTAGACAAGAGAGACTGGACATAAACATGTATGTATGCAAATACAGACAGATGTCCACGTTTTCCACTTCTATTTCCAGCTTTGTGCAAGGAAGGATGCAAAATCTTTAGTAAAAGAGAGAAATGTGTCTGCATTCCTGCTCTTGTCAAATATTAGCTGTGCATCCATTATTTAATTTACGTGAACCCCCTCCTAGCATTTATAGAAAGTTTATCATGATAACTATTTCAGAGGATTACTGGGGAAATTTGTATAAAGTTCCTGGAGTAGAGATCTTTCACTAAAATTGTAGCCTCCACAACTTCCTCCTCCTCATTATTTCTTTTCCTTTTTTTTTTTTTTTTTTTTTTGAGACAGGATCTCACTCTGTTGCCCAGGCCCAGGCTGAAATGTAGTGGTGTGATCTCAACTCACAACAACCTCCACCTCCTGGGCCCAAGCAATCCTCGTACCTCAGCCTCCTGAGTGTCTGGGATTACAGGCATGCATCACCACTCCTGGATAGTTTTTGTATTTTTTGTAGGGACAGGGTCTCACCATGTTGCCCAGGCTGTTCTGGAACTCCTGAGCTCAAGGGGTCCACCTACCTCAGCCTCCCAATGTGCTGGGATTACAGGTGTGAGCCACCATGCCCAGCCTCACATTATTTCAAGAAATAAAAAGTAGAAATCTTCATGCACATAATCAAAATGTAACTATCCAGGAATCCTTTCTGACGATGAGGGTGAAGATGCTGTATTCTTCAGTTCCTAGTCAAGGTGTGCAGGGTTCTTATCCCACACAATTTGTCTCTATTTCCAGAATTTGCACTTCATTTATTTCCCTCTCTGGCTTCTCAACAATATTTTTGGAGTTTGTTAACTGCATGACAATATCATGCTCTCAATCAGAGAATGTTTTGAAAAAATGAGTGCCCTTGTATCATGGCAGGTACATGCTATGAGTCATAATAACATGCAGATGCTCTATCCACAGGGACTGCTGCTTTCACCGTACAAATGTCACGAAAAAGTTGTCCATTTCTTGCTAACACCACACCTGCTTTCCACTTCCCTGAATTAACATTCTATAATTTCATAACGACTTATATTTTACTTAGTCCCAACGTGACCATCTGATTGATCCTGTTTTTTGTTTGTTGGTTTGCTTTTGTTTGGTTTGGGTTTTGCTTTGTTTTTTTGCTTTGTTTCTGTATTTTACTTTGTCTTAAAAGGAAAAAAAAATGTATTTCTTTATGAAAAAGACAAAGTTCAGTTAAACCACTTTAATTTGGTATGTTTATATCAGTACCTAAGTTTTAAAATAAAATCACTGCTTTCTTCTCTGAGACAGATGGGACTCTGACCAGCTGGCTCTAAATCCTACAGGACAAATGCTTCAGCCCCATGATTACATGATGGAAATTGGCAAATAAGCAAGGATACAGATAACCCCATAATATCATCTCAATGTGTCCGAGACTTTTTATTTATAGCATATTTCCCTCCTTAACTAAATTTTAGTCCCTCTAATATGAAACAATTTCTGACACTGAGAGCACCCCATTTTATTCAAATGGGGTAAGTGGGACATAAAAAGATACTTGGTGGCTGAGGGAGCTAGCCTGGTGCTTACATTTTGTTAGGATCAGTTCAGCAGTCATGTATTGCATATCTACTTTGTGCCAAGAACTAAACCTTCCCTGGTGGTGAATCTCAGTGTGGCCAGCAAGTGCTGGGGCTCCACTCATGATAGATCACAATACACGATCTCTAAGTCACTCTCCAAGCTTGTCTCAGAAAGGTAGGAATAGATACTTTATATCTTCCTTTTGACTATGTTCCTTATCTATGTTTTGTTGCTTGTGAGACTGTTTTTTACAGATTTCATAATAGTATATCATATGTGTACTGAATATCATAGTAAAAAGATATTGCACCAATTTATTAAGAAAACAGACTGTTTACCATCTCTTGCACCAATATCTGCTCTTCCCCAAATTCAGCACCCAGAAACCACCACCTTTAATTTTTTACTTGTTTATTCACATCTTTATTTAGAGTGTAATTTCTATTTATAGATCTTCAATACAATCCTCAGCTCAAGAACTCGGCTCTGCTGAGTAACACTAACTCCAATTAAGATAAATTATAACTGAAGCCACTGAATGGCGAGAGCAAGAACAGATAGGGGAGTGTCTCACACAAGCACCTGGCATTATGTTATCACTTGCCTTCTCTGGAGTCATACTTGGATTCAGCGTTAGAAACAAACAGGGGCTGGGCGCGGTAGCTCACTCCTGTAATCCTACCACTTTGGGAGGCGGAGGTGGGCGGATCACCTAAGGTCAGGAGTTCGAGACCAGCCTGGCCAACATGGTGAAACCCGTCTCCACTAAAAACACAAAAATTAGCTGGGCTTGGTGGTGGGCACCTGTAGTCCCAGGTACTCAGGAGGCTGAGAGGCAAGAGAATCAGTTGAACTCAGGAGGCAGAGGTTGCAGTGAGCCAAGATCACACCACTGCACTCTAGCCTGGGCGACAGAGCCAGACTCTGTCTCAAACAAAAAAAAAAGACACAAACAGGGAAACATTGTCTTATAATACCCTCCCTCAATCTCCATTCCACTCTCACACTTAACCCAAACTTCTTCCAGATATTTTTTCCATTCTTTCTTTCTCAGTGCCACTTTCTCTCTTGTTCTTAATCTTCATATCAAGGTTTTGATGAACAATACTCAGTGCATCAGAAAGTCCATATTGTTTAGAAGGTAAGCACATGGTCTTTAGAATTCAAAAATGTGGTGGGAGTCCTAACTCTGCTATAAGGGTGACCTTGAAAAAGTTGTAAGTTTGTTATACATCCTCTAAAAACATAACAATAGACCTACCTTTCAGGATTGCATGAGAAAAAAATCTATAAAAATCACCCAGAATAGGTATAAAATAAATATTTTGAAATTTCCTATAATAAAACAATGTTGCTGAAGAGAAACCAATGAAAAAAAGTAGTTGTTGAAAGTAGCAATACATTCAGATTATGGCAGACCTATTGGCAACAAATCAATGTCAAAGTTAGAAGAGAAGGGTACTTATCAGTACCCTTCTCTTCTAACTTTGACATTGATTTGTTGCTCTTGATCAAGAAAATTTCTCTGTCCATTGATTGGTTAGTTCTATTTTGGGTTGTGCTACTATCTCTGAAAAACAGAATAAGAAATTTATTTATGACTGTGGTAGGTACTGGAACCTTTGCATTAAAGATGCTTTTAGATGAGAGGAGAAGTGCAAAATTGTTAGGACATCAGACATTCACTCCATAAAGATAAAGAGTAGGCTCTGGTGTTTGCTAGATGTGAAATCTTGAGCAAGTTAATTAACCTCTTTAAGGCTCATCTGTAACATGGGAATACTAGGATTGCTTCTTACTTTGTAGGACTTTTGTGTAAATTAAATGAAAAAACTCATGTAAAGAAGGTGCTTTAATATATTTCGAAGCCCTCATGTTTTCTCCATGACTATTATGGTGATAACAAAGATGATCATGATGGATGATGTCATGAAATGTCAAAAAATATTAACATATCCAGACAGCTTGGAGAATTCCTTCTTTGGTAGGGTCCTGCAATCTTGATTTTTAATTAAGGAGCTTACTTCTGCCATTGCCATGGATAATTAATCAGACTACTGATAATGATATATAGTGACTTTATTTTTCTACTAGAAAATAATTGGATCTGTCACCTGTTAATTGTAACATTAGTTAAATATTTTGGAAGGTCATTAGAGGTAAACCACTGAGAGAAATACCTACTGCATTTGTGTGGCATATTTCTGTGGATTACAGACAGTGATAGCCTCTGCATAAAATTAGTCATTTATGACTTCAAAGAGTGCCCCCATCCTCTGAGACTCCACATAAAATGAAATTTGAGAAACATAACAGTACAAAGGACAAAGGAGATGAATGTTTGCTGTAGCTCTTTTTAAAAATAGGTAATCTTCATATTGCACACAGGGGATATTATCAAACAGGCTATTAGAGTAGATAAATATAAACTTCAGATATACACTAGAGCTTTTTCAGTGCATCTTTATGCTCCTATCTCTTCCTTTCATGTTGTTGTTCAGTCCATAAGGAATGAGCCTAGCCCACATCCTCTGGACATAGAGGCACAAACAGTGCCCTAGCGGACAGGTAAATTACAGACCAGGGACAGCCATAGCAGCACTATTTTCAGGGTGGCTAAATAACATCTAGCTAATTCATCAATTCAGAATGGCTTCTGATAGCCATTCACAAAACCTTCCGACAACTCAATGTGTGCTCTACACCCGATTTATCAGATAATATAACCAGTGCTTAAGAGATTGAGTGATCTCTGGCCTAGCTCCACATTTTTTGATACTAGCACCTAATAAAAGAAGAAACAAACACACACAAATAATTGCAAAATGGGGTTACAGACTGTGGCATATTTTTAATATTTACATTTTTAAATTAATGTTTAAATTCAAACAAAAAATATGATTATCCCCAAGATAATTACAGGATTAATTAAAAACAATTTGTGGTGCAATTTAAATAGTGTGAAGATTTTTATATCCTCTTTGGAAAAATGTCTATTCAAATCCTTTGCTAATTTAAAATTGAGCTATTTGTCTTTTTATAACTGAGTAGTGAAAGTTACATATATTTTCTGGATATAAGTACTTTAACAGATACATGATTTGTAAATATTTTCTCCCATTTTGTGTGTTACCTTTTCACTTTCTTGATGGTATTCATTCAGTTCACAAGTGGTTAATTTTGATGAAGTCCAGTTGATCTACTTTTTGTCATCTGTGCTTTTCGTGTCTTATCTTAGAAAACATTGTATAACCCAAAGTACAAAAGATTTATCCTATGCTGTCTTCTAAGTGTTATATAGCTTTTACACTTACATTTACATATTTGATGTATGTTGAGATAAATTTTATATATGGTTTGAGGTAGGATACAAATTCATTGTTTAGCTTGTGAATAGCATGTTGTTCCAGCAAAATCTATTGAAAAAAACATTCTTTACCTATTTGCCTTGGTACCCAGGTGAAATATCAACCGACCAGGTATATAAAGATTTATTTCTGCTTTTTTTTCATTCTTGAGACATGGTATTGTTCTGTTGCCCAGGCTGGTGTGCTGTGGCACAATCACAGCTCACTGCAGCCTTGACCTTCTAGCTCAAGCGATCCTCTCACATCAAACTCTGGAGTAGTAACTGGAGCTAGCACACCCCACTATACCCAGCTTCTTTTTTAATTTTAAGTAGAGATGAGGTCTCGCTATGTTGCCCAGGCTAGCTTCAAACTCCTGAGCTCCAGTGATCCTCTTGCCTCAGCCTCCAAAAGTGCTAGGACTACAGGCATGAGCCACTGCACCCATCCATAAGGGTTTATTTCTGGACTTTCAAATCTATTCCTTTAATTTGCATGCCTACCTTCTATCGGCAGCACACTGTCTTTATTACCGTAGATGGGTAATAAGTTTGAAGTTAGGAAGTATGAGTTCTTCAAACTTTTTCTTCTGTTTAAAGGTTGTTTTGTTTTTTCTAGAGCCCTTGCATTTTCGTTTGACTTTTAGGATCACCTCATCAATTTCTTACAAAAAGGAATCTGGGATTTTGATAGACAGTGTGTTGAATCTGTAGATCAATTGGGGAAGTATTTCCATTTAAAGAAAGTAAAATATTCTTCCATTTACTTAGATCATCTGTAATTTCTTTCAACATTATTTTGAAAGTTTTAATGTACACCTTAAACTTATTACTGAGAAATAAGTTCGATATTATTGTAATTGGAACTGTTTTCTTAATTTCATTTTCAGATTGCCCATTGACAGCGTATGGAAATAGAATTGATTTTTGGAAATCTATCTTGCATCCTGCAGCCTTACTGAACTCTTTTACTACTTCTAATAATGTGTGTGTATACAGTAAACTTTAGAATTCTCTATATACAAGATCATAGGGTTTGTAAATAGAGAACACTTTTTTATCTCCTTTCTAATGTGGATGTCTTTTATTTCTTTTTCTTGTGTAAATGCACAAGAAAACTCCTGCAGTACAATGTTGAATAGATGTAGTAGATGTTTTTCTCTTCTCTTGTATTGATCTTAGGAGGAAAACATTTAGTCATTCACTATTACATATTATCTGTTTGTTTACATAGATGTCCTATATCTGGTTGAGAAAGATCACTTCTATTTCTGATTTAATGAGTGTTTTTTTTCTAAAATAGTGTTGTGTTTTGTCAAATTATTTTCTTGCATCTATTCAGATGATCACATGGGTTTTTTTCTGTTAGTATGGTGTATTACTTTGATTTTTGGATGTTAAAATAAATTTGCATTTCTGAAATAAATCCCACTTGATGTTTTATGTCTCTTTTTTTTGATGTGTTGGATTTAGTTTCTTGGAACTGTTGAGGATATTTGTGTCTATATTCATAAACAATATTAATCTGTTAGGGTTTTTCTTGAAAGTATATTCACAAACCATTCCTGACTTTAGTATTTTGAGTTTTCTCTCTTTTTTTCTTTTCTTATTCATTTCAACTAAAGGTTTGTCAATGGTGTTAATCATTTCATAGAACCAAATTTGGTTTCAGTGACTTTATTGATTTGCTATTCTGCATTTTATTAATCTATGCTGTAATCAATATTATTTTATTCTTTCTACTGCTTTGGGGTTTATTTTATTCTTATTATTCTGGTTTACTAAAGCAGAAGATTAGGCTCTTGATTTCAGTAACTTCTTTTTTTTTTTTTTGAACTAAAGACATTTACAGCTATTAAGTTTTCTTTAAACACTAATGTAATTATGTTCCATACAATTTTTTATTTTTTGTTTTCATTGTCTTTCATCTCAAATTGTTTTCTATTTCTCTGGTAATTTTTTAATTTAACCCATTAGTTATTTATTACTCTGTTGTTTAATGTCTACATATTTGTGACTTTTTGTTATTTATTTTTTATCTCTATTATTGATAAAATAATTTCTATTATTATTTTTTTTTTTTTTGAGACATAATCTCACTGTGTCGCCCAAACTGGAGTGCAGTAGTGTGATCACAGCTCACCGCAACCTCTACCTCCTAGGGTCAAGCAATTCTCCTGCCTCAGCCTCTGGAGTAGCTGGGATTACAGACACCCACTACCATGCCTGGCTAATTTTTGTATTTTTAGTAGAGACGTGGTTTCATCATGTTGGCCAGGCTGGTCTCAAACTCCTGACCTCAGGTGATCTGCCCACCTCGGCCTCTCAAAGTGCAAAGTGCTGGGATTACAGGCATGAGCCACCACGCTCAGCCTATTATTCATTTTTAATTCAATTTCTATTGCTGTTAGAAAACATACTTTGTATGATTTTAATCATTTTAAATTTATCGAAGGTTATTTTATTTCCTAACATAATTGTGATTGCCCCACCCCTTCTCAGGCTTGGCATAGCCTTAAATACTACAATCCACCTGCTCAGTATGGGACCCTGAACCTAATTCTGGAGGAAGCAGAGCAGAAATTATTCTCAAATAATCGTGTCTGTTTGTCCTACCCCATCTGATGATTATCTGAAGGACTTGACTTTGTTTCACCTAGCTTGGAGCTCACTTTGAATGGAAAGGCTGCAGGCTTTTTTCAAAAACTTTTCTAAGGCAAATGTACAACATGCAGTCACTAGAAGCTAAGGTTTACAATAGAGGTAAACAAGAGGGTGCCTAAGCCCAGGACGAAATATTGAGACTTTCTTTTGGAAATTAGGGTGTTCAAAAGTATATGTGCTTGGCTTATTTTACTTAACATATTATCCTCCAGGTCCATCCACTTTGTGTAGCAAATGACATAATTTTTTTAATGGCTGAATAATATTTTATTCTACAATGTGACAAAAATATACCACATTTTTGCACAATAGGATGACTTCAGTTAACACTACTGTATATTTCTGAAAAGAGGATTTGGAATGTTCTCACCATAATGTTTGAGGTGATAGATATGCTAAATATCTGATTTGCTCATTACACAATATGTACATGTATTTGAAACATCACACCATAAACATAGAGTATGTGCCAATTAAAAATGAAATAAAGCTAAAAAAATGTATATACTGTGAAATTTAGAAAATCACACACATGCCCCAGACAGGGCCCATGCTCAAGGCCTGGTAAGACCCTAAACTTTCACCTCTGGCTAATCTCTAGTTACAATGCAAGCAGAAAGTGAAAGGTAAGGAAGAGTTGTAAACACTATAGATATTGAAAGAGTACCCCAGAGCAGAGTCAATCTATAAAGACTGAGAGAAGTGGTTTTCTTCCTTCTTTTATTTTCTTCTTTCTATCCCTCTTCTTTTTCATTTTTTCTTTGGTGGGGGATGGGACTGGGGTGCTCCTAACATTCAAGGAAATCTCTGTCAACAAACTAGCTGAACAGAAGCTTAAAGAACAGATTTCAGAGATTACCACTACAAGAAATACAGACTTTACAAAACTATTTTAGAAAAGTCACTAAACAAATAAGCAGCTACAGCCTGCAGCAAACAACAAAAATAAACCCCGATGAAGGGAAAGAACAGAATCTGATATCCAAAGTTACTGTATCATAATATTCAAAATATTCAGTTTGAACAAAAAGAACTATAAAAAGAAGAAAATATAATCCATCCACAGAATAAATTAATAGAAATTGCCCGTAGGGAAGCACAGGCATTGTACTTACTAATAAAGACTTTAAGTGTCCTAAATATTCTCAAAGAGCTGAGGAGACCATGAAAAAAGAGTAAAAGAAAGCCAGGAGAATAATCTATGAATAAATAGAGAATATCAATAGAGACTAAAACTATAAAAAAGGAACGAAACAAAAATTCTGGAGTTGAAAATGCAATAATTGCCATGATAAACTCACTAGAGGATTATAATAGCAGATTTGAGCAGGTAGAATAAAGAATCAGTATATTTCAAAATAGCTGATTAGAAGCTAGATCAATTAAAATTCTCCAATTTGAGGAAAGAAAGAAAAAAATGAGAAAAATTAATACAGCCTAAGAGCTCTGTAAGAGAGTGAAGAGTAGCAGCATCTATATAATGAGAATTCTAAGACACAAAAGAGAGAAAGGGGCAGAAGTAATATTTCAAGAAATGTGATCTAAATCTTTTTAAATTTGATGAGACTTAAATCTATACATTCATGATGAATAAACCCCAAAGAAGGATAAACACAAAGAGGTATGTACCCAGACATATTACAGTCAATGTATTGAAAGATAAAAGAATATGGAAAGTAGAGACTCATCAAGTACAAGGAGTTCCCAATGAAAGCAATAGCAAATTCTCAGAAAACCATGGAGGCCAAAAACGAGTGATGAAAGAAAATTAAAAATAAAAACACCTATCAACCAAGAAATATATATCCATCAAAACTACTCTTCAATAATGAAGAAGAAATGAAGACTTTACCAGATAGAGAGAAGCTGAGAGACTTGATGCTAACAAATCCACCCTACAAGACATGCTAAAGTTAGTCCCTCAGGGTGAAATAAAGGACACTAAAAGTAACTCAAAGGCACATATAAAGAACTTCAGTAAAGGTAACTAAGTAGATTAAAATAAAAGCCATTATTATTGTAATTTTGTTGGCAACTCCTCTTATTTCCTGTATGGCTTAAAAGACAAAAACATAAAAGAATTATAAATATAAATTAATGGAAAATTTGTAAATGTATAATTTTTGAGAATAACAACATAAGAGGGGAAACTAGGTATATAGGAACAAAGTTTTCTAGGCTTTTTTGGTATAAATTCAAAATAGACTGTCATAAATTTTAGATGTTAAATTGTAATTCACATGGTAACCACTAAAAAATACCTAAAAACATACACAAAGGGAAATTAAAAGGAAATCAAAAAAGTACACAATAAAAATTCAATTTAATACAAAAGAAGGCAGTAATGGAGGAAATGAAGAACAAAAAAAGATATATGACATATAGAAAAGAAATAGCAAAATCACTCTTCCTTATCAGTATTTCAAATGTAAATGCATCAAACTTTCAAATCAAATACAGATTTCCTAAAGAATTTGAAAAAAAAATGAACAAAACCTGATTCTGCTGTATGTTGTCTACAAAGATTCACATTAGATACCAAATAAGTCTTCAGATGATTAGAAGCGTTTTTCAAATATTATCTTCTAGAATTTTTATGATTTCAGGTCTTAGATTTAAGTCTTTGATCCATCTTGAGTTGATTTTTGTGTAAGGCGAGAGATGAGGATCCAGTTTCATTCTTCTATGTGTGGCTTGCCAATTATCCCAGCAACATTTCATGAATAGGGTGTCCTTTTCTTACTTTGTGTTTTTGTTTCCTTTGTTGAACATCAGTTGACTGTAACTATTTGGCTTATTTCTGGGTTCTCTATTCTGTTCCATTGGTCTATATGCCTGCTTTTATACAAGTGCCATGCTGTTTTGGTGACTATGGCCTTATAGCATAGTTTGAAGTCAGGTAATGTAATGCCTCCAGATTTGTTCTTTTTGCTTAGTTTTGTCTTGGCTATGTGGGCTTTTTTGTTTCCATATAAATTTAGGATTGTTTTTCCCAGTTCTGCAAAGAATGATGGTGGTATTCTGATAGGAATTGCATTGAATTTGTAGATTGCTTTTGGCAGTATGGTCATTTTCACAATATTGATTCTACCCATCCATGAGCATGAGATGTGTTTTCATTTGTTTGTGTCATCTATAATTTCTTTCAGCAATGTTTTGCGGTTTTCCTTATAGAGGTCTTTTACCTCCTTGGTTAAGTATATTCCTAAGTATTTTTGTTTGTTTGTTTTGCAGATATTCTAAACTGGGTTGAATTCAAGATCAGGAGAGAGTTTGTCTCTAGAACTCTGAGCCTTCTGTCTAGTGTGGTCAGACAGTAGACAGAACTTTCCACTTCAACAAGGATTGAACTCTTAATGGTCTGTGGTGCTCCATCTCCATTGATGGCCCCAGCTCAGTAACTATGCCTGGCACATTTCCTGTGTGAAATCAGTTCTTGTAAGCAGAGCACTCTGAGTAAAGTTGGAAAAAGAAAAGCTTTGCTTTGCAAAGACTGATGACAGACTGGTTCCCCATAGACTTGGGCTATCCTTCACCTTTGTTTTCCAGAGACAGGGCCTAGAATGAAGGCAGTTTCTTCTCTGTCACTGAAGCCTGGAGATTTGCTTTGGCTCCTTGAGGTGGAAGAGGCTAAGTGGGCAGCTGCCACAGCAGCTCTGTGTGTTCATCCTGGCTCTTCTCAGGCTTCCTGATCCTTTTCATTTTACCGTGTCTTATCTCTCAGCCAGCCAAATGGCCTCCCCACTCCTGACCAGCAGATAAGTTTTGGAGTGGTTGGCATGGTTTTGCAATTAGGGCAGCTCATGGTGACCAAGGTAGCAAGTCAGGTTTCACAGGCTGACTCCACCTTTCGTTCCCTATGGGAATGGTAGGCCAGGCCCTTCACGCCATGTCCCACTATGTCCTCCCCTCGGGAGGAAAGGCCAGCTGCCAGTTGAGTCAGCAACTAGTCCATAGCACAGCCTTATAAGTGTGTGAAGCCAGGAATTGCCTGTGAGCAGAGCTGGAACCAGAGCTTCAGTCAGTAAGAGGAAGAATTACCTTCAGGAGTAGTCAAGGAAGAAGATTGGCTGCTGTCTTTATAGTTCCAGTGCCCTAACCAAGTATCCACAGTCTAAATGTATAGTGTCCATCCCTCATGTAATAGAGGTTTCCGGCCCAAAGTGAAACTACCCCTTCAATTAGAAAAGGGTATAGAGATAGTCCATGTGGGAAGGCCAGAAGTGCCGGTTGCTCAACCATTGGGAACACCTGCTCTTGCCCCACTACCTTCTAGAGGGGACCAAAGGAAAGGTCTGTGGGTTGAGGATGTGGCAGGAACTGGTCCTCCCACCCACCTCTGGTCAAAACAAAACCAGGCTCTGCCTGATGTGTGCCTGTCACCATCCACCAGCAGTTATGTCCTAGCCTTCCCAGATGGAGAAGTGGTGGGCAAAATTTTAAAACAAAAGAAAACATGAAGGTGTATTGTTTTTGGGGGGAGGTGAAAGGGGAGATAAGAAAATGGTTTGGATTTTGCGTGTTGTTATTTTTGGGGGATAGTTGTCTATAAGTTTCCTTAAGTGCTTTTGTTTCCCTATCCTGTGTTGTCTTTTTTTTTTTTTAAGTAAGTTACAGGCTTTGGCTAGGAAAACCCCAGGGAGATGGGGGCAAAAACCTGAGGCTGCTGTCCCTTTATCTGCCTTAACAGTAGTGTCCCCTTCCCTCAATTTCTCCCTGACCACATAGGTTGGGCCTCAGGCCTTCCAGTTAACTGCTTCCCATAAGCCACTGCTATGATGTCAACCTATAACCAAAGGAGCTGGGTGTCCAGGCCTGGTGACCAACTCTTCTCAGCCCACTCGATGAGGGTGCTCCCCACCGGCAGGCAGGAGGCAATGCCCTATCTGCTACCAACAGCCCCTTCCAGAGCCCACCTGTCCCAACCAGCCTTGCCCTGCCATTCCCTGCTCTGCCCATCTTGGGGTACCCTACTCAGGGTTGGGCTGGCAGGGCTGCCCCAAGCCTCTCTCATAAGCAGAAACTCAAGAAACCTCTGGGGTCCTACTTTCTGGTCATGTGATCCCAGGGGTACACATGGGCCACCTGGGTGTCCGAACAGCAAAGCATGGGAGGGAGAGTCGCACCTCTGCTGTCTTGTTCTCCTGGTTTAGCAGGCAGTTGCCCACCCCCATCCCACGCTGCACTTCGGGCTCCTGAGTCAGCAGATTAAGCATTTTATAAATTGTATTTTAAATATATGTTTTAAACTTGTCAAAAAAAGAACCTGCAAAAAATGAACAAACAAACCCTACCAGAGTTAATAAACAAGTTCAGCAAAGCTCCAGGGTGCAAGATCAGCACACAGAAATCGGCTGCGTTTCCATAGATGAACAATAAACAATCCAGAAAGGAAATGTTAAAAATTCCATTTGCAAGAGCATCTGAAGAATAAAATACCCTCTAAGAATAAAGTTAATAATGGGACTAAAAGACTTGTACACTGAAAACTATAAAATATTGCTGAAAGAAATTAAAGGAGACCAAACTAAATGAATGAAAATGTATCCCATACTCATGAATTGGAAAACTTAATATTCTTAAGTTGTCTATTCATTTTTTGATGATGTCTTTTGATGCACAGAAGTTTTAAATTTTTATGAAGTTCAATTTAGTTTGTCTTCTGTTGCTTATAATTTTGACGTCATATCTAAGAATTCATTGGCAAACATAAGGTCATGAAGTGGTGGAGTAATCATTCAATTGAATATTATTCACCCATAAAAAATGAAACACTGATATGTCCTACTGCATCCTCAAAAACATTATGCTATGTGAAAGAAGCCGTATACAAAGATCAAATATTCTATGTTTACATTCATGTGAAATATTCAGAATAACGGAACCCATATTAATAGAGAGCAGAGTTGTGGTTGCCATGGGCTGGGAAGATGGGGGAATAAAGATAACTTCTTAATGAGTACTGGGTTTCATTTAAGATGAGGGAAATATTTTGGGATTTAAAAGAGGTGGTTGCACAGCATTCTGAATGTAATAAATGATCCTGAGTTTTACACTTTACAATGGTTGATTTTACCTTCTATAAAATTTAACCTCATTAATTAAAAAAAGTTTGGTATTGAAGCTGAACTCTCCAACTATTATTGCTATATCATTGATTTTTTTCTTTCGACTCTGTCAGTTATACCTTCATGTATTCTGGTGCCCAGCTGTTAGGCATATATTTACGATTGCTACATTTTCCCGAAGGAATTAATGTATCATTGTAAAATTCTATTTTGTCACCTTTGTAACATTAATAACAGCATTTGTCTTAAAGTCAATTTTGTCTTGTATTAGTATAGCTACTCTATACCTTTTAAAAAATTTTGGCATGGCATAAGTTTTTCCATTCATTTAATTTTAATCTAGTTGTGTCTTTAAATCTAAACTGGGTGTCTTATACCCCAATTTGGTTGAATCGTATTTTTTTTTCATTCTTTCACTCTGTGTTTATGGGTATTTAGTCTATTTATATTAAATGAAGAATTTCTATTTGACATCTTCTATTTGTTTTCTTTATGCGGTATGATTCTTGTTTGGTTGTGTTTTTTTGTGTGTTTTTCAGCTATATTGCTGCCCTTTTTTGTGTTCAATAGCTATTTTCTAGTCTAACATTTTAATTGCTTGTTGTTTACTTTACTATATGTTTTAGTCACTTTCATAATGGTTGCCCTGGGGTTAGAAGGATATTACTTAGCCGATTTGTATAAAATTTTGCTTCCAGATTTTCTGCAAGAGTTCCCTATGATATTTAGTTTCCTTTGATTCATTTCAGTATAATCAAGTTTTCTGCAAGTTTGCAAGTTTAATGATATGCTTTTCTGTCAGTCTAGCAAATGCCCAGATACTTTGTTTGTGTGTTGTGTTTTAGTGATTGAAAACTGAGTTACTTGTGAGTCTTTGATTTTATGGCTCTTTTCTGTCCTAACGATCTTGTTTTTATTCTTTTTTTGTGCTGTGCCCTTTACCACCCAATTGCCAAAATTACTTTTTTTTTTTTTTTTTGGCTTATTTTTCTCCCCCAGAAGCTGTAGGTTTACAAGACTGCCTCTTAAATTGTCCCCGTCGTTTTAAATCAGACTTACCTCTTTATGTAGAGGGTCTCTTAAAAATCTCACTTGGCTCTTTCTATGGACTCTACCTGTTTAAATATAGCACCTCAGGCCCTTTATTTGATGTTTATTTTGAATCACAAATACTTTTAAATCCTTTCTGTCTAGTAGTGTTCTGATCTGCCATGTTACTTTTTTGGTACGTTTAGAGTTAAGGAAGATGAAATTTTTCCTGGTGGTTGCTTCAACTCACCCTCCAGCCCCTTTACTAGCTCATTCTTTTGTCTTCCCTCCGGCTTGCCTAGGACTGCCTCTGCATTCTGCAGAATCTTGCCTATGGTGGCAGCAGGGTGAGAGGGCGTAGGACCCTGGCTCAGGGATTTGGTGAATTTCCTCTTCATACTTAGTTATTTTGTGGTTTTCGCTTTCTCCATCTTCAAGCGGTACTGTTACTGTGGGTTTTCCTGGAGGTTTCCAAGGTGTAAATGATATTCGGTATGGTTTGAAGAGGAAGTCTGGAAAGGATGTTTTCTAAACTACCACCATTGACTACAGCCATCCCAAAATTTCGGATTACAAGTTTTAAACAATGATTCTATTAAAAGATCTTCGGGATATGTCACAGATTTGGGAAAGTAGTTTGTGATGGTCCTCAAGCTACAATAAAACCATCTCTTCTCTCTGTCCCTCTTGTCCTCTTCTGCATGTTTTCTCAGCTACCCTCCCTCTACCTATTAGCCAGCTTTTTCTACACGGCCAAAACCAGGACCACCTCCTGAGTATTATCACTATAATATCAATGTATTCATATCATTTCTTTGTTCCCTGGAGACTGGCCTAACACTCTTCATGTTTTTCAGTCCCTAAAGCATAGAGAAGAGATTCATTCATGCAACTTGCGTCAGTCACCCCATCCTTAAACAACGGAAACTTCACAAGGAGAATGGGTTATATATAAATGCCATCTACTTAGAAATTGTATTTTATAAACCAGATAGCATCGGCGGGTATCATTTTAGAAAATACTTCATTGTTTTTGCCATAAAATCAAGTATTAAAAGTCAGGCAAAATAATTAAATAGCCATTATAACCATATATATGAAGAAAAGCCTTGCATCAAATAAAAGGAGTGTACCTTCACATAAAACCAGAAGAAGAAAAAATAACTTTGATCCTACAGTCTCATTCTCAGCTCCCATCTGAATAGCCTTTCTCCTGCATTTTATTCTATTTCAATTCTCCTCACACTGCGATACTTGATGGATTTCTCCCCTGTTCCCAGAAGCTTTCACCAAGTATATATACAGAGCTGTCAATCTCTTCCCCAAGAATGCATAATAATGATTTGCACATTGCATTCCTTGATGATGGGATGCATTTATTGTCCATTACTTTTTTGTCATATAACTCATCTATTATAGATTATAAGCTCCCTAAAAATCTTGTAAGAATTAATATCTATTAGCATAGTTAAGAAACAAATGTCCTTCCCATATATTCAACCATTTGTATCACGAACCTTGCAAAACTCTGGGCAATCCTGTATTTGGGAACATATTTTAGAAAGGAGATGTTGTTTATATGTATTATAAGTATTGCTTATATGTATTATAAGTACTGCCTATATGAAGCACACTAAAGAGCCCCACAGCAAGCAGGATAGTTAAGTTCCACAGTAATGGACTCTTTCCAAGATATAAAAGAGCTCCTAGTCTCTGAATAACACCCTTAAGAATCATCTCAAGCTAAGTGATCAAATTCAATGTTTGTCATATACAAGACAGCGTTTTGTCCACCCCAAAGTATTGTACTAATTATGAGCATGGAGTAGGGAGATCTATACCCCATTTCTTCTATTATCTATATAGGGCTCATCTCAAAAGAGAAAGTTAAAAGAAGCATTCCTTATTTTCCAGGAAACAAAATGAAGTTTGTTTTCAACACAGATTTTTAATGCTGAGGCTTGTCAAGTCATGCATTAAAAACTACTAACAGCCAGGCACACTGGCTCACATCTATAATCCCAGCACTTTCGGAGGCCAAGGTAGGCAGATCACAAGGTAAGGAGTTTGAGACCATCCTGGCCAGCATGATGACACCCTGTCTCTACTAAAAATACACAAATTATCTTGGCATGGTGGCGCACACCTGCAGTCCCAGCTACTTGGAAGGCTGAGGCAAAATAGCTTGAACACCGGAGGCAGAGGTTGCAGTAAGCCAAAATCGCACCATTGCACCTGGGTGACAGGGCGAGACTCCATCTCAAAAAAACAAACAAACTACTAACATACAAGCTCACTAATTTTGATTAAAGTAATAACCAACTTGAATGTGTAAAAACTCAGAATTATGAATAGTATTTTTAAAAGGTAAAATAACTTGAATCTGATTAATGCTCTAAAAAACAAACATTCCTTAGCAAACTAATAGTGAAGATTTGGCATTAGCCTATTTGTTGTTAGTATGTAAACAATGATCGCTGCATGGCTAAAAATAGCTCGTTCTTTGAAATAAGTTAAATTTTCCCTTTTATAGGAATATACACAGTATTGTTTATTGACCATTATCATATTTTCTTGAATATATGCAGTAAAGTTTAAGGTGACATTCTCATTTAATCATGCGTGCCTTCATGAGGTAAGTAAAACTACTTACTTTAATAGGCCAAATGGTAAAAGGTTAAAGGTATTTTATGACTACCCAAGGACAGGAGTATGCAGGGAGTGGGGCTAGAAATTGATAAAATCAAGTTCCTTCTCATAATTAAGGTAAGCTTTGACAAAAATTTATGAAGCCTAAGTCAATGAAGTCTGAATAAATAAGACCATTTTAAAAGAGATATAGATAGATTACAAAGACAAAAATCTTCCCTCTGTGTTAATTCTTAAAGTTTTTAGGGACTTGGAATACGAAATGCTAGGAAGTAGGATGAAGGAGTCTATCTCCTTTCCTTTTGACTGGCCTGGACTGCATTATAAAATTTATCATTTCTTTATTTGTTGCCTATTCTAACTTATAAAGAATAATATATGTTAAAATAAATTAATGATACTTTCTTTTATGTCTATCTATCAAGAGTGGAAAATTGGAACCAAAAAGATTTTTTGAAGTTACACTGAGCTTTCTCCCTCTTTGCCCCTCTGTCTGCACCACTCTTATACAGGAATTAATGTTTATGAAGGAAATTAGATTCACTCTTTGCATAAACCAATATATTTTGCTGGTGGCTATGCAAGTCCAATTAACTCCTCTGACAACATGGTAAGATTAGGATATTGGATTATGTTTGTAGCCAATTAGAAATGTCATGGTTGAATACTCATTCTTGTAACATTATTTGGAGTTAAGAAATCCTAGTACTGAAATATATTTATGGACCTCGTATATGTTTAGGAATAAATTAAGCGCTTTTTCTGTAAGAATCATAAATATGTAAGGCACAACATAGTAGAAAACAGAAAGACATCTCCTTATTATCATTACCAATATTACTACACATTCTAAAAATTAACATTATCATGGGAGAGAATATGGTAAAATAGACAGAATATTTGGTTGGAAAATTAATAGACCCAAGTCCTAATTTTATTTCTGCTGCTTCATGCATCACAGTCTCTATAATTTTTAAAGAGGAAATAATCATTATAATATCATGAGGATCACATAAGGTAATAAACATGATGTGCCTTGGAAAGTATAAATAATAAAGTATGAATTATAAAATACAATTGGAATCATACATGTTTCTTCTGAAATTAATTTATAGTATAAGCAAATCATACTTTATACATTAGAAATATACTCAAAAAGTATTTATGAAAAAAAATTGAGAACCAAACCTTATTTGAATTGTGCTAAAGATAAATAAGTAGCCCACTCATAACCCTGGTATAAATATTTTATAAGTGAGAATGAAGTTTCCAATAAGACCATGGAAAAGTTCAAGGGACCAAAAAGCATACTTAACTGAATGTATGGAAGAGTTATTAATTACCTCAAATTTGAAAACATTCATCAAACCACACATGGATCAAACTGAAAAAGGTAGAGGCCTTAGTAGCTCAGGGGTTTTAAGCACAAGCGTCTGAATAATCATTGGCTGACTACTAGGCAATGGTAGTCAGCCCTGGGCAATATTAATCTAAGGAAACCTAAGGAAAAAGTTTGAAAAATAATAGCAAGTGTATTAGTTCATTTTCACACTGCTATAAAGAAATACCCAAGACTGGGTGATTTATAAAGGAAAGAGGTTTAATTGACTCACAGTTCCGCATGGCTGGGGAGGCCTCAGGAAACTCACAATCATGGTGGAAGGGGAAACAGGCACCTTCTTCACAAGGCAACAGGAAAGAGAAGTGTGAGTGCAGGAAAAGCTTCCATTTATGAAATCATCAGATCTCTCGTGAGAATTCACTATCACAAGAATAGCGTGGGGGAACCCACCCCCTTAATTCAATTACTTCCCTTCCTCAACATGTGGCAATTACAATTCAAGATGAGATTTGGGTGGGGACACAGAGCCAAACCATATAATCAAGGGAGTGCAGATATCTCTGACACATTGATTTCATTTCCTTTGGATATATACTCAGTAGTGGAATTGCCGGATCATACAATAGTTCTATTTTCTATGCTTCAGGAAACTTCCAGTCCAGGTACAGTGGCTCACACCCATATTCCCAGCACTTTGGAAGGCCAAGACAGGAGGATTGCTTGAGGCCAGAGGTTCGAGACCAGCCTGGGTAACAAAGTGAGATACATCTCTAAAAAAAGTAAAAAAAAAAAAAAAAAAAAAAAAAAAAAAAGTCAAGTGTGGTCCCAGCTACCTATAATCCCAGCCACTCAAGAGGCTGGGGCAGGAGGATTGCTTAAGCCCAGGAGTTCAGAAGCTGAGTGAGCTATGATCATGCCACTGCACTCCAGCCTGGGAGACACAGAAAGACCCTATCTCTAAAAATAACAACCAAAAAAAAAACCTCCATACTGTTTACCATAATGGCTGTATTAATTTGTATTACCACCAACAGTGTGTAAGGGTTCACTTTTCTCCACATCTTTTCCAACACTTGTTATCTTGTCTTGTTGATAACAGCCATTCTAACAGGACCTACATGATATCTCCTAGGTAGTAAGGAATTTGTTACTTAACTAGATTTAACTATTCTGCAATGTATATGTATCTCAAAGCATTATGTTGTATACAATAAATACATAAAATCTTACCTGTCAATCAAGAAAATAATTTTTAAAATAATATTTTTACACAAATAAAAAAGAATAATAATAACAAAAAGTACTGAGAAGTAAAATTAGGGATTGGACATTAGAGAGGAAATACACATCACAGAATTAGTCCAGGCAAATAACTGAAGAAACAAAGAAAATCATCAACAAGAGTCCCATTAGAAATCAGAATCCAGAGCGCTGTATTACCCAAAATGTCTAGTTTTCAGCAAAAAGTTACAAGACTTGCAAAGAAACATGAAAGTGTAACTCATAAAAGGTAATAGAAATTGCTTTTGAGAGGACTCAGATGTTGGAATTAGTGGATAAGGACTTCAAAGCAGCTATTATAAATATGCCAAAAAATATATAGAGAATTAAAGGAAAGCATTAAGATAATGACATCCAAGCAGACTATCACAGGAATAAAGTTTCGTTTGTTTGTTTGTTTAAAAAAAAAGCTATATGGATATTCTAGAGTTTAAAAATACAATAAGTGAACAACTCACTAGAGTATCTGCATCCCAACAACAGAACTAAGCTGGAAGGAAAAATAACCCATGGACTTGAAGATAGAGCAGAGACATTATTTAACCTAAGGAACAGAGAAAAAGCAAAAGAGAGTCTCAGGAACCTGTGGGACAATGTTAAATATATAACTCATTGTTATTCTAATGCTTGTTTTAGGAGTTATATGTCTTTAACTTATCAAATTTTACTGTGATACACCGAATAGTGCCCCACAAAGATGCTCATGTCCTAGTGCTCAGAATTTATAAGTATGTTACCTTAAAGAGTAAAAGGGACTTTGGAGATGTGACTATGTTAAAAAAGTGAGATGTGGAGATGATCCTGGATTATCCACATGAGCCCAAAGTAATCACAAGTGTCCTTATGAGAGAGAGGCAGAGGCAAGGAGATGTGAAGTGGGGGCAAGCATGGGGGCAAGCATGAGAAGTGGGAGCAAGCATGAGAGAGAGGAAGAGAGAGAGAGAAAGAGAGTTGAAGATACTACACCGCTGAGCTTGAAAACAGAGGAAGGAGCCACAACAAAGAAATAACTCTATTAGCTGAAAGGGGCAAGGAAATTGATTCTTCCCTAAAGCCTCCAGGAGAAACACAGTGGTGCTAACACTTTAACTTCAGCCTAGTAAAAGCATTTTGGAGCTCCAAGACTATAAAATAATAAAATTGTATTGTCCTAAATCACATAGTTGTCAGTAATTTATTATAGTAGAAATAGGAAACAAACATATCATAGTCAAATAACATTGTGCCACTTTATATATAGCAGATATAACATTGTGCCACTTTATATATAGCAGATATTCTTAACTGGGGATAATTTTTGTCCACTAGGGGACAATTGAAAGTATCTATAGACACTTTTTATTGGCACAAATGGTGACAGTGGGAGTAGGCATGGTGCTGATGGTATTAGCTGGGTAGAGTGTAGAAGCCAAGATACTGCTAAACAATGCACAGTACAGCCCATAAAAATAAAACTACCCAGCCTAAAATGACAATAGTGCTGAGACTGAGTACCCACATATCTAGTTTAGAAACTTATAAGAGCATACTTTCATTTTTTCACTCCAACATTGTATGCTACTCCTTTTCATATATTTTATTTATACAAGTTATTAACGACAGAATACTTTGTCAATATTTGTATTTAAACATTTGATGAACATTTTAACGGTGTTATTGAGCTTGAATTCACATACCACACAATTCATTCACTTAAAGTACTACATTAATTTTAATATGCTCACAGTTTTGCAGTCATCATCACAATCTATATTAAAAATGTGTCTCGCCTTTCCCAAATAACCAATATTAGCAGTTACTTGCCAATTGCTTCCCATATCCCTCCTTCCTAAGATTTAGGCAACCATGAATCTACTTTCTGTTTTATAAATTATCTATTTTGGCCATTTTATATAAATTGAATTATACAACATGTGGTTTTTCTAGCTTTTTTCACCTAATATAAAATTTCAAAGTTTATCCATATTGTTTCTTATTTTTTTATTACCAAATAATAGTCCACCAAATGGGTAAACCATATTTATTCAATTCATCAGTTGGTAGATATTTGGGCTTTTTCTACCTTTTGACTAATATGAATGGCACTGCTATGAATTTTCCTATACAAAGTTCTCTGTGGACATAAGTTTTCATTTCTTGTTGGCATATAGATAGTTTATTTACTGGGTCACATGGTAACTCTGTGTTTAACATTTTGAGGAACTGCCAAACTATTTTCCAAATTGGCTGCACCATTTTATACCCTCACCAACTATGAATGAGGGTTCAATATCTCCATACCATGCCCAACACTTGTTAATATTTGTCTTTGTGATGTTAGTTATGCTAATGGAAATAAAGTGGCAGCTAATCGTGGGTTTAATTTGTATTTCCCAGGTGGCTACTCATGTTGATATTTTTATAATATGATTATTGGCCATTGGTATATCTTCTTTGGAGAAATGTTTAGTTATATCCTTTGTCCATTTTTAGTTATGTCTTTTTATTATTGAATTATGAGTTTTTTATGTATTCTGAATGGAAGTCCATATGCTGATCTATCATGTCAATATTTTCTCCCCTTATGTGGTTTGTGTTTTGGTATTTTTGATGGTTTCCTTTAATGTTGAAAAGTTTTTAATTTTGATGAAGTACAAATTATATTTTGTCACTTTTGCTTTTGTTTCATATCTAAGAAACTATTGCCTTCCCCAAGGTCATAAAGATTTACTATTGGGTTTTCTTTTTAGAATTTTATAGTTTTAGCTATTGCATTTAATAATCTTATTTATTTTGGATTAAGTTTTGTGTGTGGTATGAAGAAGAGGTCCAGCTTCATTGTTTTGCACATACATACCCAGTTTTCTCAGCACCATTTGTTGAAGGCTATCTTTCCTGCAATGAATTTCACAAATGGCTTCGTGATCTCTTTTCACAGAGGGAGAATTCTAAGCAAATTTCTCTACCCCTTCTACGTCTGAAGATGGTGCTTTGAAAAAAGACAAGTGTGTGGTGAATGAAAAGTTATTTTTATTTTCATTTTTATTTTTTATTTTTTGAGACAGAGTCTCACTCTGTCACCCAGGCTGGAGTGCAGTGGTGCTATCCTGGTTCACTGCAACTTCCGCCTCCCGGGTTCAAGCAATTCTTCTGCCTCAGCCTCACAAGTAGCTGGAATTACAGGCATGCGCCACCATGCCCAGCTAATTTTTTATTTTTAGTAGAGACAGGGTTTCACCATATTGGCCAGGCTGGTCTCGAACTCCTGAACTCGTGATCCACCCACCTCAGCCTCCCAAAGTGCTGGGATTACAGGCGTGAGCCACCGTGCCTGGTTGAAAGGTTATTTTTAAAGTATTTTCTTTCTGCACTAACTTTCTTTAATTTTTTCCCTTGGCAGTACTGTCTCTTTAAACTGCTGACCCTGATCAATTTGAGGGAAGGAAGAAGTGAAAATTCTCCTTGACAAGAGCTATCATTGACAAGAGCTAACCAATGATTTATTCAGGCAATGTCATATTTATTTCTAAAGACTGCCAGTGCCAACAAACTCATTCCTGGCCTCTGAGGTGTTAATCTGATTCTGAAGTCCAAACAGCTGCTCAGATTCCTTCGCCTTGTATGCTGACTCAGTGCCATTTCCCTATCAGGTAGATTACATAAAGCATACGCATCAACTCCGAATCCACACTGTAGCAAGAATGCCATGTCTACCAGGAAAATGTGCATCTTGTTCAATTCTCAGTAAAGTAGATGCAGCCTGGATAATGAAAGCTGAATACATTCAAGTTTTTGCCATTTAGGCACTAGCCTCCTCCCTCTTCAAATTGCATAATTTCCCTTGTAATAAGTACGGTGACATTTCACTTACGTGTAATTCTGAATCTTAGCCTGAATTCCTCCAGAAAGTAGACAGTAGACCTTGGGGCAAAGATCCAAGTGAGGGTGGTGTATTTTTGAAGGTGGGGGGAGGTAATCTCAGGCAACATGCAGAGAGAAATACAAGAGACAGGCAGTGAAGGATAGGAACCAAGAGAGGTGAGTTATCAAGCAAGTTAGCATTATGGATGACTGGAGTATAATCACACCAGGAAAGTCTAGGACTTCTTAAGGAATATATACCTCAGAGTTATCCCATTCAAGTTGGGGAGGGAACTTGAGTACTTATTTAACAGTCCCGTCAGTCATTGGATGACAGCCCTCTCTTCCTTAAGAGATAATTCTTTAACACATCTGATCTGTCCAATCCACAGGCAGACCAGGTCCTTGTGGTTAGAGAAAGACTAAGACAGAGACAGGCAGTGTTTTAGTTAGGGTTCTTCAAAAAAATAAAATCAATAGAACATATAAACACATATAAGAGGAAATGTAGTGTAGGAATTGGCTCACAGATTATGGAGGCTGAGAAGTCCCACAAGCTGCCATCTGCAAGCTGGAGAATGAAAAAAGCCACTGGTGTAATTTAGTGTGAGCCTGAAGGCCTTAGAATTGGGTTTGGTGAAGAGGCAATGCTGTAAGTCCTGTCCTGGTCTGAGTCTGAAAGCCTGAGAACCAGGAGTATCTTTGTCCAGGGACAAAAGAACACGAATGTCTCCACTCCATTCACTCCATTAGTGAGTTCTCCCTTCCTCCACCCTTTAGTTCTATCTCATTCCTCAACAGATTGGATGATGATACCCATCCACAATGAGGAGGGCAATCTGTTTTACTCAATTCACTAATTCAAATGCTGATCTCTTCCAAAAACACCCTCACAGACACACCCAGGAATCATGTTTCCTTGCAATCTAGGCATCTCTTAGCCCGATCAGGTTGACACAAAATTAACCATCACTGGCAGGAATGGCAGTTGGAAGTTGGGCCAGTATACAGTGAAAATATAAGGGCAAGGGCATGTAGTCAGTGCACCATCAGTGTCTTCTCAGACCACTTACATGTCAACTTTCCAGAACAGATCTAGACCAAAAGGTTAGCTAAAAATGGTATCCTCAAGCACTCAAAGCTCCATTTCTTGTGGAGAATGCCATGAATTCTCACTTAAATGTATTTGCTGACTACTTGGAAAGGCTTCAGACCTTCACACAATTTGAATAGCGTGGGACAGCTGGTTGCCTAATTCACTATAGCTTTCCTATTGGAAGCAGCAGATACCTCCTATTGGTAGACACATGCCCAACACTAATAAATAATGACAGAGTGGTAACAGCTGACAGTAAAGGAGACTGAAAAATATAAAAACAAAACAGACACAAGAAAGCTGAGGACACAGAGCTTTAGAATAAGGAACAAATAGCTTTCTTTATACTTTCATCCTTAAAGGCATACTATATTAAGTTTCAGTATAATAATTACTATAGTAGTTATTCATTAAGTCAACAGTTACTGAGCATTGTTAGTATGTCATTTGCATTGCTGTAGATGAAGGGGGAAGCATAATTAATATTACCATCAAAGTCATAGCCATTATGAGATTATACTCTTGTAGTAAAGGCAGATTTTTTAATGCATATTTAAATGGTTCTACTCAAAAAGATAGGAAGTAAAATTCATTCAAAAATCAAATAAAGCTATTTTTTAATATGAAGGGAATAATTGTGGGCATGCTGAAAAACTTTCTTATTCAGAAGAATTAATTCCCCAGGATTGACCAACAGCTGGACTTTCACTGTCACTGCCTTGAACTGCATCCCGTTTCTCCTGCTTGCCTTCTGAGTGAAAGGCCTAAGTAATATGTTGAATACAGCACTAAGCAGAGGAAAGGGAAACTTACAGAATTTGTCCTCAGAACAACTCACCCATGGAAAATTTTATATAATGGTGCTAAAAGGAAAATCAGAGAGTACACATCAGAGACCCCTGGAGTCCAGAACTGGGTTTGAGCCTTTGCTCAGCTGCCTGGTAACTGTGTAATTTTGGGTAAGTAACATTCTCTGAGCCTCAGTTTCTTTGGGTGTATAATGAACTTTTTAATAATAGTAGCTTTTCAGAATTGGGCATTGAGTTATCTAATGAAAAATCCCTAGCTCAGAAATATCCCTAGCTCAGAAAAATCCCTAGCTCAGAAAAATCCCTAGCTCAGCAATTTCTGGCACACTAATAGGAGGAACTCAATAAATACTTCCTTCCTAGTCACGTAAATATTCTGTCACTCTGATATTAAGTGGAAGAAAATTTGTCTTGATCCATCCACGGAGTTGAGCCCATGTGTACCCAGTGGTGGCTAGCCTTGACAAATTTGCATGCACACTGTATTAATCAGACAGGTTTATGTGGTAGACACTAACAACATGGAGACCGCCCCTCCACAAGTCTAGACTTGTTGCACATACTAACCAGACTCAGCTCACTGAATCAGACCTCCCAAAGCTGAGTGATATACTGGCTTCAAAATTAGAAGTAGCATTTTGCTGACAGAGTCTACCACAATTCATTTTGTCACATTTCAAGGGCTCTCCGTAAGGGTGCCAAGAGCTCTAAAGTCCCATAACTTGGAAACATGTATTTCACTTCTGGAAAGACTGACAACCAAGGGCAAACATGAGGAAGGAGACACAGCTAAACAGGCCTGCACTCATGCTGGAGCAACTCCAGATGTTTAAGGAAAGCCAGTTGCTTACAGCACAGATCACACCTGCTTCACCAGTTGTAATCAGAGCCTGTTGAGTTTCAGAGAAATTAACTAGTAATAGACAAGTAACCTAAGAAGGCTTAACAATTCCAGACAGACAATACAATGTCATGCAATAAGATGGCAAGTGAAATTGCAGGTTAATAACCTTGTACTTTACAATATACTGTACTTTACAATACAGTGAGGCATATAATATATAGTACCAGGCTGGAATAAAATGTACTATAAATAACATAAATGCATATATAACAACAGTTTATAGATAATTTCAGCACTAATTGTAATCAAGTTGCCTTGCTTTAATATGATGTCATAATGATGTCATATGAGTAGCTTCCTGCCTGGTTCTTGCCTGAGCTGGCACCAAATAAAAATATTTTTCTCAGTTACAGTAGTTATTAATGAAAACCCCAACTTATGAATTTTTTTTTGGATGAACATGCATGAACTAAAACAGATTGTCACAAGATGGGTAAGCCCTCTTAGGTTGCACACACTGCCAGTTCTGATGCAGAATTCTCCTCCCAAAGATGTTTCCAATTATTTCAAAGGAAGGAAACTTTTAAGCTGTCCATATTCACCTGTCATCTATTTCATACTACCTGGTAGATGTGGCTCTCATCAAAAATGCCACAGCAGCTGGGAGGTCAGCTCTCCCTGTGTAAGGTGCTTCAACTTAGCAAGAAATATAATAACATACAAACTACTTATATAAGATACAAGACATTAGCTTTCAATAACATTAAAAACACAGCTCCTGGAAGGTGAATGGCAGGAGCAACTGATTGGTTGGCAAATAATAGGGAAGGTCAGGGAAGTAGCCTTTCTTTGCCCTGGTCCTTAAAGGAAGAGATTCCTCCTGCCAGGAAGTTCTCATGTATGTCTCCTGGGGTGTAAATTAAGTGACATAATTTCAAAGTACCATTCAATGAAGAAAGAAAACCTATTATGACTGATGAACAAACTTAGTTCTGCTAAAAACAAATAAACATAAACATAAATAAACCCGTACTGAGGAGAGAGAAAGGGTGCGTAAGTACAGTTGTCACAGGGAAAAAGAATTGCGAGAGAAGATAATTTAACACTCACAGTGGACAGTGTCTAGAAGAATATCACTACCAAATGAAATAGCTGAGTCGCCAACACAGTGAATGGGCTAGTTGTGAATGGATCAAAGAAAGTACGCAGGTGTCAGTGCATTTCTTGGTACAAATGAGTGAACGGGATGCAGGCTGAACTATGGAAAGAACCAGCAAAATGGATTAGGTTCTTAGGAGACCCAATACATAACAGTTGTCTGCTCTATCTTGGGTTCTAAGCTAAAAAGTAAGGCCAATAGACTTCAAAATATAACCTCTACTACCACAAAGTCAAAACTAGGGGACACAGTTTAGTATAGAAACAAATACATCGAAACATACATCTAAACAAAACCAAACAAGCAGGTCTGCCAAATGAATCCTAGAATGAGAAAGACTATAAGTGCTCTCAGATGCACTGGGACAGGACAGGCCACAATGGAGCATAACTTAGAGGAAAGGTCCACCTTTGAAATAACAGCAGAAAACATCATCTCCCTACAGGTAGTTACCTCCTGAAAGAAAAATACAAGCAGACCCAGCATATTTTTTAACAAGTAGCCCCTAGTCCCAGCCCATCCCTCATTACCCCATCCACCCGCCACCCCACCCCAAGTGATTTTCTTGCCATTTGACTGTAGACACTCTTTGAGGGGCAATGTACTACCTATTTCCTCATGCTGCCTATTTCCAAGGTTCTCTTGTGATGGCCTAACGAGATAATGAAGTTAACTATGTCAGGTTTCATATGCTTCTTTATGATTCCTAGTCCTATGTAATTATGTACCAAATTGTTACTCTGCTTCATTTTTATTTTCCCAAGTAAATATATGTTTTTGAAAGAAGTTCTTTTGACTCAATTGGTACTAAAGATCAGTTTCACTGAAGCAAGTACCTAATAACTTCCCAAATGCACTGAAGAACACTTCCTTAAATAGTTCCTCAAACTGCAGTTGTGAGAAACAGCCATCAAACTCTGCCTAGGACCTTTTTCCAAGAGCTCTCCACCCCAGCAGAAGCAGCACTGGAGGTCTTGGGACCCTGGCATTCACACAAATCTCATCCCAGTTTTCTTAGCCAAGTGTCCATTGAAACAACCAAACCCTTATTCCCTAGGTTTCAAGTACTCTTTCAAATAAAAGATCAACATCAAGTAATTAAACTCTAGCCCTCCTTTTCCAAGCTGACATACAGACACTAAATCTACACAGGGTTGGTGGACATGGGTTAAGCAGCTTCTATAGGCTTTGAAAGCTGCCCATTTTTCACTTGCAAGTTTTCAGAGAGTTGTTGTTTGTTTGGTTTGTTGGTTTGCTTGTGCTCAAGAAGGTCAATATCTGGCTTATGTAATTAATTGGGGCACACTTGGTCCATGATGATAGCCATTAGAATCAATAGATGTTTCAAGCATGACTGTTTTCATTAATAAGATATTTTATTAAATTAGGGTGGTAGATGATGGTGATGTCCTGGACCTTATCAATTATAAATGAACTATTGCTTGGAGAAAATTAGAGTTTCCAATTTCCTGTTCCGTGTCAGAGATCATGCAGGCTGTACTTACAGAGCAGGGCTTTATGATTTAAGGCGCTTCAGTGATCCAGGCTCTTATCTAATGCAATCAAAATTTCCTGGGCTCAGCCTGACTTATTGAGGACAGCTCTCCACAGGGACTGAACATTCAGGAACCCCTGCAGGAAATCCTTCTGGTTTGGTGGCTCCACTTACACGGAGAGTCTTGGGCAAAAGTAGAGCATGGCAAAGGTCATGTGGAGCTGCCTCAAAGATGGGAGCTAGCTGGATGTCCTGAACAGACACAGATTTTCATCATTTCAGATCAGCTTTGAAATGTTGATTCAAAGGTGAATCAACATGATAAAATCCTCATCACAAGGTCGCTGTGCGTACTGAATGAGACAAAGTATCTCAATGTCTGGTATGGAGTATATCCTCACTAGTTTTAGATATTATGTTGTTACTGCTATTATTAAATGAATTAGTGAATCACTTAATAGTAGTAATGACAATCGCTACACTTAATTATAGCAGTAATGACATAATAGCTACAACTTGTGAGGGCATACTGTGCATCAGACATTGAGCTACTATGTCTCACTCAATACTCACAACCAACTTGTGATGAGGATTTTATCATGAACACCATTTTTAGTGGGATGAGGAAAATGAGGTTCCACACGTTAAAATCATTTGCCCAAAGTTATGATGCTAATGATTGGTGGTACTAGAATTAAAGTCTAGGTTTATAATACTAAAACCCCCGATCTTACCCATCATGCTATCTCCAACCAGTACTTCTATCAACCAAATCAGGTTAATGGGGGATTAGGAACCCTGATGATCTAAGTTTTTGTTAGGCACAAGCAAAATGAGCCTTAATTTGTTGGAACGATTTGGCACATCAAACTTCACTTGTTCAAAACTTACCCACGTGTTCACCATGGCCCAAAGATTATTTTCAGTCATCATTGAAGGCATCTTCTAAATTCAATTATTTTGTGTATTGAGGAATGGGAGTAGGAAGTGAAGTCTATCTATAGGGAACAAAAACTGTTCTGTGGACTATTTTCAGGTTTTCTGTCCAGCCTGGGGAGATGAAGATAGAATGAAGAACAGGATAGCAGGGGAGAAAGTCCAAATTTCATGTTCTTAAAGAAGATGTCAAAACAATGATGGGAGAACTTTTCTGTTTATTTCTTTTGTTTTCTTGGTGCAGGAGGATGGGGGCATGAATTTTCTTTCAGAAGAAAGTTAAGATTTGTCATGGTTGACCAAAAGAATAAAGAAAGCATTACTGCATTAAGTAATTTAGTAGCCAGAAGAGTAGATCGAAATTATAAAAAGATAATAATAATAATTTCTGGGATTTTATAAGATTATAGCAGTCTTTAACATTTATTATCCTATTTGTTCCTCACAACAGCCATGTGGGAAAATAGAATGGAGATTATTAGCCCCTTATGAAAAATAATAAAAATATATTTTTTAAATTGAGACCAAAAAACTAGCCAGGTCATGTGATTGGTAATTAGAAGAGCCAGCATCAATCCCTGGCCTTCAGTCTAATTGTCCCTTCAGTAGAAACTCTATACATGGTTAAGATAAGAGGAAAAATCTCAGAAGGCAAGCTGGTGGAGAAAGCTGTGAACGCAGATAGTTATGTCTGGGTCTTTTCCTGATCTTCCTCAAACCTTGTGCTTTAACATAAGAGAAATCCACATACATCTGTGCATCTCTTGGTCCTAAAATCTATTTCTCGGAGGGACACACCAGCTTATGGACAAAGCCATTCTTGCATTTTCATGTTTATTATCTTGGCAGGCATGGTACAGAGAGGTCAGTGCATGTTCCAGCCTACCTTGCTGGGAAAAAGCAGAATTGGGTAAAATTAAGATATCATTTTTCCTTGATATTCAACCAGTCAATAATCATGAAAAGATGTTTTAGAGTCTTCCTTTCCAGATGTTAATAGGGCAGTGTTTCCAAGAGGCAGGTGCTAGTTTTACTATTTAGTGCAGTAGGGCCAAATGTGTGTTTTCTTTATTTAGGTTTGGTTAATTTTAGATTTTTATTTCTTATTCAATTTCAATAAATAAACCAATTACCAGAACAGCCTGGCCGATAAAATTCCATTTTTCTGTTTCCATCATTACCAGTTCAGAATAAATGTATTAGGCAGATGATAGTGCACTATCATCGAGAATCTTTGGCCATGTAGATCTCAGAAGAATAATCCTAAGTCTTGTCTCTAGAAATTCAACATTAGGGTTGTAGAAGAGAAAAAATATAGTGAAAGTTTGGTTTTTGATGGGACTGAAAACTGAAAAAAATGTAGAGGTAGACAGACCATAAGTATATGTGAGCTTTATTTGTCCTTCCAACTAGGATGTGTTGTAGAAGACACAAAAGACATGTTCTATGTTTCCTTCCCACAGCACAAAGTCTAGTTGAAGAGACAAGCTTTGATGTATACTAAACATGCAGGAACAGAAAGGTAGTTCCTCATAAGCAGGGCACTCAGTCAGCTTTAGATATAAACAGGCCAGACATTTGTCACTTACAACTGTAACATGGGGCTTAGGAGTATAAAAAATTCCAGAGCCAGATACACCTAGGAAACAGTCCGGACACTGTGCTGCCGTGATAGGAATTCTCACCAAAACTTTACATTATTATATATAAAATGAGGACAATACTGTTAGCAACCGCGTAAGATTTCCATGAAGATTAAATGGGATAATGCAGGAAAAGAACAGAACAGTGCCTGACATTTTACGAATTCTCATAAATGTCAGCTATCGGTATGAGCAGCAACAATAGTAGCACTGATAGTAGTAGTAATAAGCAAAATCTGTTAGAAAAAATGGTAAAAAATTGTTATTGATATGATTTGGCTCTGTGTTCTCACCCAAATCTCATGGGGGATTTTAATCCCCACATGTCAGGTGAGGGACCTGGTGGGAGGAGATTGGATCACAGAGGTGAATTTCTTTCATGCTGTTCTCACGATAGTGAATTATCATGAGATCTGATGGTTTAAAAGTGTGGGGCTTCTCTCCTCACTTTCTTTCTCCTGCTGTCATGTAAGACATGCCTTGCTTCCCCTTTGCCTTCTGCCATACTTTTAAGTTTCCTGGGGCCTCCCCAGCCATGCAGAAGTGAGTCAATTAAACCTCTTTTCTTTATAATTAACCCAGTCTCAGGTAGTTCTTTATAGCAGTGTGAAAATGGACTAATACAGGTATAGTTAGAGAAGGCTCAAGAATATGTGTGGGAGAGAGCATCTCAAGGAGTCCCACGTCAGATTTAAGAGGCTTACTTGAAATTGCATTGGCAATCCAACAGGCTATTGAGAAGGAAGAGTGATGCCCAAGGGGGCTAATACTAAGCAGAGCAGATAGAGGAAGTGGCTTGAAGCAGATAGACGAAGAGGCACTGGAGTATGGAATAAATTCAGGGCTGATGTGCAGGGACTGAGGCCCCACTATTATCTAGGTCTGCAGCCACTATATCCTGCAGAGGGTGCAATATATATCATATGACCACATTGTTACCAATCTCTCCCAACCCAGACCCAGCTCACTGGACCAGAGATAGCACCTGAGTAGGGGTTGCCTATCTACGGACTGGCCAGTTTATGTCTCAAGTCCAGGACCCTTCTACCAGTAGTGAAATTTTAATTCCAAATGGAAGACTTGAGAGATTCATGAAAGTAGAGATTATCAGCCCATATATACAGTACTGTTATGAAAAAATTAAGTTTCAGAGGCCTCAGACTAGGACAAAATTAACAGAGCAAATGTGTAGAGAAACCCAGAGAGATCATGAGAAAGAGAGTTGAGGCTGAGAGAACAGTGACATCTAGGAGCTGTCATTCTGGAGGTTCAGGTCCTGATGCTGCAGAGGCGTGGCACTCAGCTCTTCCTAGACTCTCACGAAGCCTCTCTGTAGTTTTTCCATGGCTCTCCTCTCTCATTTGCGCTTGCTTTCCTTAGTTGCCAAGTAGAATAGAAACCTTATGCCAATTCTAAAAGCAAAGATTTGAAGGAGCCAAAAGAGCAAGATTTCTTCTCTCGTATTTTTTTAGAAAAAAAGAGCAAGCTTTCTTTTTCTAAAATTTTACTTCACACTAGCTGATGCTTTGGGATTGCCCAAGAAAACCATCAGCAAAAGCATCCACAACAACCTGGGAACACTACAGATAAGCCACCTTGTATCTAATCTGACTAATAGATGACATAGTTTCTTTCCATAAAATGCACCTCTTTCGGTTTGGCTGAGGGGATTCCTAAAAAAGAAAAAAAAAAATGCATCTCTCTGATGCAGTGCAGACCCTGCTAAGGGAAAATAAACCAGCATTCTGCAATTTCAGTGACCAGGATTTGAAATAAGTCTTTCATTTACTGGTTGTCTGACCTTGGATAAGCTTTATCACCTCTGTAAGGCTCATATTCTGCATCTGTAAATTGGAGGTAATAATATTTACCTTGAATGAGTTCTGCACAAATTAAATGTGATAGTGCATTAAACTTTCAGCATGTGAACACACAGTAGCAGGCCTGCCACAAGCCCATAGTGCCTCAATGGGATAAGAAAAATGTACTTTTTCTTCTGGAAGAACAACTGGCAAGTAGGGTGTGGAATCTGAAGAGCAGTACATAGCAAGAGTTCTTAATCATCATTAAGTGTTAATTATTAAATTCTTGTTACCGATAATTTATGTCTAAATTCATTTATTTTCAGAAATGCAGCATAGCTCCATATAACAAACTAATTTATATAATTTTTCCTTAGAGATGGTTTATAACTAGTTCAGTAGTTGGTGTCAAATATAGTGTCATCAGCTTTCAGCAGGCTGAAAATCAATGCAGCCGTGAGTGCTGTCAATAGTACCGATTACATCTCATTGGACATGATGGAAAGCAGTTTGAATTCACTTAACATGGATTATTTTTTAACTTGTTGCCTGCTTATATGTCACTCTAAACACTGAATCAGAGCAGGTTGACATAAAAATAAAACTTATCTCTGTCTTCCAATGGCTCCAGTAGCCACCTATGAACAGTTGATCTATCTATATTACAGAGTGCATAATTCAAAGTGACAATAAATGGCCGGGCACCGTGGCTCATGCCTTTAATCCCAGCACTTTGGAGGCCAAGGCAGACAGATTACCTGAGTTCAGGAGTTTGAGACCAGCCTGGCCAATGTGGTGAAACCCTGTCTCTACTGAAAATACAAAAATTAGCTAGGTGTGGTGGCACACGCCTATAATTGCAGCTACTTGGGAGGCTGAGGCAGGAGAATTGCTTGAACCCCAGAGGCAGAGGTTGCAGTGAGGCAAGATTGCGCCATTGCACTCCAGCCTGGGCAACAAAAGTGAAACTCTGTCTCAAAACAACAACAACAAAGTGACAATAAAGAAAAAGAAGCTAGCATAATTTCACACACATGGAAGGTAAGGATTGCTGACAAATTTATTTATTATATAACCTGCTGAAGACTCTGTGTGGAAATGTTTCACTCACTGCTCGTTACAGACAGGCAAATACTTTCATCCTCAGGCCCTTTGGATAAATTTTCTCCAGGAGCTGATGGACTCTAAATCTGTCAAATAGGGACCTATTAAATCTGACTCAGTGCTATAAATGGTAGCAGCCTGAAGCCCTGAGTTGTAGCAACTCTAAAGATGACACACACCTCCCCATATGGCATTTTATGGTAGAGAAGAGCAAAGCTATTAGAACTGCCATCTTCCAAATTAGAAACCAAAGGAAGCATCTGCAATTCTTGCCCCTCTTGGACACCAACCCCAAGTACGGTGGCCACTGCCCAGCCAGACTGTGCTGTATTTTCACTTTTCAATGATCAGGGGTAAATGGATGAAAGAATTCAGAAGGATGTGATTCTCTCACCTCCAGAGTAAAGGGATGGTGAGTGTCTGGAGGCAACACTAAGAACTGGTTGAAGAATACCACCCAAAGCCTGGGAAGAGGTCATATGTTTGTTCCCACATGTGGCAGCTCCCAAGTATGAGTGTTGAAGCCTTCTGAAGGCATATTTGGGAACTCTTTGACCTAACATAATGCCAATGCGATTAACTCATTCAAATTCTAAGAATGACAAAGCTTAAGCAAACCGAGTTCTCTACAGTTGGTACTCCGTCTGTCTGCTTCCAGAAAGCAGTGTTTAGGCACCAGAACCTAATCAAGAAAAAGAGGAACAGGGCTTCTAGGTGGGGAAGTAGGACTGTGCCTCACAACAGGCCTGTCACAGGATAGGCTTCAGTAAATGGACCTTCCTCTCTTGCTTATTCTGGGCGCTCCATGCTTCAGACCGAGGGGTTTTTCCTTACCATGCAGGAAGGAAGAATATTAACTCTATCCAAAGGATAGGTGGACCTGAAGTTTCTCAGGGTCTGTTGGAGTCTGGTTTTCCAGAAGCAAATAAGACACAGTTTGACATGCTGGGTATCTATTAAAAGCCAACGCCTGTGGGAGACCGTTGGAAGAGAGGCAGAAGTCTAACCATGAGACAGGTTTACAAGGCCTTGGCCAATTCCACTGGAAGTTTGAGAGCACATATGACCTATCTGAGTTGTCCCACATTGGGCCAAAAGGGCTGGGCTTTTATAGCCCTGCTTTAATTGGTCACTGAATATGGGCCACTCCAGGAAGGCATGAATACCCTTGGGGAATGTAGGTCTCTGTCTGAAGCAATCCCTGAAGTGAAAGAGTTGACAGCTGTTTGCTGGCTGCTGGGGCAACGAAACTTCCCTTTAAACGTCCTGTTCTTTTCCCAGTAGGCTTTAGCAAGGTAGACCTCCCTTGGTGGGGCTTTTAATCTTTAGAGCTTAGCCACTCTGACTCAGTACCTAGTTCTAAACTTTCTATGCCCTTCTTTCTGCTCCTAGAGGTGAGTGCCTCTTTGTAAGCTCCCAACTGTGCCTTCCCTTTTAGCTTTTACTCTTTTCTTTCTGTTGCATATTAGTCTCCTGTCACTTTTTTCTTTTTTTTTTTTTTGAGACAGGGTCTCTTTCTGTCACCCAGGCTGGAATGCAGTGGCATAATCATTGTTCTCTGCAACATTAAACTCCTTAGCTCAAGTGATCCTCCTGCCTTAGCCTCCTGAGTAGCTGAGACTACAGTCATGAGCCACCCATGCCTGGCTAATTCTTTTTATTTTTGTAGAGATGGGGGTCACACTATATTGACCAGGTTGATCTCAAACTGTTGGCCTCCAGTGATCCTTCCACCTCGGCCTCCTAAAGTGATGAAATTACAGGTGTGAGCCATCATGCCTGGCCTCCTGGCACTTTTCTGTAACAGCTTCTCCTTCAAATCTTGGCATACATGCTACTGGAGGTTCAGTGCTACCAACTGGACACTTATAATTTTAGTGTTCTCTGATCACATTGCCCTCAGTGAGCCTTGTTCTCTCCTACTACCAGTCATAGATTGCAGAGTAGAGTTAGCCTTGACCATTGTTAGTGACACTGTTACCAAAATGCCTGGGGTTCCCTCTTGGTCCTGCTGCTTGCTGCCCAGGAAGTCAATCACTGAGACAATGAGTATTTCCAGGGAAGAAGGCTTTATTCGAATGTTGCATTCAAGGAGATGGAAGATCTGTCTTAAATTCATCTCCCTAACTGGGCAAAATTGGGATGTTTAGGCAGCAGGGAAGGTGGGAAAACAGGAATTAGGGAGGAGTAAGGAAGTAATCACAATGAATGAGGAGTCTGGCATCTCATTATCTGGATGCAGTGATCTAGTGAGTTTCAGTTCCTTGCCTGAGAGTGAGTTTCCTGAGAAAGGAACTCAGATAAGACAAATGCAAGTTTCAACTTTTAAGACCAGGGAAAGTCAATTTCTATGTTTATTTTAAAAATTTGTAAATATAAATTCTATGAGACAACTGGGCCAGTTTCAGCATGGGTGCCCTCCCTAGTCCTGATGGCTTTGGTAATCAGTGTATTCTCTAGGTATACCCGTGAAGCATGACCATCTGTTGGGTACTGTGGCCTTACGTAGTGCAGCATGTCCATTTCCCTGAGCCATTCAGTCCCTTCCTCCACTGTCTGCCATGGCAACTCTAGCATTTCAACTTTACTTAGTGGGTAATGGCTGCTCCCACGCTTCTAAGAATCATCCTAAATGGACTTTCGCACCCTTTCTCAGGGTACTCGCCAGGTTGTTGTATCTATATCTCGGTAGAATACTCCCTAACCAATTATCTCTCCTATATCCGATTGGACTCCCTTGAACATCCATACCCACAGACCCTTAATTTGGTAATTTCCAGGTAAAGCTACAATAAGAAACTGGTAAGAGAGCTCTGCTGTCTTACAGAAAAAAAGAAAATCAGCATATTTAAAGGCACTGAAAAGTCATGGCATCAAAATCAAATTTGCAGTCAGAAAAAGAGAATTCCCCTAATGGAGACACTCCTCCAAGTAGAGGGGCTTCTCAATAAACCAAACAATACCAAGGCGTCATTAGATTCTCACTAACTAAAGGCAGATGATTCTGATGGGGAGGGGGCAGGGAAGTGTTGGGTAGAGAAGGGTGGGGTCCCTGGAAAGGGCTGTACCATCAGGCCTGTGCCCATGGACCTAAGTGAGAATAGGCATTCCTGTTTTTGCACCCAAATGTTGCATTTTTCCAAGACCACTCTGGCCTGTCACATCCCCTATCCTGTGCCCATATAAACCCAAGACCTTAGTGGGCACACACACAAGCAGCTGAACATCGAAAGGAGCAGAGGACCAGACACCAGCAGACACTGGCAGACCAGTGATGGTGGAATGACATGCAAAGAATGAGAGGAAAGGAAGGATATCGGGATGCCAAGGGAAATTCGGCTGGGGGTGGTCAGAGAAGAGTCCAGCTGCTGGGCAGCCTAACTCTAGGGGAAGATCACCTTCCCACTCCATCCCCTTCTTCCATTCCCCATCCAACTCACTGAGAGCCACCTCCACCACTCAATAAAACTTTGCATTCATCCTTCCAGCCCAAATGTGATCCAATTTTTCTGGTACACTGGGCAAGAACTCAGTCTATCACACTGGCCCCCTGCCCTTGAAATAAGGCAGAGGGTCTATTGAGCTGATTAACACAAGCCATCTGTAGACAGCAAAGCTGAAAGAGCACACTGTAACACATGCCCAATTGGGCTTTGGGAGTCAGACACCTACCCCCTCAATGCTGCCATGGGACTAGAGCCCAAAAGCACTCCCACGGTCTCTACACCTGCCCAATTGCATGCTTCCCCTAGGGTTTTGAGCAGTGGGGGTAACAGAAGGAGTAAGCCACACCCGTCACATGTCCTTGAGGGGGATAAGGGAACTCTTCTGCTTCAATTCTAGGGTTGATGGTTGCAAACAGCTCACTCAGGCTTTTAATGATAGAGGAGGCTTGGGTTTCAGAGCCTCAGCAAAGAAGGCAAAAGTTTTACGAATAAATGAATCACCAAATCACACAGTAAGCCACAGGTTTTCATCAACATTAATTTTGTTGAATATTAAAAAGATTTAAATGCTGCAAATACAAACATGGTAAATAAAGGAGCAAAAATGCAACTATTGGGATTATAATATATGTATAAGAATGAATAATCAAACGTACACTCCAAGTAACGTTGCTTTGCTAAATGAACTATCCCCAACTCCAAGCCTTGACTTTGAATCCAGAAGAATCTACTCTAGAGACATTTATCAGAGCTTTCCAGTTAGACCACACACACATTCCCAGGACTAGGAAATACCTCTGGTCCAACTCAGTCTCTGCTAAAGCATTCATATTTCAATCAGTCCAATTAAACTAAGTTTTATTCTGTATGTCAAGGAAAGAGGACAGAGAGGAAGGGTGTCTAGTGATCCCCCATGTAAGGTTGTCCATGTTAAAATTGTTACACTCTTTGGGAGACAAGGAGTAGGGTACAATAGTTAACAGTGTGGACTCCAGAGTCACACAGACCAGGCTAAATTCCAGCTTGGCCTATAGCTGAGTAAATTTTGGGTACGTTATTTAACATCTTTGAACCTGAGATCTCTTATCTACAAAGAGGGTATAATAGTAGTACCTATTGTTAGGCTTATGAAGAACACCATTTCGTGGGGGGAGGGGAAGGGAGGGGGAGGGGAAGGGAAGGGAGGGGAGGGGAAGGGAAGGGAGGGGAGGGAGGGGAAGGGAGGGGAAGGGAGGGGAAGGGAGGGAAGGGAGGGGGAGGAGGGGAGGGAGGGGAAGGGAAGGGAGGGGAGGGAGGGGAAGGGAGGGGAGGGAGGGGAAGGGAAGGGAAGGGAGGGAAGGGAGGGGAAGGGAGGGGAAGGGAGGGAAGGGAAGGGAGGGAAGGGAAGGGACGGGAAGGGAGGGAAAGGGAGGGGAAGGGAGGGGAAGGGAAGGGAGGGAAGGGAGGGAAAGGGAGGGGAAGGGAGGGGAAGGGAAGGGAGGGGAAGGGAAGGGAGGAGAAGGGAGGGGAAGGGAAGGGAGGGAAGGGAGGGGAGGGAGGGGAAGGGAGGGGAAGGGAAGGGAGGGGAAGGGAGGGGAGTGGAGGGGAAGGGAAGGGAGGGGAAGGGAGGGGAAGGGAAGGGAGGGGAAGGGAGGGGAGTGGAGGGGAAGGGAAGGGAGGGGAAGGGAGGGGAGGGAGGGGAAGGGAGGGGGGGGGGGGGGGGGGGGGGGGGAGGGAGGGAGGGGAAGGGAGGGAGGGGAAGGGAGGGGAGGGGGAAGGGAGGGGAGGGAAGGGAGGGGAGGGGAAGGGAGGGGAAGGGAAGGGAGGGGAAGGGAGGGGAGGGGAAGGGAAGGGAGGGGAAGGGAGGGGGGGGGGGGGGGGGGAGGGGGGGGGGAGGGGAGGGAAGGGAGGGGAAGGGAGGGAAGGGAAGGGAGGGGAAGGGAAGGGAGGGGAAGGGAAGGGAGGGGAAGGAAGGGAGGGGAAGGGAAGGGAGGGGAAGGAAGAGGGGAAGGGAAGGGAGGGGAAGGGAAGGGGAGCGGAGGGGAGAGCTAAACCAAATAAAACTTCTGAAGTCAACTCTTTACACAAATTATCTGCAATAGGACAGACTGAAGAAATCTTTCCCAGCAACTTCCCACCACAGTCTGTTCTTGTTCTCCAAGTTTCACTGAATAATTCATGAGCAAAAGGATATGAGCATGGAAAGAGCAGCAGCCCTCTAGGAGCAGTGGCCCAGAGGCCATCCCAACATCAAGCATACTTACTAATGGTGTTTGTGGGGAATGAAGAAGATGCTGAGTCTTCCCATGGCCATGTGGCCAGCAAAGAACACCAGCAGATGAATGGCCTTATTCTTCTTGCTCTGCAATTGCAGACACCATTACAAAGCCAGGTTAAAGCGAAAGACTCTATAGCAGCTTAAATGTCTGTTATCAGCCACTCTGCCCATACACATCCTCAGACCCATTAGGGGAGTCACTTGGGTTCCAGCCCTGGTCTGCTGAGATACCTTCTCATTGTCAATTGGCATCTGCCTTGAGAGGCAGCTTCTCTCCCCATTTTGCATCCAGTCTATAGTGGAATGTGGTGACCACACATTGTCCCCAGTGAGATTCTCTGCCTCTAAAACCATTATTCCCATAAGCCTGAAAGAGTCTGGTAATATGGTTTTGCTGTGTCCCCACCCAAATCTCATCTTGAACTGTTTTTTTCTATAATCCCCGTGTGTCATGGGAGAGACCTGGGGGGAAGTGATGGAATCATGGGGGTGGGTTTTTCTCATGCTGTTCTTATGATAATGAAGAAGTCTCATGAGATCTGATGGTTTTATAAAGGGTAGTTCCCCTGCACATGCTCTCTTGCCTCCTGCCATGTAAGACATGACTTTGTTCTTCCTTCGCTTTTTGCCATGATTGTGAGGCCTTCCCAGCCACGTGGAACTGTGAGTCCATTAAACCTCTTTTTCTTTATAAATTACCCAGTCTTGGGCATGTCTTTATTAGCAGGATGAGAATGGACTAATACACTGGCTTTGTGGATATATGCTGCAACCTATGGAGAGTGACCATACACTTTATCACAGAAACCTAGGCATGGTTAAGAGTAGAGAGAGTATATTAATTCCAAAAGCAATGGATGCAAACTAGGACTAGCCAGAGGCAGTTTATCTAAATATAGATGAATGCAGTGGATGCAGGGTATGAAATTAAGGTTTCATGCTGCAGAAATTCATTTAAAAAGCAAGTATGGAATCTTTGTTTGTTATTCTCCCTTTGAAACTATTTGTAGTAGGCTGAATAATGGCCCCCAAAAATATCAGGTCCTAATCCTTGGAACCTGTAAATATTACCTTACATGACAAAGGTGATTTTGCAGATATGATTAAATTAAGGATTTTGAGATGGCTGGATCATTCTGGATTATTTAGGTGGGTCCTAAATTCAATAACATGTATCCTTATACAAGCAAAACTTGACCACATACAGAGAAGACAATGTGCAGATGGAGTAGAGATAATTTGAAGACATTCACCATGAATATTGGAGTTATGTAGTCATAAACCAAGGAATTCTGGCAGCCATCAGTACTAAAGGAGACAAGGAACAGATTCTCCAGAAGGAGTGCAACCCTGCTGATTTTGGTCCAGTGATAGTGATTTGACAGTTCTGATCTCCAGAAATGTAAAAAATAAATTTTAATTATTTTAAACCACCAAACTTGTGGTACTTTGTTATAGCAGGTACAAGAAACTGCTACATTCATTTAATTCTTTTTTCTTTGTAATGATTTCTGAAAATAAAATATTTTTTAAACTTTTAACAAATAAGCAATGCAGAAGCATACCAAAACAATGAGTTAAAAGAAATCACTGTAAAGTTCACATTCCCGAGGGGGCAATAAAACGGCACTAGCATTTGCTGAACATCATTTCTGCTGTCTACTTATGAAGAATAAATATGGGCTGGGTGTGGTGGCTCATGCCTGTAATCCCGGCACTTTGGGAGGCCAAGGCGGGCAGATCACGAGATCAGGAGTTCAAGACCGTCTTGGCTAACGTGGTGAAACCCCATCTCTACTTAAAATACAAAAAATTAGCCAGGTGTGGTGGTGGGTGCCTGTAGTTCCAGCTACTTGGGAGGCTGAGGCAGGAGAATGGCGTGAATCCAGGAGGTGGAGCTTGCAGTGAGCCGAGATCACACCACTGCACTCCAGCCTGGGCAGCAGTGCAAGACTCCATCTTAAAAAAAAAAAAAAGAATACATAAATAGAAAAATAGTTATACTAAACCTAATTCAATGAAATCATAATATGTACAATATTTTTAGAAAGAATTTAAATTTGCTTTTGCATGACAAAATAAATGAATATGTAAAAAGAACTGTTGAACTTCAGATAAACCATTCTTTATAACAAGAAAGTTGAGCTTGCTTGTTTTTCTTTCTTTCTTCTTTTTTTTTTTTTTGAGATGGGATCTCACTGTTTCCCAGGCTGGTTTCAAACTCCAGTCAAGTAGTCCTCCCACCTCAGCCTCCCAAAGTGCTAAGATTATAGGCACAAGCTACCACATCCAGTCAAAAGTTGAGTTTCTGTTCCCAATCTCTCCTGTCTCCACAACGTTATATACCCTAATCCTCTTCAGACATAATCTAAGTTCAATGTCAGTTTACCTTTGGTTAAACAGAAAGTTGGCCTTCAGGTAGAACAGGACAGTCAATGTGGTCATGAGGCTGAAGGAACACAAAAGATACTCCTTCTGACAAATACATCCCTATGGTCCAAGTATGGGATCAGTAATTTCTACATTCAGACACTGGTTTGGGGAAAGGCCCCTGATTAAATGCAGAAATAATACTTGAAAGGTTGATGGTGCAGTGAGAAGTGATTGATAAAGACAGGAGACCAAGGCCTTTCATCCAGACTGGCTACTATCTGTTATTTATGATTTTTTAATCCAGGTTGCTCTGACTTCATTTAGGGATTGTGTGAAGATCAAATGGGAGAGATTATTTAAAATCCTCAAAAACGATAACTCTAAGGTATGGTTATATCAGTAGCCCACGCAGCCATTCTGCATTTAGAACCTTGACCCAGGAGAAAAGAACAAACAAAGTTACAGTGGAATGAGTTATATGTCTATAACCTTCACTCAGTTTCTTAAACTTCCTGAGTCTCAATTTCCACATCCTTAAAATGGGAAAAATAATAACACTCGTCTCATAGGTTAGCGTGAGAACTAAATAATGCACTCTATAAAACAATTATAATAAAGATTCTAGGTCATCATGAGCATTTTATAAATGACAGCTAACAAAACCAAACAAAACAAATTTTCAGGAAGAGAGTTTGTCAGAAAAACTGCAGGAAAGCACTTTCTGGGATAGACAGGCCTAAATAGCATATGGTAATGGAGAACCAAGGCCATGGCAGCCCTAGAATAGCATAATGGCAGCCCAGAATGAAAGCAGGCAGAGAAAGCCCTACTCTTCATGTCAGATTTTTACCTTACCCAGCTCTGCTAATCATAGTTTATATTTAACACTAGCAAATGCAGACTCTGGAAAACACTGTACGAGATAGAGCAGAAGCATGGTGACAAAGAATACAAGCCTTGAATTCAACCATTGGCTCTATTATCAACAGGATGTGTGATTATGGGCAAGTTACTTAACTTTTTTTTCTTCATCTGTCAAATGGGAATAATAATCCACTTCATAGAAAATGTGAGAGGATTGTGTTTGTGATATGTGCCCCACAGGACCTGTTATAAAAAATAGGCACTTTAGAAATTGAAGCTACTTTTATGACTTATTTTATCAGAAACCATCTTTTAGGGGGTTAAAGCATAGCTAGAGGAACAAGAGTAATCAAAATGAAATAAATGAGCAACAACAAAACATGGGAAACTATTAAGAGCTAAAGTCAGGGATTCCCTTCATTAATATGCATTAACTATGCACTGTTGTAGTCACTGTGTATCACTATATGTCAGCTATTGTGCTATCTGCTGCAGAAATAGTAGTGAATAGAATAGTGACAGTCCCAGCCCCAAAGCATTTACAATACAGGGGTGCTGTTGACTCAACAAGAGTTCATCATATGGGCATTCCCACTTCTTCTACTTCTCCCCAAAATAAGCATGAAGAAAGTTTCCTCTACATGTTCACTGCCTGTTTACCTTCCTGCTTCTAGCTAATATAATACAGAGACACTTGCAGAAATTTTTGTTAATATCCAGATCTAAATTTACAGAGTCAAAGGCTGCAGCCCTGGAGCCTGAATTGCATTCATGAATATGTAGTAGTAGGATATTGCTTTACAAATGTGATAGCATCTAAGAGTCAATATATATTGTAGTAATTATTTGGTGTTAGACTAAGCCTGAGAGATGAGCTTTGAAATAAAGGGAGACTGGGAGAGAAGAAAACCATTATTCACCAAAGACCTACCCTGAGTCAGAGGCCAGGTGCTGTGAAATGCTATAGGTAATTTAATAAACCAGTACGAGGCGCTTGGTTATTTTCCTCCTATCACAAATGAAGAGCCTGAGGCTCAGAAATGTTAAGTGATTTACCCAAAGCCACAATGCCAATGAGGGGCAGAGGAAAATTTCAAAGTCTAGTCTGCTTGCCTCTAGTTTATTCCACCTTGTCACGGAGCCTCAGCAGACAGACATCCTGGCACAGGCTCTGTCACTAACTTGTTTTAGCCACTATGGATGAATCATTCATTCCCACTTGGTCCTTGGGAATAAATGAGTGGTTTGGACTAGAAGATTTCTGAGTTATTTTCATGTTATCTTTCTTACCTTCTGGCTTGGACTTAAGCATGAATATCAAAGGCAGAGCTGGGAACAACTAAAGAAGGATGTGCTATTTGTAAAAGGACATCCTTCTCAGAGTGAGCCTCATACCCAAGGTGCCTGCAGATGACACCCTCCTTTATCCAGGTCATTTTAGTTGTCCTCTAGCCTGGGAGTTAATGCCTGGCCCTTGCAGTGGTCTCTATATACTAGAGACCATTCTGATTGCAATTTAAGGCAGTGCCCTGTCACATAAACAGACCCAAGATCAGTACTTACAAACTGAGACTTAACTAGAAACTTAAAAAGGTCATCTAACCTTGTTTAGCCTCAGTCTTCTTGGCTGTAAAATGGGAATGACACCTGTTCTCCTCATTTGGGTCTCTTGAATTTTAAATGATAAAATTGAGACATGAAAACACCTTGAAAAAGATAAAATGGTCACAGCAGGCAAGTTAGATGTTTGTAACTAGAAAAGAGCATGTGTCCAATATCGGAAAAGGAATGAATATATTTAAATTTATATATAATATTAAATTTGATCATTTATATTTGATCATATTAACATTCTGTCTGTATTTTTTAACACAACTCTAATTTTAAGGATAAAGGCCACATTTTCTGGAAAATTGATTTATATATACACTATTATTCTTCATTATGATACAGAAACATAAGTCAGAAACACTGAGGGCACTTTCATATAGAAGCAGATACCTGTGCCATGAAGAAGGCCAATTGATTCCGAATTTCTAGGAGTGAGACCTATAGATTTACTTTTATTTTATTTATTTATTTTTTTATTTTTTTGAGATGGGTTTTCACTCTTGTTGCCCAGGCTGGAGTGCAATGGCACCATCTCTGCTCACTGCAACCTCTGCCTCCCAGGTTCAAGTGATTCTCCTGCCTCAGCCTCCCAAGTAGCTGAGATCACAGGCGCCTGCCACCACACCCAGCTAATTTTTATATTTTTAGTAGAGACAGGGTTTTACCATGTTGTCCAGGCTGGTCTTGAACTCCTGACCTTAAGTGATCCACCCACCTCGGCCTCCCAAAGTGCTGGGATTACAAGCATGAGCCATTGTGCTGGGCCCTAGATCTACATTTTAACCAATTATTTCATTCCCCACCCGATTCACATCTAGGTGGTCTTCAGGACTCTGGATGTAGAGAGTCAGCTAAATGCTTCTGATGGAGTAGATTAACAATGAAATATCTAACCTTGCCTGGGTTTAACCCAGCAGATTATAATGGGTGGGTATCAGGGGCTGTGGTAGGAGTGGATGGACATTCTGTGTATTTCAAGACATGGGAGTCACAGTTAATCAGGGTGCCACAGAATCATGCCTGGGAAAAGCATTTCCGTTACTCCATGTCTACAGAACCAAAAGTATTCCAAGTAGTAAGACTGAACACGTGGACTAGAATCAATAATCCTAATGTTCTGAAAACCTCAGACCATCCATCAAGCTATCTCAAAATCATAATGGCTAAAAATGTGACCTCTGGAATAAGAATAGCTGGGACTAAATCCCTATTCTAGTAACAATCAGCTGTGTTACTGAGAAAGTTAGCCGCACTCATCTTATCTATAAAATAGGGTTAATATTAGCACCCAGGTTGCATAGTTTATGTAAACACTACATGAGATGAAATATTCTTAATGCAGTGCCTGGCACAGATTGAGGGCTCAATAAATGCTTGTCACCCAGGAAAATGGATCACATGAGTCACATATTTGTTTCCCGGACACATTTTGAAAACTTGCCAAGTAAGCAATTATAATATTTTGGATGAATGTGAAACACACTCAACATGCCTATGCTTGAATTGCGACAATATCTGGAAATGGTTGAAGAAACCATGACCCCTAAGTTCCAGTTGGGATAATGCAAAAAATAAAGATGCTCCCAATGAACTCATGACAGTGTCCCTGTCCCCTTTACTGCAACCGAACCAAACATCTTGATTAGGGTTGTCCAATTCTTGATCTATCAAAAGCAAAAAGATTATTCTATATCTTCTGATTGACAATGAAGAGATAAGAGTCATCATGATCAACCACATACTTATTGAGACTTTTACTGTGGTCCAGGATGAAGTGTTTCATATTGTAAAAAACTTCAGCATTTAATTTACACTGGAATCCTTGTGTGACAGTTATTGCTATTCCCATTGCATAGGTGAAGCACTCAAGATGGCTCAGTCTTTTTCCAGATTGCAAGATTGCCTAGAGCGGGAGCTGTGCTTTACCTTCTTTGACCACCCTCCGGGAGCTAGTGAAACCCTTGCAGATGGATAGTACCTAATTAGTATGGATGGTGCTGTGATAACTCTCAGCAGCTGCTCCCACAAGATTATAGCTGTGGCTTTCTATTCCTTATACCAGCAGCTGGAGCAGGCAACTTCCTTCAGTGGTTAATTCCAGCAACTGTTCTGTGAAGTCCTGAATGTTTCTCTCCTAACATAACACTTTTCAAAAGCTATTAGGCATCTCTGAAGCCAGACTGTTCCATATACTTGGTTCCAGAAACTAAGTAAAGCATTGTCCTGTGCAAACCCACTAGTAATGAATGTTGTGTGCAAATGGTCTTTGAATTCACAGGTGCTCTCCTCCCATCCATCAGATGCCTTCTGTTCCCCAAAGTAGACAGATGCCCATGAGTCCATTTTGTAGGTGAGCACTCATGCCATGAAACATCTTTTCCAACACTCATGAAGTAGGAGAAAAGAAGTCCACACATATTTTCATAGCTTCAAAACTCAGATTACCAACTTAGCCACAAACCCAAATATTCCTCAAAATTCCCCAATATTATTCACAGAGGACTGTATGCAAATCATATTCAGAAGATACTTTATTACAACTATAATTTCATTTGATATCCAAACTAAATTCTAACAGTGACTCTGAGTTTATGCTGGGACTGGGGGTGGCGGCAAGGGAGAGCATTGAGGAAAATTGACCTATGTATTCCTATGTGGTCCAAGGACCATCACATTGTAAATAAATGGGTGATTTGGGTAAAGTCTAAATTAAATACCACTCTCTATTGGATATGATTGGTGATCATCTCACCTGCCAAGAAAAAGAGGATACAGGCTTGTGATATATAAATCCCACCCTCCCCAAGCAAGCAGGTAGGATGATTCACAAAGAAAATATACAGTGTAAGCACATTAATTAATGCACTGTTCAAACTCCAGAAAACAACTCTCCCAACTTACCAGTGATATATCCCAGGGATACTTAAGATGAAATCTGTGGCTGTGCCAAATAATATCTCTAAAAACACCTTTGTTTAAGTTGGAAAACAACAAGGGTTTTTGTTTTTTTTTTGTTTGTTTGTTGTTTTTCTGTTGTAAATGTCAGAAAATCTATCTAGGATCAGCTTAATCAGAAATATTTTATTTATTTATTGACTTCTGTAACTGATAAATTTGCTTTTGACAGGACTGGGTCCAGAGGCTGAAGTGATATCTAGCGTTTATTATTCTCCATGTCTCAGGCAAGCTGTTTCCAAGTGATAGCCTCTAAAATCTTAGACTCTTTGTGCTTTGAGTTCAGCAAAAGAGGGGCTCTTTCTTCCTAAAATCTCCAAATTGGGCCAATTGAAATAAAGCCTTCATTCCTAAACCAATCACTGAAACTAGAATCAGTGAGTTTCCTGCCCTTCCAAATCACAAGGACTGTGAGTGGGAGAAGGATGTCTCCTCGAAAAAAGTTTACTTGTTGTTACTAGAAGCGTGGATGAAACTTACACAGACAAAACAACAGATTTCATCATAGTTCCTAAGTGTGGTTTTTTTCCTTAAGAATATCAAAAACTTTTATCATATTCTCAATGTGGTCAAAAACCTCTGAAGTTGTTAACAGCTCACAGAAGTCCATAGTTCTTTGTATACCATGGAGGTAGTTGTGAGATGGAAGAGACTCTAAACGAAGAGCAAAAAGGCAGAGGTTCTTGCTCCTGTATCTTCCTAACAAATTCTTAAGAATTTCACTTTGCTCATCTATGTTTACAAAAGGCAAAATAATAACACCAACGATTCTGCTAAACCTCTACTTTCATAACATTCTTTATATGTGTAATCACTTTTTCAAAGTTGTCTTCCAATTAGACCAAAGGTGTAAAACAAAAATTAAATATTGGACACATAAGAAAGTTTAGAATTTCTAATAGTCAAATATAATAAAAAAGAGTAAAATTAACTGTAATTATGAATGCACTTGGCCAAATACATTCAAAACATTGTTTCAAATCGATAAAACAGTAAGTTATTTTAAAAACTTTACTGATATATAATTTAAATAACATAAAGTTCACCCATATAAAGTATAAAATTCAATTTTTTTACTAAGTTTGCAAAGTTGTGCAAGTATCATCATAATCTAATTTTAGAATATTTTCTTCATCCTGAAAAGAAACCATGTATCCATTAAATTAACAATCAGTCCTCACCCCACCCACCAAGAACTAGGCAACTCCTAATCCACTTCCTGACTGTAAGACTTTGCCTACTCTGGGCATTTCATATAATGAATTTAGAGACTGAAGACACAGAAGAACAATAGATAGTCTATATATCTAAAAATAGAACTCTGGCCTACAGCCTGCAGTTACTGGCCCAGGATGTCAACCTACTACCTTCAATAATCCATCTAGAAAATCAGACGACCCAGCGATCCCATTACTGGGTATATACCCAAAGGATTATAAATCATGCTACTATAAGGACACATACACACATATGTTTATTGCAGCACTATTCACAATAGCGGAACCAACCCAAATGTCTATCAATGATAGACTGGATTAAGAAAATGTGGCACATATACACCATGAAATACTATGTAGCCATAAAAAAGGATGAGTTCATGTCCTTTGCAGGGATATGGATGAAGCTGGAAACCATCATTCTCAGCAAACAATCACAAGGACAGAAAACCAAACACTGCATGTTCTCACTCATGGGTAGGAATTGAACAACGAGAACACATGGACACAGGGCGGGGAACATCACACACCAGGGCCTGTCAGGGGGTGGGGGTGCTGGGGAAGGAATAGCAGTAGGAGAAATACCTAATGTAAATGACAAGTTGATGGGTGCAGCAAACCAACATGGCACATGTATACCTATGTAACAAACCTGCATGTTGTGTACATGTAACCTAGAACTTAAAGAATAATAAAAAGAAAAGAAAAGCAGACAACAAACCCTTAACAATAAGCCTAAAATTGCTAGGACTTGATTAGTAACTGACAGCTTTCCTAGTTCTTGCCCTTGTTTCCAAGTTAAGACCAATCAGAGAAAGCAAAACATGAACCCTAATCAATTACTTAGGATACGCTACTTCTAGTTAGCCTACCTACAGCTTCCCATGTCAACAACCTCCAATCAGTACATACCTGCCTTCCCCTTTTTTTTCCATTATAAAGCTTTCCACTCTTCTGCCTTAGTCTCTGCTAAATGCAAGTGATGATGGCTGCTTTCCTTGCTACAACATGCTCTACGACATGTCCCTTTTGTGTCTGTGTTCTTTCACATAACAAGTTTTCAAGGACCACTCACGTTGTAGCATGTATCAGTAATTCATTCCTTGTCATGGCAGAACAAAATCCCATTGTAGTAATATACCACATTTCATTTACTCACTCATAAGTTCATGGATATGTGGGTTATTTCCATTTTGGGGGTTACTATGTGTAAAACTTCTATCAACATTTGTGCACAATTTTTTTGTGTGGACATATGTTTTCATTCCTCTTGAATATATACCAAAGAGTAGAATTTCTGGGTCATATAACAAACATTACATTTGACACCAGCAATGTATGACAGTTCCAATATCTCTACACTTTTGCCAAAAGTTGTCATTATCTGCCTTTTTAAAATTTTAGCCATCATTGTGGGTGTGAAGTGATATATCACTATGGCTTTTATTCATGTTTCCCTAATAACTAATAATATTTAGCATCATTTCATGTGCTTCATGGTCATTTGTAAGTCTTTTATAGAAGTATGTATTTTCAAATCCATTGTCCATTTTTAAGTTGAATTAAATATAAATATCTTTTCATTGAGTGATAAGTGTTATTTATTCCAGATACAACTCCTTTATAAGGTATATGATTTGCAAATATTTTCTCACATTCAGTAGATTGTCTTTTTACATCATCAATGAAGTTGGAAGAAAAATAATTGGAAGTAAATTCTTTTTTTTGTATCCTATTTCTTTTGTATTCTATTTCTTTTTTTTTGTATTCTATTAGTTTCTACCCATGGGATCAAATTATTGGGGAAAAAAATCTGTGTACTGAAGGCAATATAAGAAAATCTGTATTCAAGTTCTATTCCAAGATGGCCAAACAGGAACAGGTCTGGTCTGCAGCTCCCAGTGTGATTGATGCAGAAGACAGATGATTTCTACATTTCCAACTGAAGTTCCAACTGGTTCATCTCATTGGTACTGGTTGGACAGTGGGTGCAGCCCACGGAGGATGAGCCGAAGCAGAACAGGGCATCACCTCACCTGGGAAGCACAGCGGGTCAGGGGAATTTCCCTTTCCTAGCCAAGGGAAGCCATGACAGACTGTACCTGGAAAAATGGTACACTCCCACCCAAATACTGTGTTTTCCCCATGGCCTTAGCAACTGGCAGACAAAGAGATTCTCTCCTGTGCCTGGATCAGCGGGTTCCACACCCATGGAGCATTGCTCACCACTAGCACAGCAGTCTGAGTTCGACCTGCAAGGCTGCAGCCAGGCTGGGGAACAGGCATCCACCATTACTGAGGCTTGAGTAAGTAAACAAAGCACCGGGAAGCTCAAACTGGGTGGAGCCCACTACAGCTCCACAAGAGCTACTGCCTCTACAGACTCCACCTCTGAGGGCAGGACATAGCTGAACAAAAGGCAGCAGACTTAAATGTCCTATCTGACAGCTCTGAAGAGAGCAGTAGTTTTCCCAGCATGGCATTTGAGCTCTGAGAACTGACAGATGGCTTCCTCAAGTGGGTCCCATGAACCCCGTGCAGCCTAACTGGGAGACACCTCCCAGTAGGGGCTGACAGACACCTCATACAAGTGGGTGACCCTCTGGTACGAAGCTTCCAGAGAAAAGATCAGGCAGCAATATTTGCTGTTCTGCAATATCTGCTGTTCTGCAGCCTCCACTGATGATACCCAGGCAAACAGGGTCTGGAGTGGACCTCCAGCAAACTTCAACAGACCTGCAGCTGAGGGACCTGACTGTTAGAAGGAAAACTAACAAACAAAAACAAATAGCATCAACATCAACAGAAAGGACATCTACACCAAAACCCCATCTGTAGGTCACGGACATCAAAGACCAAAGGTAGATAAAACAACAAAGATGGGGAAAAACCAGAGGAGAAAAGCTGAAAATGCTAAAAACCAGAGCGCCTCTTCTCCAAAGGATCACATCTCCTTGCCTGGAATGGAACAAAGCTGGATGGAGAATGACTTTGATGAGTTGACAGAAGTAGGCTTCAGAAGGTTGGTAATAACACATTCCTCTGAGCTAAAGGAGAATGTTCTAACCCATCACAAGGAAGCTAAAAACCTTGAAAAAAGATTAGATGAATGGCTAACTAGAATAAACAGTGTAGAGAAGACCTTAAGTGACCTGATGGAGCTAAAGACCATGGCACAAGAACTTCATGATGCATGCACAATCTTCAATAGCCAATTCATTCAAGTGGAAGAAAGGGGATCAGTGATAGAAGATCAAATGAATGAAATAAAGCAAGAAGACAAGTTTAGAGAAAAAAGAGTAAAAAGAGTAAAAAGAAATGATCCCCATCAAGCTACCAATGACTTTCTTCACAGAATTGGAGAAAACTACTTTAAAGTTCATATGGAATCAAAAAAGAGCCCACATTGCCAAGTCAATCCTAAGCCAAAAGAAGAAAGCTGGAGGCATCAGGCTACCTGACTTCAAACTATACTACAAGGCTACAGTAACCAAAACAGCATGGTACTGGTACCAAAACAGAGACATAGATCAATGGAACAGAACAGAGCCCTCAGAAATAATGCTGCATATCTACAACTATCTGATGTTTGACAAACCTGACAAAAACAAGCAATGGGATAAGGATTCCCTATTTAATAAATGGTGCTGGGAAAACTGGCTAGCCATATGTAGAAAGCTGAAGCTGGATCCCTTCCTTACACCTTATACAAAAATTAATTCAAGATGGATTAAACACTTACATAAAAACCCTAGAAGAAAGCCATAAAAACCCTAGAAGAAAACCTAGGCAATACCATTCAGGACATAGGCATGGGCAAGGACATCATGATTAAAAAACCAAAAGCAATGGCAACAAAAGCCAAAATAGACAAATGGGATTTAATTAAACTAAAGAGCTTCTGCACAGCAAAAGAAACTACCATCAGAGTGAACCAGCAACCTACAGAATGGGAGAAAATTTTTGCAACCTACCCATCTGATAAAGGACTAATATCCAGAATCTACAAAGAACTTAAACAAATTTACAAGAAAAAAACAACCCCATCAAAAAGTGGGCAAAGGATATGAACAGACATTTCTCAAAAGAAGACATTTATGCAGCAAACAGACACATGAAACAATGCTCATCATCACTGGCCATCAGAGAAATGCAAATCAAAACCACAATGAGATATCATCTCACAGCAGTTAGAATGGCAATCATTAAAAAGTCAGGAAACAACAGATGCTGGTGAGGATGTGGAGAAATAGGAATGCTTTTACACTGTTGCTGGGAGTGCAAATTAGTTCAACCATTGTGAAAGACAGTGTGGTGATTCCTCAAGGATCTAGAACTAGAAATACCATTTGACCCAGCCATCCCATCCCATTACTGGGTATATACCCAAAGGATTATAAATCATGCTACTATAAGACACATACTCACGTACATTTATTGTGGCACTATTCACAATAGCAAAGACTTGGAACCAACTCAAATGTCCATCAATGACAGACGATTAAGAAAGTGTGGCACATATACATCATGGAATACTATGCAGCCATAAAAAAAGTTCATGTCCTTTGAAGGGACATGGATGAAGCTGGAAACCATCATTTTCAGACAGAAAACCAAACACGGCATGTTCTCACTCATGGGTGGGAATTGAACAATGAGAACACATGGACACAGGGCGGGGAACATCACATACCAGGGCCTGTCAGGGGATGGGGAGCCGGGGGGGATAGCATTAGAAGTAATATCTAATGTAAATGACAAGTTGATGGGTGCAGCAAACCAACATGGCACATGTATACCTATGTTACAAACCTGCATGTTGTGCACATGTACCCTAGAACTTAAATTATAATAAAAAAAATAAGAAAATCTGTATTCTAATTTCAGCTCCTCTATTATCTTAGGGTGGCCCTATATCTTATCTTCCCTGAGCCTCTAGGCATTTTTTAATCTGTAAAATACAGAGTCAGGTGTGGGTAATCCTCCAAATCTCATCCAGATACAAATTATGTAGGTTTGATAGACAGTAGAAGAATGTATACTTCCTAAAATACAGCCATTTTATATATCAATTTTTTTATGTAAAAAAATAATTACTCTAGAGCCATAGATTTTGAAGGCAAGCTCTGCTTCCCAGCACTGCATGCTTCCCACCTCTTCACTTCCTGTTTATCTTCTTATTCATTCACAAGTTATGGAACATTTGCTCTGTGTGTGTCAGCTCTATAGGAGAAAAAATAAAATTAGATTTCTCTATATCTCTGCCTTCTTCATATCTCCAATAAGAGACCCCACTCTGGTGCCCTAGTATCTCCCTTTGTAGAAGTTCAAAACCCAATTATTATAGGGTTAATAAGATAAATTATTTCCTGATCTTATATGCCCTATAACATACTATGTGAATGAGAGAGACTGCCTGTAGTAAAAAGCTTTGAAAATAGAATTCCAAACATAATACTTTAACCAAATGCAGATTGGAGAAAGTTTGTTCTATCTTGTGAAAATTTTCCTATGTGGATTAATTTGGCTATGTTTGCTTTTCTGAAAAATTTAGCAGCCCTCAACCATATATTAATGCCACCCATTCTAAATTGACATCCATGATTTATTACACTTGGATATGGGGGGAAAGTCATTCTTCAGACAATATACTTTATACCATAGGTACTACCACTTTCACCAGCTTGTACATTGGTTCAAGTCCATTAATAAAACCGTGATCAAATAAAAAGGCCTCAGGCATAAACATAGCAGGAGCAAAGATCTAGGTGGTGGTTTACACTCTTTTGTAATATATTTTTTCATCACATTGTAGGATTTTTACCTTTCTCAATAAGTTGATGGTTTTATAATAGAGTTTTCTTTCTGAATCTTTTCCTTTCTGCATTAAAAACTGTTAATTTTCATCACAGGCTCTCATCCAACTGCTTGACAACACTAATTTCTAAATTTTAAAGCTTATTTCAGTAACGCTTGGTTAATTATATGGGCATTTGGTGGCCAGCAGAAGACACAAATTATTAATTGCACAAAATGAAACATTTAAATACCTATCACTCTTTTAAAAAATCTCATTTTAAAATGTACATAATACTTATTTTATTCCTATTGTCTAAGAAATTGGCTTCATACTATTGTCCTAGCTATTCAGAACGATAATTAAGATTTCTGGTCTTATATATCTAGATTCAAACTCCATCACCACCATTTGCAATTTTGAACTTTGGTTCAAGTTAGTTGAATTATTTCAGCCTCAATGTCCTCGTCTCTAAAATGGAACGTTAGTAGTACATGCTTCATAGAGCTGTGGTGAAGCGTTTTTGAGATATACCTTGAGGTGCTATATAAAACAGATCTAATACAAATGTCACAAAAGCTTGTAGAACACTTAAGAACAGATTGGTATGTGGCATGTTCTTACAAAATTCTACATGAATACTTGTGTTCTTGCTCTCCCCATTATACATGTGAAAGCAAAGGGGATACCTTTGGTTCTAAATGTAATCCAAATGAAAGACAGGAGGAATCCTTTAAGAATTAATATAATCTTCTGTCTGTGTCCTTCTCTCTAATCAGTCTCACACATAAGTAGCTTTCCTGCATTCCTGGAATCTTTTCTCACACCTTTAGCCAACAGTTGCATTGCTTTCTAACTCACCCTCCTTCTTTCCTGTTATTTGACAATCATATTCTGTCTCCTTTCCACTCTGTGGTCCAGTCAAATACAGCCTCTATCCATCAACTTTATACATCTCCCTAAATCCTAGATGATATAGTTTTAAAAATCTCTTATCTCACCAAAACTATAAATACTGGACTGAAGAATGAAACTTGGGAGCCACTGCATCATAAATATTACTCTATTTTCCACCTGAGATTAGAGACACATACCCTGCCTCTGAAGCAGTGCATCATTTTTAGAATTGAAGTGGAGAACTGACTTACATAGTCCAGAGAGTAAAAGCAGTGTTGATATACCAGAACTAGATCCTTTTGGCATAATACTAGTTGTAGCAGAGGTGTGCCGGAGAAAAAAACAAGTCCAAATCACAAGCAAAACGGATCAAAACACATAATGTTAACATAAACATGCAAATAGTTTAATGTTGCAATGGAGAAATGAAAAATGATTAAAAATTAGAAAACATTACAATCATAATGTTTATTGTTTCCATAGAAATACATTTCCCCAACTCTAGTGTAGAACTCCACTCTAATTTAGAATCCTTTCTTTCTGAAGAAAAGCTCTGATTTTCTTTGGGGTGGGTTACATTTTTTCTTCATAATGTTGAGTATGTCTACAAATTAATAAATACAGTACATAATAATTTAATCTCAAACTCATGGGAAAAAACATTGAGAGGCCGATTAATCCTAGATTTTACTTCTGCAAATGACAACCCCAAAATTATTCCACTATTATCCTCCCTTTTGAATATATCACAGTATGTTGGAAAGGATGATCAGGAGCTTTGAAAGGCTATACTAACACTGGACTTCAGCCATCTGCTTCAACAGGTTTAGCAATTACCAGTTTCTGTGCTTCTGTGACTTGATTCTGACCTAAATCCTCCACTTTCTGCCTTTATGAATGTAACCAATGCAGAGATAAAGTCGATTTCTTTTTCACAAAAATGTACCTGGCATCCCTAGTGCTCACACCTTTTTCTCCATACAGACCCTTCTCCCTGCCTGAAGCCATTTGTCATCATTTTTTAATCCTTCCCACAGGAGAGTGCTTATAATTGCAATATACCTAAAAGTTACTGGAAATTTTATTCCCTAATTTTTTGAAATTCTCAATTCTAATGAATGACTTAAAGCCAGATCTATTTTAAATTAAGCGCTTCCTTTGTCATATTCCTTATCAAGAGGGTTGTCTATTTTGTCTGTACAGATGCTTCTCTCTTTCTCACCAGCTGGATAGAAGTGGTAACCCTGCAGCCACACTATTCTACAGGAAGTAACAATACCATCTGTTACTTAACAGCTTCACTAACACATGCCCCATTCTTGCAGGAATGCTATTCCAGTGAAATAACATAACAAGAAATGACAGGAGTGCGTGGGTGCTGTAATAAAATGTCAACTCTGACCTTTGAAGATTAGAACAGCAAAAGACAGTCATTATTAATGGCTTCCCCAGGCTTCATGGGTAAAGAGATACATTTATAAATTACAAGTTCCAGGATGAAGAGGGGGAGGTGGGTAGTTCATAGACAGGAGGTGGGAAAGGTTCAAACCCAGTGTTTCAATCTCTTGTCTATTACTAAACTATGCCAGTTTTAAAAGCTCATTAGAAAGTAGTTTGGCCAATCATTCACAACTTTTTGCCACATTAATTTATTAATTTGTTAATTTAATATTTTTTCGGGTGCATTAGTAGTTATACATCATCCAAGAGGTTTCAGGAAGAGAAAAGCTAGGCAAGGGTCCAGGTAATGCAGTACACACTTTTCGTCTCCACTGAAAATCTGTTAACATATCTTCCCATCTATGTCCCAGCACAGGTTCAAGGGACAATGATATGGTTTGGATCTCTGTCCCCACACAAATCTTATGTTGAAATGTAATGCCCAATGCTGGAAGTAGGACCTGGTGGGAAGAGATTGAATCATGGGGGTGGAGTTTTCACAAATGGTTTAGCACCATCCCCATTGGTACTGTACAGTGAGTGAGTTCTCATAAGATCTGGTTGTTTAAAACTGTGTAGTACCTCCCCCATCTCTCTCTTCCTCCTGCTCCTTGCCATGTGAACTGACAGCTACGCTTTCACCTTTTGCCACAATTGAAAGTTTCCTGAGGCCGGGCACAGTGGCTCACGCTTGTAATACCAGCACTTTGGGAGGCCGAGGCGGGTGGATCACAAGGTCAGGAGATCGAGACCATGGTGAAACCCCATCTCTACTAAAAATACAAAAAAATTATCCGGGCATGGTGGTGGGTGCCTGTAGTCCCAGCTAATTGGAGAGGCTGAGGCAGGAGAATGGCGTGAACCCGGGAGGCGGAGCTTGCAGTGAGCCGAGATTGCGCCACTGCACTCCAGCCTGGGCGACAGAGAGAGACTCCGTTTCAAAAAAAAAAAAAGAAAGAAAGTTTCCTGAGGCCTCCCCAGAACATGAGCAGATGCCAGCATCATGTTTTCTGTACAGTCCTTGGAACCCTGTGCCAATTAAACCTATTTTCTTTATAAATTACCCAGTGTCGATTTTTTAGTAGCAGTGCAAGAATGAACTAATACAGAGAATTGGTACTGAAAAGTGGAGCTTTGCTATAAAGATACATAAAAATGTGGAAGCAATTTTGGAACTGGGTAATGAGCAGAAGTTGGAAAACTTTGTAGAGCTCAGAAGAAGACAGAAAGATGAAGGAAACTTTGGAACATCCTAGAGACCTGTTAAATTCTTGTGACCTAAATGCTGATAGTGATATGGATAGGGAAGGCCAGGCTGGGAAGTCTCAGATGGAAATGTGGAACTTATTGAGAACCAGAGTAAAGGTCACTTTTGCTATGCTTTAGCAAAGAGCCTTCCTGCATTGTGTCCCTACTGTAGGGATCCTGTGGAAATTTGAACCTGAGAGTGATAATTTATGGACTCCGGCAGAAGAAATTTTTAAGCAGCAAAGCATTCAGCATGTAACCTGACTGCTTCTAACAACATATGCTCATATGCATGAGAAAAGAAATGACATAAAACTAAAACTTATAATTAACAGGGAAGCACAGTGAAAAGGTTTGAAAAATTTGCAGCCTAGTCATGTGGTAGAAAAGAAAAGACCATTTTCAGGGGAGCAATTCAAGTCAGCAGCAGAAATTTGCATAAGTAGAGAGGAGCCAAGTACTGATAGCCAAGACAATAGGGAAAAATATCCTAAGGCATTTCAGAGAACTTGGCAGCAGCCCCTCCCATCACAAGCCTGAAGACCTAGGAAGGAAGAATGGTTTTGTAGCCCAGGCCCAGGGCCCAGCTGCCCTGCACAATGTCCAGACACTGTTCCCTGCATCTCAGCTGCTCCAGCCATGGCTCAAAGGGCCTCAGACACAGCACTGGCCATTGCTTCAGAGAATGCAAACCATAACCTTTGGCGGCTTCCACATGGTTTTATCCCTGTGGGTGCACAGAGTGCAAGAGTTGAAACTTGGGAGCCTCCACCTAAATTTCAGAGGATGTACGGAAGAGCCCGGATATACAGGCAAAGCCTGCTGCAGGGGCAGAGCTCTCATGGAGAACCTCTACTAGGGCAGAGTGGAGGGAAAATGTGGGCTTGAGGCCCCCACACAGAGTCCCCACTATGGCACCTAGTGGAGCTATGAGAAGAGGTTCACCATACTCCAGACCCACACACTCCAGAATTGTAGATCTACATACTCCATAATTGTAGATATACCAACAGCTTCACCTGTGCCCCTGGAAAAGCCACAGGCACTCAATGTCAACCTATAAGAGCAGGCTTGGGGGATGAACCCTGCAGAGTCACACGGTCAGAGCTGTCCGAGGCTTTGGGAGTCCACCCCTGGCTCCAGTATGCCCTGGATGTGAGATGTAGGGTCAAGGGAAATTATTTTGGAGCTTTAAGATTTAATTACTGCCCTGCTGAGTTTTGGACTTGCATATGGCCTGTAGCTCCGTTTTTTATTTGTTTTGTTTTTTTGTTCTTTTGTGTATGTTTTTTTAGCCAATCTCTCTCTTTTAGAATGGGAGTATTTCCCCTGCAAATGCTCCCACTGTCTAAGTTGACGAGGTCTCAGATAGAAATGAGAAACTTATTGGGAACTGGAGTAAAGGTCACTTTTGCTATGCTTTAGCAAAGAGCCTGACTGCATTGTGCCCCTGCACTCCTATTGTATCTTGGAAGTAACTAACTTCTTTTTGATTTAACAGGCTCATAGGCAGAAGGGACTAGCCTTGTCTCAGACAATACTTTGGACTTCAAACTTCTGAGTTACTGCTGGAATGAGTTAAGACTTTGGGGAACTGTGAGGACATAAGGTTTGGGAGGGGTCAGCAGCAGAATGATATGGTTTGGATCTGTGTCCCCACCCAAATCTCATGTAGAAATGTAATCCCCAATGCTGGAGGTGGGGCCAGGTGTGATGTGATTGTATCATGGGGGTGGAGTTCTCAGGAATGGTTTAGCACCATCCCTCCTTGGTAGTATATAGTGAAGTGAGTTCATGCAAGGTATAGTTATTTAAACGTGTGTAGCACCTGCCTCTTCTTTTTCTTCCTCCTGCTCCTGACCATGTGAATTGCCAGTTCTCCCTTCACCTTTTCCATGATAGAAAGCTCCTGAGGCCTCCCAAGAAGACGAACAGATGCCAGCAACATGCTTCCTGTACAGCCTGCAGAACTGTGAGCCAATTACATATCCTTTCTTTATAAATTACCCACTGTCGGGTATTTTTTTTATAGCAGTGTGAAAACAGACTAGTATTGACAATGCAGATGTTTGTGGCTATGTCAAATACCCCTCCTCCAACACAGTGCTATGGACAGGGGTCAACATCATGGTCCTTGGCATGTTTTTGAGGTATAAGAATGAGGTTAAAATAATCCAAGTGATCAATTAATACTTAGAAAATACTGCAACACTAGCAGATTCCAGTGCCTGATGAGAGGTATCCAGACTCAATTTCATTATCCATTTACTCCCCACACATAATAACACACACACACACACACACACACACACACGAGAGAGAGAGGCGAGAGAGAGAGAGCACGAGCGAGAGAGCTGGAAGCTCCTGGAGGGTAGAGATATCTTCTTCCTTAACTCTTATTAAAAAAAATAATAAAAACTTTTCATGCACTTGATGAACTTAAATTCCCACAAACATCCTTAATTTGTATATTTTGTTAAGTTTTCCAAAACATAGCTTTGATTAGTTTACCTTCCCATATGCCCAAATTCTGCTAACATGACTCCACTCCCCACATACTCCTAATTCAAGTGTATTCACGATCTGTCCCAAATCGCCTTAATAGGTTCATCTCTCCTTCTTCTTCCTTACAAATTCCACACTCCTTTCTAATCAGCCTTGTCACTGCTCCTCATCAGTGCCCTGACCTCTGTGCATTCTCACACAGCATTTCTTTTCCTGAATCCCCATCCCACTTCAATCTCAACTTTTAAAGACTCATTTTCCTATGAAGGTTTTCGTGATTAACTTCTATTATCATCTTATATGATTTTCATCTTATGTCTTCTTTGAGGTCCCACAGTACTTTACATGTTGAGACTGGGATCACATGTGAGCTTTTTAAAATAAGTATTAATCTATTGCTTTGCCCCAAGTTAAACTGCAAGAATCTTGAAGGAGGATTATGACTTGAATACCTCTTTATGCCCTGCAATGCCAGTCTCAGTGCCTTATACATCATCGATATGCAATATATACTTTTGAATAAGCTGTACCAGAGAAATAAAAAATGAAATCCTAAGCCCACCATCCAAATGACCAGACATCCTCTTGGCCAAGGGGATGCCAGAGAAACCTTGGAAGCTGAGTTCCTGGCCATGACGGGATGGGAGGTTAGAGACACCTAGTTATATGCTCTCTCTCAGACAACAGCCATTAGGCTTTCTTCCCTAAGGGTTAAACAAAAGCCTTTTGGAAAGACTCCACTACTGATAGCAACCGAGTGCCTGACACTACACCTCCTTCTTGTGGGTTTCCACAAAACAACTGACTAGCATTCCTTCCTGATAAGAGACCACCAACATACCAAAGTGGTTCTGGCCAGTATATGGAGGATGTGCAGAGGTTTTTGAGTCCTCTGATTTCAGAGGGCTGAAAATTCTACCCTCATATCAGGCTAACAGCATTGTTTTCTCAACATGAATTCCATGGAGAGGCATAAAGCTCAGTTGAGCATATTCAGGTTTCCCCTCTCATAAATATTCATGAATTATCCTTTGGCTTATTAAATATGTATATTCAGCCACCCCACTCAGCATAAATACCTGTTCCCTTTTTATCTCCCTTGAGTGTGTGTTTCTGATTTCGAGCTAGAGGCTACGTTTCCCAGCCTGTCAGAATGGCCACCCTGCAAGCTGCAACCCTTTATGAAAAATAAAGCTATTCTTTCCAAATTTATGAACCTCCCACTCTTTGATTGACATGTCCAATTTAAAAATAGGAATAAGTGACTGCAATTCATTGTACATGCATATTGTAAAACTATAATGAAATATGTTTTTCATCTACTTTATTGGCAAAGACAAATCATGATTACATACGTACATGCTGACAAGTATCTAAGGAAATATTATTATACTTTGATGGAAGAAATACAAATTAGTACAATTTTTAGTTTGAATAATTTGGCAACATCTGTCAAAATGGCAAATCCATATAGCCTTTGATCTAGCAATTGCCTTTAAAGTGTTTAGCTTACAATTATACTACTACATGTTAAAAGTTAGAAACAATGCAAATGTTCACAGAAGAAGCTGCGGTAAATAAATTATGGTGCATCTACCAGGTCAGGAGATCGAGACCATCCTGGCTAGCATGGTGAAACCCCGTCTCTACTAAAAACACACAAAAAAATTAGCCAGGCATGGTGGCAGGCGCCACCTGAGTACCAGCTACTCAGGAGGCTGAGGCAGGAGAATGGCATGAACCTGGGAGGTGGAGCTTGCAGTGAGCCGAGATCATGCCACTGCACTCCAACCTGGGTGACTGAGCAAGACTCTGTCTCAAAAAATAAAAATAAAAATAAAAATAAATAAATTATGGTGCATCTTTTTCATGGAATGCTATCGTAGGGGCCAAGGTCCTTGGATCCCTGGAAGTCTGCTGAAAAATCACTGACATGAGGCAGATTGATTAATAGGAGAAAAGTCACACAAATTTATTTAACATATATACACAGAAGCCTTCAAAATGAAGACCCAGCCCCTCTTTGGAGAGACTGTGGGGGTGAGGAGGAAGGTCTGGGGACCTTGGGGCTTTTTCAGTTCAGCATGTCAAAAAGCCATATTTTGGGGTATCTCTTTCTGAACCACAATACTATACCACAGTTTTTTAAAAAAGAAAGAAAACAAAGAACAAAAATATTGATGAGAATCAATGATGTGTTTGATGAAAGAAGTAAAAGAATTTGCACAGACTTCTACGTGCATATGTTCCTGGATCAAAGCGAGGGTCAGGCTGCTATTTCTCGTGGCCCAATAACAAGATGCAGATGAACTAGGGAGGAAGAGAGTTTTTATTTCTGTAACTAGTTACAGGGAAAAGGCCTGGAAATTATCCCAGGGCCAACTCAAAATTATAGCGTTTTCCAGAGCTTATATATCTTCTAAGCTATATGTCTATGGTGTAAGTGTGCATTAATCTAAAGACATAAGTGATTAACTTATTTTAATCTATAACTAAGGTACAAGTCCTAAAGATCTTCTTCTGGAGCCTGAGTAAGTTTACTTAATCTAAATGGGTCTAGGTGCTGGGGTAATTACCCTTATCTTTTCTCCTGCTAAATCGCAAAGGTTTGGGGAGTTCCTTTAGATCCCAATAAATTTTGTGGGGCCCTAGGGAGTTTCTTCAGACTCCCAATAAATCTTGTTTAATCCTAAAAGAATCCTATTAAGAATTTCTTCATTACTTTTTCATGATTCAAGGCCCAGGAAAAGCCTAGGCAAAACTCTTGGTGGGCTCTTTCTTACATTCCAGCCTTTTATAAGGGCACTGGCTCAATCAGTTTTTAATGTTTAACCTAGGTACTCAGTCAGTGCTGAGACAGTTGTAATGGAGGCCTGCTACACATACATAAAATGTATCTGAAAGGCTGCATAAGAAATCAATAATAATGGTTACCTCTGGAGAGGAACACTGAATTGCTGGAGCACAGGAATGGAAGGGAGAGTGTATTAGTTCGTTCTCACATTGCTATAAAAAAACTATGAGACTGGGAAATGTATAAAGAAAAGAGGTTTAATTGGCTTACGGTTCCACAGGCTGTACAGGAAGCATGGCTGAGCTAGCCTCAGGAAACTTACAATCAAGGCAGAAGGTGAAGGAGAAGCAGGCATGTCCTACATGGCTGGAGCAGGAGGAAGAGAGTGCAGGGGAAGGTGCTACACACGTTTTAACAGCCAGATCTTATGAGAACTCACTCAGTATCACAAGAACAGCAAGGGGGAAATCTGCCCCCTGTGATCCAATCACCTCCCACCAGGCCACTCCTCCAACATTGGGGATTACAAATGGACATGAGATTTAGGTGGGGACACAAATCCAAACTATATCAGAGAATTTTTATTTTACATTATTTGATGTCAATCGAATCTTGACCATGAAAGTGTATTATGTATTTAAAAATCATAATTATCATTAATTAAATAATATTTTAAATAAACTTCTCATTCTTTGGATCCCATTTTAGAACAATGCTTTCCCAGTGGGACCCCAGGCATGCCTGGAGTGCAACACTCCAAAATGCAAGAAAAGGGTGTGCTGATGAGAATCTGTAAGGGAGTACTCAGATTCTTGGAATATTCATTGTGGGGATCATCCTCACTAAATTTTTGAAGTTATCAAAAGTTCCTCTTCAGTCACCTTCCATCAGAAGAATCAGCAGAAAGCTTCGTGCAAGGAGCTTATATCTGATGGTTGATGAAAAGAGTCAAACTGTAAAATATTTGAAGAGACTTATTCTGAGCCAAATGTGACTGACCATGGCCCATGACACAGCCCTCAGGAGATCCTAAGAACATGTGCCAAGGTGGTCAGGGTACAGCTTGGTTTTACATATTTTAGGGAGGCATGAGACATCAATCAAAGGCATTTAAGAAATACATTGGTTTGGTTCAGAAAGTCGAGACAACTCAAAGTGGGGGCTTCCAGGATATAGGTAAATTTAAACATTTTCTGGTTGACAACTGGTTAAGTCTGTCTAAAGACCTGAGATCCATAGAAAGGAAATGTTCAGGTTAAGATAAAAGCTGTGGAGACCAAGGTTCTTTTGAAGTCTTACAATGCCTGCCCTTAGAGACAATACATGACAAATGTTTCCTATTCAGATATTTAAAAGGTGCTATACTTTTAGTTAATCTTTTCTGGATTGGGAGGGCCTAGAAGAAAAAGATCTGGATGCTTTAATAGAGATTCTTTACAGTTGAGTATTTTCTCCCACAAAGAGCGACTGCAGGACTATTTCAAGGTAAGGTAGAGAAACACGTCTTGAGGCAAAATATGTTGATTTTCTTTCTTGTCTTATAATATTATGCCAGAGTCAGATTGGAAAGTAAGTCACAACACATAGGGTTAAATAAAACCCATCTGATGAGAATTTATGGTTTGTAGTGCATGACTCCCCAGACTCCTTAGATAGAAATTTGGGTAAGATAAAAAAAAATCAGAGTTTAGTCCTCATGACAGTTGTTCTGGGTTCCTCAGATCTTATGCTTTGGCCTCAGTTAGAGATGGCCAGGATTTAACTTAATAATCAGGTGACTGATTCATTTGTCTCTTTTGTATCATAAATAAACAGAATAAGTGGATTTTGGGATTGGAATTCATAGAGCTCTGTAGGAATGGAAAAGTTGAGGAGCTAGCTTCTTGTCTTTGGCTGGCTGTGAACTTGGTGAAAAATCTGCCCAAATTTTGCCTTCTTTCAGGGAAGCTTCCATCAGTCCCAAAGCAGCCTGGACCCTGGTCATCTCAGAGAGTCCTGTAACTGCCCAACAGGTTCATTTTGCCTGCTGCCCAGATAGAGCTGTTTTATCAAGACAGGAATTGCAATAGAGAAAGTGTTTAATTCTTGTAGGGTCAACTGAACAGGAAACCACAGTTTTATTATTTCTCAAATCAGTCTCCCAAAAAATTAGGGGACTGGGGTTTGTTAAGGCTAATTTAGTGGGGAAGGGGCCAAGAAGTGGAAAGCACTGATTGGTCAGGTTGGAGATGAAATCATAGGGAGTTGAAGCTGTCCTCTTGCACTGAGCTGTTTCCTGGGTAAAGGCCACAAGACCAAATGAGCCAGTTTGTTGATCTGGGTGGTGCCAGCCAATCCATCAAGTGCAGGGTTTGAAAAATATCTCAAGCACTGATCTTGGGTTTTACAATAGTGATGTTATCCCTTGGGGGAATTGCAGAGGTTTAGAATCTTGTGGCCTCTAGCTAAATTACATCTGATCCATAATTTATAATCTTGTGGCTAATACTTAGCTCTACAAAGGCAATCTGGTTCCCAGGTAAGAAGGATGCTTGTTTTGGGAAAGGGCTGTTATCATCTTAGTTTCAAAGTTAAACTATAAACTAAGCTCCTCCCATGGTTAGTTCAGCCTATGCCCAGGAATAAACAAGGACAGTTTGGAGGTTAGAAGCAAAATGAATTGATTAGCTAAGGTCTCCTTCACTCTCATAATTTACTCACTTATAGTTTTTGCAAAGGTGGTTTCAGTCTGACTGGAATACATGCATATTACAAGAGTTTTGGTGCAAAACAAAGGTCAAATAATAAGTATAAAGGTCAAAAACAAAATGGAAGCAAAACAAAAGGAAAGAAAACAATAATAAACCTTCATCAACGATTGAGCTAATCTCACTTTCTCCCCTTTAATCATGAAAGCTCATTTCTAAGACGGGATAATGAGGATAACGTCAGTTTCAAAATCATTTGAAATGATACTTTAAAACATAAAGAAGACAGTTCTTCATTTGAATTGGCCTCAATGAGCTTTAATTACAGCAATGTGAGCAACTAAAAAGAGCTAATTAGGAGGTATATCCTTGTTTAGGTACATTCCCATCAATGTGCTTTCATAAATGGTTTTCATTTGAAAAGAGATAATTTTAAAAAAAAATCTAAATAAGTACTTTATCTTTGTGGATAATGAGTGAACACAAATAGAGGCATTAAATAGCTGAAAAGGTGAAAGTAAATGTATTGAGGTTTTAAAAAATACAAATCAAACTCTTGTCCGTCTTAGTAGAGTCAGTTTGTTGACACTAATCTGAACTCTTATTAAACAGCTGACAGATGGTCTCCTGCCTGACTCCGACAGAGAGATGTGTGCAAGCTCTTCAATTTCTATGTAGCAGGGAGGATTGATTTAGTTATGAAGTCCTAGAAGTTGCAAAGGGCTTGTACCAGATCATATTAACTTTTGGGTGATTACATGTACAAATTCAAATGATCACTTATTTAACTATGCCTGAATTTGAAGCCAGAAGAGCTTGGAGATTTTATCTTTAAATTATCCCAAATTTATCACCTTGGAGATATATCTGGTTTAATTTCATTTTTACCCCAAAAGACCTCAGACATTTTGGAGGAATGTGAATGATCCATTTGATATTCAAATCAGCTAATGAATTACACATATAATACTTGCTTACATTTATTGAACAATATGTGTCTGGCTCTGTATTTTGGGTTTTGCATAGATTTATTGAATCAGTTCAACTTTCCTATGAATATGCATTAATTTCATCTATAACAACATCTTGCCCTGTCTTCAAGCTAACTCTACTAAAAACACTAAAAAAATGGCTCATAGGGATAAACCCAAGCAAATCTGAAGAATGTCAGGCTTTGTGCTTTCTTTCTTCATTCACACACAAAAAGGACCAATTTATCCACTATGCCCTGAATCAGCAATATAAGGTACATGAGTCCTAGGGAGGTGGGGCAAGGGTCATAGTGATTATTTTTTCTGGGTCCCACAGGGTAATTGACTGGACCAGGTTATTATAATTTGCTCTGGGTCCTGGCCTCATACATACAGCTAGACCTGCTTTGCACAGTACTGCACACACACATCCCAGATTATTAAACCTGTTTCTTAGAGTGGCCCCTATGCTGCATACCAACCACTTTGGTTGCCCTTGCTGTGCCCTTCCTGCTTTTTATTTTGAATTGAATTTTTTACTGACGTAATGGTAGATTCACGTGCAGTTTGTGAGAAACAATACAGAGAGAGCCTACATGCTCTTTACTCAGTGTTACGGGTGGAATTGTGTCCCTCCCACCAACTATAGGCTGAAGTCCTAACTACCAGTACCTGTGAATAGGACCTTATTTGGAAACAACGGTCTTTGCAGATTGAATCAATTTAAGATCATTAGTGTGGGCCCTAATTGAATGTGACTGGTGCCCCTAAAAGAAGAGAAGAGACACGGAGATAGAGATACACAGAGGGAAGACAGCCACATGAAGATGGAGGCAGAAATTGGATTTATGTTGTCACAAACCAAGGAATGACTGTGGCTACCAGAAGCAGGAAGAGATAAGGAGGTTCCCTCCTTAAGAATCCTTGGAGAGAACATGGCCCTGCTAACACTTGATTTGAGATTTCTAACTTCCGGAATTGTGTAAAAACAAATGTATGTTGTTTTAAGCCACCCAGTTGGTGGTATTTTATTATCACAGCTCTAGGAGACTAATATGCCCAGTTTTCCCCAATGGTAACATTTTGCAAAACTATAGTATAATATCACAGACAAGATGTTAACCTTAATACAATCCATCTTTCTTATATTTGCCAAAGTTTCACTTCGATCTATGTGTATGTTCAGTTCTATACAATTTTGTCAAATGCATAGGTTTGTGTATGGACCACCAAGTCAAGATATTCAATAGTTACATCACCAAAAGGATCCTTCGCAAACCCCTTTTAGAATCACCACAACTCTTTTCCATTCCCAGGGTGGATAGGGATCCCATCCTTAACCACTGGCAATCAATAATCTGTTCTCCAGTTGTAAAAATTGTGCCATTTCAAAAATGTCATATAAATGAAATGGTAATCTTTTGAAACTGACTTTTTTTCACTCAGCTTAAATCCCTGGAGATTCATTCAAGATGTTGTGTATCTGTGTCTGTGAAATCTTGCTGAAAATTTGATAGGAATTACATTAAACCTACACATTAATTTCAGGAGAATTAACATCATTACTATGTTGAGTGTTCCAATCTATGGACACAGTATTGACCTTTATTTATTTAGGTCTCCTTTGATTTCTTTTATCAACATTTTGTAATTTTCACCATATAGATCATACACATGTTTTGTTACATGTATATTGAAGTCTTTTTTCTTTAGAGTCATTGCTAAATTGCAAGCCCAGTTTTGTAGCAAAAAGGGATTCAAGCACAGCATCTTTTCCAAAGGAATTCTTAGGTAATAAGAGTGATGCGCTGGGGTGGAGCCAAGATGGCCGAATAGGAACAGCTCCGGTCTCCAGCTCCCAGCCCCAGCGACACAGAAGACGGGTGATTTCTGCATTTCTGCTTGAGGTACCGGTTTCATCTCACTAGGGAGTGCCTAACAGTGGGTGCAGGACAGTCGGTGAAGTGCACTGTGCGCAAGCCGAAGCAGGGCGAGGCACTGCCTCACTCGGGAAGCGCAAGGGGTCAGGGAGTTCCCTTTCCTAGTCAAAGGGGAAGCAGACGGCACCTGGAATATCGGGTCAGTCCCATCCTAATACTGCGCTTTTCCAACAGGCCTGGAAAACGGCACACTAGGAGATTGTGTCCCGCACCTGGCTCGGAGGGTCCTATGCCCACGGAGTCTCGCTAATTGCTAGCACAGCAGTCTGAGATCAAGCTGCGAGGCGGCAGCGAGGCTGGGGGAGGGGCGCCCGCCATTGCCCAGGCTTGCTTAGGTAAACAAAGCAGCCAGGAAGCTCGAACTGGGTGGAGCCCACCACAGCTCAAGGAGGCCTGCCTGCCTCTGTAGGCTCCACCTCTGGGGGCAGGGCACAGACAAACAAAAACTCTGCAAGAACTTCCACAGACTTAAATGTCTCTGTCTGACTGACAGCTTTGAAGAGAGTAGTGGTTCTCCCAGCATGCAGCTGGAGATCTGAGAACGGTCAGACTGCCTCCTAAAGTGGGTCCCTCACCCCTGAGCAGCCTAACTGGGAGGCACCCCCCCAGTAGGGACAGACTGACACCTCATTCAACCCAGTACTTCTCTGAGACAAAACTTTCAGAAGAACTATCAGACAGCTGAATTTGTGGTCTCACGAAAATCCGCTGTTCTGCAGCCACCGCTGCTGACACCCAGCCAAACAGGGTCTGGAGTGCACCTCTAGTAAACTCCAACAGACCTGCAGCTGAGGGTCCTGTCTGGTAGAAGGAAAACTAACAAACAGAAAGGACATCCACACCAAAAACCCATCTGTACATCACCACCATCAAAGACAAAAAGTAGATAAAACCACAAAGATGGGGAAAAAACAGACCAAAAAAACTGGAAACTCTAAAAAACAGAGCACCTCTCCTCCTCCAAAGGAACGCAGTTCCTCACCAGCAACGGAACAAAGCTGGATGGAGGATGACTTTGATGAGTTGAGAGAAGAAGGCTTCAGACGATCAAACTACTCTGAGCTACGAGAGGAAATTCAAAACAACAGGAAAGAAGTTAAAAACTTTGAAAAAAAATTAGAAGAATGGATAACTAGAATAACCAATGGAGAGAAGGGCTTCAAGGAGCTGATGGAGCTGAAAGCCAAGTTTCGAGAACTACGCGAAGATTGCAGAAGCCTCAGTAGCAGATGCGATCAACTGGAAGAAAGGGTATCGCTGATGGAAGATGAAATGAATGAAATGAAGAGAGAAGGGAAGTTTAGAGAAAAAAGGATAAAAAGAAATGAACAAAGCCTCCAAGAAATTTGGGACTATGTGAAAAGACCAAACCTACGTCTGATTGGTGTACCTGAAAATGATGGGGAGAATGGAACCAAGTTGGAAAACACTCTGCAAGATATTATCCAGGAGAACTTCCCCAATCTAGCAAGGCAGGCCAGCATTCAGATTCAGGAAATACAGAGAACGCCACAAAGATACTCCTCGAGAAGGGCAACTCCAAGACACATTATTGTCAGATTCACCAAAGTTGAAATGAAAGAAAAAATGTTAAGGGCAGCCAGAGAGAAATGTCGGGTTACCCACAAAGGGAAGCCCATCAGACTAACAGCTGATCTCTCAGCAGAAACTCTACAAGCCAGAAGAGAGTGGGGGCCGATATTCAACATTCTTAAAGAAAAGAATTTTCAACCCAGAATCTCCTATCCCGCCAAACTAAGCTTCATAAGTGAAGGAGAAATAAAACACTTTACAGACAAGCAAACGCTGAGTGATTTTGTCACCACCAGGCCTGCCCTAAAAGAGCTCCTGAAGGAAGCACTAAACATGGAAAGGAACAACCGGTACCAGCCACTGCAAAAACATGCCAAATTGTAAAGACCATCGAGACTAGGAAGAAACTATAGCAGCTAACGAGCAAAATAACCAACTAACATCATAATGACAGGATCAGATTCACACATAACAATATTAACGTTAAATGTAAATGGGCTAAATGCTCCAATCAAAAGACACAGACTGGCAAACTGGATAAGGAGTCAGGACCCATCAGTATGCTGTATTCAGGAAACCCATCTCACGTGCAGAGACACACATAGACTCAAAATAAAGGGATGGAGGAAGATCTATCAAGCAACTGGAAAACAAAAAAAGGCAGGGGTTGCAATCCTAGTCTCTGATAAAATAGACTTCAAACCAACAAAGATCAAAAGAGACAAAGAAGGCCATTACATAATGGTAAAGGGATCAATTCAACAAGAAGAGCTAACTATCCTAAATATATATGCACCCAACACAGGAGCACCCAGATTCATAAAGCAAGTCCTGAGTGACCTACAAAGGGACTTAAACTCCCACACAATAATAATGGGAGATTTTAACACCCCACTGTCAGCATTAGACAGATCAACGAGACAGAAAGTTAACAAGGATATCCAGGAATTGAACTCAGCTCTACATAAAGTGGACCTAATAGACATCTACAGAACTCTCCACCCCAAGTCAACAGAATATACATTTTTTTCAGCACCACACCACACCTATTCCAAAATTGACCACATAGTTGGAAGTAAAGCTCTCCTCAGCAAATGTAAAAGAACAGAAATTATAACAAACTGTCTCTCAGACCACAGTGCAATCAAACTAGAACTCAGGATTAAGAAACTCACTCAAAACCGCTCAACTACATGGAAACTGAACAACCTGCTCCTGAATACTATTGGGTACATAATGAAATGAAGGCAGAAATAAAGACGTTCTTTGAAACCAACGAGAACAAAGACACAACATACCAGAATCTCTGGGACACATTCAAAGCAGTGTGTAGAGGGAAATTTATAGCACTAAATGCCCACAAGAGAAAGCAGGAAAGATCCAAAATTGACTCCCTAACATCACAATTAAAAGAACTAGAAAAGCAAGAGCAAACACATTCAAAAGCTAGCAGAAGGCTAGAAATAACTAAAATCAGAGCAGAACTGAAGGAAATAGAGACACAAAAAACCCTTCAAAAAATTAATGAATCCAGGAGCTGGTTTTTTGAAAGGATCAACAAAATTGATGGACCGCTAGCAAGACTAATAAAGAAGAAAAGAGAGAAGAATCAAATAGATGCAATAAAAAACAAAAAGGGGATATCACCACCGATCCCACAGAAATACAATCTACCATCAGAGAATACTACAAACACCTCTATGCAAATAAACTAGAAAATCTAGAAGAAATGGATAAATTCCTCGACAAATACACCCTCCCAAGACTAAACCAGGAAGAAGTTGAATCTCTGAATAGACCAATAACAGGTTCTGAAATTGTGGCAATAATCAATAGCTTACCAACCAAAAAGAGTCCAGGACCTGATGGATTCACAGCTGAATTCTACCAGAGGTACAAGGAGGAACTGGTACCATTCCTTCTGAAACTATTCCAATCAATAGAAAAAGAGGGAATCCTCCCTAACACATTTTATGAAGCCAGCATCGTCCTGATACGAAAGCCTGGCAGAGACATAACCAAAAAAGAGAATTTCAGACCAATATCCTTGATGAACATTGATGCAAAAATCCTCAATAAAATACTGGCAAACCGAATCCAGCAGCACATCAAAAAGCTTATCCACCATGATCAAGTGGGCTTCATCCCTGGGATGCAAGGCTGGTTCAACATATGAAAATCAATAAATGTAATCCAGCATATAAACAGAACCAAAGACAAAAACCACATGATTATCTCAATAGATGCAGAAAAGGCCTTTGACAAAATTCAACAACCCTTCATGCTAAAAACTCTCAATAAATTAGGTATTGATGGGACGTATCTCAAAATAATAAGAGCTATCTACGACAAACCCACAGCCAATATCATACTGAATGGGCAAAAACTGGAAGCATTCCCTCTGAAAACTGGCACAAGACAGGGATGCCCTCTCTCACCACTCCTATTCAACATAGTGCTCGAAGTTCTGGCCAGAGCAATCAGGCAGGAGAAGGAAATAAAAGGTATTCAATTAGGAAAAGAGGAAGTCAAATTGTCCCTGTTTGCAGATGACATGATTGTATATCTAGAAAACCCCATTGTCTCAGCCCAAAACCTCCTTAAGCTGATTAGCAACTTCAGCGAAGTCTCAGGATACAAAATTAATGTACAAAAATCACAAGCATTCTTGTACACCAATCACAGACAAACAGAGAGCCAAATCATGAGTGAACTCCCATTCACAATTGCTTCAAAGAGAATAAAATACCTAGGAATCCAACTTACAAGGGATGTGAAGGACCTCTTCAAGGAGAACTACAAACCACTGCTCAATGAAATAAAAGAGGATACAAACAAATGGAAGAACATTCCATGCTCATGGGTTGGAAGAATCAATATCGTGAAAATGGCCATACTGCCCAAGGTAATTTATAGATTCAATGCCATCCCCATCAAGCTACCAATGACTTTCTTCACAGAATTGGAAAAAACTACTTTAAAGTTCATATGGAACCAAAAAAGAGCCCGCATCGCCAAGTCAATCCTAAGCCAAAAGAACAAAGCTGGAGGCATCACGCTACCTGACTTTAAACTATACTACAAGGCTACAGTAACCAAAACAGCATGGTACTGGTACCACAACAGAGACATAGATCAATGGAACAGAACAGAGCCCTCAGAAATGATGCCGCATAGCTACAACTATCTGATCTTTGACAAACCTGACAAAAACAAGAAATGGGGAAAGGATTCCCTATTTAATAAATGGTGCTGGGAAAACTGGCTAGCCATATGTAGAAAGCTGAAACTGGATCCCTTCCTTACAACTTATACAAAAATTAATTCAAGATGGATTAAAGACTTATATGTTAGACCTAAAACCATTAAAATCCTACAAGAAAACCTAGGCAATACCATTCAGGACATAGGCGTGGGCAAGGACTTCATGTCTAAAACACCAAAAGCAATGGCAACAAAAGCCAAAATCGACAAATGGGATCTCATTAAACTAAAGAGCTTCTGCACAGCAAAAGAAACTATCATCAGAATGAACAGGCAACCTACAGAATGGGAGAAAATTTTTGCAACCTACTCATCTGACAAAGGGCTAATATCCAGAATCTATAATGAACTCAAACAAATTTACAAGAAAAAAACAAACAACCCCATCAAAAAGTGGGCAGAGGACATGAACAGACACTTCTCAAAAGAAGACATTTATGCAGCCAGAAAACACATGAAGAAATGCTCATCATCACTGGCCATCAGAGAAATGCAAATCAAAACCACAGTGAGATACCATCTCACACCAGTTAGAATGGCCATCATTAAAAAATCAGGAAACAACAGGTGCTGGAGAGGATGTGGAGAAATAGGAACACTTTTACACTGTTGGTGGGACTGTAAACTAGTTCAACCATTGTGGAAGTCAGTGTGGCGATTCCTCAGGGATCTCGAACTAGAAATACCATTTGACCCAGCCATCCCATTACTGGGTATATACCCAAAGGACTATAAATCATGCTGCTATAAAGACACATGCACACGTATGTTTATTGCGGCACTATTCACAATAGCAAAGAGTTGGAACCAACCCAAATGTCCAACAACGATAGCCTGGATTAAGAAAATGTGGCACATATACACCATGGAATACTATGCAGCCATAAAAAATGATGAGTTCGTGTCCTTTGTAGGGACATGGATGAAACTGGAAAACATCATTCTCAGTAAACTATCGCAAGGACAAAAAACCAAACACCGCATGTTCTCTCTCATAGGTGGGAATTGAACAATGAGAACTCATGGACACAGGAAGGGGAACATCACACTTCGGGGACTGTTGTGGGGTGGGGGGAGGGGGGAGGGACAGCATTAGGAGATACACCTAATGCTAAATGACGAGTTAATGGGTGCAGGAAATCAACATGGCACATGGATACATATGTAACAAACCTGCACATTGTGCACATGTACCCTAAAACCCTAAAGTATAATAAAAAAAAAAAAAAAACATAAGAGTGATGCTTTTGTAGCCTTCTCAATGTGTTAAAATGCATCTGAGCTTACCATCAAATATTATACAGTACATTTGTATCTTATGGGAAAATAAGATAAGGTAAACATGGAAACCTAGTTAAGACATTTTTGTAGAAATTCTGGAGATTTGAGAAAGCAATGTAATCAAACTATGATGTTCCAGCCCCTCATTGCTGAGATAATGCTAAAGAACAAGAGGGAAAAAAAGCAGATGACCAGAAGGATTTTTGACCTCTAAAGCCTGAGAATAAGAATGCCAACGTATCCACTCTGTCATCACCCAAAAAACTTGATAGATAGAAAACAATTCAACATCCTTTTATCAGCTCAGTTGCCACATTTGGCCTCAGTTGCAGTTCATGCTGGAATGTAAGCCACACTGATCCAAAGTAAAAGGAAGGAAGTTTTAACTGGGCTAAAGAAACTGACCAAGCTGAAGGACTGACCCCTGTAGGTCACTGGCATTCCACAACAGTATACAAAGGTATGATAATCTAAGAAGAGTTTCAGACATATTCTGATATTCATTTAACATTTCATTCAGAAGTGGGATTACAGTGCTCTAATTCAGGTGTGTAGAAGTGCTATGGCTCTGGGTAATTAGCCTATTGCATCAATATGCCAGCCTATGGCTGCTAATGAAGGGACAGGATTCACTTCCATATGAGAGGATGATGGCAAAGACAATGTAGAACGTCAGGGATCTACAGAATCACTTTATTCTCAATAGGAAACCAGGTATAGGCCAAAGAAACTCCAGGTATAATGCAAGAAGCAAAAACTGAATCAACATAGAGGCAAGCAGGGTTTGCAAAGGTTGTGCTGAGAAAGTATTCAGGAGTCCACACTGCAAAACAGGCACAATTAATGCCAGATCTATGGCAGGCAGGTCACCTCATGATTTGGAGGGCTAAGACTGCTGATGAACTCCAGAACCAGGTTAGAACTGACCAAGACTTCAAACTATACTACGAGGCTACAGTAACCAAAACAGCATGGTACTGGTACCAAAACAGAGATATAGACTAATGGAACAGAACAGAGCCCTCAGAAATAATGCCTCATATCTACAACCACCTGATCTTTGACCAACCTGACAAAAAGAAGAAATGGGGAAACAATTCTCTATTTAATAAATGGTGCTGGAAAAACTGGCTAGCCATATGGAGAAAGCTGAAACTGGATCCCTTCCTTACACCTTAAACAAAAATTAATTCAAGATGGATTAAAGACTTACATGTTAGACCTAAAACCATAAAAACCCTAGAAGAAAACCTAGGCAATACCATTCAGGACATAGGCATGGGCAAGGACTTCATGTGTAAAACACCAAAAGCAATGGCAACAAAAGCCAAAATTGACAAATGGGATCTAATTAAACTAAAGAGCTCCTGCACAGCAAAAGAAACTACCATCAGAGTGAACAGGCAACCTACAGAATGGGAGAAAATTTTTGCAATCTACTCATCTGCCAAAGGGCTAATATCAAGAATCTACAATGAACTCAAACAAATTTACAAGAAAAAAACAACCCCATCAAGAAGTGGGCGAAGGATATGAACAGACACTTCTCAAAAGAAGACATTTATACAGCCAAAAGACACATGAAAAAATGCTCATCATCACTGGCCATCAGAGAAATGCAAATCAAAACCACAGTGAGATACCATCTCACACCAGTTAGAATGGCCATCATTAAAATGTCAGGAAACAACAGGTGCTGGAGAGGATGTGGAGAAATAGGAACACTTTTACACTGTTGGTGGGACTGTAAATTAGTTCAACCATTGTGGAAGTCAGTGTGGCCATTCCTCAGGGATCTAGAACTAGAAATACCATTTGACCCAGCAATGCCATTACTGGGTATATACCCAAAGGATTATAAATCATGCTGCTATAAAGACACATGCACACGTATGTTTATTGCAGCACTATTCACAATAGCAAAGACTTGGAACCAACCCAAATGTCCAACAACGATAGACTGGATTAAGAAAATGTGGCACATATACACCATGGAATACAATGCAGCCATAAAAAAGGATGAGTTCATGTCCTTTGTAGGGACATGGATGAAGCTGTAAACTATCATTCTCAGCAAACTATTGCAAGGACAAAAAAACAAACACCCCATGTTCTCACTCATAGGTGGGAATTGAACAATGAGAACACATGGACACAGGAAGAGGAACATCACACTCCGGGGCCTGTTGTGGGGCGGGGGGAGGGGGGAGGGATAGCATTTGGAGATATACCTAATGTTAAATGACAAGTTACTGGGTGCAGCACACCAACATGGCACATGGATACATATGTAACTAACCTGCACGTTGTGCATATGTACCCTAAAAGTTAAAGTATAAAAAAAAACCACTCAGATTAACAGGAAAAAGAAATAGTACCCCACATTTGGGGAAGACAAAGTGTCAAATAATTTGTAGCTATCTTTAACCTACCATACCATTTAGCTTATTTTTTTCTCTCTGTATTCTAGACATTTTCTCTCCCTGATAGCTTCTGATTATAACTCAGATAGTGCTGACCTTTCACAGACCTAAACTTAATTCCTTATACATGGCTCCAAACCCATGTCAAGGGATTCTCCGCATGTAACCTTCAGCTTGAAATCTACTATTAATTGCCTGCTTCTCTTTTTCCTCAATTCATGTCAATGAGAGTAAGAATGTGATTAGCTCAGATCATCATTTCATGCAAAGCCATGCATGTCATAGATAACAAATAATCTATGCATTGGCTACCATTAAATCAAGTGCTTACAATCCAATATCTGTAGGCAAGGGGGCAGGGTCATAGATATAAAATATGACTTTTTGGCTCATCTTTTTTGCATTTTCTGTGAGTATGGCAATGAAGTGCATGAGTAGAGTTGTTGCAAAGGTTGTGAATGCAGTAGACACCATAGTTCATTTTCCTAGAATAAATGGAGCACTTAGTGGTGCTGAAAATACTTACATAACTATCCACTGCATCTCAGATTATCAATACATTGAAGATATAACTGGTTTAATTGCTTCTCTTTTTTATATATCCTTCCAAAAAACTGGATGTGGCTTTCCTATAACATTTTATCTCCCTCTTTTCCCCTGAAAACTGCCCTTAAAATCCACATAACGCATTTCCTCTGAATAAAAATTGTATCATGATTTTCCCTGGAAGCTGCAGTCTGCAAGTGATTAGTCTGGCCCTATCATGGTAACAGAAAAGAGGTAGCAATACATATATATGTGTTCCTTCCTGATTTCAAAGATGTTCTTGTTGACCAAACATTAGTCAGGTTTCTAAACCTTCTTTTCAAGTAAGCTTTGACTTTGGACTTCAGTGGACATCATCGATGGGCCTGGATCACCGAATTTCAGCAAGAATCCTGTTACGTCAGTTCAGAAAGAATCCCCCACCCTCCATTTCTGATCACTCGATAAAATCAAATTTCTTGTCCCAGACATTCCCCCAGGGGATAGCTGGACGCCGCCCCCGCCCCAGCCTGCCTTCAGCAAGGATCTTCTCAAGTCAGTTTAACCAGAATCCCCCCTTACCCCAATAGTTCCTCTTAGTAATGTTCCTTTCAATGACCCCACCCTGCTCCTTGACTGTAAATCCTCACTTGTCCTTGCTGTATTCAGAATTGAGTCTAGTTCTATACTTAGGTCTCTTTTCTCCTATTGCAATAGTTCCTGAATAAAATCTGAATAAAATCTGGTTTCATCACTTTAAAAAAAAAAAAAAAAGAAATGCCCTGAAGGTAGTAAGCCCCAGCTTTTCTTTTAACTGAATGTTTTTGAGGTGGTGGAATCATAAGAACAAAGGTACCCGCACACAGCTCCCCATTACTGAGAGTTCAGTCAATATCAGGATGTATATTTTGTGATTCAATCCTCCCAGCAATACTAAGCAGTGAGCACTATTATTAATGCTATTTTAACATGAAACAACAGGAGCAAAGGAAAGTTAAGAAATGTGTCCAAGGTCACATAGATGGGAGATCACAGAGCCAAGTTTCCAGTTTGTACAGCGTGACTCTAGAGCTTGCACACTTAGCCATTAGGCTATATTTTACTCCATTCTATTTTCTGGGTCACTTGAGTAAAAACCAACCCACTGGCTCCTACTGTGACACAAGTAAAACTATCCACTCTATCAAATCAGAACCTATTTTGCCCCTGGTTGTTTTTGTTTGTTCTTGTTGTTGTTTTTCTTGAGACGGAGTCTCGCTGGATCACCCAGTCTGGAGTGCAGTGGTGCAATCTCGGCTCACTGCAACCTCCACCTCCTGGGTTGAAGCGATTCTCCTGCCTCAGCCTCCCAAGTAGCTGGGACTACAGGTGCGCACTGTCACGCCTGGCTAATTTTTGTTTTTTAGTAGAGACAGGGTTTCACCACACTGGCCAGGCTGGTCTCAAACTCCTGACCTCAAGTGAAATTACATTTCCTCCAATGCATTAATTCTAGATACAGATACTTTAATCTAATTGTGAGTTGTTTTAGAGTTATATTCAAGTAAATGAGGATATGATAAATTAGTAACAGCTAGCTAATAAATCTAGCACACTCTACACAAAAAGCTTATTTATTCAAGTATAGATGAGTAACTCCTGCTTGAATGATTTACCTAGCTAATATAAAATGGTCTTTAAAAGCCAGCTACTAATCCTGTTTTGCATTTGGAACTTCCACTGAAAGATGGGAAAAGGATGGCTCAAAGTATAATTCTTTTTCAAAAGATCAACGTTAAAAAACAGAAAAATTTGTGTTAGGTTCCTGTCAAATATATATTAAAGATGAGTAGCTCAAGCAGTAGGCAAAAAACTAGCAAAACGAAGTTATATAAACTGTTCGAATCAGATATACAAATTGTGCATGGTCACTGGAGAAAGTAAAAACACCATTAATATTACATAAGCTTATTAAAATATAATCCCTCAAATTACTAGTTACTAGTAATCAATTCATTATTAGTTATAAGGGTTGTTACCAAAAAAATACTACTTTCTTAGGCCACTCACAGACTGATTATTAAAACAATTTATAGGTCTGGATCTTAGACTGTCAATTTTATTTAAATAACCACAGATGATTTTAATGTGCAGCCAAATTTGAAAAACACTGGTAGTTGATTGCATTTTTTATGGAGAATCTCAATTTATTCATTCACTCTGAAGTATTAATAAGTAACTACGGCAATATCAGTATATGGCTCTATATATATATACGTATATATATGTATAGTATTATAATTAATTCACCTGTGTGTTCTATTCCCAGCACTATGCTTAAACCAGTGACAAAACTTCCATGGCTTCAGTGCTTTATTTGTAAAATAAATGATGGTCTAAATGATTTTAAAACCCTTTCTACCTCTAAAACTCTAACCTAATATTAATGATGTATCTCCAGGGTAAAGGGCAGAAACCTGTGACATTTACCTGGGGTGTTTTGGTCAGCACCATCTGTTCATACCCCATGAGATGTTCACATACTATTCTATGCCCACCACCACTACCACCACCAACACATACAAACCACAAGCCTAAAATATAAGACACTAAAAGTCAGAAACCGCTTTTTTCCATTCTTCCTTAATATCTCACAAAAAACTGCCATAAGTGGGTAGGAAGAAAGCATCTACAATTTCCTAAGCAAAGCTTTCAGATAAGACAGGTCATCAGCTATCAGCTGCTGCATAAAAAACCATCCTCAAAGTCAATGGCTTAAGGCCACAACCATTTTATAAGATCTCATGAATTTGGGAAGCCTTCGGCTAGATGATGCTTCTGCTCTACACAGCATTGACTAACCTCATTCAGTGGTATTTTGTGAAGCTGTTGGGCTAGTCCAGAGGATCCACATAGTTTCACTCAGATGTCTGATGCCTTGGCTCCCTGGGAGGTGGGCTCAGCTGGAAAGTCTCCCTCTCCCTGTAATTTCAGAACCTCTGCAGGTAGTCTGTCTCCAGAAAGGCACTGAGCGTCTTATATGTTGGCTCAGGGGTCCAAGTGAGTTTTTTTTTTTTTTTTTTTTTTTTTTTTTTTTTTTTGAGGGGAGTCTCGCTTTCTCACCCAGGCTGGAGTGCAGGGGCGAGATCTTGGATCACTGCAGCCTCCACCTCCTGGGTTCCTGCGATTCTCCTGCCTCAGCTTCCTGGGTAGCTGGGATTACAGGCACACGCCACCACACCTGGCTAATTTTTGTATTTTTAGTAGAGATGAGGTTTTACCGTGTTAGCCAGGCTGGTCTCGAACTCCTGACCTCAGGTGATCCACCCGCCTCAGTCTCCCAAAATGCTGGGATTACAAGAATGAGCCTCCATGCCCAGCTGACAGAATGTTTCAAGAGACAAGCAAGTTTCCGTTTAAGACTTGGGCCCAGAAAATGGCATGTTGTTAATTTCACCGTATTCTACTAGACAAGGCACTCACAGAGTCCAGCTAGATTTAAGAAAAGGAAACATAAAACCCAGCCTCTCAATGGGTGAAATTCAAAGAATTTGCAGCAAGCTTGAATCAACAACAAAGTCTATCAATGCATCCTTCCAACATAGGGGAGGATTAAAATGCACTGCATTCACGGAGTTTTAATGCTAGCTTGGCTACTCTCTGGTTGAGTGGTTTAGGGTAAGTCCTTCTCTGAGCAAGTAGCCTCTCAGAGACTTAAATTTATTCTATGTAAAATGAGATTTGTGATACTGCTGCCTAGCTCCTAATTGTGAGAATTACAGAAGAGAATTTGTAATGTGAAAATTGCACAGTATCTGGCACTTAGGTGATAGCTATAATGTGATTATTAAGTATAAGAAAGTCTGTTAGCTGTTTTGAGATGCTACAAAAATGTTTTATATCAGGAAGTTATGAGCAAAAGATTTACACTGAATAAATGTGAATGTTCCAAAGTTGGGAGGAGAGAACACTTACATCCTGACTTGGGTTATCATATGAAGCATTAGGAAGCTTCAGCCCTGAAGTCTGTTTCAGGTGTGACAGAGAAAGGTGGAGGACCACAGACAGAGCTGTGCTAACCCTTTGACAGAGAAATGTACTGATTTTCTCAATAATATGGGAAAATGCACAGTTATAGTCACAAAATTATTCCCTCTTGTCAATGGAAAAACAAAACTCTTCTATGTATCATCTTCAGCCATATGGTGACACCTAATTCCACTCACATGCCTCTTCATACACATATGTGGAACGCTCATTTTCCTTCTTTAAAAAGTATATACTCAAACATCCTTCACGACGACTTCCCTGATTCTCTCAGACAGAATTGGTTCCCCACTCCTTCTATATTCTCATATCACTATGAATGAATGTTTATTGTACATATTATATAATATTGTGATTTGTTTTAGGTAGTTGTGTACCCCTCTCCACTTCCCACTGTCCCATGAGTGCATTGAGTGTGGGAACTGCATCATGAGTGCACAAGTGGGGCACTAAGCCCATGTGCCTGGCTGGAAATACATCACAGGTGAGCCATAGAGTTGAACATGTCCTAGTCCCTTGCTATTCAAGTGTTGTACTTGGACCAGAAGCCTCAGAGTCACCTGGGAGCCTGTTAAAAATAAAGAATCTAAAACCACCCAAAACCTACTGAGTCAGAATCTGCATTTTAATAAGATCCACAGGCTATTCATGTGTGCACTTATATTTGAAAAGCATTGCTCTAGCATAAGCTGCAGTCCGGCTTCCCCCATTGAAACGTACTCAATCTTTCCTGACAGGAAATATCTAAAGACATTTTTTCAAACCCCTTTCTCAATTTTTGGAGCCAAATAATTTAGTATAGTTTGGTTAAAAAACATACATTTATTTTTGACCACATACACATATGCTTTTTTTAAAATCTGGATTACTTTATAATTTTTATTTTTTCATTTTGTGGGTACATGGTAGGTGTATATATTTATGAGGTACATGAGATATTTTGACACAGGTGTGCAGTGTGAAATAAGCACATCATGGAGAATTAGATATCCATCCCCTCAAGCCTTTATCCTCTCATCCTCTGAGTTACAGATAATCCAATTACACTCTAAGTTATGTTACAGTATACAATTAAGTTATTACTGATGATAGTCATCCTATTATGCTATCAAATAATAGGTCTTACTCATTCTTTGTAACTACTTTTTGTACCCATATACCCCCTCAGCCCCCACTACCATTTCCAGTCGGTGGTAACCATTATTCTACTCTCTATGTCCATGAGTTCCATTGTTTTGATTTTTAGATCTCACAAATTTTGTGCCTGGGCTATTTCACTTAACATAATGACCTCCAGTTCCATCCATGTTGTTGCAAATGACTGGATCTCATTCTTTTTTTATGATTGAATACTACTCCATTGTGAATATGTATCATATTTTCCTTATCTATTCATAAAGAATAAAGAATATCTATTCAAGGACTTTGGGACTCTTGGACCTTTGACCTCAGACTGAAGGCTGCACTGTCAATTTCCCTAATTTTGAGGTTTTGGAACTCAGACTGGCTTCCTTGCTCCTCAGCGTGCAGACAGCCTATTGTGGGACCTCACCTTGTGATTGTGCAAGTCCATACTCCTTAGTAAACTCCCCTTTATATGTACATCTATCATATTAGTTCTGTCCCTCTAGAGAACCCTTACTAATACAGGCAGACACTGTCCTGAGTGCTTTACCTGCATGGTTCATTTCATTTTACAACAATTTTGAGAAGCTGGTATTATTATCCCCATTTTATAGAAGAAGCAACTGAGATTCAGAAAGGTAAAGTGTTTGTCTCAAGGTGTTGTGAAAAAATCATCATTTTTAATTTTTAAGGCTTATGACACATTATATTTACACCTGAAATTAATTTATGGAAATAATTTTCTGGAGGATGTAATGATAAGCATCAGCAATGCCTTAATAGGGGTGCTGTCAATTGACACATTAGGGATGTCCAATATATGAGGACTGACCTGTAATAGAGTCAATTCAGTGCCAATGCCAGTTTCTGATGGACTATGAGATATCAATCTTCTTCATCATTTACTGTCAACACAACAAGTGTTTCAATATGTAACCTTAGCTTCTATGGTGCTTAGTAGAGAGCAGACCAATCAGAAGGCTTCACAGAGAAGCATCCCGGGAATCTTACAAGGCTGTGCTACAGGTTCTCCTATAGGTGGTCCAAGTGAATATTAGATTCCTTCTCTGGGTGAAAGAGTAGCCACTTAAGCAATAGTCCATGTGCTTTGAAACCTCCTTCACCTCACTGCTGAGAAGATTAAACTCTTCCTTTTATTTTAGCATCCAGGAGAGGGTGATCAGAGACTATCTAGAACATGACAAGTTCTTGTCAATCACTCTGAGAGCAGGAAGTGAGGAGAGAAAGAGCTTTGAATCATCCTGGAGAACGCTTTATGCCTTTGAACAGAGACCATTTGAATGTCCAACATCCCAGGATACTATTTAAAAATTATTGTCTTTGTATCTCTCATAACCCATTCCATTGAGTGTCAATTTTGCTAGTTACCATAAAATGACTAGACCACCTTCATGACATTCCACCTTAGAGTCACATCATTCAGTTATTTCCTCATGTATGAGGTTATGGCATTTTTGGTGCTGTGATTTAAAGCAGGATTACCATATAGCCTTAAAACACACTTCAAGTCAAGCATCTGTCCCCAGCTTCATTGCCTGTTAGAATTCTGTTGTGAAGGAGAGAAGTGAAACAAAAAAATAAGTTGAGACATCAATGATTTAATTTTTGTTCTGAGAATGAAGAAGCAGTGAGGCTGGGCACAGTGGCTCACGCTTGTAATCCCAGCACTTTGGGAGGCCGAGGTGGGCAGTATCACGAGGTCAGGAGATCGAGACCACGGTGAAACCCCGTCTCTACTAAAAAATACAAAAAATTAGCCGGGCGTGGTGGCGCGTGCCTGTAGTCCCAGCTACTCAGAGAGGCTGAGGCAGGAGAATGGCGTGAACCCGGGAGGCGGAGCTTGCAGTGAGCCGAGATTGCGCCACTGCACTCCAGCCTGGGCGACAGAGCGAGACTCCGTCTCAAAAAAAAAGAAGCAGTGAAAGCCACCATACTCCACAAAGAAAATCAGAAGGGACTGAAAGGCAAAAGAGAGGGGAAGTGCAGCAGTAGAGACAGTGCAGCTCTCCCACCAGACAGGGCAGTGAAACTTGATTTCACCGTTTGCTGGCCGGGTAGCCTGAGGCAAAGTCAGTCTTTGCATCTCAATTTCTCATTTGTCAGTGAAACATAAAATACCCTAGCTTGATGGGATTTTGCAAAGAGTAAGGAAAAAAGGAAGAAAAGGTATATAGACTGTATTAGTCTGTTCTCATGCTGCTAATGAAGATATACCCAAGACTGGGTAATTTATAAAGGAAAGAAGTTTAATTGACTCACAGTTCCACATGGCCAGCAAGGCCTCACAGTCATGGTGGAAGGCAAAGGAGGAGCATAGTCACGTCTTACAAGGTGGCAGGCAAGAGAGCATGTGCAGGAGAACTCCCTTTCATAAAACCATCAGATTTCATGAGACTTATTCACTGTCAAAAGAACAAGATGGGAAAAACCCACCCCCATGATTCAATTACCTCCCATGGGGTCCCTCCCATGACACATGGGGATTATTACAATTCAAGGCGAGATTTGGGTGAGGACACAGAGCCAAACCATATCATACACCATGGGCACTCAACATTACAAACTAAATTGGTAAAAAGCATTAAATCTTCTTAGTTAAGATTCTCTGAAAACATGCTCTGGAATAGAGCTTTTCCTAAAGGAGATTTTTGGTGAGTACACTCAGAATCATCCTATGCAAGGTAATGAAGGAAGTGGCATTGGAAGAGGAAGAAGTTGAACTGTGATAAAGATTCAATACAAGGCTCAGCTGACACCATGGGAATCTATGGTATCTAAATAGAGGCAAGGGAACTCAATTTGTTCCTTGATACCAACCTATCTTTGGATGAATGCTGTCCTTGGGAAGAATCATAACCCTGGGCAGGACAGCTCCCTTCAGCAGAGAGTGATGCTAGAGACAGACACAGACGTGAGTCCCAGCAGTTAACATTTCTGGTAGATTGGGGAATGAATGGCTCTGTCCTGAAACAGAAATCTGGCCAGGGCACTATATTATCCACTACCGATGCAAATGCTCCATAGGCAGAATTCTGACTCCAGGACATTGGGAAAACCCATATTGATGCTAAATCCAATGAGACATAGTAATGTGTGCCTTTGTGTTTCCAAACAAAACCTGAGGACTGGACTCTCCCCTAATTCTATCTTAAGCTCAGCACAATGCAGAATATCAACTGTATGACCCTTTGTGTACCTTAAACTGAAAGGTCTAGGTGTGCAAAAATTGGATCAGTTCTGTCACTAGTAGATTCCCAATACCTATCACAGAGCCTGCACATAATAGTGGTTCACTAGTTGTTGAATAAATGACTATACATAATGAGCTGGATTGACTCCAAAGACAGACATAGAAGAAACATCAAAAAAGGAAATGTGGAGGCCTTTCTTCACCAAATATAGATCCTGGTAAGTCACTCAAGTTAATTCAGAGTCTATTATACATGTTTCAAAAAAAGCAAAGACTTAATGATAAAGAATGATGAATAATCCCAGGAAAATAATGTACATCTGAAACTTAGTCTTTTTATATCCCATAATGAGTGTAGCCACAATGATGTTTTCTATAATAGTCATTAAAGCTCTCCAGGTTTGAAGCAAAAGAAAGTCAGAAATCCATTTCCCATAATGACAGCCACCAATTTTCTCACAATCATAAGGGAGATGCAGAATTGGCTCCATAATATCTATTTAAAAATGTCAGCCTAGTATTACTGAAGAAACACAACCCAGGCACAAGAGCCAGCTTCTCATACAATGCATTTCATGGATATGCTGACTTGGCTAACGCTTCTGCGATTGTACCGAAGGTTGAGGTGACACCTGCCTAGAGCTTGAGAGAAAATAAATTTATGTGGCCAAAAATGACATGTAGCCTTCCCTTTGAAATGTAGTTTTTCAAATTTCTACTTTTAACATGATTTACATCACACAAAACACTGAGAGCCAGTCAGCACTTTCACGCCTTTGATTTTGGTGTAATTATTTTTAGGCTGAAAGATTTTTACTGTCTTTCTATTACTTTTGCCCATAAGCATATCAAGTTATTTTTTTTCTATTCTCTGTTTAAAAGATGGAAATAGAAATTTCTCAAAAAAGTCTTTTCAGAAGCAAATGATTGCCAAAAATCTCATCAGAAGAGGCAGTGTTATGCTATTGCAGCCTAGGGAGCATTCTTAAATCTGACAGAGCCTGGCTTGGTGACTGGGGCGGGCAGAGTCACATGAATGCCTAAGTTCTAATTCACCTTCCAAGGTGCTGGCTGGGAACTCTCACCAAGACTGCTGCTATAGCTCCCAACTCATCTGCCTGCTTCCTTCCCTCTTGGTCCTCTTTAATCCACCCTCCACAAACAGTCAGTGTGAGTTCATTCAGCAAAATCAAACTTTGTCACTCATCTGCCTGAACTGTTTCAATGCCTTTCCTGACTCTTAAAATAAAAATAAATGCTCAATGCCATGTCCTTTGTAGTACTTATGATCTGACTCCAACTCTTTGACCAGGATAACCTTATGAAAGGTTTGAAAGAGAACAGTTACAAGCAAGTGAAGTTGGTATTTGTCTACACAATAAGGGTCTAAGAAATGCACCCTGGAAAGTGAGCAGCAGACCTCTAGGCACTACCTCTTTCATCTCCCATGAACCACTCCTCTCTGAGCCCACAGGCCCTACTAGCTCCATATCTTAAATAGGCCTAGTGTGTGGTTGTTCGCTTTTTTACTAAACTTTTCTTTGGCACTGGACTTGGAACAGAGACAATAGAGCTGAAGTGGAATTCAGACCTGACACTTGGCAAAAGTACGATGTTCACTCTGATGATTCTTTCATTTGATACTTTTGTAGCTTTTAATATAAAAAACTGATCCCTACAACAACATTCTAAACCATCCATCCCAGTTAGAGGAACATATTACCATGCAAGAGAAAGTTCTATTAAGAGCCTCTTGTGTTTAAGCTATGAACTTAGTATGGAGAGATGATTATTTACTTTCAGTTCCACAGCTCAGTTGCCCTTAGCTTTTTCATGTATAAGTGTCTATTTCCACTGCTGCGGCTCCAATATGTTTTGGTGTGTTTGGTGAGTAGGTGGGACCAGCCACCATTTGACTCCCCATCTAATTCCTGTGGTAATTGACAGTGCAAAAATCTAAAAAACCTTCAGGGTTATTGTGCTTACATTAAGAACACGTAGAGAAGGAATCTGTGATAACTTCTCGGGTTTCATGGGAGATTCAGGAAAGAGAAGACCCTGGTTAAAAACAGCAAGCAGTGTCAATGAAAGTGGAAGACATGGAGCTGCTACTCAGAATCTTCACCATAAAGGAAAAGATAATCTGCAAAGACGAAGCCCAGAGACCAAGAACACTGATCTCTGAGAGCCTTGCTGACCCCTGTGGAAGGCTTCTTTCTTCCTTATTTACTCAATAAATACTTCATTACACGGTCAAGTTTATTGATTTATTCAACTACAGCACACAAGTTACCCTAGATGTGTTGTGTAGAAATATTTATGATTAATGATACATAATCCATTATTGATTATTAATTAACATTTAATAACTTGAACTTCTCTTCTGACAGCTGTAAGAACAAGCTATTTATCAATCCACCAAAATTTTTAGCACTGACACAGTGAGAGGAACTCAATCATTTTCATCAGATTTATTAGATGACAGCATCATTGCCAGGTCTCTAGAATAATGTGAAGGTATTAAATTTATAGTTGGGTTATTAACTGTAGCTATGAAATAAGAAATGATAAAGATAGTGACTTCAAAAGTTTTAGAAATGCATGTTGGAAGAACCTATCATCTGAGAGGAACTCCTTCTCACATGTCTTTCATGTGTTTTCAGAATAATAAAGATTTAGAAGTTATTTTCTAAAAAAACTAAGAAATATTTTTTAAAATTAAACAAAAAAAATTCTCAGAGATACATAAGCAGTATTATCAAATAAGCAAGGAGTGTGGAAAGTTCTTATACAGCTTTCCAGCAAAAGTGAGAAATTGATAGCACTTTCGTGAAGAGAATAAATTCCAAACTTATACTATAAATGAAAACTCATACTATAGTCTGTGTTTGGAATGTTTTATTTGGAGAAAATGTGAGTCACTCAGCAAAATCTCAGAAGCGAAAGAGTTTCAGAATCATAGCCTTCAGCAACGGGATTCATGACAAGTCTCTCTGTCTGCAGGATGTAATCCCTTCTTGAATTTAGAATGGTGTGCCTCCTAAAAAGGATCCCTGGGGGAGTTCTGAAGTACTTCAGGGGAAAGTACCAATGAAATTATCATTGATTCTACTTACACAGCCACAGCACATTTAGAACTAGGCTTTTGACTGCAGTACTATTTTTCCTTCCTCAATACTCACTAAGAGTTTGAAGACTTGGGCAACCTATTTAACCTGTTTATTTTCCATGTCTATGAAATCAGTTAATAACACTATTTGGTAGAGTGGTTTTGAAGATTAAATAAGTAAATAAAATTAAACCCTTAAAGCAGAGGCAGTCTAAAAGAGAGTTTTTAGTGATAGCTGTCACATTAACATCATCATTACCATCATTTACCAACAACTATGGGTTCTGAGCTACTTAGGGTTGAATTTATGGTAAAGGAACCTTTCATACTTCAAGAAAGTAACATCAACTCTTTCTCAAATATTTCGTGATGTATGCTTTCATGATGTGTGCTTTAACTGTGTATGCTAAATGTTCTGAGTAAACAAAATTATCTCCACTACTTTGATGACATATGGTTGGACAAAGGCCTGCTTGTGAGCTGAAAGCAATTATACATTGGCCAAATATGAAGAAGGCAAACCATCTCTGAGGTGGCATATATACAATTCTTCCCAACAAGAGTAATCCAAATCAGATGGGCACAGGAACCCCACTTGAAATATCTCTTTTTAGAACGTAAGCATGGAGAAATTGGCAATGAGCACAATGATCGCTGTCTTAGTCCATTTTCTGCTGCTATAATTGAAACTGGATAATTTATAAAACAGAAATTTATTTCTCAAAAATCTGGAGGATGGGAAGTCCAAGATCAAGGCACCAGCAGGTTTTGATATCTAGTAAGAGCTCAATCTCTGCTTCCAAAATATTAAACTGTACCCTGAACACAATGTCCTCTGGAGGGGAAGAACTGTTCCTCACATGGCAGAAGAGTAGAGGGAGCAAATCCACTCCCACAAGCCCTTGTTTAGTAGCACTGATTCATTCATCAAGGAAGTGCCCTCATGAGCTAAACACCTCCCATTAAGCTTCATTTTCCAATACCTTTGAATTGGGGATTTAGTTTCAACCTAAGTTTTAGAATGGATAAAACATTCAAACCATAGCAGTCACTAAACTTAAGTATAAACCAAATGAACCTATGCAATTTTTGTGGTTCTACTTGCGAAACTAGAAATCTCAGTCTTGGTCCTGATAGCCAACACTCTTGAAGAAATGACATCTTTTCCTGTCCTGTAGTGTGTTGTATTTGTATATACGTACTATAGCACATACTATAGGGTATACACACACTATAGACACTACATATATTCTCCTTAACTTCCAGATGGCCATTTTCTGTGTCCTAACATGATTTTCCTCTGTGCACTCAGGTCCCTCATGTCTCTATGTGTCTAAATTGCTTCTTATGAGGATACCAGTCCAATTGGATTAGAGCCCTGTGATGGTTAGATTTATGTGTGATGTTGGCTAGACCACAGAACCCAGATGTTTGGACAAGTATTTTTCTGGATGTTTCTTTGAGGGTGCTTTTGAAAGAGATTTACACTTAAATCAATAGGTTTGGGTAAAGCAGATTGCCCTTCACAATGTGTATGGGCCTCAGCCCATCCATTGAAAGCCTGAAGAGAAGAAAAGGCTGGCCTTGCTCAAGAAACAGGGAATTCAGCCATCAGATCAACTCAGACTTCACCAACAACATCACCACCAGCAGTCTGCCTTTGAACTTGAACTGCACCTCATTCTTGAGTCTCTAGCCTGTGAGCTTCCTCCATGAGATTTGGTACTTGCCAGGCCTCCCTGAGAGCCAATTATGTAATAACCACCCCCACCCCACCCCCACCACACACCCACACACTGAATAGGTGCACATTTCAGGCTGGAAATAAACTGGGGAAAATGTAGCCCAGGAATGACTGGCAGCCAACTGTGGTCCAGAGGCAAAGCCTGACCAATAATGAAATTGATTAATAAATGATGTTAATATTATTAAACTGAGCAACAGTGTGGAAAAGAAGGCATTTTTTAAGCCCTCATGACCAGCTATTCTTGGGCCTGCTGGCAAAGAGTGTAATTCAGTGGGTCTGGGGAGAAGCCTTGTAAATTAAATTTTAAGAAGCACTCACATACTCACTATAAAGTCGTTATATAGCACACTTTGAAACGCCATGACTTGTCTCTCTGACTTCACTCTGGACACAAATTCTCTCCTAATCTGGCTCTTCTGCCAACTAAAGGCCAAACAACCCCATCTGCTTACCTTAGCTCAGTGAATCTCAGTGCGTGGCCTTTTAAGCTGGAAGTTCTCCCACACCAACTTACATTAACTTACACAGACATGCATACAAATTTGAGCCTCTACTTCTTCAATAGTTATGCTTTTTAAATGCTGGATTCTATTTATTTATTTATTTATTTATTTACCTGCAGGAAAGGCTGATTCTCACCCCTAACACAGGGTTTGCACACAGAAGTGCATTATTGAATAAGCGTGTGACCTTTTACGATAATACTGGCAATGTTCTTTCTTTGGTGATCCCTCTGCAGGTATCATTTTCCCTGTTTCTATGATTGTTATGAGACCCAAGTAAATAATTTTAATTTCATGACTGTCAGCTTGGGAAGCTGTTGAAGAAGGATTTTTTTTTTTTTATGTAATGCAGCTAAGTTACTGACAGGGTCTTAGAACTGGGGTTCCTTCAGACACTACATTTTCTGGGATTATCTTTGTTTATGGTGATCAGAGAAACACATATACAGGTTTATACTCACAATTAAGGAATGTAAAGTAACAAATATACAATTTTTTAACAATGTAAATAAATCTGTTTCTTTTGAAGAAAAATGACTGGAGGAGATATCCTCGATCTCTTCACTGATAATGAATTGGGGCAGTACGTAACAGCTAGGGAAATAGTCACTGTAGCAGAAATAGCATAGCAGCAAAATTAATTTGGTGATGTAACTATCTTTTTCAAGTAGCCCCTATTCTGTTGTTGTTTGTACCTGTTCATGAGTTACAGGAACCCCATCTATTTCCATTTTCTTTGTTTCTGTTTTTCTTTTATTTTTCTTGTGAAACAGGGTCTCACTCTCTTACCCAGGCTAGAGTGCAGTGCTGTGGTCATAGCTCACTGCAGCTTTGACCTCCTGAACTTGAGGGATCCTCTTGCTTCAGACTTTCTAATAGCTTGAACTACAGACAACTTACTCAGCTTTTTTTTTTTTCTTCTTAATTTTTGTTAGAGACAGAGGTCCTGTTATGTTGCTCAGGTTTGTCTTGAAATCCTGACCTCAAGTAATCCTCCCTCCTCAGACTCCCAAATTGCTGGGATTACAGGAATGAGTCACCATGCTCAGCCTCCATTTTCTCATATTAGCAAAGATTCTAGAAAATATTACAAATCATTCAGGGGAGAAAAAAGAAATGAAGAATGGCATTTTCTAAGACTAGCTGTAGATGCCTGCAAATCTCCTATCTTCCTGAGGTTAAGCCTTTCTGTCTTTTTCTGTTGCAATTTAAACTTGAAAAAATATTTATAGGTAAATTAAATCATCGGTCTCACTTTTCTCAACAAAGAGATTTTTGTCTTGCCTCTATCAAAGTATTTTGCAATAATGATTTTTTCATTTTCACCTTTTAATGCCACACAATCTGTATCGTTAATATACTTCAAGAAGACATTGTCAATATGTGCACTGAAGGAATATAAAGAAAAATCTCACCTTGGCCAGCCAATCTGTAGAGTCTATGGGGATGTGCAGTGCTGTTAATTCCTCTGAGCTCTATCTGTGGGAATGATGAATTCTAGCCATTATGGAGGACTCTGAGGTTAAATTAATTAGGTTCTTCTATTACACTGCAGTGTTCTGGAAATGGTGGCCATTTTCCCTTTAAATGTCATCACTTCTGGATCTAGTTAGCAGCTGATAAAATTAAAGAGGATATCATGTAAATTTAACAATACAAATAACACTTCCCTTCATGTATATTGAAAAATGCCTGAAGAGAAGGATCAGCCAAGTTGTACCTGCCCACAATGAACAAAGGATATAATTCATATTTTAAAATAAAGTAGAACCAGCCACTGTGTATTTGATTCTTAAGTTCTTGAATCCATACTGTTCTTGGTAACATTAATATATCTAGTTACAAACTGTTGCCAATAAGAAAGAAAATATCCTCTGCTGTGTAGCCTTCTAAACACTTTTTAAATAATTATTCCCTTTTTTTCATTTGGAATTATAATTTTGACTGTCTGCTATATCTTAGAATCTCCAATGGATCATAGGTTAACACATTTAATTCCTTAGACTAATCGCCTGAGTTGAAAAACAAGGTCACATTAGCAGACCCCATAATCTTGTGAAAAAAGAGCACATATAGGCATAAAAATAACATCAATTATGATATTTATTCTGCTGCTGCAGAAACAGATCAAAGAGACTGGTAGGCTAATGAATCTGTATAGTATTAAAAACAGATGTGTTCCTATTGCACTAGAGAGTAAGAATGTACTATTACTAGGTGACAAACTGCACATTCTAATAAAAATAGTACAATTTTTAAAAATTTTTTACACCTTTCCAGGAGTATTTTATTACCTTTATAAATAAACTTTTTTGCTGGAAAAAAAGACCAACAATATCTTGAACTCTTGGGCTCAAGCTATCCGCCTACCTGAGCCTCCCAAAGTGCTGGCATTACAGGTGTGAGCCACCGCACCCAGGCTGCCTTATATATTTTGTAATAGCCTTTGGCCAAGGGTAACACAACCTGATGTACCAATATTAATTTCAAAAAATGAGACGAGAGTAATATGTCACAAAGTAAAAACAGGGCATTAAATTAAATAAAGATAAAGCAGCCAAAAGAATGGCAGTTATAGTCTTGAGCTTAGAAAGTAGATGAGAGAGACAGATGTGACATTCTCTAAACCCAATGAGTTCTCAGATGTGGATAAAACAAGGAAGTAGGAGACAGAGACTAAATGAGAGGCAGAGCTACTTGGGAGCAATGTCTATTGTCCACGAAATTTGAAGAAATTTTAATATAGAGGAACGTAGGCTCAAAATTCTGAGTTTATCTACCTACCCCACCCCCACCAGAATTTTATCCCAACTTTCACCTCTCACACAATAAATTTGGAGCAGAGAGTAATTTTCAGCCTGGGAAATACTTTCATTTAATAACTAATTATATTAATGACAACATTTTAACTAATGAATCCTTTTGATCCTATGACTCCTCAATTTGTCCAAGAAGACCATTCTCCCAAGATTTCAAGAGCTGTTGGATGGTTTTATCATTACTGCAGGGAAGATTTATTCAACCTGTTGGGAGCGAAGGTTTCTAGTGGGAAGCCAAGCCCTCCTCAGGTTTCTCTGCCCCTTACACCACTCAGCTACAAAAATACTCTCAAACATACATTTAGATCTAGAAAAAATACATTATGGAAATGGAAATGATGCACATAATCATAAAAGACTGAATTTTATTGAGACTTCTTCTGCTATCCATTCTGGGTATCCTGAGACTATGTGCTAAAAGGTTTCCCCCTACCCACCCACATGAAGGGATGTATACACATTACTGTTGATCTTAGGTACTTAGTACAAAAATACATTTCTTTCTAAGTGAATGATTGAATGAATGAAATGAGAGTAACTGGGAGGCCAAATCAACACGCAGAAATAATCGTTAATGTTGCTTTATCAGCTGTGTTCAATTATCATTTAATAATGACTTTCATTAAAATTGGCTCATTTATGGCCAAGTTTAGAATTAGAGCAAAGAATAGTTGTCTTAGTTCAGATTCCCCAGGAAGCAGGCACAAAGACAGTATTTCTGTGGAATTTATTAAGGGAGTGCTCCCAAAAGAAACCAGGAAGAGAGCAAAAGAAGCAGGAAATATAAGAGGAAGAAGCCAAGCAGGGTGCAGTTTTAGACATCAGACTAGACTCCAGCTGAGGCTGCAGGGGGCTGTGGAGCACACTTAAACGTTACAGGGCCTGTAAGGCAAGGGAGCTAGCTGGGCTTTCATATTCCTTTGCAAGTGCCTGGCAACTCTCCAGCTGGAATTAAACTCCCAGGCATTTCTGGCTCCTGGTGTGTCTGATCAAAGGGTTCCAGAGGCCCCAGGGTGGTCCTCTAAACAGGTTGCAGGTGTGAGCCCTTAGCAGGCACTGACAGACAGGCAGGCTTTACCCACGGAACTGGTAACAGAGATCTGAGGGATGACAACAGCATTTGCTACAATATTTAAAGCCACTGGGGAAACCTGAAAGCACTTATTATATCATCAAACAGAACTGAACTTAAGGCTCACCTGAGCACTTACACCTGTGCCACATTAGCCAAATTACTGCAGCTTCTTGATCCTCAGTTTCCCCATATGCAGAATGAATGTGATAGTAACTGCCCCCATATGTTTACAAAGACCAAATTAGAAAACACGTACAAAGGAATGTAAAAGAGTGCCTTCTATATAATAACTACTCAATAAATGTTCATTATCATTATCATCGTCACCATGCTCTTCCTCCTCCTCATTGTCCTGGTCATCCTCAACATTGCTGAAATGAGAAAATATTTTGGTAAAATTCAATATTTTGACATTTCTTTTTTTTTTTTTTTTTTTTTTTGAGACGGAGTCTTGCTCTTTCACCCAGGCTGGAGTGCAGTGGCGCGATCTCGGCTCACTGCAAGCTCCACCTCCCGGGTTCACGCCATTCTCCTGCCTCAGCCTCTCCGAGTAGCTGGGACTACAGGCGCCCGCCACCACGCCCGGCTAATTTTTTGTATTTTTAGTAGAGACGGGGTTTCACCGTGGTCTCGATCTCCTGACCTCGTGATCCGCCCGCCTCGGCCTCCCAAAGTGCTGGGATTACAAGCGTAATGCCTAAATTCCAAGCTTTCTTGTGTTTTCTGGTCCAAAATATTCAACTCTCTAGCTTCAAGAAAGATGCTAGCTCTTCTCTTTCCACTTCATCCTTCTTTTTTTACTTCATCCTTCTCTTTCCACTTCATTCTTCTCTTTCCACCTCTGATTCTCATGTCTGTTTCCCCTGACCTTACATTTAGAGCCAACCAATTCATTATTCAGCCAGTACCAGGCAGACTCAGAGAGGAGTGTAGATCCAAAACTAATAGATGTTGTCAGTTATTTGCACACTGAAATTAAGGAGATCATTGCCAGCTCCATGGAAGGTCTGCCAGAAAGCACAAGTGACAAAGACCTCTGGCAGCAACAATCCTGGGATGATCAGGCTTTATTAAAAGGCAGTGATGGGGAGATTCCAAAACAGAACTGCTGCAGCTCAGAACTGCTGAGAGCCTCGGGTATCACAGAACCTTTGAGTATGATTTCATTTGCCTTAGGTGGTAAATTAATTTCTGATTCATACAAGGTGGATGAGAAGAGAAGTGTGTTTTCAGAGGGAACCTTGACCTGAGAACTTCAAATACGGAGCAAATAGAAAACAGAAACAGCTTAAACTTTTAAGGCTCCCAAAAAACTTGTCAGGCTTGTCATTAGTCCTACCTGCTGCTGTGGTCATCTTTCTGTCGTCAAGAATATCCCCTTATACCAGCTTAAGATCTCTCTTTGGGTTTTCTGTCTTGCTTCCAATTACAAAAGGGTCTAATCTTTCATTATAAATAACATGCTCTCAATTATGGATATCTATGACAGATACAATAGATTCTCAGAACCTGGCCTCAGCACTCAAGACAAAAGACTCCAGTGAGACACTCTGATGACCCAGTGGGGAAAATATTGCCCTGTGGTTATGTGTCATTATCGTTTTCAAGCTGCCTAAGGATACAGTAATTTGAAGATAAGGGGAATGTCAACCAAATTATTCACATCCTTAGATCATATTTCATATTAGAAAGTAAAAATTAGTTTAGTCTATTTTTCTCTCAGTTAACACAAATCATCATTTAAGATGCAAATTTAACATAGATTAAAAATTCTTTATTGAGGGATGCTTCTTGGAGGCATACCAAATTAAACATGTATTGGATTTTACATGACATTTTATTGCTATTTTTTTGCTCATTTAAGATTCCAACTTGGCAAAGGAGTTCCCAGGAAACTATCACACTTCCACCAAATTATTTTTGGCCTTGAAAGAGAAATAGTGCTAGAACTTGAAGCCAATTTTCAATACACACAGAAGCTCACATAGCCCCAACCTATAAATGTGGTAGGGCATTAAACGAATAATGTATTGGAGCACAAAATAGTACATTGTGGAGTACTAGCAGCTGTATGAAAAAGGCAAAGTGAAAAGCATCTTTTTTACTTCATGAAATTCAGCTACATTCCTGGCCTCATAAGATGGGTTTCGGGAACCCATGTAGCTTTGTGATGGTGAGCCTTGCAACCTAGCCCCTTGCTCCCTCAGTGACTAGCAGCAAAAATGAAAAGGATATGATCAGTTAATTTCACGATTTTTTTTTTGTTGGTCTTATGTAAAAGTCTGGAAAATTAAAACATTAAATAAATACATAAGTATACAATGCCAGGTGTTTTCAAGACCCTATGAAGCAAGGGGCAATAATGTCCTAATTTTTTACAGCTATTATACCTCCCACACTGTGCTCAGCATTGATGGAAAAAAAATCTATTTAATACATGTGGAAATACAGTCTAGTAGAGAAGGCAAGACTGTATGTATGCAAAATAAATAGGAAAGGATTCACAATAGAGTAAAAGATCACTGGGCATGCTGAAATTGTCAGAAAATGTCTTGGTTGAAAGGAGGTTGATACTGCTTGGATGTTTGTCTCCTCCAAATCTCATGTTGAAATGTGATCCCCCATGTTAGAGGCAGGGCCTAATGGGGGTGATGGGGGTGGGTACTTCATGAATGTCTTGACGTCCTCATCATGGTAATGAGTTCATGTGAGATTTGGTTGTTAAAGGGTCTAGGACCTCCCTACTCTCTGTCTTGCTCCCTCTCTCCCCATGTGAAATGCCTGCCCCTCCTTTGCCTTCCTCCATGAGTAAAAGCTTCCTGAGGTCCTGACCAGAAGCAGATGCTGGTGCCATGCTTCTTGTACAGCCTCCAGAACTGTGAGCCAAATAAACTTCTTTTCTTTATAAATTACTCAGTCTCAGGTATTCCTTTAGAGCAATGCAAAATGAATAAAATAGAGGCACATGACAACATATCTTAAAGCAGATCAACAAATAGTCTTTCTAGAGTGATATTATATGAAAGATGATTACATTCCTGATGGGAAAACAGTTAAGCTGGCACCGAGGTACAGTAAGGGCAACCCAAACTTTCATCCCTGAATTTCTTAAATTATGATTCCAGAGAGTTCTCTGAGGAATGAGGATTCATGTGTTGATGGCTATATGGTAGTGATACTCATGTGCTTCTTTGTGTTGGGACCTTCCTGTGATGTATCAGGGGTCTCAGCATCCATGTTTCTCCTTGTTCCTCCACCTGCTCAAATCACCCTCATTCTTCTAGAATAACTCAAGTTCTGTTTTTTCATGAAGCCTTCTCAAATGGTTCAGTCTTTATTATTTATTTTTCAAATGTTCATCTTGCTTCATCAAAATGGATTGTACTATAATTTTTAAAATAAAGTCTATGCAAAGCAAAATAACATTGTATGTTTATCAAACCATGTCATTTCTCTGACTGATGAGAAAAAAATGGAAGATTAAATTTTCTTGCTTCTAGGTGAAGTCATTTGGCCACTTTTATCTAATATTATGTGAGAGAAAATGTTGTTCACCATTCCCACACCCAGCCCCTAAAAACTCACCCTTCATGAGTTTCTTGTACCATTTAGTTTCCACAAAGAATCATACTTTGGTAATAGCCAAGTCCAAAAATAGAAGGAACCTGGACTCTTGGGTCAGTGCCTTGAGAAGAGACTTCAGGAGTACTCCTGACCGGCAATAATCTCAGAAACATGAGCAAATAATAAAATGTTATTATATTAGGCCATTGAGATTCTATGATCACCTATATAGTAACTAATATTTATTATCCTATTTAATATAGTTGTTTTTCTATTTATTATAACTTTTAATTGAAGTATAACATATACACACAGAAAAATGCCCCAATTATTAGTATATAGCTTGATGAAATTTCACAAAATGAACACACTTGGCATCCAGCACCAAGATCAAGAAACAAAAAAAAAATTATCACCTCGTATTAGTCCATTTTCATGCTGCTAATAAAGACATACCCGAAACTGGGCAATTTACAAAAGGAAGAGGTGTAATGGACTTATAGCTCCACATGGCTGGGGAGGCCTCACAATCATTGCGGAAGGCAAGGAGGAGCAAGTCACATCTTACGTGGATGGCAGCAGGCAAAGAGAGAGCGAGCTTGTTCAGGGAAACTCCCCCTTATAAAACCATCAGATCTTGTGAGACTTATTCACTATCACGGGAACAGCATGGGAAAGACGTGCCTCCATGATTCAATTACCTCCCACTGGGTCCCTCCCACAACATATGGGAATACAAGATGAGATTTGGGTAAAGACACAGTCAAACACTATCAAGCATCTAAAAGCCACCTTCATGCCCTCCCCCATCCACAGCTTTCAAGAGTTTCCAGTAGCCTGGCTTTCAACATCAAGGACTAGTTTTGCCTCCTTCTGCATTGTAGAAATGGAATCATGAGACTGAAGTTTGATAGCCTCTCCTGATGTAAGAACACAGCCTTCCTCACTCTGAATTTGGCCTAACCTGCAGTATCCTGAGCAATTACCTTCATCTTCTATAATAAAGGCAATTGTTTCTCATGTCACAGAGTGGGAGGAAAGAGGGAGAGGTGGTTCAACACCAGGATTTCTATATATCCGGGTCTTCAGTCCCAAGGTTCTCAGGGAGATTTGGGGGACAAAGCTGAGTACAAAAGCAACATCTAGGACTTTGTCCTCAAAATCTCACTGCAATGTGTCAATGAGCTGGTGTTGCTCAAATGAGCAAAAGTCCCACTATCTCAAGGGCCCTTTATTCCAGGCCCAAACCCTGAATTCACCTTCTTAGAGCTTATCACCCTAATCAAGGTAAGATGAAGGCAAGGAAGAACATACAAAGGAAAGAAATAAGGAAAAACATGAAGTAGCATACAGAGGCTAAGTATACAGACATTGGAGTCAGGCAGAATGCTATGGTGTTTACCACCTCCTCAAATTCATATGTTAATGCCTAATCCCCAATGTGATAATAATAAAAGGTAGAGCCTTTTGAGAGGTGATTAAGCCAGAAGATCAGAACCGTCTTTTATGAGATTAGTCCCTTTATAAAAGAGGTCTGAGGGAGCTTGTTTTCCACTTCCATCATGTGAGGACACAGCTAGAGGGTGCCACCATTGAGGAAGAAGGCCTTCACCAGGACCTGGATCTGCCAGCACCTTTATATCAGACTTCCCAGGCTCCCTCCAGAACTAGGAGAAATCAATTTCTGCTCTTTAGAAGCCAGCTGGCTTATGATATTTTTGTGATAGCAGCCCAAACTAAGATACACAGCTAGGATTGAATCACTACCCCACCACTTATTATATTTGTAAATTAGTTATTTGTTTTCAGTTTGATAAAGACTAATTTAATAAAGTAAATTAGTCTTTGTTATTTTTGGTGTCTGCATAATATTTCAAAATGCAGCTGCTGTGTAATTAAGCCATAGTCCCATTGGGACATGTGGGTGACTACCAAGGGAAATGGCAAGGGGGTTTGGGGTTTTTTTAGTGCTTAATTTAGGTACATTCACTTTGTGTCCAGTGGTTTGCCACTAAGTGCAATGCTGTAATAAACATCCAGTATGTATACCTTTAAAAACCCAGAGCTTTTATTTTTATGGGAGAGATTCAAAGAGTAGGCCTTCTGGGAGGAAGGCTATGTAGTTTCAAGTTTCAACAGCTGTTGCACTATTGCTTTCAAAAAATTCCATGGCAATTTACATGTTCATCGGCAATGTCTGAACATCCTTTAGCCCAAATTCCTGCCAGAAATGTGTTAGACTTATAATTTTGTTTTCCAAACATAAAAATAAAGAGAAAAGTATAACCCCCAAACACACATCACCCAGCTTTATCAACTGTGAATATTGTGGCACTCCTGTAGCCTTATACTTTAACTCAGTTTATTGAGATATCATTTATATCTGAAAAAATAGATTTTTAGTATACAGTACTATGAGCCTTGACAAATGCATATTGTTGTATAATCATCTATGCAGACATGATACAAAGCTTTCCCTCATACTAAAAATGTTTCCTCATGCCTCCTTGCAGTCCAGCATTTCCCTGAAACCCCAGTCCCTGGCAAGCACTGGTATATAATTTTTTCTCTATATTTTTGCTACTTCCAGAATGTCATATAAATGCAAGCATATATCATGTAGCCTTTTGAGTATGACAATTTAACATTTGCATTTGAGATTCATTTGTATCATTACTTATATCAGTAGCTTGTTCCTTTTTATTGCTGAGTAGTTTCCAATTGTGTGGGCACTCCTGCATTTGTTTATTCAACATTTGAAATTTGGGGTGGTTATGAATACAGCTGCAGTAAACATTGATGGTCATGTATTTATGTGAACATAAGTTTTTATTTTTCAGATAAAAACCTAGGAGTGGGCCGGGCATGGTGGCTCACGCCTGTAATTCCAGCACTTCAAGCACTTTGGGAGGCAGAGGCAGGCAGATCACTTGAGGTCAGGAGTTTGAGACCAGCCTGGCCAACTTGGTGAAACCCGTCCTTACTATAAATACAAAAAAATTAGCCTTGCGTGTTGGCACACACCTGTAACCCCAGCTACTTGGGAGGTTGAGACATGAGACTTGCTCAAACTCGGGAGGCAGAGGTTGCAGTGAGCTGAGATCACGCCACTGCACTCCAGTCTGGGCAACATAGCGACTCTGTCTCAAAACAAAACAAATGAAAAACCCTAGGAGTGGAACTACTAGCTCATATGACACACACACACCTTTATTAAAAAAACTGCAAATCTATTTTCCTGAGTGGCTAATACATTTTACACCCCAACCAGCAATGCATGAGAGGTCTAGATCTTCTGCATCCTCACAAGTACCTGACTGTAAGCTTTTTTAAGTCACTCTAATAAGTAGCACTGTCTTCTCATAGTTAAATCTGTATTTTCCAAATGACTGAGTACTTGTTCTTGGCCCTAATTCTTTTCTTTGCTGAAACACTGTTCAACCCTATTTTTAAATAGGCTTGAATGTTTTTATATTATAGAATTTTAAGAGATCTTTAAATATTCTAGACACATGTCCTTTATCAGACATGTATTTTGAAATTTTTTTCTCACTTTCTCTTGCTCTTGTATTTTAACAATGTTCTTATTTTTTTTAAATGTATATAGCAATATTGACTTGTTGGTACTCTTTCAGTTATGTGAATTTTAACATATATAGATCCATGTAAACACCACAATAATCAATATGCAGAAAGTTAAATTGCTACAAAATACTCTCTTAAGCTTTCAGTTTGTTTTCTCCCTCTGTTCCCAATTATAATCTCTAAAAACCACTGAGATAGTCTCCATACCTACAGTTTCATTTTTTTCAGTATTTAATCATGCAGTAGTAACCTTTGGAGACCAGGTTCTTTCACTCACTCACTCAATGCCTTTGAGACTCATATAAGTTGCGTGGATCACAAGTTTGTTCCTTTTTGTTGCTGTGTCTGATCTATTCCACTGTGTAAATATACCTCAGTTTGTTTATCCATTAACCTATTGAAGAACGTGTTTTTTCCCATTTGAGTCAATTTTTAATAGTCACTGTAAATATCCATGTAGAGATGTTTGTGTGAATATACGTTTTCATTTTTCTAAGATATATTTCCAGGAGTGGGATTGGTGGAGTCACACAACAGAGTGCTGTTAACTTTGTAGGAAACTGCCAAAACATCTTCTAGTGTGGCTGTACCAGTTTTCATCCCACCAGCAATCTATGAAGAGTTCTAGTTGCTCTACACCCTTGTCAGTACATGTTATTGAATGTTTTGTTTTAGCCTTTCTAATATGTAGTAATATTTTATCATGATTTCAATTTGTAAGTGTTAATGACTTTTTTTTTGGTATTCTTTTTTGAAATGGTCAGTCAGGCATGACCACATGAGAGAAAGGAGAGGCTCAGGGAAAAACTAAGTTTATTATACTAACAGATTTTAGAGACAGGAGGCATAGGAACACCATGCAAGGCCAGATGGGAAAGACACTGAGGTGGTCAGGAAGCAGAAGACCAGAGTGGAAGGACCCTGTAGGCCACAGTCTTTATGAGAGTTTCTGCAGGAAAAGAAAGGGCAGAAAGAACAGATTAAGCCTGGCTAGTCTGAATAATGTCGGTGGACTCTAAGCTATAGGGATTGTTCTCAGGTGTCCAATACCAGGCTTTGAGATGATTAAGCAAGAGGAATGTTGGTTCCTGGGGTGTATAGGCCAGAGAGAGGAGGCATGGCTCTGGATTGATTAGTTTGCACCTCAAATGCATGCTCCTGGCTGAGCCCTTGCTATTTCTAAGAATTGGCTAGCTCCAGGAGGGGCAGTCTCTCCCCAGCCAGAAAAGTTTTTCAAGATGTCAAAACATTATGATACACAGAACATTTAAAAATATTTACAATACTACTATAAATACCTTTTTAAATGCATATTTGCCAACTTTATATCCTCTTCAAGGAAGGGTATATTCATGTCATTAACCCTTTTTAGAATTGTTTTTATCTCCGTATTACTGAGTTTGGGAAGTTATGTATTCTGGGGATAGGTGTGGTGACTCACACCTGTAATCCCAGCATTTTTGGGGGGGCTGAGGCAGGAGGATTGAGGCCAGGAGTTGAAGACCACTCCGGACAACATAGTGAGACCCCATCTTTACCAAAAAGAAAATACAAGAAGTTTATATATACTTGTTAAAATCAATTGTTTTATATATATATTTATATATATAAGTATATATATAATATTTAAGTATATATAAATATATATATATTTTGCTAATATTCCTCCTAATGTGTAGTTTATCTTTTCATTTCCTTAATAGGATATTTTGCAAAATCAACATTTAGATGAAGTCTAATTTTTCCAAGTGTATTTTTAAATCGACAAATAATTATATATATTTATGGCACATAGTGATGTTTTGATACATATAATCTATAGTAATCATATCAGGGTAATTAGCATGCCTATTGTCTCAAACATCAATTTGTGTTAGGAACATTCAATATCTTTCTTCTAGCTATTTGAAACTATATATTGTTATTCACTGTAGTCATCCTACTCTGATAAAGAACACTGCAATTTATTCCTCTTATCTAGCTGTAATGTATTTAACAAATCTCTCCTTATCCCTCTGTATTAGTCCATTCTCACACTGCTCTCAAGACATACTGGAGACTGGGTAATTTATAAAGAAAAGAAGTTTAATCAGCTCGTGGTTCTGTGGGCTGTACAGGCTCCTGCTTCTGGGGAGGCCTCAGGACACTCACAATTACAGCGGAAGATGAAGAGGAAGCAGGCGTGATCTTCACATGGCCAGAGCAGGAGAGAAAGACAAAGAGAGTAAAGGGGGAGGTGCTATACACTTTCAAACAACCAGATCTCCGGAGAACACTAGCACAAGAAGAGCAAGGGGAACCACCCCAATGATTCAATCACCTCCCACGCAGCCTCTCCTCCAAAACTGGGGATTACAATTCAACATGATATTTGGATGGGGACATGCAGCCAAACCATACCACTTTCCCTTCTTATTACTCTTCCCAGCCTCTAGTATCCTCTGTTTTATTTTTTAGTTCTATGAGGTCACCATTTTTTTCTGAGGCAGAATCTCACTCTGTTGCTCAGGCTGTAGTGCAGTGGTGCAATCTTGGCTCACTGCAACCTCTGCTTCCCACATTCAAGCAATTCTCCTGTCTCAGCCTCCTGAGTAGCTGGGACTACAAGCATGCACCACCACATCCGACTAATTTTTGTATTTTCAGTAGAGATGGGGTTTTGCCATGTTGGCCAGGCTGTTCTTGAACTCTAGACCTCAAGTGATCCACCCGCCTTGGCCTCCCAAAGTTCTGGGATTGCAGGTGTGAGCCACTGCACCCAGCCAATCACCATTCTTTAGCCTCCACATATGAGTGAATGCAATGTTTAAGTATCTGCTCCTGACTCATTTCACTTAACATAATGTCCTCCAGTTCCATCCACGTTGCTGTGAATGACAGGATTTCATTTCATTTCAGAGCTGAATAGTATTACATTGTGTATATATAATCACATTTTCTTTACCCACTCATTTGTTGTTGGACACCTAGTTTTACTCCATATCTTAGCTACTATAGTGTTGCAATTAAAAAAGGGGTGCAGATGTCTATTCGACATAATAATTTGCTGTCCTTTTGATATATTCCCAGTTGTAGAATTGCTGACTCATCTGGTGGCTCTAGTTGTTTTTTTAAGGAACCTTATATTGTTCTTTTTAGTGGTTGTACTAGTTTACATTCCAGCACGTATAAGAGTTGCCCTTTCTCTGCATCCCCGCCAGCACTTGCGACTTTTTGTCTTTGTAATAATAGCCTTCCTAACTTTAACTTAGGTCTGTACTGTCTAATATAAGTATAGCTACTCTTGTTTACCTTTGGTTTCCATTTACATGGAATATCTTTTTCCATCCCTTAACTTTCAGTCTATGTGTGTCTTTTCAGTAAGGTGAGTTTATTATTATACTTTAAGTTCTTGGGTACATGTGTAGAACGTGCAGTTTTGTTACATAGGTATACACGTGCCATGGTGGTTTACTACACCCATCAACCCATCATCTGTATTAGGTATTTCTCCTAATGCTATCCATCCCCTAGCGCCCTACCCCACAACAGACCCCGGTGTGTGATATTCCCCTCCCTGTGTCCATGTTTTCTCATTGTCCAACTCCCACTTATGAGTGAGAACACATGGGGTTTGGTTTTCTGTTCCTGTGTTAGTTTTGTTAGTTTGCTGAGAATGATGGTTTCCAGCTTCATCCATGTCCCTGCAAAGGACATAAACTCATCCTTTTTATGGCTGCATAGTATTCCATGATGTATATGTGCCACATTTTCTTTATCCAGTCTATCATAGATCGGCATTTGGGTTGGTTCCAAGTCTTTGCTATTGTGAATAGTGCCACAGTAAACATAGGTGTACATGTGTCTTTATAGCAAAATGATTTACAATCCTTTGGGTATATACCCAGTAATGGGATTGCTGGATCTAATGGTAGTTCTAGTTCTAGATCCTTGAAGAATTGCCACACTGTCTTCCATAATGGTTGAACTAATTTACACTCCCACCAACAACATAAAAGTGTTTCTATTTCTCCAAGTCCTCTCCAGCATCTGTTGTTTCCTGACTTTTTAATGATCACCATTCTAACTGGCATGAGACGGTATCTCATTGTGGTTCTGATTTGCATTTCTCTAATGACCAGTGATGATCTTTTTTTCATATGTTTGTTGGCTGCATAAATGTCCTCTTTTGAGAAGTGTTGGTTCATATACTTTGCCCACTTTTTGATGTTTTTCTTTTTTGTAAATTCCTTTGTAGATTTTGGATATTAGTCCTTTGCCAGATGGATAGACTGCAAAAATTTTCTCCCATTCTGCGGGTTGCCTGTTCACTCTGATGACAGTTTCTTTTGCTGTGCAGAAGCTCTTTAGTTTAATTAGATCCCATTTGTCAATTGTGGCTTTTGCTATCATTGTTTTTGGTGTTTTAGACATGAAGTCTTTGCCCATGCCTATATCCTGCATGGTATTCAGAGTTGTTCCTCTCCATGGAAATCTTTAGTAAAAGGCAAACGATTCATACAATCTGAAGAGAAACCACAGTAGGTGAGTTTCTTATAAACAGCATATAGTTAGGCCTCGTTGTTGTTTTTAATCTATTAACCCAGTTTTTATCATCTAAGGACTTGATAAGGACTTACTCCTGTCACTTCATTGTTTTCTGGTTGCTTTATGAAAATTTTTTTTACTTCCCATCTTATTTTTGCAATTGGGTGGTTTTATGTAGTGATAAGGTTTGATTCCTTTCTCCTTTGAGTATCAACTCACAGAGTACCAGTGAGTTTTATAGTTTTTGCACATTTTCATAATGGTGATCATCTTTTCACTTCCAGATGTAAGATTACCCTGAACGTTTCTTCTAAGCCTAGTCTAGTGGGGATAAATTCCCTTAGTCTTTGTCTGTGAAATATTTTATTTCTCTTTCATTACTGAAGTATAGTCTTTCTGAGTATAATAATCGCATTGCTAGTTTTTTTTCAGTACTTTGAATACATCATCTTATTCTCTCCTGCCCTATAAAGTTTCCGCTGCAAAATTCAGTGTAAGTCTAATGGTGATTCTTTCCTAAGTGACTTGATGCTTTTCTCTTGCTTTTACAATTCTTTCATAATCTTTGACTTTTGACAATTTGAGTACATTGCGCATCACAGAGGACTTGTTTGAGTTGAGTCTATTTGGGGTTCTTTTAGCTTCTTAGGTCTGGATGTTCACCTTCCAAGACTTGAGAAGCTTTCTGCTATTTTTTTTAATTAAATATGTTTTCCTCATTTTTTCTCTTCTCTTCTTCTGAAATGCTAATAGGAATATTTGTCCTATAAATCCCAAAGACTTTCTTCATTCTATTTTATTATTTACTCGTTTTTGTTTTCCTGTGTAATTTCAAAACACCTATCCTCAAGCAGGCAGATCATAAGGTCAGGAAATCGAGACCATCCTGGCTAACACGGTGAAACCCTGTCTCTACTAAAACATACAAAAAATTAGCCAGGCATGGTGGTGGGCACCTGTGGTCCCAGCTACTTGTGAGGCTGAGACAGGAGAATGGCATGAACCCAGGAGGCAGAGCTTGCAAGTGAGCCGAGATCACACCACTGTACTCCAGCCTGGGCGACAGAGCAAGACTCCATCTTAAAACAAACAAACGAACAAAAAACAAAAAAAAAAAAAAGCTAATTTGGTGAAGTTATTTTTTGTTTCATTCATTAAATGTTTCAGCTCCAAGATTTCTGATTAAATGGTATTTATCATTTTATTGGATTTCTCAAAATTCCTTTTCTGAATTTATTGAATTGTCGATTGGTATTTTCTTGTATCTCACTAAGTTTCTTAAAGATTATTATTTTGAACTTTTCCTGGCATTTTATATATTTATGATACCAGTCTTTTTTTTTTTTTTTTTTTTGGAAATGGCATCTTTCTTTGCATTGTCATGGTTGGTGCATCCTTACGTTGATTTCTATGTATCAAGTCATCTTTTCTAATTATATATGGTTTTGTAGGAAAAGATTTATTTGTATGAATAAGTCTTGGGATATCATTTTGTGGGGCATGTTGGCCTTGGTTCTAGGTAGACATAGTAGTGTAGTCTTCATGTTGAATCTTCAGTTATAATCCACACTAGAGGTCTTTGAGTTTCTCAGTTGCTCAGACTGAGTGATCTTGTGGCAATGGTGGTGTGGTTTTGCCAGGAATGGACTTTTTAGGCTGTTTCTAAAACCAGTAATGAGTGAGTACACATGGTAGGTTGGTCAACTTGAGGTCTGGATTACTGGAGTTATAGCCATGGGGCTGTTCATGAGCCTGTGGTTGCTAGGTCAGCCTGAGTGTGTGCCTGACAGGAGTATCTAGTAAGGCCATTTCCTCAGAGGTGGGACACAAGTGTAAGGCTACTCAACCATCCTAGGGGGTATGCCTGCTGCAGCAGCCCACAGAGCTGTTTCTCAGGCCTGGGACAGAGTTACATGGCTGCACAGTTGGCCGGAGTGTGTGTTTGCTGGAGATGGTCTATGGGCCATTTCTCTGGCTCAGGACATGGGCAAACAGCTGCTTAGCTGGGCAGGCAACATGTCAGTTAGTGGCAGCTCACAGGGCTGCCTCTCAAACTCTGGATGTGGATCCAAGGCTACTTAGCCAGGCTGGGGATATGGCTGCTAGGAGTACTCTGCGGAACTGTTTGTAAGCCCTTATTGGAGGTGCTGGGCTATTAAGCAGACCAGGAACTTATCTGTGAGGAGTAGAGGGGCTGCTGGGCTGTTTCGCAGGTCCCAAGCACAGGCTTATAGCCGCATTGGCTCAGGGGCATATCAGCTGCTTGTAGGCTCAGAGACCTCCCCCACTTAAGGGAGGGCACATAGTATTTGGCCAGCTTAAGGGTGTATGTGCTCTGGGTGAGACTGCTGGACTGTTCTACTGGCTGACAGCATGGCAGTGGGGTTTGATTTCCATAATGTGCAGGACAAGAGTCATAGCCAATCCTGGGCTTAAGGCTGTAGAAGCTGGTCTCACAGGGGATGAGTCTGAGGTGGGGAGTGAACACCTTGTGCTCCTAATTTAGGGAAATGCAGCTCTATGAATTTCTAGCAGGGCTCCAAAGTGGGCCCAAGACTTTGCAAGGACTGTGAAAGTATCCTGTGATAAGGATTGCAGAATTATTTTGTAGTAAGGATTATACCTGTTTGTGGTGGGAATCAGGATGGTGGTTGTCTTCTGCTTACCTTTTCCGCACAGTGGGAAATCCCTCCTACTTCCAGGCTGATCCAATCCAGGCAGGGGAGACAGGACTGCATAGGCTGAGTGCCTTCATGCTGGCTTCCTGGGCTTTCAATCACCAGAAGTGTATCTCCACTTCCCCACTACACTGCAACTCTCTTCCTTTGACACTTGAGTCACATCTTAGCTCTATTTGTTGTTTTGGTCTACTCTTGTGGGAATCCAATGTATACATTTTTATTTCATGAATAATGCTGTGTGTCATGTCTAAGAATTCATTACAAAACTCAATGTCAAGTACATTTTCTCTGATGTTTTTCTTAAAACGTTTATAGTTATAGTCTTACATTTACATTTAAGCCGATAATCCCTTTTGAGTTTATTTTTGTATAAGCTGTAAGATTTAGATCAAGATTTGTTCTATTACCCTGTTTTTTTGTTTTATTGCCTATGGATATTTAATTGTTCCAGCATCATTTATTGAAAAAGCTCTTCATTGAATTGATTTTGTAGTTTGATCAACAATAAATTATCTGTATATATATGAATCTATTTCTGGACTCTTTATTCTGTTTCATTGAGCTATCTATTACTATGCCAATATCACACTGTCTTGATTATATAGTTTTATAATAAATCTTAAAATTGGGTAACTTTTTCAAAATTGGTTGCTATTTTACTTTTTTGTCTTTGAATATACATTTCAGATTATCAATATCTACCAAATATCAGCTTATCAATATCTACCAAAATAAAATCCTGTTGAAATTTTTTTGGTATTGAGTTAAATTTATAAATAACTTTTGGAGGAGTCTCTGCTTTCCTGTGATGATTCTTCACTCATGATGATTCTCCATTCATGAACATGGTATGCCTCTCCATTTATTTAGATTTTTAAAATTACTTTCATCAGTGTTTTGTAGTTTTCAGCATATAGAGCTGAAAACTATATTGTTTTCATATATAGCTAAATATTTCATCAGTTTTGTTATTTGAAATAATTTTAATTTTGGTTTCCAAATATACATTGTTAGTGTAGAAATACCCAGTTGTTTTTGTGCTTTATCTCGTGACTTTTCTAAACTCACCTGTTAGTTCCAGGGTTATGTTGTTTTCATTTGTAGAGTCATACTATCTAGTATGTTTTGTTTCTTCCTTTTATATCTCTGCCTTTTATTTCTTGCCTTATTGCATAGGCTAAGACTTCTAGTTCAATTTCGAGTGAAATTGAAATAAGTTTATGTCTTTGACTAAATTTAAAATTGGAAGCAAAAAAGGACACCAGTTGGATTGGACTTTTGGCTTCGTGGAGCATTCAGAACATACGAACATGGCATGGCTACTGCCAAAAAGCTGTACCCCTGGGGTCCCCTACGAGCCAATAATGGAGAGCATATAGGGTAAATGACTTCTGCTGCCAACAAACCACCTTTAACACTGTTAACTAGAGGCAATACCATATTTAGAACACAAGCAAGCAAAAGCACAAGAGCTTGTGCCCAATGGTCAATGGTATATTTTTTATAGCCCAGAGCCTTAAAATATTTCTGTGTTTAATGTGAGCAAAAGCAAGAGCAAATCAGGGCATTATAACTATTCTAGAAGCACAATCTCATGTAATCTGGGAAGGGAAATAGCATTATGGTCAGAAGGAACATTCTACTTACCAAATCACTTTCCTGAAATCAGACCAGCACTATGAATGCTTGGGATAATTTCACAGTCAACAGCCCAGAATTACTTGGGGTATGTGGTCAAACCCCTATGGGGGTAGAGGGTTGGAGAGTGCCTGCAGAGGGAAAGGGCCAGAACCCATTATGGGTTTTGGTACAGGATGGAGCACCCTGCCTCGATAGTACTGCTGCATTGGCTGGTCCTGGTCATCATAGAAGACTCCAAAGTTCAAGGGATTCTGAGGCACAGGTCCTGAGTCTCAGGATTTCTTTTGCTTGAGCTTAAAGGTAGTACTGCTTCTGTGTTTGAGAGTCCAAGCAGGATAAGACATACGCAATGTGGAAGTCGTGGTTCCCATGGGAAATTAAAGAGATTTTTCCAAAGCAAAGAGAAAGGGATGCTTGGCTGTCATAAACAATAGATGTCAACTGAAAATGCTTATGATTTTGTAATAATAACAGTGAAATCCCTATAATGAAAGCTAACACGGTGTACTTAGTCTATGCCAGGTACTTTGCTAAACATTTTTTATATATTAACTCATTTGGCCTTCAAAACAACGTAATGAAGGAAACATTGCCTATTTTCATAGCTAAATAAATACAAACATAGGGAAGTAAATTATTTACTCAAAGTCATAGAGCAACCAAAGAGCAGAGCTAGGATTTGAACCCAGGTCACCAAGCACCAGGATATCAGCCATTAAACTTTATTCTGTATTGCTCAATGGAAGTTTACAGATAAGGGGAAAAAGACTTCAAAGCATTAAGTGATTCCATTATACCAGTTTTTTTCATTTACTGAAAAAGTTCTAAAACCATCATTTGATAGATTAAAAGTAAATTCATGTAATCTTCCAGCCTTTGCTTTCACTGAAGACTGGAAGATTACCTACATACACGCAAGCACAGAAACACAATTTTTAATGATTCAACATATGAAATTGGGATTTCAAAGTCTACTTTCTAAAAGTCCACTGTGTTCTCCAATACTCTGGGCATCAGTGCTGGTGTTATCAAATAATGTCTTTTTTATTAAAAAATTAGACCTTTCTGAAAGCAAGCGATATTATTGATACAAAAGAAGTTCAAGTTCCTCATGAACATTTTGTACAGAATCACATAATTGGACATTTAGCCAAGCAGAGAAGGTAGATGGTAATGGTAAAATCAAATACTACCATTATCTGAATGCCTGTAAACCCAGGCATTTCAAAGTGAAAATAATTTACCAGTCTCCAGAAGGACAAAGAAAAGGAAGCCTCAGAAATAGACTGTAATAGCTGAGATATGAGTACCCTTGAGAGGTCGTAGCAATAATTAAGGTTCAGTTCAACTATAGCATATGCTAAGGACACACAAAAAATAATGTCAATTAAGAAACTTTTATTGGATTGGCCTCTAAAACAGATGCCCCAAAGCAGAACTGATACAAGAATATATAACCTATTATCTCTAATCTTCCTAGCAGCAAGTATTCATTATAATTATGACCTAAATTTTGTACTCACTAGCCCAATTAAAAATTATCTTTACATGTGAACAGCATTGATACTCTTGCCCTTGATCCAAAAGCTTAATAATAATTTAAAACAACTTTGTTCTTTTCTTTAAAAGCTATTCACCTTCATGGCCTTTCAAGACCATTATATAATGTATCATTATATTCAGCTTATTCTATTATGATCGGCATTATAACAGAAACCACAGCAGAATCTCTGAAGACCTTTAGTAAATCTGCTTATGTGCAATGAAATATTAAAAAACTCTCAGTGCCAAAACAACTTCTCAAATCATTTCCATATCTATGTAAATCTTCTCATTTGTACCCACTCATACGTGTCTTAGAGGACAGAGTCAGCAAATGTTTAGAAAATAAATGTTAGAGAATTGTAGTGCAGATGGATATAGATCAATAGTGGAAGAATGGCATTATGTTGAAAAGCACATTTTAATATACGACTATAGAAACTTAACTGGCACAAAAAAGGGAAGAAAGACTGCAGTCATTTTGACTTTTCTGTTCTCTAATATTTCACAATAGGAAAGACTTCTTGAAGTTGGGAAGCAAGAGATCTCATTTTTGAAAAGGAGAGTAGATGGTTTGCACAGGAAGTGTTTTCTATAGCTCTGACAGAATTTAAGGTAACCATATAGTCAGGTTGTGTTTTCATAATTTGGAGTTTCTCCTCTCATCAATGTAACCAAATTGGCATTCCGATTTGTTTTCTGGAAGGAAGGAAGGAAGGAAGAAAGGAAGTCCCTAGTCTTCAATGAGTCCATAGTCTTAAGAATTCAGCAAAATGAAAGAGCAAAAGTTTTATGGTAAATTATATTTACATAAAATATGCATAATTAAAAGAAAATGTGCTAGAATAAAAGCAAGAGGGAGGTTAGGAAGAAAGGTTAGATAAGCAAGAGACATAGAAGAAATCTATGGTATCAGGAGTAAATAAATATTAGAACTGTCAGGTTGAAGATACTGAATGAATTCCCTGAGTTAATTAGTAAACATTAAAGAAAAAAAAAAGACGAACCATCTTGAGCGTCAGGACTCCCGGAAGAACAGAACTGTTTAGGCATTCATTCAGCTCACAGTAAGCAAATATTTAATACTTTTTATGTGACAGACCCTGTGCTACATACTGAAAATTGAAGAATGGGAAGGACAATTTCTCCTCTGAAGATCTTACAGGCCAGACTTTGAGTCTTTTTGATATTCAGAAGAGCTGTTTGATTCTAGATGGTTCAGCCAAATATGGAAAAGACATGAGAGAAACGAGATAAGGAATTAACTGCAAAATGGGACCCATTCTGAGGACAGTTGCCCAAAAGACCCTGTGAAGGACAAATCAAATCATGGCACTTCTTTGCTCCAAAATCTTCAATAGAGTCACCACTTTTTTAGAGCAAAATGTCCTTAAAGACCTATAGAGCAGGTCTGGGGGCTGTGGCTTACACCTGTAATCACAGCACTTTGGGAGGCCGAGGTGGGTGGATCACTTGAGGTCAGGAGCTCAAGACCAGCCTGGCCAACATGGTGAAAGCCCATCTCTACTAAAAATACAAAAATTAGCTGGGTGTGCTGGTGCACACCTATAGTCCCAGCTACTCAGGAGGCTGAGGTGGGAGGATCACTTGAACCCTGGAAGCGGAGGTTTGAGTAAGCCAAGATAGCACCTTTGCACTCTAGCCTGAGTGACAGAGCAAGAATCTGTCTTAAAAAAATAAAAATAAATAAAAGACCTATAAGGCAATAGCAATACCCTGTACTGTCTGATCCTCTGTTATCCCTGTGGCTGCAACTATTACTAATCTTCCATTCCCTCACTCAGTCCCTACCATGCTGGAGGGACTACACACTGCTGCCTCCTCTTCCTCTGGCTGGAATGCTTCTCCCTCAGCTAGTCCCAGGGCTTATTCCTTCCACTGCCTCAGGTCCTGGCTTAAATGTCACATCTCAATATGCCATTTCCTGACCAGCCTATTATCAACATGATACCCCAATGACCAGCATGTCCAATCCCTCTTCTCTATTTTGCCCATTGCAGATATCTTCTACCCCATTACATACATCTATTTATCATCTTCTCACCATTCATTTATCTAGCTTCTGTCACTGGAATAGGAGCCTCAAGAGAACAAAGGACTTTTTGTTTTTGTTCACTATTTTATCTGCAGCACTTAGAACAGTTGTTGAAACAGATTATGCCTTTCATAAATATCTGTTGAAACAAGGAATGAATGTTGAAAGAATAGACGTGCATTTTTTCGTGTGTTTTTTGGCTGCATAAATGTCTTCTTTTGAGAAGTGTCTGTTCATGTCCTTCGCCCACTTTTTGATGGGGTTGTCTGTTTTTTTCTTGTAAATTTGTTTGAGTTCATTGTAGATTCTGGATATTAGCCCTTTGTCAGATGAGTAGGTTGTGGAAATTTTCTCCCATTTTGTAGGTTGCCTGTCCACTCTGATGGGAGTTTCTTTTGCTGTGCAGAAGCTCTTTAGTTTAATTAGATCCCATTTGTCAATTTTGGCTTTTGTTGCCATTGCTTTTGGTGTTTTAGACATGAAGTCCTTGCCCATGCCTATGTCCTGAATGGTATTGCCTAGGTTTTCTTCTAGGGTTTTTATGGTTTTAGGTCTAACATGTAAGTCTTTAATCCATCATCACTGGCCATCAGAGAAATGCAAATCAAAACCACAATGAGATACCATCTCACACCAGTTAGAATGGCCATCATTAAAAAGTCAGGAAACAACAGGTGCTGGAGAGGATGTGGAGAAATAGGAACACTTTTACACTGTTGGTGGGACTGTAAACTAGTTCAACCATTGTGGAAGTCAGTGTGGCGATTCCTCAGGGATCTAGAACTAGAAATACCATTTGACCCAGCCATCCCATTACTGGGTATATACCCAAAGGACTAGAAATCATGCTGCTATAAAGACACATGAACACATATGTTTATTGTGGCACTATTCACAATAGCAAAGAGTTGGAACCAACCCAAATGTCCAACAACGATAGACTGGATTAAGAAAATGTGGCACATATACACCATGGAAAGCTATGCAGCCATAAAAAAGGATGAGTTCATGTCCTTTGTAGGGACATGGATGAAACTGGAAAACATCATTCTCAGTAAACTATCACAAGGACAAAAAACCAAACACCGCATGTTCTCACTCATAGGTGGGAATTGAACAATGAGAACTCATGGACTCAGGAAGGGGAAGATCACACTCCGGGGACTGTTGTGGGGTGGGGGGAGGGGTAAGGGACAGCATTAGGAGATATACCTAATGATAAATGACGAGTTAATGGGTGCAGCAAACCAACATGGCACATGGATACATATGTAACAAACCTGCACATTGTGCACATGTACCCTAAAACCTAAAGTACAGTAATAAAAAAAAAAGAAAAAAAAAGAAAGAGTAGACATGTATGAAAACTCCTTTTGGTGTGTTTCATGTTGAGAAAACAATTATAGATTTTAAATGGGAGAGTTCCCTGATCCCCCTTGCAGGACGTGTGACAGGGGTGTCACTTGCCTGTTGGGTCACTCCTGCTGCTCAAACCCCTGAGGGGAAGGGGAGCACACAGACAGGCTGGTACAGGAGCCGGGTCAAGTGCTTTGGGCTTTGGCCACATGGTAGTGTCTAGGGGTGGGTGCCTGCAGCCCCAGTGTTACCATGCTCTCTTAGCCTTGCCGTCTACAGACGGCTTACGTGTTAACCAGCTTAAAGGACCTTCTGCCTTTTCGCAAGGGCAGAGGGACAGTGTAACACCTTTCTGTTTCCTGAGCTCTTGCCCAGTGTCCCAGAAAAATCAGATAACACGTGGGTTTGAAGTATGAATGTGGCTCTCAGTGGGATGGATGGGGACCAGAAGAGGGGATGGAGTGGGAAAATGATCTTCCCCTGGAGTTTAGCCAACCAGAGGCTAAACTGCTCTCTGACCACCCCCAGCCAAACTTTTATCAGAGCTCAGACTTTCCTCTTCTCTCTTTCTCTGCCGTGTCATTCCACCATCCGTCTGCTTGTCTCATCTCCTTTCCTGCGCATCTGCTTCTGGAGCCTCGGGTTCAGGATTTATATGGGTACAGGATAAGGGTGTATGGCAGGTCAAAAGCCAACTTTTTTGGGCATGAAAATAGAAATGCCTGTTCCCACCTAGGGCCACGGGTCTCCAGGCTTGAGGGTGAGGCTTTGGCCAGGGAACTGCCTTCTTCTACCCAGAATTTCCCTGTATCCTGTTCCCATCAATTTCAATACTAAATAAGTACTATTTATAAGAATTAAGTGAAATTTTCTTTCTAGAGATCCACAGAGTTAAAAAAAAACTGGCTGCTTTGAGTGGCATAGATAAGTACTTATCTACAGCAAAACATGGAACAACCAGACAATTTCCCAGAATTGTTTCATTGTTCTTCTGACTTAAGATAAAGAACAATTGGATAAGAAGTGGATATTGCACTCTTCAATGATCACACCTTTTGAAGAGTACCTTTCTACACTAGGTACTTGTATGTAAGGGGATGCCATCAGAGATTGTTCCATTTAAACATATGCAGCCCATACAATGCTCTATTGTTTTATTACATTACTTAAATTCTCCACTTATTTTTATTATACTTTAAGTTCTGGGATACAGGTGCAGAATGTACAGTTTGTTACATAGGTATACACGTGCCATGGTGGTTTGCTGCACCCATCAACCTGTCATCTACATTAGGTATTTCCCCTAGTGCTATCCCTCCCCTAGTCCCCCACCTCCCAACAGACTCTGGTGTGTGATGTTCCACTCCCTGTGTCCATGCGTTCTCATTGTTCATTTCCTACATATGAGTGAGAACATGCGGTGTTTGGTTTTCTGTTCCTGTGTTGGTTTGCTGAGAATGATGGTTTCCAGCTTCATCCATGTCCCTGCAAAGGACATAAACTCTTCCTTTTTATGGCTGCATAGTATTCCATGGTATACATGTGCCACATTTTCTTTATCCAATCTATCATAGATGTACATTTGGGTTGGTTCCAAGTCTTTGCTATTGTGAATAGTGCTGCAATAAACATATGTGTGCATGTGTCTTTATAATAGAATGATTTATAATCCTTCAAGTATATACCCAGTAATGGGATTGCTGAGTCAAATGGTATTTCTGGTGCTAGATCCTTGAGGAATCACCACACTGTCTTCCATAATGGTTGAACTAATTTACACTCCCAGCAACAGTGTAAAAGCTTTTCTATTTCTCCACATCCTCTCCAGCATCTGTTGTTTCCTGACTTTTTAATGATGGCCATTGTAACTGGCATGAGATGGTATCTCATTGTGGTTTTGATTTGCATTTCTCTAATGACCAGTGATGATGAGCTTTTTTTCATAAGTTTATTGGCCACATACCTGTCTTCTTTAGAGAAGTGTCTGTTCGTATCCTTTGCCCACTTTTTGATGGAGTGTTTTTTTTTCTTCTAAATTCATTTAAATTCCTTGTAGATTCTGGGTATTGGCCCTTGGCCAGATGGATAGATTGCAAAAATTTTCTCCCATTCTGTAGGTTGCCTGTTCACTCTGATGATAGTTTCTTTTGCTGTGCAGAAGCTCTTTAGTTTAATTAGATCCCATTTGTCAATTGTGGCTTTTGTTGCCATTGTTTTTGGTGTTTTAGTCATGAAGTCTTAGCCCATGCCTGTGGTCCTGAGTGGTATTGCATAGCTTTTCTTCTAGGGTTTTTATGGTTTTAGATGTTATGTTTAAGTCTTTAATCCATCTTGAGGTTTTTTTTTGTATAAGGTGTAAGGAAGGGATCTAGTTTCTGTTTTCTGCATATGGCTAGCCAGTTTTCCCAACACCATTTATTAAATAGGGAATCCTTTTCCCATTGCTTTTGTCAGGTTTGTCAAAGATCAGCTGGTGGTAGATGTATGGCATTATTTCTGAGGCCTCTGTTCTGTTCCATTGGTCTATATATTTGTTTTTGGTACCAGTACCATGCAGTTTTGGTTACTGTAGCCTTGTAGTATAGTTTGCAGTCAGGTAGCATGATGCCTCCAGCTTTGTTCTTTTTGCTGAGGATTTGGCTATATGGGATCTTTTTTCATTCCATATGAAATTTAAAATAGTTTTTTCTAATTCTGTGAAGAAACTCAATGATAGCTTGATGGGGATAGCATTGAATCTATGAATTACTTTGGGCAGTATGTCCATTTTCACAATATTGATTCTTCCTATCCATGAGCATGGAATGTTTTTCCATTTGTTTGTGTCCTCTCTTATTTCCTTGAGCAGTGGTTTGCAGTTCTCTTTAAAGAGGTTCTTCACATCCCTTGTAAGTTGGATTCCTAGGTATTTTATTCTCTTTGTAGCAATTGTGAATGGGAGTTCACTCATGATTTGGCTATTATTGGCGTATAGGAATGTTTGTGATTTTGGCACATTGATTTTGTATCCTGAGACTTTGCTGAAGTCGCTTATCAGCTTAAGGAGATTTGGAGCTGAGACAATGGGGTTTTCTAAATGTACAATCACGTCATCTGCAAATAGCGACAATTTGACTTCCTCTCTTCCTACTTGAATATCCTTTATTTATTTCTATTGCCTGATTGCCCTGGCCAGAACTTCCAATACTATGTTGAATAGGAGTGGTGAGAGAGGGCATCCCTGCCTTGTGCCAGTTTTCAAAGGGAATGCTTCCAGCTTTTGTACATTCAGTACGATATTGGCTGTGGTTTTGTCATAAATAGCTCTTATTATTTTGAGACGTTCCATCATTACCTAGTTTGAGAGTTTATAGCATGAAGGGGTGTTGAATTTTATTGCAGGCCTTTGCTGCATCTATTGAGATAATCATGTAGTTTTTGTTGTCGGTTCTGTTTATGTGATGAATTATGTTTATTGATTTGCCTATGTTGAACCACACTTGCATCCCAAGGATGGAGCCGACTTGATCATGGTGGACAAGCTTTTTGATGTGCTGCTGGATTCAGTCTGCCAGTATTTTATTGAGAATTCTCACATCAATGTTCATCAGGGATATTGGCCTGAAATTTTTTTGTTGTGCCTCTGCCAGGTTTTGGTATCGGGATGATGCTGGCTTCATAAAATGAGTTTGGGAGGAGTCCCTCTTTTTCTATTGTTTGCAGTAGTTTCAGAAGGAATAGTACCAGCTCCTGTTTGTACCTCTGGTAGAACTCAGCTGTGAATCCATTTGGTCCTGGGCTTTTTTTGGTTGATAGGCTATTAATTACTGCCTTAATTTCAGAACTTTTTATTGTTCTATTCTGGGATTCAACTTCTTCCTGGATTAGTCTTGGGAGGTTGTATATGTCCAGGAATTTATCCATTTATTCTAGATTTTCTAGTTTATTTGCATAGAGGTGTTTGTAATATTCTCTGATGGTAGTTTGCATTTCTATGGGATCAGTGGTGATACCTCCTTTATCATTTTTTATTGTGTCAATTTGATTCTTCTCTCTTGTTTTATTAGTCTAGCTAACAGTCTATATATTTTGTTAATCTTTTCAAAAAACCAGCTCCTGGATTCACTGATTTTTTTGAAGGGTTTTTTGTGTCTCTATCTCATTCAGTTTTGCTCTGATCATAGTTATTTCTTGTCTTTTGCTAGCTTTTGAATTTGTTTGCTCTTGCTTCTCTAGTTCTTTTAATTGTGATGTTAGAGTATCCATTTTAGATCTTTCCCACTTTCTTTTGGGGAAGTTAGTGCTATACATTTCCCTCTAGGCACAGCTTTAGCTGTGTCTCAGAGATTCCGGTATGTTGTACCTTTGTTCTCATTGGTTTCAAAGAACTTATTTATTTCTGCCTTAATTTCACTATTTACACCTAGTAGTCATTCAGGAGCAGGTTATTCAGTTTCCATGTAGTTGTGGAGTTTTGTGTGAGTTTTTTTTTTTTTTTTTTTTTTTTTGAGACTGAGTCTCACTCTGTCACCCAGGCTGGAATACAGTGGCGCAATCTCCACCCACCGCAAGCTCCACCTCCCAGGTTCACACCATTCTCCTCCCTCAGCCTCCTGAGTAGCTGGGACTACAGGTGCCTGCCACCACACCCGGCTAATTTTTTTGTATTTTTAGTAGAGACGGGGTTTCACCGTATTAGCCAGGATGGTCTCGATCTCCTGACCTAGTGATCTACCCGCCTTGGCCTCTCAAAGGGCTGGGATTACAGGTGTGAGCCGCCGCACCAGGCCTTGTGTGAGTTTCTTAATCCTGAGTTCTAATTTGATTGCACTGTTGTCTGAGAGACTTATGATTTCCGTTCTTTTGCATTTGCTGAAGAGTGTTTTACTTCCAAATATGTGATCAATTTTAGAATAAGTGTGATGAGGTGCTGAAAATAATGTATATTCTGTTGATTTGGGGTGGAGAGTTCTGTAGATGTCTATTAGGTCTGCTTGTTCCAGAGCTGAATATCCTTGTTAATTTTCCGTCTCATTAATCTAATATTTACAGTGGGGTGTTAAAGTCTCCCACTATTATTCTGTGGGAGTCTACTGCTAAATGCCCCAATTACAAGACACAGACTGGCAAATTGGATAAAGAGTCAAGATCCATTGGCGTACTGTATTCAGGAGACCCATCTCACGTGCAAAGACACACATAGGCTCAAAATAAAGGGATGGAGGTATATTTCCCAAGCAAATGGAAAGAAAAAATTAAAAAGCAGGAGTTGCAATCCTAGTCTCTGATAAAACAGACTTTAAACCAACAAAGATCAAAAGAGACAAAGAAGGACATTACATGATGGTAAAAGGATCAATGCAGCAAGGATAGCTAACTATCCTAAATATATATGCACCCAATACTGGAACACCCAGATTCATAAAAGAAGTTCTTAGAGACCTACAAAGAGACTTAGTCTCCACCTATTTTAATGAAATCTTCTATTCAGAGAACGGGAATAATTAAAGTTATTATCAGTCTAATACCAATTTATTTATCTTGTCTTGAATATAGTATGACATCATTAAAAAAGGACTTGGAGGTATGCAGACAAGAGATGCCATTTCAGTTCTTCTATATTCAGGATATCTGGCCTTGAACAAATCATTGAACGTCTTCAAGTCTTCATTTTCTTTCTATTAAATGGAGAGGATTGGTAGTAATGCTTGTTTTGAGGTGTCATGGGGATTAAATAAGCTAATATATGTAAAGTGTTGTCACAGTGTTTGGGACAGAAACAATTAAAATGTTAATAATAATAGCTACAATTAAGAATTCTCTATGACCCAAGTACTTTCGTATCAAATGACTTCCATGTATTATCTCCTTTTATCAAAATTAAATAAGCTAATATATGGAAAGTGTTGTCACAGTGTTTGGGACAGAAACAATTAAAATGTTAATAATAATAGCTACAATTAAGAATTCTCTATGACCCAAATACTTTCGTATCAAATGATTTCCATATATTATTCTCCTTTTATCAAAATCCTATGAGGTAGAAGCTATTATGATCATCATTTCACAGATGGAAAATCAAGACACACGGGGATTAAGTGATTTGCCTACACATTACATGGGCAGAAAGCAGAAGTGTGGGGATAGAAACTCTAATCTGATCCCAGAAGGAGAAGATATAAACACAAGTGTTTATGTGCTCCGTATGCCACTATGCTAGCTCCATCACCCTTGGATTCCAGAAAAACATACTTGTCTTGAATTTTGCTCCAAAATAGATGGTATTATAGGAAGACTCCAATATATCACCTATCCCCCAAACTGTTGAACACAACATGTTCAGCTTCACCTGATTGTTCTTTCTAAATCATTCCTCTCTGCCCTTTAGCATCTTTTTCAGAAAGGAGGGTACTCAGAGAGCTCATTTTCTCACCAATTTTTGTTTACCATCCTTTTCCCAAAACCACACATATTTAGTATCTTTACCCAAACAGGTTGCCTTCTGGCCTGGTTCATTATTTTGCTTCCTCCTTTCTCAGGCCCTCCCTATAGCGTTTGGTGACAACTTCCAGGTACAGGAATGCTCGGAAATAAAGCTATGGTTTCAGGAAATGTTTGTAGGGTCTCCAGTTCTACCCAAGCAAAGTAGCTTCTGTTTCTAAATTCAGCCTCCCAGTACTCATGAAGCAGGAAAAATAACACTGTAAAATTTAGTTTGGTGGCTACAGTGATAATCACAGGTATAGTCTTACATGAATTTCAAACAAAAGGGGATAAGTAGGAGGCCTGAGGCATTTTTTCAGACGAGAAGCCAAAGGACACACAAACCAGAGAGCTGTAGATATCTAAAACTGCAGTTCTGCTTGTCTGCATGAGCAAATATTTGAATAATGATCGCGGGATGGAAAGTCTACACACACATGTGCACACATCACAAAGTCAAAAAAAGTTGAAAATGCTCAAAAAGCTCTGCCGAGCAGTTAAAAGGAGACACTGGATTTTTAAAAAAAGAAAAGACAGTCCACTCTGGTACACAGTGTAAATGCAGGTGTTCTCAAAGGGCCCCATATTTCTTTGAAGCTTCACACGGCAAAGAAACTTCTCCACCGATAGTTCAAACACAGCTAAAACCAAAAACAAAAGTGAAGAACAAAGAGGAAGGATGTACTGACAGAGTGTTACAGTTCCAAATTGAAGAATAGTCCTAAATATACAATTCATTAAGCTCTTACTAGGTATCAGCCACTCTTTGACACTCTGTTCATAATCTTAAAACAATTCTCCAAGAAAGGAATTATTATCAACTTCATAGAGCTTAAAAAATTGAAGTACATGTCTATCTTGCTTTGCAAAGAAAAAAGGTAAAAAAAAAAAAAAAAAGTAAAAAGTTAAGATTTTAAAAAATGAAAATTGTGGTATAAACTACTACCTACAAATTATTTCTCATCACAGGATTCAAAGCCAGATCTACATAATTTCAAGCCCTCTTTCTTAAGCACTCTTCTATTCTCGTAAGAAACAGCCTTTACAGCTCCTGCTTCATGGTTGGAATTACTGCCTCAGGTCCCCTAGCTCTTGTGGGGAGAAATGAGAAATGAGGGTTCCTATTCCAGAAAGAGGCAGCCATACTTAGCAATCTAGAAAACAAGAATGGTCCAATCTGTTGTTTTCAGACACTTTGCTCTTTATAGCCACATAATGTTCAGCTACCATGATCTGTTCAATTCTTTCCATGCCAGAAATGGGAATTCATTGAAATATGCAATTGAACTTTATTTCTCCCTGTCCCGTCAACACATCCTGAATCCTAAAGCAATAATGTGAAATCTCATGTTAAGTAGGCTTCAGAGTATATGAAAACGTCTGCCTTGGCAAAAGAATCTAACTACAACAAGCACATAAAGAGACACTTTGTTATGATGTTAAATTTCTTCCTAGACTATGTTGGAGAACCATGCATGATTACTTGGGGATTTTTGGCATTGTTGGCAAATGTGGAAATAAGGTTTGTTGCTTGGTTATATATAGAGTGATCATGCAATTCATCCAAATTGGAACTCTCTTAAGAAAAGAGAATGCCAATTGGACTAGTTGTGGGTTAAACAGGCATTAACTTGGAATTTCCTGGATAAGCTGGGAATTTTGGTCTTGCTGGTTTTTGTAACTTTACCTCCGAGGAAGGATGAAGAGTTTTAAATCAAATGAAAAACTTTAGATGCTACCTTGCAAGTTGATTTACAACCCAGGTTGACACTTGGTTTGCTCAAAAGAAGATGATAGCTTGCTCAAATTTGGAGCAAAATCAAATAGAAAAAAAATTCATTGCCATTGACTCCAATTCTTTCAACTCTGCATAGGTGAAAATTATATAAAATTCTTTTCTGTACTTATTATCTGTTCCAAAAGTAATAAGGTTTTTTAAAAATTAAAACAGTATTATCCTCTCTCCCCACAACTATGTATAGGAGGCTTACATGATTTTTTCTAAAAATGAGGGTCTTAAAAACAAGCTTAAAAAAAGACAGTTTTCTTAAAATCAAGGAAGCCAGAGGCCATTATCCTTAGCAAATTAACACAAGAATAGAAAACGAAATACCGCATGTTCTCATTTATAAATGGGAGCCAAATGATGAGAATGCATAGAGGGGAACAACAGACACTGGGGCCTATTTGAGGATGAAGGATGGGAGTAAGGAGAGGATCAGGAGAAATAACTAATGAGTAGTAGGCTTAATACCTGGGCGATGAAATAATCTATACAACAGGCCCCTATGACACAAGTTTGCCTATGCAACAAACCTGCATATGTATCCCTGAACTTAAAATCTAAGTTAAATTAAAAGAAAAAACCAAGGGTCTCTGTTTTAATTATATTGTCTGTATTTCCAAACAGCATGATGATTGACATGATAAAAAACCCACACGTTATTGTAAGAATTAATGAGTTAATGACTGACAGTGGCATTGCCAAATTGAGAGAGACTTGAACTGGCACACGCTTTATGAAAAAAAGAGACTGCACGGCGAAATTCACAAATACTCCTCTCATCATATCTTAGTTTAATTCATGTTCTTTTTATAAACAGCTGGAAAATTCTGGTATGAAATGCCAAAATTTTATCACATTGCTCAAAGAATCAACCAAATAGATCCATAAAGTCTTCTGGGATTCAGCTAGTAGACCAATTTATTTTATGGCTACAACTGCAATAATTTTCAATGACCACATATAATTCTCATACGTGATTTTCCTACTCCAGCATATTGGGCCCATCTGTGATAATGGCAGGGAGCCCACAAGCAAGGTGGCAGGCTGTCAGCCATTTGGCATAGGTGGGGAGAGAAGGGATAGGGGAGCAAAGCTGCTAGAACCTTTAGCATTAGCTAAAGACCACCAAGCCATGCCAAGTCCTTCCGTGCCAGCCTGCTCAATCCTGAATCTGATTCCCTTTGTGATCATTAACACTCAAAAACTGATAAAAACTAGGAAAAAAATGATCAAAGCCAGAAAATAAGAGGACATAAGGAAAGCTAGAGTTGTTCAGCTTGGAGAAGAAACAGAAAAGATATAAAATATGTAGAAGTTCCCTGGGTATACAATGAAGGGGCTTGACAGAGCGCAATTTCCTCATTCTGCAGCTGAGGAAACTGAGGTCTAGGTCGGGGCAGAGATGTGTCTATTTCTAACAGAACTGCTCTGTGCTGGCACTCTGATAACTTTGCACATCTTCACATAAGCTGTATAAATAAAGCTCAACCACAGGCTGACCAAAAATCCTTGTGGAATATCCTGTGACCCTCCAAGTTCAGGGCAAGAACGTCAGTCTTGTGAGGAGCTGCTACAGGCATTGCCTTCTCTCTTGAAGGGAGGCTGCTATAAGGCAGTTTCTCATCTGCCTCCCTCATTCTGGTGAGGTAAGGGGCTCTCCTCCTTGCCTCACCTTAGCGCAGGCTATGTAGCTGCAGAATGGACCTGGTTCTTTAACAACAGGGCAACTCACCACTCATATTGCCTGTCATCTGGCCTCTTTTTATTCCATGTAATCTTATGAGACAAGGGACACGAGGAGCTGACATTGCTGATCTTGTTTTTGCTGTCTAAGCAAGTAACAATCTGTCTTCATTTTTCTAGACTCAATTGTCTTCTTTACAACCGAATCTGTCAGCCTGTTTGACATTTTACACTTTGGATTATACACCTAAGGGATTTAGGTTTCCCAAAATTTATAAGAATATTTATTTCTTTATCTTCTTTAGAGGCCAAGTTTCACAAAGGCAGAGTGAATGTTCTCTACTATTTGGAATACTTGGCAGATGGAAGATGCCCAGCAAGAATCCTGTTGTTGGAAGTCAGCACAGTGATAGTAGGAGCTTGAGTTTTGAGCCAGACATAAACAGATCTCATAATGGCCATGATCTACTAGATGTACTGCCCTGGGCGAGTTACTGACCTTCTTTAAGCCGCACATGAGATGTCAAGTGAGATAATGTAGTAAAAGCACCTTGCCCTGCCTGGCACAGAGTAGGTACTTAGTAAATATAAATCTCTTCATCATGATATGCTGTCTCTCTGTTGCAAATAATGTTATGATTTCTAAGTTCTAGACTTTTACATGTTAATACAGGTCTTATTAATCCCACTTTATAGGTGGCACAACAACAGTTTGGGAAAAACGTGTGATTTGTCAATCACTCGAAAACTCCGTGAGGAAGGGAAAATAATTTATCAAGTTAGGCAATAAATAAATATGATGCTTTTGAAGATTTATTTGTTCTAAGATTGTTTATGAGGTAGAAAAAATCATGAAAAATAAATGTCTTAGTGCTGTAATTGGAAATTTTAAATAGTGGAGATGGATAAAATGAAAGTGCAAGAGTTAAATAGCATTTACACATTGCTTCTGGATTCCTCTAGAAGCACATAGAGGGCCAAGCAAACTATTTTCCAAGTGTCCATCTATAGGGTGGTGACTGCCCTTAGGCCTGAAAGGAAAAAAAAAAAAAAAAAAAAAAAAAAAAAAAAAAAAAACATTCTCTACTAGAGGGACAAGATGTTAAAAGTAGGACCCTAGTTTAAGAAAAAAAGTCGAGCAAAACCTAAACTATTCCCAGATACAGATTCATTCCTAGACCATAAACCAGTACAATGGAAGTATAGATGTACTGTGTACCTTTAAAAAAGTGAAAGACAAAGTACAGTGCCAACATGTGCAGTCAAACAAAAAAGGCAAGGGAGTCAGATGAGACCCTCCAAAACAATGCATGGGAGAATACACCAGAAACAAACATCTGGATAAGGCTGTGGCTGTCCCCTGAGGAGGGGAGCTTGAAGAGGGAGAGATTGCTAGAAATCACCATAAACTTAAGTTGCTTGAAGGTTACAAACCATGTCTCCGGGTCCATGCCCAGGATGAGACCATGAAACATTCAGCCTTCTGAATGGTTGAAAGACATCCCTGATCTCTGTTCTCTTTCCAGTTTCCCCGAGTCTACAGGCAGAAAAATCTGTCTGAATGAGTGAAGAGAGCCCGGAGGGCATCCAGCTATGTACATCAGAGTGCATTCAGCTTTGTCATTCTATGTGTTAATGGATGGATGGATGAGGCAGACAACAAGACAGAGCTCTGCCTCTCCAGCCCTCTCCCCAAGATCTTGTCTACTTCTCCTTCTTAATTACATATTAGAAAGGGAAGTTCATACTCGTTTCTTAGTGTTAAAAAGAGGTAACACAAATTATGCCCCAATTTATTCATAATAAAAAATTGAAATTATGTAATTTTCCAAAACGTCTGCTGTACATCTGTATGAGAAAAAATATCTCTTTCCTCCAGTTACAGGGTAAGATCATAGTTCATTGAAAATGATTGACAGAGAGAATCCTACCCTCTTTTTACCTAATTTTCTGAGGCAGAGATGTAAGTAATGAGAGTTGCCTTTAGCATATATGGGAATTTATTTTCTAACCTCAACAGGTAAGTTAGAAAATTATACCCAATTAGAATCCCATAGAGCCAGGACAAGGTCTTGTTTTGGTCCAGTCTCTTGTGACCAGCCATTCTCTATGTTCAGATATTTGGATATATACTCATCTTGAGAGGAATTTCATGGAAATAGGTGGAGAATACTCAATTCCTACAGAATCAGTCTTGCAGAATTAAATCATATGCTTTGTATGGTCCTGGGATGGGGAAATCACATGTGGTCCTATGATTTATATTATTATTTGTTTGGGTTAATAACCTCCTTTTCAAACTAAACTTTGTCTATTTGTGTCCAATTTTAAGATTCTAGTATAACTTCATGTACTTAAACAAAAAATCAACTCAAATGACATATACACCATTACGATAGCCTTCTTGAAAACACCAGTTAAGAGGATACAAAGATGATCTCTCAGATGTACCACATTATTAAACAAATGAATATGTCTGTCTTCCTTAAGCCCAAGAGACAGAAAATGTAAAACTGACATCGATTCCTAATTTATAAGCTTCCTTACATACTACTTAACTTCAGCCTCCAGAGATTTTGTGATACTTTTGCTTCCCAACTTATCAGTAGGCTAATGACAGAAACAACTAAATAACAGCCCTTTCAGATCTGTTTTGAAGAATACATTGTTACGCAAGATAATTTCATTTCACAAAACCACTGCATATTTGATGAATTCTTTAAAATATTAATTTATTCTTCAGGACTGGCAGATCCTGCTTTATGGAAAAAGGTAACCCTACTTCAAGCCTCTAATCTCCTTGATTGTTATAACAAATAGACCTAATAAAGCCGTCTTTATTAAAATGAAAGGAGATGTTGTCTACACAAAGTAATTTTACACACTTGGAAAAACCTACTGAGTCAAATCACCTCACCCATCTTTCTTCCAAGGATATGAAAACAAAGGATTAAGACTTTCATTCAACTATAAGATAGACAACTTAAAATTAATGTCCTTAAGAGAAAAATATTTACTGAATTTCATGTTTGAGTATAGAAAGTCCAAGACAATGTCTTTTCTAAAATAAATTTTTATTGTGGTAATGTCATGAAAAACAGTATACTGTGTAGACAAAATATAGACTTAATGGTACAAGAGAAAATAATGGGGATTTCAGATTGGCCTCTCACTAGCTGTGTAATCCAGGGAAGTCCCTTACAGCTTTCTGGACTGGAAGTGTGTTTCTAAGTGCTGAAGAGAATGCTTGCAATGCATCCAGCACAGTACAACGTATATAGTGGTGATATAGTTACTGGGAGAAAGAAACAGGAACCTAAGAGCTCAAGGAAGGAGAGAGGCAGAACTGGAGAAAGAGGCACTGCAGAGAAGAGAACTTGGAAATGCTGGAAGATAAATTGTTTATTCTCATCTCTGCCAAGGTCAGCCCTTAATGGGGCACTAGACCCCATCGTGAGCCTCAGAGGTCCAGTTAAAATTACCTTAATTGGTTTCATTGTCAATTAAGTATCACTCTATGACAGTGCCCTTTTTTCTCTCTTCAATTTTTAATATTCATCTTTATTAATTTTGTCCTGAATGCACACCTGAGATGTTTCGGACCTGAGGCAGATTTTGTATTAATTATTTCACTGTAAATAATGAATTGTCTTCTCTGTCTCCCCCACTCCTTGGCCTAGTTGTTACCCCTGGCACTACATGACGAGAGGTAACAGACATGAGTGCTAGGTACTCCACACAGGAAGGAGAAGGAAGAAATAAACAGAAAAAAAGAGTAATTAAAAACTGAGAAATTTTAAATAAAATGTAGAATTTAATAACGTAGAAATGTTGGTGCATTCATTGTGACAAATTTACCATACGAATATATAATAAAATACTAATAGGGAAAACCGGGTATGGAGTAAACGAGAAATTCGTACATCATCACAAATTTTCTGCAAATCTCAAACTATAAAATAAAATGTTAACAAAAAATAAATAAAATGCTCTTCTAACATTGAAATTTTATACATAAAAATATACACAATGGAAATGTGCTCAAAATTAACATTCACATTAAGACCTCATTTTCCTTGTTTCGCAGCCTGTCAATTATGGTTATTTCTAGAGAAGCATGATTGCTCCCCAGTCGTTCATACATTTAAACAGGCAATCAGTGCCATTAAATCAGAGGGTGTCTCAGTCAAGAATATACATTTAAAATGTATCTGATGGGAGAGGAAACTGCCCAATTTGATTTCCCATTGTGTAGCTGGTATAATACTGCGAAATTAAAACAACATCCTCTAACCTTATGTTTATAAACTGTAATAAAAGATAAGAAAACTCTAACATTCTACTTACCAAGAAACCAAAAAAAACATGTAGAACTAGCAACAAATGAGGGAAAAGGATCCCAGGCTAAGTTTGCCAGAAATTACAAAAGGAGGGAGAAAACAAATGACCAAATGAAGTATTTTATAAAAACAGGATAGGATGGTCAAAGAAGACAGATAATAAGAATCTAGATATCTGAGAGCACGTTATTTTGTTTATATTACAATATTTGGTTATTTTAAAGAATTCAACCTGTCTTCCTAAAATCCAAAAAAAATATAAAACATTATACTTCATCTCATAACTCAGAGATAATTATTATTAACCCTTTCAATATTAAAAGAGATACTTCTCTGCTCATAGAAGTACATAGGGTGTATTACATACATGCTGTTTTTTCTAACTACTTTTGTCAATTAACCATGAGCATTTTTCTAGATCAGTAAGTAAAATTCTACATTATTATTTTTATTGGGTGTTAACAATTCATTACTTTGTATATATTTATAAAATCTTCTGTTAAGAAACCTTTTCCAATTTTTGCCATTAAAATCTACACTAAGCACATTAAGATTTTGTACTTTTATAATTATGTCCTTAGTATAAACAAATAGCTTTTGTCACAAGGAGCAAAATGCTGTAGTAGAAAAATGCTAAATTAGGAATCTGGAGATATGAACTTTAATATTCTACAAATATATAAGGGGGAAATTTTCTTTTTACAACATTGGGACTTCTAATGCATGAACATGAAATGTCTCCTATTTATTTATGTGGTCTTCAATTTCTCATACAAAGTTTTGTAGTGTTCAGTGTACAAGTATTACATTTCTTTTCTTATGCCTATTCCTGTGTTTTATTCTTTTGAATGGAATTATTGTCTTAATTTCATTTTTGAACTGTTCTTTGATAGTATATAGAAATATAATATTGTATGATGATCTTATATCCAGAAAACTTACTGAACTCCTTTGTGATTACAGTTGTATATTTTTATTATTGTTGATTCGGTAGGATTTTCTACATAAAGGATCATGTCATCTGCAAATAAAGACAGATTTACTTTTTTTGTAACTGGATACATCTATCTATCCATCCATCTATCCATTTTCATTGTGCTTTATTGTGCTGACTGGCTTCTCCAGTAAAATGTTGAGCAAATGTGGCAAGAGTAGTATCCCCACCTTATCCCCAGTTTTAAAGGAAAACATAGAGTCTAATATTATTAAGTACGGTATTAGCCATAAGTTTTCAATATATACCCTTTATCAAGTTGGAGTTCCCTTCTCTAGTTTGCTGAGACTTTTTATCATAAGTGTATTTTGAATTTTGTCAAATGCTTACTCTGTATCTATTGAGATAATCATTAGTTCTTCCTTCTTCATTCTAGTAATAGAATTAACATTTACTAAATTAATTGATATCCAAATGTTAAGCCAACCCTTGCATTCTTGGTATAAATTCTATATGACCAAAATCCATTTGTCTTAAAAAAAAAATCTTTCTGGGCTTGATTTAATATTTGGCTTGAGATTTTTGCATCTATGTTCAAGAGAGATGTCATTTTATGATTTTTGATTCCTATAATGACTTTGTTTGGCTTTGGTATTAGAGTAGTACTGGTTAGGGAATAAATTTGGATGTGTTGTCTCATTTTGTTTTCTGAGAGAGATTAAAGCATTAGTCTTATTTTTTCTTTAAATATTTGATAGGATTTAATCAGGAAATCTTTCTATGCCTGGACTTTTCTTTGTAGAAAGACTTGTAATTAATAATCAGTTTTCTTACTTGTTACAGGTCAATTCGAATGTTCTTTTTCTTGTGTCAGTTTTAATAATTTGTGTCAGCTTAGATAATTGTCTCTTATCTAAGTAGTACATAATCTTTGGTGTAGGATTTTTCATAGAGTTTTCCTACATTCCTTTTTTGTCAGATAGGAGATGACACCTCCTCTTTCATTACTGATTTTAGTATTTGTATCTTCTCTTTATTTTTGGTCTGTCTAGGTGAAGATTTGTCCATTTTGTTGATTACAAACTCTTCCAACTCTTCCTAATTTTTTCTAGACCTCCTTCCAATGTGGAGCTAGCTAAACTGAGTTGTATTAGTGCAGCTAATGTTCATGATGCTGAAACTCTGCTTTGCATATTTGCATGGGGTGAGATGGGGTCACTGAGACTAACAGAAAGTGAGAGGACATACAGCTCACTATGAACTGGTTCTCAGGTTGCTTGATTGGGCTACAGATGAGCTATTTTTTTTTATTACCCCCTCCCCGCTTCTCCCCCACCCCACCCCAAATGATGGAGATCTGCTCTTGTTGCCCAGGCTGGAGTGCAATAGCGCCATCTTGGCTCACTGCAACCTCTGCCTTCTGTGTTCAAGTGATTCTCCTGACTCAACCTCCCAAATAGCTGGCATTACAAGTGCATGCCACCACGCCCATCTAATTTTTGTATTTTTGGTAGAGATGGGGTTTCACCATGTTGGGCAGGCTGGTCTCCAACTCCTGACCTCAGGTGATCCGCCCCACCTCGGCCTCCCAAAGTGCTGGGATTACAGGCATGAGCCAGCACGCCCAGCCTATACCACTCTTATGGTACCAAAAAGTATTAATTATGAAGTCTCCTCATTTTTTCATTTTTTTATACAGTTTTTATATAGTTCATACATTTATTCTCTAAATTTACTAATACAATGTGATTCATTGTTAGTTACCAACTTTGATACTTTTTTCTCAGTTGATACATTTCCCTTTTAATTAATTCTGTCTACTCAATATTTTGTTTGAAGGTAAAGCACAATTTCCAATCATTCTCTTTACAAGTCTTCCACATCTGTGTACTAATTTTAGTTTCTCCTTTAATCACATAAATACTTGTCAACTAAGAGGTAAAGCCCTCTGCAACCATTTCTTAAATAGCCTCTCTAAACATGTTCTGATACTTTCTCTACCAAAATTTCCAAGCATTTCTCCACCAGTAGCAGATACTTTGAGAGAACCTACAGATTGTATGTCTTGAAAATATTAATGGTACTGACAAAATTGCCCAAAATGGGAGAGATCTGTATAAATTTTATAAAATATGATACTATTATATATAAATTTTGTAAATACATATAATGAAAGTATATATAATATATAAATTATGTAATTTTAAAATATACTATGTAAATATTATATTATATATAAATTATATAAATACATATAAGTATGTATTATATATAAATTATATAATTTTATAATAATATACTATATGAGCATATACTGGGGTATCAAGATGTATTAAGTATAAAAGACAACATAAACAAGATGATCAATTTCTAACACAAGAAGTGTTTTAAGTTAGAAATTTAGAGCTAGAATAAACTTTAAGTCATCAAATCCACTTAGATAAACTTTAAATCAATCCAAAAATGTTCTGCCGCCCACAAGCGTAACTCCTTTGTGAAAATGCAGTTGGTTACCTGAAACCAAACTCAAAGTAATAATGGTTCATTTTAATTCATTCTAATAAGATAATTTGTATAACTCAGAATTATCCCCAAATGGAATAAATCAATTTATCACGAGAAATATTCAGTCAGAGGCTGGAAGGGCATCATTCAGAAAGACTGTAGGACAAATTTCTATGCTGGATGGGTTGTTGGACTTAATGACATTTAAGGTTCATTCAATGTCAGAATTGAATATTTTTTAGTAAATATAAGCTGAACCCTGCTTCCTTTCCTGACACTTGGGTGTGTGGGAACTGTCCTCTATCAGAGGTAGAACATTCCCAGTTATGGCTCCTGAATATAGGAAAGATGACATGGTAATAGTGAAAAGCAAAGAAGACTAACCAAGGAGCCAGAACACCTGCATTATTCCATGTCACCTCTTTGGACCTCAGTTGTCTCATTATGAACATGGAAATAATAACAAGACTAGTAATTATATCTGCTTGGTTTTGTTTTTGAGGTTATTATCAAAAACCTTTAAAATCATAAAATGGAGTTTAAAAATAGGGGATTATAATTATACAACTTTTCTCAAAAGTCAGTTCAATGGCAAATATGATTTGTGGCTATTAAACTTATCTGCAGGGGTCCAGTCTTCCAAGAAGCAACAAGACCATCTTCCCATATTAAATAATAAACCTGTAATCCCTCAAATCCCATAAATTCTGGGCCTATGAAACATAGCGCTTCAGCTAATGCACAGATTATATTTGTCCAAGCAGAATCATCAACAGGGGAAGGCCACTTTCACTAGCTGATGCAATCTACTGTTGGCTTATTTTCTGAAATTTCTCCAAAACATCTGTAAAAGTAATAAACCAATTATAGGAGCCATCTGGAACGCAGCATAGAAGATTATTTTTTAAATTTTACTCTGAATAACTGGAGCTGCCATAGATAACATATAACAAGAATCAAGATATTAAGAAAGCCGTTATCACTAAGGGAGGGATGACAGAGACTTGTTTAAAGAAATTGTGATTGCTCTTTACCAAGTAAGGTGGAATCACATGACGATCCACTGCTGAAACAGGCTGAGCATCCATCTTCACTCCTTCCTGAGTCTTAAGTCAGGACTCTCAGCTCATTCTTTATGGGAAGCAGGTCAGTAATGGATAGCTGATGACTATTCAGACATCCTCAGCAAATTACTCATGCCCTTAGCACCCAGGACTCATTAATAAAAATAGTGACTTTTTACCATAAACCAACCCCACATGAGCACAGAATATTCAAGAAACACAACAAGAAGAAGTCTTCAAGGCTCAATCAAACAACCCATGCCAGCTCCAACACAAACTTCACCTACCCAATGGCATAGCTGATCCAGAAAAGACAACCAGATACAGAGCTGAAACTCATCATCCCCCCGAAGTGGAAAAAAGAAAAAAAATGTAAAATCCACAACCCAGAATCTGTCCCCTTTAATCCCAGGATCTGTTCTACCTGTCTACTCTGTCTAGCTTCAATCAAGTCACAACGGAATTGGGTGGTTTAGTGCAAGGGTTTTGGAGTCTGGCAGCCCTGTGCTGAATCTCATGGATGCTATTTTGTAGATTTCAAATCACTGGAAAGCATGTTAACTCTCTAGGCCTCAGTTTTCTCATCTGTAAAATGAGAATTCTTAAGGCCGGGCGTGGTGGATCACGCCTGTAATCCCAGCACTTTGGGAGGCCGAGGCGGGCAGATCACAAGGTCAGGAGATCGAGACCATCCCGGCTAATACGGTGAAACCCCGTCTCTACTAAAAATACAAAAAATTAGCCGGGCGAGGTGGCGGCCGCCTGTAGTCCCAGCTAGCTACACGGGAGGCTGAGGCAGGAGAACGGCGTGAACCCCGGGTGGCGGAGCCTGCAGTGAGCCTGCAGTGAGCGCCACTGCACTCCAGGCTGGGTGAAAGAGTGAGACTCCTCAAAAAAAAAAAGAGGATTCTTAAAGAAAAATAATCATATTTTAGATATGAGATTATTCATAAAAAGGCCATTAGTAAAGCAGCGGGCCAATGGTAGTTCTTACTAGGAGCTCTGTTTCTCCTCTCCTCCTCCCCTTCTTCCCTCCTTTCCCTCATAAATTAACATTAGCATTATTGTTTTGTGGTTTGATTATATCATTATATCCTGATGACTGTCTAATTCCACTGAAACAAAATTGCAAATTATTCCTCCCTTGACATTTTCTCTCCAAAATATGTAAATACACAATTATTATAAAAGTTATGAAGTAATCAATACAAAATAAGGAAGAAACAAATAATCTCTTTATTTTCCCTAGGCCACTGAGAAAATCCCAGGCCCAGCAGATGGTTCTAGGCCTGACTCTGTTTCTTACATTTCACCTGGTCTTAAATAGTTATTGAATAGTCTTAAGCTCAGTTTTTCTATCTATAAACTGGTGAAACAAAATGTGTTTTTTCACCTTCAGGATATTTTTTTGAGTGTTAAAAACTTATGGAAACATTCTTTGTAACTTAAAAATGTTCTTCCATGTTCATAGTCTTTGATGCAGAAATCTTTTTCCTATTATTCTAAAAATATATTTTTAAAAAGCATGAAGCCATGAATTCAAAGATATAAACTGTCTTTTAAAATAACAAATATAGCCAGGCATGGTGGCTCATGTCTGTAATCCCAGCTATTCTGGAGGCTGAGGTGAGAGGATCACTTTAGGCCAGGAGTTCAAGACAAGCCTGGGCAATGTAGTGAGACCACACCTGTAAAAAAAAAAAAAAAAAAAAAAAAAAAAAAAAAAAAAAATACAAAAAAATTAACCAGACATTGTAGCAAATGCCTGTAGTCCTAGCTGCTTGGGAGGCTGAGGCTGGAAGATTGCTTGAGTCCAGGCATTTGAGGCTGCAATGAGTTATGATCACACCATTGTACTCCAGCTTGGGAGACAAAGTGAGACTCTATCTCTAGGGGAAAAAAAAGATTTTATAAAAGTAATAAATAATTGTAATAAAAAAGTTCAATAATTTAATATCTTAATTTATTTTAGATAAGCACAATGAAATATATAACCGATAAAAGCATATTTTTGTGTTCTCTATGAGTAAAGGCTAATGATTAAAATGTTGGATTAAAATGGGGGACAAAGGTATTACTCTTCAAAAATAATAAAATGTTATGTAAATGGGCAAATATTAATAAGGTATGCTTAAAAAAGAAAGTTATATTAGTCATAAGATTTTTTGCTATAAAAGTGAAGGACAAAATTAAATTTTAAAGTGTTACTTGTTATTTAAAAATGTTATGTGTGCATGACTGATTGACTCATTAGCCATGTGACTCAATCTCCAGTCATCCCTCCCCTGCGACCAGACTGATATCACATGACTCAAAGACCCAGCATTCTAATCACATAGTTGATCTTTATGGCATGATCTGAGTCATACTATTAGCATGAATGAAGTCATGTGGTCTCAGGGGGCCACCATAAATAACAAAGACACTGCTATGACTTGGGAACTTTCAAGAATTTAAATGTTACCTCCCAAGAACCAGAGATAAAGGCAAACTGAATTATTTTTTATAGAAGACCTCGACTTAAAATCACAAAGTTGGCAGAATTGCAGTCCCTGATGTATCTCCCTGTAAATCTGATGCTCTTTCTACTGAAATAGTCAATGACAAATTTTGCTGTCATCAGACTCACTTAAGAAACTTTTTAAAAAGTACAAGTTGCTGTACCTTACTCTTAGAGACAGAGACTCAGCTAAGGCCTGAGTATTAGTAGCTTTTAAAGATCTACATGATTTTAACGCTCAGCCCAGGAGAAAAAGCATTGCACTCAACCAGAATGACATTATGTAGCCTAAACTCTAAAAATGATGCATATCCCTCAGAAAGAATACTCAGTAGGTTACAATTTATAGCTGGCAACTTGGAATATGAACACTTCCTAACAAAAATGTTTCCCACCTAAAAAGACAAGTAATAAGCAACTTGATTCAACTTCACAAGATGAGATCTACCTTATGTCATCAGACTCTCATATCAACAATACTTGCAAGTAACAGTAACAGTACATACATATTACACATTTTAGCTCACAGTGGGTTTTTATATCCACCATATTGCTTAAGAATCACAACAAAACATAGGTATTTTATGAGAAAATGAGACAACTTGGTCCTAGAATGATCCACGTGACTTACCCAAGATCACACAGCAAATTAGTGTCTCAGTCCAGTACTCATTTGATTATTCTACTCTAATTTGCTCCAATGGCATTGTAACTTTGTGGCACCTCTTCAAAATGAAATGAAAGATTAAGAATTCACAGAGAACTAATTGAGCGAGATAAAAAAAATAAATACAATCACTTTCCTATGAGGCATTCCTAAAATTCCGATGAGAAACACAACCTAACCAGCATTGCCATAGTTATCCTTCCAAATAAAATATTTATATTCAAAATGCATGCTTCTTAGCTTTTTTTTTGAAATACAGATAACAATATTTCTTCCTGAACTGCTTGCTAAGCACATTAACATGCATTTTACCCAAATGTAATGAATGATACACTTAGACCATCAGCAGGGGAAATCATCATTAAAATTAATTCAAGTGCAAGAAAACAATTAGCCAGTAGCTTTTTGACCAAACTGCACTATTTGGTCTAGGATCCCAGTATGTCATCTCAGAATAAACAACTTCAGGGAGGCAACTACACAGATTACAGGGCAGAGTGAGAAATCAAACTAAGTGCCTGGAAACGTTATCAAGGAACAACAGATGTTTGCTTGTGAGCTGGGGTTATTATTGGCTTTAACTCACAGAGGAAAATGATCTTTAGAAATTAGGCAAGCCCAGTGTTATCAGTCACTCTTGTGGAATCTTTGCACACTGAAAAACCAGCCAGGTGTGAAAGCCATCTCCATTCTGTGTGAGATGGCTGGGAGGGACTGGCTCGTTCCTCTTTGTGGCCTTTTGTTGGTAACTTGCTCTTTCTAAATCTCTTCTGAAAAATAGGGATGTAGTACAGGGATACTCAAGTAGTCTTTTGCACTGGGCAATGTGGGCATTGGTAATTTAAGAGGGAGAAGGAGAGAATAAAATGTTCCTAAATTTTTAAAATGGCTTTTTTAACATTTAAAAACAATGAAATTTTTAAAAGAAATTTTTTTTGTTTTTGTTTTGAGACAGAGTCTCACTCTCACCCAGGCTGGAGTGCAGTGGCGCGATCTGGGTTCACTGCAAGCTCTGCCTCCCGGGTTCACGCCATTCTCCTACCTCAGCCTCCTGAGTAGCTGGAACTACAGGTGCCTACCACCACGCCCGGCTAATTTTTTTTTTTTTTTTTTTTTTTGTATTTTTAGTAGAGACGGGATTTCACCATGTTTGCCAGGATGATCTCAATCTCCTGACTTCGTGATCTGCCCACCTCAGCTTCCCAAAGTGCTGGGATTACAGGCGTGAGCCACCGCGCCCAGCCAAGGGAAGTTTTAAGTCTCCTAAAACAATGATAAACTGCATTTTATTCTTCAAAACAATTGTATGTTTTTATGCTTCAAACTAAGTATTTATGGCAAATACACAGATATGGGTTCAAATCCTTGTAGCTACTTACTCGTGTGTGTTTGCATACACATTTTAAAATTAGCTTCTTTTCTTTTTAGTAAAAGCTAAAAGCAAGTAAATAGAAAAGAATATTGGGACATCTCACCAACTGGAGGCTGCAGCATAAGGTGTCTCAGTTCTTCTTGGTGGGCTCAGTGGAGCTTATGTAAAGGAGGCATGCCTGCATGCTCATCTCCTTGAGGATAGTCTTGTTGAGGTAACCGGTTGAGATAAGCCTTGTTAAATTTACCACTAGAGGCTCACACACCCAACAGTGGCAAATAGACCACTCCAGCACCCTGAACATCGCCAGTTCCATGGATTTGTGTGACACTCAAGCTGTGATAGATGCATCAACATTGTCTACACCTCTGTTCATGTATTCTGAGAGTGATAAATTACTTAAGCTAATGTGGATAAGCTTGATCATTTGCATTCACTCTGACAACTCAGACAAGCACTTGTCCGTAACCACTGCCAATCTGCAATATATGAATGTTTTGACTGTGTTATAAAATTCCCAAAAGAAACAATATAATTGGTCTAGCTGGGGCAAAAATATCTTCTTTATTCCAATCCACAATTACCACATATGACAACGTAGAACACAAATATAGTTGGTGCCCTGTCCTTCCTTGGCCTTTCCAACGACCTGGGGTCATCAGGACTTGGGCAGGTATCTTAAGAAACCTTGACCACAATTAATAACTTTCTCCCTGTGCCAGTTTCTTTATAGAAATGGAGACAATCACACCTATTTTCTGCCATATCTACTTTATTATATTTTCATAGTGCCCTAATCTGCTGTACATTTTTTTTTTTTTTTTGAGATGGAGTCTCGCTCTGTCGCCCAGGCTGGAGTGCAGTGGCACAATCTCGGCTCACTGCAAGCTTCGCCTCCCGGGTTCACGCCATTCTCCTGCCTCAGCCTCTCCGAGTAGCTGGGACTACAGGTGCCCGCCACCACGCCCGGCTAATTTTTTGTATTTTTTTTTTAGTAGAGACGGGGTTTCACCGTGGTCTCGATCTCCTGACCTCGTGATCCCCCCTGCCTCAGCCTCCCAAAGTGCTGGGATTACAAGCGTGAGCCACCGCGCCCGGCCTCTGCTGTACATTTTATTTACTTATTAATATAAATATTCTATGTTTTTCTCCAATGGAATGTAAGCTTTGTGAGAGGACAGGTGCTTGATTTCCTCACCGCTAAATCCCCAGTGTCTTACAAAATGTTTGGCACAAAGTAGATTCTCAATAAATATGTGTTGAAAGGTTATGAAGTGATTTAGTGTTGTGAGGATGAAATGAGATAAGCTAAGCAAAGTATTTGCCGTTATGTAAGATGAGCAATAAATAGTGGCTATCAATGTTCTTGTATTTAACATTTTCAAAATATCATATTCCATTACGAAATAGCAGAAACAGTCAACACTTATTAAAGATCTATTAGGTACCATGCACTGTTCTAAACATGTTATATGAATTAACACATTTAGTTCTCACCACAGCCTTATGAGGTAAGTAGGTAGAATGTTATCTTCATTTTCTAAGCGTGGAAACTTCAGTTATGCAATTTGCCAAGGTCACTCAGCTACCAGGTGGCAGTGCTGGGATTCAAATTAGGCAGTTTATATTTAGATCCATGATGCTTTCCCAAAGCCAAGACTGCAGAAAGTAGATGGACAAGGGATAGACAAGACTGAGTGGGTAATTTTTTTTTTTGTTTTTGTTTGAGATGAGTTTTTTGTTTTTGTTTAAGATGAGTCTCACTCTGTTGTCCAGGCTGGAGTGCAGCGACATGATCTCGGCTCAATGCAACCTCTACCTCCCAGGTTCAAGTGATTCTCCTCCCTCAGCCTCCTGAGCAGCTGGGACTACAGGTGCATGCCACCACATCCAGCTAATTTTTGTATTTTTAGTACAGACAGGGTTTTACCATATTGGCCAGGCTGGTCTCGAACTCCTGACCTCGTGATCCATCCACCTCGGCCTCCCAAAGTGCTGGGATTTCAGATGTCAGCCACCACGCCCAGCCTTGGGTGAAATTTTTAGGGTTAAAACAGGTGGGATCCTGTACCCAAAATAACAGCAATAAAAAGGCAACAACAAAACATGGTAAAGGGAACATCAGAATATACTCTATGGAAGAAAAAAGATTGAAAGAACATTATGTATTTCCACTGCTATGGTTGAATGAAAAAATAAAAAACAAGATTTAAAAGATTATATGTATATAATGTGATCCCATTTAAAAAACAGAATTTTGAAAGGTTCATTAACATTATTTTAATTTGAAAGACCTACAATTCCGTTAAAGTCCAGTTCAGTTTTATGTGTTATTTTTGTTTGTATCAACTTCCTGTAGGAATTCCAATTCAACTATCTAAGCCAATATATTGAAATCTTATATCCTCACAGATAATGAATAAGAATGAAACAGGCTGATTATTATGTAAGGGGGACTGGTGGGAACTGTAGAAAACTGAAAAATGTACACCCATAAGGGCTTTTCAGCTACAGGTGATAATTACAGGAATTCAAGGTCACTCGTGCCAGATCTCCTACTTTTCAAAATATGATAATAATCTGTGCTTTTAATGAAGCTGATTTTAAATAAAAGTAACTAATTAATATGATACAAATACTACATGAGCTATAAGAAAAAAGCTATCAGGCAAATTTATTCAACTTTGGTTAGTTTTTTGCTCCAATGAGTCATAGATTCCTTGAGAACAGAAAATTGTCTTCTGCTTCAACTTTCCCTACAGTCTCTACCACCATGGGGGGTTCACCTCAGGCCCCTGGGAAAACTCACAGACAAGTCACAGATTGGCTGTCCCCAAGCTAAAACAAAGCAGAGCCATGATAGCTACCAAAAGTGAATAAATCAATCGTGCCTCATCCTTGCATTCTGCCTTTAGCAATACGATCAGTTGGCATTCAGACTCCCCTCCTTGTAATCTGACCACTGAGCAGAAAATTATTTCGTCCCCATACTCCACTCTGTCTGACCCTCCATAGCTGTAAGATATTATTATCTACTTGACCACACTCAAACTGCTAAGAACCTGAAAAAACATGGCTTTCTGATAGGTGGTGTTTCTTTTTTAAAATAATAGTAGGCATTACACTGGCAGCAAAGGAACTATTGAAAACGTCTATTGGAAAAGAAAAATGGGAAACAGATTAGCTCATAAACACTGGTGAGAGCACAGATTAGGAATGGCTTAAGGGAGAGCAGTCCAGCACTACATATTAAAATGTAAAACATAGACCTTCTAACGCAGTGAAGTAAAAAAATAAATCAGAATAGAACACAAGACTGTGTTCTGAAAGGATCCCTGTTCTATCATTCTAAAAGAATGACAGGAGTTGTTTACAAGAGTAAGGTTAGATAGGAAAATTAGAAAAGAGAAAACGAGCACTGAGAGCTGAGGTAGCTTTAATGGGATTACCAATAGCACAAGAAAGCAAATGCAATCAATTGAGTACTAGATTCTGGGCACTGCGAATTCAATCTTTGCAATCACACTGAGATGTTCATTCCACAGAAGAGAAAACAAGGCTTGGAAAGCTATGATTTTCCATTGATTCTCTGGCATAAATATGACGAGCTGCAAAAGCACATGGCAGAAATGTCAGTGAGTCTCCATAGGAGTAGGGCATTAGACACTGCCTTTAGAATGATCCTATCTGAATTCCAAAATTGTAGTTGAATTCTGGAAAAGACCCTCAGGTGTTCTGATTAGCCACCCCCTCTTTCTCCTATGAGAACTCCTAAATTTTAATTAAATTAAAACAATCATTCTGAGTCCAATGCTAGTGTTCTTTGCATCATTAGCAGTAGAGACAGGAGTTGGCAAATCATTTGACTGTACTTATGAAAACTCATCATTTCATTTCGTAATGCAGATATGTATCCATTTTCATTAGTATGTCCACTAACCATAGGCAAGAAAGAATAAACACAAGGGTAATCGATCATCTTGTCAGGTTCAACAAACACCATATTGATGTGCTAACAGTCTCTAATGAAGACAGAAAATGTTGTAAATTATTTGATTCATGAATACATGTATTCAGCAATTATTTATTTGGAAATTATTCCCTAGTCAGGCTGCCTGATCTCAGTATGTAGATTTAAAGATGAATGAGACGTGGCCTCTCTGGCCCTAGCTGAGCTCATCAAGTAGAGATGAGGCAGAAGGAAAGTAGGAATAGAGTGTTTTGGGAAATTGAAGCTATCTCTGCCAGAGGTGGCCCTGAGGGCCACACGCACTTATGGTGGAGAACTTACCCTACTCTGGGATGCTGGAGCACACTAGCTCTTTTAAACTCCATAATTATCCTGTGAATTAGGTACCATTTTACCCTATTTTCCAGCTCAGAAAGATTAAACTCAGACCTCAAGTTTTCTAAGGCCACACAGTTGAAAGAAGTAAAAATATACTAATTAACAATAAAACATTTATTTAAAGTCACTTTTGATCACATATAATATCAATATTTTAAAAATACTTAGTCCTAAAGGAGTTTAGGAGATTATATATTACTATAACATTAAAATATCACCAGGTGCTATTACAAACTCCCAGATTTCAGTGGCTGAGCACAATAGTTTATTTCTTACCCTGCGTAATCACTTAAATGAGTTTCTTTTGGGCCAGTAACTTCCATGAAGCTCAGTCTTCAATATTATGAGCCTACCCTCAGATTCTAAGTGTTCTCTGATAATCATTTATATCCTGAGAGGATTTGGATATTCATGTGAGACAAAATAATGGGCAAATCCTGGGAATAATAACACATTTTACTTCTTCCCCTTTTCCGTTGGCCAGAACTTAGCCACATGACCACATCTAATAGCAATGAGTCCGCAACATGCAGATGAACTATGTGCCTAAGTGGTAGAAGAAATGTATTTGATTCATTCTGATGAACACATAAAAGTTTCTGCCATCATAAAGTTATATATAATATATATACTCATATATTTATGCATTTTTACAAATATATGTATACCTATGTAAGTATTACACATTTATATACGTGTATATGTGTGTATATATGTATAGATACACATCAACCTAAAGTAGCTGTATGACCTATATGATTTCCAAGTCATTATTACTTTTTCCTCAGCTTTTTCCTCACAAATATATAGAAAAGATAAAATTAACTCCCATACCTACCTACCACATTCGTCTGGGGTTACTTAGTCCAAACCATGGCTAGTGTCCACAGTGGGGAAATGGTTTTGTCAAGCATGTGTCTCTCATTTCTCTATTCCAAAAGTGTGATACAGAGATTTCTTTATTTATATTGGTAGTGATCCTGTTTGACTTACAGTTCTGCCCAAAAATCTGTTAATTAAGCCCAGCTCTTGAATACCCCATGCAAATCAGTGTGTGGACTAGAAATTCATTACCATAATTCAGGGTCAGTCGTTATCTCAATATGAACATTAATAACAAAAGTGAGAATGATGAAGATGGTGATGATTAATAATCATTAGAAAAATTATCTCTTTTGTAATTTTAGCAGAGCTTTTTTCCAGATTGTTCCAAACCTTTGTAACTTTCCTTATATGCATCATCCTAACAAGAATGACAGGAATTAATTATGCCACTGCCTTTTGGTTTTATTTTCTAAAAGTCCTCTGATTTGAGGCAATGTCTTTGTCATTGTTTCTCAAAACAGAAAATAGAGGAAGCTTGAGGAGAACATATTCCAGTATTTTAATTCATGCAAATATATTCTCTCTCTGAGCAGCACCATCCAGCTCCCAGACAACAAACTACTTAGTCCTTCAAAGGTGAAATTACTGAGAACTAAGTTCTTCCATAATTTGAAGTTGAGGCAAGGTATTAATATGAATTACCGATAAAAAATATTGAACATTGTATTAGTCCGTTTTCACACTGCTAGGAAGACACACCCAAGACCGGGCAATCTATAAAGAAAACAGGTTTAATTGACTCACAGTTCTACACGGCTGAGGAAGCCTCAGGAAATTTACAATTATGGCATAAGGAGAAGAGTCATGTCTTACATGGCAGCAGGTGAGAGATAAGAGTGAGGAGTGAAGAGGGAAGAGTCCCTTATACAACTATCAGATCTCATGAGAACTCACTATTATGAAAACAGCATGGGTGAAACTGCCCCCGTGATCCAATCACCTCCCACCAGGTATCTCCCTACACACTTGGGGATTATTGGGATTACAATTCAAGATGAGATTTGGGTGGGGACACGGAGCCAACCCATATCAAACATATAAATAGAAAATCGGCAATGGCTAGAGCTGGCAACAGAAAAAGATGCAAAGTTTTTTTTCCAATTCTTATTAACTTTCTATCTTCCAAGAAGAGGGAAAAAAATCAAGCAGCATTTAGTGAGTGCCTATTACATTCATGGTGCTGTACTGGATATTTCACAGGAAAAAAAATAGAAGGTATTATCATCACTGTCATTGTAACTGTCATTATTATCACCATCCTCATTATCACAGCTACTATTTATTAAGGTTTTAGTCATGATGCTAAGTGTTTTATATGTAGTAAGTACCTCATTTCCCCTTTGCTGGAGTCCTATATGGTACTATATTAACTAGGACTTTTCCAGTTACAAACTAAAGAAGCTCAACTCAAGCTGACTTAAACAGCACAGCAACAAATAATATTACTCTACAACTGCTACTGATACTGGTGGACTAAGAGAGGTCCCCAGACGCTGGTGGGACCTTAACCTCCTTGGTGTCCAGGCCCTTAATACTGTCCAGAGAAGAAATTAAAGGACTAGTTAGAAAATAAAGAAAGTAGGCCGAGTGTGGTGGCTCACACCTGTAATCCCAGCACTTTGGGAGGCTGAGGCAGGCAGATCACGAGGTCAGGAGTTTGAGATGAGCCTGGCCAACACAGTGAAACCCCATCTCTATTAAAAATACAAAAATTAGCCAGGCATGGTGGCACACAGCTGTAATCCCAGCTACTTGGAATGCTGAGGCAGGAGAATTTCTTGAACCCAGGAGGCAGAGGCTGCAGTGAGCTGAGATAGTGCCACTGCATTCCAACCTGTGCAACAGAACGAGACTCCATGTCAAAAAAAAAAAGGAAAAGAAAAGAAAAAAATAGGGACATTTATTGCAAAGTGAAAGTGTATACTTAAGAGAAGGAGTGCAGACATAAGAGAGAGCATCTCACCCACAGAGTTTGGGGCTTCTATCTATTGGTTTCTTTAACCAAGGGGTGGAAATATTCACGAAGATTTCTGGAAGAAGGTGAAGATTTCTCAGAACCGTGGTGCCATCCATTTTGACACCAAATATATATGTTCCCAGAACTGTCATGGCACTAGTCAGTGTGTGATCTGGTATGTCAATGGGCATATAACAAGGTCCTAGGTGAAACCTAGGTCAAATCCAATGCTATGTTGGGTCCAGTCAGTCTGAACTAGCTTGGCCCACATCCTGTTTCTCATGGTCTTATCCACCCTGAGCTTATGCAACTATTTCAAGTTTCCCTTTGCTAGTGATGTGAAACTGCTGCCTGGGCATTTCTATTCTCCTGTGACCATCCTATATTATTCCTGTCTCATTACTACAGCTAATAATAACAATGCTAAAGTAAATTGGGGATTTAACAGTTCAAGAAAATGGGAAGGGTGGCTCTCGACACAGTATTGTATCAGGCTTGTTTGCTATGTCTCCCCCTGCCACTCCACAACTTTTCTTAACTCACTGGCCTCAATCTCACCTTCCATGGATATGTGTTCTACTTGTGGCAGCAAAGACGGATACCTGCAGTTGAAAGAGGCAGTTGGCCCTGCTTTCTCCAGCAAAGAAATCCCAAGGAACATCTCTTAATTATTCTGTCTTGGGTTACAAGTTTATCCTTTAACCAACGGCTGTAACCACAGGAATAAAGCTCTTCACTGAACAATCTTGAGTCAACATGCTCAGTCCTCAGATCCAAGGGGCAGGGGTTCTATGTTAGCTGTTTTGAATTATGGAGGGTTTAAATAAAATATATCGAAGTCCACTAGAGGTAGGTATACCATCTTACCATTTAACAGATAGAGAAAAAAAAGCTTAGATTGGTTAAGTAATTTAATGAAGATCATCCAAGTACACATGGCAAAGCAGGATTTTATTCAAGGTCTATCTCCAGCATTAATTTTAAAATCCATGTTCTTAAAAGCGACTAAGCCATACCACTTACCTAGTTTAGGCCTTGGAGCTGTTTACAACCTGGAGGAAGGACTATTACCATTACATTATAAACTCATCACTCATTCCCTGCAGCCTGGAAACAGAACTAGAATTATCAGTACATGGGAAGTTTTCTTGGATTGCTTTTGTTGTTATATAAAAGGATCTGCTCCTGGCTTTGAAGAGTACAGAACACATTTACTGGCTCATTTTTTGCACATTTCTTACTCATTGCAAAATCAAAAGTCCGTAATGTAGCACTGGTCATTAGGACCATAGTGATGAAAGAGAATTGTGCTAAAATACATATAAAGCAAAGAAAAATAAACAAGTACTTCAATCATAGCTAGTAGCTTAGAACAAGAAGATTATATTATTAGCCATGGAAAAGATTTTATTTTAGACCTGCTTTGTGGAGTTGGTGATATTCCAGGGGCTATTTGCAGGTATGGCTACTTATTTGACAGTTTCCTAACTGCCCTGGATTTGATGGCTAGAGACCTATGGCTGGATTTGGAGTGCTTTCATTGTTGCCCTTTTCAAATGTTTACTCAAAATTATTCCCTCCGTACTTGCAAAGAAGAATCTGAAGTGCTTTAAGGTACCATCTGCTGTACCAAGGCTGTGTTTTTCCACTGATCCAGGCAGAAAAGAGAAAGAACTGGTTTGTTCATCCCACCCGGTGCAGCTATGGGGTTTGGGGGTGGGGGTGGGGCAGGGAGCAGAAATAGAGAGTTGTCAGTGCTGTTACAACACTAAAAATTCATTGCAGGTAATTGCTGAGTCTCTTATTATCAATCCTTTCAAAACTACACTAATACTTGGCATATACTCAACCCAGTGCTCTCAGGATCACCTGAGAATCTTCTTTGAAAAGCCACTTCCTAGACCCCACCTCCAAGAATGAGTTAATGGGCCTGGGGTGAACAATATTCACCAACTGATTAATATTCTGCATATAATGTGTTGATCAACCAGTATCATTTGTTCCTTTTTTCCCACTGACATCTACTCCCACCTCATCTCCCCACTCCCATTTTAATTATTTCCTATTCATCCTATTGGTGAGGGACAGATGTCCAGAACTTCTGCTTTATAGAAAAAAGGAGAGACTATAAGAGATCAATCTCACGTAATTCAGCTGTGTGAGAGAGGCTGGCCTAAGAACATGTGTGTACAAACGTGTGTGTGTGTGTGTGTGTGTGAGAGAGAGAGAGAGAGCTTGTACAATAAACCTCTAGGAAAATAAATTATCTCTTCCAAGCAAAGTTCAAGATGAGATTATGCTAATAAAAAAATTGGTAAACATGAAGCCTTGATAATTAACTCTCCTTTCCTTCCACTACCCCATATATATATATATATATATATATATATATATATATACACAAACCCACCTCACTTTTACCTTATATTTTATATTATATATATTACATATATTATATAAAAGTGAGGTGGGACACAGGATCAACATGAGTTCCTCAAGTCATATAAATTAATCCAATCAATTCCACCTTATTCTGAGGTAGATCCTTCAGTCTGTCTCCAACACATTCTTTCCCTGCCTTCTCCTTGGAAGCAATTTTCAAATTAACCCTATGAAGTCTGGCCAGGACTAGGGCACTTACATCTCCAGGTGGATGGAAACACCAGTGGCACTTTGTGCGCAGACTACAGCCATTAAAAATGAGTGGTATAATCCCAGCACTTTGGGAGGCTGAGGTGGGTGGATCACAAAGTCAAGAGATCGAGACCATCCTGACCAACATGGTGAAACCCTGTGTCTACTAAAAAATACAAAAAATAGCTGGGTCTAGTAGCACATGCCTATAATCCCAGCTACTCAGGAGGCTGAGGCAGGAGAATTGCTTGAACTGGGAGGTGGGAGCTACAGTGAGCCAAATTTGCACCACTACACTCCAGCCTGGGTGACAGAGACTCTCTCAAACAAACAAAAGAAAAAAGAGTGGTATTAAGCTATCAGGACAAAAAAATAATATTTCATACATTTCCATTTTAATCTATATGTAAATTTAGCCAATCTACTTTAAAAATGGATTCTTTATGAATGTTTATATTTATGCCACTTCTCTGTGAGAGATTTATGCCTTTAATTAATGGTTTCAAAGCAACATTTTTACATTTTATAAAACCAGGTGATTGAGAAAATAAAGAATACAGACTCACCTCCTATTTGAGGACAAGCAAAACCACTAAACCACATCTGAGCTAATAAAGAATAGAGTAAGGTTGACCTGAAAGCTGCTGACTTTTCATTTATATTCAAAGGCCATTTGAGAATCTGAAGAAATATCTTCCAAATGCACAATTTTCTAATTACTAAGTTCTCAATCAATATGAAATATAAAAGACTAGTAATTACTGAAATGTTGCATTGTTTAGACATGGATTTATATTAACAAAAAATGAAAAAATATGTTTATTCTTCTTATCCTCAGGTGTAGCGCATTGATGAAGGCATAATACATTTCCTCACAGACTTCTTATGTGTATTTCCTTGGAGAAGAATTTATGAAGAGGAGCAGTTAAGGAAACACTAGTTTTGTAACAAAAAGCCCCCTTGGTTCTGTGACTTAAGATAATAGTTTACCTCTTGTTCACATAACAAACCACACTTTTTCATGCTTTTCAGTAATCCTAAATTCCTTCCATCTTGTGGAAACACCAGCCTTGAAGCCTAGTTCTGGTCCACACCCAGTGAGCCAAAGGGAGGAGAGCGTGGAAAGGACAGAACCACTTCCTAAAAGCTTTGGCCGCACCCACATTCTAACAGCCAAAACCAAACATTCCCCTAACTGGAAATGTGCTTATAGGATTGGCAGCCAAGCCCCAGCATAAAGGCTCTACTTTTCAAGGAGATTACACATTGTAGTGGATATCTCTGAAAAGATACCTGTATAGAAAGGATCATAACACATTATCTAATATAGTGTCCCAGACCTGCTTAAGGACCAGCATTACCAGATCCTGGTGAGTTTACTTAAAAAACAGGGATTCTCTACTGCTCCTCAGAAAATTAGATATAACTCCCTGACAACTTCACTGCCATTCCCACTGGATGGGATCCTGTGCAGTCTTTGTAACATCAAGTCACTGTTTCTGATTTAATCTCAGATAAGAGTTTCTGATTGTTCATGGGCAGCACCGTGGATTCAGAGGACGTGTGAAAGCAGAAATGTAATATTTTCAACCACTATAGTGGGAAGAAACCTTGTCTAGGAAGGAATTCTCCCAAGATAAGACAATGGTTAGATGCCCCATGTATACAGAAATAACAAATATCCACCAGATACAAAATTACATTATACTTAGGTTACAACCAGTAAAACTATTGTCGTTGGGGAAGATTGAAAGGAAATCAAAATAGTACTTGGATTTGGGTCAATTTCTTTTCTATTTACCAGTGTTCTGTATTTTTCTATACATTATTTAAATATGTATAACTTGGGGCATTCTTTCTTCTGTTGAGCCAAAGATCCAGTTTCTAATACCAGGAGTTGTATATTTCTTTGAAGACCAAATAACCTTCTCTTGTAGTACCTTGAGGAAAGCTCAGTACAAATAGGGCAACTAGTTAACTTAATGAGTGATGCAGAAAGAGAAAACAGGAGAAATTGAGAGAAAAAAATGTGCTTGAAATCCAAGAATATGTAAGTGAATGATTTTAGGGGGAGTTAATAGAAAATCTGCCACAAGCCCAGAAATAATTTCTTTGTTTCTTCCTCTTATATCCATTTCTCCATTATCATAATTGTTATTATCATTAAAATCATCATCACAATGATCATACTATCTAGTCCTTAAAGAATATGATAAAACAAGGTCTGCCCATCCATCTCAATTATGGTTTTTTCCTAATAAAGCAAAAAGAATCTCTAAATCAGAGCAAATTAAGCAAATGCTTAAACTGAAGGTTAAATTAATATTACTCAAAAACTTGAGTATGGAGAAAATAATTCTGTGATCTCATTGATAAATAATTTTCATGTTTTGAAAAGTGGTATATAGGTAAGTATGGTAAGTAGAAAGGTATGTGGATTAGACAAGAAAATAGGGCAGTTAAGTAATCAGACAAAGTAAAGAGGTAAGCAGGCAACACAAAATTTCCCCAAGTCACCACTTTCAGTTCTCAGCTTCTCAAACTCACAAGTAATAGAAATAATGATCTCAGAGGACAAAGTGTGAGACAAGCTTATCTTGTGACTAGGTGGGGTTTTGGAACCTGAACTCAAGCTAACCCTAATAGGAGGCAGAGGGAATTACATCAGTAACTGTACACTGTCCACAAATCGAAAACATTTTAAGTAGCATGCCCTTGTCACTCAGTGTATCTTGATTGCTCATCCCCTAATCCATAATTACCCATCACTGTGTGATACCCTTGATTCCAAGTAGTAATTCCCTTAGCTCCTAGAGAATCTGCTCTTCAACTCCTGGGAGCCCTCTTGCCAAATGAGATGCCCAGCTGTTTAGGAACAGAGCTCAGCAGCAGTGAGAAAAAAGGGCAGACATCAGTCAGTTCAATTGACGTGCTTCTCACTGGCTCTGGGCAACCTCAATTTTGCTACTAAAATCTTATTTGAAATGATCCCAGAAAGATCAATGCTGAATGTAGTAATTACTCTTGGATACATGAATAATGGCCCTAATTTTTTACTTGTATGTGTACATTATATACCATCAGGATGTTTTGCTTTTGTTATTTATTTAAAAAACATAGGCCCACCTCATATGCTATTACAATTTTTTAAAGAAATGTATGAAAAATGTATGGAGAAAATAATTTAGCTATCTTATAAACAATTTTTATATTTTGAAAAGTGGGTAGATGGGTAAGCATGGTAAGTAGATAGGTAAGCAGGTTAGACAAGAAAAGTAGAGCAGTTAAGAGAAAGAAAAAAACTCTAATATAGAACAAAGTTTTCCTATGATCAGTAAAAAGATATCTTCAGATGCTGTTTAAAACATTGATTGGGAGGCCAAGGTGGGCAGATCACGAGGTCAAGAGTTCGAGACCATCCTGGCTAAAATGGTGAAACCCATCTCCATTAAAAATACAAATGGCGGTAGGCGCCTGTAGTTCCAGCTACTCGGGAGGCTGAGGGCAGAAGAATCACTTGAAGCTGGGAGGCAGAGGTGCATGCAGTGAGCCAAGATCACGCCACTGCACTCCAGCCTGGGCCAGAGTGAGACTCCGTCTCAAAAAAAAAAAAAAAAAAAAAGGAAAGAAAAAAGAAAAAAACATTTAAAGAGGAATTTTCTCCCCTGGAGGTATGCAAAATCTGAGTTTATAGATTTGGAGAAAGACAACGTGAAGTGGCAAATATCAAAAACAAAAGAATTTAAAATGTGTAGCAGTTAGAATGTGCAAGTCTGTGGTAGCCAAAATTATGCTCCCCTAAAGATGTCCACATCCCAATTCCTTGAACATCAGAACAAATATTACATATTGTCTATGTAACACTAATATCCTGCTCACTACACTTTCAGAAAGTTTAGTCAATGCGTTTCTCTTGATTCCCTCGGGAGGCAGACAAGCATCTGATCAGGTGTTTAATATGTATCTAAAGGGATATCTGATAGCCTAGCTCATCACTAATTGTATTACATATAAAAATCGTTTGTGTTTATTCTTCCCTCTCAATCAGACCAAACAAGGTACAAACTAGGCCGGAATGAGTAAACAGTCTTACATTTTGTCAGTTAAAGAGCCTCTGACAGAAACTGATGAGATTAACAAAGCAGAGGCAAAACTGAAAATTAAGCAGCTGGCATCTTGAATAGCAACAAGGGAAAAATGTTTGGTAAAATTTACAAGATTATGAAAAGTGGATGCAGCCGATTTGAGCTGTGTTTATTTCAATGGATGCTTTTTATTTAAGTGACTGAGTAACTTTACACAGATCTCTTGCCAGTTCTCAGCTCCGCAAACAGCATTTAAGAAAAGAAAAAGTCATTGAGTTAAAGGAGCTCTGAAATTATGTCCTATAATTGGTCTCTCCTTTCAAAACCCTTCCCCGCACTCCCTATTTTTCACAATTCACCTTTCTAGAATACTCAACCCCTAGCTATGCCATCATCTAGAAACAAGGACACACTGTCACGTTTCTCTGGGGCTCAGTACTATACACCCCATACCTCGTAGCTGATATGCTGATACACAGAAAATGTGACCTTTGAATCTTCCAAATGCATTTTTCAAAGACGTTCTTTACTGCTATCAAGAGATCAAATGCAAGACAGAACCATCAGACACTGGACTTTCTTATGAGAATTCCAAGGCCCTATGTGTTTTCACAGAAAACCTACACCTTCACAGCCTTTGTGGGAAGGAAACGTTTTTAATCCTTTGAACAAAGACAGTTCAGTCCACGCTAAAGCAGCATAACTCTTCCCGAGTGCTCATAAGGTTTGCCCTACAACTAAACCCCTCTACCATCAAGAAAGTCAATGTCTCCAGGCCTCACAGCATGGTCTTTTGGATCCCAAGAGCTATCAGGCCAACAGATTGGAGTTTCAGAGCTCAGACTTCACATGTGAAAATTCACATGTCCATTGTATTTCTCCAGAGACTTTGGGTTCAAAGGATTTGTCAAAATTACTTTCCCTTCTTCCTTTACCTTGCATGGCTATGGGTTCAAAGGATTTGTCAAAATTACTTTCCCTTCTCTTTTACCTTGCATGGCTATGGACTCTGTGGCTTATTGGAGACCACCAAATGGCTGCAACCCCCAAGCACCTCAGGGAGGTTCGGCAGATACACATCAGACTTGAGAAATACAAGGAATATAAGAATCTAGCTCTTACCAAAGTGACCAACTTTCCCACATGATATTTAGCCTCTGAGATCATCAACCAAACTCATCTATGTGTTGACCACTCAGCATAGATAACCAGTTACTAAGTGGTAGAGGTGGGGGTCTGTCTGCCAAAGCCCATTTATGCCCTTCACTGCCTCAAAAAAGAGTAAGACTGTAGTTGGCTTTAGTAAGACGTGACTTGAGATTTCTCACCCAGGGAGCCTGCACTCAAGAGACTCACTGCTATTGGTCAGGCACTGATGAGAAAAATCACATCCATTAAAATATAATATTCTCTTCCAGAACTTAAAGCACAAAGAGGTATGTATAGTGAGAGAAGGATCACTAGAGATGAAAATAAACAGTACAACAGGGACACCAAGAGCTAACATTTCCAGCAAAAAGAAGGCCAGCCAATGGCTTCACTGGCCATTCCAAACTGTATTTCAGACATGTCCCAGACAAGGAATTACTATCAAATTATTTTCAAAGCCCAATCAAAGCAATGAGATCAAAGTACTACCCTCATTGAAATATTAACATCACATCACTTCTTTACAGGGGTATTTTTTTTTGAAAACACATCAGGGAAAAAGATTATTTTGTTTTACATCTGAACATCCTTAACAGGAGCTCGCTATTTCCTAGAAGGCAGCAGGTAACAGAAATGTCCTACAGATCCTTTCCTGTATGGAATGCCAAAGGCTCTCAGTGACTGACCTGGGGTGAGTCCACATAGTAAATCACACTACAGAAGCCATTTTGCTCTCTATGCACTTTCTCAAGATGCTCAATTTTGTAGCTATGCATTAAAAATAGCTAGGAGGAGAATCTAAGTATCTGCATCAAAAATGTCAAGGATTAGGATCTGCCATAGCTATCTCATGGGACACTGAGCAGCGTGGTGTTCTTTGTAATGTAGTTAATTACTCCTCAGCTCTCCAGTCCCAGCTCATTTCACCTTCACAAACCTTTTAATAATGATACACCTGTGAGTTAAATTTTGTAATATACCCTGAGTTTATATTTAATGACTATCTTATGGATCAAACCTAACTTCTAATTGAAGATTTTTCATGGAGGTTCTGTTTCACAATTATACTGTCTTCCTTCATCACTTCAAATCGTAGGCACTGTTAAAGCACAATTTTTTTTTTAATTTTATGAGACACAGTCTCAATGTGTCACCTAGGCTGGAGTATAGTGATGTGATTATAGCTCACTGCAATCTTGAACTCTTGCCTCAGCCTCTTGAATAGCTGGGACTACAGGCACATGCCAGTTTGCTTGCCTGGAAATTTTATTTTTTAATTTTTAGTAGAGAGAAGGTCTCACCATGTTGCCCAGGCTGGTCTCAAACTCCTGGGCTGAAGTGTTCATCCTGGCTTGGCCTCCCAAAGCCCTGAGATTATAGACGTGAGCCATGGCACCTGGCCCTGAAGCACCATTTAAAGGTGCTCATCAGCACCAGAAAGACTCCTTCCCTTTTCCTGATTCCCATAGTCCTTTCTTTCCCGTGTTCTGTGTCATTTATAGTCTGCCCCGTTTTAGAGTTACTTCTTTATATCTCAGTTCCAATACCAAACTGTACACCTCTTAAAAACATTTTTGTGTTCCTCTGTGTTTTGGCTTTCCCTGTGTCTAGACCAGAGTCTTGCATATTAAATTAGGTCAATCTGCTTTTGCTAAGAATATGATTTTTGAAATATCAGTAATTTAGTAACAAACATAATACAGGTAAGAAAATAGCACCAGAGCATCCCAAATTAGAGAAAAAGAATATGATATGGATATTATAAATGCAAACTTTCAAATCAGACAGCTTTGCAACTAATTTATGGAAACTTGGGGAATAAATTTAAATAATGTAGGTTTGGTTTCTTAAGACCTGTAAAATGGAGTTATTTCTGGGACATGCTTTATAGAGTTCTTGTCAGAATTTAATGAGATTATGCCCTTTAAGCAGCTCAGTGTGGCAAATACCCAATCAATGTTACTATTATTTTTCAGCTAAATGATCTGTCTCAGTCTTTGTTTCTCTCTGCCTCTCAACACCTGCACACGTACGCATGCACGCGTGCACACACACACACACACACACACCCCAGATAGATTATATGTGGCCTTATCAGTAAAAGTAATGTAGTATCACAAAAGGATTCTCACTTTATCAATCATTGACTCAAAATTTCTGTCTAGAAGTTACTGTCAAATGAAAAACAAATCCAGACTTAATCAAGAAAAGACACTTTTAAGATGACTACTGCAATAGGAAGAACACATCAACCTCAGAGTCCGTATATGTCTCAAAATTAAACAAAAGCAAAAGGTTTTTCTTGTATAGGGAGGTGTCTGCAGGGCTAGCAGGAACTTTGTTAGGGAAGAGAATGATTTGGGGGGGCCAGCAGACAACGTGATCAGGATGGTTCAACAGCAGATGCTCTTCCCTGTGGTAAGCTGTTAAGGGAAGGAAAGGTCAGAGGTATATTCTGCATCTCAGTACTAGCTAACCCTTAACTGTGAGGGTGAGCCAAAGGTCCAGGTCAAGTGGAGAGAAGAGAAGCCCAGCTGAAGTTTGTTCGACCCAAGTGAATTGTCAAGTGATGGGCAACCATAAGCACTTGGTGAGCACGTATCATTTCACTCATATTTCTTTGGCTAAACATTTACAGTTAATTGAATAATAATGTGTTTTTCCAGTTTTTATTGCAGAATTAGAAAAACAGATTGAATTATTTGTCATTATGTAGTATTCTTTCCTAAATGTTTAACTTCAATGACTGCTATATCATTATTAGAAACTAAATAAGAACGTATTTAGGATCAAGGCATTCTATAGGGACCATTAGGCTCTGCAGGCATTTTGCCACGTAAATAGATGTGAGTAGCTTTACTGCATCTCCCAGGCCTTAGAGAACATCTATCTTCTTCTCCAGCTGGTGTATCAAAAGCTCTGGATTGAAAACTAGATAAATCATTCATTCTATTTAAAAGCTACATGGGCAAATAGAGAAAAGAATATCTGACTAGCAGAAGCAGTTATTGTGAGGATGAAATATGATGAGAATGTGCTCTACAAATATAGAGGAGCAAATAAATGGAAGGTATATTCGTGCATTCTCATGCTACTACTATGAAGAAATACCCAAGAAACTGGGTAGTTTATAAAGAAAACAGGTTTAATTAACTCACGGTTCCACATGGCTGGGGAGGCCTCAAGAAACTTAACAATCACAGCCGAAGGCACCGCTTCACAGGCTGGAAAGAGAGAAAATGAGTGCCAGCAAAGGAAATGCCAGACGCTTATAAAACCATCAGATCTCGTGAGAACTCACTCATTATAATGAGAACAGCGTGGGGGAAACCACCCCCATGATTCAATTACCTCTCACCAGCTCCCTCCCACAACACGTGGGGATTATGGAGATTACAATTCAAGAGGAGATTTGGGTGGGAACACAGCCAAACCATATCAGAAGGTAATGTTACTTATATATCAGATTGTGTTCATTAATGAGAGTTTGATTATAGGCCAGGGGAACTTTATATCCTTATTCAATTTAATAATTACTCAAAACTAATAAGGTATTTTCTCCTTGCTACAGAAGTGAAAACTGAGGTTCAAAAATGAGAGTCATTTATACTTTTCTAATTGATAAATAGTAGGGCCAAGATTCACCTACCACTCTCCAGTCCCAAAGCCCATAACCGCTAATTAAGTTGTTTCCTGTCTTCTCATTCACAAATACAAGTTTCTTTTTTTTAAAAAAAAAAAAAAGAAGAAAAAAGCTCTTGAAAGAATTACTTAATTTTAAGAAAAACAGAAAATACCATACCCTTGCCGGCTTCAATCCTCACCCCAAATTATGAAAAGATGCTGCACCATGAACTACTTATTGGAACCCTGCAAACAATGCGCCCTCTGCCTTGCTGAGATGGGGGAGCCAGGAACTATGAAAGGAGCAGGTATGTTGAGTGAAAAGTTGCCAGATTTACACATCTACTTTTTTTTTATTGTAGTCACATTCCCCTTAACACTCCCTCATCCCTCACTGTCAGGGGTGTGGGGTTTAGGAATAAATTAGTTATAATAAGCTACCACTTCTGCCCACCGATAGAATTCTTCTCATAAACTACGGCCTGGGGATACATGTCCCTATTGAAAATTGAAATGAGAGGCCATTCCCTCTCTGTAAAGGATGAAAGGACAGGCCTTTCTCTATTGCAAGGTGAGGGAAGAGGGCATTCTTCTTAGAGGAAACAGCATGGGACTTCAAGGAGTTGAGAGAAAACCTAGAAATGTAGATGGGAAGCCCCCAGTATTAAACTTTCTCACTGGTGACATACCAAAAGCTAGATGGATAGTGATTTGGATTGTGGAAGTAAGTGGAAAGGAAATGCCAATGCCAGGTGTTTCTATGCTGCTGTTGCTCTGTTTGGAAAAAAATCCCATAGATTGAAGGGCTGTGTACTGGTTAAGTCTATTTGTAAACTTCGGTCTTAGAAATTTACATATTTTACAAAACATTTGCAGAGCGGTCATTATATGGAAGGAACTGAGCTAAAAGTTTTTATATGCATTGTCCTATTGAATTAAATCTATACAACTACCGCATGGCAAGAAACATTTATCTTCACCTTATAGATGTGAAGTCTGCAAAATAAAGTGGAGAAGTAATTTTCTCAAGTTATTATATAATTTAAATTTAATAAATACTATAACTATTTTATAAAGTCTGACTCCTCTCCATTTGAATTTTGGAACGTGGAGCCTGTCAACCTATCAATGCATTCCTTTTTTCCCAAAGTAAGATTTAGTGTGCATATACTTGTGTGTGTGTTCATGTGCAAGCATGCATGGGTATCTCAGGATAAAGAAGAGATGATTTCATTCCAAGGAATTAAGCTTCTGGTCAGGAAATAAAATTCCTCACATTCATATGAGTACTTCCTCACAGCAAAACTTTCATTCCCTAAGTGTATCCAGGAAGCCCTATAGCTACCAGACATCCACTTCTCCATGTAATCGGATCATAGTGCAGTGGTTCTCAAAATCTGGTGTCTGACCAGCTGCATCAGCAACACCTAAAAATTTTCATGCCCCAGCCCAATAGAGGGGCCTAGCCCCACAAGGGACTCTGATGCTTGCTAAAGGTTGAGAACTACAACTGTAGAGAGAAGCGATCTGAGTAAACTGATTCACCTGGAAGTGTGGATGACTGGGTTCACTCTTGTTGAGTATTGACTTATTAAAGGAGAAACTACAAAACAAGTCTCGTAGCCTTCATTTCCAGCTAGACTGTTGCTGTTTCTATATAGAGAATCATTGGCCATCCAATAATATGAAAGTTACCAGAGCAGCCACAATGAGACTTAGCTACTTTGGCCTGGAAATAGGTACTTTTCAGCTAGTCTCAGGGAAATGACACAAGGACTAAGTTGCTAGGCTAATTGCTGCATGATTATACACAAAAATTCAGTCTGGTCCCGTGATGGAAAATGGTTGGAAGGTAATTATGAATTGGTAATCTTTCATGACTTTGGTCCTGGCTTCGTTTGCATAGGCTCTGATTACAGCAAGCGGATTGTTTTCCCTCACGTTTGAAATTGAAGATATGACAGGGAAGGAAAGAGGAGACAAATTGCCAAACAAAATCAGGTTATAGAGAACTTCCAGGGAATTTTAAAGGGCACTAAACTTAAACACACCTTACAATACCTGAAGCCTAGACATAACGTGTGCATCTTTGTTTCAATTGGCTTTGATATATTTTATCTCAATTTTTGCAGTTTGCCAGTGTATCGACACGGTGCATTCAAAATGTGGCTTGAAGTCAAGAATAATAAAGATTACATGCTCTGAGTACACATTTGGAGGGCAATTGATCAGGCAGCATTCTGTTTAGGAAGCTCAACGTGGTAAATTAAGAAGAGCCTAATCACTTACGACCAGAAACGTTGTGTGGAAAGAACTGATGCCGACCCAAGCTCTGCTGTTGAAGAATTTCACGAACTTAGACAAAGCGTAGTCCCTCTCTGAAGTTCAGTGAAGGTGCTATTCTGCACACTAACGTTGCCAGGTCTTGGCACATGCTCTTTCCTCTAAGAAGAATGCCCTCTTCCCTCACCCTCAGGGTCCCTTGGTAAACTCTCCTCCATCAAGATTCAGCTTAAGCACCACCTCACTAGATATTCACTGGCTCTTCAGATAGAGCTGACAGTAAAGTCTTCTAAATAAGTATGATGAACATTTATTAATATGATACACATAAAAGGCATACGACAGTGGGTTTCGTTCATCACAAAATACAATAATTATTTGTCTACTAATCTGTTATCCTTATCAGATTGCTGAACAAAATGACTACAAAAGAAGGGTTTTTATTTGTACTTAGTGAGAGGAATAGGAAAAAATGTTTACTCCATCTCAGCAGAAGTCTAAGAATATTTCATATGAAAGAATCTATAACTTTAGAGATAAGTATTAAGTGTGATTCCGGTCCTCAAAGAGCGTATTTGCTTGATTGGTCAGTTTAGGTTCTACTCCTTAATATCTCTAAGGTAGACTAGGAACACCAGTCCTGAGACTACAGGACTGCATTGTCCAATACAGTAGCCACTAGCCATATGCGACCATTTAAACTCAAATTTAAATTAACTAAAATGAAATAAAATTAAAAACAGGCCAGGCACTGTGGCTCATGCCTGTAATCCCAGCACTTCGGGAGGCCATGGCAGGCAGATCACCTGAGGTCAGGAGTTCAAGATCAGCCTGACCAACATGGAGAAACCCTGTCTCTACTAATAATACAAAATTAGCCGGGCATGGTGGCACATGCCTGTAATCCCACCTACTTGGGAGGCTAAGGCAGGAGAATAGCTTGAACCTAGGAGGCGGAGAACCCGAGATGGTGCCATTGCACTCCAGCCTGAGCAACAAGGGCAAAACTCTGTCTCAAAAAAAAATAAAAAATAAAAATAAAAATTTATTTTCTCAGTTATACTAGCCACATTTTAATTGCTCAATAGCCATATGTGATTAGTAGCTACCATTTGGACAGTGCAGATATTCAATATAAGTAGGTCCTACTAATGCCTTGCGTATACTGGAAACTTACCCTTTATTTGCAAGAAAAATGGCAGTGTAGGTTACAGCCCATACTTAGAAGCAGGCCTGTCTATAGGAAGGTGCGACCCCTAGGATGCAGAGGTATGTGGTAGTTGTTCAAATTGAATAAAACAATTAAAATCTATCGTTATCTATTCTTTAAGTGGAGTAAAAGAAGCCTTTCCCAGCTGGAAACTAGTTTGTTGCCAGTTCAAGTTATCAAAGCAATCCTCCAAGGGCCTCAACAGCTACCTTCTGGTGGGTTGCAGGGTTTAGTCAACACATGGTCAGAGACACATATCTCCTCAAAATAATGACCCATCTCCTGGGCATTTTATCCATTTTCCTATTATACTTTCCTCAACTTCTTAGAATGCATTACTTTTCTGATTTAAATTGTTAATCCACTGAGAAGAGAACACATCTTTTTTTCCTACAACAGCCAGTGCACAGTTAAATAATGCTTACAATAATATTTAAGGGTAACAACCATAGAACATGCCTGGGGAAAATTAATAAGTTTTTTTTTTTTTTTTTTGAGACAGCGCTTCGCTCTTGTTGCCCAGGCTGGAGTGCAGTGGCACATCTCGGCTCACCACAACCTCCGACCCCTGTGTTCTATCGATTTTCCTGCCTCAGCCTCCCGAGTAGCTGGGATTATAGGCATGTACCACCACACCTGGCTAATTTTGTATTTTTAGTAGAGATGGGGTTTCTCCATGTTGGTCAGCCTGGTCTTGAACTCCCAACCTCAGGTGATCCACCTGCCTCAGCCTACTAAAGTGCTGGGATTACAGGCCTGAGCCACCACGCCTGGCAAGAAGATTTAAAGTATTTTTTTTCCTTACATAGGAAAGAGTTAATTGTGATATTCAAATCTAAGTTACACATGGGCAAGAAGAGTGAAGAGATTCAACAGTGTTACTAGACAGACACAAACCATCAATTGTCCAGAAGCTGTATCAGCCAAAGACACAAGTGAAGGCAACTGATAAATAGCCCAGTGGCTACAGGAACCACTGAAACACGTGAAAAATTGAGCATATTCAGGAGAAAGAGATAGTTCTAGAGACCTCTTCAGGGAATAGAATCTTGACAATTTGGAGAAGTGGGAATGAACAGCATTAAGGGCCCTGAGAGGAAGACATGGGAACCTGAAAAGTATCTAAGCAGGACCACAGCACCAACATCATTACATCCTGCCAAGGTTGAGTTGGTAAAGGAGCTTCCCATGCAGCCTCAGCTGGTGCTGGGGACGCAAGGAGACAGCACAGAAGCAGTAGTTCATGTTCCCAACTTTTCTGTAAGTCCTGTAATGAACACGAAGAGGTCAATAGCAGATGATATACTACAAAGGTCCAAATTAACCTGCTATGCTTCAGACCCATAAGCCCAAGAGGAAGTGGGCAGGCAAAGGGAGACAGTCAGAACCTCACCTTCTTTGCAACACCCTCTTTCACGGCCACCTCAGGAGTCTCTTCTAACCCTGACTGCTCCTGCTCTCATGCCTGTGTCGCCCACCTGGCACTGAGGTTTTGATATTTCTAGTGGTCAGTATTCTTAGCATGGAGCTGCCTTGTCTCTCCAAGTGGAACCAAGAAACTGTGGTCTGTCTCCTGCCACTGTCTTGCTTGGTCGCCTCCACACGTGGAACAGGTGTGGCTGCTGAACAAATCTTACACTTGAAAATGGTCCTGCTCTTCATCCAAGTCACACAGGTAGAAAACATCAGGCTCATCCCACCAGTCTCTCCTGATATTGTTTGATCCTAATGCCGACCTCCTAACTGAATAACTGAACATTTTCAGGCCTGGCTGTTTATTGCAGACACCGTCTGGTGAAACATCAAAGAGGCCACAACATGCTTCTTATGAAACCAACCACAGTGGTGGAATTTTCTTTCCTTTCTCTGGTTTGAACACGGTATATTTGTGATGCAGGTGGCCCAGCTTCATTCTCTGCTGTCTTCTTTAATTAGTCTCGTTTCTGGGTCGTGTTGTTGGTGTCCTGGTGCTTGTTCTTAGATTCTATGCTATGTGAATGGCCTGTGAGGGCTCTTGTGTTTCCTTACTGGAATCTGGGTAGATTCTCCAAAGGAGGTTGTTTTTTAAGGATGTTTGGGCTGCATGGAATTGTTTAGTTCTTACTTTTCTCCAAAATGCATCCATAATTTGCCCTGCTCTACAGCGATTACAAACTTGGGTATATAATATTGAACCAAGATAAAATGGGAAAGAAAAATTTGACCTTTCTTCATTTTTTTTATTAAAAAGTTAGCAAGAAGACAACCCAGGGAAAATTATTACATCTTTAATGTCAGCTATTAGGTAGGATAACAGAATGCAAATAGACCGGAATGAATTCAAATTTTGCTTTGGTACTACCTAGCCAAATGACCTCAAACAATCATCTGAATTGTTAAAGTAATCATTTCTTCTTCTGCAAAATGAAGGAATTACACTAATAAACCACCTGAAAAGACTTTCCTGGCTCTAACATTCTATGGAGATGTAGCACACCAATCTCAAAGGCTTAGAAATGCAACTGCTTTAGTCCAGTGGGAGATTTGGACCTGGCTAATATAAAAATCATCAGAACTTGTAAAGTCATTAGGTGAAATCTTTCATTTCCTTATATAAAAACATTCTCATTTCCTTCTATAAAATAGATTCTCATGCCTGTGGCCCCCATGATTGATGCTATTGTATGAGGCAAGCAAAAGAGAAACTAGCAGGAAAGAAAAAAATACTCCAGATAGTGAGTATAGAGTAGTTCTAAGCACTTTGTATAAGTCATCTTATAATCCTCACAACAGCTCAACCATAGGCATTATTATCTCAATTTTATAGTTGAAATGGAGGCCTAGAGAAGTAAAGCGAGCTGCTTAAAGTTATATGACTAGTAATCGTGTTTCTCCAGATTAAGTCCAAATCTTGCTGATTTCATGGCTCTATTTTTATCCTACCAAAACAATACTAAACAAATAAACAACAATAACAAAATCAAAAACAACTTGAATTTACTACAAGGAATGCAAACAATTCTTCAAAAGATTTTTTTATTGGCAGAAAAGACAAGGGAAATGTTGTCTCATATTTGTGGTATGGAAGATTCCTGGAGAAGATGGTCTTTTAAGAGCCTTTTCCAAATCTCCATGATGTATCTGCCTCATTTTTACTGAAGTGTATATCTTCTGGTGGGATAAATTCATTGTCAATAGCAGCAACAGTGTCATGATCATCACATGTAAAATGGGGCATATGAGTACAGCTGACCCCCTTTTGAAAAACTGCCTTCCTTTGATGTTTGGGAAAATGCAGATGATACTGATCTGATCTTCAACTCTGGGACAAGGAGGTTTCAATGAACTATAAAGAGACTGTGGCAGGAGGAAGAATTTGGAAAAAGTCAAGTTCTAAACTACAACTCCTGTTACTCTGGGAAAGCACAGATTCTCCCATTAATGCCCAGCAGTTTCATCAGGAAATTCCTTCTAGCTAACATTGACTTCATGGACTTTACCCTGGGTGTGGAATGGTTAAGGAGAACACAGAGTGTCTGTATAAGCTAACACAGAGTGTCTGTATAAACTAAGCTCCAAAAATCTCCACCATCTCCAGGGAAGAGGAGATTTTGAGGGCACTGTATATTTCCCAGTAAGTGGTTGTATATAGTACAGTGGATGCTTATTAGGGAAATCCCTTGCCTATATGGAGGTTTCTGGCAGGGAGTATATGAAGTAAACTGAGAGACACCTTTTCCCACCTACCAGAAAGGCCCACATGAGTAGTAAAAAATGCATGCTCATGGCCAGACAGGTGTATGTTGGTGTCATTGCTTCTCCTAGTCACTTCTTGAGGCACAACACCCAAACCATGTTCGTTAGCCCAATCTTTACGTCCCTTACCCTCCATCCCTAACTCACATCTTCCCACCTCCTACCTTGTCATCCACAACAGTGCTTAGAATTTAATGAGACGTTGACTTGGTAAGTTGAATAGTCCTGAAAACAGTGATTCAATCCCTAATGCTAAAAACTGGAAACTTTTCACATTGCTCTTTTGAGGAAATTGACATCCAAGGGTTCAGTCAACCTGTCTTCAGGATGGTCTGGTAGAATTAATTCAGCATTTGCACACCCACAGTCACTGCTATCTACAAAGGCCATTTAAAACTATAAAGAAAACACATTTTTGCCTCCTGCTTAATCAATGGCTAAGTCTCTCTTTATCACATACAATTTTTAAAAGTCCTAAAGTCAATGTGCTGGCTCTGGACCCTGAAAGAAGGACACGATGAATGTTAGCTATTTCTTCCTGCTTTACACAAGGGACAGACATTTTGAGTTATTTTCTGAATAGTAAAGGATCAGTATGCAGAGTTATTTACCCACTCTTTTTTGACCTCCACTCTCATCAGCTATATTTGATAACATGTTAAAAAACACAGATTCCCTATGACCTAGGCATTACATACACAGGGCTTAGTAACTAGGAAATACATGAAGGACCAAATGGCCTGAGTTTAAAACTGTCTGAAGCTGGATGGAGCTTTGGATTGAAAAGAGATCTCATTTATGATTTTGACATTAATAATAGCATGTGCTTCTGTATTATTTGAGAGCATTAGAATTCAGGTAACAGATAATCACTGAGCTAGCTTAAGAATCAACATGGAAATTTATCATGAAGTTATTGGGGAAAGGGGGTCACAGAAGCAAAAGACAGCAGCTGAATCTTAAGAGGGAGCTGGCATCAGGAAAGGATATAGTGTCAGGTATCCAGGGCACCTCTGCCTGTGCATTTCACATCTTTAGCTGTTATCATCCATGCATTTGCTTTATCTGTCTCTGTCTGCAGACTAGCTCTCTTTACATACAGTCACATGGAACAAAGGGCTATGTCACAGCCTCTCATCTGACTTTGTCAATAGGAGAATAGACAAATTTGCGATATATCTATATAATAAAATAATATTCAGCAATAAAAAGAAATGAACTATGAAGCCATACAAATCATGGATGAATCTTAAATACATATCGCTAAATGAAAGAAGGCAGCCCAGGAAAGCGTACTGTATGATTCCATTTATATTAAATTCTGGAAAGGGCAAAACTATATACATTCCAAATAGATCAGTGGTTACCAGAGCTTCAGGAGTGGGGAGAGGAGGGTTGAAGTGCAGGGGATTTTTTTTAGGGCAGTGAAACTCTTCAATATGACAGTGTAATGGTGGATATATGACACTACACATTTTTTCCAAATTTCACAGAATTCTGTAACACAAGGAGTAAACAATGTATGCAAATTTGTAAAGTCCTTTAAAAAGCCAATGGAACCCAAGGTAGAATACAGACTATGAGAAAATAATTGACTGTATTACAAATGTTTAAAAAAACTTCACTGAAAGGACTGGAAGAAAAAGTTGCTAATCTGAGTAGCTTAGGAAATGAATAGAGTTTATACAACTAAATAAAGGCAAAATTAACGTGTATAATATGTGCATGTGAGATGCACTCTATTTGGTTTTTCCTGTGTGGTTGTAGATTAACAATTCTGAAACTACTACATTTGTATACTGGAATTCAACTTAGAACCATTAACTTAGAGGAGAAAAAATGAGCAATGAAAAAATATTGATATAATAAGAAATAAAAATAAGAGAAGCAGAATAATATTTTGACAAATAACGAATGCATGCTCACAAGACAGATACAACGTCTTCCCAAGTGTTGAGAGGAAACAGGAGAAAGGAGTCCACAGCATGAAGATGGAGACAGCTTCCTTCAGGGTAGCTTTAACAAAGTCATGGATGCAGTTCTAGTTCTTTCCCCCTGGAGCATCAAGCAGACCCAAAGGGCCTGCTACCTCTGCCAGAGGTTCTGCTTCCAGGAACTGACTGGAACATAATGACTAAGAGATTTCTGTGACAGCTAGGATCTTGCATGGATAATGAGCCAAGATTCAGAGAACAGAGTATAGAGAAGTCAAGAAGGGTCAAAATTCAAGAAGGGCAATAGCAGGAAGGTATGAATCTGGGAAAGTTTTTACTAATAGTTCTGAAACCATCACAGTACCGATTTAGTGGCCCAGGTATATGCAGGCCATAGGGCATCAGGGTAATTTATATTTTATTTTTGTAGTTTTTAACTTTTAAGTTCAGGGGTACATGCGCAGGATGTGCAGGTTACACAGGTAAACGTGTGTCATGGGGGTTTGTTGTACAGATTATTTCATCAGCCAGGTATTAAGCCTAGTACCCATTAGTTACTTTTCCTGATCCTCTCCCTCCTTCCACCCTCTGCACTCCAGTAGGCCCCGCTGTGTGTTGTTTTCCTCTGTGTGTCCATGTGTTCTCATCATTTACCTCCCACTTATAAATGAGAACATGCTGTATTTGGTTTTCTGTCCCTGTGTTAGATTGCCAAGCATAATGGCCTCCAGCTCCATTTACATCCCTGCAAAAGACATAATCTCCTTCTTTGTTATGGCTGTATAGTATTTCACGGCATTTATGTACCACATTTTCTTTATTCAGTGCATCACTGATGGGCATGTAGGTTGATTCCATGTCTTTGTTATTGTGAATAGTACTGCAATAAACATACATGTACATATGTCTTTATAATAGAATCTTTTTTTTTTTTTTTTGCAGAAGTCAGGGAGTGGTATATACCCAGTAATGGGATTGCTGGGGTCAAATGGTATTTCTGTTTTTAGGTCTGTGAGGAATCGTCACACTGTCTTCTACAATGGTTAAACTAATTTACACTCCCACCAACAGTGTAAAAGCGTTCCTTTTTCTCCACAACCTTGTCAGCATCTGTTATTTTTTGACTTTTTAGTAACAGCCATTCTGACTAGTGTGAGATGGTATATCATTGTGGTTTTGATTTGCATTTCTCTAAGGATCAGTGATGTTGAGCTTTTTTCATATGATTATTGGCCTCATGTATGTCTTCTTTTGAGAAGTGTCTCTTCATGTCTTTTGCCCACTTTTTAATCATTTTTTTCTTGTAAATTTTTTTAGGTTCCTTATAGATCATGGATATCAGACCTTTGTCAGACGAATACTTTGCAAAAATTTTCTCCCATTCTGTAGGTTGTCTGTTTACTTTGTTGATAGTTTATTTTGCTGTGCAGAAGCTCTTTTGTTTAATTAGATCCCATTTGTCAATTTTTGCTCTTGTTGCAATTGCTTTTGGCATCTTCATCATAAAATCTTTGCCTGTGCCTATGTCCTGAATGGTATTGCCTAGGTTTTTTTTCTAGGGTTTTTATAGTCTTGGGTTTTACATTTAAGTCTTTAATCCATCCTGAGTTGACTTTTGTATATGGTGTATGGAAGAGGTCCAGTTTCCATTTTCTGCATATGGCTAGCCAGTTATCCCAGCACCATTTATTAAATAGGGAACGCTTCATCCATTGCTTGTTTTTGTCATGTTTGTTGAAGATCAGATAGTTGTGGGTGTGCAGTCTTATTTCTGGGTTCTGTATTCTGTTCCTTGGTCTATGTGTCTGTTCTTGTACCAGTACCATGCTGTTTTGGTTACTGTAGCCCTGTATCCACAGATGAATTAATACCTAAAGAGAAGGCATCTGGATCTTGGAAACAAACTGACCAGAAAAGGCTTGGGATTTGGAAAGTGTAAATCAGCCTAACTAGGTGGGGTCTGCAGTGTCTCATATTTCCTATCCTTCCATCTCACTTTCTCTAGAGTTCCAACTTTAGCATTACATAGCCACATCATGACTTTCAGTTCTGTGACCTTATTACTTTTTTCCTATTTTCACTGGTCACAGGTATTTCTTTCCCTTCTTACCCCGGTAGATCCCCTGTTCCTTTTTGTCCACTCATTTGCAAATGCATTGATGTTACTCCTCCCTCCATTGTACTCAAGAACCAGCCCCAACTAGAAAACCTATTCATATGTCAACAATGGTCCAATACCTACTTGGCCATAAACTTGACTATGATACCATATGGAAACTGAGAACTGTGGTGGGGGAAATAGGGAGATGCTAAGGTCAATAATAGCTGTCCTCTGAAGGCCAGAAGCATTGGTAGGAGATGTTCTTACAAGTTAGTTGCACTTATAGCAACAAAAATAAAATAGTCCTGAACTGTGGAGTCCACAGGATGGTATTTTTCTATCAAAACAAAGTAAGAACAACTATAATGAGCTGAGCAGAAAGGTCAGAATATCAGCCAAGGAGGATTGACCAAATGGGAGCTTCTTGAATGGTGATAACACAGCATCCTTAGGTAGATCTATCTGCCCCCAAAGAAATAAAAAATAGATAACGTGGAGGCTGAATGAAATTATCCCAATGAAAAGTCAAAATCCCTTGCTAAGTTTTTGGATCTGAGTGAGTTCTCAGACCTAGAACCAATTAACTGAAAGGGAGGCCTAGTTCTCAATGAAAGGGCCCTGTAATATTATAGTAAATGTATATGATAATAATACTCCTAATTCTTCCCCAAAGACAAATATAACCATTGAACTGCGTACCATATCCTAGGAAATGGGGAATATCCAAACATTTTAAAAACTTACTGGATACATGGTCCTAACTGACATTAATATCTGGGGACCCAAAGATCCATCATGCCTCACCCATTAGAGTAAGCATCCTGTTAATAAATGGAGTTGTGGCTCAGGTCCAGCTCACAGAGAATCCACCCAGTCCAAGGATATACCAGGGGTCATATGCCTGGACCCAATTTATAATTGGAATTTACATACTTGCTAGTTGGCAGAACCCCTACACTAATGCCTTGGCCTATGGGGTAAGAGCTATCATCGTGGAGAAAGCTGAGTGAAAGCCTCAGAAATTGCCCTATTAAGGAAAATACCAGAGATCAGTGCCACCCTTACAGATCTAAATTATGAAGAGGTGGTGGTTTCCATCTCATCACCATTGAATTTACCATTCTGATCACTAGAAAAATCAGCCAGAACCTAGAGGAGGACAGTGGACTCACACAAATGCAATCCAGTAGCAGCCCAATTGCAACTGCCATGTAAAATGTGATGTCCTTGCTAAAGCAAATTAACAATATTTTTAGGTGCATAGTATGTGCCCATTTATCTGGCAAATGCACTCTTTCTCAGTCCCATCAGGAAAAGAAGATAAGAAACACTTTACATTCACAATGGACAAGAGCACACACCCACAGTCTCACTCTTCTTTAAAGAGCACACACCCACAGTGGACAAGAGCACACACCCACAGTCTCACTCTTCTGTAAAGATAAGAAACACTTTACATTCACAATGGACAAGCGTACACACCCACAGTCTCACTCTTCTTTATGTAGCTACTACTTAATTAGAAAATCTGTAAGACTCCCTATATTAGTCAGTTCTCACAATGCTATAAAGAAATATCCAAGACTGGGTAATACATAAGAAAAGAGATTGAATTGGCTCACAGTTTCCCAGGCTGTGCAGGAAGCATGGCAGCATCTGCTTCTTGGGAGGCCTCAGGTAGGTTTACTCATGCCAGAAGGCAAAGCCGAAGCAGGCATCTTCACATGGCTGGAGCAGGAGCAAGAAAGAGAGGTGGGAGGTGCTACACAGTTTTAAACAACGAGGTCTTGTGATAACTCACTCAGTATCATGAGAACAGCACTGAGAGGGTGGTGCTAAACCATTCATGAAGGATCCACCCCCATGATCCAATCACCTCCTACCAGGCCCCACCTGGAAGATTGGAGATTACAATTTGACATTAGATTTGGCAAGGCAGACTCCCTATATTTCTAAGATTCTTTTATTTTAAATATTAATGTAGGATATTGGGGGAACATTTTATATGAAACTGGATTCCATCTTTTTTTTTTTTTTTTTTTTGGATGGTGTCTCCTTCTGTCACCCAGGCTGGAGTGCTGTGGCATGATCTTGGCTCACTGCAACCTCCACCTCCCGGGTTCCAGCAATTCTCATGCCTCAGCCTCCTGAGTAGCTGGGATTATAGGCATGTGCCACCACGCCCAGCTAATTTTTGTGTTTTTAGTAGAGATGGGGTTTTTCCATGTTGGCCAGGCTGGTCTTGAACTCCTGACCTCAGGTGATCCACCCACCTTGGCCTCCCAAAGTGTTGGGATTATAGGCATGAACGACTGTGCCCAGCCAAAACTGGATTCTAGTTTAAACTCACAGCAGGACGTAAATTTCTGCTTATCTTCCAGATTGGCAAACTCCTACTGACAGTACTCTTGTGTTTTGAATATATAAAAATAAAAGGAAGGGGAACATCACACTCCGGGGACTGTTGTGGGGTGGGGGGAGGGGGGAGGGATAGCATTAGGAGATATACCTAATGCTAAATGACGAGTTAATGGATGCAGCACACCAACATGGCACATGTATACATATGTAACAAATCTGCACATTGTGCACATGTACCCTAAAACTTAAAGTATAATAATAAAAAAATAAAATAAATAATAAAATAAAATAAAAAATAAAATAAAATAAAAGTGATCTACTACACTGGGAAAACAGAAAAGAACTTTTAAAACATTTAAAGATAGCTGTAGACTAACAGTCAAAACATCTTTTTGTTTAATATGATGGACGTTTATTTTTCTTTTGTGTTTGTCTCTTTACCTGATATCCCTTTTGGACATTTTTCTAATCTGCCTGCTGTCTGCTGTAGATACAAGAAGCAAAAAGATCTTATCACCTGAAAATGCACTTTCTGTATTTCTTCTGAGAAAATGTATTAGAGTTTTCAGAAATAAACTGCAGAAATGTTGGGTATAATGATGTGGAAAATGCCCATCTATCAAACCTCAACTGCTGATTTCTTGACGAATTTTGAAACAATATAGTAGGAATTTTCTCTTTCTGCCAAAGTCTATACCACTAAACAGCTCAGAAGAGACTTTATGGGCAGTTTCTCTGTAGATTTATTGTTTGCATGCAAGAACATCAGTCTCTTTAAATGTTGGTCAGAGAGAACACAGGCTGTGAATTAGGTGTGCCAGCTTGTCCAGAAACATGGCAAAGATAAAGAATCAAATGCCAAATGTGCTCTTCTTTGAAAACCAACTTTGTAATATTATGTTTTATATCAGCATGTGAGCACTGAATTTTCGTGTGCAAATAGTTAGAGTTTCAGTTCTCCCCACTTTTAAATTACCTACGGAAAAATATCATCTTTAAGTAAAATTGAAAGCAAAAACTAGAAAAAAAATTTAAAGACACAAGAAAAATGTTATATGAGCCTCAAAACATAAATAGTTCCCACATGTCAATAAGAAAAACGGAGCACTATAACAGATGTATCAAATATACATACAAATCGCAATTGAACAAATGCCAAGCCCATAAAGAAAATGTTATACACATTTAAAAACTAAAATTTATTTGCATATTTTGTTATCAAAATTTATTTTTTGAAATTGTTTTAATGATAATATAGCATGTGAGTTCTCTAATACATTTCTGACAGCACTATAAGTGGGTACAGTCTTTCTTGAAAATAATTTGTTGATACCTGTCACTCGTCTTTGAAACATATTTACTACTTGACCTAGAAATCTCTCTTCTAGGAATTTGAGGACATTGTCAGAGATACATTTGAAGTTTATTCCATTAAGATGGATATTAAAACAATACTTATATGTTTTTTTATTATTATTATTATACTTGAAGTTTTAGGGTACATGTGCACAATGTGCAGGTTTGTTACATATGTATCCATGTGCCATGTTGGTGTGCTGCACCCATTAACTCGTCATTTAGCATTAGGTATATCTCCTAATGCTGTCCCTCCCCTCTCCCCCCACCCTACAACAGTCCCCAGAGTGTGATGTTCCCCTTCCTGTGTCCATGTGTTCTCATTGTTCAATTCCCACCTATGAGTGAGAACATGGGGTGTGTGGTTTTTTGTCCTTGCCATAGTTTAGTGAGAATGATGGTTTCCAGTTTCATCCATGTCCCTACAAAGGACTTGAACTCATCATTTTTTATGGCTGCATAGTATTCTGTAGTATATATATGCCACATTTTCTTAATCCAGTCTATCATTGTTGGACATTTGGGTTGGTTCCAAGTCTTTGCTGTTGTGAATAGTGCCGCAGTAGACATACGTGTGCATGTGTCTTTATAGCAGCATAATGTATAGTCCTTTTGGTATATACCCAGTAATGGGATGGCTGGGTCAAATGGTATTTCTAGTTCTAGATCCCTGAGGAATCGCCACACTGACTTCCACAATGGTTGAACTAGTTTACAGTCCCACCAACAGTGTAAAAGTGTTCCTGTTTCTCCACATCCTCTCCAGCACCTGTTGTTTCTTGACTTTTTAATGATGGCCATTCTAACTGGTGTGAGATGGTATCTCATTGTGGTTTTGATTTGCATTTCTCTGATGGCCAGTGATGATGAGCATTTTTTCATGTGTTTTTTGGCTGCATAAATGTCTTCTTTTGAGAAGTGTCTGTTCATGTCCTTCGCCCACTTTTTGATGGGGTTGTTTGTTTTTTTCTTGTAAATTTGTTTGAGTTCATTGTAGATTCTGGATATTAGCCCTTTGTCAGATGAGTAGGTTGCGAAAATTTTCTCCAATTTTGTAGGTTGCCTGTTCACTCTGATGGTAGTTTCTTTTGCTGTGCAGAAGCTCTTTAGTTTAATTAGATCCCATTTGTCAATTTTGGCTTTTGTTGCCATTGCTTTTGGTGTTTTAGACAGAAGTCCTTGCCCATGCCTATGTCCTGAATGGTATTGCCTAGGTTTTCTTCTAGGGTTTTTATGGTTTTAGGTCTAACACGTAAGTATTTAATCCATCTTCAATTAATTTTTGTATAAGGTGTAAGGAAGGGATCCAGTTTCAGCTTTCTACATATGGCTAGCCAGTTTTCCCAGCACCATTTATTAAATAAGGAATCCTTATCCCATTGCTTGTTTTTGTCAGATTTGTCAAAGATGAGATAGTTGTAGATATGCAGCATTATTTCTGAGGGCTCTGTTCTGTTCCATTGATCTATGTCTCTGTTGTGGTACCAGTACCATGCTGTTTTGGTTACTGTAGCCTTGTAGTATAGTTTGAAGTCAGGTAGCATGATGCCTCCAGCTTTGTTCTTTTGGCTTAGGATTGACTTGGCGATGCGGGCTCTTTTTTGGTTCCATATGAACTTTAAAGTAGTTTTTTCCAATTCTGTGAAGAAAGTCGTTGGTAGCTTGATGGGGATGGCATTGAATCTATAAATTACCTTGGGCAGTATGGCCATTTTCACGATATTGATTCTTCCAACCCATGAGCATGGAATGTTCTTCCATTTGTTTGTATCCTCTTTTATTTCACTGAGCAGTGGTTTGTAGTTCTCCTTGAAGAGGTCCTTCACATCCCTTGTAAGTTGGATTCCTAGGTATTTTATTCTCTTTGAAGCAATTGTGAATAGGAGTTCACTCATGATTTGGCTCTCTGTTTGTCTATGATTGGTGTACAAGAATGCTTGTGATTTTTGTACATTGATTTTGTATCCTGAGACTTTGCTGAAGTTGCTTATCAGCTTAAGGAGACTTTGGGCTGAGACAATGGGGTTTTCTAGATATACAATCATGTCATCTGCAAACAGGGACAATTTGACTTCCTCTTTTCCTAATTGAATACCCTTTATTTCCTTCTCCTGCCTGATTGCCCAGGCCAGAACTTCCAACACTATGTTGAATAGGAGTGGTGAGAGAGGGCATCCCTGTCTTGTGCCAGTTTTCAAAGGGAATGCTTCCAGTTTTTGCCCATTCAGTATGATATTGGCTGTGGGTTTGTCATAGATAGCTCTTATTATTTTGAGATACATCCCATCAATACCTAATTTATTGAGAGTTTTTAGCATGAAGCGTTGTTGAATTTTGTCAAAGGCCTTTCCTGCATCTATTGAGATAATCATGTGGTTTTTGTCTTTGGTTCTGTTTATATGCTGGATTACATTTATTGATTTGCATATGTTGAACCAGCCTTGAATCCCAGGGATGAAGCCCACTTGATCATGGTGGATAAGCTTTTTGATGTGCTGCTGGATTCAGTTTGCCAGTATTTTATTGTGGATTTTTGCATCAATGTTCATCAAGGATATTGGTCTGAAATTCTCTTTTTTGGTTGTGTCTCTTCCAGGCTTTGGTATCAGGATGATGCTGGCCTCATAAAATGTGTTAGGGAGGATTCTCTCTTTTTCTATTGATTGGAATAGTTTCAGAAGGAATGGTAACAGTTCCTCCTTGTACCTCTGGTAGAATTCAGCTGTGAATCCATCAGGTCCTGGATTCTTTTTGGTTGGTAAGCTATTGATTATTGCCACAATTTCAGAGCCTGTTATTGGTCTATTCAGAGATTCAACTTCTTCCTGATTTAGTCTTGGGATGGTGTATTTGTCGAGAAATTTATCCATTTCTTCTAGATATTCTAGTTTATTGGCTTAGAGGTGTTTGTAGTATTCTCTGATGGTAGATTGTATTTCTGTGGGATCAGTGGTGATATCCCCTTTATCATTTTTTATTGCATCTATTTGATTCTTTTCTCTTTTCTTCTTTATTAGTCTTGCTAGCGGTCTATCAATTTTGTTGATCTTTTCAAAAAACAAACTCCTGAATTCATTAATTTTTTGAAGGGTTTTTTTGTGTCTCTATTTCCTTCAGTTCTGCTCTGATTTTAGTTATTTCTTGCCTTCCGCTAGCTTTTGAATGTGTTTGCTCTTGCTTTTCTAGTTCTTTTAATTGTGATGTTAGGGTGGCAATTTTGGATCTTTCCTGCTTTCTCTTGTGGGCATTTAGTGCTATAAATTTCCCTGTACACACTGCTTTGAATGTGTCCCAGAGATTCTGGTATGTTGTGTCTTTGTTGTCATTGTTTTCAAAGAACATCTTTATTTCTGCCTTCATTTCATTATGTACCCATTAGAAGGAAAACTAACAAAGAGAAAAGACACTCACACCAAAAACCCATCTGTACATCACCATCATCAAAGACAAAAAGTAGAAAAAACTACAAATATGGGGACAAAACAGAGCAGAAAAACTGGAAACTCTAAAAAGCAGAGTGCCTCTACTCCTCCAAAGGAACACAGTTCCTCACCAGCAATGGAACAAAGCTGGACGGAGAATGACTTTGACTAGTTGAGAGAAGAAGGCTTCAGACAATCAAACTACTCCGAGCTACAGGAGGAAATTCAAACCAATGGCAAAGAAGTTAAAAACTTTGAAAAAAAATTAGATGAATGTATAACTAAAATGACCAATGCAGAGAAGTGCTTAAAGGAGCTGATGGAGCTGAAAGCCAAGTTTCAAGAACTACATGAAGAATACAGGAGCCTCAGTAGCCGATGTGATCAACTGGAAGAAAGGGTATCAGGGATGGAAGATGAAATGAATGAAATGAAGTGAGAAGGGAAGTTTAGAGAAAAAAGAATAAAAAGAAATGAACAAAGCCTCCAAGAAATATGAGACTATGTGAAAAGAGCAAACCTACGTCTGATTGGTGTACCTAAAAGTGACGGGGAGAATGGAACCAAACTGGAAAACACTCTGCAAGATATTATCCAGGAGAACTTCCCCAATCTAGCAAGGTAGGCCAACATTCAGATTCAGGAAATACAGAGAACGCCACAAAGATACTCCTTGAGAAGAGCAACCCCAAGACACATAATTGTCAGATTCACCAAAGTTGAAATGAAGGAAAAAATGTTAAGGACAGCCAGAGAGAAAGGTCGGGTTACCCACAAAGGGAAGCCCATCAGACTAACAGCTGATCTCTCGGCAGAAACTCTACAAGCCAGAAGAGAGTGGGAGCCAATATTGAACATTCTTAAAGAATTTTCAACCCAGAATTCCATATCCAGCCAAACTAAGCTTCATAAGTGAAGGAGAAATAAAACACTTTACAGACAAGCAAATGCTGAGAGATTTTGTCACCACCAGGCCTGCCCTAAAAGAGCTCCTGAAGGAAGCACTAAACATGGAAAGGAACAACTGGTACCAGCCACTGCAAAAACATGCCAAATTGTAAAGACCATTGAGGCTAGGAAGAAACTACATCAACTAACGGGCAAAATAACCAGCTAACATCATAATGACAGGATCAAATTCACACATAACAATATTAACTTTAAATGTAAACGGGCTAAATGCTCCAATTAAAAGACACAGACTGACAAATTGGATAAGGAGTCAAGACCCATGAGTGTGCTGTATTCAGGAAACCCATCTCACGTGCAGAGACACACATAGACTCAAAATAAAGGGATGGAGGAAGATCTACCAAGCAAATGGAAAACAAAAAAAGGCAGGGGTTGCAATCCTAGTCTCTGATAAAACAGACTTTAAACCAACAAAGATCAAAAGAGACAAAGAAGGCCATTACATAATGGTAAAGGGATCAATTCAACAAGAAGAGCTAACTATCCTAAATATATATGTACCCAATACAGGAGCACCCAGATTCATAAAGCAAGTCCTGAGTGACCCACAAAGAGACTTAGACTCCCACACAATAATAATGGGAGATTTTAACACCCCACTGTCAACATTAGACAGATCAACGAGACAGAAAGTTAACAAGGATACCCAGGAATTGAACTCAGCTCTTCACAAAGTGGACCTAATAGACATCTACAGAACTCTCCAGCCCAAATCAACAGAATATACATTTTTTTCAGCACCACACCACACCTATTCCAAAATTGACCCCATAGTTGGAAGTAAAGCTCTCCTCAGCAAATGTAAAAGAACAGAAATTATAACAAACTGTCTCTCAGACCACAGTGCAATCAAACTAGAACTCAGGATTAAGAAACTCACTCAAAACCGCTCAACTACATGGAAACTGAATAACCTGCTCCTGAAAACAATACTTATATGTTTAAGCAAAAGTCCTAAATGTTGAAAAATTTATTATGTAAACAATGGTATATTCTTTCAATGGACTTCTAAGCAACTATTAAAATTATTTATAAGACTATTTAAAGCACAGAAGAAATTCTCCAATATATCATGTAGTGTAAATATCTACATAAAATTATGAAATCAGAATAAATTCCTTTTTTTGTTAAAAATCCAGTCGACTAACTAGAAAATTTATATATTATTTAATGTCATTACCTATTATTATGTATTTTTATATATGCATATGGAAAGAACCAGAAATAGATATAAGAGAATGTATTTATTCTTGTCTGGCAGAAGTTTGGTGATTTTTATTTTTATCTGAGTTCATTTATTTGGTAGTTTACAAATATTATGTGTGTAGTATCTATTACCTGAATGATCATATGCTGGCAATAAATATTATTTTTAAATAGAAGTAGTATTCCTTCCAGGCCATATTTTCTACCCCAAGTTTCCCATTCTTTCTGACTTTCTTCAAGGCAAAAGGCAAAGACAGCAACAGCACAATTTCATTTGGGATACCTAAAGGTGTCTGCCATAACCCATCTCCAAGTTTTTGAGGGTGATCTTGGCTTATCTACAGCAAGCCATCAGACTGTTACAGGGCAGGGGTCCAGATCCAGACCCCAAGAGAGGGTTCTTGGATCTCACACAAGAAAGAATTCAGGGCAAGTCCACAGGGCAAAGTGAAAGCAAGTTTATTAAGAAAGTAAAGAAATAAAAGAATGGCTGTTCCATAGACAGAGCAGTCCTGAGGGCTGCTGGTTGCTCATTTTTATGGTTAATTCTTGATGATATGCTAAACAAGGGGTGGATTATTCATGCCTCCCCTTTTTAGACCATCTAGGGTAACTTCCTGATGTTGTCATGGCATTTATAGACTGTCTTGGTGCCAGTGGGAGTGTATCAGTGAGGACGACCAGAGGTCACTCTCATCGCCATTTTGGTTTTGGTAGGTTTTGGCCAGCTCCTTTACTGCAACCTGTTTTATCAGCAAGGTCTTTATGACTTGTATTTTGTGCTGACCTCCTATCTCATGCTGTAATTTAGAATGCCTTAACCGTCTGGGAATGCAGCCCAGTAGGTTTTAGCCTCATTTTACTGAGTTCCTATTTAAGATGGAGTTGCTGTGGTTCACATGCCTCTGACAAAACTATGGATCAATAGGGAAGTTTAGGAACAAGAACTGTTCTGATGAGAGCTTAATGCCTTGTCCTATCTTTTAAAGCTTGAATAAATATGGCCCCCACTCTTCCCAAAGCTCCCCAGCTAGCTTCTCTATCAGGATCCCTTGGTGTTCATCTCACTTAGACAGAGACATGACGGGTAACTCAAGGTGATACAGATGCTTGAGGTACAGGAAACCACATCGTGCTTTATTAGCTAAAGACAAAACTTCTTAGAGAAGCAGTGGGAAATTCAAATGGATTTGGATTCCGATAAAGGTGCCTACTCAGACTCATCTATGGAGATGGAGAAACATACAATAGCATAGCTGCTGTAACAGTTTGGACCTGAGTTATCAGGTGCCCTAGATATTTACAATGTCTTTGCTACCTTTGACACTGGTCTTGTCACAAAACATATAAAATATTGCTCCCACTTTTTCAGGCAGGAAGAAGGTATCCCCTCTCCATAGGGCGGATTGATGAAATCAACACTTGGAAATGTCAGAAGTACCAAGAACCAGCACCTCCAGGGACAGCATCACAATTGACACCCTAGTATTTATGTTCCGGAATATGCCTCTAATCAACTGCAATCCTCGAGGCTTCCAGATAAAATGCTGCTTCAAGATTTTAAGTATAATAGGACTGGGTCAGCCAAGTGTGAGAAGACAGAGTTAAAGGATTCAACAGGTGTCTGGTAGATAATACAAGTGTTTATGGTAAAACAGAGATTATACATAGCAGATAAAAAGGGAACTCACTCTAGAGAACCTAGACAACCTAGGGAGAAAGGCACAGGCTTGTCCTGGTAATCTAGACAGGAAATGCCAAAGCCTGGGGATCAGTACCTCAGAAAAGAAAGCACTGCCCAGTCAACACAGGACACTCAGGGCAAACTAGGCCCATAATCAGAGGCATCTGAACCAGAACTTTGATGACTGTCTGCTGGGAGAATGGCTTGTTCTTAGAACCAGACAGGCAGTCAGACACCTATAAGAAAAACTGTCCAGACTGGGATAAGGCAGTAATGCTGGGCCCTCAGGAGGTCCTCACAGGAAGAACTTAGGTCAGATGTGCAGATGGCAAACATTTTTATGGCTGGGTGGGAGTTTCTTGGAATCCAGGAGCAATCCAGGCATCACCACCAGTGCTCAGCCCTAAAGGGAAATAATGAAAGAATATAGGGCCCACTTTCAATGAGAGTGATAATGTGCTGTGGAAGCATTTGTGATTACACCAAGCATGCCTAGAGGCAAATGGTCTAGACCTGGGGAAGGGCAATCTCCTGCTTTCAGTCAAAAAGAATAACAAATTGCATTATAAAGAACTGTTGCCCTTCTGTTCTGAGGTAGACAACTTTCATGTTTCTTTCTCTTATGGCTCTTATTTTTGCCCTGCAGCACAAATGGCATTTATGTATGAGAAAGAAGGTCTATCCTTCCCCTTGAGAATGAGTGAACATGAAATATCTCTAATCAAGGGGATTTATAGCTAATGAGTCCTGCACAAAACAAATAATTAGTTCCCATTGCTACTCACATGAGTAAGGAACAGTCCTCATTTTCTAGCTTAAGTGTACAGGAAACCTACTCATTCAAGAATGACAAATCATTTTATTTCAGAATCATATTTTCATCTGCCAAAGCAAATGAAAGTTGAAATGAGGATAAAATGTAGCATAACATGGCCATCTCTGATCATTTGTGATTGTAACAAGCACTTATACAGGACTGGGAGCACCATGCTTTGAGAATGTGGAGACCCAGATTCTTTTTTCAGCTCTTTCATGAACAAATTGTGTGAACTTATTACTTAATCCATCTGGGCTTCAGTTTCCTCATCTTAAAAATTGAAAGGGTCAAATGTAACAGCTTCAGTAAGCTGGTAGACTATAAAATATAAATTAGCACATATGTGTATATTACTAAACACTTATATGTGTGTGGAGAATGATATTGGTAACATTAAGTAGCCTTTTCTTGTTGTTTTCCTGCATGTCATAGTAAGTTTTCAATGCAGGAGGAATATTGTTGCTGTAAATTATTTCTGGTTTTCTGTAATGCATTTAATGAAGAGGGACATCTTTGGTAGAATGACTCACATAATAAATATGGTACATTTCTTCCTGTTTAGTAACCAGGCAAGTACATTTCTGTCATTAGCATGCTAGAATGTAAACAGCAGCTACATGCTGTCCACGCCTTTTTGGAAAAGTGTTATTCAGTGAGCCCTCCCCTTCCTCCTCCCCTGCTCAATCTCAATTTCAGTGCTGACCAGTTGTATGACTTTGGTAAATCTCTCTAACCTCTCCGTGCCTTTGTTTTTGCTCAAGTGAAATAACAACTTTGGGTTAGACTTGAGTCACATAAGAAACAGAAGAAGAACAAAAGCATTTTAAATGATTCTGTGAACAACAGTGTTCAGAAAATGCTGCACACCTGATCCCTTCTCAGAGCCTGGGCATCACATTAACATTCTGGAGACTCTGAGATGTCCTGCACAACAAAATCCTGTCTAACTTTAATTCACCCAGCTTGTCCCAGAAACAATTGTCCATGAATCCTTTGTTTCTGAGTAGAAGCAATTAATAATGGCACCTCAGAAGTAAGAGTCACCAGACTTTGGGAAACCTCCAACATGATGGTCTCCAAGATGTCATTATAGCTTAAATATTTTATGAAACCTTGGCAGACAGATTTTTACATGCATTGAAAATATAGTAAATAACTACAATGTAAGACTTCCTAATTTGTGACTAAGAATTTATACATTCTGATTCTGGCATTCTCCCCCAATCACTCTGACATCAGCTCATCACAGGATAAAACTGAGGTGACATAGCAAATAATATAATTCTCCCCATAAACACACACACACACACACACACACACAATAATCAGTAGAACCTGCCCTGTTTACTTTGTGATGATGTTATAAAATTTTATAATGAAACAGCATATGGAAAATACAGAAAAAAATTAATAGCTTCCAAATGTTAATGTTGTATCTCAAAAAAATGAAGGTTCAATGAGAAACTAACTTTAAAAGCTATAAAAGCATGGAAAGTCTGGATGAGGTGAATTTAGTTTGGCTCACTAATTTATGAAATACCAGAAGTTTGAGGTCAACTTCAAATCTCAAGAGATAATTTTAGAACCAATGAAAATAAGCCATCAATGAATACCTTTATGGACCATCCAATGCAATAACTAAGGAAATACAAGTTAAAAGGGGATTCAGAAGCATCCACGGACTAAGGGTTCTCTTACTTTTGAAAGCTGAAGCAAGAAATATTAGAGCTGGTGTATTAGTCTGTTCTCATGCTGCTAATGGAGACATACCTGAGACTTGGCAGTTTATAAAGGAAGGAGGTTTAATGGACTCACAGTTCCACATGACTGGGGAAGCCTCGCAATCATGGTAGAAGGCAAAGAAAAAGCAAAGGCATGTCTTACATGGTGGCAGGCAAAGAGCATGTGCAGGGGAACTACCCTTTATAAAACTATCAGATCTCATGGGAATTATTCAGTATCATGAGAAGAGAATGAGGAAAAACCCACCCCTATGATTCAATTACCTCCCACCGGTTCCCCCCCATGAAATGTGGGGGTTATGGGAGCTACAATTCAAGGTGAGATTTGGGTAGGGAAACAACAAAACTGTATGATTCTGCCTGGGCCCCTCCCAAATATCATGTCCTCTCATTTCAAAACACAATTATGCCTTCCCAGCAGTCCCCTAAAGTCTTAACTCATTCCAGCATTAACCCAAACATCCACAGTCCAAAGTCTCATCTGAGACAAGGCAAGTCCTGTTCACCTATGAGCCTGTAAAATCAAAAGCAAGTTAGTTACTTCCTAGATACAATGGAGGTACAGGAATTGGGTAAATATACCCATTCCAAATGGGAGAAACTGGACAAAACAAAAGGGCTATAGGCACCATTCGAGTCTGAAATCCCATAGGACAATCATTAAAACTTAAAGTTACAAATTGATCTCCTTTGACTCCATGTCTCACATTGAGGTCACACTGATGCAGGAGGTGGGCTCTCATGGCCTTGGGCAACTCTGCCCCTGTGGCTTTACAGGTTACAGCACCTCTCCTAGCTGCTTTCACAGGCTAGCATTGAGTGCCTGAGGCTTTTCCAAGTGGATGGTGCAAGTTGTCAGTGGATCCACCATTCTGGGATCTGTAGGATGGTGGCCCTCTTCTCACAGCTCCAATAGGCTGTGCCACAGTGGGTACTCTGTGTGGGGACTCTGACCCCACATTTCCTTCTGCACTGCCCTAACAGAGGTTCTCCATGTGGGCCCTGGCCCTGCACCAAACATCTGCCTGGGCATCCAGACATTTCCAAACATCCTCTGAAATCTAGGCACAGGTTTTCAAACCTCAGTTCTTGACTTCTGCACACCCGCAGGCCCAATACCACATGGAAGCTGCCAAGGCTTGGGGCTTGTGCCCTCTGAAGCAATGGCCTGTGCTCTATGTTGGCCTCTTTTAGCCATCACTGGGACACAGGGGACCAAGTCCCAAGACTGCACAGAGCAGCAAGGCCCTGGGCCCAGCCCATGAAACCATTTTTTCCTCCTAACACTCCAGGCCTGTGATGGGAGGAGCTGCTGTGAAGACATGCCCTGGAGACATTTTACCCATTGTCTTGGTGATTAACATTTGGCTCCTTGTCACTTATGCAAATTTCTGAAGCTGGTTTGAATTTCTCCTGACAAAATGAGTTTTTCTTTTCTATGGCATCATCAGGCTACAAATTTTCTGAATTTTTATGCTCTGCTTCTCTTTTAAACATAAGCTCCAATTCCAAACCATATCTTTGGGCATATGTAAAACTGAATGCTTTTAACAGCACCCAAGTCACCTCTTGAACACTTTGCTGCTTAGAAATTCCTTTCACCAGATACCCTCGATTGTCTCTCTCAAGTTCAAAGTTCCACTGATCTCGAGGGCAGGGGCAAAATGCCTCCAGTCTCTTTGCTAAAACACAGCAAGAGTTACCCTTATTCAAGTTCCCAACAAGATCTTCATCTCTATCTGAGACCACCTCAACCTGGACTTCATTGTCCATATCACTAATAGCATTTTGGTCAAAGTCATTCAACAGGTCTCTAGGAAGTTCCAAACTTTCCTATATCTTCCTGTCCTCTTCTGAGCCCTCCAAACTATTCCAACTTATGCCTGTTTTCCAGTTCCAAAGTCACTTCCACATTTTTGGTTATCTTTACAGCAGCACCCCACTCTACTGGTACCAATTTACTGTATTAGTCTGTTCCTACATTGCTAATAAAGACATACCTGAGACTGGGTGATTTATAAGGAAAGAGGTTTAATGGATTCACAGTTCCACATGGCTGGGGAGGCCTCACAATCATGTCAGAAGGCAAAGGAGAAGCAAAGGCATGTCTTACATGGTGGAAGGCGAGAGAGCATGTGTAGGGGGAGTGCCCTTTATAAAACCATCAGATCTCGTGAGGCTTATTCACTATCATGAGAACAGCATGAGAAAAACCCAACCTCATGATTCAATTACCTCACACCAGGATCTTTCCATGACACCTGGGGATTATAGGAACTACAATTCATGATGAGATTTGTGTGGTAACACAGCCAAACCATGTCAGCTGGTAAGGACACTTCCAAGTGATCTAGCCTTTCACATAATATCTATTACCCAGTCCCACACAAATGGTTGTCAGCAAAACAACTAAGCCCTCCTCCAATGCATCCCTTGGTTCTCCTGTGAGGGGACTGAAGCTGTTCTGGTCAAACTCAATATGTTCTTATATATTTTAGGCATAAAACAGAGTCAGAAAGACCTCCATGGACAAAAAGCATTATAATGACAAATGGATATTGCCCTGACATTGTGACACCACCATGCAGAAAGCTGTGACACTGACACCGACAAAGCATACACAATGTAGAAGAAAAATCACCCTTTGTGCAGAACTTTAGCAATTGTAAGAAGTGTTTGAAAAGACCCAGGCCTAAGTGGCAGCACTTGTCAAGTTAGTAGATTTTACAGTATCCTAGAAAGAAGATCCAGAACTCCAGTGAGTGAGTGGATTTATGTTCCATTATTGTTATTTTTTTCTCATATCATGATATTCTTTATCTTTTACCACATTCCTGACAAGCAGGATTCTTCTGAACCATTGTTTCAAGCTGTCTTCCTTTCAGATTTCTCTTTTATCATAATATTGCCAAAATTTCCCTATGTCTTGTCTTCCCAACTCAACCATTAGCCCTTGGAGGACACGGACTATGCCTTTTACTTCTCTTGTTTCTCTCACAGCTCCTAGAAGATCATGCACATGAAGCAGGAGCTCAGTAAACATTTATTGTATGAAAAATAGATTGATATATAGATTAACAGATCTAAGTAAAATTAACAATTTTATTTTCAGATTAACCTTTTAAATTTGTTTTATGAATTATTTCAGCCATCTAAACAGGATGATTAACACAAGGAATAACTGAAACTGCTGCAAAGACACAAACTGAATACCTGTGAGCTCCTCCCAGTTTACATCCCCATCACTCCTTCTCAGAGATGACCAGTATATTGAACATGGTGTTTATCATTCATATGAATCTCTTTATACCTTTACTAGTTATATATGGTCCCTAAGTATTTTTAAATGTTGTTTTTGCATGCTGGTAAATGACAGGGCAGGAGCATCACCATCTTGGACAAGCACCGTCATTTTAAAGTTCACCTTGATCGAAAACTGCCTAAATCCAAAAAGGATCAGCCATAAACCACAAATAACATCTCTAACCAGAAACATTCCAAACCACTCCCCGACCAGAGACATGCCAGCCCCAAGATAACCCCCCTTCTGGCCAGAGAGATGTCAGTCCCAAGATAACCTTCCCTCCAACCAGAGACATTCCAACCCTGCCATAAACTTCCCTACATAGAAACATTCCAAGCTTGTGAGAAGCTCTCTCACCCTAAAAAAACCAATAATATTCTTAGTCTGTAAGAGAAAGCACTGCTTACCGAAATCGGCCAGAAGCCCCTCTCAAGTTTATTCTCCAAAATAAACCTGTCTTTGACTGTTGAGCTGCTTTTTGTGTTTCTTTCCTTTTTAATTCTTACAGTAAACCTTATAAAATACTATATTATTCTGAAAATTGCATTTATAATCAAGTATATTCTGAAGTTAGTTTAGGTTGATATACATCCTTGTAGTTCGATTGTTTTCACTGCTAAATTGTATTTCATTGTGTGAAAATAGCATAATTATTTACTCTTTACACATGGATGGAAGTGGGTATTTTTCCAAATTTTTACTATTACACACAAAGCTATTATGGACATTCTTTCTACATCTCTGCGTACATAGTGAGTGGATTTTTATCGGGTAAATCCCTTCGGGTGAAGTTGTACCATCATGGAGAACAAGCGCCCTCAGTTATACTAGGGATCACTGTAAAACTCTCCAAAAGGGCTATACCAATCTATTCTCCCATAAATCCTCATTTTGTAAGATTCCAGTTTCACAACACCAATATTTAGCCATTTGGGTACTGGCTTCAAGAGAGGATACTCTTTGCTGCCAAGCTTGCCAGAGGACTCTCTCAAAGCTTCTAGGATGTGCTGGTGTCAGTTCAAAGGCAGGAACTCCAGCCACCATGGTACTCTAGTCCTCCACTGCAGCTTCCTGAGCACAAGCCATAGTGTCAGCTCAATGTTCCAGGCATAAGCTTTTCCTTCCAACCCTCAACAATTATATCTCTTTTATTTTAAATGCAGATTCCCATCAAAATTGAAAGTTGCCTTTAATGTCAAAAAAAGAGATGCATTTATCAAAAAGTGATCTGTGTGTTAGCATGACTGATTGTGATCCTATTTGTATGCTCCTGGTCTTTCTGGGTCCTCAGTGCATTAACATTCTGCAACATTGTGTTGTGGGACTATAGCATCCCAGCACAACAACATGGGTGCTGAGTTTCAACATCATTTTTAACTTACTGCCTCCTCCATGAAATTGATTAAATATGTAATGCCTCAGAATACAGTTATTACAGTAAATCAGACTGTGTAGTTGCAAGGTCACATTCAGTGGAAACCTGTGATAGATGATCAATTCTACCATAAAGACGTGCTATCCAGAGCAGTCCATCCTGAACTGTTGTGCCATTACTATTTGTATTACCTTTTCTTCTTACGCGACTATTCACCTCTGATCTCCTTTGAAAACTGCAACCTGCAAATGAGATGATGTCTGTTAGGGAGGTTTTAAATCATTTTTCATCTTGTTTTTCACTATGTTTCTCCTTGGCTTTTTTTCTAAATAATGATTTGAAGTAATTAGAACTTCACTTGGTTTGATTTCCATGTTTTTATTGTAAAATATTCCAGAAGAATAAAATACATTTAGAAGAGTGAACTAATAAAAATGTATAGATGATTAGACGACCCCTGTAACTGGCACACAGATCAAGAAACAGAACAATGCCAGAACCACAGAGGCTGTTCTGGGTCCCCTTCTGGTCACCCCAGTCCCCCACCCCAGGGTGTCCACTGTTTGTGTGTTTGTTTTAAATTAGATGATGTAATATACTATCTAAACTTCTTCTTAAATATGAGTTCAGTACAGCCCAGCAAGCAAATGAATCACTCAAGGCCACTCAAGGAGCTACTGCAAGGACAAGGGCCAGAACTCAGGCTTCTTGATGCCTTGTCCACACCCTATTCCACCTATACCATGCTGCACCGATCTCAATTTCTCTCCCACTGAAAAGTGGCAAGAAATTCAGTGACTCATTGAATGACGACACATTCCTCTTCATTCAAAAAGTCAAGACTGTCCAGATTGAGTGTTGTCACCCAGGGTGGATTCCCTCCTCCTTTGGCATCTCTGTACTCCTAGTTGGAACTTGATGTCTTACATACATGGAAAGGAGATCTTTCTCTACTGATCTCTGTCTCCCTCTTTCTTTTCTTCTCTTTTTCTCTCTTTCTCTCTCTCTCTCTCCCTCTCACACACACAGGTTTTATGATCCCCCAAATTAAGCATGAAAGTTTTAAAACAAAGCCTGGGGTCTTGCTTATAATCAGAGCTCATCTGTTTATCTGGTGGAAGCACCCAACTAGGTAGTATTTTTGTTGTGTGAGTCTTCAATCTGAAGAAAAGTATAGTGATTTAAAAGCCAGGATCACAAAAATTACGTAATCTCAAGTTTAGAAACTCTCAGAATATGTGCTAAAGTTGTTGATTTATTTCCAATATTCCCACATTGGCTGCCTCCATTTCCGTGACATCATTCCCTAAATATTCAAGTTAACTGAGGTTTCAGTGTACTGTGGCACAATAGAAAGAACTTAAAATTTTAGCATCAGATAAACAGAGTTCTAATCCAGTTTTCCCTTATGGAAGTGTGTGATCTCATGTACAGCTTACATGACTTAGCTCTTGAAGTCTTGTGTTCTACATCTGCTAAATGGAGAAAATAAAACATACCTCCCTACTCCCTGCCTTTCAATTAGTACTCCGTCGCTCTGAGGCTGGTTAGAGCTCCAATAGGGAATCCAGAAAACCCCAAAGTGGACATAGACTCAGCCAAGAAAGTTATTAGTGACTGACAAGACTGATAAGATAGCATTTACTCACATTCCACATTGGCTGCCCCTACTGGGATGTCTCTGAAACACAATTTGCCACCCAAAAGTGGGAGATGCTCTGAGAATTCTGAAGGCCCTACAGACTGCTCCCTGCCTCAGGCTCCTTACCTGCCTGGGGCCTTTAGAAGAGCATGAGGGCCCAGGTGTTTCTCAGCATCCGCTTTGTAGAATCCTCGACTGAGTTGCCCTCTGCCCTATTGCCTCCCACCTTCCAGAAAAAGCAGTGACCTCTTGGAGCCCAGTGACCCTCCTTCTTAGAGCTGAGCCTCGCCACATCCTATTACCAAAATGACCTCTCTTCAACAGGTAGGGTCATGAAATGGGGAGTGTATTATGTATGCAGTGAGAAGTGGAGGATGAATTCCAGACCTACCACTTGCTCACTATATGAATTGGGGAATTTGTTCAGCATCTCTAAGCCTCAGTTCTCTCATCTGTAAATCTCACATAAGAGTTTAGTAGGTACAAATGATTTATATAGACATATCTAGCATGTAAAAGGTGCTCAGGAACCTACAGTGTTTTATTTTTACTTACAGATACAGGTGGAAATTCCTGTTCCCAGTTGTCACAAGCACCACACATGTGTGTCTCTGTCCTGGCTGATGGCCATTTGCTGTCCTCTGTGCACACCTGCTCACCTTTGCCCCACTGCCTAGATAGGTCAAGTTATCTCACCTCCTCCCCATCAGTCCAAAGTCCTATCCCTTCTTCAATGCCTTCCTCGTACATAAAACCCACCGAGAGGCCCCAGCCCACACCAGCCTCTTCTTTCTCTGAAGGCTATTTTCAATTCCACCTAGATTAGTACTTAGCCATCAGCTAATCATTTCAGGCACAATCATTTTATCTTCTTCATTGTCCACTTTATAATGAAAGTAACATCATGAGCTTCTAGCAAACTCCCCAGGGTGTTTTACATTGTGCCAAGCACAAGGCAGTTACTTGGAGTTAAACTTAATACCTAAGTCTAAAAATTTTGACCGTAAGTCTAAATATGGCACAGACTCCAATTATGTCCACAGGTGGATAGTTGTCTCAGTTCCATCATAACTCTCTATTCATTACTTCATTGAAATTCCTCCCAGAACTATAAATCACTCACTTCACTGGGAATAGAGTTGAAGGAGATAGACTCATACCCTGCTCTGGTGTGGTCCATATTCTAGTGAGAAATGAGCAGGTGTAAAGAGGTGTCTCAATGGCGGTTGGTGCCAAAGATCAGAGGAAGAACAGTGCTCTGCCCCATTGGGGAAGATAATTGAGAGATCCTTGGCAGGCTGAGAAGAAGGTGATGAGAAGAAACAAGAGGGAGAGGAGCATCAGGGAAGGCAGGGGGTGTTGTGACTGGTCCCCTTCCATGACTCACTCTCCTTCACAGTCTCTAGTGGCGTAGTGTACTCTTGAGTGCTTGTAAAGAGTGATGATTGTTTCCATTGCTGTCTCATTGAAACAGAGCCCTGTGCTGAGTTTCCAGCTGAGATCCATGTAGAGCAGGATGGTTTGTCCCCATTTTCTTTTCCTGCTCTAAAGTCAGGACTTCCAGAAAAATAACATCTTCCCATGCCCTCTCTCCTCACCTCAAATACCCTGGTGTAATAGCTGATATTAGCTGATTCCCTGTGGAGGGATTGGATGCCCTCAGGCCATTGAATTAAAATGTTTGATTCAATTTTACCAATATCTCAAAAAGGAAGAAGGCATCTAGGTGACATCTGTGTCACTCAAGTAGGTGACAATGAAAGTGCAGAATAAGACCCATGATGCAGGGAGGACTGGGTGCTATGAGAGCACAGAGGATGATGCCCAGTGTAGCCTGAGGAGTGGGAGGATGGTGGGGGCTTTCCATCAGAAATGACTTTAACATTGAGCCCGAGAACTAAGTAGGAGAAAGGCAAGGCACAAGGAAAATAGATGAGATTTTAGCATGTTTATCTTGCAAAGTAGCTGAGAAAGGAGGGATAAATAATGAATTTAGGGGACAAATGTCAATGTCAATGACATTGAGAGCAATAACCAAGAGCAAAGTGTTAAATCCAGCCCCTACAGTGTAACCTAAGTTGTCTGAGGGCATTAGTGGGGTTTCTACTTGAGAGTTCAGTGTCCCCACAGGGAGTATCAGGACGTGAGGGTTGTTGAAAATCTTCTAAAGAACACTGAACATGTCCCTAATAGAGAAAATTGTCTGAGGTTTGACTACATTTCTAAGCTATTGGACAACCAATTTCTGGGGTAGTTGAAGGAGCCAAGATAAGCCTAAGAGAAGACTTTTCATATAAGCAAAAATCTTTAGAATGACCTCTTTACATCTGTCAAGTAAGAAAAGTTTTGCCTTTAATTACCATTTCCCCAAACACCAGACTTTCAATTTGTCTATCAAGGTGTCCAGAAGTGTCTTAGGCCCCTAATTGGCGGTTTTAATATACTTTGTCAAAAGTCCCATTGCCCCTATAACTTATTCTCAGCTGTTGGAGAATATAAAAGATTTGATATTATACTCCTATTGAGTTTTAATAGCTGGTAAAACATACTACCTTGCCTCTTTATATTTGCCTTTAACATACAGGAATTACAGCCACTGTTATGAAGATGTAGAAAGGAATATTTCACAGATTGGGGTGGGGTACCATTTGTGTCACAGAGAAAAATTTTTTAATCACTTCAACTTCTCACCACTTAGACTCAAAATGAGGCCACTTCATGACCAAGACACTTTTTCTCACTGCCTTAAGCACACAAACACACATGCACACACATATGCACACTCATGCACACATGTGAACATGTACACACATGTAGATGCACATTTACAGCAAACAAAGACCTAGCTAGGGACTCTAATCAATCCTGTCTCATTTCATAATATTTGATCTATTCTGCCTGATTTTTGTCAGGTATATCAGTTCTAACATTATACACCAGAGCTTTTCTGCCCAAATCATTTTTCCCCAGCCCCTAAAAATTATTTGAGGAGAAATTACATTATACATTACATAAAATAATTTGCTTCCCAGACAGATTTCAGACTTCAGGTATTCTTAAGCTGGTACTATATAATGAAGTAATTGTGTAATTAGGAATACATTTGTCAAGTAGATAATTATTATGCTTAGAACATGAAAAAATGGCTTTTTAAAGAGAGAAATAAAAAGATGATATTAAGAATTTTAATGGATCAAATGAAAGCTTCAAGTTTTATTAGATAGAAATAAATGGCCCTAACCAGAATTGGTTTTATGGGTCTGTAAGTTCATTTTAAATAGGGTCAGATAATGAGTTTGAGGGTAAGTCTGATCTGGATGAATTCCCATTAATACCCCTTTGCAGCATTAAGTTGGCCATGACCCAAATCAAAGCCTGTCTCTTAGTGTCTGCCCTTCTCCTCCCCCTCTTCCTCTGACATCAAGCCCAGCTTGTCATAGATGGTTTACTTCTTTTTATCTCCATCTCCACACTAGTCAAAGACACTCTCCTCTTGCCTGAACTAATCCAACAACCTCCCGATCAGTTCCCACATCCATTCTGTTTCTTTTCCTGCTGTACTTTTTATTGAAGTAAAATTCATATAACATAAAATTAGCCATTTTAGACCATAAAATTCAGTGGCTTTTAGTACATTCATGGTACTGTGCAACCACTACCTATATCAAGTTCCAAAATATTTTTATCAGCCCCAAAGAGTACCCCATATTTATTAAGAAGTCAGTCCATATTCTCTCCTCCCCCAGCTCTGGCAGCCGCCAATCTTCTTTCTTTCACTATGGATTGGCATATTCTGTATATTGCATATAAATGGAATCATAAAATCTGCGACTGTTTGTGTCTGGCCTCTTTCATTTAGCATAACGTTTTCAAGGTTCATCTACATTGTACATATATAAATACTTCATTCCTTTTTTATGGTGACGAATATTCCATGGTGTGCATAAGTATATGCAATTTGTTTATTCATTTATCTCTTGATAAACATTTGAGTTCCAAGAAATCTACTTTTTGACTATTGTGAATAGTGCTTCTGTGAACATTCTTGTACGTGAATTTGTTTACGTATCTGTTTTCAATTATTTTGGCTATATACCTATGAGTGAAATTACTGAATCATGTGGTAATTCTATGTTTAACTTTTTGAGAAATTACCAAACTGTTTTCGACAGCCACTGCACCATCTTACATTCCCACAAGGAGTGGTTAAGAATTCTAATTTCTCCATATCTTGTTAACACTTGTTATTTTCTGGATTTTGACTTGTTTTATATATTATAATAGCCATCCTAGTGTGTGGGAAGTAGTATTTCATTGTGGTTTTAATTTGCATTTTTCTAATGACTAATGATTTTGAACGTCTTTTCATATGTATATTGGACATTTATATATCTTCTTTTGAGAAATGTTTATTCAAGGTCTTTACCCATTTTTTAATTGGATTTCTTTTTTTCATTAACTTGTAAGAGTTCTTTACATATTCTGTATACTAGACCCCTATCCACATATGATTTGCAAATATTATCTCTCATTCCGTAGGTTATCTATTCATATTCTTTATAATCTTTTTTTTTTTTTTGAAACAGAGTCTTGCATTGTCACCCAGGCTGGTATGCAGTGGCACCATCTCAACTCACTGCAACCTCCAACTCTGAGGTTCAAGCAATTCTCCTGCCTCAGCCTCCCAAGTAGCTAGGATTACAGGCACCTGCCACCACACCCAGCTAGTTTTTTGTATTTTTAGTAGAGACGGGGTTTCACTATGTTGGCCAGGCTGGTCTCAAACTCCTGACCTCATGATCTGCCCATCTCGACCTCCCAAAGTGCTGGGATTACAGGCGTGAGCCACCACGCCCAGCCTCTTTATAATATTCTTAAATTCACCTCGGGTTTTTTGTTTTGTTTATTTGTTTCTTGAGATGGGGTTTCACTCTGTCAATCAGGCTGGACTGTAGTGGTGCAATCATAGCTCAATGAAGCCTTCAACTTCTGAGCTCAAGTAATCTTCTCTCCTAGCCCAGTAGCTAGGACCACAGGTGCACACCACCACACTCAGCTAATTTTTTTAAAAAATTTTATTTTTGTAGAGATGGAGTGTCACTTCTTTGCCTAGGCTTGTCTCAAACTCCTGACCTCAATCAATTATCCTGTCTTGGCCTCCCAAAGCACTGGGATTACAAGCATGAGCCACTGGGCTTGGCTGGGTTTTTTTTTTAATGTTTGTTTTGATGATATCTAATTAATATTATATGTTTTTCTTTTTTTGCTTACACTTCATATACCAAATTTAAGAATCCGTTGCCCAATGAAAGATCACACAGATTTGCCTCTATGTTTTTCTCCAGGAGTTTTATAGTTTTCACTCTTACATATAGATCAATAATTCATTTTGAGTTAATTTTTGTATGTAGTGTTAGGTAGGGGCTCAAATTCATTCTTTTGTATTATGTGAATATCAAGTCTTCACAGCACCACGTATTGAAGAAATTATTCTTTTCTCAATGAATGGTCTTGGCACCCTTGTGAAAATCAATTAGGCATAGATATATGATTTTTGGATTCTGAATGCTTATCTAATGGTCTATCTGTATATCTTTATGCCAGTACCACACTCCTTCAATCACTGTAGCTTTGTAGTAGGTTCTGAAATTGTGAAGTAAGAACCCTCCAACTTTGTTTTTCTTTTGAATATTGTTCTGCCTATTTGGAGTCTCTTGTAATTTTGTATACGTTTGAGGATCAACTTTTCCAAAATGAGAATCCACCAGAATCATGAAGGGTGCCACAGATCCTTGGGAGGAGAATGTGGACAAACAACCCCAAATCATTCCATGTGGTTGGAGAAAGTATTTTGATGTTTTCAATCTTTTCCATTTATTGAGATTTATTTGTGACCTAACATATCCTGGAGAATGTTCTATGTACACTTGAGAATCATGTGAATTCTATTATTTTGGTGTGGAGTGTCCTGCATATGTCTGCTAGGTGTATTGGTTTATAGTGTTGTTCACCTCCGCTGCTCCTTTTTTTATATATTTTGTCAATTTGTTCTATTCTTTAATGTAGAGTAATGAAGTCTCCAACTGTTATTGTAGGAATGTCTATTTCTTTCTTCAATTCTATTAATTTTAGACTTGTATCTTTTCCTTTGTTGTTTATACATTTATAATTATTACACCTTCTTGTTGGATTGATACTTTTATTGGTGCATAATGTCTTTCCTTGTCTCTTATAATTTTTATCTTAATGTTTGTCTAGTGTTAGTATAACCATTCTAGCTCTCTTTGGTTATTCTTTGCATAGGATAAGTTTTTTCAGCCTTTTAGTTTCAACTTATTTGTGTCTGTGGATCTAAAATGAATCTATTATAGAGAGCATGTAGTTGGATTTTGGTTGTTTTTGCTTTTTATCTATTCTGCCAATTTCTGAGTTTTAATTGGAAAGTCTAATCCATTTGCATTTTTTCATAGTTCTCTTTTTAAAAAATTTTTCCATAAGTTATTTGAGCACAGGTGGGATTTGGTTACATGAGTAAGTTCATTAATGGTGATTTGTGAGATTTTGGTGCACCCATACCCATGTATACACTGCACCATGTTTGTAGTCTTTTATCCCTAGCCCCCTTCCACTTTTTCCCCCAAGTCTCCAAAGTCCATTGTATCATTCTTATGCCTTTTTGTCCTCATAGCTTAGCTTCCACATATCAGTGAGAAGATATGATGTTTGGTTTTCCATTTCTGAGTTACATCTATGTGATAGTCACTTTCCACTTGCTGCTTTCAAGATTTTCCCTCTGGTTTGATATAGCTTTATTTAAAATATGTCATATGTCTTGCTGTAGATCTCTTTGAGTTTATTCTTCTTGGAGTTCACTGAGGTTGTTGAAAGTGTAGGTTTATCTTTTAAAATTACATTTGCAAAGTTTCAGTCATAATTACTTCACACATTTTTTCTTCTTTCTCTTTCTCCTCTCCTTCTGAGACTCTCATTCCCAAATTCATTCTTGCACCCTCCAATTTATTCTTCACACTCTGGTTATGTCAGAGAAATAGCAATTTATGTATATGAGAGAGAGAGAGAGAGTGTGTGTGTGTGTGTGTTTAGAGAGAGAGAGAGAGAGAGTCAGAATTTATTTATTTATTTACTTTTAAATTTTAATTTAGGTTCAGGGTAGTATATGTGCAGGTTATATAGGTAAACTGCATGGTACAGGGCTTTGTTCTACAGATTATTTTACCACCCAGGTAATAAGCAGAGTACCCAAGAAGTCTTGTTTTTATCCTTTCCTTCCTCCTACCCTCCACCCTCAAGTAGACCCCAGTGTCTGTTGTTCCCTTCTTTGTGCCCATGTGTTCTCAGTGTTTAGCTCCTACTTATAAATGAGAATATGCAGTATGTGGTTTCCTGTTCATGTGTTAGTTCAATTAGGATAATGGCCTCCAGCTCCATCCATGTTGCTGCAAAGGACATGATTTTATTCTTTTTTAAGGTTGCTTAGTATTCCATGGTATATATATACTACATTTTTAAAAATTCAGTCTATCATTAATGCGCATATAGTTTGATTCCATGTCTTTGCTGTCATGAATAGTACTGCAATGAACATTACGATAGAACAATTTATATTCCTTGGGTATATACCCAGTAATGGGATTGTTGGATTGAATGGTAATTTTAAGTTCTTTGAGAAATCACCACACTGCTTTCCACAATGGCTGAATTAATTGACATTCCCACCAACAGGATATAAGCATTCTTTTTTTTCTGCAACCTCACCAGCATCTGCCGTGTGTTGACTTTTTAATAATAGCAATTCTGACTGGTGTGTAATGGTATCTCAATATGGTTTTGATTTGCATTTCTCTAATAATTAGTGATGTTGAGCATTTTTTCCTGTGCTTGTTGTCCACACATATATCTTCTTTTGAAAATTATCTGTTCATGCCCTTTTTAATGGTGTTATTTGGTTTTGATTGTTAATTTGTTTAAGTTTCTTACAGATTCTGGATATTAGATCTTTGTTGGATGCACAATTTGTGAATATTTTCTCCCATTCTGTAGGTTGTTTACTCTGTTGATAGTTTCTTTTGCTGTGCAGACGTTCTTTAGTTTAATTATATCCCATTTGTCAGTTTTTTTTTTCTCAATTGCTTCCAGCATCTTCATCACGAAGCCTTTGCCAGGGTCTATGGGCAAAATGGTATTGCCTAGGTTTTCTTCTAGGGCTTTTATAATTTTGGGTTTTACATTTAATTACTTAATTCATCTCGAATTGATTTTTGTATATGGTGTAAAGAAGGGGTCCAGTTTCAACAAGTGCCTTTAGAAGTACTCTTCTTGTCACCCCTTCCCTAGGGCATTTGCGTATGCTTTTTCTTTGCCTTGTAGGCTTTTTGTTTTCCTAATTCCACCACTTCTTTTACATGACTATTTCCATTCATTCTTTAGATCTCAGCTTAGCCATTACTTTCTCAGGAAAACCTTCTCTGTAACCCTGTCCAGATCGCATGTCTCTTTATTTACACTGACAGTACCACGTACCTTCCTTTGTAGCACTTAAGTAACTTGCAATTTTATACTAAATTCTCTTTTCTAAATGTTTTTCTCCCTTTATAGATGAGAAACTCCATCAGAGCAGGCCTTAATTCTGCTTGTGCTAATCATTCTTTTTCCTCTACCTATCATGTTGCCTGGCACAAAGGAATATTCACAAATAGCCAATGAGCAAACAAATATCACATATAGCCAACAAATAAATGACCATTGTTGGTCACTGCCTTTTCATGAGGCATGAGTACACTGTCTTCCTAGTGTACCCATCTCAAAGAATGCATACACTGCCTTTCTACTGTACATCTATTTCTGTAAGAGCTTAGGCATATAGTGTGGGAAGAGAATAATCATTTCTTGTGTCACCATTAAGTCTTAAGCCGCTCTTAGTAACTCATCCTATTTTTTTGTTTATTAGGTGTATTTTTTCATGGAAATTTGTCAAACACTGGGCAGCATTCTAGCTACTGCAGACATGTGGAAAAAAAAAAAAAAACCTCAGTCCTTTTTATACTGGACATTTGTCACTCATTTTTGCTCCCCAGTGCTGAATTTCTTTCTTAAGTTGGGTAATTCTACATTTCTTGTAAGGTGAAAATGCTGAGTACTCACCTCCCTACCCTGCATTAAAGGTAGTATGTGGGCATTTCACCTAGACTCTGCTAATCAGAGGCACCCACACCGAACTTGGATTTCGAAGCTGGTGAAACAATGAAATAGGACTATTGAAGATCCTATCCTGTCAAGGCTGATGGGAATAGTGACAGACATAGCCACACCCAGTATCCAGAGGCAGTGTTGCTCACTATTCTAGTAGCCCCTTTAAGTGCCTTGGAGCAGAGGTGTCTTCATGTGATTGGTTTTGTGCATGATTTGGTCATTTTTCCTGGCTTTATTACATTCATTGCTTGTTCTCTAGCCTGCTATAGATTCTGCAAACTGCCAATATTCTTTAATAAATTCATTTTCTGCTCAAATTATGAAAAGGCAGTTACTTTGTTTGCAACTGAGAAACTTCATACATACACTGTCCTCATTGCTGACATGTGATAGCATGTGTGCCAAATCTGGCCACTGCCTTAAAGTATTATTGGAATACAGCCATGCTTTTTCATTTGCATATTGTTTATGGCTGCCTAGAGCTATAATAGCAGAGTTGAGTCAATACAGACACCAAATGTCCCACAAAGCCTAAAATATTTACTGTCCCATTCTTTACAAAAAGAGATTGCAATCCCTACCCTAGAAAGAAAAATATACAAGTAACATGCCATTGTAATATAACATATTTTAAGTTTTTATTAAGATATGTATTTAAGTGATATTTTTCATTTCTACTGTCTTAAGATGATGTTTTATAAGTAAGTTACCTCAACAACTTTCAAAAATATTTATGTTAAGACGTAGTTCGTTGGGCAATGCACTTGTTACATGAAATGAGATTTTATTTGTTTCAAATCTGTCTGAATGAGGGAGGCCTTTGGCATAGGGATGGGAAAATCAGTGAAGAAGTTTCTTCTCTCTTAGGCTTGACTTTGGTATTATCATAGATCCTGAGGATCATAAGAAGCCTTAAAATTTACCTACATTAATGCTGATCTAATGCTTGAATCTTCTTCACACTAAGTGACCACCATTTCTTTACATTTCTTCACTGATAGATAATGCACATATTCTCAAGGAAAACTAACCTCTCTGGTAAGCCCTGATTGAAACTAGGCTTAGCATTAAGTCAAAATCTGTTTCAATTCACCAAGTCCCAAAAAGAATAGATTTAATTCCTTTCCCACATTAGTGCACTTAAGTATTTGACAACTACTCTATTCTTCCTGACTTTTTAAAAACTGGAACAACAGAACGTTGTAAGAGATTTGTCAAAGCTGTCTGAGGATTTTATCCACATTTTCTCATTAACGTCTCACAGTGACACTAGTCAGAGGAAAGTATTATTATCCCTCTTAGACAACTTGTCCAATCCAAGCTCACAGCTGGTAAGTGGTGTACTTGAGCTTCTGATGGCTTTCCATTATGGCAAACAACATTTTGACTTAAATCACATAGATTTTCCATATGGCAATCAATATTTTGTATCTTCACAAGCTTTCCTTCACCATGGGAATGCTCTCCCTCTCAGCATTTGTCTTCCCAAGCCAGAGAGATTCCCACATACACAATTACCTTGTTTTTATGTTATCATGTCCTTATATGACAACTGGAAACCCCTTAACCTTCCCTCCACTGCTTCCACTTCAAGCATGTCCTTTGAGTTGCCCCTCCCACATCATTTTAATGTTGCTGATGTCATTGCTATGCCCAGAATGCAGCGTTTATAGTGTCAAATAATTCTGTCACTTACTAGTTGTGAGATTTTTGGCAATTATATTTTTGACCTATGACTTCACATTGCTTCTCACTTTCTGTGCCTTAATAAAATTTATATAATATCTGTGCCTGATTACAGTGAGGGTTAATTAAAATCTTACATAAAATACTAAAGAATAAGAGCCAAGCACATCATTATTACTGTAAGTACACTTGAAAATATAACCATATATTTCCTACAGACATCTCTGTCGAAAGACAAACTTCCAATCCTACAGTAATGAAAATAAGGCATTGACATAAGCAATCTAGCATCAAAGTTTATTTTTATCTTCTTATTGGAAGAGCAATTTAAACTTTTGAAGAACAACTTGAAGATGAAGTATATATAAAATTCACTCAACACATCAAGCCCATGCAATTAGATGCAGTACAGAAAATTTTTTTCATTGTGGAAATAAACCAATATAGAGAAAAGTTATCTTATGTATCAAATATATATATTTATCTAATCCTAAAAATGAGAAGATTCTCTACCAGGGCCCAACAAGTCCTTCTGACTGCACAAGGCATCATGCAAGATGAGATAATTTGTAAATGCAGTTTCATTTAAGAAAACAAGAAAATCTTGACGTCCAGAGAAATTGCCAAAACTAAACACTCTTTAATATGCTGAGATTTAGATTTTATTAGTAGGCTGAAAATTAGGTAACACTAGCAAGGTGACTGTGGGCAATTTGTTTAATTGCTATAAGCCTCATTTTCTTTATGTATAAAATGTTGAGATCTACCTCATTTGTTGTGAGAGTAAAATGAAATAAAAAATAAAAAATAAAAACTTGCATGAGACCCAAAGGCAAGTACTCAGTAATTGGTTGCTATAAATAGGAAGTAGTAAAATGTAGTAGTTACTATGGTGTCTTCTTAGTGGTGTAAACTTAATCAAATTATTTAACTCAAGTAATCTGTACCTGTTTTCACATCTGTAAAATAGGAATACAACTATATTACTTATTACCAAAGGTAGTAAAGGGAATTAAACTAGGTAATATGTGTAAAGCACCTAGGACAGTGTCTGGTGCGTGGCGAGCATTTGGTGAATGTTTATCATGGTCATCCTTCATCATTATCACTATTGCATCAAAAATACATTTTTCTCTTACCAGTGAATGTTAGCCAAATACTAAATCATTTTCGACAGTGATATTTTTATTTAAATTTTAAGAAGACATGAAGTAAAAGTTAAAACTAATACTGAGAAAAAATTATTCTTAAGATTAAAAGTCGGCCTGGCACAGTGGCTCACGCCTATAATCCTAGCACTTTGGGAGGCCGAGGTGGGAGGATTGCATGAGCTCAGGAGTTCAAAACCAGCCTGGGCAACACAGTGAAATCCTGTCTCTACAAAAATACAAAAAACTAGCCAGGCATTGTGGCACATGCCTGTAGTCCCAGCTACTCAGGAGGCTAAAGCAGGAGAATTGCTTGAACCTGGGAGGCGGAGATTGCAGTGAGCCGAGATCACGCCATTGCACTCCAGCCTTGGTGACAGAATGAGACTCTGTCTCAAAAAAAAAAAAAAATTAGTCACAGTGACCTTGGAACACCATTTCCAACACTGCTGTTGATTCCTTGGCTTCCAAATTCCAGACACTGGCTTATTAGGTGGATCCCTTTATTCCCTCTGATGCTCAACATCAACAGTGAAGCAATCATACAAAACTCTCAGAATAAAAGGTTATGACATCTCATGAATTGGTTAAAATAGCCATTTCAGGCATTTTTAATATAAAAGTTTCTAAATTGTTAGTGTTTTCCTAAGTGGTGTTTGATAGCAAAAATTAATATCTGCATGTATAATAATTATTTTTCATGGTAAATAAACTGTGTATGTTGACTGAGTATGACAATTACACCATCAAATCTCATTTTCTCAGATCCATCTATATGCCCTGCTTTCAGCTGCACAAAGTGTCATCCAAGATGGTGGGATTTATTTCACCTCTAATTGCGCCATGGCAGCCAGCTTTATAGAAACTGCAGCTGTAATATCCACTTTTCAAAAAGGTGTAAAATCATGGCATCACTTATGTAGGAGATTATATGCCCAATGAAGAGAATGGCTCACATGTCGACAAAACCATCCTTTCTTCCCTATTAAAGGTTTTATAGAGACCTGAGATGCAATTCAGATGTCTAAAACCCAAATGGTGTGTTCAAGACCTTAATCCCAAAGGAACTGGCCGTGAGACAATACAAGTTTGATCTCTTGTGTGCAATTTGTGGTGGTTTGCTTTTTCATGCCCTAAGATATGCAGCATGCATTAAAAACTCTTTGTGGCTGTTTCAAGATCTGAGTCTTCAATTTCAGGTAATTCACTAGAGGCAAATAATGATTTTGAGCTCAGGACAAGGCACTATATTTAGTACTATCTTTTTTTTTTTTTTTTTTTTTTTTTTTTTTTTTTTTTTTTTTTTTTTGATCTGCCTCTAGTGTCACTGTGGGACTGGCTGATTGGTTTCTATTTACTCTATTTACCCACATGAAATTTATGCTAAAAATCATTTGTTCTAGGAGGTGCCTTATTTTATGCAACTTTCTAAAGCATATCATATGTCCCAGTCCTCGAATGCATGTTTCTGAGGACTGAGGCTTGTGTTTATGAAAAATTATTTGTTTATTATCATGTGTGAATTGAGTATCATTAGATGAGCCAGGGAATGACCAGCAGAGCTAAGTTACTAGAAAGGCAGGCTTTAGCATTAGCTTTTCTAGGTCAAAATCCAAAATATACTATTAAAAAGCTGCATGACCTCAGTAACTAAGAGAGAACTTCTTAGTCTGGATGGCAAACCAGGGCATCTATGGAAATTTCAAAATGGACTAGGAATTTGATAGGTGAAAAGTAGGGAGCACTGTGTTACAGGCAGAGAGAGTAGCTTGTGCAAATATTCTGAAGAGAGAAAAAGAATTTGGCAAATTCAAGAATCACAGAAATGAGACCACTGTGACTCAAAATAAGAAGCAGGAATGAGGCTGGAATTAAGGCTGCACGGATTCAAAGGAAAGTGAAGTCTACGGATGTATTTACAAGCCATCAGGAGGGCTTTATTTTTCTTTAAAAACAAATTATTAATTGGAAGTGACTGCTTGATAGATAGAGGGTGTTCTTAGAGGGTGACAAAAATGTTTTAGAACGAGATAGAGAAAATGATTGCACAACACTATGAATATACAATATACTATGTGTCACTGAATTGTGCACTTTAAAATAATTTTTTGTTACGTGAATTTCATCTCACTAAAAGGAAATTTTAAAATTTATTATTTTAAAAGTTAGGCCGGCCATGGTGGCTGACGTCTGTAAACCCAGCATTTTGAAAGGCCAAGGTGGGCAGACCATGAGGTCAGGAGTTCGTGACCAGCCTGGCCAACATAGTGAAACCCTGTCTCTACTAAAAATATAAAAAAATTACCTGGGTATGGTGGTGGGCGCCTGTAATTCCAGCTACTTGGGAGGCTGAGGCAGGAGAATCGCTTGAATCCAGGAGGCAGAAGTTGAAGTGAGCTGAGATGGTGCCACTGCCCTCCAGCCTAGGCGACAAGAGCGAAACTCCATCTCAAAATAATAATAACAATAATACATGTGCAAATGGTGCAGAATTTAAAATGTATGAAAAGGCATTCAGTAAAGAATTTTCATCTTATTCCTGACCTCTGCTTACAGTGTCCTTCTTCATAAACATCTAAGTTATAAACACATTTTTGTTAATCTTTCCAGATATATTTTATATGACATATACAGCCATGCATCATTTAATGACAGAAATACATTCTGAGAAATGCATCTTTATGTGATTTCGTTATTGTGCAATCATAGAGCGTACTTACACAAACCTGATCGTATAATCTAGTACACACCTAGGCTATATGGCATAGCCTATTGCTCCCAGGCTACAAACCAGTACAGCACGTTAGTGTGCTGAATACTATAGACAATTGAAACACAATAGTATTTGTGTATTTAAATATATCTAAACATAGAAAAGTTACAGTAACAATATGGTATAAAAGACCAAAATAGGGTACATCTGTATTGGGCAGCTCCATTATAATATTATGGAACCACTGTCACATATGTGGTCCATCATGGACAACATGTATACACTGTATGACAGAATATTGTCCCTGATGTCCATATATATACGTATGTCCATATATATACGTATATATATACGTATATATATATATATACGTATATATATATATATACATATATATATACGTATATATATATATACATGTATATATATATATACATGTATATGCTGTATGACAACATTTTGGTCCATTATTAAATGCGTATGTGTTGTTTTTCTTATCCAATTGGTAGCATTCCATACACAATATTCTTTGCCTTGCTCCTGTTATTTAATAGCCACATTAGAGATTATTCCATGCAAGTACACAGAAAGCTTTCTCAGTCTTTCCAATGACTTCATTATATAGTTGTGCAGTTCCAATTGCTGAATATTTCAACTACTTCTAATCTTTTGCCTTTACAAAAAATTATTGCATACCTCTAAGTTTTCACATTTGCAAGTATATTTCTGGACTAATTATATCTTTCCATTTACTCTTCTGGTTTTTAGCGGATACCAGTCTAAAACTCTCTACTCTTGGCAATAACGAAATTGTTGTTGGTTTCCATTTCCTCTCCACTGCTCTGCCTCATCTACCACCTCATGTTAGTGGATTATAAGGTTTTTGTACTGATTACCTTTAAACATTTAAGCATGTTTACAGCTCTATTACTTGATTTGCCAGCTTTAGAAACTTTTAATTTTAAGCTATACAGGTTTCTATACTACCCCTATCTTTCTTCTTCTCATCCCAACTTTACTCTGTTCTTTCCACTTTTTCAGGGATTATAGATTATTTATATTCTATTCTGTTAATATAACCCCTACCTTTATTGCAGTCACTCCTCTCCTAATAAAACGAAGTTTTGCCATACTTTCCTTATTCATCTCTTCATCAGTTGAAGTTTGCCCTTTAGAATCTTCTATAACAGAAAGTTGCATTCTAGACTCACTGGAATTCCATTCCTGGAGTTCTTGTGTACTTAGAGATGTCTGCTTTGTTTATAAATTGGATGACAGAGTCCAGGAATAAGATACTTGACTCTTTTTTCTTTCCTTGAGGACTTTCGGCATTGCTATTTCTTGTAGCATTAACTCCGGGTGTGGAGTCTGAAGCAGACTAATTTTCTTTTTCCTCATAAGAGATTTGATCCTTTGCCTAATTGCAAATAGAATTTTAATCTTTGAATGTCAGTAATTTTTTTTAGAATGTGATTTCAGTGTTAATTATACCCCATCAGTTTTTCTTGGGACATTCTATGACTTTAAGATCAAAGTATTTCATTTCTGGAAAAAAATTATTGAATTATATATTTGGATATTATTTCTATACCATTGATTATTTAATCTTCTTAGAAATTCTTTTTTTAAATGTACTTGTCCCTTTTTGTTTCTTAAGAGACAGGGTGTCACTTTATTGCCCAGGCTGGAGTGCAGTCGTGTGATCATAGCTCATTGCAGCCCCTAACTTTTGGGCTCAAGCCATCCTCTTACCTCAGCCTCCCAAGTAGCTAGGACTACAGGGGCGCAAATCCATTTTCTGCTATGTTCTTTTTTAAGAAATTGTGTCTATTGTCTAGGCTGGTCTCAAACTCCTGGCCTCAAGCAATCCTCCAGCCTTGGCATTCCAAAGTGCTGGGATTACAGGTGTGAACTACCACGCCCAGATGCCTTTTTTAATTTTTTTTGTAGTTTCATTTAATTTTGCTTGCTTTCCTTAATTCAATCCTACATGTTTACAGAGTATTTTAGCCACGTCTATTCTCCTTTGGGAAGCTTCCAGTGTGGCAATAATATCTATCATCTTTCCTATTTCTTTTTTACGTCAATTTTAAGTTCATTTTCAACACATTTATCATCTCATCATATCTTCCTTGAGTCCTTGAAGCCCTCCACTGCATTGTTTTATTGAGCATCCTTTATAAAACTTTTTTAAAATTCATGGAAACATGCTTGGTCAAAATGTTTATCAAATTCATGGTAACATTTTTCTGGTGAATGAATTTTTGTCTTTCACTTGTTTTTCCTGTTTCTGTCCTCCTTTTTTCTCCCCTTTTGATACATTTAGAGAGATACTTGTGCTTACATAAATTTATATGACTCATATTGGAATGAGTTGAGTTCTCCCTGGATTTGCAGTCGGTAGAAATTGTACGTGATTGAGGACCCAGAGTAGTGTCTGGGTTAACAGAACTTGTCCCTGGCTCACAGTGAGGTTCTTCGTGGCCCCAACTTGTAAGTATATTCTGGTATTGCTTTACTTCTCCCAAAACAACAGAGGTGAACTTCCGGAGGATGACAGCAATGCAGATTCTCTTCTTCATCCTGTGTCACCAAGAGAATCCTTCCTGCAAACATGACAATTGGTGTGTTTCTTCATTCAGCCCCTAACCTGCTCCTTCCTACTACTTCAATGGGTCCAATGATGCTCTCACTGCTACCTAAGCATAACATTCTGAGTATTCCCAATCAGGAATTATTGGAATCCTCTCAGGGTGTGACATATACTCTGAAGAACTTTGTTTTACCAGCTTTGCCATGAACATATTAACATGGATAATGCTTAGCTGTAAGCATTATCTCTCTGTATTCTCTCATATTCCTCTTTTCCTATTAGACCATAAGTGTTTTGGGAAGTATTCTTAAAACGTTGTGATTCAGATTACACACATATTGTTTGTTTTTTTCTTGTTTCCTAATAGCCTTATTGAGGTTTACTTGATATATAATAAACTGCACATATTTAAAGTGTACAATTTGATTATTTGACATATATAAACACCCATGAAATAATCAACACCATCACCCATGAAATAATCAACCACAATCAAGATAGTTTTCTTGTGACTATTAACCCAGTCCTCTCCTTTTCTCGACAACCCCTCTTCATAACCCCTTTCCCTTACCTTTCCGGGAGATCCTTACTGATCTGCTGTCATATAGATTAGTTTGCATTCTTTAGAGGTTTTGTAAATCAGATCATGCAGGATACACTCTTTTTTTGTCTGGATTCTTCATTTATCATAATTATTTTGAGATTTGTTCCTGTTGTTGCATGTATCCATAGCCAAGTCACTGTTATTGCTGAGCAGTATTCCATTGTATAGGTATACCACAGACCGTTTATATATTCAACGATTGATAGACATTCAAACTGTTTACTGGTTTTGGTTACTACAGAGCTGCCATAAAGTTTCCTCAAGTCTTGCATAGACATTTGCTTTCTTTGTTCCTCATATTATACCTAGGAGTGGAATGGAAAGATCATATGTAAGAGTATGATTAACCTGTTAAGAAGCTCCCAAACAGTTTGCCACAGTAGTTGTAACCATTTCACAACCCCAGTGGCAGTGTATGAGAGTCCCAGTTCTGCCATATCCTTGCCAATAATTGGTATGATTGGTCTTTTTTAATTTTGACAATTTAAATATTTGGCAATATTACGTGGGGGATACCTCACCGAGCAATGATGATGATCATTTGTTTATTTGCCTAGGTATCTTTTTTGAGGAAATGTCTATTGAATGATTTTACCCAATTTTTATGGAACTGTTTTCTTATTATTGCAGTTTAAGTTTTCTTTATATGCTCTGAGTTTTAATCAGAAATATGATTTGCAAATGTTTTTCCAGTCGATTGTTTTTTATTCTCTTACCAGTGTCTTTCAAAAAGTAAATGTTTTTAAAATTTTTTGACAAAGTACAATTTTGCAATTTTTTTCTGGATAATTTTTTTTAATGTTGCTGTACCTAAAAAGTATTTCACTAAGGACACAAATCTTTCTCCTATGTTTTCTTTATATGTTTCATAGCTTTAGGTTTTGGATTTAGGTTTATTACCTATTGTTAGTTATTTTTCCTATGTAAGGAAAGGAATGGGTTGACACTTATTTCGTGCATATAGACATCCAATTTTTCCAGCATTATTTATTGAAAAAAATATCCTTACTCCACCGATAATTCTTTTTAAAATTGGTTTAGCTGACCACCCTACCAGTTGCTTGAAAACCATTGCTTCACATACATTGCCTGGTATTTTTGGTCATTTCAGGTTGGAGAGCAAGCAGATCTCAATTATTCTTTCTTAACTGGAAATGGAAGTCAGGACCTAGTGTTCAGATTGGTTTTTCACACTTGATACTGGCTTTATAAACTTGGGTATTACCATTATTTCCATGTTGCAAATTTATAAACTGAAATTCATGGGAATTAAAAAATTTGCCCAATGCACAGAGTTGTTGCAGAAGACTGAATGAGAGAAGCTTGCAAAACCCACAGCACAGCATATGACACCACAATTGCACGGTGGATTATAAATAAGAGATTTGAATCCATTTATAATTATTTATTAATTTAACTCAACTGCCATAACAACTGTCCCTTTCTAATATATTCAACATCTATCACTTTCCCGGGAGAACTCCCTATTTTTATTTCCTTACCTAACACACTCTGGAGAGCGTTCTCTCATCATGATGAGAGGGGCCTATCTGCACTCCCAGCATCAGCTACAGATCTTCTGCACTTCTGAGAAACCTATGAGCTTCATTCTTTAGATGCTAAATTACTGCTTCGGGAAAGTGACAAGTGACTGCAACATTTCAACAACATAAACCACACTCAGTAAAAATAAAAGAAGCCTTAGAGAAGACGAAGCCTTGGAGAAATAATAAATAAATATATATTTCAAGTAGACTGTGTTTGGCCTGTTGTCAGGATAAGTGAGTAAATGCTAAAGAAATAAATAGCTTCAGTTAATGAAACAGAGTATTAGGAAAATAGAACTGTTCTCATCATTTGTCATATAAAGGGGTGAATCTGTTACTTTTGAACAGTTTCGTTTCCCAAAACTGTTGTTTTGTTTATAAAAATAAAGCTTTTAGATGGGTTGTGAAATGTTATCTTTTCATCTTTGAAACTCTTCCAGCAGCAGCCTGATTGTATTACATAAGGATATTGGGGGCTTATTTCATGAGATGATTCATGTAAGATTTCACTGGCATTTTAGAACAATGCTCTGAGCTGAACCCCAAGATGTCTCTGTAACAAACTGAAGTCTAATTCTGGGTGTTTTAGAGAAGGAGGGAATATAGCATCAGAAACCCAGAACTTCAAGGTTTAGAAACAAGGATATTGAGGGGGGCTGGGGTTGTTTGTTTGTTTGTTTGTTTTTGAGACAGAGTCTCACTCTACCTCCCAGGCTGGAGTTCAGTCGCACAATCTCGGCTCACCGCAACCTCCACCTCCTGGGTTCAGGCGATTCTTGTGCCTCAGCTTCTTGAATAGCTGGGATTACAGGCGTGCGTGACCATGCCCAGCTAATGGAAACAAGAATATTTGTTATAGTAGAAAATTTGTCCAGCTATCTCCCTGTCTCACCCCATGTCTTCACAGACAAACTTTTAAAAAGAGTTTTCTCCCTTTCCAACTCTTCATCACTTCTCTGACCACTCACTACCACCCCTTGCTCACTCACTCTATGAGATTGTCAGGGTTCTCCCTACCACTGAAGACATGTATGTATTTTAGTCACCATCTAACCTGACCCATCAAAAGAATATTCTACTGTGACCAGTTCTACTTAGCACATTCGGTCCGTTGGTTTCGATGACCAACATTGCACTAGCTTTCCTTTCTTTTTTTCTTTTTTTTCCCCCCTCCCTTGTCATTCTTTATCAGATTTCTTTTTAGATTCATCTTCCTGTAATCTCAATCATTAAATGCTGCCCAGGGTCAGCCTTGGCTCTATTTTCTTGTCACACTTTGCACTCTTCCTGAAGGATCCCTGACACCCAGGGCTTCCCCAGCCTTCTGTGTTCAAGTGACTCACCCTCCTTCCCCCTGAGCTGTGGCCTTCCTTAACCAGCTGTCCCCATTGGCATCTCTACATAACGTCTCAAGGGAATCTCATACCCACCACATCCAGGTACACGCTGAAACAAAAGAGTTCATAAAAGAATAAAGCAAATCTGACATGTTATTCCCATTCCTGCAGCCTAAAAGCAACACTTAACTGTTTCTCACGGCTCCTAAGAGAAAAATTAACATTATTCCCAGAAGCCTAGGTAATCTAGCTACTGCCTGTCTCTCCAGCCTCATCTCACACCCCATTCCCCTGTCTCTCTTTGCTTCAGACACACCAACCACACCTCACATTTGCCCCCACTACTACCTGCCATTGGACCTTCTGCTTGACCCACTTTCCTATGCCCTCCCTGGTCACCTCCTAGTTAGCAGGTGCTCTTCCTCCAAATCATGACTCATGTGCCACTCCACAGGGGCATGTACCATAACCTTAACCTTCAAGAAAAGGTTAATATATTCTGTTTTGTGATCACATGATGCATTATATTCTGAATGTTATCATTTAATTTGTATGTGCAATTATTTGATTAATATGAGTCTCCTCTCAGGGTGAAAGCTCCGTGATGGCAGGGGCAAATCCTGCCATACTCTCCAGTGTATCCTCAGAGTTAACACAGTTGATGATCTGTAAAATTTGTTGGGTGTATTAATGAATTGTAGACCAGGAGGCCTGGGTGCCAGCCTAGTTCTGCATTTGTTGAACTTCATGACTTTGAGTGTAAAGAACTGCCACTTAAATGCAAGAGATATCTTCCTTTGTTAATGAAATATATTAATACACTGTACAAATCCTACCCACTGGAAAAACCCAATCCATTTGCTGATAAATCCTTTAAGCATGCTTTCACTTTCAAGAGGCCTGGATAGAAAAAATTGATAGCACTTTCATATTTCTTCTAACTCCCAAATCTCCTCAATTAGTGTCTGCAAATGCCCCAATATTCAGTGTCCTATAACTGAGGTTTATGGCTATTTTGATGGGGCAGATGGCTGAATCTTTCTGGGGAACCAAAAAGCATAGAAAGTACACAGTTGATTCTTATTTGGGGATACTCAGTGCTTACCCCGGTTACTCAATGGTTTGGAAAAGTTAAAAGAAAGGCTTTAATGTGAACAAGTGTAGGAAAACAGTTGACATTCAACTGTAAGAGAGAGAAAAATTGCATTCCTGGTTGATACCTACTCGAATTTCAAGGCTTCACTGGCAATTATCCTGCCTTCCTCTACTGAATATGTTGCTCTTACAGCACTTGTTTTTGGAACCAGTTGGCATATAATTTTTCTATTTTTTGTTATAATTGAGGGTTACTAAGAATTACATAGTCCCAAGTACATGCTCTGTTGCCCCATCGGGCTTTACTTATAAAACATATAGTCAAAAATAAAATTATTAAGAATTCTGTGACAGTAATAACAGAGCATTCAACCTCAAGGGTGGGGACCCCTTCTAAGTGTGGAAATCAGTGCAACTGTGCACACCCAGCAAACAAGCCTTGTCCTGGTCTCAGAGGTGTCAGTGCAGGTTCCTGGTCACAGGTTCAAGGTCACAGGTTCCTGGACCACCAAGAGTTCTTACATTCTGCATCTCATATAAAATCAGCACTTGGCAACCCCAAATAAAAGTGGCATTGAATTGAACTGGAGAGATTGCCAACAAAACAGGAAACGTTAAGATCTGCTTTTTAAATCCCAGTATTAATTGAAGCCAGACTTTCCTTTGAAATTCAAAAGAAAAAATTTTTGGTTCTTCTTTCACATTAATAGAAACAGGAAGATGAGATACCAAATGTGCGGGTTTTAACATCAAATTTAATCCTTTTAAGCAGCAGCAGGCCAGACTACGAGAGCACCTCCCACACCCGTGAACTCTTCCTCCTTCACTTTGGCTCCCACAGCAGGAGACTCCATCTTTGCAGAGGGACAGTTGCCCCATGTGAAGGCTGCACAATTTTTGATGATCAACATTCTTCATCATTTTCAGGGAATGACAGCAACACAAAGAAAACGAAGTACTAAAAGCCTCAAACAACACATTCTTATTGATGTGGGACCTTCCTAGACCCCAGAACCACACTTGATTTTCTGCGTTGTGATTACTAATGCCACCACTTTCCAGAGCTATTAGAGGTCTAACAGCAGCCCTAAAAGGTGGACATCACAGAAATGACTGGAAGAAAACTTTCTGGGGCTACACCTTAGCCTTAGATCAGAAAGGCCTGTGGAAAAAATTGTGCTTACAATTTATGGGACTTCTCTTTGGGAAGAGACTGTATTCAGCCACACAGGAACTGTAATCCACCCAACTCTCACAGTGTGGGGACTCATTTTACACAAGAGTTACTAGTCACATTCCTGCAAAGTCAAGGGAGGTTTAGTTTTTATAAGCTGAATTTCACTTTTAATGCAGAACAACTCAGAATTTGAGGGAAGCCTGGGGTAAATTCTCTGCAAACCCAGACTTCCCTGTTCTGGGAAGAGACAGCTCTCTGAAAGATGCTGAGTAACAAGCATAAATTTGAATTTTTATATTGAATTGGGGATGCCTACGGCTTTTCCTCAGAGTAGTTCTGCTCATTCTTACGCATGTGGTTCTTCATTGTATATGGTGAGCATTCGTTTTGTTTTGTGGTCAACATGTTTCTTTCCTGAAATGCAGTCTTTTAGGCTGGCATTTCTAATAATACCGTGCTCAATATTCAATGTGGCAAATATTCTATTCTAGATTATGGCCAGAGCAAATGGAGGGATAAATAAATACAATTACCACAAGATGTGTCACACACTCAAAGCAAAAGGGTCCTACCATCAGAAAGCTCCTGTCCACCGTGGCAGAAAGGAGGTTGTCTGCACCCTGGAAATACATCAGAGATGTTAGTGCAAAATTACAAATGAGGAAAAGTGGGCTCTTAAATGCATTTTCCTTCTCTATTGGCGTTAGTCTTAAATTCTATTTGTTTCTTATGGGATGTATTCATTTTCTATGGCTGCCATAACAAAGTACCACAGACTGAGGAATTTAAACAACAGAAATTATTTTTCTCACAGTTCTGGGACTAGAAGTTTGAGATCGAAGTGTCAGTAGGGTTGGTTTCTTCTGAGGCCTCTCTTCTTGGCTTGTAGATGGCTTCTACCTGTGTCTTCATATGGTCTTCTCTTTGTAACTGTGTGTCTCCAAATTTCCACTTCTTATAAACACCAGCCATACTGAATTAAGGTCCAGGTAATGACCTTATTTTACCTTAATTACCTCTTTAAAGACCTTGTCTCCATACACATTCTGAGGTGCTTGGAATCAGGACTTCAACATATGAATTTTTGAAGGGATACAATTCAGTTTGTAGCATGGAAGAATAGTAACAAGAAAAAACCACTTTCAGGGAAACTGTTCTGATTTATTGTTCATATGCCAAAATCCAACTATATTTGTAGAGAAAATTTTAAAACAGAGAAAAATCTTATTTTCTTTCTGTAATTTCTATTTTAGAACATTGCTGCTACACAGTCAGGATTTATACTAAAATGGGCGTCATTTTCTGCAGCTCACTCTGAAATGAAGAGCTTATTATGAAACACGCCAAATAACCTTAATAGTAGAGAGTTTCTTTATTCAACTTGTGCAACATGAATTTTTCTTAGGTTTTTGCTTTGAGAAAATGTTCTGAAAATATTAATATTCCCATTAGTCAATGTAGTCTGAGCAAAGCAAAAAATACTACCTTTTTCCAAAAACTAACATATGAACTGATATATTTTCTGCCTTAAAGATATAATAAATTCCTACCAATGCTGCACACAAAAGAGAAGGCTAAGCAGTTGACAGCAGCAGAATTGGCTGCAAATGAGCCCCTCCTAACTTTCCTCTCCTCCTGCAAGGCTTACATCATCAGCTGCAAGAGAAGCTTGAAAAAGTCCTTGAGGCACCGTGGTTAATGAGCTGGCTCTGTTGAAGCTGCTCCTGCTTCTTAGAGTGATTGTGAACCTTTCTGACCCCCTCTCCGGGGTGAAATCCGCACTTTACAAGCTCTTGCAATACCCTGAACTACCCCTTTGTTACACTCATAACAGTTAAGAAAATGCATTCAATGCCATGGGTAATTGATTAATTCTAGCCCCATTACTAAATTGTAAGCTCCAGGACTTCAGGGACCATGTATGTTTCACTTACCTTTGTGACTCCTGTCAACCAGGTTTGGAGATAATAAACTGGAAACCAGCAGTGGCAACCGGGCTCTGAATGGTTATTACTCTTGCTAAGTGAGAATAGAGTTTTAGATTTCAGCAAAGGGTTTCTTAATAAGCCCTAGTTAGAGAATCTTAAAATGGCATTCCTTCTCTACAAGGACCACACCAAACCTAGGCCAATAATATGTACTACAAAAATATTTATGTATGTAATAATGCACAAAAACTACATGTGCCTATAAATGCACACATATTTTAAAATCCTGAAAATGTCTCCCATTTTATTTTCTGGTGTTCCCCCCCCCACTTTGAACTATATGTTAAACTCCCAATATAGCTTTAATATTGAAGAAAGAAGCATGGATCCATTTCTTATGCATCATTATTATTGTAATGAATAATAATAAGAAGATCCATTAACCAAACACAGTATCAAGCCCTTAGAACATGCACAAGAAATATTTATGGCATCTTTATTTATTTTTTTTTTCTGACACAGAGCTTCACTCTTGTTGCCCAGGCTGGAGTGCAATGGCACGATCTCAGCTCATTGCAACCTCAGCCTCCCAGGTTCAAGCGATTCTCCTGCCTCAGCCTACTGAGCAGCTGGGATTACAGGCGCCCGCCACCAGACCCAGCTAATTTTTTTTTGTATTTTTAGTAGAGACAGGGTTTCACCATGTTGGCCAGGCTGGTCTCAAACTCCTAACCTCAGGAGACCCACCCACCTTGGCCTCCCAAATTGTTGGCATTATAGGCATGAGCCATTGCGCCCGGCCTATTTACAGCATCTTATCTGACTACCCAGCTGGTGATATAAATCCCCTCTCCAACTTCTGCAACAAAGACATATGGCTAAAGTTAAGGACCTCATTATCTTCTAGAAACTCCATTTCATCTCACTGGAATCTCAGACCCACATTACTTCTGGGCCTTTCTATTTGTGGGCAAGCCAAATTTGGTCCACTGCCTGTTTTTGTAAGCAAAGCTTTTTTTGAGGGCAGCCACACTCAGTCATTTACTTATTGTCCTGTGGCTGCTTTCAAGCTACAATGGCAGAAATGAGTAATTGCCATATTACCCCAAAAGCCAAAACTATTTGTAATCTGGCCCTTTACAGAAAAATTTTGCCAATATTTGGCCTAGAGGCTCTTCCAATATTACCCATCCCCCATATCTGCTCTTTTTCTTCTTATATTCCAAAACTCAATGAGCGATACATTTATCCAGTTGCACAATATTGAAATGTTAGAATCATCCCAGATTCCTTATCTCTATTTATCTATTTTTTATTGTGGTAAAAATATATAACATAAAATCCACCCTCTTAAAAATTTAAGTGTGCCATACAATATTTGTTAACCATATGCACACTGTTGTACAGCACATCTCTAGGACTTATTAACCTTGCACAACTAAAACTCTCTTCTCTCACTCACCCCATATACTCAGTAGATCACCAAGTACAGTGAAATCTACCTCCTAGTCACTTCCAACTCATATTCTACTTCATGCCTTTGCCCAGGTCCTCTCCAGTCTCACCCAGATAGTCACAAAGGCCTCTTGACTTGTCTACCTGACTGTATCCTCACCTGCCACTAATCCACTTACCCAGATTATACCAAGGCAAGCTGTCTAAAATGGAAATCTGGCCTTGCCATTCCACAGATGAAAATAATTCATCGGCCTTCCTTGCTCTTCAGAAAACATCTAGGCTCCACAACACTGTGTGGTCTTTCTTCCTGGTTTGGCTGTGTCCCCACCCAAATCTCACCTTGAATTTCCACATGTTGTAGGAGGGACCTGGTGAGAGGTAATTGAATCATGGGGGCAAGTTTTTTCCATGCTATTCTCATGATAGTGAATAAGTCTCACGATATCTGATGGTTTTAAAAAGAGGAGTTCCCCTGCACAAGCTCTTCTTTTCTTGCCTGCTGCCATCCACATAAGATGTGACTTGCTCCTCCTTGCCTTCCACCATGATTGTGAGTCCTCCCCAGCCATGTAGAATTGTAAGTCCAGTTAAACTTCTTTCCTTTGTAAATTTCCCAGTCTCGGGTATGTCTTTATCAGCAGTGTGAAAACAGACTATTACAATAAATTGGTACCAGGAGTGGGGAGATGCTGAAAAGATACCTGAAAATGTGGAAGCAACTTTGGAACTGGGATAACAGGCAGAGGTTGGAACAGTTTGGAAGGCTCAGAGAAAGACAGGAAAATGTGGGAAAATTTGGAACTCCCTAGAGACTTGTTGAATGGCTTTGACCAAAATGCTGATAGTGATATGGACAATGAAATCCAGGCTAAAGTGGTCTCACATGGAGTTGAGGAACTTGTTGGGAACTGGAGCAAATGTGACTCTTGCTATGTTTTAGCAAAGAGGCTGGCAGCATTTTGCACCTGCCCTAGAGATGAGTAAAACTTTGAACTTGAGAGAGATTATTTAGGGTATCTGGCAGAAGAAATTTCTAAGCAGCAAAGCATTCAAGAGGTGACTTAGGGCCGGGCGTGGTGGCTCACGCCTGTAATCCCAGCACTTTGGGAGGCCAAGGCGGGCGGATCACGAGGTCAGGAGATCGAGACCATCTTGGCTAACACGGTGAGACCCCGTCTCTACTAAAAATACAAAAAAAATTAGCCGGGCACGGTGGCGGGCGCCTGTAATCCCAGCTACTTAGGAGGCTGAGGCAGGAGGATGGCATGAACCCGGGAGGTGGAGCTTGTAGTGAGCCGAGGTAGCGCCACTGCACTACTCCGGTCTAGGCGAAAGAGCGAGACTCCTTCTCAAAAAAAAAAAAAAAAAAAGAGGTGACTTAGGTGCTGTTAAAGGCATTCAATTTTAAAAGGGAAACAGAGCATAAAAGTTTGGAAAATTTGCAGCCTGAAAATGGGATAGAAAAGAAAAACCCATTTTCTGAGAAATTCAAGCCAGCTGCAGAAATTTGCATAAGTAACAAGGAGCCAAATATTAATCCCCAAAACAATGGGCAAAATGTCTCTCAGGCATGTCAGAGGTCTTCACAGCAGCCCCTCCCATTGCAGGCCTGGAGGCCTAAAAGGAAAAAGTGGTTTCATGGGCCAGGCCCAGGGTCCCTGTGTTGTGTGCAGCCTAGGAACTTGGTGCCCTGTGTCCTAGCCATTCCAGTGATAGCTAAAAGGGGCCAACATAGAGCCTGGGCTGTGGCTTCAGAGGAGGCAAGCCTCAAGCCTTGGCAGCTTCCATGTGCACAGTGCACAGAAGTCAAGTATTGGGGTTTGGGAACCTCTACCTAGATTTCAGAGGATGTATGGAAATACCTGGATGGCCAGGCAGAAGTTTGCTGCAGGGGCAGGGTTCTCATGGAGAACCTCTGCTAGGGCAGTCCAGAAGGAAAATTTGGGGTTGGAGCCCCCACACAGAGTCCCTACTGGGACACCACCTAGTGGAGCTGTGAGAAGAAAGCCACAGTCCTCCAGACCCCAAAATGTTAAATCTACTGACAGCTTACACCATGTGCCTGGAAAAGCCACAGACACTCAACACCAGTCCATGAAAGCAGCCTGGAGGGAGGCTGAACCCTGCAGAGCTGCCCAAGACCATGGAAACCCACCTCTTGCATCAGCGTGACCTGGATGTGATACCTGGAGTCAAAGGAGGTCATTTTGGAGTTTCAAGATTTGACTGCCCTGCTATATTTTGGACTTGCAGGGGGCCTGTAGCCCCTTTGTTTTGGCTAATTTCTCCCATTTAGAACAGCTGTATTTACCCAGTGCCTGTACCCCCACTGTATCTAGGAAGTAACTAACTTGCTTTTGATTTTACAGCCTCATAAGTGTAAGGGACTTGCCTTTTCTCAGATGAGACTTTGGACTGTGGACTTTTGAGTTAATGCTGAAATGAGTTAAGACTTTTGGGGGACAGTTGAAAAGGCATGATTGGTTTTGAAATGTTAGGACATGAGATTTGGGAGGGTCCGGGGTGGAATGATATGGTTTGGCTGTGTCCCCACCAAAATCTCATCTTGAATTCCCACATGTTATGGGAGGGACCAGGTGGGAGGTAATTGAATCATGGGGGCAAGTCTTTCCCCGTGCTATTCTCATGATAGTGAATAAGTCTCATGAGATCTTATGGTTTTACAAACAGGAGTTCCCCTGCACAAGCTCTCTTTTCTCTTGTCTGCTGCCATGTGATATGTGCCTTTCACCTTCCGCCATGATTGTGAGGCCTCCCCAGCCATGTGGAACTGTAAGTTCAATAAACATCTTTCTTTTGTAAATTGCTCAGTCTGAGGTGTCTCTTTATCAGCAGCATGAAAACAGACTAATATACTGTGCCATTCGGTCATCTGCCCTGCTCCCTCACATCTTCGTGCTGCTGCATGGGTTACTTCCTCTGCCTAGGATGCCCCTCTCTCAGTTTCCATGTTGAGGACAGGGCCCAAGGAGGCTAAGAACAGATGCCTTGGACCCAGATAGCTCAGGCTTGAACATCATGTCCACCACCACTTAGCCCATTTCCTTATCCATAAACTGGGTGTCATCATAATAATACTGTGTATCTCATTATTGATATTGAGTGTATTAAATGTGGTACTGCTCACAGACCACGTAGCAGGTGCCTGGGTCATGACAGTGGCACTAGTGCCTCACTGAGAAGCAATCACACGGATCAGATTTTGGCATTAATAGCTTTATTCACTGGGTGTGGTGGCTCACACCTCTAATTCTAGCACTTTGGGAGGTGGAAGTGGGTGGATCCCTTGAGCCCAGGAGTTCAAGATCAGCCTGGGCAACATGGTGAAACCCCATCTCTACAAAAAACACAAAAATTAACCAAGCATGGTGGTGTGTGCCTTAGTCCTAGCTACTAGGGAGGCTGAGGTGGAAGGATCACTTGAGCCTGAGAGATGATCGTTCCACTGCACTCCAGCCTGGTCGACAGAGTGAGGTTCTGTCTCAAAAAAAAAAAAAAAAGAAAGTTTTATTTTTTCTTTGTCTATCTCACAAGCCTCTACTCATACTTCAAGACCACACATCTTCAAGAATCCTCCCTTACCTGCCTTCCCATATCTCAGCCATTCTTACTCTCCTGTTATGCTCCCAATATAACCTGGGGATACCTTTATTTTAGATTTTACTTCATTACACAATCTCCTGTCTCCACTCAGAAGACTGTGAATATCGTCAGGGAAATAACTGTGCCTCATTTTTCTCTGAATCCACAGTGCCAGTGTCTTGTTCACTGCTGACACTGAATGCACGTGAGCTCTTCATGGGAAATTATGGAACATAAGTGCCCAGCTTAAGCAGGGATGAGCGCATGTAGCCATAGACATGGAGGTTGTCAGAGCACTGGCATATTTTGACTTGATGGTGGTTACTCACTCAATTTGTTTTCATATCAGTAGTTGGAGTTACACTTTGGCAGCTGAGCACTGATCAACATGAGAGCTCATAAAGTCAGCTTCCACTGAAGACTGGATCCAAATAACTGTATTGCAGCCAAGCTCCAAATTGTACCAACAGCAGCTGACTTTGATTCTTGCCTTTCATGTGGTTCCACATTCATCCTTTCTTAAGGCAGCCTGCATGAACAGAAAAGTACCAAATGCTGATTTGTTTGTCAAAAAAAACTTGCCCTTGAAAAACTAGAACTTAGGACAAACCTGAGAAGTACTCCTATCAAAACCAAGGTGAAAATGGAAAGGACTCACTCTTTTCTTTTTTGAGTCTACCAGTTTCTCCACCTTTACAAAAATGACAGACACAAAAGTGGGGCCCATTTCCCATCTTTCCATCTAGAATTTCAGAATGGCCTCTCACTGTTTTGGCCACATTGCTCTTTCTAGAAAAATCCATACCTCTAAGGTTCAGAATATATGCTATTTCCCTGCAGTTTTAAAGCTCAGTTTCTCATAGAAAAGGTTATTTTCTTCTCTTTTATTTCTTATTAGGATTTCCTAAACTTGGTCATCATCAGAGAATTCTCTTGAGGAGCTAAATTTTGAAAAATATGCATGGCCTTCAAATGTTTCAGCAAAATTTTTCAGTCTAAAATCATTTGCAAAATATTTTACTTTTACATGCGGACAACTTCAATGGCCCACTCTCCTGATTGTTCATAATTACCTGGCAATAAGCAGTGCGATTATTTATCAATACAACAGCTTGAGCAAAATTCAGAATTCATCCTGTCAGTTTGCAGTTGGTTCTGAACACCCAGATTTTTCTCATTTTTGCTCTCATTTACCTTCCTTAAATCATGTTCAGAATGACCCTTTTCTAACATTTCCTTGGTCCCAAAGACACTTGTGATATACTTAATACAATACTTACCACAAACAAGACACCTCTGTTTCCTTTCACGCTCTGTACAGGCAGAATGGAACCACTGTTTATGCAAAAAGGTTTTACCATTAGCAGGATACTTTTATGACCCTGTAGTCTAAAATCAAAAACATACCAAGTTAGAAATTTCAAATGGTGCTCTTTTATTCTTTCAAAGACAAATCAAATGGCTTATTACATTTGAGATATAATACACAGTTTTATTATAAATGATGAATCCACCTAGAAAAAAGAATAGCTATCACTGAGGTTTCTCAATGAGCTCTCATTACCTCATAGTTTTATGTTTTATGTTTATGTTGGATTTGATATCCTGTGTTGTGATGCTCTGCTGCAATACAGTACATTATACTTAATAAAAGCTATTTTCAAAAATTTAAGTCTATAAGTAATTTAAGGTAAATATAAGTTCAACTCTATTTAAACTTAAGTCCTAATTATTGGGACAGGTAAGAAGTTAGACACACATAGAAAAACACACACACAGACACACAGAGAGAGAGAGAGAGAGAGAGAGAGAGATTTTTCTTAACTAGGTTCATAGAATATTAAAAATTTCTTACACATAACTTTTGCCTTCATCTTATGTATACATACAGTATATTAACATTTTATGATAATTTTCTCTTCTCCACGTCCCAATTTCATTCCTTCCTTATACATTTTTCTGAGCTTGAGTTGATGGATTCCCCTTCAATTTTATATACAAAAATTATTTTAAAGCTACATTACTTTTTTTAAGGTATCATCACTCATCTCTAAATCAACCCATCTGTACTCTGCTTTATGATAAATAAAAATTACATTTTTCATCATTTCGAGTGACTTTCTGTCAAGTCCCACCAATCTGGGGTGCTAGACTGAAACTACAGGCAAGAAAAGGGAAGAGAAGACTTATTACTTCTTCTCTCCCTGTCAGCATCACTCCAATCTCACTCTAGCAATGGTCGTTTACCAAGGAGTGGCAGTTAGTTCCACTCTCTCATAATTTTGGTCCTCCAAGAACCAACATCACTTTGTTCCTTCAGAAGTACTAGCATTTATTGGGAGATGACCCATCTCAGAGATCTGGACCCAAATTCTCTAGTGTCCCACCTCTAATCTCCCGAGATACCAAAAGTAGCCAAGCAGTGTCTCCTCTTCAAAGTCTGGAGCTTAGATCTGCAAAACCTCTCCTCTAAGCTCCTATGCCATGAGCTGCAGATGCAGTGGCATCATCCTCTTAGGGGGAATCTCTATTCTACAGAGCATCTTCTCTGAATTTCCCTAAAACTCTCACTCCTCCCCTTGTGCCTCAAGCCTTAATGGACTAACTTTGTTCTACCGTAATGTTCTATTTTGATCCTTCAGTTCTCTAATACCTGTTTATCCAATTTAATTATACTAAATTCTTTCTGCTGCCATATTTACTATGATTTCTCTGTTCCTAGCCAGACTCCAGGTCTGGTACTATATTTGTACCCAACATAGCCCCAAGAAACCAACCTCAAAAATGAGATTCATGGATGAGTCTACTTGTATCCTTGGCCTTGAACAATCTTCTGAGTTTTTCACCAATGGGAAATAAAAAACTCATTAATGCTTGGCATGCTGTATATCATGATTAATTAAATTGTCACCCATGGGTAATTATGATAAAGTGTCTAAACACATTTGTAAAACCGAGTGTCTGCTCTTGATGCAAATGGAGTAGAATGTCTTTCCCTCACTATGCTAGAAAGCATATAAAAAGGTGTAAGCTTCGGACTTTACACCCTTAGAACAATTGAAAGACAAAGAACAAGAGATCTTCTATAAGTTCCTAAAAGAATCTCTTATTTTACTGAAAGTCACACTCAAAATTTAGTTGTGTATGTGCAGGGTAGACATTTGACCCAAGCTGGGCAATGAACCTCATGCAGTCTGGCACACATGCCTTGTTCATTGCAAAAATGAGGATCTTTTTAGTTGCTAATGTTCCAAATTGTTTGGATTTAAGCCTAAACTTTCTGATGACCATTTTGCCACTGGATTAAATGAGCCTGTTTGAAAATTAAGTCAACACAGAGGAAAAGAGAGCTAAGAGACAGGGGGAGAACCATCACTAAGGGCATGGCTTCTAGCTGTGTCTGAACCCCAAAACCAAATAACTTTTCAGGGATGTAAGGCAATGATTATTTCAGTTTTGGGTTCGGATATTTTTGGTCTGTTTTTTGGTTTTTGTTGTTGTCATTGTTTTCATCCCACCTTATTAGATTTTCTACCACATAGAACCAAAAACTTCTGACTAATCCTCTTTTAAACATATAATATGCAATTTCCTCTTCAGAGTTATCCTCATTCTGCCTCACACACATGGAAGGCAGCTTCCTCTCTACCTTTCTTTCCTCTCAAAGAGCCACCTTCTCCAAGAAGTCTCCTCCCACAGCTCAGCCTTTTGGTGATGACCTTTAACTCTGACTCCCCAGAGCACTAATGGTCTGGGACTCGGCCCTTTAGCCTGTGTCACATGGTGCTATTGTTAACGGTAGAGGGTCGTGACTGCAAGTTGTCCAGGTTCTTGGCATTTTGAACAAAGAATTGGACAAAACACCCAGTAAAGCAAAGAAAGAATAATACAACAAAAGAACAAAAGCAGGGATTTATTGAAAACGAAAGTATACTCCACAGTGTGGGAGCGGACCCGAACAGCAGCTCAAGGGCCCCTATACAGAATCTCCTTGGGTTCAGATACCCCCTACAAGTTTCCCACTGGCCACTTCATGCTTACCTCATGTAACTGAAGTGGTAGCCCGGAATCAGTCTGACAGGTTGCAGACAGCAACCATTCAGAGGCTGGAGTGAAGTTACAAAGTTGCAAATGAAGACTCAACCCGCACTCAGTATGATTTGTTGCAGACAGCCAATTTCCATCTGCCAGGAAGGAAAGGTCAAAAGGAGTAGCCTCTGGTCCTTCAGTTACTTAGGCATGGAAAGTTAGGGTTTTCCTTTCCGTTTAGTTCTAGAAAGTTGGCGAGAAACAGCCTTAGGTACCCTGCCTCCAGACCCTATTCTCTTGCCTCATCTCCCCACTAAGAGATGTGATCCCCATAAATCTTTATGGGAGGCAGAAGGACTGAAGGTCTTTCTTCTGTAACTGCTTCATGCTGACTTGGGGCATAGCCCCTACCTGTTGGAGATCACGGAACTCTCACTCTGTTCTGTCTAGTGAAGGCAGGGTAGTTTTTTATGGCCAGGGGTAGTGTCTTCAACTGGAACTGACTGGAACTTTTGTTGCATGATCATCTGAAGCTTGATGGTCTCTAGGCTAGAGGAAATGAATTTGGTTAAAAGACTTAATGGGAAATTCAGGGGGTTGATACCTATGCTGGTAGAAATGTTTGTTATAGAGATTTGTAGGAGAAAAAACAAAACCTGGTCTGTTCTAGAATCTATGTGTTCCCTTAAAGTTTTAGCACAAGCAACTCCATTTTGGTTTGGTTTGGTTTGTTGGGGCCTAGTGCGTGAGCTCAGTCCAAAACAACCACCTCCCAGATTTTGTTTAAAAAAATTCTCCCTTTTTGATCAGGTTCTCACTTGGTTGAGAGTGTGGCCAAAACTTAGGACCTTAGTACCACTCTCAGTTACCATCATTTCGGGTTTCCCATCTCAGCAAATCATTTATAGGTTACAGCATCCTCATGGTTGCACATTTCTTTCAGCTCCTGTTATTCCAGTTGAAGAGAGACCATATGACGTTCTAGAGATGGCTGCATGCAAGCATTTAAAACCTTTGAGAGAATACAGCGCACAGGGAGGCTATTATTATGACTATTGGGAGGATAATACCAAGAGTTTGGAGTATGCCTCTTACCCAAGGTCCCCATAAACCAACATGAAAAAGACCCAGGTTCCTTAAGGTGGTGGCGGTCAGGCTTCTCCACATGGAAACCCCTCAGTTTCACTGGCCATGGCCAGAAACATACAGTTGCTTCCATATTTAGGCACTGCCCACCAAGGTTCTGGGTTGGAAAGGAAAAGAGTCCCTGTATGGAGCAGAAAGGAAAAGGAGAAAGGAGAAGAATAAGTCCCAAACTTTAGGCTTATCTTTTCCTCCTGGCTGGCTCGCCAAGATTATGAGCTGTTCTGAAACTCAGATGTCCCTCAGAGCTGCATAAACAGTGTTGGAACTCCTAGTAACAAAGCCATTGATATTCTCTATGTAGCTTCTTCTCATGATTTGCAAAAGTCAAGGGCTTATGTCCTCTCAGCCTGTCTCAGTGCTCCTACCCAATGTTCACAGTTGTCTCCCTTTTAACTCAGAGTTGATATTATAAGGGTAAATACCAATTGAAAAGAAAAAATTAATTCTCCTGGTTGAAATTAAGGAAAGAGACTTCTTCCTCCCTTTGTTAGAGTGTTTACTTTAGAAGATTTGTACTTATAAGGTCTTTTTCTGCCTCTTTGACATGTATACAAATCCTTTTGACAATTAGATAGGTTGCTTGTCAGCTTTATGACCCAAGAATGTCTTTTTCAAAGATGTGGGATGCATATCTTCGAGAAGTAATCATCAAGAAAGACAGTGCCCTTATCTCCCCATTTCTATGGCAAGGTAGGAATCTAAAGGGCAGGAGCCTAGTTCCAAAACTATCTTTTATCACAAAGATATGAGAAGTTCATTTTTCTTTTGGATAGTCAATAAACTAACACAGAGAGTCACCCCAATTACCAAGTGAATTTATGATGAACTATGAGTGACAAGTGGTACTGTCAAGTCCTCTTTCATGAGGACAAATTATTATTTATTTTGACAGAATGTATCTAATTGGTTGTATCTGTTTGGCTATTTAAAGGGGTGAGATCTATTTCTCTCTTTGCAGTATCTTAGCAGATTGCCTGGGACATGCATCATATTGTGGCTTAATGCTTATTCAATTACCTATTAAAAATCAAAATAACTTATTCAAAAATGTAACTGTATTTATGAAAAAATTCATCAGGCCAAGCATTTGATCATTCAGAAACTTAAGATTGTCGTAGGGAGTGTGCATATCACATGGTATAGTTCATCATTTTATTGGCTTTCCAACTTCATTTTTTCTCCCTTATCTTCCCTATCCATAGTGCTCTCCTATACTTCCATAACCATTTCCACTTTATAGAAGGAACATACTTCAACATTCATGACCATTCAAGACAAGTCCATGATGAATATCACACTGATGGGAGAAAGATGAAATTGTTCCTCTAAGACCTGAACAAAAAAGAATGCCCACTTTCCTCTCTTCTATTCAACACAGTACTAGAAGTTTTAGCCAGAGCAATCAGGCAAAAGAAAGAAATACAAAGCAACCAAACTGAAAAAGAGAAAGTCAAATTGTCCCTCCTTACAGATGACATGACCTTATATCTAGACAAATCAAAAACTTCATCAAAAAATTCCTAGATCTGATAAATAAATTCAATAAAATTGCAGGACACAAAATCAACATACAAATATCAATAGATAGCATTTCTATATACTGATGATAAATTGTCAGAGAAAGAAAATAGGAAGGTGATACTACTTACAATAGCTACAAAATAAAATAACAAAGAATACGTCTAACCTAGGAGTGAAAGACCTCAATAAAGTAAACTATAAAACACTGATGAGAGAAATTGAAGAAAACACACACAAACGGAAAGACATCCCATGCTCATGAATCAGAAGAATATTGTTAAAATGACCATACTACCCAAAGAAATCTGTAAATTCAATGCAATCCCTATGAAAATACTAATGCCATTTTTCACGGAAATAGAAAAAACAATGCTAAAGTTTGTATGGAACCAAAAAAGAGCCTGAATAACAAAAGCAATCCTGGGAAAAATAAACAAAGCTAGAGGCATTATGTTACCAGATGTCAAAATGTATTTCAAGCATAGAATAACCCTAACAGCGTGATATTGTTATAAAAACAGACACATAGACTAATGGAACAGAATAGAGAATACAGAAATAAATCCATGTACTTACAGACGGCTAATTTTCAACAAAAGTGCCAAAAATGTACATTGGAGAAAGGACACCCTCTTCAATAAATGGTACTGGGAAAACGGGATATCCATATGCAGATGAATAAAACTGGACCCCTGTCTCTCCCCATAATCGGAAATCAACTCAAAGATTTACATGTAAGATCAAAAACTATAAAACCACTAGAAGAAAATGTAGGGGAACATTTCAGGATGAAATCATCATTGCAAAGATTACGACAGTGAGAGGCATCTAACACGACTGACTTCATCTTGCCTCTAGTCTCACAGGCTGGCTGTCTTCACTCATTCCTGGGCATAGGCCAGGCTAACCATGGGGGGAATTTAGTTTATAGTTTAACTTTGAAGCAAGGATGATAACAAGTCTTCCTCAAAGCTGATCCCCTCCTTGTTCAGAGGCTGAAACTACCTTTGTAAGATTAATGAAAGGCCACAAGATTAGGATTATGGGAGGGGCCTGAATTCTGCTAAAAGGTAAGCATAGTTTCTATAATCTCTTACTGCTCTAGAGGCATGTGACCAGCTATCACAAGATTTGTAACATCCCTAATTGTTCCTAAAAATAACATCAATATTGTAAAACCCAAGATGGTCTTTTGAGATGTTTTTCAGACTGACCTCACCTGGACTCATGACTAGTTACTCAACCAGTTCTGTGGCCTCCATACAACCAGAAGCAGACTCAGCACACAAGGGCTGTTTTCCATACCCCTATGATTGCATCGCCAACTAATTAGCAGCACCCACTCCCTAGTACCCTGTCCACCAAACTATCCCTGAAGAGCTCTAATCTCCAACCTTCAGGGAAACTGATTTGAGTATAATTCTGTCTCCTACATGGCTAGCCCAGCATCAGTTAAACTCTTTATTTACTGCAATACCACGGTCTCAGTGAAATGGGTTTGTTTATGCTGCGGGCAGGAGGAAGCCATTGACGATTACAAGGACATTGGACTGGGCAAAGCTTTTTTGGATGAGGCCTCAAAAGCACATTAAACTAAAACAAAAACAGACCAACTGGACTATGTTAAACTTAGAAGTTTTGGCACAGTAAAGGAAACAATCAAGAGAGTAAAAAGAAAACCTGTTGAAAGATAGGAAATATTCACAAACTATTCATCCGACAAGGAACCAAATATATACAAGGAACTCAAACAACTCAACAGTAAAAAATAAAAAAAAATAATAATCCTATTAGAAAGTGGACAAAGGACATGAATAAACATTTCTCAAAAGGAGACATACGAATGGCCTGAACAACAGGTATGTGGGAAAAAAAATGCTCAACATCACTAATCATCAGGGAAATGCAAATCAAAACCACAATGAGATATCATCTTACACCAATTAGAATGGTTATTATCAAAAAGTGAAGAATAACCGATGCAGACAAGGATGCAGAGAAAAGGGAACTCATACATTTTTATTAAGAATGTAAATTAGTACAACCACTCTAATTAGCAGCAGTTACAAGTAGATTTTTAAAGGAAAAGAAGATGAAATTCCTGAGTTGTTTACCAAGAATTTACATTAAAATAACATAAGCTATTGATTGGCTATACATTGTTTTTTGTATCACAAATTCCAAGAACATGAAGGTAATGATTGAGACAGCTAATGAGGAACAAAATGTCTTTAGCAATTATCCGCAGGCATGGATATGGGGGAGCAGGTTTGGGGAACATGACCTATATCTACATACTGCACATAGCTCAGACTGGTCTGAGCTATTTTTCTTTTCTAAATCCAAGGGAAAGGAAATCAAATATCAAAGGGATACCTGCATCCCTATGTTTATTGCAGCATTATTCACACTAACAAAGATATGGAATCAACCTAATTGTCTCTCATGGATGAATGGATAAAGAAAATATGGCATAAGCACACAATGGGATACTATTTTGGCCTTAAAAAAGATTGAAATCTGTCATTTGCAGCAACCTGGTTGGAAGTGAAAGTCATTATTTAAGTGAAATAAGCCAGGCACAGAAAGACAAATATTGCATTGTTCTCACTTATGTTTGGGAGCTAAAAAATGCTGATCTCATGAGAGAGTAGAATAATAGATATGTTTATGAAAAGAGTCAAACTCCATAAAGTATTTGAAGAGATTTATTCTGAGCCAAATATGAGTGACCACGGCCCGTGACACAGCCCTCAGGAGGTCCTGAGAACATGTGCCCAAGGTGGTCAGGGTACAGCTTGGTTTTATATATATATATATATATTTTATTTTTTTTTTTAATACATTTAAGAAATACATTGTTGGTTCAGAAACGCAGAACAACTCAAAGTGCGGGCTTCCAGGCGATAGGTAAATTTAAACATTTTCTGGTTGACAATTCGTTGAGTTTGATAAATAGAAAGGAATGTTTAAGTCACGGTAAAGGGTTGTGGAGACCAAGTTTTATTGTGCAGAGGAATCTCTCAGAGAGCAGCTTTCAGAGAGACAGCAGGTTGTAAAATGTTTCTTATCAGGCCTGAAAGGGTGCCTGGCTCTTACTCGATTATCTACTGGATCTGCAAAGGAAGGAAGGAAAACAAAGGGGAAAGGGCATTTTCTATACAATGTGGATTTTTCCACAAGAGACTTTGCAGGACAATTTCAAGGTATGGCAAGGAAATAGATTTTGGGTTTAAATATTTTTTCCTTGTCTCATAATGTTATGGCAGAGTCAGACTGAAAAGTAAGTCATGATATACAGGGTCAAATAAAACTCACCTGATGAGAATTTATGGTTTGTAGTGCATGACTCCCTAGACCCCTTTGATAGGAATTTGGACAAAACAAAAATTAAGAGCTTAGTCCTCAGATACCAGAGGCTGTAAAGAGTGGTGAGGGAAGGAGGATAAGGAAAGTTGGTTAATTGTTGTGCCCAGGAGTGTTACAGAAAACGCCACACTTTGAGATGAATTACGAGTCCTTTATTAGCCAGCGACTGAGAGACGGCTAACGCTCAAAATTCTCTCGGCACCGAGGAAGGGGCTTGATTAACTTTTATATCTTGGTTTAGGAAGGGGAGGAGGGGCTTAGTCAAAACAATTTTACAGAAGTTAAGCAGTCAAAAAGTTGAAAGGATAAATGGTTACAGGAACGTAAACAGTTCCAGGTGCAGGGGCTTTAAGACTATGACAAGGTGATAGACGCGGGGCTTTGGGTGTTATCAATCAGACAAATTCTTGGGGACTGCGGATATAGCTTGCACAGTATCTTATCAGTTAATTGCATTCTCGGATGTGCTGGGAGTCAGCTTGCACAAGTTAAGTCCTTGAGGAAGGGGCTGCCAGTGAAAGAGCCAAGATGGAGTCTGTCTGGTTCTCTCAGCTAAGGGAGAAACAAGGCCAGGTGAATAAGGAAAAAAACAAGGTTGGGCATTACATAATCAGTACGAACATACATTTAGATAGAAGGAATAAGTTCTAATGTTTAATACAGAGTACAGTGACTATACTTAACAAAAATGTATTGTGTATTTCCAACCAGGGAGAAGACAGGACTTGAAATGTTACCAACACATAGGAAGAATAAATACCCAAGGTAACAGATACCTTAAATACTCTTACTCGATTATTACAGTCTATGCATTTAACAAAATATCGCATATACCCCATAAATATGTAGAAATATTATGTATCAATCATTTTAGTTTAAATTTTTTTAATGGGGTAAAATATGTCTCTTATTTTTTCATGCTTCTCGATTTAATGAACATTTTTGTTGCTTGGCCACACACCAACGAACTTACCAAAATGTTTCTTCTAAATCAATACAGTGCTCTGTGTAAGAGAAACTCTCATGGATGCAATTATCTACACCATTGCACTATTAGGCATGTGTAATATTTTCTTAGCTATTATAGATCAGGAGAACTTTGAAAACCCATAGGGTTAAGTGCAGAGGAAACCAGTTTGGTGAATAAAAAGGTCTGGGTTGGCATACTGGCTCTAATGTGTATAAAGTGCCCAGCACCTAATACTGTAGGAGCTCTGTGCATGCTAATCTGCTAAATTCTTCTCTCTTTGTGTTTAGCATTTACCAAACCGCTTGCCCTTGCAGAGGTGTAATAACTCTTAATGCAAAAATGGTGATGCACCAGGAGTCACAGCAAATTTCTCCACTCTAGTTAAAAACAAAACCAGTCTCTTCTTCATGCTGTGGCTCCAGCTGGCCCCTGCACAATGTCCTATTCTTTTAGCCCCTGTTACATCCTTCTTCCTGGCTTGGATAGTATTGATACGCTTTTTTTCAATATAATACATATTTGGCCTTTCCTAACAGGTATGATTCATAGATCTCAGTGAGGGCATAAAATGAAAAAAAGTATGAGAATTTTGAAGGAAAAAAAATAGAAGCAGTAACTGAGAGAACAACTTGGTGGAAAAAGTAGCTTTTAGATTAAAAAAAATAATAATAAGGATACCCTCAAGTATTACTATCCTAGCCCAGCTTCTATAAGAGGATTGTGATGCCAGTCTCTACAGGGGTAGCCAATCTCTGATTTTGTTCCAAGGCATGGAATATGCCAGATTTAGTGTTCCTCCAAAATCTAAATCATCAGTATATAGTCATCGTCTCTATTTATCTAACAAAAATGGTAAAAGCAACTCTCAGAGGCAATGCCAAAGGCTAAGGGAGTGAAACAAAACTGTAAATATGGAACTGATAAGACCACCTGTGTTGGTTCAGCACACAACCAAATGCTAATTTTCTTTCACTTCCATGAAAAGGACAATGTCAATAACATATAACTACATACCCTAGCTGAGGCTTGGTGTTCCAAAATAAAGCGTGAGATTCAAAAATCTGAGAGAGGTCTCAGTTAATTTAGAAAGTTTATTATGCCAAGGTTGAGGATGCACCCATGACACAGCCTCAGGAAGTCCTGATGATAGGCGCCCAAGGTGGTCGGGGCACAGCTTGGTTTTACGCATTTTAGGGAGACCTAAGACATCAATCAATACATAAGAAGTACATTAGCTGCATCCAGAAAGGCAGAGACAGCTCAAAGCAAGCACCCCCAACTGAGGGCTTCCAGGTTACAGGTAAGTGAGAGACAGATGCTTGCATTCTTTTGAGTTTCTGATAAGTCTTTCCAAAGGAGGCAATCAGAATATGCATCTATCTCTGTGAACAAAAGGGATGAATTGAATAGGAGGCAGGCTTGCCCTGAGCAGTTCCCAGCTTGAAGAGGCCCACGATATTTTTCTTTCACAAAAGAAAGAAGAGAAAAAAAGAAACTTTGAAAGCATACAACTACTTTTGAGTAAACATATTTGAATCAATACAAAGAATTTGAACATTCTTTGAAATAGTAAAAACCCAAATTAAATTTTTTATGAGTGAGCAATGTGTACATCGTCATTAAATGGGCCTACTAAATTTTTTATATAGCAATATTGGGATAACCGTATTGAAAAAAGTACAAAATCTTTAGTTATCATAGGAAATTAACAGATAATGTCTAAACTTACTATACCAAGATAGTCAAGCAATGGAATTATACACATGTAATTTAGAAATAGGTACACAAATAACAAAATAGCCTAGGAAATTAAAAAATGCATTTTCTCTGGAAAGCAGAACTTGAAAGTAAGAAGTAGATAGAAGTTTCTGTGCTTTCAAAAATTCTAATGGGAAAATGAGAGATACAAAGTTTATGATCATGGAAGTCTCTCCTGAAATGAGCCCTAGTTTACTACTGGATCAAATTATCTCTTCCAGCTTATTGCTCTACTCGAGGGTTTAAAAGGTCTATAACACATCTGAAAATATTGCAAGATAGAAAATATGCAGTTTTGATGATACTTGTCACCAGACAGCTTAATTTTTTGGGTTGCCCAGGAAAAGGCATTAAGGGGAGGAAATCCTGTTGGAATCCTCACTGGTGCCAGTTGAGACTAAGAGTGGAAATAGTTCAGACAAACACAGTAAAGAATGTTCCTTTAGTTAAATAATACTAACAAGGTTTATCTATGGCCCTTTCTATTACATTTTGAATGTTTGCCTTGTACCCCCAGGTCCACCACTCCAGGAAGCAGATGTCTGCTAGATGCTCCAGAGACAACCTTGCAAGCTGTATGTCCTTTTTTCCTGTCCACCAAAGAAATTATTCTCTTTGTTGACTTTTGTGATCCTTGATTGAATATTCCTACAGACAAGGAGCTCACTACTATTCAAATCTTCCTATCCCATTTGTGGCCATATCTAATGATTTGAAAGTAATTCTTTACACTAAATCAAGAGCTGTCTCCATCAGCTTTAACATGGACTTCCAATATATCACAAAAGAAGTACCAAAATAGATCAAAGGAACATAATGGAGTGCAGAAACTGACTCATACAAATGTCGTCCCCTGATTTATGATGGAGGTGACAGTGCAGTGCCATAGGGAAAAGATCGTCTTGTCAATAAATGGTGCTAGACCAACTGGATATCCATTTGGAAAATAATGAATTTTACCCCTTCTCACAGCTTACACAGAAATTAATTCCAACCAGACTGCAATTTTAAATATGAAATATAAAACAGTAAAGCTTTTAAAACATGTGATAATAACCTGATGACTTTTAATTAAGCAAAGATAACTCAAATAGGATATAAGAAGCACTAAGGCTGGGTGCAGTGGCTCACACCTGTAATCCCAGCACTTTGGGAGGCTGAGGTGGGCAGATCACCTGAGGTCAGGAGTTCGAGACCAGCCTGACCAACATTGTGAAACCCGTGTCTAATAAAAATACAAAATTAGCCGGGCGTGGTGGCACGTGCCTGTAATCCCAGCTACTTGAGAGGCTGAGGCAGGAGAATCACTTGAACCCAGGAGGCAGAGGTTGCAGTAAGCTGGAGTGAAACTCCATCTCAAAAAAAAAAAAACAAAAACAAACAAACAAAAAGAAGCACTAATGCAAAAGAAAAAAATGTATGCTTTAAAGCCTCAAAATTAAAAAGTATTATTTATCAAAATAAACCATATAGTGAAAAGGCAATCTACAAAGTAGTAGAGTATATTATTTGCAATACATATATCTAACAAAGTAATCATATGTAGCATATGTGAAAGATGAAAAACCTACAAATCAATAAGATAAGACTACAACCAAATAATTTTTTTAAAAATAAAAGACTTGGATAGAAATTCATAAGATGTCCAAATGGTGAATAAACATCATTAGTCATCTGGGAATTGCAACTTAAAATTTCAACCTCAGTAAAATATTACTATGTACCCATTAGAATATCTAAAATGTGTAAAAACAACTCAGAAAATAAGAGTTGGCAAGTAATTGGAACAATGAAAACAATTATATGCTGTAAACAAGAGCATAAATTTTTACAACCATATTAGAAAAACTACTTGCAAGTACAAAGCTGAACATATGTGTACACCAACATCCAGAAATTCCATGCTAACATTTGTACACAATAGAAATGTATACATATGTTCACAAAAGACATGAATGGAAATATTCAGAGCATACTCAGAGAATATTCAGATTATTCATAGTTGCCCAAACTAGAAGCAATTGAAAAGTATGCATTAGAATATTGTACATCAAGGAGAATGAAAGAACCACAACTGCATGTAACTACATGGAATAATCTCATAAACCCAAAGTCAAGTGAAAGAAACCAGCCATAAAATAATAGATGCTGTATGATTTCAATCACATGAAATTCAAGAACAGGCCAAATCGATCTATGTTGCTGGAAGTTACAATAGCAGTTACCCTCTGTATATGCAAATTACTAAAAAGAGGCTGTATTAGGGACAGAACTAATATGGTATATATATAATATATATATTTATATATAAAGGGGAGTTTATTAAGTATTAACTTTATATATGTATAAAGTATTAACTCACATGATCACAAGATCCCACAATAGGCTGTCTGCAAGCTTGAGGAGAAAGGAGAGCCAGTCCGAGTCTCAAAACTGAAGAACTTGGAGTCCAATGTTTGCGGACAGGAAGCATCCAGCACGGGGAGAAATATGCATGCTGGGAGGCTAGGCCAGTCTTGCCTTTTCACATTTTTCTGCCTGCTTTATATTTGTTGGAAGCTGATTAGATGGTGCCCACCAGATTAAGGATGGTTCTGCCTCCCCCAGCCTACTGATTCAAATGTTAATCTCCTTTGGCAATACCCTCACAGACACACCCAGGATCAATACTTTGCACCCTTCAATCCAATCAAGTTGACACTCAGTATTAACCATCACCAGTCAACCACTTGTAAACTTGAACCCATACACATCTCCTGAGATCATACATAATCTTCAAATAAAGACAATAATAAGGTCATAATTAAGCCTAACATAATGCAAGTATCCTTCCTATAACCAGAAATGTACCAATCCTCAACCCAAACACTATTACATAAAGTTAACAATACTTAAATGCTGATATGAAGTCAATAAATCTTAAATCACATGATAAAGGCAAAGGAAATAAAATGAGGATATTTTCTTAGAACAAGTGTATACACGCACAAACGTGTTTTTAACAAAAGAAGGAGGAAATACACATGACAATTACAGTCCTCATTTCTACAACTGGTCACGTGGTCATAGCTGGTATTGATGACTATCTTCTTCTACTACCCATTCTGTATTCCCTTCGCCTTCAGCAAGCACCTCAGCAGGTCGTGGGTGTTTTTTTCCTGGTGGACCCAAACCTTCATTCCTGAGGGGTCTGGACCATTTGTAGTCCAGCCTGAATTGGGCTGCTGTAGTTTCCCATTGACCTTAATCACAGGGCTTGGTAATACTAAGAGACACCCTAATGCATCTCCTGTATTCCATGCATACTCTTCCTTACCTCCCTTACGGGGTAGTATACTGATTTCATCTTGATAGTCCAGGCCAATCACCCCAGCCAACACTGTAACTCTCTTCTTAGCCTGTTGACTTAAAGATAGGAGGAGACCAAAGTGTCCAGGAGGCAATCTTAACTTCCAGTTTAATGGAATCATGGTTGTGTTTCCTAGTGGCAGCATTCTTCCCTCTGGAACTGAGACCTCTAGGCCAGCAGAACAGAATGTCATGGGAACAGGAAGCAAACATTGATCCTTGGACCCATGAATCCTGGCTATGAGAGAAACAGAAACATATATTGGACACTGATTCAGAGCATACATGGCCTTCTGGAGAACTTTGCCTTAGCTCTGCAAAGTACTGTCACCTAGTTGGCATTGTAATTGTGACTTCAAAAAGCCATTCCACTGTTCTATCAATCCAGCTGCTTCAGGATGAAGGGGAACATGGTAAGATCAGTGAATTCCATAAGCACGAGCCCACTGCTGCACTTCTTTAGCCGTAAACTGAGTGCCTTGGTCAGAGGCAATGCTGCATAGAATACCATAATGGTGGATAAGGCATCCCGTGAGTCCATGGATGGTAGTCTTGGCAGAAGCATTGCATGTAGGATAGGCAAACCCATAACTGAAGTAAGTATCTATTCCAGTTACGACAAACCTCTGCCCTTTCCATGATGGAAGAGGTCCAATATAATCAACCTGCCACCAGGTAGCTGGCTGATCACCCCAAGGAATGGTGCCATATGGCCATAGCCAGGTCAGCCTTGGTGAGTGGAAGTCCATGTTGCTGAGCCCAAGCATAACCTCCATCCCTGCCACCATGGCCACTTTGTTCATGGAGCCATTGGACAATGAGAGGGGTGGCTGGAGAAACAGCGCTACGTGATGTCCACAGAAGCAGTCATCCTATCCACTTGATTATCAAAATCCTCCTCTGCTGGTCACCTGTTGGTAAGAACTCACATGGGATACAAATATCTTCACAGTTTTCGACCAAAGAGGTCTTCCCCAGATTTCTTTGTCACCAATTTTCCAATCATGCTTCTTCTAAGTCCCTGACCATCCAGCCAAACCTCTGGCTACAGCCCATGAATCAGTATATAATTGCACATCTGGCCATTTCTCCCTCCATGCCAAGTGCACAACCAGCTGCACTGCTAGAAGTTCTGCCCACTGGGAAGATTTCCCTTCACTGTTGTCCTTCAGTGATGTCCTGGAAAGAGGCTGTAGTGCTGCAGCTGTCCACTTTTGGGTGGTGCCTGCATATCGTGCAGAACCATCTGTGAACCAGGCCCTAGTATTTTCTTCCTCTGTCAACTGATCATAGGAGACTTCCCATGAGGCCCTCAGTGCAGGCTGGAGAAGAAAAGGCAGGGTGGAAGGAGGGAAGACCATGGGCATTTGAGCCACTTCCTCATGTAACTTACTTGTGCCTTCAGGACGTGCTCAAGCCCAATCACATATATACCACTTCCACTTGATGATGGAATGCTGCTGAGCATGACCCACTTTATGGCTAGATGGGTCAGAAAGCACCCAGTTCATGATAGGCAGTTCAGGTCACATGGTGACTTGATGACCCATAGTCAAATGTTCAGTTTCCACCAAAGCCCAGTAACAAGCCAAGAGCTGTCTCTCAAAAAGAGAGTAGTTATCTACAGAAGATAATGGGGCCTTGCTCCAAAATCCCAGAGGCTTCTGCCTCTAGGATTTTGAACACAAAATATGTGCAAGAATAAAAATTTGCATATCAAGTGAGAGTACCATGTGTGACTCATTTTTATGCCTTTCGCATGCTGAGAATGGTACCTTCTTTGTGGTAGGTGCTGAATCAGTGTCTATTGAAAATAAGAACTTACACTGCTAAGTCATTTCCATGGAGATGAAGAGAGATACATGCTGCATTCTATCTAGCTGATGAATTTTCAGGTAGATTTGTGTCTTTCTTCACAGAATCTGTGTAATTCTAATTGAAATGTTTTTAACCCAAAGCTTGAGGCAAAGCATGAATAAAGCATGTGGGCCTTGGAATTAAAGCTGCAGCCTGTTACTTACTGGCTGTGGGGCCACTGGCAAGTTTCGCACCTCCTGAGCCTCAATATCTTCACCTGTAAAGCAAAGAGTCTCTGTATGCAGGTGTTCATTCAATTAACTTTTATTGAATCCTATTCTATGTCAGATTTTAGCTCACATGATCCTCACATCACTCCTATCAGTTTGGCATCTATTTACTCACAGGTAGCACAGTCAATGAATGACACATCTAGTCTTTAACCAACAAAGCATAGGAAGTCATCTGCACAACATTCATCATCTAACTGCTATATCACAAATCCTTTCTCTAACAAGCCATCCCTGACCCCTCCAGGAGAGGTAACAGCCCTTCTCTCATGCTCTCGTGCTATGTCCTCTGTTTCTCTCTCTTATAGCATCTATCTCATTGCTACAGATGTTCATTTTCTGTTTCTTTCCACTGAGAATGAGTGACTTGCAGACAAGATATGACTTATCCTTGAATTGCCAGTACTAATATTGTAAGTTCTTAATCAAGTCATATTAAGTGAATAAATAGTAAATACAAACCTAGGTAAATGCAAACAAATAGGTAAATGCATATGAATGAATGCATGCTTTTTGTTTCATAGATTTGATTTTCTTCGAAGCAGGGTATCATCAGCATGAAGCCACAGCAGATGTGGCAGACATGGCCAGTTGTCAGCCTAATATCTATTTTTCCTTTCTTCCCTACTAAGAGGACTCTGCTTTCTTTGCAGGCAGAATAAATAAAAGGTTCCTATCCTACAGGAAAACACTGGTTATTCTCTGGCCATAGTAATCCCCAGACCTGGCTTCAAACACATACTAATCGATTAGTGACAGTTCACTCCAGTGAACAACACACTGCTGAAAGTCAGATAACAGGCATGGTCTTAAGTGATCAGCCATCCAAGATAAAGGTTATCCATTCTCTGAACACTCCTGCTTCTAAAATTCTGTCAATCTCCAAATCCTCACTTCCCAAAACCTTGTATGTAATCATCTCATTCCTGTGTTCAGAGAAACTGTGTATAATAGATACCCAAATGAAAACTACATTTCCCAATATCTTTTGCTGCGAAGACACCATGTGACACGGGGTTGACCAATGAAATAAGGGAGGTCTACTGGGGATTTCTGTGAAAATATCACTTTCCTAATCTTGTCATGCTCCCACGCCCTTGTTTCTTTCTTTCTCTTGGAAGTCTCCCCTGAGGCTAGAGAAACAATGACCTGTAAATTGAAATTTGCAGATATACGCCAGGACAAATAGTATGGGAAGGTAGGAAACAACTCTGTATTACCTACTGCTAGCCTTTTTTCACTTACTGGGCATCTTCAAAGGAACCCCTGTAACCCGCTACAGTCCTGAAAGCCACCTCTCACCAGTCCTGCTTTGGTATCTGTTCTGTGGGAGCAGTGTGCCTATTCTGAGCAAGAATCAAGGCAGGGATGGACTAACCAACTCATCTCCATGGTGAGCTCAGAGCCCAGAGCATGTGCAGGCCATGCTTTTGAGAATCTAGGAGTGAGTGACAGTTATCCCTGCACATCACTTGGCAAGAGACAGACATCATCTGCGCATGACAGAATGTATCAGGCCATTCTTGCATTGCTATAAAGAAATATCTGAGGCTGAGTTAATAAAGAAAAGAGGTTTGATTCACTCACTGTTCTGCAGGCTGCACTGGAAACATGGTGCTAGCATCTGCTTGGCTTCTGGGGGGCTTCAGGAAGCTTCCAATCATGGCAGAAGATGAAGGCAGAGCAGGTGCCTCACAGGGCGGGAGCAGGAGAAAGAGAGAGTGAGTTGGGGGGAGGTGCCATACACTTTTAAACAACCAGATCTTACCTGAACTCAGTATCACAAGGATAGCACCAAGCCATGACAGATCCACCCACATGCCCCAATCACCTCCCACCAAGCCCTGCCTCCAACATTAGGGATTACATTTCAAAATGAAATTTGAGGGGACAAATATCCAAACCACAACACAGAGCCACAGGTGGGTATTGGTGGGACTAACTTTCCTAGGTGGTCCTTGTAAGCAAACTAACTTTCCTCCTCTTTTTTATAATGTGTCATCTCTTTCTGGAAAGCCCACACTTTTAATCATATGAATTATTAGGCTTCAACCACTTAATTGTGGGGGTATGAAGAAGAAAAGTACAAACAAGATGTGAGCTGGAACCTCAGCTTTCAAGATCTTAGCAAAATGGTTTGTGACACAGCATGCTTTCCTCAACACACCACATACACACACACACACACACATACACACACACACACACACACACACACATAACTCCATGGCTTGTAGGAGTCCACAGCCCTCCTCAGTATTTCTGAGAATAACTAGGAAACTGTTGTTCTTGTGGCCTATCATGCCTTTTGGGGTCCAGATTCCTCACTCAGGGTTTCTATTATTCTCCACACTGACCTAGATTTGAAATCCAGTCACTTCATTGATTTCTCATCAACCTCCCACCCACACTCCCACCTCACATGAAACATGTGTGACTTCATAGAGTGGGTGTCACTTCACACACCAAACAGCCAACAATGTGGCCAATTTCTCCTCTCCAAGTAACTTTTTTGTAATCTCATCATTCAGGACCTGGCCCCAAATCCACTCTCCAGCTCATCTCCCCCATTTCTTCTCTCCATGTCCCTGCAGAGGCACTTGTGCCTTTTCTCTGAAGTCCTTGGGTCCCACCCCCTGCATCAAACACTTGATTTCCCACATACATATTTCTCTCCCTAAATGGAATCCTAGTGCCTATTGTTACAGTAATATCATGTTCCCAAGTTTTTACACCAGCACTGCTGAGAGAAGGTCAGCAGCTGTCTCACAATCCCTGCAATAATTCCAAACTGGATTTTCCACACTTCCTTCTCCTTGATTGAAGGAAGGACTCGCCACAGTGGAGGCACAACACGTCCCCAGTTGTGCTATTGCCTGGTCACACAGCAGCAAGGACCTGGTCTTATCTGTCTCATTAGGTCCAGATGAACCACAACTTCAGAGTCACATAAATCAATGGCAGCAACTCTCGTCTATTCAAAGAGCCACCAGCATCATTTGTAGTAAATGGCCACACAATGCTGTAATTGGCTGCTTTTTTCAAACACTGAGAGACAGTAGGGAAGTGCGAAAACAGGCCATGCACCGTGGGAGTGGCACAAAGCAGAGATTTCCTGGAGCAGACACAAATAGGTGGAAAGTGATATTCAAACCATGGAAATCCTATGATTAGGTCAGCCAAATGGCCTAAACCTGACACAAATTTTGAAGTCAGACAGATCTGGGTTCAATTTCCAATTATTCACTTATTAGCTAAGCATCCTTAAATAAATGGCTTAATTCTCCCTTCTTATTCATATAATCAAGCTAACGTTTCTCATCCCATGGTCTGAAAGGGGAAAATTAATTAAGTGTTCAATAAATGGCAGTTTTCACAAAGACAAGTCACATGGAAAATAAGCCAGTGCATAAGTTGAACCTTTTGAACAGCATTACCCTTACACATAGTTACCCACTTGCAAGCAAAGCAATTTTATTTTTTATTATTATTATTATTTCATGAGACAGAGTCTTACTCTGTCGCCCAGGCTGGAGTGCAGTGGCTCGATCTCAGTTCACTGCAACCTCCGCCAAACAGGTTCAAGTGATTCTCCTGCCTCAGCTTCCCAAGTAGCTGGGATTACAGGTGCCCACCACTACACCCAGCTAATTTTTGTATTTTTAGTAGAGATGGGATTTCCCCATGTTGGCCAGGCTGGTCTCGAACTCCTGACCTCAGATGATCTGCCCACCTTGGCCTCCCAAAGTGCTGGGATTTCAGGCATGAGCCACCGCACCCAGCTGCAAAGCAATTTTAAATCTAGCCCCCAAAGGCTGATCGTTTCACTAAACTGAATCTTTTTCTTGATTTTTTCTTTGAAACACTTTCGAAACAAAATACAAGAGCAAATGTTAAATTCATATCCTGTTAGATGTGGCCAATGACATTTCTTTCTTTTCTATTTTGCTTGCAAAGAGCATCCTCTGCTTTCTGGACTCTCTGCCAATGTCATACAGCTGACAAACTGGGATTTCAATCTATGTCTGATTCCAGAGTACAAGCTCTCAATGGTGACTAAAATTCAGACTTCAATGGCTTCATTTGTGCATTTGATTAGCACGCAGTACTTACAAATTTCAGACTTCTCTGGCCTTTTCTTTTTTTTTTTCTTTTTTTTTTTTTGAGATGGAGTCTCGCTCTGTCTCCCAGGCTGGAGTGCAGTGGCACCATGTTGGCTCACTGCAACCTCTGTCTCCCAGGTTCAAGTGATTCTCCTGCCTCAGCCTCCTAAGTAGCTGGGATCACAGGCACCTGCCACCATGCCCAGCTAGTTTTTGTATTTTTAATAGAGACAGGGTTTCACCATGTTGGTCAGGCTGGTCTTGAACTCCCCACCTCGTGATCTGCTTGCCTCGGCCTCCCAAAGTGCTGGGATTACAGGCGTGAGCCACCATGCCTGGCCTTCTCTGACCTTTTCAAGCCACAATTATTGAATAAAAGAGATACCCAGTAAAGAGAATGAAAGATATCATAGCGCAGGCAATTAATAATGGGCAGAGCAGCCCTTTGTGATTCAAGATTGAATTTAATGTTCAAATAAAGTCTAGTGTGTTTTCCACATAGTATTGATATCTCCATGAATTTCCATCAACATGAGAAACAGAAGTATAGTTTCTAACTCAGAGCTAGGGAAAATAGTAGGTGTCTGATAAACACATGCTGATTGATTCCTTGATTGGTCGGATCTGTATCCATCACTGTCTTCACTAATGAGGATGCCAATATGTAACAGCATAGCTGTTCACTTGAGAATAAAGACCATCCTTCTCTAATATAAAGACAGAAGCTTTTAAATCTGTAATTACAACACCAGAGGTTCTCTAGAATCTCCCCCTCAGCCTCTATAGCACTGTGAGTTGCAGAGAGTGTCTAAAGTCGGGGGCAATACACTTTATTACCCATCTGCAACCTGGATAGTAGTTTGCCATACACACGTGTTGCTAGGAAACAACCACACATTTCTGAATAGCTTTATTATTAGAAGGATTCAGGGAAGAAACAAACAAACAAACAAGAGCCTTTGCCACCATTATTAACCCATGAATAAAAGGCAATACGTTGTTCTTTGCTGTGACCACTTCATGCACCCTACATCCTCCACCCCACAAGGCCTGATCTTCAGCTTCTTTGGATTAATAAATCTTATCGGGTTCATTTGGGGCATACAGGTTGCAGGTGAGTGTGATTACCATTTTGCTATTGTTATAAAACTGCTGCCCTAATGAGATAATATATGTATTTATTAGAACAAACCATAAAAAGTAGATTCCATGCAGATTTCTCTACTCAAAGTGTCAGCTTTAATTGAGAAATAAATGACCCCTCTGCCTCCCATCATCTATTTCTTTATTTTCTTGTATAACCATGGTATTCAAGGACAGTCAGCATTACTTCTACTATGACTCACTAACAAAACTCCATATAGAAATTGATTGGCCTTGTAATACAATTTTGCCAACACTTAACATACTGTGGCTCTCCCAATATATTCAAATCTAGTGACTATAATGAACTATTTCTACTTAACATTTTTTTCCATCAATATTAATAAGATTTTCTCTTTATTAGGGTCCTATAAGCAATGATGGAAGTAAGACATTATATAACAAGGAAAAAAATTATCTAAACTATGGTCCAAGTGGAAATTCCTAGATGTGTGTGAGTCAGGGAGGAGGAATTATTTCATGTAGCTTGTACCACAAGATTAGTTCTCCCTGCTAATATTATACAGAGATGAAGGCTAAGTAACACACAGACATTGGTTTAATCATTTAAACATAATTATACCATTTTATTTTTCACCAACACATGTTAAAATAATCCTAAAGAGACAAGCATATGTCACTACAGGGAAAAGCCACGATAGTTTATGTTTTTCAAATATTTAATTGTATGTCTTCCTTGCTCCGGGGGCTTCAGTTTTCTCTTTTTCCTTTTTTTGTTTTTTTAACTTCCTAGCTTATGAGGCAAAAATATGTATAAAAATATTTGAGGGAGGCCGGGCGCAGTGGCTCACGCTTGTAATCCCAGCACTTTGGGAGGCCGAGGCGGGCGGATCACGAGGTCAGGAGATTGAGACCATGGTGAAACCCCGACTCTACTAAAAATACAAAAAAAATTAGCCGGGCGTGGTGGCGGGCACTTGTAGTCCCAGCTACTTGGAGAGGCTGAGGCAGGAGAATGGCATGAACCCGGGAGGCGGAGTTTGCAGTGAGCCGAGATTGCGCCACTGCACTCCAGCCCGGGTGACAAAGCAAGACTCCGTCTCAAAAAAAAAAAAACAAACAAACAAAAAAAAAAAAACAAAACAAAAAAAAATATTTGAGGGCAGGCAGGGACTATGATTTTTTATTTAAATATCTTTATTGACAAAATTTGACTTTTTAGATTTATACAAGTAATTTACATTCACTGTAAAAATGTAGAAAATAGAATGTAAAATAGGCAAAAAGAAAAGAAAATACCTACACTCTCACCACCCAAAAATAATCCCTGCTAATACTCTCTTCTGTATAACTCCAGATTTCTTTTCAAAACAAAATGATATAAAACTTTTTTTTGCTTATTAGTTTTGTTTTTAAGGTATTATGCAGCCATTTTACTTTAAGTTTTTTATTGTGACATCATTGTAGATTTTCACACAGTTGTACAAAGTAATACAGAGTGACACAGTACCATTTGTCCTTTATTCATGTGCCTCCAATAGTAACATCTGGCAAAACTATAGTCCAGTACCACAACCAGGATATTCACATTGATACAATGAAGATACACAACATTTCCGTCACCACAAGGATTCCTTTCCTAGCAACATCAACTTTCCTCCTGCTTCCTTCCCACTCCCCTTTACCTCTGGAAACCCTTAATCTATTCTCCATTTCTATAATAATATTCTATAAGTGGAATCTTGCAGCTTTGAGATTAGCATTTTTCACTCAACATAGTTTGGCAATAATTCATCCAAGTTGTTGCATGTATTGACATTTTATTTAATGTTTATTTCTTTTCATTGCAGAGTAATAATCCCCTGTATGGATGTACCACAGTCAGTTTATCCAGTCAACAATTGAAGGATAGGTCAGTAATTTCCAGTTTGGGGGCTATCATGAATAAAATCATTCTGAACATTTAGGTACAGGTTTTTGTGTGGACATAAGTTTTCATTTCTCCAGTATAAATGCCCAGAAGTACAAATCTGGGGTCATTTGGTAAGTGTAAGTCTAGTTGTGTAAGAAACTGTTTTCCAGAGTGGTTGTACCATTTTTAAGTTCCTACCAGCAACGTGTGAATGATCCAATTTCTTTATATCCTCTCCATTATTTGCTGTCACTATTTTTTTAAACCATTCTGATAGGTGTGCTGTAGTATCTCATTTACAGTCTGAATGTGTGTTTTCTTAATGACTAATTATGTTGAACATCTTTTATCATCCCTATATCCACCTTGGTGAAATATCTTTATCTGATAATGTAACCACTCTTGCTCTCTTTTGATTACTGTTTGCATAATACCTCTTTCTTATCATTTACTTTCATCCTAGCTATAATATTACCTTTAAAGTGAATTTCTTATAGGCAACATATAGTTGGGTTACATTTTTAGCCCACTCTGCCAATTTCTGTTTCTTAATTGGTACATTTAAACAATTTACATTTAATGTAATAATTGACATGTTAAGGTTTAACTTAGTCATTTTATATTTGTTAGTGTTGTTCTGTTTATTCTGTTTTTCTTTTCTGGTTTTTCTTTCTGCCTTCTTGGAGGGTACTTGAACATTTTTTAGAACTCCATTTTGACTTATATTTTTTAGTGTACCTCTTTGTATAGCATTTTTAGTGTGTGCTTCAGATATTACATCATATATTCAGATATAACATCATATATATGTGAATGGTCTGTTTACAGGCTCCGAACGCTCCCTATCACATCATATATATGTGATGTGATATCTGAATATATATGTTTATATATATATATAATAACATAGTCTACTGATGCTGACACCTTAACACTTCTTATAAAGTATTAAACTGCACCTCCTTGTATATTTTCCCTTCTTCCATTTATAATAGAATTATCTTAAATATTACCTATACATACATTTTAATGACATCAGATAGTATTGTAAGTTTTGCTTCAACCATCAAACATAATTCAGAAAACTCAAAAGGAGAAAGAAAATGTATTATCTGTATTTTTCTTCTTTTCTTTCTGGTTAGATAACTTTCTTAGCCATCTTTCATTGTAGGTTTTCTAGTGATAAATTATTTTCCTTGTCCTTCGGCTCATGTGTCTTGATTTCCCCTTTATCCTGAAAAATATTTTCACTGGGCAGTTTTCTTTCAGCACTTACAAAATTTTGTGCTACTCCCTTTCTGGTAAAATACCTACTGTAATTCAAGTTTTTCCCCACTGTATGTAAAGTGTTCCTTCTCTTGCATTGCTTTAAATCTTTTTTCTTTATCTTTAGTTTTCAGAAAATTTACAATAATATGTCTTGGTGCAATTTATTTGGATTTATTGTGCTTGGGGTTTGCTTAGCTTCTTGAATCTGAATGTTTGTTTCTCTTGCCAAATTTAGGGAGTTTCCAGCCATTATTTTTTCAAGTACTTCTTTAAACCTGCTGTTTTCTACTCACCTTCTAGGACTCCAGTGACAAGTTAGATCTTTTGTTGTGATCCTACAGGGCCCAGGACTCTGCGCATTTATGCTCCAGTCTATTTTATCTCTTCAATGTTGTTCACATTTTATCATTTCTATTGTTTTGTCTTCCAGTTCACTGATTCTTTCCTCTATCTTCTCCATTCCACTGTTTAGTTTTTTTTTATTATCTTCTATTGCTTTGCATAGAGTTTCTATTGCTTTGCTGAGACTTTCTACATTTTTATTTGTGTCAAGCATGTTCATAATTGCTCAGTAAAACATTATTATGGAAGCTTTAAAATCTTTACCGCATCATTCTAACATTTCTGTTATCTCAGAGTCATATTGATTTTTTTTCATTCAAGTTGATATCTTTTTGGTTCTTCATATTACAAGTGATTTTCCACTGAAACCTGGACAATTTGGATACCAAATTATGAGACCCTAGATCTAATTTCAACCTTCTTTTTATTAGGTTTCTCCGGCACTGCTTGAGTGGTGCTGCCTTATGACAGCCAGTTGGGCATAGAAATCCAAGATGCTCATTTGGCTTCTGTTTATACCCAAGGGGGTTCCTCATTACCTGGATGCTGGTGGGAGTTTTGGCTCACACTGAGTATCTGCTGATACCACTCTGGCTGGTATAGGTAGGAGTGCCGTGTTACTGCTCCCAAGTAGCCTCCTGCAACACTACAGTTGGAGGGGGTGGGATGGGGCAGGTCATTAGCCTCATTACTGCAGGACACTGGTGAAAGTCCTGCCTCTCCAGTAGGTCTCCTTTGATACCAACCCCATGGGGAGAGGGAAGATACCTTCTTACTGTCAGGTGAGGGTGTAAGTCCAGACTTCTCATTTGGTTTCCACATGGGGCAAGGGGTTCATTTTCTTACAGCTGGATGAAAATCCAGGATCTCTACTCAGCCTCCTCTGACACCACCCTAGTGGGGATTTGAAATACCTCTTGGCAGCCTGCTGAGAGTAAGCTTCTCATTTGGTCTTTGCTAATATGGATGTGGACAAGGCCACACTTTTCGCTACAGTGCTTGGTTGAAGTAAAACAGTCATTGTCTAAAAGTTTTCTGTCTTGCTAAACTGACCCTTTCATGGTCCTTTAATTGGAAAAAACAGACTTTTATTAGGGAATGTTTTTGTCCATACCCACTGGTGTCTCTGGGTTGCTAACTTCTTCAGCTCTAAGTCTGGGATACATGAGGCAAAAAGATAATTCAGGAGACTCACACTGTCCTGTTCTCTGGGTCCCAAGATCCCTAGCCAGTCAGCCTTTTTCTTTCCACCCTTAAGAATCTTCTTATGTTTGTTGTACATATAACATTCAGGGTTTTATTTGTACTTAATAGGAAGAATAGGGGAAAGTACATCTATTCCAACTTTCCCGAAATAGAAGTTTCTGTAATACTCTTTTGTAATGTATTTTTTTCAGTTAACAATAGAGGTTACGTATCTATCCATGACAATAAATATAGATCAACATCATCATTTCCCATGCTTGTCTAGCCATTAGTTATTCCGCCAGGTCCGTTGGGCACATACACCATTTTGATTTTTGCCAACACTTTTGATTTCCATTAGTTTTAATCTAATGTATTTCCCATAGCAAGGAAAACAGTTTTAACAAATGGTTTACTTCCATCTCTTATGAAGATGGACTTTGCTGTTCAATTTGGAGCAGCTCTCAAAGACATATAAAAAGCATTGAGTTACCAAAAAAAAAAAAAAAGGAGGAGGAAAAAGTCAAAGATGTTGCTAAGGATTATAGAGGGATCAATGTTTTTCCCCAACAAATACTCCCTCCTCTCTCTTTCCACTTTCTATGTTTGCCAAAATTTCACACACAGTCTTCATTGCTAGGGTCTGTCCTTGAGCATTCTGTTCACATAGATGACCCAGGCAAAGGTGGTGCAATAATTAATAAGGCTTTATCATTTACATATTCTTTTTTTCTAGATGACAGCACAGGCAGTTCAACAGTATTTCTTTTGTGTTTTACTTTATTTTATTGTTTGGAAAAATAAAAATAAAAACTTACATACAAAGAGCTTATTTTCCCTCCCAAGATTCTGAGGAGAGAAAGTCACACTATTAAAGATGTAGATATCTTATTTAGCTAATCATTTTTTCTTTTTAAAGCACTCTTACCAATAAAAAAAATCCATAAAATCTAGTTTGATTAGACTCTTCCCACAGTGAATAGTCATATTGCATGCAGGAGGTCAAGTAATGTTTACATGCTCCAAACGCTCCCTATAATGTGACCCATTGAGAACCTCCCCTCCGCTTATCCGTAAGAACCTGTTGAGTCCCAGTAAGTCCTCCAGCCCTCAGCTACAGCTACATGACTGGACTTTTACGGCAGATTCAGCCAGGCTCCTGAACCAATTCTGACTCCCACAGAGCGAATTTAAAAGGCTGAAGCTCCGCAGCTCAAATGGCAGGCAGCATGATGTTGGCACCTGCCCTTCAGGCCCGATTTAACAGAAACCTCAGATCCAGGGCTGAGAACTCTGCCTTCTTGTCTGGGTATTTACCACACAGCTCAGTTCCAAGCATGTGCTCCTTTGTAACCCGGCAGTTTCTGCAGGTCTCTCAGCACTGAAGTTCCTCCTCATTCTTAAAAGTCTATGTTGGTAGCAGCATTCTGTCTTTGGAAGCCCAAGCAGGGACAGGCCTGACAGCTCTCAGACTCTCAGTGCCCTTTCCCTCCTATTTTTAGGTCCCCATCCCTTCTGCCCTCCCAGTCTCACTCATGTCACCTGAAATGCCATCCAAACCCTGTGGATACCAGGTTTTGCCTGACCACCTTGCTGGACCCCGTTCTCCTCTGGTTTCACTCACCAGTAATGGAGGTCAAGTAAAACTGGCTTTATATCTGAAACTCAAAAAGTTAAGAATCTCTGCTTTATTTGGATCTATGTGGGAATATAGCATTCTCACTATCCCCATCATTAGATTCTCCTAAATATTATCACGATTGGTTTCTTCTTTTTCCCTATTTTACTCCCCACTCCCACACCCAATCCTAATGATGTTTTCTGTGGTAGCCTAAAACACAGACTATTTGTACTTAAATCTATATCTCAGCATTTTCTGTGACAGCCCAACCTAAATCCTGGCTCAATGACTTCTAAGGTTTCGTATTGCCTGCCAAGTACAGCCCAACTTCTTAGCTCTTGAAGCTCATTATGAGGACCCTGAATCTCAAATTGCTAATGTTCTTTTCCTTCATGTACATCAGTCGACTTTATGTCAAAGTTAAATTGAACATTTTCTTCTTCTCATACTCACATCATCCTGTTTTTGCTCTTGTATTTCAACTATTACCCTGGACTGCATTGCCCTATAGCAAAGTGCTTAGGAGCACTAGATCCATAGCTAGAATCCTGGGCATCATATCCTGTTTCTGCCATTTGCTAATTATGTGTCCTTGGATAGGTTGCTTAGGTTCTCTGTGCTTCTGTTTCCACATCTGTTCTATAAGGATACTAAGAGTATAAGCTAGAATCTGCCTCTAGCCAATGACAACTTTCAGAGTATTTTGGCTGTTGCTTCACTTCCACCTCCTGAATCTCACAAAATTTGTCTTGGGAGTCAAACTTAACCCTGAAATGTTCAAGGATGGGAATTCTGGAAAATGTGGTGACAACCTGACTACTTTGAGATGGTCCCAAACCACTACAGCTTCTCAATATCTGGTCAGAGACTCCTGATTTTCTTCTGAGGAAGCACCTACCCACTCCCAGTCCATGTTCTTTTGTGGAGATGAATTCACACTCTAAGGGTAGGCATGTGACGTAGGCCCCTTAACACATTTTCTTATTCACATTGATTGGGTCAGATGTGGGCCAGGCAAGACCAATGAAGTTCATCCTAGAATTTTTGATTGAATGTCCTTAATGAATAGTAGGGCTTAACTTAGTTATACCTTCGCATCTGGTTAACTTTAAACAAGGTATCCCCTCTAATCTTAGAAGAGTTCCTGAACATAAAATAGATCAGGTGAGATGTCTCACCCTAATCATCAGAACTATTCCCTTGCCTAATTTCCCCACGGTCTTAGCACCTGTTGCCCTCAAATATCACACAGTGTACATGAATGTTCTGACTCAGCAAGTACTAAGTAAAATTTAAATTAAGTCTTTGCTACTTACAAAGTGGCTTGACAAAATGAGATTCTATGGACCATCTCTACTGGTTAAAATAATTAGTATGGTCCAATCTAAATTAAAGCAGAGCCTTCAAGGACTGGACTCTATTACGTAAGACCCACTTACAAAAGAGATGATTATCCCTACTGCTTATCCCCTTAATTGCCTAATCAGGCCTATTATCAAGTCTGGAAAGAATAAATAGTGCCTCCTAGTGGATTCCTGAAACCTTAATGCCCTAGTCCCACCCATTAAGGCCTCCATACTCTATATTACTGAAATTCCTAACTCTATCCAATCAGAAATCTTTTGTTATTATAAATTTAGCTAAAATGTCTTTCTGTGCCTATCTCAACAGCCTCCATGCCATAGGGTGCCCTCACCTCCTTCACTGCATACATCGTTCCTTGACTATCCATGGAGTATCTTAACAGCCTTACCATCACACATAATCTTTGCAGACAAGATAATAACCACACTCATTTTTCTTGAGGAGCACAGATATGATATTTATGACATTCTCCTCTGAGGAGATTCATTTGAACACCCATAGAGTGTTCTCTGAAAATCATATCCCATGAAAAGAATCTCAAAAAAAGGAGTGAGGGATAGGGTCATGTAACTCTGGGAAAGCATGACTATACTAACTACCTTCACCTTAGAAAGTCACAGTGCAGTTTAGCTAATAAAAAGTCCAAAAACTTCTGCTATGAACCATACCTACTTAAATTTAGGAGAATATGGCTTCAACAAACTTATTGAAAGCTGAAACTATTTTTAATAACATTCATTAATGTGTAAATTATTTATGTAGAGTAGAAAATAATTGGGAAAATCAGATATGTATGAATAATACAAATTTAAAGCTTCAAATCAAATAACATATCTGTGTACTTGAAAAACAATTTGATTTAAATTGGAGAAACCACATGCTGAAGGAAAGGAGAAAGTTACTTGGTTTTTCTATCCCATTCCCTGAGAGAATCAACTTCCCTTCTCCCTCTCCACTGTAAGTGAGCTCTATCACCTATAAAATGGATGTTAAAGTGAATGCTGAAAAAAAGAGAATCTCTCCCTACACCTGTCTATATATGCTTCTCCTATGGTAATTAAACATGAGTGTTGATTTTCAAATTCCTACTTTCTATCTCACTGACCTTAAGATCTTGTTTCTAAAAGCTAGCAGGAAGGGGCTGACTAATAAGGGTTTTTGAAAATTGCAATAAATATTTTGAAAATTAAGTGATTTTGTGTAGGAAAAAAAATAACGTTTACCAAATACATTCCTCCAATGTATACCCTCTGTCAGTATATTAAATAAATGAAATAGAAATTTGCTATTTCCTTTTCTATACACACACACACACACACACACACACATACACACACACACCCTCCTCCTCCTCTCCCTAAATACAAATAGTAGAGATAGAAACTCACCAGCTGTGGGCCGTGGTTAAAAGCTTTTAATGATTGAGAAGCTCAGTATTTTGCTGGTTTGGGGTTAAGACCTGGAAAATAGACTTTGTCATTATTTTGGGCTGAGTGGTTTGTGTGAACATTGGCTTTCACTCTTTAAAGTCAGATTGAATCAGGTGTGAGAAGGCAATGGCACAAACTTCATGAGTGTGAAGAACTCAGAGATGCAAGAGCCATGAGATGCACACAAGCTTGCCTACTATGCTCCTCGATTCTGATGACACAACACCTGGTTCTCATCACACTTGTTTGGCTCATAGTGTTTGAATGTTGACTGTTGTCTCAGTGAATGTGTTAATACATAGGTGTATTTTCTTTCATGATCAAAAGAGAAATATAACCTCCACCTACCCAGAATGCTTCTCATTAAAAACCAGGTTAGTCCTTGAAGTAAGCATGGCATTATTCTTTTTCATAAATACAGTTATTTTAAGCCATACCCAATATCCATCTCTCATATCACCATTATATATTCATCCAAGGTAAAAACTCTTCTCTCCACTTGAATAAAGGCAAACATCTTTTAACATTATAGTTGGCAGCTACCTGATGTTAAAAATCAATTAAAATTATTTACCCGTGCCTGGTAAATTATTAGGTTAGGTCATCTTGGAAGCTAAATTTCTGCAGAGAAGAGTTCGGAGGGGGTGAAACTGGCTGGCACCATTCTTTGCAATGTGTTGTACCCAAGACGAGCAGAAGATTCTAACAGTACCCACCCAGTGGTGGCTTTTCACTGGCCTGTGCAGAGGCTGTTTCCTTATCTAGTTTCTGGGGGAAGCTTAGTGCCAACAGAGGACAAAGAGACTGAAAGAACAAATTTATGCTAAAAGCGTTTGGTAATTAATTTTGCTCATTATTCACACATTAAAATTTGGATGCTTACTCTGTCCCATGAACTGCACCAAATGCTAGGGATGAAGCTGAGAGCCAAATAGAGTAGATCACTGTTCTTATAAAGCTGCCATTCCAGCGGGAGAGACAGAAAATTGACACTGCCTGAACTAAATCTAAAGTACAATGCAACCACACTTGCCTGTTCCTGTCCCTCCATCTGCCTGTAGGAAAAGAAGGTATCTCTCTGGATTTTTTTTTTTGAGACGAGGTCTTACTCTGTTGCCAGGCTGGAGTGCAGTGGTGCGATCTCAGCTCCCTGCAACCTTCACCTTCACCTCCTGGGTTCAAGCGATTCTCCTGCCTCAGCCTCCCAAGTAGCTGGGACGACAGGTGACCACCACCATACCTGGCTAACTTTTTTTTGTATTTTTATTAGAGATGGGGTTTCACCATGTTGGCCAGGATGGTCTCCATCTCTTGAGCTCGTGATCCGCCCTTCTCGGCCTCCCAAAGTGCTGGGATTACAGGCGTGAGCCACCACGACTGGCCAGTTTTTTGTTTTTTTTTTCAATGACTAGATAACGTTTTATGTTCTGCTCTTGGTTTTTCTCTCATTCTCGTCCTCCCACCCTTTTATTATTTTCACACACATCACCCTTACATAGATTTAAAGACAGTAAAATTTAAAATAAAATTAATAATAATTTGGGATATCTACCTAGGATTTCCAAACAATTTTGCTATTGAAAAATATATATATATATGTTCTTTTAAAATACATAAATATATAAACATTGTAATTTATTAGCTAGTCTTCACAGGGGACTTAATATAGTCCAGATACTTCTCTAAGTGTTTTAGATACATTAACTTATTTTATCAACACAATAGCCTTAAAGAAGGTAGAGTTATCATTCCCATTTTACAGATAAGATACCTAAAGTTAGATGAAGGTATAATAATACCTGTTAAATACAACCATTTAATAAGTGATAGAGCCACAGTATGATTCTGGCATTTTTGACCCTGCCTTGCCTTTCAACATGACCATGTTATTAAAAAGAAATATCTATTTATTACTCAAAGAAAAAGAAAAGCAGTGGAAGGATATAATTTCAGAGTACAGGTAGACCCTAAAGTTATTTATGTAAAGAATTCACTTGTTCTTACTTTTCTCAATTCACTGTAGCCCGGTAAACGCTTTGTCAAAAGCTGTTGCTGGCTCACTACCCTGCATTCAGAAGGCAGAGCACCCAGACATTAGCAACATGGAGGTTTTCAATTCCTATCTCAGGCGACGGCTCCCCGCATTGTAGATCAAGAGCATAACTGTGTTAGTCTTTGTTGGAATAACACTCATAATCCATTTCGCACTTTTAAACACCTATAAAAACACGAGTTTAATCCCCATTTACATTTTAATTTTAATAGCACATTGCAGGGGATGGGGGGCTGAAACTACCACCCCCCGAAGCTTCATAAGAAGTCACAAGTTTGGAAAATGACCCTCGTATGAGGAAGGGTTCTTCACACAGTCCAAGGGCTTTAGGGGGCTGAGAGTCCTCTGAAATGAATCACAAAATGTTTCCAGTTTCTGCAATGGCCCCACCACCATCCAGGAAGAAGATTTATAGCTTTGAAATGTTTTAATACTATATTATATAACAGCTTAAAAACCACAGCTCCTGGCTCCGTCGCTAAGTTACTAATTGAGACAAATCATTTGTTCACTCTGTACACTCGGTTTTCCCAGATATCAAATTGGAATAACTTGGTTCCTGCCTGACATTCTTTCAAAAGGATAAAAATTAAATGAAGGTATATAATCGTAAGCTGTTATTTTTTCTCCGTTCCCCATGTCCCCTCTGAGAGAGCTTGTGAAATTTAGCCTTCAGTTTGATGAGGGGACTTCTGGGTATACTTCATTTGCTCTATTTCCTTTAGAGACTTTATTTCAATATTTTACATATACCCCCTCTGTAGATATTTTAGCATTCTGTACTTACTGTTTTCTGAAAATTGTTACTTCTGTTTGCTCCCAAAAGCCAATAAAAATTTTAAATTGAGAATAAGTATAAACAGGACATATTTCACTTCTGCCCATCAACGTGTAGATGGGATTTGCCATGAACAGGCAAATACTCAAATGACAAATAGTAACTTCCAAGAAGATTAAAATACCCTAATAAGCATTATCTTAAATCAGAGCAGCATTTGTGTAGAAATGTGCAACACTGAGTGGCTGCAACGGATCTATCTTCTAATATTATTATTATTAATCTAGGAAAATAAATTTGAAATGATGTGCTTTTATTCTTTTCTACCCCACTTTAAAAAGTAACTACAAAAAAATATCTTCTGGAACCCAGCAAACCCTGAGTATATTGTGTCATTGTCATTCACTTCCAGCTTCAACTATGTGTCTATGAGAAACTGCACCTACACGAAGCACAATTTTTAAATAGTACTTCAAGAGTTTTTGAAAAGCACCATTAAAATTGCATCATTTTCACTGTGATGGAAACATTTAAAAACCTATTTTCTAATTATTGTGATACATACAATACATTATTGTAAACTCCAGTTATTCTACTATGCAATAGACCACCAGAACTTACTCCTCCTGTCTAACTGTCGCTTTGTACCAGTTGACCAGTCTCTCACCGACCCCTCATCTCCATCCTCTACTTTCTACTTCTTTGAGAACAAAGAAATGAATATTTAAGGTAATGGATATGCTAATTTCCCTGATTTGAGCATTACACAATCTATACAAGTATCCAAACATCACATTGGTGCCTCATAAATATGTACAATTATTATGTCAATCATAAATAAGTTTTTAAATTGCATTATTTCCAGGCCAATTGAAGTTCAAGTAATAGTGTGTTTCAATTTTAAAGCTTACCCTTATAGAGCCTGATTTCATCCTCTCTCTCTCCCCACAAAAACGACCAACAATTAAGACAGTCAGCTTTAGCAAATGAAAAGATGTGATGCCCATTTAAATTCCAATTTCAAATAAACAGCAAATGTTTTTGGTATAAGTATGTACTACCTATTGCATGAAACATGGTTATATTAAAAATTGCAAGTAGTTTATATCAAATTCACATTTACCTGCAAGCCTTTGTTTTTTATCTGGCAACTTTACCAATAATGTGTTAAACATCAGGGATCTGTGTTGTGACATGTCACCATAAGTAGATAAAACTAAACCATTAAGGACAGAAACAAAACTATACTCAAATTCACGCACAATTAGGAGTATATATTAACATTAAAGGAAGATGTTTTCCTATTGACCTTTTGAACATTAAACAAAACTATGTTCTTACAGCAAAGCGGGAGAAGTCGCATTTTGCATAAGCGTCTCGTCTTCCAAAATCTGGTTGGAAAATTCAGCTCTCTGTACCACACCTTCCACAACTATTCAGCCATTAGTAATACTATTCATAACCTTGAACAGATTTAATAACACAAAATGAACAAAGAAGCCTAAACAAATTAAATGGATCTCTTCTTTCACTGTACAATAGATTTTAGTTTTGCCCCAAGGAGATCATATACTTCATTATTATTTTAAAAATGCCAGCAATATTTTACCTGCAAAGAGCACAGATTTTTTCCCTTACTTTTCCATATTACTCCAAACCCCTTACTACATACTTCATGAGTCACAGGAGGTCTTAACTGCTGCTTTTCAGTGTTACAAACTCTGAAACCCAAGGTGGCATTTTGCTAAATGGATTTTTACACATGGAGCATTGTTGCATTGTTGAGCATTTACAAAAATAATAATAATAAAGCACAATAAGAAAAACCTTTTTTTTTTTTTTTTTTTTTTTTTTTTTTGAGATAGTGTCTCGCTCTGTAGCCGAGGCTGGAGTACAGTGGCGTGATCTTGGCTCACTGCAAGCTCCGCCTCCCGGGTTCACACCATTCTCCTGCCTCAGCCTCCCGAGCAGCTGTGATTACAGGCACCCGCCACCACGCCTGGCTACTTTTTCATATTTTTTTTTTTAGTAGAGATGGGGTTTCACCGCTTTAGCCAGGATAGTCTCGATCTCCTGACCTCATGATCCGCCTGCCTCAGCCTCCCAAAGTGCTAGGATTACAGGCGTGAGCCACCATGCCTGGCCGAAAAACATTCTTGGAATGATTTTTCTCTTTCTGTAACCCTCAGAAGTAGATATAACAGGCCTTTATTGGGGGAGCAAGCCAAGTTCCTGCTCCTATTAACTTCACACTCTTTCCTTTCCCCTTGTGTGGCATAGCCTACAAGCTACCTATCATTCTCTCTCCTTTATCTGTCACTCATCCCCCAGTTCTGAGAAACTTATTAATCATTATAGCATAGAGAAAAATTATGAGGTGTGAGCTGTGGGGAGTGTCTTGATGCTCCCTGCTTCCCCCTTTGCCTTGTCCACTGTGATTGGAGTGTGAATCGATTTTCCCTGTATCATCAGTGTGTTAAAGCTGCCAGAAGAGGAAAAAATATGGTTCCTCTTGAATTTGGGAAGAATTGAGGGTCTGTTTTTAGAAAGTAGAATAAAATAGTTGAGGGGAATAGTTGAATTTGGTAACTGGGGGGTTTGGGAATTATTTATAAAGCTGGATTTTGTGTAATACATTTTCAGAATGATTTGATACAGAGATTTTGATAATTACTGTGATAAAGTATGTGAAGTGTGATGCAAAGGACCTGGCACCTGGAAATTGCACAGTAAATACTATGGATTATTAAGGGCCAGGTCTGTTCCCCTTGTATGTGAAGCATTATAAACCCTGCAAGGGGGGTTGAAGGGTTGAGATACAAGTACCTTTTTTGTTTGTTTGTTTGTTTTTGTTTTTGAGACAGAGTTTTGCTCTTTTTGCCCAGGCTGGAGTGCACTGGTGCAACCTCGCTCACTGCAACCTCTGCCTCCCGGGTTCAAGCAATTCTCCTGCCTCAGCCTCCCAAGTAGCTGAGATTACAGGGAGATGAGACTGGAAAAGGTGTTCTTCCCTGCAAATTTACTGTTGACATTAAGGTCGCGTAGAGATGTAAGTTCTTTATGAGACCTTAACGTCAACAGTACAACAGTAAATTTCCAGGGAAGGGCATCTTTTCCAGTCTCATGGAGTCCATAATAATGTCAAAGAATAAAAAATGGTGGCCTGGATGACACTTTGTGCAGTAAAAGGGAATGTGAGTTTGAGGGGAATTTCACCACTTTCTGAATGGTGTATCCTGAGACAGCCTTGCTCAAAAGGGTGCTTCATCACAGGTGGAGCCAGTAATCTTGGCCTTTCCAGAACAATTTTGGGTGTGGTCTTCCATAAACCAAAGGAGATCCACAACCCAAGGGAAATAGAGGCATCACTATGTGTGTCAGGCTTGTTGACCTGCAGGGTCATGAGCAGTGAGAGCCACAACTCAATCCCTTGAGTTTCTGTATCTTCTCTTTCCCTCACCCTCAGGACCACATCCCAGCAATGCCATAGCCAAAGAAAGTTCAGTCTCTCTGCTGAAAAAAAGCCACTGTATTTATGCAGATGCATCAGCCAGCTTCAGACCTTAACAAAAGTGATATGAGATTATTTTTCTTTTTACACTCCACCCTCACTCCTTCCATGAACACCTTTGTTCCCCTGGAGCCACTTCCTAGGATTCTTGAATCTTTTCCCATCATGTTGCCTGGGATCCAGCACTGGAGAGCACCACTGGGTCTCCTCCCTTCTCATCTCTGCACTTTTTTTTTCCTCTTCCCTAGTCACTATCCAACAATCATATGTCTTGTTCCTTTTGACCCACAACCAAGAGAGTGTTGTCTCAAATTCTGAAATAGAAGGTGATTTTATGTAGCACATGTATATAATAACAAGAATTAAAGAGACTATTTATTGGCTATGACATTTCTGTCTTATACAGTCCTAGTGCTTTATAACTCACTCAACAACTCCATGAGTTGGTACTGATTTTATAATCATTTCATAGATAATAAAAACTGAGGCTTGCAGGGATCAAACAACTTGCCTAATGTTAATAGTTAAGAAGGTAGTGGATGATTTAAACCTAGGGTGCTTGAGTCCAAAGCATGATCTGTTAGCTACTAAGCTAGCACATCTTCATCCCAGGTGCCCTTTGAATTGCCTTGACCTTTTAAAAGAAATTAACATGAGGCTATGACTCCCTTGCCTTAAGTTCAACCACTCAGAACATCTAGATAAATTTGGGTTATGATTAGAGGTTAGCAAATCAACAAGATTTCTTAAAATAAACTAAATGTAGTCCTAATTTAAGCACAGTAACAGTATGGAGAAGTAAGACCCTAGAAAACTGACTCTCCCACATATAACTATAAACTCTGGGCAAAATACAACAGCCAATTACCTGAGAGCTCTGAAGAATGAAAAACAGCAGGAAGATTTTAGAGAGGAGTCAACACATGGAAGAAAAGGCAAAAAGGCAAGGACTGAATGAGTTTCCCATTTATGTGATTTTGCTATGAGGATAACTGTGATTGTGGGATGGTATAGAGGTATTAACCTCCTGCTAAAGGTCTTCTTTCTGAACAGAAGAAACAAAGTAAGATGCCTTATGAAACTAAGGCCATTGGAAAAAGGGGTTTATCCTAGAAAGGAGAATATCAGGAAATATAAAACCCAAATACAATATATAAACTCTGCTAAAATTGTTGGCTATCCATTAAGTTATTCTTGCACAATGTAGACTAAAAGTAATCTGAACTAGAATCTAGTCTGCTATCCACTACCCACTCTAACCAAAAGTTTTCAGTTTGCGTTTAATTTAGCTAATTGTTTGCTGAAAACAAATATGAACAATATTTAAAGACATGTAACAGAATCCAGAGTCCCTAAAACATATTATTTACAGTATGCAGTATATGATATATAATTACTCAACATAGAAAAAGGAAAATGGAACCATTTTCAAGAGAAAAGATAATTTCTAAAAAGTCCAATCCTGAGATATTCCAGTGATCGAGATAAGCAGCAAGGACTTATAAACAGCCATTAAAACTATGGTAAACATAGAAAAGTAAAATATTCTCATAATGAGTGAAAAACCAGGAAGTCTCCACATGGAAGTTAAATATATTAAAAAGGAAGAAATGTAATATAGAATTTATAAGTACAGTATCTGAAACAAAAATCTATTTGAAGCACTTAGGAAAGGGTCCATGAACTTGAAAATATATTAACACAAAATATCCAATCTGAAGCAAAGAAAGAAATATTTTAAAAATTAACAAAGACTCAGAGAAGTGTTAGCTAATATCAAAAGTTGTTAACATACCTATTACCAGAATCACCGAAGGTGAGGAGAGTAAAAGTGGGGAGAAAGAATACATAAAGAGATAACAGCTTAGAATTATCCACGTTTTATGAAGGGCATAAATTTACAGATTCAACAAGCTCAGAAAACTTCAAACAGGATAAATATGAAGAAAATTACATTTAGAAAAAGTACATCCAATATGTTGATAACCAAAAAATGAAAAATTCTTGAAGACAGTTAGAAATAAAAGATAATATATAAGGAGAAAAGTAAATCAGAAACCATGGAAATCAGAAGACACTGGAAGCACATCTTTAATGTACTGAAAAAGAAAAAAGTGAGAGATTGATGCAGAATTCCATATTCAGTTAAAATTGCCTTCAAAGAAGGGAGGCAAAATAAAGATACTTTTAGATAAATGAAATAAAGAAAAATTTTTTCCAGTAGATCTACACTTCAAGAAATGTTAAAGGAATCCTTCAAGCTAAAGAAAAATGATATTACAGTGGCACTAAGATCTTCAGGAAAAAAATGAAGAATACTTAAAATCATATCATTTTAATATGAGATTTTCCTCTTAGTTTCTTTAAATATCTTCTTTTGAGAATTGTTTGTTCATATCCTTTGCCCACTTTTTGATGAGGTTGTTTTTTCCTTGTAAATTTGTTTCAGTTCTTTGTAGATTCTGGATATTATCCCTTTGTCAGATGGTTAGATTCCAAAACTTTTCTCCAATTCTGTAGGTTGCCGTGTTCACTCTGATGGTAGTTTCTTTTGCTGTGCAGAAGCTCTGTAGTTTAATTAGATCCCATTTGTCAATTTTGGCTTTTGTTGCCATTGCTTTTGGTGTTTTAGTCATGAAGTCCTTGCCCATGCCTATGGCCTGAATGGTATTGCCTAGGTTTTCTTTTAGGGTTTTTATGGTTTTAGGTCTAACATTTAAGTCTTTAATCCATCTTGAATTAATTTTTGTATAAGTGGTAAGGAAGGGATCCAGTTTCAGCTTTCTACATACGGCTAGCCAGTTTTCCCAGCATCATTTATTAAATAGGAAATCCTTTCCCCATTTATTGTTTTTGTCAGGTTTGTCAAAGATCAGATGGTTGTAGATTTGTGGTGTTATTTTTGAGGCCTCTGTTCTGTTCCATTGGTCTATATATCTGTGTTAGTATCAGTACCATGCTGTATTGGTTACTGTAGTCTTGTAGTATAGTTTGAAGTCAGGGAGCATGATACCTCCAGCTTTGTTCTTCTTGCTTAGGATTGTCTTGGCAATGCAGGTTCTTTTTTGGTTCCATATGAACTTTAAAGTAGTTTTATCCAATTCTGTGAAGGAAGTCATTGGTAGCTTGATGGGGATGGCAATGAATCTATAAATGACTGTCGGCAGTATGGCCATTTTCACAGTATTGATTCTTCCTATCCATGAACATGGAATGTTCTTCCATTTGTTTGTGTCCTCTTTTATTTCATCAAGCAGTGGTTTGTAGTTCTCCTTGAAGATGTCCTTCACATCCCTTGAAAGTTGGATTCCTAGATATTTTATTGTCTTTGCAGCAATTGTGAATGGGAGTTCACTCATGATTTGGCTCTCTGTTTGTCTGTGATTGATGTGTAGGAAAGCTTGTGATTTTTGCACATTGATTTTGTATCCTGGAGACCTTGCTGAAGTTGCTTATCAGCCTAAGGAGATTTTGGACTGAGATGATGGGGTTTTCTAAATACACAGTCATGTCATCTGCAAACAGGGACAATTTGACTTCCTCTTTTCCTAATTGTATACCCTTTATTTCTTTCTCTTGCCTGATTGCCCTGGCCAGAACTTCCAGCACTATGTTGAATAGGAGCGGTGAGAGAGGGCATGCTTGTCTTGTGGCGGTTTTCAAAGGGACTGCTTCCAGCTTTTGCCCATTCAGTATGATATTGGCTGTGGTTTTGTCATAAATAGCTCTTCTTATTTTGAGATACGTTCCATCAATACCTAGTTTATTGAGAGTTTTCAGCATGAAGGGCTGTTGAATTTTGTTGAAGGCCTTTTCTGCATCTATTGAGGTAATCATGTGGTTTTGGCATTGGTTCTGTATATGTGATGGATTACATTTATTGATTTGCATATGTTGAACCAGCCTTGCATCCCAGGGATGAAGCCAACTGGATCATGGTGGATAAGCTTTTTGATATGCTGCTGGATTCGGTTTGCCAGTATTTTATTGAGGATTTTCACATCAATGTTCATCAGGGATATTGGTCTAAAATTCTCTTTTTTTGTTGTGTGTCTGCCAGGCTTTGGTATCAGGATGACACTGGCCTCATAAAATGAGTTAGGGAGGATTCCCTCTTTTTCTATTGATTGGAATAGTTTCAGAAGGAATGGTACCAGCTCGCTGTTTGTCTGATGGGCTTCCCTTTGTGGGTAACCCGACCTTTCTCTCTGGCTCCCCTTAACTTTTTTCCTTCATTTCAACCTTGGTAAATCTGACAATTATGTGTCTTGGGGTTGCTCTTCTCGAGGAATATCTTTGTGGTGTTCTCTGTATTTCCTGAATTTGAAAGTTGGCCTGCCTTGCTAGGTTAGGGAAGTTCTCCTGGATAATATCCTGAAGAGTGTTTTCCAGCTTGGTTCCATTCTCCCCATCACTTTCACGTAGACCAATCAAACGTAGATTTGGTCTTTTCACATAGTCCCATATTTCTTGGAGGCTTTGTTCATTTCTTTTCACTCTTTTGTCTCTAATCTTGTCTTCTCATTTTATTTCATTAACTTGATCTTCAATCACTGATATCCTTTCTTCCACTTGATCGAGTCAGCTATTGAAGCTTGTGCATGCGTCACGAATTTCTGGTGCCATGGTTTTCAGCTCCATCAGGTCATTTAAGGTCTTCTGTACACTGTTTATTCAATTAGCCATCCGTCTAATCTTTTTTCAAGGTTTTTAGCTTCCTTGAGATGGGTTAGAACATGTTCCTTTAGCTCGGAGAAGTTTGTTATCACCAACCTTCTGAAGCCTACTTCTGTCAACTCGTCAAAGTCATTCTCTGTCCCTCTTTGTTCTGATGCTGGCAAGGAGCTGTGATCCTGTGGAGGTGAAGAGCCACTCTGGTTTTTAGAATTTTCAGCTTTTCTGCTCTGGTTTCTCCCCATTTTTGTGGTTTTAGCTACCTTTGGTCTTTGATGATGGTGACCTAGAGATGGGGTTTTGGTGTGGATGTCCTTTTTGTTGATGTTGATGCCATTCCTTTCTGTTTGTTAGTTTTCCTTCTAACAGCCAGGTCCCTCAGCTGCAGGTCTGGTGGAGTTCGCTGGAGGTCTGCTCCAGATCCTGTTTTCCTGGGTATCACCAGCAAAAGCTGCAGCACAGCAAATATTGCAGAACAGCAAATATTGCTGCCTGATCCTTCTTCTGGAAGCTTCTTCCCAGAGGGGTGCCCACCTGTATGAGGTGTGTGTCGGCCCCTACTGGGAGGTGTCTCCCATTCAGGCTATGTGTGGGTCAGGGACCCACTTGAGGAGGCAGTCTGTCTGTTCTCAGAGCTCAACCGCCAGGCTGGGAGAACCACTGCTCTCCCAGCTCTCCAGAGCTATCAGACAGGGACATTTAAGTCTGCAGAAGTTTCTGCTGCCTTTTGTTCAGCTATGCCCTTCCCACAGAGGTGGAGTCTATAGAGGCAGCAGGCCCTGAGCTGCGCTGGGCTCCACCCAGTTCGTGTTTCCTGGCTATTTTGTTTACTTACTTAAGCCTCAGCAATGGCAGATGCCTCTCCCCCTACCAGAATGCAGCCTCACAGGTCAATCTCAGACTGCTGCACTAGGAGTGAGCAGGGCTCCGTGAGCTTGGGAACCACCAAGCCAGGCACAGGAGAGAATCTCCTGGCCTGCCGGTTGCTAAGACCATGGGAAAAGCACAGTATTTGGGCGACAGTGTCCCATTTTTCCAGGTACAGTCTGTCACGGCTTCCCTTGGCTAGGAAAGGGAAATACCCTGGCCCCTTGTGCTTCCCGGGTGAGGCAATGCCCCGCCCTGCTTCGGCTTGCCCTCTGTGGGCTGCACCCACTGTCCAACCAGTCCCAATGAGATGAACAAAGTACCTCAGCTGGAAATGCAGAAATCACTCATCTTCTGCATCATTCATGCTGGAAGCTACAGACTAGAGCTGTTCCTATTCGCCCATCTTGGGATGGACCCTCAACAGTGGTAGAATTTCAAGTGAGTTTTTAGACTGTTTCTTATATTTCTGTGTATTCTATTCTGTTTCTATATTGCTTATATTGCTATGCATTTCTACTCAAATTATTCTAGGCATCATGAGATAATCATACAAACATAAACAACAAACAGCCTATTTTTCATAGTGAGAAAGAAAATGTACTAGTGGAGGAGAATAAATTTCAGGTGTTTGATTCTTAGATGCCCAGGTATGCTTCCATCCTCTCAAATCCCAAAAGAGATAACATTTTTCTGATAGGACAGTAATCTGCAAGGCTATTGTTTACAGTCGAAAAACACTGAAACCAGTATTAGGTACTCTGATCCTATTCTTTTACCTCAAGGAAGTACTTAGTTCTTTGTCCATTGTTCCTCAGAGGGGAGAGATAATATAGACTCTTACAAATCTTTCAGAAATAAAATTCATCAAATTAATGGGAGAGATAAGTTGCTGAATAAACATGTAAAAATAAGAAATAAAAACAAGAAATCTTTGGCCATTTAATATCAGTTTATGCAAATACATTTTCTTCATTTTTCACTTATTAATTTATTTATTTACTCACTTAGTAAACATATTTTATTACTGCCTCTATACCAGACACCAAGGTTCCTTTCATCAGTAATCTCAGAGTCTTGTGGAAACATCAAGAAAATTCCAGATAACAAAATTGTTTGGTATAGAGCAACAAGTAAGATACAAAGGAAGAGTAGTTAACTCATTTGGATAGAGAGAGTGAAAATGAATAGGAAAAGAGAATAGTTATAGAGAAGCATTTCCAAAAGAAGGTGACATTTGACCTGTCTTGAAGTCTCGGTATGGATTTGCTGGATAAAGAAGTGAGTAACTTTCCAGGCAGAGGGGACAACACATGCAAGGGCACAGAGTTTGATGAAACGTGATGCTTTGACAAAGCATAAGTGGCTCAATATGGTGAGAGCAGAAATGATACATGAGAGTGACACAGACAATATGGAGCCAGAAAGCACCCAGGGCTGGAGCGTGATGAGCATTGTATGCCCACCTAGGAGTTTAAGCTCTATCCTGTGAGCCTCAAAATCACTCCTAGATGATTGTTACAAGGAAGAGGCATAATTACATGTGAATTTTAGCAAAAGTATGGAAGAAAGATTGGAAATGGGCAAGTCTGGAAGCAGAGAAACCAGCTAGCAAGCTGTTAATCCTGACTAGAGAAATAGAAGGTGGGAACATAGGCAGTAGGTGGAGGATAGAGTGTTTGATTACAGAGGGAGCATCACAAGAATCTAAGTGATATGACTTGATGAACAATCAGATGCAGGAGTTGAGAAAAGGAGTAGGACTGGAAAGAAAACCTCTGGCATGGATGGCTAAGGAGAAAGTGTTGTCATTCTCGAGATGACAAATACAGAAGAAGCAATTTCGAGAGAGAAGAGGAGTTCCATGGGCCATGTTGAGCCAGGGGAGCCCTTCAGGAGTTTCCCTGGAGGTGAGCAGTGGCAGTGAGAAATGCCATGTAGAGTTTCCACTTAGAACCCAAACCAGCCATTTCTCCCTGAAAAGCAATGCCATATTCAAGGCAAGTCAAATCAGGAATAAGGAATAACAGGCATCTTCCAGGTAAAGTGAAATGAGGTAGTGTTGGAGAAGAATGGGTTGGGGGTAATGGGTGACAAATGAAGCAATTACACTTTTCACTAGCCTCTGTCTCATCAGATGTGAAATTTTCAAAGAGCTATTTGTAAGTGCTCTGTTCTTTGGAGGCAGAATGAGTTATTAATCTTTTCTGACTGGAATCTGATTTTCTCTAGAATTCTTCATTTCAGACTAACAGGATTTTACAAAAGAGTGTAATGAGTCTGGGGTGACTGTTTTAATGCTATATAGGCCATTTCTTTGGTAACTCAAGTCCCATTCCTGCCTCTCCATCTCTACCTGTTTCCCAGAGCAGAGTCTAGTTTTAGGCCCCTGCAAACGTCCATAAAGGCTTCCTGGGCAAACAATGTTGTTAAGGGCTGAATGTCTGTGTCCCTGCAACATTAATATGTTGTAGCCCTAATTCTCAATGTGATGGTTATTTGGAGATAGGGCTTTTGGGATATGATTAGAATTAGATGAAATTATAAACATGGGGCCTTCCGGATGGAATTAGTGCCCTTATAAAAAGAGACACCAGAGGGTTTTCTCTTTCTCTCTCCCAGCACTCTCACAAACAAAAGGTCATGGCATCTCACAGAGAGATAGCAGTTGCCTACAAGCTGAGCAGAGAGGCCTTAGAATGAAACCTTCTTTGCTGGTACCTTGATCTTAGACTTCCCAGTCTCTAGAATGGTGAGAAATAAATTTTTGTTGTTTATGCCTTCCAGTCTGTAGGATTCTGCTATGGCAGTCTAACCAGATTAAGACAAATGGGCACCACAAACACCAGGAACACCACACAGAGGATTTACGTCTCAATCAGAAGCATGTCTGTGATCAACCCCAATATAAAATCCCAACATAAAATTCAGGTGACTTAATCAAATGTCAACCCCAATATAAAAATTCAGGTGCCTTAATCAAATGTCTCTATACTTTCTTCCCTCCTGCCTTTAATTTTTTCCTGAGTTAAGGTATTGGTAGGAAAGCCAGATGACAGGCCAGAGGGCAAAGATACTTTCAGGAAAACAACAGGACCTCAGGGGAAACCAGCTGTTCTTAAGGCCAAAAAAAAATGGAAAAAAGCCGCGTCATACAAAATGTTGGGGAGAAGAGAAAAGATAAGTTGGATCTCCAGTCCTTAGCCACAGCTGGGAGCTATCAAACACTTTGCAGACTTTCCAAAAAGACTATAGGGCATCCATAGCACCTAGGTATGTATGTCACCACCAAATAGTGTGTGACAAAATTTCAAGCTTAAAAAATGTGGCACATATTCACCATGGACTATGCAGCCATAAAAAAGAATGAGTTCATTCCTTTGCAGGGACATGGATGAAGCTGGAAACCATCATTCTCCACAAACTAACACAGGAACAGAAAACCAAACACCACATGTTCTCACTCATAAGTGGGAGCTGAACAATGAGAACACATGGACATAGAGAAGGGAACAACACACACTAGGGCCTGTCAGGGGATGGAGGGCAAAGAGGAGGGAGAGCATTAAGACAAATACCTAATCCATGCAGGGCTTAACACCTAGGTGATGGGTTGATCAGTACAGAAAACCACCATGGCACATGTATACCTACGTAAAAAATCTGCACATTCTGCACATGTATCCCAGAACTTAAAGTAAAATAAAAATAATAAAAGTAAAAAATTTAAAAAATTCAAGCTTAAGGTAGAAGATTTTTCTGACATAAACAAAGTCCCATTTATGAGATCTACATTTGTCCTGTTGAGTGCCTACCCTGTCAAGGTGATGAACACTGAGCTATGCAATGAGCTGTGAAATGACCGAAAGGGGTAAAAAATATAAAGATATAACTCATGGGACCACAAAACTTATTTATTTTTCTTTTAATACTTTATTTTATAAAGGATTGTCATCTTTATCACACACACTCTGGGCTGCAGTTTGATTTTAGCCTTCTTCCAACCAGTGAAAGAAGGATATATCGTGGGTGACATAAGCCAGCAGGTTGTGGACCATGATTTCTCCTCTCATTGCATTTAAATGCAAACAGCTGTGTTGTGGTCAGCAGTCGAGTGAAAAGAATGCCTTCAAGATATCTTGATGACAAATACCATTGTAGAATCAAAAGGAAAGACAGGTGTGGGAGTACACAGCAATGAGCTGACCAAAGTAATATGAAAATGAGATGTTTGAAACTATTGAGTCTGAATAATCACAAGTGTCTATCAAGAATGCAAGCATTTATGCAATGTTAGCTATAAACCAGGGCCCTAAAACAGCATCTCTGACTACAGAATATAGTAGCCACATGACAATATGGAAAGATTATGTGAACACCACCTGCAAAGTCACACACTTCCATATCTCAACAGCATCATCCTCGAACACAAAGACTGGTACCAAACGTCTCTTGAATGTGTGTCACAGCAAGAATGCCATGACCTGCTCAAGTCTGGAGTAGAGAAAACTATAAGCAAATGCACTCATCACAGTACAATCAATCAAAGCCAGTCATTTGATATTAGTGACATAGTCTGCATTAATTAAATCTTAAGTGTGCAATGATGCTAAGTTTAAAAAGGATGATTTCCTCCATCAGTATTTTAGCTTCATACATTTTATCATTTCACAACAGGAGTCCACTTAGGTTATGTTTCTATAATTAATCCAAATCAAAGATGGATTAACTTTCACAACATAATTCAGAATGGAATCTAATTAATTCATTTAATAAATTTGTATTTCCCTCAATTTATTAATTTACTGAATGTTGTTTCCTCCTATAGATGTTAACCAGAGTTTCATCTTTATAAGATTTTGTAAGCACCAGGCTAGCATAGAACAAGATACTCTGATCTTGAATCAAACTTTTCTTAAAAAGACTCAAATTATCCAGCAACTAGAATATATTTTTGTAAAGTAAATCTGATAGAGATGCCTGGATCTATTCTATATTTGTATTAAGTAGCATTATTAGTGTTTCAGGCAATCAATATACCCAGGTATAGCTGATGCCTCTCTGTATATTGCAAAAGTAAAGACTCCTGTCACATTGCTGGCTGGATCTCCCTCAGTGTAGTCAGCGCATTCTCCATCTCGTATATAATCTGACCTCCACTGTTTCTGGAAATATATTTCTTTTTAGAGACAAGAGAAAAGTAAATCCTAGTTGAGTCAAAACGCATTGAGAGGGAGACTCCTGGAAAGATAAAAGTCCTCCAGGTTACCTTTAAGACTTTCATTTCTCCTGCCACCTGCTCGCTTTCTCTTTTCTTTCTTTTTCTTTCTTTCTTTTTCTTTCTTTCTTTCCTCTTTCTTTCTTTTCTTTTCTTTTTTCTTCCTTTCTTTCCTTTCTTTTCTTTCTTTCCTTCTTTTCCTTCGATGAGTCTTGCTGTATTGCCCAGGCTGGAGTGCAATGACATGATCTCAGCTCACTGCAAATTCCACCTCCCGAGTTCAAGCGATTCTCCTGCCTCAGCCTCCTGAGTAGCTAGGATTACAGGCATCTACCACCACATCCAGCTAATTTTTGTATTTTCAGTAGAAACGGGGTTTCCTAATGTTGGTCAGGCTGCTCTTGAACTCCTGACTTCAGGTGATCCACCCCCCTCGGCCTCCCAAAGTGCTGGGATTACAGGCGTGAGCCACAACACCCAGCCCACCTGCTTTAACACTAGTTTCTAGTTTAGAAAGAAATACGTTCAAATAAAAAATAAATCTCAGCACAGACCAAAAAAAAATTTACCTAAAATCACAATCTGGAGCAAAAGTCAATGAAATGAACTGTCAGCAATCCAAGCTAAATAAAAGAAATTATTTATCACATGTCCTGCCAACATTCAGGCCTTGGTAGCCAAGGTGAATAATTGAATTAACTATCCAGGGCGATGTGAGAAAGGGGAGAGGTTTAGGAGTGGGGAGAGGCATCAACAGCAGGAAAGTACCAACAGTTGGCTTTTACCAGGTGCTTAGCAAATGCTAGGCACTTGCTAAAAAGTTTGGATATACTGTTCCATTTAATCCCTAAAACAAGCATATGGCAGGTTCACTAATATTATTCCCTTTTGAGTAAATTGAAGCTTAGAGAGGCTAAGAATCTCAAAGAGGTGAAAAATAAGTCATAGGGACTAAATTCAAATGTAATCAGTGTGACTAGTCCTCATTTTCAAACCACGCTTACTTAAGGAATTGGGTGTGGTGTGAAGGAGAGACCCAGATAACTACTTAAACAGGGAGAGGACTTTTCTCTGGCAATGGGCTCAGTGGCCACATGCCCTGGAGAAAGCAGGAGACAGGAGTGGTGGTGCTGTCCCCTTCCCCACAGTAGAAGCACCAAGCATGCCACTCTGAGTGTTGTCTCAGTATTCAACGTTTTAGTTTTTCATACAACGCAGTCCCTAAAATCAAGCCAACAACCAAACAAATGAAATGATCATTCACTCCAGCTATGCTAGAGTGATCAGAGAAGGCATGTTGGTACCCACTGTGCTATCCTCCTAAAATTGCTTCCCCCAAAGCAATTTTAACCCTTCTCTCATGCACCTCTTGGAGAATTTAACATCTCAGTGAGAGGCAGCGCCTCCCTGCTTCTAGTCCCACACACACTGTCTTCTATATTGGAAGCCCCAGGCATATCACAGGTGCTGTCTCAGCTTGTGTTTCCCAGAAACAGACCCTGAGAAGAGAATTCTAGTAAACATAGCTTGTTTGGGAGATGGTTCCAGAAAACACAAAGATGGAGGGTAGAGAAAAATGGAACAAGGAAGGGAAGTCTTGTAAAGGGTGATGTTTTAAGCAAGCTCCCACTGTAGGAAACTTGTGACTAATCCCACAGAAAAGATCTGGAGCCAAAGAAAAAAATATTCCTCAAGAGTTATCCCCTAGAAAAGATGCAGGGGCTTAAGAGGCCACTTGGACACTAACACTTTCATTGGTTGTTGCATAGTGGGTTCCTTAATGCCCAGCCTACATAGACAGCAAGAAGCAGAGATGCACATGTCAATGGATGGAAGCCCATAGAGCTTCCACCCCAATGGTAAGATGAGAGGTTTCAGAAAGCCATGGACAGGGCCTGCCTCAAGTGACACTTTTTTTCCAATCATATATACTATAGTATTGATGATAAGTTTATAATAACTTGACAATATTGCATTGATAATAACTTCAAGATATCAAGGTCTTGAAAACTATTTAATCAATTTTAAAAGATAATTTTTTTTTTTTTTCTGAGGCGGAGTCTCGCTCTGTCACCCAGGCTGGAGTGCAGTGGCGCAATCTCGGCTCGCTGCAACCTCTGCCTCTCGGGTTCAAGCAATTCTCCTGCCTCAGCCTCCTGAGTAGCTGGGACTACAGGTGGGTGCCACCACACCTGGCTAATTTTTTGTATTTTTAGTAGAGATGGGGTTTCACTGTGTTAGCCAGGATGGTCTCGATTTCCTGATCTCATGAGCCGCCTGCCTCGGCCTCCCAAAGTGCTGGGATTACAGGCGTGAGCCACCACGCCCAGCAAAATTTTTTCTTTACATCAATAGAATTTTTTCTCCAAAACCATTCTCACTGTTTTTCTAATAAGTTTTTGTTTTTGAAGTTTATAAAGTTTTGTGAGTACATAGTAAGTATATATATTTATGGGGTACATGAGATGTTTTGATACAGGCATGCAATGTAAAATAAGCACCTTATGAACAATGGGGTATCCATCCTCTCAAGCATTTATCCCTTAAGTTACAAACAATCCAATTACACTCTTTAAGTTATTTTAAAATGTACAGTTGAGTTATTATTGACTATAATCATCCCATTGTGCTATCAAACAGTAGGTCATATTTATTCTTTCTATTTTTTGTACCCATTAATGATTCCAATCTCCACCCCCTTTCCAGGCCCCACTACCTTTTCCAGACTCTGGTAACCATGCCATTCTACCCTCTATGTCCATGAGTTCAATTATTCTGATTTTTAGATCCCACAAATAAATGAGAACATGCGATGTTTGTCTTTCTGTGCTTGGCTCTGAATGACCCAAAATACTTCTTTGTATTTGGTTGCAGTCAGTATGTCTATTTGCAGAAAGGCAAGTAGATGAATAGATTTCCATATAGGAGAGAGATAAAAATAGATGCCAAGACAGAGGTGGGGGGCAATAGGGAACAGGTTGTGAAGGCAAGACACACATATAGACACATACAGTGATATATTTCCTCCCATTTTTCAAATTTACTCTGTTCTCTAACTTGGTACAGTAGAGATGGCAAGATCTTCAGAAAAACAACTGAGTTTGAATACATTCTTGGGCAAATACTAATTGAAGATAACTTACCAAACTTCTTTGAGCCTCTCACTATTTATGTAGGCAAGACAATAATAGCCATCTCAGAGAGTTATTGTGAGAATAAATATAAAATGCCTAAAACATTGGAGATACCCATTTCAATTCATCAAACCTGCATGGCATGCACCAAGGCACAAGTTCTACTGCAGCTCTCCCTCGGTGCATTTTGGTAGTGGTAGTGGTGATGCTGATGATGACAATGTACTTCTCACTAAAGTGTACTAGATGTGACATCACTTTCACACTGTTTGTCTTCACTTCCAGGTCTTGCATGGCCAATCTTCTCTCTGGCTTTTCAGGGGTACTTTTGTTTTACTGCTAGCGTAACAATATTATGATGAGAAAGAGAACTTATTGAAAGAAAATACACCTTCCATGGACAATTGCCTTCTTGGAGTCTGAATATTAAGAAATGGACAAGTGTGTTGTCTGGAGTGAGACTCACATATCTGGAACATCACTCTTGTTGCTAATATCACAACTACTTCTCACTTTCCTAAAATGATAAGATTCCATACTTGCAGACTGGCTGACATTATATTTGGCCGTAAAATAGATTTCTGTCTGGTGATTTTTTTTTCCTTTTTTACTGCATATTACTTTATCTTTGGAAGTAAAAAGAATGTTTCTATTAATCAGTTTTTTGACATATACTATATATCAAGTAAAAAAATCACTCATTTTAAATGTAGAGTTTGATGAGTTTGGGCAAATGCACACAGTCATGTACCCTCCACCACAATAATAACATAGAATTTTTTTTTACCCCCAAAAATTCTCCCCTGCAATCAGTAAATTTCTCCACACCAATTCCAATCACAGATCCACACTCTTGGTTTCATATAAAAATAATCTACAGTCTTTCCTGTCTGGTTTCTAACCCTTAGCATGCTTTTGAGATTCTTCCATGTTGCTTCATATACTATTGCATCATATAGATATACAAAAATTTGTTTATCCATGTACCAGTTGATAGAGAGTCTCTGTCAATACTTAGCTATAATTAATAAAGCTGTTAGGAGCATTTACATACAAGTATATATAGAGAGAAAGAGATGCTTTCATTTCTATTGGGAAAATACATTGATGTGGAATAGAGTCATATGGTAAGTTTATATAAAACTTCATAAAAACTTTCAAACCATTTTCTGGCTGTGCCATTTTGGACTCCTACAAACTTGATATAGTCATACTTTTAATTTTTATCCTTTCTAGTGGATGTGTAGGAATATCACATTTAACTTTCATTTGCATTTCCCTAATGACTTGTGATGGTGAGAGTCTCTAACGTGCTTATTTTCCATTTTTCTCTCTTCTTTAGAGAAGTGTCTTTTCACATTGTTTGCCCATTTTCACTGGATTATTTGGTTTCTTCTTTTTTGTGGGGGTACATTTCTTATTACTGAGTTGAAAATGTTCTCTCTATATTCAGAACAAGGCCTTTGTCACATATATCTTTTAATGGGATTTTTCTACTTCATTTTTCTAAGTTTGAATTAAAGGGCAAAAGTATTTACTTTTGATACAGTCTAATTTATCATTTTATGATTCATTTTTTTCTACCCTATTTAATAAATATTTGCCTATTCCAAAGAAGGTCACCAAGATATTTGTCCCGGGTATTTTAAACATTTTAGGGTTTTGGCCTCTATATTAGCTCTATGTTCCATTTTAATTTTTGCATATATTGTGAGCAAGAGTTAAGTTTTATATTTTTGCATATGGATATCCACTCAAATTGTTTCAGCACAATTTGCCAAAATGAATTACCTGTACAACTTTGTTGAAACAAACAAACAAACAAAAACATATGTAAGGATCTACTTCTGGACTCTATTCAATTCCATGGATTTATATATTTATGTCTAGGCCAATAACACTCTTGATTACTGTAGCTTTATAGTGAGGCTAGTAATCAAATAGTTAAGGTCCTCCAATTTTCTTTTCTTCTTGCCTTTCTTTTTTTTATTACTTAGATGCAGTTGCTTTGGCTAACATTTTGGTTTACTTATGTGTAGTTTTTTTCATGTAATATTAACTTATTTCATAGTTGTGATCATACCTTTAAAAAATATTGTAAAATGTTCTTTTCACTTAATAGTATTCATACTCCCAAGTTTCTTTTCTCAATTTTTATTTTAGATTCAGTGGGTACAGGTATAGGTAGGTTTGTTATCTGGGTATATTGTGATATGCTGAGGTTTGGGGTATGAATGATCTCATCGCCCAGGTACTGAGCATAGTATCCAATAGTTTTTCCACATTTGTCTCTTTCCCCTCTAGTAGTCCCCAGAGTCTATTATAATCATTTTTGGGTCTATGAGTACCAGATGTTTAGCTCCCACTTGCAAGTGAGAACATGTGGTATTTGGTTTTCTGATCCTGCATTAATTTGCTTACAATAATGGCCTCCAGCTACATCCATGCTGCTGCAAATGACATGATGTTTTTTAATGGCTGTGTAGTATTCCATGGTGTATATGTGCCATATATTCTTTATCCAGTCCACCACTGATGGGCATCTAAGTTGATTCTATGTCTTTAATATTGTGAATAGAGCTGCAATAAACTGCAAGTGCATGTATCTTTTTTGATAAAATGATTTATTTTCTTTTGGTTATATGCCCAGTAATGGAATTGCTTGGTCAAATCGTAGTTGTTTTAAGTTCTTTGAGAAATCTCTAACCTGCTTTCCACAGTGGCTGAACTAATTTACACTCCCACCAACGTATATGTGTTCCCTTTCTCTCCATAGCCTCAATGGCATCCGTTGTTTCTTGACTTTTTTAGTAATAGTCATTCTGAGTGCTGTGCGATGGCATCACATTGTGGTTTTGAAGTGCATTTCTCTGATGATTGGTGATGTGGAGCATTTTTTCATATGTTTGTTGTTGTTTGTATGCCTCCTTTAGAGAAGTATCTGTTCATGTATTTTGCTCATTTTTAATGGTGCTTTGTTTCTTGCTTGTTGATATGTATAAGTTCTTTATAGATTTTGGATATTAGACCTTTGTTGGATTCAGTTTGCAAATATTTTTACCCATTCTGTAGGTTGTCTACTCTGTAGCACAGCATAAGAAACTATCTTTCTTATGGATCCCATAAGAAATTGGATCCCACTTGTCAATTTTTGGTTTTGTTCCAATTGCTTTTGAAGACTTAGTCATAAATTATTTCCCAAGGCTGATGTCCAGAATGGTGTTTCCTAGGTTTTCTACTAGGATTCTTACAGTTTGAGGTCTCACATTTAAATCTTTAGTCAATCTCTAGTTAATTTTTGTATATAGTGAAAGCTAAGGGTCCAGTTTCATTCTTCTGTATATGGTTAGCCAGCTATTTCAGCACCATTTATTGAATAGTCCTTTCCCCATTGTTTTTTCTCTCATTTTTGGTCAATTGTGTCAAAAATCAGATGGTTATATGCATGCAGCATTATTTCTGAGCTCACTATTCTGTTCCATTGCCTGTTTTTGTATGAGTACCATGCTGTTTTAGTTAATGTAGTCTTGTAGTATAGTCTGAAGTTAGGTAATGTAATGCCTCTCGTTTTGATCCTTTTGTTTAGGATTGCTTTGGCTATCCAGGCTCTTTTTTGCTTGAATATGAATTTTAGAACAGCTTTTTCCAGTTCTGTGAAAAATGATGTTGGTAGTTTGATAGGAATAGTGTTAAATCTGTGGATTGCTTTAGCCAGTATGGCCATTTTGATGATACTGATTCTTTCAAACCAGTAGCATGGAATGTTTCTCCCCATTTGTTTGCCGTATTTATGATTTCTTTCAGCAGTGTTTTTTTAGTTTACCTTATAGAGATCTTTCACCTCCTTGGTTAGTTATATTTGTAGGTATTTTTGTGACTATTGCAAATGGGATTATGTTTTTGTTTGGTCCTTAGCTTGAACGTTAATGGTGTGTAGAAATACTCCTGAGTTCTGTGCATAATTTGTATATCCTGAAACTTTACTGAAGTCATTTGTCAGTCCCAGAATCCCTTCTGGCACTCTATAGGGCTTTATAGGTTTAGAATCATATCATCCACAAAGAGAGATAGTTTAATTTCTTCTTTTCCTATCTGGATGTCTTTTATTTCTTCATTTTGCCTGATTGCTCTAGCTAGCACTTCCAGTACTACGTTGAATAGGAGTTGTGAGAGAGAGCATCCTTGTGCCAGTTTTCAAGGGGAATGCTTCTGGTTTCTGCCCATTCAGTATGCTGTTGGCTGTGGATTTGCCATGGATGGCTCTTATTATTTTGAGATATGTTCCTTCAATGCCATTTCTCTAGGGTTTTTATTGCAAAGCAATGATGAATTTTATTGAAAGCCCTTTCTGCATCTATTGAGATGATTGTATGATTTTTGTTTTCAATTCTGATTATGTGGTGAACCACATTTATTGATTTGCATATGTTGAATCATCCCAGAAATAAAGCCTACTCGATCATGGTGAATTAACTTTTTTTTTTTTTTTTTTTTAAATTCATAACTTTATTGAAAACATCATGCCATTTAAAAAGCTGAGCTTACTATGAAATTTTTTTTTTTTTTTTTTTTATTATACTTTAGGGTTTTAGGGTACATGTGCACAATGTGCAGGTTTGTTACATATGTATCCATGTGCCATGTTGATTTCCTGCACCCATTAACTCGTCATTTAGCATTAGGTGTATCTCCTAATGCTGTCCCTCCCCCCTCCCCCCACCCCACAACAGTCCCCGGAGTGTGATGTTCCCCTTCCTGTGTCCATGAGTTCTCATTGTTCAATTCCCACCTATGAGTGAGAACATGCGGTGTTTGGTTTTTTGTCCTTGCGATAGTTTACTGAGAATGATGTTTTCCAGTTTCATCCATGTCCCTACAAAGGACACGAACTCATCATTTTTTATGGCTGCATAGTATTCCATGGTGTATATGTGCCACATTTTCTTAATCCAGTCTATCGTTGTTGGACATTTGGGTTGGTTCCAACTCTTTGCTATTGTGAATAGTGCCGCAATAAACATACGTGTGCATGTGTCTTTATAGCAGCATGATTTATAGTCCTTTGGGTATATACCCAGTAATGGGATGGCTGGGTCAAATGGTATTTCTAGTTCGAGATCCCTGAGGAATCGCCACACTGACTTCCACAATGGTTGAACTAGTTTACAATCCCACCAACAGTGTAAAAGTGTTCCTATTTCTCCACATCCTCTCCAGCACCTGTTGTTTCCTGATTTTTTAATGATGGCCATTCTAACTGGTGTGAGATGGTATCTCACTGTGGTTTTGATTTGCATTTCTCTGATGGCCAGTGATGATGAGCATTTCTTCATGTGTTTTCTGGCTGCATAAATGTCTTCTTTTGAGAAGTGTCTGTTCATGTCCTCTGCCCACTTTTTGATGGGGTTGTTTGTTTTTTTCTTGAAAATTTGTTTGAGTTCGTTATAGATTCTGGATATTAGCCCTTTGTCAGATGAGTAGGTTGCAAAAATTTTCTCCCATTCTGTAGGTTGCCTGTTCATTCTGATGATAGTTTCTTTTGCTGTGCAGAAGCTCTTTAGTTTAATGAGATCCCATTTGTCGATTTTGGCTTTTGTTGCCATTGCTTTTGGTGTTTTAGACATGAAGTCCTTGCCCACGCCTATGTCCTGAATGGTATTGCCTAGGTTTTCTTGTAGGATTTTAATGGTTTTAGGTCTAACATATAAGTCTTTAATCCATCTTGAATTAATTTTTGTATAAGGTGTAACCAAAAAAGAGCCCGCATCGCCAAGTCAATCCTAAGCCAAAAGAACAAAGCTGGAGGCATCACGCTACCTGACTTTAAACTATACTACAAGGCTACAGTAACCAAAACAGCATGGTACTGGTACCACAACAGAGACATAGATCAATGGAACAGAACAGAGCCCTCAGAAATGATGCCGCATAGCTACAACTATCTGATCTTTGACAAACCTGACAAAAATAAGAAATGGGGAAAGGATTCCCTATTTAATAAATGGTGCTGGGAAAACTGGCTAGCCATATGTAGAAAGCTGAAAAGGTGAATTAACTTTTTGACATGTTGCCAAATTTGATTTGCTAGTATTTTGTTGAGGATTCTTGTGTCTATGTTCATCAAAGATGAACTGTAGTTGGCCTGTAGTTTTCTTTTCTCCTTGTGCCTTTTCCAGGTTTTGGTATCACAGGGAGGCTGGCTTCATAGAATGTGTTAGGGAGGAATTTCTCCTCCTTGATTTTTTAGAATAGTTTCCATAGATTTGGTGCCAGGTCTTCTTTGCACATCTGGTATAATTCAACTGTGAATTCATCTGATACATGGCTTTTTCTGGTTGCTAGATTTTTTATTACTGATCCAATTTTAAAACTTCATGTTGATCTTTTCAGTCTTTCAGTTTATTTCCTATTCAATCTTGGGGAATTGTGTGTTTCCAGGAATTTATCCATTTCTTCCAGATTTCTAGTTTGTGTGTGTAGAGGTGTTCATAATAGCCTCTGAGGTTATTTTGTATTTCTGTGTGATTAGTTGTAATGTTTTTCTGTGGGATCAGAAACAATCACTTTTGTTGCTTCTGATGGAGCTTATTTGGATCTTCCCTCCTTTTTATTTGTTTTTCTAACAGACTCAATATTTTTTCTTTTATTTTTAGTTGACACATAATAATTTACGCATTTATGGGATTGCAGAGGGATATTTCCATACAAATACACAATGAATAATAATGCAAACAGAGTAATAAGCATATTGTTCACCTCAAACATTTGTCATTTATTTGTGTTGAGAGCATTAAAAATTCTCTCTTCTATTTTCTGAATATATGAAATAAATTATTAACTATATGCATGCTACAGTGCTATAGAGCACTAGAATTGATTCCTCCTATCTAGTTGCAAATTTGCATTTGTTAGCCAACGTCTTCTTCTCCACTATTTCTTCCCAGCATACAATTCTACTCTCTACTTCTATGAGCGCAACCTTTTTTATCTTCCACATATGAGAACACATGGTACTTATCTTTCTGTGCATGACTTATTTCATTTAACACAATTTCCTCCAGTTTCCTCCATTTTACCATGAATACTAGAATTTCATTCCATTTTTCTCAACTTTTAATTTAGGTTCAGGAGGTAGATGCACAGGTTACATGATTAAATTACATGTTGCTGGGGTCTGGTGTACAAATGATCTTATCACCCAGGTAGTGTGCTTAGAATCTGATAGACAGTTTTTTTATCCTCATCCTCTTCCAAACCTCCTCCCACAAATAAGCCCCAGTGTCTGTTGTTCCCATCTTTGTGTCCATGTGTACTCCATGTTTAGCTTGCACTTATAATTGAGAACATGCAGTATTTCGTTTTCTGATACTGCATTAATTCACTTGGGATAATGGCTTCTGGATGCATTCATGTTGTTACAGAGGACATGATTTCGTTTTTTTGATTTTCTTTAATGCATGTATATAATTCTGTGGTGTAGATGTACCACATTTTGTTTATTCCATACACCACTGATGGGCATCTAGATTGATTCCATGTCATTGCTTTTGTGAATAGTGCTGCAATGAACATAGCAGGGCATGTGTCTTTTTGATAGAAGAATTTATATTCCTTTGGATATATACCAAGTAATGGGATTGCTGGGTCTAATGGTAGTTCTGTTTTAACTTCTTTAAGACATCTCCAACCGGGCTTGGTGGCTCATGCCTGTAATCTCAGCACTTTGGGAGGCCGAGACAGGCAGATTGTGAGGTAGGAGATTGAAATCATCCTGGCTAACACAGTGAAACCCTGTCTCTACTAAAAATACAAAAAAAAAATTAGCTGGACATGGTGGCATGCACCTATAGTCCCAGTTACTCAGGCGGCCAAGGCAGGAGAACAGCTTTAACCTGGGAGGCGGAGGTTGCAATGAGTCAAGATCACACCACTGCACTCCAGCCTGGGTGACAGAGCGAGACTCACAAAAAAAAAAAAAAAAAAACCTCCAAACTGCTTTCCACAGTGGCTGAACTAACTTACATTCCCACAAGCAGTCTATAAGCATTCCCTTTTCTCTACAACCTCACCAGCATTTATGTCTGTTGACTTTTTAATAATAGCCATTCTTACTGTTGCAAGATGGCATCTAATTGTGATTTTGATTTACATTTCTCTGATGATTAATGATGAGTATATTTTCATATGTTTTTAGCCAAGTGTGTGTCTTCTTTTACAATGTGCCTGTTCATGTCCTTTGCACATTTTTTAATGGCAAATGGGGTTGTTTATAGGGTTGTTTGTTTTTTGCACATCAACATGTGTAAGTTCTTTATAGATTTGGGATATTAGACTTTTGTTGGGTGCAGAGTTTGCAAATATTTTCTCCCATTCTGTAGATTATCTGTTTACTCTGTTGATAGTTTCTTTTGCTGTGCAGAAGCTCTTTAGTTTTATTAGGTTCTACTTGTCTTACATTTAGGTCTTAACATTTAAGTATTTAATCCATCTTGAGTTGATTTTTGTATATGGTGAATAGGAGGTATCCAGTTACAATCTTTTGCATATGGCTAGCCAGTTATCCCAGCACCATTTGTTGAGTAGGTAGTCCTTTCCTTGTTGCTTGTTATTGTCAACTTTGTCAAAGATCAGGTGGTTGTATGTAGGTGTGTGGCTTTATTTCTGGGTTCTACATTCTGTTGCATTGGTCTATGTGTTTCTTTTGTACCAGTAACATGTTGTTTTGGTTACTGTAGCCTTGTAGTCTAGTTTGAAGTGGGTAATGTGATGGTTCCAGCTTTGTTCTTTTTGCTTAAGTTTGCTTTGGCTCTATAGGTTCTTTTTGGTTCCATATGAATTTTAGAATAGCTTTTTCTAATTCTCTGAAAAATAAGATTGGTAGTTAGATAGGAATACATTGAATCCGTAAATTGCTGTGGCCAGTATGGCCATTTTAGCAATATTAATTCTTCAAATCCATGAGATTGAAATGTTTTCTTCGTTTGTTTGTGTCATCTATGATATCTATCATCAGTGTTTTATAATTCTCATAGAAATTTCTTCTTCTTTGGTTAGTTGCATTCCTAATTTTATTCTTTTTGTGGTTATTTTGAATGGGACTGGGTTCTTGATTTGGCTCTCGGTTTGGACATCATTTGTGTATATAACAATAATGCTATTGATTTTTGGACATTGCTTTTGTATACCGAAACTTTATTAAAGTTAATTATCAGCTCTTAGAGCCTTTCAAAGGAGTCTATGCGTTTCATTTTAGGTGTAGAATCATACCATCCATGAAAAGGGATAGTATGACTTCCTCTTTTCCTATTTGGAAGCCTTTTATTTCTTTCTCTTTCCTGATTGCTCTGGTTAGGATTTTCAGTACTACGTTGAATAGGAGTGGTGAAAGCTGGCATCCTTGTCTTGTTCCAGTTCTCAAGGGAAATGCTTCCAGCATTTTCTGGTTCAGTATGATGGCTGTGAGTCTGTCACAAATGGCTTTTATTATTTTGTGGTATGTTCCTTCAGTGTCTAGTTTGTTGAAGATTTTTAACATGAAGTGATGTTGAATTATATCAAAAGCCTTTCCTGCGTCTATTGAGATGATGATACGGTATTTTTTTGTTTTGTTTTGTTGTAGTTCTGTTTATTTGACCAATCACATTTATTGGTTTGTGTATGTTGAATCAACCTTGCAATCCAGGAATAAAGCCTCTTTGTTCATGGTGGATTAACGTTTTGATGTGCTGCTGGATTCCGTTTGCTAGTATTTTGTTGAGGATTTTTGTGTCTATATTCATCATGGATATTAGACTGGTTTTCTTTTTTCCTTTTATGTCTGCCAGATTTTGGTATCAGAATAATTCTGGCTTCAAAGAATACATTAGGGAGGAGACCCTCCTCCTCTATTGTTTGATATAATTTCAGGATGATTGGTACTAGCTCATTCTTTTATGTTCGGTAGAATTTGGCTGTAAATTCATCTGGTCCAGGGCTTTTTTTGGCAAATAAGGTTTTTATTACTGATTCAGTTTTGCCATTTGGGATTGGTCTTTTTGGGATCACAATTTCTTCCTGGTTCAGACTTGGGAGGTTGTATATTTCCAGGAATTTATTCACTTCTTCTAGGTTTTCTAGTTTTTGTGCATAGAGGTGTTCAATGGTGTCTGAGGATTTTTGTATTTCTGTGGAGCAGGTGATATTGTCCCCTTTGCAATTTCTGATAGTGCTTATTTGGATCTTTTCCATTTTTTTTTCTCTATTGGTCTGGCTAGCAGTCTATCAATCTCGTTTATTCTTTCAAACAACAAACTTTTCGTTTTATTGATTTTTGTATAGATTTTTGCATCTCAACTTTATTCTGTTCAGCTCTGATTTTGGTTATTTACTGTCTTCTGGTAGTTTTGGGGTTGTTTTGCTTTTGTTTCTATAGTTCCTCTGGGTGTGATGGTAGACTGTTAATTTGAGATCTTTCTAACTTCTTTATTTAGGCATTTAGTGCTATAAACTTCCATCTTAACATGGCTTTATCTATGTCCCAGAGATTCTAGCATGTTTTATCTTTGGTTTAGTTAGTTTAAAATTTTTGTTTGATTTTGACTTAATCTCATTCTTTACCCAGTAGTCAGTCAGGAGCAGGTTAATTTTCATGTAATTTTCATATAATTGCCTGATTTTAAGCAATGTTCTTGGTATTTATTTCAATTTGTATTGCACCACCATCCAAGAGTGTGGTTGGTATAAATTCAATTTCTTTTGAATTTGTTGAGAATTGTTTTATCACAGAGCATGTAGTCAATCTTAGAATATGTGCTGTGTGCAGATGAGAAGAATGTATATTCCGTTGTTGATGGGTGAAGTATTCTGCAGCTCTCTTGTTCTGATTTTAAAAAATGACTCTGTATGAATTTGTTCATTGTTTTACCTTTCCATTTTTGTGGTATTTATCTTTCATCCTCTGAGGCTCTATTTTCCCTTTTTTTTCTGTGTCTCTATTCATTATGTTCATGTTTTCCTTTATATTCTTGAGACCATTTGTCATATTTATAAGTGATTTAAGTTTCTTGTCAGCTAATTCTGTCATTTCTAGATATATTTCTATTGTTTTATTGTTTTCCTGGTAATGAATTCTCTCTTCCCATTTCTTTGCCTACATGATAATGTTTTCTTGAATGGCAGACATTGTTAATTTTATAATATTGAGTATCAAATTTTTCTATATTGCTTTTAAATATGTTGGAATTTGAAGCTGGGCATGGTGGCTCATGCCTGCCATTCCAACACTTTGGGAGGCCGAGACGGGAGGATTTCTTGAGCCCAGGGGTTTGAGACCAGCCTGGACAACACAGGGAGATCCCATATCTACAAAAACAAAAATTAAAAATAAGCCTGGCACGATGGCGTGCACCTGTGGTCCCAGCTACTCAGGAGGCTGAAAAAGGAGAATCACTTGAGCCTAGGAGTTTGAGGCTGCAGTGAGCCATGACTGCACCACTGCACTCCAGTCTGGGCAACAGAGTGAGACCCTGTCTCTAAATACATACATATATCTATACATACATATATGTATTATATATACATATATTTTAATGTTTATATTAACATTATTATATTAAATTAATATATTACTTATATCACTTTATATTATTAGATTTTATATATTAGATAATATATGTTGGATTTTGTTGTAGCATGCAACTAAGTTACCTAAGAATGATTTGGGCAGTTTTATGGTTTGCTTTTAAGCTCTCTATTGAAGTCTCAAATTTTTAATCACCATGCTTATATAATGCATATCACATTTTCTGATTTCAAATAATAACTCTAGCTTATAGAACTCAAAGAAGTGAGAAGAACACCAGGTAGAGAGTTCAGGAACCTGTGTGATACACAGGATAAGAGACAATAAACAATAAGAGACAGTGCAGAGAGACTATACACAATCTGAGGGTAGGAGAAGTGACTTAAACTGTACTTGCTCCTTCCTGGAGCATAAATATTGCTTTATTGACTTGTTGATTTTATAAATCACAAGCCACCCTCCTCTCCTATTACCATTTTTTTCCTGTACCTTTACATTTAACAAGGAGAGCTAGAAAACTCTAAGGCTAAAGAATTTCTGTGCTCCAAGGAAGCCCGCTTTCTGCTTCATAGCTTTGTACGTGACTTGCTAACCTGATATCTACTATATAGATAAAATGTATTCTTTTTTTCTTGCACCAATAACCTAAATCATGCTTTTCTTAATGGAAAAAATTATAAAGAAAATTGGAGATACTAGACAGTTTCCCATTGCTATCCTTTTGAGAAAACCATGTGATCTTTTCTCAGACCTCAGAGCAAAACATCTTGCTTTGGCAGGATTTTCTGGCTGTGTCTGGTGCCTGTTCACAGAGTAGTTTATGTACAGAGTTTGACACATGACCAGATCTACCCATGCATAACTTTCCTTGTTGTTATGTTCTGTTTGCATTATGAATTAACTTGCTTCCACAATGTAAGGTATAGATACCAATTTGCAATATCCCTGGGGATGTTATTTTGTATCCCAGTTTAGTTTCACTTCAAGTATTTATGATTGAGTGACCAACTTTTCTTTTCCTGCTCAAAGAATTTAAATCACAAGGAAGAAGGTAAACAAGCCACTGACAATTCTTGGCACATACTGTTTTATTCTTATAAACAATTTCCATTCCTATTCATTGACCTCCATGCCTCACAAGAGTTTTCATGTATGTGGATTATTATAGAAGCTATTATGAACAGAAGTGACCAGAACCATTTCCTGAGGTTGGTTATCTGGATGATAACCAACCTCATGAAATAGGGTGACAGGAAAGGGTAAACATTCTAGGATGTTTTGTATGATATAAAGCCATAGCAAAGAGGGGGAAATAGAAGGGGAATTCTAAACCAAAATGGGTTCACAGTGAAGGCTGAGGACCCATGGCCTCTGGAGGGTTGCCACATATGCCTCTGCATATTTACTGTTTAAGAGCTCATTGCTGAGGATGCAATAGGGGCTGGAATCTATTCCCACTCCCTTTAACAATCCCTGAACCCATGACACTGAGCCAAGCTGGAGGAAGAGCCTTTTCTTAACTTACAAAAAGGCAGTTCCTAACTTAATTGTGAATTTGTTAAAGTATAAGAAAGGCTTTTTAAGTGAGAGAGGAAAAACAAAACACCTTAACTTTCTTAAGCAGAAAAGGAAATGTGTTGAAGAATAACAGAAATATATCATGAAACCAAGGGCAGGATAATGACTGGATCTCAGAAACCTCGAATCTAGCAGGATGCTCTCCTCTGTCTCTCTTCTTCTATTTCTCTCTGTGTGTCAGCCTCATTCTTTTCTCTTGCTGCAGAGCAGATTGCTCTGTCTGGCCAAGAATGACTGCCAAGAGCTCCTGAGGTTTATATCTTACAGCTTTGGTGCCAGAGGAAGACTGGCCTAACACTCTTCCTGTTTCCAAGTCCAAATTCCTAGGCAAGAGACTTACTGATCCAGTGTGGTACCCACTTTTGGACCGACCAATTGTGGCTGTGGTTGGGGGCAGGGTTATACTTTTAAAAGATAATTATTTAGAAACCATCTATAGGAAGCAGTTAGCTTGGGGTGTGAGGAGAAAATATCTTCCAGAAGAACAGGAATGCCTTTTCTTCTGACAGTCAGATACAAAAATAAGTGTCCATTAAAATTACATACAAAGGGATGTCCCCAGTTGATTATGTAATAAAATGTGCCTCCTGAAAAAGCGAAGTCAAAAAAGAAATGTCATCCTATAAACAGTCAGCCCAAAACAGCAATTATGTTCCTATGGCCACATATCTCAAACCTCAATCTGAACAACTTTTCTTCCACATTTAATCCTATTAAATCCCTACTAATCCCATGAAGTTTGCTGAATGTCCCTTTCTTCCCAAATGCCATCCCCAAGTATTATATGCTTCAGTGATTTATTTCTTGTTTTCACTGACAATTTGATTCATAAGTGTATCCCTTGGTCAGCTCCTGCATTTATCAGCTAATTATTATACGCATACAGCTCATCTCTTCTGGATTTTAAGCTTCTTAAATATTTTATAACAATTATGGCCCATAGCTCTAATTATTAAAGATTGCCTTTCTTCTATTCCATGCACCTTGCAGCATGAGGCTGAATGTAGCCTTAGTAATTGTGTTTGGGTTCAGACCTTGGGAAGATGGGATTTAGCATTATTTATTCAAAGCATACCCATAGCCCCATAGCAAGCAGATCAAATAAGTGGGAGGGTTACTGATTGTTTCCAGACACATGCACTGAATAATACACTAAGAAAAAAATCTTAAGACACCAAATAATATGTGAAGGAAAGACTTCAAATGTTTGTAAAATATGCGACAGCACTTGGTGCCGCATAAAATGCTATACTGATAATCTACTAGGAATGAGGACACAATTTCCCCATTTGTTTTTTGCTTGTTTGTTTGTTTTTCTGCCTAAAGAAGTGCCAGAGAAAAAGGAAGTTTAGAAGATTTACAAAAGGGAACATTCTTGCTATAAGACTATAGAAATTTGTGATTCAACCCAGATTTGCAAATCTAACACTTGTCAACTAAGGTGTGGAAAATGAAAAGCATAAGACACGAATTTGCATTAACTAAATGACCATCATTTTGACTTTGTGGAAAGGAAAAATAAATGAAACACGTTTAAAAGTCACAATAACTCAAATCTGATTAACTAAATGTTATAGGAAAATACTCCAATAAGAGCACTTTGTTTAGTAAACTCATTGTGAAGATTTTACATTAGCATATTTAGTGTCAGGATGTAAAAAAAAAAAATTGCCCCCAGAGTGACTAAAAATAGACTTTAAAAATAAGAGATATTTCCTCTGTAATAGTTGTTTAAATTTTAAAAATTTTATTATCATTCTGTTTTCTCATATTTGTGCAGTATAACACAGTTTAACAGTACATTCTCATGTAGACATTATGTGTGACTTTTCACCCCTTTCACAGGGAAAAAAGTGAACTGAAAAAGATTTCTTGACTTGCCAAAGGCAGAGCAGATAACTAATCTGAATTGTCCAGCTTCCAAGTCAATGAAGTCTGAATAAATATAATTTTACTTTGTTTTGTTGTTTACTTTTTTTTCTGAAGGGCATATATACCCATAGGGCAAAGATTTAAAAAAACAAAAAGAGAAAATATTCTCACCTCTGTGTTAATTCCCTAAACTCTTAAAGATGATATTTATGAAGGATTTGGCTGAAGGAGGATGGGAAAGAGGGGAAGTCCATCACTGCTGATTCTGGCTGAATTCAGCTGCAGTGTAAAATTTATTATTTATTTTATTGTTTTTGCTCTTTCAATTCAAAAGAAATTATGTATATGTGTATGTATGTGTATATGTATATATATATTTTTTCATTTAAATAACGTGGTGATATTTCTTCCATGTCTATCTGGCAGGGGCAGATAATTGAAACCAAATTGATCTTTTCAAGTTTCACTCAGAATCTTCTCTCCTTCCTATCTCTTTTGACTGCTCCTGCAAAAAGATGTTTCAGAGAAAATTAGAGTCACCGTTTGCATAAACCAATGCATTTAGCTGTTGGCTTTGCAAAGTCCAATTAACTGTTCTAACAGTATGGGTGAAATGAAGTTGTAGTTATGTTTGTAGCCAATTAGATTTGTTTTGATTGAACACTCCTTCTTGTAATTTTATTTAAAGTTAAGAAAACATAGCACTAAAAACGTATTTCATACAATGGGAGAGGATACTTGGGGGGAAAAGAGAAGAAAAATAGCTAGGTTATAATAAAATAATAAAATAAAAACAATATAATACATAAATAGCAATAAATAATAAATACATGATATAATCCATGATCTCTCATTTATGTATAAGCATAAAGACTTACTTGCACAAATTTTAAAAGCTGCACATAATACACTATGAAGACATCTTTATTATGACTATCAATATTATCACTACTTCATTATAAAAAATAATGTTACTGATGTCAGACAAAATGGCAAAAGTCAAAGGAACATAGAGCTGAGAATCAATAGATTGCTAGTCTAGCTCTGGGCTTAGTGAGTCACAACCTCTCCCAACTTATTTTTCTTTGCTGCTCTCAAACAGCTTACAATATATTTGGCAAAACAAAGTAATTCATTTAAAAGAAAAAAATAAATAAAATTTGCTAGGTACTAACTTGCTGATTGTCATAACAACCGAAAGAGGTAGGTATTATTATTTCAATTTTACACAAAAGAAAACTGAGGCAAAGAGAAACTTGGAATTTTTACAAGGCATCTCTGTTGGTTAATTAACAGAGCCAGGTTTCAAGCCCAGCCAGCTTCAGATCATGTGCACTTAACTACTACTGCATGATATGATGTCAGAATGCAATGAGTTCAAAGGGAAAGGTAGGATAATTACACACCAAGAATAGTTGAGCATTGAAGCAGCAAGAGAGGGTTCCACGTCCTAAGATGGTGAGGCAAATCTTGAAGGATGAAGAGTGTTGGATGGACAGTGGAATGGATGACAGCAGTAGAAAGAGGAAATTCAAAATGAAGGCAGCAGTAGGTATGGGTAGCAGGAGGGAAGAACCCAGGGGACTGCAGTGAGAGATGAATCTGGACAGGTCAGTTGTGGAGAACTTTGACTACCAGCTTAGCAGCCTTCTAAGCTCCCCAAATGGACAGCTCTGTTTACCTGGCCCCGTATAGGTTAGTCTCTACAGCTGAGCTTGGCTTCTTCCATAAAGTGATGCTTGCAAAGCAAGCAAGGATCGGATTGCAACTGCCTCATCCTGAAAACCCCAATCAGGGCTCGAGCTGGCTCATAGGAAGCCTTTGTACCAATTAGACAGAAGTGCTCTCTCCAGATGAGCACAGGGTTTAGAGAGCAGAGCATGTCTTTGTGTGATGTAGAGGAGTGCCCAGGCAGACAGAGCCCCATGTGTAGAGCTTGATGGATTCAACACAAGCTGATCTCAGCCCTAAGGGCACTCTCAAGCAGGAGCACACAAACTGCTCAAAACTATATACATCAGCCCAACTTCAACAGATGCCCACGTCCTCTGAAATCATCCTTAAAATTTGCAAAAGTTTATACAATTTTATGTAATTACGAATGTTGGTTATACTCAAATGTGGCAATGATCACTTTTAATGCTTATTTGGGAAAAGAAAGTTGTAAATATTTGAAAAACAATTACTTACGTAATATGGCAAAATTCAGTGATTCCAGCTATAGTAATCAATATTAAAGATTTTTTTTTTTACTTCAGAAATGTCTACACAAAGACTTTTTTTCTCTAATATACCTGTAGTTTATATTGGAATAAAATTAGAAGGTAACTTGGGGCACATCATTAGTAGATTATAAAGCAGTGATTCCAATGTTTATATTATATGTTCCTAACTCCATGGGGAAAATATTTATATTAGGATTTTTCTTTTCTTCTAAGAACAAAATTCTATGTATACTATTATAATATGATTTAAATGGGTAGAAGGAAATTTTTTTCAGATGATCAGTGTGTTCTAAAACTGGATGCAGTGATTGTTGCACAACTGTATAAATTTAAGAAAATGCAATTTTCTTAAATTGAACTCTAAATTTCTTAAATTGAACTCTACGCACATTATATTTATGGTATGTAATTTGTACCTCAATAAAGCTGTTTCTTTAAAAAAATTAAAACTGATGGCTTTTGGTGAATATACTATAAATTCTTTGAATTTACTTATACTTTTCAAGATTCTCCTAGCTTTTTAACAAAATTATGTATTACCTACATAATTTAAAAAACGATTTCAACTCAATTCAGTTCAACATACACTTTTATCTAGCACACATTCTTTGCTTAGCATTGTCATAAAATCTAGAGTTGTACAAAATAAAAACATAACATCTGGTCCCTTCCTTAAGGAGTTTTCAGTGGAGGGAGAGTATCAAAAATGTAAACAGCATTTTATTCTAGACATAGAATCATGTCATCTGCAAACAGCAATAGTTTGACTTTCTCTCTTCCTATTTGGATGCATTTTATTTACTTCTCTTGCCTGATTGCTGTGGCAGGGACTCCCAATACTATGTTGAATAGGAGTGGTGAGAGAGGGCATCCTTGTCTTGTGGTAGTTTTCAAGGGAAATGCTTCCAGTTTTTGCCCATTCAGTCATTCAGTAGGATGTTGGCTGTGGGTTCATCACAGATGGCTCTTATTATTTTGAGATATGTTCCTTCAAAACATAATTTATTAAGAGTTTTGTTTTTTTGTTTTTTGTTTTTTGAGACAGAGTCTCGCTCTGTCGCCCAGGCTGGAGTGCAGTGGTGGGATCTCAGCTCACTGCAAGCTCTGCCTCCCAGGTTCATGCCATTCTCCTGCCTCAGCCTCCCTAGTAGCTGGGACTACAGGTGCCCACCACCATGCCCTGCCAATTTTTCGTATTTTTTTTTTAGTAGAGATGGGGTTTCAACATGTTAACCAGGATGGTCTCCATCTCCTGACCTCGTGATCCGCCCCCCTCGGCCTCCCAAAGTGCTGGGATTACAGGGGTGAGCCACCTCGCCTGGCCTTGTTTTTCTTTTTAGCAAGGTCTTGATATATCACCCAGGCTGGAGTACAGTGGCATAATCATGGCTCACTGCAGCCTTGACCTCCCAGGCTCAATGAATCCTCCTGCCTCAGCCTCCTGAGTAGCTGGGAATACAGGTGCACACTGCCACACCTAGCTAGTTTTTGTATTTTGTAGACATGGGTTTTTTCCTGTTGCCCAGCTGGTCTAAAACTCCTCAGGCTCAAGCAATCTACTGACCTCAGCTTTCCAAAGTGTTGGGATTACAGGCATGAGCCACCATGCCCAGCAGAGACTTTTTACCATGAAGTGATGTTGAATTTATTGAAAGCCTTTTCTTCATCTACTGAGAGAATCATTTCGTTTTTGTCTTTAGTCTGTTTATGTGTTGAATCACACTTACTGAATTGTGTATGTTGAACCAACCTTGCATCCCAGGGGTAAAACCTACTTGATCATGGTTGATTAGCTTTTTTGATATGCTACTGAATTCAGTTTGCAAGTATTTCATGAGGATTTCTTCATCAATGTTCATTAAGGATATTGGCTTGATGTTTTTAGTTGTGGTTGTGTTTCTGCCAGGATTTGGTATCAGAATGATGCTGGCCTCCTAGAATGAGTCTCAATTTTTTGAATAGTTTCAGTAAGAATGGTACCAACTCTTCTTTGTACATCTGGTAGAATTCCGCTGTGAATCTACCTGGTCCTGGGCTTTTTTTTTTTTTTTTTTTTTGGTTGGTAAGCTATTTATTACTGATTAAATTTCAGAGCTCATTATTGATTTGTTCAGGGAATCCATTTCTTCCTGGTTCAGTCTTGGGAGGGTGTATGTGTCCAGGAATTTTCCATCTCTTCTAGGCTTTCTAGTTTGTTTCTACATCTAGAAAACCCCATAGTCTTGGCCTAAAAGCTCCTTCAGTTGATTAACAACTTCAGCAAAGTCTTAGGATACAAAAATCAATATATAAATATTACTATCATTTCTATACACCAACAACAGCTAAGCCAAGAGCCAATCAGGAACACAATCCCATTCCCAACTGCCACAAAAAGAATAAAATATCTAGGAATACAGCTAACCAGGTAGGTGAAAGATCTCCACAATGAGAATTACAAAACGCTGCTCAGCAAAATCAGAGATGAAACAAACAAATGGAAAAACATACATTCCATGCTCGTGAATAGGAAGAATAAATATCACTAAAATAGCCATGCTGGCCAGGCAATTCAGATTCAATGTTATTCTTATCAAACTACCACTGATATCCTTCACAGAACTATAAAAAAACTATTTTGCAATTCATATGTAACCAAAAAAAAGCCAAAATATTCAACTCAATCCTAAGCAGAAAGAACAAAGCTGGAGGCATCATGCTACCTGAATTCACACTGTACTACAGGACTACAGTAATCGAAACAGCATGGTACTGGTACAAAAACAGACACATAGACCAATGGGACAGAATAGAGAGCCCAGAAACAAAGCCTCACAACTACAACCAAATGATCTTTGACAAAGCTGCCAAAAACAAGCAACGGGGAAAGGACTCCTTACTCAATAAATAGTGCTGGGATAACTGGCTAGCTGTATGCAGAAGATTAAAATTGGACTCCTTTCTTACACCATATACAAAAATCAACTCAAGATGGATTAAAAAGTTAAATGTAAAGCCCAAAACTATAAAACTCCTGGAAGACAATCTAGGCAATACCATTATGGACATAGGAACTTGCAAAGATTTCATGACGAAGATGCAAAAGCAATCTCAACAAAAGCAAAAATTGACAAATGGGATCTAATTAACCTTCTGTACAGCAAAGGAAACAATCAACAGAATAAACAGACAACTTAAAGAATGGGAGAAAATATTTGCAAACTATGCATCCGACAAAGTCTAATATCCAGCATCTATAAGGAACTTTAACAAATTTACAAGAAAAAGAAAATCCCATTAAAAAGTGGGCAAATGACATGAACAGACACTTTTCAAAAGAAGACATACATGTGGCCAAAAAACATATGAAATAAAGCTCAGTATCACTGATTATTAAAGAAATGCAAATCAAAACCACGCTGCAATACCATTCACACCAGTCAGAATGGCTGTTAATAAAAAGTCAAAAAATAACAGATGCTGTCGAGGTTGCAGAAAAGAGGGAACACTTATGCACTGTTGGTGGGAGTGTAAATTAGTTCAACTATTGTGGAAAGCAGTGGGGCAATTCCTCAAAGAGCTAAAAATAGAGCTACCATTTGACCCAACAATCCCATTACTGGGTATATACCCAAAGTCATATAAATTGTAGTACCATAAAGACACATACTTGTGTATGTTCATTGCAGCATTATTCAAAATAACAAAGATGTGGAATAAAACTAAATGCCCACCAATAGCAGATTGGATAAATATAATATAGTACACATACATCATGGAAAACTATGTAGCCATAAAAAAGAACAAGATCAGGGGAGGTTCCAAGATGGCCAAATAGGAACAGCTCCAGTCTGCAGCTCCCAGCATGAGTAATGCATAAGACGGGGGATTTCTGCATTTCCAACTGAGGTACTGGGTTCTTCTCACTGGGGCTTGTCAGACAGTGGGTGCAGCCCATGGAGCAGGGCAGGGCATCGCCTCAGCCGGGAAGTGCAAGGGGTCGGGGAATTCCCTTTCCTAGCAAAGGGAAGCCATGACAGATGGTACCTGGAAAATCAGGACACTCCCACCCGAATACTGTGCTTTTCCAATGGGCTTAGCAAATGGCACACCAAGAGATTATATCCTGTGCCTGGCTCAGAGGGTCCTACTCCCATGGAGCCTCGCTCATTGCTAGCACAGCAGTCTGAGATGGAACTGCAAGGCAGCAGCGAGGCTGGGGTGGGGGGGGCGCGTCTGCCATTGCTGAGGCTTGAGTAGGTAAACAAAGTGGCTGGGAAGCTCGAACTGACTGGAGCCCACTGCAGCTCAAGGAGGCCTACCTACCTCCGTAGACTCCACCTCTGGGGGCAGGGCATAGCTAAACAAAAAGCAGCAGAAACTTCTGCAGACTTAAACATCCCTATCTGACAGCTTTGAAGAGAGTAGTGGTTCTCTCAGTATGGAGCTTGAGATCTGAGAACACAAAGACTGCCTCCTCAAGTGGGTCCCTGACCCCTGAGTAGCCTAATTGGGAGACACCTCCAAGTAGGAGCCAACTGACACCTCATACAGCCGGGTGCCCCTCTGAGATGAAGCTTCCAGAAGAAGGATCAGGCAGCAATGTCTGCCATTCTGCAATATTTGCTGCTCTGCAGACTCCACTGGTGATACCCAGGCAAACAGGGTCTGCAGTGGACCTCCAGCAAGCTCCAACAGACCTGCAGCTGAGGGTCCTGACTGTTAGAAGGAAAACTAACAAACAGAAAGGACATCCACACCAAAACCCCATCTGTACGTCACCATCATCAAAAACCAAAGGTAGATAAAACCACAAAGATGGGGAGAAACCAGAGCAGAAAGGTTGAAAATTCTAAAAATCAGAGCACCTCTTCTCCTCCAAAGGAATGCAGCTCCTCGACAGCAACAGAATAAAGCTGGACACAGAAGGACTTCGACAAGTTGAGAGAAGCAGGCTTCAGATGATCGGTAATAACAGACATCTCCAAGCTAAAGGAGAATGTTCGAATCCATCACAAAGAAGCTAAAAACCTTGAAAAAAGATTAGATGAATGGCTAACTAGAAAAAAACAGTGTAGAGAAGTCCTTAAATGACCTGATGGAGCAAAAACCATGACATGAGAACTATGTGATGCACGCACAAGCTTCAGTAGCCAATTTGATCAAGTGGAAGAAAGGATATCAGTGACTGAAGACCAAATGAATGAAATGAAGCAAGAAGAGAAGTTTAGAGAAAAAAGAGTAAAAAGAAATGAACAAAGCCTCCAAGAAATATGGGACTATGTGAAAAGACCAAATCTACATCTGATTGGTGTACCTCAAAGTGATGGGGAGAATGGAACCAAGCTGGAAAACACTCTGCAGGATATTATCCAGGAGAACTTCCCCAACCGAGTGAGGCAGGCCAACATTCAAATTCAGGAAATACCAAGAACACCACAAAGATACTCCTCAAGAAGAGCAACCCCAAGACACATAATTGTCAGACTCACCAACGTTGAAATGAAGGAAAAAATGTTAAGGGCAGCCAGAGAGAAAGGTCAGGTTACACACAAAGGGAAGCCCATCAGACTAACAGCTGATCTCTCGGCAGAAACTCTACATACCAGAAGAGAGTGGGGGCCGATATTCAACATTCTGAAAGAAAAGGATTTTCAACCCAGAATTTCATATCCAGCCAAACTAAGCTTCATAAGTGAAGGAGAAATAAAACACGTTACAGACAAGCAAATGCGGAGATTTTGTCACCACCAGGCCTGCCTTACAAGAGCTCCTGAAGGAAGCACTGAACATGGAAGGAACAACTGGTACCAGCCACTGCAAAAACATGCCAAATTGTAAAGACCATCAATGCTAGGAAGAAACTGCATCAACTAACGAGCAAAATAACGAGCTAACTACATAATGACAGGATCAAATTCACACATAACAATATTAACCTTAAATGTAAATGGGCTAAATGCTCCAATTAAAAGACACAGACTGGCAAATTGGATAAAGAGTCAAGACCTATCAGTGTGCTATATTCAGGAGACCCATCTCACGTGCAGAGACACACATAGACTCAAAATAAAGGGATGGAGGAAGATCTCCCAAGCAAATGGAAAGCAAAAAAAAAGCAGGGGTCGCAATCATAGTCTCTGATAAAACAGACTTTAAACCAACAAAGATCAAAAGAGACAAAGAAGGCCATTACATAATGGTAAAGGGATCAATTCAGCAAGAACAGCTAACTATCCTAAATATACATGCACCCAATACAGGAGCACCCAGATTCATAAAGCAAGTCCTTAGAGACCTACAAAGAGACTTAGACTCCCACACAATAATAATGGGAGACTTTAACACCCCACTGTCAACATTAGACAGATCAACGAGGCAGAAAGTTAACAAGGATATCGAGGAATTGAACTCAGCGCTGCACCAAGCGGACCTAATAGACATCTACAGAACTCTCCACCCCAAATCAACAGAATACACATTCTTCTCAGCACCACATCACACTTATTCCAAAATTGACCACATACTTGGAAGTAAAGCACTCCTCAGCAAATGTAAAAGGACAGAAATTATAACAAACTGTCTCTCAGACCACAGTGCAATCAAACTAGAACTCAGGATTAAGAAACTCACTCAAAACTGCTCAACTACATGGAAACTGAACAACCTGCTCCTGAATGACTACTGGGTACGTAACGAAATGAAGGCAGAAATAAACATGTTCTTTGAAACCAATGAGAACAAAGACACAACATACCAGAATCTCTGGGACACATTTAAAGCAGTGTGTGGAGGGAAATTTATAGCACTAATGCCCACAAGAGAAAGCAGGAAAGAGCTAAAATTGACACCCTAACATCACAATTAAAAGAACTAGAGAAGCAAGAGCAAACACATTCAAAAGCTAGCAGAAGGCAAGAAATAACTAAGATCAGAGCAGAACTGAAGGAGACAGAGACACAAAAAACCCTTCAAAAAATCAATGAATCCAGGAGCTGTTTTTTTGAAAAGATCAACAAAACTGATAGACCACTAGCAAGACTAATAAAGAATAAAAGGGAGAAGAATCAAACAGATGCAATAAAAAATGATAAAGGGGATATCACCACCAATCCCACAGAAATACAAACTACCATCAGATAATACTATAAACACCTCTATGCAAATAAACTAGAAAATCTAGAAGAAATGGATAAATTCCTGGACACACACACCCTCCCAAGACTAAACCAGGAAGAAGTTGAATCCCTGAATAGACCAATAACAGATTCTGAAATTGAGGCAATAATTAATAGCCTACCAACCAAAAAATGTGAAACAGTTGGATTCACAGCCGAATTCTACCAGAGGTACAAAGAGGAGCTGGTACTATTCCTTCTGAAACTACTCCAATCAATAGAAAAAGAGGGAATCTTCCCTAATTCATTTTATGAGGCCATTATCATCCTGATACCAAAGCCTGGCAGAGACACAACAAAAAAAGAGAATTTTAGACCAATATCCCTGATGAACACTGGTGCAAAAATTCTTAATAAAATGCTGGCAAACCGAATCCAGCAGCACATCAAAAAGCTTATCCACTATGATCAAGTTGGCTTCATCCCTGTGATGCAAGGCTGGTTCAACATACAAAAATCAATAAATGTAATCCATCATACAAACAGAACCAAAGACAAAAACCACAAGATTTTCTCAACAGATGCAGAAAAGGCCTTCAACAAAATTCATCAGTGCTTCATGCTAAAAACTCTCAATAAACTAAGTGTTGATGGTATTGATGGGACGTATCTCAAAATAATAAGAGCTATTTATGACAAAACCACAGCCAATACCATACTGAATGGGCAAAAACTGGAAGCATTCCCTTTGAAAACTGCCACAAGACAGGGATGCCCTCTCTCACCACTCCTATTCAACATAGTGTTGGAAGTTCTGGCCAGGGCAATCAGGTAAGAGAAAAAAATAAAGGGTATTCAATTAGGAAAAGAGGAAGTCAAATTGTCCCTGTTTGCAGATGACATGATTGTGTATTTAGAAAACCCCATCCTCTCAGCCTGAAATCTCCTTAAGCTGATAAGCAACTTCAGCAAAGCCTCAGGATACAAAATCAATGTGCCAAAATCACAAGCACTCCTATACACCAATAACAGACAGAGAGCAAAATCATGAGTGAACTCCCATTCACAATTGCTTCAAAGAGAATAAAATATGTAGGAATCCAACTTACAAGGGATGTGAAAGACCTCTTCAAGGGGAACTACAAACCACTGCTCAATGAAATAAAAGAGGACACAAACAAATGAGAGAACATTCCATGCTCATGGATAGGAAGGATCAATTTCGTGAAAATGGCCATACTGCCCAAGGTAATTTATAGATTCAATGCCATCCCATCAAGCTACCAATGACTTCCTTCACAGAATTGTAAAAAACTACCTTAAAGTTCGTATGGAATGAAAAAAGAGCCCGCATTGCCAAGTCAATCCTAAGCCAAAAGAACAAAGCTGGAGGCATCATGCTACCTGACTTCAAGCTATACTACAAGGCTACAATAACCAAAACAGCAAGGTACTGGTACCAAAACAGAGATACAGATCAATGGAACAGAACAGAGCCCCCAGAAATAGTACCACACATCTACAACCATCTGATCTTTGACAAACCTGACAAAAAAGAAATGGGGAAAGGATTCCCTATTTAATAAATGGTGCTGGGAAAACTGGCTAGCCATATGTAGAAAGCTGAAACTGGATCCCTTCCTTACACCTTATACAAAAATTAATTCAAGATGGATTAAAGACTTAAATGTTAGATCTAAAACCATAAAAACCCTGGAAGAAAACATAGGCAATACCATTCAGGACATAGGCATGGGCAAGGACTTCATGTCTAAAACACCAAAAGCAATGGCAACAAAAGCCAAAATTGACAAATGGGATCTAATTAAGCTAAAGAGCTTCTGCACAGCAAAAGAAACTACCATCAGAGTGAACCGGCAATGTACAGAATGGGAGAAAATTTTTACAATCTACCCATCTGACAAAGGGCTAATACTCAGAATCTACAAAGAACTCAAACAAATTTTCAAGAAAAAAATCAAACAACCCCATCAAAAAGTGGGCAAAGGATATAAACAGACACTTCTCAAAAGAAGACATTTATGCAGCCAACAGACACATGAAAAAAAATGCTTACCATCACTGGCCATCAGAGAAATGCAAATCAAAACCACAATGAGATACCATCTCACACCAGTTAGAATGGCGATCATTAAAAAGTCAGGAAACAACAGGTGCTGGAGAGGATGTGGAGAAATAGGAATGCTTTTACACTGTTGGTGGGACTGTAAACTAATTCAACCATTGTGGAAGTCAGTGTGGCTATTCCTCAGGGATCTAGAACTAGAAATACCATTTGACCCAGCCATCCCATTACTGGGTATATACCAAAAGATTATAAATCATGCTGCTATAAAGACACATGCACACGTATGTTTATTGTGGCACTATTCACAATAGCAAAGACTTGGAACCAACTCAAATGTCCATCAATGATACACTGGATTAAGAAAATGTGGCACATATACGCCATGGAATACTATGCAGCCATAAAAAAGGATGAGTTCATGTCCTTTGTAGGGACATGGATGAAGCTGGAAACCATCATTCTCAGCAAACTATCGCAAGGACAAAAAACTAAACACCATATGTTCTCACTCATAGGTGGGAATTGAACAATGAGAACACCTGGACACAGGGTGGGGAACATCACACACTGGGGCCTGTTGTGGGGTGATGGAAGGGGGGAGGGAAAGCATTAGGAGATATACCTAATGTAAATGACGAGTTAACGGGTGCAGGAAATCAACATGGCACATGTATACATATGTAACAAACCTGCACGTTGTGCACATGTAGCCTAAAACTTAAAGTATAATAAAGAAAAAAAAAGAACGAGATCATGTGCTTTGTGGGAACACAGATGGAGCTGGAAGCCATTATCTTTAGCAAACTAATGCAGGATCAGAAAACAAAATACTGCATGTTCTCACTTATAAGTAAGAGCTAAATGATGAGAACACATGGACACAAAGAGGGGAACAATAGACACTGGGGCCTACTTGAGGGTGGAGGGTGGGAGGAAGGAGAGGATCAGAAAAAATAACTATTGGATAGTAGACTTAGTACCTCAGTGATGAAATAATCTGTACACTGCCCACTCCTGACATGATTTTACCTGTATAACAAACCTGCACGTGTACCCGTGAACCTAAAGGTTTTTTTAAAAAAACAACTACTTATTTATTGCAGAATGAAATTTTTTCAATCTGGTTGCAAGTAACAGGTGTTTGCAGCAGAACTTTTTTAAAAAAGAAAACAATGATTGGCGAAAGGGATGATACAAAGGAAAGAATTGCATGGCTGACATTAGAGTTTTAGTGAGTCACCTAGAAGGCAAAGCACATGTCCACCTCCTTAATTGAAATGAAGGAATGAATATTTGTTTCAAGCTAAGGTATAATAGCAAAAGTAAGCATTCTCCATACTTAACACATATATTTGTGTCTGCTAGAACTAACCACTTATGTAATGTCTTTTTAAATTACTATTATGCCCCATATTTCCAAAGAGTTTTAAAATTTTCAAAGGTATCCATAATAATGACTTTTTTCTTGCACCCACACACTCTGTAGGAATGTAGGGCAGTCATTTTTGCGTATAAGACAAAGAGGTTTAGAGAAAGTAGACAACTTGCTAAAGGTCACACTGCAGGTAAGTGGACAGAAACAAGAATTCATGTTCCATTTAGCCATAATATTCATGGATGAGTCTATAGAATGGCATCCTATCAATAGTAGAAATAACACACACGGTAGCCATTCATTACACAGGCCTATGGAATGTGCAGTATGTTGCATACAACACTACTAATATGTGACAGAGCTAGGACTCCAAAAATGATTCATAACAAAGGGCCCAAATCTTCATTCATGTTGCTGAATTGCCATGACAAAATTACTCCATACCATTACAAACGGTTTTAAAAACTACACTCACAGCTTATGTTGCCTGAGAAATCTGGCATTTGTCCATGCATAGACTCTGCTTCTGAGACAACAAGACCAATCCCTCTTCTTCTCCTCTTCAGCCCTCTCAAATTGAAGACAATGAGGTTAAAGACTTTAATGATGATTCACTTCCACTTAATAAACAGTAAATACATTTTCTCTTCCTTATTGTTTTCCTAATAAAATTTTCTTTTCTAACTTACTTTATTGTAAGAATACAGTATGCAACACATATAACATATAAAATATGTCTTTATTTGCTGTGTATGTTATTGGTACAGCTTCCAGTCAACAGTAGGTTCTTAATGGTTAAGTTTTGGGACAGTCAAAGTTATATGAGGATATTTTACTGTGCAGGAGGTTGGCATCCCTAACACCCACATTGTTCAAGGGTCAAATGTAATTAACCTTGAAAAGACAGCAAAATTTTGTAGATAGTTGGAGGAAAAAGGGAGGGTTGACAGAAGAAAGAGAATTTACCATCGTACAGTAAAAAGAGAAACATGCCAGTTTTTACTTTATTATTGAAAAAGAAAAAAGAAAACAAAACAAAAGAGCACATTTTAAAATATAGTTGTTTCTCCAACCAGAGTGAATGGGGGTTTGGGGGTAGCTGCCTCCACATACGGATCTTCTTTCTGAAGGCAGTTACGTCTCTAGGACAAGGGGAATGGAATTAATGCAAGCATGCCCAGAAAATTCTTTGCAAATTTACCAATCAGCATATTATTCCACATCTCTTGGGCTGGAGTCAGCAAAGGGTGGAGAAAAGCCAGGAGCTGCACTCAATGAGCTCTCTTCACAGGAAAAGAATAACCACAAATACTCCATAATTACAAGTAATACATAAGAATCATCCATAAAGCCAGAAGACAATGAGGGTTCCCAATCCAAATCCATAGATATTGTATCCCAGTAGATTCTGAGAGAGGTTCACAATGTGTATTTTAAACATTCTTGCACAACAAAAACCAGCAGAATCTATTGCAGTACATCTGTCGACCGTATTGTTAGAAACACTATACCAACTCAGAGGTCCCTCTGTGGGCAGCTAACAAAATAATGAATGTGGATACATACGATCTTAATTATTTATTGTTACCAGTATTATTATTATCCACCAGTATTATTATTATCCACCAGTATTATTATTATCCCTTATTGGACTGAGATTCTAGTTACATACTAGTCCCAAGAGTAATAATATGTTTATGAAGGAAATTTTCTTCTTTTGATTCAAAGAAAAATCTAAGCAAGATACTGACTATACCAGGTAACTAATAACTTTCAGTGGTTTAGAAGACCGTTTCTTTAAGTGATTTCCAAAATTGTATTTGTCAGGGAAACTTGCTATTTCATCAGAGATGGTGCATAAGGCTTTACAAGCCCAGCCATTATTGCAGGTTTCTTAAATAAACAATCATTAGAAAAAAAGCAACATTTTGCCTCTCCCCAGGTTTTTCAGCTGTGGGTACACAAACTTGGCCCTTCCCTGTTCATTCTTAACCAGACATTTAATCCGAAGAGGTTGGAAGGATATGGGTGCAAACAGAGAGCCACAAGCTCTGAAGCTGCCCATACCTCTCAAGATGGGAATCTGTATTTGACAGGTTAGCACTGGAAATATCTGGCTGCTTTCATTAACTGTGGCACCATGCTTAGGATGAACCAGGTAGGGAAGGACATTCATCTTATTTTAAGACTAGCCTTCCGTGTTCAGAGGAAATTAGCTTGCCACAACTAAAAAGCCTTGACATCATTAGTCAGTTCAGGTACCACCTGTTACTTTCTTAAGTGAAACTGGCAGATTTTAGAGGTGTTCTTTAATTTTACCAGTTCTGATAAGCTGTTGTTTGAAGAAAAAAAAAAAAAAAGGCCCTGAGGCCCTGTGTTGGAAGAGCTCAGCCAGGCTGCATCTCTGCAAAGACAGACTTTCTGAGCCATATGATCAAATTTGCCCTTGCTCATCCAGGCTCCTGTCTAACACAGTCACAATCCCCTGTGCTCATCCTAACTCACTGAAGGGGAAGCTTCTCTTGGGGAAATCTTGTCTGGACTTTGATGATTGCATTTAATTCCAGAAACAAGGAAGAAACTAACATAGGAGAAAGGAGCATGAGGTGCAGCTGGAAAATTAGTGTTACCTGGGTATCCTGGACATAGTTTTTTTGGTAACAATTTCAGTTTGAAATTATTACCTAATGAGAGTAGTAGAGGTCTTATAGTAACCACGGTTTGGGGTGTATACTATGCGCCAAGTACAGTGTTACGTGCTATGTCTTTTTTAATTCTCATCACAGCATTGTAAGGTGGATATAACTATTCTACCACCAGCCTTTTATAGGTGAAGAAACTGAGGTTTATAGTGGTAAAATTATTTGTTCAAAGCCATATGGCAATAGTGCTAGGAATCAAGTCTGTCTGAATCCAATGCCCGTGTTGTTACTCAGTGAGAGTGTGCATTATTATATCAATCTACCACTGTGAGTTTAATAGAGTGCAGGGAACTTGTGCTATATCTGAGCTTTCTGTTGAGTGACCATTTCAACATATGCATGAGAGTGCCATGAGCTCATTGGTCCAAAAATGTCCCCATACATTTGACATGGATTCTTTTGAGTTAGTGTTGAAAGGTAGAGTTGGTATTATTCCATTTATTCTGCAAACATAGAAACTGAGGTTAAAATGAAAAGAAGGTGAAGTAAAAATTAATTAGCAAAGCCAGGTTCAACACCAGCACCTTTTGTTCCAAATGTTTTTTTCCACTGTAGGATGTACCTTGAAGGTGATATGTTGGAGAAAGCTGAGAGTGTTGAACTCTTTCTGCCAGAGCCATCTCCTTTTTATGCTCAGATTACAAGAAGGACATATTAGGAATTTTTAGGAACACACACATCTGTGCATGTTTGTACACAGTTCTGTGAGCATGCGTACACACACAGATATGTGTGTTCCCCAGGTGGGAGATACAGATGAGCCTCATGCTCTTTCCTCTAACCCAGGTCATGCCACATAGGTCTACGGACAGAGAAGCTTCAGGTATTTAGAATGTGACTCAGCCATCTTTATTTTCTCTGTGTCATCTACCTTGGCATCAATGGGACAAAGTGACCTGACATGCAGGGAGAGACATACAAATGAAGAAGGGGACTTCATTTGATTTAATCAGACAAGATTATAAAAATTTGTTTTTGAGAGTTTTTTTCCATTAAAAAACCTTTAGGAGGCAGGCTTGGTAATTGGCAAGTAAAAGATGTCATATTTTCTCACCCCTAGTTTTGGCTAGGGTTGGTGGGGGCAGAGGAGTGGAATATATGTAGAGATATCAGCCAAATCAATTACATGTTTCATTCTTATAAAATTTCCTCAAGCAAATTGATTGCCAGACAAGACCAGTGAGCCATATAATTGCATTTGTCTCTTCTAACAGGGCCAGTTTCTTAGGAATTTGTGTTAGGCATATGATGTTGCCCATTATTGTCAGTTGAGATTTAGGGGTCTAGAGTTCAGAAGAAAAACACTAAACTTCTTCTTGAAAGCCAATCTGAAGCTGAGCGGAAGAAAATACAAAATTACAGCTTGTGTTTGCTGTGCCTGAGAACTAAACTACAATGGAAGTCTGGGCGGAGAACAGTATCCAACAACCGCCTTTGTGCTTCCAACTAGGCTCAAGACTGAAACTCAATAGATGGATACCCTGGGGTAGCCTAGGTGGGGAGACCAAGCTTAAATGTGTGTCACAGCTAGGAAAATGGAAGCACACTATACACAGAGAGTGCTAGGTTCTTTCCTGCTGACAAGTATACTGCAAGGTAGAAATTTATAGGCTCATATATTCAGACATAAAAGGTTTGCATTCTATCTTGGCCACTTAATAGTTGTGCTAGCTTTGGCAAGTTACTTAATGTTCTTAAAGTTTATTTCATCATCTGTAAAATAGGGAGAATGACTCATGTGCATTAAATGAGTTAATGCAAAAAGAGAGCTTAGCATAATGTCTGACATGTAATAAGCCCTCAGTAAATGTTAGCCATTACTAACAGTCAAAAATAGAAATAAAAGTATCAAGACTAAGTATGATCAGGTAGGACTTAAGGATGCTTACAAAATTAACATCTTAAGGGACTTCCTGGTCAAGAAGAACATCTGAGACTTGACTGCAACCCAAACAGGGCCAGTGCAGGGAGGAGGGATATCCAAGGAGGCTTCAACCAAAGGAAATAGATGAGGGAAGAGGTCTCAATCAGAGAGTGGAAATAGGGCCTAAGTAGTTTCAGAGCTGCCCATAAGTGTGGGGGCCCCTTCAGTCTAGGTCCCCTGACCACACACAACAGTGGTCCTAAAATTCTTAAATGAGCAGCAGTCAAGGGACACCAAAGGATGCAAAACCATAGCAGCCACTCTGGTCTCTTCCTCCTTGCTGAAAGATTTTTTTTCTCTCTTATCAAACTTAATACCACAATGGGAATGTGGTTAGACCAACCCTAGTTGCTTTGGGGGTCTATTGAGACCCAGTCATCTCCACTAGGGAACTCCCCACCAGCAATCCAGTGTGTAGTTTAATATGTGATTCATTTATCCCACCCACCCCCTCAGACTAGTGTCAGCTTATTGGATGATGAGGAGACACCTAAGTAAGGGTGGTCCATCCATTGACTGGGTGCTGCTTGGCAAAAAAATAAAAAACAGGAATAAAGTTAATGAGACTCTTTGCGTTGGGAATTTCAACCAAGAAACACAAAAGGAAATTTCAGATAGTACAGTTAAACTTCTGAAAGTGCCCTACTGCCTCATATGCACAACATTCCTAGTAAGGGCAGAGTTCCAGAAGAAGCAGCTCAGAATAAATCAGAGCAGAGTGCCAGACAGACTTCAAGAAGCCATAAAAAGGAAGATGGCAAAAACCATCACATAACAGAGCAATTTTGCAGAACACTGGCTTCCTGATCTTCCCAGGGCCTAATGTTCAGCTATTTCTTGAAACTTTGCTTTAGTCTTAGCCAACACCTCCCTTGAATGATTTTATTTGAGCTTGGGTTTGTTTCTTTTTGTTTGTTTGGAGCCTCCCCTTCTCCTCCTCCTCTTCCTCCTCCTTCTCCTCCTCCTCCCCCACCCTTCCTCCCAATCATATTTCTAATAAGAACAGAAGCCCTGTGTCAACTCTAAAAGCAAAGGCACAGAAGAGTCAACTGAATACCAAGTTTCTTTTCCTAAAGGATCTGTGCACACTGGCTGATGCTTTGAAAATAACCTCAAGAAGTTATATGCAAAGTATCGATGACTAGAGGGGATAGTCATGGAAAGCCCATCTTGAATCCAGTCCCACTAAGTGAAGACGTCACACTTTCCCTAGGAAGTCACCATTCTGTTGCAGTAGAGAGGTCCCATGACTCAAGAATAAACGTAAGTTCTGCAAGAACAGAGATGGTAGTTTGGAACCTGACTAGGTAGGCCAGGCACGGTGGCTCACGCCTGTAATCCCAGCACTTTGGGAGGCTGAGGTGGGCAGATCGCAAGGTCAGGAGATCAAGACCATCCTGGCTAACACGGTGAAACCCCATCTCTACTAAAAATACAAAAAAAAAAAAAATTAGCCAGGTGTAGTGGCAGGCGCCTGTAGTCCCAGCTACTCAGGAGGCTGAGGGAGGAGAATGGCATGAACCTGGGAGGTGGAGCTTGCAGTGAGCCAAGATCTCGCCACTGCACCACTCCAGCCTGGGTGACAGAGCAAGACTCTATCTCAAAACAAAACAAAACAAAACAAAAACAAAAACACACACACAAAAAAACCTATGTAACATTGGACCAATTATTGTTTTGTTCCAGTAATGAAACTCTTTATATTTTATCCTTATTTGTTTATCATTGTGGTCTCATGGGCTTTTATTTTGTTCCATGGATAATAATCCATTTTATTGTTAATTTGGCCAGTGGACCCATCTAGCTGGATTCAGTGTCCTTTGGGAATTTCTCCATCATTCCTTGAGCACTTTTTCACTTTCTGGCAAAATAATATGTTTCAGGCTTGTCTTGTACCTTCTTTGCCCCAGCCCCAAAATAGACATTTACCCAAAGGAAACCTGGTTTCTAGAGTGGAAAATAATATTTAGAGACAATCATCTGGATGCTAAATATATTTATTGCTAGTAGCATGTCATTGCTGTTAGCCTACATTTGTTTCTATATCTACTTATTAAAAACCATGAGTTCATATTAATATATCTAATTCCAATTCAACACTATTGGATACATTCCAGTCTTCCTCCTTTCCATACCCATTCCACTTCTCTATACCATGAAAACTTGAGCCAGTGATTTTACTCCTCCGAGTCAATTTCTCCCTCTGTAAAGTGAGGAATAGTAATATCTCTGTTGTTCATCTTTTGTGCAGGTTAAACATAATGGTGTTTATAAACTTCCTTGATGGGCTTGCATTGGAACAGGCCTGCTGTGAGCCCATGTAAGTCCTCATGAATTAGACAACACAGACTTGCTCCAGGCGGACAGCCTGGCAAGTACAGTGTGGCTGGCTTTTTGCCCCAGTTTGCAAGCTGAATAACAGTAACCCACAGAGGCCCTGCATTGTAGGCAATCACTAAGTGGTTATTGTTATAAGACATATATAAACGTATTTTTCTTGCAAAATGTGTCACAAGCAGGAGAACAGGTGGGGCCGAATAAACTAAACTACAGGTAACTGTTTTCTAAAACTAGCAAAAAATTCTTTTAAGTTATGAGATTCAATAGATTTAAGGTGCAGTTTAGCTACAAGTAACAGTAGATAACTGAGTTGGAATATTAGATAAGAGTGCTGGCTGCAGAAATCATATAATACTCTACGTCTCAGCTCTGTCTTTGTAAAACGGAGATAATAATCGAATCTATTTTATAGCACTACCGTGATGGGTAAATGGTTATAATGAATTTACAGTATTTAGCTGAGTGTTTTAACATTTAAAACTCAACACTTGCCCAATTGTTGTTGTTGTTGTCATCCTCTAACTTGTTAAGCAGGAAATAGAGGTCTTAAAAATGACATTGCAATGGAAAACGTGGGAGACAACTTCCATGACAAACCAGTATCTACCCTGTATTATGTCAAATAGACTCTGCTTCGATGATTAATTAGGGAAGAGGGAGAATGAAAAGAAGTTGGTTAATGGGTACAAAAATACAGCTAGATAGAAGCAATAAGTTCTAGTAGTCGATAGTACAGTAGGGAAGATATAGTTAACAATAATTTATTGTTGTTTCAAAATAGCTAGAAGAATTGTAATATTCCCAACACAAAGAAGAGATTAATGTCTGAGGTGATGGTTATTCCAATTACCCTGATTTGATCATTACACATTGCATACAGGTATCAAAATATCATATGTGCCCCCAATATCTATACAACTATGATATATTAATAAATAAAATATGTATTTAAACTCTGGTAAAAATGAAAATCTAATGACTCAACAAAGCCTAAGCCAAATTTAATGCATTAAGAGGCTACGAAAATAGAGCAAAAAAAAAAGAATTTAAAAATTTATAACTAAAAACAAAGATCACCACCATCCCAACTCCCCCACTCCCCTACCACTCAATGTAGAAATGTCCCACATAGAAGACCCCCCTTAATAAGCTATAAAACACGTCGTTTAATTCTCTACCAAGAGGAGACAACTAAATTTAAGATCCCTGAACACAAAACCCCAACAGAGGCCTTTAGGAGTGGGGACAGTTGGGTCAGGATCCCCAGCAGGAAAGCAAGTATTCTATGACCACATGGGACAGGCAGCTGCAGGCTTCTATGGACATCATTTGTCCTTAGTAATATAATTTTTTAATGTTGCAAATATATACAAGCATGACAAATGGGGGAGCACAAAATGACCATTAAGATTATAATATGTGTGTGAATAACCCATCAGAACAGTCTCTGCAAATAAAAGGCCATATAAATGCTAATATTCCCACCTCTTACTGGTAATAATAACGTGTCATCTGGCTGAAATAGTTCCTTAAGTACTTCATGTTCTCTGCTGGAATCAAGTCATTAATCCCATTTATATAGTTAATGGGGAAACCATGAGTCCAAATTAAGGTCCTAAAGAAAAGTACTGGAATTAATGACAAAGGGGAATCATTTTTTTCTCTACAACTTTATGTTGCTTTGCCAAATAGAACTTTTTGACCCTGAACTTTACCTTGAATACTGAATAGTTCACTCAGGAAAGAAATGCTTAAAACACCTACATCAATAGTTTTGCAGTTGGTCAACCCACACATGGCACAGTCACTCTAGTCCCCTAGTGACCACAGTCACTGGTCTCTTTCCTCAAGCATCCATATTCTGATTAGCCCCATGAAGGCTGAGTCAGCTTTTTCAGCCTGCCAGTGAACTAGGACAGTCACCTGCCATGCCACATCATCCTCCCCCGAAGCTCTAGGTGGTGATGCATTTGTCAGTCTGTGGCCTCTTCCACATGAGACACAGTAGCACATAGTAGTGATATGTTTTCTTGAGCTCCAGAGTCAGACAGATATCCCTGCTCTAACAGCATCTGAAGCTTCTGGGTCAGTTACCATCTCTCAGGCTTGTTTCCCTTGTTTTTAAAGTGGATGCAGAAGTACAAGGTATTCTTGGGATTATTTGCATAATTATTTATTACTATTAATAAACAAGTGTCCAGAAGGAAAGAAGGAAGATGAGGGAAGAAAGGAGGATGCGGGAAGGAAGGAAGGAAGGAAGGAAGGAAGGAAGGAAGGAAGGAAGGAAGGAAGGAAGGAAGGAAGGAAGGGTGGGCAGGAAGGAGGGAGGGAGGCAAAAGGGAGGGAGAGAGGGAGGAAGGAGAGGACTCCCTGAAGAGTCACTGCTTTATTCAAAATACCAATGGCAGGACAGGCTGCAGGAACTCTTACCAGAGCCCAAAGTCTCTCATACTAGAGAGTCTGTCCTTGTTCTCTGTCACTGAGTGGTTCAGGAGCAAAGCCTGTCAACCTGAAAGAAGCAGCAGCCTCCTTCTTGGAACCGGACCCATGGCCCTTTGAGCAACAGGGAGAGCATGAGGTTTTTCACGGAGTAGTGGGGTATACACTGTGAACACATTTAAAGATTACAAGGAAAGTGAGATGCTAAGTCTGTCTGTGGCTGTGCTTCCAAAGAGAACACGTCTGCCCAACCACTTCATTCGTGCTCTACAATTACAAGCCTATTTAGATTGGGAGATTACAGCAAAGGAGCCTAATGCAGCTGAAATGACTGTTGTTCGCCATTCTTCCCACAGGCATCCTCGGGGGGAAGCACTTGGGCACCAGCCTGGGTCCTGTGGGATTTTTTTTTCTCAGCATGAAGAGGCAGCCACATTTAAAGGCAGCTTCTCTCCCTATTTTGTGCCCAGTATGTGGTGGAAGGGGAGCACCAAACATTATCCCCAGAGATTCTCAGGCCCCAGGCTCACTGTGCCCATGAACATAAAATAGGTGGCCTGGGTCCCTGATCTGGGGCCCTGTGCTGAAGTGAAAGTAGAGCAGCCAGGCAAGTTATTGTCCAGGACTGGTAGAGGTGGTGAGACAGGCATGAGCAGGGCAGGAGAGGGCTCTCCCCAACCCACAAGGAATGTCAGGCGATGGTTCGGCAATCATCCCACTGCCTCTCTAAAAGTGATAAATTGGCAGCCAGCACCAGGGAGTGGCCATTTCCTGATGCTCCGTACCTGTTGCACTAAAGTGTTCATTGAATGCAGATGCCAGGGAGAAGCAACTTCCCAGGCCTGTGCACTAAGAGACAAAATGGCAGAGTATGACCTTCCAAGGGCACTCCACTGGAAAACGGCAGAAAGCCTCAGAGGAGTATGCACACAAATTTCTAAACACACTGCATATGCTCACTTCCCAAGGGTATGGGCAACCCATCTTAAGGGAAGAATCATGGGAAAGCGATGCAAGTTGCTGGGGATGGGCCAGCCTATAAAGTCCCAGGATCAAGGTTAAACACTACACTTGTTCTTCAAGTCACCCAAGTGGACCTCTTCCAAGGGTACTTTCCTGTCTTTCCAGCTCTAAAGCTTTTTTTTTTTTTTTTTGAGATGGAGTCTTGCTCTGTTGCTCTGTTGCCCAGGCTGGTGCCATCTTGGCTCACTGCAAGCTCCACCTCCCGGGTTCATGCCATTCTCCTGCCTCAGCCTCCCGAGTAGCTGGGACTACAGGCGTTCGCCACCACGCCTGGCTAATTTTTTGTATTTTTAGTAGAGACGGGGTTTCACCGTGTTAGCCAGGATGGTCTTGATCTCCTGACCTCATGATCCGCCCACCTCAGCCTCCCAAAGTGCTGGGATTACAGGCGTGAGTCACTGCCCCTGGCCTCTAAAGCTTTTTAATAAATGTCCACTCCTGCTCTGATACTTGCTTCCATTTTTTTTCTGCCTTATGCCCCTCAGTCAAATTCTTTCTTCTGAGGAGGCAAGAACTGAGGTTGCTGCAGACCTGTACAGATTTGCCACCAGTAACAGATACCTCCCACAGGTAACAGGACAACACATGTAGAGAGTGAAAAAAAGCACTGGTAACAATATACTGAGAAAACAGGCATAGAATTTGACTACCCACAGCCGGTCATCCTAAGCAGAAGACAGGCTGCTGAAGCAGGGAGTGATTTTAGAGGGGCAACATACTGGGGAACCCTCACAAGGAGCAGGAAGTGGCCTCTGTGCTGGTTACCTTCTCCATTTAAACTATCTTCACTGTTTTTCAAAAGAAGGAAGAAAAGTAGGCAGGATGGAAGGAAGGAGGGATGAAGGAAGAGAGAGTAGGAAGGTGGTAAGAAAAGCAAAGAAGGAAAGAAATGAATTTTAAATAAAATATATCAAAACTATTAAAAGTAAAAAATACAGAAAAGTGCGAAATTTACTGAAAAATTACCAGTGTGGGGCAGAAGAGATAGTGTCATCTTTTCTTGAAAATCACTTTTTCCACATTTCCATACTTGAGGAATAAATAGATAAATGGAAGGATGTGTAGAAAGACAAAATAATTTTATGAAAAAAAAATCTTACATTATGTACTTTTAATAAAAGGAGTTGAATTAAATTTTACATAGTACCCACAAAAAGGAAACGGAAATGAAACTAAGGGAAATGTTAAACTTCACATAAATGCTTCTTCATTACAAAAAAATATGAGTTCCTATTTCCAAACTCCCCAGTTCTCTACAACACTGCATACCCTAATCCCCTGTCTGATCTGACTCCAGTCCCCTGTTGGCCTAACTTGGATTAAAGCAAAGTCCATTTTCAGATCAAGAGAGCAGGCAGCTTTGGCAATGAGTCTGGGGAGTATAAAGACAGTCCCTCTGCCCCTAAGAACTTTCTCATGATCCTGCTATGGGATTTTCCATTTCCACCTTCAGTCACTTGCCCAGCGGAAGGTTCCTGTTGTGTTACTTGGGGAGGTGTCAGGGCTGCAGGCGTAGCTGTGCATCCTCCTTTCCTGAGGGGAGTACAGTCAGGAAACACAGGACTCAGAGCGCAAGGGCAGAAGAAGCCACACCCAGTCCCCACTCCTGCCATTTCTTTTCTGCAACGGCATCTCGCACTAGCCTTCCTTATCCTTCAGCTACTATTTTTCATTTCTGCTTCAAAACACAGAACAATGATATCTGAGTTTCCTACAGCCCTATTTTTGAGTGATGGTAAGCAAACATTTTAACTGTAAAATGCTTCTAATAACCTGGCCAGGCTCAAAAAAGTCTCAAAAAAGCAACCACCCACAAAAATATTGCAATCTCTGATCTTAAAAGCAGAGCCAAACAGCTTATATTTTACAGATTCAAGAGAGAGTTTAATCTTAAATATGAGCATACAATTCTATTTTCATTTTAAGGACATTTATGCTAATAAGAGCCTTTCTAAAACACAATCAGATAAATATCTACCCTTCTTCCTTGATTTTGGAAAGCCACTCCCTCACGAAAGGGTTCCACAGCCCAAGTCAACCTGGCGGACTTCAGCATCATCATACTCTTCCTCGCCCAGTGAGAAGTTCCCTTTGAAGCAGCACCAGTGCCCTCTTGCATTCCATTACCAAGACCTAGAAGATCCCTTGATTGTTAGGGGATCTTGCTTCCTCCCTTGAGGAGGAAGAAGGTCTTTGAGGTCCAGGCTGGACTTGGCCCTGGGTAAGCACCATCCCCAGGAGATGGTGCAAATCTCCTTCCAGCTCCTGGACTTCTGAGAGCTGGGGCTGGGACCACTAGGGGCAGCAGGAGAGAAGGTTATCACTGAAGGCTGTGGCTGAACATGATGTCACTGTTGCTTTGGGCACTCAGAAAGGTATCAGAAAACCTCTGACCAACATTATGGATGGACTTAAAATTTAAAAAGAATTGCCACTAATAATAAAGGTTAAGTAGCAGGGTGCTACTATGCAGCTGTTTTCATCTCTAATGAGACAGTTCATCCTAGCAGTTGCAGAGAAGTCTGTTGTCAGCTTAGACCTGAGGAAGGGAAGAGCACTGCCCAAAAGGAGAGACAGGAAAGGGAATCAGCATTCCCCATGCATCCACCCTGGTCAACAAGGCCAGATACTGCTTCACAGATGATATTTTTAGTATTAAAATTGCCCCATGAGTTATGTATTATTATCCTCATTTCACAGATGAGGAAACCAAAGCTCAGAAAGGTTAAGTCACTTGTCCAAGGTCACAAAGCCAGACACAGAATGCAAAGCCAGGTCTCCTAGAGTTCTTTCCACTGCACAGGGTGCCTCAAGAGTTGCACATAGCAGCCACAGCTCTCTTACTGGCTGCAAGTATGGCCTTGTGCCTAGCAAGGGGTGGAAATAAGTCAAGGCCAGCCTGCACAGGGTACAGAGTGATTGACTACATTCAAGGAGAGAAATTCAGGTGCCCTGGGGCCTCAGAGAAGCCTGTCTCAAACCTGGACTGATTTAGATTTGGCTGGAGATGGTCAGAGAACAGGGTGGTCACCTGCAGAAGAACATCTCTGGAGAGCACCTGACTACATAAGGCCTTTTTCCAAGGAGCCTTAGACGTGACACTCTCCTTCAGCTGGCCTGTTTTAGATGCCCCAACAAGCAGGAGAAGGTTCCAGGTGACTTCCAAAGGTCTCTATCCATCATAGACAAATCTGATCAAGCAGGAAGGCAGGCAGTGCTTCAAGTCAAATCAGAAATATCTCTGGGATGAGAACTGAGGTTGATAGCTCTGACTGTAAGTTACTCAGGCAAGTCACCTAACATCTCTATGCCTCGGTGTCCTCAGCTGAAATGGGTTCTCCTCATTCATATCTCATGAGGATCCAGTGATAAAAACAGGATGGTGATTTAGGCTGTTCTTGCATTGCTATAAATACTTGAGATTTAGTAATTCATAAGAAAAGAGGTTTAACTGGCTCATGGTTCTGCAGGCTGTACAGGAAGCACAGCACTGGCATCTGCTTCTGTGGAGGCCTCAGGAAGCTTCCAGTCATGGTGGAAGTTGAAGGAGGGGTAAACACCTCATGTGACAGAAGCAGGAGCAGGAGAGAGGAGGTGCCACATGCTTTTAAACGACCAGATTTCATGTGAACTCAGAGCGAAAGCTCACTTATCACCAAGGGGATGGCCCAAGCCATTCATAAGGGATCTGTCTCCATAATCAAAACACCTCCCACCAGGCCCCACCTCTAACATTGGGGATTACATTTCAACATGAGATTTGAATGGGGACAAATATCTAAACTGTATCAGATGGAAATATGCTTTACAAAAAAAATTTTTTTAATCTCTACATGCAAGAGATATACAACTGCAAGGAGAAAATGTACAAGTCATAAGACTAAAACTAAAGGTAAAATATAATCAAAGAAAATATTTAAAAAACAAAATCATTAAAGGTCTATTCAACTTGATGATTTATATATCACGGTATATTCTTCCTGTATATTTTTAAAATGCAAACATTTATGAAAACGTCAGAGGTCTTATTGGTGAGTTTGTAAGTTAACATCTTATTTAGTAAGTATCTATACAAATATCAGGACTCACCCCAGACAAGCAGAATCAAAATCTCTGTGGGTGAAGCCCAGGAATCTGCACCTTCATACATTCTCCTAATGGAGCTTATCCAGATAGTGGACAGAACCAACTCTGAGAAACCCTGCAGCAGGATCTTCTAATCACATTTTTATCCCAGGAGAAAGCATGGCACCTCAATGAATGAATGAGCTGAAGAAGAATGGATCAGACAGCTGTTAGGCAAGTAGAGCCGTTTAACTGAAGCTGCAGGAAAGCTTGTCATTGCAGGGTAAGGACGCTGGTGCTGGTAATGGGATACACACAATTTACAAAAACTTGAGGAGAGGGGTGGAGGACAGGAAACTAATCCAGCACTTACATGAGTTCACTCCTTCAGCTCTCAGTAAGCCAAAACTATTTCACCTGAGGATGAAAGGGCCCACACAAAAGACATGTACACATGTCTTTTGCTCACCTCCTCTTTTCTTTACCTCCTTCTCTATGCCCACATCAACCTCTAATTAATAAAATGACAAAATGTTCCCTCCCATCTCCAGCTATAGCTAGGATTCCTAATATAGAAAGTAATCTGAATGCTTTTAATAATCAGGTTGGAAATGAATTTTTTAATTGCATAAATTGATTAAAATGGAAAGACATTGTTTAATCTTCTATCCCATGAGAATTCATCAAGCTGCCTGCAACAAAGACCACTTTTAGATTGGGTGCAGTGGCTCATGCCTGTAATCCCAACCCTTTGGGAGGCTGAGGCGGAGAATCACTTGAGCCCAGGAGTTTGAGGCTGTAGTGTGCTATGATTGCACCACTGCACAACCTGGGCAACAGGGTGAAACCCTTTCAAGGGGTAAGCTGCATGCTCACTGTGGTCATTACAAACCCTAGAAGCTGGTAGGATAATAGCTGTGCCTGCACTTCTCCAAGCATGAATTTTTAGTCCTTATCCTAAAACTTGCTCCATGCATTGTAGTCAAGCTGATTCTTTATACATTTAAAAGGTCTCCAAAAGCTGGGCCCAACCAAGTCATTCACAGACAAAATCGTGTAATCAGTAGTAAAATGATATAGCTGGTCCAGACAAGAAGGACTCCACCATCTCAACTTCCATCCTCCTGTTTCGTGCCTGTGTGCCCATGGCTAGAGTTAGGGTTGCTTTTTAAGACCTCAGCAGCTATTCTCATCCCTCCTTTGGAACACAACTGTCCATAACACGCTATTGGGAGCAGAGCCAAAATGGTCCACTAGAAACATTAGCATTTGGTGGCTCCCATTGGAAAAAACAAAAACAAAAAAAGCGTAATAAGCATGTAAATCCTTCACCCGCAACCAAGGTATCCGGGTTCTCTCATCGAAATTGACTAGAAAGCTGGCGTGACCCACAGAGAGAAGAGCAGTGTGGTGTGGCGGCCTACCTGAGAGCCACATAGCGAAGGGGAACCCCCTCATCCCAGCCAAGGGAGGCAGCGAGTGAGCGTGCTACCCAGCCCAGGAAACTGTGCTTTTCCCACCGAATTGTGCAACCCACAGATCTGAAGACCCCACTTGCTAACCCACACCACCGGGGCTGAAGATCCCAACCTCAGAAAACGCAGATGCTTGCACCCTCTCAACTGGAATCTGCTTAAGCCTACAGAACTCCTAGCGGGACGGGCAACCAGCACCAGGGCTGCCTGCTGTCTAAGCCATTTGAGCTCCTTGGAGGAGGCGCAGCAGCCAGCACAGGGACTCACAACTACCTAACACACTAAGCTCCTTGGGCGGGGGCAGAGCGGCACACATCTCTATAGCTCCAGACTGTGCTTTTCCCCTGCTGGAGCCAGGGAGGGTGGACGGCTTGGTCCCAAAACTTGTCCCCACAGCCAACACACCGGCTGTGGCAGTCTGTGGTCAGAATACCTCTTCAGACCTAACCCTGAACCATCCTTCCTCAGTGGGCAGGGCTTCCCTGCAGGATCTCCAATAACTCCAGCTAGAGGCTCAGGGACAGAATTTGGATCTCCCTGGGCCTGAGCCCCTAGGGGGAGGGGTGGCTGCAGTCTTTGCAGACCAGCAGCAGACTTAGCCTCTCCTCCTGGTAGTTCTGAGGAATCCAGGCAGCAGCCCAGACAAGTGGGTTTTCCCCAGGCAAAACACACCCTCTCCACCAAGAGACAAAGTGCTTTGTTAAACAGGTCCTGAGACCTTCCAACAGGAGTTGTCAGACACCCTGTACAGGACTGATCCTACTCGCATCAGGTTGGTGCCTCTCAAGGTCAGAGGTCCCAGAAGAAGGTGCAGGCACCCATCTTTGCTGCTCTCCAGGCTCCCTGAGTGACATCTCAAGGCACGGGAGCAAATCAGATAAATAGGGCCTGAAGGGAAACCCCAGCAAACTGCAGCAGCCCTACAGAAGAGGAAGCTAACTATTGAAAGAAAAACCAACAAGCAGAAAGCGACAACAGCATCAACAACAATAACAACAAAAGAGGCCCCAACAAGGCATCACGCTACCTGATTTCAAACTATACTACAAGGCTACAGTAACCAAAACAGCATGGTACTGGTACCAAAACAGAGACATAGACCAATGGAACAGAACAGAGCCCCCAGAAATAGTACCACACATCTACAACCATCTGATCTTTCACAAACCTGACAAAAAAGAAATGGGGAAAGGATTCCCTATTTAATAAATGGTGCTGGGAAAACTGGCTAGCCATATGTAGAAAGCTGAAACTGGATCCCTTCCTTACACCTTGTACAAAAATTAATTCAAGATGGATTAAAGACTTAAATGTTAGACCTAAAACCATAAAAACCCTAGAAGAAAACATAGGCAATACCATTCAGGACATAGGCGTGGGCAAGGACTTCATGTCTAAAACACCAAAAGCAATGGCAACAAAAGCCAAAATTGACAAATGGGATCTAATTAAACTAAAGAGCTTCTGCACAGCAAAAGAAACTACCATCAGAGTGAACAGGCAACCTACAGAATGGGAGAAAATTTTTACAATCTACCCACCTGACAAAGGGCTAATACTCAGAATCTACAAAGAACTCAAACAAATTTTCAAGAAAAAAATCAAACAACTCCATCAAAAAGTGGGCGAAGGATATGAACAGACACTTCTCAAAAGAAGACATTTATGCAGCCAACAGACACATGAAAAAAAATGCTTACCATCACTGGCCATCAGAGAAATGCAAATCAAAACCACAATGAGATACCATCTCACACCAGTTAGAATGGCGATCATTAAAAAGTCAGGAAACAACAGGTGCTGGAGAGGATGTGGAGAAATAGGAATGCTTTTACACTGTTGGTGAGACTGTAAACTAATTCAACCATTGTGGAAGACAGTGTGGCGATTCCTCAAGGATCTAGAACTAGAAATACCATTTGACCCAGCCATCCCATTACTGGGTATGTACCCAAAGGATTATAAATCATGCTGCTATAAAGACACATGCACACGTATGTTTATTGTGGCACTATTCACAATAGCAAAGACTTGGAACCAACTCAAATGTCCATCAATGATACACTGAATTAAGAAAATGTGGCACATACACACCATGGAATACTATGCAGCCATAAAAAAGGATGAGTTCATGTCCTTTGTAGGGACATGGATGAAGCTGGAAACCATCATTCTCAGCAAACTATCGCAAGGACAAAAAACTAAACACCACATGTTCTCACTCATAGGTGGGAATTGAACAATGAGAACACCTGGACACAGGAAAGGGAACATCACACACTGGGGCCTGTTGTGGAGTGGGGGGAGTGGGGACGGATAGCATTAGGAGATATACCTAATGTAAATGACGAGTTAATGGGTGCAGCCCACCAACATGGCACATGTATACATATGTAACAAACCTGCACATTGTGCACACGTAACCTAGAACTTAAAGTAAAATTAAAAAAAAAAAAAGGCCCCCACAAAAACCCCATCCAAGGGTCAGCAGCCTGAAAGACCGAAACTAGACAAACTCATGAAGATGAGAAAGAATCAACTAAAAAGTGCTGAAAACCCAAAAGGTCAGAGTGCCTCTTCTCCTCCAAAGGATCACAACGTCTCTCCATCAAGGGCGCAAAACTGCCAGGAGGATCAGATGGACAAGTTGACAGAAGTAGTCTTCAGAAGATGGGTAATAAAAGCCTATGATGAGCCAAAGGAGCATGTTCTAACCCAAAGCAAAGAAGCTAAGAACCTGGATAAAAGATTAGAGGAATCACTAACTAGAATAACCAGTTTAGAGAGGAACATATATGGCCTGATGGAGCTAAAAACACAGCAGAAGAACTTCGTGAAGCATACACAAGTATCAACACTGAATCGACCAAGCGGAAGAAAGGATATCAGAGTTTGAAGAACACATTACTGATATAAGACATGCAGACAAGAATAGAGAAGAAAGAATGAAAAGGAATGAACAAAACATCCAAGAAATATGGGACTTCATAAAAAGACCAAACCTACAATTAATTGGAGTAGCAGAAGGAGATGGGGAGAATGGAAACAAGCTGGAAAACACACTTCAGGAAATTATCCAGGAGAACTTCCCCAACCTAGGAAGGCAGGCCAACATGCAAATTCAGGAAATACAGAGAACACCGTTAAGATGCTCCATGAGAAGAACAACCCCAAGACACATAATCATCAGATCTCCAAGGTCAAAATGAAGGAAAAACTGTTAAGGGCAGCCAGAGAGAAAGGCCAGGTCACCTACAAAGGGAAGCCCATCAGACTAACAGCAGACCCCTCAGCAGAAACTCTACAAGCCAGAAGAGATTGGGGGCCAATATTCAATATTCTTAAATAAAAGAATTTTCAACTCAGAATTTCATATCCATCCAAACTATGCTTCATAAATGGAGGCGAAATAAAATCCTTTCCAGACAAGCAAATGCTGAAGGATTTTGTTACCACCAGACCTGCCCTGCAAGAGCTCCTGAAAGAAGCCCTAAATATGAAAAGGAAAAGCTGGTACCAGACACTGCAAAAACACACCAAAATATAAAGACCAATGACACCATGAAGAAACTGCATCAACTAATGTGCAAAATAACCAAATAGCATCATAATGACAGGATGAAATTCACATATAACAATACTAACCTTAAATGTAAATGGGCTAAACGCCCCAATTAAAAGACACAGATTGGCAAACTGGATAAGGAATCAAGTCCCATCAGGGTGCTGTATTCAGGAGACCCATCTTACATGCAAAGGCACATACAGGCTCAAAATAAAGAGATGGAGGAAAATTTACCAAGCAAATGGAAAGAAAAAAAAAAAAGCAGGGGTTGCAATCCTAATCTCTGACAAAACAGTCCTTAAACCAACAAAGATCAAAGAAAGACAAAGAAGTGCATTATATAATGGTAAAAGGAACAATTCAATAAGAAGTGCTAATGATTCTAATATATATGCAACCAATACAGGTGCACCCAGATTCATAACACGAGTTCTTAGAGAACTACAGAGACTTAAACTCCCACACAATAATAATAGGAGACTTTAACACCCCACTATCAGTATTAGACTGATCAATGATTCAGAAAATTAACAAGGATATTCAGGACTTGAACTCAGCTCTGGATCAAGTGGATCTAGTAGATGTCTACAGAACTCTGTACTGCAAAACAACAGAATGTACATTATTCTCAGTGCTGCATGTCACTTATTCTAAAATCGACCACATTATAGGAGATAAAACACTCCTCAGCAAATGCAAAAGAACAGAAACCATAACGAACAGTCTCTCAGACCACAGTGCAATCAAATTAGAACTCAGGATTAAGAAACTCACTAAAAAACCACACAATTTCATGGAAATTGAACAACCTGCTCTTCAATGACTCCTGGGTAAATAATAAAATTAAGGCAGAAATCAAGAAGTTCTTTGAAACCAATGAGAACAAAGAGATAATGTACCAGACTCTCTGGGACACAGCTAAAGCAGTGTAAAGAGGGAATTTTATAGCACTGAATGCCCACATCAGAAAGCTAGAAAGATCTCAAAACAACCATCTAACAGTACAATGAAAAGAGCAAGAGAAGCAAGAGCAAACTAATCCAAAAGCTAACAGAAGACAAGAAATAACTAAGACCAGAGGAGAACTGAAGAAGATAGAGGCACAAAAAACCCTCCAAAAAAAGCAACAAATCCAGGAGCTGGTTTTTTGAAAAAAATAGCAAAATAGCCATTTAACCACTAGCTAGACTAACAAAGAAGAGAAGAATCAAATAGACACAATAAAAAAATGATAAAAGGGATATCACCACTGACCCCACAGAAATACAAACTACCATCAGAGAATACTATAAACACCTCTACACAAATAAACTAGAAAATCCAGAAGAAATGGATACATTACTGAACACATACATCCCACCAAGACTAAACCAGGGAGAAGTTGAATTCCTAAATAGAAAAATAACAAGCTCTGGAATTGAGGCAGTAATTAACAGGCTACCAACCAAAAAAAGCCCAGGACAGGATGGATTCACAGCTGAATTCTACCAGAAATACAAAGAGGAGCTGGTACCATTCCTTCTGAAACTATTCCAAACAATTGAAAAGGAGGGACTCCTCCCTAACTCAATTTATGAAGCCAGCAGCATCCTGATACCCAAACCAGGAAGAGACAAAACAAAAAAAGAAAACTTCAGGTCAATATTCCTGATGAACATACATGTGAAAATCCTCAATAAAATACTGGCAGACTGAATCCAGCAGCACATCAAAAAGCTTATCCACCACGATCAAGTCAGTTTTATTCCTGGGATGTAAGGCTGGTTCAACATACACAAACCAATAAACGTAATCCATCACATAAACAGAGCCAAAGAAAAAAATCACATGAATATCTCAATAGATGCAGAAAAGGCCTTTGATAAAATTCAACATCCCTTCATGTTAAAAACTCTCAACAAACTAGGTATTGATGGAACATATCTCAAAATAATAAGAGCTATTTATGACAAACCCACAGCCAATATAATATTGAATGGGCAAAAGCTGGAAGCATTCCCTTTGAAAACTGGTATAAGACAAGGATGCCCTCTCGCACCACTCCAATTCACCATAGTATTGGAAGTTCTGGTCTGGGCAATCAGGCAAGAGAAAGAAATAAAGAGTATTCAAATAGGAATACAGGAAGTCAAGTTGTCTCTGTTCACAGATGACATGATTTTATATTTAGAAAACCCCATCGTCTCAGCCCCAAAACTTCTTGAACTGATAAGCACCTTCAGCAAAGTCTCAGGACACAAAATCAATTGCAAAAATCACAAGCATTCCTTTACACCAACAATAGACAAGCAGAGAGCCAAATCATGAATGAATTCCCATTCACAATTGCTACAAAGAGAATAAAGTACCTAGGAATACAGCTAACAAGAGATATGAAGGACTTCTTCAAGGAGAACTACAAACCACTGCTCAAGGAAATAATAGAGGACACAAACAAATGGGAAAACATTCCATCTTCATGGATAGGAAAAATCAATGTCATGAAAACGGCCATACTGCCCAGAGTAATTTATAGATTCAATGCTATTCCCATCAAACTACCATGGACATTCTCCACACAGTTAGAAAAAACTACTTTAAATTTCATATGAAATCAAAGAAGACCCCGTATAGCCAAGACAATCCTAAGCAAAAAGAACAAAGCTGGAGGCATCATGCTACCTGACTTCGAACTATACCACAAGCCTACAGTAACCAAAACAGCATAGTACTGGTGCCAAAATAGATATGTAGACCAATGAAGCAGAACAGAGACCTCAGAAATAACACCACACACCTACAACCATCTGATCTTCAATAAACGTGACAAAAACAAGCAATGGGGAAAGGATCTCCTATTCATTAAATGGTGCTAGGAAAACTGGCTAGCCAAATGCAGAAAACTGAAACTGGACCCCTTCCTTACACCTTATACAAAAATTAACTCAAGATGGATTAAAGACTTGAACGTAAGTCCTAAAACCATAAAAACTCTAGAAGAAAACCTAGGCAATACCATTCAGGACACAGGCATGGGCAAAGACTTCATGACAAAAACACCAAAAGCAATTGCAACAAAAGCCAAAATTCACAAATTGGATCTAATTGAAATTAAAAAGCCTCTGCACAGCAAAAGAAACTATCGTCAGAGTGAACAGACAACCTACAGAATGGGAGAAAAATTTTGCAATCTACCCATCTGACAAAGGTCTAATATCCAGAATTTACAAGGAACTTAAACATATTTAAAAGAAAAAATCAAACAACCCCATGAAAAAGTGGGCAAACGATATGAACAGACACTTCTTAAAAGAAGACATTTATATGGCTAACAAACATATGAGAAAAAGCTCAACATCACTGATCATCAGAGAAATGCAAATCAAAACCACAATGAGATACCATCTCACACCAGTCAGAATGGTGAATTATTAAAAAGTCAGGAAACAATAGATGCTGGCAAGGCTGTGGAGAAATAGGAATGCTTTTACACGTTGGTGGGAATGTATATTAGTCAACCATTGTGGAAGACAATACGGTAATTCCTCAAGGATCTAGAACCAGAAATACTATTTGACAGAGCAATCCCGTTACTGGGTATATACACAAAGGATTATAAATTATTCTACTATAAAGACACATGCACACATATATTTATTGCAGCACTATTTACAACAGCAAAGACATGGAACCAACCCAAATGTCCTTCAATGATAGACTGGATAAAGAAAATTTGGTACATATACACCATGGAATACTATGCAACCATAAAAAGGAATGAGATCATGTCCTTTGCAGGGACTTGGATGAAGTTGCCGTGAGCCGAGATTGTGCCACTGCACTCCAGTCTGGGCAACAGACTGGTCTCAAAAAAAAAAAAAAAACCCAACAACGTATAAAGAATACACGTTCAAATTTGGAACATGCCTGGAAATACATGAATGAGCCACCAAATAGCTACTGAGCCTCTCCAAAGCTGGGCAGCTCCAATGAGAGCGCATTAGTGTTCCTTATGGTATTGCAAGCAACCTCTGAAAGCCCTGGCTCTGTGTCCCCTGTCCTCTTCCCCCTCAACTATTTTCTCCTGCACCTCAACACAGAGACAGAGGACCTTTTCTCTACTTCGGTTTGGTTGAGCTCACAAGCCAAAAAAGATCCATTCCTGTACTTTTAAGGCTGCAGAGAATTTTCCCACATAGTCTCACAGTTTCCAAACTCAAATAACAGACTCAATGACAGTTCTAAATTCCTTTTCACAATTCCCTATGTGAAGGAAAGTGACACCTCTTCATATCACAGACCAGAAGCTGTGTTGTTGAGCCTTGAGTTTTCTTAGTCAGATAAGCAAATTAAATTCTAACTGTAGCTCTGAGGTTATGGAGGGAGAGGAAGATCAAAATCATGTGATTTGATTTCAACGTCTTTGAAATGAAGTTCAAAGACCACCATATCAGAATCACCTGTAGGATGTTGAGACTCCCTGATCTAACTATTGAAGGTGATTAATAATGAGAATCTCAGGAGATAGATAATAGAAACTGTGATCCATAAATCCTTTCCCTCCACCCAAAGACATACACAATTATCTTTGAAGAAAATATCTCTGTCAGCTCAATTGGGAGCTCGATAAACCCAGTCCCAAAACTCTTCCTCCCTTGCAAATGTGCACCCTGCAGAGGGGCTTCTCTCCAGGACCCTCTCTTCCTTTGGGCCTTCCTGCTTCCCAGATGGATTCGTGTGGTTGAACTTATTTTTCTGACAGATTTCCTTGTCCTTAACTATAAATCAATGCCTCTAGGCCGAATTGACTTTAATGATATAGTAGGCATGGAAAAGAGAGAAAAAAACATCTCTAGGCCCTAAACTTTATTGTACTATCTCTTTTTTTAATTTTAAATTGGCAGGTAGTATGGCTCTCAATAGCTTATCCATTTGTTTAAGACCATTAAAAGAAAAAAAAATGGCCAGTATTAAATCCTGGGCATAAACATGACCAAAATAGATGAATGCTGACACTCATTTATAATACTGTAGTATTCTGTATAATGTAAGTTTTTCAATCTTAAGCAGGAGACATTTGATGACTCTAATAGTATTCTCGTTATACCTTTTTCTCCCTTTCTGTTTCAAAACTGTTGATTTTTTTTAAAATCCCAGGCTTTCTTATAGTTGCATTGCAACACAATTCTCTAAGTTTCAAAGTCAGGATCCACTTGGATGATGCTTGGTTCATTGTATGGGCACTCACAGCTGGTGGCAAACAGGGCTGTCAAAGACTCAGGGAAGAACAGCATTGGAATGCCTGCTCCCTGCTCTCTGCGGAAAGTCTCCACCACAGATATGCAAGAGGTAATGCTTTGGCTCTAACTCTCTAAGAATTTGTCTTAATGATAATAATCTTACATATCACAGCATAAAAATTAAGAAATTTCTAGTCACATACAACCAAATCTCATTCCCATCACTCCACAGTTGTGAAATCTGGGGCACTTACTTGACTTCTGTGAGCTTCAGTTTCTTCATCTGTAGACTATAAGTAACACCAATACCCACCGCACAGAGTCCTGTTGAATATAAAACAACATAAACCTTGGGTTTAGCAGAAAGCCTGGCACAGACCATGTACTCTGTAAATGGTGATTACAGCCATGCAGCTGTCTCTGTTCTCATTCTTCTTCTTCTCACTGCCTCTTGCCATTGTGTAAACAAAGAAGTGCCTTTGGCTCCACAGGTAACCCAGACCAAAGGCAGAGGGAATCCTGCTGTTTGACAGTTCAAAATCCACCTGAGACTCGCCCTGTGGTCCCTAACTAGCTTCCTGACATTTCCAGGGCCTCCTCTTCTCACCTTTCCACCCAGCGGACACCTGCATTGGCTTTTTAACTCATCTTTATTTCTATAACTTAGTGATCCCCATGATAAAAGCCCATTTAGAAAATAATAGTGTTTAAAAATTATTTGTCACATGTAAAGTATAAAGACTGAAGTATAAAGTTTCATAAAGAAACTTTAAAGTTACCAACTTAGAAGTAATGATCTGTTTGACAACACTGAATAAAAATGTAAGTCTTTTTCAAAGGGTCAAGGGAGAAAAAAATGATAATATGAGGAAAAGATATAAGGGATTTGTTTGAGGGATGAAAATATAAGGAGGACTTGTGAATTTAAAAGTGACTGCAGCCTTTTGATCAGTATTTCTGTGAAAATATAGACATTTACTACCTTTGTTGGTGTGCCTTACAGGATCTATAAAACAGTGTCTCTACATAAAATGTTCTCTGATTTCATTTGGATAGAGCTGTACTTATTAATTATAATATCGAGTAAATACCGTATTTCTAAAATATCACTAAGCCCTAAGAATCCAGGCTACAAGGGTCAGTGCCCAGTGGGAGACTTTGAGCCTTGGGACAAGATTGGGTCCTTCTGAGGAAGCCACAGTAGTGACACCTGGATCAGCAGGGCCCGGGGAGCACTATATGGCATCTACCCAGGTCCATTCATGAGCACACGAGACTCTCCTTGGGGAAACCAAAAATAGTTCAGAGCACCATCAGCATAATTAGGTCTGATGGGAGAAGTAGGGACAAGGGACAGTGATATGTGTGATTGTGACCCAACTCAACAGGCAGGCTGGTGTATCTTGGGGAAGCCAGGGCTACATTTAGGATAAAGCCATTGGACCTAGTTCTATAGTTCTTAACCCAGCCAGCACCACAGAGTCTCTTAAGCAGTGTAAAACTGCAAATATCCAATACCAGCAGTCAAAAAAAAAAATTCTGATTCAATAGGTTCAGATTAGGCATCTGTATTCTTATCAAGTTTCACAGGTGATTCTTACAGACAGCTAGGGTTTAGACTCATTGAACTAATGTTTTTGCATGTTTTTTTGTTTGTTTTACAAATTTTTATTTGCTACTTGACTATTTGTTTATCTATTTAAATTGTTTTCAATGATCCAGTATCTACATTCAGGGCCCATCATGGTTTACCTCTAACTTTCAATTTTATATCATTTTTGGAAAGTGCCTTGAAAGGTTGAAAGCCCGTTGTGTGAAAGTGCATGACCTTGACTATCCCTATGTAAGGAAAAACCCCTGAGGTAAGTACAGACACATTATTTCCCTCGTTAAAGGTGTCTCATTTCTTACCACCATGAATGGTATCTCTGTATATGAATTTATTTTTATTCTTCACTATTCCCATTTAGTTAAACAATCCCATTCCGTGACTACTTTTAGACAGAATTCTCAAAAGAAGATAAACAAGAACATATTGAGTAATGAAATCCTACTGTGGCCAAGTTAACTGGTGGATATCTGTCAATGCTTGGTTCTGATGCCCAGCCCCATACACTCCTTACAGTCAATCCCACAGAATTCATCAGAAGAAGACTTCAAAGAAAGGGAGCCAAGTTAAGGAAATGGGAGATCTGAACCAAGCCTTATTCAGAGAAAAATCAATCCAAAGAGAGAATAGAAAAGAAATAAAAGAAATAACAAAGACTAGAGCATAAATAAACATAATGGAAAATATAAAAACAATGGAGAAATCAACAAAGCTAAAAATCGGTTCATTGACAAGGTCAACAAAACTGACAAACTAAGCTAGACTGACCAAGAAAAAATGAAAGAAGATTCAAATTATAAAATTCAGGAATAAAGAGGGGACATGACATCACTACTGACTTTATAGAAATAAAAGGTATCATAAGAAAATACTATATACAGCAGTGTGTCAAGCAACTAAATAACTTACATGAAATGGACAAATTTTTAGAAAGATGTAAATTACTAAATCTGACTCAGGAAGAATTAGAACATCTGTAGTGATCTATAACAAGAGATGAAATTAGTAATTGAAGAACTTCCCATAAAGTAAAATTCGGGCCTGGATGGCTTCATAAATGAATTCTTATCAAATGTTCAAAGAAGAATTAATACCAATCCTTTGCAAACTTTTCCACAAAATAAAAGATGAAGAAACACTTCTCAACTCATTCTATGAGGCCCGTATTATCCTATTATTATTCTGATACCAATGCTAAATAAAGCCATCACAAGAAGAAAAAATAAAAACCAGTATAGATTCAAAAACTCTCAACAAAGTACCAGAAAACTAAATTCAGCAATATTTAAAAAGGATTATTCATTATGACCACATGGGAATTATCTCAAGTAATGCATGGTTTGTTTAACGTATGAAAGTGAACCAATATATGATACAACATTAATGGAATAAAGGACAGAAACCACATGATCATATCAATTGATACAAATTTATTTTATAAAATCCAACACCATTTCATGAGCATTATATTCAGTAACCCAAGAACAAAGGAGAACTTCTTTAATCTGAAAAGGGGCATCTATGTGAACAGTGAACATCATATTTAATGGCGAATGACTTAATGCTTTCCCCCTGAATTAGGAACCATTCAAGAATGTCCTCTTTATCAATTCTATTTAATCTTGTATTGGGGGTTCTACAAGGGAAATTTGGCAATGAAAAGAAACAAAAGCCATCCAGATTATAAAGAGAAAAGTAAAACTATATTTGCATATGATAGGTATATCACAGAAAATCAACTTAAATACTGTTAGTAGTACTAGTAATAAAATAAGTACTAATAAAAGCTAATTAATACTAGTAAACTAATAGGTTCAGCAAGCCTGCATAATACAAGGTTAATATGGAAATATCAATTTTATTTGCATACAATAGCAATGAATATTTTGAAAATAATTTTTTTTAATTCCATTTACAATAGTATCAAAAAGAATAAAATGACTTAGGTATAAATTGAACAAAAGCCATGAAAGACTTATACACTGAACATTATAAAGTATTATTGGAAGAAATTAAAGAAGAACTAAATAAGTGGAAAGACATTCCATTTTTATGGATTAGAAGACTTAATATTGTTAACATGACAATACTTCCCAAATTGATCTACAGATTCAAAACAATCCCTATCAAAACTCCAGCTGCCCTTTTTGCAGAAATTGACAAGCTTGTATAATATTGATAGAGAAATAAAAAGAATCCAGTATAGCCAAAACAATCTTGAAAAAGAACAGAACTGGAAGACTGACATATCTCAATTTCAAAACCTACAATCTGATTAAGACAGTATAGTACTGTCATAAAATAGACATCTGGATCAATGGAATCAAATGGAAGGACCCAGAAATAGACTCATACATTTATGTTCGATTGATTTTTAACAAGGATGCCCAGACAATTCAATAGAGAATCAATAATCTTTTTAATAAATGGTACTCGTAAAACTGGATTTGTCTCATTAAAAAGAATAAAATTGAACCCATACTCACACCATAATCAAAATTTAATTCAATGGCTTTTGTTAAAAAGTCAAAAACTTACAGACATAAGTTTTTGTCTTGCCTTACAGATGTAAGGCAAGGCTGTGGAGAAAAGGAAACACACACTGTTGGTGGAAATGTAAATTAGTTCAGTCACTGTGGAAAGCAGTTTGGAGATTTCTCAAAGAACTAAGAGTTAAACTGACATGCAACCCAACAATCCAACTACTGGGTATATATGCAACGAAAAGTAAATTGTTCTACCAAAAAGACACACACACCCATATATTCATCACAGCATTATTCACAGTGGTGAAGACATCGAATCAACCTAGGTGCCCATCAATGGTGGACTGGATTAATAAAACGTGGTACATATACACTATGGGAATTCTATGCACTATAGAAAATAAAGAAATCATGTTGTTCACAGCTACATGGATGAAGCTAGAAACCATTGTCCTAAGCGAACTGACACAGGAACAAAAAACCAAATACCACATGTTCTCACTTATAAGTGGGAGCTAATATTGGGTACACATGGTCTTAAAAATGGGAATAATAGACACTGGGGAATACAAAAGTGGGGAAAGAAGGAGTGGAGTAAGGATTGAAAAAAATTACCTATTGGGTACTATGCTCACTATCTTGGTGATGCTTTCATTTATATTCCAGACTTCGGCATCACACAATATATCTTGGTAACAAACCTGCATATGTATCCCCTAAGTCTAAAATAAAAGTTGAATAAAGAAAAAAATAGTAAATAAAAACAGTTCAGAGGCATAAATGTAAGAAATAAAATTAGAAAACTCTTAGATGAAAACATAGGAGTAAATCTTCACTGGGCAATGGTTTCTTATATATGATGCCAAAAGCAAAGCAACAAAAGAAAAAAATGTTATATTGGAGTATATCGAAATTGAAATGTTTTGTGCCACAAACAATATCATCATGAAAGTAAAAATACTCCCCACAGAATGGGATAAAATATTTTCACATCATATATCAAATAAGGAAATTGTTTTTAGAATACGTGAAGAATACTTAATCATGAAAAAGCAAATTAAACAATGAGTGAATAATTTGAATACATATTGCTCCAAAGAATATATACAAGTGGCTAATAAGCACATACAAAGAATCTCAACATCATTAGTCATTAGAGAAATACAAATCAAAACCACAATAAGAAGCCAGTTTAGATCTAGTAGAATACTATAATAAAAAAGAAAGATAATAATAAGTGCTAACAAGGGTATACAGAAGTTCGCACCCCCATGAACTACTGGTGGAAATGCAGAATAGTGCAGCAATTCTGGAAAAAAGTTTGACAGTTTCTCAAAATTTCAAACATAGAGTTACCATATGATTCAGCAACTTCACTCCCATATATATGCCCAAAAGAAATGAAAACACACCCACACAAAAACTTCTACATGAACGTTCACCGCATATTTATTCCTTATATCCAGAAAATGGAAAAACCCAAATATTCCCCAACTGATGAATGGATGAACAAAATGTGGATTATCCATAAAATAAGTATTATATTGCAATAAAAAGGAATAAAGTACTGATATATGCTACAATATAAATAAACCTTAAAAACACTGTGCAAAGTTAAAGAAGAAGCTAGTCACAAAAAGCAAAAGCATAGTCTGTGGTTCCATTTATGTGCAATATGAATAGGCATATATTAGAGATATAAATTAGATTAGTGGTTGCTTAGGGATTGGGGTGTTTTTGTAGGAGAGAATGGGGATTGATTGCTAATGAATATGGAATTTCTTTTAGACGAAACAAAAATATTCTAAACTTACATCGTGTGATGGTTACACTGTCCTGTGCATATGCCAAAAAGCAGTTAGTTGTAAACTCAAAGTGGGAAAATTATATAGAATGTGAATTATGTTTCAATAAAGCTGTTGAGAAAAAAGATTCAATGTGCCATATATCTTATAATGGTTTCATTCCACGAAAGGGCATTCATAGCCTTTATTTATTATTATGGTTATGCTATTGTGATTGTGATTTTTTCTCACAAAGCAAACATAATCACAAAGCCCTGACAGTTTCTGTTTCGTAATATTTGAAGCTTGATTGAACGTACTTTTGACATTTCAAACCTATTTGCCAAAGTTACTGCCACTGAAATAAAAAAAAGAGAAAAAAAAATTTGCTAAACAAGCTTTTCGAAAAAAAAAAAAAAAAAAAAAAAAGGCAACTTGTTTTCACTCTTTTAGTCCAGGGGATCTGACTTGATAAGTTTTCTGAGCTGCAAGTTCTTCTATTCTAACTTGTATTCTGCCGCACGTGCCAGGATTCGTGCCAAATATTTGTGTAGTACTTCTAGAAGGTACACATTAAAATTCAGTTCCGTGAAAAAAGACATCTACTGTCTTACATAGCTTTTTAAAAAAAAATTACCAACACCCTGTTTGATACTATATTTAAGTCAACATGGCTATGTACTTGTTTTGGAATCTTGTTTTTATATTTTTGGTGAAATTATTGCATTTGTTTCCATTCTGGATCAGAAAATGGCCAATGCCATTAGGAAGGAAGAATAACACATTACAGCTAAAATAAATACTATATCCGTGAGCCTGGAAAACAACCAGGGTTGGTGAATCAAAGAGACTGGATTACAGATGACAGAATCCGTAGGGGGCTCTGGAGATCAACTCCACTGTTGTTTATCACAGTTTAAGAGGTGGCCCAACTTGAGGCACAGGTGTTGAGCTTTTATAGTGCTGGAATGATTAGTCATTGGTTTGAGGTCATAAGCAGAGGACTGTAAATTACTAAGCATTCCCTGCTGTGGTCTAAGAGGCTCTAGTGGCCCAAAGGTAATCCTCTAGAGAAAGTTGCAGGTGTGATTTCCTGGGAGAAGTACACAGAAGTTAGCAGCCATGCGCCCAGAATTAGTAAAGATGACTAGAAGAGTAGGTACCTGGGCAGAGTACCTATAGACTACAATGTTTAAAACAATAAAGAAAAAAATAAAACACATACCACAGTGCCAATTAGAACTAAGCTAAAAATCTCAGGGCCGTACTCATTACCTGTGTGGCCCTAGGCAAACTACTTCTCATTCCTGAGTTTCAGTTTTCTCATATGTAAAATAGAAAGGTTAATAGCATATACTTTATAAGTTTGTTATAAGAAACCAATTAGAAAATATATGCAAAACAATTTAAAACTGTAACTTAACTATAATAGCTACTAAATAAATGGCTGTTATTGTTACTATCATCATCATTATTCTTGCCTGGGCTAGAATAGTTCTTTGAATTAAACAGCATAGTAAATCTGGATTTCTTGACACTTCTTTATATCTAAATCTCAATCTCCTCTGGTTTTAAAATATTTAACTCTCCGCTCTGTTTCTCAGCTTTAGGAAATGTCCTCCTCTTCCGCATCTTTCTCCTTTCCCTCTCCTTGTTGCTTGACCCTCAGGTCTGTGTTCCCCTGACCTTGACTTTGGAAGCAGTCAATTCAGACAGTACCAGGCCAAACCATGAGAATGTGACTCCAAGACTAATGGATTGTGTCAGGTATCTGCATTCTGAAATTAATGGGAATACCACCAGCTCCCAGGAAGCCCTGCCAAAAAGCAAAGGTGACAAGGACTTCTGGCAGCAACAGTGCTGCAGTAATAGGGCCTTGATTAAGGTCAGCAAAGGACTGACTGCAGAACAGGACTTCTAGGGCTCAGGCAAAGAAGAAAAGACTTGGTAAGTTGTAGAAATTTTAAAATGTGATTTCATGTCTTCGCTGGGTAAAATTGCTTTTTTATCTGAATGATAAAGGATGAGATAACATCTAGGACATGGTGTTACTTAGGTCCCCTTCGGCAGCCAGGTTTTTCTGTTACCTTAAGATCAAGACCTTTCAAAGAAACCCTGCTTCTCATTAGCCCCACCTCCTAAGCTGCCAGTCAAGTATTTTTCTCTGGAAAGGCAAGGTTGTCCCATCTGACCACTTTGTTAATTCTCTTTGTGAGATTTCATTTGTGCTAGGCAAAACAGACCCCAGCTCTACATAATAGCTTCTCAGAACCAAGTTTTCCTCTGCCCAGAACTCATGACAAAGGCCTCCAGTGGGGTACTTTGATGTCTCAACAGGAGAAATATTGCCCCTTTGACTCTTTTTCTTGCTGTCAAGGTGTCTAATAAATAAAACTCCTTGAAGATGAAGGAAATACCAATCAAAACTAAACCGGGGGGGTCAAGCTGTAATCCAGCATAGAGGTCAAGATGAACCATCCTAACATGAACGTCTACTAAAATACAAAAAAGGGGTGTGGGGGCGCTGTAGTCCAGTATGGAGGGAGGAGAATGGGAACCGGGAGGGGAGTGAGCGAGATGCACTCACTGGGCAAGCAACTTCTAAAAAAAAAAAAACAAACTATACTAAACCTGAGAGTGCATTTCAGGTGAGAAAGGAAAAATTATTTTGAGACTATTCTTCCCTTATTGTATATTAATCCATTGGTCTCCATTTTTACTTATTATAAAATACAAATTTAATATAGATTAGAACTTTCTCACTGAAAGATGGCTCTAGGAGGAATATCAAGGAGATCAAAATTAGTTTTTACATGGGAGCTCGTTGCTATTTATTTGCTTACTAATTGCTCTTTGCTTGGCAGATAAAGTCCTAGGAAGCAGTTAAACTGTCTCCCAAAAGCCTTCAACATCCAAAAAGAGATAGTGCTAGAATAAACTAATCTTGAACACCCAGGCAGGCATGCCAGCATTCAACCTACAAAGATGTCACTGGTGAGTGGAAATGTAGCAAAGAACAAAAGTACTCAACCTACTTGTGTTCCCAGTGGTCATGTGAATAAGTAGCATGGGAAGCAGCCACCAGTTACCAGTGTTCAACTCTGCTCCAAACCTAGGGAAAGATGGATGGTAGGGGTCAGAGAAGGTCCATGACATGACACATTCCAACGTAGCCCTTTGTTTCTTTACTGGCCTAAAGCAAACCTATGAAAAGAATAAGATTTATAGATACAACACAGGAGTTTTGTTGCTTTTGTATAAAATGTCTGAGTACAAAAAGTAAAAAGAGCTGCAATTTCAGATGCCTCTGAGACCCAGTGAATCAAAACACCAAGCAATCTTGTTTGAGGAACTATTATGTCTCCTAAACTGTGCTTCTGACTATGGGGATTCAAGATGCTATTTTCAAATAATGTACAATCTAGTTGAGATGACAAGACTAATCTGTATGAAAATATCAGGGCTTCGAGTTTGCTGCAATAAGAAAGAACAGCCTGAAGTTGTCAAAAAAGATGCTGCAGCCAACAGGAGTGTGGGTAACTGACAAAATTCTGCAAAACAGTTCAATAAATCATCTTCTTTGAAAGGTGCTTATAAAATAGAAAAAAAGACTGCATCCGGTTAGAGGTCCCATGATTCAGATGGAGGCGCTACAGCTTAGTGGACAGTTGGTCAACCTGAATTGGACTTGGTGTGACAAAGAAATTAAGCTGTCAGGGATCTTTGGTTCATGCAGCAGAATCTAGCCTATTTTGATTACTAAAAACACTGTGTGTGTGTGTTTTGGTTTTGGTTTTGTTTTAGCACAAAGCCCAGGCCCAATTCTAATTCTACTTGTTTGAGTCTTGTGCCTAGCCTAGAACCGTCCTTTGGACTATTCATACCCCAAGAGACCAACATAGGAAAAATCATTTGGTTGCATTACATGTTCCATCGCCCATTAATGGCCTTTTGGTAGACAAATTACCATATAGCCCTGCCATTTTCCTGCCAAATTTATCTTCAGCTAAAATTAATTTTTTAAAAAATACTGCAGAGTTGGAAAGTTAAACTCCAGGAATTATGATTGTATTGTTTTGGTGTAATAAATCATCAGCATTAGTCCCATTTGAGGGCTAATTTTCATTACCAAGTATCTTTTTTTCTATTAGTAGGAAATGTTTCTATCTTGAGACAATAGGAAAAAATCTATCCTATGCATTCTACAGTGAAATCAGAGAGGAGATCTTTAAGAGCATGTGGCTTGTCTTACTTTGTTTTTTTTTTTAATTTTTTTTTTAGAAACAGGGTCTCACTCTGTAGCCCAGGCTGGAATGCAGTGGCATGACCATGCTCACTGCAGCCTCAAACTTCTGGGCTCAATAGATCCTGTCGCCTCAGCCTCCCAGGTAGGTGGGATTACAGGCACACATCACCACCCCCAACTATTTATTTTTGGTTTTTTTTTTTTTTTTTTTTTTTTTTATAGAGACAGGGTCTTACTTTGTCGTGCAGGCTAGTCTGGAACTCATTGCTTCAAGTGATCTTCCTGCCTCGGCCTCTCAAAGTCCTGAGATTACAGGTGTGTCCCACCCCATCCCAGACTTAAAAGCATACGGTTTTTCTCACTTTGCATGTCAGATTCCTTAGGAAATGTTTACTGTTACAATTGGCAGTGAAAAAAAAAAAGCATATGGTTAGCCTTAAAATCATATGGTTTCTCTCACTTTGGATGTCAGATACCTTAGGAAATTTTTACTGCCACAATTGGACAGAATCTCAAAGAAAAGCTCCTGTCATAACAAATTCTTCCTATTGTCTGCAGCCACATTTTCTTTATGCTTCAAATGATGGGAAATGGGAGCTGCACTGGTGCTCTAAAGAATACCAAAATTTTAAAATAAAACAATTATGGGACTTGGAAGATAAAATGTGCAAAACTATATGCCCGGATTAGTAATATAGTGTTATTATTGAAATCATTCATGTCCACAACAAACATGAAATAACAGTACAATGAAATCCTATATATGTCTATGTCAATTCGCCACTCTTAACATCATCATCTTTCAATTATTTTGACTGTTCCAGTTATTCTGAACTTGGCCAGTAAGGACCCCTTCAAGACAACTCTTCATCCATTTAACATGACCCTCATTAATCTTTTAGTACTTCCTTGTTTTCTGTCTCAATAAGATGTTTCACGGTCATTTTCTAATCTCTGCTCCAAACCTGGAATAAGGCACCGCAAAGAGACAAAATTATTTTTAGTGAGGAATAGTCTTTAGAAATAAAGATCTGAGTACCACAGAAGCTAAGAGTTCAACATTACTATGTAATGTTTCATAGTAAATGTTTAGAATGTATTTTTAACTTCTAGTATAACAAATAATCATATTTAATACATGAGAAAAGTCCCTTAAAAGAGATAAAATGCATTAAAAAATAATGACCAATACAAAAGAAGGCAGGATAAGAGAATCAAATGATCAGTGAGACAAATATAAAACAATTAGCAAGATGGCAGAATGAATCCCACATATGTTAAGTGTAGATGAACTAAACACTATAATTAAAACATAAAGACATCAGACTGGGAAAAATAAGATCCAGTTCTATACTACTTACAAGAAACACACCTTAATATAACACACAGATAGGTTAAAAGTAAAATGATGAAATAAGTTATATCAAATAAACACTACATAAAATGTTCTGGCTCCATTAATATCAGCAGACTAGAGTATAAGGTAGGAAATACTATAAGAGTATGAACAGATATATTTGCTGATGATAGAGAATTTGATAGGTATCATCACAATGTATGATAAACACTTTCAGCACACTAGGAAAATATGGGAACATATTTAATCTGATAAAGGGTATCTACAATAGAACTACAATTAACATCACACTTAAAGGTAAGCTCTTGTATAGTTTTCTGGGATAAGACAAAGGGGTACACTGAAATTACTGTTATTCAACATTTTGCTGGAACTTTTAGACTGTGTATCAAAACAAGATAAAGAAATGAAAAGCATAACAATTTGATGGAAAGACATAACATAGTCTTTATTGTAGACGACATAATATTACATATAGAAAATCTGAAATTAATAAGTGAATTTAGCAAGGTACTAGATATAAGATCAATCTTCCATAATCAGTTATCTGCACCCCTAAGGTTATTTCTTAGATCTGAAATGAATGCTCAGAGTGTTCAACAAGGCTCTTCACTCTGGCTAGGCCCAGGGTCTAACAGCTATCAGCACTGTTTAGTCTCTGAAATCACACTGCAACAATCAAAAAATAAAATTAGAAATGTAATATGATTACAACAACATCAAAGATTGTTATATGTATGGTAATAAATATAATAAACAATGTTAAAGACATAGGAATTTTAAATAAATTATGAATTATCTCTTAGAGAAGTCTTAAAACACCTAAATGATATTCTACGTTCATGTATTTCAAGAAACAAAATAATTAAGTTACCAATTTCTTTCAAATTTCAAATTAATCTAAAAAAGCAACACAGTTACAACCAAAACCTAAGCAACTTTTTTGTTTTTTTACATTGGGAAGCTGATTCTAAAATATACTTAGAAATGCAATGGGCCTCCAAAAAAAGGTGACAAATTGGCAAGTTGCTGAGAATGAGGGATTACACACAAGGAGACAGGTTCTGGAAGCTTCTGAGGATCTAAGGAAGCTTGGTCAGCGCCTTGTAGTAAAGGAAGGTCAATAATTCCAGTAGGAGGTTCCAGCATCAAAACAGACCAGAAAGCATGCCCTGGAGAGTGGGCCAAGGAGCTTTCTCTCCTGTGGTCATAGCTGAACATAGTCTTGACTCTTTCAGGAGTAGCCAGGTATGCCAAGTCTGCTTGTTTACACACAATTACTAACTCAGCATTCCTTCAGATTATATTGCATGAAGCTGAACATACCCTCACATTTCAAATATGTTACTTGCACCAAAATCCAAATTACTGCATCATAAGAAGGTGTCATGAGCCTAATTCTATCTTAGGGCCCACAAGCTTCAACTAATATAAAGGACAGTCTGGTGTCCAAATAAAGAAAATCTCTTTAAAAGGTGGCATTTGTCTAACTCAGGACTCACAAAAGTGTATCATTCTGCGACTTTAAACAATACATTGAGAAAATGCACATAATTTTATTATTTAACACAATGACTTGAAGATGCTTAATATATTAACTCATTATTGAAAATATAATAATTATGATTACAATTATTTTTATATAATGTTTTGTGTCTTACTTTGGCCCTTTACTGAGCTCCTTCCACCCACCCACAGTCACACAATGCACGCTGCTCAGAATTCAGCCCAACCAGCATGTTCCTTTCTCTACTACCTGATAATTTCCTCCTCTTGATCATTTAAATATTTCTGCAAAAGCCTCCATTGCACAATTCAATTATCTCCCTATCACCAAGTCTCAAGTCTGGCTTTTCTCTTGATAAAGAGGCAGAAAATATCACGTCCTGAGAAAACACTCCAGATTTGCTATCTTAAATCTGGAGCTGGTTATCCTACTTAATTACCATATCCTGAGAAAATTACCATCTCCTAAGCAAGCCACCTTGCTCTTTAAAATGCAAGGTCTTAATTTTCTTCCTAAATTCTTTTCCCATTTGACTTTTTTCTCACAATGAATAAATCCCTGTTCAGAAACAATGTTTAGGTCTCATCCAAACATTTCAATTAACAGTTCTGTTCATTTGCATTTATCTTACTTTTTACAACAAAAGAAACCCTTGCCTTCCATCAGAGGCAGTTTCCTATAAGGGAACAACTGTTTTACTTTTTAAGAGTCCAATTCTGTGAATGCTACATTTACACAACATGGTTCATCTAAATGTATCAGCTCATGATATTTTAAGATTCTCACTGCTTCTCTTAGAGCTTGGAGCCTGCTGAGACCCACTAGAATAAGCCGACGATGGCCCCAGGAAATCTCAACCCTCTATTTTGATGGTAAAATGTATATTCCTGAGAGAAGGAACAGCACTGCCTGTCATTTCAAAAATATCTTTAAAACAAGAAGTTAGGATGAAACAAATGGGGGGAAAGATGAAAAGAACAAAAAAAAATTTGTTACCCACATTCTATTTACAATTTCCTTGCTAACTCTTTTCAGTTGTTTGTCTAAAATTTAAGTTTTTTGTTTTCGTGGTAATTTGAGAGAATAGTGAATAATGATGCGTTTGGATTTTATAGCTATCTTGAGCAATCCAACAAAAATATAAAAGGGAGAATCTTGCCCAAGCTAGTAATTACAGATATCCTGTTTTACAGGATAACAACGAATAGAAATTCTAAAGAAGGCTCTCATTCTTCTCTGGGCCCTTTAGATGGTTCTGTTTCCAGATGACTGCCCACTAGAAACTACCAAATACCATTGTTTCCTATTACAATGGAAGCCCTAGAGTCTCAAGGTGTCAAGTGGTACGTTATTATTGTGATAAATGGAAAAATTCCTGCCTGCCCTTGGATAACGCTCTGTTGTTGAGGCACCCAAAGAATACTCCAATGCACAAAACCCTTGCTGAGTTTTTTTTTTTCTGTTATACATCCTTTGCTACATTGATCTTATGATTCCTGCACAGATTGGCTCAAGAGATAAAGCTAAGTAACAGACTTCACTCTACACACAATTGTCACTCATCTCTAGCAATGATGCCTTTCTTCATCACCAGGTCATTCTTCCCTTAGACAGGGCTTTTTCTCTGGAGTTGCTTAAGGCCCCATGAAAATAAAATTTTGGCAGGTCATGCCACCAGTAGGGTGGCATGCATGAATCCCACTCACAAGTAAGCTCACTCAATCCCCCAGTCCCTTCTCCCTTTCAGCCTTCCCCACTCCCAACTATAAAATGAAATGTGAAATCTTCCTTGTTGCTGTTTCATCATTGACTTTATCTTTGTTACCTTAAATCTGGAGCTAGTTAGCTCACTTAATTAGCATGACACACTAATGAGGCTAAAGTCTTGAACTTATCAAATAGTTCAGCCTAGTTTGGCCATGGTTCCTAGGCCTAGATCATACCATTAAACTAGCCACCATCTTACAGTGTGTGCCAGGAGTGAAAGGGAAGCCCAGAAAAAAGTGAATCTTTGGACCATTCCAAGAATACCTGATACTGTAGTGAGACTCTACTTCAGTCATCTGGAGGCATAACTGTCTTTGCCTTTAATTATGTCTAGTGTTCCATTATTGGAACACTAAGCTTGTGGGAGTTATTTATATCCTACTGCTCAAGGTCATTGCCAAGGTCTGATTTTTCACAGAAAAAAAATTTTACAACATCAGGCATAAACGGATTTAAGGAGTTTGAAATTCCTTTAAGGGGACAAATTTTCACTCATGAGGAAACTTAAAAATCATGGGATAGCATAGAATCAAATGCTTAATTATGTATCACTTTGGGAACTGTATTAGTCAGCTTGGGCTGCTATAATGAAATTTAAGAGACTGGGTGGCTTAAACAACAATTATTTCTTCCAGTTCTGGAGGATAAGAAGTTCGAAATCAAGATGCCAGATGACTGAGTTTCTGGTAAGGGCTCTCTTCTTGGCTTGTTGATGGCCTTCTTCTCACTGTGTCTCCACATGGCAGAGAGAAGGAGCAAGCTCTGGTGCCACTTGTTATAAGGACACTAATTCCATCACAAGGGCCCTATCTTCATGATCTAATTACTTCCCAAAAGCTTATCTCCAAACACCATCCCACTGGAGGTTTGGTTTTCAACATATGAATTTTGGGGAGATATTATTTGGGGTAACTAGAATTTGGAATAGTCATGGAAGATGGCACAGAAGCCAAAGGAACTAGGGAGAATCTTCAGATGTGTATAGAATTTGGATAGGTAAGAAGACCCAAGGATGGGTCTTCAAAGTGAAGGAAAAGACACCTTCACATTTCAAAAACACATACTGATTCAGATTCTGTTGTTTGTTTCTCATTAGTGATGATGACTTTCAGAAAGTATTTAAGTCAGGGTAAACTCAGGGGAAAAAATGAAGAAAATGTTTCTCACGACAGACGGTGCTAAAGATAATTGTCCCTTAAGGACTGTTTCTTTTTTCTTTTTTTTTTTTCTTTTTTTTTTTTTTAGAGTGTCCCTCTTGTTACCCAGGCTGGAGTGCAATGGCATGATCTCAGCTCACTGCAACCTCCACCTCCTGGGTTCAAGCAATTCTCCTGCTTCAGCCTCCCGAGTAGCTGGTATTATAGGCCCCTGCCACCACGCCCAGCTAATTTTTTGTATTTTTAGCAGAGACGGGGTTTCATCATATTGGCCAGGTTGGTCTACAACTCCTGGCCTCAGGTGATCCACCTGCCTCGGCCTCCCAAAAAGTGCTGGAATTACAGGCACGAGCCACCACATCCAGCCTAAGGGCTAGTTTCTATACAATAATAATTTATCTCTTACTAAACCATTTGACCACAAAAAAAAAATTCTCAAACTTCCCAACTTCTCACCCAAATTCAAGACCTGAATTTCTTTTCAAGCCCAGGATATCTTTTCACATGGAATGAGAGTTAATTTGCTAAGACTTCCAAGTATAAAGCAAATGCTTTGTTACTTTTAAACCAAATTAGCTTTGCTTAACAAGCATTAAGCCTATGAATTTTTAGCCTTTAATGACCTTAAGCACCTTATTCTATAACCCCAATGCTTTGGCAAAGATAAGAAAAATCACAGTTTGTTTTAATACACTCATGATTTAGCAATCCAATAAACTTAGTAATAAGTTGCAAGAATAAGTCATTTTTTGGACTAAAACCAACAACATAATTAGCCTGGTGTACCCTTGGGTTCTTAATCACAGAGCAGTCACTTTCAAAAGGGGTGACAACGTTTAACACTTTAACAACAGAAGCAATTTCTGTTGAGACAAAGAAGTTTCTCCGTGGAATTTACCTCGACTTTTCCGGCAGGGGGCAGTGGATCAAGAATAAAACACTAATACAGTCATGAAGGATATTGGCCTAAATTATGTTACTATTTTTCTTTGCTACCTAAATAATGGTAACAAAGTATGAGGAATTTAATGGCCTCCCATTATTCATCTTCCATTATTTTTAACAATTTATTTATTTATTTATATGGACGATGAAGATTACAGAAACAAACTTGTAAGAAAATATGCAGCCGGGCGCAGTGACGCACGCCTGTAATACCAGCACTTTGGGAGGCTGAGGCGGGCAGATCACGAGGTCAGGAAATCGAGACCATCCTGGCTAACACGGTGAAACCCCGTCTCTACTAAAAATACAAAAAATTAGCCAGGCGTGGTGGCGAACGCCTGTAGTCCCAGCTACTCGGGAGGCTGAGGCAGGAGAATGGCATGAACCCGGGAGACGGAGCTTGCAGTGAGCCTGAGATCGCGCCACTGTACTCCAGCCTGGGCGACAGAGCGAGACTCCATCAAAAAAATAAATGAAAGAAAAATGAAAAGAAAATATGCTAGAAAGCAAACAGCCTTTATTCATGAGATGAGCTTTAATTTCAAAGCACCACAATGGAAGAGAAGGAAAGATACTGGGTTAAAAGGCCACATAATCATTATCAGAGATAGATATTCTCCAGTCTGTAAAATTGGGACAAGATTATAAATTAGACAAGCTTGAAAAATGAGATTCATTCCACAAATAGAGTTTTTTTGTGTTTACATTTAACCTCTTCCCTATGACCTTGAAGAAAAACAAACGTCCTTTAAAACCCCTGCCATATTTACCATGGGTTGTCAGTTGATTTCCTCTAAAAATAATAGCTATCATTCACTAAGTATCTATTGGAGGAGAAACTGTGATAAGCATTTGACCTATTTAAGCTCATCGTGTCACAGTAGCCTCGCAGGGGCATGCTACTATTATTCTAATTTTACACATGAGAAAACCAAGGTTTAGAAAGGTTGAACTGCCCACTTCCTACAGATGGTGAATTGCAGAGCCGGTATACCAAGCTTCATCATCTTCAATGGGGTTACAACATCCCATACTATAATATAAAATGCTCCAATTTGAACCCTGGATCTGAAGAGTAACATTTTTATAATCCTTACCCTCCTGTGCTCATTGTCTTGTGAATTTCTGATTCAGGTGACAATACCTTTCTGAAAACCTAATAGAATACCTATCCATATTTTAAGTTCCTTGACATCAGATGTCACATCTTATTCATTTTTGTGTCTCCTGCACAAAGCCCAGGGGAGAATTTGGCAGCCACATTCAGCAGTTCTTCAACTCTGCTTATAGTCTGACCCAACAGAGCTACTGAGGAAATGAAATCCTACGATCACTTAGTAAAGTAGATGTTTCCTGTAGAGACACACCCAAAAGACCTTTGCATGTAAGATGAATCCTCTACCTCTGAGAAGCTTTGGAGACCTGGAGAATTCTACATCAGGAGATGAACCAGTTTGGAAGGACTGAGATGTCCACGAGGACATCTCATTTGGCGGAAGAGCCTCATTAATCCTGGATTCTATAACTTTGTCATAGCCCCAGACAAGCTCACTTTTTACCTGCACCTGTCTCCCGCTTCTTTCCATTATATCCACTATGACCCAAACAGAGTTTGCTGTCCCCTGAGAATCAAATAAGGATGCTCAGACACACTAAACTCCTTGATGTTTACCAATTAAAACATTAAAACCTATTTATAATGTTCCTGTTTCCACAGCGCTATGTAGACATTTCTATTGCAGCACTTGCCGTGTCACCTTCTCTCATTAAACAAAAACCAGTATTTATTCAACTCTATAACTCGGCCTAAACGTGCTCTATAATATAGTACATGATTGACACTCATTAGTATAATAATATCACTTCATAACTCTTAGACATTGAAGATTCTACTAAATGCTTTAAATGCATCTTTTATTTACTACTCACTACATCATTTTTAGATATTATAATTCCCTTTTTTATATAAGGGAAGCTGAAGTAGAGAAACATTAAGCACTTTTCCCCAGATCACACTGCTGATAAGTGTTCAAGACAATTTAAAAGCGTGTCGAAGTTCAGAACTTTTAAGGATGAAACCAAACTTCCCACCAGTAACCCTAAAATTTTTCACAGCTCCCAGTTTATTCAATGAGTGTGTATAGCCTGACCAGTCAAGCACAAGGACTCAGAAGCAGCAGTTATGGTCAGAGCTATATCACCAGAAATGAAGTGCTTCTACTATGAGAATATTTAGCTCAGTCTTTGCAGCTATCTGAGCAGTGGCAATGGAAAGAAACACATATTTTCCTCTCCTGCTTCCCAATTTTTACAGCCTTTCCTATGCTCTTATCTCACCATTCTCTGTAGCAACTAGTGAGGCCAAGAATTAAAACCGAGGTGATGAGTTTCTAAGCCTCTCAGCAGCGAACCCTGGAGTCAAAGTGAAAACAATTACCAAGGGTGAGTCTACGCTATATGCAGTAGAAATGCATATTCATACTTCATTAGCAACTAACTGGGCATTTTATATTCTCCAATTTCCCTGTACTAATTGTCTATCTCAGTAAGTGCAAACTATTAGAAAGAAGCACAACTACAGTATCTTTTGCATTATAGGGAAATGTAGCTCCATCATTAAGAAGAGATTTCAGAAAATGCCAATATTAGATGATCTCAAAGTCAAGGTTTTGTTTTGTTCTCATTGCACAGTCTGGTAAAAACATACACATTCCTAGGTCCCCAGGCCCAAGAAGTTAAGGTAAGATGGCATTTATGGATATCAGGTACCACAAACATTTGTGAAAATGATAAATGAAGAAGCTACGGATCTTTTTAATATCATCCTCAATTCACCCCTTGAGTGAATATTTGGCCTAATTAAGTCTGTAATTGTAATAGCATTAGACAAATCTTGTGTAACACAGAAAGACATGCTGTTTTTTGCTGTTAGAAAAGAAAGAAAAAAAAAGAGACGGAGATAAGCTGTTGAGAGGGAGAGGGGAAAGAAAGAAGCAAGGAAGGGAGTGAGGGAGGGAAGAAGAAAGGGAGGTAAGGAATAATAGTAAAACAATGTAGATACGATGAAGAAGACTTGGTACTAAGTACTTGGTACTTAGACTTTGGTACTAAGCAACAGTGGGCAATTTATTCACTAAACATCATTTATTATGTTTTAATATCATTGCCAGGAAACTCACCACAGCTTAAATCCAGAAAAACTAAATAGTAAAGTGCATGGATACAGGTATTTGAAATGCATTATTTCCTTAATTCTAAGAAATGGCAACCTATAGTCTTCCATGCTTATGCAAAAAGCCAAAATCAGTTTTTTGGTCTACCAGTAAGTCACCATATGTTACTATGTTTTATTCTTTTCTGTCCCTTCCCACTTGCCCAAATTTTGTCTGTCTATTCCCTTGAATGTTTAGTTAGAGAAGAGCTAATTTTGAACTTGTGTTATATTCTGGTCACTCATGGAGAAATTAAAATCTTTGAGACAGTGTAGATGCTGCCTTACAGAAATATTCAACCTGGTCATAGAACTAGACAAGTTACATATTAAACAACTAAAGTACAATGCCAAAGCAATTGTCAGTGAGCACAAAATAAGATGTTTCCTAAGATTTAATTACATATTTGTAATACATATTTATGCTGTTTTTTGTGGCTTTGTTCTACCATCCTGTTATTCTATTCAGAGTTTACAGAAATCCTTAATGAACATTGCTAAAAATAACTTCCCTCAGAGACATATGTGGCTTACCTTAATAATGATGGTTTCATCACTTCTCTTATTTTATTTGTGCAGGTGATCATTAAAATTAAGCTCTTGATTAAAATTACTTAGGGTAACTTATCTCAGGCTGCATTCTCACTTAACAAATGAAGAGATCCATAAATACTGATGAGGCTGGTTTTCACCATGCTTCGTAATTCCTTGGAATAGAAGGTGTTATGTTAACAAAAAATCATGATAATTAACTGGAATCCAAGCCTTGGGTATCAATATGCATTCATAGAGTCATCAGCAAATGTAATAAAGAAATTGTCACTATTATGCATATTTCATATAAGATGATATTACAAAAGTGTGGGCCATAAAGATTCTTTAAAAGAGGGCTTATATCTTTTCCTTATTTAGCATTATTCATCTAAAATGTTCATTAGCAGCAATATTGCATAATGTAACAACATTCTGCCATGTAAGAAAAGTAGTAGAGATAATAAAACTATAATTCCAAGAGTAAATATAATCAAGATTTGCTAAAAATTCCCTGAGCTCTTCTCTGGCTTTGATCAAATACATGCAACCCGGTGTTATTTTGCCCTGTCCTCATAGTGCTGTACATATTAACCTTGCTGCTTCAAAGAGGGAGGACTCTGAGCTGCTCTGCATGGTACTTAGGCTAGTTTGGATACTGCCAACACGAGCAGATCACGTCCAGCTGAGAAAGAACTAGAGCTGATGCCTAGTCCTATTGCCTCAAGGACCCTGGAGAACTCATTACCTTGCTTAACATATCTCTAGGCCATTGAAACTTGACACAGTGACCCGGAGGAACAAAGAGAAATGGCTCTATTCCAAATCAAGAGTCCCACAGACTCTTCAACAGCATTTTTAAAGACATTCATAATTTTACAGAAATATATTCTTTATTAAATCCCAGAGAGGAGAAGAAGCTTGGTTTCCTGCCAGTTCTAAAAGAGGAGGAAAGTGTTTCAGATTGTCTAGTCCCTCACGTCTTATTGAGCCCAGGTTCTCTCCTACACAAGAGCTGTCCTGTTCATTCGTTTTATGAAAAGTACAGACAACACTAAATTTTAGAATTATATTAGTGTGGAATTTTATTATGGTAAAAGCATTAAGAAAAACTGCTATTCAAGTTTTTCGTCATATATAATGAAAAAAATGAATTGCCACCCTATTAGAGCTACTTTAATGTTCTCTAAGCATATTATTTGCACATTTGATTACAAGCCTTCAGTAAGTGCTTTCCAGAGATATTTTTTTCTTAGCAGGAAAAAAAGAGACAGGAGGCTATTTATAATTATGGAAACATGCAGAATGTATTTAAAACACCCAAGGTAGGCAAGATTTCATAATGGCATGTATAAGGGATACATTGGACTAATTATTTCTTTCTTATTAATAATTTCTATTTCTATAAGGGAGATAAATGGAGAAATTTATCTGGAGATTATACCTTTAAATAGCTTCATAAAAAGCAGTTACAAAAATGGCTTTTGAAGTCTGGCTGCAATTGAAGCCGATTTGGCCAGGCCATTTCCATCACAATAGGATTTTTGAAGAGAGTACAGAGTGAAAAAAGCACCCATTACAGACAGGTCACCTGATCCAGCCCTAGAGATAATGTGAAATTGTGCCCTACAGTAATGTCTGCAAGGCTTTATCCAGACTCGTCTGAAATGGATACCCAGAAAAATGCACAGTTCTAACAGCCCCCTTTATTTTTGGCTTGAAAGCCTATTTCCTAATGGCAGTAATGACTAGTTTGCCTGCCCATCTTTATCTTCCATGAAAGATGTAAAAGAAAGCAGTATTTTGGAGCCACCGGCCATAGGGGACTGTTTCTCACAGGTCCTAAGTGATAGCAAGGTGGTAGCTGAGGTTACATAAAGTGCTTTTTAAGCCCCAACTCATCTGGCATCTAGTAGAATAAGATTTGCTCCACAGGAAGCCTGAGACAATGAAGAGGAGCCTGAAAACCATGGAATGAGGTGTATGGGCTGTTTCAAGGGTGATGAAGGTATCTTGGAATTGCAGAGACAGGTTCTTCTCCCAAGCCTCTTCTGTAGCAGAGACAACTACTCCTTAAGCAGGAAAAAGATGTCTGTGTGTTATGATCTGCACCACAGTTGTCAAATGTCACATTAATCCCTCTGTGATTCCATACACAAATCATATCCTAATTGTTCCACTACTGCATAGATAATTAAGTTATGGGAAAAATGTAAGACTCAAATGGTACTGTGTAAAAATATCACTGCCTGACATAATTCCAACAGGATGGCATTGTTGCCAGCCAGAGTCAAGGGATTTTCCTTGACATTTTACATTATTCAACATAGTGCTGCCATCTCCTGGGAAGGTTTTCTGGATTCCCTCAATTCCATAGCCTTCTATTCATTCCATACTTCTGATTTCTCAGAACTCCAGAAACCACCATCCTCTGTATAAGATAACAGACTCTGCCTTCCTCACCGTTTCAGCAGACACACAAGGAAAAGAGGAACAATTTGGGTGGAGAGGAAACAGGGCAGAGAAATGAAGAGTCCTCGTCATAAGCAGGTTAGAGGGCCCCTATCAGAGGCAGGAATCACAGCTTACAATCAGTGTATCCTGACATTCTGAGTGTAAATTGTTTGGGTAAAACAAAATGGCACCATTTGAATTAATGCTCTGGTTCAGTAGCAAGAGTACTCAGAAATGCAGGAATATGTGGATTGCAAGTGTGACAGACCCCCATTTGAACTTTTAAAATTAACTGAGGAGATTCTTAAGGCCAGAAAGTGAAGGCTGAGGACTAACAAGCAAGTAGATATCACCTTCATTATGATTTCAACATTGAACATTAATGTGACTTTATTTGTCTCCAAAGTCTCTTATGGATGACAACATACCAATTATGATCTTTCAAACTAGATTATAAACTCTTTGAATTTAATGGTCAAATTTAAGGGTTGCATATTTCACTTTTATATTCCCAAACCTACATCAGTATTTAGCCCAAAGAAAAAATCCGCTAAATGTTAGTTGAATGACTTAATGAAATCCAGCCACAGGAACTAAATACAGTGACAATCTCTGCTTGTAACTGTGTCTTTATACCTTTCTGCTAACAACTGTTGGGGTACAAAAACTATAAGTGTCACTTATCACTGAACTCAGACAAGAAAGCAGTAAAGTTAGAAAAGGCGGAAGAAATCATTTAAATCAAGGAGGATACAGTGAAAAGAAGTAAATACTAGGCTGACAGTAATAAAAATATCTAGCCCTAGAAGCAAAAGCCAGACATTCTCCCAAGGAGTTATCCAAGCACTGTTTTAAGCATTTTTCATATAATACCTCATTTAATTCTCTGAAATCTCTATGAACAAAACTATTATTTTTCCATATTTTCCAGAAAACAACACAGAACCAGAGTTATCTGGTGTCTTATTCAAGGTTTCACAGCTCCGTGGTGGCAGAGGCAATATTTTAACACAGGTTCCTGCCTACAAGGTTTATACTTTCAAACTCTGCACTATGCTGCCTTTCAAGACTGTTAGATCCCCATAGGAGATGCAGCAGATTAAGCATCTTCATTTCATTTACTAAAAAGATTTTCAATTATTTATCAACAGAAATCAGGGAAAAAATCACATGGCTTTAATTTCACTGAAACCTGGAATGCACACATACACATGCATGTGTGCACACACATACCATGTATCTTGGAGTTTAATGTCTGTTCTTTCTAAGTCTAGTATTTTCTTCTTCAAAATTCAAGGACTTCAGGGCTTAAGTACTATCACAAGATTTCTCTGTTGTTATTCAAAGATTAGAAGTTCTTGGTCACCAGGAAGATAACTAGCAAAGTACTATTTCAAGTTCCTCATCACAATATTGAATAAAATCCCACATAATCAGAACCTTAGTCAAGTGAGCAAGTGTTAGCATGGGAAGATACAATCAAATTCCACCCTTATCTCCATGCCTGCAAGCCCAAGCCTTTCCACACTAGAAAGGATTTACCAGTCTCCTGAGGGACAGAGAAAAGTAAACCTCAGAAAAGAGGGTGCTTACAATGGCAGGAATACCAATGCCCCATGGTGACTGTAGCAATGCACAGAATTTACTGCATCTAAGGCATGTGCTTCAAGACATTAGAAAGTAATATCAAATGAAAGGTGTTTATTGGACTGGCCTCTAAAACAAATGCCCAATCGCATAGCTGATGAAAAAATTAGCTTGCTACTAAACATTAAATGGATCAATAATCTATTAACTCTAACCTTGTTAGCAGTGAGCTTGCAGTAGAATATGTGACCTGCCTTTTTAAACAAACTTTCTTCAACGTCTATCTTGGACTGAAATAATTTTCTTTTTCCAAATTCAGCAATGATATACTTAATACTCCATATTAACTCAAAATGACCTTGTCCCTTTCTTCAAAGGCTATTCACCTTCAAGGCCTTTTGAGGTCATTACATATGTACCATTTTATTCAGCTGATAATAGTATTCGTTTTTATTTTATGGGTAGCAACCACAGCAGAGGCTCAGATGATATTCAGTAAGTCTCTACGGTCAAGATGAAATGTTATGAAGCCCTTGATGAAATATCATCATCTCAAAGTCATTGTCTTATCAGCAGAAATATTCTCATCCCTACCCACCTATAGGCAAGAGTGAGGGCAGAGTCAGCAAACACCCACACAGAAATAGTTCTGATGGGAAGGGAGGGAGAATGGGAATAGGTTGATGGACAGGGTATAGTTTTAGCGTGAAATCTTTATATTCATGCAAGTTTAAAAAAAAACAAAAGCTTATCTTGTAAAACAAAGCTATGCTGGGGTGGAAATGAGGGAACCGAAAGTAACCTTGATATGACAGGCCCTATTTGTGAATGAGAAAAAGACTGTAAAAGCAAGTATAATATTCCAATGATCAGGCAGCCACCAGGAACACTGCCCAGAGTGAGTGTATTTCAGCCAGACCTCCAGAAGCAAACATTAGTTTCTCTCCAAAAACCTACGTTCCTGCAATGACTCAAACCTACTCACCAGAAGTCTCAGGAAAAGGAGATTCTAATGACTTCAGTCTTAAGAAGGCAAGAAAGAGAACAAAAGTTCTGAAGTAAGTTCTATTCTCATAAAACGAATGTTAAGAAAAGCAAGTGCTAGACCAAAAGCCAGGAAAAGTGAGGCACAGCAGTAAGTTTAAGGCCAGAGCTAAGGAAGTATTCCACAGAATTTAGAATGAACAAATATTGAAATGACTGTCTAAGCAGGTTTCACAAGCCCTTGGAGTGAGGTAGCAAATACGGCAGGAAGGAAAGTGCAGGCCATCCTTAACATCAGGCAAGTGTTTCTGGGGGCTTTTTGGAATGTAAATGAGGAAAGAAGGACAAGCTCATCTTTGGGAATTGAAAGACTACTGAGTCTGCAGAAATCCATGGGCTGAAGCACCCAGTACTTAACAACTATTTTCTCAAGTTTTATGCCAAGTACTAAAGAGTCAAAACTGGAAAGTCACAATCTCCACTCTCAAGAGTTTCTGAAAGTCAGGAAATGAATTGTCTGATTTCTAGATGAATGTGGCCACTTGTGACAACGTGGTAGAAAAACTGTCCCGGGTGGTTTAAACGGTTGATGTCAAGGCAGGATCTTTCTCTATGACTGTCTTAAAAAGGCATGGTGATTAAAAGAGAAATGACTATTAGGCCTTTCCCCAGTGAAACCTGCTGGGAAGTTTAGTCATCCTAAAGTTTGCTTTGCATCATGTGGTATTTAGAAACTCCAAATTAAATCTATTCAACTGACACATTCTCGCCCTGTTCTTCCTGCTTATTCAAATTTCTACACCACACCTGTTTCTGTTTAGAAAGTAGGCAGAATGTAAGTTATTACAAACGCGATATAAATTTATTTACTTTATGTCAGATACAGTATAACATATAGTGGGAAAAAGGAAAAACAAAATAAATTTTAGAATGAGACAGGCTATGTAATTAATTTCAGTTATTTACTCAGTAAATAATTTTCTTTTTCCAAATTCACAGAAAAACAAATACCGTACGATCTCAATTGTGTGTGGAATCTAAAAAGTCTAATTTACAGAAACATAAAGTGATTAATAGGTGACTATCAGGGGCTGGCCCAGCATGTGGGGGCAGGGAATGGAAAATATTGGACAAAGGATACAAACTTTCAGCTATAAGACAAATAAATTCTATAGATCTGATGTACAACATGGTGACTGTAGGGACCAGCCCCACAGGGTCAGTGGGCTTCTCCCTGTGTGTGGTGACAAGAGAGTGTAGAAATAAAGACACAAGACAAAGAGATAAAAGAAAAGACAGCTGGGCCCGGGGGACCACTACCACCAATGCGCGGAGACCGGTAGTGGCCCCTAATGTCTGGCTGTGCTCTTATTTATTGGATACAAAGCAAAAGGGGCAGGGTAAAGAGTGTGAGTCATCTCCAATGATAGGTAAGGTCACGTGGGTCACGTGTCCACTGGACAGGGGGCCCTTCCCTGCCTGGCAGCTGAGGCAGAGAGAGAGAGAGGAGACAAAGAGAAAGACAGCTTACGCCATTATTTCTGCATATTAGAGACTTTTAATACTTTCACTAATTTACTACTGCTATCTAGAAGGCATGACAGACATGTCATTTCTACCCCAGAAAAACCAAGTTTATGTTCTATGCTCATTTATGCTCTTTATTTTACTAACTGAATTATAAAGTAAGAGATTCCCTTTTATTATCTGCTATGATCTAATGTTGATCATTAGTAACGAATTTTAGAAGCCAGTTGGATAAGTGCACAGAGGAGTAATTATTTCAAATAAAAATTTTCCCAGAATAACTGGTACTGAAATGGATGGCATGTCAGAAGATAAGTGATATCAACAAACCCATTTTCATTAAGGAAGAGGGGAAAGAGATTTCCTAGGGGAAATCATGATTACTCAATATCAGCCATGGTACAGTTCCACAGTGATCCACAGCTTGAAAAGTCTGAACTTTCATCACTCTTGCTTACCAAAGTCATAAGCTAGGACAATAGTTCATCCATCATGGGGAGCAGCTTAGCCTAATAGACTGAGTAGCGTCATGCCAGCTGGACTTTGGGCAAGATACCAAGCACATTAGACTCATTCATAAAAGTCAGAGAATTTTACACCAACCCAAACCACAGGGCAACAGCTGTACTCTTAGAAACCAACAAGATATTGGGTTCAAGGCTAATCCTTATCATGCAGCTGAAGTTGAAAAAATAAAGCAAAACCAAAACTCACACCTCAGAATCTGCACTTGATAAACCTAGGGCATCAACTGGCTATCAGCAATATCATCAATGGGGTAATAGCAGAGGCTGGAGATTAAGTATATAGATTTTGAATTCAGATTGTCTAGTTTGGATTGTGACTGTGCTACTCAATAGCTGTCTGTCCATGGGAAATTATTTTACCCCTTTAGGCCTTAGTTTCTTTATGTATAAACAGGAATTTCTGTACTAAAAACTTCATAGGCTTGTAGAAAGGATATAATTAATTTAAAGCTTTTAGCACAGTGACCATCATGCAGAAGTAGTTAAATGCTAATCATGATTAAGTTTATTATTTTACTATTATATAATGATAACCATCTAAATATATTAAGTCCACCAAATACTTCCTCTCTTTTTTCTTGAAACCCTTGGCCATGCAAACATGCCTATGAGCCTACACTCTGCTTCCTATCTCAGTATAGATAATGGCAGGGGAACTCACACAGTAATACAGTACGTCTGGTGGAAAGAGAAGTCCAGCCTCTCTGCCTGACTTCCTTTGCTTTTCATCTCTTTAATCCACCACCACTGAGCCCACAGGTCTCCCACCTGTAGGTTCAGTTCTGCTCTAACTCTATGCTAAACTAGGCTTCTAGCAGAAAAAAAAACATATTCATTTTCATCCCTTTCCCTTGTTCTCCTCCCCAAATCTAGTGAAGCTGAACTAAGACCAGCCCATTCTTGTTATTGGGATTTCTAGAACGGCAAGATTCAGTGCTGACCACTAAGCTCCTTCACTCTCTAGCCACACTCCTTGTTACTCTGACATTATTGTATGGCTTCTAGTTCCCCTCCTGTGTTCCAATCCTATTCTCTGTGCTCAGGCACCAATCTCTTGAGCAATATTTTCTATCACTAACTACCCAGTACCCCCAGTTTATAGAATATGACACCATATTAGTTCTTTCAGAAATGAGAGCCAGGCACTGTCCTCAAAATTTATGCACAGCTTTCTCCTTGCAGTCTTACATAGCACGGAATGACTCAGAACAAATGTATCAGTCCTCTAAATGAAATTTCTGAACTAACGAGTTCCACAGGATGATTATTAAAAAATGTGTCTGTAGCCTAGATACAGATGAGGAAAAGCTCTTAGAATCTTATTGAAATCATGATGAGTCTGCCAGGATGCAATTTTGCTGTGTTTAAGTACATTAGATAGAGCTGAGCTGATTTTTAAATTTATTTCTGTCAAAAAGATCAATCACAAAATAGTTTTTATGAACCTATTTGTTAAATGCTCAGCACAGTATTAAAAGTTGTAAGTAATTAAAAAGAAAAGTAGACCACAGTCTATGATGTCAAAGACCTCTGGATCCAGGTGTGGACATGTACACACACACATATACACACATACACAAGCACACAACATTGATGAAACAAGAGTATACAAGGAAAGGTGAAAAAATATTTTTTTAATTTGTGTATTACTCATGGGGTACAAGTACAATTTTGCTACATTAATGTATTACATTGTGGTGAAGTCAGGGCCTTCAGTATATCCATCACTGGAACAATATACATTGTACCCACCAAGCAACCTCCCACTATCCAACCTCGGCAATCCCTCCATCTCTCTAGGTCCCCACTGTCTATCATTACATACTGTGCTTCCGTGTGTGCACATTATTTAGTGGCCACTTACAAATGAGAACATGTGGTATCTGTCTTTCTGTGTCTGAGTTGTTTCACCTAAAATAATAGAATCCAGTTCCATCTATGTTGCTGAAAAAGACATGGTTTCATTATTTTTTATGGCTAAATATTATTCCATTGTGCATATTTACCACATTTTCCTTATCCAGTCCTCGCTTGATGGATGCTTAAGTTGATTCCATATCTTCGCTATTGTAAATAATGCTGCAATAAACATAAGAATGCAAGTATCTATTTGATATAATGATTTCTTTTCCTTTAGGTAGACAGTTAATAGTGGGATTGCTGGATCATATGGTGGCTCTGTTTTTAGTGCTTTGAGAAATCTGCATACTGTTTTCCATAGAGGTTGTACTAATTTACATTCTCACCAAACGTGTATGAATTCCCTTCTCTCCACATCCTCTCCAATATCTTTTTTTTTTTTGGTCTTTTTAATGACAGCCATTCTGATTGGTGTAAGATGATATCTCATTATGGGTTTAATTTGCATTTCTCTGATGATTACTGATGTTGAACATTTTTTCATATGCTTATTGGCCATTTGTTCATCTTCTTTTGAAAAATGTCTACTCATGTTCTTAGCCCACTTTTTTATGGGGTCATTTGAGGTTTTTTGTTGAGTTCCTTGTAAATGTTGGATATTAAATATATAGTTTGCAAATGCTTTTTCCCATTCTACAAGTTGTCTGTTCTCTCTGTTGATTATTTCTTTTATTTGCAGAAACTTTGCAGTTTACGTCTCATTTGCCTATTTCTGTTTTTGTTGCCTCTGCTTTTGAAGTCTTAGTCATGATTTCTTTGCCTAATGTCTAGAGGAGTTTTTCCTAGGATTTCTTCTAGCAATTTTTTTTTTCTTAGATGGAGTCTGGCTCTGTTACCATGCTGGGGTGCAAAGGTGCCATCTCGGTGCACTGCAACATCCACCTCCCAGGTTCAAGCAATTCTCCTGCCTCAGCCTCCCAAGTAATTGGGATTATAGGTGTGAACCTCCATGCCAGGTTAATTTTGTTATTTTTAGTGGAGACAGGGTTTCACCATGTTGGCCAGACTGGTCTCGAACTCCTGACCTCAAGTGATCCACCTGCCTCGGCCTTCTAAAGTGTTAGGATTACATCTTCTAGTATTTTTATAGTTTCAGGTCTTACATTCAAGTCTTTAATTCATCTTGAGCTAATTTTTGTATATGGTAAAAGACAAGGATCCAATTTCATTCTTATACATATGACAATCCAATTTTTCCAGCACTATTTATTTTAAAAGGTGTTCTTTCCCCAGTGTATGTCTGTGTAGACTTTGTCAAAGACTAGTTGGCTTTAAGTATGTGGCTTCATTTTTGGGTTCTCTATCCTATTCCATTAGGCTATGTGTCTGCTTTCATACCAGTACCATGCCATTTTAGTTACTATAACCTTGTAGTATAATTTGAAGGCAGGAAATGTGATGCCTCCAGCTTTGTTCAATGAATGATGAAAAATAAATAATAACATTTCCCACCTATTGAGGCCCTACAGGGGTAGACACCTTACAAAGAGTGATTTTTTGCAGCCTCACAACAACTCTGGAATTTCTCACTTAATTTTCCATTTAATGGATTGAAATTCAGAGGTCTCACCCTAAAGCCACAGAAAAATGGGTAGAACCAAAACTATCTGATGCCAAAGCTGATGCTCTTTCCACTAAAAAATTTTAAAAAGCAGAATACTAGGTTTCTTTCAGGTTCTTATTTAGTTGAAGCCTGGCCTTTAATATTTTTTTTAGGATATCAGGTGCAGAACTGAACTAAAACAATAGTCATTATATGGCCCAAATGCTAAAATGTATACCTATTACAAAAGCTCAGCAAGTGAACATTTCAAACAGGCCAACTGGGATGACACTATTTCCCCCACCACAGACATTTCTCAGCCACTAAGACTTTAATGTTAATCAACTTGTGCCAAAGTCATAACTTGACTTCAGGACTGTAAAAAAAAAAAAAAGTAAATGAATGGATAGTACTAATATATGCATATCATTGATTAAAGCTTATATTGTATCTTCACATACATCATTTCATCTTAGGTATTGTAAGAATTTGGTAGTAAGTGGGAAGAGTTTTTTTTTTTTTAATTTATTTCCCATTTAAAAAAACAAGAATCAAACTTACCGCAGGTCACACAGCTAACCAGGGACCAAGCTCTGTGCTCATTTCATTACTTGATTCTGACTGGTCCACTCTAATGCCATTGCCGCTCAATGACACCCAGGACTGGCCACATGATTTGTGGAACCAAGTGAATAATAAAAATTCAGATCTCCTTGTCCAAAACATATGAAGAATTTCAAGACAGAAACTACAGAGTATTAAACCAAGTGCAGGGCCTCCTAAATAGCTGCAGAGGTCATGGGCTCATGAAGCTGGCCCTGACGACACCACTGCAAATTAAACTGTGAAATAAATAATTCGAGCAGCTGCTAATTGAACAAGGTAAAGAGTATGAATGTATTCAAAGTTATCACTTTTCCAGAACACACTGCAAAAGTGCCTGTGACAGATGCAATCCAAGTTGTATGATCATAATCCATAATCACCCTCCGCTCCAAAAATTATTCAGATTAGGAAATGTATGGCCATCAGCTTTTGGTCAAATCAGATGAACACATTTCTTCCCAAGTTACTTATTGAACACATTAATATGATTTTTTCCCAAATGGAATGCACTGATATCATTAAAAATGACAAGGTGAAGGCATCAAGAATGTTCATTCAAGAGCAAGGAAATTAAGATTGTAGACTTCAGCAAACCCACCTATTTGGCCTGTGCTTCCAGTGTGTCATTTTGGAATAAACAATCTCAGGAAGGTGGCTACACAGATGCTTTTACAACAGAGTAAATAGCTGAAATAAGCACCTGATGGTGCTATCAATTAACAGCAGATGTTTGCAGGTGAGCTGGGATATGTGGTTTGAATTTCCAAAGTGAAATGATCTTCTGGTATGGATAAGAGCCTGCTGTTGTCAGACATCTCTACAGAATCCCTACACACTGTGGAACTAATTAGGTGTGAGAGCCACCTTCATTCTTATGAGGGAGAAGGAGGAAACTGCACAGTCGCCTTCTTGTCCTGTTATCCATACTTTCATCTTTCCAGAAGATCTCTGAAAATCGGAAATCTTGTCCAGACACTCTAGAAAGATTTTGAACCAGAAAATGTGCACTAGGGAGTGAAGGAAAGAAGGCAAGTTCCAAATGGTATCTTTTTTTTTTTTCCTTAAAAATTAACTACATGTGATCTGGTAAAAAAGAAAAAAGCATTTCAATCAACCAAATAGGAATGAAGAAAAAATTACACAAATGTTAATTTTATTTATTAATAGAACTGTCTATGAATTACAATTTCTTTTTGAACACTCTGTAGTCATTACCCAGTTCCAAAACCACTTTCACATTCTGAGTTATTTGTTAGGAAGCACCTCACAGCCAGTACTAATTTTTTCTTAGCTCAGGCTGCTATAACAAAATACCATAAACTAGGTGTCTCAACAACAAAAATTTATTTATTTCTCAAAGTTGTGGAGGCTGGGAAGTCCAAGATCAAGGTACTAACAGATTCTGCATCTGGTGGAAGCCTGCTTCCTGGCTTATAAACAGTAGTCTTCTTTCTGTGTCCTTATATGGTGAAGAGAGGAAGCAAGTGCTCTCAGGGCTCTTAAGAATATTAATCCCATTCATGAGTGCTCTACCCTCATGACCTTATCTCTTTTTTTTTTTTTGAGACGGAGTCTCGCTCTGTCACCCAGGCTGGAGTGCAGTGGCGCGATCTCGGCTCACTGTAAGCTCCGCCTCCCAGGTTCACGCCATTCTCCTGCCTCAGCCTCTCCGAGTACCTGGGACTACAGGCGCCCACCACCACGCCCGGCTAATTTTTTGTATTTTTAGTAGAGACGGGGTTTCACCATGGTCTCCATCTCCTGACCTCGTGATCCGCCCGCCTTGGCCTCCCAAAGTGCTGGGATTACAAGCGTGAGCCACCACGCCCGGCGACCTTATCTAATTCTAATTACCTCCCCAAAGACCCTATCTCCCAATACCATCACATTAGAGAGTAGGGTTTCAGTATGTAAATTTTGGAGGGACACAAGCATTTAATCCATAGCAGCTTCTTTAATCTGCAGCATTCCCACAATCTTTGTCTTTTATGATGTTATGTTTAGAAATCAATATATTTCTCCTTCTGTGCTTTTTGGATGTTTTATCATGATTAGTTATTTATTCTTAGTTAAGAATATTGAAGCAGTGATGTGGTGTCCTCCTTAGGATATCACATTTTATTTCACCCTTGTAACTAATAAACAGTCTCTGAGGTAACACTTTAATAACACACAAATATCTTGCCCATCATCAAAACTTCCCCCCAGATTTAGCAGCTATTAGTGATTCTTGCCCGGCACAATATTTATTATGTTGATCATAAAATGAGCAATTCCCTAACTCTAACCTGACCTCAACAATTATTGATCAAGTCTCAGCATTTACTGTAAGAATCTTTTTTTTAATTCATCAATCTATTACCAGTGTGCAATTATCATTTTCTATTTTTAATAGCTCATAATTTATAACTATACTTAATTATTTTGATGCTCACATATCCCAGATTTGGCCAGTGGAAGCCTATTCAAACAGTGACTCCCATGCCACTGAAGTTTTTTCTTTTTTAACACTGAATTTTTCTTTTTTTTTTTTTTAAGTATTTTTCTCTGTCTTTGTCCTTTTCCTAAAAAAAAACTGCACTGATTTCAGTTCTTATCTTCATTACTTTATCTCTTGTACTTTGTTATGTTTAGTTCAGTCTTTATCCTCTACTTCTTTCTTAAGGCTTAAGCTTAGATAATTGCTTATGGGCATTGTTTTTTAACTAACATAAGCATTGAAAACTATGCCACCCATCACAGCTTTAGCCATATTCCACAAATTTTGATGTTTTGTATTCATTTATATTCACGTATATTTTCTCTGTTGATTTCCTCCTGGATCCATTAACTATTTGGAAGTGTGTAATGTTTAGTTACAAGTTTCAAGGGTATCAAAGATATCTTTCTATTATTGGTTTCCGATTTACTTCTGTGGTCACAGAATATACTCCATATACAGTTCAATCTTCATAATTTAATGAGAATTATTTGTGGCCCAGCCTGTGGCCCACCTTAAGTATTCCATTTGCATTTGAAAGGGTTATTTTCTGCTCCAGTTGAGTGTTGTGCTCTACAAGGGTCAACTAGCTCAAGTTGGTTGACCATGCTATTCAAACCTTCTCTATGATTACTGTTTCTCCTTGACAATTATTAAATATCAAACCAAATATTAGAGTAGTGTTTTAAAATCTCAATCATAATTATGGATTTTACCACTTCTTTCAGTAATGCTAAATTTTGCTTTATGTATTTTGAAACAGTGTTATTGTACATACTTTGGATTGTTGTCTTGTAGATAATTAACTCTTTTATCATTATAAAATTTTCCTCATTATCAGTAGAAATAATCCTTATTCTGAAGATTATTTTTACTGATATTACACAGCCACTCCAGCTCTTATGTGATTATTCTTCGTCTTAAATATGTCAACCTAAAGAAGAAGCAGAGGTACAAAATATAATGTTAAAGAGTTTATGTATTAGTCCATTCTCACACTTCTATAAAGAATACTACCCGAGACCGGGTAATTACAAAGGAAAGAGGTTTGGCAGACTCACAATTCCAGAGGCTTAATAGGAAGCATGGCTATGAGGCCTCAGGAAACTTACAATCATGGTGTAAGGCAAAGGGGAAACAGGTGGCTTCTTTACTAGGACAGCAGAGGGGAGTGTGAGCCTGTGAAGGAGGAATTGTCAAACACTTATAAAACCATCAAATCTCCTGAGAACTCACTCACAAAAGCAGCATGGGGGAAACCACGTCCATAATCAAATCACTTCCCCCCTGGTCCCTCCCTTAACACATGGAGATCATGCGGATTATAATTCAAGATGAGATTTGGGTGGGGACACAGCCAAACTGTATTAGTTTACTTGAGCCAAAGTGCAGACTGCTGCCCAGGAAAAAAAAAAAATACTTCCAAGTTGCCTTGAGAAGTGCTCTATTCTGCCTTTGTTACCAATCGGTTTGTTTGCTTGTTTTATATTTTACTTTAAGTTCCGGGATACATGTGCAGAATGTGCAGGTTTGTTACATAGGTATACATGTGCCATGGTGGTTTGCTACACCTATCAACCAGTCATCTAGGTTTTAAGCCCCACATGCATTAGGTATTTGTCCTAATGCTCTCGCTCCCCTTGCCCCACCTCCCACACAGGCCCAGGTGTGTGTACCAGTAGGTTTTTAAAGACAAAAGGGAAAAAGGAGTAGGTTGATACAAATTTATTTAACAAGAATCCTCACGGCTTTGCAGAAATAACATTCATCAGTGATTAGCTATACATTGCTGAACTATAGAGTATAAGTTACAATGTCCAGTATATGGCATTGTTAGGTTAATTTTAGGGCTACTTGGCATCACTCAGCCTAGAGCCTTATAGCAAGTGGCTTCAAGGGGTAATTACTTACTTAGCTCAAGCTGGACGTGATACTTAACTCCTGTCACATTTCAATGCCTTTTTGGGCGTGATAATTTAAAGGGGCTCACATCCCTCAGATAAAAAATTTCTTTTCTTTCTCAAATACTTTTTCAGCCCTTTTCTTTAAGCCTATCTGGGTCTTTTTATTTAGGATGTGTTTCCAGTAAGCTGAATATAACTGGATCTTCTTTTTAAATCTAGTTTTACAATCTTTGCTTTTTAATTGTGCATTTAGGTTTAATTATCAACATTGTAAAGTGTAAATCTACAATTTTATTTTTTGATTCTGTTCTGTGTAAACCATCTGTTCTTTATCCCCTTTTTCTTCCTTCTTTTGGGATAAGAGAATATTTTAATATTTCATTTTAGCTGCACTTTTGGCTCATTAGCTATATATACATTTTTGTCTTATTTTGTTAGTAGTTGCTCTATGGTTAAACTATGAATCTTTAATCACAATCTACCTTCAAATAATATTATACCCTTTCATGTATAGCATAAGACTCTTAAAATAGTGTACTTCAATTCCCCTTTGAGTCCTTTGTGCATTATTGTCATACATTTTAATTCTACATATAGGATAAGCCCACAATACATTATTTTTTCTGTGATGATTATCTTTCAAAGAAATTTATAATTATAAAAAGTCTTTATATTTACCTTTTCCAGCAATCTTCATCCCCTTGTAGCTCCACCTAGTATCGCAAAGTCTTATGAACTTTAACATTTTGGTGGCAATAAATTCTGTTTTTCTTCATCTAATAAATATTTTTCTTGATTCTATTTTATAATATTTCATAGGATATAGAATTCTAGGGATTTGGGTTTTTTCTTTTACCCTTCAAAGATGTCATGTCATTCCATTGTCTTTTTTTCTAGCTCAGTTTCAGAAAAGAAGTTAGTGATTCTTTGTGTATCTAAAAGTATGTGTAATTTTTCTTTGGATGCTTCTGAGCTTTTCTTTATCACTGGTTTTCAGCATTCTCAATCTCTTGTGCCTTGGTGTGGTTTTCTTTATGCTCAACCTGCTTGGAATTCCTCAACATGTTGAATATTTGGGTTTATAATTTTCATCAAATTTGAGGGGGATGGTATAATTTTTTTTAAAATGTATTTGTATCAGATCTTTCCCGGCAACTGGAATTCCCTGATTGATAGAAATGTCTTTGTTATGTTAATGAGGTAATTCATCACAGGGGGCTGGGTGCCCTACGGGGTTCTGGGATGGGGACTGGTCCCAACCAGGGCAGGAAAACGGGCTGGAGATTGAGTTCAACCACCAATGGTCATTGATTTAATCAATCCTGCCTACGTAACGAAACCTCAACAAAAGCTCCAAAAACAATGAGGCTTCGGGAGCTTCCTGGTTGGAAAGCATATCAATTTACCTGAAGGATCACACACCCTGACTTCAGAGGACAGAAGCTCTTGCCCTTGCAACTCTTCTAGACCTTGCCCTATATACTTGTTCATCTGGCTATTTGTATTCTTTATAATTAAATGCTTTATAATAACATGCTTTCTTGAATTATATGAGTCAGTCTAGTGAATTATTGAAGGGGTAGGTGTGGGAACCCCCAAATTTGTAACCAAGCCAGTCAGTCAGAAGTGTAGGTGGTCCAGGGACTTGCACCTGGTGTCTAAAGCAGGGGCAGTCTTGTGAGACTGAGCCCTTACCCTATGGGGTCTGCACTAAGTCTGGTCAAAATTAAACCCTCAATTGGACATCAAGTTGGTGTCATAAAATTGTCAGGACTCAAGGGGAAAAAAATCACCTTCATTTCTTCGATTTTTTAAACTTTTACTTTTCTATCTCTCTCTGCCTCTTAAACTCCATATTTACATGTTAGAATCCATACTCTTGTTTGTCACTAAATTTCTGTGGGTTTTTGTCTTTTTTCATCCTTTTCCTTAGTTTAATTAATTTCTATCTATACCCTCTTAATTTCAGTAATCTTTTTTCTACCTTTTATAGTCTGCTTTTAAGCCCATTTGGTAAAATATTTTATTAGAGATACTGTATTTCATGTCTGTAAAATTTGTTATTCTTTTTAAATCTTTTTAAAAGATCTTCATTATGTTCATGTTTTAAAGTCATCAAGCATTTTGATAGTAGTTGTTTAAAGTCTTTGTTGACTCCTTCATTATTATCATTTCTGGGTCTGTTTCTGTTGACTCATTTTTCTCCTGGTTATAGTTAGCACTTTCCTACTTCTTGCCCTGTATAGTCATTTTTGATTAAATGATAGCCTTTGTCAATTTTTTGTTGTCGAGTGCCAGTATTTATTGTTTTTCATTAGAATGTTATTTTCTTCTTTTCTATGAGACAGACAAGTTACTTATGAATCATCTTTATTTTGGAGGTTTATTTTTAAGCTCCTTAGGGTTGGATTTAGAGAAGTCTTTATTTTAAGGCTACTTTGTCCCTCCAACTACCTTATAGCCCTTTTGGGATCTCCACTACATGAATTAGCTGTTCAAGAAGAACTCCCCACTCTGGTTAGAACTCAAATGTCTCCCAGCCATGGGTTACTAGATTTGAATTAACAGAACCTTGAGGGTTGAAAGAAGGGCTCCATGGAGTTCAAATGAGACCTCAAGGAGGGGCTGCTGCTCTAGTATGCATGTTTAGGAGCTTGGAAAAGAGTTCACAGGGAAATGGGGCACTTCCAAGACAATAAATATGGGCTGTTTCCTATAAGAGGACACAATGAAGCTCTTTCTGGGAGTGGTGATAAAAACCTGTGTGAGGGGTGTTCATAAGATAACACTTAGAGCAATAGCAAGAGATATGAAAGACAAGTTTCTTCCCCACTCACCTAATTTCCAGATTCCCACTGGACTTAACAGTCTTGCAGAGTTCCAGACCAAAGCAGAGTAGAGAACAGTGGATTTGGAGCCAAAACAGCAACTTAACATGAAGGATAGTTTCCTGAGGTTTTTGTACCGTGTTCCTCTCCTATAAGCAGAGTGTGAAAGTGCTAATTTTTAGCATTCTTACCAACTTTACCAAAACCCTTGGAATTATCACATTTAAAACTCATGCCACTATATGTATAAAATGATATATCATGATTATTTTGCTTTGCTTTCCCAGATAAAATTTTTGAGGCTGAGCATCTTTTCATTATTTATTAACCATTGTGCTTTCTTGCTGCCAGTGGAAGGTTCATACGTTTTATACATTTTCATTAAGCTGTTTATCTTTTTTTGTTGATTTGTAGAGGTTTTTAATGATCTGAATATCAATCCTCCATTTATGCCCTGCAAATATTCTCCCTGTCTTAAGCTTGCCTTTTGACTTTGTTTTCTACGTTTTTCCGTAAACAGTTTTTAATTTAGTGAAGTCGAACTTCTGAATCCTTTCCTCTACGCTTTATGCTTTTTATGTCATTAAAATAAATTCTTCTCACTTCTGATATAATAGCCTCCTATATTTTCTTCCTGAAGTTTAAATGTTTTGCTGATCACATTGAGCTCTTTATTCAGAATTTATTTAACTTTGATCTCAATTTTTGCCTCTCTTTTTATGTGCCCTGCACACAAGTACATTCCAACACTCCATCCCCTTACCTAAATCCTGACTTCTTTTATAATTCAGCTTAGTTACCAATGCCTTTATGAAGCCTTCCCTGACTGCTCCAGCCCTCAATGACTTTCCCTCCTCAGCCTCCTAAGACATTTATCACTGAACTTTATATTAATGTATGCCTATGCATGATAGTGAACTAAATATCTGCAGCACTCAGGCAGGTAATCTTAATGAGTAAACAGGATGAGAATCAAGACTATAGGAAGTGTAGGGAGTGGAGTAGCACGTGCCCATTTCAGGGATAGTGGCTACTCAGCTCTAGCCAACTATTTCTTATGTGGTAGAAATAATGGTGCATAGGCCCAGAGTTGCCAGATCTACTATTATAGTTTTCAGGACAACCTAGCTATCTAAAACTTTTATGTGAAATATTCTGATATTTAAATATTACCAATTCATTTAAAAATATTTTTAAAGCATTATGTTGGGCGATGGGAGAGTATTTCCTGATAAGATTCAGTCATTCCATTTCCAATCTCTAATCTCTGGTTTAACTGTTTTTAATATGTTAATTAATGTTATTATTTGCCTCTTATATTAAATTATAAACCCCTTGATTACAAGAACACTCACTTTGTAGACTCTATAGAACCTACAGGGGTGAGCCAATGATAAATGCTCCATAAACTCATGATTGACTGTTGATTGACAGTATACATCATATTCCTACGCTGAGCCACAGTCCTCTCCACAATCATGTGCTGAGGAGAGGACTAGCTTGCACAATGAGGTACCATAACCAAGAAGGCTGCTCATCTCATGAGTGTTTGTCATTCTAGTGAGACCCACATTCATGGAAAACACATCTCCCAAAGCTGTGATCATCCCAGCCTAGGAGTGGGATGCCAGGACACATTCTGGACACTCTACCAGGACATATCAAACCTAAGAACTTTTAAGTATCAGTGATCTGGGTTGTACAAAAACAAGCTGTCCACTTCTCATAGAAGCATAGAGGAGTAGAAAGAAGTAGGGAAGACCTCCAATGCCTTTGTCTTTTAGGAAAATAAAATCCTGACTCTGAGGATAGTCACAGCATGGCCATTGCTGTCTGTTTATCATCCTGCATCCTAACCCTCAGAGTCAGCAACCCCACACTATCAAGCTCACAGACAGCGTAAGGAATGATCCAAAGACCCCTCTCTCTAGTGAAAGCAGGCTTGGACCAGGAACCAAACACTCAAATTCAAAGCCTGAGTTCATCTCTGAGAGGAGGCCTGGCTGAGATGTCTGGCCTCTCAGACACTCTGTCTTTTCATTTTTAAGGAAAGAACAAGCAGACTGCATCTCCTCAGTGGGAGAAGCGCAGTGCCGGGGTGGTAAAAGGCACAGACTCTCAGACCAGCCATGAATATGAACCTAGCTGAGAGGCCGAGAAAACGTTACTTAACTAACCTCCCTGTACTTGAGTTTCCACAGCTACGAAATGAGGTCAAATAGTAAACTTAGCCCACTAGGTTGTTCAGAAGATCAAATGACATTTTAACTGTAAAGCTCACTGCAAATTGTTGGTTTGAGATCACAGGCGTGAGAGAAGTTGGTAGACTGCATGGTGTCATTATTACAGGCTCTTTTGCTCTGCTCCCTAGAGCTGTCCCCACACCATACAAAGTGACAGTTTTATTATTGTTGTTGTTCCTTCTCCAAGATTTCAAGTTCATGTGAGGGAAAATTTCTCAGTAGGATCTATTTCTGTTGAAAGTTAGTGTGTGGCCAACTCTAAGGCCATAAAACTTTCATCCCCTGTTCCATACATTCACCTGGAAATAGGCCCGAGCAAAATCAATTCTACGGGAGCAAAAGATTCCTTCAGGATCTTGCACGTAAAAAGTCCTAAAAGTTACTAAGACTGCATTTCTCAGTGCGTATCTCTGTATTATAGGGTGTCTGAATGTACCTCTCTGCATCACTCTGTATCTCCGTGAATCTAAGTCTATGTATGTCAACTTCTGTGCATCTTTCTGTGTATCCTGGACTATTTCTATACATGGGAGTACTTGTGTGTGTCTTTGTGTGTGTCTTTTTGTGTATAACTGTGTGTCTCTCCATGAAACTATATCTATGTCTCTATGTGCCTATGTGCATGTGACTCTATCTCTATGTTGTGAAGGTGTGTCTGTGTGTACCTGTGTCTATGTGCATTTTTCCTTTTTTTTTTTTTTTTTTGAGATGGAGTCTCACTCTGTCACTCAGGCTGGAGTGCAGTGGTGCGATCTCGGCTCACTGCAACCTCTGCCTCCCAGGTTCAAGAGATTCTCCTGCCTCAGCCTCCTGAGTATCTGGGACTACAGGCACATGCCACCATGCCCAGCTAATTTTTGTATTTTTTTTTAGTAGAGACGGGATTTCACCATATTGGCCAGGATGGTCTCGAACTCCTGACCTCGTGATCTGCCTACCTCAACCTCCCAAAGTGCTGGGATTACAGGCATGAGCCACCGCACCCAGCCTCTCTGTGCATTTTTCTAAGAAGTTCTAGGATTGCATTTCAGCACAGAGATGTGCCTAAATATGTGTCTGTGTCAGTTTCTGCGTCAGGAGCCATAGTCTATAACCATGTGTGTGTATGTCTAATAGGGTTGTGTCTAGTTTCTTCTGTCTGTGTTATATCTGTCAGTGAAACTCCCCTTTTATATCCCATGCCATGTACATGTGTGTTTATGTGACAAAAGACAGAACTGAGCAACTTCAATTTGGCTCATCAGTGATCCTAGGTTACTCCGTGTTGTGGTCAAACCAACCCTTAGAAAACACAGGCTATTAGTTCTCCAACCTGTCTGCTGAGGCTCCAAGGAGCTTTTAAAGAAACCCTGATGCCCAAACCCCACTTGTCGATATTAAAATTGCCATTTCTGGCTTTGCAGTGGAGTCTGGACGTGAGAGCTTTGCAAAGCACCCCAGGTGATTCTAATGTGCAGCCATGGCTGAGAAGAACTGTACCAGGGTCTCTACCATTCTCCCTGGAAAGCTGAAAACTACTTTCCTTGCCTTTCACATCAATACTATAAGTGGGGAGGGTGAGGGAGTTTTGAAATAATATGCCCTGTGTGAAAAGGACAGAGCCCCCCGTCTACTTTCTTGCTGAGGAGGGAGGCGCACTGTGAATCCACACTCTTCAAATTAACCTGTGAGACGACTGAGGAAAAATTCTCCGAGCCCAATCCTTCTTTCATATCAGCAGGTATTCACTTTCTACATCTATATCTAATTAAAAAGATGTACTGCTACCTTAATTTCCATATAAACTCATCACGTTTATTGCAAGTGTTTGGCAAACCAAAGGAGGATTTATTAGTATAATAAACAAAGTGTTTCATAGAAGTTTAAATGCATTTTTTAGCATACTTTACCAATAAAAAGAAAGAAGAGAGGTCCAGAATGGAACAATACCTCTCATCTGTGGAAATGGAAATCTAAAGATAGAAATGAGGGATAATCTAAGAAGACAAAGGAAAAGCAATGAAACCTCAGATGCTTAGACCCTGAAAAGCAGGGCCACCCTAGCCATAAAATACTTTTGCACATATTAGAGAAAGACACCCCTCCCCGGGATTCAGCTCCCCACTACCTTTAGAGAAGGGTGACTGGGTTAATGTCCTGTGGAAGCCCCATTGGAAAGGTTTTACAGAGGAACAGTCTGTTCTCCCACCTGCAACTCCTGCTTCTTGAGAAGTATCTGAGAATCTAGGGTCTTCTACCCATGAAGATTCATTCAGGCCAGTAGACAGACTCTCATTTAGGCAAGAAAAAAGGTAGATTCCAACAGTCCTTGGGAAGCACTACTGCACCTGGTAGTCTACCTAAAAATCACCAAGTTCTCACTGAATATTTGTTGAATGAACAAATTTCTTTTTCTGAGTAGGACATTGAGAGGGCTCTCTCAGCCAACTAAAAGAAATACAGAGGCACTGAGTATGCTTTTGGGAGTCGCCAACTTTCCCACCAGAGGAGCCCTCCTGTGTATCAAAGTATCCATGGAAAAGGATCAAGGTAAGGAATGTGCTATGCTCATCCCAATAAGAGAAATGCGAAGAAAATATACTACACATTATGTATCCCAAGCCCACAATTTAAGGAAAGATTCATGAAGAACATACGAGATTGGATTACCTGGGGAAGTTGAAGACAGGAACGATGGAAGCATCACCAAATTTTAGAGCAGAAATTGACTCTGGAAACTGTCCAGTCCAGCCCTTTCATTTTGTAGTTGAAAAACTGGTGCCCAGAGACACAAAAGTCTGCATCCAGCCCCTCAGCTAACAAGTGACAGATTGGATTTGAGAACCCAGCTTATTTACTCCTCATCTCGTGCTGTTTTCACGCTCTTGTCTCCCTCTAGAAAGATTTGAGCAAAAAAGTTTGGAGGTGGAAAAGTAAACATGCTGATCTTATTAACCAGTGTATGGACCATTATAGCTCCGGGGTTTCTGCCACCCCAATTCACTGACATTTTTTAATAGAATGATCAAAATCTCTTTTTTTGGGGGGGGAGGGGTTGGAATTAAGGACTCCTCTCTTTCCTCCCAGCCCCACTATTTTTTTTTTCTTTTTGAGACGGATTTTTGCTCTTGTTGCCCAGGGTGGAGCGCAGTGGTGTAATCTTGGCTCACCACAACCTCCACCTGCCAGGTTCAAGCGATTCTCCTGCCTCAGCCTCCCGAGTAGCTGGGATTACAGGCAAGCGCCACCACGGCCCCAGCCCCACTATTTAGCACACAGTATAAATAGTTACAAGCATTATGTAAATGTTATCATCAGCAAGCGGAGTTTGAGACTACTCCATTACTGTTTATCCTCTGACTCAGGGCGACGGGCTCCCAGGGAGGTGGGGGTTGTGCCGGTGCCTGTTTATGCTGATGAAATCAAATCTCTGTGTGACAGTTTATAGGATGTCCCCCAAAACTTCCCAGGAATTATCCAGGAGTTTATGCTAAAAATCAGTGTTTTTTACATCAGTCGTTAGAAGTTGTTCAAGCAAACTGCCAAACTGGTCCTATCAAGCTGATCCAACAATCTTTTCTCTGTCCCAGAATCCTGGTTATCTCTGACACACCATACCCCACCCCTGCCTCTACACACAAACACTTGCAGCTGTCTCCCTTGAAAGCAACAGGCTGCCACCCACTGGTGAGAAAATAGCTTTCAGAAACCACAATATTGGCTTTTAAGACCCTGGAGATAACAGAAAGAAAATGTCAGGTTAAAACTCAGTAGTTCTTAAAAGGTGCTAATAAGAAAGTGATCATTAGAGAAATGTTGCCAAGATTTAGTTTCCTAGGGTGGGAAAAAGAAAACATATGAGAAAAGAAATGAAAACATTGGGGCAACACCTAAAGGGGAAAGAATTTTTCCTTGGTGAGTCCACGACTCGGAATTTAGCACTTGCAGGTACAGCAGGTTGCCACATATGTCCTTTCTCCCAAGAAGAATACAAATCTCAAGATTGAAAGATTTTATTGCACCCATACCTCTTAAATTCCCCATCCCCCAACACAACGCTAACAAGCAGCTCCTCAGTCAGTTGAAACAGGTCTAGTGATTTTGGACTCGTACTCTGGCTAAGAAGCTCAGCCCACGCTTACCCATGTCTATATTAAGTTCCTCTCTAGTCAACAGAAAAATCAGTGGAAATCTCGATTAGTAAACAAGATAAAGAAACAATGTTATTCTCACTAGTAATCAGAGGAGTGCAAATTAAAACATCAAGGTACTGTTTTTCACCCAGAAAAGAAGTAGCAATATTTCTCATTGATAATACCCTTTTGTGTTAATAATAATACAATAAAATTAGCACTTTCATACATTGCTGGCAGCAGTGTAAACTGTTACTATTTTTCAGGAAGGCACAGTTATATATCCACAGTTCACACTCTTTGATCCAGTGAACATATTTCTTGTAATTTTTATTTTTAAAAATGCAGTGGGAAAACAATTATATACCCAAGCATGTTCATTGCAGGTTTGTTTTGAAATGACCTATTGTTTTAATAGAATTGATACATCTATCATTATACACTGACACAATTGAGTAGAATCCAGAAATTGTAAATGATGGTCAGATATAGGTAACATTATGTAGTTTGCATACAGTATAATATTAAATCAAAAGAGAAGGATGCCATATCAGCCATGGTTTACCCTCTGGGCACTAAGAATCGAGTGGCATTAGCTTAATCACATAAATATATATTAAAGCAGTCACCGGGATCTGGAAAGCCAAGGTGAGTGGCAATCCAGCTTAGAATGTCACAGGGTAGTCCAGGAAAGACAGTGTGGCTGCTGTTAACACAGCATAGACACCTCAGTGTTCATGACCACCAGCCTCTGCACTGAAGCCTATAGTCACTGACCACTGCCTCCAGAACCTGGATGTAGCTGTCCCTAGAACATCAGTGTCTCCTGTGCAGTCCCTTCATCTTCAGGTCACCAGCTTTTAATTCAAGTCTAAGGTGCACCTGTTCATGAGCTTTAGGAGCTGCTGAGACGTTAAGGACCTGGCATTGGTAGTTGCCACAGCGGGAGGAGAATCCCCTGAAAATTTTTACCAAAAAGGATTTAAATGCTAAACAGTCAAAAAAAATGATATATTTCCACCAGAAACACACAAAACAAAAAAGATTATGATTAGAATTACGATTATGATTATGACTACAACCAGCAAAAACTATTTACATTAGGGAATAATTAAAAGTGACTGGATTTACACACAGAAGTTTGGGTGATTTTTCCTCTTCTCTCATAATGTTCAATCTCTGAATCAAATGTCCCTTTAAAATACATGCATTAGTTTCCTAGGACTGTTGTAATAAATTATCACAAACTTTGTGGCTTAAAACAAGACAAATTTATTCTGTCCCAGTTCTGGAGGCCAGAAATCCAAAATCATGCTTCCTCTAAGAAGGAGTCCATGCTACATCTTCCTAGCTTCTGGTGGATGCCAGCAATCTTTGGTGTTCCTTGGCTTACAGCTGCACCACCCGACATCTTGATTACATTTACAAAGACCCTGTTTCCAATGAAGGTCTCATTCACAGGTTTCAGGCAGACATGAATTTTGGGGAGATACTCTTTAATAGTACAATATTTTAGAGCTTTCTTCCTTTTGTTGAGACAAAGATCAAATATGTGTTATAAGGGACTGGCCTATATTTCTCTGGAATCCAAATATGGCTTTTGTTATATCACCTAGCATAAGGTTCAGTACGTACTGGCATTTATTAAACACTTGATGAATGACAGAGTAAAGGAAAATACCAGGTATGGAAGGAAAATGTAATAATTAAAAATAGACAAATGAATAAATCATTCTATTTGAAGCTAATTTTAAAATCTACAACAACAGAGACAATTTCTATAACCTCCTCATGATCAATTTTAATATCATCGTCATATATTAAAGAATCTGACAAAATCACATGTCTATCCTCCTCATGGATGTTACAAAAAGGCTGCTTCCTAAATAGAACCATAACAAAAATACTGCTACTACTACTAAGCCCTGAACATGAGCTGAAAACCCTTTAACTCAAGGTCAGAGTAACATTGAGCAAAGCTATACAACACAGAAAGAATGTCATTGATTTCATTGGTAGATGCGCTTTATGTTTTGAAAAGATAGGTGCGTAAATATAGGCACAAAGTAGGTTAGCAAAGCAAGTACTTTAGGAGCGTTGAGTAGGTTGGGAAGATAAGTAACTATGTAGGCAAATATATATATATATATATATATATATATATATATATATATATACATATATATGTACATACATATAGGTTAGATAAGAAGAATAATTTAGTAGGTAGATAAAATTTAACTGTGGACCTCTTTGCATTTTCCAAAACTCTCAGACAACAATATCCTGAGAAAAATACAAAAACAGAAAGGGCTACAGTGGGACAGATTGAGGCTTGGGGATCTGAGTACAGGTTAAATTATTAGAAGGCAAAAGGGAGGACACCAGTAACTGTATACTAACAGTCCATAAATTGAAAGCATTTAAAATAGCATGCCCCTAAAATGCACCTACCACAGGGTGCATTCCAGTTCTGCATTCTCCAAATCCTTAATTACCCTTCACTGGATGGGACCTTTGATCCCTTATAAATTCCCGTAGCCCCCAGGGAACTCGAGATCCAGCTCTTGGGAGCCCTCTTGTCAGTGGAGCAGCCCCACTGTTTGGGAACAGAGCTCAGCAGCAAAGAGAGAAAAGGGCAGACATCAACCATTTCAAATGACAAGCTCCTCAAAGGGTCTGAGTGACCTCATTTTTGCCTAGTGAAATCCTAGTAAGAGGCTTTCAGGAAGCTCACAGTTTAACTCAACAGTAATTACCTTTGTACAGTGAATAACAATCCTAATTTATTAACTGCATATAAATAGTATATGACTTAATTTTTAATAAACACAGCCCGCCTCAGGTGCCAGTGAGGAACATGGGCGTATATTCATAGAAGTTCCTGTTCTGCTTGACCAAAGCAAAAGAGACAAGTAATTCAAAGCAGGTCAAGATACTACTTTTGCAGTCAATAAAAAGTTATGAGCATGCCCAGATGCCATTCAAAACATTCCAAGATATGTCCTGGCTTCCTTGAGCCACCCACAGTTCAAGAGCAGACAACAGAGAAATACAATAAGATGAAGGCATTTATCAAAAATAAAATACGTATCAATAAGAATGTGCTCACCACAAGTTAACTTTGAAAAAGCTTATTAAAAAGGGCTTAAATAATAAAGTTATATTTTGTTTACTTAACAAGGAATTTGAAAAAAGTAACTCAGTGCAACAGCTCAATAACATCTCAAAAATCCAAGTTCTTTGTGTCCACTCATTCTGCCATCCTCATTCTTACATCTGTGCCTTTATCATCACAAGAGGGCAGCCTCCGCTCCAAGCACATTCAAGGCAAAAGATTGCTTCCTAATAAGAAATATAAATAAAACCATCTATGAGCCTAAGTAAATGTCTCTAGTTTTATGGTCCAGCACTCTTTTAGGAGTGCTGAGTAGGTTGGGAAGATAAGTAACTACGTAGGTGAATATATACATACATATAGGTTACATAAGAAGAATAATTAGGTAGATAGATAACATTTAACTGTGGACCTATCTGCATTTTCCAAAACTCTCAGGAATTATCCTTTACTGAACCATAAGACTAGAGAAATTTGCTTAGCTTCATTGATGGTTTTATTTATAGCAACTGTAAGCTATTAGGGAGCTTTTCCAAACTTTTCAGAAAATGTTTGTCTCCCTTCTCCCTCTCTCGACTACCCCAGCAGAGTTTGTCTTTTATCTCATTGGCCACTAGGGCACGAGGCCACCCTTACCTACAAGGGAGACTAGGAAAATTAATATACGACAAAGGACACAGTGCCAATTGTTACCATCACTCCACTCCTCACCCTCAAATACAAACCATGGCGTGCCAGCAAAGAAAAGGAGAACAGACACAAAGACTTGCTGGGGTGGCATCTGAGACAGATAATGTCTCCACAGAACATTCACCCTTGATTCTGTCCCCTAATCTAGCCATACAAAAAGTATTTCTCACAGGGACACAAAAGTGAAATGTTTAAGATTGGGTTATGGCCCTCCATAATGTCTTCCTCAAGAAGTGAGAAATGTGTCCCCAGATCATGTATTAATTTGAAACCTACAACACGAAAATAATCCAGACCTTTTCAAATGGGTTCCACACAGGACTTGTCTAGCAAATGCTGGGGCCAAGGGGAGTTCACATTTTTATATAAATTTGGAAACTCTCATTGAGCATTAGAATACTAAAAGCTATGATAGGTAATGGAGAACAAGTAAGCATTGTTTAACCCAATGTTGTCCAAACAACTACCACAATAAAAATACATCTATTGTTTTATGTAACACCTACTAATGTCCCACAGAATATAGTTTGTTAAAGACTGCCAAGTCACTTTTCTTATCTCCATTACCCTGGGAGATGGACATGATTCTGGTTCTTAACTTATTTTCTAAGGAGAGCTCTGGTTATACCACTGATAGCTCAGCTGAATGGAACAGTGCTATTCACCAAAGTACTATTTTTTTTTTCTTTTAACTAACCACAATATGAATCAGGCCAGAGAGGGTGAGCCATCTAAAACCTATCCAACTAAGAGGAATAAAGAATTTGACTATGTAGAATCCAGGTTGAAACTAAAGACACAGCACCTTGGATTGTAACACAGCAAAACTACTATTACTTGATGAGATTTAGAGAGATTACGAAAAGTGGTGACAGCCTATTCAGACTGTGATTATTTCAATGAAAGCTTTCATTTTAGTGATTTTAAACAGGACACTTGCACAAAGCCTAGCTGTGAAAATAGTTTTCAAGAAAGGAAGGATTATGGAGTTAGAAGAGATGACAAGTCATGTGTTTTCCAGCCTGCCTGTCTCTTCTCCCTCCCTCCTCAATTTCACCATCCAGTATCCCAGCAAAGTTGGTGTAGGAAACTACATTTGGGGAGAAACACTGTCAGAGGGCTCAGGTGTACTGATTCCAACCTCTATGGCCTGACATCTGAATGGTCAGAAACTAGGATCTTTACTAAATACTCTAACCACTTTTCAAAGCCAGTTTTCCGCTGCTTTTATTTGTTGACACGGTAAGAGAGACCAAAATCATAGTAGATCCACTGGTAGGCATTGGGCTCAGAAGTGATATTACAGAACTTCCAAGTTCCTAAGAGTTTCTCAACAAGAGCGCCACAAAATTCCCTTCACATTGTAATGACTCTGTGGGAGGCACGCTTTGATGTTCTCTGAACACAAACAACTCCATGCACCTTGAGGTAACAGAATATTTCACCGAGGCTGGTAAGGTTTTCCAACAAATAATAAACTCTGACCCCCGTCAGTCGAAAAGCTTCCATCTCTGGGTCTAGCCACATGTTTCTGTAGATCTGAACAGCAAGGTAAGCTAGAGGGTCATAAGCTACAAATACCATTCTCAGTTGTGTACACTTTCTACAATTACTACATTCTGTATCCAAGCATTAGAACAGCTAAAAGTGGGAATTTAAACATCTTCCAAACTGTCATCTGAGATTTAATACTACTCCTGCTATATCACAGAACACTGAGCAGGAAATTTCTTGGGGTGCTTTTTATTTCTCCCCATCAATCCTGCAACACCTCATTTCATCTTCTCAACATCTTTCTTTGCTATCAACACTTCTATTGATTAACCCATATAACTAGGAGTCCCAAGTTCATCTTCAACTTATTTGCTGTCCCTACAAAAGAATCTCTGTAAAACCAGTAGCCTTGTCCTGACTATCACATCAACACCCAAAGTACCTACATGGTCTTCACTCAGCACCTATGGTTAAATAGGCTAATAAAAGACAATGTCGAATTAATAACTACAAGGTCCCATTTCAGAAGCTTGGGGGGATAACTGACTTACTCAGGAGCATTAATTTGTTCAATGGCTACAGAACTTGAATTGAAGTCAGGATTTTAACCCCCTCACTATTTGGCTAAAGACCCCATACTCTCCTCCAAACCACCCTGCTTTGGCTGTTGGACTATTTAGCTGTATTTGCTTCACCTGTCCCCATCTCTTGCCATCCTTCTGCAAACTAATGTTACTTGAGATATTTGTGCTCTGTACTCACTTCCCTTCCTTGGTGGTTTTCTAACTCTTTCAGATTCTCACACAAACCATCAGACTCTCGCAGCAAAGGCAAAAAAGTACAAGATAGAAATATACCCTCCGTGGCAGAGCCACATCTTCTAATCTTGGTGCCACTCTCTGAACAGTTTCTGGCACATATGTTGTGTACAATAAGAACTGACAAATCTGCTCACAGTTAATGACAGCTACCTCTGTAGACAGCCATTAGCAGGAGATGTCATCATAACCACATCTCATGACAGCTCATCCAGAGCCCGGTGAGGACAGGTAGTGCAGGCCATCTCCCAAGGACAGAGAAGAAACCTGAATTCAGAGATCACATCTCAGGGTTTGTTGACAGAGCCAACTTGAACGCAGGATTTCCTGTAACAACCTCCCAGCTTCCATCTCGAGTTTCTATATGATGAGCTGTTGCTGATCCTTAAAGATCAGTACATATTTACCTCCTGTGTGACAGTGCCCTGGGGAGTGTGAGCCCAAACTTGCTCTGCATTCTTATCACTTTTGTACATTCATTCTGTAACATTTATCACAATGTAATGGTCTTTGGTTAATAAGACACTCATATTAGACTGAGAACCCCCAGGGCAAAACTTTCCTACTATTGTCATCTATGTCTCCCCAATACCCAGCACAGAGACTGGGTGCACGATAGGAGTTTGGCAAAATATTGCTGACATTTTATTTCTTTTACCCCATGCCAACAAGTTACAACCAAAATAAAATAAATATTCATAAATGCATTACTTTTTTCCAGATCTATTTGCTTGTTAAAAGGATAGCTGCAAATGAATCTCACAAACATAATGTTGCACAAAGAGGTCAATAGCCAAAATAGTACATATTTACATGAAGTTCAAAATAGGCAAAATTAACCAATGGTGTCAGAACTGCTATTACGATTTGTCTTAATGCAGTCTATGCCTGGGAACCAAAAGGATTCAGAAAAAGCAAGCCACTAATTTTAAATGTTCACCAATTTCATTATAAGCTGACAATGAGCACAACTAAAAATGACACCTCTCTGACAGTGTTTCTGCCAATTACATGACAACCTAAAACACCATGAAATGTATCCTTCCTAGGTATTCATGTTCTCATTACCTGGAGAATGAGACATTATAAAAATGGTCCTCAGCTATTGCAGACAAGATTTTTTTTTAGGATGTTAAAGTTTCCAGGATCAGCTTAAATTATAACAGTTCTCTTTGGTTTACAAGATGCATTTTCCCAAAAACCTAAAACTTCCCTTGAAAGGGCCAAAGACTGCTGCCTTTCACATACTCTTTGTCTAGCTGAAGCCCACTGGCACCCACTCCCTCAGTTTCAGCCTCCTGTAATGCCACGATCCCTCTACTCTCTCCATAAACCCAGAAGAGGGCTGAGTCTTTATTTGTGCTCTTCACTGGTAGAATCAAGAAATGGGGGAAAACAGGGGGTTGTTGTCACTGGGATATTTTATCTTCCTAGGACCGATCTCACCAAAGATCAATAACTCATCCACAGGCTGGAAAGTGCCAGGTCTGACCACACTCCCCTTTGCTGTGAGAGGGAGTTCTCTCCCCATAGGTCGCATTTGGTCAGTGCCCAGAAACAGGGACTACTCTAAGGACACTGATTGTCCATTGAAATTCTCCCTTGTCAGGGAAGAAGGAATAAGGGGCGGGGCTCCCCTATCTAATTACCCTAAACATACAAGCCTTTTTGGTCTAACATGAGCCCACCAGAAAGTCTAGCAAGTAAAAGGAAAGCCCCTGCGAAGAATGTCCGCCTGCCAAAATTTAACTCTTTCATCTCCATTTTCTTTGTTACACCCAGCTCTGCCTGGTGTTCAACAACACATACCCATGTGAGCAGGGAGACAAGTCATATTGCTCACTTCGAAATTTTTTTAGGATTGGGGTTTGGAAAAGATTCGGTGGGATGGAAGTAGATATTGCAGAAGGAAACATCGCTTCAGTGGGAAAAATGGGCCAAGGCTCCTGTGCGGTACCTTCCAGTCCAAAAGCCCCATCAATCCACATTCGCCTTAGAATCACCCAGTGGGCTTTACCCCTTTTCTCCTTTCATTCACTTGCCTCCAACCCCATCACCTCCCCTCTATTCCTGCTGCTTTTGTGACCAGAATAGTGGACCAAGGCTTAGATATGCAGAGTCGCCTGTCACAGCAAATGTGACGCTGATTGGCCTCAGCTCCCCAGCGGCAAGAGGGTAGCTTTGCCGGGGTTTCTCTCTTGAGCTTCAGGCACTCTCAGGGATCCGGTTCATGTCTTCACCCCGGCCCGCTTGGTATAGGGGGCGCACAGGAAGAGGCCAAGAAGTGGAAGGAACCTCACCTCGATGTCCCAAGTGACAAAGCCCCCGGGGGTCGGGGCTTTGGTACAGAGGAGCAGCAGGAGCCGCCGCCGCAGACGCCGGGATGCGGAGGACCCAGAGCGCTGCGCAGCCGAGGAGCACCTGGGGAGCCACCGCCGGCGCCAACTTTTGCCATCCCGGGAGCCATAGCGGCGGAGAGGGGGTCCCGGACCCGAGGTGGCAGCGAGGGGCTCTGCTTGGGCGGCTGTTGGGGCTGGAGGTCAGGACCCTAACTCCAGCCAAGCCGGGCCGCGGCGGGGCAGGCGTAGGCTGCGTGGGCAGGGGTGGCCGCGGATGCTGAGCAAGGCGCCGCCACACGGATGGGCGCTGGAGTCTCAGGGACCTGGTGCGGCCACCAGCAGCACCAAGCGCGGGGCCGGGAGCTGCTGGGGGCCCAGGCTCGGCTCTCCCCACCGCTTTGCACCGCTGCCGGCTGCGGAAAGACCCGATGCGCCACTGCCACCGCAGTTGCCACGACCCCCACGGAATCGCTGGCGCCACTGCCCGGGTTCTCTAACCCGGCGCACTCTGGGAGCCCAAAGCTTGCACTATGTCGTGGGTTGGAGGCTTCCTACTCTTTGTGCGTTGAGGCTTGACCTGACCCAGAGCGCAGCTTATGCCCTGGCTTGGGCAGAAAATAATGTTAATTACTGATCCTTTGTGCTCCCGGTCCTGGCTTCCTAAAGCACTCCTCTCTCATTCGGCACCCTATTTAAAAGAGCACTTTCCTATTGGCCATCCTCCGCGTGCTTTGTAGTTATATATTTTAGCTTCCTCAAAACACTGCAAACTTACTGAAGGCAGGAAGATAAAATTGGACACTCCATGAGACAAAACACTATGTTGAGTTTTGCTCATCATTACAGCCTTGGTACTTTGAAATGTGCTTGGCACCGAGTATGACACATAGATCAGGTAGGTACCCATCAAGATTGAGCTTGTCTTCACTGCCAGGTCTAGCCCAGAGCTGGTGGCATGTCCCTTGTAATGTCTTGGAATAAAACTAAATGAAGTTAGGTAACTTCAACTCTAGCACTGCATACTCTGCCACTAGTTTGTAGAGGATCCTTGCTCAAGTATCTCTCAGCGGAACTTTAAAACGAAGGAGTTGGTTAAGTGAGAAAGTCCCCTTCGGTACTCAAAATTCTGAATCATATGATAATTGTCCAGCCCCTCTGCTGCTATGTAAAAAGTTCAGGTGAAGATCTATGGTGGGTGAGTTTTAAATTACTAGGTTTTTCTTTAAAAGCCAAACCTTTTTCCTCCAGATTTATTAAGGTATAATTGACACATAAAATTGTAGATAGTTATGATGTACAAAGTGATGTTTTGATACATGCAGACATTGTAAATGATTACATCAAACTAACACATGCATTACCTCCCAAACTTATTTTTTTGTGGTAAGAGCGTTTATGGCTTACTTCTTTAGCAATTTTCAAGTAGGCAATACATTATTATTAACCACAGTCACTATGCTGTACAATAGATCTCCAGAATTTAGTCATCCTGTCTTAGTGAAATTTTGTGCCCTTTAACCAACATCTCTTCATTCCAGTTTTGGCCCCTGGTAACCATCATTCTACTCTCTACTTCTATGAGTTTGACATTTTTAGATTCCACATATAAATGAGAGCATGCAGTGTTAGTCTGTCTTAATCGCTTTGCATTGCTATAACAGAAGGCCATAGACAGAGTAATTTACAAAGAAAAGAAATTATTTGGCTCACAGTACTGGAGGCTGGAAAGTCCAAGAGCATGGCACCAGCATCTGCCCACCATCTGATGAGGGTCCTATTGCAGTGTCATCCCATGGAAGAAGGCAGAAGAGTAAGAGAGTGTGCTCCAGAGAGAGGAAGCTAAACTTATCCTTTTGCCAGGGACCTACTCCCTTGATAGTTAATGCACTCCCACAATATGGGCATCAATCTGTTCATAAGGACAGAGCTTTACGACCTAATTACCTCTTAAAGGTCCCAGCTACCAATACTGTTGCACTGAGGATTAATTTTCCAACACATGACCTCGGGGGGGATACATTTAAGCCATAGCTAGCATTGTCTTTTTGTGCCTGGCTAATTTCACTTAGCATAATGTCCTACAGCTTTATCCATGTTGTCTCAAGTGGCAGGATTTCCCTGTTTTTAAGGCTGAATAATATTCCATTCCCCATATTTTATTTATCTTTTTTTTTTTTTTTTTTTTTTTTTGAGATGTAGTTTCACTCTTGTTGCCCAGGCTGGAGTACAATGGCATGATCTCGGCCCACTGCATCCTCCGCCTCCCGGATTCAAGAAATTCTCCTCCCTCAGCCTCCTGAGTAGCTGGGATTACAGGTGTGCACCACCACGCCCAGCTAAATTTTTTTTTGTATTTTTAGTAGAGACAGGGTTTCGCCATGTTGGCCAGGCTGGTCTCAAACTCCTGACCTCAGGTGATCCACTTAGTTCGGCCTCCCAAAGTGTTGGGATTACAGGCGTAAGCCACCACACCCAGCCTCTTTATCCATTCTTATGTCAATTAACATTCAGGTTAATTCCATATTTTGGCTGTTGTAAGTAATGCTGCAATATGCATGGGAGTGCAAATATCTCTTCAACATATTATTTTAATACCCAGAAGCAAGAATCCTAGATTGTATGTTAGTTCTATTTTTAATTTTTTGAGAAACCTCCGTACTGTTTTCCATACTGATTGTACAGATTTACATTACCACCAACAGTGTAGAGAGCTCCCTCTTTTCCATACCCTCACCAACAATTGTTATCTATTGTTTTTTTTTAATAATAGCCATTCTTACAGGTGTGAGGTAACATCTCATTGTGGTTTTGATTTGCATTTCCTTGCTAATTAGTGATATCGAGCACTGTTTCATATACCTGTTGGCAATTTGTGTGTTTTCTTTGGAAACATTTCTATTCAGGTCCATTGCCCATTTATTAATCAGGTAATTTGGTATTTGTTTTGGGGTCTTTTTTCTATTTTGTTTTGTTTTGCTACTGAAATGTATGAATCCCCTCTGTGTTTTAGATAGTAATCCCTTATTGAATGTTTGCTTCACAAGTATCTTCTCCAATTTCATAGGTTGTCTCCTCTTTTTAAAAGTAGGGTTAAAATGTCCTCATTCTTTTTCTCCTGGACTTAGTATAATAACATTGCTGTTTGTATATTGTAATTATATAATATATATTCATGACTAAATAAATTTCAGGATGATTAATGGCTATCACAACAAAAATAGTACTGATTCCAGAATACATATATATCTGCTCCATTGCCTCCATGATTAGGTCACTGAAAATCTGACTTCCACGTCTGTGATGAGCCTCCATCAAAGATAACATGGGAATAGTACTTCATCAATGTTTCTAACAGGTCCAAAAACACTTCTTTTACACAAATACTTCCCGAGTCAGAATTACAACAAAGTACTCTGAGTGATAATTCTTAAGACCACAAAATAAGAAAGAATAGATGGAGAGCAGCCGCCTGAGTCACTGAAGTTGAGTTTGTGGATATTTAATAGGTTGGTGTCTCCCTCATCCCATACTGAAAGTGCTCTTTGTGAAATTCAAGCCAGCCATTTCTCTCTTCTCAGTAAGTTTTCAGAGCTTGACAGTATTGTTTGTTTAATGCCCGCTCTTCATGCTCTACTAACGTTCTTTCCATCCTGAATAAGTATGTGAGAATTCCTCCAGGAAATGAAAACCAAATTAAAAAGTCAGAAACCCAAATGGAATTCACAAAGGTTACAACTCCTTCCTTCCTGATCTAACTTTCCTGGTCACCCCCTTGGAGAAGGGATGTTTGAAATACATTTGAGAATAATTCACTGATGCCCGATTTTTTGTAAATCTTCCATTTTAATTTTCCATTTGAGGAAGGGCTTAATCAGAAAGATCTTAAGATGGCTCCAAGATTGGTTGCCTGGTTGTGGTTGTTGTTTGTTTTATGGTATTTTCTTCTAATTTGTAGAGCATTGTTCTCCATTGTCCTCTGTCAACAGGCAGAAGGTTAAAAAAAAATCTCTAAACCCTAAACCTACCCCCTTTAACCAAACTGACAAAGAAATAGTCTAATTGGATAGAGAATTGGACTCGTCTAATTCAATTGGTTTCCAATTCAGCAAACTCTTAAGCTCTTCCAAGAGGTTTCACTGATGGGATGCTAAAGGATGAGCTATCCAGCGGGTGGAGGAGGGGAGAATTGATGTCAGGAGCCAGGCAGGAGATATAGATGGATAGATATTACAAGAAGCCTGAAGACTCTAAATGTGAAAACTGTATCTCGAATCTTTCTACAGCTCATCATGTCTGTCCCAGCAGCTTCCACACTACTCTCTCTCAGCTTCTCAGGCACTCCCTTCCTATCTCTTCTTTACAAAATTCACACTCAAAGTAGAGTTTTTATACCCACAGGCACCAGCCACAATGGAGAGAGAAGAAGGAAAATAATTTTTTTTTTTTGAGACAGAGTTTCTTTCTTGTTGCCCAGGCTGGAGTGCAATGGCGTGATCTCAGCTCACTACAACCTCCATCTCCCAGGTTCAAGAGATTCTCTTGCCTCAGCCTCCTGAGTAGCTAGGATTATAGACGCATGCCACCACACCCAGCTAATTTTTGTATTTTTAATAGAGACGGGATTTTACCATGTTGGCCAGGCTGGTCTCGAACTCCTGACCTCAGGTGATCCGCCCGCCTCAGCCTCCCATAGTGCTGGGATTACAGCCACTGTGCCTGGCCTCATTTTTATGTGTACTAAATTTTTATGTTCAAAAGCTATCCATTTATCTTTAGTAATGTTTCCTTACTGAAGGGTAGCAACACAAATAATTTATAAACAAATATGACCATTTTGGAAGTATGTGCTGAAAATTCTTTCTATTTTATGAGATATATGATCCAAACAGTATAGAAATCTTTGCCCTACAAAGCAGCAAACTATTTTTTAAAGCGTAAAAACATCACACAACTTAAAACCCTTCTATAGCTCCCCATTGTATTCAAAATTAGAAACGGACCATGAGGCCTGAATGAGCTGGCCTCTGCCTATATCTTAACCTTGTTATTCCTCAGCCGCTACAGTCTCACAAACCCTTCACAGTGTAATTTTTTTCTGCCAACTCATGGCGTTTGTGCATACTGTCCCACCTGTTTGGAATGCTCATCCCTTCTCTTCACGTGGCTGGTTTCTTCTCATCTCTTTAAGTCTCAGCTTATTCACCTTCTCTGAGTGGCTTTGGATGAAGGATTTAAGAACTCTCTTCTGTAAAATGGAAGAAAGATCATCTACTCAATTCAAAAAATGCCATAAAAGTTAACTCAACTTTGTAAGTTTGTTGCCAATATCAATGATACTGCCTTGTATTTATGATACACCTATCTCATCAGATTGCTAAATGTTAATTTCTAGATTTTTACATTGATAAATTTTATAGCAGTGCCAAAGACAGATAGAGGACAATATTTTTTACTCTTAGAGAGTATAATGAAATCTACCCACGTTCGCACGTTTAGAGACAAAATCTTTAAATGGAACTCTACAATTTTTTTAACCACAATTGGTCCAATTGCTTCCCTGCTCTGTGTTTGTGTGTGTTGGTGTGTTAAAGTGACATATTTTACCTGTTGTGTACTATTTGCATAATTATTTATGATTTATGAAGAATAACTTGTATAATTAAACTGAAATGAAGTCTGAAATAATATCATTGCCAATACTATTGTTATTACCAGAACTAGAAAAAAATTGATAAGTTAACCATATTCATGTAACTTTTGTAGTCTTATTTTTAAAGACATCAAAGAGCTGTGAAAGCAAATAGGACTACAAGAATTAAAATCCAAGAGAAGAGTCCTTGTCATATGAGCTGAAATAATCCATGGGTGGAAGTATAGAGCACAAACTATGCTTTATTTCTTAAAAATATGTACAACAGCAAGTGCTAGCAAGAATGCAGAGCAACTGTAATTCTCATACATTGATAATGGGATTGCAAAACAGCATAGCCACTCTGGAAAATGGTTTGGTAGTTTCTCATAAAGTTGAACATACAAAGTTGTATGTACAAAGCTAAAAATACTGCCAGATCCAGCAATTCCACTCCTAGGTATTTCCCCTAGATAAATGAACACTTATGCTCACACAAAAACCTGTACATAAATGCTTACGAAATATATTTGTAATTACCCCAAACTAGAAGCAACACAAAACTTCTCCAATGGGTGAAAGGAATAAAACACTGTGGTACAGCTATTCAATGGAACGCTTCTCAGCAAGAAAAAGGAGGGTACTATTGTTACAAGCAACAATCTGGATGGACCTCGAAGGCATTATGCTAAGTGAAGAAAGTCAGTCCCAAATGATTACGTACTACATGATTCCATTGATGTCTCAAAAAGATCAAACTATAGTAACAGAGAATCAATTCATGGTTGCCAGAGGTTAGGGATGGGGAGAGGACACGGCTCCAAAGAACAAGCACAAGGGAGTTGTTTGGATGATGGAACTATTATGTCTCCTCATTGTGTTGCTGACTATGTGACTCTACAAATGTGTTAAAACTCATAGAGCTTTGCACCAAAATAAAAGCAAATAGTACCATATGTTAATTTTTTAAAAACAATTTAAAAGTGTGGAACTCTTGAGTCAAAATTCTTAAGAGATTCTTGGCACTACCTCTTTCCTTGATATTTTCTTGGCCATCACAAGAATCCTGTGAGTCACATACTATATGTGCTTTGCAGATGTGCAAACAGGATTATGAAGGTTAAATAATCTCCCAAATGTACATAGCCAGCAAGGGATGATCTACAAATGAGATCAGACACACCTACAGGCATATATGCATTTATTTATTTTTTCTCTCATCTAAGTATGACAGCTCTCTCTCTCTGAACTCTGGGATGTTTACTAGCTGAAACTTTTAATATTGAGCATGACTGAAAATTATACTATCACCTCGAAGGCAACTAGATATAATGCTGAATGTTGAGTTCAAATAGTTATCCAATTTCATGAAGATAGCTTTTTTAAATATAGCCATGACATACCCAGAACTTCTTATTTTAAATATAAGAACACCTCTAATATTCAAAATCCAAAAATATCAAAATCACATTTATTTTGATTTTCTAAGTATTTGCCCGTCACACTGTGGTTTTTAAACTTAGTATAGATAAACTTGTTAGGTTATAAAGTCTTTTGTTTGCTTCCTCCAGCATCTCACTGCACCTCCACATTTTACACATATATATTACACTTTAAATGTCCCCTATCTAGCTATAGCAACTTGAGTCTTTCCTGTTATTGATGTTCCTTATATAATTATAGTTTTGCTCTTTTAATATGTCAGTTTTCTGAACAGTTTTATTAAAGTAATTTTAATCTCAATGAGAATATGGCTGTGCTTCCACTTTATACATTTGCATAAAGGTTCAACTCATTTTCAAATTATCAAGGACTACAATCTCTAATTATGAATTAGATGCTGATTTTTTTATTTGCTCATTTATTTGGCATCCTTTTTCATATCATTACCTCTAAAAGTATGTACATTTCATTAATTATTTCTGCTGACTGTTTTAATGGGTTGTAGAACAAGGCAGTAATTTTGTAAATTATAGCCATCTAACACCTACATTTAACAAAGGCGCCACATTCTAAGGGACATTGTTAACTTGACAGTAATTAAAAACTGCAGCACAAATACTTCATGGAAAGATGCATTATGCTTTCAATAAATTTCTAAAATGAAATAAACAAATCCTTTAAAGTTTCCTTCTTGCTTCAAAATTTTGTAAATCACTATTAGAAAACAAATGTAAATAAATTTACAATATTAAGATTATTGAAAAAATTTAAAATTCTGGGATATATTAGGGAAATAAATGTATTGAAAACGTATTTTATGCCATTAACACATTATGTATTTATTTTCTTTCTTTTTTTAAGACAGGATCTCACTCTGTCACCCAGGCTGGAAAGTAGTGGCGTGATCACGGTTTGCTGCAGCCTCTACTGAGAACACAGGTACTCGCCACCACACACAGCTAGTTGTTTTTGTTTGTTTGTTTGTTTGTTTGTTTTAAGCGATTGAGAGAGAGATGGAGTTGTTGTGTTGCCCAAGCTGGTCTTGAACCCCTGGGCTCAAGTGACCATCCAGCGTGGGCTTCCTAAAGTGCTGGGATTTCAGGCATGAATCACCACACCCAGCCCATATTGTTAGCAACTCTGATCTGTGGCACTTTAATTCCCATTTTATGGATGAGATAACTGAGGCTTTGAGTGATTAAGCCTGGAGACAAATTCCAGGCAAAGGGCACATCATGTGGTGTGTGGAGGCTAAGGCCAAAGGAACATGGAGAGTTCAAAGAACTAAAGAGAAGCATCATGGCTAGAGGTGGGGAGCTGGGGAGAGTGGTCAGAGCTGAGGCCCAGAAGGCAGGCAGGACAGCACAGGCAGAGAGAGGCAGAGTTTTCAGCAAATGCTAAGGATTTGGGACTTCATCATGTATTCCTCACACTCACTGCAGTGTGAGGAATGGATTGGAGGGACATTTGCAATATTTCTTGGGAGATTATGGTCCCTGGAAGATTGTGGGTGGTCAGGGGAGGGGAAAGCATGTGCTTTTGTGAGACATGTAGTAGGTAAGCGTGATAGGCATCACTTATTCCTGCAGAGTGATGGTAGGTGGCCAGGGAAAGGGAGATTTCAGGCGATTTCCAGGTTTTCAGACCTACTCAACTGTATGGAAGGTGATAACCTTATTGAAATAGGGAACGCTTAAAGAACCATTAGCAGGAAAACTGTGTCAGTCTGTTTTAGGACATAGCAAGGTACATTTGAGACATGCAGAACAGGTATTAATAGTAAGACATACAGATCCGATGCCAGGCACAGTGGCTCATGCCTGTAATCCCAGCACTTTGGGAGTAACTACTATAGCACATTTCTGTATCCTGTAAATTAATGTTCTCAGATGTTATGTGTATCAGAATCACATGGGTATAGTAATTCTGAAGCTACTGGTTTAAACTTACTTAACTCTCTGTTACTCTGCATCCTCTGTAAAATGGGGATAGTAGTACATACTTCTAAGAGTTTTGTGAAGGTTTCGTAAGTTGCTATTTATAAAGTTCTAAAAATAATTCCTGACACACTGTAAGAACTTTAGACTATCATTACTTTCTGGGGAATTCTGTAAACTGCTGATCCACACAGCCCAAACCAGCATTGTAGGATTTAGTTCACATTTTGTCTCATCTCAAATTCTTTTAATTGATGCCATATTCATATTATTTCTCATTATTTATATCGAAGTATTTATGGCAAAGTAATAAATGTTCATGATTAAACAAAAATTCAAGACAGTTAATAAAAAGCAACAGCTTTCCATCCCACGACTCCTCACCTAAAATTCCTCTCCTGGTATTCAACAGTGAGGGGGTAACCAGAAACCTGCCTTTCAGGACCCGTGTCTTTGCTGAGGGCCTTCCTTTTGCTTAATAAATTCTACTCCACTCACTTGATGGCTTCTGCATGCCTAATTTTTCCTGATCATGAGACAAGAGCCTGGACCTAGCTGAGCTAAAGGAGCAAAAATCCTGCATCAAAAGCCTCATACGTTTTTGGAGTTAATAAGAAAAGGCTTACGGATGACTTTGAGCATTAACAAAGAGAAATTTTTGTTAAGCATGTGAATATTCAGGTGAGATGCATAAGAGTATGAATGAATAACCAGGAAGAAGGCTGTCAATAAGGCATTCCTGCTTACCAAACGTGTAAACATAAGGGAACTACTTTTAATTTGGCTGCAAATGAAACATTTTGTTGGACACAGAATTTATTCTATAATAGTCCTGCTGTGGAGGACTGGCTAGCAAAGAAAGCTTCAGGGAGAGTTGTTTATAAAACTGCTATTGTAATATGGTATCACTTTCCCTCTAATTTTAGAAAGTCTGTCAGAGGAAAAGCTGCCCATTTTATGTCTAGGAGGAAGCTAGTAATAAGAAATACTGATGCAGTCATCCACTTGGATGGTGTTTTTAGCTTTACAAAACACTTTTGTATTTGCTCTCCTATTTGAATCCCCTGAGAACTCTGTGGAATGGTGAAGCAGGTGTTAGCAACTGTTTTGTAGACAAGGAACTGAGACCAGAGTTTAAATGATGTGTTCAAAGTTAAATGTGAGCAGCTGAACTGGGGCTCGATCCTTTTTTTTTTTTTTTAATTTTATACAGAGTCTCATTCTGTCGCCCAGGTTGCAGTACCCTGGCACCATCTCGGCTCACTGCAACCTCTGCCTCCCAGGTTCAAGCGATTCTCGTGCCTCAGGCTCCCGAGTAACTGGGACTACAGGTGCATGCCACCACGCCCAGCCCAGCTAATTTTTGCATTTTTAATATAGACAGGATTTGCCATGTTGGCTGATCTCAAACTCCTGACCTCAGGTGATCCACCTGCCTCAGCCTCCCAAAGTACTAAAATTACAGGTGTGAGCCACCCCACCATATCTGGCCTTTTTTTTTTTTTTTTTTTTTTTTTGAGACAGGGTCTCACTCTGTCGCCAGGCTGGAGTGCAGTAGTGCCATCTTGGCTCACTGCAACCTTCACCTTCTGGGTTCAAGCGATTCTCCTGTCTCAGCCTTCCAAGTAGCTGGGATTACAGGCATGCAAGACCAGGCCCAGCTAGTTTTTGTATTTTTAGTAGAGACAGGATTTCACTATGTTGGCGAGGCTGGTATGGAACTCCTGACCTTGGGTGATCCGCCCACCTTGGTCTCCCAAAGTGCCGGAATTACAGGCGTGATCCACCACACCAGGCCTTGACCCACTTCTCCTTAACTCTAAGTTTTATAATATTGGGCTAGAAATAAAGACCTAGCAGGAACTAGAAAAAAAATTTTACTGTCAAACATAATTAAGCAAAGCAGCATTTCTCCCTCTTTTCTAGTTAGCCAATCACATACCTTTCTTCCAATCTATAAAATTAAATTATTTTTCCTCTACAAACTCTTTTATCATTCATTTTACCCTGCTCTAGGGTTCCCTACCTTATAGGCTTAGAGAATTTAGGTGAAGAATCTGGTTCTCCTTTATCTGCTTTTACATAGTTCTGTATCCATTATCTAGAGTTGTGTATAATAGTAACAGTCATTGCAAAATATAGTAAATACTTTTTTTTTTCAGTCAGGGTTTCATTTTGTCATGCAGGCTGGAGTGCAGTGGCACAATCACAACTCACTGTAGCCTCGACCTCTCAGATGCAAGTGATCTGATTCTCCCGCCTCAGCCCCCTAAGTAGCCGGGACTGCAGGTGTGCACCATCACACCCAGATAAGTAAATACCTTTAAGATAGGAACCAGGAAGCAATGTGGGTCTGTATGGGTCAGTAACTAAGAGCATGGGCTTTCAAACTGTCAAACCTACAATCAAATGCCCTCCAACCACTTATACATGGATGAGCTCCCTAAGCTTTGGTATCTTTATGAGGAAATTTACCAGGAGTAGATGTCTGATTATTGTGTTTGCCCCTTCTACCACACAGTGCAAATTCTAGTGGGGCTACTAATCATGAGATTTGTTTCCTTAGACCTCAATATGACCCAGAACTTGCCAATGAGAACACTCTTACAATTGATTAAGGACAGACATGGGACCTAAGCCAAGTCGATCAGTGTTTTTCCTTGGGATTTCACTGGATAAGCAAGCAGGCTGGATTGCTGCTTATGGCCACAGGCATTAACCAGTTCTGCCATAATAGGGAAGCATGTTTATGGACGGCCTGAAGCCCAAGTTAAAGGCGGATGGAAAAGGAAGAGTGAACAAGGGCTGGAGCTATTTATACCTGATTCACATAGCCTGACCAACCCTTCCCAGTATTTTGAGGGGCTGTTGTTGCTACTGCTGCTGCTGTTACTGTTATTGCTTAAAATAGCTTGAATTGTGCTTTTCTTATTTGTAATTGAGTCATGACTGATGTACCACCTGGTAGATTGTGATAAGAATTAAATGAGGCAGTATATATCAGGTGCTTAAGACTGTGCCTGGCACATACTAAACCCTCAGTGAATGTTAACTGTGATGGTGATGGTAATGACCACGTGCAAATGAAACCAATGATGCCTTCTATTATTTTTCATCCTGCAAAGCCTCCAGTACAGCATTGTACATTTAGGTAGATGCTGACTAAATGCTGCTTGATAACTTGCTGCCTCTCTCTGTAAGATAGCAAGAAGGTTAATGAGTTAAGACTAGAAGAGTGATTTGAATGCTTCAGTTTAAATATATCTTTCTGTTGCCACTTCTCAGTACCTCAAAATTTGGCTGGGTGCAGTGGCTCATGCCTGTAATCCCAGCACTTTGGGAGGCCGAGGTGGATGGATCACAAGGTCAGGAGATCGAGATCATCCTGGCTAACACGGTGAAACCCCGTCTCTACTAAAAATACAAAAAATTAGCCGGGTGTGGCAGCGGGCGCCTGTAGTCCCAGCTACTCGGGAGGCTGAGGCAGGAGAATGGCATGAACCCGGGAGGCAGAGCTGGCACTGACCCAAGATTGCGCCACTGCACTCCAGCCTAGTCAACAGAGCAAGACCCCGTCTCAAAAACAAAACAAAACAAAAAATTCATCACTACTATTTTCATTCTCTCCTGTCATTGTAAACTCATGAGAACCTCAAATTAGGCTTCAAATGGTGAGAAGAAATAATTTAGTTCTGTTTGGTCACTCTGTCTTTAGAGGAATAGGTAATTTGTTTTTTAATCAAGAGGGTGCAGTAGCTGGATGGTGCCCAGGGCAGCTGATGCTCATGGAAATTTAAAGCCCCAAGGCATGTTGTGCCCTCAAGAGCTTTCTACAAGGACTTACATGAGAATCAGAATCCTGACACAGTTCAGGGCTCCATGTGTATAGAGTGGAAGCTATGAAATAAATCTAAAGGCAATAGCAGATCTCATTCCTGTTTCCCTGGTTAGGGATGATGCAACAAAGGAAAAAAACTGTTGAAAGAGTTAGAAAAAAATCTAGAAGAAAGAGGTGATTGAAATCATAGCATAAGTAATTCTTGATCACAATTACTAATTATCATTTCAATCATCTGCATCCATGTCATCCATCATAATACGGTGCTAACTCTTGAGCTCTCGAGTGTGGGAGTGTGTTTGAAGCAAGCATGTTGATTTACATGACATTTTCAGGAGCTAAGCATAGTCAACATGGTTTTAGGCAAAGACTGTAAGCAAGAAAGAAGCCCTATGCAAACCTGTTCCCAAGAACCTGTCAAAATCATTCATTTGTAGTAAAGTTTGAATGTCAGACATTGTCACGGCCTGTTGTTACTTTGTTTGCTTTCCTGTGTCCTTTCTTTTAGGAATAGCCTCTCCCAGAATCTCTGTGACCTAGGGCAGGGTTGGGGACTGTCAATCAAGGGACACTATCTGTCTACCGGAAGTCTGGGAAGGTGATACAACAAAGACCAACCAGAGACCATTTTAAAAGACTAACTTTGGATGCTGGGTGAAGAAAGGTGTCTTTAAGAGATCACAAGCTGTAATGACTATGTAAGCCAGGATCTTACTGTTTTACATAAAGAAGAGGAAGGCTGTCAGAGAATGAAGACATCCAGAGGGGAGACACACACACACACACACACACACACACACAGAGAGAGAGAGAGAGAGAGAGAGAGAGAGAGGAAATATACTGGTGAATATAAATTCAGCCCCTGCATCCGTCTGCTCTGAAATTTAGGGTTCAATCCAATAAATTTTTTATGTTCCTATAAAACAAAATTTTAGTTGGGTTTCTGATACTTGCAAACACAAGTCTTGTGGCTAATATATGTATTGTATTGGTCTTTCTTGGTGTTTTACATTTCAATGCTTTGTTCTTATAAAGTATGAACCCAATTATCACTCCTAAAAAAAAAAAAAGCAGTTTTATAAACCAGAGGAAAGTATGTGTCATTTAATCTATGATGGCTCACACTCAGGTGAAAAGATAGCCAGCTGAATGTGTGCGTGTGTGTATTTGTGTGTGTTCTAAATAGCATTTAACCTTTTTAATTAGAAAGCCCGTCTGTGACCTAATTCAAATGGCTGAACTGCTCTGAATCACTAATCTTCAGCATTGCCAAAATACAAGTATAAATATGTCTACATACAGGTTTGCAAAGGTCAATAAATCAGATGTCTGCATAAAATAAGTAGGTAACTTCTCAGAAACTACATGGAAGAAGAAACTATCCTTAGATATTTTGATAAATATTGAGCATTCTAAATTTCTAACTACCTGGATTTATCTCACAATCCATGTTGCTCTGGGTTCACGATTGTGATTTGAAGCAATGCAAGGATGTGGTAAAGATAAGTGCACATAAGTTTTTCCTGTCTCTGCAGCAGAGTGGAAGGGGTACAAGGATGTGTTTTTCTGAAGGCAAGAAGTAGTGCCCCTGCACTGGGGGAGAAGAGTGCCATACCCTGAGCAGGTGAGAGGAAATGGTCCTAAGCCAGCTCCTAAACAGCCTCCAGAGAAGACTAGACATGAAGGTCACTTGGGGATGAGACCACCTGTACCATGTGGTTCATTGAGTCTCCCATCCCATAGAAGGAATCGATAAGAATAGCACCCCAGCAGACTTGGACAATGAGGATGTCGGCAGCAAGTATGCAAGGAAAGGAGAGGCTGCCTCTCCTTTCTGGATGCTACCTATAACTCAAGATCTGGCATAATCCTGCAGATAGAAAGGTCTCCATAAAAGTGAAAACAGAATTGATATACAGTCTATATGAATGATGCTTGGAGCTAAAATTATATTAATTTAAATGAATGCAAGTGAAATTCTTGCATTTCTGAGCTAATAGATTACCATCCATAGCCTCAGAGTGCTGTGTGTAATTAATGTAGTCCCAGCATTTGATAATTAGTAATCTATACATGATCAGTATTGGAACACTAGTGTCATCACAGGCATTTATTGACGACCATTGGCTAAACATAACACCCATATCTCATCTCAGCCTAGACATCAGAAAATTATAGTATTCTACAGTCAGGAATTAAACGTACATATTTTCTTGTACCCTTCTATTAAAGGTTCAAAGCATGAATGAAAGAGAAACTGATTGTCAAGTTTAGATTAAGCTTAGGCATGCAGGAAGAAATCCATTTCCATATACTGGTTACCGTCAAACTATTCAATATTTACCAATGTGACATCTGCCAGTTGGTTAAGGGCTACTACCTCTGGAAAGGCAAGAATTTTCTAGTCTTTCCACTCTGAATCTGGGCAAGCAGGTAAAGATTTAGAGAGGGGAGGGAAACACCTGAATAAGAGAATTGGGAGGATTATCTTCTCCACAGAGCTCAGATCCTCAGGGGGGAAGAAGGACAAATGTCAAACCCTCATTAAATACAGGCACAGACAATAGTATCTATTTATTTCTATTTGGTGAATGTGATTATTTTGACCTGGTCCAGGATGGGAGATGCCAGCCTCCTGTGCCTGTCAGTCTTTTCTGAAGGTCTAGGGTGTACCCACGCTGTAGTGCAGACTGTGGATAACAAAAAGAAAGCCGAAGACAGCTTCTGTCCTCAGAAGCTTATGGCCCATTAAAATCAGTTCTTGGGTTGAATTCAGAGCAAACATACATTTTTTTTTTTTTTGGCCCACATAATGTTTTAAATTATTTGCCAACATTTAAACATCAGAAAACTTCAGATTAAAAAATCAGATTTCCAGCCTCTATTTAAAAATGTTAATATCCAACAACATTAGACTCTACTTCCTGCAGCAATGAGCTGAAGCTGAGTAGTTGCTGTTCCTGTAGATGGGTGTGCACTCTTCACTGTAAGTTTTGCCTCTCTAGTATATTCAGTTTGCCTTATACTTCGTTTATTATTACGTTTTGAGTTTGCAGCAACTCGGTTCAAATTACTAGGCCAAAATGACAGCCAGAAGACAGTGTTAACCAGATATGAACTCCAACTGACTATTTTTTTTTTTTTTTTTTTTTTTTTTTTTTTGAGACGGAGTCTCACTCTGTCACCCAGGCTGGAGTGCAGTGGTGCGATCTTGGGTCACTGCAACCTCCGCCTCCCAGGTTCAAGTGATTCTCCTGCCTTAGCCTCCCAAGTAGCTGGGATAACAGGCACGTGCCACCACGCCCAGCTAATCTTTGTATTTTTAGTAGAGACGGGGTTTCGCTATGTTGGCCAGGCTGGCCTCAAACTCCTGACCTCAGGTGATCCGCCTGCCTCAGCCTCTCAAAGTGCTGGGATTACAGGAGTAAGCCACCACACCCCACCTCCAGTTGACTTTCAAAACTGTGGAAGTCAGAGCTATGCTAATAGCCCTCTAAAAGTCTTGCTTCCCCCCTTCCCCGCACCCCCACCTTTTTTGTTGTTGTTCTTCAGTGGTTGAGTTGGGATTGGGGAGACACAGCAGCATTTAGATGCCAATAAAATAAGGTTATAGGTAGGAAGGCAAATGAAGAAAATTATGCTAAAATATCATACACAATTGGTTTCTTATTCATTGAGTTACCTGTGGCTTTCTTGTTTGCTTCATCTTGAATCCCCTTGTCTCATGTTAGATAGCGCAATAATAGAAAGTTTCTGAAAGCAAAAGCCTGAAAATTTTTTGTCAAGACAGATGCTAGACAATAGTGAAAATTAGTTTTTGTAAGGACAACTAAAAACTTAAGAGGTTTAAACCTCTCTGTGAAAATAAACAAAGAGATTCCCCTCCCCGCCTTTTTCTTAGAGTATTTACCTTAGAAAATTGTAAGTACTTTCTCCTCTCTTTGAAATGCATATATATCCTGTTGAAAACTAGATAGGCCTTTGGTCAGCTTTATGACTCAGGAATGTCTTTCTCCAGGATCTGTGAAACGTCTCTTACGGTTCTGCGAGAGGATAGGAGCCTAACCAGGCGCCTTGTCCCCAGGCAAAACTACCTCCTATCATAAGATATGAGAAGTTTGTTTCTCCTCTGGATAAAGCCAATTAGCTAACACAGGTGGTCACTCCAATTGCTGGGTGAATCTAAGATGAAATGAGCGACAGTTGGTGCTGGCAAATCCTCGGGCTTGACGACCAGTTATTGTTTGTATTGAGAACATGTGTGCAGTGGGTTGTCTCTATTACTTGACTATCTAAAGGGTGAGTGTTCTCTCAAACCTCTTAGTGATTGCCTGTGATGCACATCACATAACCGCTTTTTTTTTTTTCTCCTCTACTACCTTTATGGAGAAGATTTCTGGTTTTGTTTTTATTTCCCCAACATTTTCCATGAGCAATCAGTTCTTGCCACTTAGAAAAGATGCATGAGAAGTGAAAAAAGGTCCATTCTCAGTCACATTTTTTCCTTTGTTGATATAAATAAAGCAGTTTTATAAACCAGAGGGAAAGTATATATCAGCTTCCCAGCATTTTATCTCCTTGTCTCTCTTGTCTGCATGTTGAAAAGGGGCTGCCTGTCAGAAGTCCTTCACATTCCTTAGGAGGTGGCAGCACGCTTCCAGATAAATGAGCCAGAGAGAATAGAGGTCACAAACCACAAAGGCTTAAGAGGCACATAAACCCAGGTGCTTCCTTGCTCTCTCTTGAGAAGTGAAGGACCATGGAAAGCTCTCTGGATGCATGCTGTTTGGGAATGGCAGCAGGCTTTCCGGCCTCTTCCTATTTGAGTTTCACATGGCTTCTGTCCTGATAAGGTTTTCCCAGCTGCACCCTCATCACCTTGCCAATTCTTCTTGCCAAGAAGAGGAATTGTCTGTTCCAAGGCCCAGTTACCCAACTCTTTCTTGGATTCAGTCATTTCCTATTCAATTATTTATTATGTGAAAGTAAAATAGCCTAATATGCAACCCTCTGTTGCTGCTAGAATTTAAGCTCAGATCTGGTGGCTCCAAGATGGGAATTCTAAGTTCTCATAAGGAAATAATATGTAAATTATCTTATCAATAATAATTTTTAAGAAAATATTTGCAATCAATACTTTTTTGAAGAATTAAATGTACATGTGGGCAATTTTAACCTCTTCATTTTGGTTTATATATTTTTTTAGTTGTCTTCAATATTATGATTTTATTTAATAGAAGATACATCTTAATGATTTAGAAACTTTCTCATCTTTCCTTCTTTATTCTCCAACAACCAATCAACAGATTTCTTGAGTGTCCTAGGACCAGAAGTCTCCATTTTCCCTCAAGTTTTCTAGAAATATAAAGTGATTTACAATAGGCCAAGAAGACGGCTATGCTGACTTTTCTCTGCTACCTTGCACAGAATGACCTGGGTCTCCCAACCAGTGAGTTTCACAGTGTGTAGCAATTCCACAAATGAGACCCATAATACTGGCTCTTCTCTGTTTTAGAAAATCATTTCACTCTGGGAATTAAAACCACAGATCCCAGCTCACTGGCAAACATCTGCTGTTCACTGATAGCACCATCTGGTATTTTAGCTTCTCGTTCATGTTGTAGCAGCTTCATGTAGCTGCCTGCTTCAAATTAATTATTCTATAACAACTTGTTTTTCTGGAAGCACTGGCCAAATAAGGTAGCTGTGCTGAAAGCTACTAATTTGATGCTTTACTAGCGCTTCAATGGGCATTCCTGTTCCTCCACTTGGTCATGGTCTGAAGTGTTTCAGTCCATTATATTTGGGAGAGGAAAGGGGGGGAAGGAATGCATATTAATGCCTGAGAAACTAGCTTGGGGGGAAAATGTATTTATCTGCATTTCACAACTCATGAGCATTCATGGCCTAATCTGAATAATTTATTTAGAGGGATGATTATGATAATACAGGCTGAGCTACATCTGTCTTAGGAACATAAGGAGTGCTTGAGAGAGTGGTGATGTCTTTTAATATAGCCATATCCTTCACCCCATTCAATTAGTAGCTTCTTCAATTATTGATCTCACCGTTCAATTTGCAGAAGTGCCACGACGTTCCAGTGCTGCAGGAGCAGCAGAGTCTGTGTAGTGCAATGAAATGAGCACTGGATGGGGTCACTATCTAGCCAAGTGATGCTTAGTAAGCCACTTCCTCACTCTGGACCCCAGTTTTCTCATTGGCAAAATAAATTACCTGTCCCATCACACCCCAGATTCTTTTAACGCTCAAACGAGATAAAGAGGTCAAGACACAGTGTAATCAGTAATGAGCAATATGCACATATTACAAATGTAATCCACTTACCTTTTCTTTAAAGACCAGAATCTGATGAAGTCAGGCAGACTTATTGTTGTAACTCTGGAGCAAAATGTTTAACCTGTTAAGTATGTGTTTTGGAGCATTTGTTTTAGGGGCAAGGTGTCTCATCCCAGCTCACCTGCTATACATTCTTAGCCACTGAACTTTCTCTTCAGAATATACTTTTTTTTTCCAGCATTTGACTGCACAATGGCATAACAGGTCTTCACCCTGGCCACACATTACAATCACCTGGAGCTCTTTAAATCTACCAATGCCCAGGTGTCAAATGTGCAGGATTTCTGATAGCACGGCCCAGATATCCATATTTTTTAAAAATGCCTAAGTTGATTCAAATACACAGTGAAGAATGAAAACTATGCATATAGAGGAAAGAGCCCCAGCTTTGGAATCAGACACCATTGGCTCTACCCTTGCACTGCCTGAGTGACCTTGGACTGAAGTCTCTGAACCTCAATTTATAATGTGAAAATCGGGGAAGGGGGAAATGACAACTTTCAGAATTGTTGTGAGGTTATAAGATCACTTAAATTGCCCATCCTAGTAGAAGCTCAGAAGATGATAACTATTATTGTTTATATACTGACTTTTAGCGTGTACTCTTTTCCTGAGTGTGATTGTGTGTCGGGGAGATGTAAAGAAGTGTGTGTCCACCTCTGTATTATAAACTCTTTGGGGACAGGCTGTGATTACCTTTTCTCTAAATCCCCTACAGCTCCCAACAAAGTGATAAGGATATAGTAAATGGGTATGTAACAGCTATAGCAATTATTTTTGATCAATATATTGACAGAAAGGAAATGCAAAATTATCTTTAGCTCTACTAAGTATATTTAAAAACATCAAAACTACACCCTCGTAGATTCACTACAGCTTTTGATAAGATCCTAAGGGCATTTGAACATCTGAGTCCAAGCCACAGAAAATCTTCATATCAAACTGTGAGCCCATCAGCCTAGATATTGCACTTAGAGGAGAATCATCTTTGCCCCAAGGCATTTCATTTGATACAAGAGTGAAGGAAGGAAGCTGTGCGTAAATCATGAAGGCAGAGCTGGTTTTCATTTCTGAAAGAACAAATGCAGGTGTCATGCTCCAGAAACTGGAGCTATTGGAAAGAAGTGGAGAAAGTATTAGCTCAGGTGCTTGGGTGCATGAAACTGGGAATTGAATGGGCCCATGAAGAAGGAATGGACAGGGACACTGGAAACAATGTGAGGAATCAGAAGGTTTTCTTTACTGTGTCAGACCTGCAAAGAGCTACCTTTCTGACTCAAGCCCAGATTGTTCTTAGAAGTAAAACAGAGCAACTTAAGGGGCCAGTTGAGGCAAGGAAAGAGAGACAAAGCAAGGGAGGTCAGGCAGAGGGGCTGCATTCACTCTCTGCCGGATGTGCTGCATCATTGCATGAGCATCCTTGCTACTCTCCACCCTATGTCTGAAAGCAGGCATGAGCTAGAGCAGACTAGCAGCCTGCAGACCCATTCTGTGCAGCTCACATATCTACTCCACACAGAATTTGCACAGTGCACAGTGCCACTAAAGAGTGTTGCTCTAGATCTTAACAAAATTTACCAACTTTCCCCTTTTTCATGCCTTCTGCCCCTGCCCCTGTATAATGTTGTTTGCAAACTCTGAGTTAAAACCTGTTGATAGTCACGGAGGCCAGCTGTTGTCTCTGTCAGGCATCTGAGCTGCACTTCATTGTACTGCATATTCCAAGTTTCACTCCAGTGTTCTCTAAGAGTCTCCCTCACACATGCACACACAAAGATAACAGTCATTCAGACCAATGAGGAAGCAAAGATTCAATTCTTATACTAAGTTATCATAAGTTGCAGAGTGTCCAGTAGCATTGGGACATATGCCACAAGGTGTGAATGGGAGTGGAGATCCAGGGAGTTGTACAGAAGTGTACTCTTGTAAGAAGTCAAGCAAAAATGGTCTCGAACTCAGACAAGCAAGACAAGCGTTTAGGGCAGCCCAAATTGGAGGTCAAGGAAAACTAAGACCATGAAGTCATGGCTTACAATAAGTCAAAACTTGGTCATCTGAGCACGAGGATGTGGGCCAGGATTGGAAACAAGTCCTGCCTCAATCATAAATCTCTTATGTACTGTTCTCTTGACAGGTGCAGGGGTGATCCCCGGCATGACACTGCAGGAGTGGTAAGTTTAATGGGTTTTATCTGGAAAAGAAGAAATGTCACTAGCTCCAATTTTAAATATAGCTCTGGTTTAAGGAAATTGCCTCTCTTTCCATTCTCAGGTCTCAGAAAAATCACTTTTGTGGAGTAATTAGTCAAATAACTAGGTCTTTTCTTGGGAAAAATATAAAGAGCCAGTTTGAAAGAAATGATTCTGTGAGCTGGTGTTTTTCTGTTTATTGGATTTCCATTAATACCTTATTACCCTGTAACTGCTTTCATAATGCATTTTTATAATTTGATTTTTACTCATGACTTTTATGCTACAAAATTCATTACTAACACCAGTTTTAATTCTTCTTGTATTCCTTTCTCATGTTTTGTAAATGTACTGTATATTACATTATTACATTTGTAGTATAATACAGTTCTGTGACTTTTTGCTATATGTCATAAGGCTTTTCTCCTAGAAAAGTACAATTTTTATGTTCATGAAAACAACATTTTCTGTGACAAAGTTAATATATTAACATTAATAGAACATTAGCATAATAATCCTGTATATTAGCATAATAGTCATTTATACTAATACAACATTCAATTGTATTTACTGAAGATAAATTACCTTAAATAGATTAAGTATGTTCATGCAAATTTCAGTTCTTTCCAATTGTTTAGTTTTTTTTTTTTTTTTTTTTTTGAGAAGGAGTCTCGCTCTTTCACCCAGGTTGGAGTGCAGTGGCGCAATCTCGGCTCACTGCAGGCTCCGCCCCCCGGGGTTCACGCCATTCTCCTGCCTCAGCCTCCCACGTAGCTGGAACTACAGGCGCCCGCCACCTCGCCCGGCTAATTTTTTGTATTTTTAATAGAGACAGAGTTTCACCGTGTTAGCCAGGATGGTCTTGATCTCCTGACCTCGTGATCCGCCCGCCTCGGCCTCCCAAAGTGCTGGGATTACAGGCGTGAGCCACCGCGCCCGGCCTTGTTTGGTATTTTTAAGAGGCTTCCTATTTATTTGTAATTATTTCCCTAGAATAAATCCCATAAATTGGATTACTGAAACAGTGATTCTGAATACAAAACAAGACTTAAGTTAGCAAGGAATTTTCCTGTAAGTTTTAAAGTTTAATACTAAACTTCCCAGTAAAGTGAGCAAAACACAAATCATTTCATACATCTTACAAGCAGAAAAGCAGCCTAAGAGAGATTGGCTTACCGAAGTCAAATAAACTGCAACAAGACCCCAAATAAAAGTCTTCTAGTAGTTGGCTTTTCCCTCTAAACAAGAGAAATTAAGGGGGATTTTTGTTGTCTATGTTTTATTTTTTAATTGTCATTATAATCCCCAAATTTCTAATTTTTTCACACTTGTTATATTTTGTAGGAAGGCAAGAGAGAGGACAAATTTTGTTTAGTCAATTTCAATAGTAATAAAATCCATAACAAAATAATGATAAAATATGTGATAATAGCCAATTACAATAACTGAGTCCTTTGATATTCCAGGCACTGTGCTAAGTGATTTCCATCAGCGATATGTGCTGTGGCCACACAGTTGACCGTGGGCACATCTTCCCAGCTCAAAATGGCCCAGGTGGAAGCATTTACACTGTGGAAATCAGCAGATATTGACCTCCCCTTCACCCAAGAGCTGATTGTTAAACATTTACTGGCACACACCACAAAATGCATATTTCATTTAATGAGTATAAACAAGCCTACAGATCTTTTATCATAATAATCCTAATCCACAGGTAAAAAGACTGAGGCTCAAGAAGGTTAAATAATATCCAATATAAAGGAGCAGATTTGGAATCAAAACTAGGTAGTCTGATACCAAAAATTAACATTTAACCACCAAACACTATTATTTCTTATTGATCCAAAACAATGAGGATGGCTAGAGAATACTCAGGTATTACTGAGGACAGATTCTGGGTTGTAGATTTTCATTTTGCTTTTTCTGCTCCCCTAATATGATTTGGCTGTGTCCATACCCAAATCTCATCTTGAATTGTAATTCCCACAATTCCCACATGTCGTGGCAGGAACCGGGTGGAAGGTGATTGAATTATGGGGGTGGGTCTTTCCTGTGCTGTTCTCATGATAGGGAATGAGTCTCATGAGATTTGATGGTTTTAAAAATGGGAGTTTCCCTACCCCAGCTCTTTTTTTGCCTGCTGCCATGGATGTGAGACATGACTTGCTCCTCCTTGCCTTCCACCATGATAGTGAGGCCTCTCTAGCCACGTGGAACTGTAAGCCCAATTAAACCTCTTTCTTTTGTAAATTGCCCAGTCTCTAGTATGTCTTTATCAGCAGCATGAAAATGGACTAATACACCCTCAACTTCAAAATGATAAGGTCACCTTTGAAAGCATCTTGCTGCCATGCACCAATCCCACTGTGATTGTTCATGGTAAAATAATATTTCCACTTTTATGAATGAATCATGTGTTCCAAGGGCATGAGTATCTCCCCCAGTGTTACTAAGTCAGTCAACACTCCGTTTAGCCCACGCAGTCCAGTAAGCCCAGCTGTTTCCCATGATAAATGAGCTAAAAGCCTCAAGCTTGTGCCTCAAGCAAACAATGGAGAAGAATGCTCAGCCTATTTCAGCAATGAAATGTCATGTAACTCCACTGTTACATCTGGTATTGAACAGTCATAATTATTTTTTCTTCCTCCCTTAAAAATAGTGAACTTGTTAAGAGGTTCCTTCATATGTGCCATTTATGCCAGTACCAGTTATTCAAGGGATTTTCTGTGCATAACTATTTTACTCTGCTCTTACTCTAGATGACTTACATAATTGGTTTATGTTACCTCTACTTTTACTACCTTTAAGCTCTGCTCTCTACTTTTGCAAATGAAGAGAAAGATCAGAATGTAAGCCAACGTTGTATATAGCAACTAATAAAAGGGAGCTATTTCAGTTGATTACTCACAGTGCAAAACAAGCATATTTGGTATATTAACTGTAGGCATCATGAAAAAAGTACCCAGTTTTTCTGGAGGCTTAGGAACTGTCTGTCAATTATATGAGATGAGGAGGTGGTCTTGTTGCTGCTTGAAAAACTAGGACTTTGTAAATGAGCTTAATAATTATATTACTAAATGATAATTCCCTTTGAAATAATTTCCAGAAAACTTGTATAATCAAAATTATTTTACAGCTTTTAAAAGGTTATGAATATATACAATCCTGGGGATACAATTCTCAGAGAGGTGATGTAGCTATTAATATTTAAGGTCATACAGCTCTTCTGTGGTAGAAAAGCTGAGGCCTTCTGACCTGAAGTATATTTTATTTTCTAATCTACCAGTACCACATTGTGTCTCTGGACAACAGGTGTACTATTTGAGGTGCGTAAAATAGACATTCAAATTCCAAAACAATGATCTTTAGGAGAGCAGACATGCTTGTCATTGATGCTTTTCTTATCAACTCTCCACTCAACATTGACTTCAGAAAGCAGTCAGAGGACAGCTTTTCAGTGAAGTATCCCAGATGCATAATTTAGGATGGAACTTGAAGATCATTAATGCAATTTTTACCTAGTATCTCTTACATTATATCTGAAAAATTATCACCAGTCTCTTACTAAATATTGCTGGAGATGGATTGCTTTGTTATATATTTGGAAAATTGTGAGTCTAAGAATTTTTTTCTTAATGTGAGTCAAAAGTTGATCCTTCTCTACCTTGATTTAGAACTTCCATGTAGTGTACACAAAAGTCTACTTATGGGATATCAGAAAGAATAATAGATTAGGTGATTTCAATATTCACTCCAATTCAAAAATTTAACCTGAAAAATCTTCAGATATTGAAATTCCATCATTTAATCCCTGCTACAGACTTTTAAAAAATATACCCAAATACCTTTTTCCTAAATAGTTTAAAGCATGACTGTATGAGATGGGACCAGATTCCTCACTAAGCTGGAAATTTTTAGTTTGTCACTTCATTGGTCAATAATGTAAAGAACATTAAAATTCTTCAAGATATGCTAAGCCACAACTTTATTCAGCATGTCTGCTCTTAGTGGGAGAGTCATAGTGAAAGGTGCTTTAAATAGAGACTGATTTTAGGGAAACCTTTGGGAAATGGCTGCTTGGTTGCTGAGAACAACATGATTCACCTTGTTTAATGGTCATGGTGATTTATTTCATGAAGAGAGAATGGAATATTGGTCAAACAAGTGGAATAAGTGTGATGAGAGCTAATAAGAACTATGCTCTGCAGCAAACAAAATTAGACAGAATCAGTCAATAAAGGAATAGTTGTACTTTAAACAGGGAAAGGTTTCCAGGTTAGAAGAAACAAAATTAATGAATTTAATAAATGTGGAAAAAAAATCTGCACAGGTCATCGAGATTCTATAGTAAAACAGACAACATAGGAGAAACATGCTGCAAAATTCCTGAATTTGGGGTGCCAAAAGAGTGGTTCAAATCGAATATACTTGGGTTCTTACTCCTAATCAGTTAAATTGCTTTTTCGCAGTGACTCTTAGGGCCCCTGCCTCTGAAAACAATAGTATAATGATAAAAGACACATGTATGTATAGTAAATAGGAGCTAATAGAACCTCAAGTCTGATAGAGCAAAATCCCAGCTTGCTCACTTTGAGAAACACGCGGGAAGAGTTTAGGAAACGTTTCTCAAGTAGAAAAAGAAATAAAAAGGGGGTAGATTTCGATTTGGGATGAGTTGCACTGAGCCACGTGTTAGGGAATTTCTTGGATATTGCAGACCTATTGGATCTCTTGTAAATTTTGCTTATGGTCAGTATAGATAAAAAAAAAAAAAAAAAAGTCTTGTGATCTACATTGCCTTTTATGTTGTCTGGTAACATTGTGGTATGGAGAAAATCCCAGATGGAGCAACGGTTTAAACTGGAAAGCCTATGGAGAGGAGGACTAAGAAGGGCAGTTTCTTCCATTACAACTCAAGTTTAAGAACACTTGGGTTTGTAAGATCTAGTATTTGATAGCACACCAGGGCGATTACAGTCAGCTATAATTTGCTGTACATTTTAAAATAACAAATGTAATTGGAATATTTATAGCAGAAAGAAATGATAAATGTTTGAGGTGATAGATACCCCATTTACCATGATGTGATTATTATGCATTGTATGCCTATATCAAATATCTCACATACCCCATAAATATATACACCTACTAAGTACCCATAAAAATTAAGAATAAATAAGTAATAAAAAAGAACACTTGAGTTTGGAATTGCTTACTGAAAAGAAGCACCTGAATATTTACTGCAGCATGACTATGTTAGGGTAATCCAATAGGGATAGTGGAACAGTACAGAAAAGGGTAAATCAAGCAAAAAATAATATTTACTTATTAACTCCTCTCTCCAAAGACAAAAACTGATAACATTTTGCTGTAAGCCTTCCAGTTCTTTAATATCTGTGTTGCTTATTCATCCATATTTTATAAAATTACGGGTACATTGGATCTATTGTTTTGTGACCTGCTTTCTCACTTAATACATCATGAACATTTTTCATGTCATTTGATATTCTTTTAAAATTTGATTTTCCATGGCTGCATTATTTCTGCAATGTGTTTAGTCAATGTCCTGGATTTTATGTGGTTTTCTGTTATTCATGTTATCCTCGTTCATAAATATTGTGTGCATCTATGACTATTGTTTAGGATCAATCCCTATATGAAGAAATACTGGATAAAAGAGGATGAACGTTTCTAGCTTTCAATATTTATTGTCAAATAGATATTTCTATGATCTATTGCCAAACTTGGTATTAGCATTTCTGAAAACAGAAATTTGATGGGTCAAAAACAGCATTTGATACAGTTTTTCCCTAGTGATTACTAGTGAGAATGACTATATAATTTGTCTATTTGGACACTTTCTAAGCTGCTCCTTCATACTCCACAGAACAATTGTAATTTGTCACCGGACTAGAGAACCCAGCTGTCACTGACTTCCACACTCCTCCTTAGTCAGTGGAGATGCTAGTGGCTAAAGCAACCACAGCTCTGAGAGCAGCTTGCTACATAATCTGCACAAATTAATTCTTCCCTGTACCCTATATTTTTCATCTGAATAAGAATAATCTAAATTCTACAGTCCATATAATCTTACATTTTTGGAAAGGGTAATGCTATTCTAATCTAAATACTATGCTCCACATTTATAAAATTATTTTTAAAAATTTTTTTCTACATTAATTTTAGATTTAGGGGGTACATGTGCAGGTTTGTTACCTGGGTATATTGTGTAACACTAAGGTTTAGGGTATAAATGATTCCGTCACCCAGATACTGAGCATAGTAGCCAATAGTTGGTTTGCCAACCCTTACCCTCCTCCCCTAGTAGTCTTCAGTTTCTATTGTTGACATATTTATGTCCATGAGAACCTGATATGTAGCTTCTACTTATTAGTGAGAATATGTGGTATTTGGTTTTCTGCTCCCGCTTTAATCTTAGGATAATGATCTCCAGATGTTTCCATATTGCTGCAGAGGACATGATTTTATTTATGTTTATGGCTGTGTGGTATTCCATGGTATGTATGTACCATATTTTTCTTTATCCAGTCCACTGTTGGCGGGCACCTAGATTGATTCTGTATCTTTAGTATTTTGAATAAGGCTGTGATAAACATGCAAGTGCATGTATCTTTTTGGTATAGTGATTTACTTTCTTTTGAATGTATACCCAGTAATGGGATTGCTGGGTGAAATGGTAGCTCTGTTTTATGTTCTTTGAGAAATCTCCGAACTGCTTTCCACAGTGCCTGAATTTATGTTCCCACCAACAGTATATAAGTGTTCCTTTTTCTCCCCAGCCTTACCAGCATCTGCGTTTTTTTAACTTTTTAATAATAGCCATTCTGACTCATGTGAGATGATAGCTCATTGTGATTTTAATTTGCTTCTCTCTGGTGATTAATAACGTGGAGACTACTTTTATCACATTTGTTGGCTGCATATATGTCTTCTTTTGAGAAGTATCTGGTCGTGTCTTTTGCCCATTTTTTAATGGGGCAATTTGGTTTTTGCTTGTTCAATTGTTTAAGTTCCTTATAGAGTCTGAATGTTAGACTTTTCTTGGATGTATTGTGAATATACCAAATGAGTTTATGATTCAGATCCTCTTAGGCCTCAGCTGTCTTCATATCCTCTTTGTGTTACTTAAATTAAGGATGGCATCTGGGCATATTTCTTTGTCTTTTCATAGTCCAGAAAGCTTTCAAAGTAGGAAGAAGTTTAGAATTCTAGTATTAATAAATGCTGAAACATCACTGAGTACTTTCTGTGTGTCAAGCATTGCACTGAGGATTTTTTTTTCTTTTTTTCTTTTTTTTTTTCTTTGAGATGGAGTTTCACTCATGTTGCCCAGACTGGAGTACAATGGTGTGATCTCGGCTCACTGCAACCTCCACCTCCTGGGTTCAAGCTATTCTCCTGCCTCAGCCTCCTGAGTAGCTGAGATTACAGGCGCCCTCCACCACATCCAGCTAATTTTTGTATTTTTAGTAGAGACGGGGTTTCACCATGTTGGTCAGTCTGGTGTCGAAATCCTGACCTCAAGTGATCCACCCTCCTTGGCCTTCCAAAGTGCTGAGATTCAGGCATGAGCCACCACGCCCAGCCTGCACTAAGGATTTTATATGCATTATCTTCATATAACACACACAAAGGACCTACGATCTCTGTAGATCATTTTTTAGATGAAGAAAGTAAGGCTAAAAGAATTTTTCATAATCTACCCAAATTCATGTAGTTAGTAAATAACAGAGTTGGGCCTCAAACCCTGGTTATCTGACACCAACCAATACTTGTTCTGAGTATTTTGGTAGCAAAGCCTGATTTAAAAGCAATGCACCATAACTTCTCAAATGCAGTACGTATGTAACTAAGTTCTTTCTGGCACCCAGGATCTCCCTAGGCCATCTTTTCCTACTATCAAGTTAATGTGAAATCATGATATGCAAATAAAACTTGATATTAGTCTCAACTAGATACAGTTAACAGAGTTTATTAATTTCTGAAAAGCAAAGGCAGAAATTCTCTGTAAAATGCAATATAATGTCAAATATGATAGATTTGACATCAGTTGTATTGAAAGTTTGAAACTGTGGAGTGCCTTAAAGATAATTTTCAAAATTCTCTCTTATGAATATGCAAACTGAGATGGCAATGAAGAAGTTAATAGAGACCAAACCTAGGATTTGAATCTAGGTGTCTTGATTCCCAGTCCAGTACTTTTCCTGCTAAAACATTTTGTAGCTTGTGACAAATGATGAATATTCTTGGATTTAGGAGATATATACAAAAGAGCAAGGAGATGTATCACAAAGACATTTCACTTAGAGATTATAATGGCATAAAATTGAAAACAATCTAAATTTCAATCAATAGGACATTTGATAAACAAGAGTACATAAAAAACATGAATCCTACTCAGCCATTCAAAATGATGATATAGAGCTCTGTGTATTGTCCTAGATAGATGAACATGATGTATTATTGTTTAGAAGGAAGAAAGCATGTTACAAAACGCATGTACAATGTGGCTTGCTGTATATTAAATATCACACTCACATTCATAGATGATGTAGTTTTGGCTAGATGATGAGATTAAGAAGATTTTTTTTACTTTTGTCTATTCCCTTGACTTAATATTAAATTGGTTTTAGTAAGAATATGTTGTAAAAAATGCTTTGAAACAAGAAAGCATTTCGATTCTCTGTGCCTTTTGCCTTTTTTTGTTTTTTGAGACAGAGTTTCACTTTTGTTGCCCTGGCTGGAGTGCAATGGCATGATCTCGGCTCACTGCAACCTCCACCTACCAGATTCAAGCAATTCTCCTGCCTCAACCTCCTAAGTAACTGGGATGACAAGCACACCCCACCATGCCTGGCTACTTTTTGTATTTTTAGTAGACAGGGTTTCACCACGTTGGCCATGCTGGTCTCGAACGCCTGACCTCAGGTGATCTGTCTGCCTTGGCCTCCTAAAGTGCTGGACTTACAGGAATGAGCCACTGCACCCGGCCTCTCTGTGCCTTTTAAACTAAACCAGTGTGTGTCAAACTTCAATCAGCTAGAGAATCTTGTTAAAATGTATGCTTTGATTGAGTAGGTCTGGGGTGGAGCCGGAGAACCTACAGTTTCAACAAAATCCCAGGTGATGCCAATGCTGCTGAATGGAGAACCGTGCATTGCAATGGTCTGGTTTTGTTAATTACTCCACCAGGCCTTTTTCTCATTCACTCCATATGTAGTTTCTGGCAATCTTGGGCTGAAATTGTTTTCCCTTGCTTATTAGTGCTATAGTGATTTCTAGGTGAATAGGGCCCTAGAGTTTTCTTCTTTTTCTTGCAGTTAATAAACATAAACACTGGGAGACACTATTTTAAATTTCCAAACATCCATTATACAACTGGAAATATTACTCAGAAATTGCCTCTCCCACCGGATAGTTTTTATCTTGATACTCTCGACTGAGGATGTAATAGCAGCATTGATTGTTTAAATGTATGAGCAATCAGGGAGCAATCATGATTTTAAAAAAACAACAACAGTAATTGATAGGCTGCTCAGCAGGAGAAATGAGATTGTAATATGAATGTTAACTTTTGACACATCTCTTTAATGTATTTTCAGGAAGAAAATCAAAATAAAGCATTTTAAGAATGACTGGGTATGGGAATACCCTAGCATTTCTTTTATAAAAGCAAAATGTTAAAACATCGAACTTGGGAAAAAAGTTGCATGAAATAAAATACCTTAGAATTTATAATGTAATCAGCAAGAATAAACTATGGCTACTACTATTGTAAATAATCAGTATTTATTAAGTGCTTACTATGTACTGGGCTGGTCAAGTTGATTTATATAACTTATCTTGTTTGATGTCTTATTTAAGGCTTATACAAGTTCAATAACTTGTCCAAAGTAACACATCTAGTAGGTAGTAGTATTTTGATTTACATCCATTAACTCAAAACTCAAGATCATAACCACGATGCTGTACTTTGAGAGTCATCCAACAAACAGAGTTCCTGCCTAATGTGCAACAAACTTTGTTCCAGGTAATTGGGGAAAACTTAATGAATGAACAAGACAAAAACCTTGCCTTCATAGAGTTTACTTTCTAGTAATGATAAAGAGATACTGCATTTATATTGGACCTTACTCGCTTAGTTGTGGAGTGCTGAATGAGAAATAGAGAAGGCATTTCCCTCTTTGGGCCTCAATTTCTTGAACTATAGAATGACGATTTTGTACTCTAAGTTCAGTTTAGTCTCCCAAACCTGTATGTGCAAGAAAATTTAAACCACTTTATGTATCTTTGCAGTTCCTGCTTCCAATTCAAACTACCAATAAGCCACTTCACCAAGGCCTCTCGATTTCATGTCTTTAATTGGAATTCCTTTTACACTAATTATTGTTATTTATATCATTATCAAAACTGCATTTGTGAAATTATGGGAGTAAGAGAAATCTAACATAGTTGACTCCATCTTGCTCTGACCTCCATGCTGTCCTTGGTCATTCCTGGGCATAGACCAAGATAATTTTGGGAGGAATTTAGTTTATACTTTTACTTTAAAGCAAAGATGTTAATAGCCCTTCCCAAAACTAAACAATCCTTAATAAAACTAATGAAAGGCCACAAGGTTAGGATTATGAGAGGGGGCTGAATTATGATAAGACAAACATAATTTCTATAATCCCTTACTACTCAGGAGTCATAGACCAGAGGTCATAAGATAGGCCTACTTTCTGTAATCTCTTACTACTCAGAGATCATGTGGTGGAGATCACAAGATTTGTGACTGTATTAGTATGTTCTCACACTGCTATAAAGAAATGCCTGAGACTGGGTAATTTATAAAGAAAAAAGGTTTAATTGGCTTATGGTTCCTCACACTGTACAGGAAGCATAGCAGCTTCTGCTTCTGGGGAGACCTCAGGAAGCTTATAATCATGGCAGAAGGCAAAGGAGGAGCAGGCACTTCACATGGCCAGAGCAAGAGGAAGAGAAAGGGGAGAGGTACTGCACACTTTTAAATGACTAGATCTTGTAAGAACTAACTCACTACCATGACAATAGTACCAAGGGGGATGGTGCTAAACCCTTCATGAGAAGCTACCCCCATTATTCCCATCAGGCCCCCACCTCCAGCACTGAGGATTACATTTCAACATGAGCTTGGAGCAGGGACACAAATACAAACCATATCAGTGACTTTTCCAATTGCCCCTATAGATAGCACCACCCTTGTAGAACCTAAGGTTGTTTTATGAAATATCCTTAAGACTGAATCCACCCGGACTTATGACTCATGACTCAACTCATGACTCCTGTGGCCCCATCTGGAGGCAGACTCAAGGCACAGGGACAGTTTTCCACACACTTCTGATTTCATCCCCAACCAATCAACCCATTCTTTAGCCCCCTTCCCACCAAATTGTCCATAAAAACTCTAACCTCCAGGGCTCCAGGGAGACTCATTTGAGTGATAACTCCAGTTCTTCTGCATAGGCCAGCTTCATGTCAATTGAACTGATTCTCTACTGCAGTGCCATCATCTCAATGGATTGATTTTGTCTGTGCAGTGAGCAGAAAAAGCCCATTAGGCCATTACACGATTATCATTACCAAAGGCCACACACGCAAGGTCAGGCTGCTGTGGAATACTTGGAGGCTTTCTGCAGCAGTGTTTCTGCCAACACCGTTTCCCCCAAGCCTTCTTCTTCTACTTGAGCTGGACTGCTGGTGTCCTGCCATCTTGCTTGCAGGCTCTCTTCTGCTGTCACAGTTGAGACATTCAATGAGACCAGTTGAGACAATGAACCAGGAGTCAGCGCATGACAGTCAAATGCCGTCATCAGAAATTATTGAGAGCTTTTCAGTAATTGCCATGAAATAAAGCAATTTACCTATCTGGGTCAAAAGGCTTTGATGAATTCTTTACTTAACGTCCTCTTCTTCAGGAGTTTCACGCCTAAAGATTTCCTTCTCCTTATGGAAAAAAATGACAATACTAGAACTGGCATAAAAGAAACATGGAGGCCGGGTGTGGTAGCTCATGCCTATAATCCTAGCACTCTGGGAGGATGAGGTCCTGAGGTCAGGAGTTTGAGACCAGCCTCGCCAACATGGTGAAACCCCGTCTCTGCTAAAAATACAAAAATTAGTCAGACATGGTGGTGGGAGCCTATAATCCCAGCTACTCTGGTGGCTGCAGCAGGATAATTGCTTGAACTAGCGGGGCAAAGGTTACAGTGAGCCTAGATCACACCACTTCACTCTGGCCTGGGCAAAAGAGCAAAACTCCATCTAAAAAAAAAAAAAAAAGAATAAGAAACTTGGGAGTAAAATTTCCACTACAACATTTTGGAAAATAGATGTCAGTAGGCAATTCAAGTCTCTCTTGATTTGCCAATGTTCCTTTCAATCATAAGTTCACTTGTCCTAATAATAATGTGTCTGGTTGCATACTATAAGCTGGGCCCTAAGAATATAGAAACAATTAAAGGGCCATGCCTTTAAAGAACTGGCATGGTTTTTAAACATGCAGAGCTCTAGAACTGGAGTGACTATTGTTGATTGAATCATGCCTCCCAGTTCACATGATGGAGCCTCAATCCCCAGTGTGACTGTATTGGGAGATAGGGCCTTTATAGAGCTAATTAGGGTAAAATGAGATCATAAGGATAAGACCCTATTCCAACAGAACTGTGTCCTTATAAGAGGAGGAAGGGACACAAGAGCTTTCTGTCTGCACATATGCATGCTGAGAAAAGGCCATCTGAGAGCATAGCAAGAAGGCAGAGGTCTACAAGCCAGGAAGAGAGCCCTCACCAGAAAGACTTAAACAGACCTGGCTAGACCTTGGACTTCTAGCCTCCAGAATTGTCAGAAAATAAATTTCTGTTGTTTAAGTCACTAAGCCTGTGGTATTTTGTTATGGCAGCCTGAACTGACTAACAGTGGTATTGAACATTTTAGATAATTCTTGGTATGAAAAAGTAATGACAGGAAATCAGGAGCTTTCCAGAACTTATGTGTAGGAAAGAATGGAGATGTGGTCACGAACTATGTGTATTTGGTAACCAACAAATTTTGAAGCATATAGGGTGACTGGCTTTGTAGGGAAAGGGGATAAAGATTACTTTTATAGGTGGGGTGATAATGGGGAGGGGGGGCTTTTGATTTGGAAGACCTTACCATACCCTTAAATTTCAGAATATATAAGTAAAAAAGAGAATGTTACATATATTGTCACCTATGTGTAATAAAAATAATTTGAGTTATCTGCTATGGAATTACTTTCCTATTCAAATAGAGACACGGTCTATATCAATGTCAAATTTTCTCTAATTTTACACATACTGTCATTCCTTTTGAACAATCTCCCTCAGTTTCATGTATGTAACTAGCAGAGGCAAAAGAAGTTCTTGTCTTGCCAAGGAGGACTCCAAGAACCTACAAATTGGTCCCAAACCCTTCACACTTCCTTGGGAATAAAATAAGATCTGAGGTGATTAAAAGTCGCAGTTCTTTCAGAATATGCCCTGCTTATGCCTGCAGTCTGGCATCCCCATCCAATTAGCACCCCATTTTTCTTTCCAAATAGAATTCCCATTTGAATAACAAATTATGCAACTGTCTGAATTTAATCAATAGAACTTCTTTACATCCATTTAGTTCCAAATTAAGTACTCCAACCCATCTGTTGTATGATAAAGAATTTATTTTGCGTTTGTTCCCCATTTCTGGCATGGAGCTTCTAAAAATCCTTGGAATATCCAGAGTGATAAGAGTGTCATTGTTGCTCATGAATCCCTTGGATCATATCTGACTTTATGCTAGTGAGATTAAATAACTCAGGATAGAGACTTGTCACCAGAAAAATTAATTATATGATTATACGGTGGGAGCTTTGAGCCAGTTCAGCCTCCAGGGAGTCCTGGGGGCTGGAGATAAAGTTCAATCACATGGTCAATGTTCAATCAATCATGCGTATATAAGGAAACCCTAATAAAAACTCTGGACACAGAAGTGGAGCTTTCTGACTGCTGAACACATTGATGTGCTATGAGGAGGACAGGCCCTGATTCCATGGGGAAAGAGCATGGAAGTGCTACATTTGAGACACTACCAGGCCTCACCCTATGTGTCTCTTATTTGGCTAGTCCTGAATTTTATCCTTCATGATAAAACTATAATTATAAGTATAGTACTCTTTTGAGTTCTGTGTATTGCTCTAGTGAATTATCAAAACCTGAGAGGGTTGTGGGAACTCCTGAATTTATAACCAGTAGGTCAGAAGTATGGTTGGCCTGAAATTTTCTGAAGAATGGCTTTTAATGTGAGGACAGGCTTGTGGAGGACTGAGTCTTTAACCTGTGGAGTCTGCCCTAACTCAACGGGATTAGCACCAGAATTGAGTTGCATTACCCCAGTTCTTATGAGGATACCATAACAGGAAGAGCTTTGATCACCAAAGGAAACAACACTTTTATTTCTGCTCACTCTAGCCAGAATAAATATTTTTATATATTCTAAAGTTTATTAACATAGTTTTTGCCTTTTTTTTAATTTTATTTTTTATTATTATACTTTAGGTTTTAGGGTACATGTGCACAATGTGCAGGTTTGTTACATATGTATCCATGTGCCATGTTGTTTTGCTGCACCCATTAACTCATCATTTAGCATTAGGTATATCTCCTAATGCTGTCCCTCCCCACTCCCCCCACCCCACAACAGTCCCCGGAGTGTGATGTTCCCCTTCCTGTGTCCATGAGTTCTCATTGTTCAATTCCCACCTATGAGTGAGAACATGCGGTGTATGGTTTTGTGTCCTTGCGATAGTTCACTGAGAATGATGTTTTCCAGTTTCATCCATGTCCCTACAAAGGACATGAACTCATCATTTTTTATGGCTGCATAGTATTCCATGGTGTATATGTGCCACATTTTCTTAATCCAGTCTATCGTTGTTGGACATTTGGGTTGGTTCCAACTCTTTCCTATTGTGAATAGTGCCGCAATAAACATACGTGTGCATGTGTCTTTATAGCAGCATGATTTATAGTCCTTTGGGTATATACCCAGTAATGGGATGGCTGGGTCAAATGGTATTTCTAGTTCGAGATCCCTGAGGAATCGCCACACTGACTTCCACAATGATTGAACTAGTTTACAGTCCCACCAACAGTGTAAAAGTGTTCCTATTTCTCCACATCCTCTCCAGCACCTGTTGTTTCCTGACTTTTTAATGATGGCCATTCTAACTGGTGTGAGATGGTATCTCACTGTGGTTTTGATTTGCATTTCTCTGATGGCCAGTGATGATGAGCATTTCTTCATGTGTTTTTTGGCTGCATAAATGTCTTCTTTTGAGAAGTGTCTGTTCATGTCCTTTGCCCACTTTTTGATGGGGTTGTTTGTTTTTTTCTTGTAAATTTGTTTGAGTTCATTGTAGATTCTGGATATTAGCCCTTTGTCAGATGAGTAGGTTGCAAAAATTTTCTCCCATTCTGTAGGTTGCCTGTTCACTCTGATGGTAGTTTCTTTTGCTGTGCAGAAGCTCTTTAGCTTAATGAGATCCCATTTGTCAATTTTGGCTTTTGTTGCCATTGCTTTTGGTGTTTTAGACATGAAGTCCTTGCCCACGCCTATGTCCTGAATGGTATTGCCTAGGTTTTCTTGTAGGATTTTAATGGTTTTAGGTCTAACATTTAAGTCTTTAATCCATCTTGAATTAATTTTTGTATAAGGTGTAAGGAAGGGATCCAGTTTCAGCTTTCTACCTATGGCTAGCCAGTTTTCCCAGCACCATTTATTAAATAGGGAATCCTTTCCCCATTTCTTGTTTTTGTCAGGTTTGTCAAAGATCAGATAGTTGTAGATATGTGGCATCATTTCTGAGGGCTCTGTTCTGTTCCATTGATCTATGTCTCTGTTGTGGTACCAGTACCATGCTGTTTTGGTTACTGTAGCCTTGTAGTATAGTTTGAAGTCAGGTAGCATGATGCCTCCAGCTTTGTTCTTTTGGCTTAGGATTGACTTGGTGATGCGGGCTCTTTTTTGGTTCCATGTGAACTTTAAAGTAGTTTTTTCCAATTCTGTGAAGAAAGTCATTGGTAGTTTGATGGGGATGGCATTGAATCTATAAATTACCTTGGGCAGTATGGCCATTTTCACGGTATTGATTCTTCCAACCCATGAGCATGGAATGTTCTTCCATTTGTTTGTATCCTCTTTTATTTCATTGAGCAGTGGTTTGTAGTTCTCCTTGAAGAGGTCCTTCACATCCCTTGTAAGTTGGATTCCTAGGTATTTTATTCTCTTTGAAGCAATTGTGAATGGGAGTTCACTCATGATTTGGCTCTCTGTTTGCCTTTTTTGTTTTAAAATCAGGGTTAGAAGGATTGACACAAATAAAATGAAAACAAAGTTCAATTGCATGTTTAAATAGATTTCCATTTTTGGCACAGAAAGAATATATATTTAACAAGCAATGGATAAATGTCATGTGGTCACAAACAGGAAAATGGTTGAAAACAACAGACTGCACCACTGCTCTTCAATGGTGGCCACCCCTCCGTAGAGTGGGAAGCTTCACTTTCACCCACCGCAGCTAGATACTAATTCCACAAGAGAGCAGTGACAACAAAAAAATGGCTTTTTTTTTTTTTTTTGAGACAGAGTCTGACTCTGTTGCCTAGGCTGGGGTGCAGTGGCACAATCTCGCCTCACTGCAACCTCCGCCTCCCGGGTTCAAGTGATTCTCGTGTCTCAGTCTTCCGAGTAGCTGAGATTACAGGCACCTGCCACCATGTCCGGCTAATTTTTTGTATTTTTAGTAGAGACGGGGTTTCACCATGTTCGTCAGGATGGTCTCAAACTCCTGCCCTCAAGTGATACAACTGCCTCAGCTTCCTAAAGTGCTGGGATTACAGGCATGAGCTACCGTGCCCGGCCAAAACATGGCTTCTTAGAAGGGACATATTTGGGAGACTGAGGCAGGAGGAATACTTGAGCCCAAGGGTCAAGGCAGCAGTGAGCTATGATCTTGCCTCTGCACTCCAGCCTGGGCAACAGAAACCCTGTCTCAAAAAAAGAAAAAAATTATGCACTTTAAGATTTTACAGAGCTAGATGAACTCCTGGCTATGCAAAGAATAATTAGGTGTATGTTCATGGCCCTGTTACTTAATAGTCTGAGCCTCAATTTTCTCATCTGTAAAATGGGTAATGCTTTCTTACTAGGTGGTCATGAGGATTGAGTGAGAATGAATAAAAGGTAACAAAATGTGCCTGAAATTTAACAAGTACTTAATAAATAGTACATTTAGGGCTGCTTTTCATCTTGAAGCTGCAGCTTTTTGTCATCTCTCATTCTCTTTCGTCTTTATCTTGTTTTTGCCCCAAACTGACTTTCCATGGAAAAGTTTAAAATGTATCTGTTGTTTATAACCTCAAAGCATTTATAGAACCTTGAAAACAGTAGGCATTTACATTGATCTCCAAGACAGCCTCACTACTTTCTTGTTCTTCTGATGCTTTTTCTTTCTTGACAGCTCATTAGAGTTGGGTTAGTTGGGTAGTATTTTCAGTGTTTGTGTGTGTGTGTCCCCAAGCTACTGGTATTAAAACATTTTCTTTTTGCAGACAAGCAGAACACTATTTCTACATTTTGCCAGTTTATTATTTTGCGTGTTCTTTGGTTTCTTATTCTAAAAAATGCTACAGGCCATCTCTTTTGTTTGGAGTTCGTGCAAGTAAATATCTGTGATTCTCTCTATCACCACAGCAGCACCAAATCGGATTTATGAATGCTTTGTTTCTTGACTTCAGAGCACCTGTGTGCTGAATTCAGCAATCAGAAGCTCCCTTTCCTCAGGTGTAAATGGAGGTGGCCACAAGTCCGTTGTTAGAACACAGCCTTCTCTGCAGGCATGGCTGGAGCTGGAAGCTACCAATAGATGGAGAGGAGAGAGATTGAGGATTGAGAAAAATAAAAATAAGGGACTAAATCAGGGGAAGAGAAGAATTACTCTGCAAGACATGAGTAGACCATGTGGAATATTATAAATGGTCAGTGGATAGTGGATGGTCAGTGAATAGATAATATGGATGGTCAGTGGATAGGTAATAGATCCTTCAAGAATCCTATCTGCTCTGGAGCAGAATCCTGGCCAGTGAGATACATCTACAATCCACAGGAGAGGATGATGGGGGAAGTTAACTAATAGAGTCATGCTGAGGCACCATAGAATTGCTGTCATAGGCCCCACCATTGGAGTCTGAGCGAATTATTCAAACACAGGTTCTGTTGCCTTTTTTTCTGTGTGGTCTTTTCTTAACCCCAGTGAGTCTGGGTCTTCAGCTATAAAACTGAGATCTTTATAGTTCTGGGCTCATTTGAGGAGGAGAGGAGATATTGATTATGAAAAATTTTTTGAAATATCTTAATTGCTTAGTATGTTTAGCTAATAGGATAAATATTTTTGATGGGCTACTCTGTTCCCAGATATTATACTACCATTTTCCATGCAATTCCTTATTTAACCTTCCTAATATCATAATACAGGTTGTTACCTCCATTGCACAGATGAGGAAAGTGAAGATTCAGAGAAGTTAGATGATGCATAGCAAAAAGCAGAAGAAAATAGCAGAACTTGGATTAAGTCCTATGTCCATCCCTTTCCTAAAAATGGAACCCTCCACTGTATGTCATACTAGACCCAACCTTCAATAAATAAATCTGCTTCATACTTAACATCAATTCTGTGTGTATTCTCAATAAAAACATCAATGTAGGTTGGAAATTTGAATTAGGAAAAAAAGAGCAAGCATCACTAATCATCAGAGAAATGCAAATTAAAACTATAATGAGATATCATCTCACCGCAGTTAAAATGGCTTATATTCGAAAGACAAATGCTGGTGAGGATGTGGAGAAAGGGGAACCCTCATATAGTGTTAGTGAGGATGTAAATTAGTACAGCCACTATGAAACAGTATGTAGATGCCTCAAAGAACTATAAATAGAACTACTATATGATCCAGCAATCCCACTGCTAGGTATATATCCAAAAGAAAGAAAATCAGTATATCAAAGAGACATCTGCATCCCAGGTTTATTGCAGCATTATTCACCGTAGCCAATAGATGGAATCAACCTAATGCCTAGCAATAAATGAATGGATAAAGAAAATGTGGTACATATACATAATTAAATATAATTCAGCTATAAAAATAATGAAATCTTACCATTTGCAACAACATGGATGGAACTGGAGAATATTATGTTAACTATAATAAACCAGGCACAGAAAGACAAATACCACACAATCTCATGTATATGTGGGAGCTAAAATATGTTAAGCCCATAGAAGTAGAGAGTAGAATTGTGATTAATAGAAGGTAGGAAGGGTAATGGGGAGGGGAAGACAGGGAACGGCTGGTTAATGAATCCAAAAATTTACAGCGCGATAGGAGGAAGAAGTTCCGGTGCTCTGCAGCACTGTAAGTTGACTATAGTTATTAATAATTTGTATATCTTCAAATGTCTAGAAAAGATGATGTTTTAACATTTCCAACACAAAGAAATGATAAATATCTGTGATGATGAATATGCTAATTATCCTTATTTGATCAATACATATTGTGTATGTGTATCAAAACATCACTCTGTACCCTATACATATGTACAATTACTTCATGTCAATTAAAACTTTTAAAAGTGCCGGTCATGAATGCACAAATGGAGAATTCCAGTGCCAACAAAGATGGAACAAGCCTACTATAGCCTGGCTCTTATATTAATTGCAGCTAAAGACTCGGAAAATACAAAAAGCAACTACCTAAGAACTCTGAAAAGTAAACAGCAAGCAGATTGCAGGAAGGAGACAAAACTTGGAGAATGACCTGCATGGGATGAGTTTCTTGCTTTTTTCTTTTTTTCTCTCCCCTGGGTTGACTCAAGGGCAATCCCAGTGTGTAACTGTGTAGTGAGCAGGCACAAAATACCTGAGTAAAACTCTGTCTTTCTGGCCAGAAGACAAGAAAAAGGAGTCCTTGTGGGTCTGAGAGGATAGACAGAATTATTTTCATTTTGTTTTGTTTTTCTCTTTCTTACTCCCAACCCTGGTTCAAAGGCAGCCCTAACCATAGTGGTAGAGGTGGCAACAGAACAGTCATCTAAAACCAAGATAAAACCTGTCTCTCAAGTCCAGAGGAATTTGGGAGAGGGCCCCCTGTGGTCCAAAGAGTGTAGAGAAATTCCATTCTTTTTCTTTCACTACTTTGTGCCCAGAGTGGTGCCAGCCATGTGGAACTGTGCAGAAATAAGTGTGGATAAAGCTCCAAAAGGAATCCAGTCTTTCTTGTCAGATGAGTAGGAAATGGAACACAGAGTAGGAGTGGGTGAGGGGGATTCCAGAGGAGAGACTTGGAAAAGTGTCTCTCCCTTCATTCTGTTATGAACGAACACAACTCCCAGGCTCATCACTAAGATGCGCATGATGGGACAGACCACAAGCAGGATGGCAAAGGCTTTGAAAACCGAACCGATGTTGGAATCCTCACATGAAGAAAAGCTAAACAGAACTCATGAATTGAATATTGCTGGGTTTGATTTCCTTATTTTTTTAAAAGCAACATTTTCCAGAGGACTTAAACAGGACCAGGAGTCTTTCAATAAAATATTCAAAACACCAAAAATATAATTCAAAGTTACCTAAAATGAAAAGAACATCAAAAAGTACTCAAGTCTCAAAAGAGAAGACAATTAACAGATGCCAACAGAAGATATTACAGATGCTGAAATTATCAAAGGTTTTAAAGCAGCTATTATAATCAGCTCTAGGAATAAAGGTAAATCCTTAAAATTGATGGAAGCATATATACATTCTCTGCAGAGAAATAGAAACGATAAAAATTTGAATTTCAAAACTGAAAACTATAATATCTGAGATAAAAATTCACTGGGTGGGTTCAATTTATTAATGTAGATGACAGAGAAATTAGTTATTAAACTGTTAAGATAGAACAATAGAAATTACCCAATCTGAAAAACAAAGAAGAAAAAGAGATTTAAAAAAATTAACAGAGTCTTGGGAAACTGTGGAACAATATCAAAAAGACCTAATGGTCTTGTCTTTTGAGTCCCACAAAGGAAGAAGAAAAACACTGTTATGGAAAAAAATCGGCGAAATAACGGGCAAAAACTAAAATTTATGAGTGCAAAGAGTGAAGACTTTTTTGCAACCCTCATGTAACAGAGACAAAAGAGAATGCATTTTTCATTGACTGATATAAACTGACAATTTTCTTGATAAATTCAAAACTACAATGTAATTTTCCTGGACTTAACCCTGGACCATCTTTTAAGGACTGAGAATGATTAATCTCTTGAATATATATTTCTGGACTTTTAGACCATCTTTTCAAGAACTGAAAATTGCTTAATGGGATATCTTCCTTGCTCTTATATCATGTTTCCTGTTTCTCATTCCTATTCCTCATTTTTCCCTTACCTAATGCCTTTAATTAATAAAAATCTTTGCTAACTGCTAGAAATCTAAAGTGGTCATATTTTGGGACAGTCACTTTTACTGTAGCAGAAATAAAGCTGTTCCTTCTCTCATGTATTTGTGGAGAACTTACCGAGCTTCCCAAACATCAGTCTATAAGAAGGAACTAAAAACACCTATTAGATTTTCTCCTGGTCCTCACTACATTGAAAACTTCAGCAAATTTTCTACATGAAACTGCATCTAATATCCCAGGCCCTTGTCATCTCTTACCTAGATGACTATCTCAGTGTCCTGCTCCCGCCGTGTCCAATACTGTTTTTTAAAAACCCATCCAACACAGCTACCAGAGTGATATATTAAAATGAAAACATGACTGAGTCACTCCACAATTAAAAGCCTTTCCATATAGTTTCATGAAACAAGTTCTTTGTCTAATATAATATTTTGCAAATATTCTCATCCAGAATGTGGCTTGCCCTCTCGTCATCTTTTATAACCAAAAAGTTTTTATCTTGATGAAATCTAATTTATTGTTTTTTCCTTTCTGAATGCCTTTTGTGTTCTAATAAATCTTTCTCTATCCTAAAGTCATAGAAAATATTCATCTAGTATTCTAGAAGTCTTACTATTTTTAGCACTAGTGTTTAAGTCAATGATTCATCTCAAATTAAATTTTGTGTATTGAGTGAGATAAGAGTCCAGTTTTGATTCTTACATACGTATATCTAGATACTCCAAAGCCAACCTGCCTCCATCTATGATAGTCTCAAGATACTATATTCTTTTCCATCTTAAGGGGAGATTAATCGTCTGGAAGGCTAGTCATTACTACCATTATGAAATCTGTTTCCAAGCTAACACTAAGATGGGTATATCTGTGCATTTTCCTGAATATTCATCTCTGACTGGTCTAGACAAAGTTCTATACACATTATTCTGGGGAACAATTCTGCATTGTCTTTAGGTGTGAATCAAGTGATTTGTTTGTAACAGGGCCTATTATTCTTCTTCATTCACTTCTGAAATCTTAGGATGATAAGAAAATCCAAATTAGCTTCAATTGCATCCAGACTTCAAAGTAATTTCATAGCTGCTTTTAATAAGCTATTTAAAGATATACCTCTAGATATACCTCCATCGATCTTCTTTATAAAAATGGTGAGTAATAATAAGAAATAGATGGTTATGCCTACATTTCCATTATCACATGCTATGAAAGCATGCATCTTTTACATGTGAAAAATGTAGGGTGTAGGTTTCCATAATTACTGTAACACTTCTGCATCTTTTCTTTCCACTAAGAAAAATCATTCTTGAAAGCTCCTATTGATGGCATACAATGAAATGTACAAATGATATGCTTAGAGTATTAAAATAGCTCTAATAGAATGACAATGTATTTCCTTTTCAATACATATCATGGGAAACTACAATAGCATCATCTCTTAATGCATGTACCATAAAGTTTCCACTAATGTTACTCTAAAATTTAGTGTTACCTGTGAATCTCATAGCAAAGTTGGAAAGGACTGAACTTGTGTTGCAAAGACCCTATGCAGTACTGTCAGTAAGGCATCTCTGGAAATATCACCAGCTCCTGTTAAATATTCTCTTCTCTCTTGTCTTGGTAGTAAGCCCCAAATCTATCATCTCTGCTGTATATAGTATAACTTGCTTTTATAAATTCATGAGGAGGATTAAGATTTTGAGAAACTTACGCTTCATGACAGGCCTATAGAAGTCTCCATCCTCCACTTTATCTACTCCAACTCACTGATCTATTCCTGCTCTCAACTCCTAGAAACTCTGCAGAGAGCACTGGGCTTTAATATACCTGGTCTCATCTTGTTCTCTTCACAGAGGGTTTAATTCCTTGAAAGTCAGAATCATGTCTCTTGCTTCTCTGACAATCACTAATGAACTTAGCCTAGTGTTAGACATGAAATGGATATCCATTAAGTATTCATATGTTAATAATAATAATAATTTCAGCTAACAGCTATAGATTTCTGATATATGCCAGGCTTAATTCATCCTTATAACAATTGAATTGTATTATTATTCTATTTCTACAGATGAGGAAACTCTTGTTTAATGAGTGTAAGTGGCTTGCTAAAAGTCACATAGCTAGTGACCTTAATGAAAAAACTGTATGACATTTTAAGGCATTAGACAGAGTCTACCACCAACAGTCAGTAAACACCATTTGCACATTTGTAACTCAGAATTTCTCTTCGTAGTTATCCTTAGAAATGTAACTGTAATTACTATGTTAGGCTAGTAATCTATTGAAATGTTTCAAATAACATGACAACTCAGACACATTATAATTCACCATTTCTCTCAAATTATGACAAAATAAAGACTTCAGTTTAAACAAACAACTAGTGAGAGTTAGTGATGAAAGAACCTATAGGTAATAAGTTCATTGTTCTTTCCAGCTCCATTACCCATTAGCTTTACCCTAAGTTCTAGTTCTTAAAGATAGTTATAAATTAGTGCAGCACTTTTTCTTAGGAATTTATATCACACTGTCAAAATGAAAGATGAAGTTTTCCTGGTGCCATCCTCAGTGCATTCTAGCAAGGCTTAGCCATCTCTAAGGTAAGTGGAATCTTAAAATATCATCATCTGATATGTTGAGATGAACCATGTTGTATAAATGTGGCATTCATGGAGTTGGGTTGTTAAGAAGTGAAATAAATTGTTCCCTTATAGAAACCTGCCTCAGATGAAAGGCAGTGGTTTCTTTTGTTGTAAACAGCAAGAGAAATTAAAAGAGAAAGCTGATAATGAAAATGTTTAATTAGAGCTAAACACTGTTTTCTTTTTTCTTTTTTTCTTTTTTTTTTTTTTTTTTTTTTTTTTTTGAGACAGAGTCCCACACTCTTGCTCAGGCTGGAGTGCAGTGGTGCGATCTCAGCTCACTACAACCTCTGCCTCCCAGGTTCAACCGATTCTCCTGCCTCAGTCTCCCAAGTAGCTGGGGTTATAGGCACCTGCCACCACACCCAACTAATTTTTTGTATTTTTAGTAGACGGGGTTTCACTCTGTTGGCCAGGCTGGTCTCAAACTCCTGACCTCATGATTCGCCCACCTTGGTCTCCCAAAGTGTTGGGATTACAGGTGTGAGCCACTGCGCCTGGCCCTAAACACTGTTTTTAATATGGATTTATTCGTTGTGAGCTTGATTTTTAAAAAGTCAAATGGCTAGAGACTTCAGGAATAAAAAACAGGACTTGATATTTAGTTAAAGAGCAAAAAGACTTGTGTTTTGTCAGAATATAGTATTTTCTCCCCCTCTAACAAAAGAAAAACCAGACTTGAGGCTTGGTGGTATAGAAATAATTGTGTAATGGGGATATTTGCTGGAATGTTTATGTGATGAAGAGAGGAAACGACCAGGTAGTAGAGAAAGGCACATGCTGGGTGGGCTGAATTCTGAGCACTACACATCATGTGGATGTGGGTGGGTGGAAGAAGCTCAGTGAAGGGCAGTCACAGAGAAAAAACTGGTACTTCTTAGGCACTCCTCCAAGGTTTCTAATGACCCTCAGGGAAAGCTTTATACACGTGAGCACGTGTCAAGGGGCTAGACGGGGAGAGTACTGGTACTGGATGTCACTGTCTCCACTGCAGAGGTTGAAAGAGTAAAGAAGGGGAAAGAGAATCCAATATACTAGTTTGCAATATCCAAAAGGTAGTATTGTTGATATTCTACTAGGAGGAGGGATAAAGGGTTTCTTAACCCAATAATTCATTGAATTTCTTATCTCCCTTATTTCTGCCTCCTCAGAGTATGGTCCCAACCAAACACCTTTTCCAGAACAAGGAAAAGGCTGGTCTTGGATACAGTGTTTACTTGTGGGGCTAGGTTGGAGACAACAGCTATCAGGGAAGCTCTTCTCATGGTAATGAAAGAAGAATTTAAGAGGAACCGCACATATCAGAATCTCTGGGACACGTTCAAAGCAGTGTGTAGAGGGAAATTTATAGCACTAAATGCCCACAAGAGAAAGCAGGAAAGATCCAAAATTGACACCCTAACACCACAATTAAAAGAACTAGAAAAGCAAGAGAAAACACATTCAAAAGTTAGCAGAAGGATAGAAATAACGAAAATCAGAGCAGAACTGAAGGAAATAGAGACACAAAAAGCCCTTCAAAAAATTAACGAATCCAGGAGCTGGTTTTTTTTAAAAGATCAACAAAATTGATAGACCGCTAGCAAGACTAATAAAGAAGAAAAGAGAGAAGAATCAAATAGATGCAATAAAAAATGAAAAAGGGGATATCACCACCGATCCCACAGAAATACAATCTACCATCAGAAAGTACTACGAACACCTCCATGCAAATAAACTAGACAATCTAGAAGAAATGGATAAATTCCTCAACAAATACACCTTCCCAAGACTAAATCAGGAAGAAGTCGAATCTCTGAATAGACCAATAACAGGTTCTGAAATTGTGGCAATAATCAATAGCTTACCAACCAAAAAGAGTCCAGGACCTGATGGATTCACAGCCGAATTCTACCAGAGGTACAAGGAGGAACTGGTACCATTCCTTCTGAAACTATTCCAATCAATAGAAAAAGAGGGAATCCTCCCTAACACATTTTATGAAGCCAGCATCATCCTGATACCAAAGCCTGGCAGAGACATAACCGAAAAAGAGAATTTCAGACCAATATCCTTGATGAACATTGATGCAAAAATCCTCAATAAAATACTGGCAAACCGAATCCAGCAGCACATCGAAAAGCTTATCCACCATAATCAAGTGGGCTTCATCCCTGGGATGCAAGGCTGGTTCAACATATGCAAATCAATAAGTGTAATACAGCATATAAACAGAACCAAAGACAAAAACCACATGATTATCTCAATAGATGCAGAAAAGGCCTTTGACAAAATTCAACAAACCTTCATGCTAAAAACTCTCAATAAATTAGATATTGATGGGACGTATCTCAAAATAATAAGAGCTATCTATGACAAACCCACAGCCAATATCATACTGAATGGGCAAAAACTGGAAGCATTCCCTCTGAAAACTGGCACAAGACAGGGATGCCCTCTCTCACCACTCCTATTCAACATAGTGCTGGAAGTTCTGGCCAGAGCAATCAGGCAGGAGAAGGAAGTAAAGGGTATTCAATTAGGAAAAGAGGAAGTCAAATTGTCCCTGTTTGCAGATGACATGATTGTATATCTAGAAAACCCCATTGTCACAGCCCAAAATCTCCTTAAGCTGATTAGCAACTTCGGCAAAGTCTCAGGATACAAAATCAATGTACAAAAATCACAAGCATTCTTGCACACCAATCACAGACAAACAGAGAGCCAAATCATGAGTGAACTCCCATTCACAATTGCTTCAAAGAGAATAAAATACCTAGGAATCCAACTTCCAAGGGATGTGAAGGACCTCTTCAAGGAGAACTACAAACCACTGCTCAATGAAATAAAAGAGGATACAAACAAATGGAAGAACATTCCATGCTCATGGGTTGGAAGAATCAATATCGTGAAAATGGCCATACTGCCCAAGGTAATTTATAGATTCAATGCCATCCCCATCAAACTACCAATGACTTTCTTCACAGAATTGGAAAAAACTACTTTAAAGTTCATATGGAACCAAAAAAGAGCCCGCATCGCCAAGTCAATCCTAAGCCAAAAGAACAAAGCTGGAGGCATCATGCTACCTGACTTCAAACTATACTACAAGGCTTCAGTAACCAAAATAGCGTGGTACTGGTACCACAACAGAGACATAGATCAATGGAACAGAACAGAGCCCTCAGAAATGATCCCGCATATCTACAACTATCTGATCTTTGACAAACCTGACAAAAACAAGAAATGGGGAAAGGATTCCCTATTTAATAAATGGTGCTGGGAATACTGGCTAGTCATATGTAGAAAGCTGAAACTGGATCCCTTCCTTACACCTTATACAAAAATTAATTCAAGATGGATTAAAGACTTACATGTTAGACCTAAAACCATTAAACTCCTACAAGAAAACCTAGGCAATACCATTCAGGACATAGGCGTGGGCAAGGACTTCATGTCTAAAACACCAAAAGCAATGGCAACAAAAGCCAAAATTGACAAATGGGATCTCATTAAACTAAAGAGCTTCTGCACAGCAAAAGAAACTACCATCAGAGTGAACAGCCAACCTACAGAATGGGAGAAAATTTTTGCAACCTACTCATCTGACAAAGGGCTAATATCCAGAATCTACAATGAACTCAAACAAATTTACAAGAAAAAAACAAACAACCCCATCAAAAAGTGGGCAAAGGACATGAACAGACACTTCTCAAAAGAAGACATTTATGCAGCCAAAAAACACATGAAGAAATGCTCATCATCACTGGCCATCAGAGAAATGCAAATCAAAACCACAGTGAGATACCACCTCACACCAGTTAGAATGGCCATCATTAAAAAATCAGGAAACAACAGGTGCTGGAGAGGATGTGGAGAAATAGGAACACTTTTACACTGTTGGTGGGACTGTAAACTAGTTCAACCATTGTAGAAGTCAGTGTGGTGATTCCTCAGGGATCTAGAACTAGAAATACCATTTGACCCAGCCATCCCATTACTGGGTATATGCCCAAAGGACTAGAAATCATACTGCTATAAAGACACATGCACACGTATGTTTATTGCGGCACTATTCACAATAGCAAAGAGTTGGAACCAACCCAAATGTCCAACAATGATAGACTGGATTAAGAAAATGTGGCACATATACACCATGGAATACTATGCAGCCATAAAAAATGATGAGTTCATGTCCTTTGTAGGGACATGGATGAAACTGGAAAACATCATTCTCAGTGAACTATCGCAAGGACAAAAAACCATACACCGCATGTTCTCACTCATAGGTGGGAATTGAACAATGAGAACTCATGGACACAGGAAGGGGAACATCACACTCTGGGGACTGTTGTGGGGTTGGGGGAGGTGGGAGGGACAGCATTAGGAGATATACCTAATGCTAAATGACGAGTTAATGGGTGCAGGAAATCAACATGGCACATGGATACATATGTAACAAACCTGCACATTGTGCACATGTACCCTAAAACCTAAAGTATAATAAAAAAAAAAAAAAAAAAGAGGAACCGCAGTTGTGCAAGCATGACTGAAGCTATTGCTTGAGATACTCCTGCTAACTTCCAACTGACCAAAGCAAGGACAGACTGGAAAAATGCATTCCACCTATAAAATGGTATGCATATAATTACATTGCTGAGCCCAATAACATTTAGAAATGTAATATCTTTGACAATAAAAGCACAAAACTGTGGATAGGAGCAAATGTAGAAGAGGGAAATGTTCGTTAGATGGTGACACAAATTCACAGAAAGAAATGACAACAGAAAAGGTAAAGAAAGTTGATGTTACAGTGTCTACAAATATATGCTTGTTCTAGTTTCTTCTCTCATTTTCATTAAAAATATAATATAAAGTAATTATAACAATCTGTTCTCCGGTTTTTATTATAACATATATAGACATAATATGTAAATAATAATACCACAAAAAGAGAAGATAGAATGGAGCTATATAGGAACGTAGTCTCATATTTCTTGGGAATTAAGTCAATATAAACCTCACTTAGGTTTAAAAGGAGTGATGATATACCAATAAATGCTATAATATGATCAAATTTTGAAAACTATGCTAAGTGAAAGAAGCTAATCACAACAAATCATACATGGTATCAATTCATTAATAGGAAATACCCCAAATTGACTAAATCTATAGAGCCAGAAAGTAGATTAGTGGTCGCCTAGAGCTGTCTTGGAGGAGAGGGCCACTTGGAGACTGAAGGAGAATAGCGGGTGTTGCTGATGGCTACAAGCCTCTTTTTGGGAAGACAAAAATTAAAAAATAAGTTGTTACATTAAATATATCAAAATAAATTTATTGTGTATTTAAATGAGCAAATTGTATGATATGAAATTTACATCTCAATAAAACTATTGTTCTGTTTTGTTCTTTGGTATATGGCTGGTTCCGTGGCTGGAGCAGGGAGGGTAATTTAAGCATTTTGTTAGACCAGAAATCAAGTGATGCTAAAATATTAATGTCTTTCTGTCAAATAAATGCAGAGTTTGCTTGAAGTTGTGCCCCTGGCCAAATTTGAAATAATTTAAGCAACACAAATAAAATCATAATGTATAAGAACAACTAGACTTAAATAATCCATGAGTCCACAATGATATTAAAAATGAACACTATATAAATATATAATGCATAGAAAGAAAAGATAAAACAAATGAAAACTTTTTTACAAAGCCATGTCTAATAGCAAAAGTACAAGGAATAATGGAATTAGAAAATCATATTTTATAACATCCATTATAATAATGATCCAAGCAAGAATCATCAATAAATATTAAAACCTCTGGATGAAAATTCATTGGACAATGAATTCACATTGTCTCAAAATATCACCCAACAGATTACCAACTAATTACAGAGGGAAAATTGTACAATGGAGCAATCCAACAGTTACCATTTTTACCAAATGGTCAAGGTTCCATGGCCAATAGTAGAATGTCCTGATATCCTGTGTCTTCTAATATGGGCAGTATGAGACACACATAATCTTTTTGGGATTCTTGCCAGAAATGTGTGATCTGAATTTAACCAAGGTGTAACAGTAAGAAAAGTCCAAAAGTTGGAATGTTTTGCAGAACATCTAGCCAAGAATTGTCAAAAAATCCAATATCATGAAGAAAAAAGGGAAATGAAAGTTCTAGATTATAGGAGACTAAAAACACACAACAGCAAATGTTATATCTTAAAATGATTCTTATTTTGTAAATTAGTAAAACTATAAGGGAATTTTTTGGGACAATATTACAAGCTTGTGTATGGACTACATGTTTGATGATATTCCTGTGTTAATGTTGATTTTCCTAAGTGTGGTAATGTATTAAATCTGTTTAGGGGGGAAAATATTCTTGTTCTTGGGTTAGTGAAGCATAGTGAAGTATTTAGTGGAGAAATGATATGATGTACTCATGCTGCTGTCAGAAGATTTAGAAAAAGGAAAGTATCATAAGCTTATATATATCCACATGTGTGTATGTATGTACTTGTATACACACATATGCATACACACACAGAGCCATTGTGGCAAGATGTTAAGAGTAATGAAAGTACATGAAGGGGGTACAAGCATCCTTCTTTTTTTCAAATTCCTGTGGGTTTGAAATTTTCAGTACTAACTTATTGCCTATGTTACTAATCTGGGCATTTAGTTCTGCATGAAAATCTGCTTTTTTGAGTCTCATGTATTTTGTAAAATTCTGTCCAGCCCTAGTAAAATGTCTACACCATAACACTGGAAGTGCAAAACTATGTAATTGCCCCCCCCCACAAAAAAACAATAATCTTGAAAGAAGTTGCCTTTAAATTTTGTCCAGTTGTAGAAATAGAACATTCCAGAGATATCTGAAATTCGTGAAAATCTATGTCATTAAAGAAAAACCTATGTCTGCTCTGTTTGTAGTGTAAAATTTCTAGTATGGAGAATAGAATGGATTTTCCTGTGATCTCAGTATGCTAACGTTCCCAGCCCTATTTCTTCAGTGTAAGAAAGATTTTCTGTAATAAAAATTAGTCCCAGCATTGGATTATTATAGATGAGATTGCCCAAGTACAATATGAATCATAACCTCTGGAGTTTAGCTTTTCAATTCTGCAGGATTTGCAAAGAAAAAAATTAATTTTTCCCCAAGATAAATGTATTACGATTTAATTTAAAAAAAGCCAGATTGCAGTGTTAGTGAAAAATAAGGAATTTACATAAAGCCCTTCTATATTTGAACAAACACACTAAATTGAGTAACATAAATTCCCAGACATGAAAAGGTTGTGAATAAAAGAAAACTTTTTAGGTTGATAAAATACTTGATAACTGGACTAACACATGTCCAGTGAATTTGTGTTGGCAAAAGTGACCAAACTTCTTTTCTCAGAATGACAATTCTTGTAGCTCTCAGTAGACTTGTGAGCATGTGTTCTATCAATGATCCAGGAAATTGGGCATGATATATAGTAATTCATCTCTCAAAAGATCAGTAATGGCCATGGAAGAATGTAGGGCAATTTTTTTTCCCATCTCAGACCATATGGGGAATGACCTCTCCCAATATTTGATTAGCTTTGCTGGAGCTATTGCAAAGTTGGGCAAAAGTCCAAATTAGTAGAGAGTTGGTCCTTGGAAAATTGGGAAAATTGTGTTTAAATTTATATTAATCTAGATAGGCTAGACCATGCTGAAGGAACAAAGAAAACCTCACATCTCAGTGGTTTAAGATAATAAACTGCCAAGACCAGCTCGGTCACGGAGACCCTAACCCAGCGGCACTAGAGGAATTAAAGACACACACACAGAAATATTGAGTGTGGAGTGGGAATCAGGGGGCTGACAGCCTTCAGAGCTGATAGCCATGAACAGAGTTTTACCCACATATTTATTGACAGGAAGACAGTGATAAGCATTGTTTCTATAGATTATAGATTAACTAAAACAGAAACAAAGGGATGGGCTCTGGCTAGTTATCTGCAGCAGGAACATGTCCTTAAGGCACAAATCACTCATGCTATTGTTTGTGGTTCAGGAACTCCTTAAGCTGTTTTCCACCCTGGGTGGGCCAGGTGTTCCTTGCCCTCATTCTGGTAAACCAACAACCTTCAGCATGGGCATCATAGCCATCACGAACATGTCACAGTGCTGCAGAGATTTTGTTTACGGCCAGTTTGGGGCCTGTTTATGGCCAGATTTGGGGACCTGTTCCAAACAATAAACTTTATTTTTGGTCCACAGAATGTCCAATTCTGGTTGGCCCCCACTTTACTGTGTTGTAGCTCCTCCATCTGAATCATGGGGCATTGAAGACATCATGACAAAGGGATGAGAGAGAGCTAGAAGGCATCAAGAGTGGTTTATGAAAGCCAGGTTTTGAAATGGCTTTAATCCCTCTTACTCATCTTTTCTTGGCCAGAACTCAGCCATTTGGCCACAACCCAACTCCTCATCCTGAAAGAGGAAATAACATGGGGATGGCCTGCATTGCTCCAGCCACAGAGTTCTATCTCCTGGATAGTTACTCTTACAGTGTGAGACCCTGGGGTACCTGGTGGTCAGTTTTCCACAAATATGGAAAGACTCTGACTAGGAATGAAGCCATCACAGAAGGAAACAAAGCAGATACAGGGAGCTTTTGTTCTTCACATTGTTATAGTCTGTGAACCTTACCATGACTGTGAGCTAATAAATAACTCCTACGTCTTTTTTGTTCTTTAATTCAGTTTGACTTGCATTTATGAGTCTTATAACCAATAGTCATAACTAACTCAGAGTCTTTAAAAACCCCATGCTTGCTGAAGGTAGCTTAATTAATTAATAATTCAACTGATTATTAGTTGGCGAATACTATGGGTATCTGCTGTGCTTAGTAAACTTTCACTTTTCTGTCAGATTTTGTCTGAGTATTACCTCCAACATCAAGTCTTTCCATTACATTCTGGGCCTGGTTTTGTCAATTCTCAGGGTTCTGATAAACATTAGAAACATATGGAAACTGTGAGAGGCAGATCTTATGTCTCAGATTAAATCCAGATACTGTTTATAGTTCTGTGACCTTAGGTATGTAATTTAACCCCTCTATGTCTCAGTTTTATTAACCATAGAAATAATATAATGTTATTATGAGTATTAAATAAGCTAATACATATAAAGCACTTAGAATAGTGCCTGGCAGCAGGTTTTATTCAATACATATTAGCAATTATTATTAATAATAGACTGTAAACTTTTCATGGTCAGGATAGTGACAATTTGCTGATTTCTTTTGTTTAATACTTAGATTACCACCTGGCCCAAGATGACTCTCAATCTATATGACTTGAAGGAATAGCCATAACAATGGAAATAATAATGATGTAAACTGATTGCAAAAAAATGACTTTAATACTCTACCATTTCTATATCCCTTGCAGTGTGGCTTCATTATCTCCCTCCAACAAATTGTGTCTATTTCCTCTTCTCTTAAATCTGGGAGGCTGAGGTGGGTGGATCGCCTAAGGTCAGGAGATCAAAACCAGCCTGATCAACATGGTGAAACCCCGTCTCTACTAAAAATACAAAAATTAGCCAGGCATGGTGGTGCACAACTGTAATCCCAGCCACTCAGGAGGCTGAGGCAGGAGAATCACTTGAACACAGGAGGCGGGGGTTGCAGTGAGCCACAATGACACCACTGCACTCCAGCATGGGCGACAGAGTGAGACTCCATCTTAAAAAAAAAAAAAAAAAAATCTGGGATGGTCTTGTGACTGCTTTAGCTAATAGAATATGGCATAAATAACATTATACTGGTTTTAAGTCCACGTGTGAAGAAGCCTTGCCTCATTTATTCTCTTCCTTACTCTCCTGCATTTGCCATCTTTCACGCTCATGCTGGAAGATGAGATACCACCTGGAGAAAGAGCCAAGCCATCCTACAAGGGAAGCCACAGCTGGATGCAGACATATGAGTGCTCCTGGCCAAGACCTGAAGAACTGCCTCGCCTGGCTGACCCCAGCCTAAATTGCCTTCCCTTAGAATCACAAACCAAATATGTGACTGCCATTTTAAGGCACTTAACTTTGGAATAGTTTTGCATAGCAATAACTAACTGATATAGATAGGAATGATAACATCTATTAAGCACATACGTTATGCTAAAATTCACTTTAAGTTCTTTCCACGTTTTAGCCTATTCAATAAATGAATAGAATACATAGAATTTTAAGCTGATTAACACAACAGCTGTAAAAAAATTCCAAATTTCTCAATGTTTTAACATAAATGCATTATTTCTTATTTCTATGAGGTACTAAGTGGTTGAAAAGTTCTCTTGGGTAGCTCTTCTCTAATCAATAACTCAAGCATTGGGGTCTTTTCACTGACATCTTCAACAGGCAGCTTTCAAGGTCACTGTGAAAAAGGAAGAAGCAGGATATCATACAAGGAGAATTTTGTTGGGCCATGTCATAAGAGTTTTTACATGTATTCCATTGGCCAAGCCTAGTCATGTGGCTCCAATTAGCTGCAAGGGGGCTGAGAAATATAATCCTCCTGTGTTACAAGGGAAAATGAAACATCTTTGCCACATAGAAACCCTACCCTCAAAACACTTAGAATCCATTTAGAAGTGTCAAAATATATGAAGTCTGTTGTAATTTGAAACAGTTTTTTGAAGGAAATAAAACTTCAGATGGGCCTTGAAGATGAAGTGTGGGAAGGAAAAAAAAACAAAAAACAAAACAAAACAAAAAAAAACAGTGACTGGCTTGCATTAGCAAAGATGTGGAAGAAAGCTGAGTAGGATGCTGTCTTCCTAGAAAGCTGAGTCCTCCAACCGTGCTTCAATCCCCTCATTCAGGGATCCCATCTCTAGCCATCTGGATCTGGTCTTCATTATATGTATCCAAGCTTCCTATCTTAATTGTTCTTTCAGTTAAAAGACTAGCTTTATTTCTTCTTTCTCAGAATGTAAATCCATTTATTCCCCGTGTTGACTTGGGTTTTCCCTCTTGCTGTGGAAATTTCTCAGGTGGGTAAAACCCAGTTGAGACCTGATTTTAGTGTCCTCTGGACTAGCATTCTGCCCTCAAGGATTCTGTCCTGACCCAGCATCATAATTCTCCTTGTCACTGTGTAGGGCCCAGCAGAGCAGGTGGATAATGAGACAGAGAAGGCAGGTTGCAGGGAAGTATAGGCTACAGAGGACATTTTGAATGTGAACCTCACAAACTCTAGTAATTTTGATTGTATCACAAATATCATTTGTATTACACAATGTTCTTTCTTTCTTTGTTTCCAAAACTGTGTTATCTAGAGAATTAGAAATACTTAGAAGTGGCCAGGTGCCGTGGCTCATGCCTGTAATCTCAGCACTTTGGGAGGCCAAGGTGGGTGGATCACTTGAGGTTAGGAGTTTGAGACCAGCCTGGCCAACATGGTGAAGCCCTGTCTCTACTGAAAATACAAAAATTAGCTGGACTTGGTGGCGCATGCTTGTAATCGCAGCTACTTGGGAGACTGAGGGAAGAGAATTGCTTGAACCCAGGAGGTGGAGATTGCAGTGAGCCAAGATTGTGCCACTGCACTCCAGCCTGCTGGGTGACAGAGTAAGACTTTCTCTCAAAAAAAAAAAAGAAAGAAAGAAAGAAATACTTAGAAGTGCCTCAGAGTGTGTTCGTCGGTTGTCTAGTCTGAGTAACAATTACTACAAATTAAGCAGCTTCAAGCAGCACTCATGTATACCTCCTAGTGTCTGACTCAGGTGTCCAAGCATAGCTGGGCCCTCTGCTGAGGGTCTCATAAAGCTGCACCCAAGTGTTCACCATAGCAGGATTCTCATCAGACCCTTTACTAGGGAGGATCTTACTTCCAAGATCTCCTAAATGGTTGATAGAATTCACTTCCTTGAGGCTGTAGAATCCATGTAAGTTTGCTTCTTCAAAGTCAGAAGCAGATAGAGAAGGAAGGAGGAAGACAGAGAGAATCTGCTAAAACAATAGAACCATTCAACTTGCCACAATCACAGCAGTAACATCCCATCACTTTTGCCATATTCCATTAGTTGGTTGCAAGTCATAGGCCATGCCCATACCCAACAGGAGATGAGGATGAAGAGCGGCCACCTGAGGGTGTGACCTAACAATCTCCCTCCAAGTGTCAAATTGTGCCCTTGGGCACTGACCCTCACTAACAAAAAAGTCTCAGAGTTTGTGATGATCTTTGACATTTGTGACTTCTACAAGATTCCACAATCTCTCCTGAAATTTGGTAGCCAGTCTCACTTTACTCACCAGATCCACCACAATATGTTTGGGGCTAAGCAGTGATAGCAGATGCTTACAAGTAAAGAAACTCATTACAGGAGTACTTATGGGCCTGGCCTCAAGTGGACCAAGTCTGAGCTGCATTCAGCCGCAGCTAGAGTCCACTTCTGCTGTCTCCATAGCATAGTCACTACTTGGGTCAATACAGAGCATTCTTTTGCTTCCATCTGATGTGCCTCTGTAGAACAAACTGGTTTAAAAATTTGGGTCCATGATGGTAATTCTTTATCCGAGAAGAAAGATGCAAAATTACCAAATGCAAAGATCATGAGAGTGAAACTTACGCTTCTTCTATAGCAGGATGTCTTATCTAAAATAAGTTTCACTTCAGCCCCAGAATCACTGCTTCTGTTGAGTTGTCAGGGACAAGTCTAGCTGGAAGAAGGATGACAAGGAGGAGCAGGAGGAGGAGGAGGAAGAAGAAGAATTAGGCTCATTTCAGATAATATATAAGGAGCACAGATGGGCAAAGAGAAAGGAGGAGTGGTTCTTGGAGACCCGCTGTTGACTTCCCAGGAAAGCTCTCAGACTATGGCCATGCAGGTAGATACCAACCTCACTTGCCTTCGGTTGTGCTCACTTGCCTTCAGTTGTGCTCACTTGCCTTCAGTTGTGCTCACTCAAATCTTTCCTAAGTAACCCTGATCGGAGAGCTTGCAGCCAGATCATGAGGTACATGTAGGACATGGCATGAAGTTTTGGTTTCATTCTGAACCAAGGAAAGCCACTGAGGAATTCTGAGCTGCAGAAAGTCACTTTGACTGATTTATGGAAAGTGGATTGAAGGGGAATAATTGAGGAAGCATTTTGGAAACCAATGAGGAGGACATAGCCATCATCCCCATGAGAGCTCCCAGCCAGAACTGTGGGGAGACACTTTAGATGTAGCCATGGGACATAGGTGACTCAGACTGCTGGTTGCCAGGACAGGTTATACCAGAAGTAGAGACACTCCCCAGACTTCATGAATGGATCCCTCTTCCTCCTGATTAGCTTTACGCAATCATTTCTCCTGTGAAAATAATTTTTGCAGAATGATTTTCCCTCTTCAAACAGACAAAGATGTGTGAAAAAGCAAAACTGGAGATATTAATGGCTCAAAATAATAAGAAAGGAGTTAAAAAAAAAACTTTACACTATAAAGCAGTTTCCTAAAGTTAAAGATAAAAATGCCATTTGGGTTTCACAAATATGTTTTGGATCATGTAAATCACATTAACAATTAAAATTAAAGAATTAGATCTTTCATTAAGGAAGCTACATGCAATGTTCGGCTGCAGATTTTATATCTTCTCAAGCTGTAGGCAGCCATCACCTCAAACTATTTTCTGTTCTTTCCTAGATTACACATGAGAAGCATTAGCCAGGTCAAAGTCTTGGTAAAGTAAAAGTGTAGGAAGAGGAGCCATCTCCTGAGCCTGATGTATGTCTTTTGTTGGAATATTAGGCTGCAGTAGTTTAACGGCACATATTAGGGACCATATTATCTTCTTTTTTCTTATTGTTAGAAAATTGCTAGGTGCCCATGTATGGGAAATTATGTTTCTAAGTTGTTGTTTTTTTAACTCTAGTACTGCTGGAAGATTCTGCACAACTTTTTTTTCTTTTAACTTTTATTTTAGGTTCAGGGGTACATGCACAGCTTTGTTATATAGGTGAATTTGTGTCATGGAGGTTTGGTGTAAAGATTATTCATCACCCAGGTACTAAGCATAGTACCTGACAGGTAGTTTTACTGATTCTCTCCCTCCTGCCACCCGCCACCCTCACGTCAGGCCCCCATGTCTATTGTTCTTTTCTTTGTGTCCATGTGTTCTCATTATTTAGCTCCCATTTATAAGTGAGAGCATGTGGTATTTGATTTTGTGTTCCTATGTTAGTTTGCTTAGGATAGCGGTCTCCAGCTCCATCCATGGTGCTGCAAAGCACATGGTCCCATTACTTTTTATGGCTACATAGTATTCCATAGTGTGTATGTACCACATTTTCTTTATCCAGTCTACCATTGATGGGCATTTAGGTTGATTCTATGTCTTTGCTATTGTGGATAGTCCTGCAATGAACATATGCATGCATGTTTCTTTATAGTAGAATGATTTGGATTTCTTTGGGTATATATCCAATAATGAGATTGCTGGGTCAGATGATGATATGGTTTGGCTGTGTCCCCACCCAAATCTCATCTTGAATTCCCATCTGTCATGGGAGGGACCCGGTAGGAGGTAATGGAATCACGGGGACAGGTCTTTTCTGTGCTGTTCTAGTGATAGTGAATAAGTCTTATGAGATCTGATGGTTTTAAACACGGGAGTTTCCCTGCACAAGCTCTCTTCTCTTGTCTGCCACCAGATGAGAAGTCCCTTTCACCTTCTGCCATGATTGTGAGGCCTCCCCAGCCACGTGGAACTGAAAGTCCATTAAATCTCTTCCTATTGTAAATTGCCCAGTCTCGGTATGTCTTTATCAGCAGTGTGAAAACAGACTAATACAAATGGTAATTCTGTTTTTACTTCTTTGAAGAATCACCACACTGCTTTCCACAATGGTTGAAGTAATTTACATTCCCACCAGGAGTGTATAAGTGTTTCCTTTTCTCCACAACCTGGCCAGCATCTGTGGTTTTTTACATTTTAGTAATAAGCCATTCTGACTGGTGTGGGATGGCATCTCATTGTAGTTTTGATTTGAATTTTTCTAATGATTAGTGATATTGAACATTTTTTTCATATTCTTTTTGGGTGCACATATGTCTTCTTTTGAAAAGTGTTTGTTCATGTCCTTTGCCTGCTTTGTAATGGAGTTGTTGGGCTTTTGTTCTTGTAAATTTGTTTAAGATTCTTATAGATTCTGGATATTAGAACTTCTTCAGAAGCATAGTTTACTAATATTTTCTCTCATTCTGTAGGTTGTCTGTTTACTCTGTTGATGGTTACTTTCATTGTGCAAAAGCTCTTTAGTTTAATTCAATCCCATTTTTCAATTTTTGCTTTTATTGCAATTGCTTTTGACATCTTTGCCATGAAGTCTTTGCCAGTTCCTATGTCTAGAATGGTATTTCCTGGATTATCTTCCAGAATTTTTATAGTTTTATGTTTTACATTTAAGTCTTTAATCCATTTTGAGTTGATTTTTGTATATGCTATAAGGAGGAGGTCCAGTTTCAATTGTTTTATATAACTAGGCAGTTATCCCAGCACCATTTACTGAATAGAGAGTCCCTTCCCTCATGCTTGTTTTGTCAGCTCTGTCAAAGAAACAGATGATTGTAGGTATACAGCTTTACTTCTGGGATCTCTGTTCTGTTCCGTTGGTCTATGTGTCTGTTTTTGTACCCGTTCAATGCTGATTTGGTTATTGTAGCCTTGTAGTATAGTTTGAAGTCAGGTAATGTGAGGCTTCCAGATTTGTTCTTTTGCTTAGAATTGCCTCGGCTATTTGAGCTCTTTTTTGGTTCCATATGAGCTTTAAAATAGTTTTTTTTTTTAGTTCTGTGAAGAATGTCATTGGTAGTTTGATATGAATAACATTGAATCTGTAAATTACTTTGGGTAGTATGGCCATTTCAATGATATTGGATTCTTCCTATTCCTAAGCATGTAATTTTTTTTATTTGTTTGTGTCAACTCTGATTTCTTTGAGCAGTGTTTTGTAATTCTCATTGTAGAGATCTTTCACATCCCTGGTTAGATGTATTCCTAGGTGTTTTCTTTCTGTGGCAATTGTAAATGGGATTGTATTCTTGATTTGGCTCTAAGCTTGGATGTCGTTGGTGTACAGGAATGCAACTGATTTTGTACATGTAATTTGGATCCTAAGACTTTGTTGAAGTTGTTTATCAGCTCAAGTAGCTTTTGGACAGAGGCTATGGAGCTTTCTAAATATAGAATTATGTCATCTGTAAGCAGGGGTAGTTTCACTTCCTCTTTTTCTATTTGGATGCCTTTTATTTCTTTCTATTTCCTGATTGATTTGGCCCAGACTTCCAATAGTTTGTTGAATAAGAGTGAAGAGAGAAGGCATCCTTGTCTTATGCTTGTTTTCAAGGGGAGGACTTCCAGCTTTCACCCATTTGGTATGATGTTAGTTCTGGGTTTGCCATAGATGTTTCTTCTTATTTTGAAGTATATTCCTTCGATGCCTAGGTTTCTGAGGGTTTTATGATGGAATGTTGAATTTCACCAAAAGGCTTTTCTACATCTATTGAGACAATCATGTGGTTTTTCTCCTGAATTCTGTTTATGTGACAAATCACATTTATTAATTTGTATATGTTGAACCAAACTTGCATTCCAAGGATAAAGCCTACTTGATCATTATTAATTTGATTTTTAATGTGCTGCTCTATTCAGCTTCCTAGTATTTTGTTGAGGATTTTTGCATCTATGTTCATCAAGGATATTGATGTTTAGTTTTCTGTTTGTTTAGTTGTGTCTGTGCTAGGTTTTGGTATCAGAATGATGCTGGCTTCATAGAATGAGTTGAGGAGTCCCTCCTCTTCAATTTTTTGGAATAGTTTCAGCAGGAATGGGACCAGCTATTCTTTGTATATCTGTTAGAATTCAGCTGTGAATCCATCTGGTCCTGGGATGTTGTTGTTTGTGGGTTTTTTGCTTAGCCGGGTATTTATTACCGATTCAATTTTGAACCTCATTATTGGTCTATTCAGGGATTCAGTTTCTTCTTGATTCAGTCTTGGAAGGATGTATATGTCCAGGAGTTTATCTGTTTCTTCTACATTTTCTAATTTGTTTGCATAACGGTGTTTGTAGTAGTCTCTGATGGGTATAGGTATTTCTGTAGGGTCTATGGTAATGTCCCCTTTGTCATTTTTAATTGTGTTTATTTGGATGGTCTCTCTTTTCTTCTTTATTAGTCTAGCTAGCAGTCTATCTATATTATTAATTTTTTCAAATAGCCAATTCCTGGATTCATTAATCTTTTCCATGGTTTTTAATGTCTCAGTCTCCTTCAATTCAGCTCTGATTTTGATTGTTTCTTATCTTCTGGGAGCTCTGAGGTTGGTTTGCTCTTGCTTCTCTAGTTCTTCTAGTTGTGATGTTAGGTTGTTAATTTGAGATCTTTCTAACTTTTAGATGTGGGGGTTTACAGCTGTAAATTTCTTTCTTAACACTGCCTTAGCTGTTTCTCAGAGATTCTGATATATCTTTGTTCTCATTAGTTTCAAAGAACTCAACTTCTGCCTTTTAAATGGGGGCATTTGGCCTGTTTACATTCAAGGTTAGTATTGATATGTGTGAATCTGGTTCTGTCATCATATTGTTAGCTGGTTATTATGCAGATTTGTTTGTGTGGTTGCTTTATAGTGTCATTGGTCTGTGTCCTTGCGTGTGTTTTCATAGTGACTGCTAAGAGTCTTTCCTTATTTACTGCTTTTTTCAGGTGCTCTTGTAAGGCAGGTCTGGTGGCAACAAGTTCCCTCAACATTTGCTTGTCTGAAAAAGATGATATTTTGAATTCTGGACTATTTTTAAAGTGTCTTTTCAGTTAGATTTATCATAAGATGAAAAGACAAAGCTTCGGAATTTTTCTTTAGGTTCTTTATCATTCTTGCTAAGTGATTGGGTATTCTTTTTGTACGTGACTTGAACTCTGAAACAACTTGAACAATACCTAGGAAAATATTTGGTGTTTTGGTGGAGAAAGGCCTAACCATATTCTCTTCTTAGGGGCCCTAATTTGTCTGTCTTCAGAGTCAGTGCAGTTAACTGTGAACACTCATTTCATAAACATCAAACTATAACCATGTTCCAGGCACCATGCTTGATGCCAGGCATGAAGTGAACAAAACAGACTCAGTTTTGGGTACGTAAAATGAAACCTTAGGAAGAATGCATTCTTTCTTAAGGAGAAGAAGGGAGTAACAAATGTATGTATAATTGTACAATAATGTGGTTAGTACAACAATAAAACTCTGGACAAAGTTTCAGGAAAGCACAGAGGAGGAAGAAACTGATTCTGCCTGGGAGAATCAGAAAAGGGGTGTGAAAGGAGGTCATGTTTGCATTGATTCTTTAAGAAGAAGAAAGAGCATTTCGGGCTAGGGGATAACCAGGTGGGAAAGACCTGTTTTTTGTTGGACTTGTGTATCATCCAGACATGGTTTACAGAGAGCAAGAAGTACTTTTATTTCTTTTAGCAAGTAGAGAGAAGTTAATCTATCAGCAAGGAGTTCCACTTATATTATTGGTGGAAACAACACACTTCTGTATCAAGCCAGAAGGTAGCCATGTCCATCGCCCCACTTGCATCTGTCACTATCTACAAAGCCTTCTAGGTTTTGCCTCCATGAGACTTTCCACGAGCCCAGGAAAGAAAGAAAATTATTTCTCTTCTCAGCCCCAGAGCTTTCAGAATTACTACATATTAGAACCATAGTATCTCCATTCGACATACCTTCACAGCCATTGTATCAACTAACATAACATAGTGCACTTAAAAAACATTGTTTGGATGGCAATGAGGTTACTGACCCTGTGCTAAGCTATGTGCTATTTGCTTTACATGAACTCTTACTTATTCTTCATACAACCCTGAAAGGATTATCATCAACCTTGTTTTACACATTAGGGAAATAATACTCAGGAGACTATTTGCCTAGAGCACAATTTGCCCTAAAACACACAGCTGAGTGAATGAGAAAGCTAAGATTAAAACTCAGATTGTTCAACTTTAAAGCTCAAGGAGTTAATAACTATAAATAACTATACCACACTGGATGGATGAATCCATCTGTCATCTTTCATCTCTGGAAACTGGGCTTAGAGGACTGACAACATTCTCATTTGGGCACTGGGTGAAAATTTAAAGCAGGCATATGAAAGGACTAAATGTAGATTATAGTTCCTGATTTAGAGCAACTTTTGCTTTTCTGTAGTTTCTAGAGTATGGTGAGAGTAGTAGAGTTGGCCAGGGTAGCATATTAGTATCTCCTGGGGTGTAGGTATGTGGAACTGAAAAAAATGTAACAAGTGGAGGTGATAGGCCCTTGCCCTCTGCCATAGATGATGCTACTAATCTGAGGTTAGGGTCTTAGAAACATACGGAAACTGTGAGAGGCAGAACAATGGCCCCTAAAGATATCCACACACTAATCCTCAAGCCCTGTGAATATGTTATCTAAAATGCCAAAAAGAATTTGCAGAATGATTATAATTTAGAAAGCTTGAGATGGAGAGAGTAGCCTAGATTATCCAGGTGGGCCCAATGTAATCATGCAAGTCATCAAAAGAGGCGAACCTTTCCCAGCTGCAGTCAGATTTTAAAATGGAAAGCAGAAAAGCGAGTCTGAAGATGGCAACATGAAAAGGATTTCACATCTCTTTGCTGGGTCTGAGATGTAAGGGATTATGTACAAAGACCAGAGGGAAGCCTCTAGGAGCTAATGTCAGTGTCCAACTGACAGCCAGCAAGGAAATAGAGATCTCAGGCCTATAACTGCACAGAACACCTGATTCTTAACCAACACCTGAGTGAGCAAGGAAATGGATTTTCCCTGGAGCTTATAGAATGGAAATCAGCCCTGCCAACACCTTGATCTTAGCAAGGTGAGAGCTCTGACTTTTGGTTTCCAGAACTTCCAGATGATAAATTTGTGTTGTTTTAAGCCACTATTTGTGTAAACTTATGATTGCAGCATAAAAAAACTAATATAGAAAGAATTTATAAAATCATTTAGTCTATACCAGGGGTGTCCAAACTTTTGGCTTCCCTGGGTCACACTGGAAGAAGAATTGTCTTGGGTCACACATAAAATACGCTAACACTAATGATAGCTGATTAGCTTTTAAAAAAATCACCAAAAAAATCTCATAATGTTTTAAGAAAGTTTACAAATCTGTGTTGGGCCAAATTCAAAGCCGTCCTGGCCTGCATGCAGCCCATGGGCCTCAGGTTGGACAAGCTTGCTCTATATATTCATTTTATTGATAAAAAGTAGTGTGGCCAAAGAAGTTGAATTGCTTGTTTAAGGTCTCAGTCTCATCCTGAGTAGTGGTAATGCCTGAAGTAGAGACTATAATGAGGATAAACACAAAATGATTTCCAAAAATTAGGTATTAACACAGTTTCTTATAAAATCAGAAAAGTAGGTAAGTATATTTGAGATTCATAACGAAGAGATGCAACTGGCAAGCCCAGTGGTTCTTTTCAAAATGGGCCACATATTCCTATCTTTGAAAAATGTTAATAAAGGCCAAGGTTAACGACTAAAGTAGAAAATTTTTTATTTTATTGGTTTGTGGTAGAATCATGACATCAGTGTTGTACTTTACAGGTTCCTGGGGTGATCTAATGTGTAAGCAGAATGGAGAAACACTGTCCTGACACGTGTTCAGCTTGCTAAGCTTCCTTATGTTATCTATGATGTATTTATCTATAATCACTTACACTGGTCCTAGGACAACACTAAAAAACCCATTGTGTTATGCCTCATAGCTGTCATTTGATAATGATAGGCATATCTGCACTACCCCAGCATTAACAAGCCCTATTTCTTTGATTACTCCTTATTCAACAGCTTCTATAATAATATATTACTTATCTATTAGAAAAATCACTTCAAAATTTGCTATTCTAAAACAACATTTATTATTTCACAGTTTCTGTGAGTCAAGTATCTGGGTGCAGCTTAGCTGGGTGCTTCTGGTTCATGGTCTCTAACAAGCAGTCAAGGCACTGGCCAGGGCTGCAAGTCATCTCTAGGCTCAACTGCCTGAGGATCCTATTCCAAGTTCATTCTCAGGTCGTAGGCAGCCTCAGGTCCATGCTGGTTGTTGGCCAGAGACACAAGATTCTCTCCACGTGATCCTTTCCAGAAGGGTACTGACAATACGGCAGCTTGCTTCCCAGAGAAAGGGCTTCCAGACAGAGAATGAGAGAGTGAGACAGTAGAGGGAAATGGGGAGAGGGGAGGGAGGTGTCCATCAAAACAGAAGAAACAGAAGTCACAGTCTTTTTGGAACTGAATTTAAGAAATATTACCCCATCACTTTTGTCATATTTTATTAGTTAGAAATGAGTCAATAAGTCTACTTTACATGCAAGGGTAGGTAATTACACAAAGGTGTGAATGCTAGGAGGTGAGCTCACTGGGGGCTATTTGGGGAGCTGCCTACTACAGTCCACTCTGGTTCCACTCACATCTTTCCCATAGTAAAATATACTCATTCCCTCTCAAGGTTCTCAGAACTTACCCCTGAACAAAACCCAGAATTTCATAATCTAAATAAGGTCAGATATAGATGAGGCTCCTCAGGTGAAGCTAAGAATTGCAGCTCCTGAAGAACAGTTCCTGCAGACTTGTGAAAATAAAGAGGTTATCTGTCCCCTAAACAGTCAACATACAGTGATGGAACAGTCAAAGCATTTCTGCTGTAGAAATCCTACACAAAAAGAAGGGAAATGAAAGTCAAAAAAAGAGTCACTGGTCCATAGCAATTATGAAATTGTCAGATATTGAAACTTCCTTAATTAGGTTTTAGGGTTGAGAATAATTCCCCATGACTTTGGCTCTACTCTCTGTGCTCCTGATTTCATCCTTTGAGTTATTTTTCCTTTCATTTCAGCTGAATAGTTTTCTCAGTTTATTTCCTGCCTATAGAGTTTTGGTGATCTAATGCCCTCTGCATTTTGAACTCTTTCCCTTCCAGTCCAAACGGGCATTCTTCCTGCTGTTATAAGTCTCTCAAAAACTTTGTGTGACTCCTGTGAATCTCAATGGAGTTCATGCCATTAGGTAAAAGCCACACCCACAAATCTCTTAGAGGAAAATCCTTAGGTTTCTTAGGATTCCTATGGTTTTATTGAGAGCCTCTGTGAAGTACATTCTTAACCTTTTTAACGGACCTTTTAAAGGCTGAATAGTACTCTGAAGAACCACCTTTGATCTTTGAGATGTATAACATAAGGTTCCTGGCTTCATCTCTAGAACATATTTTTCTGGAAGTGCCCTGAACTGATCTTTGCTTCAAAGCTATTTCTTTTTTTTTTTTTTTTGAGACAGAGTCTCGCTCTGTCACCCAGGCTGGAGTCCAGTGGCGCGATCTCGGCTCACTGCAAGCTCCGCCTCCCGGGTTCATGCCATTCTCCTGCCTCAGCCTCCCGAGTAGCTGGGACTACAGGCACCCGCCACCATGCCTGGCAAATTTTTTGTATTTTTAGTAGAGACAGGGTTTCACCGTGTTAGCCAGGATGGTCTTGCTCTCCTGACCCCGTGACTTGGACTCCCAAAGTGCTGGGATTACAGGCATGAGCCACCGCGCCCAGCCGCTTCAAAGCTATTTCTTAATCTTAGTATCATTTGCTATCTGGAAAGGCTAAGAATTTTCAAAAACATGAAATTCTGACTCCCTTTTGTTTGACAATACTTTCCTCAATTTTTTTTCCTCTCTTCTTTCACATTTCATTTTAAGCAGAAATATAAAGCAGGTAATACATTCAATGCTTTGGAAATCTCCTTAGCAAGATAACTCAGTTAATTAGGTTCATTTTCTAATTTCCATGTTACTGCAGGGGACAGTGTTGCTAAGTTTTCTGCCATTACATAATAAGGGTCACCCACCTTTCCTCTGGTTTCCAGTAACATGTTTTTCATAACACTTTTAGGCAGAAATCATGATTTCTATTAACAGTTTGTTCAAGCAACTTAAGCTTTCTCTAACATACTCCTCAAAATCCCATCCAGCCTCCTCCACTGCCCAGTTGCAATGCCACACTTGTACTTTTTGTTATTTGTAATGACATCACCCCATTTCCAGGTACAAAAATCTGTTTTAATTATTTATTTCTGTGTAACAAATTATCCCCAAACATTGTGACTTAAAACAACAAACAATTGTTATCTCACAATCTCTAAGATTCAGGAATATATAAATGCTTAAAGCAACCCTTAAAGTATAGATTTTAAAAACTTTCCACGATGGTCTTTAGATAGAGGAACTGGGTGACTCGGGGAAAGAGCAGAGGGAAAAATAGTTTTTGCCATATATTCTTTTAAATTTTGTGTCATATATGTGTATTCCCTATTAAAATATAATAACAATTCAGATGAAATATAATAATAAAGATGATCTCAATTTATAACATGCCAGTGAGAAAAAGAGAATCCTTCAGGGTAAAAGTGATTAAAGGGAAAATATAAAAAGAGATGGATCTAAAAATATGGAAGCTGTAGGGCAAGCTGCCTTTCTAATGGTAAAACAGGTGAGTCTCACCTTCTAAGGTCAAGAGATTCTGAAACATCCAGACAGTGGCTGAGCGAGATGAAATATATTTTCTGGAAAATTTTTTATTTGGTTCTGGAGGAACTGGAGAGCATAACTCATGGAAGCTTGTAGTGGTAGTGCAGTGGGCTTTCGTATCACATGCACCTGGATGCAAATTCCATTTCTACCATTTTGATGCATTATCATGAAAAATCATTTGAATTATTTAAAAATATCTTGAACTTGGTTAGAGATAATCATAATGTTGCCATTGTGAGAGTTAAGGAAAAATCCATAATGATCTAACAAAGTCTGGCACAGAATAAACTATCAATTGAAGATAGTGCCTATGATTATTAATAATTATGATGATATCACAATACTCTTTCTATACAACAGAATCAATCAACATGTCTATGCTAGTTTACGGGGACTATCAGGGTCTCTTAGAAATACCAGATTTGCCAAAACCTGGTTTAAAATGACAACAAATTATAAACCCTGAAAAGCTCATTCCTATAGCACCCTTAACATAATACTAGATTAAGATACAGTTTGTGGTATTGGAGGCAAAAATATTAATTTTTGGATTCTCTTGAATGTCATGCCATACTCTCTTCTAGTTGAACTTCTTTCTTTGCCTTCCTTATGTCTGCACTCAAATTGTTGAGCACTGCTGAGGAAAATGACCCAGCCAGGCAGCTTAGAAACATTGTAAATGTATGATCAACGAGCCTTCAACATGCCATCAAAAGGCCCAGCCACTTAAACCTAGTTTTCTATTTAGAACTCCCACCTACCACCATATTTGTACATTTCATCCTCCTTTCCACCTCTCCTCCCGTTTCATCCCCTATTTCATTCTATCCCCTATCCCACCCATTATATGGAGGAGCTGTTCCCATTATGAAATACATATTCTCCTACCTGTACTCTGAATCCCATAACTGCTTGCCTTATTAAAGCCTTAAGCTATTAATAATCCCCTCGCCTATATCTTTAATCTCTTTCTCTACCTCACATTTCCCATGAGCTTTCGAACATGTTAAAATCGCTTCCATATTTCAAATAAAAAAATTAAAATAACTTAGTTGAATCACATATTTTCCTCCAGCTTCTGCTCTGTCTTCTTTTCTTCAAACCAATCATCTCAAATGAGGACCCACTCTGGACCTCTTTACTATCTTAGGTAATGGTATTGCCATTCAGTTGAGCAAATTAAAAAACTTACCATCTCCACTTCTTAATTGCTCCAGCATGTCTTCAACATGCTCTGTTTCATCAAAACTGCTCTCACTAAGACCAACAATGACCTTCCCTTGCATTTTGTGGGCACTTCTAAGACCTCATTTTACTTGGCCTCTCAGTAACATTTGATACTGTTGAAAACACCCTCCTTGCTGCAATTCTCATCCCCTTTGACTTCTCTTTTCCCACTCTCTCTGTTTTTCTTCTACCTTGCTGGCCACTCCTTCTAAATCTTCTTTTTTAGCTCTTTTCTATCTGGCTTTAAATATTTTAAAAATATGAAGGCTTAAATGTAGACCCTGTTTTTGGTTTATATTTTCCCATAGGTAATTTTATCTTCATGATGGGACTCCTAGACATATTCCCAGCTAAAAAACCCTCTTCTGAGTTCTGGATACACAGGTTCCCCACATATTTCTTCTTCAATATTTAAAATTCATATCAAATCCAATAAATTTCAGTAAACTCATGGTCATTTCTCCCCAAACAGGTTTTCTCAGTCTGTCCAGGCTGCTATAACAAATAAATAAACTGGATACCTTATAAATAACAGAACTTTATTTCTTACAGCTCTGGAGTGTGGGAAGTCTAAGACCACGGTGCTGGCAGGTTTGATGTCTGGTGAGGGCCCCCTTGCTGGTTCACAGAAGATGCTTTCTTGCTTTTTCCTCACATGGTAGAAGGGGAAAAGGCAGCACTCTTGGGTCTCATTTAAAAGGGCACTAATTGCATTCATGAGGTCTCCTCTATCATAATCTAATCACCTCCCAAAGGCCCTATCTCCTAATATGATCACATTGGTGATTAGATTTTCAACATATGAATTTTGGAGGGACACAAACATTCAGTCCATGGCACAGGTCCTCTCCCATATCTTGAGGAATGGCACTGCAATCTAGAAATCCAGATATCACCATTGACCCTTATCTCTCCCTTACCACCTATATCTACTCCAGCACTGAATAGACATTTTACCACTTAAATATCACTTGTTTGTGATTTTCAGGTACATTACTCAGTATAGATTTTAGTAATAATATTTCATATTTCCAAATCCCACCTAAATCAGTTAATCTGTGGAGATCCCCTTAAAACTCCAAGATGACTCTGGCCCTTTTGGAATTAGTTTATGATATGAGAAGTCATTTTATGGTTTATAGTTGAACAAATTCAGTTAACTCTAAAGGATTCTTTTAGTTCTTCACTGGCCAGAGTTAATTTCCACAATTGTAGTTTCAAGTAAAATTTTTGTTTTTATTGCTTTTTACATTTTTTAGCTTAAGTTTTTGAGTCATACACTGTCAACCTAAAACAAACTCATTTTTTCCCTTAACCTCCCCTTGGAAATGAAATATATTCCTCTCCATAATTCCCTTAGCCTACAGTGAAAAGTCCAAAAAATTGTGAAACAGGACTACTACCTTGCTCCTGTAGAGCTGTTCCACATTAAGTTGACAAATCTTGCAGGCAGAGGTCATTTGTCAAAAAAAAATACTGTATTTATTTGAATTGAACTCACTTTAGGTGCATGGTGTGCTGGGTTGGTTATCCAGCTCTTCTTAAATATTTTATCAAACTCTTAATTTGTTTGAAAAATAATAAAACCTCATAATAAAATTTTAAAATGTTCTTGTATCTCAAACTGTGCATTAGAGAAAACACAATTATAGCTCTTCACCATATTATATACCTCCATTATGCTAAATTCAGTAGTCAAGTGGTTGCAAGTGTATTTCAAAATAAACACAAATAATAGTGTGAAAGAGAGCTGCTCTACTTTCTTTTTTTTTTTTTTTTTTTTTTGAGACAGTCTCACTCTGTCACCCAGTTGGGAGTGCAGTGGCGTGATCTCACTCAGCTCACTGCAACCTCTGCCTCCTGGGTTCAAGCGATTCTCCTGCCTGAGCATCCCGAGTAGCTGGGATTACAGGTGCCTGCCACCATGCCCAGCTAATTTTTGTATTTAGTAGAGATGGAGTTTCACTATGTTGGCCAGGCTGGTCTCAAACTCCTGACCTCAGGTGATATGCCTACCTCAGCTTTATTTATTTATCTTTTTCTTGATGTCCTAACCAAACTCCAGTATATGAGAAATTGTCATCTTATAAATTGCTCTAGTGTTCAAAGGAAAATATAGTATCAGCTATATTTGGAGTTTGGTGGCATGATCATGACCCACTGCAGCCTCAATTTCCTGGGCCCAGGCGATCATCCCACTTCAGCCCCACAAGTAGCTGGGATCACAGGCACATGCCACCACACTGGCTAATTTTGTTTATTTTTTGTAGAGACAAAGTCTCACTATGTTGCCCAGGCTGGTCTCAAATACATAGGCTCAAGAAATCCTCCTGCCTTGGCCTCCCAAAGTGCTGGAATTACAGGCTTGAACTGCTGCATGTGGCTAGTATCTGCTGTTTATAAAACCTTAGGGACTCTCTTAGAACTCAGGAAAAGTAACATGCCCTGTATATAGATATTTAAACAATATGGATCAATGACCTAAATGTAGGAGCTAAAACTATAAAATTAGAAGAAAATATAGGAGAGAATCATGACTTGGATTTGGCAAAGTATCCTTAGATATGAAATAGAAGTCATAAGCAACAAAAGAAAAAATAAACGAGACTTCATCAAAATTAAAAACTTGTGTGCTGCAAAGGACACCATCAATAAAATAAAAAGGCAACCCACCAAATGAAGAAAACATTTGCAAATTATATATCTAAGGGACTTGTACCAATACTATATTAAGCGTAATGAAATGACAGAAATGTTTATTAAGATCAATTTTTAAAATGATCTGAATATCCATTTCTCCAAGTGGCTAATAAGCACATGAATGAAAAGATGTTCAGCACCATCAGTCATCAGGGAAATGCACATCAACACCATGAGGTATCACTTCACAACCACTAGGATGGCTAGGATCAAGAAGACAGATAATAAGTGTTGGTGAGGATGTGGAAAAATTGGAACCTCATGCATTGCTGGTGGGAATGTAAAATGGTGCAGCCACTGTGAAACAGTCTGGCCATTCATCAAATAATTAAACCTAGAGTTACCATCTGACCAAGTATTTTCTACTCTTAGATGTTTTCATTTCTCTTCCAAGGGAAATAAAATGTTTTGTTTGTGTTCACACAAAAACTTGTATACAAATATGTATTGTAGCATTACTTATGATAGCCAAAAGGTGGAAACAACCCAAAAAGAAACAAAATGTGATATATTTCTACAATAAAATAGTATTCAGTAATCAAAAAGAATAAAGTACTGATACATGCTACCACTTAAATGAGACTTGAAAACATACTAAGTTAAAAAAAGTCACAAATGTGTACACATTATATGATTCAATTCATATGCGAGTCCAGAACAAATCAATTTATAGATATAAAATGTGAATTCGTTGTTACTTAAGGCTAAGGGTGAGGAATTAGATGGAGATTGGGAGATATAGCTAAAAGATGAGAGCTTCTTTCTGAAGTAATCAAAATGTTCTAAAATTTACTGTGATGATGGTTTTGCGTATCTGTGCATATCCTAGAAACTATTGAATTGTACACTTTAAATGGATGAAATGAATGTCATATTAATGATATATCAATAAAGCTGTTTTCTTTTTAAAGAAAATACCTAGTTTGAAATAATAGGTGGTGACAGGGGTGGCTCTTCATCAGCACCAGAGGGATGGGCAACTTTTTGCTCTGTGCTCACCAAGGTTGTCCCAGCAAATAGGAGGGAGTATGCATAGCAGTTAGTTGTACGCATTCTGGAATCAAACTTCTCAACTTTGAACATTGAAGCGTTTTCTGTCATTTCCTAGCTGTGTCATCCTAGACCCACCGTCTCCCTTCTCTAAGTCTCAGTTTCCTCATCTTAGTAACAATAGCACATATGGCTGAGGATGTTGCGTGGAGTAGGGGTTGATCAAGTCAGAAAATCCATGTGTCCGACAGAGCATAGGCACCCTATTGCTTATGCTCTGGGGTAGCTTAGTTGAATTCCTTTACCATCTCAAAGTATTTAGTCAGGGAGAACATCGTCTCAGCCCGTAGCTGCCCAAGCCCCTCTAGCTGGAATTACTGGGGCTTTCTACCCCCCAGGATCTATCCAGTTTACTCCTCACTCAGTCCTGAACTGCACAGTATTTTGTTTCAACAGTTTTAGCCCAGCAGGTCATAGAATGTGGAATGGATCTCACAACCATAGATTTGGCATCAGGGGTGCCCACATTGAAGTCTAGAATCTAGACTCTAGACACCCAAGTGTCCTTCTCAACTCCAGCTTTCTGCTAGATTACTTAGTCTTTGACTATCACCCTGAACCAAGGTTACCTATTGATACTATAGCCAGATCCTGAAGTGACCTTCTTGGATGTGGCCTCAGAATTCTCCTCTGCATATTGTTCTCGTACTTACCAGCTAATCACTGGCATCTTGTTATAAGTAAACCAATTACTGGAGCCATACCCCTCTGCCCACCGAAACTAGGGTGCTGTACTTCCTAGGCTTCTGCTGCCATATTCAAATGTCTGACCATCTACTCCATTTAAAAGAAATCCTGTCTAAAATTTTACCTAAGTGGCCAAATCTTCAGACCCAAATAATTAGAATGCCAGCAGTCCATTGAGTTGGACACAGTAGAGTAGAATACTAGCTGTGTAAAGGACACAGCCTTCAGCCTGGTCAGTTTCTTTATATGGAATCAAGCCTCTTCCCTTCTGCCATGAATCAGCACCTGAGCCTCCAGCATGCATTTTGCTGAGCCCTAGGTAGGAAGTGAATTAATAAAAGATGTTGAATATTCCCTTGATTGTAAATAGGTCTTTTGATAGTTGGAAGACTAGGGAGATTGGCAACTGTAAAATTCAACATGTGGGGCTTAACAGCTTCTCAGAATAAAAGTCGACCCCTGGGTTTTTTTGTTGGTTTGCTTTCTTCCATTTTGTCTGTGCCCTAGAATCATTAGCAGTGAAAATCTGAAACATCACAATTTTACTCTGGAATTTTGAAAGCTACCAGTACTCCAACTGAAACATACCCAGGTTTACATATTTTCTTTTTATTTTCCTCCTGTTTTCATAGAAGTTGAATAGAATTAGAAGACAAATTAGTCATCAAAACAAACTCAAATCTCACCTGTAATCCCTGCACTTTGGGAGGCCGAGGCGGGCGGATCACGAGATCAGGAGATAGAGACCATCCTGGCTAACATGGTGAAACCCTGTCTCTACTAAAAATACAAAAAAAATTAGCCGGGCGTGGTGGCGGGCACCTGTAGTCCCAGCTACTCAAGAAGCTGAGGCAGGAGAATGGCGTCAACCCAGGAGGCAGAGTTTGCAGTGAGCCAAGATCAAGCCACTGCACTCCAGCCTGGGCGACAGAGCAAGACTCCATCTCAAAAAAAAAGAAAAAAAAAGACACATTACAAAGTCTTTAAAAGCATTCCCTCTGTTGTCCATTGACTCTTGGGGAAAGAAGTGCTCTAGTTTTTTTCTGCAAAATTGGGCATGTAGTTTAGCAAGATCATTTACAAGACTCTCTCTCTCTCTCTCTCTCCCCCTGCCTCCGTCTCCCTCCCCCTCCCTTTCTCTTCCACGGGACACCATGGTGATAGTTTAAAGGGGCAAAATGCTTTTTAAAGGATGACAGGAGGAAGGAATAGTTTAATGTTCTAACTTGGGAGTCATTGATACTAACTCACAGGTCACTGAGATCCTTCTCTAACAAACTATAGAAATCACGAAGTAGTTGTTTGTTTTTCCCAAGATTGGCAGATTAGAGGCATTCAGCATGCCTCAGCCACTTGCAAATAGCAAGATAGTACATAAAGATCAAGTCTGTGAGCTTCAATTCAAGAAGCAAATGGTAATCTACCAGAATCTTAAAGAACAACCCAGATCCCAGAGAAGAAAACACCAGCAAACAGCCCTCATGGTAGTGTCCAGCTGATAAAAGGATAGGAAAAAAAAGAAAAAATCCTACCTGCATTAAAATAATTACAAAAATTAGAAGTGCTAGCATCTCCAGATGAGAAGGAACCAGAGCAAGAATTCTAGCACCATGAAAAATCTGAATGTAGTGATACTATCAAATGATTACAATAGCTCTCCAGCAATGGTCCATAGCCAAAATGGGAACATGGAAATGACAGATAAAGAATGTAAAGTATAGATTGCAAAAAAGCTCATTGAGATCCAAGGCAAGGTTGAAAATCAATACACTGTTCTCCTGCCAGCATTACCGACCTGAACCCTCATGTGAAGGGTGAAATCCCTAAACTGGAGCTGGGTAGTAGTAAGCTGGCACTCCCTTATGACTTCTGGTGCAATAGACTCAGAATCAGACATGGTCCAGACTTGAAGGACTTAGAGGAATGGCTGCATACTGACTCCTGGGACATGGTCATGGCACTGAAGCTGCTGCTAGGGGCTGGCACTGTAGCCTATGGTGTCCCCAAATCCATGTTCACCATGGAAGGCAAACACAGCCATCTTCTTCAATTATATCAGTGGCATGCAGCAGGACACTATCCTGGCCAAAGGCTTCATTTCAGGATTCCCTGGTCTCAGTACCCCATTAACAATGATATTCTGACCAGACCTTGAAAAATTTACTCCCTAACAGGCTCAAAAGACCTGCAGATGGTGAACATATCCCTGTACATGGTGTCTCAACCCAATGTTCAGGAGCTTCCTAGCATGCACAAGCACCTAGGGCTAGACAACAGAGAATGAGTGTTGCTATCCATTGTCAAAAGAGTACTCAAGAGTGTGGTGGCCAAGTTCAATGCCTCACAGCTGATTACCCAGTGGACCCAGGTATCCCTGTTGATTCAATGGGAGCTGCCAGAGAGGGCCAAGGACTTCAGTCTTATCTTGGATGATGTAGCCATCACAGAGCTGAGCTTTAGCTGAGAGTACACAGCTACTGTAGAGGCCAAACAAGTCGTCCAGCAGGAGGTCCAGCAGGCCCAGTTCTTGGTAGAAAAAGCAAAACTAGAACACCAGCAGAAGACTGCCCAGGCCAAGTGTGAAGCCGAGGCCGCTAAGATGCTTGGGGAAGCACTGAGCAAGAACCCTGGCTACATCAAAACTCACAAGATTAGGCAGCCCAGAACATCTCCAAGACAATCACATCACAGAATCATATCTGTCTCACTGATGACAATCTTGTGCTGAACCTACAGGATAAGACTTTCACCTGGGGAAATAAAGGCAGCCTCATTAAGGGTAAGAAATTAGCCTGGTAACCAAGAATTTTACCCCCAAAGAGAAAGTGAATCTGCTTCTCCAGTTTTTGAGAACCCAGTTATGAACCCAGCACAGCCCCACCCTGCCCCAGTGTCATGTGAAATTTCCTTTTACCTGAAGCTATCCTCCCAACTCCTCCTGAATAAAGAAAGACTAAAGATCAGCCCTTTTTCTGTGGAATTACTTTTCTCCTCCCTGTGTTGGCCAGGGGTGTTGTGACAGTGTGTGATTCCTCAATGATTTCCTACAGTGTTGTTTCCTCCCTCAAGACTGGGAGGAGATAACCACTAACCTAGGAATTCTCAATACATTTTTATTACTTAAAAAAATAAACAACACAAAGAAACTTCTAAAGCAGTCCAGGAAATAAAGAGACAAACATCCTAAAAGAAAATCAGAGTTTCTAGAATTGAAAAACTCACTTAAGGAATGTCAAAATACAATTGAAACCTTTATCAATGGACTAGACCAAGCAGAAGAAAGAATTTCAGAGCTTGAAGACTGGTCTTTTTAACCCAATCTAACAAAAATAAAGAAAAACTGATTTTAAAAATGAGGAAAGTATTTGAGAAATATCGTATTATGTAAAGTGACAAAACCTATGAATTATTGGCATTCCTGAGAAAGAAAGAGTAAAAGTAAACAACCTAGAAAATGTATTTGAGAAATTAAGAAAAATTCCCTAAATGAGATCTGCTGGCAAGATGGCTGAATAGGCACAGCTCCAGTCTGCAGCTCCCAGCAAGACCAACACAGAAGGCAGGTGATTTCTGCCTTTCCAACTGAGGTAGCCTGTTCATCTCAGACTGGTTAGGCAGTGGGTGCAGCCCACAGAGGGTTAGCAGAAGCAGGGTGGGGCATCACCACACTGGGGAAGTGCAGGGAACAGGGTGTTGGGGGGCCTCCTTTTCCCAGCCAAGGGAAGCCATGAGGAACTGTGCTATCCAGCCCAGATACTACGCTTTTCCTAAGGTTTTTGCAATCCGCACACCAGGAGATTCCCTCGCGTGTCTACATCACCAGGGCCCTGGGTTTGAAGCACAAAACTGGGTGGCTGTTTGGGCAGACATCAAGCTAGATGCAGGAGTTTTGTTTTTCTGTTTTTTTGTTTTTTTGTTTTTTGTTTTTTGTTTTTTGTACCTCAGTGGCACCTGGAACCTCAGCAAGACAGAACCATTTACTCTCCCAGAAGGGGGGTTGAAGACAGAAAGCCAAGTGGTCTCACTCAGCAGGTCCTACTCCCACAGAGCTCAGCAAGCTAAGAACCACTGGCTTGAAATTCTCGCTGCCAGCCCAGCAGTCTGAAGTCGACCTAGGATGCTCGAGCTTGGTAGGGGGAGGGGCATCTGCAATTACTGAGGCTTGAGTAGGCAGTTTTCCCCTGACAGTACTAAAAAGGCCTGGAAGTTCAGAATGGGTGGAACTCAACACAGTGCAGGAAAGCAGCTGTGGCCAGACTCCCTCTCTAGATTCCTCTTCACTGGGCAGGACATCTCTGAAAGAAAGGCAGCAGCCCCAGCCAGGCATTTATAGATAAAACTCCCACCTCACAGGGACAGAGCACCTGGGGGAAGGAGCAGCTGTGGGTGCAGTTTCAGGGACTTAAACGTTCCTGCCTGCTGGCTCTGAAGAGAGCAGTGGATCCTGACAAGGAGGGTACTACCAGGACAGCACTCTAGCTCTGCTGAAGGACAGACTGCCCCCTGAAGTGGGTCTCTGACCCCTGTGCCTCATGGCTGAGAGAGACCTCCCAAAAGGGGTTGACAGAAACCTCATGCAGGAGCGCTGTGGCTGGCATCAGGCTGGTGCCCCTCTGGGACAAAGCTTCCAGAGGAAAAAGCAGGCAGCAATCTTTACTATTCTGCAGCCTCCACTGGTAATAGCCAGGCAGATAGGGTCCGGAATGGATCTCCAGAAGACTACAGCACACCTGCAGAAGAGGGGCCTGACTGTTAGAAGAAAAACTAACACAGAAAGCAAAAACATCAATAAAAAGGACCCACACACAGAAACCCCATCCAAAGGTCATCAACCTCAAAGATCAGAGGTAGATAAATCCACTAATACGAGAGGAAAACCAGTGCAAAAGGCTGAAAATTCCAAAAACCAGAATGCCTCTTCTCCTCCAAATGATCGCAACTCCACTCCAGTAAAGGCACAAAATTGGAAAGAGAATGAGTTTGATGAATTGACAGAAGTACGCTTCAGAAGGTGGGTATAACAGACTCCTCTGAGCTAAAGGAGCATGTTCTAACCCAATGCAAGGAAGCTAAGAACCTTGAAAAAAGGTTAAAGGAACTGCCAACTGGAATAACCAGTTTAGAGAAGAACACAAATGACCTGATGGAGCTGAAAAACACAGCACGAAAACTTTGTGAAGCATACACAAGTATCAATAGCTGAATCGATCAAGCGGAAGAAAGGATACCAGAGGTTAAAGATCAACTTACTGAAATGAGGTGGGAAGACAAGATTAGAGAAGAAAGATGGAAAAGGAAAGAACAAAGCCTTCAAGAAATAGACGACTTTTCTTGAGAAAAGACCCAACCTACAATTGATTGGGGTCCCTGAAAGTGACAGGGAGAATAGAACCAAGTTGGAAAATATGCTTCAGGATATATCCAGGAGAATTTCCCCAGCCTAGCAAGACAGGCCAACAACATTCAAATTCAGGAATTACAGAGAGCACCACTAAGACACTCCTCTAGAAGAGCAATCCCAAGATACACAACTGTCAGAATCTCGAAGGTCAAAATGAAGAAAAAAATGTTAAGGGCAGCCAGAGAAAAACATCAGATTACCTACAAAGGGAAGCCCATCAGACTAACAGCAGATCTCTCTGCAGAAACCCTGCAAGCCAGAAGAAAGTGGGGGCCAATATTCAACTTTCTTTTTTTATTATTATTACTTTTTTATACTTTAATTTCTGGAATACACATGTAGAACATGCAGCTTTGTTACATAGGTATACACGTGCCATGGTGGTTTGCTGCACCCATCAACCCATCATCTCTACATTAGGTATTTCTCCTAATGTTCTCCCTCCCCTTGCCCCTCACCCCCCCAACAGACCCCAGTGTGTGATGTTTCCCTCCCTGTGCCCATATGTTCTCATTGTTCAACTCCCACTTATGAGTGAGAACATGCAGTGTTTGGTTTTCTGTTCTTGTGTTAGTTTGCTAAGAATGATGGTTTCCAGCTTCATTCATGTCCCTGCAAAGGACATGAACTCATCATTTTTTATGGCTGCATAGTATTCCATGGTGTATACATGCCACATTTTCTTTATCCAGTCTATCATTAATGGACATTTGGGTTGATTCCAAGTCTTTGCTATTGTGAATAGTGCTGCAATAAACATACTTGTGCATGTGTCTTTATAGTAGAATAATTTGTAATCCTTTGAGTATATACCCAACAATGGGATTGCTGGGTCAAATGGTATTTCTGGTTCTAGATCCTTGAGGAATCACCACAGTGTCTTCCACAATGGTTGACCTAATTTACACTCCCACCAACAGTATAAAAGCGTTCCTATTCTTCCACATCCTCTCCAGCGTGTTGTTTCCTGACTTTTTAATGATTGGTATTCTAACCAGTGTGAGATGGTATTATGGTTTTGATTTGCATTTCTCTAATGACCAGTGATGATAAGCTTTTTCTCATGTTTGTTGGCTGCATAAATGTCTTTTTTTTTTTTTGAGAAGTGTCTGTTCATATCCTTCACCCACTTTTTGACGGAGTTGTTTGTTTTTTCCTTGTAAATTTTAGTTTCTTGTAGATTCTGGATATTAGCACTTTGTCAGATAAATTGCAAAATTTTTCTCCCATTCTGTAGGTTGCCTGTTCATTCTGATGATCAGGGCACTTTTTGAACTTTATATATATATTTATGTCTAAATAGAAAAGGGAAAAAACACAATAATGTTTGATATTAAGGAACATCTAACAATGAATCTTGTGATAATGGTTGGTTTATTTACAGTAAGAGTATTCATAAACATATTTGCTTTATGAAAATCTCTTGGGGAGGCTGAGGTGGGCAGATCACCTGAGGTTGGGAGTTCTAGACCAGCCTGACCAACATGGAGAAACCTGGTCTCTACTAAAAATACAAAATTAGCCAGGCATAGTGGTACATGCCTGTAATCCCAGCTACTTGGGTGGCTGAGGCAGGAGTATTGCTTGATCCCAGGAGGCGGAGGTTGCAGTGAGCCGAGATAATGCAATTGCACTCCAGCCTGGGCAACAAGAGCAAAACTCCATCTAAAAAAAAAAAAACTTCTCTCCAGTTTTACTATGATCTGTGTTTCTGTTTCCTCTGAACATATATTTATTTCGTAACTAGAACTTTTATTTCCCTCTTCACTTTGGCTGCTAGGCAGCCATAAGTCCAATATGCAGTCAACCCAGGTATCTGTGTATCTGTGTAGTATTTTTCATGTGTATTTTAAGCTAATGTCAATCTTACCACAGGCTTTAGCTCATTTATTTCCAACCTTACATATCCCCTCCATCAATTTCCTCACTTATTATTTTTGACAATCAAAACTGCAGACACCAAGACTTGTTGTAGAGTTGGCTTCAGATGATGCAATTAATAACCTCTTAAATATTTTAAAAAGCTATAATTATTTATTGACTTCTTCCATGGAGTCTATTGAGTTTGTTTCCGTAGATAATTATTCTTTTGTTTAATGTTGGTGCTTCTCATTTCTGATTCTAGCTTTCCTAGATGTTTGGTGATTCCTAATTGTTGTCTGATCTCTTCCAGAACAATTCTCTTTTGCACATTTGTCCTTTGTGTGTGTGTGTGTGTGTGTGTGTAAGGCTGAATATGTAGAGTGGCGGGTTGGGGAGCAGCTAGATCTGACTTCACCACATTTCTAATTTTCAGAAATTCTTTCATTTTCAATCCACTACTCGAAGTTCTTTTATTAGACAGCATCATTGTTGAAATTTTTGAAAAATATTTTCTTTCCGTTATTTCATGGAATTTAAGATGAGAAGGAAAGTAGGCTCATGGGCTCAGCCTGCCATCTTCAGATCACTTGAGGGTATAAAAGAGGTCAGCAACAGGGGAGAAATATGAGCTGACGGCTATGGAAATAAGCCCAGCAAAGTCACTAGAATTCAATGGCCAAGCTCTGGGGTTATGAACTGCAGAATCAGAAAAGCAAAGAGGACTCTAGCTGCCATCTTGTATTCCTGCATATGTGCAACTAATCTCAGCTGTTCTGCTCGAGACTCCTGAGTGCCAGGCCTAGAGCTCCTCTCAGTCTCTTTTCATTCCAATAAGATGAAAGTAAGCATCATGAACTGGGAGAAACTTGCCAAACTAGAATCATAAGAGTGCAGCAGTGAAAAGATAATTGCTAGCAGAAAGAAGATGGTTCATAGAACATTTATAGCAAATAGTTAAAAGTTTGGTTCTCCTTAAAGAAGGTAGAGGTCAACAATCTTTCTGATACTGAAGAGGGGATTATGTGTACAAATTAAAGAATGGTGATGTACTTTAACAATGCTCTAGGTCAGGCATCTCTAGCAGTGACCACTACTATTACAGGCCATGCTGAGACAAAGCAGCTGAGATAAATGCTGCCCAGCATCTTAAACCAGCTTGGTACAGACAATCTGACTAGTTAAGGGAGACTGACAAGTTATTCTGCCGAAATAATCTAGGGGATAGAAAAGCACTTGCTACTGGAGATGATGAAAAGGATGAAGTCCCAAATCTAGGGGAGGATTTTGACAACGCTTCCAAGAATAAGGCAAAATGAGTCAACTTTTGAAGAAGATAAAACTTGAAGAAGTTACTGGGACCTGCTATTTTATATTATCACTGCTTTTTAAAATTTTCATTTATGTATCTGATAAAATCTAGATTTTTAATATTTTTAAGCCTAAGCCTCTTGGACTCTGCAGCTCTTTCCAGGTTCTGCTTATACATTATTTATTTTTTGCAGCTAATTAAACTGAAGAGATGGTAATAAAATTTGAACCAAAGGTTTAAAAATTTTCTGGCTGGGCATGATGGCTCATGCCTATTATCCGAGCACTTTGGAAGTCCAAGGCAGGAGGATCACTTGAGCCCAGGAATTCAGGACCAGCCTGGGCAACATTGCAAGACCCTGTCTCTACCAAAAAAAAAAAAATTAAGTAGAAGGGGGACATGGTGGCAGGTGCCTTTAGTCTCAGCTACTTAGGAGACTGAGATGGAAGGATCATTTGAGCTCAGGAGGTGAAGACTGCACTAAGCCGTGATCACACCACTGTACTCCAGCCTGGGCAATAGAGCAAGACCCTGTCTCAAAAATTAATTAATTAATTAATTAAAATAAAATAAAATAGAAAGTTCTCTGCCTCATTAAAAAACATTGAAATGCAAAGTCCTGGGTAGCAGATGAAGTTGGCAAACAATGCAAGCTCCTTGTCTGGAAATAGATTTGATAACCTGTATCTATCTCCTATCTGTCATTGTAGTGCAGGTTATGGAGGGGCCAGTCATTTGTAAACAACCAGAGATATGGCAGACAAGAGCCACCTCATCCTGTCACCCCCTTGAGACTCCAGAAAACTTTATATCTGTCATCTACTACCCTCCTCCCACTGATTGGGAGTCTCTGATTAGATATGCTCTCTAATGCTGATGTCAAGTATAAACCTCTGTGAGGGCAAACAGACAGCCATATGGTGACTGAGTTCCACATGGGGAAAACTAGTGCTTTTTTTACTTCTTCAGGCTGAGGATGAAAAGCTTTGGGTCAATTATTTCTGGCAATGGCATGGGGGTAGCATTAAGGAAGGATTTGTTAGTATTTTTGATGAAGACAGTTTTGAAGAGAAGGACCAGGAAGTTGAGAGCTTTAGTTCAAGCCAAAATAAAAATTGTGTGATAAACTTAATATTTATTTCTTAGTGAAATAGGGATGATTTAACAAAATAGTCTATGTACTTTTTATTTTATTTATATATTTTTTGAGACGGAGTCTCGCTCCATCCCCAGGCTGGAGTGCAGAGGTGCAATCTCAGCTCACTGCAATCTCCACCTCCCGGGTTCAAGCGATTCTCCTGCCTCCGCCTCCCAAGTAGCTGGGACTACAGGCGCGTGCCACCATGCCTGGATGTCAGCATGGTTTCAATCTGCTGACCTCATGATTCACCCACCTCAGCCTCCCAAAGTGCTGGGATTGCAGGCGTGAGCCACGGCACCCTGCCTCTATGTACTTTTTTTTTTAATTTCACTTGAGTTCTGGGACACATGTGCAGCATGTGCAGTTTTGTTACATAGGTATACATGTGCCATGGTGGTTTGCTGTACCCATCAACCCGTCACCTGCATTAGGTATTTCTCCAAATGCTATCCCTCCCCTAGCCCCCACCCTGGACAGGCCCCAGTGTGTGATATTCCCTTCCTTGTGTCCATGTGTTCTCATTGTTCAGCTCCCACTTATGAGTGAGAACATGTGGTGTTTGGTTTTCTGTTCTTGTGATAGTTTGCTGAGAATGATGGTTTCCAGCTTCATCCAAGTCCCTGCAAAGGACATGAACTCATCCTTTTTTATGGCTGCATAGTATTCCATGGTGTATATGTGACACATTTCCTTAATCCAGTCTATCATTAATGGACATCTGAGTTGGTTCCAAGTCTTTGCTATGGTGAATAGTGCCACCATAAACATACGTGTGCATGTGTCTTTATGGTAGCATGATTTATAATCCTTTGGGTATATAACCAGTAATGAGATTGCTGGGTCAAATGGTATTTCTAGTTCTAGATCCTTGAGGAATTGCAACACTATCTTCCACAATGGTTGACCTAATTTGCACTCCCACCAACAGTGTAAAAGCATTTCTATATCTCCACATCCTCTTCAGCATCTGTTGTTTCCTGACTTTTTAATGATCGCCATTCTAACTAGTGTGAGATGATATCTCATTGTGGTTTTGATTTGCATTTCTCTAATGACCAGTGATGATGAGCATTTTTTCATATGTTTGCTGGCTGCATAAATGTCTTCTTTTGAGAAGTATCTGTTCATATCCTTTGCTTACTTTTTGATGAGGTTGTTTTTTTCTCATAAATGTGTTTAAGTTCCTTGTAGATTCTGGATATTAGCCTTTTGTCAGATGGATAGATTGCAAAAAGTTTCTCCCATTCTTTAGGTTGCCTGTTCACTCTGATGAGAGTTTCTTTTGCTGTGCAGAAGCGCTTAGTTTAATTGGCTCCCATTTGTCAATTTTTGCTTTTGTTGCCATTGCTTTTGGTGTTTTAGACATGAAGTCTTTGCCCATGCCTATGTCCTGAATGGTATTGCCCAGGTTTTCTTCCAGGATTTTTATGGTTTTAGGTCTTATGTTTAAGTCTTTAATTCATCTTGAGTTGATTTTTATATAAGGTGTAAGGAAAGGGATTCAGTTTCAGTTTTCTGCAAATGGCTAGCCAGTTTTCCCAACACAATCTATTCAATAGGGAATCTTTTCCCCATTGCTTGTTTGTGTCTGGTTTGTCAAGGATCAGATGGTTGTAGATGTATGGTGTTATTTCTGAGGCCTCTGTTCTGTTCCATTGGTCTATATCTCTGTTTTTGTACCAGTACCATGCTGTTTTGGTTACTGTAGCCTTGTAGTATAGTTTGAAGTCAGGTAGCATGATGCCTCCAGCTTTGTTCTTTTTGCTTAGGATTGTCTTGGCTATGCAGGCTCTTTTTTGGGGTTGCATAAGAAGTTTAAAATAATTTTTTCCAATTCTGTAAAGAAAGTCAGTGGTAGCTTGATGGGGATAGCATTGAATCTATAAATTGCTTGTTCACTATATTGATTCTTTCTATCCATGAGCATGGAATGTTTTTCCATTTGTTTGTGTCCTCTCTTATTTCCTTGAACAGAGGTTTCTAGTTCTCCTTGAAGAGGTCCTTCACATCCTTTGTAAGTTGTATTCCTGGATATCTTATCATCTTAGTAAAAAATGTGAATGGGAGGTCATTCATGATTTGGCTCTCTGTCTGTTATTGGTGTACAGGAATGACTGTGATTTTTGCACATTGATTTTATATCCTGAGATTTTGCTGAAATTGCTTATCAGCTTTAGGCAAGTTTTGTGCTTGAAACCCAGGGCCCTGGTAAGGTAGGCACTGCAAGGACTCTCCTAGCCTGTGGGTTGCAAAGACTGTGGGACAAGCGCAATGTCTGGGTTGGAGTGCCTGGTTCCTCAGGCTCAGTCCCTCACGGCTTCCTTTGGGTAGGGAAGAAAATTCCCTGACCCCTTGTGTTTCCCAGGTGAAGCAACGCCCCACCCTGCTTCAGCTCACCCTACATGGGCTGCACCCACTGTCCAACTAGCCCCAGTGAGATGAATTGGGTACCTCAGTTGGAAATGCAGAAATCACCTGCCTTCTGTGTTGATCTTGCTGGGAACTGCAGACCAGAGCTATTTCTATTCAGCCATCTTGATCCGGATGTCCTCTATGTACTTTTAATGGCAAAATACTCTATTAGTTTTAATGGCCAAAACTGCAATTACTTTTGCACCAACCTACTATATCCTACTTCATAATGCTTGGCATAAATTGAATACTTAAAAACTGTTAGCTGTAATTATTTCTTTTATTATGTGCTTGGTTATCTATTTTGAATATTACAGTGGATCTCTGTCATACCTCTAAATGCATGGAGTGTTCTGGGGTACAGATTTACAAAGAAATTGTTTCTATATTATAGAGTCTTTTTAAAGACTGTAGTGAGGTAGCAGTGATTTTATAAAATACAAAATAGCTGCAGCTACCCGGAAAATTTTAGGCTAGAAATAAAATTATTTCTTTCAAATGCTTCTCAGCTCCAAATTCTGTGAGGAAGATTTAAAGGGCAGAGATTCTGAAGCCATATACTTAGTCATCCACGGACATAATATCATTTCCCTACCAAGCCCTTTGCAACTTCTGAGGTTTCCGTGCTTGTGAGAAAGCACTTCCTTTCTGGTAAATGGGAGTTAATGAGTTTGAAAACATCTCCCAGCAAGTGAGCAGACAGGAACCAACCCCTGACAGCTTCTAGAGAAATTTGAATTTTGTCTATTTGCTGACACAATGAAGATTGATGATGTTTTGTTTATATTTTTTAAGGCCTTGCCGCAAAACTTTTGCTTTTTTAAAATTCTTCACACCCCTCCATTTCTATTCACTTGATGTTAACAAAGATCAAGGCTCTAAGTAAAAAAGATCTCTTTTTAAATCAAAACTACTTCCGCAAATGCCTAAAATCAGATACATTACCTGATTAATTACTTTGGTGGTTCCCAAGGCACAATTAAAGCCTATTCCGGCAAATTATTTAAAATGTCTTTGAAATTATGTTTTCACTGTCATTATTATAATTATTCCTTTGTAGAAATGCGTAATGGATTTTTTAAAGACAAGGGCAGAAGGAAGTATGGAGGCCATGTAATTAGCCCTAGTGGTTGATGTAGAATTTTTTCTTTATTTCTTCAAGCTTCATACTGATCTTCTCTGTTTACCTGGGCCTGCTAATTTGCACATGTCTGCATCAAGCCCTCCAAGATAGAAACAGCAGAGTCCAGGATCCTGGGAATATGAAGGATGCTTTCCTAAGAGAAGGGAAAGCCTGTATGGACATTTCTTTAAATCCACACTAAGCCAAAGACCAAGAATGCTGGTTTCTTAACATTTCTGAGACTCCAATACAAGACCTCAATCTCATCAGTTACTCTATTCATTCTTGACACAAATAGAAAAACAGCTCACATGATTAAGCCAAATGCTGACCATCTCTGGGTGATACAGGAGAACAGGTTGTAATGAACGGGGGAATCAAGGCCAATTATTATATGTGATCTCTCTCAGGGATGCTTTCTGGGAAGGCATTTTTTGTCCCAGCCAGCTTCCAGGCTTCAAGCTGCAGCAGAGAAGTTCCCAGAAGAGAATTATACAAGTTCCTAAGAGTGAGCCCTAATCTATCCTTCCTGGGCCACCTAAGAACATCAGCAATATGCTTTTGTTCTTGCATTTTGACTAACTCGTCTAAGTCTTCTCTGTACATCCCAATTAAAGAAGCATTGTTCCAAAAAAGATGAGAACAATAAAAGTTGCATCTAATTATAATTGCATACATATTTTTAAAAATAGATATTTAAATTACATAGTTGAAATTTCAAAAGGTACAAAATATAAAGAGTTTGGTATAAATTTTCCTCCTGATGCCAGTAACCCAGCCATGATCTCTCCTCCCCAGAAGCAAACAACTTCATTATTTTCTTATGCTTCTTCCAAAACCACTTTATCCAAAATCAAACAAAATTATGAATGCCTATTTTTTCATTTTTAATTGATACATAATAGTCGTACATATTTATATGGTACATGTGATATTTTCTTACATTCATACAATATATAATGATCAAATCAGGTAATTGGGATATCCTCAAACACTTACCTTTTCTTTATGCTGGGGACATTCTAATTCTCTTCTAACTATTTTGAAAGATGCCACAGGTTATTTTTACCTATAGTCACCATCCTGAACTATTGAACACTAGATCTTATACCTTTTATCTAACTGTATTTGTGTACCCATTAATCAACATCTCTTCATCCCCTTCTTTAATCATGCTTCCCAGCCTCCAGTACCCACCAATTTACTCTCTATCAACATGAGATCCACATGTTTAGCTCCCACATATGAATTAGAACATGTGGAGGACCCGTTCTAAGATGGGTGGATCCATTCCAAGACGGCCAAATAGGAACAGATCCAGTCTGCAGCTCCCAGCATGATCGACAGAGAAGATGGGTGATTTCTGCATTTCCAACTGAGGTACCCAATTCATTTCATTGGGACTGGCTGGACAGTGGGTGCAGCCCACAGAGGGTGAGCCAAAGCAGGGCAGGGTGTCGCCTCACCTGGGAAGCACAAAGGGTCAGGGGATTTCCCTTTCCTAGCCAAGGGAAGCCATGACAGACCGTACCTGGAAAAACTGGACACTGCCGCCCAAATACTGCACTTTTCCCAAGGTCTTAGCAACTGGCAGACAAGGAGATTCTCTCCCATGCCTGGCTTGGTGGGTCCCACACCCACGGAGCCTTGCTTGCTGCTAGCACAGCAGTCTGAGATCGAACTGCAAGGCAGCAGTCTGGCTTGGGGAGGGGTGTCTGCCATTGCTGAGTCTTGAGTAGGTAAACAAAGCAGCTGGGAAGCTCGAACTGGGTGGAGCCCACCGCAGCTCAGCAAGGCATCTGCCTCTATAGACTCTGCCTTTGTGGGTAGGCTGTAGCTGAACAAAAGGTAGCAGACAGCTTCTGCAGACTTAAAGGTCCCTACCTGACAGTGCTAAAGAGAGCAGCAGTTCTCCCAGCATGGTGTTTGAGCTCTGAGAACGAACAGACTGACTCCTCAAGTGGGTCCCTAACCCCCATGTAGCCTAACTGGGAGACACCTCCCAGTAGGGGCCGACAGACACCTCATATACGCAGGCGCCCCTCTGATATGAAGCTTCCGGAGGAAGGATCAGGCAGCAATATTTGCTGTTCTGCAGCCTCTGCTGGTGATACCCAGGAAAACAGGGTCTGGAGTAGACCTCCAGCAAACTCCAACAGTCCTGCAGGTGAGGAACCTGACTGTTAGAAGGAAAACTAACAAGGGTCCATTCCAAGACGGCGAATAGGAACAGCTCTGGTCTGCAGCTCCCAGCATGATCGACACAGAAGACGGGTGATTTCTGTATTTCCAACTGAGGTACCTGGTTCATCTTGGGACTGGTCGGAAAGTGGTTGCAGCCCACGGAGGGTGAGCCAAAGCAGGGTGAGGTAGTGCCTCACCCAGGAAGTGCAAGGGGTGAGGGGATTTCCCTTTCCTAGCCAAGGGAAGTCATGACAGACTGTACTGGGAAAATCAGGACACTGCCACCTAAACACTGTGCTTTTCCAATGGTCTTAGCAAACGGCACACCAGAAGATTATATCCCGTGCGTGGCTCAGTGGGTCCCACGCCCACCTATCCTTGCTCACTGCTAGTCTGAGATCAAACTGCGAGGTGGCAAGCCTGGCTGGGGGAAGGGTGTCCGCCATTGCTGAGACTTGAGTAGGTAAACAAAGCAGCCAGGAAGCTCGAGGTGGGTGGAGCCCACCACAGCTCAAGGAGGCCCACCTACCTCTGTAGACTCCATTTCTGGGGGCAGGGCATAGCTGAACAAAAGGCAGCAGAAACTTCTGTAGACTTAAACATCCCTGTCTGACAGCTCTGAAGAGAGCAGTGGCTCACCCAGCATGGTGTTTGAATTCTGAGAACAGACAGACTGCTCCCTCAAGTGGGTCCCTGACCCCCGTGTAGCCTAACTTAGAGACACCTCCTATTAGGGGCCGACTGACACCTCATACAGCTAGGTGCCCCTCCGAGGCAAAGCTTCCAGAGGAAGGATCAGGAAGCAATATTTGCAGTTCTGCAGTATTTGCTATTCTGCAGCCTCTGTTGGTGATACCCAGGCAAACAGGGTCTAGAGTGGACCTCCAGCAAACTCCAACACACCTGCAGCAGAGGGATCTGACTGTTAGAAGGAAAACTAACAAATAGAAAGGAATAGCATCAACATCAACAAAAAGGACATCCACACCAAAACCCCATCTGTAGGTCACCATCATCAAAGACCAAATGTAGATAAAACCACAAAGATGAGGAGAAACCAGAGCAGAAAAGCTGAAAATGCTAAAAACCAGAGGGCCCCTTCTCCTCCAAAGGATTGCAGCTCCTCACTAACAATGGAACAAAGGAGGATGGAAAATGACTGATGATTTGACAGAAATAGGCTTCAGAAAGTTGGTAATAACAAACTTCTAAAAGCTAAAGGAGCATGTTCTAAACCATCTCAAGGAAGCTAAAAACCTTGAAAAAAGATTAGATGAATGGCTAACTAGAATAAACAATGTAGAGAAGACCTTAAATGACCTGATGGAGCTGAAAACCATGGCTCAAGAAATATGTGATGCATGCACAAGCTTCAGAAGCTGATTTGATTGAGTGGAAGAAAGGGTATCAGTGACTGAAGATCAAACGAATGAAATGAGGTGAGAAGTTTGGAGAAAAAAGAGTAAAAAGAAACGAACAAAGCCTCCAAGAAATATGGGACTATGTGAAAAGACGAAATCTACACTTGATTGGTGTACCTGAAAGTGATGGGGAGAATGGAACCAAGCTGGAAAACACTCTTCAGGATATTATCCAGGAGAACTTCCCCAACCTAGCAAGGCAGGCCAACATTCAAATTCAGGAAATACAGAGAACACCACAAGATACTCCTTGAGAAGAGCAACCCCAAGACACATAATTGTCAGATTTACCAAGGTTGAAATGAAGGAAAAAATGCTAAGGGCAGACAGAGAGAAAGGTCAGGTTACCCACAAAGGGAAGCCCATCAGACTAATGGCAGATCTCTCGGCAGAAACCCTACAAGCCAGAAGAGAGTGGGGGCCAATATTCAACATTCTGAAAGAAAAGAATTTTCAACCCAGAATTTCATATCCAGCCAAACTAAGCTTCATAAGTGAAGGAGAAACAAAATCCTTTACAGAGAAGCAAATGCTGAGAGATTTTGTCACCACCAGGCCTACCTTACAAGAACTCCTGAAGGAAGCACTGAACATGGAAAGGAACAACTGGTACCAGCCACTGCAAAAGCATGCCAAATTGTAAAGACCACAGATGCTACGAAGAAACTACATCAGACAATGGGCAAAATAACCACCTAACGTCATAATGACAGGATCAAATTCAACATGACAATATTTACCTTAAGTGTAAATGAACTAAATGCCCCAATTAAAAGACACAGACTGGCAAATTGGATAAAGATTCAAGACCCATCAGTGTGCTGTATTCAGGAGACCCAGCTCATGTGCAGAGACACACATAGGCTCAAAATAAAGGGATGGAGGAAGATCTACACAGCAAATGGAAAGCAAAAAAAAAAAAAAAGCAGGGGTTGCAATCCTAGTCTCTGATAAAACAGACTTTAAACCAACAAAGATCAAAAGAGATAAAGAAGGCCATTACATCATGGTAAAGGAATCGATTCGACAAGAAGAGCTAACTATCCTAAATACACATGCACCCAATACAGAAGCACCCATATTCATAAAGCAAGTCCTGACAGACCTAAAAAGAGACTCAGACTTCTACACAGTAATAATGGGAGACTTTAACACCCCACTGTCAACATTAGACACATCAATAAGACAGAAGGTTAGCAAGGACATCCAGGACTTGAACTCAGCTCTGCACCAAGCTGACCTAATAGACATCTACAGAACTCTCCATGCTAAATCAATAGAATATTCTTATCAGCACCATATCACACTTATTCTAAAATTGGCCACATAATTGGAAGTAAAGCTCTCCTCAGCAAATGCAAAAGAACAGAAATGACAACAAACTGTCTCTCAGACCACAGTGCAATCAAACTAGAACTCAGGATTAAGAAACTCACTCAAAACTGCACAACTACATGGAAACTGAACAACCTGCTCCTGAATGACTACTGGGTAAATAACGAAATGAAGGCAGAAATAAAGATGTTCTTCGAAACCAATGAGAATGAAGAATCAACATACCAGAATCTCTGGGACACATTTAAAGCAGTGTGTAGAGGGAAATCTACAGCAGTAATGCCCACAAGAGAAAGTAGGAATGATCTAATATTGATACCCTAACATCACAATTTAAAAAACTAGAGAAGCAAGAGCAAACACATTCAAAAACTAGCAGAAGGCAAGTAATAACTAACATCAGAGCAGAACTGAAGGAGATAGAGATACAAAAAACCCTTCAAAAAATCAATGAATCCAGCAGCTGTTTTATTGAAAAGATCAACAAAATTGATAGACCCTCAGCAAGACTAATAAAGAAGAAAAGAGAGAAGAGTCAAATAGATGCAATAAAGAATGATAAAGGAGATATCACCACTGATCCCACAGAAATACAAACTACCATCAGAGAATACTGAAAACACCTCTATGCAAATAAACTAGACAATCTAGAAGAAATGGATAAATTCCTGGACACATACACCCTCCCAAGACTAAACCAGGAAGAAGTTGAATCTCTGAATAGACCAATAACAAGCTCTGAAATTGAGGCAATAATTAATAGCCTACCAACCAAAAAAATTCCAGGACCAGACAGATTCACAGCCGAATTCTACCAGAGGTACAAAGAAGAGATGGTACCATTCCTGCTGAAACTATTCCAATCAACAGAAAAAGAGGGAACCCTCCCTAACTCATTTTATGAGGCTAGAATCATCCTGATACCAAAACCTGGCAGAGACACAATAAAAAAAGAGAATTTTAGACCAACATCCCTGATGAACATCAATGCAAAAATCCTCAGTAAAATACTGGCAAACCAAATCCAGCAGCACATCAAAAAGCTTATCCACCAAGATCAAGTTGCCTTCATGCCTGGGATGCAAGGCTGGTTCAACATATGCAAATCAATAAATGTAATCCATCACATAAACAGAACCAACGACAAAAACCATATGATTATCTCAATAGATGCAGAAAAGGCCTTCGACAAAATTCAACAACCCTTCAAACTAAAAACTCTCAATAAACTAGGTATTGGTGGAATGTATCTCAAAATAATGAGAGCTATTTATTACAAACCCACAGCCAATATCATACCAAATGGGGAAAAACTGGAAGCATTGCCTTTGAAAACTGGCACAAGACAGGGATGCCGTCTCTCACCACTCCCATTCAATGTATTGCTGGAAGTTCTGGCCAGGGCAATCAGGCAAGAAAAAGAAATAAAGGGTATTCAATTAGGAAAAGAGGAAGTCAAATTGTCCCTGTTTGCAGATGACATGATTGTAGATTTAGAAAACCCCATCATCTCACCCCAAATCTCCTTAAGCTGATAAGAAACTTCAGCAAAATCTCAGGATACAAAATCAATGTGCAAAAATTACAAGCATTCCTATACAACAATAACAGACAAACAGAGAGCCAAATCATGAGTGAACTCCTATTCACAATTGCTACAAAGATAATAAAATACCTAGGAATCCAACTTACAAGGGATATGAAGGACCTCTTCAAGGAGAACTATAAATCACGGCTCAACGAAATAAAAGAGGACACAAATAAATGGAAGAACATTCCATGCTCATGGATAGGAAGAATCAATACCATGAAAATGGCCATATTGCCCAAGGTAATTTATAGATTCAATGGCATCCCCATCAAGCTACCAATGACTTTCTTCACAGAATTGCAAAAAAACTACTTTTAAATTCATATGGAACCAAAAAGGAGCCTGCATTGCCAAGACAATCCTAAGCAAAAAGAACAAAGCTGGAGGCATCATGTTACCTGACTTCAAACTATACTACAAGGCTTCAGTAACCAAAACAGCATGGTACTGGTACCAAAACAGAGATATAAACCAATGGAACAGAACAGAGACCTCAGAAATAACACCACACATCTACAACCATCTGATCTTTGACAAACCTGATAAAAACAAGAAATGGAGAAAGGATTCCCTATTTTATAAATGGTGCTGGGAAAACTGGCTAGCCACGTGTAGATAGCTGAAACCTGATCCCTTCCTTATACCTTACACAAAAAATAATTCAAGATAAATTAAAGACTTAAATGTTAGACCTAAAACCATAGAAACCCTAGAAGAAAACCTAGGCAATGCCATTCAGGACATAGGCATGGGCAATAACTTCACGGCTAAAACACCAAAAGCAATGGAAACAAAAGCCAAAATAGACAAATGGGATCTAATTAAATAAAGAGCTTTTGCATGGCAAAAGAAACTACCATCAGAGTGAACAAGCAACCTACAGAATTGGAGAAAATTTTTGCAATCTACCCATCTGACAAAGGGCTAATATCCAGAATCTACAAAGAACTCAAAAAAATTTACAAAAAAAAAAACCAATCCCATCAAAAAGTGGGCAAAGACTATGAAGAGGCATTTCTCAAAGGAAGACATTTATGCAGCCAACAGACACACAAAAAAATGCTCATCATCACTAGTCATCAGAGAAATGCAAATCAAAACCACAGTGAGATACCATCTCACACCAGTTAGAATGGCCATGATTAAAAAGTCAGGAAACAACAGATGTTGGAGAGGATGTGGAGAAATAGTAATGCTTTTACACTGTTGGTGGGAGTGTAAACTAGTTCCACCATTGTGGAAGACAGTGTGGCGATTCCTCAAGGACCTAGAACTAGAAATACCATTTGACCCAGCAATACCATTACTGGGTATATACCCAAAAGATTATAAGTCATGCTACTATAAAGTCACATTGACACGTATGTTTATTGCAGCACTATTCACAATAGCAAATACTTGGAACCAACCCAAATGTCCAACAATGATAGACTGGATGAAGAAAATGTGGCACATATACACCATGGAATACTATGCAGCCATAAAAAATGATGAGTTCATGTCCTTTATAGGGACATGGATGAAGCTGGAAACCTTAATTCTCAGCAAACTGTCACAAGAACAGAAAACCAAACACAACATGTTCTCACTCATAGGTGGGAATTGAACAATGAGAACACTTGGACACAGGGTGGGGAACATCACACACTGGGGCCTGTTGGGGTGTAGGGGGCTAGGGGAGGGATAGCATTAGGAGAAATACCTAATGTAAATGACAAGTTGATGGGTGCAGCAAACCAACATGGCACATGTACACCTATGTATCAAACCTGCACATTGTGCACATGTACTATAAAACTTAAAGTATTATAGTAATAAAAAAAGAACATGTGATATTTGTCTTTTTGTTCCTGGCTTATTTTACTTAACATAATGATCTCCAGTTCCATTTATGTAGCTGCAAAAGACAGGATTTTAATTTTTATGGCTGTATAATATTCCATTGTGTATATATACACCACAATTTCTTTATCCATTCATCTGCTGATGGACACTTAGGTTGATGCCATATGTTGGCTATTGTGGATAGTGCTGCAATAAATATGGGGGTTCAGATATCTCTTCAACATATTTTCTTTCTTTTGCATGTATACCCATGGGTGGATTCTTGGATCACTTAATAGTTCTACTTTTAGTTTTTTGAAGAACCTGCAAACTATTCTCCATAGTGTCTGAACTAATTTACATTCCCACCAACAATTTATAAGATCCCCCCTTTCTCCACTTCTTCACCAGCATTGTTATTTTTTGTCTTTTTTATAAAAACCATTTTAATCAGTGTGAGATGGTATCTCATTGTGGTATTAATTTGTATTTCCCTGATGATTAGTGATGTTGAGCATTTTTTTCATTCCAATTGGCCATTTGTATGTCTTCTTGAAAAAAATGGTCTATATAGAACTTTTGTCCATTTTTAACAGGATTTTTTTTTATAATTTTGTATTTTTAACTTTTGTACATACATACTTGGTGTATATACTTATGGGGTACGTGAGATATTTTGACATAGGCATGCAATGTGTAATAATCACATCATGGAGAATGAAATATCCATCCTCTCAAGCATTTATCATTTGTATTACAAATAATCCAATTATATTCTATTAGTTATTTTTAAATATACAATTAAATTATTATTGGCTATAGTCACCCTTTTTTTATTATTATTATTATACTTCAGGTTTTAGGGTACATGTGCACAATGTGCAGGTTTGTTACATATGTATCCCTGTGCCATGTTGGTTTGCTGCACCCATTAACTCGTCATTTAGCATTAGGTATATCTCCTAATGCTGTCCCTCCCCCCTCCCCCTACCCCACGACAGTCCCCGGAGTGTGATGTTCCCCTTCCTATGTCCATGAGTTCTCATTTTTCAATTCCCAACTATGAGTGAGAACATGCGGTGTTTGTTTTTTTGTCTTTGCGATGGTTTACTGAGAATGATGGTTTCCAATTTCATCCATGTCCCTACAAAGGACATGAACTCATCATTTTATATGGCTGCATAGTATTCCATGGTGTATATGTGCCACATTTTCTTAATCCAGTCTATCATTGTTGGACATTTGGGTTGGTTCCAAGTCTTTGCTATTGTGAATAGTGCCACAATAAAATACGTGTGTATGTGTCTTTATAGCAGCATGATTTATAGTCCTTTGGGTATATACCCAGTAATGGGATGGATCCTTTTGTGCCATCAAGTAGTAGGTCTTATTTATTGTTTCTAACTATTTATTTGTACCCATAAACCAACCTCACCTCCTCCCCACAAAGCCCCCACTACCCTTTCCAGCCTCTGATAACCATCCTTTCACTCTCTAGTCCCATTAGTTCAATTTTTTTGATTTTTAGATCCCACAAATACATGAGAACATGTGATGTTTGTCTTTCTGTGCCTGGCTTATTTCACTTAACATAATAATCTCCAGTTCCATCTATGTTGTTGTAAATGAGAGGATCATATTAATTTTTATGGCTGAATACTACTCCCTTGTATATATATACCACATTTTTCTTATCCATTCATCTGCTGATGGACACTTCAGTTGTTTCTAAATCTTGGCTATTGTGAACTGTGCTGCAGCAAACATAGGAGTGAAGGTATCTCTTTGATATACTGATTTCCTTTCCTTTGGATATATATATGCAATAGTGAGAATGCTGGGTCATATGGTAGCTCTATTTTTAGTTTTCTGAGGAATTGTTCTCTGTCATGGTTGTACTAATCTACATTCCCACCAACAGTGTACAAGGGTTCCCTTTTCTCCACATCTTCATCAGTATTTGCTATTGCCTTTTTGATAAACCATTTTAACTGGGCTGAGATGATATCTCGTTGTAGTTTTGATTTGCATTTCTTTGATGATCAATGATGTTGAGCACCTTTTCATATGCCTGTTTGCCATTTGTATGTCTTCTTTTGAGAAATGTCTATTCAAATATTTTGCCTATATTTTGATCAAATTATTAGATTTTTTAATACAGTTTTTTGAGCTCCTAATATATTCTGGTTATGAATTCCTTATCAGATGGGTAGTTAGCAAATATTTTCTCCCATTCTGTGGGTTGTCTTTTTACTTTGTTGTTTGTTTCCTTTACTTTACAGAAGTTTTTAACTTGATGTGATCCCATTTGTTGACTTTTGTTTTGATTGATGTGTTTGTGGGGTATTCAAGAAATTTTTGCCCAGAGCAATGTCCTGAAAATTTTCCCCAATGTTTTCTTGTAGTAGTTTCATAGTTTGAGATCTAATATTTAAGTATTTAATCCATTTTTATTTGATTTTTTTGTATATGGCAATTTTGTATATGGTGATTTGATTTTTTTATATGGGCTTTTTGTATATCGTGAGAGACAGGGTTATAGTTTCATTCTTCTCCATATGGACATCCTGTTTTTCCAGCACTGCTTACTGAGGAGACTGCGTTTTTCCCAGTGTATATTCATGGCATCTTTTTTGAAAATGAGTTCACTGTAGGCGTATGGGTTTGTTTCTGGGCTCTCTATTCTGTTCCATTGGCCTATGTATCTGTTTTTATGCCAGTACCATGCTGTTTTGGTTACATAGCTCCATAGTATAATAAAGTCAGATAATGTCATTCCTCCAGTTTTGTTCTTTGTGCTCAGGATAGTTTTGGCTATTCTGGGTCTTTTGTAGTTCCATAAAAATTTTAGGATTTTTTTCTATTAAGAATGTCATTGGAATTTTGATAGAGATTGCATCGAACCTGTAAACCACTTTGAGTAGTATTGACATTTTAATAATATTGAATCTTCTAATACATACGCATGTAATATCTTTCTACTTTTTGTGTATCCTCTTCAATTTCTTTCATGGTATTTTATAGTTTTCCTCGTAGAGATCTTTTACTACTTTGGTTAAATTTATTCTGAGGTATTTTGTATTTTTGTAGCTACTGTAAGTGGTGTTGCTTTCTTGATTTCTTTTTCAGATTCTCCACTATTGGTGTATATAAATGCTACTAACTTTTGTGTGTTTATCTGGTATCCTGCAACTTTGGAAAAAGTCCAGTTATTCTTGTTCGCAGAGGACATAATTTTATATTTAGAAAAACCTAAAGACTCAACAAAAATCTGTTAGAATACATATTTCTTTGTATTCATTTTTAAACAAATAAGCCTTGGTTTGTATCTTGCATTATTCAGTTTTGCTTCATAAAAGGTTTGCTTCATAAAAGCAAAATTATGTGAGATTTTTCATGTTTTGCCAACATGAAATATGAAAAATAGTATTCAGTATAGTTTGAAATTGCATTTTTCTCATATGTGAGACTGAACATCTTTTCATGTATATAAAATCTATCTCTATTTCACGTTCTGCAACTGTTTTCCAATCTTTTCCCAAATTTTTGCTAGACTCTTGGTATTTTTTTCTTACTGATTTTTAGGGTTCTTTATATACTAGGAAATTTAACCCTTGCTGATATAGATATTTAGAAGGCCTATTCCACATCAAGATTTTATGTGGGTGTTGGATGCATGTATAGGCACATTTAAATACATACCTACATATTCTCCCATTTCTTCTAGTAATTTCATGGCTTTAATTTTAAAATATTAACTAAAATAATTATTAACTAAATTAAATATTTAAATATTTGACTCATTTAGAATATATTCTGACATGAGACATAAACCCAGGTTTATTTTCCTCCAGATAAAAACCCAGTAATTCTAACCTAAATTCACTTTTTTAAAAAATGCTCTCTTAACACTCAATTACTCTTTAACAAAATATTATGAGTGTTTCCAGTTCTTATAAATCTTTCTCCCCAGAATCACAGCATACTTTCATGATATATCATTCATCCTAGATTTTTAGACAGTCTAGGTCCAAATGAGCAGAATTTCTAGAGAGGTGAATTTTGAGTCTTTATGAAGCTTTCTTTCTGAAGATTTACATAAAATATCCTGAACATGTCAGTTTGATTTTTATTCATCATTTGATTTCAGTAGCCACAGAAACTTATGTTGAATTTTTATATGCAATTGTATCCCTACTGGAATGTGGCTTTTTGCTGCATTTTAAAGATATTTGTAAATATATTTGTGTGGTGTGGTGTATGTGTGTTTGTGTGTGACACTCTGCCTATCTGACACAACAAGGTATATAATAGACATTGGAGATATAACTTCAGCTTCCTCAAAACACCTGCAAACCAGAATAGAGATGAAACAGACCAATTCTAAAATTAAAAGTAGAGAGATGTTATGGGCCTCAGGAACATACAAAGTATGGAAGTTTAAAGGAAGGAAAATTCACACATGTTTGGAAGGGAGTTAAACAGGAAAGGGCTCAAGAAGGTTATATTTGAGATGGCTTCTAAGAGGTTGAGACTGGAATGGGAAAAAGCCTTCTAGGAAAAGGGAATCCTGTGTGAAAATGCTTTACAAAGGTGGGAGGAATGTTCTCCAGCAGAGAGCAGTACAATTTGATTGGAGGGAGGACATCATGTAGGAGAGGGAGAAAAGAGAGCAAGGTGGAATGGGAAATGGGGGCCAGATCACTGAGGGCCTGGGCTGAAGAGTTTGTGGTTGTAGGAAGGTTAACATTGATGACAGGCAGTGGGTAGGGGCAACATGGTCCAAGCTCTGTGTTGTGAAAATTAAACATGAGAAAAAACATATGAGAGTATTGTCAGAAATTGGAGTCCATGTGTGAAGTTTTCAGGAAGTTGGCATTACCTGTGCACTAGGATACAATGAAGACATGGCCCCTGCCCTCTAATAGGGCTCTGCCTTTTTATGGGGGAGGTAGGATAGGACTTGTTAATAAAAATGAGGCTAAGGCCCCTTCACAGAATATGACACTTACTAGTATCAGGATATTGAAAACGAATAAACAATAAACAACTATCAATAGCTTTGGTTTTTTCTACTTGATTTTGTTAACTTATAAGACAAGGCAAGAACACCTTGACAAAGGCCATGATTATCTGCCATCCTGTTAGGCACACTGGAAGGAGAATTTACTTGAGGTGACAACCAGAAATAGAATTGTCCCCCTGAACTTGTCTTGGGAACAGTAGAGATATTAATGTTGACCAGGGCTTCATGTGGAGACAGGAGAATATGATTTTTAACTCAGATTCCTGCCAAGATTATCTTTTTCAAATGTTCCTTAAAGACATCTAGTTACTAATGCATTAAAATAAACATCTTATAATATAATTTATAAAAATCTTGTTAATAAATAAACTAAACCACAACCTAATCAGATTTTCTGAAACTGGCATAATCAAATGATGGTGACCCACAAGACAGGGTGGAAGGCTGAGTGGGAATGATGTTAATACTCTGCCCCATGCTCATATGCCTTCCCTACTTCCTCCTGCAAGCTCTGACATATAAATATGCCTCCTTTCCCCATAACAGCTGCAGAGAACATTGATAATAGCCCCTTTGGATGCTCTAACATTCAAAGGTCAAAGACAACATTTTAATTTAGCACATAAGCATCTGTATTCATCTCTTTTCAATTACTATAGATGAATTGGCTTTCCTGGAAAAATTAAGATATGCAATAGCAGAGCCCTTGAATAACACATAACATTTAGACCACCTTAAGAAAAATGTAGATAGGGCTTCTAACCTAAGAAGTGCAAGAGCAAGCCACATTTCTCTTTTCACCATGTCGCCTATTATAACATCGGCCTGGAGATAGTAATATACAAATAAAGATGTTTAAAAAGTGAAGGCTATGATTTCCAGAATAAGAAAGCCTCATAGAAAAACATTTGATTAAAATATGTTTGACTTTGAAGATTTCTTTAGGATTTCAATTTATAAAATTAAGAAGAGGGAAGCATTAATATGTTGGTGTTTTCACATTTTTGACCTCTCATGGTACACAGACCCTATAATTTCATAGCTATTTTGGCGTAATGCCAACACTAGTGATTTTTGGTTCATAGAATTAAAAATGAATATGAAATAGTTTCAGGTAGAAAGATGAGCCTACCTAGAGAATAATAGGAAGGTCTGAGTGATGCCATGCAAATTACTATGCAGATTAGAGGCATGATATTTGTAGCATGTGGCATGGCAATCTGTAGATGAAAAAGACAGTATCAGAATCAAGCCACGGAAGCACAGAAGCTGACCATTGTTAGCCTCTTTAAGATGTTTTAAATCCAGGGTAAATTGTGTTTGTGTTGCCTATCAAAGGTCCTGATTACTCCTTCCAGGCCACGGAGGTGATTGTTGGAACTATTTGGGGGTGTCAGGTATAAAGATGATGGGATGAGTTAACTCAACTTTCAAGGTCTTTCATGATGATTTTTGAAACTAGGTATAATTATAGCATCTGACTTACTAAATACACTTTGCTACTGTCTTAGTCCATTTTTTGATGCTGTAACAAAATACCACAGACTAGGTAATTTATAGTGAACAGGAATCTATTGGCTCAAAGTTGAGCTGGGAAGTCCAAGGTTGAAGATCTAGCATCTAGTGAGGGCCTCCCTGCTGTGTCCATATGGTGAAAGGTGGAGAGACAAGGGAGGGAGGGATGGGGAGCAAGGAGGAGGAGAGAGAGAGAGTGTGAACTTGCAAATGCACCCCTGTGATAACAACATTAATTCATTCATGAGGGCAGAGCCTTCGTTGTCTAATCACCTCTCATTAGGCCCCATCTCCCAACACTGTTACATTGAGAATTAAGGTTCCAACACATATATTTTGGGGAACACATTTGAACAATAGCATTCTGCCATTGGATCCCAAAACTCAGGTCTTTCTCATATTCAGAATACATTCATTCCAACCCAACTGCTCCAGTGACTTAACTCATGCCAGCACCGATTCAAAAGTCCAATATTCAGGGTCTTATCTAAATCAGATATGAATGAGACTCAGTGTTTTACTTACTCTCAGGCAAATTCCCTCTAGTCATAATCCTGTTAAATCAAACAAGTTATCTACTTTTAAAATACAACGGTGGGAAGGCAAAGGATAGACAATTTCATTCCAAAAGAGAGCAACAGGAAAGAAGAAATGAGTAACAGGTCCCAAGTAAGTCCCAAACCCAGCAGAGTAAACAATATCAGATATCAAGACTAGAGAATAATCTTTTTGGACTCCATGTCCCACCCTGTGGGCACACTGAGATGGGGGCTGGGTCCCCAAGGCTTTGAGCAGCCCTCATGCTATGGCTTTGCTGGGCTCAGTTCATGCAGCAGATCTCACAGATTGCAGTCATGCTTGCCACTTTTCTAGGCTGGACTTGTGCACTGGTGGCTTTCCAGTTCTACATTCTTGGGGGCAGTCCTACTCCCATGGTTCCAGCAGGCATTACCCTAGCAGGGACTCTCTGCAGCGGCTTCACTCTTGTGACAAATATCTGTCTGAGCCCCAAGGCTGTCCATGACATCCTTTGAAATCTAGGTAAAGGAAGCCATGTCCCTAGAACTCTTGCATTCTTCATGCCTGCAGAATTACCTCCATGTGTATTGTGAACCTTCCTGAATGGTAGCCCAAACTGCACTTAGGCCCACTTAACTGATGGCTGGGGTGGTTAAGAAGTGCTGAGCCAGAAAATTGGACACAGGGCTGTAAATGCTGTAGTCCTATGGGTGCCTCTCTGAAAACCTTCCCTAAGGGTTCTAGCTTGCCTTTAAGATCTCTGAAATGTTTTCAGAGTCATTCTCCCACTGTCTTGATGAATAGGATCTGGATCTCTTCCGTCTATATTAATTTATTTAGCAAACAGTGGCTTGCTCTCCTAAATATGACTTTTCATTCTTTACATGTTCCAGCTGTGAATTTTTAAAATCTTTCCATTCCACTTACATTTTAATTATAAATTCCATCTTCAAATAATTTCTATCCTCTCTCATTTTACTATATGCAGTTAAAAGAAGCCACACAGCACCCTAAATGCTTTGCTGCTTAGAAACTTCTACCAGATATTCTGGTTCATTGCTTTTAAGTTCTGCTTTTCTAAAGCCCTCAGACATGGATGTAATTCAGTCAAGTTCTTGGCCACTTTGTAACAGTGATGGCTCTTTCTCCAGATTCCAATACTTTATTCCTCATTTTCATCTAACACCTCATCAGAATGGTATTTATTGTCTGTATTTCTACCAGCACTCTATTCAGGACCACTTTAAAAATCTCTAACGAGATTCAGACTTTCCCTATACCTCTTGTTCTAAGCCCTCAAAAAAGCCTTCTGAGAAATGCTCTTAATGCTCCATTCACAGCAATAAAGAGTTTTGCTAGCACTGACTTAAAAACTGTCTCAGCCTCCACCCATTACCCAGTTCTGAAGCTGCTTCTACATTTTAACGTAGTGGTGATAGCAACAGCCCACTTCCTAGTATGATTTTTTTTTCCTAGTCTATTTTGTGAGGCTATAACAGAATATTACAGACTGGGTAACTTATAATGAACAGAAATTTATTGGCTCACAGTCCTGGAGGCTGTGAAGTACGAAACTGAGGCAAGATTGAAGTGCCAGCATCTGACAAGGAACCTCTTGCTGCTTCATGGTGAAACACAAAAGGTCAAGAGAGTATAAGAGAGGGGAAAAAAGGGATCCAAACTTATCCTTTTGTAACAAACCCACTCCTGTGATAACAAACGCATTCCTGTGGTAATGGCATTAATCCATTCATGGGGGTGGAGATTTCAGGACCTAATCACCTCTCATTAGGCCGTACTTCCCAACACTTTTGCATTTGGGATTAAGTGTACAACACGTGCTTTGCGGCAGACACGTTCAAAGCATAGTAGGTGTTCAATATTATAAATGACACAAATCCGTCCTCTCCCAATAAAATCAAAGGTGGTTTTTCTGTAGGAGGATTGGCTTAGAGATCCCTTAGGGTACACTGCCATACAGTTAGTCAAATATTTGTACTTTTATAGAACTTGTTGTATATGTCTGGTATGATTTCTATTTTCCCAACTCCTTCTCAGTTCTTCATCACAAAAACAACATTCTTACAGCTTGCTGTCAACACCATGTATTTTAGTCCATTAGCCATCTAAAAAGAGTGGTTTTATTCTTCCATCTTTGCAAAGAGATCAATACTTCTAATATAATAAGCTCAAAGTTTCTTATGTGGCTCAGCCTTCATGGTTTCTATGAGATAAGAAATTTTAAAAGACTACTACTTTCTGAGACTTGATAGGATATCAGAAATTGATGAAGACAAGTTAGCTTTGGGTGAGCTCTGCAAAGAGGAAAGGGGTATGAGGAGATCACAGAATAACAGAAATGGAGAAAGTTAAGTTAGAAGGCAAATACAGGAGTGCCCTGACCAGAAGGATTACAAGAAGATATCAGGAGTGTTTGGGTATGAGACAGACTGACAGGGAAGGGCTGGAAATGGCCACAGATCCTATTGTTTGTTAATGAGAAGAATTTCTTCTGCCATTGGTTTGGTTTACCTGTGAACCAAAAGCATTTCTTTGCTTACACAATGACAAGAGGCAGAGATAAGAAAGGGAACAAGAACATAGACAACTATGTGTCTGGGTCCACCATTTACAGAGCACCCAGTATGAGCCAGGCATGAGCCTTATATAATTTTATTTTCATCAATACTCTGTGAGGTGGGTATCAGCGTCACTTAGATTCTGCAGCTGAAGAAACTGAAGCTTAGAGAAGTTGAGTAAATGTCCTAAATTTCACATCTATGGAGTGGTTACATTCATGTGTTGTATATGTAACAGGTTATTATTATTAAACTCAATTCCTAGAGAGTTAGACAAAAGCAGTGCTGCTTGCATACCTAAGGTGGAGACTTTCTGCAAGAAGCAGGAAGCAGGCATTCCAACATTGACCTTTGTCCAGTCCTTGAGAACCCCTGCTTGCCACCAGCTGTGAGTGCCCATATTATAAACCAAGCATCATCCAAGCAGACCCTGGCTTTTAAACTTAAAGACGTGTGTTGAAAACAAATTGTAGAAGAGCTAGTGATACAAAAATGTGAGCAGTTTGGAAGCACAAAGGAAATGGTTTATGAAGAAAACTCTACTAAAGTCATCAACTTTCTATTGCTTAAGGTCAAAAACTTACAGTATGCTGCAATACAATTTATTATATTACAAATGAGTGCCAGCAGTCATCTATTTCCTTGCTCTTGTCATGTTTCTGCCTGGGGTATTTATATTTGATCATTGTTCTCTTAATGGATTGAACTAATAAACAAGCATGTGAAAGCTATAGTACCTGCAGATCTGATATAAAAAGGAGATATAAAGTTTATCAACTGAACATTTGTTATTTTCTTTCCCAGGGTATCACAAGGGAAGTCAATTTGGCAAGCATAGTGTTGATTTATGGTCAAGGACAAGGAAATCTATTTGGAAACTAAAGGCAACCCAATTAATTCCTCTTAGAAGAAGAAAGTCACAAAGAGGGTAGCATAGAAAAGCCCCTCTTCTGTATGGACTTTGGGATTTTTTTTTATTTTTTTTTGAGATAGGGTCTTTCTCTGTTCCCCACACTGGAGTACAATGTCATGATCATGGCTCACTGGCAGCCTCAACATTCCAGACTGAAGCAGTCCTCCTGTCTCAGCCTCCCTAGTAGCTGGGATCACAGGCAGGTACTACCACACCAGGCTCATTTTTTTGTTTTTAGAAAGATAAGGTCTCGGCTGACTCTCTTTTCTGATTCAGCCCACCTGCACACAGGTGAAATAAACAGCCTTGTTGCTCACACAAAGCCTGTTTGGTGCTGTCTTCACACAGACGCCAGTGAAATTTTGGTGCCGTGGCTCAGATCAGGGGACTCCCTTGGAATATCAATCCCCTGTCCTCCTGCTCTTTGTTCCGTGAGAAAGATCCACCTATGACCTCTGGTCCTCAGACCAACCAGCCCAAGGAACATCTCACCAATTTTAAATGCAGTAAGGGGCCTCTTTACTCTCTTCTCCAACCTCTCTATCCCTCAACCTCTTTCTCCTTTCAATCTTGGTGCCACACTTCAATCTCTCCCTTCTCTTAATTTCAGTTCCTTTCATTTTCTGGTAGAGACGAAGGAGACATGTCATATCCGTGGATCTGAAACTCCAGCGCCGGTCACAGACTCGGGAAGACAGTCTTCCCTTGGTGTTCAATCATGCGGGGATGCCTGCCTGATTATTCACCCATGTTTCAGAGGTGTCTGACCACGCAGGGACACCTGCCTTGGTCCTTCACCCTTAGCGGCAAGTACCACTTTTCTGGGGGGCAAGAACCCCCCGACCCCTTCTCTCCATGTCTCTACCACTTCTCTGCTTTTCTGGAGGGCAAGAACCCCCCGACCCCTTCTCTCTGTGTCTCTACCCCTTCTCCGCTTTTCTGGGAGGCAAGAACCCCCTGACCCCTTCTCTCCATGTCTCTATCCCTTCTCCACTTTTGGGGGGCAAGAACCCCCCACCCCTTCTCTCTGTGTCTCTACTCTCTCTTTTCTCTGGGCTTGCCTCCTTCACTATGGGCAGCCTTCCATCCTCCATTCCTCCTTCTTCTCCCTTAGCCTGTGTTCTCAAGAACTTAAAACCTCTTCAACTTACACCTGACATAAACATAAATGCCTTATTTTCTTCTACAATGCCGCTTGACCCCAATACAAACTCAACAGTGGTTCCAAATAGTCAGAAAACAGCACTTTTGATTTTTCCATCCTACAAGATCTAGAAAATTCTTATCATAAAATAGGCAAATGGTTTGAGGTGCCTGACATCCAGGCATTCTATTACACATTGTTCCCTCCCTAGTCTCTGTTCCCAATGTGACTCATCCCAAATCCTCCTTCTTTCCCTCCCACCTGTCCTCTCAGTCCCAACCCCAAGTGTTGCTGGTCTTTCTAATCTTCCTTTTCTACAGACCCATCTGACTTTCCCCCTCCTCCCCAGGCTGCTCCTCACCAGGCCGAGCCAGGTCCCAATTCTTCCTCAGCCTCTGCTCCCCCCACCCTATAATCCTTTTATCACCTCCCCTCCTCACACCATGTCTGGCTTACAGTTTCGTTCCACAGCTAGCCCTCCCCCACCTGCCCAGCAATTTCCTCTTAAAAAGGTGGCTGGAGCTAAAGGCATAGTCAAGGTTAAAGCTCCTTTTTCTTTATCTGACCTCTCCCAAAATCAGTTAGCGTTTAGGCTCTTTTTCATCAAATATGAAAAATCCAGCCCAGTTCATGGCCCGTTTAGCAGCAACTCTGAGATGCTTTACAGCCCTAGACCCTGAAAGGTCAAAAGGCCACCTTATTCTCAATATACATTTTATTTTGTTACCCAATCTGCTCCTGACATTAAATAAAGCTCCAAAAATTAAATTCTGGCCCTCAAACCCCACAACAGGACTTAATAAACCTCACCTTCAAGGTGTACAATAATAGAGTAGAGGCAGCCAAGTAGCAACAAATTTCTGAGTTGCAATTCTTTGCCTCCACTGTGAGATAAATCCCAGCCACATCTCCAGCACACAAGAACTTCCAAACACCTAAACCACAGTGGTCAGGTGTTCCTCCAGGCCTGCCTCACCCAGGAGCTTGCTACAAGTGCCAGAAATCTGGCCACCAGGCCAAGGAATGCCCACAGCCCGGGATTCCTCCTAAGCTGTATCCCATCTGTGCAGGACCCCACTGGAAATCAGACTGTCCAACTCACCCAGCAGCCACTCCCAGAGCCCCTGGATCTCTGGCCCAAGGCTCTCTGACTCCTTCCCAGATCTTCTTGGCTTAGCAGCTGAAGACTGACACTGCCTAATCACCTCGGAAGCTTCCTAGACCATCACAGATGCTTTAAGTAACTCTCACAGTGGAAGGTAAGCCCACCCCCTTCTTAATCAATACGGAGGCTACCCACTCCACATTACCTTCTTTTCAAAGGCCTGTTTCCTTTGCCTCCATAACTGTTGTGGGTATCGATGGCCTGGCTTCTAAACCTCTTAAAACTCCCCAACTCTGGTGCCAACTTAGACAATACTCTTTTAAGCACTCCTTTTAGTTATCCCCACCTGCCCAGTTCCCTTATTAGGCTGAGATATTTTAACTAAATTATCTGCTTCCCTGACTATTCCTGGGCTACAGCCACACCTCATTGCCACCTTTTCCCCCAGTTCAAAGCCTCCTTCACATCCTCCCCTTGTATCTCCCCACCTTAAACCACAAGTATAGGATGCCTCTACTCCCTCCTTGGTGACCGATCATCCACCCCTTACCATCTCATTAACACCTAATCACCCTTATGCCACTCAACGCTAATATCCCATCCCACAGCATGCTTTGAAAGTATTAAAGCCTGTTATCACTCACCTGCTATAGCATGGCCTTTTAAAGCCTATAAACTCTCCTTACAATTCCCCCATTTTACCTGTCCTAAAACCAGACAAGTCTTACAGGTTAGTTCAGGATCTGCACCTTATCAACCAAATTGTTTATCCTATGCACCCCATGGTGCCAAACCCTTATACTCTCCTATCCTCAATAACTCCCTTTACAACCCATTATTTTGCTCTGGATCTCAAACATGCTTTCTTTACTATTCCTTTGCACCCTTCATCCCAGCCTCTCCTTGCTTTCACTTGGACTGACCCTGACACCCATTAGGCTCAGCAAATTACCTGGGCCGTACTGCCACAAGGCTTCACAGACAGCCCCCATTACTTCAGTCAAGCCCAAATTTCTTCCTCATCTGTTACATATCTCAACATAATTCTCATAAAAACACACGTGCTCTCCCTGCCAATCATGTCTGACTGATCTCTCAAACCCCAACACCTTCTATAAAATGAAAACTCCTTTCCTTCCTAAGCATGGTTGGATACTTTTGACTTTAGATACCTGGTTTTGCCATCCTAACAAAACCATTACATAAACTCACAAAAGGAAACCTAGCTGACCCCATAGATCCTAAATCCTTTCCCCACGCCTCTTTCTGTTCCTTGAAGACATCTTTAGAGACTGCCCCCACCCTAGCTCTCCCTGACTCATCCCAACAGTTTTCATTACCCACAGCCGAAGTGCAGGGCTGTGCAGTCAGAATTCTTACACAAGAACCGAGACCGTGCCCTGTAGCCTTTTTATCCAAACAACTTGACCTTACTGTTTTGCCTAGCCCTCAAGTCTGCGTGCAGTGGCTGCTGCCACCCTAATACTTTTAGAGGCCCTTAAAATCACAAACTATGCTCAACTCGCTCTCTACAGTTCTCATAACTTCCAAAATCTATTTTCTTCCTCACACTTGACACATATACTTTCTGCTCCCTGGCTCCTTCAGCTGTACTCACTCTTTGTTGAGTCTCCCACAATTACCATTGTTCCTGGCCCAGAGTTCAATCCAGCCTCCCACATTATTCCTGATACCACACCTGACCCCCATGGCTGTATCTCTCTGATCCACCTGACATTCACCCCATTTCCCCATGTTTCCTTCTTTCCTGTTCCTCACCCTGATCACACTTGGTTTATTGATGGCAGTTCCACCAGGCCTAATTGCCACACACCAGCAAAGGCAGGCTATGCTGTAGTACAAGCCACTAGCCCACCTCTTAGAACTTCTCATTTCCTTTCCATCGTAGAAATCTATCCTCAAGGAAATAACTTCTCAGTGTTCCATCTGCTATTCTACTACTCCTCAGGGATTATTCAGGCCCCCTCCCTTCGCTACACATTAAGCTCGGGGATTTGCCCCTACCCAGGACTGGCAAATTGGCTTTACTCAACATGCCCCGAGTCAGGAAACTAAAATACCTCTTGGTCTGGGTAGACACTTTCACTGGATAGGTAGAGGCCTTTCCCACAGGGTCTAAGAAGGCCACCATGCTCATTTCTTCCCTTCTGTCAGACATAATTCCTCCTTTGGCCTTCCCACCTCTATACAGTCCTGTAACACACTGGCCTTTATTAGTCAAATCACCCAAGCAGTTTCTCAGGCTCTTAGTATTCAGTGAACTAACGGTCTTTTAAAACACAGCCCATCAAGCTCAGCCACCAACTTAAAAAGGACTGGACAATACTTTTACCACTTGCCCTTCTCAGAATTCGGGCCTGTCCTTGGAATGCTACAGGGTACAGCCCATTTGAGCTCCTGTATAGATGCTCCTTTTTATTAGGCCCCAGTCTCATTCCAGACACCAGACCAAATTGGACTGTGCCACCCACCTTCCCCCCCAAAAAAACTTGTCATCCCTACTATCTTCTGTCTAGTCATACTCCTATTCACCATTCTCAACTACTCATAAATGCCCTGCTCTTGTTTACACTGCCAGTTTACACTATTTCTCCAAGCCATCACAGCTGATATCTCCTGGTGCTAGCCCCAAACTGCCACTCTTAACTCCCTCTTAAAGTAAATAAATAATCTTTGCTGGCAGGGATATGCTGAACCTCCTTAGGCACTCTCTAGTTCAATGTCCTGGGTCCTCCCAATTCTTAGTCCTTTAATACCTGCTTTTCTCCTTGTCTTATTCCGTTCTTTTTTCAATTCATACAAAACCGTATCCAGACCATCACCAATAATTCTATACGACAAATGTTTCTTCTAACAACCCCACAATATCACCCCTTACCACAAAATCTTCCTTCAGCTTAATCTCTCCTGCTGTGGGTTCCCATGCCACCCCTAATCCCGCTCGAAGCAGCCTTGAGAAACATCGCCCATTATCTCTCCATACCACCCCCAAAAATTTTTGTCGCCCCAACACTTCAACACTATTGTGTTTTATTTTTCATATTAATATAAGAAGACAGGAATGTCAGGCCTCTGAGCCCAAGCTAAGCCATCTTATCCCCTGTGACCTGCACGTCTACATCCAGACGGCCTGAAGTAACTGAAGAATAACAAAAGTGATATTTAAATGGCCTGTTCCTGCCCTAACTGATGACATTCCACCACAAAAGAAGTGAAAATGCCTGGTCCTTGCCTTAAGTGATGACATTACCTTGTGAAATTCCTTCTCCTGGCTCATCCTGGCTCAAAAACTCCCCCACTGAGCACATTGTGACCCCCACTCCTGCCCGCCAGAGAACAACCCCCCTTTGACTGTAATTTTCCTTTACCTACCCAAATCTTATGAAACGGCCCCACCCCTGTCTCCCTTCACTGACTCTCTTTTTGGACTCAGCCCACCTACATCCAGGTGAAATAAACAGCCTTGTTGCTCACAAAAAAAAAAGAAAAAAGAAAAAAGAAAGAAAGATAAGGTCTCACTATGTTGCCCAGGCTGTTCTTGAACTCCTGATCCCAAGCGGTCCTCCTACCTCAACCTCCCAAAGTGCTAGAGATTACAGGCATGAGCCACTGCAGCCAGCCCTGACTTTGGTATCTTTTTGATACCAAAATTCTATTCCAGAAAATTATACTTCAGGGAGGATTAGATTCTGTCATTTTCATAATACATCAAGATCAGAAATGAACTTATCTTAATCACTTTATGGGATATACATGATAGACCTTTGATGACTGGGGCTCTTATTGTCATCAAGGATCGAACCTACAGAGCTCAAGCAGGGGTGCCTCATCAAGGAAGGGATGTAGATTGATGAGATTAATTTTAAATTATCAGTGGAGCCAGAACACGCAAAGTAACTGTTTAATAATTATTTGAGTGCATGAAAGAATGGAAAGAAAAACAAAGAACAAAATTGGTGGTCCCCATGGCCAGGATTCATACTCCTGGCCTGTGATTCTAGAATAGACCAATCATTTTATATGAAGATTTTAATATATGAACTCATTCTATTTTTGAGATCATATTCTGGTTTACCACCTATCTTAGCTGACAGAATTTAGTTGTGGTGAAATAATGTCAGGGATCATCCACTTTAGTTCCCATATTTTATAGAGGAAAAAATTGAGGCTTATAGAGTGAGGTTATAACCATAATTAAAGGCAGAGATAGGGTTAGACTTAAAGTTTCCTAAGATTCTCTTCAGCACATAGTCTGATTTTCCAGTAGTATAAACCCAGAGATCAGCATCAAGAACATTTTAGTTTACTGACTTCTCTTTCAACTATATTTTTACCATGTATTAACTTATTTTTCAAGTATTTATTGAACATCTACTGTATGTCAAGTTCTGTGCCAGGCACTGGAAATACAGCATTAAATGAGGCAGCCATTGGCTTTGCACGCATAGGCCTTAGAGTCTAATGGAAGGTGAGCACTAAATAAGTAATTACAAATCAAAAGTCTTCTTCGAAAGGGGGAGTTTTTCAGGTCAGGCATTACTTCTGCTTTCTAAACAAGAAAACTGAATGGCCCAAGAGGCTCTTATACAGACATAGGAGCAAGAATCTGGAACTTTGACTCTCAATTCAAGACTGTTTATCATTTCATAATTATCTTACAGTATGTAAAGAACCTTATTTGTTTGTTTCTAATGTATACACTATGGTGAAATCTTTTGTTTTGCATGCAAAATATTCATTTTTATTTCTATGATAGCAACAAGAATTGCCTTTCCAAAATCGGCTTTCCCCTTTTCTTATCCAGCATGTGTGTGTGTGTGCGTAGGCGTGTGTGTGCATGTACGCATGTGTGTGTATGTGTATACCTGGGGGAAGCATAAACTCCATCTGGCCGGAGTGTTTGGTTCAGAAGTGAGCACTCAGTCCCTGCTGGTCCATCTACAGCTGCTATGAAGGGGAAATTTTCTCCTGTTGGATGTGAAGTGAGAAGACTGGAAGACTGGAGCTGTGGGGCCATCACAGGGAAGAGCCTACCTGAGAGTGAAGCCAACACTCAGGAAAGCGGAGTCAACAGGGCCTCTAAAGGCAGCAATACATAGATCTTGAAATGTTCACTTATGGAAGTGAATAAATATCCATTTTTTGTCTAAACCATATTGGCTTGGGTTTTCTGATCCTTCCAGCGGAAAGAATCCCTACCGATACCCCAACTATACAACCAGGTATTTATCAGACGCATTTTAATACATCCAGACTCCAGATTAAGCATCCCTGGTTTACATAGTTTGTAATTCAGGGAGATTTGCTGGGCTTGTTTTTTCCAGCACAAGTAATTAATGTGACTCCCACAAGGATAATCCAGTGTAACTGTCTGACGGGTAGGGAAAGATTTTTGGATCATGAATACTAGTCCTTCTCTCTTTCTTGGGTTTTTCATCTACCACTTCCAATAACTAGATGAAGGTTTGCCAAGTTTGAAGTGCATCAAAATCACCCAGGTGCTGTGATGTGCTTGGACCACACTTTGAGGACACTGATATGGGAGCAAATGAATTTGACCACCTCCTCCCTGCGTAACGGCAAAGCCACTGTTGGAATTTAGTGTATGCAACTAACAAAATAAACTTCAGGCTCAACAGAGTAGCTTCTGAGACTTGATTTCCAAATTCCTCGGTGCAAATAAGGATTTATGAAGCTGAATTTAGGACTGTCACTACATCTGTTACTGGGTTTGAAAACTGAAAAGGTATAGAAAGTTCTCTGCCACCTTGAGAGTGAGAGGAAAGGTCTTTGGCTGGTATGAGAGCTCACCTTATGGGGACAAGACCCTCTGTCCTTCATGAGGCTAAAGAGAAGGTAGCTGAGAGGATGGATACTGAGGGGACTTTGAACCAGAGCTTTCAAAGACAAATTGTGGCACCATATCCATTACCAATAGGCCCTCAGTAGGGCCTATTGTGAGCAACTTTTCAGAATGAAGTAAAATGGAGCTGTCCAGCTTCAGAGGAGTCCAAAGGCTGTTTGAAAGTTTCTGAGAAGGTGAGAAACATGCAGGACTCCACAGAAACAGCCTTGGGAAGTTACCACTGAGAGAAGTTGCTACTGCAGTTTCTCAGTAAAAAGAATAGAAGCCACAGCTCAGAGTTTCAGACAGCAGTTGCTGACAGTCACCACAAACATTTATGAAGCATTGACCATGCACAAGGCTGTTACTAGGCATTGCAGGAGGTAGATGCCTGGAAAAGGTGGACAAACTCCTATACCAGAAGATCTTTTGGTCTGGAAGGAGAGAAAAGGTGGGTACCCAGAACACAGTGAAACAAGAGTAAGCATCAAAATGAGGAGAACAAATAAAGTACCATGAAAAAGCTGAGAGGCAGGAGAGGGCACTGGTAACTAGAGAGCCCAGGCCTGTTTGTGGACAGTCAAGGAGAACAGAACTACACAGAAGAGCAGTGGAAATGTCCACTGAAATCTGACAGTGAATGGCCTCAGTTTCCAGACTGGCCACTGGGGATGCCTTTAAGACATCTAAGCAGGGAAGGTGATGGGCAAAGCCAGGTTCAGGAGGATTAATCCTGTCCTGAGGTTTCTGAGTTTCTAAGAAATGGAATGAATCTACACCCAAGGGTTGGAAAGGATCTTCAAATGAAGAAATTTCTTCCACTAAAGAATGAGGAAAACACATGTGACCTAGCACATTCCAGATCAGCTCTCAAGAATGAGATTTTAAATTTTGATTGCAGTTCTCAGAATATCCATCTGCATGCCAGTATTTTTCTAAATGACAAATGATCATTCCCTGGACTCAGCAACCGATCTCTGGAGTCCTTACCTCCAAAAATACATGTGTGAGATGGCACATGTCCAGGTTGTTCCCTCACAGTATCCCTGAAATAACAAATATTGGAAATAGCCCAAATATCCAATAGCAAATTGATGGGATCTATTATTGTATATACCTACAATGAAACATTATGTACCTATAAAACAGAATGAGAAATCTTTCCATGTTCTCAAAAAGTGAGATGCTGCTAACTGGAGGGTATGGGGAAGTTTTGCAGAACAGTGTGCTTCTTTCTATGTAAAGAAAGAAAAAAGAAGCATATCCATGCATATTTTGTTGCATTTTTAAAAATCGGGCAGGGAAGAAATTGGGAAGATGTTGGTCAAAACATAAAAATTTTCTGTTAGATAGTGGAAATAAGTTTAAGACATCTATTGCACAACATGGTGACACAGTTAATAACAATATATTGTATTCTTGAAAATCACTAAGACTATATTTAAAGTGTTCTTTCCACAAAAAACGTAGTATGTGAGGTCACGTATATGTTAATTAGCTCAATTTAGCCATCCCACAATGTATACACATTTCAAAACATCGTGCTATACATGAGAAATATGTTATTTTTTGTCAATAAAGATTGTTTAATTTTTTAATGTAAACAAAATGCCAGAGAGATACATAGAAAACTACTTAAAAATGGTTGTTATCTAAGGGAGGAGGATGTAAACTTGAAGGAGGAAAGATAGGAGTGGGAATGAATCTTTTTATTCTAATCCTCAACTACATTTGAAATATGTGAGGGCATTACATAGTCAACATATTAAGTATTTTATCAAATGGCAGTGAGCAGAACACATCTGGTATCAGACAAAGCTAATACCAAAGATACCCATGGAGGTATAAGTTCTCCTGCAGCAGAACTCATACCTCCATGGAGGCCTTGGGAGTTATAAGCTGCAATGTGCCCAGTTAGTAAGACACCATCACCATGACAACCCATTTCCTATGCCCAGTCCTCCTGGCAGGAGAGAGCAGATAATCCAGCACTGGCCAGTTCCCAGAGTCCTGTGGGTACCTGTGTGCAGAGCCAAAGGCTTCTGCTTTCCAGCAAACATCCCATTTTACAAATCTTACCTGACACAAGGGTGACAACTTTCATTAGTGTCATCATCAGCAATTCAGGAGTTGCCTCCTTGTTCACCCTTGTAGATATCACCAATACCTGTCTTTTTTGCCATTCAACTTTCTCACTATGGAGGTGTGTGTGTGTGTGTGTGTGCATGCATCCATGCGTGTGTGTTTGTGTATGCACATGTTCTTGGCTGTGGAAGAAAGTAGACCATAATGGCTAAAAAACAGGATTTAGGCCAGGTACAGTGTCTCAGGCCTGTAATCCCAGCATTTTGAGAGGCTGAGGCAGGAGGATTGCCTGAGACTAGGTGATCAATACTGCCTGGGAAATATAGCAAAATCTCATCTCTACAAAAAGTTAAAAGAAAAAATAGAGGATTTAGTAGGACAAATATAGCTTCAGAACCCAATCTGGCACGTAGCAGCATGGCCTTGAAAAGGTTACTTGACTTACATAGCCCAGTTTCCTCACCCAGAAAATGAAGTTGTTTTATAAAATAAAAGATAAAATATTTTTAAAGCATTAGCTCTGTTTCTGGCACATAGAAAGAACTCAGAAAAGTTGTTACTGTTGATGATGATGATGACCTTCATCTCCTGGGTGTGAAACTTCGGATATAGAATAACCTGGAAGCTTTTGATAGAAAACATATTGAACAACATTTACCAGCTTGTTTACATCAGTTGCATTAAAGACCCATGGAATCTCCTTCAAGAGTTCCATGGAAACTTCTTTCATTTCCTTGAAATAACCTATCTGAAACCAAGAGATGCTAGCTTCTTCATGTATTTCTGTCCCTAATTCTAACCATACATTTGTTTATATTTGTAGCCAGAGTGGCTGGCAGTCATTTAAGCTGCATTAGGCTCCTTTGTTGTAACCTCCTCCTCTCATTAAGGCCTGTAATTGCCCAACAAGGACAAATTGGTTCAGCTTCTGCTGGGAGTACAGCCACAAGACAGACTCAGCATCTTCCTATCTTTATAGTCTTTAAACAGTTTCATAGCACATGCCCCACAAAAAACAAAAGCAGGTGCCACTGCTGCTCACATGGCCTTGGGACTGGCTCCTAGAAGGAAGCTGCTGCTCTGTTCAGGTTCACAAGGACAGATTTCTGTAGGAAAGCAGTGACTGTTCAGGGCATTCTCTCTCTTTACCTGTCTTCCTGCTTTCCTTTCTTTGTTTCCCAGTAATAATAAATAATTTTCCTAATAAACCTTAAAGTACTTACTACTAATATGTCCTTTTTAAAAGCTTAGTCTTTATTTTAAAGAGGAGACAACTTCGTCTGAAAGACATTAAGGGACTTATCCAACAGTGATTCAGATAATGGTGAGCTGGGTTGCAAAACAGGTTTGTCTGACTCTGGAGCCTGTGTTCTGAGCTACCTCTCGTTACTACCTCCCATTTCGAAGGTGCTTGATAGGTTAATTGCCTTATACAGCTTGAGAGGGACACATCATTGGACATTCTCCCTCTTTCCCATTTCACTGACAAACAGAAAAACCTCACTGCTTGGGCTGATTGGAATGGGAATGCTGGAGAGGAGGCTTGTTAATGGCCCAGGGTTATTCTCAGGTTTCAGTAATGCAGGGGTCATCCAACTCAAAACCATCATATGCTATAATAACCACCTCTTTCCAGGGTATTATTCAGTATTCAAAGTAGAGCTCAGGGGCAAAGAGTGTTTGACAGAAAATCAGCATGACATCCACACAGGAAAAAAGAAGAATCTTCACTTGCCCTAATTCTAATACATCTTCTCATGAACCTAATTTGTACTCAAGGCTTCCCTATTGACTATATAAATGGGATTAATGACATGATCCCAGTAGAGAACAAAAAGTACTTAATGAACTGCTTTGGCCAGATGATACATTATTAGTAGTAATAAGGGGTGGAATTACTTGGTATTTATATGGCCCTTTATGTGCAGAGATTATTCGATGGCTTTCTTGTGCACATATTGTAACCCTAATGGTCATTTTGTGCTCTCCTATTTGTCATGCTTATATGTATTTGCAACATTTACATATTTGTGATACAAAGTAAAATTAACACTCCTGAAAGCCTGCAGCTGCCTGCCCTGTGTAGTTTGGTCCATCCTTTATTCAGAGAACACTTGCCACCCCTCTGCTGAAAATCCCAAATCCAAGTCTTTTTGACCACCAAAGGCCTCTGCAGGCTGTTTGGGGTTATAACCCACAGGATCAGTTGTCTGCTGGTAGGGAAGAGTTTAATGATGCTCTGGTGTTGTTTGGCTCACTTAGGAACCTTCTACTTGGGGCAGTTTCTCTGTTTCTAGCTGCAAATTCTCTTCTAGATTTTATTTCCATAGTCATTCAATGCCTCTAAATTGGGTTAGTCTGAAGATGCCTGAGATTTATTTAACCAAATCTTGACTGCAGGTTTATCTGGGATAATACAGAATAAATTCAGATTTGCTGTAAATAATATTGTTCCACCACTCTCCATTATAAATCCATTTCTGACACCTCTATTTCTGTTTTGTGAGTCGCATGGTGATGACGATAATCAAAAGAGAGTTTATTGAGTATTTAGATGGGAAGCACTTAGCTAAGTACTTCACTTGCATATTCACATTACTCCTCACAAGAACCCTAGGAGGTAGGTATTATTATTATTCTTCCCATTTTACAGAGGCAGGAGCTGAGGCCCACCTCACGCAGCTGACCAGTGCTGTACCTGATATTCACACCCAAGCCGGCCGACTGTACACCACGCACTTGTAGCCATTGTGCAGCTTTCATTTGCTTCAGATTTCTGAAGAGTTGTGAGCTGAGGGAATTTTGTGCAGGTTTTTTAAAACAACTGTCCACAGTTTAGTTTCATATATGCTCTGCTTAGGAAACCTCTGTGATCTCAAATGGCCTTGACCCTGAAAGCTAAAAGTCAGGGAATTACTCTCAGCCCTCATGCTCCTCTTTCTTTTCTTTTTTTCTTTATTCATATTTTTACTCCTCTCACGTAGGAAAGTGACCTAAGATACTGACTCACACTGGATGTTGGTCACATAATGTGATTCCTTTGTCAAGTGACACTAAAATAGATAATTGTGTGTGAGGATTTAAGGCAAAGGAATGTTTCTCAGGTGGTAGAATTTTTAAATCAGAGCAAGAATAGTTAACAGGTGTCACGTTCTTCCTCAGTTCCAGGCACTACACTAAGTTCTCCCTATCCTATCCCACTCAAACCTCATACAACCTTACACAACAGATCATTAATCCCATTTTAGTAATAGAGAAATAGTAAGTGACTGGCCTTATGTGTCACAGCAGGTAAATAAAGGAAATGGGTTCAAACTCTGGTCTGTTTCTTCCTAAAACTCTACCTAACCTTTGTGGTCCACCTGATGGAAGGCTCTGCTGTAGGTGAGAAAGCCTCCTCTATGACAGGCAGCCAGAGGCTCTGACCACTCCACCTGCACACAAACTGACCCTGACAAGGAATTAGCTGGGATCCCCCTTCACTCCTAGGGTGATAATGTTTCCTTTCCATCTATGGTGGGAAATTTCCAGGTGGCCATGGATGACAATGAGGGTGATTCCTGAACTCTGGCTGTGGCTAAGGGATCAATCCAGCAAAGCATCAGATTCAGGTCTCCTTTGGACAGAATTAACCTCCTTTCCTTTTCCATGCTCAGTAGGAGAGGAGCAAGGATCCTACATGAGGAAGAAAGGAGGACCCACTTATTGAGCACCCACAGGATATACATTATATGCCAGGCTCTTTTAGCTTTATCTCAAGGACCATTCATTCCTTTTTTAAATTTAATAGAGATCTATAGACTATGTGCTATTTGGGGAAAGCATATGATTGGAAAAGAAACCACAGAGAACTCATTTGGCTTGGCCTTTGGACTTTTGCATTATCTTCACCAAATAGAGCATTAGATCAAAGCCTGTGTGATGAATAGTTTTATGTGTCAACTTGGCTGACTTATAGAACCCAGTTATTTAATCAAACACTACTCGGTGTTGTTCTGTTGTTTTTTAGATGTGATTAACATCTATAGTCAGTTTATTTTAAGTAAAGAAGATTACCCTCAATAATGTGGTTGGGCCTCATCCAATCAGTTGAAGGCCTTAAAAGGAAAAGCCGAGGTTTACCAGAGAAGTGATTCTGCTTCAAGACTGTAACATTAACCCCTGCCTGGGTTTTAAACCTGCCAGCCTGCCCTACAGGTTTCAGATTTGCCAGTGCCCACCATCACAGGAGCCAATTTCTTGAAAATCTATCTCTCTATCTCTCTATCTAATCTATCTATCTATCTATCTATCTATCTATCTATCTATCTTTCAAATCTATAGTGTCATCTGTTTCAGCCTGAGACTTTAAAAACTCTGGAAAGCATATGAATGGGAGCTGCCAACTCTGGGAACAAAACTGTTGCCTCTGTTTTCTCTTGGATGATATTCTTTCATTCTTAGCATTCCCCCAAAGGTCTCTTTAGATGTCACTGGCACCTGACTCAGGAGATGAGAGATCACATGGTTCTGAGTTCTTTCATTTCTAACCCTATTGTAAGTTTAGAAAAGAAACTGCAGTTGAGCAGTTGTCACAATGACCTGCAGTTTTGTGTCACTCAAATAATATGGGACCTTCAAGAGGAGAGGTGATGGCCCACAATGAATGTCTCCATTCCACTTCTAATGAAGATGTGGTGCCCATCATCACTTTGCTGTCTTCCATGCCAAACACCAATTGGAGAGGTCTATGACATTTTTCAAGGACTTAGACTGCTACCATTTGTAGCATTGAGTCAAATTTAATTGGTTTCTCTCTGGCAATTTTAAAGTCCATCAGGTCCTGGGGAGAGATCATCCAAAAGGCCTGAAGATGAGATTATATGCCTCTCTTCAAAGACAAAATAGTGAAAAAATTCAGCAGATGATTGTTTAGCAGGTTAAAGCTCATAAATCTGTTGGCAAAATTTACTGTCCATGTACACGAAATTAAGCAAGGCTTTTTTTCCCCGTTACCTCCAATGTCATTTTGAATTACATACTCTATATTATAGATAAATCAGCTGCTTGTTGGCTGGTAGCCAAGCTTGTGGAAGACAGAAGGTTGTTTTATTTCTATTTCAACCTACTTCTGATTCACAGATTAGGATGACATATAGTAAGGCATCCGAGTTTTTAAGATAATCTGTAATCAAGCAGTCAAACTATTTTCAATTATGCCCAATGAGATATAATTGGTGATATTGACAACCCTTGGATTGCACTGATTTTCTTATCCAAGCTGAAAATCTTGGTAACACTTCTCATAGCACTACTCTACTACTTACAGAAAATTCTTACTTCCCTTCTGTTTCTCAGACATTATATTTTGCTGTGGCTTTGCCATCACCCAAAGCATCTTAGGATGCTCCCCAAGGAAAGCGGTCTCTCCTGACCCTTATAATAACCTACAGAGATGAGACCTTTTTTCAGGTGGAGTGATGCTGGATGAGAGAATGTTTGTAGGAGTGAATCCATGTGTGCTAAGAAGTGCAAGATGCTTGTTTATCTCAAATCATCAGAGCAAGAAAAGCTAAGCTGGTGACTAAACCATGAATGCCTTTTTTGATTACACTAGACTTGGAAACCAAATGATGTTCCCCAAGATGCTGTAAATTGGTATTTACATATTATACTGGGGACATAGAGGAAGGCATAATGTAATCAGAATACTACAGCAGGAAAAGTTATGCTTCGGCAGGTCCGATGGTGCTTCAAGTCCTCTACAAATAGATGATGCCTCTCCAAGGCCAGGAAGAGGTTTGTGGAGGCACAAAACAGAGTGATTGTAACTCATCTCAGACAACTAGAAAATTGTCCAAAATAAGAAGCTGTTTTCTCTGAGGCTTGGAGAAAGGCCAGGTATTTTCTCCCAGGAGAAGTGATGGTGAGGAGGATCCTCCACATAAATAATTTCCCATCTTTATAAATCTTTATAAACCTTTCCAGAAGGAAACTATAATTTAGAGGTCAGCTGAGCAAAGGAAGAATACATTTATTTATGGAAGAGAAACTTGGTTTGCAAGCTACACTTGAAGCAAGGTAGGGGAATGAAAGATCTCCATTTTTCCAGCTCTGTTCCTCAAATTTAAAGATACAGAAACCAGTCTCAAGGGGGTCTGGGTAGGGGATGTGTTTTCAACAGTCAGTCAACCACCATTTTTGTACCAGACAGATAGAACATGTAGATATTCAAGAAACTGTTTCTGTCCAATACTGAACACTCTCTTTTCATCTCCCGTAGCCATTGTTCAGATTTTCATTTTCTCTTATCCTGTATATTCATTACCTTCCTAAATTTGTCCTTGATCTTCGTGAGGCACCTTCCTAGTCTTTCCAGACAGAGATATTTTTCAAAATCACAAAAGATGAGAGGTCTTCGAAGGGAGGATGGTTAGAACTTGGACTCACAGGTAGATAACCAGGGTTCAAATCCCGCCCCCAGTTATGTTCTTAAAGGATGGCGTTGGTCAAGCTGATTTTTTCTATACCTGAGTTTCCTCTTCCTCGATCTGTGAGTAACAATAGTACTCTCTCATAGGCCCTGAGTAGCACAGGTAAGTAGTGTATGTAGAACAATGGTTCCTGGCACCTGGTAAATGCACAGTAATTACTATATGTTATTATAAAGTCACTCACCAGGTTAAAATACTCCTGTGGACTTCAACTGCCTCACGAATGCATTCAATTCCTGACAGTGATGCCAAGGCCCTTTGAAATATGGCTTTAGGTTCCTCCATCTTCATCTCCTGCCACCCCACCCTGACTTTTATCAGGCCTTCAGGACTCTATTTCCTTAGCGTGGCATATGCTTTTTATTCCTCTGAGCCCTGCACACTCTGCTCCCTCTGTCTATCGCTCCTTCTCCTCTGCACTCAGTAAACAACCACTCATCCTTCCCAAGGAGGTCTTGAGAATTCAGTGGTTAGAAGTGTTGAGAAATCAAAGCAGACAGGATTTTAATCTTGGCCCCAATACTCACCCACCAAGTGATCTCAGGTAAATTCAGCTAAGAATAATGTCCTGTGCCTTAGTTTCCTCATCTGTACAATGGGCTCAAGGCTCCTCCCTCCCCAGCATAGTTATAATAATTAAATAAGACACTGAGCACAGGCACTCATCAAGGATCTGGCACATGTAAGGGCTGAAGTGAGCACAACTGTGAGTGTGACCCACCTCAAATTTCATTTTCTTTGTAAAGCCCCCCCAATCTTTTCTCTATGCTTCCAAAGCCCTTCTTATACAGCATTATCATGATATATATCAAATTTTAGAGGACTACTTGATCATTTCTACATGATCATACTACCGATCAAATCTGTTTCTACATGAACTGTATCTAACTGTATCTGTGTAAACACAGAGAATCATGTTGTATTTATCTCAGTAGACTTAGTACCTTGCAAAATCCCAAGAACAGCATTAAGTGTTTAAATACATATTGGATGAATTAATTAATGGATGAGTAAATGAGTATCTGGATAATGGGATAATGGGTGGATGGATGGATGGATGAATGATAAAAGCAAATAAATGACACTTTTTTTTTTTTTTTTTAGTGACAGGGTCTCGCTCTGCCACCCGGGCTGGAGGGCAGTGGTACGATCTTAGCTCACTGCAGCCTAATCCTCCTGCCTCATCTCCTGAGTAACTGGGACTACAGGCACACAACACCACACCCAGGTATTTTTAAAAATTTTTTTGTAGAGATGAGGTCTCCCTATGTTGTCCAGTGTACTCTCAGAATTCCTGGGCTCAAGTGATCCTCCCACCTCAACCTCCCAAAGTGCTGGGATTGCATGCATGAGCCACTGCTTCCAGCCTAGTAAGACATATTTTAAAGATAACTATCAAAAACGGGCAAGGTATGTTTTAGAGCTTAACAGATAGTCCAGACTCTCAGTGCCGTACAGGTTTAGAGGACAAAGAGAACTTTGTACACTAATACATTAGGAATGGCTTTCCAGAGGAGAGGAAATGAACTGGGCCTTAAAGGATGGGTGAGTTTAGAAAGGACCAAGGACCCTCCAAGTGACAGTGGTGCAGCCAAAGTGGCTCAAAAATTCTAAATCAGATAATTCTCAATCAATTGTGTATGAGGTTGGATGGAAGGTCACTGATAAATACAAAATATGGTTAGAACAAACCTGTCAAAATGTATCACAAAATGAACTTAAAGCAAATGCATTTAATTACTGCACTTGGTAATTAGAAAAGCAGCAACTTCAGCAAAGTTTCAGGATACAAAATCAATGTACAAAAATCACAAGCACTCTTGTACACCAATCACAGACAGAGAGCCAAATCATGAGTGAACTCCCATTCACAATTGCTTCAAAGAGAATAAAATACCTAGGAATCCAACTTACACGGGATGTGAAGGACCTCTTCAAGGAGAACTACAAACCATTGCTCAATGAAAAAGAGGATACAAACAAATGGAAGAACATTCCATGCTCATGGGTTGGAAGAATCAATATCGTGAAAATGGTCATACTGCCCAAGGTAATTTATAGATTCAATGCCATCCCCACCAAGCTACCAATGACTTTCTTCACAGAATTGGAAAAAACTACTTTAAAGTTCATATGGAACCAAAAAAGAGCCCGCATCACCAAGTCAATCCTAAGCCAAAAGAACAAAGCTGGAGGCATCACGCTGCCTGACTTCAAACTATACTACAACGCTACAGTAACCAAAACAGCATGGTACTGGTACCACAACAGAGACATAGATCAATGGAACAGAACAGAGCCCTCAGAAATAATGCTGCATATCTACAACTATCTGATCTTTGACAAACCTGAAAAAAACAAGAAATGGGGAAAGGATTCCCTATTTAATAAATGGTGCTGGGAAAACTGGCTAGCCATATGTAGAAAGCTGAAACTGGATCCCTTCCTTACACCTTATACAAAAATTAATTCAAGATGGATTAAAGACTTACATGTTAGACCTAAAACCATAAAAACCCTAGAAGAAAACCTAGGCAATACCATTCAGGACATAGGCGTGGGCAAGGACTTCATGTCTAAAACACCAAAAGCAATGGCAACAAAAGGCAAAATTGACAAATGGGATCTCATTAAACTAAAGAGCTTCTGCACAGCAAAAGAAACTACCATCAGAGTGAACAGGCAACCTACAGAATGGGAGAAAACTTTTGCAACCTACTCATCTGACAAAGGGCTAATATCCAGAATCTACAATGAACTCAAACAAATTTACAAGAAAAAAACAAACAACCCCATCAAAAAGTGGGCGAAGGACATGAACAGACACTTCTCAAAAGAAGACATTAATGCAGCCAAAAAACACATGAAAAAATGCTCATCATCACTGGCCATCAGAGAAATGCAAATCAAAACCACAATGAGATACCATCTCACACCAGTTAGAATGGCCATCATTAAAAAATCAGGAAACAACAGGTGCTGGAGAGGATGTGGAGAAATAGGAACACTTTTACACTGTTGGTAGGACTGTAAACTAGTTCAACCATTGTGGAAGTCAGTGTGGTGATTCCTTAGGGACCTAGAACTAGAAATACCATTTGACCCAGCCATCCCATTACTGGGTATATACCCAAAGGACTATAAATCATGCTGCTATAAAGAAACATGCACACGTACGTTTGTTGCGGCACTATTCACAATAGCAAAGACTTGGAACCAACCCAAATGTCCAATAACGATAGACTGGATTAAGAAAATGTGGCACATATACACCATGGAATAGTATGCAGCCATAAAAAATGATGAGTTCATGTCCTTTGTAGGGACATGGATGAAACTGGAAACCATCATTCTCAGTAAACTATTGCAAGGACAAAAAACCAAACACCGCATGTTCTCACTCATAGGTGGGAATTGAACAATGAGAACTCATGGACACAGGAAGGGGAACATCACACTCCGGGGACTGTTGTGAGTTAGGGGGAGGGGGGAGGGACAGCATTAGGAGATATACCTAATGCTAAATGACGCGTTAATGGGTGCAGCAAACCAACACGGCACATGGATACATATGTAACAAACCTGCACATTGTGCACATGTACCCTAAAACCTAAAGTATAATAATAATAATAAAAAAAGAAAAGCACATCTATCTGTTACAGAGCAACCTACATGTGTTTTCTGCACGATCTACTAGGCACGCAGATAACCAAACGCAATACCAGACTGCAGTAGTTAGTGCAGTCTGCCCAAAATACAAATCGTAAAACATAGTAACAGTATTTCTTGATTAAGTAACAACCCAAGGACTATGTTTTTGATTGGGGGTGACTTCCCTATCATGACTCAGGGACTCAGAATCCTTCCATCCAGTGGCTTTGCCACCTCTGAGAGTCTCTTTGTGAGCTACCATTTAAAGGGCAAATGACATGAAGAGCACATGCTGAAGGACTTTCATGGGTCAGGCCAAAAGTTGAAACACAGCTCTTCTGCTCAGACTTCATGGGCCAGAGTGCAGTTACATGGCCCCATCTAACCCGAAAGGAGGCTGAAAATGCTGTCCAGCTCTGAGCCCAGGAAGATGAGGACACTGGCTTTACTGAGCAACGAGCAAGGTCAGCCATGGGTCCATCTGGTTTTGCCAATGGGCACTTCTCCCTCACCCTCTTGATCATTTTCCTCTTCTCCTCAATGATAACACAATGTCATCTGCACCTAGTGTCTAAAACTCTAGCTTATGTATTTTCTGGTCTATTAGACCAGGTGATTTTTCTCTAAGAATAATACAGCCTGCATGTGCTAATGTTGTAAGTAGTCAATTTGGGGGCTGAGTGGTACCGTGTTCTAAATGAGAAATACCTGCTGGTTTGTAAATGTTTTAACTGATTTCAAAACTATATATACAGTTGACCCTATAACAACATGGAAGTTAGGGCCACCAAACCCACATGCAGTAGAAAATCCACATACAACTTTTGACTCCCCAAAAACTTAACTACTAATGGTCTACTGTTGACCAGAAGCTTTACTGATAACATAGCCAATTAATACATGCTTTGTGTGTTGTATGTATTATATACTGTATTCTTAAAATAAATCAAGCTAGAGAAAAGAAAATGTTTTAAGAAAATCATAAGGAAGAGAAAATATATTTCCTATTCACTAAGTGCAAGTGGATCATCATGAAGGTCTTCATCCTTGTCATCTTCACATCGAGTAGGCTGAAGAGGAGAAAAAGGAGGGGTTGGTCTTCTTGTCTCAGGGGTGGCAGAGGCAGAAGAAAATCCATGTATAAGTGAATCCATGCAGTTCAAACCCATCTTATTCATGAGTCAACTATATATACATATTTTAACATATGCATATTTAACAAATTTAACATATTTCACAAATGCAATATCTCTTCTCATTGTTTACCATTATTAACATACACCTGGATAATCAACATTTAGCTAAAATAATCACTATTTATTCAGTGTGTACTTTGTTGCAGATTGGTGCTTTACACTATACACATCTGAAAACCATAATCCAGGGGTTATTAATTTCTGTTTTAAAGTGAGACAGCTCAGGTGCAGAGAGGCTTAATGACTGAATCAAGGCCCCTTTCCTAGTAATTGTCACTGCTGATACTGGAATTCAGGTTGGCCGGTCTTCAAGGCCCACATTCTTTATTCCATACAATGTTTTGTCCATTAATAATACACAGCAGGTTGATGTTAACAAAGTCACGATCTAATCATGATGCTTCAGAATCATAGTGGGAATTCAAGGTTCTTTGGCCCAACCCAGAATCCATATACCTCACTTTTATCATGGGAGCAGTGAGATAATCTAGTTTTTCTATGCAAAATATTACTGTTTTGAATATATATGATCTTGCCCTTTGAAAGTGATACTAGTGACTTGTAATAAGCATATTGGCTCAATACTGGGAAGAGAAAAAATTAACATTTGTGTACCTAGATTAATGAAGAGTTACTAAGTGGCCTGGGGATAGGCTAGGGCAATGATTGTTCATGATGATAGCAGAAGTTTCTTCAAAGACTCAGAAGGCATGATCTAAGACCTCTCATGAAGGGGAGAGAATTTCTGAAGGGCTCAAATTCATTTCTGATGCAAAATCATAATAAGATGATGCATTTAGTTATACAGATACCTTGAAATAAAGAAGATGTTTGGTAAATAACTTTACACTTATGAACTACATGGTCTGTAGTATACTATTAAATGTGGTTTTTTTTAGCCATTATGCTAAAAGCATCGTTTTAAAATATGAACATTTAAATTATACCATAATTTTATAACTCCTGTTTGGGCATTTCTCCATATTTTTAAATGTACTATTAGGTTGGTGCAATTGAAAGCATAGCAAAAATCTCAATTACTGTTGCACCAATCTAACAGTGCTCACAGGAGAAAAGAAGGACAGGCTTCCTTCAACTTCTGAAGCATGGTTCTACTAGTTCTTCTTAGGGCTGTGGAAGTTCCTAAGTGTGATTATTTGTTGGGAGTGGTTTAAGCTGTTGGGATCTGGGTTCCTGAGAACACTGTAGCTATACACCTGTGGTTTTCCTATGAGCTGGGCAGTCGGACGTACACACCATGTGCACAGAGGACACAGCCTTTGAGAGTTGACGACTAGCCTAAGTTTTTGAATGCACAGCATTGTAAGGACAAAGAAAAAGGCTATATACACATATAATTTAAATACTTTAAAATTTATTGACACTCATTTTAAGGGCCAAAATATAGTTCATCTTGGCAGATGTTCGGTGCAAACTTGAAAAGAATGTGTACATTGTTAAGTGGAGTATTCTGTAAATAATCAGATAAAGTAGGTTGATAGTGTTGTTCAAGCCTACTGTATCCTTCCTGATTTTCTGCCTACTTTTTCTAAGAATTATTGAGGTATGGGTGTTAAAATCTCCAACTGTTATTATGAGATCACCTACTTGTTCTTGAAATTCTAACAGATTTTGCTTCATGTATTTTGAATCTTTGTTGTTAGCTGCATAAATGTTTAGAATTGCTATGTTCTCTTGATAAACTAACCCTATTATCATTATGAAATAAACTTCTTTATCCCCAGTAATACTCTGCTTTGAAATATATTTTGTCTCATATTAATATAGCTGCACCAACCTTATTTTGATTCATGAAACAACAAGCCACGGACTGGAAGAAAATATTTGCAAAGCAAAAAATGTCTAATAACAAACTTACATCTAAAATGTATAAAGAATTCTCAAAATTCAATATTTAAAAAGCAAACAAAATTTTTATAATGGACAGAAGTTTTAAACAGGTATTTCACTATACAAATATACAGATGGTAAATATGTGCATGAAAAGATACTCAATATTATTGTCATTAGGGAAATGCAAATTAAAATCACAATGCAATCTTACTCCATGCCTATTAAAATGGCTAAAATTAAAGGCTCTCTGTAATAATATGGCAAGGATCTGGAGAGTGGCAACTCTCATGCACTGCTAGTGGGAATGTGAAATGGGACAACCACTTTAGAAAATGATCTGGCAATTTTTTACAAAGTTAAACAACTACCATATAATTCAACCATTTCAATCCTGAGAATGTATTCAAGAAAAAAGAAGGCATATGCTTATATAAATATAAATGTTCAATGCAGCTTTGTTGTAATAGCCAGCAACTGGAAACAATCTAAATATCCATCAATAGATGAATGGATGAACAAATTGAGGTACTGTAGATACAGATAATAAAATATTTATCAACAATAGAAAGGAATGAGCTATGGATATTCACCACAACACTATAAATTGCAAAATACTTATGCCAAGTGAATGAAGCCAGACATGCTCTATAATTCCACTGATATGAAATCTAGAAAATGAAAAGTAATCTATAGTGACAGAAAACAAAGCAGGGGTTGCCTGCAGATGTGGAGTAATGGGGAAGAATAAGCAGGGATTTTGCAGAGCAGAATAAGGAATTATTTGGGGGTGACGGAGATGTTCATTTTCTTGATTGTGGTGATGTGTTGACAGGTGCATACAGATGTCAAAACTTAACCAAATTGTACCCTTTAAATATGTGCAGTTTATTTTATATCAATTATAACTCAAGAAAGCTGTTAAAAACATAATTCCATATCCACCCAAGAAAACCAAAAGCATGTGTCCACACAAAGACGTGTAAACAAATGTTCTTAACATTATGCATAATTTGCAAATATGGCATATGACCTAAATGTCCATCAAGTGGGAATGGATGGACAAAATGTAGTATATTCACATAATGGAATACTATGCAGCAATAAAAAGGAATAAACTACAAATGCATGTTACAACATGAATGAACCTCAACACATTATGTTCATTGAAAGAAACCAGACACAAAAGACCACATACTGGAAGTTGGTGTGGCAATTCCCCAGGGATCTAGAACTAGAAATACCATTTGACCCAGCCATCCCATTACTGGGTATATACCCAAAGGATTATAAATCATGCTGCTATAAAGACATATGCACACGTATGTTTATTGCAGCACTATTCACAATAGCAAAGACTTGGAACCAACCCAAATGTCCAACAATGATAGACTGGATTAAGAAAATGTGGCACATATACACCATGGAATACTATGCAGCCATAAAAAATGATGAGTTCATGTCCTTTGCAGGGACGTGGATGAAGCTGGAAACCATCATTCTCAGCAAACTATCGCAAGGACAAAAAACCAAACACCAAATGTTCTCACTCATAGGTGGGAATTGAACAATGAGAACACATGGACACAGGAAGGGGAACATCACACACCGGGGACTGTTGTGGGGTGAGGGGAGTGGGAAGGGATAGCATTAGCAGATATACGTAATGCTAAATGATGGGTTAATGGGTGCAGCACACCAACATGGCACATGTATACAGATGTAACAAACCTGCACGTTGTGCACATGTACCCTAAAACTTAAAGTATAATAATAATAAAAAAAGAAAAAAAAGACCACATATTATATGATTCCATTTATAAGGAATATTCAGCAAAGGCAAAGTTACAGGAACAGAAAGTACATTAGTGTTTCCCTTGGATGTGGGATTAGGGTGCGGCAAATGTGCATTAGCAATCTTATTGGGATGATTTAAATGTCCTCAAATTGATTTACGGTGATGGTTGCACAACGTGGTTAGTTCACTAACAAAATTCCAAATTCTGGCCCACATTGTCTCCACGCTGAGGTCACGGTGAAATTTCAGAACAGGTCTGCATACTGGGAAGCAAAACTTGGGGGAACTTAACAGAATGAGCTGCAGCAGCTGAGATACTGCACTGTGCACTAATCAAATGACTCCTCTGGAGAATGCTGTTACCTTGCAAATGTGATCTTGGAAGAGAGATATTTTAACAATGAGCACATTATAAGAATATGGCCATGAAAATGAACTGCAGACATTTAAGAAAATCAACGGGGAGAACAAGGATCTCATTGGCTCAGCATGCTAGGTTGGTATCTATCAAGAGATACTGCTATCATCTAAGTATATTAAGTGTAAGATCTGAATTTAGGGCAATGAAAGCAGGGAAATTGTATTTTAACCTACGGCTTAAGTTTTATGTATGCTATGAGTACAGGATAAAGGAGAAGTAAGAAAAGGGCTTTTTTTGTTCTGGAAGTTTCTCTTCTATGATGGTGAATATAAAATTCACCTCTAAAATGGAAAGGCAAGAAAATAGAAATATAATTGTATACACTTCTGTGCATAGACAGACAGCAATTATATCTTCCTGGGATTTCTGTATCACAGAAATATTGTGATATTATATTTATATGCAAAACAATAGGGATCCTGGTAATGGTGAACTCAGTGAGGGAGGAGTTAGAGTAGCCTCAAGGATGATGGTTGAAGTTAAGCTCAGCAGAGCCTTGCTGTCCATTGACATTGGCTCCTTGTGTTTGTTTGCACATAAGCCAGAATTCAATCATTTGTTACACCTAGACAGTATTTCCTTTGTGGGAATAAAGGTAAATGAAATGCTTCACCTGCAGATGTGCCAACAACAACCGGAAAAAGCCTGGTGAGGGACCAGGCTACAGGATCCTCAAGGATTATGTTCTCTGCTTATCAAGATCCCTGTGACCCTCTGCACAACGCCACTAATACTCAGAACTAAGGAGATTTACTTTCTTTGCCCCTGAAAAGAAATACATCTCCAGAAAGAGTGGAGATGACAGTAACTGTACTGAAAATGGTGAATGCGTTGATTGTGCTTCCAAGGAAATCCAGCCTGCAATGCAGCAGGAATCTTTGCTTTTGTAAATATAGCAAGAGAGGCACCAGCTGTGTTTGGATGTACAAATTGCCTGAAGTACTAAAAGTGCTACTTGATAAAGAGATGGAACAGACTCAACCATCTCCATCGGATTTACTTTGTTTTTATATTCTTGGGCTGGACAATTTGAGTTACTTTCAACAGTTTGTCTCAAAAACAGATTCTCCTTTTCAACATTGGGGGTGAAGCTTTCAAAAGGTTGTAGCTAGAGATGAAACCGTGGCTAACTGTATTGGAGGGTGGAACATTAAGTAAACAGACAGTTGGAGAAGAGAAAACATTGAGTAAACTCATGAATAAGGGACTTGTTTTTTCTTCTGCTGGGAAGGGTAATTTATTCATCTTATGTTTGGGTTAATTATAGAAATATAATCTAAGTGGACTCCTGCTGTGAAATGAAAAAATAAATAAGGTTAATATACAAATGTGGGAATACCCACACATTTCAATTTAATAATAGATACTTATGGCTTTAATCAAGGCATATCATCTCACAGTTATCAAAGAATTGGCTTTGACCAATAAAAGCATGACTAATGAATTGGCTTATTATTCTCCTCTGCTCTTGATTTAAGAGCCATTGTTCTCTGACTGTGACAACACTCACTGTGGTCTTCATGTTTAAACATGATGCCCACTAATAATGTTGCCAACTGTGTGAGCAGAGGTAGCTGCAACAGCTGGTGAGTGTTCACCTGCTTTTTTCTTATTCTCTGTGGCCAGAGCTACTGCTAAAGAGACTGTTGTTGTAACAATTTGGATTCCTGTGACTCTCTGCACTTCTGGTGAAACCAAAACATGTGTTTAGACTTGGCTGGTCCATACCTTCTCGTCTCATATTATACTGTCCTCGCTACTGCTTTGATTTATCTCTGATTTATTTCCAGCTTTGCCTCCATGGTATAGGCAAGGGGACCTCTTTAAAGCATTGCTTCCCTTTTTACTGCTGCTCATCCTTTGGCTTTGAAAGGCAATGAATCAAACAAACATAGTTTATTCTAATGGATGTAAACAAAATTAGAGGGAGAGCAAACATCACAACAGTTCTGTATCCTAGAATGGTAAAACATCTCAGTGTCTCTTTACACTGGCTGGAAGGAGGCTGAAAACTAAATTTACCTCACGCCTCTCATGAATAGCAATAACCTTTATGTCAATCCTTCCTGGAATGAGGTAGATGGAGTATTAAATAAATAAACTCTATTAGTTTAAAGATTGGTGTTTGCATGAGACTTAAATGAGATGAACACATACAAAATATCTGCAGCCATGTCTAGCACACAATAAATGCTCATTGAATATTTGCTTTTATGTTTATTGTGATTAATGGATATGTCTTTGTTTAAAATAAAACGATCTCCAATTCTAGAATTCTGGACAACATTGTCTTGACTGAGGGACTGTCCCAAATGAAATAAAATATACAATAGTTGAGTTGGGTTGTGTCCAAGTGGCTCTCCTTAATGGAGATCTCTGGACAGCATCAAAAAACAGATTTAAGACCTTCAGAAGTTCACCAGGGAAAATGAAGAGGGCAATGGAGGGAGGAGGGGTAAAAGTTAAAGGAAAACTTTCTCCACTTTTGTTTTGTAGCACTACAGGAATGCAACACTTCGGAGAGGAGAGTAGGGTTGCTCAGGGCACGGCCTTGGAATGTGGTTCTTAGAAGTAAAGAAAGGAAGATGCAGATGCTGTTAAAACTAAGTTGTGGCTCTCACTATTTCTCACCCTGAAGTTCCACTACTCTGATCCCCACAGAACTATATCAGTCTCCATAAGATGATTTGCTTAGGGGAGGCCAAAACCAAAATGATTTGGAGAGGTCATGAGACTTATTGGTCCCATCTACTGCAAAGTTTATTTTTGAGTAGGGTTGTCTAAAGATATAACAGGTAGGGAGGGTCAAATCCTCCTCATATTCACATTTCTTTTTACTGCACATAGTGTCACCAGCTCACCTCCAGCCACCATTACTGGTTCTTGGGCATCACTATTGTTTCCTGATGAAATTAAAGCCCCCTTTCAAAAGTTGATTCCCAAACCCCTTTGAGGGGTTTAAAATGAATCCCATTTAAGAGGAATATGCCTACAACTTAATAATAATATGTAACAATTATTGAGCACTTTCCAAGTGGCAGGCCCTGCGCTAAGCACTCCCCAGGCCTTATTTCACTTAATTCTCATAATTACCCTCTCTATCCCTTCTAGAAATGAATCACACAAAGACAACTGAAAATTCCTAAATTCCCAATATTTCCCAACTCTACTACTCTTCTATTTTTTCTCCATTTTCCATGAACATCCTCAATTCTTCCCAAGTTCAAAGGGAACAGTTCACACTTCAGACATGCCAAATGAGTTCAAGAAGCTCACACACTTTAGGAGGCCGAGGTGGGTGGATCACGAGGTCAGGAGATCGAGATCATCCTGGCTAACACGGTGAAACCCCATCTCTACTAAAAAAAAATACAAAAAATTAGCCAGCGTAGTGGCAGGCGCCTGTAGTCCCAGCTACTCAGGAGGCTGAGGCAGGAGAATGGCGTGAACCCAGGAGGCAGAGCTTGCAGTGAGCCAAGATCATGCCACTGCACTCCAGCCTGCGTGACAGAGTGAGATTCCGTCCCAAAAAAAAAAAAAAAAAAATAGAAGCTCACAGTACCCTAGTGGTCAACGCAAAGGAGAAAACAGAAGCCTTCAAGCACCCAACCCAGCTTTCAGCTCTATAATTCAATTAATGATTTCCCAAAATTGTCAGGTAAGGAATGGAGAGAAAGAATGATAAAGTAGCCTGTGGTCTATGCCACCCAAGATGAAAGAAGCACTCACAAAATTAGCATGTGGAGGAACTCAGCTTGCTCCCTCAGCAAATCTCTATTTCTGTTTCTAAAGGTCACACAAGTGTATATTCATCCCATAAATTATTCTCTTATTACATCTCTCTCTGTTAATGCTCAACAATCCTACACATACAAAGACCATTTAGCAGAATGCCAATATCAGCTTTAGAGTTTATAATTTTAAAAAGTAACAACTAAGTGCTGCTCTGACTCATAAAATATGCAATAAGAGGTTTTGAGTAAGATTGAAAAATAGAAGGGAAATCTGTGCTTCCAGCAGGCAAAATATTCCTGACATTTTTAATAATAATGAAACATAAAACCTCCTTAAGGCACAACTGAAATCCATTTTGCATGTGAAAAAAAAATAGGTTCCATTTAATTTGTTTAGGTTTCTTTGTTTGGCCTTACGTTTCTTATTGAAAAGTTTGAGGATATGAAAAGTATAATAAATGTCTCAGTGGTTGAGGGGAGGTATGGAATAGAGTCAATTTTTCTAATCAGACAAGGGAAACTACAAAATATTTATGCAAAAATTATTTCCCCAATTTCCTTCACAAATTCGGTTTTGTTTTACTTTCAGAAGGCAAAAAGGAAAATAAGTATAAGCTTACTTGACTTTATTTACATAATCTATATCTTGGCTCCTGGCAGTGCAAACATGAAGAGGTATAGCCTATTTCACATCCTAACTAATGAGGTTTGCCTAATTCACATTAGAGAGGGAGAAAAGGAGAGAGCAAGAAAGATGAGTATTTTCAAATTTTAAAAGAAAATATGATCAGGCCGGGCACGGTGGCTCATGCCTGTAATCTCAGCACTTTGGGATTCCGAGGCAGGTGGATCACTTGAAGCCTGGAGTTCCAGACCAGCCTGATCAATGTGGTGAAACCCTGTCTCCACTAAAAATGCAAAAATTAGCCAGTGGCACACACCTTTAATCTCAGCTTCTTGGGAGGCTGAGGGACGAGAATCACTTGAACCTGAGAGGCAGAGGTTGCAGTGAGCCGAGATCATGCCACTGCACTCCAGCCCGGGCAACAGAGTCACACCCTGTCTTAAAAAAAAGAAAAAAAATTGGAAATATAATCATTATCTTCAAATACCAGATGGAGTTGTCCTATGGTACAACAACAGTGAGTGTTATTTACTGGCATGACAGTTCAATAAGGAAGAATGCAATATTGTAGTTATTCATTTCATCTTATCCGACATTCAATTCAAAGATCCCTGAAGTTGGGATCATATGTCTCTTGTTCACTGCTGTGTTCCTACTGCCCATAAAGTAAGCATTTCAGTAGGGACATAACTGAGTAATGGGTTAGAGCTGTCCAGTCATGGAAGTGGTGAGCTGTCCATCACCAAAGACTTTCCAGCATTGCTGACACAGGTGAGATTAGAGCAGAAATCTCAAGGTGCAGGGTTGAATTAAATACATATATGATCGTATGTCTGATCCCAATTTCAGGGACCTTAGAAATGAGTATAAGACAAAATGAAACCAGTAACTACAGTATTAATTTAGAATATATATTTTGCTTATGTGTAACTATCTGTGTAACTATGCTGCCTTTTTTTTTTTTTTTTTTTTTTTTTGAGACAGGGTCTCACTCTGTCTCTCAAGCTGGAGTACAGCGGCATAATCACTACACTGTAGCTCACTACAGACTCCAATTACTGTGCTCAAGCAGTCCTCCTGCCTCAGCTTCCCAAGTAGTGGGGGATTACAAGTTCAAGCCATCATGCCCAGCAATTCTGCCTCTTCACAGTTTTTATGGAAATTTTTCACCTCATCTGCAAAACATTCCTTAAGGAATGAGTTATAATTCCATGGCCCATGGTGAGGATGGGAGCTGTGTGCTTTTTTACAGGGCTTTGTTATATTGCAAGGAATCAAAATGGCCCTCTCTTTTATTCCCTTTACCCTGCTGCCTTCTTGATGAAGCCTTCCCCTGCTACCTGTATTTCAGAAGGTGCAGGTTACTCAGACTGATGATAAAAGCCTCACTCCCTGGAAGGCTAGCTTTCTTCTTAAATGATGGCTGAGTATGAGGCTTCTAAAGAAAATTCACCATGGAAATTGGGCCACAGTCAGTAGACTCATGTTACTAAATGTTCCTTGTGCATTTCTCCTGGGTGCCATCTGAGTGCTAGATGTTGCAGTGATTACATGTGCGTGTACTGCTCCTCACGTGAATCAGGTGAGTCAGGAGACAGCAATGAAAGCAGTGCCCTCAGTGCCTGCTGAGCTCCCAGATCTTCCTCTTTGAGAGACAAAATCACACCATTTGGAATTTCTTCTTCTTCAAAATACTTTGGTGTTGGAAGACATACCCAGAACGGCCACCTAGCATTGTCTTTCTCCCTGAGAGTTGCTGTTTTAAAACAACCCTTGCTAGTTTCTTATTTACCTGGAAGTAATGGTGTGTCATTTTGTTGTGTTTACCTGCTCACTTCATCTCCTATCTACATGCTGATTGGCAGAATTGCAATATTAAGTGTTTTTATTTATTCTTAATTTAAAATTTTGTGGGCTTTGGGGAGCAGACAGAAATAACAATTTGGAGGAAACAGTGAATATAGAATACCAAATACCTGCAAATGGGGAAACACATAAGGCATCAGAAGGGAGCCTCAAAGGACATGAGGAATTGGGGCTGGTGCACAAGAACACACCTGAAACTACAGGCTAAATTGCACAAGCTTTCCAGAAAGAAAAAGGGAGGAGGGAGTAATACACACACTTGATCTTATTTAACATTTGCCCTTTTGAATGTAAGCCAGATAGGAATTAGGTTATTCTGATTTGACAGAGGAAGAAACTGAAATTCTGAATAGTCAAGTGAACAGTCAGTCATTTAATATGATAAGCTAACATCAACACTTAGTTACTGAGCCATGAGCACTGATGTTTAAGCTCCTTGGGGTTATGGAAATGACTAAGAATTCTTGGAAAGACTTTCTCCCCAAGCTGCAGGGAATGTGTGGCAAAATTTTATGATTCATTTCAGAGAATTCCCAAATCCTGAAAGTCCTTGTATTTTGTGTTAAAGAGCTTCCCTTACCTGAGAATCATTTCCCAGTCTCCTAACTTCATGTAGTTTATGGCACCAGTTGGAGCTATTAAAATTGAGGTATTTTGTAAATGCATTTGAAGGTCATTCACAAAATGAATGAGGAATGTCTTTAAATGACCGACATGCTTATGCTCTTGATCTAAAATATCTAGAAAGTAAACCTAGGATGTGGATTAAAAGTTCTCTGTTGCTGAAGATTTGGGCCAGAGCAGGCCTTTGACAAGATTTCTGAAATTATTTATTTCCCATATTTTTGGTAACTTTTGGTAATGAATATATGCGGGGTTTCTTTTAAAGGAAATGGTGGTATTGAGAATCCAGGTGTTGAGTAGTTAGGAGTCCAGTCTCTGGTACCAGATTCCTGGGCTCAGAGCCTACCCCTACCACCCACCAGCCAGGTTAGATCAAAGCGGCAATGTGCTTAGCCTTTGTGAGCTTCTCTGTTTTATTATGTATAAAACAGGAATGTTAATAGTACCTATATCATAAGTGTTGTATAGATTGACTATAAGGAGACATTCATAGATGGCCAATTAGAAGCAGCAGCAGTCCACAGCACTCACAGAGAGGAATGAAAAGGGATGAGTGAATTCAGCACCTTCACCTGAAATATCCAGGTTCTCACATTGGGACTGACTAAGCAACCAACTCAAACCACGGAGAATGAAGAAAAGTGGTGGGGGGGGTTGGGGAGGGTGGTGACAGCCCACCGGGAGTGGCACAGAGCTAAAGGGACCCTCACCCCCAGCCAAGGGAAGTGGTGAATGACTGTGTGACCCCACCCGAGAAACCATACTTCTCCCATGGATCTTTGCAACCTGCAGACCAGGAGATCCTTTAGTGAGCCCATGCCACCAGGGCCTGGGGTCTGATACACAGAGCTGTGTGGACTCTGAGAAGAGCAGCCACTCAGACACACACAGAGACCCAGGAGTTGTACATACTCCGGCTCTGAGATACCCGGCAAGGATGTCCATTCATACATATCCCTAGAAAGAGGGCTGAATCCAGGGAGCCAAGCAGCAGCATCATACTCTGGGCTCCGCTTCCATGGCCACTTCCATGCCACTAGTTAAGACCCACTGGCATGGAATTCCAGCCAGCCAATGGCAACAGGCTGGAATCTGCCTGAGACAGGGCTGAGTTCCTGTGGTTCAGTAGACTCAGCCATTCCAGCCTGCCAGCTTTGGAGAATACAAACAATCTGGATGGTGAAGCATCCCCCATGACACAGCACAGCTGTCTTGTCAGACTGTGGCCAGACTGCATCTTTAAGCAGGCCCCAATTCATTCCTTTTCACTAGGTGGGACCTCTCTGTGGGGGCTTCAACTATTCCAGCCAGGATTCTAAGGATAGAGCTCTGATCTCTCCCTGGGACAGAGTTCCTGGGGGGAGGGGTAGCCACTATCTCTGTGGTTCAGTCAACTCAGCTATTCCAGCCTGCTGGCTTTGGAAAATACAAATGGTCTGAACAAAGAAGGGTTCCACCCAACACAGCACACCTGCTCTACCAAAAAGCAGCCAGACTGCTTCTTTAAGTGGGTCCCTAATCCCATTCCTCCTGACTGGGTGAGACCTCCTCTACCAGGGGTCTCCAGCCACCTCCTACAGGTGCGTTTGGGCCAGCAACAAGTTAGTACCCCTCTGGGACAGAGCTTCCAGAGGAAGGAGCTGACTGCCATTTTTTCTGTTTCACAACTTTCACTGATGATACCTCCAGGTACAGGAAAAAATGAGGCAAGTAGGGTCTGGAGCAGACCCCCAGTGAACCACAGCAGCCCTAAAGTGGTCTGACTGTTAAAAGGAAAACAAACAGAAAATAACAACAACAGTGTCAACAAAAAAGATTCCATAAAAACTCTATTGAAAGGTCAGCAACCTCAAAGATTGAAGGTAGATAAGCCCACAAAGATGAGAAAAAAATCAACACAAAAACACTGAAAACTCAAAAAGCCAGAGTGCCTCTTCTCCAAATGGCTGCAACACCTCTCCAGCCAGGGCACAGAACTGGGCTGAGGCTGAGATGCCTGAATTGACAGAAGTAGGCTTCAGAAGGTGAATAATAACAAACTCAACTGAGCTAAAGGAGCATGTTGTAACCCAATGCAAAGAAGTTAAGAATCGTGATAGAACAATACAGGAGCTGATAGCCAGAAGAGCCAGTTTAAAGAGAAACATAACTGACTGATGGAGATGAAAATCAAAACACAAGAACTTTACAATGTGATCACTAGTATCAATAGCAGAATAGACCAAGCAGAGCAAAGAATCTCAGAGCTTGAAGACTATCTTTCTAAAATAAGAAAGACAGATAAGAATAGAGGAAAAAAATAATGAAAAAAATGAATAAAACCTCTGAGAAATACAGAATTATGTAAAGAGACTAAACCTATGACTGATTGGGGTACGTGAAAGAGATGGGGAGAATGAAACCAAATTGGACAACATACTTCAGAATATCATGAAGGAGAACTTCCAAAATCTAGCAAGTAGGCCAACATTCAAATTCAGGAAATGCAGGGAGTAAGATAATCCATGAGAAGATTAACCCCAAGGCACATAATCCTCAGATTCTCCAAGGTCAAAATGAAGGGAAAAAAAATGTTAAGGGCAGCCAGGGAGAAGGGCCAGGTCACCTAAAAAGGGAAACTCATCAGACTAACAGCAGACCTTTCAGCAGAAACCCTACAAGCCAAAAGAGACTGGGGATCAATATTCAACATTCTTAAAGAAAAGAATTTCCAACCCAGAATTTCATATCCGGCCAAAGTAAGCTTCATAAGCAAAGGAGAAATAAGATCTTTTTCAGAAAAGGAATAGCTTAGTGAATTAGTCATCACCAGGCCTGCCTTGCAAGAGCTCCTGAAGGAAGCACTAAATATGGAAAGAAAAAACAATTACCAGCCACTACAAAAACACACTGAAATACACAGACCAGTGAAACCATGAAGCAGTCACATAAAGAAGTCTGCAAAGTAACCAGCTAGCATCATGATGACAGGATCAAATTCACATATAACAATACTAACCTTAAATGTAAATGGGCTAAATACCCCAATTAAAAGACATAGAATGACAAGCTGGACAAAGAGCCAAGGCTCACAGGGATGGTGTCTTCAAGAGACCTATCTCACAAGCAATAAAATCTATAGGCTTAAAGTAAAGGGATGGAGAAAAATCTACCAAGCAAACAGAAAACAGCAAATAGCAAGGGTTGCTATTCGAATTTCAGGAAAAACAGAATTTAAACAATAATGATCAAAAAAAGACAAAAAAGGTCATTTCATAATGGTAAAGGGTTCAATTAAACAAGAAAATGTAACTATCCTAAATATATATGCACCCAATACAGGAGTACCCAGATTCATAAAGTGAGTTGTTAGAAACCTACAAAGAGACTTAGAGTCTGTATTAGTCCATTTTCATGCTGCTGATAAAGACATACCTGAGACTGGGAAGAAAAAGAGTTTGAATGGATTTACATTATCACATGACAGGAGGCCTCACAATCATGACAGAAGGCAGGAAGGAGAAGTCACATCTTACATGGATGGTGGCAGACAAAAAGAAAAACCTTGTGAAGGGAAACTCCCATATTTAAAACCATCAGATCTCATGAGACTTATTCACTATCATGAGAACAGCAAGGGAAAGACCCGCCTCCATGATTCAATTGTCTCCCACCGTGTCCCTCCCACAACACATGGGAATTATGGGAGCTACAACATGAGATTTGGGTGGGGACACAGAGCCAAACCATATAATTCCACTTCTACCCCTCCCAAATCTCATGTCTTCACATTCAAAACTAATCATATCTTCCCAAAAGCCTCCCAAAGTCTTAACTCATTTTATCATTAACTCAAATGTCCACAGTCCAAAGTCTCATCTGAGACAAGGCAAATACCTTTCATGTATGAGCCTGTAAAATCAAAACAAGTTAGTTACTTCCTAGATACGATGGGGATACAGGCATTGGGTAAATACAGCTATTCCAAATGGAAGAAACTGGCCAAAAAAAGAAGCCACAGGCCCCACAAAAGTCCAAAATCTACCAGGGCAGTCAAATCTTAAAGCTCCAATGTTATTTCCTTTGACTCCGTGTCTCACATTCGGGCCACACTGAAAACTGATGCAAGAGGTGGGTTCCCATAGTCTTGGGCAGCTCTGCCCCTGTGACTTTGCAGAATATAGCCCCGCTCCTGGCTGCTTTCATAGGCTGGCATTGAGTGTCTGTGGCTTTTCCACGCACATAGTATAAGCTGTTGGTGGATCTACAATTCTGGGGTCTGAAGGATGGTGGCCCTCTTCTCACAGCTCCACTAGGCAATGCCCCAGTAGGGACTCTATGTGAGGGCTCCAACCCCACATTACCCTTCTGCACTGCCCTAGCAGAGGTTCTCCAAGAGGGCCCCACCCCTGTAGCAAACTTCTGACTGGGCATCTAGGCTTTTCCATATATCCTCTGAAATCTAGGCAGAGGTTCCCAAACCTCAATTCTTGAGTGCACCCGCAGGCTCAACACAACATGAAAGCTGCCAAGGTTTGGGGTTTCTACCCTCTGAAGCAACCTTGGCCCCTTTTAGCCATGGCTGGAGCAGCTGGAACCCAGGGCACCAATTCCTTAGACTGCACATAGCAGAGGGACCCTGGCCCTGGCCCATGAAATCATTTTTTCCTTCTAAACCTGTGGGCCTGTGATGGGAGGGCTGCTGCAAAGACCTCTGACATAAACCTGGAGACATTTTCCCCACTGTCTTGGTGATTAACATTCAGCTCCTCGTTACTTATGCAAATTTCTACAGCAAGCTTGAATTTCTCCTCGGAAAATGGGGTTTTCTTTTCTATCACGTTGTCAGGCTGTATATTTTCCAAACTTTTATGCACTGCTCCCCTTATAAAACTGAATGCCTTCAACAGTACCCAAGTCACCTCTTGAATGCTTTGCTGCTTAGAAATTTCTTCTGCCAGATACCCTAAATCATCTCTCTCAAGTTCAAAGTTCTATAAATCTCTAGGGCAGGGGCAAAATGCTGCCAGTCTCTTTGCTAAAACATAACAAGAGTCACATTTGCTCTAGTTCCCAAGAAGTTCCTCATTTCCATCTGAGACAATCTCAGCCTGGATTTCATAGTCCATATCATTATCAACATTTTGGTCAAAGTCATTCAACAAGTCTCTAGGGCGTTCCAAATTTCCCACATTTTCCTGTTTTCTTCTGAGCCTTCCAAACTGTTCCAGCCTCTGCCTGTTACCCAGTTCCAAAGTCACTTCCACATTTTCAGATATGTTTTCAGCAATGCCCCACTCTACTGGTGCCAATTTATTGTATTAGTCCGTTTTCATGCTGCTGATAAAGACATACCTGAGACTGGAAAGACAAAGAGGTTTAATGGACTTACAGTTCTGCATGGCTGTGGAGGCCTCACAACCATGGCAGAAGGCAATGAGGAGCAAGTCACATCTTACATGGATGGCAGCAGGCAAAGAGAAAGAGTTTGTGCAGGGAAACTCCCGTTTTTAAAACCATCAGATCTCGTGAAACTTATTCACTATCACAAGAACAGCATGAGAAAGACCTGCCCCCATGATTCAATTATCTCCCACCAGGTCCCTCCTACAACATGTAGGAATTATAAGATGAGATTTGGGTGGGGACACAGAGCCAAATCATATCAGACTCCCACACAATAATAGTGGAAGACTTTGACCCCCACTGCCAATATTAGACAGATCATCAAGACAGAAAATTAACAAAGTTATTCAGCACCTGCACTCAGCTCTGGAGGAAGTGGAACTGATATCTACAGAACTTTCCACCTAAAAAGAGAAGAATATACATTTTTCTCATTGCCACATGGCACTTTCTCTAAAATTGATCACATAATCAGAAGCAAAACACTCCTCAGCAAAGGCAAAATAACTGAAATCATAAAAAACAGTCTCTCAGACCACAGCACAATCCAATTAGATTGATTGGATTTGAGTGAATTAAGAAATTCACTCGAAGCTACACAACTACACAAAAATCGAACAACTTGCTCCTGAACAACTCTTAGGTAAAAAGTGAAGTTAAGGCAGAAATCAAGAAGTTCTTTGAAACTAATGAAAACAAAGGTATAATGTACCAGAATCTCCAGAACACAGCTAAAGCAGAGGGAAATTTATAGCACTAAATGCCCACATCAAACAGCTAGAAAGATCTGAAGTTAACAACCTAACATTACAACTAAAAGAACTAGAGAACCAAAAGCAAACAAACCCCAAAGCTAACAGAAGACAAGAAATAACCAAGATCAGAGCAGAACTGAAGGAGATAGAGACACACACACAAAAAAAACCCTTCAAAAAATCAACAAATCTAGGAGCTGGTTTTTTTGAAAAAATTAATAAAATGGACAGATTTCTAGTTAGACAAAGAAGAAAAGAAAAGATGAATCAAATAGACACAATAAAAAAATGATAAATGAGATATCACCACTGGCCCCACAGAAATACAAACAACCATCAGAGAATATTATCACCTCCATGCACAGAAACTAGAAAATCTAGAAGAAATTGATAAATTCCTGGATACATACACCCTCCCAAGACTGAACCAGGAAGAAATTGAATCCCTGAATAGACAACAAGTCCTAAAATTGAGGCAGTATTAAATAGCCTACCAACCAAAAAAAGCCCAGGATCGATGGGTATATAGCCTAATTCTACCAGAGGTACAAACAGAAGCTGGTACCATTCCTTCTGAAACTATTCCCAAAAATTGAAAAAGAGGAACCCCTTGAGGCCAGCATCATCCTGATACCAAAACCTAGCAGAGATACAACAAAAGAAGAAAACTTCAGGCCAATATCTTTGATGAACATTGATGCAAAAATCCTCAATAAAATACTGGCAAACTGAATCCAGCAGCACATCAAAAGCTTATCCATCACAATCAAGTTAGCTTCATCCCTGCAATGCAAGATTCGTTAAGTATATGCAAATCAATAAATGTGATTCATCATATAAACAGAGCTAAAAACAAAAACCACATGATTATCTCAATAGACACAGAAAAGCCCTTTGATAAAATTCAACATCCCTTCATGTTAAAAACTCTCAATAAACTAGATACTGAAGGAACATATTTCAGAATAATAAGAGCCATTTATGACAAACCCAAACAAACCAGCACTGCGGAAAGGATTCCCTATTTAATAAATGGTACTCAGAGAGCTGACTGGTAACATGCAGAAAATTAAAACTGGGCCTCTTCCTTACACCTTACACAAAAATTAACTCGATGGATTAACAATTTAAATATAAAACTCAAAACTATAAAAACTCTAGAAGAAAATCTAGGCAGTACCATTCAGGACATAGGCACGGGCAAAGATTTCATGATGAAATCGCCTAAAGCAATAGCAACAAAAGCAAAAATTGACAAATGGGATCTAGCTAAACTAAAGAGCTTCTGCATAACAAAAGAAACTAGCATCAGAGTCAACAGACAACCTACAGAATGGAGAAAATTTTTGCAATCTGTCTGACAAAGGTCTAATATCCAGAATCTACAAGGAACTTAAACAAATTTACAAGAAAAAATCCAAACAACCCCACTAAAAAGTGAAAAAAGGACATGAACAGACACTTCTCAAAAGAAGACATTTATACAGCCAACAAACATGAAAAAAAGCTCAATATCACTGATCATTAGAGAAATGCAAATCAGAACCACAATGAGATACCATCTCATGCCAGTCAGAATGGCTATTACTAAAAAGTCAAAAAAACAACAGATGCTGTTGAGGTTGAAGAAAAAAAGGAATGCTTTTATACTGTAGGCGGGAGTGTAAATTGGTTCAACCATTGTGGAAGACAGTGTGGTGATTCCTCAAAGATCTAGAGGCAGAAATACCATTTGGCCCAGCAATCCCATTAGTGGGTATATACCCAAAGGAATATAAATCATTCTATTATAAAGATACATGCACATGTATGTTCATTGCAGCACTATTCACAATAGCAAAGACATATAATCAACCTAAATGCCCATTAATGGTAGACTGGATAAAGAAAATGCAGTACATACACACCACGGAATACAATGCAGCCATAAAAAGGAATAAAATCACATCCTTTGGAGGACATGGATGGATTTGGAAGCCATTATCCTCAGCAAACTAATGCAGGCACAGAAAACCAAACACTGCATGTTCTCATTTATAAGTGGGAGCTGAATGATGACACATGGACACATACTGGGGAACGACACACACTGGGGGCCTACTGGAGGGAAGTGCGGGGCAAGAAAGAGCATCAGGAAGAATAGCTAATGGATGCTGGGCTTAGTACCTTTGTTATGGGATGATCTGGGCAGCAAACCATCATGGCACACATTTACCTGTGTAACAAAACTGCACATCCTGCACATGTACCACTGAACTTTAAATGAACATTGAAGAAAAAATAAAAAGATAAGAGTCATTCACACATTAAACTCTCAAATATTAGCTAATATTTAAAGTAGATGGTACAATATATTACTATCAATAATATATATGGTACTATATATATGTATACACATACACATAAAAATAGCAAAAAAGTTGACAATTCTACATAAACTCCTCAAACTATTATTTTTTATTTTACTGTGGTGCTAGAAATTTGCATGTCTAGAAATTATTTTTCTGGCATGTAAGAGAGAAGGAGAGAGAGAAAGGAGAGAGTGTGTGTGCACACACCCAGGAGCAGGAAAAAGAAAAGAAAATGATCTGATTAGCTCTTTCTTGAAAAACACCTTCTTTTTCTAGAGGGATGGGAGAGAGATCCAATCATTTCCATTGCATTCAGCCTCCTATTATTTGAGGTCTACCAGGTTTAGTATACCTTGTGTCTGTTTTCTGTCTCTCTCTTTCTAGAAAACCAGTTTTATGGCCCAGAAACTGTCTAGCTTGCTCCCTGCTCTATCCAACACTGCTACATTGGAGAACACTCAATTATATTCATTGAATGAATAAAATAAGGTTCGATAAATCCATTAATGCCAAACACCTTGGGCATTGTCTTGACCCATTTATCCCCAAGGTTGCAATTTTTTGAATTTTTGCAACCAGACCTTGGTGATGACCTTTAGCAGTAGGATGTAAATAACTCCCACATGCTTAACATTCAATTAATGGAACACTAAGCATAAATGTATAATGCTGCAAGCACTCTGCCCTAACTTGGTCTACCTTGGCTAGTAGCATTCCACCAGTCAGGGCACAATCTTTCAAATCAGTCCAGGAGCTATCACTGCTGAGGGCAGCTTGAATCTTTTCCTAGTATGTGCCACAATACAGGACACGAATGGTGTCAGGCAGTCTCTCTCTGTCTCCCCCCATATCTTTTATCCCTATCTCTATTTTTATAAATTTTTCAATAAGTTTTACACAAAAATTCACTGAATACATTTTCTATATTTTATAATTTTTAAGTAAATTTTAATGTAGAATTTCAGCATGTAAGATCACATACCCCACTCATTTTTCAGCCCCAGGCACCCGATCACAATTGGTTTTTGGTGTCAGGTTGCTTTTGCCAACTATAAGATTAAAAGATTTTTTCTTTATTTAAGGGGAGAGAAAGGCTTTATCTAAGAGGAAGCATAATGGTGATATGAGAGACAAGCCTATCAGTTGTGATTTTAAAGTACTGGCACTTCTAATATACAAGAATAAGGCCATGCCTACTTCAAGAACTGAACTGCTCTTTAATGGGAGTGTCCTGGGGGTGAAAGTGGGACTTTTATTTCTTTTGTCACACAATATAGAAAGTGAACAAATGTCAAGTTCATTAAGGCAACACTGAGGGCCACCATTCAAACACTATAAACACAAATTACTCTGACTACTGATCGGGTGTCATGATATTAAAGACTACATCTAACGTAAGCAGGCACACACTCCCAGCTGGCATCAAAGTGTTCTTCTACGTCACAGAGTTGATGCCTATTTCATTCCCATTTGATTTGATTTTTAGATAGCTAAAACACAGCCCAAAATAATAGAAAAGGAAAACAAAAACAAAAAAACTAGACCTTAGCCTAAAACCAACAAAATACAGAAATTTTAACAACTAGTATTATTAAACACAGTCCAGAGTGAATTGACTTACATCCCTACGATTCCTTGAATATTTAAAGAGAAGGAATAGCAGGTTCCTACTTTGTTTATCTAATAAACTGACACCAAGGATATTAGCTGAAGGGATAGGTTTGGTAACTTCTGTTGTTTGTCTATGAGATGACTTGGATTTCTAAATATTATTGAAATTTGAAAATAATTTGATCTGTAATCCTCCATCCTGCCTTTGTGAAAGAGCCTCATAGATAAGCAGGGACTGGAGAGGAAGGGTCTTAAAATGAAAATTTATACTTCACTACTCCAAGAAAGTCACATATAAATAGATTTAGAGAGAGAAACTAACTCTTCTTTAGGGAGTTCATGTAACATCCATTTTATAGATGATCATCTCCTACACAATGGAGAGGGAAGACGGCAACAGGTGAGCCAGGAGAGTGACACCGAATAGGAAAAGTCAAATATGTTTTCTCACCCATCACAGTGTGGTTTCTCCAGTGACAACCAAGTTGAGATTAAAACATTTACTATAACCAAGTACAGTGGGTCCAAGGAATAAAAATAATCAATAAGACCTATTATTTGGTAGCACGACAGATTAACTACAGTCAATAATAACTTCATTGAATATTTTTAAATAAAGAATATAATTGGATTGTTTGTAACTCAAAGGATAAATGCTTGAGGGGATGGATGTCCCATTCTCCATGATGTGCTTATTTCACATTGCATGTCTGTATCAAAGCATCTCATGTGCCCCATAAATATATATTCACCTGCTATGTACCCACAAAAATAAATAAATAAATAAATAAAATATTCATGGTTTAGTCAGGAAAAAAAACAAGTACAGATGCATTTTTTTAAATCTAAGTTTTAGTAGTTATTATTCGCATAGATCAGCACTTCCCAGGACTTTTCCGCCATATGTAAAGTCTTTAGGCATTAATAGATGTTAATTGAAAAGTGGTTTCTAGCATTAAATAAGTTTACTTAACCGAGGGCCTCCCAAAGGTAAAAGTATGTGCCATAGAGAAAAAATTTTGCTGCTTATAAAGGTGAAAATGAACCTCCTCAAGTGCTATAAAATGTCATGTGGTGGAAAAGCATGGTTCTGTCTATAAAAGTAATAGCCCATTAAAAAGTACTTAGAGATAGACAGGCAGTGGGCTAAGTGCATATACAAGTTATGATGTCATTTAATTCCTACGATGAGCTTATGATGAAGACAGCATTATTGTTATTTGCCTTTCACAGATGAGGAAACTGGAACTCATAGAGGTTAAATCATGTCTGAACTCAAACAGCTTGAGCTTTGAATCCAGGAGCCTGACCCAAGATGCACATACTGAACCTCTACCCATCTTGCCATTGGAAGTCAGAGGTTCTGACTCAGGTTTGGGGACTTGGGCAAATCCTGAGCCTCATTAGCCTTTGTTTTCCCATTTGAGAGTGGAAAGAGTAGAATGATATTCTTCCCAAATTGGACAACCAAGTCTCTATAAGTGGCATTCACCTTGTTTTTCTTGCAACCACCAGATAGGGCCTTGTACAATGTCCAAATGACATTTTTACCTTTAAAAGACCTATTTGATTTTGCTCCCACAAATACCCTACAGATTGTTCTCAATTCTCATTCTTCTTAATCCAAGATCTCTTTGACAAAGGAAAAAAGAAGGAACATAGCCAGGACCTTAATTGTGTGGTCTAAAGGGTTACAGGTAATTTTTATTTTTTCTGTATTTGTCAGTTTTTCTACAACAAACTTGCATTGGTTTTCTAGTTTAAAAGTGTAAATAAATGAAAAAAGAAAGATTCGTTGATTAATCCCAGTTACTCTAACGTGCCTTCCTGCTCTGTCTCCACCGCTGGCACACGTTCAGTCTCTTACACATGTCTTATTGATCCTTTGCTTTTACGTTATTCTCAATTTTATCTCCATGTGTGTTCTTCCCCATTCAGTTGGCTGGCAAGCTCCTTGAAGAGCAGACAGTCTTGGTATGTCAGTGTCTATCTTTGTATCTCCTCGTGTTTAGTACCTGTTTTAATATTACAAAGATAATATATGTGCCATAAGAAGATCTTTAAAATTACTGATTATATATTTTTACTTAAACATATCTCTGTATTTGAAAGTGTGGGTTGAAAATTTCTTTGTGCTTAAAGATTCTCCCATATGTAGGACTGTTTTTTAGTATAGACTCCTTAATTAGCATACTATCAAGTCAAAGGCTTTGAACATTTTAAGAATTGCATCCAAATTGTCAAAGAGCTTCCTTGAAGAGGGCACACTCTCATCAGCACTGTTTGAGCACCAACTGCATTCAACACTGGTCATTTTCATCTTTTAAAAAATCTTAGCCATTTTGACTGATGAGTATAGTATCTCCTGGTTGCCTTCATTAACATTTCTAAAAAATAGAACATTCTTCCACATATTTATTTTATAATTTTATGCCCTTTTTAAAAATTTTAAATCATATTTTATGTCCTTTTATTTATCAAGGTCTTAGTTGTTTATCCATTTGTACAAACTCTTGTAAGAAAAGTTTAATACCCTTTTGACATACCTCCTGGAAATAGTCTTCCCAGTCTGCCTTATAATTTGATGAAATAAGATTTTAAATTTTACAAAGCAAATCCTTGTAGTTTTTTCCCATTATTTCTAACTTACATATTACTCTCTGTTTTCTTTTAATTCTGCTTTTTTTCTATGTTTTCATGGTTCTCCTATTTTCAATGACAACTCTGTATATTAACATGAAAACCACAATTTATAGACAAAAACCAAAAATAAATTATCTGGGATAGATAGATAAGTAGGGAAAGGAAGTAGTTGATTCAGGTGCTGGTTTTCCAAAGGCTAACCAGGCATCTCTTTCTGTGCCTGCAATGTATCCCTTCTGTTGAGTGTGACTGGCTCTGTGTTGAATAATAGGAACTTTCTAAACTTCAGGTTTGGTATTCAACCTCCATAGGTAAAGAGAGAGAAGACAGGTAAAGGAGAAAAGTGTTCAGATCAGAGGACATTTCTCCTAGGCTTCCTTTTCCCTTTCTTTTCCTTGGCTTTTTTTTCCTACCTCTCCAAAGTGGTATAAAAATTGATTCTATGAATTGAAGTTATCTTGTCATATCCAACTAAATTAGAGTCCAGAGACCAGAGGAAAAGAAAGGCAGTCAGGATATAAGCACCTGCCCAGGTCAGCTGCCAATAGGATCTATAACACTATAAGCTTAAGAGCAATTTTACCTAGAGCTGCTGAAATGACCTGCTGTGACTCTACGACAAGTTTTACCTACTGACATTACCAATCAGAGCTTGCTGCCTCCTAAAACCTTAGCTAGTGACAATGAGTCTTCTTTCAAAACAATACATTTCTCTTTCTAATACAATTTTGTCTCCTTCTAACAAAACTTCAACTTTCTTTTTGTTGTTTAGAGATAACAAAGACCACTCCTGTCTGTGTGTAGGCCCCGAATTGCAATTCTGTTTTCCCAAATAAAACATTTTGTTTAGAGATTTGTCTCTATGTTTTTATTTGACTTTGAAAATGGGAGGTACAGAATATGTTCATTCTCCTCTTCTAAGAAGTCCTCTGTGACCACCCCAGGTGTGTGCTCCAGGATATGTACTTGCCTCAATACTTTCATTTTTTATTTGGTCTAATTTCACAGCTAGAATATAAGCTCTTTGAGGGTAGGGACTGTTAAAACGAACAAAGATTGTAGTGGCGTGTAAGCTTTACAGAGAAATGGGAATGCATTAGAACGCCTCTCCCATTCCCACATTCACTTCTGGGTCCAACAGTTATCCTAAGGCAGAATGATTCAAATCCATAGACAACAGCATGTACACCATGTGTGTTCTTTCCAGCATTCTGGCTGACTGTTTTAGGATATTCCTATGACTCACCAATATGCTTCTTGCCTAAAGATGTCTCTGACCCCAGTAGGGAACTAGCTTACTCTCTATCTCTAAGAGCTAGAAAATTTAAGGCCTCTAAGCAAGAGATTCTAATCTTGGCTCCAGGTAGTCTGAGATGGTCTCATGGAAGCTACTTAACTTTTCTGAATGCCAATTGACTTATTTGCTACAATGGGAATAATAGTAACTACCTCAAAGCTTGTGGGATGTTCTTCACTTTGAGTAAGTAAGGAAAAGCAAATGAAAATGTCTGGCCTGTACTTGGTTCTCATTAAATTATCACACCTGGGGGAGTCAAGGAAGACTTACTAGAGACCAAAATGAACATATTCTGTACCTTCCCTTCTCAAAGTCAAATGAAAACATAGAGAAAAACTTCTAAATAAAATGTTTTATTTGGGAAAACAGAATTGTAATTTGGGGCCTTCACAGACACAGGAGTGGTCTTTGTTATGTCTGAAGAACAAAAGGAAAGTTGAAGGTTTTGTTAGAAAGAGAAACAAATTGTATTATAAAGAGAAATGTATTGTTTTGAAAAAAGACCCATTGTCACTAACTAAGTTTTTGGGAGGTGGCAAAAAACTCTGGATATGCTCTGGATAATTCATAGAGGAGAGATGGTGGCCAGGGCAGTGGTTGGCCAAGCCCTTTATCCTAGCTCAAGCTCCAGATCCTTAGTTACGGCCCAGATTTAAACTTTCTTTGAAAAGCATGGATCCACTTAAAGGACCATTCCAGTTACTCATCCTGGTTCAGTCCATTTCCCACAGTAAACTGTCACATGGCTTTTATTACAATGTGCCGTGCCTTGTACAATATGAACTTATGTTAGCCTCCTTACAAGATTATCACAAGCAATCTAAGAGCCAAAAGAGTGTCTTAATCATCTCCACACCTTATAGCATCCAGCATGTGCTTAATAGCAGGTGAGTGTAAATGCTTGTTGAATTATATTTCCCAACCACGCCATGTTTAGAGGAAAGGTATATTGTGCCTCAATTGGAAAAATGAAAAAGGGAACCCCCAAAGAATCAAACAACCAGTTGTATGCCTGGCCAAGAATCACTTTTGGGTGTTCACCTTACAGGTGATATGAGGAGCACATACTTTTTAGTTTTCGCCAAATGATGTCACTATAATTCTTTTTTCCAGAGACTGGTTTCAAGTCTAGGCCAAATAGCCATGAGGAAAGCTTTGTCTTCTGAGAAAAGTGTCTGCCCTTAAAAACAAACACAAGAGAAGAAAGAATCTAACTTCTTTGGAAAGATACATGACCATGAGGGGAACTAGGCTGATGGACAATTCCAACTTACTAAGGGGCAGGAAGCAGGGCAGATCTGGTCTAGGAAGATGAAGGATACCCGTGGCTTCAAATATTGGATCCAGCAACCTCAATCTCCACACTTCTTCTTCTTTTTTTTTTTTTTTTTTTTTTTGAAACGGAGTCTCACTCTGTCGCCCAGGCTGCTGGAGTGCAGTGGCACGATCTCAGCTCGCTGCAACCTCTGCCTCCCAAGTTCAAAGGATTCTCCTGCCTCAGCCTCCCAAGCGGATTACAGGTAATCCCAAGAGATTACGGGTGCCCACCACCACACCCAGCTATTTTTTGTATTTTTAGTAGAGACGGGGTTTAACCATGTTGGCCAGGCTGGTCTCGAACTCCTGACCTCGTGATCTGCCACCTCGGCCTCCCAAAGTGCTAGGATTACAGGCATGAGCCACCACACCCAGCCCACACTTCTTAATATGTAAGATATCAAATGTGTTCATTGTTAAGGCCAGTTGATTATTTGTGGCTCAAAGCAGCCCTAAATCTAAACCCTCCCAAGAGACCCCAGGCACTTAGGAAGATCTAGGTCTGGAACGAGTAGCAATACAGGTTTTTGGCCTGGCCTAAGCAAAAGGGACAGAACATCAGTCACTTGGTGAGTGTCTTGCCTTGCCTTAAAGTATGCACAGGGCACTCTGTTCTCTTATGTTGTCTTTGCAACAATAGAGTAAGATTCAGAACATCATTCATGCCCTTAAGTAAATTTATGTCTCCCCATAGGCCTGAGAAGGGGCTTGCTCCCTGATGATATACAACACAGCAGGCCACTGTGTTTCTCATCTCAGCAATTCTCCGTGCACGGTAGGTCCCTACACAACATAGACAATTGACTGACCAATCAAGTGACTCAGCAAAGTGCTCCCAGGAGACACAACCACAGAAGCAGAGGAGAGGAAGGAAACTGCAGAAGGGAGAAGAAAAAGCAGCCTCAACTCATTTCTGTGGTGAAAAATCTATCCCAGTTTTTGCTCTGAAACATCATTGGCCTCATCTCAGATACTGGCAGTGACTTGCACTTAAGGGTCTAGAGGCCCCATGTGGATGTATGAGAAGCACCTCTTCAATTATACAGCAGAAGCTGTTCTGTGGAACTCCTTCCAAATTACCATCTTAACGTGATTTTTTTTATATGTGTGCTCTGAACAGATTGTTAAATATAGAAGCAGAGAAAGATCTTGGGAGAGACATGTGTGTGCATGACAAAAATGCTTCTTTAAGAGAGCTTGAACTCCTTTGAGCTGCTGTGTATTTCATAAACATTTCAGAGAACCGGCAGACACTCTGGCTTGGGGCTTTGTGGAACCATTTTTTAAAGTAGAAAAGCTTTGTAAAATTTAAAATCTACACATTTATCTTGTTTTATTTTTCTTGTGTTATGTAGGAAGCTCCACCATGGAATCTATCCCGACCTCTAATGGAGATGGGCAGACGGGACTGAACTATTATTTAACTTCCACAGTATTAACTTGGGTTGTATTTGTTTAAGTAAAGTGTAGCTCTAAATTTGGGTTTAGAGCTCTTGTTCTTCTCTGCCTCTAGATCCTGTGCTCCTAAACTCCTGCTCCAGGGTATTTGAGGCCAGGGTAAAAGCAGAAAAGCTAAAGCTGGGGCCCTAGAGGGCATGAATGGAGAACAGCAGGGACTCAATCTGGCTGTAGCCAGGAGCTACCTGAGGGGTATGATGAGAAGAGTCATTAGAAATGATTGACAGGGCTGTTCATAATGGGCTGTAGGAAATAAGACATTTGGGCTTTACTCTGCAGAAAATGGAGACCCAGGAAATACACTTGGGCCAGAGAGTTGTCTTGGTCGATTTTTCCTAGAAGCATGAGAGGAGTATTTGAATCCCAAGAGTTCATTTGAGAGGTAATCCCAGGAATAACAGAAAATGTACAGTGAAAGTAGGTGAATTGCATTAATTCCTGAACTACTTGCCACTGTCACAAAGCCACTGTGAGACATAAAGCTCAGGGCCAGTCCTAGCACAAAGGTCTGCTTGTGCAACAGTGACAAACGTAGAATGGAGGGAAGAGGGCAAGCTCAACTTAGAAAATCATAATCCTCAGCCAAGTCTCAGCATTTTTTTCTGTATAAAACAAAGCTATTTCTAAAAAATGGAGATAATGATTCCGCCACAGAGGCCCATTATAGTTAATAATAACCTGATCATTCATATATATACACACACACACACACATATATATACATATATACACACATATATATATATATACACACACACATATATATATACACACATATATATATATATACACACACATATATACATATATACATAATCTGCCCTCTAGGCTTTAGGGAAGCTATCAGAAGTAAACTAAGTATGAATCAAAGTGCTGGCAATACCAGAATAGGTTAGATGTCAACAATATTGACTGTAACAAATAATAACAAATGGATATGCTGCCATTAGAACAAGGATAATCTGTGTCTACTGACCTGGAGAAATGCTCATTCAACGTATTGTTGATTGAGAAAATAATCAGATTTAAAAATTAAATAAACAGTATTATGGCATTGCATTGGTTTAAACGTGCAATGCATATTTCAAAATTCTGTAAGGAAAAACAACAGTGTCAGTGATGTTTATCTCTATGTAGTGAGTGTAGTGATTTTTTAAAATCTATAACATTTTTAACAGTAAGATTTATTGTATAATTTTTAAAGCATGGCCAATAAAGACATTTTTTTAAAGATGTCATTTCTCCTCTCAAAGTGCTGCAAGTATTGTTCTGGATGAAGGAAATAAATGCTAAAGTTTCCTGAGCAGGAAAGAGTTAAAATAAAAATTCTTGAAAATGAAAACAATTCAGCTTTTCTTTGCAATGACATGTGCTATCTCATGTTGAGATAATTACAACTCGTGGGGGGAAATTGGTACAATCATGTTTAATTGGTTCCAGAGGTTATTGTCTATTTCAACCTTTGCCTCTGAATAATACCAGCATAGAGATGCAACCTGTGTGTGATTTTTGTCTTCTTATCAGGAATTATCATAGGCATAACAAAGTAGATTATTGTTTCTCCTATTACATATTATTTTAGTAGTGTCTATAAAATACAAATAAAAAGAAATCTCAATAATATTGGGATAAAAAGGAAACAATAAAACAGTTCATCAGACTTAAATGTATTTTTAAAACCAACAATGTATTAAGTGTTGACAAAATTGCATTGCAATGCCAATGAATTGCTCTACCAAGTTTTTGTTAGTGAGTAATTAATATTTAAAAATGCCATCTATTCTTAAGTACCATGGATAGTGAAAAAATAGACGGGTGCATGACAAGAAGCACATAGAGCATCTAATTATTTATTAATTACAGATGACATCTTGGGTACAAAAATCTGCAAGTCATCTATCCATCCATTTTACAGCTGTGTTTCTTATAATAAATAAGTATATTGGTTCATTAGGGCAGCATATTTATAAAAAACAAAAAAATATATAAACATACTTATACACAACATGTATTCCCCAAATGGGACCCCAGGAGGGAAGAATTTGACCCAATCAAGGGTAGCTAAAGGGCACACTGTGTGGGTGGAGCGGGCAGGCACCAGGAGATGGGCACAGCAAGGCAGCCTTTAGATAGGGGCTATTAATGGTTGGGAAGTTTTCTCTTTCAGATAGATGAAGATACATTTAGTAATATCTGTGTTTCCCAGAAACAAATGTGTATGGCACACTACCATCCAGGTTGCAGATATATAATTTATTATGCGATTTTAGACTCTGTGTAACTCATAGCGCCAGAGTTGAATGAGACAGATCGAAGCCAACTTCCAGTGCTATAATTAAAGCTTTGTAATTGAAACTTTTATTGAAATATTAGAGTCACGTGCAGTTTTTGTTTGTTTGTTTTGTTTTGTTTTTAATTATACTTTAGGTTTTAGGGTACATGTGCACAATGTGCAGGTTTGTTACATATGTATCCATGTGCCATGTTGATTTCCTGCACCCATTAACTCGTCATTTAGCATTAGGTATATCTCCTAATGCTATCCCTCTCCCCTCCCCCCACCCCACAACAGTCCCCGGAGTGTGATGTTCCCCTTCCTGTGTCCATGAGTTCTCATTGTTCAATTCCCACCTATGAGTGAGAACATGCGGTGTTTGGGTTTTTGTCCTTGCGATAGTTTACTGAGAATGATGTTTTCCAGTTTCATCCATGTCCCTACAAAGGACACGAACTCATCATTTTTTATGGCTGCATAGTATTCCATGGTGTATATGTGCCACATTTTCTTAATCCACTCTATTGTTGTTGGACATTTGGGTTGGTTCCAAGTCTTTGCTATTGTGAATAGTGCCGCAATAAACATACGTGTGCATGTGTCTTTATAGCAGCATGATTTATAGTCCTTTGGGTATATACCCAGTAATGGGATGGCTGGGCCAAATGGTATTTCTAGTTCGAGATCCCTGAGGAATCACCACACTGACTTCCACAATGGTTGAACTAGTTTACAGTCCCACCAACAGTGTAAAAGTGTTCCTATTTCTCCACATCCTCTCCAGCACCTGTTGTTTCCTGCTTTTTTAATGATGGCCATTCTAACTGGTGTGAGATGGTATCTCACTGTGGTTTTGATTTGCATTTCTCTGATGGCCAGTGATGATGAGCATTTCTTCATGTGTTTTTTGGCTGCATAAATGTCTTCTTTTGAGAAGTGTCTGTTCATGTCCTTTGCCCACCTTTTGATGGGGTTGTTTGTTTTTTTCTTGTAAATTTGTTTGAGTTCATTGTAGATTCTGGATATTAGCCCTTTGTCAGATGAGTAGGTTGCAAAAATTTTCTCCCATTCTGTAGGTTGCCTGTTCACTCTGATGGTAGTTTCTTTTGCTGTGCAGAAGCTCTTTAGTTTAATGAGATCCCATTTGTCAATTTTGGCTTTTGTTGCCATTGCTTTTGGTGTTTTAGACATGAAGTCCTTGCCCACGCCTATGTCCTGAATGGTATTGCCTAGGTTTTCTTGTAGGATTTTAATGGTTTTAGGTCTAACATTTAGGTCTTTAATCCATCTTGAATTAATTTTTGTATAAGGTATAAGGAAGGGATCCAGTTTCAGCTTTCTACATATGGCTGGCCAGTTTTCCCAGCACCATTTATTAAATAGGGAATCCTTTCCCCATTTCTTGTTTTTGTCAGGTTTGTCAAAGATCAGATAGTTGTAGATCTGTGGCATCATTTCTGAGGGCTCTGTTCTGTTCCATTGATCTATGTCTCTGTTGTGGTACCAGCACCATGCTGTTTTGGTTACTGTAGCCTTGTAGTATAGTTTGAAGTCAGGTAGCGTGATGCCTCCAGCTTTGTTCTTTTGGCTTAGGATTGACTTGGCGATGCGGGCTCTTTTTTGGTTCCATATGAACTTTCAAGTAGTTTTTTCCAATTCTGTGAAGAAAGTCATTGGTAGCTTGATGGGGATGGCATTGAATCTATAAATTACCTCGGGCAGTATGGCCATTTTCACGATATTGATTCTTCCAACCCATGAGCATGGAATGTTCTTCCATTTGTTTGTATCCTCTTTTATTTCACTGAGCAGTGGTTTGTAGTTCTCCTTGAAGAGGTCCTTCACATCCCTTGTAAGTTGGATTCCTAGGTATTTTATTCTCTTTGAAGCAATTGAGTCACGTGCAGTTTTAAGAAATAATATGGAGATATCCTTATATACTTTGCCTAGTTTTCATCAGTGGTGACTTGTGCAAAACTGTAGTATAATGTCACAACCAGGATATTGACATCAATCTTATTTAATTATTTATTAACTGTTTTCGGATTTCTTCAGTTTTACTTGTATGCATATGCATCTGTGTGGGTTTAAACTTTTAAAAACTTCATTCATTAGATCATGATAAGTGGTCTTTATGATCAAGCAAATAGCTGGACTGTTATATAGTCTCATAAGTTCCCCTGTTAGAGTGGGATGGGATGGGACAGTGGAGGAGAGATTGAGTCAATTCATCAAATAGTATATATTTATTGGCTGCCAGCTATTTTCTCAGCTAAGTGTTAGGAATTTATTCTGTTTGCAAGTACCCCATGCTGACAAGGCTTTACAGAGAGGGCTGTGCTACTTACTTTCTAAATAACATCTCTATATCCCAAATGTCTGCTCCACCACTCCATACTTCTCTTGGCAATTGTATCCTTTACTATCTGTCCAGTGGGTCCTATATTTAAAAGCTCTGTCCTTGAAAAATTCAGAGTAAACTCAACTGTATGCACTGGTAAGGGCTTGGGTTCTGGCCTAAGGCAGATCTAGGCTCTAATCTCAGGTTGTTAGCTTCCAAGCCTTGGACAATTTATCTCAACTATCCAGGAATCAGTTACTATATCTGAAACATGGGGCTGATAAGAGTCTCTGTCTCACAGTATTGTGACAGTAAATTCAACACTTCCCACAAAGCACTTACCAAGGAGACTGGCATGATATGTACTAAATATAATATTCATGTTGTATTGATGTTATATGGCAATGTAATAATACAGTTCTATTACACATTGTCATGGTCTTTAATAAACAGAAAATTTTTATTTTGAGGAATAAGAAGCAAATTCTTTTGTAGAGAAAAGACCATTGTGTCAGCTAAGTAAATTATTTTCTCAGGTTTGGTAGCTCAGGGCAGATGGTTTCCTTAGAGCAGGCCATTTGCACGCAGGATTTGTGCGTGAGGAAAGAACCAGTGTGCCCACCATGCACACTTATCCAGTGAAGCATGAATTCAACTTCATTTCCTCCAGGTCATGATGAGGGGGCTGCACAGATGTCAGTGACTGTTGTAATGGGGACTAAGGCACCTATGGGATGGCGTTGATAGGACTGGGGGAGAGGTAAATTCGTTGACAGTATTTTATGCACCAGGCATGAGGACTTAGAGTGTGAAAAAGGATTTGGGGGTCATTCCCAGGAATAATAGGTAAAAGAAGGGATGTGGTTTGGATACCAGCCCATTGGAATCTGGAACTATTGAATGATTTCTGAAGACAATTAGCAGTCTACTGTAACTGGATGGTTTCCTGCACCAATACTCTCACATCCCGGATTTGGGGTTGAGGGATGATGATTGGCAGTTGCCATGTTCTCCTCTTTGAAGGCTCTGAGTGGATCCCCTAGTGAAGAGTTCAGAAAGAAGAGGATGCTGTTTATAAGCAAAAGAAAAGTAAATGGCACTGACGACAGATGTCAAATCAAGAATAGGAAATCTGAGCCTATCCTAATCTGCTTTCAATAAGTTTCAGAGGAAAGCAAGAAAGAAGCTTAGTGTAATGGAATGATAGGCTTTGGAGTGCTAGATTCAAACTCTGCTTATAAATGAACTTAAGGATCTGTCACTGTGTGTGAAGGTCAAGGCTGCACAAAAGGCACATCCATTAACAATGCTTTAGCAAAATCAGGAGCTCAAATTTGCACTGGCTCCTTTTGTGTGTGACTTGTATTGTGAAAGCCACCATTTACTGAGCACTTTCTATGTGCTAAGCACAGCAGTAAGTGCTTTCAATGCAAGTGGAGCAGGTACCATTGGCCTCATCACACAAGTAAGCCAGGAGCATTCAGTTGTTAACCTAAGACCACCTGGCAAGACAGTTACTGGTTAGAACTTTATGCCAAACCTTGGTAAGGTGTTTGAGAGCTCAAATCCCTGGATATCAGTAGTTGAATGTGACTTTGTGCTCATTTGTGTCTGCTGCAGGAAATCTCTTTGTACTTTCTCTGTGCATGGCCTGTTTGCACACGTTTCTGTTGTGTCTCAGTGTTTGAAAAAAGTAGCCATTTATAGCAGTGTGTGGCCATTTACCACAGATGGTGCAGCTGGCTCTCTGAAGGGGAGGTTGGTGCTGCCACTGATTTCTGTGACTCTGAAGCTGCAATTCACCTGGGACTAAGATCAGGTCTCTGCTGCTATGTGACCCGGCTGTGCCTCTGCTGTGGCAGGTCCTTCTTTCAATCAGGGGGTAGGTGAGGTGGAAAATCCAGTTTGGAATTATCACAGGGGTCGTGAGGCAGCGCCTAACTTTCTCTCAGCAGTTCTGGCATAAAAACACGGTAACATGTCATTATTCTATCAACAGGCACTAGGACTCCATTAAAGGAGGGAAATACATGTAATATGGAAATTCAAGTGTTTGGTGCAATGGGTGCAACTCAAAAACCTAGGAAGCAGGTGCCACCAAGGACTTGGGAGAAAAGTCTTGAGTTCCTTTTGGCTCTAGGAAGAAAGATGAACAAGAGAAGAAACAGGAATAATTTGAGAGGAGAATGTATTTGGGGGCTGAATCCTGAGTGATGGATGGGATTGCAAAAAATTTATCTGCAGAAGAATAGACCACTTTGTTGGCTCTGTGGTGTGAGGTGACACCCACTTTATGAAGTTACGTATGTTTCATGTGAGTTTTGAGTGCGGGTGGTGGTTAATGAAAAATCAATGAAGGGACTGGATTTCAAGTCTGGGTCAGTCTGGAGAAGAACAGTGTATCAGTCAGTTTTCATGCTGCTGATAAAGACATACCCAAGACTGGGAAGAAAAAGAGGTTTAATTAAACTTACATTTCGACATGGCTGAGGAGGCCTCAGAATCATGGCGGGAGGCAAACGGGACTTCTTACATGGCGGAGGCAAGAGAAAATAAGGAAGATACAAAAGCGGAAACCCCTGGTAAAAACCATTAGAAGTCGTGAGACTTATTCGCTACCATGAGAACAACATAGGGGAAACCGCCCTATGATTCAAATTATCTCCTACCAGGTCCTTCCCAGGACACATGGGAATTACGGGAGTGCAATTCAAGATGAGATTTGAGTGGGGACACAGAGCCAAACCATATCAAACAGGAACCTTGAATGAGGAATCTGGAGCCCAAGAGGCAAGGGAGGCCACAAGAACAACGGCTCCCTAGGTATTCTCAGAAATAGTAAGGAGGGATGTGGACTCCCACAAGCCATGGAATGTTAGATATGTTTTCTAGGGAGGACACGTGTTCAGAGTTGCCTGCCTAGATTTCAATGGTTTAAGGGCTCTTGCTACCTCTTGTTTACATTCTTTTCTTGCATATGCTCAATTAGGTGCTTGGAAACCTATATGGCATTTGATTATAAGTATGGGCTTTCTGGAAAGAAATGAGAAATTCTGGGGGAGTTGGTTTGATTACAAAGGCCACCGAGGAGAGTTAGTCACACACATCCCCACCTCTCGCTGTGTAATACACAGAGGACATTTTTTGTCTCTTGTCAAGCAATATGCAGAGAAAACAGCTGCTCACTCCAAGATTCTCAGAAGTACAACCTATGCACACTCTGGGTTCTTAACCCCTGAGAAGCTCACATACTTTGTAGAATTTAACTTTTTGGTGAATTTGCTTTATGCCAATTTTATTGAATTCAGGCAAGAAGAGAAACACACAAACCTATGATATATTATCCTGTTTCCAAGTAATGCTTTAGTTTACAGGTTTTCTCCAGGACATTGATTTTTCTCTAAAGTTCATATTTATTCATTTATTTGAGTCTCTGGGCAGGTGACTGCCAAGGTTATAGCCTTTACAGGGAAGAACAGTGTCAGTAGAAGAAAAATTTTTAGTTATACAGATTTGGGGCTTTCTAAATGAATGATTGCAATGTTATGGCAATAAACTAGCAATAGAAGAGCACCTTCGTATCTGCAATTGGAGAATGGTGAGCTGGAGGGATTTAGACCTAATCTTAATGTGAATCAGTCAGTCACTACAGAAAAAAACTAAGAGGAAGTCCACATTTTTACTAAAACCACCTAACCAAAATCTCGCTTAGTTCCTGATCATGGGACCTGGTCCTTATTTCTAATTTATTTTTATATTTGGTGGTAGGGAAACTCACTTCAACACTGATGACTCTCGAAGCAGCTTTAGCTTGCTGTGTGCATGCAAACACCTGGCTAAACTGTTCAGCAAATCCATCACCATTCAGAACCAGCAGAAGCACTCCCAGGAGAGACAGGGAGAGAAGAATCATTGTTGCACCGTGTCAAGTCAATATAATCAAGAGTCAGAAACTGCCTTTAAGTGAAAGTGTAGCAGGGAAGACAACTCTTTGGAGTTGGAATGCAAGGGTTAGTATCCAGCACAGGCAGCCCTGGTTCCATTTCAGGATTCCATTTCCCCAGCCACCGCCTCTTTTATCTCCACATTCTCACCCAAAAGGTCTCAACTGCATATCAGCCTCTTTGACGATACAAATCAACTATAATTTTCAGAAAGGAAGCCTGTTTTTGTTTTGCACTTTTAGCACTATTTCTAACTCCATAACTGCATATAAATTGGTCAAGACAGCTTTTGAGACCGTTAACAAGGTGCATTGTAAATTCAGATCAGGCTGCAATACTCAAGAGCTTCACAACAAACACAAGCAGTCTCCTCTCTATCAATTGGAAGCCCACTTGTCCTTCAAGGGAAATCTGTTCCACATAAACTCCCCTGAATACCTCCCCTCACAGAGACTGCATGTGTCTTATTTCTTACAGTAAAAATAATGGTATCTTTATTCAGATATATCTTAAATGTCTTGTATTATTGTCATAATCTTATGTGTATATACATATATATATATGTATTCTATCAGGACATAGATTTGTCATGTTCTATCTTCTTTTTTTTTTTTTTTTTTTTGTCTGAGACAGAGTCTCTCTCTTTTGCCCAGACTGGAGTGTTGTGGCAGGATCTCAGCTCACTGCAACCCCCATCTCCAAGATTGAAGCAGTTCTCCTGTCTCAGCCTCCCGAGTAGCTGGCATTACCTTCACATGCCACCACGCCTAGCTATTTTTCATATTTTTAGTAGAGGCTAGGTTTCACCATGTTGGACAGGCTGGTCTCAAACTCCTGACCTCAGTGATCCACCTACATCAGCCTCTCAAAGGGATTACAGGCGTGAGCCACCACGCCCGGTCATATCTTTTTAATTAAATCATAACCTCCATCAAAATATAAGATCTGATCTTAAGAATAACCAGCATAATGTTGTACAATTCCAAAGCCACATCTCAGTGGCTTTGGTTCCCTTAAAATTTTATCAGTAAATGTGTTATCTTCACCCACTCCAATGAAACATTCCAAAAAGTCTATTGGAAAAGCCAAATATAAAACAGATTAAATCATAGTGTGTCCCACTTTGGGAGGCCAAGGCGGGCGGATCACGAGGTCAGGAGATCGAGACTATCCTGGCTAACATGGTGACATCCCGTTTCTACTAAACAAAATACAAAAAATTAGCCGGGTGTGGTGGTGGGCACCTATTGCCCCAGCTACTCAGGAGGCTGAGGCAGGAGAATGGCGTGAACCCAAGAGGTGGAGCTTGCAGCGACCCGAGATCACGCCACTGCACTCCAGCCTGGGCGACAGAGCGAGACTCCATCTCAAAAATAAAAAACATAATGTGTCCATGAAGCAGCTCAGATGTGTACTTATAAATCTTCCCGTGCTTCTAACATGAAAGAACATTCAATCTGTTTCATTTCAAATGCTCTTTTTCACTTTAGTATTGTTCCTAGTGAAAGAAAGGCCCATGAGTTTGGGGAATTTGGTTTATGTAATGTCCAATTTTTCAAGCTCCATGTGAAAATGTCACTGAATTGATTCAAGGCAGAATCTTACTTTTGCAGGGCAGAGATTGGAAAATCACCAAAGGAGTTTGCATGTGCTAATTCATTCAGGAGTTCAGCAAGCTTCCTTTAGAAAAGGCCAAATAAAAACCCCAATACCCAAATCTTGAGAACTTTCCTCCAAGAGTTCTTTGCAAAGAAGTCATTATATTTTATGAACCTTTAGAGTCCACAATTACCCTGGCATGCCTAGGAATAAAATGTTTTGCCCCCTATCTGTCTGTGAGAATGACTTTAAAATCTTGTTTTTAAATAGTATTCAATGGTTCTGCATTGGGAATATTTTGGTTTTGGGGGGATAAATGTGCCATACACCTGTGCTTTAATTTGCTCTGATCTGAGACATTAATGATGTTCCTCCCTGAAAATAAGCAAAGACTACAATTTACCACCATTAACCAGAAAAATGACTAACTTTAGCTTAATGTTAGCAATCTCTCCACAAGTGAAAAAAAAAAAAAAGCCCTAGGTTGTTCATTTAATTCCAAATAAAGAAAAAAATGCATTTAATAAATTCACTCCTATATCTTCATGGAAATTTTTACTAAAAGGGCACAGCTTTCTCCTGCATTTTGGTAAAAGCCATTTCAAGCTTCAGTAGAGTTTGAGTCTTGGAGGGAAGAGAGGGACACACTGTGCTGTGGAGGAGGGGTTGAGAGAGTCAGGTCTCCCATGGCATTCTCGTCTATAATTGCAGAAGCAAAGAACAAAGGTCAAACAGTTGTAATTATTTCAGTCCAGTTCTCGCAGGAATTCAGTGTACTCTAACCTTTACCCAGACCTAAAAACCATACCATGCTTACCAACCAGGTCATACTTATCCAGTTACCTGAAAAATTCCATGTGTCAGAACTGAGCGGATTTTCAAGAGAAAGGATGGTGACCATCATAAACTTTTCAGCATGAACTAGTATCAGAAGCTCCACCAAGCATTTTACATGTATTATTTCATTTGATCTTGTGGTGGACACTGAGGTACACCACCCAGATCCCCCTCCTTCAGGACTGAGAGACTTATTCCCCCAGCTACTGGGAGTCTTAGTGACCAATGGCTCTCCAGTAATTTCACCTTGGCCACAGTGAGCTGCCTCACCAAGTTTATGTACCCTCCCCAATGACAGCCCTCATCCAAAAACTGCTTAATGTAGAGTTAAAAAAGCCCAGCCCCCTTGCCTCAAAGAGGAACAACTATGGAAAAAAAATACCAGTATCAGAAATTCTAATAGGACCAGCTAAATACCCTATTGTAATTGCATGGCCGTTCAACTTCTTCCTCTCCCCATTCTTGCTTTTCTTACCTCTCCCAGGTGTTATTCCTGAAAATATTCCCCAATAATATTATTGCATGAAAATCTGAGTTTTAAAGTCTGTATCTGGATAAGCCAACCAGAAGTGAAACCAGAAGTGATCCAAGGGAGCAGACTCTAAAATGAAATGCACCAGATTACTAGCAGCAAGGTTGCAATGAGGACGTGGCACTGTAGAAGCTGGAGCAATGGAAAGCCTCTGGCAAGTGAGTGCAGTGCTATTGTGAAGCTTGTGGTGAGTGGGATCACAGGAATGCACTGGTGGATACAGTATATCATGCATTTGAAAATTTCATGGGAAATAGTCATTATAAGGACACTGGATTAAAAGAGTTATTAAGAGGACCATGGGTGTATTGGAGAAAAGCAGTGAAAGACAAGGGAGGTGTGAAAACCAGAGGGCCTTTGTAGTAGTTCGTTTTTGCGCTGCTGATAAAGACATACCTGAGACTGGGCAATTTACGAAAGAAAGAGGTTTAATGGACTCGCAGTTTCATGTGGCTGGGGAGGCCTCACAATCATGGTGGAAGGCAAGGAGGAGAAAGTCACATCTTACATGGATGACAGCAGGCAAAGAGAGAGAGCTTACGCGGGGAAACTCCTGTTTTTAAAACTAACAGATCTCATGAGACTTATTCACTATCATGAGAACAGCATGGGAAAAACCAGACCCCATGATTCAATTACCTCCCCCAGGTCCCTCCCACAACATGTGGTAATTCTGGGAGATACAATTCGAGTTGAGATTTGGGTGGAGACACAGCCAAACCAGATCATTCTGACCCCCCCTCCAAATCTCACGTCCTAACATTTCAGAACCAATCATGCCTTCCCAACAGTCACCCAAAGTCTTAACTCATTTCAGCATTAACCCAAAAGTCTACAGTCCAAACTGTCATCTGAGACAAGGCAAGTCCCTTCTGCCTATGAGCCTGCAAAATCAAAGCAAGCTAGTTACTTCCTAGATACTGTGGGGGTACAGGTATTGGGTAAATACAGCCATTCCAAATGGAAGAAATTGGCCAAAACAAATGGGTTACAGGGCCCATGCAACTTTAAAATCCATTGAGGCAGTCAAATTTTAATGGTCCAAAATTATCTTTTTTGACTCCAGGTCTCACATTCAGGTCACACTGATGCAAGAGGTAGGTTCCTATGGTCTTGGGCAGCTCCATCCCTGTGATTTTGCAGGGTACAGCCTCCCTCCTGGCTGCTTTCATGGGCTGGAATTGAGTGTCTGCAGCTTTTCCAGGCACACAGTGCAAGTTGTTAGTGGATCTACCATTCTAGGGTCTGGAGGACAGTGGCCCTCTTCTCACAGCTCCACTAGGAAGTGCCCTAGTAGGGTGTGGGGGTTCTGACCCCATATTTCCCTTCCACTGCTGCTCTAACAGAGTTTCTCCATGAGAGCCCTGCACCTGCAACAAACTTCTGCCTCGACATCCAGGCACTTCCATACATCCTCTGAAATCTAGGCAGAGGTTCTCAAACCTCAATTCTTGGCTTCTGTGCACCTACAGGCTCAACACCACATGGAAGCTGCCAAGGTTTGAGGCTTGCAACCCTCTGAAGCTATGGCCTGAACTGAACCTTGGCCCCTTTCAGTCATGGCTGGAGTGGCTGGGACACAGGGCACCAAGTCCCTAGCTGCACACATCAAGGGGACCCTGTGCCTGGCCCACAAAACCACTTTTTTTTTCCTCCTAGGCTTCTGGGCCTGTGATGGGAAGGGTTGCCATAAAGACCTCTGACATGTCCTGGAGACAATTTCCTCATTGTCTTGGTAATTAACTTTGGGCTCCTCATTCCTTATGCAAACTTCTACAGCCATCTTGAATTTCTCCCCAGAAAATGGGTTTTTTCTTTCCTATTGCATTGTCAGGCTGCAAATTTTCTGAACTTTTATGCTCTGCCTCCCTTATAAAACTGAATGCCTTTAACATTACTCAAGTCACCTCTTGAATGCTTTGCTGCTGAGAAATTTCTTCTGCCAGATACCCTAAATCATCTCTCTCAAGTTCAAAGTTCCACAAATCTCTCAGGCAGGTGCAAAATGCCACCAGTCTCTTTGCTAAAACATAACAAAAGCCATCTTTGCTCTGGTTCCTAACAAGTTACTCATTTCCATCTGAGACCACCTCAGCCTGGATTTTATTGTACATATTGCTATCAGCATTTTAGGCAAAGCCATTCAACAAGTCTCTATGGAGTTCCAAACTATCCCACATTTTCCTGTCTTCTTCTGAGCCCTCCAAACTGTTCCAACCTCTGTCCGTTGCCCAGTTCCAAAGTTGCTTCCACATTTTGGGGTATCTTTTCAGCAGCACCCCTGGTACCAAGTTATTGTATTAGTCCATATTCATGCTGCTGATAAAGGCATGCCTGAGACTGGACAATTTACAAAAGAAAGAGGTTTAATGGTTACAGTTCCATGTGGCTGGGTAGGCCTCACAATCATGGTGGAAGGTGAGGAGGAACTTGTCACATCTTACATGGATGCAAGCAGGCAAAGAGAGAGCTTGTGCAGGGAAACGCCCATTTTTAAAACCATCAGATCTCGTGAGACTTATTCACTGTCACAAGTAAAGCATGGGAAAGGCCCACCCCCATTATTCAATTATTTCCTCCAGGTACCTGGTCACGTGAGATTTGTTACCCAGCCCTCCTCCTGCCAGGACTTGTAGAAAATATGCTGGCTGGTGTCCCACTCCCCAGTGTAGGGAGAAATCAGGCCATATTTTTCTAAGGCCTGTTACAAAACTCTCTTCCTGGATTTCCTCATCTCTTGAAATTAGCTGTTTGATGATTATCTGCATGCTGTTTTTCATACAGCATTTTGCATTGCTCCAGTAGATATGTGGGTTTGTCAGCATGTGGATAGTTGTCTGATTTAAGGCTGATGGACGTGAAGGAGAGACCTAAAGATCAGTATGTCTGATACAGCCCAGATCCTACAAGCTCAGGGGCCAAATTTCACAAAGTGCTGACTCTTGTGAGAGCTTCCAGGAGAGCTGAAAAGGGAACCTCCCAGGAAAGCTGTCTCTGAGTTAATACTCTCTTAGCACATAATGTGAATTCTTTCAGAGACTGGAGAGATTGGGACTAGGATGAATTATATAGTAAGGAAGGGCATTTTTTCCTCTTTCTTATAGAAGCCATATTCAGAATGTCCATTCTGTAACTGGACTGAGGATATCAATGACCTGGCTTCCACAATGAATTTTTTAAAGCTATACTTATATAAGAGTTAATACATGCCGTACACTACAAAAATCATTTTACAAATATAAACTCATTCAATTCTGAGTACAATCCTATAAAACAGGTAGGATTATAATCTGCATTTTAAAGTGGCAGAATTTAAAGAACAAAAAAATTAAGGGACTTACCTAAAGGCATACAGCCTGTAAGTGGTAGTGTAATGAATCTAGACAGCTGGAGACATCATACTTTTATACAGGGACCATGACCTTAATAAAGGTCTCATTTAAGGTTCTACTAGTCTGACTGGCCCCAAAAGGCCACCTACATGTCCTTGAAATGGGATCCTGGCACTAATAATGAATATTCATAAGCACCTACCAAATTCAATGACTTGGAGATATTGTTTTACAATGACCATACAAGGCAAATCCGTTTTTATTCACATTTGACAGGTGAAGGGACCAATTCTCAGAAGGATTAATTTATTGTTCAATGTCACAACACCAGTAAGAAGCAGAGGTGACATTGGCACCTAAGTCCTCCGTCCTCAGAGCCCAAGATCTTAACTACTACCTATATTATTTTAGATGTAAATGTTGGAAAGAGAAGGAGCTTGGGAGTTTATAGGTGTTAGATAATTATAGCACAGCTCTCCTGCTCTATTTTGAAATAAGTGCTAAAACCAAGGCCAAAATAAGACTAAGGTCAGCAACACTGAGGCCCCACCTTTGAGTCAGGCATCACCTTTCCCATTTATAGCTATCAAGGTGGGTTGTGGGTAAGGCAGACAGGCCTAAAAGCACTACTGCTCATTCTTGGCTCTCTCCAACATAGCATGAGCACCTAAAGAACATCATTAAAGCAATATTAGCCATGTATTTAAATTATGGCTTTGAGTTCTGGTTTTATTTACCTGTCTGCTTAAATATCATTTCTGGTAGATTATATTAGTGATTCTCAGAGATTGGCTGGAAGATAGCAGCTGTTTTCTTTCTTGGCATCAGCCTAAATATAGCTTTGCAATGCACCTTAAATTTTCAAGAAAACCTTACAGTAAAAAAGTTATCTTCCTCTAAATAAGTTCAAAAATGTTAGACACCATGACACCAGTTGCTGGGTAAGAAATATGTCTTTAATTTTTATTTTTTAATAGCTGTGTATTATTTTTTCCTTTTTTTATTATACTTTAAGTTCTAGGGTACATGTGCACAACGTGCAGGTTTGTTATACATGTATACGTGTGCCATGTTGGTGTGTTGCACCCAATAACTCATCATTTACATTAGGTGTTTCTCCTAATGTAGTCCCTCTTCCACCACCCACCCCACGACAGGCTCCAGTGTGTGATGTTCCCCACCCTGTGTCCAAGTGTTCTCATTGTTCAATTCCCACCTCTAAGTGAGAATATGCTGTGTTTGGTTTTTGGTTCTTGCAATAGTTTGCTGAGAATGATGGTTTCCAGCTTCATCCATGTCCCTACAAAGGACATGAACTCATCCCTTTTTATGGCTGCATAGTCCACAGTGAATATGTGCCACATTTTCTTAATCCAGTCTATCACTGATAGACATTTGGGTTGGTTCCAAGTCTTTGCTATTGTGAATAGTGCCACAATAAACATACGTGTGCATGTGCCTCTATAGTAGCACGATTTAAAATCCTTTGGGTATATATCCAGTAATGGGATCACTGGGTCAAATGGTATTTCTAGTTCTAGATCCTTGAGGAATCACCACACTGTCTTGCACAATGGTTGAACTAGTATACACTCCCACCAACAGTGTAAAAGCATTCCTATTTCTCCACATCCTCTCCAGCACCTGTTGTTTTTTTTTATATATATTTTTATTTTTATTTTTATTTTATTATTATACTTTAGGTTTTAGGGTACATGTGCACAATGTGCAGGTTTATTACATATGTATCCATGTGCCATGTTGATTTCCTGCACCCATTAACTCGTCATTTAGCATTAGGTATATCTCCTAATGCTGTCCCTCCCCCCTCCCCCAACCCCACAACAGTCCCTGGAGTGTGATGTTCCCCTTCCTGTGTCCATGAGTTCTCATTGTTCAATTCCCACCTATGAGTGAGAACATGCGGTGTTTGGTTTTTTGTCCTTGCGATAGTTTACTGAGAATGATGTTTTCCAGTTTCATCCATGTCCCTACAAAGGACACGAACTCATCATTTTTTATGGCTGCATAATATTCCATGGTGTATATGTGCCACATTTTCTTAATCAAGTCTATCACTGTTGGACATTTGGGTTGGTTCCAAGTCTTTGCTATTGTGAATAGTGCCGCAATAAACATACATGTGCATGTGTCTTTATAGCAGCATGATTTATAGTCCTTTGGGTATATACCCAGTAATGGGATGGCTGGGTCAAATGGTATTTCTAGCTCTAGATCCCTGAGGAATCGCCACACTGACTTCCACAATGGTTGAACTAATTTACAGTCCCACCAACAGTGTAAAAGTGTTCCTATTTCTCCACATCCTCTCCAGCACCTGTTGTTTCCTGACTTTTTAATGATGGCCATTCTAATTGGTGTGAGATGGTATCTCACTGTGGTTTTGATTTGCATTTCTCTGATGGCCAGTGATGATGAGCATTTCTTCATGTGTTTTTTGGCTGCATAAATGTCTTCTTTTGAGAAGTGTCTGTTCATATCCTTTGCCCACTTTTTGATGGGTTGTTTGTTTTTTTCTTGTAAATTTGTTTGAGTTCATTGTAGATTCTGGATATTAGCCCTTTGTCAGATGAGTAGGTTGCAAAAATTTTCTCCCATTCTGTAGGTTGGCTGTTCACTCTGATGGTAGTTTCTTTTGCTGTGCAGAAGCTCTTTAGTTTAATGAGATCCCATTTGTCAATTTTGGCTTTTGTTGCCATTGCTTTTGCTGTTTTAGACATGAAGTCCTTGCCCACGCCTATGTCCTGAATGGTATTGCCTAGGTTTTCTTGTAGGATTTTAATGGTTTTAGGTCTAACATTTAAGTCTTTAATCCATCTTGAATTAATTTTTGTATAAGGTGTAAGGAAGGGATCCAGTTTCAGCTTTCTACCTATGGCTAGCCAGTTTTCCCAGCACCATTTATTAAATAGGGAATCCTTTCCCCATTTCTTGTTTTTGTCAGGTTTGTCAAAGATCAGATAGTTGTAGATCTGTGGCATCATTTCTGAGGGCTCTGTTCTGTTCCATTGATCTATGTCTCTGTTGTGGTACCAGTACCATGCTGTTTTGGTTACTGTAGCCTTGTAGTATAGTTTGAAGTCAGGTAGTGTGATGCCTCCAGCTTTGTTCTTTTGGCTTAGGATTGACTTGGTGATGCGGGCTCTTTTTTGGTTCCATATGAACTTTAAAGTAGTTTTTTCCAATTCTGTGAAGAAAGTCATTGGTAGCTTGATGGGGATGGCATTGAATCTATAAATTACCTTGGGCAGTATGGCCATTTTCACGATATTGATTCTTCCAACCCATGAGCATGGAATGTTCTTCCATTTGTTTGTATCCTCTTTTATTTCATTGAGCAGTGGTTTGTAGTTCTCCTTGAAGAGGTCCTTCACATCCCTTGTAAGTTGGATTCCTAGGTATTTTATTCTCTTTGAAGCAATTGTGAATGGCAGTTCACTCATGATTTGGCTCTCTGTTTGTCTGTGATTGGTGTACAAGAATGCTTGTGATTTTCGTACATTGATTTTGTATCCTGAGACATTGCTGAAGTTGCTAATCAGCTTAAGGAGATTTTGGGCTGAGACAATGGGGTTTTCTAGATATACAATCATGTCATCTGCAAACAGGGACAATTTGACTTCCTCTTTTCCTAATTGAATACCCTTTATTTCTTTCTCCTGCCTGATTGTTCTGGCCAGAACTTCCAGCACTATGTTGAATAGGAGTGGCAGCACCTGTTGTTTCCTGACTTTTTAATGACTGACATTCTAACTGGTGTGAGATGGTATCTCATTGTGGTTTTGATTTGCATTTCTCTGATGAGCAGTGATGATGAGCATTTTTCCATGTGTCTTTTGGCTGCATAAATGCCTTCTTTTGAGAAGTGCCTGTTCACACCCTTCACTGACTTTTTGATGGGGTTGTTTTTTTCTTGTAAATTTGTTTAAGTTCTTTGAAGATTCTGGATATTAGCCCTTTGTCAGATGGGTAGATTGCAAAAATTTAGTCCAATTTTGTAGATTGCCTGTTCACTCTGATGGTAGTTTCTTATGCTGTGCAGAAGCTCTTTAGTTTAATTAGATTCAATTTGTCTATTTTGGCTTTTGTTGCCATTGCTTTTGGTGTTTTAGTCATGAAGTCCTTGCCCATGCCTATGTCCTGAATGGTATTGCCTAGGTTTTCTTCTAGGGTTGTTATGGTTTTAGGTTTAACATTTAAGTCTTTAACCCATCTTGAGTTAATTTTTGTATAAAATGTAAGGAAGGGATCCAATTTCAGCTTTCTACATATGGCTAGCCAGTTTTCCCAGCACCATTTATTAAATAGGGAATCCTTTCCCCATTTCTTGTTTTTGTCAGGTTTGTCAAAGATCAGATGGTTGTAGATGTGTGGTGTTATTTCTCAGGCTTCTGTTCTGTTCCATTGGTCTACTTATCTGTTTTGGTACCAGTACCATGCTGTTTTGGTTACTGTAGCCTTGTAGTATAGTTTGAAGTCAGGTACCATGATGCCTCCAGCTTTGTTCTTTTTGGTTAGGATTGTCTTGGCAATGTGGGCTCTTTTTTGGTTCCATATGAACTTTAAAGTAGTTTTTTCCAATTCTGTGAAGAAAGTCATTGGTAGCTTGATGGGGATGGCATTAAATCTATAAATTACCTTGGGCAGTATGGCCATTTTCACAATATTGATTCTTCCTATCCATGAGCATGGAATGTTCTTCCATTTGTTTGTGTCCTCTTTTATTTCGTTGAGCAGTGGTTTGTAGTTCTCCTTGAAGAGGTCCTTCGCATCCCTTGTAAGTTGGATTCCTAGATATTTTATTCTCTTTGTAGCAATTGTGAATGGGAATTCACTCATGATTTGGCTCTCTGTTTGTCTATTATTGGTGTATAGGAATGCTTACGATTTTTGCACATTGATTTTGTATCCTGAGACTTTGCTGAAGTTGCTTATCAGCTTAAGGAGATTTTGGGCTGAGACAATGGGGTTTTCTAAATATACAATCATGTCATCTGCAAACAGGGACAATTTGACTTCCTCTCTTCCTATATACCCTTTATTTCTTTCTCTTGCCTGATTGCCCCGGCCAGAACTTCCAACACTATGTTGAATAGGATTGGTAGCTGGAAACCATCATTCTTAGCAAACTAACACAGGAACAGAAAACTCAAAGCAGTACATGTTCTCACTCGTAAGTGGGAGTTGAACAATGAGAACACATAGACACAGGGAGGGGAACATCACACATGGGGGCCTATCAGGGATGCTAGGGGAGGGATAGCATTAGGAGAAATACCTAATGTAGATGATGGGTTGATGGGTGCAGCAAACCACCATGGCATGTGTATACCTATGTAACAAACCTGCACATTCCGCACATGTATCGCAGAACTTAAAGTGTAATAAAAAAAAAGAAAGAAAATTACACCATAAAAAAATTTTTAAGTGCACAGTAGAAGCATCAGGTGGTCTAACCTCATAATAATTCTCCCTTTTTGGAGATTCAGAATTCATTGTGGGTTCTGCCTACAGCACGGAGATCCAGTTAAAAGATAGGTGGTCCCTATCTAAACAAAACTGGTCTCCTTATACAATCCTGTGACGGATTTCTATAATTTTATGTTTGATTTGGCATCCATCTTTAAGCTCCCTCTAATACTGCCAGATTTTTTCCTCTGTGCACATTATGATGTAAATTTTGCTATTTGATTTCCACCTGAGTTGTTTCCTTTACTATCCAAATTTAAGGCTACTTAGCTGACAAGGGTCTAGGCTTGCAAAACAGGTTATCAAGAATCTGAAAGTCTAAGACAGGAAAAAAAGGTTTTTATGAATCTCTAAGATGTATGTCTATTGGCATGCCTAATATGTCTATGTATGTGTTGTGTACACAATGTTTCACTACTGAAAATATATAAAAGAGCTCTAATTAATTAGCTTAAGAAAATAAAAGTGCTTGAATCAAATACTTTATCAGGAAAAAAGATAAGGCTAGTCAAATGCTTTTTCAAGTTTATGTAACTTAAGTAAAATCTTTAATAAATAAGCTAGTTTTAAAATTATTGGTAAAGTAATATTAGAAATATCTTAAGAATTGCCATCCTGCATTTTTGTTTGCATTTATTAAACAAACAATTTCATGCTTATCCCTGCCAAATACTAGAATGTGTCAAAATTTGGCATAAGGGTTACAAAACTATAAACCTAGCCCAAGACAGAATGATCTTTGCTTATATAATCTTTAATAGATAAGATATTGATATTGGTTTAATAAAAATACCTACATCTTGAATTTAGTAAGATTACTGTAACTTCTAATCTTGTGGCTTTAGGCAGTCTAGTCCACACGCAGTAAGATTTGCTTTGGAGAAGGACCGCTATTGTCTTTGTTTCAAAGCTAAACTATAAACTAAGTTCCTCCCAAAGTCAGTTTGGCCTATGCCCAGGAATGAACAAGGACAGCTTAGAAGTTAGAAGCAAGATGGAGTCAGTTAGGTCAAATCTTTTTCACTGTCTAAGTTATAATCTTATAATGATGGTTCCATAACTTTAAATAATGACAATTGCAGTTTTTATAAATAATCTAGGTAAGTGATTAAAACAAAATAATTAAGTAACTGTAATAGGATAAAATACTTGTAGGCAAACATCATAATTTAGAATCTGAAGTTAAATTAAATAATAGATATTTCATTATTTGGGTTTTCCAATAAAAGTATATTTGTAGGAAAACATTCTTTCTTTAAAAAAAGTATATTTTTTTAAAAAGGTGAACAATTTTTATCTAATTCAAAGCTTATTTAAAGCTCATTTATAAAACAAGGTAAAAGGAACCAGGAAATAAAAGATGTAAAGAAAGTTATAAAAATAAAGAGGGTTTTTTTTTAATAAGAAAGCTTAAAGAAAAGTAATTTTGTATCAGAAAGAATCTTGTATGGTAAGTTTAGTCCTAGAATGAAATGACTGGTCAAGAAAGAGGGATCTTCAGGACAAACTAGAAAGTCCAAGCATGTCATGAACAGTGTGTGTTAAGTCACAATAAGAAGATTTAAAAATTTTTATATGATCAAGTTGTCCATGATTAAAGGGAAATTATAATGGTCTTTCTAGAAATTGTGTTTGATGTAAAAAAAAGACACTTATACACCAAAGAATTGATTAGAGCCATAAAATTTTCTTAGTGGTTGATTAAATAAATTGTAAGAGATTTAAATTTTTTTATTTTATCCCAAGGTTCAACTTTTATTACATCTTGCCAGTTTTGGTTTTCTCTCCCCTGTTCAAAGGCACAGAATAGCAACATGCCCCTTCAACTCATTTTAAGCTCATGTAAGTTTTTTTTCCTTCTTGGGTTCTGATTTTTGTGGCCTAATGCTAATGTTTTCTTAAGTTAGAAAACATTTAACAATGTTTTCTTAAAGGTCTAAAAAAATTTTTTCTTCCGACATATTCTGTGCACTGCAGAAGGCCTTTTAGTTTGCCTTTTGGTAATTGGTCTAAAAGATTTTATGTTTTATCAAAATAATTTATATGCCATTATTTTTAAGTTTGGTTTGCTTAGGAAAAACTGAGATTTAAAAAAAAATTAATTAAGGTTATTATATCCTTGTGTCTTCCTGTATGTGCTTTTAAAGTCTCTGTGACATTGAGTTACAGGGCTTTGACTCCTAGGTCTAAAAAGAACACCAAGTCTTGCTAAATCTTAAACATTTACAGCAATTTAAACCTCATCTTCAGCTATGGTAGACGATGCTAATCAAAACAAACTGCATTCCTGAGACATAGAACCAAAAACTAAAGCTACTCAGAAGAGGTGGGCATGTGAGATTGTAAGCACCAATTTTGAAAGATAAAATAAGTTTAGTTTCTCTATAAATTAATCATTAATATCAAAGGCACACTGATGCAAAACTAGCATATGGGCCTCTGTGTCAGATTAACAAGGTTTTCTTGAAGAATTAACTGACTCCTTAATAAAGGTTATAAAGGCTTATGAAAGTTATATCTTGTGATCAAGATGAAAATTTTATAGATTGTTCATAAAATTTTAGAAAAAAAATTTAATTTGCTTCACACTGTTTTCATTAGGGCTTATTGTTTGGAAAATTAAGTTCCCTCTCTCAAAGAATGAAGGTTTTCACCTTTTTTTTTAAATCCTTGAGTTATCACTATGGTTAAATGAATGACTTGTTTTACAATGATCTGTGTGATCCTGTTTTGTAATATCAAATGTTTTAAACCTTTGATATCTGACAAACTTTCCAAAATCAAATTATAAATTGTCTCTCTCTGACCTAATTAATCCTTTAAGATATTATTAATAGGTTCCCTAAAGTCCAAAACTGATATATTTGGTATAAAAATTTTACAGAAAGCATTGTCAAATATAAAAGTGTTTGGTTTTCTTTGGGCTATATTTGTACAAATATGTTATTAGTATTTGTTCCAAAATTATGGGAAACTCCTGTAATTGTGATACGACTTAACATACATTATCAGTAATAATTATAATTTTTATGTTAAATTATTGTGTGCCACAGAGGTAACAAATTTCCTTGTCAATTGTGCCTTTGACTACAGCTGCCCTAAAACTTTTTGTCATCCATGAACAATTGTTGTCTTGTTTTAGTCCTCGTTAGAAGATGGTTTTATAATCAGCTATAAACTCTAACAGGTGCTCTTGAATGCAGGTTTCTGATAACTTTGCAGCTTGTGACAGCAGAATAGAGGAAAAACTTTCAGGACTCATGGAGAGCTGAAATGTTCATGAATATCATGCAGAATAGGAATTAACCACATGACTAAACTAATGAAAGTCTGAAGTAATTTTTTTTTAATTTTGCTTAAAACATTTGCTTTGTTTTCCAGAGTCAGGAAAAGTTTTAAGCTATTTACAGCTTTTACCAATTGACTAAATTATACTCCTATGAACAAAATTTGGAGCATATTTATTTCTCTCCACCAGATTTTTACAGAATTTGGAAACTCTTTGTATGTATTCTTAACTTATGACAGTACAGTTATTTGTATAAGTGCAATAAAAATCTGTTTTCAGCCAGGCGTGGTGGCTCACACCTGGAATCCAGCACTTTGGGAGGAAAAGGCAGGTGGATTATGAGGTCAGGAGTTTGAGACCAGCCTGGCCAATATGGTGAAACCCCATATCTACTAAAAACTACAAAAATTAGCTTGGCATGCTAGCAGGCACCTGTAGTCCCAGATACTTGGGAGGCTGAGGCAGGAGAATCACTTGAACCCAGGAGGCAGAGGTTGCACTGAGCCGAGATTGCACCACTGCACTCCAGCCTGGGTGACAGAGTGAGACTCCATCTCAAAAAAAAAAAATCTGTTTTCATTTGTAACAAAAAACAATTGGAGAAATATTGTTTTACCAAGGCTTTGACTGGAATGGTGTGCTTTCATTTAAGGAATCAAGCTTGATTTATGGAGACAATAAAAGCCCCTTGAAAAAAACTAGCCTCATACCTTTGTCTGCACAGTGCCTGTACAGGGTTCCTGTCCTATGATAAGTAAAGAATGTCACTTTCTGATAGGCTCAGGCGCCCCAGATTTACTGTGGAACCTCAAGAGGAGAGAAATTTACCCAATGCAATTATTTTGGCTGCACCGTATACAAATAATTAGGCCAAGTATAATAAAGCAAACCAGTGCTACCATGACTTGTCTTTAGTAAAAATGGGAAACTAGAGAGAGAAAAATAATGTTTCAAAAACTATAGTATACCTATTGTTAGGTTCTAATTTTGCCTAATGTTTTTCAATTTTTATTGTTTTCCACAGTTTGAACTGAATTCTAATTTTTCTTGGCTGCAAGTCTTCAAAATAATGTTCTCAATTTTTTTCCTTTTTTCCCATTTTTCCTAATTTGGAGTCACTGAAAACTAGGCTGTGCTTTCATAAAGCCCTGCAAACTGAAGCTAGACAACTTAAACTTCAAAAGAAAATAACAGCAACTTATTTATATATATAAGCCACTTTCATATCTGCCTACTGATGTATGGACTTCAGAGTAATGTGGCCTATATTGATTTTCCAGGATTGTTCTTCTGTTGTTGTTGTTTTACTCCCTTCATCCCCCTATTTTCTCTTCACAGGACATGAGACTTCACAATCTTCTAAATATGAGCTTTCCTAATAACTCGGGACCTGCCTGTCTAGGAATAAACCATCCTAGCCGTGAGAGATCAAATGAGACCTGAGATGAGAGACTCTTTTTTTTATAAAATGCTCTCTCCAAAATATTTTTAAAAAGAAAAGGGGGGAATATGAAATGAAAATATCTTGGGGCCCCAAAATCACTAAGCTAAAGGAAAAAGTCAAGCTGGGAACTGCTTAAGGCAAACCTGCCTCCCATTCTATTCAAAGTCACCCCTCTGTTGACTGAGACAAACGCATATCTAATTGCCTCCTTTGGAAGGCCTAATGAGAACCTCAAAAGAATGCAACCATTTGTCTCTTATCTACCTATGACCTGGAAGGCCAATCCCCGCTTCCAGTTGCCCCGCCTTTCCGGACTAAACCAATGTACATCTTACACATATTGATTGATGTTTCATGTCTCCCTAAAATGTATAAAATCCAGCTGTGCCCCTACCACCTTGGCCACATGTTGTCAGGACCTCCTGAGGCTGCGTCATGGGCATCCATCCTCAACTTTGGCAAAATAAACTTTCTAAATTAACTGAGATCTGGCTGCTCACAGTGGCTCATGCCTGTAATCCCAGCACTTTGGGAGGCCAAGGCGGGTGGATCGCATGAGGTCAGGAGTTTGAGACCAGCATGGCCAATATGGCAAAACCCCATCTCTGCTAAAAATACAAAAATTAGCCAGGCGTGTTGGTGGATGCCTGTAATCCCAGCTACTCAGGAGTCTGAGGCAGGAGAATCACTTGAACCTGGAGATTGGAGGTTGTAGTGAACCGAGATTGTGCCTCTTCAATCCAGCCTGGGCAAAGGAGTGAAACTCCGTCTCAAAAAAAAAAAAAAAAAAAATTAACAGAGACCTAGCTCAGATTTTCAGAGTTCACAGTATCCACAGGTCAAATTTTCCCTTAGATATCAGAATTTATGTGGTAAAACCAGAGTTATACCATTAAAAAAATACGGAGTTTCAAAATTTAAATATCTAAAAGAGTTTGACCTTATTTTATCCTAAAGGATAATTAAAGGTACCTTTAACCAGGTCAAGGAATGTACTGACTTTTACTTGGTTTTAAAAGGAATGTTGTAAAGCAAACATGACTATAGAAATAAACAGAATAGTGCCTGGCACATAGTAAGTACTTAATATTTAACAAAAATTGGTTGAATGACGAATGCAGTATATCAGCCTATTTCTGTGTTATATGTGGAACATTGTTAAGGTTCTTAAGTTCATTTGGCATAAGCAAATGTACATTATCTTATAATTTTATTTATAAACACAAACAATGGAGTTTCTATAAACCATGCAGAAGAAAAATATTGCCATTATTCTCACAAGTTTGTTCCATTATAGTATAAGTTTGTGTAAAAAAAAATCACCAGAAAGTCCTTCAAGAAAAGCCATTATGGTGTATTCATTAAGGAAGACTTACATGGCAAGAAGTAATGAATTCCTCCTTTTAAATTGCTTTTCATAATATTTATAATACAAAATCACTGTAGAAAAGAATCCTCTCTCTAGCCCTATATTCCTGAATTAAGTGGACTATTTAAGTGGCCAAAAATTTCCATGTAGATAATAATTTTAAGCTAAATGTAACAGTATACCATGTTTTTATTAACACTAATTTTTTTGAAAGAAAAAGGAAGGTTTTCAGAATCAGTCTTATTCTATGATGACTGCTTAGTTGTTTGCATAAAATAAAATCAGTTTTGTTTTGGAACAGGAAATACACAATATAAAATAAAGAATGGATTTAAAGTAAGACAGCACTGCTGTCTAGCTGGGAAATAGAAGAAAATATTCAGCTCTTTTTTGATAAATTATTAATCTTCTTTTTAATTCGTTAATGTCTATGAAAGAGAAAGGAGAAATCAAAGCCTGACTTTCTCAGCCAGCAGCCTGATCAAAGAAGAAAATTGCCTCACCTTGGAACACATTTTGTTTGCAATAGGTAGTTTATAATCCAAATAAACAATTTTATCATTTTATGACTGTGTTTTTAATGAAATATGTGGAAAAGATATCAAATAACTAACATTCTTTTATTTAATTTCCAAATCACCAGAGTTCATGCTAGATGAGTCTGAATTCATTAAGAAAGCTGCATTCAATTTCATTTGCCCCATATTTTACAACAGCTATTTATTGAGAATCTATCAAACTTAAGACACAATATAGGCTTGGAATTCAACAGATGATAAGTAGAATACTTGTCCTCAAAAGCTCCTAACCTAACTGGAGAAAAGTGAAACATACCCCAAAAGAGAAATAATAGCTCCAGGCAAAGCAGAGGTGTGTCCTTCCATAGGAGCTTCAAGAGAAAAGCCCCTCCTAATTTTCATTATATCAGGGTAGGTGCTATGCCCCTTTCTCTTGTTATATATTTCATAATCCCTCTTAGAATTTTATTTGGGCATCTTGCTTCTCCCTAAGTTTGAATATTTACTCCCAAGATCCAATTTTGCAACAGTACCTATAAGGGCAAATTTAGCTCACAACCTACATGAAAATACTCATGTCTTCTGACTCCAGAATATGAAAGAGCATGATAATAATTTTTTTTAAAAAAGACAATGAACCAGAACAGCGTTTCTCAACCTTGACATTATTGACATTTAGGGCCTCTAGATAATTCTTTGCTGTGGTCAGGGAGTGGGAGGGTTGTCCAATGCATTCTAGGATGTTGGGCAGCCTCCCTGGCCTTCACCCATTCAATGCCAGTAGCACCCAATACCAACTGTGGCAAGCAAAAATGGATCCAGACACTGCCAAATGCCATACACTCCTATGAATACAATTTGGAGCTTATTTATTTCTGTCTACCAGATATTTACAGAATTTGGAAACTCTTTGTATGTATTATTAACTAATGACAATACAGTTATTTGCATAAGCGCAATAAAAATCTGTTTTTATTTTTATTGAGGGGAAGGAGGGGGCAAAATTATTTCTGATCAAGAACCACTACCTTAGAATGATCAATTATACCTCAGAAAATGAAAGTTTCATATGTGTATACATACGCATATAGAAGATCCCAGCCGGTCTCAAGAATGAAGCAACAAACAGTGTTAACAGATTTCAGCCACACCAAACAAACTATCAGGATTCAAAATGCCAGCAATTACATCTTTTATTAGAATGAATAATTTTTTAACTTTTAAGTTCAGGGATACAAGTATGGGTTTGTTACAAAGGTAAAGTTGTGTCATGGGGGTTTGTTGTACAGATTATTTCATCACCCAGGTATTAAGCCTAGTACTCATTAGTTATTTTCCTGATCCTCTCCCTCGTCCCAGCCTCCACCCTCTGAAAGGCCCCAGTATGTGTTGTTTCTAGGTGCCCAGGTGTTCTCATCATTTAGCTTCTACTTATTTTTTTTTTTTTTTTTTTTTGAGACAGAGTCTTGCTCTGTCACCCAGGCTGGAGTGCAGTGGCACAATCTCGGCTCACTGCAAGCTCTGCCTCCCAGGTTCACACCATTCTCCTGCCTCAGCCTCCCGAGTAGCTGGGACTACAGGCGCCTGCCACCATGCCCGGCTAATTTTTTGTATTTTAGTAGAGATGGGGTTTCACCGTGTTAGCCAGGATGGTCTCAATCTCCTGACCTCATGATCTGCCCGCCTTGGCCTCCCAAAGTGCTGGGATTACAGGTGTGAGCCACTGTGCCTGGCCAGCTTCTACTTACAAGTGAGAACATGCGGTATTTGGTTTTCTGTTCCTGTGTTAGTTTGTTAAGGATAATGGCCTCCATCTCCATCCACGTCCCTGCAATAGTATATGCAAGCTTTTTTAGAGGCTCCTATGATGGAGTCTGTCTACATTCTTAATTAAATCCCACCCTGACCTACAGAGTGATCACTGAGTAAGAATCTCTACCTGGAGCAAGATGAAAGACTGGACACTGAAACCTGACTCCCGAGCCCTCAAGGCTGCTCTTATTAATGAGAAATCTCCCTCATGCCTCAACTGCCACCATGGGGTATTCTCTGTCCCTTACCAACCTTAAGAATTGAGGTTTGAGTTCATTAAAAGAGATGTCAAGATTCTTGTACTTTACAGTTTCTTTCAGAGAGGGAATCAGTGCAGCACTGACAACAAACCTACAGAAAAATAAAGAGAAAACGGGAGGTAGAAATCATTCTAACATCATTTGTAGGAAATGGAAGGCTTCTCCTTAATCAAATCAGGTATCAACTCCTTTGAGAAAAATATATTGGAACATTTTTTGAAGAAAAGAAAAAAAATCACCCCAGCCTCATATAGTGAGTTTTATACATGAGACTTAGATATCATTTTAGTTAGTAAATTTCCAGCTTCAAGTAACTGAAAATTGGCCACCTTGGCTTAAGCAATTAGGGGGCCTTTTTTTGCATTAAAAGTAGCTCAGATATTGGCCCTCCAGGACTGGGGTAACTAAAATCTCAATAATGTCATTAGGGACCCACAAGGTGCCAAGCTATTCTTTTCTTTTCATCTGCCACCCTTAGCTATTGCCCTTATTATTATTACCTCATGACCGACCTCAGGCTGCAATGTTCCAGACTTCACATCCACATTCAAGCAGGAAAGAGATGAAAACAGCACACTTCTACTTATGTATTATTGGCCAGAACTGGGCCACATGGCCTCCTTATTCTACAAGAGAGCCTTAAAATTTGAGGTTTTACATTTTAGATTCTCTACAATAGGAGATGGAGATCAGATCATACAACCCACAGGATCTGCCAGAGAAAAGTTCCATACAACTTGGGAATTTCATTCCTTTATTATCTACTATTTTTCCTTACAACCATGTTGGAGAAGATTTCACTAAGAAATTCAGATCCCCTGGAAATGATATTTAATGGCCAAAGCTTCAACTAACATTTACTAATGGCATCTCCCTTGTAAAGGGAAATGAAAGAATCTCTGTCACTGTCTCTTTTGCTCTGTATCTAGTTGATATTGATGCACAAAGATTGGCTCAGTCAATTTAGTAAAAAAAATAAATGCAATTAATCATTTGTTATGTTTATGGCCTTTGTTTCTCTGGCGAACTTTCTGCTATTGTTCTTCTCTCCAGCTTTCAGATAGACTTGAGTAGAGAAAGTTATTGTGGCATAGCTGACCCAGTGGTCTGGAGCTCATCCTGAGACAGTCCCGTCTCAACACTGACCGTGTGGGATCAAGCTCTTCACTGTGGTGCCAGATCAGGTCTGAATTCAGATCTTGACATAACTTGAGTTGCCTCCTTGCTCTCCTCGGTGCACTTTGGTTCCATTCCTGAGTCCCTTCTCACTCTTGGTCTCCTCCTCCTCCAGCTTTTCCTTCCACGTGATAAGCTGGAGAAGGAGGCGAGTGATTAAGGGTAAACCACTCCCACAGTCTCTCCCGTCTTGGATTTGAACATCATAAGCATCATTTGGAACTGAGAAAGCCCCAGCAGCAGCAGGGATTCTTTTACTGCCTTGGCCCTTTGGAGCAGTTACACTTCTCTTGTGCACCAAATACAAATGTAAAATGCTTTCCGCTATTTAAAAACTAAATGAAGAATCATAAAAAGTCTGTCAAGGGCCTTTGTGTGCATTTAAAAGCCTAAAAGCTTTTGGCAAGGGCAACTCTGATGAAGCAGGCTTTGCTTTTCAAGGAACAAAATCAGAGGTTAACAGCCAGAACAGGAGGCCATTAGCCATAGAGGTGCGTGCACATCATCACTGTGATGACAGAAGAGACAGATGAGCTAAACAAGGTGCAGGCAGGGGCTGTTCCTGTCACACCTACAGACTGGCCCATCATCCCTCTTCCTGCCCCAGCCCCACCCCACCCTGTCCTCCTTCTCCAAGTCCCCATCTACAAAGAGATATGTATTAGAAGACCCTTTGGGTGAGTCTGTGCTACATCCAACAGTTTAACTTAAAGTCATGGGCATTTTGCTATGTATATCTCTGAAGAACTAGTAGTTTAATAAAGGAAGTATTGTAAATAGCAAAGAAGAGAGTGGCCAAGCAAGAGGCAGCTGGAGCTGGTGGGAGTTTTGGCATCAGGTTGACCAGGGTTCAATCCTGACTCCACTATTGGTTGCTGTGATACTTTGGACACTTATCCAAACTCTGTGAGCCTCTGTTTCCTCATCTCTAAAATGGGAACATGATTCCTCAAGATAGTTAAATGAGATAAAACAACACATACCAACGTGTGCCTAGTAAAATACATGTTACACAGTACATGCCTAAGAAGCAAGATCCAACATTTTTAAAAATAAATAATTAAATTTCACCAGCAGGAAGCTCAGGATTCAGATAATCCCAGTTATGTAAGTACTGGGACCAGAAGAACAGGTGTGATTTTAACTTTCTTTGTTTTATTGCCTTCCATTCGTATTTCTCTACTGAGGGAAGAAGCACTTGATTACAACTGCATGCTAGAGACTAATCATCTTCATTTTCACAAACTCCTTGATTTGTGATACTTTTTGACTATTCTTCAACAACATTTCCATTGCTGAATTTTGATTCTTATTTTCTTCAGATCCCTTTATCCATAAGTTCCTCGAGGAAATTTATAGTCACTTTATAACTACTGTATTATACTTTCATATTGCATTGTACTATTTTATACTATTATAGTACATTAATTGACACTGCATCCAAACATTAACAATTTCATACAGCATAAAACTCATTGTCATGAACACACATGGTCTGAATCTGACCTACAGTAACCTTTCTTTCTTCACTATTTTTCTTATCATTCAAACACTCTTAAAAGGGTATTTTAATTACCAAGGTGTTTTTAAATCTCATTCTATTAGCAACACCCACAATATCTTCTAGAACCTTCTAAGATAGTCACCTGTCCCTCTCCTACCAACAAACTAAACTTATAATTAATTTCCCAACCAAAGGAGGCCAGAGAAGACCTGGTGTCCGTAGAGACATAGTGATTTGTTGAGACCTCCCCCAGGACTGGGCTCTTGCCTTAAAGGTCAATTTCTTTTCTGTTACTTCCCTCCTGAAGCTTTGCTATCTTAGTCTGATATCTTGGGTTGTAATTCCAGTTCCAAGTAACAAGGAGGCCCTATGTCACCTCCACCATCATTTCTGAAACTTAAATTTCCTCATCTTTAAAATGAGGGAATTGGACTGGATTACGTAAAAGTTCCATACAGCTCTAAGTTTTAAAATAAAATAAAAAATGAAATTAAACACAACTAGTCCTTAATCAGGTATGTGCTGAAACAGCCCATCATCAGCTTAGGGCACATTTTGAAAGTTGAGAGACAAAAGCCATACCAATTATTTAAACAGAGAAATCAAATAACTTCTAATTATGTATAAAGCCGTAGGTAACTAAACAATCAGAAAAAAAAATCAAGTATCACAGAGTGGTAAATGTAGAAAGGGCTACTACCCCTAGGAATGGAACGTAAAAGGGAAGGGGTTGGCATAAGCAATTCTCAGAAGCTGAAAATGGGGTCCCATGCAGTCAAAATTCAGACTTCTGAAGACGAGCACTGGCTCAAAGGTGCTACTGCTCCAAAGAGGATGCCATGAAGCTGTTTCTAGGAATTGGAAAAACTGAAAACTGAATTCAGCTGTGACTAGGGAAAGGCACAGCCATGGCTTAGGTTATGCTTATAGGGAAGAGGAGAAAACAGGAAGCCACAGAAAGCAGGAAGGAAAGAAAATGTCACTTCTTCCTCCTCCAGCCTTGTAGTGCTCCTCTGGCCTAACAGTGATCCAGCCAGCAGAGCAGAAATGTATTTAGTCTAGTGCTAGCCCTAGCATCACAGAGGAGAGCATAGAGGGCTATGTCTGGAACTAACAAGAAGGGCTATGTCTGGAAATGACATGCAAAGTGTGTCCTAAAGCAGAAATAATAATCAGACATCATCTGTATACCAACTCTAATAGTGTCAGGATGTTGTATTGAGGAGGATCCTGAGGCTGTACCTATGCATCAGGAGAGAGTTCCACCATCGTTTAGATTATCTGCCACAGGCAGGAGAAGGACATAGTGGCATATAGTTGCCATCTCTGGCCTAGAATCACATAGCTGTCCCACGTACCCTTTAGACATCAGGTCCTGGAGACAGAGACTTGAACTCCTTTTCAGCAGCAGCAAGTACCCAACCTCACTCCATCTGGTGGAGAGAGTGCAACGGGGAGTTATTGTAAAGTAACTCAGAGTTCCTAATACACAGCACAGCCTCATTTACTTCCCAATACATGGCAGAGCTCACTTTTATATAGCATCATGAAATCATTGAATTTTAAATCTGAACAAAAGGTAAGTTTTTTGGCTATGCTTGAGCAAAAAGCTCTCTAGGGACAGAGCAAATCATTCCTATATTCAGACAATTTTGATCCCAAGAAATCTCTTCTTTATGAAGAACCGAAATCAACTTCAGTCTAAGTCTTATCCACTGGTCCCACATCCACCTCTTCCAGAAAGACAGAAGTAGGTCAGATTCTTTCTCTACATGTCATCCTTTCAAATGTTTGAATTCAGCCATCATATTACACCAGACTTTTCTTCTTCAAGTATAGTAGCCTTAATGTCTCCAACTGTTCCTGACATGAATGATATAGAAATATCCCTGTCCCTGTTCTCTGGGTATACTTTGATATATCTCAGCCCCTTATCAGAGGTGACCCCGAAATCAATACTCCTGTTGTGATTAGAATAGCACCAAGGAATGAAGTAGAGAGTGTAGCTAATTCTTTTGTAAGATGTCATCAACATTTCTGATGACCACATCACACTGAAAACTCCTATGGATGTTTATTGTCTTTCATCTGAAATGATCCTCAGCCATTTCACCCCCAAGATAAAGAATTCCACTTGCTTCGAAGTTTCCCAAGGAAAAATATTTTGCAGCCAGTACAAACTACTGAGACATTCCCTTGGAGGAAAAGGCAAACAGCTTTGTGAATGCTTAAATAAATTAGAAAATTAAGCTCTTACTTGCTGATGGTGGATGTCATAAACGTATGTTATAATCAAAGGAAGCTTCCATCAATTTCGATGTTCTCACTGAGCCGCAAACTTTGTTATTGTTCCTCCTGCAAAATATAGATGGCATAAACCATGTCTAAGTGTGCAGAAGACATTTACTTCCACTGGGTTTTTGAGTTAGATGAGATTTTATAAGCACCTATGTTCTACCTTTTAACTACATTTTAATTTAAATATATCTTTAATCATCGCTTTAAAAATTATCTTCACTAAGTAACCAAAGTTTAAAGTAATGGCCTATTTTAAAAATACATGCAAAACTCTCTTAGTCAGGGTTTTTAAATATTTCACTCACATTCTTTCTTTTAGGTTCATTTAGTTACACTATAATTTTATAGAGTTTTAAAGTGGTGGGGCATATGATGTGATTACCAATTATTTTGGCCCTATTTCTGCGCACATGATTAGAAGAATCTATGAAACATTAGTTTAACAAGAAATCTTAAAAAAAGACAACTGATGAAAACTCTGTAGGCACAAACTTCTAAAGGTAAAAAGGAGAGAGGTAAATACAATTAAATACAAAGAAGTCAGGGGTATGATGTGAAAAAGAGAAGGAATAATTCTGATTTATACACTGCACACTGAAGGATGGATGATCTGCTGAAATGAAATATCAGACTTCAAATACTTATATTCAAGGCAAATTCTCATATTCAAGGCAAATTCTCACTTCCAATTACTTCATTTTGAAGGACAAGGGGGTGTGCCACTGGAGTGGGAGGGAATTATTTGGGGGCACAAAAAGTAAAATAGATGCCATTTTTTTTTTACATATTATTGTAAGACTGTGTCTTAGTTTTGTAATGCTGCTGTAACAAATTATCACAAATTCAGGGCTGAAACAACATAAATGTCTACCTTACAGTTCTGTAAGTCAAAATTCTGACATGGGTCTCACCCGTCTAAACCAAAGTGTTGGCAGGGCTACATTTCTTCTGGAGATCCTACAAGAGGTTTCATTTCCTTACCGTTTCTGGCTTCTAAAGGCTGCCTGCATTCTTTGTCTCCTAGCCCCTTACTCCACCTTCAAAATCAGCAAGGATGTGTCTCTCCATCTGACTTCAGCTGGGAAAGATTCCTCACTTGTAAAGACTCCTGTGATTACATTGTGCCCACCTGGATATTCTATGATTCTCTCACCATCTCAAGTTTCTTAATCATACCTGCAAAATACCTTTTATCATATAAGGTACCGTATTCACAGGTTCTGGAGAGAAGTGGTTGGGCATTGGGCATTTGGCTGGGCGGGGGGGGGGGGGGGCATTATTCCACCTACCACACTGTCTAAAGCAAAGATGAGATAACACCCCAGGAAACAAATTGATCTCCACGGCCTTCCTCTGATGAAAATCAGAGTCACGTCCTACTCACATCCACAGGTGCAGCTCCTCAGTCGGTATCTGTTGTTGCTTGCATAGTTTAATGAGAAAATTAATGATGAAATGGCTTCAGATCATGTAAAAACATTATCAGGAGACTGTGTCCTGTGCTGCTGTGTGTCAGCCACTGTGCCCGAGTTCACAAGTTCCCTCCAGCTCATGTTCTTCAGGACAAAATTTGTGATTCAGGTTTGTCTCCTCATAAAAGACAAGGAGGTAGTTATCTGCAAGGAAGAGAGATTAACTGATGGGAACTGACCTAGCATGATGGCTAAGTCCATCTTAGGCCTAGAGAGGGTGTGCCGGGGACTTTTCTAAATACCTGCTACACATGACCTCATTTAGCCATCACAATAGTCCTATACGATATTTCATCCTGTTTTACACGTGAGAAACTGAGGCACAGACAAAACAGAGCCCCTGCCCCAGAGTTTGAACTTTAAAGACAACAATACACAACCTATTTATTGATCAATTAGGGAGTGGGGCTGCAAGTAATTTGTGACTAAAAATGCGTTTTTAAATTTGTGACTAACAATGTCAGTCATTTACATTTAAGTCAAGATTATCTTTATGACATCTCACTTGCTGTTACATTCTGATGTGGATTTCTGGTTTTAAGATTATGTTGAAGAAAGAATATTGAACTAACCAACTAATTTAAATCAGTGGTTCTCACACTTCACTGCGCAGAAGAATCACCTGGGGTACTTCGGGGGTTTTGTTTTTGAGACAGTCTCATTCTGTCACTCAGTGTTGGAGTGCATTTTTCTAAAATGTAGATTGCTAAGGCATAATCTCAGAGATTCAGTAAATGTTCCCTCACAGCTTGGAATTTATATATGTTTAAACATTTCAAAAGTTTCTGATACAGGTGCCCTGGTATATATTAAGTGCAATGTAAGGTTTTGGAAAAACTGCTTCTGAATGATCTCCCTGAGCCTCCCCAGCTCCCACCAAGTCAGGATAAGGCATACACAAAACTCCTCACTTATTCAGTCAAAGCATACACTGTATGGTGATTGCCCGTTTACTTATCTGTGTTTCCCTCTAGACAGCGAGGTCTTTAAGATCAAGGTTGCGCCTCTGTCAACGCCTTGCTGCTCCTGCCTACCCACGTCCACAGGTGCAGCTCCTCAGTCGCTATCTGTTGTTGCATGCAGCTTAATGAGAAAATTAATGATGAAACGGCTTCAGATCATGTAAAAACATTATCAGATGAATGAGTTTAAAATCCAGAGTGCCTTATTTAGTTGAATATCTGAGTTCAAGATCAGTCTGGCCAACACAGTGAAACCCCGTTTCTACTAAAAATACAAATATCTATCTGGTTGCATCCATAGTTTAATGAGAAAATTAATGATGAAATGAGTTTCATCATTATCAGATGAATGAGTTTAAAATCCAGAGTGCCTTATATACTTCAATATCTGCAGGCAGTAGGAGAAAAAAAAAATTAGAAAAAAATTACAGCATAAGCTAAGTTCAGCATTGAAGGACACAAACAGAAGCATTTGAGCAGAAGGTCTTACAGAGCAGAAAAAAAAAAGGCAGCAATCTCAGCATTGGTAAGGGATGTCTCCTCCTACCAGCAAGACACTCTCAGCAGCCCCGGGGGACAGACTGTGTCTTGTGCTGCTGTGTGTCAGCCCCCGTGCCTGTGTTCACAAGGAGGTGATTGCTGATTGAGCAGAAAATTGGCACATCAGAAACATGATAGCTGAGTATATTGGTTTTCTATCAGTGAGCGTGCGTGTTTGAGGGTGGCAGGGATTTGTCATTGCTTGGAGTCTATACTAATAACCTATGATAAAAACTTCTTTGGGAGTTTTAAGTTTTTCAAGGAAATGTTGGGCCAGGCACAGTGGCTCAAGCCTATAATTCCAGCACTTTGGGAGGCCGAGGCAGGTGGATCACCTGAGGTCAAGAGTTCGAGATCAGCCTGGCCAACAGAGTGAAACTCCGTCTCTAACAAAAATACAAAAAATTAGCCGGGTGTGGTGGCATGCTCTTGTAGTCCCAGCTACTTGGGATGCTGAGGCAGGAGAATAGCTTGAAGCCAGGAGGCAGAGGTTGCAGTTAGCCAAGATTGTGTCACTGCTCCCCAGCCTGGGCCACAGGAGTGCAACTGTCTCAAAAAAAAAAAAAAGAAGAAGAAGAAAAAAGAAAGGAAATGTTAAAATTACATTGTCTATTGATTCAATTATGACCATCTAAAATTAGCTACATGGCTATTGAAGTGTTTGTCCTTTCATTTAGGAACACAAAGCTCATTTCAGTTTTCATGGAAGTGAAAACAGATTACCCCGATTATAGTAGTACCTGAGCCAACCTCAGCTGCTTTATGAGTTCTACTTGTGAAGTTGCACCATCTTCCCTGAGAACGGCCTTGCCTCTGAGCCTCACTTCTGACATTTTAGGGCAGGCTCCTTCCTTACTCCTAAGGTGTGGCCTTCCTTTTTTCTCAGCTGGACACCCACCCAGGTGTTAACGTGCTGTCTTCACTCTGGCCCAGCTGAAGAATTCCATCTCCAGCACTCCTCAACCATGATCAGTGCTCAGGCCCCACGTGGTTGTTCTGTGAAGATCATCATGGTCTTGTTCTGCATCTGTGTGGTCCATCAGCAAATGACTAGTTTAAAAAGCTCCCCAGACTTCAGGTTCCCTGTGCCCTTCACCCCAGACTACATCACCTTTGTGGCTGTATACTCAATGTCTGGCTCCCCTATCCACAGGCCTGCTCTGCTCTACTCCAGCCCCTGGGCTGTATCACAAAAGGTCCCCAGGCAGAGTCTGGGCTCACCTGCTGAGTTTCCTTTCACCCTGAGATTGCAGTCTTGCTCTACCTGTTGTCCAGTGCCTGAAGGCAATTGCGTCATGGTTTATTCCATTTATGTTGATTTTGGTGGGGTTATTGTATTTGCTTTTTTCAGACAAGGATTAGTCTGGTGCCAGTTCCTCCCTCCTGGCCACAAGCAGAAGTTGATTTACTTATTAATCTTTTTTTTTTTTTTTTGGAAATGGAGTCTTGCTCTGTCAACAGACTGGAATACTGTGGTGCAATCTTGGCTCACTGCAACCTCCGCCTCCCAGGTTCAAGCGATTCTCCTGCCTCAGCCTCCAGAGTAGCTGGAACTACAGGCATGTGCCACCACGCCCAGTTAATTTTTATATCTATAGTAAAGACAGGGTTTCACCATGTTGGCCAGGATGGTCTTGATCTCTTGACCTCATGATCTGCCCACCTCAGCCTCCCAAAGTGCTGGGATTACAGGCGTGAGCCACCGCGCCCGGCCAAATTAATCTTTTTTTAATTAGAAATACTATTTAATGCTGCTAAATTTCTTTTTGCTAGCATTTGAGTTTTGATATTAGCTATCCCTCTACCTGTGTTCCCTACCCAAAACAAGGAATAGTGATTAAACAGTTCCTCAACCCACCCCTGCATCTCCCATCAAGATGATGTTGGGCATTCAATGACTGTGAAGGATCCACCTAGTTTACTCTATAACATTAAAGACTAATATAGGTAGGAAAGGTCCCAAAGACTCACTTTGTTTCTTTTTGCTTTAAATTCAGTGGTTTTATTTTCTCTCAGTTTCAGCATCATTTCTATGTCCACCTCTCAGATCTTCCTCCTAATGCCCATGGTCTTCCTACTCCAAGACTCTTTTCACAATAACATATTGACTCCAAATTATTTTGCATTTTGGAGAGAGGGTGATATTCCATAAATAAAGTAATAAACAAGGAAAAATATTGTGATGTCTCAAAGTAACCTCAGCCACCCAAAGTAACTGCTTCGTAGGGTAATTGTGAAGAACCCATGAGATAATTTGTATGAAGTGTCTGGCACAGCCCTAGGCATTTAGCAGGTGCTCAGTAAAGACTTGTTGAATAATTAAGTCTCAGGAAACTTTGATAAGCAAAGACCTGACTCAGCATGACTCTATTTTCACCATGACAAAGGAGACCCAAGCTCTTAATCACAGAGAAGGTCACAACATGACTTTCCTTGGTCACTCTTTCATTAAATTTTAGACTTATTTTTTCTTCTGGAATAGCTTTCCTCCTGTAAGAAGCACATTTAGTGTTATTCCATTATGCCAAGAAATTTGAGCCTGCAATTTTCGGAGTAAACTGTGACTCAGGACTAACTGCAACTCGTGAATTTTGACCCCAGGTTCTTCCTGAGACTAGGACCCAACAGTATGGCCACCGATGATGTGAAGCATTTCAGTGATACAAAATGCATGCTTGCAAGTCATGATGCTGTGGAACTTGTTCCCACCATTATAGTAATGCCAGGTAATTCCCTGGTGCATAGTAGCATTTATTAGCCATTCTCCATAAAAGAGTTAAGAGTAATCAAATGTTCTTGTGTCAGCACATAAATGCCTGGAGGAGCAGAGAGCAATCTTCTTTCCATGGTATAATTACTGTGCAATTTTCTGGTTGTCTTTAATATTGGAGTTTTGAGGAATTGTTGATTCTACAGACAGAAAGAACTGCATAACTGGATGAGGCAACTTTAACTCCAAATAATGCACGCCTCAACAAAACTGGCAAGTCCACCTCTCCCCTTGGCCACAGAATCTTTGGGTGCTAGTCTCCAAAGGGCTAAAGATATATTTTCATGGTTCCCAAACTTTTTTTTTACAATTGATAAAAGGTTAAAATTAATCTTGGATAGATTCTTTTTATATGCAAAATAGGCACAAGATAAGCACTCTGTTGAAGCTCTGAACTTTCATTTTAGTTCCTCCAGCTACTAAATTTTGAAATATAAAATTAAGAAGTCACTTACTTTCTCTGAGCCTCTGCCTCAAGGATGATTTTGTTTTGTTTTCTTAATCTTAGAATGAAAAATAGTGCTTGACTTTAGGATCAAGAATGTTAACATTTGAGAATATTTTGTAAATAATAAAAATACTATACTCATCTAAGGTATTATTATTACATGAAAAGGTAAACACAAGGTACAGCACGATGAAACTATAAATGAATGGTTTAAGTTATAGTTATAAAGAAAGAAAAGGATTTTAGGTAGTTTACACAAAGACCCTTTTCTATCTATTCTTAAATTCCCAAAGTTAAGGATTTCTCTTTTCTCATAGCTGGGGTGTTTAGAATAACACTAAATATAGTCATAGATCAAAGATGACACATTGATTTCCTCTGAAATATTGAGATGTTCTGCCTGCAAGGATGGGTTAATGAGAGTTTTGAGGTAACTCAGCACTCATCAGGGAAGGTATGATGGGAAATTAGTGATGAGTTGAAGATAAGAATAATGCATATTTTCCTTTCCTGACAGATTAGATTTACTTCTTTGTTTATATTGCCCCTTTTCTCTTTCCCATATTTTCTTTCCTAGGTCCTTAGCATTAGGATATAAGATATTTCAAAGGATAGCTGGAGCCCACCATTAGCAAAACTGTCAGATGGCACTGGGGATTTAAAGCTCAGGAGTTCTACTACAGTGTGTGCCTCAGTCTTCTGAGCCATGCTAGCTGTTTTTAGTCCCTGCTAGCTGGCCAGGCATCAGGGTCATCCCTCCATCATACACTCTCTCCTCTATACTGCATCAGGTTTAGAAAATCACCTCAGATGATGATGATCCATTATGGCTCATATCAACTGGGATCTGACAAATCCAATGCTATAACATTGTAAATGTTATCTTCCTTCTCTCTGGCACATTTTGAACGTGAATTCATGTGTGCTGATATGATTTGGCTGTGTCCTCACCCAAATCTCTACTTGAATTTTTGTTTTGTTTTGTTTTGTTTTTTAAGACAGCGTCTTGTTCTGTCACCCAGGCTGGAGTGCACTGGTGTGATCTTGGCTCACTGCAACCTCCACCTCCTGGGTTCAAGTGATTCTCCTACCTCAGCCTCCTGATGAGCTGGGACTACATGCGCACGCCACCAAGCCTGGCTAATTTTTGTATTTTTAATGGAGACAGGGTTTCACCATGGTGGCCAGGATGGTCTCAATCTCCTGACCTCATGATCCACCCGCCTTGGCCTCACAAAGTGCTGGGATTACAGGTGTGAGCCACCACGCCCGGCCCGCCTCTTCTTTATATACCTGGTAGAATTAGACTGAGAATCTGTCTGGTCTTGGACTTTTTCTGGTTGGTATTATTGGTCAATTCAGGGTTCCAATTTCTTCCTGGTTCAATCTTGGAACGTTGTATGTTTTCAGGAATTTATTCATTTTTGTAGGTTTTCTAGTTTGTGCGCATAGAGGTATTCATCATAGTCTCTGAGGGGTTTGTGTATTTCTGTGGGGTCGGTGGTAATGTCCCCTTTGTCCTTTCTGATTGTGTTTATTTGGATCTTCTCTCTATTTTTCTTTATTAGTCTGGCTAGTAGTCTATCTTATTTATTATTGCAAATAAAAACTCCTGAAATCATTGTTCTTTGGTGTTTTTTTGTTTTTTGCTTTGTTTTGTTTTGTTTTTTGCATCTCAGTCTCATTCAGCTCAGCTCTGATTTTGGTTCTTTCTTGTCTGCTGCCAGCTTTGGCATTGTTTTGCTCTTGTTTATCTAGTTCCTGTTAATGTGATGTTCAGTGGTTAAGTTCAGATCTTTCTAACTTTTTGATGTGAGTATTTAGCACTGTAAACTTTCCTCTTAAGACTGCTTTGGTAGTTTCCCCAAGATTTTGGAATGTTGTATCTTTGTTCTCATTAGTTGCAACGAATTTACTGATTTCTAGCTTAATTTCACTCTTTATCCAAAAGTTATTCAGGAGCAGGTTTTTATATTTCCATGTACTTTTATGGTTTTCAGCAATCTTCTTGTATTGATTTCTATTTTTATTGTGCTGTAGTTCCGGTGTGGTTGGTATGATTTTGGTTTTTTGAATTTGCTGAGAATTGTTTTATGGCCAATTGTGTGGTTGATTTTAGAGTACGTGCCATGTGCGGATGAGAAGAATGTATATTCTGTTGCATTTGAGTGAAGAGTTCTGTAGTTGTCTGTTAGATCCATTTGGTCAGATGTCATGTTTAGGTCCTGAATATCTTTGTTAGTCTTCTCCCTCTGTGATCTGTCTAATAATGTCAGTGGGGTGTTGAAGTCTCCCACTACTATTGTGTAGGAATCTAAGACTCTTTGTAGGTCTCTAAGAGCTTGTTTTATGAATCTGGGTGATCCTGTGTTGGGTGCATATATATTTAGGATAGCTAGGTTTTCTTGTTGAATTGAACCCTTTACCATTATGAAATGCCCTTCTTTGTCTTTTATGATTATTATTATTTAAAGTCTGTTTTGTCTGACACTAGAATAGCAACCTCTGCTATTTGCTGTTTTCTGTTTGCTTGGTAGATTTTTCTCCATCCTTTTACTTTGAGCCTACAGGTGTCATTGCTTGTGAGATACGTCTCTTGAAGACAGCATACCACTGGGGCTTGCTTCTATTCAACTTGCTAGTCTGTGCCTTTTAACTGGGGCATTTACACCATTTACATTATAGGTTAATATTGGTATGTGCAGATTTTATCCTGTCATCATGTTGTTATCTGGTTATTATGTAGACTTGATTGTGTGGTTGCTTTATAGTGTCAGTGGTCTGTGTACTTAAGTGTGTTTTTGTAGTAGCTGGTAATGATCTTTCCTTTTTGTATTTACCACTCCCTCAAGGACCTCTTGAAAGACAGGTCTGGTGGTAATGAATTTCCTTAGCATTTGCTTGTCTGAAAAGGATCTTATTTCTCCTTTGCTTATGAAACTTATGTTGGTTGGATGTGAAATTCTTGATTGGAATTTCTTTTCTTAAGAATGCTGACCACAGGACCTCAGTCTCTTCTGGCTTGTAGGGTTTCAACTGTGTTCAGCCAGTCACCAAATCTAAAGCTGAATTAAATTATTAGAGATAGTCCTGGGAACATGCTTCCTGAGAAGGATCCCACTTGAATGGATTATCTTAAAACAGTGAGGTTCTATGGAGTTTTGTCCAACCATTGAGCATATGCAATTACAGAGAATAAGATTCAAAAGAATTGGTATAAGAGTAGCTGTATTGGACATACATTTTAGCATGGTTCTTCTTCTTCTGGTCCCCATTCTCCTTCCAGTAACTGCTTGACTTTGATTAGTTTGGAAAAGGTGCAACCTGACAGAGCTTTGCCTTAGGCTTTGCTTCATCACCTCTTCCTGCCCTTGTGATGGCAGCAGCAGGCTGTCTGGAACAGCCACTGCCATCACGCTGGCTGCAGCAGGGAGGCATGGCCGGGGCTGCATGCTCCATGAAGCCAGCAGGAGCCAAGGACAAGCAGAAGCCCCACTCCTTCTGAGTGCCACTTCAGCTGCCCAAGCCACAGCTGTGGACCTGGGCATCCTTATGCTCTCACAGCCCAGGAGCAGGTGGGAGTGCCACCCTCCCACGCACAGCTGCAGCTACCCAAGTTGCAGCTGCAGACCTAGACCTCCTGCTCCATGGAGCAGGCAGGAGCGCCGCCTTCCTGGGTGCAGCTGCAGCCACCCAAGTCACAGCTGCAGACCCAGGCCTCCCACTCCATGGAGCAGGCACGAGCCCTGTCCCCCCAGGTGCAGCTGCAGCTGCCCAAACTGTGACTGCAGACCCAGGCATCTCTGCACTCTTGTGGGCCCAGGAAGCACCCCTGCCCTTGCGGGCTTGGAACTGCCTGCCCCTGCTGCTTGGCTTCTCCCTGCTGTCAGTGCCTGCTCTGAACTCGGAGCAAAGTTGAGGCTGCGCCCAGGTGCTGCCATGGCCTGGCTTGGCATGAACACACTCAGGGCAGTGCTGACACACCAGCCCCTTGCCACATCTGCTGTCTGGATTTTGGGCACCAATGAGCATAGGAGGGAGGCCAAGGAGGGGCTGAGGGCAGCTCAGCACTGGCCTGTAGGCTCCCCTTGGCACCAGGCCAGGGAGGGCCTAAAGGCCGGGGGACAGGCTGCCAGTCCCGAACTGGAGTGGAAACTTGTGGTGCCTTTTCTCAGCCCACATATGGCCACCCACAGGCCAATCAGCATAGGCCAATCAGCATGCACTTTCTGCCCTCTGAGGCCCATAAAATCCCTGGGCCCAGCCAAAGCTGAGCAGATGATGGGACGACCAGCTACAGAGAGGAGCAACCCACTCTAGGGCCTTCTCTCTGCTGAGAGTTGCAGAGATGATGGAAAGATGTCAGGGAGATGATGGAGAGATGATGGCTAGATGATAGGACAACCTGCCTGCAGAGAAGAGCCACCTACTCTAGGGCCTCCCCTCTGCTGAGAGCTGCGCAGACGTCAAGATGACCAACTGCAGGGAGGAGTTACCCCCTCTGCTGATAGCTGAACACTTGTCAGGATGACTTGCCTAGCAGAAAGGAGCTGCCCTCTCTGCTAGGAGCTGAAAACTCATCAGGACACCCTGGCTATGGAAAGGGCTTCCCCCTGCAGGCTTTCCCTAAGCTGTTCTATCACTCAGTAAAGTTCTTCTCCATCTTACTCACTGTCTACTTGTCTTTGTACCTTTTTCTTCCTGGTCACAGGACAAGGACTTGGGACCCACCAAATGGCAAGGCTAAAAGAGCTGTAACATAAACAAAACTGAGACATGCCCTTTGCTCTCCACATTGCAGATGAAGAGAAGGAAAGAAGAGATGTGGCCCTTTGGAGAGCTCAGACCTGGGAGGTCCCTGAGCTAGTTCTGTTACTCTCTCTTTGGGGTCCTGTGGTTTATGGCATCTCCAAAGTTCTGAGCACGACTGTGTTCCCTGGTGCCAGCTTTGGAAGCTGTTTGCAGCACACCTGTTCTGGCTGCAGCCTCACAAAGAGCTGGTGCCCATGCTGGCACCTGGAGCTGCCCACCCTGCTGCAGTAGCCAGCATGTCTGACCGTGCACAGTGGCTGGACCCCACACTTGCTCACACACCTCTCACCATTAATGCCTGCCTTGCCCTTGGCAGGCGTGGGACCCAGGCTGGCAGCATGAGCCAAGTGCAGCCTGCCAGGCCAAGTGGGTGAAATAAGCCTAGCAGGCCTGAGCAAAACTCAGGCAAAGGCACCACAAGCCACAGAGGTTCTGGCCAGAAAAAGATCCTGTAACATTTTGGGGCTTCTGTGTAGCTGTGGCAGCTGATACCCCAGGACCCACTCAGCACTCATGCATATACAACCTGGAAATGCAGAAGACCTAACACCTGTGGAGCCACTTTGACTGATGAGGGAGGAAACCTATGTACAAATATTTTTTCCCTTTTGCTCCATAGGCAGATAATTGTAAAATGTATTTTTCAAGGCTCCCCAAAGGTATGCTGGAATAAAGTACTAGTCAACAGTAGCAGTAGCCAGCTCAGTCGTGCATTCTTACATTGACTTTCCTTCATTCCCTGTTCACTCCCTTTGTCCTCACAGTCATTCCCCAGGATCACATTCCCAAGAATCTCCTCAATGCAGCCTTTATCTTGGCCTCTGTTTAAAGGTAAACCCAGGCTAAGAAAATTTCCCTTTTTACTGTTTTACAGACAGCATTTATAAGGCATGTGTGCTGATGTTCTTCATTACCCATTAATCAGTTATGGAATTCCTCTACAGGCATGACCTCAAAATCCCTCTAAACACAAGATTCTTGGGAGACATTGTCAGTTCACTGAAATTGGCATCACCATGATCTCCGACTCTCATTCTGGAATTGGTTGTTTTCTGTAAACCCTGAAAGGTCTAAGCTTCCCATGTACACAGGGAAGTATGGTCATTTGTTGTGATATGGATGTTGAGCAATAGGCTAGCCTTACTCATGGGCTTAGTGACTCTTATACCAACATATGGCATTTGGGATTCATATCCATGCCTCAGTAAAGTCACAATCAGTTGGGAATAATTTAAACCTTACATGTTAATTCTGTAAATTACACTATCTATCATATAAAACTAATCCTATAGGGCCAGGTGTGGTGGCTCATGCCTGTAATCCCAGCACTTTGGGAGGCCGAGGTGGGTGGATCTCCTGAGATCAGGAGTTCGAGACCAGCCTGGCCAACATGGTGAAATCCTGTCTCTACTAAAAATACAAAAATTATCCAGACTTGGTTGCAGATGCCTGTAATCCCAGCTCCTCAGGAAGCTGAGGCAGAAGAATCGCTTGAACACAGAAGGCAGAGGTTGCAGTGAGCCGAGATTGCACCAGTACACTCCAGCCTAGGTAACAGAGTGAGACTCCATCTCTAAAAATAAAAATAAAAAATACTCATATATATGATATATCTATCACATAAAATTCTCCTACCCATATTTTGACCTTGGGTCCAGAGCTATTGCTTTATTTCATCCCTGTTCCCTGAGTAATCACAATTATTTCATGGACCCAAAACTTGCTTGTTGAAACTAGAACCAGGTTTGTTGAAAGTCATTGTATAATATAAACAAGGAAAGTCTAGGACCCTAATATCAGGAAGACAAGCAGCTTGAAGCATGAAGATGGCAAATAGATGGCTTACCCTGTGACAGTTCTTATGGGTAATGCCCACCTGAAATTTACTGTTCAAATAATTCTGTTGACCCATATGGACTCAATGAGAGAGTTCTGTGAGTTACTAGTGCTGTCTATCATGGGCAATAATGTTTTGCCATCTCTGTAGCAACATATAGGAAGAAAAAGTCTAAAAAAAAGCCAAATATGAAATTAAGGGAATCTGGTAGATTACTTCAACTGCCACCTTCTTTAACTTGCTGAGCCAAAGCTTATTCCACCTAAATGAGTCTAGGAAACCATAATACATAGTAATTTTTATGTACTTGGCTTTTCCACTAAACTGTGAGTTTCTGAGGACAAAAAGCCAAGCAGGGATTCCTAAATTCAGGCAGGCAGTAGTCATTGAGAAAAATCCTTCTGGCAAATTAACCCACACCTCAAACTCAAGAGATCATTAGAGAAATCTGAAGCATTTATGATACATTGAGGATAACCATAGTAACAACAAACTTTAAACTTTAAACCCAGCTCAACTCCCTGATTAAAAGACCTAGCAAAAGGAAAAGCACCCTTCTCTCCAGGCATAAGAAATATTTATGTTTCCTCTGATAGACACCATGTCAAACCGTCAAGAAAAAAATTTCAAGGCGTATTTTACAAAGGAAGAAAAAACACAGTCAGAAGAGATATAACAAAAAGCAGAAGCAGATTCAGATATGACAAAAATAATAGATTTATCAGGAAAGGGATTTTAAATAACTGTGATTAAAATGGTAAAGGCTCCACTGGAAAAGATAGACACCATGCGAGATCAGAGAACACCAAGAAGGATAAATGACGCACATGTGCACGCACACACACACACACACACCAGGAATACTATAGCCAAACTGCTGAAAAACAAAACCAAAGGGGAATTCTGAAGGTGGCCAGAGAAAAAAGGTACATCACTTACAGAGGAAAAGGCTAAAAATTCTAGCAGACTCCTTTAAGAAACCATACAAGCAAGAAGACAGTGGAATGACATTTTTTAAGTTCTAAAAGGAAAAAAATCAACACAAAATTCTGTAACAGCAAAAACATTTTTCAAAGATAAATGAGAAATAAAGACTTTTTCAGAAAAATTAAAAACTGAAAGAATTCATTACCAGCCAAGCTAGTATATAAAAAATGTTAAAGGAAGTTCTTCAGGCAGAAGGAATATGAAGTAGGTCAAAAACTTAGATTTACAAAAAGAAATGAAAAGCACTGTAAATGGCATAAAGATAAAATTAAATCTTTTTCTTATTTTTTGCTTCTGTAAAAGATACTTGACTGCTTAAATAAAAATTAGTAATATGGTGTTTATAGTATATATAAAAGTGAAATATGTGATTAAAACTCCAGAGACGAGTGGTGCCTTTAAAGTCATTACTCTACACATGGATAGGTATGTTATTTTAATGTGCACTCAGATTATATTTAAGTGTATATTGTAAAGCCTAGGGCAACCACCAAATTTTTTAAAGATGTGTAAATATTAAGTCAATGGGGGGTATAAAATAGGATAATAAAATCTCTTCCATTAAACCACAAGAAAGCAGAAAAGGGGAGAAAAACAAAGAGCAAATGGAACAAACAAAAAAAAAGCTGGCATTATGATAGATTTTAACCCAACCATATCAAAAATCACCTTAAATAAAAATATTGAATAATGTATTGTGTCTAATCAGGAAGTCTTTGTAATAAACAGAGGGTATTTTACTAGCAAATCCATGACACTGAAAAGACAGCATGTTTAATGGAGAAAATACTGAGTTGAAAAAGAAAGGACAAGTTGTTGAATATGTCTAACATAGTAAGTTTCTTTTTAAATCTATGATGGAACATCAAGTCACAAAAATTAACCTGTTTTTCAGGAATTTATGCAGCCATTCTAGTTGGGTCAAAGGAAAATATATTGAGTGTCCATTTTGTAGCTCTCTAGCTGTACAGAGTTAATACCCTCAGGTACTGTTGACAAGGCCAGACACTTATCCCTGACTCATGTCATAAGAAGTGTGAAAATCTGACTCACAGCAGCTATCAAAGAGTAAATTGTCAATGGAGGATGCAATGATGAGTTGACAGTAATGGGTTTAGTTCTTCGGTTGCCTATTTAACTTCATTTCTTCCTGGCCTCAGAGTGCAGCTCATGCCCTCACCAGTCTTTTATTAGTTTGAGGTAACATTGTCATGAGGGGGGTGGAAAGAGAAAACATGTTTGCCCTACTGGGAATAGTCCTTAGAATGCATGATTTACAAGCGCTAGGTTAAGACATCATTTTTAATACAAAATATGCAGCAAGTGGAACATGATTCATGCACAGGCAGGTGGTCAAGGTTGTCCAAGCATTGGAGAACGGGCCCAAATTCTCCATCCCATCATGTAGCTACTGCAAGAAAATAGATCCTAAAGGACTTTAAAATCTCCTCTTGGCTTTCTCCTAAAGGCTTCCTCACCTTAATAATAGGTGTCCAATTAAGAGGAATATACCTTCTTTTTACAACTGCTCTAAAAAATGTCTCTGTTTTAAAAAAAATAACTTTTAATGGTGTGAATAATCTTTCAGTGTCAGCAATTTTTGAATCTAATTCACCTCTTTCAGCACTGGGAAGAGGCAGGCACAATCGCTGATGTAAAGCCAGGATGTGCCTTTCCCAGAAGAATTCACACCAGTTCCCATGACCATCACAAGGCTAAGAAGGGGTTGATGTTACAATTGCACCACTAATACACCCCTGGCTTCAAAAGTCCATTAGACAGAAACTTCCTGCAGGCAGGGAATGTAGCAACCACCACAATGGTGGATACAACACTGAAAACTTATGAACAAATATTAAAAAAAAAAATCCCTGTCTTCGTAATGTTTACATTCTACTACTAGAAGATGGTTAAAAAAACAAGTAAAATATATGGTATGATGGACTGATAAACACTTAAGGGAAAAATCAAGTAAGAGTGAATTTTAGTTTAAAATAGGTGGTCAGGGAAGGCTGTATGAGCAAGGAGCTGAAGGGGGTGAGAAAGAGAGCTATGCCTCTCTGGAGGAAGAGCATTCTGGGAAGAGGATATTAGAAGTCCAGTGGCCCTGTGTCTGTTAGACTGGAGAAACAACAGAGGGGCTAGTGTGTCAGGAGTGAACTGAGCAAAGTGCTTAATCTCATTGAGGTCATCATTGCTTTCCTAGCCTAGATTTTTTTTTCTTGGTGAAATAAAGGTACTGGATGCTCCTCTTAGTGCCTGTAACTTGCAATATGTTTTCTTTCATCATTCCCTACATACAAAGACTTGCTTTTCTGGGCCCTAGGAAGGTGAGCTAGACCTAGGAATATTGGATTTAGTTGTCCTTCTCTTTGTCTTTTTAATCTAGAATAGTCCCCTTAACTTTTTTCTGTCCTCCATAGCATTGGCATCACATCAAGAGTTACATAATGTCAATATATCTCATTATTGAAGATCCCATGTTTTGTCAATTATTTAAATTAACATCACTCAGAATTTGTAATAAACATTTCTCCCTTTGAAATAAATAAGTAATCTATGGGATGGTACATTGAGAGCATGTGAACATTCTCTTCCTTGATAAATTTTCACCTCCCTGTAGTTTTGGTAGCAATTGGTGATTCTTACCTGAATAATTATATTGATGATTGCAAAATGGTGATTTTCTAATTTCATAATCTCTTCTGTTTCTTAGCTAGCATTCCTTAGTAAAGAGCAGCTTTTCCTTTTTGATATTCTGTTAGATTTGGCTTGCTGGTATTTTGTTAATTTTTGCATCTACGTTCATGAGAAATATTGGTCTGTAGTTTTCTTTTTTCGTTGTGTCCTTTCCTAGTTTTGGTAATAGGGTGATATTGACTTCTTAGAATGAGTAAGGAAGGATTCCCTCTTTCTCAGTCGTTTTAAGTAGTTTCAGTAGCATCGTTTCCAATTCTTCGAATGTCTGTTAGACTTCAGCAGTGAATCCATCTGGACTTGAACTTTTTGTTGATGTTGGCAATTTTTTAAATTACTGATTCAGTCTCACTTCTTGTTATTTGTCTGTTCAGGGTTTCTTTTTCTTTCTGATTTAATCTAAAAGGGTTGTATGTTTCCAGGAATTTATCCATTTTCTCTAGATTTTCTAGTTTGTGTGCATAAAGGTGTTCATAATAGTATTGAATTATCTTTTGTATTTTTGTGGTTTCAGTTGTAGTGTCTACAGTTTCATTTCTAACTGAGCTTCTTTTTTTTTTTTTGAGACAGAGTCTTTCTCTGTAGCCCAGGCTGGAGTGCAGTGGCGCAATCTCGGCTCACTGCAAGCTCCGCCTCCCGGGTTCACGCCATTCTCCTGCCTCAGCCTCCCTAGTAGCTGGGACTACAGGCGCCTGCCAACACACCCGGCTAATTTTTTGTATTTTTAGTAGAGACGGGGCTTCACCGTGTTAGCCAGGATGGTCTCGATCTCCTGACCTCGTGATCCGCCCACCTCGGCCTCCCAAAGTGCTGGGATTACAGGCTTGAGCCACCGCGCCCGGCCTTATCTAACTGAGCTTCTTTGAATCTTTTATCTTCTTTTTGGTTAATCTAGCTAATGGTATATAAATTGTGTTTATCTTTTCAAATAAGCAACTTTTTGTTTCATTGATCTTTTGTATTGTTTTCGTTGTTTCAAATTCATGTATTTCTGTTCTGATCTTTCTTCTGGTACCTTTGGGTTTAGTTTGTTCTTATTTCTCTAGTTCCTTGAGGTGTTACATTAGGTTATCAATTTGTGATCTTTCAGACTTTTTGACGTAGGAATTTAGCACTATAAACTTTCCTCTTGGCACTGTCTTTGCTGTCTTCCAGAGGTTTTGATAATTTGTATCACTATTATCATTCATTTCAAAGAATTTTTAAATTTCTCTCTTGATTTCACTGTTAACCCAAAAATTATTCAGGAGAAGATTGTTTAATTTCCACGTATTTGTATAGATTTGAGTGTTCCTTTTGGAGTTGACTTCTAGTTTCATTTCAGTGTGGTCTGAGAAGAGACTTAATATGATTTCAACTTTTTTTTCATTTATTGAGACTTGTTTTGTGGACTATCATACGGTGTATCTTGGAAAATGTTTCATGCAGGGATGGTTTAACGTATGCAAGTCAATAAATGTGATACATCACATAAACAGAATTTTTTAAACTCCATATGATCATCTCAATAGAAGCAGAAACAGCATTTAGTAAAATTCAGCATTTATTTACGATAAAAGCCCTCAAAAAAACTAGGCGTAGAAGGGACTTACCTAAAAATAACAAAGCCATATATGACAAACCTACAGCCAACATCATATTGAATGAAAAAAAGTTGAAAGCTTTCTCCCTGAGAACTGGAACAAGACAAAGATGCCCACTTTCACCACTTCTTTACAACATAGTACTGGAAGTCCTAGCCAGAGCAATCAGGCAAGAGAAGGAAATAAAGGACACCCAAACTGGAAAAGAGAAAGTCAAACTATTGCTGTTTGCCAGTGATATGATTATATACCTAGAAAACCCTAAAGACTCCTCCAAAAGATTCCTAGACATGATAAATTCAGTAAAGTCTCAGGTTACAAAATCAATGTACACAAATCAGTAGCAATGCTATACACCAACAATGTATAGAAGCGAGATCAAGGAGAGAGTCTAATCAATAACTCAATCCCTTTTTCAACAGCTGCAAAAAATAAATAAATAAAATACCTACGAATATACTTAACCAAGTTTGTGAAAGATCTCTACAAGGAGAACTACAAAACACTGCTGAAAGAAATCATAAAGGACACAAACAAATGGAAATACATCCTATGCTCATGAATTAGAAGAATCAATGTCGTGAAAATGACCATACTGCCTAAAGAAATTGCAGATTCCATGCAACTCCTATCAAAATATCCACATCATTTTTCACACAATTTTTTAATCCTAAAATTCATATGGAACCACAAAAGAGCCCGAGTAGCCAAAGCAACCCTAAGAAAAAGAACAAATCTAGAGGCATCACATTATAAGACTCCAAATGTACACTACAAGGGTGCAGTTACCAAAACAGCATGGTACTGGTATAAAAGTAGACACATAGACCAATGGAACAGAATGGAGAACCCAGAAATAAAGTCAAATATGTACAACCACCTGATCTTCAACAAAGCGTATAAAAATGTACATTGGGGAAAGGACACCCTATTTAATAGACGGTGCTGGGAAAACTGGATAACCACATGTTGAAGAATGAAACTGGATCCCTGTCTTTCACCTTATACAAAAATCAACTCAAGAAGCAGGAAAGATTTAAATCTGAGACCTCAAACCATAAAAATTCTAGAGGATAACGTAGGAAAAATTCTTCTGGACATTGGCCTAGGCAAAAAATTTATGACTAAGACCCCAAAAGCAAATGCAACTAAAATTAAAATAAATAAATGGGACCTAATTAAACTAAGCAGCTTCTGTACAGCAAAAGAAATGATCATCAGAGTAAACAGACAACTCACAGAATGGGAGAAAATATTTGCAAATTATGTATCCAACAAAGGACTAGTATCTAGAATCTTCAAGGAACTCAAATAAATCAACAAGAAAAAAAATAATGACATCAAAAATGGGCAAAGGACATAGACAATTCTCAAAAGAAGATACACAAATGTCCAACAAACGTATGAAAAAAATGCTTAACATTACTAATCATCAGAGAAATTCAAATTAAAACTGCAATGATATACCACCTTACTCCTGCAAGAATGGCCATTATTAAAAAGTCAAAAAAGAATGGCATGGATGTGGTGAAAAAGGAACCTTACACACTGCTGGTGGGAATGTAAATTAGTACAACCTCCATGGAAAACCCAATATGGAGATTTCTTAAAGAACTAAAGTAGATCTACCATTTGATGCAGCAATATCCCAAAGAAGTCAATATATCAAAAAGACTCCTACAGGAATATTTATTGTAGCACAATTCACAATTGCAAAAATGTAGAACCAATGTAAGTGCCCATAGACCAATGAGTGGATAAAGAAAATGTGGTATATATACACCATGCAATACTACTCAGCCATGGGAACAAATGAAATAATGTCTTTTGCAGAAACTTGTATGGAGTTGGAGGCCATTATTGTAAGTGAAGAAATTCAGGAATGGAAAACCAAATACTGTATATTCTCACTTATAAGTGGGAGCTAAGCTCTGGGTACACAAAGGCATGCAGAATGATATAATGGACTTTGGAGACTCAGAACAGGGAAAGTGGGAGGCGGTGAGGGATAAAAACTACACATTGGGTACAATGAACACTACTCAGGTGATAGGTGCATTAAAATCTCAGACTTCACCACTATACAATTCATCCATGTAACCAAAAACCTCTTGTACCACAAAAGCTGTTGAAATAAAAAATATACTAATAAAAAATAAAATAAAAATCCTGAAGAAGAAAGAAAAAGAGGAGCTTTTTTCATTGGAAGGTGGATTTTTTTAAATGGCATGTTCTGAAATTTTCTTACAACTTTTGATATATAAAGTATTTAAAACTCATAAAATATGTTTCATGGTTCAGAAACTACTGAGCTGAACTCTAAAATAAATCTGTGGGCTCTGTAGACTCACAGGGTGTATGCAGCTGAGAACATCACACTCTTTACACAATAGAGAGCATGCCTGACAGCTTGTCACCTGCTTATGGGTAGCTGTTCTTCTCTCCTGTCAGCTATTTCTGTCAGGACCGGCTCTTCCTGTGTTCTCATAGGGATAACTCCATTAAGTAGATCTCTCGGTGGGTTTATGGCAGGGTTTTGGAGGAAAATAAAGTTATTGAGTTATGCTGTTTGAGGAAAACTGAACTAAGAATATACAGTTGTGGGAACTAATCTAGATTCTGCTGCTAACAAGCTCTGGGACCCAGTTGCCATGCCTGAAAAATGAAGTTCTGATATGTTGTCATAGGATTCTGTGCCTATACACAGTTCCTCATGAATCATTGTTGTTATTTGTTTTTATATCTTAGAGGTCTTTATAAAGTTCACTTTCAAGATTTTCAATAGTATCTATATGGAGAAGAGTTTCCACAATAAAAAAGGTACTATTCCAAAAAATATTTCTGTAAGGCAGGGCCATACTGTAGGTGCAATATCTGGAATTACCACAAGCAGAAGCATATTGAGTGCTATTGAGTGCTGACTCTATATCAGACATAGTGCAGAATGCCGATCTTCTGCTCTTTCATTTACTACTCAGTAAGTCAAAGTAACAGCACTACTATTACCCTAACTTGTATAGAAGGGAAAACTGAATCTTAGAAGGAGCTTATCCAAACTATAGGATGGTACCCTTAGGTGTCAAACTCAGGTCTATCTGATTCAAACCCAACCAATGGTCTTAATCATAGTGCCACTGTCACTTCCATATGAACATCAGAAGAGCAATAAATGGTTTGGACTTTTCAGGGCCTTTTATGAGACCCAGATGTTCTGCAAAGATTTGAGTTTTATATTTTCAGTCACAAGCTTCTATTGAGTGCCTATGGAATGCCACCCTCAGCATTATAAGAAAAAAGAAAGAAGAGACATGGACTCCGTGATCAGGAAATCCATCATCTAAATTATATATGACCATATTGACATATACATACATATATACACACAGACATACTTACACACATACGAATACATATGTCCATCATTTATTACATACTCACTATGCAATAAGTGCTTCAGATATATCACTTTATTCTCCACATAAGCCCAGTGGTTGATATTACCATCTCTATTTTACAAATGTTAATAAACAATCAGTGCAAAATGTATATAATCCTGAATATCAAATCACAGTTCTGAGTACCCACTGTCCATACCAGATGACCACGGAATGAGCAGCATGTGAGGCCAGAGGCCTTCCCTATGGGACTTTCCATTCTAGTTGAGAAATTAAAAACACACATGAAACGTCAGAAAAGACCACAGGGATGGCCTATTATTAAGTGCCAGGTTGGGTTACATAGACTGTTGTCAGAGGGATCTTAGCAGAGAAAAATCCAACCAAGGGTCATGTCGTCAATGGTTAGAGACAGACAGATCTGATTATTTTGTTAGAATATTTGGATTAAACATAACCTGAAGGCAATAGTTGGGCTTCCAAATTTTGTTTGCTTGCTTATTTGTTAAGATTAAGTTACATTTAGGGTTTTGTTACTTAGAACCAACATAGTCCTGATTAACACAGAATGAAAAAATGGATGAACAAGATGTGGGACAAACGATTGGCAGGGGCCTTCCAACAGAAGGGCTGGGGAAATTACTGCATCATTTTTTGAAAGGCAACTCCCTTGAATTTAACTATCCAATCAATAAAACAAATTTATACCTTAACCCCCATGAAGCAGAACTTGCAAAGTTCTAACAAAGCTGACTGAAGGAGCTTGAGTTCTCTGGACTGAAGGTAAAGCAGTAAAAGATACTACTTATTATCAAACATACAAAATTAAAATGTGGTAGAAGCTAAAAATAAATGCATTTTTCAATAACCAAACATCATTTATTTAACTTGCACTGTTTTATGATTTCTTTTTTACGAGACATTTTGCATCCTACTGCTTTCAAGAGAGCTACTGCCTTCCTGGTCAACAAACCCCTTGTCTCTACTGTTTCTCCATCATTTATTTAGCCCATCGGTCAGCCAACCCATCTTTCTCCTCTTTCTCTTTTCTTTTCCTTCATTTTCCACCTCAGAAAGAAACTTCTAACTAAACTCAGCAAATGGCTCCTAGATAATTATCTTCTAAAGGAAATATAACGCATTTTGTATGTATCCGCCAAATGATAACATTCTCCGTTCCTCATCCCACCCTCATACAGAGAGCAGTGACTTGCCTGCCTTCTCACATCTTAGAGAAGTAAACTTCAGTCTTTAGCTCTGGCTTCTAACGACTGTAACTTATAGTAGTAAAAGTTGATGTATTGGGTGCAAGAAAAGTAAATTTAAGTTAACAATGAGAGTGATTATCATTCGTGTCAGTTCTTGATCTCTGTGTAGACAGTAAAGAAGAGCTTCAAAAACCAGAAAAAAACATCAATAAGATTCCTAATAAAAGACCTTTATTATAGCTACACCAAGCTGAGCCCAGAATACCCTCGCAGACTTTGTCAAGGGGCCTTTTCAGAAATCACACAGGGAAAAAGACTGGGCAAATAATGTTAAGATCCCTGCCAGTGGGCAGCTCTGCCCTCAAGTATGCATAGAAATATGGAGAGGACTTAGAGGGAGCAGCCACGCCCCTTAAAGGATGGCCAGAACGGACCTCTGAGAAAAGTCACAGACACCAGGACCATTTGGATCGGTTCAAGAGTCTGGAGGTGAGTAACATCAGTGAAGGTGACAAATGTGAATGGCTCCTGTAAAGGATAAATGATGACCAGCATTTCTTAATATCTGTTGAGGTCTGAGCTGTGCCCTGCGAAGACGTTAGGCTGGCAGCAGGGCAGCCTTCTGGCCGGGTGAAACTTTAGAAAGGGTGATGAAAGTCTGCTCAGAAAAAGTCTCACTTGGGATGAAGCTTCCTCCAATGAGCTCACAAGGTTTCTTCTCTTCACAGATGTAGGATTTTGAGTTATGTGTTTTGAAGAAGGATGCAAAATGGAACTAATAATTTTCTTCTCTTGACCATAATGCATAAGGAAGGAGGTAATGAGAGGAATATTATAAACATAAATGCATGGACCAGGGGAGGCATGACAAGCAAGAAGGTGCTGGGAAGCAGGAGGGTTTCGAGCGTGCGGGTGCACTGCTCACCCCCCACTACAGAACAGGCATGTATCCAGTGAAAGCAACATAAAACATACATCTATAGACTTGAAGGGCAAAGGAAGAGGAAGAGGTGCCACTGAGTCACGAGGTCAGGAATGTGTGGAATCTGGGAAGGAGTGTTACTCCAGGGCAACCTGTAATAGTACTTCTCAAAGTCAGGGGCATGTCTGGGGAGCCGGTAGTTACTTGCAGATCATATTAATTCCCAGGCCCTTTGGCATTTGGTAGTATCACCTTCTTCTCCTTTTCCTCTCATGAATCAACGCGTCTGACCACCCATTCTCCAGAACTTCCCAGAACTAAGCCCACCCATCCCAGTTTACCGCATTCCATTGAAAGCTGAAAACGTAGGAGAGAGAATAGCACTAGAGTCACTAGGACTGGGTTGATGGACCATTTTCCCCAGTAAGAAGTAAAGCTATCTTTAGTTTTACTGAGCATAAGGAAGCAGATGGCCCAAGGGTGGTTGGATTTTGGTGTCAGATCATCCTGAGCCAAAATTCCCACTCCCCCACTTCTCCACTATTTGACCCATTATATGATCTCTGAAATCCATTATGTGATTTCTGAATTTTAATATTCTGATCTATTAAACAGAAATAACAGGTATCTCGAGGCTGTTGCATTGGTAGTCATTATGCTCAGTCAGGAAAAATGAGGCATAAACTGGAAGTGGAATGGATAACAGAAGGTAGCCAGGGAAAAGCACTTAACAACTTCATGCTCCTCTTGACTTTGGCAGAAAAGATTCAAGTGATGGCATGTAGGTCCAGGAGGAAAATACCATCTCAGCTGCTAACTCCCAAATCAGATGCTATGTAACCTGGCTTGACTTGTTGAAGGAGGTCTGGGGAATATCTTTCATTGGAGAATGGGATGATTATCTGAAGGCTGGAGATGGTGAAGTGTTTTATTAAGTATAAGGAGCCATGCTAAGACCCACCAACACAGTGGTCATAAAATAGTGAGATGGCTTGAAAAGAACCAGAAATACCATGACTTTGCCTGGCTGTGTTTCCTCTGGTCAGCATCACTCTAACTCACCTTGATGACCCAGAGTGCAGGCAGTCCTCAGAAAGAGACTGGATCTGGCAAACAAAAATGTGAAGGAATCCAGAATATAGCATACCTTTGTTCCTCATCTCTATTTCTTTCTGCTTCTCTCTCTCTCTTTCTCCCTTCCCTCCCCCACTTGCCCCATCCCACATGTCTTCAATGCTGGGGTCCAATAGTGGCAGAAGACAGTGGCCCCCAACTCCAATATGTTATTTTATGAGCACAAAACAGGTAAAGACTGGCTCTGTACAAATCTCTAAATTCCAATTCCAAATTTCTTAGAGACAGAAAGTGATGGACTCAACTTAAATCAAGTAGCAGCCAATCCATTGTGACCAGAAGGTCAGGGTCACAAACATGGTTATCAGCCCCTCCTCTGGATCAGTGAACCAATGCCCACGAGGAGATCTGACAAAAAAGAAATTAAAGAAGCACTACAAACTGGGTCACAAACTGAAGAGGACTCATACACCTTTTGCAACATTCAAAGGATGGTAAGCACTCCTCACACATGGTGCCATGTTTGCCCCTAGGTCAGGTGAAGGGCTAAACTGGAGGTAGTTAGAGGAAGGATGATATCCAAGACTGTGTTCCCCTAATCATTGGGTCAATGGAGAATCTTCCAGCACTTATCCCATGCTTTTATTTCACCTCTAAAAGCTTTCTATCTTCAATTTGGTTAGAAATTTTTCTAATCAAAGGTCATGCACAAGTATCATGACCCAGATAACAATGATACCAAAGTAAATTATAAAAATCTTTCATCAATAAATCTTTTCTTTCTATAATTTTTGCATTGAGAGTTTATCAGCCTTCCTATAACTGATATAATAAATACAAGAATACTTCTCCACCCATTAAAGCAAATTGCCAGATGACACTCTTTGCAGTATCCACCCCACTCAGGAGTACAGATAAATTCTGCTGTCATTTTTATAGCAGCTCTTATATAAATCTGGATATTTGATTATTTGAGATTTTTCACTGACAAATTTCCAAAATTAGCTCATTTTATATTCTTGCAAATCATCACAGTGGGGTAATGAAGTGGAGTAATGGGTGTTTATGACAGGAAATGGCTTAACAGATGCTGCAGAGTACATCAGTCATTTTTTTTGTTATCTTCCTTCCTGCCTTAGTCCCTTCCTCTATGCAATTTCTTTCCTGAACTATGTCAATATTATTAGACTGAGTTTCTAGAATAAAGAGGGCAAATAGGCTACATCTCATGAGCTGACTCTAGATAACAGTGCTGTCCTGACTTTGTGTCAAGAAGTCTGAAAGCTTGTCTGAGCTTAGTGGGAGAGAGTACAGGGATCGATTGGTGATGACTATCATTGGCATAGGAAAGAAGATGTATTAGCACATGTGCCAGATACTTCCTACCCTTGCATCCTTCAAAAGAGATCATGAGGAAAATAACAGTTTATAACTCATGATATGGATCAAATATCATGGAACCTAGCATCTGAGAGAGGGTTGTTGCTGCTATACTGACATTAAAATATGGGGACTATAGTTTAACCTTGACATTTTTGAGGAATATTATGAGGGAGTTTTGCAAACCCACAATCTTAGAAACAATCTTTAGTATTTATTAAACATTTAGTATGAGCCAGGCACTATTCTAAGTATTTTTCTTTTTAATTTTGACAATAGTCCTATGTACTAGGCATTATATTTACATTCCTTTTACAGAAGAGGAAACAGAGAAGTTAAATAACATGCCCTTGGTTGCAGACCTAGGGAGTGGCTGAGCTGGGACTCTAGGCCAGGAGGTCTGAGTCCAGCATTCTAACCCCTTTGCTATACGGGCTCTAGAATGCAGGGAACTAACACTAACTGAGATGTGGATATAGGACAGTCAGGTAGGGATGCTCATTACCTGTTACTCCTTCACACCAGCCTCATAGCCAATATGATTCAGTCCTATCACTTTCCATACACTGCCTCATATAAACTACAAAAAAATTCTATGGGGTCGCAGCAATTATTCCTAAACACACACCTTCAGGGTTGCAAGCAGGTGATCAAAATTGTGAATACTGTAGACATAATAATCTCCAACAGGCTATCAGTGCTGAGTAACTCATCACTACATTTTGAAGATCAGGATATGGAGAACAACACAATAGGGACAAGTAGAAAAAAAAACACGTGGAAGTCCCTGTTCATTCCCGATGATGGGACCTTTTAATAGAAATGCAAAAAAGTGGTGTGCCATGGGAAATCTGGATGTAGTAATGAGCTAAATTTTTTTCTTCTATCTTCAGATAGCATCAAATCCTACTTCACTGCAGGTAAATATTTTCTGGAACTTATTTGTATTTATAACTCATTATGTATCTCAGTTCTTTCTGTTTGGTTATCTCTGGTTTATATAAAGTATATCCCTTAAGAACCCTATTCTGAAGGAGCTGGTTAATCAGGACATTGGATCATAATAAAAAGATGAGACCCTCTTTCTAGCACTGGGGAAAATCTCTAAGAAAACATACACTGGACCCTTTATGAGAAAGCAGTTAAGTCAATTTATTGAAAAACACTAACTGCAGGGAAAAACTGTATTTTTAGAAAGGGGTTTGCACTAAAGTAGATAGAGTTATTTAATGACAACATTTGAGACTTTTTTATTCAATCCGAAAAAAGCATATGCCACAGACTCCCTTTTCTATTCTTCCAAGTCCCTAACCAGTCATGAAATTATATTTTTAAAACTATAATTCTTGAATACAGAAAAAGAGAGACCTCAGTGGATGAGGTACCATTTGGCATGTTTAAAAGATAGAAAACAAAAGGGAATGACTGAAGTGGGAAACCACAGCTTCAGTGGACTGCATCAGGAGGTGGGAGCTTCACCAAAAGTTCTCCATCCCTGGAGTGAAGAATGCAGGAAGCATGAGGGACCCATGAGAATTGACCCCAACCAATCCTTTTCTTTTTACTGAGGTGAAATTCACATTGCATAAAATTCACCATTTAAGAGGGAACAATTTAGTAGTATTTAGAACATTCACAATATAGTGCAATCATTAGCTCTAGCTAGTTCCAAAACATTTCATCACCCCGAAAGAAATTCTGTACCCATTAAACAGCCACTTCCTCATTCCTCTTCCCCTGCAATCCCTGGCAACCACCAATTTGCTTTCTGTCTCTGTGAATTTGCCTATTATGGTTATTTCATGTTAATGGAATCATTCAATATGTGTATGATTTTTTGTCTGGCTTCCCTCACCGAGCATAATGTTTTCAAGGTTCATCAACCTCGTGGTAGGTATCAGTACTTCATCCCTTTTTATAGCTGAGTAACATTCCATTGTAGGTATAAAACATATATATTTTTTACCAATTCATCTACTGATAGACATTTGGGTTGTTTCTAGCTTTTGGCTATTGTGAATAGTGCTGCTATGAATAATTGTATAAAGGATTCGTCTGAGTATCAATTTTCGATTCTTTTGACTATATATCTAGTTATGCAATTTCTGGATCATACGCTAATTCTATGCTTAATTTGTTGTGTAAATACCAAACTGTTTTTTCCAGTGGCTGTACCATTTTATATTCCCACCGCAAATGTTTGATGATTCCACTTTCTCCACATTCTCACCAACACTTGTTATTTTCCACTTTTTAATTATCATTATTATGACCATCCTAGTGAGTATAAAGTGGTATCTCATGGTTTTTATTTGCATGTCCTTAATGACTAATGATGTTGAGTCTTTTTGCATGTGCTTGGTGGCCATTTGGATATCTTCTTTGGAGATATATTTGTTCAAGTCCTTGGCCTATTTTTTAATCAGGCTAATCTTTTTGTGATTGATTTGTAAGTGTTCTTTATGTATTTGAGATACTAGACCCTTGCCGGATATATGACCTGCAAATATTTTCTCCCATTCTGTAGGTTGTTTATTCACTTTTTAAATAAAATCCTTTGATATGTAAATGTTCTTAATTTTGATTTCATGCAATCAAACTTTAACTATTTTTATCTATTTTTCTTTTATTTATGTGTATCTTTCTTTTGTTGCTTGTGCTTTCAATGTCCCACCCACCACGCCTCTTGACAGCTGCTCATGTCTCAGTCATCCTCCAGTTCTGTGTTTTCATGACCTGCAAGTCTCTTTGCCTTCTGCTCTCTCTTGAGCCTACTTAATACACATTTCTGATAGTTTGATCTACCCCTCTCCATCCTCTCCCAGTGCCTTCCTATGGTTATCCTTCTATGGTTATTATTCTGGCCTTCCAAATGTCCCTTCAGTTTTCCTTTTTCATCCACGCAATCCTCATGTTTTCAAAATACCTTTCCTGATTCCTAGCCTATAAACAAGTCCAAACTACTTACACTGAGGAATCAAAACAAAGAAATTCCTCTCCAGATATCCTGCAATCTTCTCTAGAAAACTCCCTTCCTCTCTCCTCCTATCACCAAAACCTCTTGGGTCACCCACATGGGCATTCTCCACATTCTCATCAATTTGCAATCAAGCCTTGGCCACATCACTGAAACTGCTCTCAAAGAAGCCACCCATAACCTCCAGTTTGCCAAATTCCAAGGACAGTTTACAATTCTATTGTGTCTGATTCCCTCTGATGCATAACACATGACTTCTCAATTCTTTCTTGTTAAGTTTTTTTCCTCCTCTTTGGTTTCCATAATACAAACTTCAAAAGGCAACAATGTCTGGAAAATGGCTGCAGGTCTCTACTATTTATTGAGCACTCATCATAGCTGCATTTCACTAGAGTAAATAAAAGATGTTATTGTTGTGAGCATTTATTTTATTCCCATTTTATAATCTGATTTATGGCTATGGCCTTGTGGTACACAAACATAAAGCTTCTTTGACATGATTTGACATGAAAAATCAATCTGATACAAATACTACAATTCTGCAAGGAGTACTTAGGATTAAGGAAATAGGTGTTAAGTATTTCAATAAGTAAGTAGCATTCCACATTTCTTTCCAAGGGTGATTGATGGCTGGGAGACCAGGAGCACCACCAGCCAGAGCTCAGAGATGGTCTTAGGAGTCGTACCTGCTCAAGAAGATGAAAAACAGAATCTGCAAAGCTGTTACTTTAAAGTATGGCTAACAATTTACTAGAGGATGCTCTGATTTACAATGGTATTTAACTATGAAATTCTTTAAGTGGGCAGCTTTCCTCATGTCTCTAAGTGTGTATTAATAGCACATTAGCTAGAAAAGAATTGAGGTAGCTTAAAAGGGCTTAGAACTAAAGTATAATTACATTGATCCACTAAGATTCAATATAAAACAAAGAGGTAGTATTTCTGAAGTAGTCGATGAATGTCAGAAGAAGCAAATGCTTTGACTTCAAATTCAGCACATGACCCAACCATAAATGGCTTAATCATAATAAGACTTTATTTTCTCATGGAAATAAAAAGTTTAAGGATAATATTTATCTCCCCATGTGGCTTGACCCAGGGGCCAGTGTCATTATCCTCACAGTCTGTCTCCTTTGTGTTGGTTCCTTTCTCATCTTGTTGTGAGAGGTGACAGGAGGAAAGAACTGGAACTTTTATATTGGAGAAAGGAAATTACCTGTCTCTTTTCTGGCCACACCAGTCAAGCCCTGATATTAGTTTTCATTGGTTCATACTGGTTCTGTGACTATCCCTCCACCCAATTTTTGAGTATGCCGATTGGCTCAGGCCTAAGGGCACATGCCCACCTCTGCAGCAGGAATTGGAGTCAGCCGCAACTGTGGCCTTCCCCAGGGAAATTGAGGTGCTTTTTATTGAAAGAAGGGAAAATAATTTTGGGGTAGCTAAAAAAAGAACAAGGATTCATTATCCTCAGCTTATAATGAACTTCCTGGGTTACAGGAAGTCTTGCACCAAGCAGGAGTCTCACAGCAACACCTGGGACAGATGCATTTATGCCTTCCACTAGCAGTGGAATATCTGGCCTTGCTACAATACGGCCACCAGAAAACTCTTCCGTATAGTAAATGTTTCCAGTTACCATGGCTATCTTCCACTGAGAATCCCAAGCAAATTTTTTGTAGGCTAAATCTGTGTGTCTACACATTCCTCCAAAAATGTTACCTTACCACACAGTGCCATCCCCAAGCAGTGCAAATAAACAATATTGGCCTAGTGAAGATATAGAAAGAGGAAGAGCAAAACTTTCATTTTTTCCAGTGTTCCAAGAGTGGACAATAGAGGAGGATAAGCTAGTGTTATATGGGTTTTCCAAGTGATCTGGAATCTAGCATAAGAATAATGCATTTTAATAATTCAATGAAACCAGAAAAAGAATGCAATTCTATGTTTTAGTCTTATTTAAAATCAATGAGGCCAACAGTTCCCGTTTCAGCAACAGTATTTAAAAAACTAAACTTTGTAGGTCAATCCTGCCACACACGTGGATTACTGCAGAGGTGTGGCTTAGGTTTCCAGAGGAGAAGAGTGGTCCCTTGAAGCCACATTAGAAAGATAAGCAGAGGCAGGTAAATCTCTGGCCTTTGCCTTACTTCTCTCCTTTTTATTTTTTCCTTTTCATACAGAGTTCTGGTTGTTCTCACAAATGCTGTGTTGAGTCTTAGCTCAGTTTATCATCTTCTTCTGCCTAAAGTAGAGCTTTCCCACACATTTCCAAGCTGAACTCTTGGACTGAGAGAAGATACTCTGGATATCAAATGTCCCAGCAAACTACACCATTCTAGAATGAACTGGGTGCCCTCTAAGATGGATAAAGAAATGTTTTTCTAAGACTCTATAATGCAGCATTGAGAAGCAGAATCTCAGGTCTTGCCTTGACTCCTCTTAGAAGTAGTAACACAAATATGTAAATTCTTTATCCTGATCCATCCATCCCATTTTCATCACCTCTAAACATCACATTCGTTACCGTCTCATCACATTTACTTATATTGCTCCCAACCTGGAAAAGTCTTTTTTTCCTCCATCCTGTATTCTACATCCTAATCACATTACTTCCTTCTCAATTATATCATCCCCTTCCCAGATCAGTCTTTTCTACACTGGTCATCTCATTCCTGATATTCCACAGCACTTATCACCAGGATTACCTATATTAATAGTTAGTCATGTGATTTCTTGTTTTGCCTCATGTTTCTTACGTTTTTACCTATTTATGGTCTAAATTTCATACTCCCATGAAGACTGGGCTCATCATTTAGTATCAACCATGATACCTGGTTCATAGTAATAACTATTGCTGGAGTAACCCCAATTCTTTTCTCAACTCTACAACAATTCTCAATTTCTCATATTTCTCTAACCACTGGTTTCTGGATTCATTTTTTCAGTAATCCTCAAACTTCAGTGTCATCAAGGGTACTCATTTAAATGCCTTTGTGTTTCAATAGATTCTTGGTAGATTCAGCAATCTGACTTTGTAAACAATTGCCCCCAAGTGATTCTGAGGCAGGTGATCCAAGGACCAAATTTTGAGCAAAGATTTCAAAGAAGCTTTCCAATTATAACCACTAGACTCCTCAGGCATTAGGATGTACCATCTCAAAGAATGGAAGCCTCTCTGCCCCTCTAGTCTGAATTTTTCTGCTGCCACGTTCAGCTACATAGCCCCCAAAGGTCTACCATAAGGAACAGATAAAAGGACCAGAGCTGGAAAAAGAAGAGACCTGCTGAGAAAATGAAGTTTTCAACACCTGGCCACTTATTCATCTGGTGATGATTGATTGGCCTACATTTCTGGCCCAGGTAAAACTTGCAGTTTGGTTTGGTTCAACAGAGATAACGGCATGCATTTGGGTGGCCAGTCAATTGTGCAAGGCTCTCATTGTGTGCTATAAAAAGGAAAGCACTTGGAATCCTGTGGCCATTGATTTATCTAGTAAAGAATGAAATGTGATTACCTTCATCTGATCAGGTAGGACATTGAGACAGTTCAGTGGCTCTTCTAGTGCACCAGGCAGCCCATGAGACCCCCAAAAGATCAGTGACCCCTATAAGACCTCCAGTTTATGATGCTTCAAGAGCTGGGGACAAGGAAGGCTCATGAGCCACACTGGATGTAGCAATGTCATATATTAGGAGAGTGGGAGGAGCCTCACATTCAGTGTTAGAAGGCCTAAATCTTTTACCTAGTCTGCAATAAATACCAATAGCTAACAACTGTTAGGCATGCTGCCAAAAGTGTTCTTACATTTTCTCACTGAATTCTCTCAAAATGCTGAGATGGACACTGCCAACATCATCATCTTCATTTTAAAGATCAAAAAAATCAAATGTTACACTTCTTACCTGATGATACACAACTTTAAGTTACAAAATTGGGATTTGAAGCCAGAGGATTTGACTCTAAAGATCCAGAAAGCACTGCACGACACTCCCCTGCCTAAGGCATGTTAGGGAACTTGGGTATCCCTTCTACATACATCTAGGGGGTATACGTAGGATTACACCAGCTCCACCCACTGCATTGGATTGGCCTAAAGGTTCAAGTAAAAGCATAGATCTGTAAGTACTTAAAAAGTACATGATACCAAGAGTGTCATGGCAAAAGTAAGTGTCTATAGAGGCCAGGCAGGTGATGCGGAGAGTGTGAGCCCCATCTAAAGGCATCAGGCTCCACCAAGCTTTAGCCCATTGTTGCTATGTAGCAACGCAGGCAAAGAATGGCAAAATTTCTAATATTTCAAGAGAAGCCATAAATCCATAGCTTTATGTAAAATACTTTGACTTTTAAAATATTTCTCTGCATTTTTTTTTAATAAGAAGGCTTTGCAGATCAATAAAACAGGTCTGGAAGACCCTGGCTTGAGACACATGCATATATAAGCAGAAAGCCTTATTGTTAAAAGAATGCCTTATACTATGAGCTAGGAGATAGATACTATTTATTTATTTATTTATTTATTTTATTATTTTATTTTATTTTTTTATTTTTAGAGACGGAGTCTTGCTCTGTCGCCCAGGCTGGAGTGCAGTGGCGCGATCTCGGCTCACTGCAAGCTCCGCCTCCCAGGTTCACGCCATTCTCCTGCCTCAGCATCCCGAGTAGCTGGGACTACAGGCGCCTGCCACCACGCCCGGCTAATTTTTTGTATTTTTAGTCGAGACGAGGTTTCACCATGTTAGCCAGGATGGTCTCGATCTCCTGACCTCGTGATCTGCCCGCCTCGGCCTCCCAAAGTTCTGGGATTACAGGCGTGAGCCTCCACGCCCGGCCAGAGGTAGATACTATTTATATATACTTGGATAATTCAGATAACCTCCTGCTGCCTCAATTTCCTAATCTGTAAAATGAATCTGACGAAAAGAAGTCAGGCTAGATATTGTCTCAGTTCCCTTACCTCCGTCTCTCCCCGAAATTAAATATCTTGTTTTCTCATGTTAGAATTTATGGTCAGGGTTTTGAGCAGCTGCATTATATTTGAACAAATAGAAAGCATTTAGACGGAATATGTAAGATTCCATTTGATGCATCGTACAAGTAAGAGCATCTTTTATCCAAACTTTCCAAGAAAAAGAGAGGTTGGGAGAGGGGAATGAAAAACTCCAAAGGTGGTTCAGCTCTCCAAGAACAGACTAGGCACGGCAGCTAGGACTCCAGCTATAGGGATGCATTTGGCAAGGGTTAAAAAATGAGGGGTAAAAATGTGGGGACTGGCACTTCGGTGCAGGATGTACAAACTTAGAAAAGAGAGTATTTTAGGAGACATGGGAAGTGTTTTCAAATACCTGAAGAGCTGTCAAATGGGAAGAGAGGTTAAATTTGTTCTATATGTACCCAGGAGTAGAATTTGCATTAGTGGGGGGAAAAATACTAGAGACAGCTTTGGTTGCATAGTAGAAGTATTTTGAAACCTGCCAAATATGGAGAAAGATGCTCCAAGTGGTAGTGAGAATACTGTTTCTGGAGATATTTAAACAGATGGTAAAAGTACTATACACTTGGTGAAGATGTTGCAGAAGGTATTTGGGTATTAGAAGTTGGAAGTGGGATGAATGACAGTATCCTGCCTCACCCCTGGGCTCTGAAGTGGCTTTTGTAGTATATGAGTTCAATTAATTTAAAAGACAGGGAGGAAGGGAAGAGGGAGGAGGTGAGAGGAAATCTGAAAAATACATTTTCAGTGGAATATTTATCTGATTAATGCCTTGGGCTTCCCACCCATGTTTAATGAAACTCTGACCTCAGATCCCCACCAAGTTTTCTATAAGGAACTGGTAGAGCAGGAATGTGATAAATATGTACAGAAAACCCAATAATACAAACACAATCAGGGTGATCTGTTTCAAAGGAAGGGTAGTGCTCATGGTGTTGTAAATTTCAATTTCCAGTGCCTCCCCACTGCAGAACGGCAGAGCAGCCCTTTGTGATGATGAGGCAGCACTATTCTTTAGTTTGTTTTTCCCTCCAGGATAGGACAATGAAAATGAGAAAGTCAATTTTCTTTTCATCCCAGGCAGATTGAATTTTGCTAAACTAAAATTAGCTATGGCTAAGTAAAGGTCAGTCCAGCCACAGGTTTTTTTCTTCATTAACAAAAAATCAACACCAGCATTGTTGCTTCTGGGTCTTTTACCAGGCAGAAATACTTAGAGATGCCATCAGTAGAGCCCAGCATTACTGTATGAAACTCATAAATAGCCAAGGCAAGAACCAATTATTGCTATGTCAATACGTGTATATTTTTCATGAAAAACATGGTTAATATATTTCATCTGGCTAAACATAATACTGTCAAGACTAGAGGAACTGATCTTCCTATTTAAAAAATAATGGGATCAATCCTGTTGTCCAATTCTGCTTACTCAACTGTTGTGTCCTTCAGATCTAGAAGTATTAACAAAGGAAGTCAGATGGCCTCCGAAATATGCTGTGCTACTTCTCTCTTTACCAAAGTCTTGAGCTATGTTGATATCCTTTAATGGCACAAAAACATGTGGGATCTCCAGAGATTGGCTTAAAATTCTATCAATAGATAACAATCAGGAGAGAGACATGAAAGAAGAGTCAGGAAGACCAGGAAGAGAATATAACTTTCTTCAGAGGCAGGTTTTTCGCCTAGTATCATGCAAGGACATAAATAAGCAAACTTTTTTTAGAAAAACTATAAGGGAAGTTGGGGTTCCAGATAGGTGACAAGAGACACCAGACATGCTCCCTTTTCAGAAAGAAGAACCAAAATCATGAACAGGTAATCAAACTTCTAATAGAATATCTAGGAAAGAACACTAGAATCCAACAGAGAAGTCACAGGAAACACCTAAGGCACAGAAGGAGAAGGAAGCGAGCAGGGAGCTCAGCTGAAATTGGCTATTATGGGGACAGAGTGTGTGAGAGAACTTCAGTAGTCCACATCCCCACTTCAGACTGTGGCAATAAGAACCACAGGAGAGCTCCTCTGTCTGCATGAACCCTGGCACTACAAACACTCCACAAAGGCATTGATTGCACCAGACAAGGAACTCGCACTAAGTCACTCACACCTCTGAGACCTAAGCAGCTGCGGCAGGGCACCATTGTGAGAGCACAGTCATCACAGGACTGTACCCTTTCCTGAGAGCCACAACCTTTATATCTCCACATCCCCAGGCTTCCCACTAACATTCCCCAGTGCTCGACAAGAGAGTGACAGCAGCACAGCACTGGCTGGACCCAAAGGTGCTGCAGGGTCCCCAGTACTCTATCCCATAGGGAATACTATTCCCCCAGGAAAGGATAGTGCCATATACCAAAAATGCAGCCCCTGGGATGAAGGGAGCCAAAAATGCATGCTTTCCAGAGCCTGAGATCTCCCTCTGTGGGGCTATGAGAAGTGACACTGCCCACAACAGCAGTATAAACTCTGTGTTCAGGCTTGCAAGCCGAGAATAAGATCTCCTTTCTGTCTCCACACACTGCCACAGCAGTTGCTGCCAGTGGGAACCCAGGCAGCTGAGCCTGGGAGCTCACTGTCTAGGGCTGAGGGCAGTGACCCCAACCTACCAGTGGAGCAACCTCTGTGCTCAGACTCATGCATAGAGAGTGGGACCCCCCTACCCTTCTGTACACTACTGCAGCCATAGCTGCTGCTACTCCCAGGGGCTGGAGCAGAAAAGACAGAAGACTGACTGTCTGGGGCTGTGAGTGGTAACCATGCCCCCACTGACAGCATGGCCTCCATGCTTGAGCTTGCAGGTAAAGAGCAGAGTTCCTCTCAATCTCTGTGTAGCATTATGACACTGCTGCCACCAAGAGTGGGCAAGCCTGAAAGCTGCATGTCTGGGACTGTGTGTGGCAACCCCACATTGCAGCCACCACCTACAGCAATGTGTACTTCCCAGCCACCACCACCAACAGTGTGTACATCACTGCTACCGCCATCATCCACATCACACAAGCTGCCCAGGAATCCAAGAACCTGCCCACCTGCTGGGCCCAGCATTGCCACTACCAGCATTCAAGTGAGCCACATGGAGACCCAAGAATCAGCCCACCTGGTCCTGCTAATATTGGTGTCAGTGTACACTGGCCTGGGGCCCAAGAACAGACATGTTTTGTTCTATTCTGTGGCAATATGAACCCCAGGAGAGCTCCTCTATCCACATGAACCCTGGCACTAGTACGATCAGTGATCTAAGGACCCCACAGTCTTTGGGCCCACGACTGCCACCATTGGTGCCCAAAGACTGTCCTACCTGGCATCCTGTATTCCAAAAAACATAATCGTAGACTCTACTAACACCCACACCTTAAACCACTGAGGAAATCACAGATATCACTGACACTGTTTATAGCCGAAGAAGTCATACAGAGACTACACTACTGCATGCACCAAGAATCAAAGCCAAAGGGCCTTACCCAATCAACACCATCTTCAGGAAAATTCTTACACTATAAAAGCAAATTCAAAAAATTTGGGGTAGCAACTATTACACCAGATGCACAGATACTAACATAAGGACACAAGAAACATGAAAAAGCAAGAAAATTTAACACCTCCAAAGAAAAACAATAATTCTCCAGCAACAGATCCCAATCAAAAACATGTTCACAAAATCCCAGAAAAATAATTCAAAATTATGAACTGAAAGATCTCAGTGAGTTACAAGAGAATTCCACAAAACAATACAAATAAATTGCAGAAACAATTCAGGATATGAATGAGAAATTTACCAATGAGCTAGATTTCATTAAAACACACACACACACACACACACACACAGAGAGAGAGAAAGAGGGAGAGAAATTCTGGAACTGAAGAGCTCCTTGAAGGAAATACATAATATAATCAAAAGCTTCAACAATAGACTTGATCTAGCAGAAGAATCTCAGGCCTTTTGAAATAACCCAGTCAGAAAAAATAAAGAATAAAAATATGAGCAAAGCTTTTATGATATATGAGACATCATGAAGCAACAAAGTATATGAATTATAAGTATCCCCAAAGGCAAAGAAAAGAAGGAAAGAGTTCAAAAATCTATTTGACCAAATAACAGATGAAAACTTCCTAAGTCTAGCAAGAGATTTAGACATCCACATACAGAAGGCCCAGTGGTCCTCAAAATGATATGAGGTAGAAAAAAAAAAGCTTTCTCCATGGCACATTAGAGTCAAACCATTAAAAGTCAATGACAAAAAGAAAATCCTAAATACAGCAAGAAAAAGGTGCCTAGTCACCTATTTAAAAAGCCCCCATTAGACTAGCAATAGACTTCTCAGCAGAAACCTTACAGGCCAGAAGAGAATGGGATGATATATTCGAAGTGCTGGGGAAAAAAAAAAAAACTGCCACCCAGGGATACTATATCCAGCAAAATTATCCCTCATCAATGGAGGCAAAATAAAGCTTTTCCAATACATGCAAATGCTGAGGAAATTCATTGCCACAAGATTGTCCTTACAAGAAATGCTCAAGGAAGTCCTAAAGCTAAAAAGTAAAAGAATGAGTGTCATAGAAACACATGAAAGTATAAAACTCACCGGTAAAGCAAACACAGAAATGAGTAAAAGACTCAAATGACAGCACCACAGAAAACCAGCAAACCACAGGACAAGCAATAAGAAAAAGAAAGAAACAAATAAAAATATGCAAAACAACCAGGAAACAACTAACAGTATAACAGAAACAAAACCTCACATATCAGTATATCAATAATAATCCTGAATGAAAACAGATTAAATTCTCCACTTAAAAAGATATAGACTGGCTGAATGAATTTAAAAAAAAACACGATGTAACTGTATATTGCCTATAAGAAATACACTTTATCTGTAAAGACACATATAAACCAAATGTAAAGGATGGAAAAAGATATTCCACACAAATAGAAGCCAAAAGTGAACAGGAGTAGCTATACTTAGATAAAACAGAATTTAAGCCAAAAACAGTAAAAAATAAATAAAAATTATAAAGACAAAGATGGTTTTATATAATGAGAAAGGGATAAATTCAGAAAGAGGATACACAAATTCTAAACATATATATACTCAACACTGGAGCACCCAGATTCATAAAGCAAATATTAGTAGATCTAAATAAAGAGATAGACTCCAACACAACACTCTCAGCATTAGACAGATCATCTGGACAGAAAATAAAGAAAAACACATTAGATGTACACTGGACTTCAGATCAAATACACTCAACAAACATCTAAAGAACATTCTATCTAACAATTGCAAAATATACATTATTTGCATCAGCACATGGAATATTCTCCAGAACTGACCGTATGTTAAGTCACAAAACAAGTCTCAACAAATTTTTAAAAATCAAAATTATATCAAGCATCTTGTCAAACCACAGCAGAATAAAACTATAAATCAATACCAAGGGAACTCTCAAAACTGTAAAATACATAGAAATTAAACAACATGCTCCTGCACAACCACTGGACCAATGAAGAAATTAAGATAGAAATCCAAACATTTCTTGAACAAACAAAAATGAAAATACAACATACCAAAACCTGTGCAACACAACAAAAGCAGTGCTACACAGGAAGATTATAGCAAGGAACACCTACATCCAAAAAAACAAAAAGATTTTAAAATAAACAATCTAATAATTCACCTCGAGAAACTAGAAAAGCAAGAACACACCAAATCCAAAATTGGCAGAAGGAAGAAAATATTAAAGATCAGAGCACATCGGTAAAAAAAATTTTTTTTTTAAGATAGAGTCTTGCTCTGTCACCCAGGCTGGAGTGCAGTGGTGCAATCTCTGCTCACTACAACCTCCGCCTCCTGGCTCAAGTGATTCTCCTGCCTCAGCCTCCCAAGTAGCTGGGATTACAGGCACCCACCACCACGCCTGGCTAATTTTTGTATTTTTAATAGAGACAGGGTTTCACCATGTTGACCAGGCTGGTTTTTAAATAGCTGGGCATGGTGACATGTACCTCTAGACCCAGCTACTCGGAAGCCTGAGGCAAGAGGACTGCTTGAGCCCAGGAAGTCAAGGCTGCGGTGAGCCATGATTGTGCCACTATTACACTCCAATCTGGATGACAGAGCAAGACCCTGCCTCAAAAAAATAATGGAAGGAAATAAGGAAGGAAGGGATGGAGGGAAGGAAGGAGGGAAGGGGGGAGGGAAGGAAGGGAAAAAGGAAGGGAGGGAAGGAATGAAGAAAAAAAGATAAGAGCTGCAATGAATGAAATAGAGACTAAAAAACAACAGTTAGGATCAGGCCAGGCACAGTGGCTCATGCCTGTAAGCTCAGCACTTTGGGAGGCTGAGGAGGGCAGATCACTTGAGATCAGGAGTTCAATACAAGCCTGGCCAACATGGTGAAAACCTGTCTCTCCTAAAAATACAAAAAGTATCCAGGCATTTTGGCACATGACTATAATACCAGCTACTCAGGAGGCTGAGGCACGAGAATCACTTGAACCCAAGAGGCAGAAGTTGCAGTGAGCCAAGACCACACCACTGTACTCCAGCCTGGTTGAAAGAATGAGACTCTGTCTCAAAAAAAAGTGGCAGGGGAGGGGGTATCAGCAAAACTAAAAGTTAGTTCTTCAAAAAAATAAACAAAATTGATAAACCGCTAACTAGATAACCAAGAAAATTAGAAAAGAGATCCAAATAAACAAAATCAGAAATGAAAAAGGAGACAATTGATACTACAGAAATACAGAAGGTCATCAGAGATTATTGTGAACAATTACATGTTAACAAACTAGAAAACTCAGAGGAAACAGATAAATTCCTAGAAACATACAACCTACCAAGACTGCATCAGGAAGAAACAGAAAACTTGAACAGACCAAAACTGAGTAGCAAGATTGAATCTGTAGTAAAAGATCTCCCAAGAAAGAAAAGCCCAGACCAGTTGGATTCACTCCTTAAGTCTACCAAACATATATAAAGAACTAATACCAATCCTCAAAGTATTCACACAAATTGAAGATAATGGAATTCTCCCTAACTCATGTAGAAGGCAATCATTACCCAGATACCAAAACCAGACAAAAACAAAATGCAAAAAGAGAATTACAGACTCATACTCTGATGAACATAGACCTAAGATTCTTCAACAGAATACTAGCAAACTGAATTCAACAGTGCATCAAAAAGATAACACACTGTGATCAAGTGGGTTTTACCCCAGGGATGCAAAGATGATTCAGCATACATAAATAAATAAACACAATATATTGCATCAACCAAATGAAGGACAAAAACCATACAATCATATCAAAAGATACAAAAAAGCATTTGACAAAATTCAATATCACTTCATGATAAAAACCCTCAATTAACTAGGCATAGAGGGACCATATCTCAAAATAATAAAGACCATATACAACAAGCCCACAGCTAACATCACACTGAATGGGAAAATGTTGAAAACTTTTCCTCTAAGAACTGGAAAAAGACAAGGATGCCCACTTCCACCATTCCTATTCAGCACAGTACTGGAAGTTCTGGCCAGGAAATCAGGTAAGAGAAAGAAATGAAATGAATTCAAACAGGAAAGCAGGAAGTCAAATTGTTCCTCTTTGCAGGAGACATGATCTTATACCTAGAAAAACCAAAAGACTTCACCAGGAAACTCTTAGAACTGATAAACAAATTCAGTAAAGTCACAGGATAAAAAAAACAGGATAAAAAAACAGGACAAAGTCACAGGATAAAAAAACAACTTATGAAAATAAGTAGTATTTCCAAATAAATAGGCCGGGTGTGGTGGCTCATGGCTGTAATCCCAGCACTTTGGAAGGCCAAGGCTGGTGGATCACGTGAGGTCGGGAGTTCAAGACCAGCCTAACTAACATGAGAAACTCCATCTCTCTAAAAATACAAAATTAGCCAGGCATGGTGGCACATGCCTGTAATCCTATAATCCCAGCTACTGGGGAGGCTGAGGCAGGAGAATCACTTGAACCCAGGAGGTAGAGGTTGTGGTGAGCCGAGATTGCGCCATTGGTCCCCAGCCTGGGCAACAAGAGCAAAACTCTATCTCAAAAACAAAACAAAACAAAAAGTAGTGTTTCCATACCAATAATAAAATAGCTGAAAATGAAATCAAGAGGGCAATCTCATTTACTATAGCTACAAAAGATGTACACCTAGGAATAAATTTAATCAAGGAAGTGAAAGATCTAAAAGACATCCCATGCCCATGGATCAGAAAAATTAATATTATTAATTTTTGGTCCAAAGCAATCTACAGATTCAATGCAATTCCTATCAAAATACCAACGTCATTTTTCATAGATATAGAAAAACAATCCTAAAATTCTTATAAAACCAAAAAGGAGCCTGAATAGCCAAAGAAATCCTGAGTGCAAAGAACAAACCTGGGGTCATCATACTACCTGACTTCAAAACATACTACAAGGCTATAGTAACCAAAACAGCATAGTATTGGTATAAAAATGGACCTATAGACCAATGAAACAGAATAGAGAACCCAGAAGTAAATCCACATATTTACTTCCAACTGATCTTTGACAAAGCCACCCAGAATATACAACCCCTTCAATAAATGGAAAAACTGAATAATCATATACAGAAGAATATAATTGGAACCCTGTGTCTCACTGTATATGAAAGGTCACAAAAGATGAATTAAACACTTAAATGTAAGACCCAAACTATAAAACTACTAGAAGAAAACATAGGGAAAACTCTTCAGGATATTGGTCTTGGAAAAGATTTCATGGCTAAGACCTCAAGAGCACAGGCAACAAAAACAAAAAAATAGACAAATCCGACTACATTAAACTAAAAACCTTCTGCACAGCAAAAGAAACAATCAATAGAGTGAAGAGACAACCTTCTGAATGAAAAAAAAAAATTCAAATTACTCATTCAACAGGGGATTAATATCGAGAATATACAACAAACTCAAAGAACACAACAGTAAAAAAAAAAAAAAAAAAAAAAAAATTAACAATGGGCAAAGAGGTTGTGTAAAGATGACCAAATAGGAATAGCTCCAGTCTACAGCTCCCAGCATGAGCAATGCAGAAGATGGGTGATTTCTGCATTTCCAACTGAGGTACCAGGTTCATCTCACTAGGGCTTGTCGGACAGTGGGTGCAAGACAGTGGGTGCGGGACAGTGGGTACAGCGCACCAAGCATGAGACAAGGCAGGGTGAGGCATCACCTCACCCAAGAAGTGCAAGGGGTCAGGGAATTTCCTTTCATAGCCAAGCAAAGCTGTGACAGATGGCACCTGGAAAATCAGGTCACTCCCACCCTAATACTGCACTTTTCCAATGGTCTTAGTGAATGGCACATGAGGAGATGATATCCTGTGCCTGGCTCAGAGGGTCCCACGCCCATGGAGCCTTGCTCATTGCTAGCACGGCAGTCTGAGATAGAACTGCAAAGTGGCAGTGAGGCTGGGGGAGGGGCGCCCACCATTGCTGAGGCTTGAGTAGGTAAACAAAGCGGCTGAGAAGCCTGAACTGGGTGGAGACCACCCCAGCTCAAGGAGGCCTGCCTGCCTCTGTAGACTCCACCTCTGGGGGCAGGGCATAGCCATACAAAAGGCAGCAGAAACCTCTGCAGACTTAAATGTCCCTGTCTGACAGCTTTGAAAAGAGTAGTGGTTCTCCCAGCATGGAGTTTGAGATCTGAGAATGGACAGACTGCCTCCTCAAGTGGGTCCCTGACCCCTGAGTAGCCTATCTGGGAGACACTCCCCAGTAGGGGCAGACTGACACCTCACACAGCTGGGTACCCCTCTGAGACAAAACCCCCAGAGGAACGATCAGACAGGAATATTTCCCATTCAGCAATATTCGCTGTTCTGCAGCCTCCACTGCTGATACCCAGGCAAACAGGGTCTGGAGTGGACCTCCAGCAAACTCCAACAGACCTGCAGCTGAGGGTCTTGACTGTTAAAAGGAAAACTAACAAACAGAAAGGACATCCATACCAAAACCCCATCTGTACATCACCATCATCAAAGACCAAAAGTAGATAAAACCACAAAGATGGGGAAAAGACAGAACAGAAAAACTGAAAATTCTAAAAATCAGAGCGCCTCTCCTCCTCCAAAGGAACACAGCTCCTCACCAGCAATGGAACAAAGCTGGACAGAGAATGACTTTGATGAGTTTAGAGAAGAAGGCTTCAGACGATCAAACTTCTCCGAGCTAAAGGAGGAAGTTCGAACCCATGGCAAAGAAGTTAAAACGCTTGAAAAAAGATTAGACGAATGGCTAACTAGAATAACCAATGCAGAGAAGTCCTTAAAGGACCTGATGGAGCTGAAAACCATGGCACGAGAACTATGTGATGAATGCACAAGCTTCAGTAGCCGATCCGATCAACTGGAAGAAAGGGTATCAGTGATGGAAGATCAAATGAATGAAATGAAGTGACAAGAGAAGTTTAGAGAAAAAAGAATAAAAAGAAACTAACAAAGCCTCCAAGAAATATGGGACTATGTGAAAAGACCAAAACTACATCTCATTGGTGTACCTGAAAGTGATGGGGAGAATGGAACCAAGTTGGAAAACATTCTGCAGGATATTATGCAGGAAAACTTCCCCAATCTAGCAAGGCAGGCCAACATTCAAATTCAGGAAACACAGAGAACGCCACAAAGATACTCCTCAAGAAGAGCAACTCCAAGACACATAATTGTCAGATTCACCAAAGTTGAAATGAAGGAAAAAATGTTAAGGGCAGCCAGAGAGAAAGGTCGGGCTACCCACAAAGGGAAGCCCATCAGACTAACAGCGGATCTCTTGGCAGAAACTCTACAAGCCAGAAGAGAGTTGGGGCCAATATTCAACATTCTTAAAGAAAAGAATTTTCAACCCAGAATTTCATATGCAGCCAAATTAATCTTCATAAGTGAAGGAGAAATAAAATCCTTTACAGACAAGCAAATGCTGAGAGATTTTGTCACCACCAGGCCTGCCCTAAAAGAGCTCCTGAACGAAGCACTAAACATGGAAAGGAACAACTGGTACCAGCCACTGCAAAAACATGCCAAAATGTAAAGACCATCAATGCTAGGAAGAAACTGCATCAACTAACGAGCAAAATAACCAGCTAACAGCATAATGACAGGACCAAATTCACACACAACAATATTAACTTTAAATGTAAATGGGCTAAATGCTCCAATTAAAAGACACAGACTGGCAAATTGGATAAAGAGTCAAGACCCTTCAGTGTGCTGTATTCAGGAAACCCATCTCATGTGCAGAGACACACATAGGCTCAAAATAAAGGGATGGAGGAAGATCTACCAAGCAAATGGAAAACAAAAAAAAGGCAGAGGTTGCAACCCTAGTCTCTGATAAAATAGACTTCAAACCAACAAAGATGAAAAGAGACAAAGGAGGCCATTACATAATGGTAAAGGGATCAATTCAACAAGAAGAGCTAACTATCCTAAATATATATGCACCCAATACAGGAGCACCCAGATTCATAAAGTAAGTCTTTAGTGAACTACAGAGGTACAAGAAGGAGCTGGTACCATTCCTTCTGAAACTATTCCAATCAACAGTAAAAAAGGGAATCCTCCCTAACTCATTTTATGAGGCCAGCATCATCCTGATACCAAAGCCTGGCAGAGACACAACAAAAACAGAATTTTAAACCAATATCCCTGATGAACATCAATGCAAAAATCCTCAATAAAATACTGGCACACCAAATCCAGCAGCACATCAAAAAGCTTATCCATCATGATCAAGTGGGCTTCATCTCTGGGATGCAAGTCTGGTTCAACATATACAAATCAATAAACGTAATCCAGGATATAAACAGAACCAAAGACAAAAACCACATGATTATCTCAATAGATGCAGAAAAGGCCTTCAACAAAATTCAACAGCCCTTCATGCTAAAAACTCTCAATAAATTAGGTATTGATGGGACATATCACAAAATAATAAGAGCTATTTATGACAAACCCATAGCCAATATCATACTGAATGGGCAAAAACTGGAAGCATTCCTTTTGAAAACTGGCACAAGACAGGGATGCCCTCTCTCACCACTCCTATTCAACATAGTGTTGGAAGTTCTGGCCAGGGCAATCAGGCAGGAGAAGGAAATAAAGGCTATTCAATTAGAAAAAGAGGAAGTCAAATTCTCCCTGTTTGCAGATGACATGATTGTATATCTAGAAAACCCCATTGTCTCAGCCCAAAATCTCCTTAAGCTCATAAGCAACTTCAGCAAAGTCTCAGGATACAAAATCAGTGTGCAAAAATCACAAGCATTCTTATACACCAATAACAGACAGAGAGCCAAATCATGAGTGAACTCCCATTCACAATTGTTTCAAAGAGCATAAAATACCTAGGAATCCAACTTACAAGGGATGTGAAGGACCCCTTCAGGAACTACAAACCACTGCTCAACGAAATAAAAGAGGACACAAACAAATGGAAGAACATTCCATGCTCATGGATAGGAAGAATCAATATCATGAAAATGGCCATACTGCCTAAGGTAATTTATAGATTCAATGCCATCCCCATCAAGCTACCAATGACTTTCTTCACAGAATCGGAAAACACTACTTTAAAGTTCATATGGAACCAAAAAAGAGCCCACATTGCCAAGACAATCCTAACCAAAAAGAACAAAGCTGGAGGCATCATGCTACCTGACTTCAAGCTATACTACAAGGCTACAGTAACCAAAACAGCATGGTACTGGTACCAAAACAGAAATATAGACCAATGGAACAGAACAGAGCCCTCAGAAATAATACCACACATCTACAACCATCTGATCTTTGACAAACCTGACAAAAACAAGAAATGGGGAAGGATTCCCTATTTAACAAATGGTGCTGGGAAAACTGGCTAGTCATATGTAGAAAGCTGAAACTGGATCCCTTCCTTACACCTTATATAAAAACTAATTAAAGATAGATTAAAGACTTAAATGTTAGACCTACAACCATAAAAACCCTAGAAGAAAACCTAGGCAATACCACTCAGGACATAGGCATGGGCAAGGACTTCATGACTAAAACACCAAAAGCAATGGCAACAAAAGCCAAAATTGACAAATGGGATCTAATTAATCTAAAGAGCTTCTGCATAGCAAAAGAAACTACCATCAGAGTGAACAGGCAAACTACAGAATGGAAGAAAATGTTTGCAATCTACTCATCTGACAAAGGGCTAATATCCAGAATCTATAAAGAACTCAAACAAATTTACAAGAAAAAAAAAACAACCCCATCAACAAGTGGGCGAAAGATATGAACAGACATTTCTCAAAAGAAGACATTTATGCAGCCAACAGACACATGAAAAAATGCTCATCATCACTGGCCATCAGAGAAATGCAAATCAAAACCACAATGAGATATTATCTCACACCAGTTAGAATGGCAATCTTTAAAAAGTCAGGAAACAATAGGTGCTAGAGAGGATGTGGAGAAATAGGAACACTTTTACACTGTTGGTGGGACTGTAAACTAGTTCAACCATTGTGGAAGTCAGTGCGGCGATTCCTCAGGGATCTAGAACTAGAAATATCATTTGACCCAGCCATCCCATTACTGGGTATATACCCAAAGGACTATAAATCCTACTGCTATAAAGACACATGCACACGTATGTTTATTGTGGCACTACTCACAATAGCAAAGACTTTGAACCAACCTAAATGTCCAACAACAATAGACTGGATTAAGAAAACGTGGCACACATATACCATGGAATACTACACAGCCATAAAAAATGATGAGTTTATGTCCTTTGTAGGGACATGGATGAAGCTGGAAACCATCATTCTCAGCAAACTATCGCAAGGACAAAAAACCAAACACCACATGTTCTCACTCATAGATGGGAATTGAACAATGAGAATACTTGGACACAGGAAGGGGAACATCACACACTGGGGCCTGTCACGGGGTGGGGGGAGGGGGGAGGGATAGCATTAGGAGATATACCTAATGTAAATGACGAGTTAATGGGTGCAGCAAACCAACATGGCACATGTATACATATGTAACAAACCTGCACATTGTGCACATGTACCCTAGAACTTGAGGTATAATAAATAAATAAATATATATATATTTATATATATATATATGAGAGGTAAAATTTAAAAAAAAATGGGCAAAGAACATGAATAGACATTTCTCAAGGAAAAAAAACATATAAATGGTCAACAGGTATGTGGAAAAACTTTCAACATCGCTAATCCTCAGGGAAATGCACATCAAAACCACACTGATATACCATCTCACCTCAGAATGGCTATTAAAAAGACCAAAAAAAAAAAAAAAAAAACGCATGGTGGCAAGGATGCAGGTAAAAGGGAATTCTTGTACACTGTTTCTGGGAATGTAAATTAGTACAACCACTATGACAAACAACGAAAAATAGAACTACCATTCAATCCAGCAATCAAACTACTGGGTAGCTAACCAAAGGAAAGGAAATCAATTAAAAGGATTGATTCAAGGAATAGTTACCCTTGCATATTTATCACAATGCTGTTCACAATAGCAAAGATATACAATCAACCTAAGTGTCAATCAGCAGATGAATGGATAAGGAAAATGTGGTATATATACATAATGGAACACTATTCAGCCATAAAATGAATGAAATTATGTCATTTGCAGCAACACGGATGGAACAGGAGGTCATCATGTTAAGTGAAATGATTTAGGCACAGAAAGACAAATACCACATGTTGTCATTCATGTGGAAGGTGAAAAACTTGATCTCACAGACATAGAAAATAGAATGGTATATACCAGACACTCAGAAGGGTTGGTAAGGAGGGCGTGAATACATAGAGGTTAGTTGTGAGTACAGACATACAGCCAGATGAAATAAATTCTAATGTTTGATAATAGACTAGGGTGAGTATACTTAGCAACAATATTATGTATATTTAAAGTAACTAGAAAACTTGAAATGATATCAACACATAAATATGATGAACACTCATGGTGATGAATACTCCAAATACCCTGACTTGAGCATTATACATTTTATGCATGTAACAATCACATTTATTCCATAAATATGTAAAATATTATATGTGAATTTTAAAAACTATGAGGTAGAGGGAGCTTATTGAATGGCCTCAATGAATATTTTCCTTTTTTATTATACTTTAAGTTCTAGGGTACATGTGCACAATGTGCAGGTTTGTTACATATGTATACATGTGCCGTGTTGGTGTGCTGCACCTGTTAACTCTTTATCTACACTAGGTATATCTCCTAATGCTATCCCTCCCACCTCCCCCCACCCCACGACAGGCCCCAGTGTGTGATGTTCCCCATCCTGTGTCCAAGTGTTCTCATTGTCAATGAGTATTCTCTAAACTGAATAAAATTTGGTAGTTCATTGTTAAAGAAGAAGCTAAACCTAATTTTGAGGTTTACATGACTATAAAGTCAGTGGTAGGAGACACAAGGGAAATTTGAGGTTTAGGGGTAGGTAAACACCAAAGCTTGGTTTTAACTAGTTTGCTTCACCAGTAATTGCTATTACTGCTACAAATCAGAGGAGAAAAAGATATGAGATGACAAGAAACTATTAACTGTGAGATGTCATTAGCACATCAACCAACTACTTCTGAATAGATGTCATTATAATATCTAAACATAGCCTCCTTATTTAAGAAATCTGAAGGGAAAATTCCAATGCACTAAGCTATTTTCAAAGTGTGAACTAAAAATTTATGGGTGTAATCTGGTGAGTGGGAAGGTAGAAATAAAACCCACTCATTATGTAAACTAATGGATAATAATTATTATTAGTAATAATTTTTCTCAGCCAAGGAAACTATTTTCAAAGAGAATACAATGATATTTCATGATGGTATATTATTCAGAGTCCAGTTGGGAAAATAGTAATCATATTCTGTTTCAACAGAATGAATTTAACAGAAGGAGTTGGTAAGGTTATTACAAGGTCTTCCAGTAAGGAAAAGCTAGACTCCTCAGACAGAAAGGAAGGGCATATCTTCTAGCAATGGAGGCTCAGAGGGACTGGGGAATTCAGATTCTCAGTTTCAACTATGTCCACTTGTGATGGTTAATATTGTCAACTTAATTGCACGGAAGGATGCAAAGTATTGCTCCCGGGTGTGTCTGTGAGGGTGTTGCCAAAGGAGATTAACATTGGAGTCAGTGGATTCGAGAGGCAGACCTACCCTCAATATGGTTGGGAACCGTATAATCAGCTGCCATTGTGGCTAGAATAAAGCAGGCAGAAGAACGTAGAAGGACTTGACTTGCTGAGTCTTCCAGCCTTCATCTTTCTCCCACGCTGGATGCCTCCTGCCCTCAAACATTAGACTACCAAGTTCTTCAGCTTTTGGACTGCTGGATTTACACCAGTGGTTTGCCAAAGGCTCTCTGGCCTTTGGCCACAGACTGAAGGCTACACCGTCAGTTTCCCTACTTTTGAGGGTTTTGGACTTGGACTGTTCCACCACTGACTTCCTTGCTCCTCAGCTTGCCTATTGTGGGACTTAATGTTGTGATCAGGTGAGTCAATTGTCCCTAATAAACTCCCTTTCACATATACATACATATATCCTATTAATTCTGTCCCTCGAGAGAACACTGACTCATATAACCCAAATGTCTCCATTCCAGTTTTCAGGCTCTTAGCCTTTCCAAACCAATGCTGTGTCTTGACTTAGTGACAATGCGAATTCAACTTAGTAAGAATGTGAATTTATATAATTCTACAACATGTAGCATAATTAAATTTGGGGTGTCATCTTCAATGGGGATTGACCTACAGCGATTAGAAATAAAAAAAATTTTAGGGCCCTTGGGTGTATATGCACATGTGTGCATTTCTAGTAAATATTAAGCTTAATCATATGCATGTTTACCTTAGATTATTTTTCTCTCTCATTTTTAGAAAATTGCTTTAATTAAATATAATGTGGTACCATATGGTAAATAATTATACAAAAAGACATCAAAGAAAAAACTGAGAAGTGGGAGTTTTTTGAGATTAGCTTATCTCATCTAATCAGGGTTTTTAAAATTATTTATCATTTATAGGAAAATAGCATATTGGAAACCAAATGCACTAAATCATCCAATTTGTTTATAAATAAAAGAGTAGAGCCTCTTGGAATTTCTCACTTGGATGTCTTACTGCTTTTATCATCAAACTGATCCTGGTGGTAGTAAAATATTTTTACATAAATGGTAGTTTGATTATCCTTATACAAGTGAATGAAATCAGGAAGTGAAAGGTATCAGACATGCTATTGCATGAGTTAATTACTCTACATTACCCATGTTCCCTGGAATCCAGACCAAGTAGGATTGCTTTGGAAATGGTATAAGGTAAAGTAATAAAGGGAAGGAAAAAAATGAGAAAAAAATAGATTTTGAGAGCTAAACCACAAACTGGTAATACAAAATCAACGTTTCATGCAAGCTCTTGTTACACCAGGAATGGCAAAGGGAGCTTTGTTTCAGCTCTGATATCTTGAGATATCTACCTCTATATTTCCTACTTCACAAAAAGAGAGACCTCCCAGAGGCCAGATTCCCTTGGCTTTGCAGCCCCTGCCCATTTCCAGCATCTGTCTTCACAGTCCCAGGGTTCTCCAAAATGATTCACAAATGTGAACTGATGGTCGCTGCTTTCATGGAGCTTACAGCCCAGTAGAGCAGACAGAAATAATCAAATAATCACAGCACTGAATATATACTCACAATTGTTATATGTAATATGATAGGAAGAAGTTCAAGGTATTATGGAAGCTTATAAAAGGAGGAATTTCACCCAATCTAGGGAGTCAGGAAGGCCTGCAATCAATCCCAGATGCAGGAGCAACTTCACATGGGCCAGCTCTATAAGCACCTGCTGCCCGAAGTGAACAAACAAGACGGCTCCTGCCACAAGGCAGCTGATGACATGGTGCACGTGGTCGGGAAAGAAGGGGGGTTACCAAGATGCATCTGCAACTCACACTCAAGCACCAGCTCCTCTCTCTGGTAGTATGCAGTTGCTGTGTGCCAAGGAAATTACTGTAACTTTGTAGCAAATAACTTACTGACCTATATATGACTTTTAGCAGGATAGGCAGTATTTCCTGCTTTGTTCAACCTACACTGACAAATGTAGAACATAATATCTTATCATGTTCTTTAAAATAAAGGCAAGGGAAGAGTCAGCAATTGGAAGAGTTGAATGTAGGAAGGTAACAGAGCAGGCTTTGTGCAATTATTGAGACTACTAGGGATTTTTTTATAATGTGCCCCTCATTCCTCTCACAGTGAGCTACAGAAAATGTGGCTCATTTTAGTAACTTTTTTGTATGCCAACAACATTGTATATTTTTTAAAAAGAGAAAGAGAAAGAAACTACAGTTCTTTTCTATTTTGAAATATAGCCTGTAAATCTATTTAGATTTTAGGCATAGCACAACAATTCAGAAATGATTATTCTGCTGAAAGCTTTATTTTTCTTTTCTTGTGTTTACTCTTCTCCTACTACAAACAAATATTATAAAAGATAAACTCTCTGTCACAGGAGAAATGACCCCACTTTGCATGGCTTGTTCCTAACTCTCCACTGCCATCTCCAATGTCTGTCCTGGCATGTGGTATATTTCTGATGACATGTTACAACGGTGCTTTGTTCATCTGCAATCCAGTGACACATCAGGCACTAACTGGCTTCATTTATCCTCCATTTTCTCTGGGGAGGTAGGAGATCAGCGGGACTTGTTTCCCAAGCTCTGGTCACAAGACCTGGCCAATCAAAACAGGATCTGATCAAAACAGAATGCAGCAAAGAAACAGGCCAAAACCAGCTAAAACCAAGAAGACAACAACAGTGACCTCCAGTTGTCCTCATTGCTCATTATATTGAAATAATTTAATAATGCATTAAAATGCAAAAAGAAACTCCCACCAGTGCCATGACAGTTTACAAGTGCCATGGCAACTCCAAGAAGTTACTATATATGCTTTTAAAAGGGGAGGAACCCTCAGTTCTGGGAACTACACACTCTTTTCCAGAAAACTCACAAATAACCCATTCCTTATTTAACATAGAATAAAGGAATAGCCATAAATACAGCTAGCCAGCAATCCACGAGGGCTGTTGCTACTACTCTCTCTGTGTAGCAGCCATTTTCCTATACTCTGTTGCTCCAATAAATTTGCTTTGCTTTGCTCTATCTGCTTGCTCTTGAATTCTTTCCAGCACAAAGCTAAGAACCGTCTTGAGCTGAGCTCCAATGATGAGGTTCACCTGTATCACCTGGACATAGTCTGGAATATTACAGCCACCACATCTAATATTGAGAGGTGAAGCCAGCTGGGCTTCTGGGTTGGGTGGGGACTTGGAGAACTTTTCTGTCTAGCTAAAGGATTGTAAACACACCAATCAGCACTCTGTGTCTAGCTAAAGGTTTGTAAATGTGCCAATCAGCACTCTGTGTCTAGCTAATCAGGTGGGGACTTGGAGAACTTGTGCTTCTAGCTAAAGGATTGTAATGGCACCAATCAGCACTCTGTCCAATCAGCTCTCTGTAAAACGGACTAATCCGCTCTTTGTAAAATGGACCAATCAGCTCTCTGTAAAATGGACCAATCAGCAGGATGTGGGTGGAGCCAGATAAGCGACTAAAAGCAGGCCACCAGCGCCAGAAGCGGCAACCTGCTGGGGTACCCTTCCGTGCTGTGGGTGCTATGTTCTTTTGCTTTTCCAATAAGTCTTGCTGCTGGTCAGTCTTTGGGTCCCCGTAGCCTGTATGAGCTGTAACACTCACCGCGAAGGTCTGCAGCTCCACTCCTGAAGCCAGCGAGACCACGAACCCACCGGAAGGGACGAACAACTCCAGACACACCACCTTTAAGAGCTGTAACATTCACTGCGAAGGTCGGCGGCTTCGCTCCTGAAGTCAGCGAGACCACGAACCCACCAGAAGGAAGAAACTCTGGACACATCTGAACATCTGAAGGAACAAACTCTGGACACACCATCTTTTAAGAACTGTAACACCGCGAGGGTCCGCGGCTTCATTCTTGAAGTCGGCAAGCCAAGAACCTACCAATTCCGGACACAATATTGCACGTGTTAATAGAAAGGCCAAAATGAACTGCATTTCAGGGGGGAAAATGCTGACCCTAAAACAAAACTAATAACCACCATTTAAAATAAAGAATTATATGCCTAAGAATGAGCAGAGCTGCTCAGAGGGAAAGCTGAGAGCATCCCCACTCCAAAATGAAAATCTGAACTTTTACTAGTTATTCAACACTTTTCTGAGCACTTTTCTTATTCACAGAATAAGAGGAATCTTGGGTTTCCCAAGGATTCACTTCAGGCTTTTGTCAATTAGCAAGTTGTCCTGGATTATAAAAGGAATTCAGTTTATAAAAACTAAATCACTTCATTCTTGAAAATTTGAGCATAGATCCTCACTCCTTAATGGGAGAGTGTGCAAAGTGACTCCCATCCAATGAGTACAGTTTGGAAAGGAAGAAGAAAGAATGACTTCGCCGTAGAGAAACCTGACAACTTATGAGAAAAACATCAAACAAACCCAATTGAGGGACAAAATTCCTAACCAGCACTCCTCAAAACATTCAAGGCCATCAAAAATAAGGAAAGTCTAAGAAATTGGCCAGCCAAGAGAAGCATAAGGAGACATAACAATTAAATGTGGTATTTATAATAGGTCCTGGGACAGAAAAGAATATTAAGTAAAAAAAAAAAAAAAGGAAATCTGAATAAAGTTGTGGTGTTTAGTTAATAATAACGTATCATTATGGTTCACTACCATAAATGTACCATACTAAAGTAAGAGGTTATTAACAGAGGAAACTGGGTGTGATATACATGTAAGGGAACTCTCTGCACTATCTTTGCAATATCCCTTTAAGTCTTCAACTGTTCTAGCAAATAAAGCGTATTTTGGGAAAAAAAAATTAAACCTAACTACCTTTGACTTCGCAGGAATGTGGCTGGTTACCCTTTTATGTAACACTAGAGAGAATTAGGTGGATTTTATTAATAGTATCACCTGTGGCCTGGTGGGGGTCTCTTCTCCATGAGAAATCCCATAAATCTATAAGCATTTTTTTATCCACAGGCCTGTGTGGTGGGAGGTTAATGGGTAACCCAGAAAGATGCCTTCCAATTTTTTCCCTGGGAGTCGGTATTTTATAGCTGCTGTTCCACCTATAATGGCTCTTGACAGTGGTGGAATTAGTGAACACAGCAAACACAATCAAAGGCAGCTCTCAGGCCAGGAAAAGCCTTTCACTTACCCATGGGTGTGTTGTCCCTGGCTTCTCGAGATTTATTTTCTTTGTTTGGCTGCCATTCCTTGAAAATGATGGAGAGTATTACTCATCAAAGATGATGCAGCTGTCAGATGAGGCCACTGTTCATCTTGAAAGATAGAGTTCCCCTGCTAGGGAAGCCAAGGGAAATAGGAGGTCAGGAGTGAGAGAAGCAGGCTCAGAGCCTGACCTGCTGCTGCTCATAGGTTACACCTGTGCATCTGACAGTCCATCGTTTTATCTCTGCGATGTAGGTGAAGAGTCAACATATCTTTCTGTTGTGTTTCCAAGGAAAGGTTGGTTTCAGTTAATCTTATAATTTTAAATAGCAGATCTTAGCTTTGCCACTTTATTATATGTCTCTACATTTTAATCATATGCTATACTTATTTAGAGCCACCTTCTGTTGGATTATAGGGGATACGAAATATAGAGAGCCTTGGTGGTCTAGAAACATCTGAATGGATCCAGGATTCAGTTCATTCCTTTAGGCCCAGAGCCACTGCACCCAACAGTGAATTAACCATCTCTTCCCTAGAATAAGAGGCAACTCCATGCCCTATGCTCACTAGAGAATCTATCTGGGGTTGTCTTTCTTTAACAAGGAGGCTTTGGATCCCCTTGCCTTGTCACCAGTTTGATACCCACCCCATCCTCTTGTGCTGTAGTCTGACTTGACAAGTGTCTTAGTCTGTTCAGGCCACCATAACAATATGTGTGGCTGACATAACAGTCATTTATTTTCTTACATTTCTGGGGTCTAGAAGTCCGAGATGGTGTCATCATGGTTGTATGTGGTGAGGCCTCTCCTCTTGACTTGCAGACACCTGCTTTCTTGCTGTGTCCCTCACATGGCATTCCCTCTGAGCTTGCAGGGGAGAGACAGAGAGAGATCTCTGGTGCCTATTCCTCCTAGAAGGGCGCAAGTTCTGTTGGATTAGGACTCCACCCTCATGCCGCATTTAACCTTAATTACCTCCGTAAAGGTCCTATCTTCAAATAGAGTCACATGGCGAGTTAGGGCTTCAACATTTGAACTTGTGGGGAGATGCAAGTCTGTCCATAACAATACGGAAACTTAAGACAAGTAATTTTAAAAATGTAATAGAAAAATCATTAGTTTTAGAGTCCAAAAAGCTGCGTTTGAAACTAAACTTACAAGAGGGATCACAGAATATAGGCCACTTGCCTTCTGTAATCTCAATTTCCTACTATAAAAATTGAGAATAGAACAACCCCTATAAATCAGTTGTCACAAAGGTAAAAGATGACAAAGTTGTGAAAATGTACTGTAATTGTTAGTAATCCTCAATTATTATTATGGGCCCTCTGGTTCTGGAAGTAAGTGCTACAAAAAATAAAGAATTCAGAAGAGGGAGGCTACAGACTCCAGTGCTGTCTTAATCCATAGAGCAACCACGGCTATCTCAGGGATCCCTAAGTCTGATAAGCTGTGCACTTGCTTTATCTCTGCAGCGCCAGAAGAACACAAGCTGCTACCCTTATCTGAGTAGGTTCCTCATACAAAGTGATCAGGTAAAATCTGCACCCTTAAGCATTTATTGCTGCTAATGAGACGATTTTAGGAAATTAGGTTGAGGCAGTTGAGTGCTGCTAATTTCCTAGATCCAAGCTTTTAACTCACTCCTGTAATCCCAGCACTTTGGGAGGCCGAGGTGGGCGGATGGTGAGGTCAGGAGTTCGAGACCAGCCTGGCCAACATAGTGAAACCCCATGTCTACTAAAAATACAAAAATTAGCTGGGTGTGGTGGCAGCTGCCTGTAGTCCCAGCTACTTGGGAGGCTGAGGCAGGAAAATCACTTGAACCTGGGAGGCGAAGGTTGCAGTGAGCCGAGATTATACCACTGCACTCCAGCCTAGGCAACAGAGCAAGACTCCATCTCAAAACAAAACAAAACAAACAAACAAACAAAAACTGACACTTCCATTTAAAGCATTTATCAGCAAATGGGTTGAGTCCCTCAATGGCAAGATCTCTGCTTTGTACAGATAAATAAATCTGAATATGAAAGACAGAATTTCTTTGATCCAAGCAACATTCCTTTATTCCTAAGGGCATGCCATCATGGCAATTGGAGGCAAAGCCAAGACCTGATTTACCAAGGCCTCCTGGTTTAAAGTTAGCCAATGTATCTAAGAAATAGTAATTTCTTAGATATCAAGGATCTAGGGTTCCAAGAAGACAACAGAGAACCTAGCAAGATACTGTTTCTAACACCGCATGTTCTCACTCCTAAGTGGGAGTTGAACAGTGAGAACACATGGACACAAGGAGGGGAACAACACACATGGGGCCTGTTGAGGGGTGGGGGACAAGGGGAGGGAACCTAGATGACGGGTCAATAGGTGCAGCAAACCATCATGGTACACGTATACCTATATAACAAACCTGCAATTTAGGCATGTGTATCCCAGAACTTAAAGTAAAATTTTTTTTAAAAAAAGATATTGTTCCTGCCATCATAGCGTTGACACTCTGGGAGGAGACAGACACCAATCAATAATTACACACATTTTTAAAAATGCAATTACTACTCTCAGAGGTACACGGTGTTATGAGAGGTTGAGGTGAGGGACTTTGAGGACATAAATGACCTCAACCTCATGAGTCAGGATCTGGAGGATGAGCACCAGTTAACTGAGAGATCATTAGTGCAGGGAGAGGATCAGGTAGAAGTTTCGAGGGCAGGAGGGAGTGTGACATGAGTGAGGGGCAGGGCAGAATGGTGTGGTGGGTGTGCTTGAAGCAGAAAGAGAAGGGGGAATGTAGTGTGAGATGAAGCTGGAGGGACAGGCAGTGGGGAAAAAAAAAAAACCTACACAGGCCCTTAGAAGACATGTTCAAATTTTTATTCTCCTAGGAGTGATGAGAAACCACTGAAGTGCTTTAAGCTGGGAAAAGAAGAATGATGTGATCAGATTTGCTTTTTTGGATAGATCTTTTTTGTTATAATATGGGGAACTGTTTAGATGGGGGGAACACAGGTTGGCACAACCCATATCGGGAGACGCTGTTCTCAGGAGGCCGTTCTGGCCAGAGCCCACAGGTGGAGATTCACTCATTCAGGCATCAAGTATTTATTGAGTTCCTCTATATGCAAGGTTCTGTCCCAGGGGCTAGAGATGGACAGAGATAGAGAGGTTTGAGCAATAGTAAGAGATAAACACGAACTGCTGATGAACTGGACATGAAGTGAAAGAAGAGGCAGCTGTTGAGAAGAAGTTTCTAAGTTTCTCACTCATCAAATACAGAATGGATAGTGGAGCTGGGTGTTTGGGGGAAAAGACCGATTATTTTAACATGGACATTTTGAGTTTGTGATGGCTTTAAGACATCCAATGGTGATGGGTGCAGTGGGTCAGTAGGTTAAGAGACTCCACAGCACAGAGGGGAGGAATGTGAATGACCTCCACACAGATGGTATCTGAAGCAATGGATGTGGTCAGAGTTTTGGGGGCACCTGCAAAGTGTGAGAAAAGATCAGGGCCTAGGGCTGACTCTCCAAGACAACGAACATTTCATGGCTGAGTTTGGAGGAAGCTAAACCAGAAAAGGAGTCCAAAAAAACAGGAGTAGGAAGAGAGATAAAAGGATAACTGGGGTTGCGTGGAGTCATGGAAACCGAGAACAGAATAAATCGGTCAACAGGGAAAAATTCTGCCAATGGGTCAAGGTAGAGAAGGACTGAAAAATATTCGTTCATTCCAGAACATGGAGATCATTGATTATGCTTCTGAGAACAACTAGAGTAGAATGCAAGGACAGTGGTAGACAACACTCTGTAGACATGTTTGGCTATGAGGAAGAGAGGGAAGAGACAGGATGGGTACCTGGATAATTTTCCTACTACAAGGAACAGCTTTGTTTCTGCTCTGAAATCCTGAGATTTCTACCTCTCTGTTCCCCGCTTCACAAGAAGTACAGAAACTCAGACCTTAAGGTGTCACAGAAAAACCCTGGGGCTCAGCTCAGAGCAGCCACCCTGGCTCTGAAATGCGGGTGAATGTAGTGTATTTGTCAAATCATTTCAGGGAATAGGGCTCCAGAAAGACCATGGCCCATAGTCAGGAGGCTGTTTGGAAGGGTTCCAAGGATGAGAAGGAAACATTTGACAGCCAACATGAGACCTATATCTTTACTAACAAAATCACTGCTCTAGGTAATGTTTCAATATGAGCAAATGTTTCTGTTAATGCAGTTCCATTCACAAGAATAAAGAGAGCTGGGATTTTTTTCTACACATGGCTACATATGAACTGTGTGACTCAGGACCAGAAAGGTAAAATAACTTTCTCTAGTTTCACATCCATTAAATGAGGAGGTTGAACTAGGTGAATTCTCTACTCCTCTCCAGAATTAATGCTACCATTTCACTGGCCTCACTGACAAGTAATTGCCTGAATTGTTGTTTGAAAACCTCTAATGATAGAGCCAGCAATTTTAAGAGCTGGCCCATGCTTTTATTTCAAGAATAGTAAAACATTTTGTGCCACAAGCAATATTCACTTGAAAAATACAGTTAACCTTCTTGAAGTTTTAGCTGTGCTAACCACACATCCACCCTCCCCTCTCAGCTGTAACCACTGATAGCAGACAGTTAAAAACAAAAGCCAAATAAACATGATGTTGATTTTTATGCCAGCTTTATCACTTGTAAAACAGGACTGGAGAATGGCTTGTGACCTACTGTCTAACAACTTATTTTTTCATTATGTTAGCAGCTTTACTGAGGTGAAGTTGACATAAAATAAATAATACATATTTAAAGTATAGAATTTGAAAAGGTTTGACATAGGTACACACCCATGAAAGCATCAACACAATCCCAATCCAGACAAGAAGCATATCCATCCTCCATAAAAGCTTCCTCGTGTTCCTTTCCTACCTCCCCTTCTGCCCCTCCTTTCCCCCATATACCCCCGGGCAACTACTGTTCTGCTTCCATCACTATAGATTAGCTTGCATTTTCTAGAATGTCATGTAAATGGAATTATACAGAATATACTCCTTGTGCCTGGACTCCTTCACTTAATGTAATTATTTTGAAATCCGTCCATGTTGTAATATGTATCAATAGTTCATTCATTCTTTTTTTATTGCTGAATATTCCATCATATGGTTATATAAAGTTTTTTTATCCATTCATCTATTATAGGACATTTAGGTTGATTTCAACTTTTGGCTATTACAAATAAGATTTCTATGAACATTTGTATACAAGTCTTCATATGGTCAAATGCTTCCATACCTAGAAGTGGAAGGGCTGAATTCTATGATAGATGTATATTAGTATGTTTAAGTATGTAAATTGAAGAAGTCACCAAGCTACTCTCCGAAATATGTGTACATTTTACATTACCAACAGCAGTGCCTGAGTCTTCCCGTTCCCTTATATCCTCAGCAGTGCTTGATGTGATCAGTTTTGTTTTGCTTTGTTTTAGCAATTCTAATATATTTCATTGCAGTTTTAATTCACATTTTCACATGAATAATAATGTTGGGCATTTTTTCACTTCCTTATTTTCCATCCATACATCTTATTTGGTGGCGTGTCTATTCAAATATTTTGCCCACTTTTTAATTGGGTTGTTTGTTTTCTTATTGTTGGGTTTTGAGAGTTTTTAATATATTCCAGATACAAATGCCTTATGAGATATATGACTTACAGGTATGTTCTCCCAGGCAGTGACTTGTCATTTAATTCCATTAACAGTATCATTCAAAGGCAGACTTTTTTGTTTGCATGAAATCCAGTCTATTAATTTCCTCTTCTATGAATTGTGCTTCTGGTGTCATATCTAAAAAGAATTTTCTTACTTTTAAAGTTTTTAGTTTTACATTTAGACCTGTGATCCATCTACAATAAATTTTTCAACATGGTGTGAGGTACAGGTCACAGTTATTTTTCTGTATACTGATACTTGTATCACTTTATGACAGCTAGGGTTGCCATCACATAGTTCCACAGACTGGTGGCTTTAACAACAGAAGGTTATTTTCTCACTGTTCTAGAGGCTAGCAGTGTGGAGATCAGAGTGTCAGTGGGGTTGGTTTCTTCTGAGGCCTCTGTCCTTGGGTAGAAGACAGGTGTCTTCTCCCTGTGTCTTCACATGCTCTTCCCTCTGTGGATCTGTCTGTGTTCTAATCTCTTCCTCTTAAAAAACACCAGCCATATTGGATTAGGGCTCACTCTAATGACTTCATTTTAACTTAATTACCTTTTTAAAGACTATCTCTAAATACAGTCACATTCTGAGCTACTGGGGGTTAGGATTTCAACACATGAATTTCTGAGGGACACACCTCAATCCATAACAATGCTCATTTCATTAAAAAGACTTGTCTTTTCTTCACTAAATTGGCTTTACAACTATGTCAAAAAATCAGTTGTCCTTGTATGTGGTTTATTTGCTGGACGTCCTCTTCTATTCCATGGGTCTGTTGTTGATCTTCATGACAACATCACACTGTCTTCATTACTGTACCTTTATAAGCGTTGAAGTCAGGTAGTGTTAGCCCCCAACTTTTTCAAAGTGATTTGCGTTATACCAGGTCCTTTGTATTGTCATATGAATTTAAGAATTAGTTTATAATTATCTTCTGAAAACAGGCTTCTGGAATTTTGATTGGGATTGCAATATGGGGGGAATTAACAACAATATTGGGTTTTTTGACTGATGAACAAGGTGTATGTCTCCATTATTTTTAGCCTTTTTTAGTTTCTCTCATCAGTGTTCAGTAGTTTTCAGTGTACAAGTTTTGCTATAGCAGGTAGCTAATCAGGTATGAGCAGGGCAGGAGAGGGCTACACACACACACACATACACACACACACACACATACACAGACACCAGGAATGTCAGGTGACCGTCAGGTGATAGGCTGTTAACTGTCTCGCTAAGGTAATAATTGGCCACAGCTGGCGCCAGGAAAAGCAGTCTCCTAATAGATAGAAAACACCTGAAACCGGTGATCAGCAGCTTCCCGATAAGATCTCAGGAGCTGGGCGAGTGGGGAGAAATAATGCAAGACCCCAAAAGTATGCCACCATAGAAAACCCTAAGTCAAAAGGTCAGACTGCGCACTTGATCTCTCAAGTCACCCACTTGGCCCTCTACCAAGTGTACTTTCCTTCCTTTCCTTCCTGTGCTAAAGCTTTTTAATAAATTTTCACTTCTGTTCTAAAACTTGCCTCAATCTCTCCTTCTGTCTCATGCCCCTCAAATTCTTTCTTCTAAAGAGGCAGGAGTTGAGGTTGCTGCAGACTCTTACAAATACAGATTCACCACCACTAGCATATTTGGGTACCATGTTGACTCGGATACCTTCCACCGGTAACAGTTTTTCACATCCTCTTGTCAGATTTATCCCTAAATATTTCATATTTTGATGATATGGTCATTCCAATTTCAAATTGTTCATTGCCAATATATAAAAATACAATTAATTTTTGTGTATCAATCTTGCAGTCTGCAATATTTCTAAACTCATTAGTTCTAGTAGCCTTTTTATAGATCACATTGAACTTCTACATAAAAGATAATGGCATCTGTGAATAAGAAGTTTTACTTCTTTTTTTCTAATTTGGAGATCTTTTTTCTTCATCTTGCCTTATTTCACTGTCTAGAACTTCCAGTATAATGCTGAATGCAAGTTGTGAGAGTTAAATCCTCATCTTTTCCCTGACCTTACAGAAAAAGCACTTAATATTTTACAGTTAAATATTATGCTAACTGCAGATTTTTCTTAGATACCTTTCATCAGATTGAGAAAGTTACCTTCTATTCTTAGCTTGCTAGAAATGTTTATCAAGAATGGCTGTTGGATTTCCTCAAATGCTTTTCTTTTTATTGAGATGATCACGTGGCATTTCTTTTTTAGTTTATTAATATAGTAAATTACATTGATCAATTTTTGATGTTAAAAACAAAACCTTGCATTCCTGAGATAAACCCACTTGGTCATGATGTACCACCATGTTTTATAGGTTGTTGAATTTTATTTGCTAAAATTTTATTTAGAAGTTTTACATCTATGTTCATGAGAGACTTTGTTGTATAGTTTATTTCTTGTAACATCTTTGTATCATTTTGTTATCAGGGTAATATTGATCTCATAGAGAAAGTTGGGAAGTAGTCACTCCTCTAGCTTGGTAATTTGGACAGGACTCAGCTGGGACAGCTTTCGTCGGTTCATTATAGTGTCAGCTGAGTTCGTTTATACATTTGTGGTTAGTTTGTAGGTTGAATGGGGACTGGCTAGTCCCAGATTTTCTCATTCAAATGACTGCAATTGTCTATTAGATGGCTTGGTTAGAGTGACTGTGATAGTTCAGTCTGAACCCGATTTTGTGGTAATAGAGAGGATGTAAAAGGAGGTGTTGTCCCTTCCCTCAAGCAGCTTATAAGCTACAAGGGAATGTGGCACGAATGTAAAAAAAACTACAGAAGAATGAGATTCCACATTATATTCTATATTTTTTAATGGAACCCAATGTGAGAAACATAAAAAAAATTAAAAATTGATGTTTCTTTGTTCTACCTATTAATTGTGAATTTTGGCCTGTATTTATGGTGGCATAGCCAAAGCTGTGCACTCTGATAAAGAGTTACATCCCCCTCTTTAAGATAAATGTCTCTATTAGAAAACCTTGTTGATTAGGCCTGATTTTATCTGGCACCACTCAAGTCTTCCTGAGAATAGTAAGCATGTATCAGAACCTTGAAGTGGAGGTACAATTGGATAATAAGGATGACCTCCTTGACCTTGCTTAGAGAACCACATAATGCCAGAAAGAACCAGGACTGCTGCATCAGCCAGCTGTGGATTCAAATTATAATTCTACCATTTACTGGCTTTATATCTTTGAGATCACTCATGCTTTCAGAGTCCCCATTACCTCAACCATAAAATGGTACTTTATACAGTATCTACTACCTAAGATTGTTGTAGGCATCAAATAAGGAGGTAAAATGCTCAGCAAAAAAAGGCACTCAGAAATACTAATTATAGTAGTGATGATGGTGGCAAGGATTACAATGATGAAGTTACTGGCAACTGTAGTCAAAAATGCAGACCTGGGCCCATCCAGCTCTGAACTTCAATCACAGCCCAGAAATGGGAACCATTTTGTCCAGGATTCTTTGGCCTTCTTTTCCTCTGATCTCTCAGCATAAAAAATATGTAGCACATTTCCATGACAGAATCTCATCCTGTCTTGAAGACTGAAATCTTCTTCAATGCATACCTATCCAAGAGAGTAACAATCTAGTCTGTTACTACATAATATTTGTCATTTAAAATTATTTTATTAAATGATTTAATAAGTCTAAAGAACTTAAAACAGATTCCAGAACCTAGTATTATATAAATGTTAGTCATTATTATAATTAATATTATTATTAACATTTTCAGTTCATTTGATTCTCACAGAAATACTGTGAAATAGGCACACTAGATATTTAAATATTCATTTACTAGATTAGGACAATACATTTAAGACAAGTCAAGTCTTTATTAAGTTCCAGCCTTGCTCCCAAGGGCAGGGGTACTTTCTAGGCTCAAATTTATTCATCAAAGCACTTAGTACAGGGCTGGTCATGCAAAAGGTGCTCAATCAAAACTCAATTATTAATTGAATAATTTATGGAGGCCAAAAGAAAACATTGGGTTTACAGGTCCAATCATGTCTAAGGCAAAGTCTTAAACATCAACATTGATTGTATTGATGAGTATACCATTCTCAAACTCATGAATATTTATGGATAATTAAACAAAAAACTAAATATAGGCCTGAGGATTCTGTATACAAACAGCTTTTAATATCTCATGTTCTTGAATAACCTCTGACCCAGAGAAACAACCTCAAAGTGCTGGTGATAAGTGCTTTATTCATAGAGTTGGACAAAAGAAGTAGACTTCCCTGCCTTAACCGGTGCAGGGATGACTGCCACGCTCTCTGAGATGATCACTTACGTGGAAGTTCATGTAAAGATGGAGGGAGCACTGCTCTTTCCATTTGCAGGTGTGGGAATAAGAGACAACGTCCTGGAAACTAGCAGCTAGACTAACTCACAATAATGTGGGTATAATTTTTAACTGAGGCCAAAATATAAAAACTTCACAGTGAATGAAAGATATTGTTTCTTAAGGATGTTCATTCATGTTCATAAATCTGAGCTGTCATATGGGATTGTTAAGTAATATTGATTCCCATCTAGTGCAAAGCCTGCCTTTCCTGAATTCAGTCCTCACCTCAGGAATTGTAAAGATTCCTCCACCATTTGGATCAAGATAGAATGCCTCTTTCTAGCGTTTAAGGATTTCCACAGCTAATCATAGGATCAGAGAAATGCATACAAAGGAGAGAAATGTAAGGGCACCTAGCATAACCTGAGCTACATAATTTCAGTATCTTGAGTGCCTAGCAGTTTGACAATATTAGGGCTGCAATAAGTGTTTATTGATTGTTGAATATCTAATGGCCTGCCCCCTTCTTCTCTGAGAAATCAACTCAAAACAAGAAGAACAAGAACAAAAACTGCAAGCTCTAACACTGACAAACCAGAGGACTTCTATAACCCTCAACCGCAATATATGAGGAACAACTACCAATGCAGTGGTGGTTGTTCAGTGGTGGTGTGCGTACAGCTACAAGCCAAGCTGGCAGAGCAAAGTGCTCCAGAGTACATGTTATACCCTGAGGAGAAAACCAGTAATTCCTTGTTGGGATATTGGGAATGCTTGTGAGCCAGTGGGTGCATCCTTGGACCCCATAAGCAGCAGGAAGGAGCAGGGCTGGGGGGCAGAAGGAAGGATCGCACCAATGTGCTATATTTGCAAGAAAATTTCCCTTGATAAGACAAAGTAGAGGCGAGAGTCTACATCAATACTATGCCACAGCAGTTGATCTCTATTTTCTTGTGAGAAGTAAAAGCGAAGTCAAGCGATACTCACAATCTAGGCCATAAGCAAACCTACTGTGAGACAAACAAGCCCATATCCAGTGAGCCTATAGCTCTGCCATCACATAAAATTCCTACCAATAGCGAATCCAGGGAGAACTCACCATTTTCAAAGATGAATACTATAAATATGCATCAACTCAGAAAGTATCTATACAAGTGTACCAAAAGGAAAGGGGAAAAAAGGACAGAAACAGGAAAAACACATGGAAGATGGAAGTTCACTCACCACGTAAATGAAACCATGAGTCAGATTTAAATTGTTTTAATAAGCATATTACCAGAATTTTTTATGAAAAACTTAAGCAATTACTCAATGAAACAAAAATCCAAAACAGGGAGCTTAAAGGGCTCAGGGAAGGTGAGGCCACAAAAAGTGTGGAAAAACTATTCTCAGAAGAGAAGTAGAGAATAAACAGAAAACCATTAGAGAATGAAGGTCATGTTGGGAGCATCTCAGAGAAGGCTAGAAATGGCTGAAAGTTCGTTAGGAATATGAATTATGGACTTAACGGGAAAAAAGGCCAAGTTAAATGAAAATCTATTTAAAAAATTAACAGGATAGGGAGAAACTGACAAATAGTAAAGATCAAAAAAATCCAATGTGTAAAATCAGTGTTTCTTAAAAAGAGTGTGGAATTACTAGAGAACTCTTACACTGGCATGTAAATAATATTTAAAATACATACATAAGTCCAAAATTTTTTTCAGAAACAAAAGAAGCCTTTGATGTAGCAATCAAAAAGTCATACTGGGTTCCTGGAAAATTTGATGTAGAATGGTCAGTACAAAATTAAATTCAAACAAAATTTCTGGACTTCAAACTTTAAGAATTTTCTGTGCACTCAGGCAAAAAGATTAAATCACATTAAAAAGAATCAATAGGCCAGACACGGTGGCTTATGCCTGTAATCCCAGCACTTTGGGAGGCCAAGGCAGGCAGATAATGAGGTCAGGAGATCGAGACCATCCTGGCTAACATGATGAAACCCTGTCTCTACTAAAAATACAAAAAAATTAGCCAGGTGTGGTGGCACATGCCTGTAGTCCCAGCTACTCGGGAAGCTGAGGCAGGAGAATTGCTTGAACCCAGGAGGCAGAGGTTGCAGTGAGCCAAGATTGTGCCACTGCACTCCAGCCTGGGTGACACAGTGAGACTCTATCTCAAAAAAAAAGGAAAAGAAAAAAAAAAAGAATCAATATACCTCAGACTCTTCCACAGTAAGAATCAATCTAGAAGACAATGGAGAAATGTCTAAAAGTTGCCAAAGAAAGAAAAAATAGAATCAAAAATTTTATTCCCAGCCAAATTACCATTCTAGTGTAAAGGCAAAAAACATCTCTGAGCACGCAAAAACATTGGGAATGTAATCTCCATGAGTGTTTCTAGAAGGTGACTTTGCAGAAAATTCTAAAGGGCAAATTTCACCCAATTAAGAAATGAACAGAGAAACTATGGCAAAACTTAGTCTTATTAGGGAAGAGGACAAAAATGAAATAAATGTGGGGATTGTAGTTACAGAATAGAATGTAAATGTTTTATAATCCCTGACGAGTAGAAATGATAGAACAAAGTTGAGGTAGGAAGTAGGAGAAAAAAATAGAATCTAGTATAAGCACATTTACAGCTGGTAAATCAAGTAATGGAAGTAGATGTCAAGAACTGTGTCTGAGATTTTACACTGTTTGCAAGCTAAGAAGTTATTCTGCCACAGTTTCATAGAAAACTTTTTTTACAGAAAAACTGAGACTCCTTGGTATGATGGTTAATACTGTCAACTTGATTGGATTGAAGGAGGCAAAGTATTATTTCTGGGTGTGTCTGTGAGGGTGTTGCCAAAGGAGATTAACATTTGAGTCAGTGAACTGGGAGACGTTGACCCACCCTAAATCTGGGAGGGCACCATCTAATCAGCTTTTGGGCCGGCTAGGATAAAAGCAGGCAGAGGAACCTGGAAGGACTAGATTGGCTAAGTCTTCTGGCCTCCACTTTTCTCCCACGCTGGATGCTTCCTGCCCTCAAACATAGGACTCCAAGTTCTTCAGCTTTTGGGCTATTGGCCCTACACCAGTGGTTTGCCAGGAGCCCTCAGGCCTTTGGCCACAGATTAAAGGCTACACTGTCAGCCTCCCTACTTTTGTACTTTTGAGGTTTTGGGACTGGGACTGGCCTCCTTGCTCCTCAGCTTGCAGATGGCCTGTTGTGGGACTTCACCTTCTGATCGTGTGAGTCCTTAATAAACTCCCCTTTATATATACATCTATCCTATTAGCTCTGTCCCTCTAGGGAACCCTAATACACTTGGTCAGATACAAAGTAGCATGAGCTTCATACTCACAGCCATTCTTGCCCCCAAGCCTTACAGAGATAGTGCAGTGCAGCCTGGGTTGATGCTATGCATGTAGTGGGTCTGCATCACAGCTGAAGAACTTCGTGTTTAGGAAACCCCAGTCTTTTAGAAGGAATCTATTAGGAAACCTGCTCAAACTTTGTCCCAAAGAGAAACATTGTCTTTATTATCCCGAGCAGCAAACAAACCTCCCTCTGCCCTAAACGGTAACACTATATATATTCGAAGACTTTTTATATATAACCATCCCTGAAAAATTATCCCAAACGAAAACTGATACAAGGCATGCAGACACAGAAGAGACCCATGGATAATTATCATCACTCAGTCATATAATAATATTGAAATATTTAAAGGTAAGCACTAAAAAAAATCTTATAATCCACTATAATCAGGAGGTGAAAGGGAAAGAGGCAAGCTGAGAGGAAGTCGTAGTATACTGATTTCACCATTGTTCATAAAAAGGAGTCAATGGCACTAGCTAAAATTTGTAGAAGATAAATTAACAGCACCCAAATATACTTACAACATGAGAAATAAGTCACGCAGCATCATTTGTAAATGGAAAATGCCATTTAACCTTGTTTCAGCTGAAATGTCACTTCCTCCTAGAGGCTTTCCCTGAACACCCAGCTCAGGTTTGCTGTCCTTGATATCATCTCCTATAACTACCAAGATCACATAACTAGTTAATGGTGTAGCTGCGATTCGGGCCTAAAGATCTGGTGCTGAAGTCTACACTCTGAATAGCTCAGCTCTGCTGGCCACTCGCTGATGCATCTAGTTCTATTCCATTCACACTTGATAGTACAGAGTTTGTTTTGTCTTCTGAGTTTTCATAAATACAAATCTTAATCCTCCAGTGCTCTTCTAAGGTACCCTGATACATATCTTATGTTTCCTCATTTCCTGATTATGGCCCCTAGGACCTCACACAAAACATGTACCCACTGCAATCATTTAATAAGTGATCATGAACACAAATGGACATTTAGGGAATCCAAGTAAATGCTGAGCAACTGCAGTGCCATGGAGTACACAGCAGCAGAATGAAGGAGGAAAATTAGGACTGACTCTCCGTCCTGGTCCTAACCACTAGATCATTATCTGTCTCTAATGAATTACGTGGGAAATTTCCAAGGTTATAAGGGGAAGCCACACATGATCTTGAAATAGCTATAAAGGGTGAATAATGCATGCCTTATATTTAATGCATGAGAACACAAAACACAGAAAATTGCACAAAAGAGGTCAAATGCTTATTCCCTGCAAAGAGGATGCTTTCTGTCTTCCCACCAATAAATGAATCACTGGTTGTTATATATTTTTAAACAACTGAACAGCACCCCAGGGATCTATAAAGCCTAATTTTCTCTGATCTCTTTGTGGCAAGCCATTCGTCTTATTGTGCGCATAATCGCCTGCATAAGCGATGCCATGGATTTTGCACCCTCCTAGAAAGTGGGCACCACAGTTATATTTTCTATAAAACTGGTTGCCATGTTGCAATTAGAGGAAAAATACATCTCACCATCTTGATGACAGCCTGTACAACTGAAACCAGGGGATATAGATGACTCTCAGAAAATACAATCTTTGACAGCATCATCTTAACACTGCCAAATTATTCAGCTTATTTCTTAAAACTCAATACTTTGCAATCCTTTGAAAAAATGTTACTTTTGTCATCAAATATCAGTTTGGAAAAAATTTATGTTTCAGAAACTTTTATGTTTTTTTTAATTTATTATATGTTCAGGGGTACATGTGCAGGTTTGTTATATAGATAAATTGTGTGTCCTAGGGGTTTAGTGTATAAATTGTCACCCAGGTAATAAGCATAGTACTCAATAGCTTTTCAATCCTCCCCTTCCTCTCATCTCTACCTGCAAGTAGGTCCCAGTGTCTGTTATTTCCCTCTTTGTGTACATAGATACTCAATGTTTAGCTCCCACTTATAAGTAAGAACATGTGTATTTGGTTTTCTGTTTCTGCGTTAGTCTGCTTAGGATAATAGCCTCCAGCTCCATCCATGATCCTGAAAAGGACATGATCTCATTATTTTTGTGGCCGTACAGTATTCTGTGGTGTATATGTACCACATTTTCTTTATCCAGTCTACTATTGATGGGCATTTAGGTTGATTCCTTGTCTTTGCTATTGTGAATAGTGCTGCAATGAACATATGTGTACATGTCTTTATGATAGAATGATTTATATTCCTTGGAGTATACACCCAATAATGGGATTGCTGGGTCAAATGGTAATTCTGTTTTAAGTTCTTTGAGAAATTGCCACACTGCTTTCCACAATAGCTGAACTTGAAACTGGACCCCTTCCTGGAACATCACACACCGGGGACTGTTGTGGGGTTGGGGGAGCGGGGAGGGATAGCATTAGGAGATATACCTAATGTAAATGACGATTTAATGGGTGCAGCACACCAACATGGCCCCTATATACATATGTAACAAAGCCTGCACGTTGTGCACATGTACCCTAGAACTTAAAGTATAATAATAAAAAAAAAATATATATATATATATAAAGAAACTGGGCCCCTTCCTTACACCGTACACAAAAGTAGGTTCAAGAAACATTTATGTATTTTTTTAAATGCAACAAATCCATGGGCTATTATAACAAGTAAGTCTGGTGTGATTGCTGCAGACTCAGACTAGGGTGTCAGAGAAGAGGTAGCAATAAGGAGGCACTCTCAGTGACCTGGAGGCCAACGAGTCAGCAGCAGCATTGGAAATGTTTTAGGAAGATGTTGTGACTTTTATTTGGAACAGGAACATTTCTTATCCAGTAATAGTCTTTCACTTTGAAGCTTTTCCTACAACTTAAAAGATCTTGTTATTGAAAAGACTTAAATCTTTGAACTGAAGCACACTGGTAAGGGTAAATGCTTTTTTTGACAATGGTGATGACGACGATTGAGTTGACCGAGTGCTCACCAGGCAGCAGGCACTGTACTTGGTGCTTTACACATGTTAGCTAGCTTAATTTCCTAAAGTACCACATACCCTGGGTAATATCCTTATCCCTCATTTTACAGATGTGAATGCTGAGGCACAGAGTAACTTGACTAAGGTCACACAGCTAGTATGAGTCATAGCTGCTACAACCACTACATTTTACTGCTTCCTAGCAACATCTACCAATTACATACCTGCCAATGGGCCCTGCGGCAAGCATTTTCTCATTTGATCCTCACCAAAAACTGAGATAGATCTCTGTATTCTCATTTTGCATATGAAGCAATTGAGGATTATAGACATCAACAACTTGTCCATAAACCACACTGTTCCCATTACCTGATTTTTTAACTCTCTACTGAAATATGTCTCAGTGCATTAAAGAGTGTTTAATTTTGACTATTTTCTGAAGGTTAAATTTTTCTCGATTCCTCCAGTGGTGCTTCCTTCTCAGTTCATCTCAGCATACACAGAGCCTTTGCAAGTAGAAAGATTCACTGGGCTCTGGTAGAAGCTTTCTGCCTTCAGGACCCCAACCATATAGGACCTGCCGACTGACAGCCATGCTTCTCTGAAGAAGAGACCTGTGTGCAATCATGAGAAACACCCCTGGGGATTCCAGAGGATGGGTGAGACTGTGACATCGGGGGTGGTGTCAATGGGCCCCCGGCTTTTGCATGCTGCCTTTAATTGCCCATATCACAGCTTTCCAGCAGAAGGAGAAAGGACTGAGTGTGCCTGAGCCTCAAAGTGGTGATGCTGCGCTATATCCCATGTGTCTCTCTCTTCCAATACAACTCTCACCCTCAGCAATGTCTCCTTGGCAACTGAGAAATGTGTCTATGAAGATATGTTTCTCTGCCTTTCTACCTGTCTTCAGGTTAAATTCATTAACCCCTTTCTTTGTCAGAACATGATGGTTTCCACCATTTGAACCCACTTAGTGATGCACTGTGAAATCCCAGAAATCCAACTGCACTCTTTCAAATCCCTGCTATGCAGCCTGTCAGCTATGTATAAACTTGGGCAAGTTTACCCCAATGAGACCCAGCCTCCTTCGTCATCTGTACAATGAGGGTAGAAATATAAGAATGTTGACAGGATTTGATGGGATAATATATGAAAAGGAAAACTTAGGACAGTAATTGGCTTTTAGAAAAAGCTCAGTAAGTGTTAACCTTCACCATTGAAGTGCACCGGGCAACTTTCCATCCTTTTAGCAGTATAAGGCATGAATTAAATGAACATGGCAGATGTGCCCCAGTCTTTTACTCTCAAAGGTTTCCAAATCCTTCCCTTTTAGTGATAGTGATAGCATCTCCCAATGTGTAAGACTCCAATCATGTTTTCCAGTTGGCTCTCTGAGGGTTATCTCAGAAGCCCAGCAGGGATAATTAGGGGATATCCAGGTCAGAGAACCTTGTGGAGAAATGCACAGTGTAAAAAACCAGTCAACCCAACACCATGCAAGCCAAGTTCCTTTGGCAACTAGAGAGCATTGTCTTTAATCACTGCAGTACCCTCTTCTAAATTGCCTCCCTGTTTGAGAAAATGAGCTAGGAGGGATTGAAGAAGACCACTTCTTTCCTATCTTAGAATTTTTAGATATGGAACTAACAAAATCCTTGCCTCTGCACACCACCAGTCAGAGGACAAGACTACCCAGATTTCTTCTGAGGAATTTGAGATAAGAATCCCGAGTGTTCATTAATTCTTCTGTTCATTATGAATGTTCAACTGTTCTATGAAAGGTGCCTCATATGAGGCTCAAAACAGGATGAAATCCAGGCAAACCTCCCTAATGTGCACAAATGGGAGCAAAGCCCTGTCTGTAACAAATGGCAAAGCTCAAGTTTTTCATGCTGTTTTTTTAATAGTGCTATATTCCAAGTAACCCCAAAGTGATGCAAAATTAATACTTTCCACATTTGCCCAATGCACACCGTCTAGCCTAATCGAACTCACCAACCTATGGGGCACACACAAGCAATGTCTGTACACAGGTCTTCACACCTGCCCCTGTCAGACTTGGAATGCTTCTCTTCACCCCCACACCACTGTCCATCCTCTAAACCCAGAACATGGTCCAGTGTCTATACCTTTGATGAAGTTTTCCCTCATAGCTTCTACTCTCACTGATGCCCATCCTCAGAAACGCAAAGAAACTTATCGTCTCTACCAAGCAGTATTTCTAACATATGGAATTTTTAATCATTTTCTTTAAGTGCTAGAAAAATGCTTTTTTCCTAACTATTAATTATTCAAAGACAAAAACTGTGTCATATATTTATTCCTTTTTTACAGTATGGTAGGCTCAGTAAATATGTGTTTGTTGGTTCATAATGGCTTCTGTGTGAATCAATTCTACAAAAATTGTAACAACCGATCAACTTGAAATTCTTCACAATGAAATATTCCTTCCCCATCCCTGATCTTAAGAACACAGCATTTTAAAGCCAGAGGAGGCATTAGAGATTGCTTATTCAACTTCTTCATTCTTTAGATGAAATGACTGAAGCTAGGGATTTGAGGTGACTTGATTAAGGTCACAAGCTAAATAGGAGCCAATCTGGGGCCAAGGGCCCAAATCTGCAGACTTGCAGTGACGTGCCCTTCCTGATTCACAGCACAATGCCTCCAGATTATGCTGTACTTGTAATATGGCCACAGCAGTTCGGTAGAGGGACAAACAGACTGGGAGTTAGCTGGCATGGGGCCAAGTCCCTGTTCTGTCATTAATTCACTGTGTGGTCTTGGGTAAAGCACTTAACCCTTTGGCTTCAGAGTCCACAGCTCAAAAGGGGGGATGATAAATCATACACAATTTAATTCAGAGTTTGGTAAACTACTACAGCCCAGAAGCCCAATCCAGTGTGCACCTGTTTTTGAAAATAAAGTTTTAAGGGCATACTCACTCATTCACTTATTGTCTTTGGCTGCTTTTATGCTACAAAAGCAGAGCTGAGTAAATTAACATAAAGATTATATGACTGTCAAGACTGAAATATTTACTGTTTGGCCCTTTACAGAAAAAAAATCAACTCCTGATCTAATCTATATATAGTGTGGTTGTATGAATCTGAAATAGTTAAATATTTTACACATACCCTCTTTTAAACTGGAAAATGCTATACCTACAATGTAAAAATTGAGAATAATAGTAGCATTAGTAATATTAAATCATGAAAGATCATTGCAATAAGGGCAATTAAAATTTTCTTTGTTTAATAGGTAGCATCTAAATGTTAGCCTTGCTTGGTTTGAGATTGCTTCCCAATTGGTCATTGTAATATGTTTTTGCAGAACCGAGTGATACCTTTAATAAATTAGAGGAAATACTCCAGAAATAATCTGATTATTTATGTATAAAATGCAAAATGACTGCTTTCAGAAGAATAGCAGGTCATCCCTGGTGGGATTTGCCCTTTCTTTCCTTACTAACCTGACTTACCAAGGGGTCACAATCCTATGTTTTAAGTACCTGTAACCACCATGTGATAGAATAAACATTCATGTGGAAATACTGACTGACACAAACCAAACTTTCATGTTGCTCTAAATGTATTAAACTTTTCCACTGCCATTTTTGAGGGGGAGGTTGGTGGCTCTGAGTGGTTTTGCCCTGGCATGTGCTCTGAGAATGGCCAGTGGCCAAAGAAAACAAACTGTTCTCAGGACACTGAGAAAATTAATTATTGGCCATGACCAATTCACTGCCCTTCTCACTCTTGGACCAGGAATTAAAGCCCATGAGTCAGAAGACAAATTCTGCTCAGCATCCCCAAATGGATGACTGGGGTAAGTTATTTAGCCATCCTAGGCCTCAGCTTCCTCACTGAAAACAGGGAACTAATACTTGCCTTCCCTTCTTCATGAATATCAAGAGAAGAAAGTGAAAGGTAAAATATTACAAGTGCTAATAAACACAAAGAATTTTTAAAAAAAAAATAGCCTGAAGCGGCTGGGCACAGTGGCTCACACCTATAATCCCAGCACTTTGGGAGGCCGAGGCGGGCAGATGACAAGGTCAGGAGTTCGAGACCAACCTGGCCAATATGGTGAAACCCCGTCTCTACTAAAAATACAAAAATTAGCTGGGCATGGTGGCGCATGCCTGTAGTCCCAGCTACTCAGGAAGCTGAGGCAGAAGAATTGCTTGAACCCGGGAGGCAGAGGTTGCAGTGAGCCGAGATCACATCACTGCACTCCAGCCTGAGTGACAGAGCGAGACTCTGTGTCAAAAAAAAAAAAAAAAAAGCCTGAAGCTCTATGTAATTATAAAATGTATTATGTATAAAATGAGTTACCATGTATGTAGTGCTTATTAGATTCCAGACAGCATTCTAAGCACTCACATTTAAAAAACAAAAAACAAAACTAAGGCACTATTGTAAGTTCCCTGCATGCATTATACTCAATGAATCCATCTGACATCCTATGAGGCAGGTACTGTTAGTATAATCATTATTTTTCAAATGAGAAAACTGAGACACAGAAAGATTAAGTAACTTGCTCAAAGCCACAGTCTAGTGAGTAGAGTTGTTGGGATTTGAACCCTGGCCATCTACTCTAGAGCTCACTCTACTAACCCCTGCACTTTACTATTGCCCCTGTGAGAAAGTGGATATGACAGGTCCAGGCATGATCACACTCTGTTCAGTGCCGCCCAAATAGTTCATAAAACATGCTTCAAAGAAGGGAGACGGTTGATCAAAGAAGGCTTCATTGAGGAGGACGGTTGTAATAGAACCTCTCTTTCCTTATATTATGTAGCATGCAGGACTTCACAGGCAGGGCTAGGTGGAAGCCACCTGCAGCTCATGGGAATAACGCTTGCAAAGTTATCTTGGTGCAAGTAATAATAGTGAAGAGCTGCTTACCATTTCCAGCATATAGGGCTCACTGGCCTCCCATCCTCTTATCTGATTTGCATGGCCACCTTTTCAAGGTAAGTTGCAGATAGTATGTCACTTATAAGTATTTCACAGTTTATCTCCTAAAATTCATCTCTTAAATTGAAGGGCATTTTTCTACATATCTAAAGCATCATGTTTAAACTTAAGAGAAATTATAATAATTCCCTGATATCATCTGATATTGAGTTAATATTCAAATTTTCACATTGTCCAAAAAAAATCTTCCTACTTGTTTTTTCAAACTAGGATTCAATCAAGGTTCACCCATTGTATTAAGTTTTTATATTACCAGGATTTTTATTTATCATTTCCTTTCCCATTTTCTTTTGGATAGGTAGAATTTTTTATTTCCCCCTTTTGTTTCTATCAGTTGCAAAGTTATATCAGGTGTTATATTCTGTTCTTTCAGAGGTTATGAGTTAATATTAACATGCATGCTTGCCTTTGAAAAGGTAAAAATTACTCACCTCCCAACAAAATAAAGACCTTAAAATGCCTTGACTAAAACTATATCCCGATAGTTTCCATTTTTTAAGTGTCTAGTATTCCAAATTTAGCTTTTTAAAAATCCTCTATAGATGGTAATAGCTGTAGTGAATATTATGGTTATAGTCACTACTTACTTAGATTTATCTATGTAGTTACCGTTCACAATAGTTTTCTCCTTTCCATTCTTTGTGTGTGTGTGTGTGTGTGTGTGAGACAGAGTCCTTTCCACTCTTTTCTTTTTATGTTGCTATTTTCATACTGAAGTATACTCTTAATAGTTCTTTCAAGATTAGCTAAAAACAAACAAAAACACCAGCATCAAGGGAATTTTAGAATACTATGCTAAGTGAAATAAGCCAAACACAGAATGTTCTCATACTGAATGTTCTCACTTATATGTGGAATGTAAAACAACTGGACTCATGGAAACATAGCAAAACCCCATCTCTACTAAAAATACAAAAAATTAGCCAGGCATGTTGGCAGGCGCCTGTAATCCCAGCTACTCGGGAGGCTGAGGCGGGAGAACTGCTTGAACCCGGGAGGAGGAGGTTGCAGTGAGCCGAGATGGAGCCATTGCTCTCCAGCCTGATGACAGGGCAACATTCGTCTCCAAAAAAAAAAGGTGGTTACCAGGATTGAGGGGTGAGGGGAATGGGGAGATGACAGTTTAAGGGTACAAGGCCCTATCAGTGAGATAGGAAGAATACATTTGATTTCTTCTCTTTTTGTGGGATCAATTACACAACATGGTAAATATAGCTAATAATGGAGTGCTGTACATTTAAATTTCATCAAAAAGAATAAATTGTAAATGTTCTTATCACAATACTGTTACATATTTCAGGTGATAGATATGTTAATTAACTTGATTTAACCATTCCACATTGAATTCAAAAATCATAACACCACTTTGTACCCCAGCTATATACACATCTATGAGCTGTCAATTGTAAAAACAACTCAGAGAGATAAATGTAAAATTACAAGAACTGTATGTTACAAAAGAGAAATGCATGCTACTATGAGGTTGAAAAAAAAAGGGAGACACAGTCTGGACAGGGTTTCAGAGAAGCCTTCCCTGAAGAATAATGACTAAGCTCAGATCTGCAGGATAAGCAGAAAATAACTACTGCAAGGGGGATGGGAGCAGAGACAAAAAGCATTCAAAGCAGAGGAAAAGCACACACAAATGCCCTGAGTTCCAAACACCAAACGATCAGTGACATTGGAGCCCAGAGGCGCTTGTGTGAGATGAGCAGATAGAGGCAGGCAGGGGTGAGACCATGCAGAATGGGCCACAGTAATGACATGGGATTTTGTCGTTGTTGTTGTTGTTATTATTTATTTATTTTTTTATTATACTTTAAGTTCTAGGGTACATGTGCACAACGTGCAGGTTTGTTACATATGTATATATGTGCCACATTGGTTTGCTGCACCCATTAACTCATCATTTAAATTAGGTATTTCTCCTAATGCTATCCATCCCCCATCCCCCTACCCCATGACAGGCCATGGTATGTGATGTTCCCCACCCTGTGTCCAAGTGTTCACGTTGTTCAATTCCCCCTTATGAGTGAGAACATGCAGTGTTTGGTTTTCTGTCCTTGTGACAGTTTGCTCAGAATGATGGCTTCCAGCTGCATCCATGTCCCTACAAAGGACATGAACTCATCCTTTTTTATGGGTGCATAGTATTCCATGGTGTATATGTGCCACGTTTTCTTAATCCAGTCTGTCATTGATGGACATTTGGGTTGGTTCCAAGTCTTTGCTATTGCGAATAGTGCCACAATAAACATATGTGTGCATGTGTCTTTATAGTAGCATGATTTATAATCCTTTGGGTATATACCCAGTAATGGGACTGCTGTATTTCTAGTTCTAGATCCTTGAGGAATCGCCACACTGTCTTCCACAATGGTTGAACTAGTTTACACTCCCACCAACAGTGTAAAAGCATTCCTATTTCTCCACATCCTCTCCAGCCCCTGTTGTTTCCTGACTTTTTAATGATCACCATTCTAACTGGTGTGAGATGGTATCGCATTGGATTTTATCCTAAGAAAAATAGACAGTCATTGGAGGGCTTTCCTCTGAACCACAGTGTAGAGAATGGGTTGGTCGTGCAAAAGTGGATGAGAGAAGTACTTAGGAGGCTGTAGGACCAATCCAAGCAGGAGCCAAGGGTGACTTTGTCTAGAGAGACGTGGAGCTGGGGATAAGCAAATCCATCAATGACACCTGCAGGTGGGGTGATATGGGAAGAGGGAGGAGGTGGGACAGGCATTGGCTTTGTATTCACCCAAACCTAACTCAATACTGCACAAGAACAGTTAGTGGGGACCCAACTGGATTGACCTTTCCCTCAGATTCATTGCCTGTCCCTATTAAAAATGAATTTAGAAGCCCATAAAACCAATTTGACTCAGGGCCCTTTATTCCTCTCCAATAAAACTTAAAACTTGCATTAGATCCAGTAAAATTCCTAACAACATCTTCTTAATTCCCTCTTTAAAAAGCCACTTTACATGGTCTAAATATAATAATTATTTGGTAGTGGTAAATGTATTCCTAAATAAATATTTTATTACATATTATCAGCTTAAAATGCTTAGAGCCTGAGATCTGTCAGAGAAATAAATCATTTTATTTACAAGAGTTAGGCTGAGAAACCTGACCTTCCTGGCAGAGATAAGTCAGAACCTACTGCTGTGATGTGAGGCAGGATTTATTATACCCTGCACCTGGAGTTCCCATTTCCTGTGGTGAATTTCTCCACCTGTACTTGTATGTGCATTTGTGTCTGTGTGCATATGTGTCTGTATGTGTGAATACATGAAAGAGAAGTGTCTATGAGACAAGAATCCTCTCCCATCCCCATCACTAAAATATTCCTCTGAAATCTGTATGTCAGAAAAGAATTTGAAACCCCTAACGATTAAAGGCAAATATCCCTCAGAGAGATGAAATAGGAAACTCTGGTAAGCTATAAATGACTGATTGAACCATATGTATCAGATCTTTCAACTTCTCCAGCAGCTGAGGGTAAAGCATTGGAGCCATGGGAGTTTCGATGGAGGGCATGGATATCATAAATTGGAGACCTGACACTTCCTGGAACCATGACGTAAATATTTAGAGCACTGGGCACTCACTAGTGCTCAGTTGGTTGAAGGAATGATAACCAAAGGCCAAAATTCCAACCTCATAACTTTGCGGAAGCCAGTCCTGACTCCTAAACAAGTCATTATTAAAGTTGGACTTGGTTTCCACTCATGAGGACAGGCTTCTCCAAGACTTGCCCTGGCCCAGCCCACAGCCCCAGAAGTTGGTTGTCTTTATGAGAATGAGGGGGCTCTAATAATGTGGGACAGGCACTTGGCCTTGTGAGTTTAATTTCTAACACCAGGAACGGACTTGTACAGACCCATTCACCTCTTTGGCCTGGGTCATTTGGGTTCTGAAGTCTGTATGAAGAGGCCAGGACAGGAGGTAAAGTGTAGGCTGCGTTTGGCCATGGAACTGAGAAGTCTGATATAAATCATGCTTTCTTTTTTTTCCCTCCCCAAGATGGAATTTCACTCTGTTGCCTAGGCTGGAGTGCAGTGGCACGATCTCAGCACACCGCAACCTCTGTCTCCTGGGTTCAAGCAATTCTCCCACCTCAGCCTCCCAAGTAGCTGGTACTACAGGTGCACACCACCACGCCTGGCTAATTTTTGTATTTTTTTTTAGTAAAGATCGGGTTTTACCATGTTGGCCAGGCTGGTCTCGAACTCCTGACCTCAAGCAATCCACCCATTTCAGCTTCCTCCCAAAATGCTGTGATTACACGGGTGGGCCACCACACCCAGCCTAAATCATGCATCCTCTTATTCAACCACTTTTTCATCAGTTTATTCATTTATTCAAGTTTACAACAGCTTTTTCCTGAGCACCCACCTGGGCCAGGGCCTCTGCTGGAGACTGGGACATGGGGCAAGAAAGAGATCCCTGGTCCTGCTTTCATGAGGACAATACCTAGTGGTGACCGTAATACTTATATCATGAAGCTGAAACAAACTCATAGAAGTGGAGAGTGGAATGGTGGTTGCCAAGGGCTGGGAAGATGAGGAAACAAGGAGGCATTAGTCAAAGGGTACAAAATTTAGATTACACAAGATGAGTAAGTCTTAGAGATCTCCTATACTGCATGGTGTCTATAGTTACCAATACCATATTGTGTGTTAAAACTTTGCCAAGAGGGTAGATCTTATGTTGTGTTTTTATCACAAAAGAAGAATAATAATAATAAGCAAAGACAGCAGGAAGGAACTTTGGTAGGTGATGCATAAGTTTACAGCATAAACTGTAGTGATGGTTTCATGAGTGTATACTTATCTCCAAACGTATCAAGTTGTTTTCATTAAATATCCACAGCTTTTGTATGTCAAGCATGCCTCAATAAAGTGGTTTAAGAAAATAAAATAGTAGTGAACTGTGACTGAACTTCACTGTTAACATGTCATCCTAGAAGGCACTGGGGAGAGCCACCTGACCCTGTATCTGCTTCACTCTGTGACCTCCGGAAGCTCTCTTGTCCTTTAAGCCTCACATTTCTCATCTGAACTTGAGACCAGACATTCTCCAAGGTCTATAATTCTATTTCTCAGGGACTCTGACCAAATATGACCTAGTGACTGACAGCCATGTTTCTCTGGAACACAGAGTATCTGGATTCTTGAGAAACACCCCTGTGGGATGTCAGAGGTGGGCAAGACTGTGTCATTGGGCATGGTTTCACTGGGGACCCTGGCTTTCTTCCACTCTTCCTTCACTTTCTAAATCTCTGCTGTGCACTGGCTAGAGAAAGGAAGGCACCTGCCACCACCATGCTAAGTGTGTTGGTGTTTTTTTGTTTGTATGTTTGTTTTAGCCTCAAAGTTGTAAGACAGGGGAGGGACTTTGAGACTCCTTATCCAAAATTTTGAGTTCTCAGGGAGTGAAGTGAAGTTTTTCAGGCAGTGAAGTGACTTGATTAAGATCTCACAGCATGCTGGGCATGGTGGCTCATGGCTGTACTCCCAGCACTTTGGGAGGCTGAGGTGGGAGCATCACATGAGCCCAGGAGTTCAAGACCAACCTGGGCAACATAGTAAGACCCCCATCTGTAAATACATTTTTTTAATTTAACCAGGCATGGCCATGCATGCCTGTAGTCCCAGCTACTCGGGAGGCAGAGGAGGGAGGATTGCTTGAGCCTAGGAGTTTGGGGCTGTAGAGAGCTATGATGATGCCACTGCACTCCAGCCTGGGCAACAAAGGGAGACCCTACCTCTAAAAAAAAAAAAAAAAAAAAGAAGAAGAAAGAAAAGAAAAAGATACCACAGCAGGAAGGAGTCAGCCTGCCTTGGCCAAGATGTGCATGTCCAGACTTTCAGTGGCATGCTCCTCCTGACACCAGCACAGCATCATGTTGTTCCACTGTCCTTTTCATTTAGTCTCCATGGTTCAGTGGAGAAAAGAGTAGTCCTTACTCTTGCACAGACCCACTGTACAGCCAGCTTACTTAAACCTACTGGCCTCAATGCCCCACAGCTGCAAGGACAGGGGATATCCAACACATAAAGCTGTTATGCAAACAAAATGCAGGCCACTTGTCAGGCAAAGGTGCTTCTAAACTGGGCAGTGCTACGCCCACACAAACCACTGAGACCATTATTGGGAATAGTAGTAACACCCATAGTCAGTGATGAAAGATAAACTTCACTTCAGCCCATCAGGACTTTTATCCCTTTAGTATGTGACCTTCAAATTGAAAGAGTTCTGAAATGTTCTAGGAATAACTGATATTAAAATCTGTGTACAAAACAAAGATGCGTGTTATCAAGAGATCAGCACCCCACCCATGTAGGGCACCTGCCACCATCTCCATCACTAATATGACCACACTGTGGGCTCCCTCATGGCTGTAGGTGGAGTGCCTGGATAGAGTAGCACTCACCCAGGACACTGACTCTAGTGCAAACTCACTTTCCACGTTTAGATTTGTTGCAGACCGACTCCACATTTAGATTTGTTGCTCTAATGCATTGGATTTATTATTTTAATTTTTTTATTAGCATAGGATTAATATTACCATTTTGGGGGAGAGGGAGATTTGTGCCTTTGAGTAGGATTTCTCTGGTATGCTATTGTCCATTTTGTGCTGATATAACAGAATACCATAGACTGAGTAATTTATAACGATCATTAAGTGTACTGGATTACGGCTCTGGAGGCTGGAAAGTCCAGTATCAAGGTGTCAGCCTCTGTTGAGGGCCTTCTTGCTATGTCATGACTTGGCAGAAGACATCACATAGCAAAAGGGCAGAAAGAAAGCAGGAGAGAGCCAAAGGGGGTGAACCCACTCCCAAAATAACACTATTAGTCCATTCATGACCTAAACACCTCGGAAAGGTCCCACATCACAATGGCAATTAAATTTCAACATGAATTTTGGAGGCGACAAACATTCAAACCAGAGCAGCTATGGACATGTTTATCAGTTAAAGAAAACAAACCATTCTCAGGAAAATGGTAAAAGTAATCATTGGACCTACCCAGTCCCCACCCTTCCAGCCTTCAGGAAAAGACTTAGGGTAAAGATTCTACGAGTTAGAAGAACTTTGCCTTTGCCTCAAAGTTAGAAGATCAGTTTCTGCTTTCTGTTTAGCAGCCTCCAAATATCTATCTGGGTTTCAGTTTTCCCCTTCTATACATGGAGCCAATACCTTTTTTCCCCTCCGCATAAAGGGTTTTGAGAGGAAAATGAAAAGTAAAATAAAAGTTATAATGAACACAGAATGTTTAAAACAATGAAGTATCACATAATTGTGTAATAAAGACAAAAACCATCCAGTATTTATTAAGTCCTTATTTTATGCCAGACACCATTAAGCACTTTGTATAATGTAAACACTATTGACTAGTAGAAACAATAAAGTAAATTTAATAGAACTTTATCCATATGAATATTCACAATTTTCAACCAAAATGTCAGCACTTTTCACCTCCTTTCACACACCTGTCTTTCTCAATTCCAAGACAGGATGGAGAAGTGTTGTTGCTGACCATCTTGTGATCTGTAAGAAAATCAGTGCAAACTGTTTTCCCCTTAAAGGGCCTCAAGTGAATGGCTCTTGATCTTTGTGGTCCTCAGCTCAATGGATGGAAAAATAGTCTTTCCCAGAGAAGAGGGGAGTAAAATTTTACCTTCTCCTTCTGATCTAATACTCTAGGCCAGCATTAAGATATTGACTGAAACTTTCAACCCCATGGATGCAGAGATAAAATGCACACTTCATTCCTCTTGTTGGCATTTCAAAGGACTTTGAGTTTGATCAGGGGACAGGAAGGCAGTAACATGGTAGTTATTAAAGAACCAGAGGTTTGAATGGGCTTTGTTCAACTGCTGCTAGACTCACGTGTCCACAAGAAAGTTTAAAAATGTGGCTCCCAAGGGCAGGAATTAAATGGATCTTGGCTTTCCTGTTGCTGTTGTCTTTGTCTTCCTTCTATAGAAAGTGATATCTGAAATGTAATAACTGGAAGTTTCTCCAAAACAAACACTTAACCAAAAACTCTCAAGGACATGACTCTTGGGTGGGACTTGGAGAGTGTTAGTCTTCTTGGTCATTGATGGAAATAAGAAACACAATTTTGCAGCTGATTAGAGCTGACTGGTTGTTGTCACAATCATTCATTTTGTTAACTGAGTACTTTTTGTGTACCTGGTACTATATCATCTACCCAGTGAGATTTTAAGGGGAATAATACACTTTCTGCCATTTCTCGAGTGCCACTGTGTGCTGGGCATTGTTGTTCATACCCTACATGTAACACTCAATAAATCCTCATAGCAATCCAAGAGAGAGGTGTTATTATTACCATGACTATTTTACATATGAAGAAACACAGACACAGAGATTAAGCAACCTGCTCAAGGTCACTGGCTAGTGAGTGGAGCTGCTGGATTTTGAACCTGACAGTCTGTTCGGGATCCCATGCTACATAGTGGTAACCCCTGCACTTTACCACTGCTCCTGTGGGAGAGCGGATATGACAGGTCCAGGCATGATTACACTCTTGGGTCAGTACTGCCCAAATGGTGCATAAAACATGCTTCAGAGAAGGGAAATGGTTGACTAAGGAAGACTTCATTGAGGAGGAGGGTTGTATTAGAAACTCTCTTTCCTGGCCAGGCGCGGTGGCTCATGCCTGTAATCCCAGCACTTTGGGAGGCTAAGGCAGGTGGATCACGAGGTCAGGAGATCGAAACCACCCTGGCTAACACGGTGAAAACCTGTCTCTACTAAAAATACAAAAAATTAGCCAGGCGTGGTGGCGGGTACCTGTAGTCCCAGCTACTCGGGAGGCTGAGGCAGGAGAATGGTGTGAACCCAGGAGGCAGAGCTTACAGTGAGCTGAGATCACGCCACTGCACACTGCACTCCAGCCTGGGCGACAGAGCAAGACTCCATCTCAAAAAAAAAAAAAAAAAAAAAAAAAAAAAAACTCTCTTTCGTTATGTTATGTAACATGCAGGACTTCACAGGCAGGGCTGGGTGAAGGTCACCTGCAGCTCATGGGAATGTCACATGCAAAGCCATCTTGATGCAAAGAATAGTAACAAAATGCCATTTAGCACAGTTACTCTCAAACTTTGTTGTAAATACAAGTCACCAATTTCTTGTCAAAAGGCAGTCCAAGCCCACAGAGGATGTTCTTGAGAATGAAGCCAAATCAGACTGTTCCCTGCAAATTCATTATCTGTTCCTGTTTCAGATGGACATGCAGGCCCATAAAGCCAGTTTTTATTAGGGTCTTTTTATTCTTCTTCAGCAAAACTTAAAACCTTTCATTTGGTTTGACAAAACCTATTTTACATTTTCTAAGTAAAATACTGACTAGTGAGAATATTTCCCTAATTCCACAGTTACTTTCTTAAAATTACCAACTTAAAAATGCCTAAAGTCTGATTTGCCTAGGAAATAAATTTTGTATTTAATGTGTTTTATCATTTTCTCCCAAATAATTATTTAGGAGTTGGAGAGAAAATGAATGGGACTGAAAAGCTCTAGTGTGTAACTTTAGGCCTGATTTCCCTGACAAAAATCAAGGAGAATTTGTCACTGTGAATGAAGCAGATTGATGAATTTCTGTGGCTGAGGCCCTGGTTTCCTACGCAGTGTGTGTGTGTGTGTGTGTGTGTGTGTGTGTGTGTTCACCTATATGCATTATGTGTGTGCACATGCATGTGTGTATACTCACGGATTATCACAAAAGAGGAAGTCTTTGAACAACAGGCTCAGAAGTTAAAATAAATGTCTATGTTGAGAGCACTCTCCCACCTCCACTAAAAGATTCCTCTCCACATCTCTTGTATAAGCACCTGAAATACACGTTTGCAAGCTAACTCCCTAGACAGGTTAGGAGAAAGGACTGAAGATAGGATACTTTAGTCAGCTATTAATGACTCCGTGAAAATTTAAGTGTCAAATTCTCTGTATTCCCAAATGAGAACAGTTTCCCAGGGTAATGGAAGCTTTGCTGGAGGCCATATTGGAATCATAAATTGGCACCTGGCCTCTCCAAGACACCTGATGAACAAATACAAAGCCCTGAGCATCTTTTGTGTTGTCACAACATCCTGCTCTCCCTTTATCATAGTTCTTATTTTATATTTTAATTATCTTCTCACTTGAGTCATATAGTTGTTACTGGAGCCATCTTGAGCCCTGAGATCAGGAAAAATTAAAGGTATTAATCCCTTGGGCTAAGGAAGTCCAATCCTTCTACAGGACATCTGCTAGTACCTGAAGTGAGAAGAGGGGAGTGTTTTCAGAGGTAGTCAGATATAACTTCCTTCTTATATGAAAGTTCGGCTAAGATGTCTCCTGAATATGAGAAATGCTCCTTGCTGTGTAGTTTCAAAGGACTATAGTTAGCAATCTAATACCAAATAATATTGTCATAAATGAGATAAATGCTGAATGGAGAAAGCCGACCACTAGCTAAATGTGAAGAAGTCAGCTACTGCCTGTTAAGAGCTTGTTATATACCAGACGTTGTGTAAATGATTTGTACACATTATCCCAAATGCTAACATGAACTTTATTCTCCTTGTTTTACAAATTAGGAACAAGGCTTAGAGAGCTGAGGTGACTGGGCCAAGGCCACACTGCTCATACATGGGAAAACTGGGCATAAGACTCTGGCTGACCTGACTTCAGGATTTCAAGCTCTTTCTCCTGCACCACACAAATGCAAAACCTCAATTAATCAGAACATTCAGGGGCTGTGTCATGGAAAGGGTTTCAATATGATGCAGAAATTTGATGTGTGTTGAATGTGACCAGACTCTAGTAAATGCCCAGAGAGGTTTTAAGTCATGGATTACATACCTGATGTGAACCTGACTGTTATTGTCATTACTTTCTTCCCCAGCAAGAGGGCACAGGTGGCTAATATACTGCATAATGGGTTCTTTCACTATGTTCTGAGCATCAAAACAGTGCTCAGTAAAAAATAGTTCATGCGTTGTTTTCCAAATCCTACCTCTTATCCATGGGTCCTGAAACTTATATATGCATCCAAAAGTCTGATCTTCATGTGTAGAGGGCATAAAGTTCTAGAATAGAGAGATGCTGGTGGAGGAGAGAACCCAGCATAGGCAGAGGACCTACAATCTCCACAGTGTAGGGAGAAAGTGCATTCTTCAAGGGGCCATTGCATTTCTTGCCACATTTCAGTGAAAGAGAAAATAAGAACAGGCGGAGTACATCATGACAGGGCATCGAGGGGTCAAGGTGCAGCCCTAGTTCTTCACTAACTCTCAAGTGAGCTTGAGTGAGTCATTTTGTATCTCTGGCTCTTACTGAACTATGATGTAAAAGGAGGAATTTGGTCTAAAGGATACATTAAGTCCATTGGAGAAAAAAATAAACAGATGTTGTTACCTGGGGTATGGGGAGTGCAGTGTCTGAAAGGGATCATGGTGGGGATTGAGGTTCTGGTAACATTTCATTTTTTCATGACTGCTAGTACGAGTAAGTGTTTACTTCATAAACATCATCAACCTGTATACTTATTATTGGTGTGCTTTCTATATGGATTTTTGAGAAGGAAGTTCTCATTAGAAACAAACAAATCAAAACTAGACCTACCACTTCAAATCCTAAAGGGAAGAAAAGGCCAAGTATAAACATGTAGAAACTTGCTTTTTAAAGTGTTTAAATGTCCTATGAATATTCATCTCATTTGAGGGGAAAAAGTAACTATTAGAAGGGGAAAAAAATCCCTCAGTTCCAAATCATGATGGGGTACTTTGAGTAGCAATCCTTATCTAGAAATTATCTAACACAACTTTCCCTTTTGAAGTATGGCTTGAATACTACATAGCCCAATTTGTTATAATACCCTCTATTCTGAAGCTTTATGGCATTTAATAACTTGCAATTAGGAGGCATTAAGCCTACTGCTACCAAAATCACAGAATCTTAGCAATAACATTGTCACTTCATAGTGCTATGATCCCACAACACAATGTAATGGAATATTCAGGCTGTCAGGACATGAGGGGACCAGGAGCAAAGGAAAAAGATCACAATCCATTCTGCACACAAGTCACATTTAGATGAAGGTAACTCTTTGCCATTAAAGGCAAACTTTTATTTTGGTGGAACCTATGTCTGCAAAGAATGGGCTATAGACAGTTGAGGGTTGGGAGGGAGAAATTCCAAAATTTCAGACACTGATGAAGCCTGGTAGCTTCAGCTCATTAAAGAGCAGTGGAGAAATGATCCACTCCAGCCACTGTGGGCCAGAGCCGCAGCTCTTAAACAGACACAAACAGATCTCAGAGGCCCTTGGCAGCAAAGAGTATCGTCTTGCAAAGTCAGCACCTAAAGAGGTAAGCATTAGTGTTGGAAAACTGGAAAGTTTATAAATGCAGATCCATGGGAGTGTAAATTGGTACAGCCACTTTGGATCACTATCCTGAAATCCCAGGAAAGTTGAGAATATGTATCCACTGTGATCCAGAAATTCTGACCCTCAGAAAGTGCCCTGCAGAATCCTGCCAGCAGGTGCTCGTGGACATGAGTAAGAATGTTCCTAGCAGCATTGTGTGTAATTCCTTTGACATGAGAATGAATAAATTATGATCTAGTTATACAATTAAATACCCTTCAGCAGACAGGATGCCAAACAAGAATGATGCATATCAACATAGATTTATCTCACAAGTATGGTTTTGATTATAAAGGCAAGTTTCAGAAGAATACAATGTAATATTTTGCAAATTTCAAAAATAGGCAATGATAACATTGTAGTTTTGTTAGGAATTCATACACATGTCATAAAAATATAAAGAGTAGCTGGGCGCAGTGGCTCACGCCTATAATCCCAGCACTTTGGGAGGCCAAGGTGGGTGGATCACCTGAGGTCAAGAGTTCAAGACCAGCCTGGCCAACATAGTGAAACACCATCTCTACAACATTACAAAAATTAGCCGGGCATGATGGCAGATGCCTGTAATTCCAGCTACTCGGTAGGCCGTGGTGGGAGAATTGGTTGCAGTGGGAAGCGGAGGCGGCGGTTGCAAGTGAGCCGAGATCATGCCATTGCCTTCCAGCTTGAGTAACAGAGCGAGACTCCATCTCAAAAAAAAAAAAAAGATATAAAGAGTAAAGACAGAAATGAACAAGATCTGTATAATGACTTCCCTGAGAAGAAGGAAGGGAGATACAACCACAAAGGGGCATGAAGTATTCATAATGCAAGCCAAGGTGGTGAGTTTACAGTGATTCATCATTTTAGTCTTTTTATCTCTTTGTATATCTAATATTTCATAGAAATTTTTAAGATAAATTAAATCTAAAAAATAAAATTAAAATTCACTCAGCCATTCATCCATATGTTCATTCATTCAATAAATATTTGTGAGCATCTTTTTTTATAATTTTAACTTTTATGTTAGATTCAGAGTGTACATGTGCAGGTTGGTTACCTGGGTATATTGCATGATGCTGGAGTTTGGGGTACAAATGATCCTGTCACCCAGGTAGTGGGTATAATACCCAACAGTTTTTCAACCCTTTCCCCCCACCCCAGTAGTCCCCATTGTCTACTGTGGCTATCTTTATGTCCGTGAGTACCCACTGTTTAGCTCCCACTTACAAGTGAGAACAGCGAGCATCTACTTTATGCCAGGTACCCTCCTAGGAGCTAAAGAGGGAAATAAGGGAAATATAAGGGTAGTCAGTGACCTCAAAGTCTCACAGTCTAGCTGGGATGAAGAGACACACAGAGAGGTTTAGATAATAGTGTGGGCATTTAACAATGAAGATATTTGTGTCTAAAAGGAAGACACAGCTTGAGTCAAAAGCACTCAAAGAACCTGTCTCCCAGGCATGTGGCTAAAGATGAGGAAGATTCTGGGAGTGAAGCAAATCCGACTCCACGGAAGCACAGGACATGAATCTCACAATAGCTTCCTGGCACTTGTTTTCAGCGTGCAGCGCAATCCATTAACTTGGCAAGTGCTCCCACTCAGGCCTGGGCTGTTTCACTTTTTACAATGGCTGAAATTCTGCACAAAGGTTGATTTCACACTATGTTATGCTTCTTTTTCAATGTAAGTGTCACAACCCTTCTAGTGGAAGTATAACAGTGATGGAGCTATATTCATCAGTCATTCTAATGCCTTTTGTTTGAAGAGCACTTAGCAGCTTTTTTTTTTCCCAGTATACTTAATATAAGAACATACTGGTTTCAGCTAGAGCCTGTGCTCTCTGTCACAAAAGAATCAAGAGATGCATTATAGGAGGGTATAGAAAAAGTTGTTCTTCTTGGAACCCATTTGTGTAGGACTGGGTAGGGAACGTTACAGGTTATTGCATAATACCAGAAATTGGGCAAGGGAGGGGGCAGAGTAGGATCTTTGCATTCTATTGTGCTCAAAGGAAGATAATAACTCATAACATTTGTACAGCCTGTATAACTCTAATGACAGTGATAACCAGTAAACTAAATAGGCAGTGACATACGTACATATTGAGTCATAATTCCAAAGTTGTTCATCATTAAATGGCATACAGAAAGCCCAAACATAGTTATGGTAGAAATAGTATTATTCGTGCATCAAATACCTATTAGACATCTGGAACAGAAAAAGATGTTATGACTTATCCACATCCACGATTCTAAATGCTTTCATAATATGCACATGTGTTAATTTATAATTTATAGCTTCACAGTTTGTTGCAGGAAGATTCAATCTAACCCTCATGTTGTGCAGATGAGTAAACTGATACCCAGATAGGTTAAACAACAAAGTCTAATAGTTTGTGAAAGAGTCGGGACCAGAACCTGGCTCTCCTATTCTACAAGCACAAAGCTTCCAGTTTTCCATCTGCATATTGTAACAATGCTGAATCACTGGCAGTAGCTCTCACTTAAACTTCCATTTGGGTTTGAAGTTTAGGGATGATTCTGAAATAACCTGATTTTTTGTTCACAGGCAACCAGGGGCCCTGTTCAGGGATTCCTGAAAAAATGAAGAGAGTTGCTGTCTGCACAGGATGAGATGTGAGGAGTAGCTGCCTGCTGCATGCAGGATTCATGGCCATAAGTCCCCTTGTTAAGAACTTTTATGGAGATCATGCCTACCCTCTATCAAGGGTAGCATCTGTGCTGCAAATTATCAGAGCAGTGAATGCAAGAAACATGAAATGAATTGAGCTCAGAGTAAAACAGCAAAGGTTTCGATTTCCCTTAAATATACAATGAAATGAAGCACTAAGGTGCAGTTTGGGGATGTGTTTGTTTCAGCTGTAGAAGAAAGAGAGATATAAGATTTCTCTGCCCCAAGCCTGGACCATGCGTCCATAGACAGACTCGATGTCACTACGAATGCTCCAGCATCCCGTCACTCACATAGGAAACAGGAATTTATCTTTTCATTGTTTCCTGTAAGCCTGAGCACTGAAGTTAATGTCTGAATTGCTCTGGAGCCTACGAGATGCCCACTCAATCATAGAAATGACTGTCACCTGCACATTAACCCAAGTTCTTCTCCATGCGAGGGTCCTTAGGGGTCCAGCCCTATCCCAGTCAGGGAGTGGGGTCACCTACTTGCCTCCAAATGGCTCTAAGAACAGATGGTTCTACGCAGCAGGCAGCATTCATAGGACTGGCTCAACAGCTTCTCAGGATGGCTCCAGGTTTTGCCTGAATGCCCCTTCTTGACTGGGAAGTGCAAGTTTTCCCAGGGCACTGGTCCCCAGACTTTGGATACTCTTGTTTGGATTGCTAAGAGTGGCATGTGTCATCTTCTTTTGTTTCAGTTCTCTGGACCAAAGTCACCTTTCCATCTGTTATTTATACTCTCTTAGGATTGAATGAAATCTGGTGTTTATTTTGCACTTCACAGTTTTGCCAGGGATTAGCCCCATCACAAGCCATACAGCTTCTAGAAAACTAGCTGGAGATGATAACCATGCCCTGGTCTGACATAACATCAGCATTGCCAGCAGGGCCTCTGAAGTGGTACCCACAGAGCCATTTGCTATAAAGAACCAGACAGATTAATGTGGAGGTGACCCCTGGTTCCATAGAACATAAAGCCACCAGAATAGGAAGGCAGCCAGGTGTAACAGTTCCAGGTGCTAATCCCAAATCTCATGCCTCCATGGCTTTTCCTCTTTCTGTCCCTTGTTACCTGGGTGGCCTTAGGACAGTTACTTAACTTCTTTGAGTTTTAATTTCATAATTTGTAAAATGGGATAATAATACCACCCCACTCATGATGATCATACCCAATATATTGCCTGGTGTGCTACATAACAGGCTTTCAATAAATCATGGCTCTTATCACTGTTATCGCAATTCATATAACATGTGAAAGTTCCTGGACTATAATTCTTGCCAAACAAGTGTTTATGGAAGAATGCTAGTTATTTCAAGGCCTTTTTCTTTATCTTTTTACAAATTTATAGACAGGTAGGTGTTCATAAGTCTTTTCATCTGCTGCTACCTTGACTCTGTTTCTTTCTTTCCTGTATCATGTAATTCTCTCTATAGCTGTTCTGGGATCCCAGAGAGCACCACAACATAATGTCAGTGGTGAAGCATGGGCATTTGTGTGGCACCAAATAGTATTTACTTTATCTCTTACAACAGTCAAATGGGCTTCTGCACAGGTGTTATACCCATTAGTTAGGTGAGGTCACCGAAGGTCATCTAACTGGCTGTCAGAAAAGGAACCACAGCGCAGATTTTATGATTTTTCACTCTAAGCTCTGGTTCCATATTAGAGGATGAGTCTATGACATGCTCCAAACCTCCCCAAAATCTGCAAATCAGATGATCAAAAGCAACTATGTTACCCCTCTCTTCTATTGCAAGCCTGTATTGAGCCAAGCCATACTAAAGTGCATCAAATATCAACTGTTAGTGAATTCAACCCTGTGGAGAGGACAGTGATGACCCTGAAGCCCCTTTTCTATCTGTAAGGTGCCTGTGGTGTCATTGGAGGAACAAGCATAATTGTCATGATGAAAACAAGATGAGGCCAAATATATTTTTGCAGCCATCATATAAAGGAAGGAATAATAGAAGATGTATCAGAATCCCAGTCCATGGCCATGTGGATTGGGTGCTTGATTTTGTATAATTCATTTGTCTTCCTTGAGTTTCAAGTTACTCATAGAAGAGTTTTTGGTTATTCCTCTCCTAGAAAGGACATATAAACAGGTCAAGCACAAGGAACACTCGGGAAAGCAAAGAAAACAGAATTGCCCACTTAAGTCCTACTCCAGATTATGAGAAAAGATTTCCATCACACACACACATACACACACACCACAAGTACCACTATGATAGAGCTAGAAGCAAAAAAGCAAAAAGCAGTACATTATTTTTTAAATCTCTCTGGGCCTGAAATGCATTTCATTTAGTTTTTTAAGGTTCCTTGATTTCCTGATAAAATCGGTACATCAGTGACATCATGTAGATCAGAAAGAAATCAACCTCTGGGAAAACATGGTTAAGACATTGCAGGATGGAGACCCATTAAAGAAAGCCAGCCCACAGAAAAGGGAATAAAACTTGGGAAGGATTATTGAAAGCCACCTACGTCACTGGATATCCTCACAAAGTACTGTATTGTGCCCAAAAGGGAGATGTTTGTAACACAAGAGCTCCCAGAAAGTGGAAAGGTCTAAATATATTCATAGCTGTCTCCCCTCAGGGTTTAGGTTTTGCTCCAGAGCCACTTTAAGTGTCCCATTTCAATGGAAAGCTTTTACCGAATCTGAAATGTAATGAGATTCCATCAGGTAAAATTCATTGAGGGAAATTGCTTCCTACAATGATATGTGATTCGTTCATTCACACCTCTGAGCTATTTAAAGGAAATTAGCCATGGATTGTATCATTAGTTTAAAAGCCACTGCAGTTGTTTTTCTGTCAGTATAATTTTAAGCCATGTAGGATCATTCGTTGGGAAAACATGTTTGAGAAAGGTACATAACTAGTTCTCTCACTGGAACAGTATGATTTATGTTGGCGAAACACAGTGTTGGAAATTAAACTCTGAAGTATATGTTATCCTGGGGACTGACATCTGAGCCTCTCCTCTCCCTTGACATACTGCACTGCAACCCAGAATGGGAATTCACAGATGGAAAGATGTACAGAAAGTGCAAGATATTTCTAAGGGTAGAAAACACTGCCGTGAAGACATCCTGCAAAATTACAGCTGCAAAATTGATGTGATGATAAAATGTGTCTCTATTGGCGCACACAGGAAAAAAAAAACAAGAACACATTCTAAGTTGCCTTTATTCTGTTTGCCTTATTCTATTGGATCATAAGCAGCCTTAGCTTTCTTTCTGGGTTTGGTGGCCTCCTTGAGGGTTGTCAGTGCCCGGCTGCCCACAGCTTTCTTGACCATCAATTATGAGGCAGAAATGCTGATTACACCTCTGCCCAAATTGCTGATGCTGCTGTCATATATTGAGTCCTATCCTTGGCTTTTTGATGACCTCTTCCTCTCTCCTTTATATGAGAATGGAATTCAGTATGATGTTGTGGTTTTACCATCTAGAAACATCAGAACAAAGGTGTGTTCAGGATCTTTTTATTATTATTATTGCTAAATTCAGTAGTGTTTCCATTGTTGAAATATACCACAGTTTATTTACCCATTAACCCACTGAAGGACATTTGGGTTGTTTTCTGTTATTAGTGGTTATGAATAAAGCTGCTATAGACATTCATGCATAGGTTTTTGTGTGAACACAAGTTTTCAGTTCACTTAGCATTGTTGGGTCATATGATAAGTGTGTGTTAAGCTGTAGAAGAAACTGCCAAGTGGGGCTGGGCACAGTGGCTCACACCTGTAATCCCAGCACTTTGGGAGGCTGAAGCAGGAGGACAACTAGAGGTCAGGAGTTCAAGCCCAGCCTTGGCAACAAGGACCCTATCTCTACAAAAAAAAGTTAAAAAATTAGCCAAGCATTGTGGCACGCACCTGTAGTCCTAGCTACTCAGGAGGCTGAAGTGGGAGGATCCTAGAGTGGCAGTGCAATTTTGCATTCCCATTGGCAATGTATAGGAGTTTCAATCACTTTGTATTATTGTGAGCACTTAGTATTGTCAGTATTTGTTTTTGTTATTACTACAATAGTTTTTGAATAATTATCATTATTATTTCAAAATATTTTGAAATATTATTAAACAATTCATGTTTAATTACATGGATATGTTCTTTAGTGGTGATTTCTGAGCTTTTGATGCACCCATCACCTGAGCAGTGCCGACTACACAGCGCCCAATGTGTAGTCTTTCATCCCTCACTCCTCTCCTATGCTTCCCCCCGAGGTCCCCAGAGTCCATTATATCATTCTTATGCCTTTGCATCCTCATAGCTTAGCTCCCACTTACAAGTGAGAACATATGATGTTTGGTTTTCCATTCCTGAGTTAGTTCACTCACAATAATGGTCTCCAACTCTATTGCTGTGAATGCCATTATTTTGTTCCTTTTTATAGCTGAGTAGTATTCCATGGTGTATATATACACACACACATATATACGTACATACATATGTATACCATATATATGTACATATATATCTATATATACGTATACCACATTTTCTTTATCCACTCATTTGTTGATGGGTTCTATATTTTGGCAAGTACAAATTGTGCTGCTATAAACATGCTGTGCCATTTTTTTTTTTTTTTCAAATAATGACTTCTTTTCCTCTGGGTAGATAACCAGATGTGGGACTGCTGGATCAAATGGTGGTTCTACTGTTAGTTCTTTAAGGAATCTCCGTACCTTTTTCCATAGTGGTTGTACTAGTTTACATTCCCACCAGTAGTGTAAAAGTGTTCCCTTTTCACAACATCCATGCCACATCTATTTTTTTTTATTTTTTAATTATGGCCATTCTTGCAGAAGTAAGGTGATATTGGATTGTGGCTTTGATTTGCATTTCCCTGATAATTAGTGATGTTGAGCATTTTTTTGTATGTCTGTTGGCCATTTGTATATCTTCTTTTGAGAATTGTCTATTCATGTCCTTAGCCCACTTTTTGATGAGATTATGTTTATTATTTGTTTTTTTCCTGCTGATTTGTTTGATTTCCTTGTAGCTTCTGGATCTTTCTCAGATATGTAGTTTGGAAATATTTTCTCCCACTGTGTAGGTTTCCTGTTTGCTGATTATTCCTTTTGCTGTGCAGAAGCTTTTAGTTTAATTAAGTCTCATCTATTTATCTTTGTTTTTGTTGCATTTGCTTTTGGGTTCTTGGTCATGAGTTCTTTGCCTAAGCCAATGTCTAGAAGAGTTTCTCGGATGTTATATTCCAGAATTTTTATGGTTTCAGGTTTTAGATTTAAGTCTTTGATCCATCTTGAGTTGATTTCTGTATAAGGTGAGAGATGAGGATCCAGTTTCATTCTTCTGTACGTGGCTCACCAATTATTCCAGCACCAGTTGTTGAATAAAATGTTCTTTCTCTACTTTATGTTTTTGTTTGCTTTATCAAAGATCAGTTGGCTGTAAGTATTTGGCTTTATTTCTGGGTTCTTTATTCTGTTCCATTTGTCCACATGCCTGTTTTTATTCCACTATGCTGTTTTGGTGACTACAGCCTTGTAGTATAGTTTGAAGTTGGGTAATGTGATGCGTCCAGGTTAGTTCTTGTTGCTTAGTCTTGCTTTGGCTATGCCGGCACTTTTTTTGTTCCGTATGAATTTTAGGATTGTTTTTTCTAGTTCTGTGAAGAATGATGATATATTTTGATGGAAATTGCGTTGAATTTATAGAATGCTTTTGCCAGTATGGTCACTTTCACAATATTGATTCTACCCATGCATGGGCATGGGATGTGCTTCCATTTGTTTGTGTCCTCTATGATTTCTTTCAGTAGTGTTTCGCAGTTTTCCTTGTAGAAGTCTTTCACTTCTTTGATTAGGTATATTCCTAAGTTTTTTTTGTTTGTTTGTTTTTGTTTTTTGTTTTTCTGCAGCTGTTGATTTGATTCTCAGTTTGTTCATTGTTGATGTATAGCCGTGTTGTATTTTGTGGAGAATTTTTGCATCTATGTTCATCAAAGATATTGGTCTCTCGTTTTCTTTTTTCGTGTGATGTTCTTTCCAGGTATGGGTATTAGGGGTGATACGGGTTTCATAGAATGATTTAGCGAGGATTTTCTATCTTTTGGAATAGTTTCAGTTGGATTGGTACCAGGTCTTCTTTGAATGTCTAATAGAATTCAGTTGTGAATCCATCTGGTCCTGGACTTTTTTTGTTGGCAATTTTTTTATTACTGTTTCAATCTTGTTACTTGTTATTGGTCTGTTCATAGTTTCTATTCCTTCCTGGTTTAATCTAGGAGGGTTGTATATTTCCAGGAATGTATCCATCTTCTCTAGGTTTTCTAGTTGTGTGCATAAAGGTGTTCATAGAAACCTTGAATGATCTTTTGTATTTCTGTGGTATTGGTTGTAATATGTACCGTTTTTTTCTAATTGAGCTTATTTGGATCTTCCCCCTTTCTTGGTTAATCTCACCAATAGTCTATCAATTTTGTTTATCTTTTCAAAGAACCAGCCTTTAGTTTCATTTATCTTTTGCATTTTTTTCAATTTCATTTAGTTCTGCTCTGACCTTTCTTATTTCTTTTCTTCTGCTGGGTTTGAGTTTGGTTTGTTCTTGTTTCTCCAGTTCTTTGAGATGTGACCTTAGATTATCTATTTGGGCTCTTTCAGACTTTTTGATGTAGGCATTTAATGCTATGAACTTCCCTCTTAGCACCACTTTGCTGTATCCCAGAGGTTCTGATAGGTTGTGTTACTATTATCATTCAGTTCAAATACTTTTTAAATTTCCATCTTGATTTTATTGTTGACCCAGTGATCATTCAGAATAAGGTTATTTAATTTCCATGTATTTGCATGGTTTTGAGGGTTCCTTCTGGAATTGATTTCCAATTTCATTCCACTGAAGTCTGAGAGAGTACTTGATATAATTTTGATTTTCTTAAATTTGTTGAGACTTGTTCTGTGGCCTATCTTATGGTCTATCTTGAAGAATGATCCATGTGATGATGAATAGAATGTATATACTGCAGTTGTTGAGTAGAACGTCCTGTAAATATCTGTTAAGTTCATTTGTTCTAGGGTGTAGTTGAAGTTCATTGTTTCTTTGTTGACTTTTTGTTTTAATGACCTGTCTAAGTGCTGTCAGCGGAGTATCGAAGTCCCCCACTATTTTGAGACAGAGTCTCACTCAGTCGCCCGGGCTGGAGTGCAATGACGTGATCTCGGCTCACTGAAACCTCTGCCTCCCAGGTTCAAGCGATTCTACTGCCTCGGCCTCCCAAGTAGCTGGGATTACAGGCACCCACCATCATGCCCAGATAATTTTTGTATTTTTATAGAAATGGGGTTTCACCATGTTGGCCAGGCAGTCCCCCACTATTATTGTTTTGTTATCTTTTAAGTCTAACAGTAATTGTTTTATAAATTTGGGACCTCCGGTATTAGGTGCATCTATATTGAGGATTGTGATATTTTCCTGTTGGGCTAATCCTTTTATCATTGTGTAAGGTCCTTCTTTGTCTTTTTTGACTGTTGTTGTTTTAAAGTCTGTTTTGTCTAATATAAGAATAGCTACTCCTGCTTGCTTTTGGTTTCCATTTGCATGGAATATCTCTTTCCACTCCTTTACCTTAAGTTTATGTGAGTCCTTATGTGTTAGATGAGTCTCTTGAAGACACCAGATACTTGGCTGGTGGATTTTTATCCATTCTGACATTGTGTATCTTTTCAATGAGGCATTTATGCCATTTACATCCAATATTAGTACTGACATGTAAGGTACTGTTCTATTCATCCTGCTAGTTGTTGCCTGAATACCTTGTGGGTTTTTTTCATTATACTATTGTTTTATAGGTCCTTTGAGATTTATGCTTTAAGGAGGTTCTATTTTGATGTATTTCAAGGTTTTGTTTCAAGATTTAGAACTCCTTTTAGCATTTCTCACAGTGCTGGCTTGGTAGTGGCGAATTATCTCAGCATTTGTTTGTCTGAAAAAGACTTTATCTCTTTTTCATTTATGAAGCTTAGTTTCACTGGATACAAAATTTTTGGCTGATAATTATTTTGTTTAAGGAGGCTAAAGATAGGATCCCAATCCTTTCTGGCTTGCAGGGTTTCTGCTGAGAAATCTGCTGTTCATCCAGTATATTTTCCTTTATAGGTTACCTGATACTTTTGCCTCACAGCTCTTAATATTCTATCCTTCCTCTTGACTTCAGATAACCTCATGACTATGGGCCTATGTGATTATCTTTTTGCAAAGAATTTCCTGGGTGTCCTTGAGCTTCTTGTATTTTGATGTCTAGACCTCTAGCAAGACCAGAGAAATTTTTCTCAATTATTCCCTCAAGTAAGTTTTCCAAACTTTTAGATTTATCTTCTTCCTCAGGAACCCCTTTGGTCATTTGACATAATCCTAAATTTCTTGGAGGCTTTGTTTATTCTTTTTTCTTTGTCTTTGTCAGACTGGGTTAATTTAAAAGCCTTGTCTTCAAGCTCTGAAGTTCTTTCTTCTACTCGCTCAATTCTATCATTGAAGCTTTCCAGTGTATTTTGCATTTCTCTAAGTGTGTCTTTCATTTCCAGAAGTTGTGATTGTCTTTTCTTTGTGATATCTATTTCTCCGGAGACCTTTTCATCCATATCCTGTATTTTTTATTTCTTTACATTGGGTTTCACCTTTCTCTGGTGCTTCCTTGAGTAGCTTAATAATCAACCTTCTGAATTCTTTATCTGGTAATTCAGAGATTTCTTCTTGGCTTGGATCCATTGCTGGAGAGCTAGTGTGATCTTTTGTGGGGGGTGGTATACAGCCTTGTTTTATCATATTACCAGAATTACTTTTCTGTTCCCTTCTCATTTGGGTAGACTGTTTCAGCAGAAAGATCTGAAACTCAAGAGTTGCTATTCAGATTCTTCCATCCCATGGGGTAATCCCTTGATGTGGTGCTCTCTCCCTTCCCCTAGAGATGGGGTTTCCTGAGAGCCAGACTGCAGTGATTTTTATTGCCTTTCTGGGTCTAGCCACCTAGTGGGGCTACCAGGCTCCAGGCTGGTGCTGAGGAATGTCTGCAAAGAGCTCTGATGTGATCCATCTTCAGGTATCTCAGCCATGGATATCGGTATCTCCCCAGTGGAGGTGGCAGGGGAGTGGAGTGGACTCTGGGGGAGTTCTTGTTTGTAGGTTTGTTTAGTGCACTGGTAGTATTGAATGTCAGTTATGCTAACAGTGAAGTTGTCACATGGACAGAGTCAGGACCTCTGGTTAGCCAGGGTGTTGCAGGTGGTGGAATTACCTATTGTTTTCTCCTTCTTTGGAGCAGGGTTTTTCTGTTATGAGTTGCTGTAATGGCTTGAGTTGGTTGGCCTCCAGCCAGGAGGTGGTGCTTTTAAGAGAGCATCAGCTGCAGAAGTAGAAGGGAGATACAGTCTTGCCCTACATTGGCCAGGATGAGTACTTGGGTTTTTCACGTGATAGGCAGGGCCATAGAGCTCCCAGGAGTTTATGTCTTTTGTCTTTGGAGTTTTTTAGTTGTCTCGTGGCATCTGCAGTGGCAAGCTGCTTCTTTCTATGTTCAGAATCTTATATTTTGTTCATATTATATTTCTTACTACCCAGCACCAACTGAGCCATTCAAATCTTTCTTGAGGATAGAATATAGTCTGAAATATCTCCATAAACTACTTAAACAGAGATGGAAAAGTCAAGGGTGAGTGGAGCCAAACAATAGTAATAGAAGGAAAAGATTAGGGCTGGCTTGCCCATTCTCTGGGCTACCATCAGAACTCTGATTTTATGGCTTGCACACGTTAGAAGTTACAGAGAGACTCAACTACATATTGATCCTCAGGGAATCATGGCATTTGCTTCACAGTTTTCCCTTGATTTACCTTTGACAAAAAGGGCTGGGAGTCCAGTCTCAGCTCTGTCAACTTAGCAGTTTTGCTATTTTGAGTAAATCGTTCAACCACTCTGTGCTTTATAGTCTTCACATGAAAATTTGAGGACATAAAAACTAACCAATAGAATTTTGAGAGCTAAACTCAATAATGTGGGCAAAGCACTTAGAGTAGTGCCTAGTTTCTATTAACCAAGTAAAGAGTTGTCATTACATTCATATTATATTTCTTTCTATGGACTTAATAATTCATTCTTAAAAGCAATTTCTCTCCCCAATGTACAAATAAAGGGGAAAAAGTATTCTCAAAATTCTAACTTGTATGATTATATAATCATCAAAGCTTTTCCAGGCAGACCACTTTTCCCAAATCATGTTTATAGAGGATAAACCAACGTTACTCAGTATAGCAGTGGTGGGATCTGTTAGGTCTGTCTACAGCATTAGAGTGGGCAAAATTTCAAAATGGAAAGTAGTAGACATTTCTTATATTTTCTCTTTATATCAGAAAGTAACTATTTGGGCCTATTCCAAGATTTATAAGTTACTACTTTAATATCTTTTAGAAGACTGCTATACAAACTAGGATCACGTATTGCATTTAGATCTCATGTCTTTTCAGTCTCTTTCATTGTATTGATAGGTCCTCAGTCTTTCCTTGTGTTTCATGACCCTAACACTCTTTTTTCTTTTTTTCTTTTTTTTTTTTTTTTGAGACAGAGTCTTGCTCTGTGGCCAGGCTGGAGTGCAGTGGCGTGATCTTGGCTCCCTGCAAGCTCCACCTCCTGGGTTCACACCATTCTCCTGCCTCAGCCTCCCAAGTAGCTCGGACTACAGGTGCCCACCACCACACCTGGCTAATTTTTTGTATTTTTAGCAGAGTCGGGTTTCACTGTGTTAGCCAGGATGGTCTCGATCTCTTGATCTCGTAATCCGCCCACCTTGGCCTCCCAAAGTGCTGGGATTACAGGTGTGAGCCACCGCACCCGGCCTCCCAGGGTCCCTCTTGAGTCACTGGTAGAATTAGAGGAAGTGAAGGTTTCCAGTGCCCAAGGCAGCAGTGTGTCCTCTGAACCATCCTGCTTTCCAGACGGGAACCTTAGAAGAGTCACATTTCCCTCTATATACAACAGCCATTGTTAGACCCACAGCATCCTCAAAAGCTTTTGCAAATGCCTGTTCATCTCTAACTAAACCCTGACTGTGCCCTTCACTTTGGAAAGACAGAGATTGGGAAATATGGAATAGAAAAAAATGCCCTGGAAGAACTATGTTTTTATTTCTAATAACACCTGACATTTGATTCTTTGTCTTTGCCATGTGATATGGTTTGGCCATGTCCCCATCCAAATCTCACCTTGTAGTTCCCATTATCCCCACGTGTCATGGGAGGGACCCAGTGGGAGGTAATTGGATCATGGGGACGGCTTCCCCCATGCTATTCTCGTGATAGTAAGTTCTCACAATATGTGATGGTTTTGTAAGGAGCTTCCCCCTTCACTCGGTTCTCATTCTTCTCTCTCCTGCCACCTAATGAAGAAGGACGTGTTTGCCTCCCCTTCCACCATGATTGTAAGTTTCCTGAGGCCTCCCCAGCCATGTGGAACTATAAGTCAATTAAACCTCTTTCCTTTATAAATTACCCAGTCTCAGGTATGTCCTTATAGCAGCGTGAGAACAGACTTACACGCCATGATTCTTAACAAGCAGACACACGTTTCACCAGCTAAGTTCCCTCTGCCCAGCGTTTAAGGAGGCAGATGTTCTTGTGGATAATGCAATAAATCTACCAGAGAGATGCCCATAAAGTCTCGTTCAAGATATTTAGTGTGAGAGCCTTTGGTGGAAATAGAAAATTCCAACTATATTGACACTAAGCTATTTGATAAATAAGCAATCGAGCCTTGATTAATGTGCATTTCCCACATCACTTATGCCTAACCTGTCTGCAGCTTACTTCTGAAAACTCTAATACATGGTCCCAGAGGAAAAACCATTTTCTCTGTTTGTGAGAGCTCATTGCCGCTTATGTCCAATATTGTTTTCTAGGCCACTCACACAGTAGCTGGGTAGGCAAAAAGAGTAAAGAACTATCAGATATAAAAAACAAACAAGACAAAGAAAAGACAAACTACTGTCACATATGAAAGGTCTACTTTAAATCACAGCCCACAGCTATCTTCAAATCTCCTGAAGATTCTTTTCTTGTACCCAGTACTTACAACTCAAGAGTAGCATTAGTATGAGTTAGTCAAGGAGAAAGGCAAGTAGGAAATTTGCATCTTTAAGGTTAAAGTCAAACCTACTGTTTCACAATAGTGTTTTTCAACCTTTTCTACATTATCATCTCTCTTAGGAGTCCTTTTAGACATTTTTTTCTCCCAATTGCTCCCTCCAATAAAACTGTAATACTACAGATATATCATATATTTGTGTATGTACTGTATGTATAGCTACATATTGAAAGACTAACATTTTTTTCACCATCCCCCTCCCGAAAGAACCAATTTTTGACCCTTGATGGCAATATTACCCCTGTTTAGAATGAATGATCTACAGTGGAGAAAAGGGAACCCGCATACACTGTTGGTGGGAATGTAAATTAGTACAACCACTATGGAGAACAGTTTGGAGCTTTCTCAAAAAACTAATAATAGAGCTACTATATGATCTAGCAATCTCACTCCTAGGTATATACCCAAAGGAAAGGAAAGAAGTATGTCAGAGATATCTGCATTTCCATGTGCATTGTAGCACTATTTACAGTAGCCAAGATTTGGAAGCAATCTAAGTGTCCAGCAACAGATGAATGGATACAGATAATGTGGTACCTATACACAATGGAGTACTATTCAGTCATAAAAAAGAAAGAGATCCTGCTTTTTTCTCAACAGCCAATATGCACTCCCCTTTAGAATCACAGAATCTCAGAAATATAAGAGAATATATGGTTCTGCTAATCGAATTGTTTTTACCCACTGGTTTGTAGTAGCCTTATTTGGGAAAAGGCTTTCTTTCAAAATACAAATGTGGAGGCTATACCCATGATATATTAATGACACCCTCTGTATTTGAGGCCTAGGTAATTTTTTTAATGCCAAGTGATTTCAGTGCACACACTGTATTTTGAACCATTCATTAAGTCCAATCTTTATTAATAACTTTTAAAACAGCTTACATCTATTGAATGCTAATGATGTGCCAGGCCCCACCTTAGTTCTTTATCTCATGGATTTCTTACAGTAACCCTGTGAGTTATATACCACTATTATTCCTTTTTACAACAGATGGGGAAACCTAGGCAGTAAGGAATTAAGAAATTAGTCCAGTGATACCCAATGAGTCCCAGTAATCTGAATTCAGAGTCTTCATTCTTTTTTTTTTTTTTTTTTTGAGACGGAGTTTCGCTCTTGTTGCCCAGACTGGAATGCAGTGGCGTAATCTTGGCTCACTATAACCTCTGCCTCCCAGGTTCAAGCGATTCTCCTAGAATCTTCATTCTTAATCATTAGTTCACACAACCACTCTGCCACCTTTATGCATAGGCCACCTACTGAGGCATGAATTTCCTGTAAAAGGCATATACGTACACCCCTATTCATCTCTTACTTCTGGGCAAAAGCAGGTATTAAGAGAAAAATCATGAGATTTAGAGTCAGGTAAAAGCTGGTTGGAATTTTAAATCCTCCATATTCTTTTTTTTGTCCTTTTTTTATTTTATTTTTAATTTTTGTGGGTACAAAAAGGTGTATTTACTAATGGGGTACATGAGATATTTTGATACAGGCATGCAAGGCACAGTAATCACATCAGGGTAGATGGGGTATTCAACCCCTCAAGCATATATCCTTTGTGTTACAAACAATCCGATTTTACTTTTAGTTATTTTTAAGTGTGCAATTAAATTATTTTTGACTATAGTCCCCCTGCTGTGTTATCAAATACTAGATCGTATTTATTTTTTCTAACTATTTTGTGTACACATTAACCATCCCCACTTCACCCCAACACCTCCACTACTCTTCCCATCCTCTGGTAACCATCCTTCTACTCTCTATCTCCATTAGTTCAATTATTTTAAATTTTAGCTCCCACAAATAAGTGAGAATATACGAAGTTTGTCTTTCTGTGTTTGGTTTATTTTATTTAATGTAGTAACCTTCCGTTCCATCCCTGTAGTTGCAAGTGACAGGATCTCATTCTTTTTATGACTGAATAGTACTCCATTGTGTATAGGTACCACATTATCTGTATCCATTCATCTGTTGCTGGACACCTAGGTTGCTTCCAAATCTTGGCTACTGTAAATAGTGCTACAATACACATCGAAATGCAGGTATCTCTGACATACTTACTTCCTTTCCTTTGGGTATACACCTAGGAGTGAGATTGCTAGATCATATGGTAGCTTTATTATTAGTTTTTTGAGAAAGCTCCAAACTGTTCTCCATAGCGGTTGTACTAATTTACATTCCCACCAACAGTGTATGAGGGTTCCCTTTTCTCCACATTCTTACCAGCATTTGTTATTGACTAACTTTGGATAAGATTGATTCTAACAGGGTTGAGATGGTATCTCATTGTAGTTTTGATTTGCGTTTCTTTGACGATCAACGATGTTGAGCACTTTTTCACTTGCCTGTTTGCCATTTGTATGTTTTCTTTTGAGAAATGTCTATTCAGATCTTTGGCCCATTTTTTATTAGATGTTTTCCTGGATGGACTTGATGCTTGCACATATTCATCCGTGTGTGGGCATTGAAGAATTAGGTATTTATTGTACTCATTGCAAACTGAGTTTGTTTGTGCCTATCTTTCCTGGGAAGGCTTTCGAGATATTTGAAATGACTTGGGTGTTGTTATCTAACGTGTATCTGCTTTAGGGGTTCACCCCAAGCCCAGTAATGCTGTGGATCTTGCAAACTCAGAGTTACTATCTTGATGGTCTTGGATAAGATACAGAAGAATTTCTCTGGAATGCCAGGCTGAGACTCTTGTTTTCTTCCCTTACTTTCTTCCTAACAAATGGAGTCTCTCCCTCTGTGATGAGATGCATAGAGATGGAGGTGGATTGGCATAACCACCCCTATGGCCACCACCACTGTGACTGTGCTGGGTTGGACCTGAAGCCAACACAGCACTGAGTCTCACCCAAGGCCCACTGTAACCACAATCAGCAGGTTGTTAGTCCAGCCAGGTTTCTGTCCTTCCCTTCAGGGAGGTGAGTTCACCCAGGCCCCAGGTGGGTAAAGAGGGGCCTTCTGGGAGCCAGGGACTGGAGTCAAAAACCTTAGAAGTTTATCTGGTGTTCTAATGTACTCCAGCTGAATTGACACTCAAACCGCAAGATGTAGTTCTCACTCTTTCCTCCCCTTTCCACTGGCAGAGGAGCCTCATCCCATGACCACCACCACAGGCCCACAGGGAATACTGCCAGGCCACCACCAATGTTCCCTTAAGGCCCAAGGGCTCTTTAGTAAGCTTCTGGTGAATGCTGCCTGGCCTCGGACTCACTCTTCAGGACAATGAGCTCCCCTCTGGCCTAGGGCAGGTTCAGAAATGCCATCCAAGAGTCAAGTCCTGGTATCAGGGATCCCAAAAACCCACTTGGTGCTCTACCCTGCACCGTGGCCAACCTGGTAACTAAGATGCAAGACAAAGTCCCCTTTGCTTTTTCCTCTACTTTTCTCAAGCAGGAATCTCTGTCCATAGCCACCATAGCAGGGAATGTGCTGAGTCTCACCTGAAGCCAGCAAGTCTCAGAGTCTCACCAAAGGCCCACCATAGTGTGCTAACTGCGTATTGCTACTGGTTATTCAGGGCCCAAGAGTTCTTTAGTCAGCAAATGCTGGGTCCTGCCAGGCCAGGACTGGGTCCTCTTCAAGTCATCAGGTTCCCTTCTGGTCCATGATGTATCTAGAAATGTCATCTAGGAACTAGGGCCTAGAATGGGGGTCTTACAACTCTGACTAGTGCCATATTCTATGGTGGCTGAGCTGGTATCCAAAATGCAAAACAAAGTCCTCTTTACTCTTTTCTCTCCTCTCCTCAAGAGGAAGGAAGATGTCTCTTTTGGAGCTGCAAGCTGTGCAGCCTGGGGTTGAGGGAGGGGTGGTGCAAGCACTCCCTTAGTAACCCAGCTGGTGTCTCACTAGGTCACGTGTCCTCCCATTCCACTGGCTCTGAGTTCAGTTCAGCACTAGGAATTGCCTAGGAGTTGCATTCCTTGTGACCTAGACCACCTTTCAAGTTCATTTACTGCCTGAAGGCACTTTAGCCCACAGTGGTGGGGCTTGCCAGAATTCAACTTCAGACCACTGGGATGGACAATTCCCATCTTGCTAGGGCTAGTTTAATGCATTGGCAGACATCAGCTGAGTTCAGCCTGGTTTTGCTTCCTGCTGTGACAGAGCACCACTGAATTCAATGCAATGTCTCACCATTGCTGTAATCTCCCCCTTCCAAGAGCACAGATAATCTTTCTGTACCATATGGCCACTGCCAGGGAATGAGAGAGGGATGGTCAATGATTCAAAACTGTCTTCTATCCTCCTCAGTGCCTCTTTCAGCTATTTGAAATTAAAACCAGGTACCATGAGTGCTCACCTGACTTTGGTTCTTATGAAGATGATTTTTTGTGTAGATAGTTGTTAAATTGGTGTCCTTTGAGGAGGGATAATTGGTGGAGCCTTCTATTAGGCCATCTTGCTCTGCCCTTCTCCCCAGTCATCCATTTTCTCAATATTTTACCTAGGAATTTCTTAACCTCCCTGGGCCACTAAATCTGCACTTATAAAATGGGCCTAGTAGCACTTTGTCAATAAGGTCATTTGAGGGATAAAATGAGATAATATATCTAAAGCCCTAGCCTAGCGAGCACATAGCAGGTGACCAATAAATATTATTTTCCCTTCCTTCACTTTCTTTCTGTATTTAACATGTCCAGTGACAATAAGCTCATTACTTGCATATTGAGCCAATTAGAACAAAGTAACATTCATTTGCACCAGTGTATAGTCCACAGTAGTTTCCAGCAAAGGTGCTGAAGCATACTTCCCAGATGTAGAATCAATGTGTAGAATCAATGTGTGTAATTTATTTTTGCAACAACTGCACAGTCACGTTATTAGGATGACTGTCAGATGCACTGTGCAATCATTGAAAACTTAGCAGTGTACAGCCTGCCATGAGTAGAAAGTAAAACATTATCTCAACCATCACACCGAAGCCAAATAAATTTGAAAATTGGACCTTGGAAGAATGTTTCCCTTTGATAATATAGGAGATGGCTATCAGAGCAACAAGCAGTTCTCATCGAGAAGTAACAGAGTCCATAAAGGTGATCAAGCAATGTTATGAAAATTGTGGGGTTCTTTCATAGATATTATGTGTCACAGCTTGGGTTTCCCCAGGAAATTGACTCTTAGATGGAGATTAGTGTGCAGGAAATTTATTGGAGAATGTTCTTATAATTGGCACCTGTGAGGCAAAAAGAAAATAGAATTGTGAAGTAGGAATTGAACTGTAGTGCAGTCACCACAAAGTCCTCAGCTGATTCTCCCTGGGAGGGAGTGTGAGCGTGGGTGCGATGGCCCTCTTCAGCTGAGGGCAATCAGTAGCTCAACTGAGAGCCATCAGCTGCCAACAATCCCAGCAATTGGGAGAATGAATGCCTTAGTCCTAAAGTGGGGAGAGGCAGGCAGGACACACATCATCCACTACAGTCCACCCCTTTGAGCTGACGGGGTTCACTTGCTTTGTATATTAAATTCTGGGAACATCTCCTTCAAGATTCTGGTTGACCTCTTTTCTTAGTAAAGAGTCATACTCCAATAGAGCCCATGGTTTTGAATTTTTTTTATCTCTAGGATAATTTCTTTATCAATATCCTAACTCTAGTTGGAGTGGTATCTGCATATCCCTTTGTAGAAAAATCTCATTTGCCTGTATGAGAAGACCAATAAGAAACTAAAGGAGAATGTGGAGAGATGAAAAAAAAAAACAGAGAGAAAAAAGTAAGGTCCACAGAGAATGCATCCTCTTTTAAGGTGTGCATGGCTGAATAAAGGAAATGAGAACACAGAGAAAGAAAGAACACACGGAAGGCCAGTAGTAAAAGAAAAGAGAAGTTGGCCTCAGTGAGGATGAGGATTGGAATAGTGAGAAAGGAACTGATGGGCTTCAAGGAACATGTACTGGAAAGGGGTAGAGAAGGTGTGCACAAGTGTGAGGTCTAGTCATCCATTCCTGGGAGAGGTGAAATCAAATTAATAGGTTTGGACAATGTTTGTCGGGACTGTCCCAGAAGGGAGAGGTTGACTTGATAAGGGAAAGGAATGGGGTTAGTCCTATGGATCATTGAGGGAAAATAGACAGATTGCTCTAGTTAATGGGATGAGGACCTCCTTGGCCATTTTCTGCCATACTCCCTTCTCTTTCCAGACTGAGTCCTAGCCTAGATCTGACATCATGTTTCCTGTTCTGCAATTTAGATTAACCTATACACTAAGCACTGATTTTATGCTTACTCTATGCTCAAAATGGGCTGTTTCTGAGAAGCAGAGGAAAAGTTAAGCTCATGGTCTCTCCTCATGATCCTCTTACAGTAAATGTTTAAACACTTGAAGCAGTGACAGAATGCAATTCATCTGAAGTGTAGGTATAGAACAGAACTTCTGCTAGACCAGCACTGCTCAGAACAATGAAGAAGGCATAAGTTGGGAGGCGGGCTCTGAAAGATGGAAAGCATTGGGCCCGATGAAGAGGAGTGGAGAGAACATTTTCAAGGTGAGGAAGGAACATGAGTGAAGTGTATAGTCTGTGGAAAGAAGTCAAGTGCATAGACAGCCCAACCTGTCTGGGTCAAAATATTGACAAAGGTGCCTGCTCCGATTTTTTGAGCCCTTTAGTCACCTCTCCCTGCACTCTGACAGCTCTCAAATTCTGTTATTTACATATTTCCTGTTTGTGTCCTATTTTACTAACTAGGCTGCAAAGTAAGCATGGAGTCATGTTTTGTATCACCAAAGTCTAAACCAACGTCCTTGAAATTATGGACTTCTAGATTTTGGTAGCAGGGGGCTTAAAAACCCTTTTCCAACTTAGTGATTGTTTTTCTATGTTCCTAATTTAAAAGAAAAATAACTAAGTGCTCTGATGAAAACTGAATGCATCCAAAATATGTCAAATTAGTCTGAAATCAATGTACGTGTTACCACTGATTGCCAACCAGTCCCAGCTCCAAGACCCATATAAAACCTCCAAGAAGGCAAGGATGGTATGAACTTTACTTTAATAGTGGAACCCTCTACCCAAGTAGATGATGTAGATCAGGCAATAAGTCTAAGCAGTTACCGGGTTCAGATGGCACTTGAGTGGCCCTCCTATTGTGTGTAGAGTAGACAAGAGACTTTCTTCAGAAATAGGCTCACATGACTGTTTCATTCTGTGTAGAACAAGCATAATTTTGTGAGGGACTCAGAAAGGAGTCTGGAGACTTCTCTGCCATCCTTGGGTGGTGACTTCCATGGTTGAGCAGGGAGCAAGTACAGAATAATCACTTCAAACACATGCTTTTATAACCAATACAATCTGAATATTTCCCACTTCAATACTACCCCCATCTGGTGCACACTTTAAATACAAGTTCAGTATCTTTATCAGTGGAGGTTATCACATTGTCTATCCCAGGGGTCAGCACCTTTGGGGAACATATGGTTTCTGTCACAGCTGTGCAAGCATACGACTACTCAACTCTGCTGCTGTAGTGTGAAAGCAGCCATAGGCAAGACGAAAAGGAATTATGACTGTGTTCCATTAATCTTTATTTATAAAAACAGGTGGCAGGCTAGATTTGGCTTGAGGACAATGGTTTGCCAATCCCTTCCTTAAACAACTCTGAAATAGAGTTTTTCAACCTGTAGAATGAAAGTGTTGAGACCTCCAAGATCCTTGAAAATCTGACCCTCTAAGACACTATGTCTCCCAACTTGCTCATGAGGCTATGTCAGAGCACACCAATAAACAAAAGAGGCAAAGCTCACTAATAAACAAACCCCAAACAATTGCTTGAACCCAGGAGTTCAAAACCAGCCTGGGTAACATAATGAGACCCTGTTTCTGTGAAAAAATTTAAAAATCAGCCAGGTATGGCAGCATACACCTGTAGTCCCAGCTACTTGGGAGGCTGAGGTGGGAGGATCGCTTAAGCTCGGGAGGTTGAGACTACAGTGAGCTATGATTGCATCACTGCACTCCAGCTCAGGTGACAGAATGAGACCCTGTCTCAAAAAGCAAAAACAAACAAACAAAACCCAAACAAATAATAATAGTTATAAGCATTGAATTTTGACTGCAAAAATAAATGAGCTTCCAGTATGCATATATTGAAAAATCAGAAAATGCCACATACCCCCATCTTTCCCTTCTATGGAATTGGGCAGCTGAAGTATTTATGGCCATTATGTGAGATGTCAGCTGTGCGTTAATTGATATGCCCAAAAGGAGCAAGGAAAAATAAATCCAACCACTATTCAGAGTGTGTTATGTTCATAGACACAAAGACACAATTTATTAATTCCTAGGGAGAATGACATTGGTCAGCCCATATATTGTCATGTAAAATTATTATTCCTGCTCAATAATTCAGTAAAGTTGGAATATTAACGTTAGAGAAACACATGTTATGTTGAAAGAAAGGCACCTGTTTCCCTTACCTGCCTTTATAATTTCAAACTAAGAAATCAACACAAACTTCTCCCTCTCAAATCTCTGAATACCCATCTGGTTCTCTAAAAATATTAAATGACTACAGGGTTTGCCACTTGCAACTGAAAAATCTTCCTTGCCCGTAAAGGGAAGCTCAATCCCCATTCAACAAAGTGAATCAGGTTTCCTACCAGCAAGACAATTCCCCTTCTCTGCTTTAGTAAAGTTTTATAAAATGTACAATATGGACTTTAGCTTACTGTGATTTAAATTCATGCAAGCAAACTTAAAATAATATTTCATCTCAAGCTTTGACTAAGTTGCTACTAATTAACACAAAATGGTAGTGGAAATCTAGAGAGCAACATTTCACATCTAGGTATCCTGCCACCAAATGGAGCCAATATATTAACAATATTATGATAAATGGCTTCAAAATTATGAATGGTCTGATTCACTGTTCGTGTCATGCTACGACAGATGTCTTTAGTTTCCATACACAGTAATAACCAAATGGTGGTTGTTCCTGAGACCAATAAATATGACAGCAGAGGTGTTATTATTCATAAAATCATGTGCTCTTTCCAATGTACTTTTCACCCCATGGTTGACTGACACCAGGACAAAAATGTATAAAAGCAAAAGCCGACTTCAGCTTCCCCCACTTCCACTTTTGGTGCTTTCTATCTCCATGTCATAGCTTATGGAGATCAAGTCAAGCCCCTTCAAACTGGATCTCAGATACCCAAGTCAGATCAATACCCAGGCCTGGCCTCCCCAAGTGGTGGCTATGTATGAAGTCTCCCACTTTCTAGGCTGATAGAACCTTATTCCAATTTTGTGCCCATTCTTGGCTGGAGACTGAATGGCAGAGGTTCTACATGCCTATGCAGCTGATTCCCAATAAAAACTCTGGACACTGGCTGGGCGCGGTGGCTCACGCCTGTAATCCCAGCACTTTGGGAGGCCGAGGCGGGCAGATCACAAGGTCAAGAGATCAAGACCATCCTGGCCAACATGGTGAAACCCCGTCTCTATTAAAAGTACAAAAATTAGCTGGGCGTAGTGGCGCATGCCTGTAATCCCAGCTACTTGGGAGGCTGAGGCAGGAGAATCGCTTGAACCCGGAAGGCAGAGGTTGCAGTGAGCCGGGATTGTGCCACTGCACTCCAGCCTGGCAACAGAGCAAGACTCCATCTCAAAAAAAAAAAAAAAAAAAAAAACTCTGGACACCAATGCTCGAGTGAGATTCCCTAATTGGCAAAACTTTGCACAAGTTGTCACATATCATTGCTGGGAAAATTAAGGGCTGTCCAGCAACTCCACTGGAAGAGAACAACTCTTCTCTCATGGCCTCAGTCTTATTCACCTTTTGTCTTTGCTGATTTTAAATTGTATGTTTTTGCTGTAATAAACTGCAACATGAGTATAACAACTTGCCTAGGTTCTTTGAGTCTTCTAGTGAGTCATCAAACCTGAAAGTGACCCTGGGCACAACCAATAAAAAGACAGTGACAAGAGAGAAATTGTCATGAACCTCTAACCATGTATTTCTAATTTTAAACTCCAGTCCTACAATTTTTAGAAGTACAACCATAGAAAAGTGACTGAATGCCACTGAATTCCACTTTCCTCATGTGAAACCAAGGTGATAATACCTGCATCATAGAGTTGCATGAAGTAAAGAAGTTTGCAACTAAAGCGCCTAACATAATGCCTGGTACATCTTAGGTACTCAATGTGTGTTACTTCCTTTCTCCCTATTTTAAACTAAGTATTATGTTGATTCTTACTCAGTTTTAGCAGGAATTGGAATGGGGGAACCTCTTTCCAACCTCATAACTCAGACTAAGAAAAAGTAAATGTTCCTAAAGCTGATCAAAGTTTAAAAGGCTCCCTTTTTAAGATTTAGTCAAAAACTTTAGACTTTGCTGATTCTACTGCTAGTGAAATGTCTGTGCTGTCCCCATCAATAAAGGTTTGTATGCAACTGAGGTAAGCCAGACACTGGGACTATAGCGGTAAGTAAGATAACCAAGGGCCCTGCTCTCATAGAGTTTGCCCTCTAATGGGAGACCAAATAAATAAATATAAAATAAATGAGTTTATTGCAAATAGTTAGAAAGGTTATGAGGATGATAACCTGAGAAGGCGGCATCAGGGCTGAGGCTAGGTGATAAGAATCTATCTGTGTGGAACTTGGGAAGTTCTTTCCAGGCTGAGGGATCAGCATGTTCAAAGACCCTAAGGTGAGAATGAACTTGGCAGATGAAAGGAGCTGCAGCATAACCACCTCGGGGATGGCTGGCTGGAGGGGAGGTCAGGGGCTGCGCAAGGGCAAGACTGTGAGGATTTGTGGGGCGTGGAGGCGTCAGCATTTACCCACGTTCAGTGGGAAGCTGTAAAGAAGTTTTAAGCAAGGACCTGGCCTAATCTGAAACCATGATTTTAACATTTTAAAATAATCCCTGTTGACTAATGGGAATGGCATTAAATACTAGATTTGGAAGGAAACTAAAAGATCCCTTATCCCTAAATGCCTCATTTTAAGGATAAGAAATTGGAAACACAGAAAGGAGAAATTGTTCAAAGTTACCCATGAGGTTAAGAGAAGCAGCAGAGCCAAGATTCAGACCTCTGATCTCTCGGCTTATAGGGTCTCTGCAGCTGCCAATCACCACCCAAGTCCTCAGTGCTGGGTTGGCTACAATAGAATGAGACTGAACATATCCTGGGCTGTTGACTCACACATCTGTTCTAATATTTCTCATGTCTTATGCTCATGAAAACACCAGTGTCTGTGACTAAGATATCATTCCCAAAGATGCCAGTACAGAAGGTGCCGAAAGGTTCCTGCAAAAATGGAGAAAACGATCTATTTTCAATTCCATGCCACATTTGTTCTCCTAGGTCCCAAAGTGAAATTGCTTGAGGCTGTAGTCTCACAGAGTCCTCATTACAATGAATCTTTTGTGATCTCCCCTAACCCTCTGCTACCTATTCTCTCTCTTTCCCACCCCTCCTGCATCAGCCCACAAATAAAATACCCTTTTGCCAAAAAATAACAACGAACCAAAAGTCATTCATTTCAAATCATACACTTCGTTCAAATGAAGCCTGCTGTGATCCTAGCCAGGCCTCCCTCCTAAATGAGTTGAGGGAAGCAAGGCTGCCCAGATTGAAGTTGCATGTCCCCCCAAGCCTTCCCTGCTGAGGCTTTAACAAGTGAAAATTTGCTTTTTAGGAAAGTGTCATTCCTGCAAAGCCTTGTATTTCTGTGTGACTTGAACAATGTCAGTACTATACTGCCCAAAGAATGGTGAGAGAAGGGATTTATTGCTCAAACGGCTTCTTGATAACTCATTGGCCTCAGCAGAGATATACATAATTTATGGAGGAAGTGATCAATCACTAGAAAATAGATCCTGCCCATTAAAGGAAGCTGTCAGCCTCCTGCCAGCCCATCTCACTGGACTGAAGAGTCTGAGCCAAGGGCACTTGGGACAGCCTCTTTCTGACATTGGTTTTCAGGGAACAGAAAGAAATTTTGTAATTGACTCAAAAGCTCTAAGGCCTAAAAAGGAGCTGAGTTTTGGAAAATAGATTCACATGGGGAAAACAGGAGAACAAGCGAGGTCTGTCTTAAAGGGAGAAGCTTTCAACTATTCCTGCAGTTGATGGGGGAGCTTGCATGAATCCACGAGTCTTCTATCTGTGGCCAGAAATAAGATTTGGAGATTAAAGGCTGGTGGTCAAGCTGGGGTTTTGGAAACATAGAGTGAGCAGCTGCTTAGCTATTCCACTTGCAAAATAAGAGGAAAGGCAGGATTGAGAGTGAAGCAAAAACAGGAGAGCAAGTGAAAGACAGATGCAACCAAAGAAGAATCAAAGAAGCAAAGGGAGTGAGAGGAAGTTGCCTAGAGTCATAATGTGTCCGTAATTGCTCATCAGATCAGCTAACTTGGCCCAAATCTAATGTCATTCTTATTTTCAAACACTCGTGAACTCTAAGGGATACCTGTTTCCTCTCTCCTGTGAGTTCTGAAAATAGAAATGCCCAGACATTTCATGTCACACTGGTTTGAGCTCCTGCTAGTTCTTCTTACCACACAGAGGCAGCTCTGAGTCCACTGTTTCCTGACTCACAGTTTCTATCTGTGAGTTCCTTGCCCTCTGGAGCAACTGGAAGATATTTCATTCTCCTGCTCCCACTGAGGCATTCCTACAAGGGCTTCTGTGGATGTGATTGAGAAGTAGCGCCAACTATTTTTGTGTCTTTCCCTCAGGGCTCTCACAAGAGAAAGCATCTTTCCCCCTGCCACCCCACTTTTGATCTACTCACAGAGACATCACTTACACCCAGATATCATTGGAATGTCCTCCTCTCTGTATTTTTACATTTCAATTAGGATCAAGCCCTAAGTCTAAAGAACGAATTGCTAAGAGTGGAATATTAGTGACATCCAGTCTTATGAGTAGGCTGGACCCAGTGAAATCACCCTTGATAAGGCCTTTAACACCCTAAAGGATGTGGCCTCTGCCCAGATCTGTGACATATTCTACCACTTGTGACACTCATCTCCCTGCTCAAACATACTACCATCCCATCAGACACGGCCTTTGCACACACTCTTCTTTCCATCTGGTACTTTCTTCTGCAGCTCTGCACATAGTTACCAGTCCAGCTTAGTCTTCACATCTCAGCCTCCCTGCCTCCACAGATGAGGACAGGCCTCCCTACTAGAGGTTCCCCGGCACCATACACTACTCCTCCACAGCAAGTATGATTCATTCCTTCTTTGTCCTAAAGGTCCTCATGTCAGAACACATTTGACAGTTTCCAGCTGTCCCAAGAGGACCGGTGTGACCAGGGTATAGTGGGAGGAGGGATAACTAGGCCAGAGAGGCAAACTGGCCAGATTAGTCGGGTGCATGAAAGCTTCATTCAGGATTTTATTCTAAGCACAATCAGAAAACACGGGAGGATTTTACACAGGGGAGTGACATGATCTATATTGATCTGTACTCTAATTGAGTACTCCAGCTACTGTTTGCAAATGGACCTATGTAGAAGGCTACTTTAGAAGATGTTGGAAGGCTATTGTTGTGCCAGGGAAGTTTTGTGGAGGTACAGAGGGGTCAATGGATTCAGTGTATGTTCCACACAATACACTGATAGATTAAATGGACTCAGCAAATGACACCACACAATATACTGATAGATTAAATGTGGTGCTTGAGGGACACAGAAGAACTAGGATTGGGCTTGGCTAATTAGTAACTGCAGCGTTGTTTATTGACATGAAAAAGATTGGAAAAAGTAGGCGAGGGGGAGAAGTCAATGTTGTTTTGATAAGTTAGATTTGAGATGTCTTTTAAATATCCAAGTGGAAATGTCAGGAAAGCAGATGGAATTGCTAGGAAACATTAGGGCTGGAAAAAGATATTGGGCAATGATAGACCTATGGAGAGGTTTGCCAGAGTCAGTGATGCTCTTTGAGTACAATGGAGGGAGGGGCTGACATCCATGAGGTTTGCAAGTGAGTGAACAGAAAGAACCAAGGAACCCACATGGGTGAGAAGAAAAAGAAAGACCTGAGCATAGTGAGAATACAGAAAAGTAATAGGGTAGAGGATTGAAAGTCACAACGAGGCTGTGTAATTTCTAAAGTGGGAGATCTAGAGTGAATGAGATGGTGCTCAGAGTAGAGACCTCTGCTATAGACCCACCTCATTAGGCTAGTTTACCCATTCCAAATCCTAAAACTTTGCTATGCTTGTGTCCTTGCTTTGCTCCAAAATATCCTCCCTCCTTTTTAGGTATTAATCCATCCATGGATGTTGTCGCACACTCTGTAACTTTAAACCAGCTTGATGTGTCTGAGGGCTGCTCATAGGTTGACCACTCGATGGAGGTCGAAACGGTTTCAAAGCCATTTGTGGACACCTTCCTGAATCACTTCCTGCTGGCTGTTGCACTGCTTGGTTTATGACCTGGTTGAACTCTGCTCAGCTCTTATGCTCTTTGCTCTAGTCTAGAGTCTTGGCTCCATCATCCGTGCAAGATCATGCTCCCTGCTCTGCATTCTCTTGCATGGTGATGGCTGCCAGTTACTTTCTTGGAACTAAACCTCTGGCCAGCATGGGACCCAGCTTGGGCTGGGAAAGGATTGGAAAAGACCCACAGCTTCCTTCGTGATCCCCTTCCCAGAACGCCTTCTCTAGCAGACGCATCTCCATGCTGGCAAGCTCCTCCTCCCGTTTTCCTTCTGTACTTGAGAATATGTTCCCATCAGTTTTGTAAACACGTTTCTTCTGGCACATTTTAATTGTTTATTGGAATGTTGTCGCACTCCTTATTTCTGTTTTTTCATTTTTGACATCTTTTTATGGAATTTTATATCCTTTTTGTTGTTCATTTTTATATGAAATTTGGCTATTTTCCTTCCTATCTTCATGGCTCTAGAGCTCCCTCTTCTGCTATTCTTGTGAAGTGTTCATGATACGTTTTCCTTCCTGACAGTCTCCTAGCTCTGAACTCCTCCCCTCCTTTCATGTAAACTTTGTTTTTAATTTATCTCTATTGACCCCGTACTGCTCACTTTGAATCTTATTCCAAGCAGTTCCTACTCACTGTGGAGCTTTGTCTTAAAAGGGAGTTTTGTCTGGTTAGTTTAAAGCATTCGCGGGGTCCAGACTCTCAGGCCCCTTCAGATCTGACCACTTGCACACACTGCTAGCAGAGTCTGCAAAATTCTGAGTTTGGCAATTGCTCTCAGGTTGGCCCTCTGAGGTTTCCAGTGAAAACCTGTCTGATTGACTGGGGGACTGTGACATACATTAGATGTCCCATTGCTTTCCTTTTCTTTCACCGGTACAGCTTTGATACCATTCAGGTCTTAAAGGAGCAGTGGTTTGTCCCTACCTACTCATATTTAGGGTTCATGGAGATACCTTATCAATTATTGTAAATGTTTATCATAGACTTGGGGGGCTTGGGATTTTTCTATCTAATTGCTCTGTTTAATTTTATGATGATACTTGGAGAAATTAAATTTCTCAAACATTGTAAGTGGTAGAAGTCAGATATAAATCCAGTCATTTTGCCTATGAAGTCCACACAACTAACTACTCTGCAAGGCTGCATCTAAATGTCATTAGCTGTCAGAAGAATAAGTAGAAATTAAACAAATGAAAAATAGAAATAGACCAGTTCTAAGTTAAGAGAAAGGGATGGACAAAGGCCCTGGGGCTTCTGTGCTTTAGAGAAATGGAAAAAAGCTACCTACAGCTTTGTGAGACATGGGAGCAAATCATGAAATGATTAATGAAAAGGAAGCCAAAGCAGATAATTCAGGACACTGCAAGCCAGGGACAGGATTTAGTATTTTATCTTACGTGCAATGCAAAGCCATCAGAAAAGCTGTAATGCGCATGTAATATTTCAAGAGAGCGCAGAAGAGGGATTACTTTACTTCACTTAAAGAACTAAATTAGGCCTATAATCCCAGAACTTTGGGAGGCTGAGGAAGGCCTCGAGGTCAGCAGTTTGAGAACAGCCTAGCAAACATGGCAAAACCTCATCTTACCACAAATACAAAAATTAGCTGTGCATGGTGGTACATGCCTGTAATCCCAGCTACTTGGGAGGCTCAGGCACCAGAATTGCTTGAACCCAGGAGGTAGAGGTGGCAGTGAGCCGAGATCATGCCACTGCACTCCAGCATGGGCAACACAGCAAGACTGTCTCAAAAATAATAATAATTAAATTACGTATCTCTGGAACTAAAGAATGATTTGACCACAGAGAAGATGGGCAAATGGCGTGGTATAGTGCACTCATGGCCCACTAGGAAGTGAACCAAGACGGGAGTGAAGATGGTACCCGGGAGGAAAGTCATGAGATAGGAGGCTGGAGAACATGGATACTTGGGGCCAGATTGAGAAGGCCCTGGGCAGTCTTTTCTTAAGGCGCTCCTGGGAGCAATGGCCTTCCTCCACATCAGTTGCTACTGGAAGAAATGCAGTGGAGCCTGTGTCATAATCAGAACTAAAAAAAGCTGCTACTTCAGATTGAATAGAGCTGCACATTTTTACAATTTTCACAATTTTTACAATTTTCAGAGCTCTACATCAGAAGGTCAGCCACATTCACCTGTCAAGATATTTTGGGCAGTAATGACTCCCCTTTCTTGCTATTCTTATCAGTTGCCTTTTGTTATAGTCACTGGGGCTTTGTGAGCTGGCTTTCTTATAAGTCTTCTGTATAATGTAGTATTCGGCACTTTTCCTTTTCTCATTCAAACTTCCGCAAAAATATCAGGGAAAATGGGGGAAAGGATGATGCCTGCAACTTTAGTATTATTTTTATCTACATCACATGGAGTGAAGTTGCTTAAATGCTGTAGAACTATGACATAGTTCTGGGATTTCGTATACTCGATATGTACATAAAGCAAGACCACTTTTCTATACTTTAGTGACTATTTTACTTATAGTGCTGCTTTAGGCTTCCATTTAAAATTCTGCTTCTTAATCTAAGTTTGAAATCATTGAGAATTGTTTGTGGAAAGGCCAGTGGATGGTGAAGCATTAGGCCAAAGGGAAGTCAGGACCTGTTGAGTCTGCTAAGGGCAAGTATGTGTGTAAGAGCACAGGTGTGAGCCATTAGCAGCCAGCACCTGCAGCAGCTGAGGCCTAAGTGTATCAGCCTGGTCAAGGGAATCTGGTTGGGGTACAGGAAGCATCTGCTCTGTGGGGCTTAGGTGGGACCACATCCCTAATATTTCTCACAACGCCTTTTGTCTACTCGGTAACCCCACGGTCTTTTCGAAAGTGTTAACAAAGGCTGTGACTTTTATTTGCTCTGAGACTATTTCTTGATGGCAGTGCTCTGAATGGGGTCTCAGTCCTAAGGCTGTGGTTTAATGGCCAAGCCTTTGAGACAGTAGCAGTTTCATTTTCCAACCATGAAAGTCCAGAATCTCTGGAATCTCTATATTCATCTGAAACTGTTTATAAACCTTCTTTCCTGGAGCTAATCCCTTTCTTGTACTACTTTATCAAATGTACATGTAGCGACTGGCTCGTACTTTCAAATTCTGCTTCAAACGGACTAACCTGATGCTCAAGTTCATTTAGAACACTTTGTTTTCCAGATTCCACAGGCAACAGTTTTACAAAATGTTTGCCAGCACATGAATTATCATTCTCCCAACATCCTATAACAGTCTCTTCACTGCCATCTATCCACCAAGAGGCAATGCAAATACTATGGATATATAATTCTTTGAAAGGGTAGCAAAGAATTGGGACCAACAGTAGTAATTACCAGTCTATTGCCCAAGCTGGACAAATGGGAATTCTTTTGATGGGGATAGAGATCAGAAGTTACCTCTGTGGATGTGATCTGGATAGCTGTGGCATAGCCCCTTCTACCATGTGACTACCGGCAAAGAAAGCCCATCTGTAGACACAGAAAAATAAAGCAGGTGAACAGAACAAAGCAGACATGTGAGAGGCACAAAGAGGCTTCCCTGGATTCTTGATACCTGACAATTTTCCCTTTTCTGGAAGAGTTCCAGCTCCTTCCATCTCAACTTCAGCAATAATGATGGAAACTTGAAAAGGCTCTCAGAAGACCATCTTCTCCAGGAGCCTCCCCTACTATAAAAATGAGGCAGCATTTCTCTCCTATTGACTATCGGTCTGAATCCTTTGTAGAATCACTTGCATTAACATCTGCAGTAAATCCAAGTTTGGAAGTTTGGGGGAGTGGAATTTCTTCTTGATTTTTTGTAATGTTTTAAATACAGCTTTGTTGTTGTTGTTGTTGTTAATAGAGTTTAGGAGTAGAAACTTCGGAATCAGAAAGATTTGAATTTGAATCTGAGATACACAACTTGCTTTTGGTATATCTTATCAACCTCAGGCATTTTTTTTTTTTTTTAGATGGAGTCTTACTCTTGTCACCCAGGCTGGAGTGCAATAGCACGATCTCAGCTCACAGCAACCTCCGCCTCCTGAGTTCAGGCGATTCTCCTGCCTCAGCCTCCCGAGTAGCTGGGATTACAGGTGCCCACCGCCATGCCTGGCTAATTTTTGTATTTTTAGTAGAGATGGGTTTTGTATTTTTAGTAGAGATGGGGTTGGCCAGGCTGGCCTGGAACTCCTGACCTCGTGATACACCCACCTGAGCCTCCCAAAGTGCTGGGATTACAGGCATGAGCCACCATGCCCGGCCACCTTAGGCAATTTATTTAACCTTCCTAGTCCTCATTTTCCTCATCTGCTAAGTGAAGATTATAATATCTACCTATGGAGTTGTGAAAATTATAAGATAATTTCTACCAAGTGCTTAGCACTACTCTATGCTTACTCTATAGATTAAGCACTTTTTTTTTTTTTTTTTTTTTTTGCTTTCCTGCTGTTTTCCCTTCTACTTGCCTTGTGTAACAGCTTTGCACACAGTAACCCCATGCATGAGACTTCTTTTCATGAAGGGGATCATGTCATAATTATTCCAACTTCTAATGATCTTTACATTAGTCATGTCCAAATTCCCCACTGGACTAGAAAAGTTCCATTCCTCTGTTAGCATTTGAGGTTTGTGTGTTATGTCTCCCTAGAATGTTAGAGCCAATAAGGACCTTCAAGCTGGTCCATTTATTGTAATCTTTTCATTTTATAGATGAAGAAACAGTGATCACAAAAGTTAAAATGACTGGTTCAAGGTTATTTGGTCAGGTAGTAGCAAAGCACAGATTAACATCTATTTCAGTCCTTCTTCTAATTTGTTATTCTACTTAACAGCTGAAATTGAAGACACCACAATTTTCTCTTGGTTGGCTTCCTGCTAAATTTTTAGTTTAAAAATTTTAGTTTGGTTTTAGTTTAATTCCTTCTCTCACTTCATCTTGGCTCTAGACTATGCCACTTAAGTTTTTAAATCAGAGGATAATGGAACAGGCATGATTATGGATTTATTTCAGAAAGCAGCAAGAACAAAGTAATTCCACGGAGGCCAAAAATCTTTAAAAAGCTTTGCAGAGTCCAGTAAGGAAATACAGGCAGTATCTCAGACCACCCATATGGCCCAGCATCCAGGAGGCCAACAGCATGACCCAGAAAGGAGGCCAATGAAAGTACACAGCAGGAAATGAAGCTGGACCACCTGTATCATCAATAACCAGTGGTTACTCAAATAATTGTAGCATTGTTTGAACCTTGAGAGAAGAAGAAAAAGTAAGGAAAATTCTACAACTGTAGTTGATTCCAAGAAAAGCATGCTATGGTTTCTTATGTCTGCAACAAGTAGCCAGGTGTGAAAATGCAGAGCTATTCAGTTAGGAGGTTGGCATTAGGACCAAATGATATCAGGAGGGATTGGTAGGGTGGACCTGATGACTTCTACATGTGTGACTTGAATAAAGAGCAAGACTATTTTCAAATGTAAGATTTGTACAGAAACCATATCTGTACCATGCACTGAGGTGGCCAAGACAGTGGCAGAGGATGGACCACAGTCTCCTTAATCTAACTGCAAAGACCACCAGAAGCAGCGAAACATCAGTGCCAGGTGAGACAGCAAGAGCTGCTAGCAAACAGGCAGCAAGAGCAGGAGGAATCCTGCTGAGCCCCTGCCCCCGCTGCCACCCCGGGATGGGAGTGAAGGACTTTAAAGGTAATATCCTGGATCTCTCCCCCTCCCTAATCACCTCTTCTTGGGCCCACGTGTCTTAATATTGGTGGTGGTTCAGTTTGGGCCATTACAGTATCAGCTGCTACTGACCTCTTCATTCCTACTCAGGACTTACAGAAAAGTTGGGAGCATGAACTCCTGCTTCTGTGCTGCCTTCTTGTGTCCCCAACACCAGCCAAGGCTGTGTGGGACGCTCCTCACCAACTCAACCTTAACACAACGCGATGATGATGGTGTCATGGTCCTGCTTGGACACTTTTCATGCCCCATGTCTTCCTCTCAGGGCCCTTAACACTATTGACTCCCATTTCTCCAAATCTTCATGGCCCCTTTCCCGAACAAGGCCTCTGAAGAGTCTCTTTCTTCCAAAATTAGTGTGTCTTAGTGACTTTGAAACCACCAGGCTTCCTGTTCACCAGTAAAAGGAACTAATGCCTTTGGATGATACAGTTTCTGGGTAATGGCTGATTTGTGCTTCTCCATGGAACACCACTGAGTGTCTTCACCCTCCTTATCCACATTTAACTGGACCTAAATATCCCAGTGAGCTATCCACTATATAAGAAAAATTTAAAAAAGATATTCTGAGAGCCTTTTAATTTTCCCAAGACATATGCTACGGTTGTTATCCTTAAGTATTATTGTAAACATTATTTAACAATGCACCAGCTGCTGTGAAGAAACAAAGAGAAACAAAGATGTCTTTACTTCTCAGTGGGTTAACAATTTCAATGAGAAAAAAAAACTTATGTAAATACATGGGTATATACTATGAAGTCAGGGAAAGCACACAAAATACCCAGGAGATTGAGAATTCATTTGTAAAGATGTTTTAACAGCACGAAGGGGTGTATACTTCTAATCATGTGCTTAATAAACCCGGGAATCCACCAGAAGGTACCTGTGACACCCTTAGAGTATTGCTTTGATGATTTAAACTGGCAACAAACTAGTTTCCCATTTGAAAAGGCTTCCTTTAATCCATTTAAACAAGTTGTTCAAATCACTTTGAACAACTACCACCACACTGCATCCTGTCATTCCCTGGCTATTCCTGGAGGGGTCGCAACCTGCTATAAACAGAACTTTTTCTGAGCATGCGCAGTAAGCTACACTGCCATTCTTTTCCTACAGAAAGGGATAAGTTTCCAGTATGCACCAAACATGAACAGGATCTGGGGATACAGACAAGCAAAGCAGACCAGGTATCTGTCCTCCTGGAGTTTACAGTCCAGGGAAGTGGATACCCTTACCTGTGTACCATGAGATTATGTGTTTAATTACACCTTCTCTAGAGGCCAAGTCCTGTGAGAGCTCGCAACAGGGGCCTGACCTAGTCTGGGAGCAAGGTGGTCAGAGAAGCTTTCCCTGAAGATGGGATAATTAAGATGGTATGAGAGGTGAGTGGGGATTAATCAGGGAAACAGCAGGGGGTGAGAAGCCAGCAGCATACAGGGGCCCTGAAGCATAAAGAGGCTGACATTTTCAAGGAAATGGATGTTGTTCAGTGTGGCCAGAATGCAAGCAAGACTGGCCAGATGTGGGGCCAGAGAGCACAAGGACCCAATCAGGCAGAGTCCTATGGTTCACGTGGACGATTGTGAATTTTATTCCAAGAGCAAATGCAAGTCATTGAAAGCAGTTAAACAGTCGGCTTTGGGGTCCAGTAACAATAGAAAGCAGAGCAGAGCTCAAATGTTTAAAGCATGCTTACCTTTGGCTGATATCCACAATTCTTTGAATATCTCTCCTCTTTGTGGGTATCTTTTTGTAAGGGAACCCTAAGAATGCCATGTGTTACTTCCCTTGTCTTTCCAGCATCCATCTGGAATCTCTACTCTTGACTGCCCTCAGAGGTACAATGGAGATGACTCTGGTTCTGCTTGGGCTCTGGAGCCCTCTTGTATGCTGTGGGTGTGCCCTCTTGTGTTTCCTTCAGAAATCTACTACTTTGCAAGCCAGCATTCAACAGTAGAGCAACACAGGAATGTAAACTAGAGGAGGGGATAGGTGGAGTCCATGGGAAAAGCACTGGCTAAGTCAAAATGAAGAAGAGAGTTAGGCTATCTTCCTCACCCTCACTCCCCAGTCCTCCCGTGACTGATGTTAAAAACTTGGGTTGTGCAGGCTAACATGGATAGCTATGGAATTTTGAAATGGAGTAAATATCAATTTGAAGTTAGCAACCGGAAAATTGATCAAATCCATACAGATTAATGAAGTAAACATCCTGAGGCACACTTCAGCTTAGAGGGAGCTCAAAATTAGGAAGGAGATTCACTGTTAATCCTGGGCTGCTGCTGCCTCTTCAGACCCACTATATGAGAGCCATTTTCCCCCAACTAGCCCTTTACTATCACAGGTCCTGCCTCCTCTCCCTCCTCCCACCAATAAACAACTGCTCCTACCTGCCCAGTCCATCTCCTAACTACTCTCTTCTCCCTTTTTTTATTCTTACTGATTTATTTATAGATGTGAAATTAAATAGAGGAAAATGTATTAAGAAATTGTATACAATAATATGATCTCAAGAACATCCTAAGAATCAGCTCCATCGCATGGTAGAATGAATGCCCGAGATAATTAAGAAGAGGCCAATTACCTAAATTATTTGAAAATCAACTGGACAAAGTCTCCAAGGATGTGCTGGCAAAAAGGCCCTAGTCTCAACTGCATTGGAATGAAGAAAATGATACTAATAGATCTTTTATCTCCTCATCTCACTTTTTCTTTAGGCTGAATTCTTTAGCTCATGCTGAAATCAGCTATATCCATAGACAGCAAGACTCACTGCTTTCCTGTGGCCAAATTCATCAGAAACTAGAACAAAAGCAGGGGAGGGGATATTAAAGAATCTTTCCTTCAACTATCAAGAAGCCCCCTGGTCCCATGGGAGAAAATCAGTGTAGGACTCTCAGCTTTTATCCTAGTCCTGCTCTTTATTCTGTGATCAAAGGATAAATTTTCTGGAAACAGGAAAAATTGCCATGTTATACAAGCTTCCTGCATATAATTTTTGTCCACCAAGTAAAGCTCTTTCCCCTAAACAGCACCTGTTTTCCCATTATGTGTTTATGGCAATTTCTCTGAAGTCCATTGATTTTTTTTTATAAATCCTTGCAGAGCATTGTAGAAATCTTATCAAGTTCAAAATATGTGAAATATAAGCATTATTACATTGAGGCAAATCAATGTCCTTAATACCTAGCACTCTAGAGTCTAAGGAAAAACATTGTGGTTTTCTATACTGACATTGTCAGATAAAAATATCCCTTGACTTTACTCAAAACTTCATTGAAAAAGTCTACCACCGTTTAATAATCCAATGGTACTTCATATATAGAGCACTTCTACATTATAAGCTCTTTCACAAGTATCCATTCTTTTGATCTTCAGTTTGGGTATTATTAAGTTCATTTTACAAATGAAAGATCTAAAGCTCACAAAAGAAGAAATAATTTGCTCAGTGGCACAGAGTTAGCAAGGGGCAGGCTAAAACACAATCTGGGATCTGACTCCAAAACCCTGGATTCTTCCTGTTCCACTACCCCGTACTTCTCAGGGCTTTTGGGAGCCTCTAGCAACATGCAGATGAAGAGTTTTATATGCGGAATACATCCTCTATACATGCCAGGCCGAAAAGCCACACATTCAAATAGAGACAATGTATTAATAAAAACATTATTCGAGTCAGTGACCCAGATGAAAAAGTTGCTTGTCTACTTTCAAGCATTTTTCATGCACAGGGAAAAAATCATGCAAATTAATTTGGACATTGTCTCCAGGTTGAAGGAATTAAGGCTTCATCTGATTACTCGAAAACTGGGTCCATTCTTCCTGTTCTTTTTGCAGACATCTTCCCCCTAGCTTCCTTACCTCCCTAGGCTAGAGTGCTTAAGTGTGTTTCCCTGGGCTTCGTGAAAATGGAGTGTTGGAGTATTAATAACTTACTGTTGATTAGAGATCAAGCAGTATAAATCCTCACAACGTGTTGAGCAGGTGCTGTCTTCTGCAGCTGACTGTTTCTCTTTGCCAATTACAAGACACCATCAAAACCTGCAAAAAATTGACCTTAAGGATGACAAAGAGTAAAGGAAATAACCTTGCAAACGTAGAATTAATACCCTACAAACGGGGACCTCAGTAAAGAACTTAAAATTCATCACTGCCCCTTGAGGGTAGGCAGGACCTGACACTTGCTTCTAATCAATAGAACATAACCAAGGTAATGAGATGCCACTCCTACGATTAGGTTGCATCATAGAAAACTCCATCTTTCTAGCAGATGCTCCTGGCTGGCTCAAAGAAAGGAACAGCCAAGTTGCAAATGTCCATGTGGAAAGAAACTGCAGGTAGCCTCTAGGAACTGTGAGTGGCCTTTAGGAACTGCAGGCAGCCTCCAGCAGCTGAGAGCAATCTCCAAATAAGAGCCAGAAAGAAACTTGGGCCCTCAGTCCTACAACCATAAGAAAATGGATTTCATCAACAGAACAATGGAAAACTAATACATCATACAGAGGTACATTCACCTAAAGAATGAATAACACCTGAGGGGGTGAGTTAGACATCAAATGGGTACACAGCCATGTTTTCAACAATTTTTCTTAACAGCTAAATGGCCCTGGTTAAGTGGATTTTCCTCTCTACATCTTGGTTATTGCATCCTTAAGTGGGGTTAATACTACCTCACAGAGTTGCTGGAGGATTTGGATGACATAGTATGTATAAATCATGTATGTTTTCCCCCACAACCTAGGTTTATTTTCTGCTTTTGAGGGGTTTTTTAAGCAGCTATGCCCCCAAAGGTCAGTAACGGTCATATTTACAAGTAATATCTTTGTTAACTAAGCTTATGCTGAATAGTCCCCTGACTCAATTTGTCTTAGACATCAGAGGTATAAAAATCGTGGAAAGCACCAGCACTATTCCCACCCCCACCCAAAATCCAAACTAAAATAACCCATTACCCTTCACAAAGTCATGGGGGGAGAGGCAGTATATTAGTTTTCTGTTGCTTTGTAACACACTACACCAATTTGGAGGCTTAAAAACGACACCCATTTACTATCTTGCCATTCCTGTGGGGCAGAAATACAGGCATAGCTTAATTGGGTTCTCTGCTTAGTGACTCATGAGACTGCAATCAAGGTACTGGCCACACTGGGAAAAGAGCTTCCAAGCTCCTACAGGCTGTTGAAAGAATTCATTTTCCTGCAGGGTAGAATCGTGGAGACTTGCTTCTTCAAGGTGAGTTGGGGACAGAGTCTCTGATCTCAGGGAGAGACCCCAGTCCCTCTCTTAAGGGCTTTCACCAGGTTAATTCAGGTCTACTTAGACTATCTCCCTTTCGATTAACTCAAAATGAACAGATTCCAGGTATTAATTACATTTTCAAAAATCCCTTAATTTTTGCTATGAGAATGCTTTTTCCACAGCCCTTTCTGCCAGAATATCTGTCTTCTCCAGTCCTGAACATAGGCACTGATCAGTGCTCACAGATTCAGGGGATCAAGACTGACAATGGGACTCTAGAGATTCTTTCCTCACTTTCACTTTTATTTTGAACCCCTTGGGATTAAATAGCTAAGTGTTCTAGACATACCTCCAGTGTTATAATTCTCAACCTGTCTAACACAAAGTCAGTAGGAGAATCTGTTCTCTATACAAAACCAGTCAATAATGTACACAGTATTTGATGCTTTTATAATTTGGAAAGGTAATAAAATAAGGGAGATGAATTAAATCAAGTTTGCTGTAATTCACCCTCTAATATGCTTTGATTTCAAAATTCCAAATATTTTTGAGGGCCCACCATAAGTCTTTTTCATGGGTTTTTATAGGACGTACATGTCCCTGGTTTAAAGTCACTCTGGTGAGGTTCTCTTGCCCTGAGGAGGGGCTCTAAGAACGAGGCCCTTGCATAGGCAGTCTGGGAGAAGGGCAAAAGAAGAAGGGATTTTGTGAGTCTGGAAAGTTCCTCAGCACCTTCTTACTCTGAGAATAAGTGCTAGGGTGTACTGGGGCATGCCTGAGCTGCCAGAAGGAATATAGACACATCTGTAGTCTTAATTTTGACAAACTAAACTGGTCAGTGAACTGGAAGAGTTGAGTATTAGTTAAGGGGAATCTGAAACTTCCTTCCCAAGTCAAAAATATCTTCACCACCCACCATATCTTTTATGCAACACATATGTCCTGAGTAGGCACTCTGGGCCAGGAGGGATTTCTACAGTGTACTAGACACAGGCACTACTTTCAATGACCCTGGTGATCCTCATGGGAAAGAAAACTATAATTACCAGAAAGGTTAATATGTTGAACTTTATATATTGGAAAAACATGGCACCAAATCTGAACTCAGTGATTTACTAGCTGTATAACCTCGAGATAACTTGAGGTCAGGAGTTCAAGACCTGCCTGGCCAACATGGTGATACCCCATCTCTACTAAAAATACAAAAATTAGCCAGGTGTGGTGGTGCCCACCTGTAATCCCAGCTACTCGGGAGGCTGAGGCAGGAGAATTGCTTAAAACTGGGATGTGGTGCTTGCAGTGAGCCAAGATAGCACCACTGCATTCCAGCCTGGGTATCAGAGTAACCCTGTCTCGAAAAAAATAAATAAAATAAAATGGATGTGTTATGTATAACATACAGCTAGTAATTAAGTAGATTTACTAAGTCTCCTTAATTACTAGCTGGGAAATAATAGTACCCACTTTCTTGGAATGTTATGAAGATAAGGTACGTAAAGCATCTGACACAAAGCCTAGCGTAGGAAAGTTTATTTTTCCCTTCCCAATCACATGGCTTTTATTTCTGAAGATTCTTGTAGACAGCAGGCCAATGAGAGGACAGAATCTAGGTAGGATGGGTATAATTAGAGATGCCGGGGACCTGCGAGGCCAGACCAAGGTGTGGATCTCGGTATAAGACATGTAGCATTCAGGGCTGTGCAAGAATTTGTTTGACTGGAACAATGAAAGGAGGACAGAGGACCAACAAATTCAACCTCACCAGACATCACTGCAAGACTCTAGAACTAATGGCAACTGGAGACCTTCTGAGACCTTGAGTGAGGTCAGCATGGGCCTTGGCAAGAGTCTCTGTATCCTGAAAGATGCAGTCCTGGCTCTGGGGGAAATTGTTAAGACTCATCTTACTTTTCTTGGTGCTTTTCAAGTCTTTTTCAGAGGCTTTGCTGCCAGGGAATAGGGCTGGCTTATGAATCCAGGAGTTAATGTTCTACATTTTCATGAAGCTGGGAATGCATTTTTCTCAGGGAAAACAGGTTGGCTTGCCATAAAGGTATTATATTTCAAGGTAAAATGGAAATAGTATGATTCTTGGGATGGAATCCCCAGGCAGAAACATCTCTAGGAGAAGGCAAGATCTCACTGACTTCCTCTCTCTTTGCCTGACTCCCATACTACCCCAGGGAAAAGACCATACTCCATCCTCTGATGACCTGTCACTTTTCTGGAGAGATGAATATGTGACTGTCCAATCGAAACCCAACTGGGTTTGCACTTCTAACTCTCAGGCTATTTGATGCTGAATCGTCAGGCCACAGAATCCTATAAGAATCTCAGCTTCTACCTACCTAGGGAAAAACATGGAGACAAACAGGGAAGAAGAAGAGTCAAATTATGTTTATTTCAAAGTAGAGGACATTATTATTTTATACCATCCAGGATCATTTCACCCTTCTTTGGATAAATCATGATCTAAATTTCCTTTGCTAGATTACCCCTCCCATACTCTCAGTCTATGAGTTTCATATAGCATTGGCCTTAATCACCCTCCCAGGGTTGGGTACTGAATAGCCTAAATCAATGGTTCTCAAACATGGAAGCACAACAGTCAACTGAGTAGCTTTTAGAAAACGCTAATGCTTGTATCCCATCCCCAGATATTCTGTCATAATTCTGTCACAGTCATTAAATGTTTTTTTAACTACTCTAGGTAACTATAATGTGAAGCCAGAATACAGAACCACTGGTTTACCTCGTCAGCACATCCTATCCTCCTGGCTCTAGTGATTGCTTCTGAAATATGAATTCGACATTACCTAACAGAGGGAGACCTGGACCCCAAACTTTTGTCTATTTGGAAGAGGAGGAAAGGAAGACAAAGTTCTCTCTTTCTGGCTAGAGGTGAAACTAAAAAGATATAAAGTTTGGAGATTCTGTGACCCCAAGGAGCATGAGAGGTACACAGCCTGTGCAGAGAGAGGCAAAAAGGTGGGTTCTGGTGAAAATGTTTTAAACTATATGTGAAGCCAACATCAGTTCTGGATTTTGAAGCTCTCTGAGCCAGTACATTCTTTTTTGGCTTTGGATGATTGGCATGGGAAGAGGGCTGTCTTTTGTTTTTTGTTACTTGGCAGCAGGAACTGTCCTAACCAAAACACTGCCACTGGCAAATTTATACCAAAAGTCTAATTTCCCAGGCTGATCTCCACAGAAACATAGATCAGTCAGAGTTATGGATTTGTTTAGGGCTAGAATAGAACTCATCAAGTTTCTAGTATAAAACACTTATTTTACAGATTGGAAGACTTAAAGTCTACAGTGTTTTAGAAAAAGGCCCACTAGTAGGTGATAAGTTATATATCAAGATCAAATTTCTTGACTTGAAGTCAAATGACTTTGTTCCACTACTATATACTTCTTTGATAATATATTAAGAATGTATTTGGCAGTCATTTTTTTCATTTTTAATGTTTTTAATTGATATACTGTAATTGTACATATTTGTGGGGTATGATTTGATGTTTCAATACATATCTATGTTGTATAATGATCCAATCAGGGTAGTTGGTATATTCATTACCTCGTGTATTCATCATTCATTTGTGGTGAGAACATTTAAAAAACTCTCTTCTACCTATTTTGTAATAAACAATATTTTACTGTAAATTATAGTCACCCTACTATGCAATAGGACACCAGAATTTACTTCTCCTAATTGTGACTTTGTTCCCATTACACAACCTCTCCCCTTACTCTTCTCCCCAGTCTCTGGTAAGCACTGTTCTACTCTCTGCTTCTGTGATAGCAACTTTTTTTAGGTTCCATGTATGAGTGAGATATGTGGTATTTGTCTTTCTGTGACTGGCTTACTTCAGGTTCTCCAGGTTCATCCATGATGTCAAAAATGATCACATTTTATTCTTTTTTATGGGTGAATGGTATTCCATTATGTATGTATAACACATTTTCTTTATTCATTCATTGTTGGACACTTGGGTTGATTCCATACCTTGGCTATTTTTGAATAGTGCTGCAATAAACATGGGAGGGCTAGTATTGCTTCAACATCTGATTTCATTTCCTTTGGACATATACCCAGTATTGGAATCATGTGGTAGATCATATGGTATTTCTATTTTTTATTTTTTGAGGAACTTCCATACTGTTTTCCACAATGGCTGTACCCATTTCTATTCCCACCAACGGTGTGTAAGCAGTCCGCTTTTCTCCATATCCTCACCAACACTTGTTTTCTTTTGTCTTTTTGATAACGTCCATTCTAACTGAAGTGAAGTGGTATCTCATTGTGGTTTCAATGTGCATTTCCCTGAAGATTAGTTATGTTGAGCATTTTTTCATGTACCTATTGGTCATTTGTATGTCTTTTTCTGAGAGATGCCTATTAAGATCTTTTGTCCATTTTTTAATCAAGTTATTTGGTTTTTTGCTGTTGAGTTTTTAAGTTTCTAATATAGTCTGGATATTAACCTCTTGTCAGATGTGTAGTTTGCAATTATTTTCTCCCATTCCACAGGCTGTCTCTTCACTCTGTTAATAGCTTCCTTTACTGTGGAAAAGCTTTTCAGTTTGACATAATCCCATTTGTTTATTTTTGCTTTTGTTATCTATGCTTTAGAGGTCTTATTTTAAAAATCTTTGTCCAGCCTAATTAGTGATTTTTGAGAACCAACTATGTGCTCAGTTCTAGGGGTTCTTTATTGTAAATGAAAGAATGAATGAATGAGTGAACGAATTAATAAATAAATAAGTCAGCTTTCCAATTATTCATTTACCTAACCAATATTTCTAAGAACCTTCTATGTGGAAGAAACTACATTATAGAAGTAGTAGGCATGATTCTCATTTTCGAAGAGTTTATATTTAATACCATAAATGCAAGAGATAGCTACCAAATATCTATTATGCATTCTCCAACCTAGTTGAAGATAGAAGATATGACAATAAGATTTGTGGTAAACCTTACAAACTTGGAGTCAAGCACAACCTCAGATTTAAATCCTGCTTCTTTCACCTATTACCATGTACTAACTTTTGACCTTGAATGATTGACTTAATTTCTTTAATTTCTCCATTTCTTCACCTTAAAATTTAGTTAATATGTGCCTTCATATGGCAAAGATTCAGTTAAATGCCTTACAGTTGAATTCTTAACACTGTGTTTGATTAGTATTAGTCAGTGAATGAACTAATTTGTTATCATTATGCATATGGCAAACTACATAATATAATGCATGGTTTAAATATCATACATAGTACCCTGAACTATATCAGACAGCACAAAGCACTCTGTGGTAAGTGATGGATGTATAGCCTTCAGAGTTTGCAAACTGTCAGCTTGTGGGCTGAATCCAGTTGGCAACCATGTTTTGTATGATCCACTCAGGGTTTTTTAAAACATTCAAATTGTTCCTCAACACCTAAAACTTAGGGTGTTTTATATAAAAATCTAGATTTTTCTTCTCTCCTGACAACTCAGAAGATTTGACAGTCCTGGGGCTAGACTTTAGTAGGGCAACAATTAGCTAGAGCTGAGAAGTGTCTGCCTGGTTCAGAAGGACCCACCTTAAACCTGTGTTGCAAACCCTACTTATTTGTATTTTCTGTCCAGCCCTTGTAGGCTTTAGAGTTTGGGAACTCAAATCAGCACTTAACAAAGATATTCCTAGAATCCCTACATCCACTCTATGCTAACACATTTTTCACACACGCACACACAGTCTCCTTGGTCACATTTATTGGAAAATGCCTCGTAATAACTCCTCAGCCATCTGAGGCCTCACAACTCACTTATGGTTCTAGAAACATTTCAAGGAATAAATCTAATTGTTTTAACCTAATATTTCCCAAATATATTTCACTGTAGAAAATTTTCTCCCAAAGAAGACTTGGTAACCCTATCTGCAACAGTGTTTTTTGGAAGACAGCCAGGAATTATTAGAATATGTTTTAAAGGGTTCTTTTAAAACTTATGTGTGTTCAAAAGAAGAGGAGGTTCATGAGATGTAGCGTATATCACAATCTCTGTCCATTGCATAGACCTATTCTCCAAACGAGGTTTTCAGGGTAAAGCTTATAGACAATCTGGGAATGAAGAGAGGTTGGGGAAACTGAACATATGAAAGATAGAAGACAAAGGAATATTTTCTGGTCTCTCATTTTAAAAAGACGGCTTGGGGAATTAAGCCAAGTAAAATTTTGCAACCATTCCTTGAAGATAAGCAACTTCAAGAGAATAACACTAGAGAAAGCAAAAATCACTGCCAGCCCTGGCATAGAACCTCACTGTTGATCTGCTGTTTGGTGTGTCTTTGCTCTTTCTCCATATGCCACATTATGACGAGCGAATAACAGATTTTCCTTTTTGCAATAAACAGACTGGAGAATTTAGGGACTAGTGGTCTACTTTGCTTTCACAAACTGAACTCAGATTGATCAGTAAACTTCCAGTTGTGTGGGCCAGCAGACAAATCATTTGGTTACTGGCTGCTGTCACTCAGAGAAGCTCTGCTCTGTGCCATGGGCTTGGCAAATTTTAGTAAGTGCCAATAATTTATGGCTGGGTTAATCTGGCAGGGCCTAAGTCTTTTATGAGCTGATTTTTTATTTTGAGTGCTGAATGAATAGTTATTAATTAGAGAAAATTGAAAAGAACAGGTAGAAGAAAGACAATTGAAAAAATTAGAGGTAGTACTAAGGGCTAATATGTTGATATATTTCTTACAATCTTTTTTCCAAAGAATATGTAGCAGGTATGTATACACACACAGTATATATGTATGTATACATGTATAAATATATACATGTATTTCTGCGTAACATGAATTTTTAACCACAGATACAAAAAGATTCTATAAAACATATTTTTAATTTATTCAAACTATCCAAATGCCCACCAAGAGCAGAATGGATAAATTGATTTGTTATGTTCATATAATATATATTATTATTATATATAACATATAATATTCATATAATATGTATATTATATATAAAATATCTATTATATTCATATTATTTTATATATTATATATTATATTCATATAATATGTATTATTATATATAATATATATTATATTCATATATTATATTCTATAATATTTTATATATAATATATAATATGCATATAATATATAATATTATTATATATAATAGTATTATTATATATTATATATTATATATTATATATTATATGCATATAATATATATTTTATATAATATATAATATTCATATAATAATATAATATATATTATAGAATATAATATATTATATAATATTATTATATATAATATAGAATATAATATTATATATAATATATATTATATTCTATAATATATATTATAGAATATTATATATATATTCATATATAATATTCATATAATATAGTATATATATAATAGATTATATTCATATATATTATATTCATATAATATAGTATATATTATATTCATATAATATAGTATATATTATATTCATATAATATAGTATATATTATATTCATATAATATAGTATATATTATATTATATAATATATTCATATATATTATATTCATATAATATAGTATATATTATATATAATATGTATTATATTCATATATATTATATTCATATAATATAGTATATAATATGTATTATATTCATATAATATAGTATATATTATACATAATATATATTATATTCATATGATATAGTATGTATTATATATAATATATATTATATAATATAAATATAATATATATTATATTCATATATTATGTATATATGTATATAATAATATATTGTATGCATATAATTATGTATACAATGTATTATATTATATTATGAATTATATTTGAGGTTTGGGAACCTCAAATATAATTTGTGCAATCTCTAGACTGCACAATATATATTATATTATATATTAAGTATTATATTATATATGTATATATTATATTCATATATTATATATTATGTATTATATTATGTATGTATATATGTATATTTCTCAATTATATTTGGCTGTAGAAAATTTTCTCCCAAAGAAGACTTGGTAACCCTATCTGCACCAGTGTTTTGGGAAGACAGCGAGGGATTATTGGGATGTATTTTAAAGAAGCTGTGTGTTCATAAGAAGAGAGTTCATAAGATACAGTGTATATCATGATCATATATTATAATGTATAATTAATATACTACATGTATTAGTTCACTTTCATGCTGCTGATAACAACATACTCAAAAATGAGAAGAAAAAGAGGTTTAATTGGACTTACACTTCCACATGGCTGGGGAGGCCTCGGAATCATGGTAGGAGGCAAAAGGCACTTCTCACATGGCAGCAGCAAGACAAAATGAGGAGGAAGCAAAAGTGGAAACCCCTGATAAACCCATAAGATCTCTTGAGACTTATTCACTATCACAAGAATAGCACAGGAAAGACTGGCCCCCATGATTCAATTGCCCTCCCCTGGGTTTCTCCCACAACACATGGGAATTCTGGGAGACACAACTCAAATTGAGATTTGGGTGGGCACAAAGCCAAACCATATAATTCCTCCCCTGGCCCCTCCAAATCTCATGTCCTCACATTTCAAAACCAATCATGCCTTCCCAACACTCCCCCAAAGTCTTAACTCATTTCAGCATTAACCCAAAAGTCCACAGTCCAAAGTCTCATCTGAGACAGGGCAAATCCCTTCCACCTAGGAGGATGTAAAATCAAAAGCAGGCTAGTTACTTCCCAGATACAATGGGAGTATGGGTATTGGGTAAATACACCTATTCCAAATGGGAGAAATTGGCCCAAACAAAGGGCTTACAGGGCCCATGCAAGTCTGAAATCCAGCAAGGCAGTCAAATTTTAAAGCTCCAAAATGATCTCCTTTGACCCCAGGCCTCACTTCCAGGTCTGATACAAGAGGTGGGTTCTCATGGTCTTGGGCAGCTCTGCCTCTGTGGCTATGCAGGGTACAGCCCCCCTCCTGGCTGTTTCATGGGCTAGCATTGAGTGCAAGCTTTTCCAGGCATACAGTGCAAGTTGTAGGTGGATCTACCATTCTGGGGTCTTGAGGACAGTGGACCTCTTCTCACAGCTACCCTGGGCAGTGCCCCAGTAGGGACTCTGTGTGGGGGCTCCAACTCCACATTTCCCTTCCACACTGCCCTAGCAGAGGTTCTCCATGAGGGTACCACTGCTGCAGCAAACTTTTGCCTGGGCATCCAGGCATTTCCATACATCTTCTGAAATCTAGGTGGCAGTTCCCAAACCTCAATTCTTGACTTCTGTGCACCCACAGGCTCAACACCACATGGAAGTTGCCAAGGCTTAGGGCTTCTACCCTCTTAAGCCACAGCCCAAGCTGTATGTTGGCCCCTCTCAGTCATGGCTGGAGCAGCTGGGACAGCGGGCACCATGTCTTTAGGCTGCACACAGCATGAGGACCCTGGGCCCAGCCCACAAAACCACTTTTTCCTCCTGGGCCTCCAGGCCTGTGAAGGCAGGGGCTGCCGTGAAGACCTCCAACATGTCCTGGAGACATTTTTCCCATGGTCTTGGGGATTAACACTAGACTCCTTGCTACTTATGCAAATTTCTACAGCTGGCTTGAATTTCTCCCCAGAAAATGGGGTTTTTTTTCTATCACATAGTCAGGCTGCAAGTTTTCCAAACTCTTATGCTCTGCTTCCCTTTTAAAACTGAATGACTTTTAACAGTACCCAAGGCACCTCTTGAACGCTTAACTGCTTAGAAATTTCTTCTGCCAAATACCCTAAATTATCTTTCTCAATTTCAAAGTTCCACAAATCTCTATGGCAAGGGCAAAATGCTTCCAGTCTCTTTGCTAAAACATAACAAGAGTCACCTTTGCTCCAGTTCACAACAAGTTCCTCATCTCCATCTGAGACCACCTCAGCCTGGACCTCACTGTTCATATCACTATCAGCATTTTTGTCAAAGCCATTCAACAAGTTTCTAGGAAGTTTGAAACTTTCCCATATTTTCCTGTCTTCTTCTGAGCCCTCCAAACTGTTCCAGCCTCTGCCTGTAACCCAGTTCCATAGTCACTTCCACGTTTTGGGGTATCTTTTCAGCAATGCCCCACTCTACTCATACCAATTTACTTTATTAGTTTGCTTTCATGCTGCTGATAACATGCCCAAAAATGGGAAGAAAAAGAGGTTTAATGGACTTACAGTTCCACATGGCTGGGGAGGCCTCAGAATCATGGCAGGAGGTGAAAGGCACTTGTCACGTGGTGGTGGCAAGAGAAAATGAGGAGGAAGCAAAAGCAGAAACCCTTGATGAACCCATCAGATCACTTGAGACTTATTAACTATCACAAGAATAGCACAGGAAAGACCAGCCCCCATGATTCAGTTACCTCCCCTGGGTTCCTCTCACAACACATAGGAATTCCGGGAGATACACTTCAAGTTGGGATTTGGGTGGGGCCACAGCCAAACCATATCACTACAATAATAATATAATATATTACATTCATATTATTATATTATATATCTATAACTATTATATACATGTTACATTCATATAATATGGTATTCCTATGCACAATGAGAATGAAATAACTATGGATAAATTCCACAGAAACACAACATTAAGAGAGCCAAATGCAAAAGAGTATACACTATATGCTTCTCTTAATATAAAGTACAAAAATAAACTGATGTATGCTATCAGAAGTCAGGATAGTGGTTTCTCCCTGAGCAGTGATACCCAGAAAGGTGCACAAGAGGATTCCTGGGGTGTAACAATGCTCTATTTCAATTCCACATGTAATATTCACCACAATAGACTAGATGCTAAGCCATAAAACAAGTATCAATAAATTTTTTTAAACTGAAGTCAAAGTATGTTCTCTGATCATAATAGAATTAAATTAGAAAATAATTTTTAAAATCTTTAAAATCTCCAAATATTTAAAATGTAAATAACACACTTCTAAATTACCTATGTGTCAAAGAAGAGATCACAAAAGAAATGAGAAAAATGTTGAGTTGTAGTTAGATAGAGGTGTCAGTGTATGAAGATTTATTGATCTGACAGTAAGGTGTACCCTTTTTGTATGTATTTATATATAAAATTTTAATTAAAAGTTTAATTTTTTAAAGTTATATAAGCTATTTATATGGGACACCCACCAGATGCTGACCATAGTCATTTCTTTCTGCTCCCCCTTTGAGAGACTGAATTGTTTTTCATGTTCTCTTACTTCTCTTCTTTCTTCCTTTTTCTCAGCCACCATTACCACCTTTGTCATTTAATGAAGAATATTTTTTACCTAGTCAATTAACTTTTCACAGATCAAATTTAATTGACAGGTTTCTAAAATATAATATATTTCAACAATTATTTTGAGTAAGATTATGGACTATAGATTAAGATAAGAAACTACCTATCTTGACCATAATTTTCAAATTTCTTTATGACATAATAAATCATTTCTAAGTTTTAACCAAGGATAAAATTAAATTATCTATCTACAAACGTAACATTATCTAGAAGTTGTAGGTTTTTCTCTGGTCATTTTTAAACATACAGTTCTACATAATATTAGAGCCAAAGGCAAGTAATCTGGACCTCTTCTTTTAACTGCTTTCAGTGGACAAAGAATTAAAAACAAAAAATGTTGATACCAAGAAGCGATTCTTTTTAGCAAAGAACCAGTTGATAGCACTGGATTTGCAATGATCTCTAAATATGGATTGGTGTTAGGTTAGTCTTTAATGAAAATTAAAACAGCATATCAAAATATGTATGATGCATTTGAAGAAGTGTTTATAGAAAATATTAGAACCTTAAATGCTTACATTAAAAAAGAATAAAGGTATAAAAATCAATTATCTAAATTTCCATCTAAAGAACGTAGAAAAAAATAAAGCAAATTAACCCCAAGGTAAAATTAAGAAAAAAATAAGAGGCATATATATACAATGGAATAGATGTAAAAGAATTTTACATCCAGCCAAACTAAGCTTCATATGCAAAAAAATAAATAAATAAATAATTTTCAGATAAGCAAATGCTAAAAGAATTTGTTACCATCAGACCTTCCCTACAAGAGATCCTTAAGGGAGTGCTTAACAAGGAAATGAAAGACTGTTACCTGTCATGAAAAAACACACTTAAGTACACAGTTCACTGACACTATAAAGCAACTATACAATAAAGTCTATGTAACATCCAGCTAACAACTCAATGACAGAATCAAATCCTCCCATATCAATATTAACCTTGAATGTAAATGGACCAAATATCTCACTGAAAAGACATAGATTGGCAAGTTAAAGGAACAGGACCCAACTATATGCTGTCTTCAAGAGACCTATCTCACATACAATGACACATATAGGCTCAAAGCAAAGGGATAAAGATCAGTCAAGCAAATGGAAAAAAAAAAACAGGACTTGCTATTCTTATTTCAGACAAAACAGACTTTAAGCCAACAATAATAAAAAAAGGACAAAGAAGGATATTACATAATGATAAAGGGTTAACTCAACAAGAAGACTTAACTATCCTAAATATACATGCTCCTAACACTGAAGCACCCAGATCCATAAAACAAGTTCTTAGAGACCTTACAAAGAAACTTAGATAACCACACAATGATAGTGGAAGACTTCAACACCCCACCTGACAGTGTTAGACAGAGCATCAAGGCAGAAAACTAATGAAGATATTCAGCAACTAAACTTGACACTTGCCTAAATGGAACGAAAAGACATCTACAGAATACAATACCCCCAAAAAATATACATCCTTCTCATCTGCACACAGCACATACTCTAAAACTGACCACATGCTCAGCCATAAAGCAATTCTAAACAAATTCAAAAAAGCTGAAATCATACCAAACACACTCTTGGACCACAGCACAATAAAAATAGAAATCAATACCAAGAAGATCTCTCAAAATTAGACAATTACATGGAAATTAAACAACCTGCTCCTGAGTGACTTTTGGATAAAAAATAAAATTAAGGCAGAAACAAAAAAAAAATTCTTCAAAACTAATGAAAACAAAATTAAAGCATTCCCTGGAGAACCAGAAAAAGGCAAGGATGCTCACTCTCACCACTCCCTATTCAACATGGTACCAGAAGTCCCAGCCAGAGCAATCAGGCAAGAGAAAAAAAATAAAAGGCAACCAAACAGGAAGACAGAAAAATAAACTATCTCTTTTTATAGAAAATATTAATCTATACCTAGAAAACCCCATGGTCTCTGCCCAAAGACTCTTAAAACAACTTCAGTAAAGTTTCAGGATACAAAATGAATGTACAAAAATCACTAGCATTTCTCTACACCAATAACATCCAAGCTGAGAGCCAAATCAAGAGTGCAATTCTATTCACAATTGCCACAAAAAGAATAAGATACCTAGGAATACAGCTAAACAGGGAGGTGAAAGATCTCTACAACAAGAATTACAAAACACTGCTGAAAGAAACCAAAGACACATAAACAAATAGAAAAACATTTCATGCTCATGGATAGGAAGAATCAGTATTGCTAAAATGGCCATATTGCCCTAAGCAATTTACAGATTCAATGCTATTCCTATCAAACTGCCAATACAGTTTTTCATGGAATTAGAAAAAGCTGTTTTAAAATTTATATGGAACCAAAAAAGAGCCCAAATAGCCAAAGCAATCCTAAGCAATAAGTACAAAGCTGGAAGCATCATACTGCCCAACTTCAAGCTATACTACAAGGCTACAGTAATCAAACCAGCATGACACTGGTACAAATACAGACACACAGGCCAAAGGAACAGGTTAGAGAACCCAGAAATAAAGCTGTACACCTACAACCATCTAATCTTCAACAAAGTCAACAATAACAAGCAATGCAGAAGATTCAGACTGGACCCCTTCCTTTCACTATATACAAAAATCAACTCAAGATGGATTAAAGACTTACCCGTCAGACCTAAAACCATAAAAACCCTAGAATAAAACCTAGGAAATACCATTTTGGACATAAGCCTTGGCAAAAATTTCATGACAAACTTTCCAAAAGCAATTGCTACAAAAACAAAAATAGGTAAGTGAGACCTACTAAAGAGCTTCTGTGTAGAAAAAAATATAAAAAACACTATCAACAGAATAAAATACAAGTTACAGAATGGGAGAAACTATTTGCAAACTATGCATACTACAAAAGTTTAACATCCAGAATCTATAAGGAACTTAAATCGACAAGCAAAAAACAATCAACTTCATTATAAAATGGGCAAAAGATATGAACCGACACTTCTGAAAATAAGACATACATGCAACCAACAAGCATATGAAAAAATGCTCAACATCACTAATCATCAGAGAAATGGAAATCAAAACTGCAATGAGATGCCATCTCACACTACTCAGAATGGCTATTATTAAAATGTTAGAAAATAACAAATGTTTACAAGGTTGCAGAGAAAAGAGAACACTTATACACTGCTGGTGGGAATGTAAATGAGCTCAGCTACTGTACAAAACAGTTTGGAGATTTCTCAAAGAACTTATAATATTTAACCAAGCAATCCCATTACTGGATATGTAACCAAAAGAATATAAATTATTCTAACAAAATAAATATGCCCTCATATGTTCATCACAGCATTAGTCACAATAGCAAAGGCATGGAATCAACCTAGATGCCCATCAGTGGTTGACTGGATAATGAAAATATGACACATATACACCATGGAATACTACTTGGCCATAAAAAACAAAATCATATCTTTTGCAGGAACATGGATGCAGCTGGAGGCCATTATCATAAGCAAATTAGCACAGGAACAGAGAATCAAATGCCACATGTTCTCACTTATCCATGAAAGCAAACCATTGAGTACACATAGACACAAAGAGGGAAACAGTAAACACCAGGACCTACTTGAGAGTGGAGAGTAGGAGGAGGGTGAGGGTTGAAAAACTACCTATCAGGTATTATGCTCAGTACCTGGGTGATTAAATCATTTCTACACCTAGCGACACGCAATTTATCCATTTACATACCTCCACATGTACCTCTAAACCAAAAAGTGGGAAAAGAAAATTTAAAAAACATTCAAAGATCAATCAATGTAATTTATTATTAATAATATATATTTATTTTTACATATTATTGATGTTAGCAGAATAAAATAGAAAAATTGTATTATCATTTTCTTAGACGCATAAGGAGTGATTGACAAAATTCAACACCCATTCATTATAACAATTCTCAACAAACCAGAAATAGAGGAGAATTTCCTCAACCTGATAACAAGGCATCTATGAAAATCCTACTGCTAACATTATACTAAATGATGAAAGGTTGAATGCTTCATCCATAAAATTGGGGACAACACAAGGATGTCCACCCCCACCACTGTTATTCAACATTGTGGTAGAGGCCCTAGCCAATGAAATAAGCCAAGAAAAACAAAGGGCATATAGACAGGAAAAGAAGTAAAACTGTGTTTATGCACAAATGACATAATTGTGTATGTAGAAAACCCTAAGAAATCCCCCCAGAAAGCTGCTAGAACTGAGAAGTCTAACAAGTTTGTAGAATACAAGGTTGATTTACCTACAATTTTATGTCTATACACAAGTAACAAACAAAACAATACTACCTACAATAGCATCAAAAACAATGAAATACTTCGAGATAAATTTATCAAAATGAGTGCAAGATTTGTAAAATGAAAACCATAAAACACTGCTGAGAAAAATTAAAGGAGCCCTAAATAAATGGAAGAGACACCTATACTACTCTGTAGATTCAATGTAATCTTAAAATCCAGACAGGCTATTTTGTGTTCAGAAAAAAAGCCAATTTCAAAATTCATGTGGAAAGCAGAAGACTGAAAGAGTCTCAATAATTAGGAAAAAGAAATAATAAATACAGACGACCTACTCTACCCAATTTCAAGACTTACTCCAAAGTTACAGTAAGTAAAGTGTGTACTGGCAGAAACATAAATATATAAATTAATGGAACAGAACAGAAAGTTCAAAAACAGATCCATACATTTATAGTCAGTTGATTTGGGGTATTTTGCTGAGGTAAAATGGGGAAATGATAGTCTTTTCAACATTGTTGCTGGAACAACTAGATATAAATATGAGGGAAAGTATCTTCACTCTTACCTAACACCATATATAAAACATTAACTCGAAATGGATCATAGGGTTCTATGGCAAAGTTAATACTCGAAAACTTCTAGAAAAATAAAACTGAAGATAAGATCTTTGTGACTTTGGATGGAAAATGATTTTTTAACTAGGATACAAAAAGCCTGAATGATTTTAAAGAAGAACTGGACCTAATCAGAATTTAAAACTTTTGCTCATTGGAAGACATTATTAAAAATAAAACTGCAGCCTTTCAGCAAGAACTGCCATCTTCCAGTAATTTACCAAAATGACAAACACAAAGGGAAAGAGGAGAGGCACCCGATAGATGTTCTCTAGGCCTTTTAGAAAACATAGAGTTATTCCTTTAGCCATGTATATGCAAATCTGTAAGAAAGGTAATATTGTAGACATCAAGGGAATGAGCACTGTTCAAAACAAAATGTCCCACAAGTGTTAACATTGCAAAACTGGAAGGGTCTACAATGTGACCCAGCATGCTGTTGGCATTGTTGCAAACAAACAAGTTAAGGGCAAGATTCTTGCCAAGAAAATTAATGTTCATATTGAGCACATTAAGCGCTCTAAGAGCCGAGATAGCTTCCTGAAACACATGAAGGAAAATGATCAGAAAAAGAAGGAAGCCAAAGAGAAAGTTACTGGGGTTCAACTGAAGTGCCAGCCTGCTCCACCCAGAGAAGTACACTTTGTGAGAACCAATGAGAAGGAGCGTTGGCTGCTGGAAACTCTTCCTTATGAATTTATGTGTAGTAGGCATTAAAAAACAAAATAAAAGACCTCTGGACTGTAGAAATGTTTCTCCTCATTGAGTAGAAGTGTGGTCCTCTCCCAAAGAAATATTTAAAGCAAATTTTAATTGTGTCCTAATTCATTTGTGTAATATCTTTACTATTCAAATTTAATGTATTTCTTGCTGAAAGATGTGAGGTAGCTTATTGTGCAACAAATTACTCAATTGGTTGGAAAATGGCCAGATTGTATTTATGAAATATTTGTACTGCTTTGAAGATAGTCCCTCTAAATCATCATGGAAGAAATAAAATAGTTTAGAAAAAAATAAAAACCTGCAAGTAACAGACTGGAAGAAAATATGTACACTACATACATCCAACAAAGAACTTGTATTCAAAATGTTTTTAAATTACAAAACAATACTGAGACAAAAAAAAACTTTAAAATGGCCAAATATTTAACAGACACTTCACAAAAGAAAATATGCAAATGGCCCATGAGCACATGAAAAGACACTCAATAGTATTAGTTGCTAGGAAAATGCAAATTAAAACTGCAGTGAGATACCAGTAAATATACACTACAATGACTAAAATTAAAAAGACTAAAAATACCATGTGTTGGTGAGGATATGAAGCAACTCTCATGATTGCTAGTAGGAATGTAAAATAGTACCATCATTTTTAAGATCACTTTTAAGATTTTAAAATGGCGGTTTGTTGAAAATTTAAATCTATACTTACCATATGATCCAGCAGTTTCACTTTTAGGTATTTGTATTAGTCTATTTTTATGCTGCTGATAAAGACATACTCGAGACTCAGAAGAAAAAGAAGTTTAATGGACTTACAGTTCCACATGGCTGGGGAGGCCTCACAATCATGGAGGAAGGCAAGGGGGAACAAGTTACATCTTACATGGATGGTGGCAGGAAAAAGAAAGAACTTATGCAGGGGAACTCCTCTTTATAAAACCATCAGATATTGTGAGACTTATTCACTACCACGAGAACAGCATGAGAAAGACCTGCCCCCATAACTGAATTACTTCCCACTGAGTTCCTCCCACAACATGGGGGAATTGTGGGAGTTACAATTCAAGATGAGATTTGGGTGGGGAGACAGCCAAGCCCTGGCCCCTCCCAAATCTCATGTTCTCACATTTTAAAACCAATCATGCCTTCCCAACAGTCCCCCAAAGTCTTAACTCATTTCAGCATGAACTCAAAACTCCACAGTCCAAAGTCTCAACCAAGACAAGGCAAGTCCCTACCACCTATGAGCCTGTAAAATCTAAAGCAAGTTAGTTACTTCCAAGATAAAATGGGGGTACAGGCATTGGGTAAACATAGCCATTCCAAATGGAAGAAATTGGCCAAAACAAAGGGGCTAGAGGCCCCATGCAAGTCCAAAATCCAGTGGGGCAGTCAAATTTTAAAGCTCCAAAATGATCTCCTTTGACTCCAGGCCTCACATCCAGGTCCTACTGATGCAAGAGGTGGGTTCCCATGGTCTTGGGAAGCTCTGCCCCTGTGGCTTTGCGGGATACAGCCTAGCATCCTTCCTGGCTGCTTTCATGTGCTAGCACTGAGTGTCTGCCACATTTCCAGGCACAGTGCAAGCTGTCAGTGGATCTACCATTCTGGGATCTGAAGGACAGTGGACCTCTTCTCACAGCTCCACTAGGCAGCACCCCAGTAGGGACTCTGTGTGGGGGCTCTGACCCCACATTTCCCTTCTGTACTGCCCTAGCAGAAGTTCTCCATGAGAGCCCTGCCCCTGCAGCAAACTTCTGCCTGGACATCCGGGCATTTCCATACATCCTCCGAAATCTAGGTGGAGGTTCCCAAACCTCAATTCTTGACCTGTCTGCACCTGCAGGCTCAACACCACATGAAAGCTACCAGGGCTTGGAGTTTGCCCCCTCTGAAACCATGGCCTGAGCTGTACCTTGGCCCCTTTTAGTCATGGCTGGAGCAGCTGGGACACAGGGCACTACCAAGCCCCTAGACTGCACACAGCACAGGGACCCTGAGCCTGGTTCACAAAACCAGTTTTTCCTCCTTGACCTCCAGGCCCGTGATGGGAGGGGTTGCCATAAAGACCTCCAACATGCCCTGTAGACATTTTCCCCATTGCCTTGGGGATTAACATTCTGCTCCTCATTACATATGCAAATTTCTACAGCCAGCTTGAATTTCTCCTCAGAAAATGGGATTTTCTTTTCTATCACATTGTCAGGCTGCAAATTTTCTAAACTTTTATGTTCTGCTTCCCTTATAAAACTGAGTGCCTCGGCCAGGTGCAGTGGCTCATGCCTGTAATCCCAGCACTTTGGGAGGCTGAGGCGGGCGGATCACCTGAAGTCAGGAGTTTGAGACCAGCCTGACCAACATGGAGGAACCCTATCTCTACCAAAAATACAAAATTAGCCAGGCATGGTGACGCACGCCTGTAATCCCAGCTACTCGGGAGGCTGAGGCAGGAGAATCACTTGAACCCAAGAGGCAGAGTTTGTGGTGAGCCGAGATCATGCCATTACACTCCAGCCTGAGCAACAAGAGTGAAATTCCATCTCAGAAAAAACAAAAAAAACTGAATGCTTTTAACAGCACCCAAGTCACCTCTTGAATGCTTTGCTGCCTATAAATTTCTTCTGCCAGATACCCTAAATCTCTCTCTCAAGTTCAGAGCTCCACACATCTCTAGGGCAGAGGCAAAATATCACCAGTCTCTTTGCTAATACATAACAAGAGTCACCTTTGCTCAAGTTCCCAACAAGTCCCTCATCTCCATCTGAGACCACCTCAGCCTAGATTTCATTGTCCATATCATTATCAGCATTTTGGTCAAAGCCATTCAAAAAGTCTCTAGGGAATTCCAAACTTTCCCACATTATCCTGACTCCTGAGCCCTCCAAACTGTTCCAACCTCTGCCTGTTACCCAGTTCTAAAGTCACTTCCACATTTTCAGGTATCTTTTCAGCAGCGCCCCACTCTTCTGGTACCAATTTACTGTATTAGTTTATTTTCATGCTGCTGGTAAAGACATACTGGAGACTGGGAAGAAAAAGAGGTTTAATAGACTTACAGTTCCACATGGCTGGGGAGGCCTCACAATCATGGTGAAAGGCAAGGAGAAACAAGTCATGTCTTATATGGATGGCAGCAGGCAAAATTAGAGAACTTGTGCAGGGGAACTCCTCTTTATAAAACCATCAGATATCGTTGAGACTTACTCACTATCACAAGAACAGCACGAAAAAGACCCACCTCCATGATTCAATTACTTCTCATTGGGTTCCTCCACAACATGGGGGAATTGTGGGTGTTAAAATTCAAGATGAGATTTGGGTGAGGACACAGCCAAACCATATCACTATTTATATAGAAGAAATGAAAACACAGGTCTACAAACTAAGTCTTTTATCATAGAAACATTATTCATAATAGTAGCCAAAACTTGAAAACAATTCAAATGTCCATTAACAGGTAAATGTATAAACAAATTGTGATATGTTTATACAATAGAATACTACTTGGAAACAAAACCAAAAAAACTACTGGTATGTATAGCAACATGAATGAATCTTAGATATGCTGAACAAACGGAGCCAGAAACAGAAGAGTATCTGCCATGCTGTTCATTCATTAAAAATTCCTAGATAGGCAAAACTAATCTACAGTGGCAAAAAGCAGTGGTTGCCTGGAGCCGGAGGTTGGAGGATTGAGTGCAAAGGGGCAGGAAAAGGTTTTGGAGGATAAAAATGTTCAATATCTTATTCAATATCTTATTGTGCTGATAGTTACGTGGGTGTCTATATCTGTCAAAACATTAGCACTTTGAGAGGCTGAGGCAGGCAGATCATTTGAGGTCATGAGTTCAAGACCAGCCTAATCAACATGGTGAAGCCCATCTCTACTAAAAATACAAAAAATTAGCCAGGCGTAGTGGCACACACCTGTAATCTCAGCTACTCGGGAGGCTAAAACACAAGAATTGCTTGAACTCAGGAGGCGGAGGTTGCAGTGAGCCCAGATCATACCACTGCACTCCAGCCTGGGCAACAGAGCAGTGAGACTTTGTCTCAAAAAAAAAAAAAAAAACCATTAAACTGTACATTTAAAATGAATCATTTTATTGTATTGTAAATTAAATCTCAGTATGGTGATTTTTTTAACGAAACATAAATGAAGAGTCAGCTGCAAGGGCAACAATATGTTTTCCCATTCAGATTAATTTCCATTTAACATGTTGTATTTGTCCTCTCAGCAGACAAATAAAGCCATGTTCTGAGCTGGCAATTTCCTGTTAGTGACATGCTACTGTCAGAAGCAATGCCTGAGAGATGTCCTTGAGATGTTCCTTCAAGTGGGTCATAAGTCCTTGTGGCTACGAAGGTTGGGAGGATGCAGCTCTGGCCTTGTCTCAGAAATGAAGATGACATTATGATTTAAAGGACTAAGTAATTTCCTTGTCAGCAGAACCAGTGTTTTCTGCTAATGGAGGCAACCAGGGAGACTTGCTCTTTGGTCCCTCACAGTAAGGCAGGTCTTCATTGAGTTTGTTAGGACTGTACAGGGAAAGGTGGCAAATTCCGCACAGCAACACCAGCAGTATCATGTATTTTTGTTGCCACAGAATCCTATCATTCATCACCATCTAGAACTCAGGCATGCTTCTAAAATGGCAGTTTTTTACCTGTGCCAACATAGTCTAGCAATTATAAAATGAATCACGAAGACCAAAAAGAAAAAAATGAATAACCATTTTCCCTGCAATTTTTTCACCAACTTGTTATCAAAAAGCAAATAGCTTAGCTGGCATTCACCACAAGGGTTATGGCATTATTTTAGAGAAGAGATATATCTGGAAATGCATTTTTCCTGAATGCTTTACACCTAAATTTATGAGGGATATTGACAAGCAGGGCGATCGGTCAGGAATAAGTGAAACAAAGGATACTTAATAACTTCACTGAGGCTTGCTATGCCCTTTCTCATCCAAGAACAACATTCAGATCCAAATATTGTGGAACAAAGAAAGAGAGTGTGGATTTGTTTGCAGGGAAAGTAAGAGGAGCCATCTGCTTCCCCTTTGTTTAAAAATCATGAGGTTTGGGAACAGGAAGGGACCCTGGAGTCATCTAGCTCTGAGTTTCCTAACACTGAAGGAATGAGGTGCTAATGCCAGTGAGTGGTAGAAATCAAAGGCAAACGTGGCTCAGCTTCCAGGAGAATTCTATCCATATATAGCATTACTATACATTAAAGCAAACACAGGTATACAATCAAGTAAAATGAGAAATGTGCCTGAACTTGAAAAATGGCACCATAAAAGAACTTTAGTGATTGAGGTAGTTGCTTTCAGCTGTGCTCCAAACCCACAGGCCATCTCTCTCTGCCACCAGGCATACCTCAATGGAAATCTCAGAGCAGCACAGAGTGAATTGCCTCCTCGCCAGTGCTGTCATGATGAAAGGGGGTCAAGGAAAGAACAAGGTCTTGTCCAGGCCATCCTGTTTCTATAGGCAGAGCTGGAACTAGGTTCCACTTTCTCCTCCTCCAGGGCCCTTCCTCTGACCCTCAACATGGCAAGAGGCTGCACCAGGAACTGTTGTATAGAACCTGGAGAGGTGAACCTGCTCAATCTCCCTTGCTCCAGCCAGGCCCTTTGGGGTAGAAATGATTGGCTGGCTCCTCTTTCTGGGGAGGAATCATTGGCTCCTGGGCTAATGGTGCTGGGTCCTCATCCAGGAGTCAAGCCTTATCTCCTCTCCACCCTCCTGCAGCTTCTCTCCACCCACCTGCAGCACTCTCCCACTCTAGTAGAGCCAGCTTCCCTTCTCTCTGCAGGCATGGTTTTTTAAGAGAGATCATTCATCAGTTCGTTCATTCATTCATCATTCATTCACTTATATTTTGTGCATGTTGATGGAAATACAGAGCTAAGTAAGCCAGCCATCACCTCTTCCCTCAGGAAGCTTACAGTCTATTCTAGCAGGAAGATAGCCTGAATTAATATACATTCACCTCACACAGGGCGTACATCTTCCTTCCTCTCTTCACCTTCACCCACCAAGAGGCTTTTGTTTTTTTGTCGAGGTCTCACTATATTGCCAAGACTGGCCTCAAACTCCTTGGCTCCTCCCGCCTCAGCCTCCCAAGTAGCTGGGAGTACAGGTGTGTGCCACTGCAGCTATCTCCCAGCAGGAGTCTTAATGACAAAGAAAGCAGTTTGCTTTTCCCACAGCCATCAGCTGGGGTTGCTCTGCCCTGGTTCCCTGGCCAAAGAAAGTAACCACCCCTTCCTGGTCCTGACCTACTCCCGTAAAATATATCCACAGCAAATAATGGAACTGAAATTCTAAAACTGAGTTATTTTGGTAAATATTTGCCTGTCAATGGTGAAGCCTCGGGTTAACTTCAGGAGAACAAATCTTGGTGCTAAGACCAAGACTCATGAGCCTTTGTGTGTCCTGAGGACTTTTTCCCCTTGTTTCTTGGTAGTGTCTCCTGTCATCGGCCTCCCACCTGTGTCCATGGGTGTGGGCGGCAGGATGGAGATTAAGGCCATCCATGCCTGAGTGACCATCCTGCCCAGCAGTAACAAGTGGCTCAGGGGTGGCATAGCCAAGTGGCTTCCCCTTCTGGCTCCCCCATGAGCCAAACCCCTTTCTCTGGCCTTCCATGCCTCATGTCTCCCTGTACCCTGTGGAAGGGGCAGGCACCACCACACAGCAACCCTGCTCTTCCCTGGCCTTCCTAAGAAGGGGGATTTCAGAGGCCAATCTGCTATGTGAAGTATGAGACTATGGCAGAATCATTGTGTATAAATACAATTCTTGAGAAGTAGATTTTGTTTCAAAGCATCCCTCTCTCTTGCCATTCATTACACCTCTCCTTACTCTTTTAAAGCATGGCAGCAGCTTCCCCTTTCTGACTTGCACTAAGATGGGACTTTTTTTCCCAGGTCAGCAGCTGATAGGAGCCTTGCATTCTCAGAGACCTGGATCGGCAGACACCTGCTGTGTTTCTGAGTGCACCTGCTGTGTGATTTCTCACCCAGATTCTCCTTGTCTGCTTGAGAGATTATGAAAATATGTGGTATATGTACAGACAGTTCATTACTAGGTACTTTAATACTTACCATTTCACTTAATCTTTGCCACAATTCTGTGAGCATTTTCCTTCTTATACTGGGGAAGAAACTTACTCAACCAACGTTGACTGAATGTCTGCCAAGTGCCATCACCGGGCCATGGGCAGAAAGATGAGCCGGGCAGATGCCCTGTTTTTAAGACACTTACAGTCTGAAAGGGCAGGCAGCAAGTAGACAGACAATTATAATACCATGTGATAAATGAAGCCCACTACCAACATTCCATCTTATATGCATAGTATTAGTAAATGTTAATGCTTGTCCTTATTCTTAATGAGGAAATTTTACTGTCTGCCCTCCATGATGAGACCAGGAAAAGATCTAATGAGGTGATGCTCTAACAGAAACTGAAGAAAGACAATTTACTAAGTGGACCTTGGAGGAACAGGGAAGAGGGCATTCTCGAAAGTGAGAAAAGGTTATGCAAAGATCTGGATGATTCGTTTGCAGTATAGTGTGTTTAGGACACTTCATAGAAGGGGGCCTGGATGAAGTACTTGTCCAAGGTCCTGCAGCTGTTTAACCGCACGACTTGGGGTCCAGGATGGTTTCCAGAGCATCCTTCTCCCCGGCTGTAAGTGGCCAGACCCTCCCTAACACACTGAGCTTCCTGAGTGTAATGCTGCCTGACCATTTGCCCTCCAAATAATCTCTGTGATTCTTGATTTCAAGTTGCATCTCCTTGGACAAGCCATCTCTATACACTAGCAAATTGCAATTGTTATGATCATAGTCATAACATCACAAGAATAATCAAATGCTATTGAAACAAAATGTACCAATTTAGGTTAGGCTTCAGCTACTGTAATGTGCATTTAAATGTGTGCAGTTATGATTTATTATAAAGATGATGCCCCTTATGATTCCCCTAGAAGCTGTGATAGACTGCCCTCTACAATCTGGTTTTGTTTGGCAAATTTATCTCCCCTTCATCCATCCTCAATTTTGAAAGAGAGGGAAACCAACCCATCTGCTGTAATCCGAGCCTATGCAAACTAGGCCAGGCTGAAGTCATGATGAACTACTAATTGATAATTCCATTCAGTCTTCTTTTCACTGGCAGGACCAGATTGGGCTTTTGTAAATAAGCTTCCAACAGAAATCAGTTCAGCAACGCAGTCCCTGACACTTTCCTGATGCTGCCCACGTACTACATTCCCCTGCCCTATGTCAGTTGGTCTCATGCAGGCTGCTCTGGTAACTTCCAGACTTGAAAGAACAAAGTGTCTGCCACCAATTTTCTCTACAAAAAGGAGCAATCTGGTTGCAAGTCAGGGCCAGAGACTTTTTTGAAGCTATTATATTTGCATGACAAGGACATTGGGCTTATTCAAATGTGTGCTTATCTGAGATGGCATGGAGAGAGCTTATGGCACGGTGTAATGAGAACTCTCCGAGATGACCCCTCAGTACTACTGTTGACAGCTGTTGTGATACCTCGCTTCTTGTCTTCTTAGTTTAAAAGAATTTAAGCAAGAGACACATAGCAAAGGATATATATCTAGAATAGAATAGATTTATTCTGGGAGTCTTATCTGATTATTCATAAGGGGGTGGGATGAGGTGTTATTAGTAAGCATGTCCTGGATGGTCCTCTGGGCACACATGCGCAGTAGCTGTCCACACTTGTTCATAGATCACCTGTCTCATTAGCATCTTAAATCTCCACCCGGGGTGTGATTTTTACTATTATAACGAGTAAGGGGTCAGTTTGAGAACAGGTAAAATCAAAGTACACATGGTATCTACAGGAGAAATTCCCTACTGAAGATATCTTTACTTGAATGAGCTCAATTACAATGCGATGCTGGGCTTATTATATTGATTATACCATCACCACGGTTGCTCCGTCCTGAAGACATGGTAATTTCCTTGACTACCTATCCTGCCTCACAACTAGTGGGAGAACACTCACTTCAGAAGACTGCTTTGTTGTTCTCTCCCCATTTAAATCCCATATTCCCCCGTAGAATTCCTCTCTCCATCTCTACAGCTACCTTGGCACTCTTCACCTATATCTGAGCACTTTTTATAGACAGCCAGGTACTAGGACTGCTTGAGTTTTGTATATTTTCTCCATTACAAGGTAAGCTCTTAGAGGAGAGAGTGCCATAATTCTGCTTTCCGCATATACGTTAGAGGTTCAATAAAACCTATGGGAGCTTGTCAAGGACAAAAATCAGATGAGTAAGGAGATTGATTTTATTCAGGTAATTGCAATAAGATGAAAAGATCTGAAGACCAGAATGTCTCAACAAGGTGGCTTTGCCTTAAACTTTTAGTGAAGGGGATGGAGGGTAAATAGCTTGCAAAGGAGGTAATTTACAGTTGGAGTTGTTTTGCAAGCAGGACAAGTCTATGTCAGTTATCAGGCCAGGAATATTTTTCTCTATGGTTAACTAATTTCAGGGGTACAAGCCATTCCAATCCAGTTAATCAATTATGAGAAAAAAAGAACAGGAATTGGAAGGGCTGTGTCCAGCCTTGTCAGCATGTTCAGACCAAAGAGGAAAGGTCTGTGTTTGGCCTTGTCAAAGGGTAAACAAGAGAGCCACCCACAAGTCTTATGAGAGTCATGGGAACGAATGGACTCTGAGTTTTATCCAAATCATATAAGGAAAGGTGTTCTTTACTGGAGCACAAAAGGCTGGGGAGATTTCTCAACCATCACTCTTGCTCTCCAGGAGTACAGGGCTCAGGTAGATGTCAAGGTCATCACACTGAAGGAAAGCAACTGTGCTGTATTCTTCACCCTCTCTCGACCTTCTTTCTATATATATTAATCTATATTGGCCAATAGTCTGCTCAAAGACTCTTCATTCTCTCTCTCTTTCTCTCTCTCTCTCTCTCTCTCTCTGTCTCTCTCTCCTCTCTATTTGTGACCCATTCAAATAAAGAACTAGAAAGAGAAGGCAGAAAGTTCCAGAAGAAAGAACTGCCTTTAAGATTATTGGACTTCAATAACTTTCAGTATAAATATCACATTGGTAACTTTTCCACTAGACTTGAAGATGTGAGAAGGAATGAAAATAAAGTGTTCCTATGAGTGTACTGGGTGAAGAGACTGGTCAAAGGGGCTGTTCTCTGAAGAGCTAGAGTCACGGAAATTATAAAGATTTGGTTCAATCCTGGTTTACTCTGCAGTGACCCCTTATTCATCACATCTAGAGTTTTGTGGAGCTGAATCCCATATCCAGGTTGTTTCAGCAACCACCAACCTATACTGTGGCTCACTGAGTCAGGGATACTTTTGCAAGTCTAGTCTGCTCAAGAGTTGACTTTTCTTTCTCCCTACACATTTCTTTTTCAGAACATAGAGTTTTTGTGTATGTTTCTAGCCTGGAGTGAAGAAAGGAGAATTAGGAGATTTGGGCCAGACTTGTAAGGTGAGGAAGCACTTTGAAAAACAAGCTTTGTCTCAAAATCTGGGCAGAAATTCTAGTTGGCTCTCTCTTTTTATTTTTAATTGGTTTGTTTATCCCTAACAAACAGTAGATGAGCAGTTCTGGGAATCATTATTAAAAACATAAAAAAAGATAAGCCTGCATGTCAAGAAATCCTTTGCTTATTGTATTTGATAAGGTGACATGTTTTATTCAAATACCCCATTACCTAGTAGAATCTTTGGCATATAGTAGGTGCTCAATAAATGGTGATTAGTTGACTGACTGAATGTATTAATTGCCTTTTAATGGTATTTATCTTTCTCCTCTCATTAGGGGACACAGCTGTATCTCCCAACATTCCTATGTGGCTTGTCAAAACAAAAATAGGCCAGGCTTGAACTGGCCATCCTGATTAATCTGGTTTTGATATTTTTTCAGAAGCCATTTTGTCATCAGTGTAGCAGGTGAAAGACTTTATACACAGATACAGAGGATACAGGCCAAACTTGCCCAAAGGTCGCAAGGTGGATGCCCAGACAGTGCTAATTCTTGGTCAAAAGGAAGCAATGTTACCTTATGCTTGCCTGATGAAACTGGACATGTCCTTCATACAGAAGGACGATTTCACACCATGACTCACTTTGGCCTCTCCAGCCAGGGCCCTCCTCCTCTTGTGTGATCCTAGCCCTTAGTTGCAGTTCACTGGAGCTGAACAAAGCAGAGGCATAAGATTCACTTGGAATCAGGGCATGCGAGTGAACCTTGGAAGTGGACACACTATGCCGAGGTCTGTGCCAGGAGCCAGGAGGTATGGGAAGCTACCTCCTGGGAAGATGAAACAGAGTTTCCTACTCTAGGAACAAGTTTACATGTGCAAGCACTGCCGGGGGCAGCAGTTTCGTCCTGTGTCATATGAGGAACATAGATCGGTGTTTCTAAGTTACACACCAGAATCACCTGGGAAGATACATTTTTAAATAGGACGTCAAAGCCCCAGCCCAACCCAATTAAATCAGAATTTCTAGAGTATGGATCCCAGGTGTATTAGTCTGTTCTCACCCTGCTAACAAAGACATACCCAAGACTGGGTAATTTATAAAGGAAAGGGGTTTAATTGACTCACAGGTCAGCACGGCTAGAGAGGCCTCAAGAAACTTACAATCATGGTGAAAGGGGAAGTAAACATGTCCTTCTTCACACGGTGACAGCAAGGAGAAGAATGAGCAAAAGGGGTAAAGCCCCTTAAAAACCATCAGATCTTGTGAGAACTCACTATCATGAGAACAGCATGAGAGTAACTGCCCCCATGATTAAATTGCCTCCCGCTAAGTCCCTCCCAAAACACATGTGAATTATGGGAACTGCAATTCAAGATGGGATTTGAGTGGGGACACAGCCAAACCATATAACCAGGCATAGATTTTTTTTAAAAGTTCCCCCAGCTAATTTTAATGAGCAGTCAAATTTGAAACCCCATGAACTTGATGACTCTTAAGAGCTCTTCCAGGATTAAGATTCAAAGTACCACATACTTGACACAACAAAATCAAGAAAATATAAATACCCCATTGTTTGGGCCAAACGGGGTGTGTGGACGGGGTGTGTTGTAAATAGAAGGTATGGCTGCCTCATGATTTGGGGAAATTTTGAAAGGCTGAGCCCAAGATGGTGAAAAGATGTATGAGTCTGGAAAAATAAGGCAGAATTGTTAATAAACTTAGAGATTATCAACGTGGAAGATTTGTTGAATTTATTTATCAATAAATATTTATTGGGCACTGACTGTGGGCCAGTCCCTATTGGACTCTAGGTTGAAACACAGTATATTGGACATGGCCAATTAGATATGAGCATAATAGAAACACCATCAGTATAGGCACTAATCACTTCTCTGTGAGCACCAAGAAATGCTTCACGAAGGAGGTGGTGTTTGAATTGAACCTTGAAGACTGCATGGATGCACCTGTCCAGGTGAAACTCAGGTCAGGGCAGAAGGCAAAGTCAAGGTAGGAGAAAGTTTGTAAACAAAGCTTTGCACTTCACACTTAACAAAACTGAAATGTGTTGCTCCACACACTCCATGCGCTTCCACATCTCTATACCTTTAATCAAGACATTCTGCCTGCCTGTGATACCTTCCTTCTTTTCACCTGGACAAGTCCTGTCATTTTTTTTTAAGAGTCAGCTGAGATTAGCCTCCTCTAGGAAACCATCTCTGAGGCCTCTGGTCAGTCTCCCAGTACTTTCCTTTGCTTGCTTCCATCAACACACTTACACACAATAACCCCAATTATGCTGTGAGCTCTTCAAGGGCAGGAACATCCTCTATATTCATTTATGCTCTTGTCTCCAGTGCCCATCACATGCCCCTTGCTCTAATGGGTCTTCAATAATATTTATTTAACTGAACATTTAAAATATTATTTAAATGAAAATTTAATAATTAAATTATTTTACTTTATTATATATAATTATATTTTAATTTAATTTATTATAATAATTAAAGATAATTTTAAACATTATTTAAAAGAAAATAGTCTTTTTAAAAAGATACATCAGACTGTAGATCATTCTTTAGCTGAAACTCATCTCATGGTTTCTTGATTACTTACAATAACATCTAAACTCCTCATGGGGATCTACGATGTTCTAGATGATTTGGCTCCTAAATATTTTTCTAGACTTGAACCACTTTCCTTTTTCACCATGTACATAAAACTAGTCTTAAAAGAATCAGCCTGATCCACAAGTAAACCCTACCAGAATAAAACTTAACACTTTGATTAGGAAAGATAATGAAATACAGATAGTCAACACTACAGCATCCAACATACAATTAAAATTTACTAGTTATGTATAAAAGCATGAGAATGTGATTCCTAACCAACAGAGAAATTAGCCAATAGAAACAGATACAGTAAAGAAAAGGAATGATGGAATTAGCAGAAAGAACTTTAACAGTCATTAGTGGAGATAAAATGGGATGCTGAAAAAAAAAAACCCCAGTTAATCCTAAAAAATACAGGAAAGAAGGGGAAAAGGAACAAAGAACATATGACCCAAGTAGAAAAGAAACAGCAAAATGGTAGACTCAATCCCAACTAAATGTAAATGGAATAAACATGCCAATTAAAGTGGGGTGGTCATCCGGCTAGAAAAAAATAAAATTGAAAATAATCACTTGGAAAATAGCAAGTGTCCAGTTTGACCAACTACTCAGGTTTGGAAAGTTAAGTAATGGGAGATAGGCTAGAAAGTTTGACTGAAGCCAAGCTATGTTGGGTCATGGGTGTCAAGTCCTATACTTACTACAGGCATTTGTGCCTTCTGTGTGCAAATAAGTAGTCAAGCCTATGAAATGGCATGACCTGCTGAAAGAACAGGTATAAAGCTTCCTTTTCAGGACGTTTTATTTCATATGGAAAGCAAATCTTCCTCCCATCCCCTGATTGTTACCTTCTTCATAAACAGAGTGGCCATGGCCATACATTTCAGCTGCCCAGGTCCCTAATGCATAAACAAGCCGGGTGAAAAAACATTAACCTTCAAGCTACATACCACATACTATGAATCTTTCTTTTAAAAGTGAAAATACACTTGGAAACTGAGGGAAGTAGTAAGTATAATCCTCCCTTGTCATTAAATCAATAAAGAAATTACTCAACATTACTGAAAATCTGCAGTTCTTGGAAGGTATCTCCTTGTTTGTTATTATCATTATTATTGTTGTTATTTCATTTTTCAATGGCTGCCAAGTCTGAAGGTTCCTGGAGTTAAGGACATAACAAGATAAAGAAAAGATATTGCTTTTGCCTGAGTTAATGAAGTTGATATCAATCTTTTATTTCATACACTTCAGGATGATTATTGCTTTAAATGCAAGCTTTGCTGCATTAAATGTGACATTAACAGGAATACAAATAAGAGAATTCCCAATGATATTAATGAGTGGGGCTGAGGAAAGGCTGGCTTCTTCACTTCCACACCTAGAGGACAAAACACAGGAAAGGTCACAAAGCAGCCAGACCTGGAGATAAATCTGAGCTCCATTAACTCAGTGAATGACTCAGAGGTACATTTTTGCTGTTGTTTGTTTCAAACTAGAGGAAGAAAAGACAAAAAAATTGATTGAGCCTCAGGACAAGGGCTGGCCAGGGTGAGGTTGAAAGGGCCCAGACTTCAGAGTCAGAAGACTTGGTGTTTACCCCTAATTCAGCCCATAACTAGCCAACCCCTCTGGGCATCCGCTAGTTCTGTGAAATGACAGCATTTTGCAGCAGTTAGTATGTAAAAGTCCTTTCTGGCTTGAAATTTTAAAGACCAAGTACTAGCCTATTATGAAATAATCACAAAGATTTGGAAAATGCCTTCCAAAAGGCCAATTGTCTTGATGCTCATGACCTTAAGAGGAAAAAAGAGAACAGTTGAATAAACTGAGGTTTCACTGAGCTGAAGTACATATGATGAGCTTACCAAACAGTAGAGCTAGCCCTGCTCTATGGGTCTTCTGGCTTCTAATCCTGTGTTTTATCTTATCCCACACTGCCTTTCAACAAAGAGAATATAAGTCTTATTTAAAGAGAATATTGAAGCAAAACGGGGAAATGGTACTTTGGAGTTCCACAGGGAGGATTTGGATCTGGAACCAAACTGTAAAAGCTTCATGGGTTTTTTCCATAAAATGAAGATTTAGAATGACATTTGCCCACTCCAAAGTATATACCCAAGAGAACTGAAAACAGGTACTCAAACAAACCGTGGTGCATGAATGTCATCAGTGGCAGGGGATAAGATCAGCCTTTATATTGCTTAACATCCGGATCATTTCTCCACGGACTACAGAATAAAGAGCAAAATCCCTAACTTCAATTCCAAAGCCCCCAGTAAAGTGGCCTTCTTCTCCTCCCCTTCCCATGTAATCCTCAGCACTCCACTTCAGTCAGAACAAAGAATAGCCCTTTCCTGTGCCTGCCTCACACTTTCCTGCCAACATACTATTTCCTCAGTCTGTGATTGTATTCTCTTGCGTATCTCCACACATCTCCAAAATTCCAAGAAACATTCCAGCTGGAAGTGCTCCTCTCCCTTTCTCTTCTAAACATTTTCTTCTTTCTCCTCTGCGTACTTTACTTCACTCCTATATTATCATCATTGCTAACCTGCCTTATCTCCCCTCTTAAATGGTACATTCCGTTAAGGCTAAAAAATATGGACTTTCACAGGACATGGCTTTAGGGATTTGAACCAATCTTATCTTGATCTCTATGGTGCCAGGAGCCCCTAGTTGGCATGTCAAATTGGATATTAAACAGCTCAATATAAGTATATAAGTATACAATAATATTTTTGAATGTTATTTGTTTATTGGTTCATTTCATTTCAAGGCCACTTTTATGCTAAAACTCTTTCTCATTTTTTATTCACTTTTGAAGTAATATTATCTAATTGCAACACAAATATGTGGAAAAGCTGAAGACTTCTATGAGCACTTTAAGGGATTTTCTTCTTTAAAAAAATGGAGCACTAAAGACCAAGACTTGGGATCCCATTGCTCAATTGTGATATCACCAGAAGAGCTTTAGCCTTGGCGATAGAATTTTCTTTGTGATATATTTTTAAACCTCCCAGAAGGAAACATGCCAAATTGAAAGGAGATACTTTGATTTCATTGATTTAAACCCTTATTCAGTTGATTACTAAAGCACGTGCCTAATCATGGCACATATTTAAAACCATGAAATATTCACAATGCAATGCATAAGAGACATGATGTATCGTGTATTTATTCTACAGTTCAGTAAATTCTGGATACAAAGGCTCAAATTGATGCTCACAAGTTATCACGTTAGTACGAACACAATTTCTTTCAAAAACATTTCTTCATCTCCAGAATTTGATTTCCATTCTGAAAGATGCTGTCTGTAGATATGCCTTGGATGACATAAATAAATCTAGGCTATAACTCTTTCGTACAGCCATCAAAGTACATTCTGCCTGTGGCTGAATCACTTCTGAACAGGTGAGGCTCTTCCTGCTGCTCCTAACATTTTAGAGTTACCCCATAAAAGGCTACGTCTAAGTACATATTTGCTAAATGAAATAAAAATTCTCAGTTGAATTTCCCAGAGCTCTGAGCAACTCCCCACTGCTGTTTTGATGTCTCGTAGGAAGCGCTGGCACATCACCGAGTTTGTAATCCTGGGAAACCACAAGTACTGAGTAGTAGTAGGTGCATTAAAGTGGGACATGCCAAGAACCTTTCTTGGTCAGAGACTGGAACTGTTTTACTAACTTCTACATTTTATTCATTTGCCTCTTTAAATCGAGTTATGCTGCAACTTCCTTTTCTACAGTAATTCCACTATTAACCTTTTGTTTTGTTTTCCTTGCTCACTTTGTGCAATAGTCACTAGAGTCAGTTAGTGAATACTTAACAAATATTGGTTAAATGATTACAAAATTATTTATGATACTTGGTTACCACATGCCAAGTATTGTGCTAGGTGCCAGAGATGAAACTGTGAAAAAATAAATATGGCCTCTCACACTACAAAGTTAAAAGTCTAGTGGGGAAGACAGACCACCAGTCAAATCATCACAAAATATATGCTGACTTATACATGCGTTAAGTGCTAAGACAGAGCAGCATACGTGGTTCTAAGAGGGGTTACGGTATGGGGCTCTGAGCTGGTCAGCAAGGTCAGGGAGTGCTTCCCTGAGAAACCGAAGCTTTAACTGAGATCTCAATTGTGAGTGGGAGGTGACAAGTGGAGAGAGAGGCGATGTCCCCGGTAGAGGCAGTGGCAAGTGCAAAGTTCTGTGGAAAGGAATCTGGAAGTTACCAAGGGCAGAAAGAAGCCTGAAGGGCTGAAGCAGAGAGTTAGGAAGTGTGGGCCAGGCGTGGTGGCTCACGCCTGTAATCCCAGCACTTTGGGAGGCCAAAGCGGGCGGATCACCTGAGGTCAGGAGTTTTGAGACCAGCCGGGACAACCTGGTGAAACCCCATCCCTACTAAAAATACAAAAATTAGCCAGGCATGGTGGCCAGCGCCTGTAATCCCAGCTACTCAGGAGGCTGAGGCAGGAGAATCACTTGAACCTGGGAGGCAGAGATTGCAGTGAGCCGAGGTTGAGCCATTGCACTCCAGCCTGGGCGAAAGAGTGAAACTCTGTCTCAAAAAAAAGAGAGAGAGAGAGTTAGGGAGTGTGGTGAGAGAAAAATCCAAAGAGAATGGGCAACATCAAGTCACGCAGACTCCTAGGTCCATGTTCCAGGGTCTCTATTCTAACAGCCACAGAAGTGTTGGAGGATGTTAAGCAGAGAGGCTGGCAGATCTGGATTTGGGTTTCAAAACCAGAGTGAAATCATGAATACAAAAGGAGAAAGCAGAAGTAGAACTGCCTTATGGTAGCAGATAAATATTAACTGCAAGGTTAATAATAACAATACGCTTTCATTATTGAGCTCTTATTGTTCCCCACTCCTGTTGCTACATCAACACATGTGTTTCTAGAGGAATCATCTGTTTGAAATCATCTCCAAGTAGATCCTTGGAAACCCAGTCTCCTGTAGTAGTAGCCTTTTGGCCTGCAGAGATACTACCTTTGTGATAAAAACAGTGAGGGAAAGATCATCAGTCTGTGGCCTGACCATCGGAAGTATGCTGCACCTCCTGGTGGCCATTAGCTCACTCAGCTTCTACTGGACACAAACTCGCAGGCCACCGTGGCCACCAGAAAGCACGGTGTTGCTGTGTAGCCCAACTCCAGACTGCAGACTGCTCTCCTGACCCAGGATGACCATTACGGAATAACGGCCCCTGTCACGTGCCACCTCACTCCTACGAGATATCCTAGCTACGATTTAGGGCCATGGGTTCATCACATCAATTTTGCATATGAATCAATGTCCTATTTACTTTTCCTCTATGGTGTTTAAATGACATCTGATTCCTCACTGTAACCTTGAGCTTCTAGCACATGCTACAGGACAGTTCCATAACTGAGGAAGCTTTTTAAGTGGGAATGTTAGCCACTTGGGCACTTAATCATCGTTTTATGGATTACAGGACACATTTTAGGATGTTGTTTATTTATGAGGGAGTCCTCATAAGCTCCTGAAGGACAAAGACATTCTAACTAAAAATACGAGACTTTATTCTTAATTCTGAATAGTCCGTCTTCCTAATGAGACTGAATAGTCCGCCTCACTGATTTCAAATCTACCATGTTTGTGAATCCAAACACAATTCCAAAGGGCCACCCTTTTGCTCTTCCTCGGTTGAAATTACACCACTCTGGCCAGGCGTGGTGGCTTACGCCTGTAATCCCAGCACTTTGGGAGGCCGAAGTGGGTGGATCACCTGAGGTTGGGAGTTTGAGATCAGCATGACCAACATGGAGAAACCCCGCTGCTACTAAAAATACAAAATTAGCCAGGTGTGGTGGTGCATGCCTGTAATCCCAGCTACTTGGGAGGCTGAGGCAGGAGAATCGCTTGAACCCAGAAGGCAGAGGTTGTGGTGAGCTGAGATCATGCCATTGCACACCAGCCTGTGCAACAAGAGTGAAACTCCATCTCAAAAAAAGGAGGAGGAGGAGGAGGAGGAGGAGGAGGGGGGGGGGAGGAGAAGAAAGAAAGAAAGAAGAAAGAAAGAAAGAAAGAAAGAAAGGAAGAAGAAGAAGAAGAAGAAGAAGAAGAAGAAGAAGAAGAAGAAGAAGAAGAAGAAGAAGAAGAAGAAGAAGAAGAAGAAGAAAGGAAGAAGGAGAAAGGAAAGAAAGAGAGAAAGAAAGAAAGAAAGAAAGAAAGAAAGAAAGAAAGAAAGAAAGAAAGAAAGAAAGATCATACCAATCTTCATGGTCCATATTATGATAATATCTCCCTTGTTGAGTTTTCCTGATTACTATCCCTTAAAAGGCCATGATATCTTTCTTCTCTAAATCTTCCAAAGCTTTTATATCACAATTTTTCCTTTTGCACCCTCCCTAGGCCGTAAGTTGTTTGAAGGAAGGGGCTTTTATATCACAATTTTTCCTTTTACACCCTCCCTAGGCTGTAAGTTGTTTGAAGGAAAGGGCTTTACAATGAGTACCTAGTAGTATGTGCCACAGTCTTCCAGGGATGCTCGACAAGTTGATTGTATCCTCCATAAGATCCCTGAGAACCCCAACTTAATTATCAGCCCTCCCATGGCTGTCTCAACAATGCAGGAAAATATGTTTCTCATGCTCAAGCTGCTCTTTCCATCAGCTGGGCTGGGCCTTCTTGCTGCCAAGGTAATAATAAACATGAATCCAAACTTGCAAATGAGAGAAGCTTCGTAGCTGAAAGAATTGCAATCCTAAGTGTATAAATGGGTGAAAATTGCTAAAGAGAGCAATGAATCCATGTCAGTTACTATGTATACGGGGTTTACAAGTATATTCATAAACTATTTATATAAGCAGTTGCTTGCTTTCCTTACAGAAACTTATACTGTTAAGGAATTGAGGCTGCTTTTATCTTTATATCCACAGTACTCTGGTTGGTAGTAGAACTATGCCTGGTTGGCAGCAGAAGCCCCATAAATATATGTGGAAACTGATTTCTGGTGTGCCTTGCCATCATGATCAGAGTAAACTATGTTACTAACAATGTGCTATCGCTTCCCAGATATCCTTGTTTTTAAAAGGATAACTGTAGATGATAAAGCCTAACCTAGCTCTTTGATAAAGTCAACTGCTTGGACTTCTTCAAACCACAGATAGAAGATGGCCCGACCCCCTCTCAGAAGGTATTCTGGGAGGCCAAGGTGGGTGGATCACGAGGTCAGGAGTTCAAGACCAGCCTGGCCAACATGGTGAAACCCCATCTTTACTAAAAATACAAAAATTAGCCAGGCATGGTGGTGCACACCTGTAATCCCAGCTACTCAGGAGGTTGAAGCAGGAGAATCACTTGAACCCATGAGGCGGAGGTTGCAGTAAGCTGAGATCGCATCACTGCACTCCAGCCTGGGTGACATAGTGAGACTCAAAAAAAGATTTTCTATGTTATTATAGGCACAATCTCAACAGCTGATGGCAGAGAGCAGCACTCTGTTACCGCTGCCAAGCCCAGCACCAGAAATGGACTCCATCAAATGTTAGGCTACCCTATGCCAAAATACTCTCACACAGGCAGAAAGAAGGTCTGTCCAGGTCTTCCAAAAGAGCCAAAACAGGGCAGAAAAAAAGAGGATGAATAAAAAAAAACACACACACACACATTTGGTTCTGTCATTTGCAAATAACCACATCATCACCAAGACTGTCAAACCAGCAAACCTGAATGCCCTCTTTATCCCCTCAAGGAATTCAAAGTCCATCTTTGCACAGGTCTGGCTATAGAAAGTTCATCCTGACATTGAGCCTTTGTTCTCTGCAATTTTCTCCTGTTGAGGGGGGAATAAAAGTCAGCACCCTGATGGCAGGGATTTTTGTCCTTTTTTAAATGTTTCACTGCTTGTAACCCCAATGTCTAGAATATAACCTGACACAGTGTAGCACACAATATGTATCAGCTGAATGAATGAAAAAATGAGTCTTAGCTCGGCCTCTCAGAGCTACACAGAATAAGTCTGACCTCCTTCCACATACCACCCTTTCAGATTCTGATGCATAATCATTACACGATGTATCCGTACACGTTTACCTGAGCTCCCTGCTAAAACTTCTCTCCTAGGACAAGTTTCCAAGCTGCTTCTCCATGTGGGTCTTTCTTCTCTGACTACTAAGTCAAGGTTCTCAACAGGTTGGCTTCAGGTGATTTTATCCCTCCCAACAAGGTGACAAGCAATGGTTGTAGCCTATGAGACCAGGGGTCATGGTCATGACCATTTCTATAATCTTCACACTGCCAGGGACTGCACATGGCATCATGGCATGCAGTAAGTGCTTAGTAAGTATTGATGAATAAAGCCCTTAGCCCCTGTTTAAGTTCCAGCCTGGCTGAGCTAGATTTCCACAGCAAGATCTCTTCTCCTTTGTTTCTTTCTGTTTTTTCTCTTTTCTCCAGAGCATTCACTGTCAGGGAACTCCTTCCTCCTCCAATCTAATTAGAGGAGTTATAATTAATCCAATCTATAATTAATTAGGCAAAGCAACAACAAAACACACTATAACTACAAAATGGAAAGTATACCCCTAAAACCAAGGTTGTTCACACACACACGCCCCGCCTACCCACACATGCACACGCACGTGCCCGCACACACACATACACACACTCATATTTATTCTACCTGTCCAGTAGGAATTAAGAAACATGGGGAAAAATCAGAATGAGCAATAAGACCGAAGTGGAGACTGTGGGGGCAGGAGCAGGGGCCGCCTCATTCATAAAGACTTAAGTGAAATCTTTGACACACATTCATTTGATATATGTTTGAAAGTCATTCTTTTAACTTTAAAAAATATCTTTTAACACTTTTTAGAAAGATAGAAAGACAGTTAATTATAATACATAGAGTGGTATTGAGTGTTTTTAAATAACCCCAGATACATCTTGCTTTGGGATATAACTTGCGATTTCACTGAGTGCTATGTGTCCAGCCCTTAGAGAGCCTAGCTTACAACAACCCTTGGAGAAGGTTGTTAGCTGTCTCCATCTTAAAGGTGAAGAGCTTGAGACTCTAATCGCATCCTAAACTTGGTGAGCTTATGATCTGCCTGGCACTTCAGCTTACTATGTCACTGTACCTCCTACAGTCTTGTGAGGATGAGAATACTGAAGCTCAGATGACTTTCCCAAAGTCACTCCGACAGCAATTAGGAGATCCAGGATTTACAACCAAGTCACTCTGATACAAAAGCCTGTGATGTTAGTCACTAGACCATGCTGAAGGAAGATGAGGAAACAGAGACTTAGGGTGATCCCATGACTGGGAGAGAAATTGTCCCTCAGGCCAATGAATATGTCAGGAAACAGACATGACTGCCCCCTCCCAGGATTCCCATCTACTGCCAGCCAATCCTTGTGTCTCTTGCCTTCAGGTCACTGTACAGAACTCCCTGTTCCACTGAGCCATGTCCCATTATATGCAAGGTTGAGTCCTCCCTGCTCTGCAGCCTCTTAGCACTTGCCAATTCTCTGGGGCCCTGTCTTTAATCTGCACTCATTTATGAGCTGTGCTGCTCTGAGAATATTCCTAAGTGCACACACACACACACACACATACACTTTCCTCAACTCAGCTTTATGCTCCCTCATGGTGGAGAAAAAGAAGGTTGTCCTATGGCTATGTGGTTCTTGCACACAGTGGCAAGAAATAGCTCCTGTCCTGGAAATGCCGAGAAAGACTGCCATGACTAATAACAGTGGGCAGGAGACAGGCCAACATGAGACCAGCGATAGGTGACCTGTTTGTGAATAAATGATCTTCAGACAAAATGCAGGGTAGAAAACAGAATGGTCATTGGAAAGGTTCACGCAGAGTTCCAGAGAATCTTTCCAATGTGGAGTATATGAAAAATCAGAGCAGGCTCCCAAGAGAAGATGACATTTCCTCTGGGCGCCGAAGGATGGAAGAAGTTGAGTACGTGAGAGGGAATGGGTGTTCCAAATAAACAGCAAGGACAAAAGCCCCAAGGCAGGTAATCACAGGAAGAACATGAGGGGCAAAGAACATGTCCATCTAGCTGGATTGCTGGATGCAAAAGGATGAAGCGGGGGAATTAAGTTGGTTATGCAGGTGGGGTCCAGATGTAGGGAGCTTGAGTGGCAGGACTGAGGATTTGATCTCTAGTCTACGGACAATAAGGAGCTACTCGAGGTTTTAGAGCAGGGGAGTAGCATAATCTAAAATGTGCTTCAGAAAAATGTACCTGCTATTAACATGGAAACTGGATTGGAAAGGGAAGAGGTTTGTAGCAAGGATACTTGTGTGAGATTATTTCAGAAGATTACAAAGAAAGCAGATGATCTGAAACAACTAGGGCAGCAACAGACACAAAGGAGAGGAAAGGGTTCTGAGTGCCCACAGAGACAGCATGGACAAGATTCCACAAAGGGGAAGAGGAAGGGAGAGAATGGACAAGATTCCACCAAGGGAGTGTGGGAGAGGAAGGAGTCAACGCAGGACACCTGGGAAGCTCAGACAGGAACAGCTGATACTGGATGCTTACTGAGTGCCAGGCATTATGCGGAAGACTTCATACAGGTCGCAGCCCATGGAATCCTCAGAAGCACCTATGAAGTAAGCAAACGCATTTAACAAGTGTGATCACTGAGGCACCAAGAGGTTAAATAACTTGCCCAGGTGCTGTCAACTGGTAAGTGACAGCACTGGGGTTTGAACTAGGGGATCCTGTCTCCACAGCCCGCCTTCTTCATCGCAAAGCTAGGCTGAGTTGCAGAAACCAGGAATTCAAGAATTCCAGCAGGTTAGGGTGGGCCAAGGCTGAAGAGACAGAAAAGGAGTCTAGACAGCGAGGAGGAGACTGTGGAAAGTCCGGGAGTCAAGGGAGAAGGGAGCTTCGAGAAGGTAGCAGCAAGGGTGGGAGGGTCCTGCTTCCTGGGCACCCCCTCTACCGGAGCCCGCAGGCATTGCACTTGCTTCCCTCCCAGAACCAGCAGCCACCCTATAAAGCAAGCACTTTCCTTTCATTCCTGCCTTTACGGGTAAAGAAACCAACGCTCAGAGCTTGTGCACAGATGAGGTGTGGGGAATGAACTCAGGTCTCTGTTTGTCCTCAAAGTCTGAGCTTTTAACCAATACTTTGTCAAAACAGACCCAAGAATCAGCCCAAATGAAAAAAAGAAAAGGCCACTGTATATGGCTAGTAAGCAGGTGCTGCTGGGGAGGTTACTGTATAGCTTAAAATCCAAACCAGAGCATTTTAGAGAGTGAAATGGATGCTATCAATAATTACGCCAGGAGAACTGATGTCAGATGGGACTTTCCCAAGCAACCTAGGACATGTGTTCGTCCTACTAAAAGGGCATTGGCCATTAAAACAAAATAAAATAAACACAATGGCAGTGAGCATGGAGGCCAGATAACAGCAAGCGAAGAGAAATAGTTCATGAGGAGCTGGAGAAAATGAAGAAGAACTTGTCAACCTCAAAAAAGTCTGAAAACATTAAAAATAACTTGGGGTGGGGGGCAGGTAAGACCTGCTCAACCATGAGCAGGAACAGCACCTTGCACAGTGCCCAGCACAAACACTTCAGAAATGCCTGTTGACTCACTAATTGGGGGCAGGGGAAGAATTCTTTTTTAGGAAAGAAAAATATTGAGTATATTTGTAATCAGAAAGAGATGATCCTTTGGTGGAGGAGTATAAAAAATGCAAATGCAAGAGAAATTAATAAAATAAAGAGAGCCTCAAGGAAGTAAGTGGGAGAATAGTTTGCCTTAAAAAGGAGCAGAGGAGCTTTCTTCTAGAAAATATATAAAAGGCAGGTATCATGAGCAAAGGACGTGCAGGGAGGAAGTAGACAGCTACTCAGGAGATGGAATTGAACAGCCTCAGGGCGAGGGCAGGATATTGGCAGCGTCCACTCCATATTTCACCCAACAAATATGTACTGAGTGTCTTCCATGAACAGGTTTCCTGAGGCAGCCAGGACCCTTTCTGTTAGAGTAGCCTGCAGCTGTGCGGACTAGGAAGCTGGAAGCAGAGAGTCCAGGGGCCAGGGACCAATTTCTAATTTGGCCACTGATTTGCTTTGTGACCTGGAACAAGGCACTTCCCCTCTCAGGGGCTCAGTTTTCTCCACTATCAAATGTGGAGGTTGAACTTTACCACTGGGTCCCAGAGAAGTAGAGACCCAGGTTAGACAATGATGAACTGTGTGTTTTTAACAATTCAAATGTAATAAGGACAGAAAAATGAATGTTTCATACATTTTCAGTTCTCTGCATTTTCACAAACTGAACATGCTATGAAATCAACACTCAGATGAGAAACAGAACATAACTAGTAGCTCAGAAGCCCCATCGAGCTCACTAACCCCTCACTCAGGGTAACTATATCCTTATCACTAACAGCATGGATTAGATTCACCTGTGTTTGTCCCGTCTCCACGTATACTCCTAGAATACATGCTATTTTATGTCTAATTTCTTCCACTCAGGATCATTCATGAAGTTTGCTACAATACATTCCTACATATGTGAAAAATAAAGAGAATACTGTACATTTTGTTATCAAGCTAAATATGTTTAAGTTAAATGACTGTCCTTTATTCTGAGATAATGTTCTTTCATCTGCTTTGTATAAACAGTCCTTTTGAAAAATTTTCCCCCATAGTATTGGAACTTTGGTTGGTATTTTGTTTTCTTTTGTTGTTGAGATACATGTTTTTGTTCCTATCGAGAAAATTCAACCTCTAAATTATATTGTCCAGAAATTTGGCTGGGCTAGGCCACCCACAGATGTGAGCCCTACTGGTGTAACTGAACTGTAGGGTTCTGGACACTGTAATTTACTGGGCCCAGCTTTAAGACTCTGAACTTCCTGGTTAAAGCCCCCTCTGATGGCGGAATATGAAAGAAGAGACGGCCGCAGGCTCTCAACAGTGTCTGCAGAAGCCACAGACGTAAGACTCTTGACTTTTCTGAAGAGGGGAGATAGAAGAGGAGAAGAGAGGAGAGGGGAGGGGAGGCTTGAAACTTCCACACACTGTCCACCCAGCAACATAAACAGCAGCTTTATCTCCCCATTAAAACAGACCAGATGAGGTTTTATCAGGCAGCAAAGAAGTCTGGGCTGGGAGTCGGGGGAGGGAGGAGGTGGGCGGAGGGAAACAAATAACTCACTTGTGGGACAGGACCAGAGGATGGAGCAAGGCAGCACAAACTCAAGTCAGAGTCTCCTCAACTCAGGGTCCCCATGGAATGCTGGGGAGAGAAGGACGGGTGTGGGCTGTGTCCTCAGGAGGCCTCAGAACCAGAAGCAGGACCTTGAGGAGAATGCAGGGCCTCCGTTTAAAAAAGAAGAAAGAAAGAAAAAAGAAAAGCTTGCTGCACTGACTTCTCCGGCAGAGGGGCAAGAGGTAAAGAAAAATCACCCGTGCTGTTGCAAACAATACCAGTTGTGATGAGGTTTCGGTCTATCTGCAACAGCATCCATTTAACTTGAGCACCCCACAGGAAACCTTAAAAAAAAATGACTCCGGCTTATTCCCTGTTCTCAAGAAGCCGTATAGGAGACAGAATAAACGTGAAATTTTTAAAAAGGGAACCTGGGCATGCCCAGTTCTTAAGGAATAATTGTCTGGTGTGATTATATAGAGTCTGTGATGGAATCTTCCATCAAAATCTATTCAAGTAGATGTGCCTTCAAGGAAAAAGATCTCTGCTCCTCAGGAGTGCACAATTATATATGCAGCTGAACCTTCTTTGGAGCAATCCATTATAGGACAATTCCACATAAAACAAAATGAATCTCAGGCTATGTTTGCATCATTAGTTTGCAAAAGGATACACCAAGAGTTTCTTTTAATAGATGGTGTCCTGCTCCATTCAGCATAGGATTCCTTGTGAATACAACTTTTTAGAAGGCTTATATATTGCATAAAGCAAGATATATACAAGCATCTCTCCATAGTTGGTTGTTTTGCCATTGTTTCCATGGGGGGCAGTTCTGGGTTTTGTTTTGTTGTTGTTGCTGTTTTGGGTTTTTTTTGTTTTTCTTTTTGGCTGTCCAGCATTCAACAACACCCCCCACACCCACCCTACCGCCCATTTCTGCTAGCATCTCCATCTCCTGTTGGGGAGAATTCCCCAGTTTTAAGATCTCGGCAGAAGGTAAATCCCAGCCCCTGCCACCTTGCACCATCTGCTCTACTAGTGGAAGTCAAGGAGGCCACACCGTTTCTCCACCACAACATGCCAGGCTTCACCAGTCAGATGTTCATTCCTGGGACTTTGAGCTTTGGCCAAGTGATGTCAACTCAGAGGGAATATTTGAAGGGACATATTCACCACAGTGAGTGAAGCCTTTTGACACCAACTGTTCCTGATATCCCAACACCAATCCCACCAATAACTTTTCATAAATCCCTCCCCCTTCCACCTTTTCTCCCTAAATATGGACAGAGTTGGTTTCTGATTCTTGCAAATGAGAATACAGCTGGGAAACTGAAAAAGACTGTTTCTAGCCCACATATAAAAGGGCCACAGGCCTTCCCAACAGACTCTACACCTAATACATTGCAGGTTCTTCAATAGTAGAGACCACATTTTCTATTATCTCTTCCCATTCCACCGATGAAACAGACCAACAAAAGAGCTGGGGGACACTAACCAATATGGACTCCAAAGTCAAGATATTGAAACTTAGTGTGAAGTGAACTGAGAAGAGGCCAAATAGAAGCATCTTAAAGTCTTCTAGAGTAGATTGGGTTGTAAATAATACAATAAGTTCATATACTAAAGTACAAGAATATAAATAACTACACTTCATGTCCGCCTCATGAGCAGACATTATGTCTTAGGTATTTAATTTTAAAGTCACACTGAACATTATGTTTTAATTAACGAACCTTGCTTCACAAGGCAACGAGGAGCATTTCTGCCAATTAGCGTCAGATCTTTCATACATATGTCCTCTAATTCCTCACTTGCACGCCGGGATGGCCCAGGGGAAATTAATGACCTCTCTTTCACCTTATGTATATGGGTTTTTCCACCCACTGGTGGCTCACTTTTTGTCACCTCCCTGCCAAAGGACATCTGGAATATCTACAGCTGCATCTGTGGATGCCATTCCTTGATGTATAATCATGGCAAATCCAATTTCCCTCATAACAAAGCCATCAAGAGTGCCCCCGCAACCCCAGGTCCCCAAGCCTTTCCCCTACAACCAGGTTATGCAAGGATGTGTCCAAGTCTGCAAATGGTAGCTGCCTCCATGAGATCAGCACAGAGCGGGGGGCAACACTGCCTCTCAGATGCCAGCGCAGGCTCCAGCATCAGCCTGCCAGGTGAAATTCCTGGTTTTACTAGCTGTAACTTCCAGCATTTACTAGCGGTGCAACCTTAACAAGTCCTTTCACTCCTCTCAGGTTTAGCTTCTTTACATGGAAAATTGGACTACTAATAGTACCCACCTTACAGGGGTGTTGGGAGGACTAAATGAAACAGCATGTTTGCACTTAGAAAATAACCCAGCACTTAGGAAATGCTTAATAAGCGTTTGCTATTGCTCTGCCTTCAACTTTGTGGAGCTCAACTTTGTGCCTTCCACTTTGTACACTTTGTGGAGACCTTTCTGTCCATCTTTACAACAGTCCCATAGACCCAAACGTTCCTAATGTTTGGGGGATTTTTTGGCTTTGCTTTGTTTGGTTTTGTTTTTTGCAGGCCACCCACTTTCCTTGCCAAATGCTCCATGAACCAGGTGCCCAGGATGGTAATGGGCTGCTCTAATTCATTCACATTCTTCCTCACCTGGCTGCCACCTAATCCAGTCTACAGAGATGTAGGCAACATGTCCTGTGACTCCCCTGGGAAGAGAAGAGTAGGGAGTAGACAGGTGAGATCAGGGATCTGATCCCTGGGGCAGGCAGCAACACAACACACAGTGACAGGGAAGTGGTGTTAGAGAGGGGGTGACAGGCGGTGGGTGGTCTAGGCTAGTGGCACCTCCTCTGAGGAGTCCAGCAAAAAGGGGCATGTTCCACCAGATATAAAGGAACATGCGACTCTGCAGTCGGGGGGTGAGTAGAGCATAGACTTTCAAGAAATATTTGGCATCAATCAAGCTTAAGCTTCTAGGTCCTAGGAATGTAAAGATGGGGGAATTGGGAGAGTTGGCATTAGCATTAACTGATACCCATTTTGTTCGGATTCGAAGGAGGCCATAGTATGAGCCACTCCCATCCCTCTTTTGTTGTTGTTGTTTGTTTGCTTGTTTTTGAGATGGAGTTTTGCTCTTGTTGCCTAGGCTGAAGTGCAATGGCGTGATCTCGGCTCACTGCAACCTCCACCTCCCAGGTTCAAGCAATTCTCCTGCCTTGGCCTCCTAAGTGGCTGGGATTACAGGCATGTGCCACCACACCTGGCTAATTTTTTGTATTTTCAAGAAAGGAAGAAAGTGTGTTTCTGAGAAGCTAGCGAACAAAGTCAAGGCACATGGTGGGAAAATGGTAGGTAAGCTCCACCCCACCAAGCTAGTACCTCTGCCCTCTCAGAGTTCAGAAGCCACCAGAGGGCTGAGCAAGAAACCAAAGCTGAATTTCAGGCAAGTAAGGTAATTCAGAAGCCCAGGCCCTCTCTTAGAAGTGGGCACAAGGGGGCCGGGTGCAGTGGCTCAAGCTTGTAATCCCAGCACTTTGGGAGGCCGAAGCAGGCGGATCACTTGAGATTAGGCGTTTGAGACCAGCCGGGCCAAGATGGTGAAACCCCATTTGTCTCTTCTAAAAATACAAAAATTAGTCAGGTGTAATGGCTCATGTCTGTAATCCCAGCTACTCAGGAGGGTGAGACAGGAGAATCACTTGAACCCGGGAGGCGGAGGTTGCGGTGAGCCAAGATCACGCCACTGCACTCTAGCATGGGCAACAGAGCAAGACTCTATCTCAAAAAAAAAAAAGGCACAAGGGGGAGACAGGCCTGCAAAAAGAAGACTGCGAATCTGCTCAGCATTCAGCTTCACAGAGGCGGCCCTGGTCCTAGAGTCTGGGCAGGGTTGGTTCTGAAGGTGAGGATGAAAGGAGATCATTTTGGGGCTGGAGAGATGGGGATGCAGGAAGTAAAGCCAGGACATCATGTCAACAGGGCCAAGGCGAAAGGTATTGGCTGTGATCATGGAACAAATGAAATCTACTAGATCACCTGAGGTCTTGACAAAGATTCTTTGCTTGGCCAAACTTTAGTCCACTTTTGGAAACTTCTCCTAGGCCCAGCTATGTACTCTCTTGTAAAGTCCACTTTTAGCAAAGAATCCTGCTAAGTCAGTTTAGCAAGAACCCCCACTCCCACCCTTGATATCAGACCACCCTCAAAATCTGATCAGGTTTCTCATCCTCCACCATCCCCCAAATGATAACTGATCCCCCTGGCCTTTCTTCAGGAAGAATCCTTTTAGGTCAGTTTAGCCAGAACCTCCTAGCCCCTGAGGTTTCTTCTAAGTAATTTTCCATCCACTGACCCCACCCTGCTCCTTGGCTATAAATTGCTGCTCGCCCATGCTATGATGTATTCAAAGTTGAGCCAAATCTCTCTCCCCAACTATAAGACACCATTGCAGGGGTCCCTCTAGCTATCACAGTGGTCCTGAATAAACTCTGCCTTACAGTGCTTTGACAAGTATCATTGAAAAATTTTTTCTTTAACAGTTTTAGCAAAGGATTTTGATCTTATCAGTGCTGAGCTCCAAACCACTGAACTAACCAGACTACCTGAGGCTACAGACTACAAAGCACAACACATGGAGAGAGAAGAAAGGATTGTGGGGTCAGAGTGAACATAAACGCCTAGTGGTATCACAGCACAAAGCCTTTGTTTAAATAGGAAATGGCACCATAGAAGGCAGACCTTAGCCCTCCTCTTCCTATTGCAGAGAATAGAATCCTCATTAGGTTTCCTGTTTAGGACAAGTCAGAGGAAAGTCACAGAGGGATGCATCAGAAGAGTCCCAGAGGGAAAGGGAAAGGAGGTGAGATTGTTGACACTGAAGAGAAAAAGGCTGGGGCGACTTGCTGGTACGGTGAGCCGCCTTACACAGAGACCAGAGGTAAGCTGTTCTAATGAAATGGATTCGCACATAACTAGGGAAGTCTGAGCCAGGTACAGGCTGTGCCAATGGGACAGAGCACTGGGACCCAGCCAGGGGACACCCTAGAGAGGTTCTATAGATACCTTCCACCTGTTCCATTGCATCATAACCATAACCTCCTCTGTACTGTAGTCACATTTGGGCATGTCAAGTCTCCGTCAAAGCTCAGGCTCTGTGAGGGGCCCCGTAGGATGTATCTTTCTGTTCCCATCACACCCCGCTGAGGGTCCCATCAGAGCTGGCATTCAGCCCGTCTTTATTAAATGAACTCTCCCTACATTCCTGCCTATGGTCATGAGCTGGGTACAATGGCCTCTGAGAGGACACAGAGTGGCAGCCACATGAGCGCCTCCAGGTCAGTAGGAAAGCTCGAGAGGGTCCTCCCGGTATCATGCTTCTCTATAATCCACCCGCTTCCTCAGCTGGCTGGCCGTCTCCACTCTCTCCACAGATCCACACTGCCATCTGCTGGCAGAAGGCACAGGAGCGTCTCAAAGCCGCTGTGCCCACCCTGCAGGGCGTGTGGCAATTCCCAATGCCTGATGCCCTCCTAACCCTTGGCATGTGACAGTGTCAGCCGTGGAAACTTCAGGCTCTGTTCCTTGTGACTTCCCAAGCATCTCCCTGGACGCATCCTCCTTTTCTTCACAAATTGTTCTCTAGTTCAGAAATGTGTCCTCCTCCACCATCCCACCTGGGCATACTGCAGACTCCTTTAACCCTGAGGTGGAGAAAAGAGAGCACAGAAGAGAGCCAGATACCTTCCACTCCACAGCTCAGCCCTTCTCTAAGGCACTTCACTATAGATCATGATGCCCAAGCAGGCTTGGTTAGATTTTCTATAGTGAGATCTGTGATCTGTTTGTTTCACATTTCAACAACTCAGAAATGAGGATGCATCTTAGAGTCATGAGGTCTCGTGTGAAAACTTTGACACCTTCTGGAGACATCAAGAAGCACCAGCATTAACGTGTCTCACTTTAAATAGGTGAAGTGCATGATGTGTGAATTATATCTCAATAAGGCTACACTTAGTTTTGTTTAAAGCTGTCTCAGGCTGGGTTGGGGAACATGGATGTATACACAAAGCTAACATTCAAGGATACACTCTACAGGAGCTTTCTCATTCCATCCTCATAGCCACACGAGGAGACATCGCCGCTAACCTCACCTTATAGAGCAGGAAATGGGGGCTCAGAGAGGCTGTGCTCTTGCCCAAGGACTCACAGCTGGTACACAGTGCCATCTGCTTTAGAGCCCATGTTCCAAACCACTATATACTCTTCTTTCACATGTTACTTCTATAAAGGAAAAATAAAGAAAAATTTCTGTTGTAAGAAAAAAACAAAGTTTCTTTTTTGATTTAAAAAAAATTATGGTAGGAAATATCCAAGATGTCCTCCAATAGGTGAATGTATAAACAAACCTTGTGTATCTATAACAAGAACATTATTCCATGATAAAAAGAAGCTATCAAGCCGTGAAAGGACATGGATGAACCTGAAATACATATTGCTAACTGAGAGAAGCCAGCCTGAAAAAATCTACATGCTGTTTGATTCTGATTATATGATATCTGGAAAAAGCAAAACTATAGAGACAGTAAAAAAAAAAAAAAAAATTCACTGGTTGCCAGGACCTTACAGGGAAATGGGAGGTTGAAATCAGGGAAGCCCAGGGGATATTTTTTTCAGGTGGTGAAACTATTCTGTATGATTCTATAATTGTGGATACATGACACTATGCATTTATCAAAACCTACTGAAACTTACAGCACAAAAAGTGAACCATAATGTATGCAAATTGAAAAAAAAAAACATTTAGGACGTCAAAGGAATCCCAGGATGGAATGCAGTGTGTGATAAAATGATCTAACTATATTAAAATGTATGAAACTATAATACCTCACTGAAAGAAGGGGAGGGGGTGAGAAGGAAGGTGCTGACCTAAGCAATTTTGGAAATAAATTGGTGGAGTCTGTAAAACTGAAGCAAAAATAATTGCATATAAACACTATACTCGGCCGGGTGCAGTGGCTCACGCCTGTAATCCCAGCATTTTGGGAGGCTGAGGCAGGCAGATCACAAGGTCAACAGATCGAGACCATCCTGGCTAACACGGTGAAACTCCGTCTCTACTAAAAAATACAAAAAATTAGCCGGGCGTGGTGGCGGGCACCTGTAGTCCCAGCTACTCAGGAGGCTGAAGCAAGAGAATGGCATGAACCCGGGAGGTGGAGCTTGCAGTGAGTGGAGATCGCCTGGGCGACAGAGCGAGATTCCGTCCCAGAAAAAAAAAAAAACCACTATACTCAAGTTAATAAAGCTGTTCCCCACAGTGGTACAGGTTAGCAATCTTAACACTGCTATACATGTACACTAGAACTGAACAATCAAGTGAAATGTAAGTGAAATGTAAGTGAAATGGATGGCGGATGGTGGGAGCCAGGTTCTCATTGATGAAATAGGAGGTCACGGAGAAGCAAGGGGAGATGATCATGAATTAGAGTTGGAGACATCAGTATGAACTCATGTTTAGCTTAATATAGAAACAGATGGTTACATATAGAAACACTGAAAGATAGTTGTGTGTGTGTATGTATATGTACATATACATATGCATACCTCTTTGTCCTTGCTGTCAGATGAGACGGCCTAGAAGCAAGGACAAGCCAGTAAGAGAACCTATCTAGTGCTCAGATCTTGGTTTTATTTATTTGTTTATTTATGAGATGGAGTTTCACTCTTGTCATCCAGGCTTAAGTGCAGTGGCATGATCTCGGTTCACTGCAACCTCCACTTCCTGGGTTCAAGTGATTCTCCAGCCTCAGCCTCCCGAGTAGCTAGGATTACAGGTGCCCACCACCAAGCCCAGCTAATTTTTTATTTTTAGTAGAGACAGGGTTTAATTTTTGTATTTTTAGTAGAGACAGGCTTTTGCCATGTTGGCCAGGCTGGTCTCGAACTCCTGACCCCAGGTGATCTGCCCGCCTCGGCCTCCCAAAGTGCTGGGATTACAGTTGTGAGCCACCGTGCCCAGCCGGGATCTTGGTTTTAAATACCCTTCTCCAGTAAAAGGCACTAGAGCTTCTTGAAGAAATGGTTGATTCTAGAATTGGAGCAAGAAATACACAAGATGAGCCTGGAGCAACTTGTAGTGCCAGAAAGTAAAGAAGTGCTTACCACACACACACACACACACACACACACACACACACAATGGGATATATCAAAGGAACACAGGAGACAGCTGAAAGAGCCCCTAGTGGCCAAAGCTGGAACAATTTAAAGAAAGTAGTACTGATTATAATCCAAAGTATAAAATAAATATCTGCAAGCCTATACAAATATGAAAAAATAAATCAATGTGGAAAAAGAGACAAATCTGTGCAGAAGCATTCTAAATAATTTACACATATACTGTGCCCTCAAGAAAGTTGAGCATAACTTCCACTCCTTAAGTATGGGCTACACGTAGTGACTTTCCAAGAATACAGGATAAGAAGGGGGTTGAAAGAGTCACTTTCCTGTGGAGAAATACGACAAATACTACCTCAGCCAGATGATCAAGGTTAACCTCAGCCATCAAAAGCCATGTTGATAGTATGTACCTTTGACATGATGTGACAAAAATGGCACTTTACCTCCATCGACTTCCACCTACAAAACTAAAACCACAGTCTAATCATGAGAAAAGCATTTAAAATCCCAATATAAGGATATTCCACAAAATATTTGACCAGTATTCCTCAAAACTGTTCAGGTCATCAAAAATGAAGAAAATCTAAGAAACTGTCACAGCCTAAGAAGACAAGACAACTAAATATAATGTGGGACTCCGGATGGGATTCTGGAAGAGAAAAAGGACATTAGGTAAAAACTAGGGAAATCTGAATAAAGTGCAGGCTTTAGTTATGAATACCGTGATAACATTGGTTCATTAATTGTGAGCGATGTACTATACTAAGATCTGAATAATAGTGAAAACTAGGTGTGGAGCATAAAGAAACTGTACTTTCTTCACAGTAAATCTAAAACTTTAAACAATAAAGTTTGTTTTTAAAAATAATGATATAGGAAATTTGGGAGGTATTTGGGAAGGAAGAAATAAGGGACAATAAACAGAATTCAAAACAGAATTGCACATCTCCTTCTTGTTTAAAAATATAGGTGCCCTGTCATGATAAACACTGACATTTACTGAGAGCTGATTACATGTCTGGCAGCACGCTAAGTGATTTGTGCACATTATTTCTTTTAATCCTCACAAATATGCTGTCAGAAAATATCATCACTCTCATTTTGTAAAGGATGAAACTGGAGGTCAGAAAAGATACATAATTTACCCAACCAAGGTCACCAGCTAGGAAGTAATGGGACTGAATTCAATTCTGCTCCCATCATCCATTCTGTTGTAAATTTGTTTGGAATGTCTTCATCAATTTTTAAATGTATCAATCAATAAATATTTATTGAGTAGCTATTATGTGCCTGGTCCTGAGCAATAGCTGGGGCTGGGCCACAAGGAACTACAAGTCTAGTTGGAGAGACATGGGAAAGGTTAAATTTCGTAAAGAGAATGTCAATTACAGTTTGTGAAGAAAATGAATGCCAACAAAACTTAGAGCGAGGACTTGTAGCTGGAATAATTGGGAAACACTTCATGAAGAAGCTATGTGGGAATTGCACTAGATTCTAAAGATGGGAAGGAATTCAAAGTTGAAGGACAGGAGGAAGCCCTCCAGGAAGAGAGGCTGGAGCCAATGACTGTATCTATCTGCCTGCAGAATAGGTGTTAAGGAAGTAGCACAATCCACCTGGTGCAAACAGCCCTGGCCTGAGAGCCAGGAGACCAGGAATTGATGTGAAGTTGGTCTTAGCCTTCAGTCTGGACCTCATATGGTTCCTTCCAACACTCGTTGTTGTTGTTGTTGTTGTTGTTGTTGTTGTTGTTGTTGTTGTTGTTTTTCGAGATGGAGTCTCGCTCCGTCACCCAGGCTGGAGTGCGTGGCGAGATCTGGGCTCACTGCAACCTCCACCTCCCAGGTTCAAGCAATTCTCCTGCATCAGCCTCCTGAGTAGCTGGGATTACAGGCTTGTGCCACCATGCCCAGCTGATTTTTGTAATTCTTTTTAGTAGAGACAGGGTTTCACCATGTTGGCCAGTCTAGTCTCAAACTCCTGACCTTGTGATCTGCCTGCCTCAGCATCCCAAAGTGCCGGGATTACAAGCATGAGCCACCATACCCAGCCCTTCCAACACTCTTTAGAAAAAAAAAAAAGAGAGAGAGAGAGAAGAAAAAAAGGCTGTTTAGAATCCACCCTAAAAATTAGAATACACAGCATTCTGGACTGAGGAAGAGATAAGAACATTAGCTAGGTGCACACCTGTAATCCCAGCTACTTGGGAGGCTGAAGAGGGAGGATTGCGTGAGCCCAGGAGTTTGAGGTTACAGTGAGCTATGATTGTGCCACTGCACTATAACCTGGACAACAGAGTGAGACCCTGTCTCTAAGTAAGTAAGAAAGCCCAACCAAATGACCTAGCTTGTCTTTTGCAGCTTCTGCTTTCAGAGTGTGCAGCGGGAATGCTTAAGCCTCAGGTGTCTGTGATGCTGCTCAGCCGCCAACCTTTCCCTGGCCTCCAGGCTGCCAGGAGGGGGATCCTGGCTGGGTACCTGTCCTTACAGAGCTTGCAATGCAGTTAGAAGCCACAACTTCTGCCCGAGAACCAATTTTAGATCATACATGTGTTCTGTCAGACCTACATGAGATTTTGTTTTGGTTTGTAAAATGTTACATTGGTTGTAAATGTTTAAAAACTAGGATATGCCCACACACACAGTTTCCTCTCCTCTTTAAAATCCTGTTTCAGGCCAGATGTGATGGCTCACGCCTATAATGCCAGACTTAGGGAGACAGAGGCAGTAGGATACTACCTTGAGCCCAGGAGTTAGACACCTGCCTGGGCAGCATAGCAAGACCATGTTCTCCACAAAAAGTAAAAAAGACATAAAAATAGTAAAATCACATTTTCACTCTTCCCCTGTGAGCTCTCTTTATCCCAAGGCAGATAGGCTGGAGATGGGACCTCCTGCCACCTTTACATAGAGTACTGCTCTCCCATCCATCATAGGCTAATCCCACCGGCTCTAACTCATTCCCTTGCCCACCTGGCCACTGTTGTTGTTTCTTTTTAAATTTTGGGGTTTTTATTATTATACTTTAAGTTCTGGGATACATGTGCAGAACATGCAGGTTTGTTACATAGGTATACATGTGCCATGGTGGTTTGTGGCACTCAGCAACCCATCATCCAGGTCTTAAGCCCCGCATGCATGAGGTATTTGTCCTAATGCTCTCCCTCCCTTTGCTCCCCACCCCCCCGACAGGCCCCAGTGTGTGATGTTCCCCTCCCTGTGTCCATGTGCTCTCACTGTTCAACTCCTACTTATGAGTGAGAACATCAGATGCTTGGTTTTCTGTTCCTGTGTTAGTTTGCTGAAAATGATGGTTTCCAGCTTCATCCATGTCCCTGCAAAGGACATGAACTCATTCTTTTTAATGGCTGCATAGTATTCCATGGTGTATATGTGCCACATTTTCTTTACCCAGTCTATCATTGATGGGCATTTGGGTTGGTTCCAAGTCTTTGCTATTGTAAATAGTGCTGCAATAAACATACGTGTGCATGTGTCTTTATAGAATGACTTATAATCCTTTGGGTATATACCCAGTAATGGGATTGCTGGGTTAAACTTTGTTATTAAACTTAACACAGATGCAGAACACCATGTAAGGCAAACATGGGGCTTATTGAATTACCTAACAAACACACTTGTCACTAGAACTCATGCCATTTTATTTTCTTCTGACCTAAACTGTTGCTTTGAAAATTTCTGATGGCAATATAATTTTTTTTCACCATAAGTTACTTGGTCTTTTGTCTGATCAACCAGGGAATTTTTTTTTAAGTGGAGTAATTCTACCATAAGTATGCCCTGTTGGCCATTCTAGGTTTATTTATTCAGTTATAGGGTGTGCCTCTTCAAAGTATAATTTCAAACTTTTTTTTATCTCAGGATTGTTTTCTTATAGTTTTTTTAAATTTGTTCTGTTCCCTTTAGCTTTCTTCTTTGTTGAAACCTATTATGTAAATGTTGAATGTTGTTGCCTATCTTCTATATTTCTTTTGCTTAAATAATTTTATTCATTTTGGTTTCAGTTCTCCTTTTAGTCATCTCCTGTTTATCTTAAGACATTATCTGTGGTGTTTATTCATTCCTGTGTTCCTCCTACTTTAGTCTCCATTATTTAAATTGATTTTCTCATTCTTTCCTGAGTTCTCTCACTTAATTCCTCAGCTTCTCTAATTCTCTGTTGTATATTGTTTTTGCATACGCTGTTTTTAAACCTGTAAATGTGCTTTGAACATTACAGATTTTCATCTGTTTATGGGCATGTCTCTGTGATGTGTTTCCTTGTAGGCACGTCATTCTGCACCTTATTTTCCTTTCTAAGTTTGCATAGCATTTTACCTCAACCTTTTTTTCTGTTTCTTATTTTTATGTGAAATTTTTCTGAACTTCTGGGAGATTTTAGAATAGTTTTTTCTTATTTAGGGCTCTAGAGCTCCCTTTTCTGTTAATTTCCTGAAGTATTCAAAAATATAGCACTTACTTTCAGAGATCTCCTGGCTCTGTTCCCCTCCAAAAGAACCTTCTTTCTCCTTTGCCTCCGCTGTACCTGTCCTGCTCCTGTTTGGCTCCTACGCCTGAGCGTGGGGCTGGGTCCTGGGAGTTCCTGGGACGCTGACTGCTCCAACCCCTGCAGGCCTTACCAAAACCTCTCATACTCACCCAACTGGAGGTGCAAACTGCTCCCAGTGTTAGTGGCTGTTCTCAGATTGGCTCGCTGAGATTCTTGAGCTCCTGATGGCTATTGTGGGGTTCTGTTCTCAGGTCCATCAGACACCCCATCGGTGTCGACACTTCCTTCGGCTTCCTCCTGCACAGATGCTGATAATACGCTGGTTAGTCTTCACGTGCTCTTATTAAGGGTTTGTGGAAATGCTTGACACCTGTATATTTGGTGCAACGCTCATCCCTGAATTTTAGTTTTGCTACCCCAGTTTATCCGTGTTTTTATGAAGTTATTTGGAGAGATTCAAACACTATGGCACAACTGCTGCCACCTTGCCAGGATCTGCATCGTTGTTCTTAATCCATGATTCTATGAATTTCTAAACCGCTGCACCAGCTACCTGCAGGAACTAGCAAGCACAGTAGCCCTCCTCCCCTCTCGCAGCCCTCCCAGTCCCCCATCTTGTCTCTTGCTAGAGGCCAACAGTGCTTGAAAGGTGCCACAAAGCACGCCACGTTGTCTTCATATCATTACCGGTATAAACCCCCAGTTGTTGGGAAACACCAAGGCAACACCTCCCTCATGGCTTGTTAGTTCAACCTTGGTTCCTTTCACAATTGCCCACCCCTAACCGGGAATGAGCCTGATGAGAAACAACTGATGGTTACTGTCAGGCAGCCAGATGCCAGGCACAGCCCTCAAGCTAAAGAAGCGGTGAGAGCTGGGGTGGTGGGGGCAGCCCCCTCACTGGCAGGAGGCACAGATGGACTCTTTCCAGAAGGCGAACAAGCTTCCCACAAGTCAGTCCCTGGAGTTTTCACAGCAGGGGCCCCACATCTGTCCCCTTCCTTGAATCCTCCTACCTTATACATAAAACTTCACCAGGGAATACAGTGAGCAAGACAAAGAAACAAGATCAGCTTCCTTCTTTAAATTCAACACAATGCCCATTTTCCTACCCAACATTTATTTTATCATTTATTTAAAAGTGAGGAAGTGATTTTTTTTTTAATCTACATTTTTATCTCCTCATCTTCCCTCTGAGCTCTGGCACATTAGAATTTTATTCTGGTCCTCAATCCTTATGGGGCCATCTTGCTTAGTTTATGTCTCTTGGACTTAATGCCAAGACAAAGCAGGTCCAGGCAGGAAGCTCCAAGCACCCAGCACCTGTTACCTTTGCTTCTCGGGCTACAGCCAATTAAATCAAACTTTGCTCTGAGGCTGCCTTGGGAAGTAACAGGCTTAACAGCCTGATGAACAGACAGTGGAGTTGCCGTCATACTTGAGTTATGGCTATTTCAACTCCAAATCAACTGCGATTCATGCCTCCCATTTCCTCAGCAAGAGAAGACTTTGGGATATCAGAGAAGACAACAGCCTGAGTCCTAAGGGAAATCTTGCAACTTCCAGAGGAATGACAGATGAGAAACATGCTTAATACGTTCTATCATTTGGGGAGAAATTTCTCTTTTAAGTCCAGTGTTATGGTACATATTAGAAATATGACCAAGCATGGACAAAAGGCATTCAAGAATTGATCTTTGATGGATCAAAATATGTCCTATCATTGGCAGGCACTGCTTCTATGCTTTCCTGACCTCGTTAGAAATATACCCTGAGAGGCAGCAGTCAATCTTGCTTCTTCCCACATAGCACATTGAAATCAATGATCCTTGAGAAAAAAAAAAAAAAAAAAAAAGAGGAGGGTGGGAGACAAAAAGCAAATAAATGCTGGTTCATTTGTTTTTAGGCACTCTATTTAGGACCACCCTGGTTCTGAATGGTAAATATAGATTGTTTCATTTCATTTTCTGCTCCCCCAGGTGGAGAAAGTAATGGGCACTTACAGCCATGCTTTGGTAAATGGCCAAAGTATGCTTATATTTATTCATTTGTCAAAGCCATTCAAATTAAATATATGGTTTAGGATTTAATGAGAGGATTCTGGGAAGATGGTAGGAAGCACTCGGAAAGTGTCTCTCCACCTAGAGAACAACCGCACTGGCAGAATCTGCCTGATGTAACTAGTTTAGAACTCTGGAGTCTACTGAAGGCTTGCAACCTCCAGAGGACAACTTGGATGGTAAATGAACGTTAATTTCAATCCATTTCAGCTGTTAGCACAGTAGCAGCTACCAAGGTCTACTCCTAACCCCTTGGCAGGCACTTATGCACACGTTCCACACGTTCCCAGAGCAACTGGCATACAGCTTGTGGGAGCCAAAATGAACCAAAGGAAACTTGCCCTCCAAATACTGCAGACCTGTGTTCTGGTAACTGCTTCTCAACACAGAGATGCAGACAAAGAGGTGGGCAGCCACTGTTGCTGTACATCCCATCCCCCGACTGTTAGAAGTCCCTTCTCCCCTTCTGGCTGAAGTGACTTCCAGAGGATTTAAAGGACCAGTACCCTTTTTCTGCCCTTCATTTTTCTTTTTCCCTTGTTGGGAGCCAGACATTAAGTACTAGAACATTCAAAAACAACTGCACATATAGGGGAAATTAGAGACTGACTGTACATATCCAGGGAAAGGCTCAAGCTCAGAAAAAAACCTGAGAAGACCTTAAGTTGATACCTCAGGCTGATACTTGGCCCAGAGACTACCTATAACAATAAATAATAATAATAATAACACAGCACACATTAACAAAAAAGGGCAAACCCTAGGGAAGGAGAATCTGATTTCCAGAGTTGCCACATTATTGGATTCAAATGTCCAATTTTCAACCAAAACTCACAAGGCATACAAAGAAACAGGAAAGTATGGCCCATTCAGAGGAAAAGAAAAATCCACAGAAAAAAAGGAAATATCAATAGAGATAGAAAACATAAAAAGAAACCAAAATGAAATTCTGGAGCTGAAAAGTACAGTAACTGAAATGAAAAATTCACCACAGGGATTCAAAGCAGATATGAGCAGGCAAAAGAGAAAATCAGTGAACTTGAAGATAGGATAACAGAAATTTTGAGTCTGAAAAACAGAAAAAATATTAAAGGGAACAGAGCCTAGAAGACCTGTGGGACACCATCAAGCTGACCAAAATATACATTGTTAGAGTCCCAGGAGAAGACAGAAAGCAGCAGAGAGAATATCTGAAGAAATAATGGCTGTATAATTCCCAAATCTGGTAAAAGACATGAATGTAAACATCCAAGAAACCCAATAAACCGCAAGTAAGATTAACTCCAAGAGATACACACCAAAATACATTATAGTTGAGCTTCCAAAAGTCAAAAACAGAGAGACTCTTGAAAGCAGTGAGAGAGAAGCTATTTACCACGTAAAAGGGATCTTCAATGAGATTACCTGCAGATTTCTCATCAGAAATGCTGGAGGCCAGAAGGCAGTGGGCCAATATATTCAAAATGTTAAAAGAAAAAAAAAAAAAACTGACAACCAAAGAATCCTATATCCAGCAAAACTGTCCTTCAAAAGTGAGGGAGAAATTAAGAGGTTCCCAGGTAAACATAAGCTGAGGGAGTTCAGTACCACTAGACCCACCCTGCAAGAAATGCTTATAGGAGTTCTGCAAAGTACAATGAAAGGACACTAGACAGTAACCCAAAGCAATATGAAGAAATAAAGATCTCAAGAAAAATAAACACATTGGGCAATTATAAAAACTAGTATTAGTGTACTGATAGCTTGTGATTCCAGTTTTTGTTTTCTATATGATTTAAGACTAATACATTTTTTTTAAAATTATGTCTAAATGCTAGTATTGTTTTTAAAAAGTTAATGAGACTAGTTTTAAAACAATATAACCATACGATGGAATTAAGTCATTAAAAATAAATCTAAAATATTGCCAAGTTAAAAGATAACATTGTATACATACAGAATGATTCACTGTTTGTAAATGTGATATGTTCATATGTGGCATATTCTTTCATACATACACAAATCATCAGTATTTTAGTAAATTTTGAATACAAAAAAAGGAGTCAGCAAAAATATAAAGCAGATAATAATGGTAATACCTAAGGAGTATGTCAGGTTGGATTAATAAAAAAGCACACCCTAAAACAAGGATTTGCATGTAAATGGTTCATTCAGGATAGTACAAGGAAACACTAATGGGACAGGAAGAAAGTAGGACATAGAAGAGAAGAAAGAAAACAAAGGGTTGGTTATTGAGCAAGTTACCATCGTGGGCAAGTGGGGCTCAATCCCATTGGGAAACCCTGAGTGACAATGTAAGACACACCTCTGATATCTTAGCCAAGGGATGAGGAAGTCTATTTGCCCATCCCCAAACATGATGGTCTGAGATCTCAGGGACATTAACTCTCCAACCCTTGGAGCTTGCCCCACACATACAAGTCAAAAGAAATCCTGCAGAATGGGAGTTGCAGGCACTTGTCACAGAATCCTGACTACAAGTAACAGAACAATGAGAGCTGTGGCCATGTAGGTAAGACACTTGCGGCATCTGCTATAGGGTGAGTTATGGAAAACTGACTTTTGACATAGTTTTTGTTGTTTTTTGCATAGAAATGACACATTTTAAAATAAAAAAAAAACTGAGATAAAAATACCCTAATATTAGGCTTTCTAGAGAAAAGAAAAAGCTTACAACTAAGCCCCCAAATGTGCGGGGAGGCCAGGGGTCTCTTCTCAAAGGGGCCCTTCCACCTAGGAAATGTCTGCCACAGAGCCAGCAGCCCCTGGAGATCAGCTCACCTGACATGCCAGAGGACAGCACCACGAAGAAAGAGACAGCTAAGACAAAGCACAGTTTTGACATTTTTATTCACTGATCATAAATATAGTCTCATGAGCATTAAGGTGATCATGAATGATGTACTAGCACCTGGAACATGACCGTCATGGAGCACTCACTGATTCCCCATCACCGGCCAAAGAAGTCAGGGCATCTCCCTTTCACCAAGTGTTCAACTTTGGAGGGACCCTCCTTCTGGTGCAGCAATTTTATTCGTGGCTTGTTCTCAACAATTAAAAAATCATAAAAGACTGAGTGTTTGCAATAAAATATCAAAGAGGATAAGAAGATTTTCTGTTCTTCTTAAAGTCTAAAGTAAAAAGGGGAGGTAGGGAAGAAGGAAAGGAAAGGGGAAAGATGTCAGGGATCTGCCACGTTTCTTCCTTTCCCCAGAGCATTTTGCAAGAACAAAACCAGGGAGGTGTTAATGCTGTTTGGAGATGGGTTGCGTCTCTCTGATGAGCCACTCGAGAGCTTCCTGGCGGCCCTGTTTCTGCAATTCCTTCCCAATCACATCCCTGCAGGTCAGGTGGTAATTGTTGAGCCAGTCACACTGCAGGGAAGAGAAGGACAGACACAGTATTCACCACCATATCTTTAACAACTGGCTACCCAGGTCAATAGCAAAGGCCCCCATGTGCTAAGATCACAAGCTGAGAGAAAAGGTGTGCAACACCCTTTCTCCTTACTCACAGGTAAGTATTTTCCTTGTGTTCTGTTTCCCTGGAAATACGTAGGACCAGACTTCATGGCTTCTGGTGAAAAAGGCTCCCAGAACAGTTTACTATCATAGACAGCAGTCTCTAAGCCAGTAGCTCCTGCTCGCATCTGTGTGGCTTCATTCCCTTACACCTGAGCCATCCTGGGAGGTGGTTAAGTAGGGGAATAACCCCTGGACTCTGTGAGAACTCCTACTAAGAGAGACACCCGAAGCTGTCCTGCCAACACACTGGGCTACATATCCTATATCCACTGAAAAAGTTGAATAAAAAACTAGGATCAGCCAAGCCCGTGAGTGTCTTGAGTGAGCCGCCTAGATGAACCCAAAACCTGTGGTGGTTAAAGACTGTGGTGCAGCAGAATGGCGCTGGGAGTAAACTTAGTTTTCAGACTCTCAACTCAACATGCCACAAGAGCAGGAGACAAAAAAGGAGAGTGAAAGGAAGGACCTGCTGGCAGGACTTGGTGCCTGGGCAGGGGCTGATCCACTAGACATGATGGCAAAAGCTCTGAGGCAGGAAAAACGGTGAACTCTCCCCCTTGGTTGTACAGGAGAAAAGGTGAAGTCTGGAGTGAAGCACGTTTTACCAAGAGGACAACAAGCCACTCTCATCACTGTCTATGGGGTAGCTGTCTGGAAGCTGATAAGACTGATAGTGCCATGGCTGTGGTTGTCATAAATGAGTCAAAGGCCATTTTGGAGGGCAGTGATGTTACAAAAGTACTGGTTTCAGGGACTACAATCCAGCCAGGTACCAAAGCCCAGCTGGGGTCAGGATGGGCACACAAGCCCATTAATTACAAGGGACTGAGGGCAGACAGATAGGGTGGTGTCACCAACTGGCTGTGACCCAGCCAGGGTTCCAATCCCTACTGAGAAGAGCCTACTAGCCCCTTCTGGGAGTCAGGGAAGTGATGGGGGCAGGGGAGGATGTCAAAAGCAGGCAAACTGCTATGTGTCCACAGCAAGGCCAGCAGGGCTACAAAGCAGCCTACTGTCCAAAGCAGCTCAACAGTAAGGCAACGGCAGCATCCTGGTGTAAGCCTGGGGCCACAGCCAAACTCCCAAGGCCCTTTTGGTTGGAAGCAGGGAGGGAAAAGTGGGAGTGTGGACAGCCTCGGCGGGGCCTGAGGAGCAGCACAAGGCCCTGACAGTCTGCGGCTGGCCATATTCATATCCGACCAAGGTCCTTTGCTGCCATCTGGTGATAAGTGATGAGGATGCAGACCCAAACCAAAAACTCCCTAAAGTGACTCCAAAAAAAAGGCTAAATAGTAAAAGGGCAAATGACCAGATATTTTAAAAGCCACATATTTTAAGAAGACATTATCTGCCCTACGAAGAGTAACTGGCCGAAAGAATAGTTCAGTGATGTGGGCATGCAAGGTGCAGCAATGAAACACTGGGTAACACAGATACCTGGTCTATGTCCAATGTCATGGGAGTAGATTGATTCTCCTTCAGGGAAAAACGGCCTGGCTTAAACTTCCTCATACACTACTTCCCTGGATAAAGGGGAATGTCATATGGGAGAAATGCCTCCTGATGGGTACACTTTATGTGGACAGGAAGGACTGCATGACCTAGAATTACCTGGCAGGAATCCATAGCCTTGGACTTCCAAGAGTGCGAAATGACTTATTACTGGAAAGCCCCTTGCTAAGTCCCTGGAAGCTGTGCCCAAGGGCCATTACAAGAGACACTGGTTCCTATGGGGCAGAGGGATTCTAAGCAGGGTGGCTCCCATGCCCACCTATGTGTTCTCATTTCCTCTCAGAGGGGCTGGACAAGAGCCCCTGGACACTGGAAGGACTATTCCTGCTGAAGAGACACACCGGACACTGTGCTCATAGGCTGAGTTTCCTTTTCCATATCCATCTACAAGCTGCATAACCCACCCGGTATCAGCAGGGCCCATGTGGGTCCTGTGAGTGGGAATGTTTAGCTGAATCAAGGGCACGGATGGTTTAGCAGAGGCACTCAAGCACAGAGGAAAGCTAAGCAGCAAGTGGATGGCCTTTCTCATCACCCACCTGTGAGCTGGAACAGGCAGAAGAGGCTTCTAGCTGGGAGAATCCCATTCCACAGCTCCTGTGGAAGGGAAGGTCCTTAACCCCCAAAGACCCTTTCCTTTATAGTGTCAAGAACGACGCCCAAGTGGGCACCAGTGAGGAAATGTTCCTGCCTTGAGAGGCACTCAAAGGCCATTGGCTGCCTCAGATAACAAAATATTCTTATTCCTAGAGCAACCCACTGTGCTTACCCTGCCTTCGGCTCCCACCAGTCATTTGCTTTTCATTGGAACTTCTGACCCCTGCCTTGCTCTGGAATTTGTGTCCTCCTGGCTTCCAGCTTCCTGGTTTGGGAACTGTTTTGTCTGTCTAGTGCTAACAGTTCCTACCCCATTTCTGACCCTTGTTTCTGCTCTGACCTTGAACATCTGTGTGATTCTTCAGGCCTTTCTCATGTCCCCAGGACTGCCATCTCACCTGGCCTTACCAGTCCAGGGTCTGAAGGAGTTAAGACCCATAACCCTCTGAGCTGGGCAAGTAAGCACTGTTGTGCCCCAGGCTTTGTGAAGGGTTTCACTGCCCCAGAGTGACCACAGTAGTAACCGAGAAGGGCTGGTACTATCTTTCTCCTTGTCTGTGTGAAAACGGGACATACGATAATACATTTTGCTTTCCATTTCCTTAATGTTTCATGTAACACAAGAAAACAATCTGGTATGTACAGTGGCCAAGAGGCCCCACCATCCATCTGGCTTTTTGTAGGGACACACATAGGCTCATATTTGCTAAACACGCCTCAGTGCAGCTATGGAGGAATAGTACAGCCAAACAATGGCATATGAGTTCCACCCACAAACCCTACAGCCCCAGAATGGCTGCGGGGAACAGGACTATCTCCACCTGGAGGCCCAACAAATACAGGAAAAGCTCAGGAGTCCTCAGAAAACCTAGGGCTTTCAGACTCAACTGGCCTAGACCTCTAAATTTAAAAATTACAAAGTGAGACTGGATTAGAGAATTTAGGATTTAGAGAATGGATTAGAACTATTTAGGGTAGTCTCCATCTCCCCTAGTAACATGCCTGCCCACCAAGACTTCTCCATTACCTCTTTGTCTGTAAGAGAATCCACATCTATCATTTTGGTCTGAATTGGAACCAAAGTTAGAGGTTCAAAGGTCAGGCTTCCCCGGTTATTAAAATTATACTGTGGGAGAAAGAAGAAAACAGATGCTTTTACTCCTCTTTACTATGCTGAAGCACCATGAGATCATTCCACCAGCATGCCATCCCTCAGAGCCAGGGGCAACTGGGAGCCAAGAAGTGGTGAGCTGGTCACCACTTTTCATAGACACACATGGAACCCGATGCCACTTTCCAAGAGCTCCTCCACTGGGCAAACAACAGCCTGTACCATCAGGAAAGGCCAAACAAAGGGTGCTGAGGGGCTCCCAGTAGCAGGTCCCAAGGCTAATGTCTACTGTGATAGGAAACGGGCAGGGTATGGGGGTATCTGGGCTCAGGGACATCTCTGGTTTTGGTTCTCCAGGATGCAGGGGTGTAAGTCCTCAAAATCATTTTTGTAACAGTCAACTGTGTGGCCTGCCTTGACCCAGCCAGGCCCATCAGGCCACAACACATCTATCCACTGGAGCACACAAGAACATGTTGGGTTTCTGTTCATGGCAGCTTTTGGGAATGAGATAGGAGGTCACTTCCAAGAAGAGTGACTTCCATGCCAAAGCAGAGAGCAGATCCCCGCAGTCAACCTCCTTGCAGACACAGGAAGCTACTTCCCTTCGATTGTTCAATTCCACCAATGGAGGAGGCACAAACAGGTCTTTTAGGTAAAGCCTAGAGCCTAAAACCCTGCAACCTTGGTAACACTGATGGGAGAAGAGGGTGAAACACCTGTCTTGTATTGCCTTTGAGGCTGACCCATGGATAACTCAGGGTTCCTCAACTTTACCTAATAAAAGTCACCTGGAGAGTGTGACAAAATTATAGCTTCCAGGCCCCCCACCCTGGAGATTCTAGGGTCTGGGAGGGGCCCTAGAAATTAGCACCTTGAATAGGCACCCCCAGCAGAAGAGACAACAGGCCGCCTATAGTAAACTCAGAGCCCCAAATCATGTGAAGCAAGCATCAGCCTGAGGGTCTGTGAATCCCAGTTCTAGATCCCAGTTCATTAAGGATTTTCTTTCTGGCTTTGCAGGGAAGGAGTGTGGTTTCCAGGAAAGTCCCTGATATCTGGAGAAGAAGGCTCCATGTTGGCCCCAGAATGGCATACTCTTGGCTCCAAAGACATTAAGTCTTCATCTTCCCACATTAAGAAACAGGAAAATGTTTAAGCTTTGCGCAGTGGCAGTATCGTAGCCAATGAGGTCTATCGGAGGCGCGATTATTGCTAATAGAAACAGGAAAATATTTTTAACAAATACTCACCTTGGTCTTCACAGGAACCACAAGGACAACATTCTCAATGCGAATTCCAAAAGCCCCATCTTCATAATATCCAGGCTCTAAAACAAACCAAATCCCAAAAATGAGAAGCAGCCCACGATGAAGATGTCTACAGAGAGAAACTTTCACTCCTTGGATGACTGCCCTACTCCAAAGGAGAAGAAACGGGTGAAGGGCCCACTCTATCCGGTGTAAGAGCCCAGGGATGCCACGTTCTCTCATATGGCCACTTTTTTATAGGCACTTGAGGTACAGAAAGCTAGACTCTGAAGTCCCTACACACTGGCTACAGGGTAAGGAGTAAAATAACAGTGGATCCACTAAATAAATCATGGTTCACGTCCATAAGACACAATAATGAAGGCATTAAAATATATTTACAAAGACTTGGCAATGACCTGAGAAAAGGCAATATATCAAGCAAGAAAGCAGAACATAAGACAAGATGCCCAGTAAGATCTCAATGATTAAAAAAAAAAAAAAATGCTATCTACATACCTGAAAGAACAAAAGCTAATACAGCAAAACACTAAGTCATGTTTCCCCTGAGTGGTTAGATTGCAAATTATTTTCATATTCTTTTTACACAGTTCCCATCTCATTTTTTCTAAAATGAACATGTATCAGTTCTATAATCAGAAAAGTTTGTTGGAAGGGAAAAGTATTGCCAATTTACTTTAAACTAATTAAAAAATACAGAACAACAAATAGCTTTCAAAAAGGCTCAAGGATCCACGCATGCCCTCTATGTGAGGGATACTTACCATCAGTGACAATCATGCCTGCCTCCAAGGGCTCATCAGAGAATGTTTTGTAACTGATGCCGCAAGGACCCTCGTGGACATTCAAAAAAGACCCAACACCATGTCCAGTCCCGTGCAAGTAATCTAGGCCTGAATCCCATAAAGCTGAACGGGCGAAGGAATCAAGAAGGTGACCTGAAAGATATAAAGAGCTACTTAATGATATTTGTACAGCGCTTTAGAGATTAGATTTATTATGTGTGGCTCCAGAACGTGAAACAGAAACCAACAGGTAAGTTACTGGAGGGTTCAGATTTCAGCACAGCACAAGGAAGAACTTTCTAACAATCAGAGCTCCTGAGGAACCATCAGAGCTCAGTCTGAAGCTAGGCGATCATCCATTCAGGATGCTGGTGAGGCCGTATCAGACGTGGACGTTCCCTTGCCAGCTCTGCGACCCTAAGGTTTCAGAATTACAAAGATGAGACTCTAACCAGACTGCAAGCAGACAGGCAGGCATGACAGATAAGGAAACTGAGGCCTAGGGAGACGAGTACACGTCTAATCTACCCAGAAGCAAGGCAGCCCAGGTCTTGTCAATGCCCAGTCCAATGCTCCACCCACCAGGCCTCAAGCAAAGTAGCACATAGCTTAAGTCAGGGTCCCAGTAAAATAAGTCCTAAGAATCCCGAAAGGAAGCACTGGCCCAGTACTAATGGGCAGAGAGGAGGCTGCGCCAAATTCCACTCAGGCCCTGTGACCTTCACGTCTGGTTTGTCCTCTCCTGGGAGCCATCCACATGTGTCATCCAATACCATAAGTGGTCAGGAGAAAGGTGCACAGGGGGTACTGGGCCCAATCCTAATCCGGATCCCTGAAGCCTCTGGGCTCAGTCAGTGGGTTATGGAGACTCACCCCATGAGCACCTGGCTGGGCCTGAAGTGGGCTGGGGACCACACAGTGAGGGAACAACATGTTCTTTCACTCAAACATAAACATATTTGATTCTCAAACAAGAAAAAGAGCCTGCCATGTGACAGAATGCACCACCTACCTTTGGTTCCAGTTGGGAAAACGGCTGCACTCACAGCTATGTGGCCCTTGAGGACATATGTGAAGCATTCCTGCAAAGAAAACCCAGGGGCATGTTGCAGAATGGGGACAGATGTCTAATCCTGTAGTTCTCTGGTAGTTCAGAAAATCCTGCCTGCTAAAGTTTTTAGCAATATCACAGAGAAAATGTAAGTAAAAAGAAAAAGATCTGGTGGAAAAAAAGCCTGGCCATGGGACCAATTTCCCAGAAAATCTTGAAATTCAATTTAGTAGAAGAGCACTGTCAGAGAGATGACCCCACATGACTTTATAATGAACACTCTGACATACTCCATCATGTGAGCCTTAGAAAGAATGGAAAAGTAATAAAAAGTACTGATGACCCTAGCTAACATTTACTGAGCTAGTCCTCTGTGCCACACACTATTTTAAGCACTGTATGTTTGATCCCACACTTCACGATGGAGGCACTACTGTTATCCTCGCTTCACAGAGAGATTCAGTAGCATGCCCAGATCACACAGTGCCTAAGTGGCAGGATCTGGCCTTGGAGCCAGGCAGTCTTGCTTCAACAGCTGTGCTCCCTACCACCATCCTATCTTCAGGAGTTATCCCCACTGTCCGGACAAGAGAAGTGCTACTCAGAAGTGTAGCGGCTTGCCAGTAAGGTGCAGAGTCAGGACTAAAACTCCATGCTCCTAAGCCTAGTTGAGCTCTTTGAAAAGCACAAAAAGAGTCACACCAAAAGAATCCTAGATGCAAGGTCCAAACTCTTCTAAGGCACTGGTGCATACAAACGGACAAGGCAAGGGACCAAGACAATGAAACCTGCCCCACTACATTGCATAAAACCCTTTTCCTTGGATAATCTTCCTGAAGGAGCTCTCTTGGACAAACAGATTCACTTAGGTGTTCAATCAGCATTTGCTGAGCAGTGACTATGATCCAGGAACTTGCTGGGCTCATGGGAACTCACAGCCAGCCGGGAAGGTGGGTCCTTTTATCCTCATTTTTATGGATGGTGACTGCTTTGTTCAACGTCACAGAGCTAATAAATGGCACAGAAGCTCTGAAGCCAGGTCTCCAGACCCCTGGTACACATCTCTCTGCCTCACAGCTCTCTTTCCCCTTTCCATGCCAATCATACCAGAAACTTAATAGAGTCTGTCATTTCAGAAAGTTTCCAGAGAGTTAAGCCTGTAAATAAGAGTCTCGAAAAAAGAAGGGGGCGGCCTTCAAAATCAAATCTAGACACTGCTTATAAAGCATGTATTTCACTATCTCATCCCCAGCCTCAAAGGCATTTCCTGACTCAAGAGAAGGCCAAAGCTATTATATTTAAACTTACACCTGAGCTTAGCCCTAACCTTAGCAGAATGCTTTAAAAATTTCTCCAAATGTCTTATTCCAATCATTAATTAAATGAACCTCATAAAGCAGATAAGCCTGACTCCACAGCAATAAGCAATTTTACTACCCCACATGTAATTTTTACTTCTTTATACAATCCCTTTTCATAAAAGCAATGCTCTTCTTAAGAAAGCAGAGAGGACCTCTTGAGTTTTTTGCCTCCACCTTACCTTCTCGTAGGCTGTAGGGGTCCCAAAATGCATTGTCCGCGTCACATCTGTGGTGCCATCCCTTTCCAAAAAAAGGACAAATTGGTTTCCCGTCAAAATAAGCTTTAAGTCAAATATGACACAGGCAAGCATGTGGACAAGTGAGAACCCCCATACAATGCTGGTGGGCATGTAAAATAGCACAGCCATCTTTGCAAATAGTTTGCAGTTCCTTAAAAGGTTAAATATAGTCACCATATGACACAGTAATTCCACTCCTAGTTATATATGCAAGAGAATTGAAAACATACATCCAGACAAAAACTTGTACATGAAGGTTCATAGCCACATTATTCATAATAGCCGAAAGATGGAAACAGCTAAAATGTCCATCAACTGATGAATGGATAAACAAAATGGGGGATTATCCACACAGTGCAACGCCATTTAGTAATTAAAGAGGAATGGAATACTGATACATGCTGTAACATGGATGAACCTGGAAGACACTGTGCTAAATGACAGAAGCCAGACACAGAAAGCCATACATAATACAATTCCGTTTCTATGAAGGGTCCAGAATAGGCAAATCCATAGAAACAGAAAGGAGAGTAGTGGTTCTCCAGGGTAGTGGAAAAGTGGGGAGTGACTGCTATTGGGTATGAGGTTTCTTTTTGGGGTAATGAAAATGTTCTAACATTGATTGTGCTGATGGCTGCAAAACTCTTGTGAATATATAAAAAAAATTAATTGTATATTTTAAGTGGGTGAATTACATGGTATGTAAATTTTACCCCAATGAAGTTATTTTAAAAAATGAAACAAAGTGTGAACGCAAGGATGGCTAAATAAAGTGGGAGTGACATCGGCCCAACACACACATTTTTGGTCTACGGCGTAAGGGCTGTTTCACGAGAGACACTATCACTGGGGTTATGAACAATACAGAAGAAGGCAAAGAAAACAGGAGCCCATCTCTAGCAAAAGAGGGCCAAAACCCAACTTCTCCTGTTAGAACAGCAGGGGGTTTCCTGGACAGAGACCCTAAAAATATCCAACTACATATCTTAACACACACTAGACTACATCCCTGACATAGAAAGGATAACTTGTAGAATCCTGCTAAAAATTTAGAAGTGAACAAAAGTTTACACCATTACCAAGCAATCCTTAGCTCTAGGCTGATATTATTAACACCCCTGTGTCCCAAGGCCAGGCATGGTTGCCACGTAATTGGCTGAGCTCATTCAATAATTACATCCTCCCTTAGCCATAGTCCCAACTTCAGTGGGGAATGGAGCAGCAGTAAAAGGCCTTGCTCGGCTGGGCACGGTGGCTCACACCTGTAATCCCAGCACTTTGGGATGCCGAGACGGGTGGATCACGAGGTCAGGCAATCGAGACCATCCTGGCTAACATGGTGAAACCCCGTCTCCACTAAAAATACAAAAAATTAGCCGGGCGTGGTGGCAGGCGCCTGTAGTCCCAGCTACTTGGGAGGCTGAGGCAGGAGAATGGTGTGAACCCGGGAGGCAGAGCTTGCAGTGAGCCGAGATCACGCCACTGCACTCCAGCCTGGGCTACAGAGCAAGACTCTGTCTCAAAAAAAAGGCCTTGCTCGTGCCCTCTTAATGCAGACAGGGTCTATTCTCACTCCTTCTTATGGGTTCTGTATCAAGACCCAACCAAATCTTGGGTTCTTCTCTGAGAAACTTTGTTCCAGAGAAGATAGCTGTGAAAGCCGCAAAACATGGAGAAAGAAATTCAGAAATGTGGGGGCAGCCCTCATTTCTCATTTATTCATTCGAAATTAATCCCTTACTTCATAAGGCCCTGGGGCAGGTGAGAGTACAGGGAACCGGCAAGCGGTTCATGGGCTGGGGTGGAAAACTTTCAACGGTTCCAAAAGCTTGCTTTACTTCACAGTTGTTTACTTATATTTTTAAAACTTCTGGCCAAGGACTATAATATTTCTATCAAACAGTCTTTTGTGAGAACGGAGTCACAATTGGGCTATTTCAAATAGGGGTGAAAAAAAGGACAAGACACGGGAATGAGTCCATTAGTGGCCATCACAGAGGGAGATGACCAGCTGAATGCTCTCAGCTGGAGCTCAGCTGTCCAGCTTCTGAACTGCCTTGAATCACACAGTCAAGTTCCACAGCAGTCCTGGTTTACTTACTTGTATTGAGCACCCGAGTCAATGAGGTACACCTCATCCAGGGACAAAGTCCTATTCGTCTCAGGGACTGGCCTAACAAAGTTAATTAAAAATTAATTATTCCACAAATGTAAACACTTAGCAAATCTGGGAGGAGGACACACAAGAGCTCTTTGTACTATTCTTGCAACTTACATAAGCCTGAAATTATATCAAAATAAAAAGTTATGCAATAAATGAATTATTTCAACTAATATTAAACTTCTACTTTTCAAAGATCCAATCAACCTATCTCCCCAACTGAGATAAAGAGCTCAAAAAAGGAAAAGTAACACATTTCTTTATGTCTACCTCTGTTTGTGTCTGGAACAAAACAGGTGTTCAAGAGCTAATTGTCAAAGCTAAAAAAATGAGAATCATTAGATGCAACAGGACCTAGCTAGAGTCCTGGGAACTGGGACAGGAGCAGCCTGGAGTCACTGCAGCCTTGCTTGTCTCTGGGAGCCCCAGGCCCCTGCCTCAGCCTCCAGGCCCCTCCTTTAGCCCTGACCCCAGCAGGTACCTCCCCACTCGCTCCCCAGACCACTAGACAGGCAAGAGTGGATGTCTCAATTTGGGAGAAAAACTAAAGGAATTTGGCTGGGAAAAGGAATGGATCACGATATTCTTCTGCTGGAGCACTTTTTTCAAACAAGGTATTTTCAAAAAGTGATCGCTTTCCCCACACCGTTTTCGAAACAGTATTACTGCACTGGGAAACACCCAAAGGGATGAGAGCACTCCAAGTCTCTGCCCTGCAGCTGAAGTGAGGTTGTCCTCCATTTCCAGGTACCACCCCCTCTTCAGCAATAAGGGCACCAGTCCACACACAAGCTGAACAACTAAAAAAGACAACCAGTGCCTCCAGAACCCTGCCTCTAAACAGGCTTCCAACCACCCACAATGAAGAAACGCCAACGCAGAGGCAAATTTCTTCCACTGGCATGAAATTGTTTAATGTTTTAATTATACAGAAAATTCTAGGATAGTATCCAGCCAGGAAATTCATCCTGAGTTAAACAAAAACTGAAGTCCCTCTGATATTTTTATGCTGGAACAGAAGCATTAAGTGAGGAAACTGTACTGTCACATCTGTGACTGTCTCCCACACACAGCTTCAAAATCTGCCCCAAGACTAAAAACTCTAAAAACAATTATTAAAAGGGGGAAAAAAAATGTGTGCCCAAGCACAGTGTTCTTTTGTTGGCTGTGCATATAATAGATGGGGACGCACAGAACTCAAAATACCCAGTGCAAAGCAAAGCGGTTTGAACCAGGCAGAGCTGAGGCTGAAGCCCAATAGCCACACCTAATGACATTTCCCCCCATCTCCACAGGAAGATCCGTCAGTCCTAGACATTTTCAGTGCCCCTCTGTCTCATAGGGAAGGGAGGCTCAGCCCTGTGGGTCCATGGGTTCTTGTAGACCATGTGGTAAAATACCACATACTGGGATGCCAGGCTTCAGGCTCAGGGGGACAGGAAGAGAGGGTACTGATTATCTCTCTACCCAAAACAGGTTGCCTCACAACCTACTACTAAGGTGTTTTTTGGTATGGAACTGATGGAGCTCACAAGATGTATGAACTAGTACAAAACAGCTGCTGTTACCAGGAAAGAAAACAACTCAAAAATTCCAGTACTGGGCCAAGCACGGTGGCTCACACCTGTAATTCCAGCACTTTAGGAGGCTGAGGCAGGAGGATTGCTTGAGTCCAGAAATTCGAGACAAGCCTGGGCAACACATCAAGATCCTCATCTCTACAAAAAAATCTAAAAATCAGCCAGGAGTGGTAGCACACGCCTGTAGTCCCAGCTACTCAGGAGGCTGAGGCAGGAGGATTGCTTGAGTCTAGGAGTTCAAAGTTGCAGTGAGTTGTAACGGCACCACTGCGCTCCAGCCTGGGCAGCAGAGCAAGACCTCGTCTCCAAAAAAAAAACTCAGTCATCAAGATGCAAGGGCTATGCATACAGTTCCTGCAGCTTCAAAAAGGAAAGAGGGACACCCATCTGACTACCCTGTAGAGAATGCCAGTGCCATACTGAGCCTAAGAAGAGGCTCCCAAAAGGCAGAGGCTTGGGGATTGGGAGAAAATAAAACCTTAGAAGTCTTATTTCCCTTCATTTTACAGTCTCAACAGACAGATGAAGGTGGGCACAGAGGCCTCTGGTAAAATAATGTCTCTCCCCTGCTCAGGCTCCTGTGCAGAAGCAGCAATGCCAGGCAGCATGCTCCTCCGCATGCCTTACGCGTAGTGAATGATGGCGCCGTTGGGTCCCGTACTGGAAATTGTTGGGAAGCTCAGGTCCACAAAGTCTGCCTGTTGCCTGTAACAGAAAGACAAAAAGCAGAGTGGCTTAAAGGTTTTTACTGTGCTAAGATTCAGGGCCCTTCCAGCCTCATTCAACTAGCAAGAAAATCAGCACGAGGTTCCTGGGTCCCCCCAAATGGATCCTTACCTGCGAAACTCCTCAGCTTTGTCAGCAGCTGAGATCTCTGTCACGCCACCTTTGGGAACCTATGAGAAAACTGCTTATAAATCATCTGGTGAGATAAATTCGCGTGTGCCTCTTACAAATTAGAGGAGGTACATTAAAAGCTTACTTTTTCCTCAATTTCTTCATCCCAACCGACCAATCTACAGGACACATCTTTAGCAAGGGAGAACTCCCAAAGGCTCTCACCAAAGCTATCTAAAATACAATAGTTTCTATTCATGTAATTTTTCACTCAACTATTGTGCTTCAATATTTTATCCTAAAATCTCCCAAAATAATATATCTAAGTTTAAAAATTCAAAAGTATCCCCTCCTAAGAAATCATCCTAAGAAAATCATTCTAGAGAAATAAAAAAGATAAATGCAGAGAGATTACTGCAGGATTACTGATAACAGCAAAAAATTAAAAACAATCCAAACATTTAAAAATAGGAGGACTGGGTTAGTAAATCAGAAGAGCCACTAGATGCAGTTTTCATTTGGATCCTTTTTTAAGGCCTCAATGTACATGGAAAATGTTCACACTACGATTCTAAGAGAATAAAATAAAACACAAAATCATATCTAAGCCAGGTGTGATGGCTCACACCTACAATCTTAGCACTTTGGGAGGCCAAGATAGGTGGATTGAGATCAGCCTGGGCAACTTGGCAAAACCCTATCTCTATAAAAAAATACAGAAAAAATCAGCTAGGCATGATGGTGCACTCCTGTAGTCCCAACTAATCGGGAGGCTGAGGTGGGAGGATCACCTGAGCTTGGGGAGGCTGAGGCTGCAGTGAGCTGTGATCACACCACTACTCTCCAGCCTGTGCAACAGATGAGACCCCATCTCAAAATAAGAAAAAAAAAAAGAAAAAAAATGTATCTGCACACTAAGAGACATGTAAAAATAATTTATATTTTTAAAAATAATCTACGGCCAGGCGCGGTAGCTCACACCTGTAATCCCAGCACTTTGGGAGGCCAAGGTGGGCAGATCATGAGGTCAGGAGATCGAGACCACGGTGAAACCCCGTCTCTACTAAAAATACAAAAAATTAGCCAGGCATGGTGGCGGGCACCTGTAGTCCCAGCTAGTCGGGAGGCTGAGGCAGGAGAATGGTGTGAACCCAGGAGGCGGAGTTTGCAGTGAGCTGACATCGCTCCACTGCACTCCAGCCTGGGCGACAGAGCCAGACTCCGTCTCAAAAATAAAAAATAATAATAAAAATATAATAATAATAATTTACATAAAGGCTGGGCACGGTGGCTCACGCCTGTAATCCCAGCACTTTGGGAGGCCGAGGTGGGTGGGTCACGAGGTCAGCAGTTCAAGACCAGCCTGGCCAAGATGGTGAAGCCCCGTGTCTACTAAAACTACAAAAATTAGCCAGGCACAGTGGCAGGCGCCTATAATCCCAGCTACTTGGGAGGCTAAGGCAGGAGAATCTCTTGAACCTGAGCGGCAGAGGTTGCAGTGAGCCGAGATCACGCCACTGCACTCCAAGCTGGGTGACAGAGTGAGACTCTGTCTCAAAAAATAAATAAATAAATAATAATAATAATAATAATAATAATAATTTACATAGATGAACAATCACCAGAAGGAAACATGAGGGAAAAAGTTACACTGGTGGGAATAAAGACAATATTTTCTTTTCCCAATTAAAGAGTTGTTTATACAATACTTAAAGGGAACATGATATTGTTTAATAACAGCACAGAGAAACCACCCTCTCGTCAACTAGAGCAAGAAATTAATGGCCAAGAGTCAATTTAATATAAAAAGGCTCAAGGCTTAAACTGAAGTTCAAAATGTACAGAAAGATCTTTTTCTCCTAATACAATCAGCTTGCCTATAATAATAAGACTTTCTTCATTATTGTTACTATTTTCATAATTAAGGAATTTTGAAATCTACACACACCAAATTTCCAGAGAGAATTATTAAAATAGAGCCCAAAAATTTGATGAAGATCTCAGACCTCATGGTCAGCAGAGCATGGGAGATGCTAGAGTTAGAATCACATATAGGTAGGTCTGAATAATGTATATCCACATATTAAACAAAGACTAAGAACCAACCTCTTTCTCCAGCCAGTTAAAGAGTTCACAGAGGGCAACAGCATCTTTAATCTGTGCAAACAATGGAGACATTTTTTTAAGTTATTACTGAAAATCACATGACCGGATTCAGAGCCTAGCCCTAATGCAATACTGAGAAGGCTGTACCTGCAGGGCCACACATCATCAGCAACCAGAGCTTTACATGTGGACATTTCTGGGAAGCCGGTGTGTGCAGCAACTCCCATTATCAGGGAAAGGCTCCTCTGCTATTCAGTAGTTCAGGTATAATCAGGAAGGGCCCCACCTCAGAGCACAGGGAGCTCCTCCAAAAGGTTAACTTAAAGGTTAAGAACCCTACAGAGGCCAGGAAAAAATAGGCCACTATCAAAAGCCACCTCTGGGCCCAAAATCTTTCTTCATCAGCATCGTGTCATCACCATCATCTACACTATCATCATCAATATCTCCTTTTGTGTTGTGTATTATACTTTGTAAAGATCTAATCCATCAAGTATTTTATTTCATCCCTCATTAACTCTGGAAGGCCAGGAGGCTGAGGCTCAGAGAGATTCTAACCTTGTGCCAGGCTCAATGCCACAGAGGAGGTGAAGGAGCCAGGCCTTCTGACCACCTCACATCCCATCTTCTGCACCAGCTCCTCTACTCACATGAGCCCGCCTCATGCCTTCTGACTCAGCTGAATTCTTCACAGCTTTGGCAATGCAGATGGGGGTGTAAGGCATACAGCAGCGGTGGTCCTAGAGGCAAAGGGCAGTAGGGTAGGAAATCAAACTTGCTCCACCCACCCAAGACCAAGGCAACAACCTTTTTGCTCAGCAAAACTTACTTTAGACAAATCATTTGAAGAGCTCCCACTGGCGACCCACATAGCTGTCCCCTGGGGCCCCAATGACCTGTCCCTTTTGATTGACGACCCTGAGCTTAAGCTCAACCAAAAAGAGTAAGTATATCAAACAAGGTGTCTCTCTTCCATCCCTCACTCCCTTAGCTCTTTGAGACTGCTGGCTGCCTGCCATCAGCAAGACATTGCCTTCCAAGCCACTGTGGTTGTGGTTAGAGTTCACTAACCACTGAAAGCTTGACCGAAATCACCCTTCTCTTGCTGTACAAAGGGGGCTTTTTCTCCGTCTGGCGATGCACATGACCTGATGAGTGAGGTCTCCTGCTCCCTCCCTTCCTGCCCAGTGGTCCTATCTCAGCTACTGATAATGATCTGATCTTAAAGGGCTGGAGACGACCCTTTCCAATTTGAGAACAAGTTAGAATCCAGCAAAGGGGCCTCAGCACACCTGGCACTTGCACAAAGCTTCTCAAATTGCTTTCATGATCTTATCTCCTTTTCTCTTTCTCTCCAGAGAGGAGAGAGAGGAGGAGTCACACTGTGTGTGATGATGGCAGGGGTACAATGGCAAGCCAGATCTAGAGAGCCAGGCCTGGACTCTTCCCAGGATGGCCCACTGCTCAGTGGAGAAGAAAGGACATCACTGGGCTTGCCAAAGGCCACTTGCCAGCCAGAAGCCCAGGGCAGGACAGTAGAAAAGCCTACCTCTAAAGAGGCCTGGATTCCAGTCCTATCCCAGACCCTAATGAAAATGAGGCAACAAGTGTCAGCTGCTTAGCACTGCCCAGCAAGGACTCAGTAAAGGGCAAGGCTATCACTATCACTTGAATTTGACAAATCCCCAACTCCCCAATCCTCTCTGGGCCTCAAGTGTCCTTAGCTATAAAATGTGGGGGGGCAGAAGTTGGGGGTAGAGAAGCTTCAAGCATTCTTATACCACTTGCACAGCTTTTACCCTACCTTCTTATCCACTGTACCCTTATTCACTTAGTATTTTTCTTTAGACCATCTTTAAATCAGCTTTATTAAATTCAACTTTATTACATGAACTCATGCTAGTTATGTTTTTTCTATTATATGCTAAATGCTGTTGAAACAGACATATTTAAGTAAACCTAAATAATAATGTGTACCACCTAAAATAATCTCTCATGCCACACTCTGGAAAACACAAGACTCAACAAGCAATAAGGGCCCTCAGGCTCTTGATATGGCTCCAGCTCTAAGGCCTCATCCAGGGAGACCACAGTTCTGATCCAACAGGCAGCCTCAGAAATCTGCCTGTGCTCCAAAGACAATACCAGAACTGGGAAGGGGGTGGCAGAGTTTAGATGGGCCAGAGTGGGGCCACCAACCTTGGGGATGGTCTCGCTCACAGCATAGCTGGCCTTGTCACTGACCCACACCTTCTCCCTTGGGGAGAGGTCAGCACACAGGGCCTTGAGCTCGCTCAGGATGGACTTGTAGGGATGCACCTGGATCCTGTATTCGGCCTCCAGACCCAAGTCAAGAAGCAGGTGCTCCTTCACACTGGGGGCATCTATGCGGTCACCATCAATGAAGAGCCTGCAGATGGAGGAGAGGTGGGTGGCAGAAAAAGGAGGGAACATGAGTGTGAGGGTGGCAACACAGACACACATACACATCAGGCTCTGTTTCCTGGCAACCAAAACCAAGCCCCTTTTCTCTCCTCCCCACTCCTTTCCCAAATCCTGCCTCCAAGGTGCACTACCTGTCCCCATCCACCCAATTCGCCAAGCCAGAAATCTGGGCAGTGTCCTCCTTCACTGATGACCCTCTTCCCGTCCTTCATTAAGACCTTGGGACCCACAGCCTAAATCTCCATCTAATCTGTCCAGCTCATCTACAGCCTCACCCAGTCACCACTCAGGTTCAGGTCCCACCATCTCTCACTTGGGTTAGTGCCACAGCCTCTAAGTCTTTCCCCATCTACCGATGTTTCAGTCATAATATTCTTTACAACTTGTACATCTAACATGTGGTTCCCTCTGAAAAATTCGTTCAATAGCTTCCCACTATTCTTGTTCAGAACAAGAACCCAAGCTTCTGAATGTGGCCCACAAGGCCTTTCTTTTCTGTGGCCCCTGTTCAAATTCTGGCCTCACTATGTTCTGACCTCACTGAACCACTTCAGGTCCTCCATAGGCACTGTGCTCTCTACTGCCCAGAGTCTCTGAAAATGCTGTTCCCTCTGCTTGGATCATGGTTCCCCGCTCCTCCTCACCCTGCCATTCACCTAACTCACCCACATTTATCCTTACTCTCTGCTTCAAAATATTGCTTTCCCCCAGAGTCTCCTCTGATCTCCAAGTCTACGTCAGGCCCCTCTCATAACACCTGTATCCATCCCACAAGCAGACTGGTGCCCACTTATGTGCCCAAATACTTTAGAAAGAGGACATGCTCATCTCCCTAACTCCAACTGAGGACCCCGTCCTGTTTCAGTCACCCTAGCACCTAACAGAGACCCTTAGCACATCACCGGCACTTAATAAATGTGTTGTCTTCACGCAAAAAGCTATTTAAATAGAACAGTAATGAAAAGAAGGCCACACAAAATGCTTTGAAAAAATAAACTGACAATTCAACAAAGCGTAGTTGGAGGGGTTTTCCCTTTTTTTTTTTTTTTTTTTTTTTTTTTTGAGACGGAGTATTGCTCTGTCGCCCAGGCTGGAGTGCAGTGGCTCAATCTTGGCTCACTGCAAGCTCCGCCTCCCAGGTTCTCGCCATTCTCCTGCCTCAGCCTCTCCGAGTAGCTGGGACTTATTATTTTTGACCTTCAAAATGACTGGCTTTATTTGCACTGTGGACCCAGAATTGTATAATTGAGCATATATACCCCTTTACACTGGCTGCTAGAAAACTTGGCATCAAATGGGTGGCCCGAACTATAGACACTTTCATGCATTTCAAATCATTTTGGGGGCTCAAAGAGAGGCAGGATATAAACACCTACTGCTAAGGAAGACAAGAAGGGAAAATGTTAAAAGGGCAAGAAAAAAGAAGCACATCAGTGAAGTATCAGGCAGTGATGGGTGGGCCAGGACCAGAAAGGGCACACTAGGGCTCTGAGGAGCTGTGGAAGGGAGTTCCAGATGCGGGGCAAACACTCACATGATCGTCTCTAGTCCTATGATTGCGTAGGAGAAAAATACTGGATTGTGCTCCACATCTGATCCTCGGAGATTAAATAGCCCTAGAAAAGAAATCAAAGTCCCTGTCACCTGTCTGACTTAAGATGTTAAGGGGTCGCTTGTAGGGGGAGGGAAGAGCTTCAGCTTGGAGTCCAGCTGCGGTGGAAGGATTCAGCGGAATCGCACAGAAAGGCTGGAAGCCTGACTCCCATCTGGTTCCACCTCTGAGCTGCAATTGCTCATGTCCACCACGTGATGGCACCAGAGCTGTTTCTCATGCTTCCACATCACTGCCCGGAGAAGGGAATAAAAGCAATTAGTCGAAATCCTGAGATCTGCCCCCACACGTAGTTGAAACGATCCGCCTAGTGGTGACCTGCCAGGCCTGGCCTTGAAGCCGACAAACCTCTGGCGCTCCCAAATAAAAAGGAAGGAGACAAGCACTCTCTCCCTTCTGAGGCAGATGACCTAGGGTAGAAAAACTGAGACCCCCCCACAAGGGAAGCCAGGCAAGCCTCCTCTGTAAGGGTCAGTGAGCCCCATGGAGACGGAGCTTCCTGTCAGAGGTGGAAAGAAAAGCAGTGAGTCAGCGAGGCTGCAGCTCACGAATGAAATCAGAGCCTGCAGCCCACCCATGGGTCTGCTCTGGCACCACGACTGGGTGGGGCACCTGCGGACAGCCAGTATCAGTGATGTTGCTGAACGTCTAAGAACTAGACAGATCAGGAGAGAGCACAGTTCTGGTCCCAGGACTTCCAGCTTCCATCACTTGTTCTCATGAGGATCAGAGCAAAAAAAGGCCTGGGCATTAAAAGTATAACCTCTATTTTAAAATAATGGCTTCTCAAAATAAAGTGATGAGGCAACATTTTATACCTATCATACTAGCACTTCTTAAAAAATGACAGTACCTGGGGTTCAGGTGTGGCAAGACAGACAAATTCAAATACAAAGGTGCATATTTTCTGGCAGGCAAAGGGCAAGATAGGTCAAAAGCCCTAAAAGCCAACCAGAAAGAGGAAAAAAATTATCAAACACTAAGACATGGACTCATGAACCAAGATTTTGATGGTAGCATCATAATAAATTACGGATTACTGCAAATAACCCAAAGGTCATCCTTAGGGAAACAGTTAAATAAATTATGGTATAACCACATGATGGAATATTTAATACTCACTTAAAATTATGCTTGTATATGCTTATAGTATACTGATACAGTGAAAAAATCAGGGTACAAAATGATATATGCATAGAATATTGACACTGATTATCTCTAAGTAACAGAATTTATAGGTGATTTTTTTTCTTCTTTTTACTTTCTCTGCATTTTCCAAGTTTTCTGTCATGGGATTGTGTTTTTGTTACAATCAGGGAGAGAAAAAAGTTTTACAGGTGTTTTTCTCTGACGTTGAGGTCATTAAGTTAATTAGGGATATAAGTCACTGACACACTTGACAATGTTTTGGGGATGGAAGACACAGGGACTGAAGAGAGAAGACACTGCAGTAGGGTCTCATTCTCTAGTGAGAAGGCAAAAAGATAAAGCAGTGCCTCTTCTCAGTTGCCCTGGGTCAAATCGACTCAGAAACCAGAAGACAAGACAGGAAGGTTCAACCAGATTCCGTCAGGTTTTAGATGAAAGAAGGTGCTGAACAACTGCATGAAGGTGAGTTAAGGTCTAAAGACTGAGAAACTACTATTTATCAAAGGGCTTGGGGAGGAACTTTTAGTTCCTAGTTTTCTGAGGTAGAAATGTTCCCAGAACATTCTCACTGTAAAGACCTTAGGAAACCACAGGACAAGTCTAAAGAAAGAAGGCCTCTCCTATGATCCCACTTCTACACCTACAGAGAGGCTGACAGACATAAAATATTTGTAGGAAATGCCCTTCCTCAGAGGTGCCATGGTCCTGAGGGACTGGCCAGAGGTGGGCATCACCCAGCTGTAATACTGCTCTGGACAAGCCCACTCCCCCCCTCAACTCCCTGTAATTTTCTCCTTCATCCTAATTGGCATCTCCTATACCCATTTGGTGACATAGTCTTCTGCTTATTCCCTGGCCACTCAGAAAGTTGAATGGCATGAACACACAGATACCCAGAGACCCAAAGGAGAGATCGGGTAACATGCCCAAACAGCGAAACCAGAGCACTCACACGCAATCTCATCCAAGGCAGTGACCACAAACCACATGACGTTCCTCTCAGCCATTTTCAACCGAAGGTCTGCAACCTTGTCCTTCCAGGAAATGCCTGCAAGAAACAAATGTGCTTTAACTCCAGCCCTGGTCCCAGAAAGCAGTAGGAACCCAGCGAAAGAACCTGCCCCAAACATCTTTAATCAGCACCATTTCTTACAGGAGCACGCTACTTAAACAGGCAGGAGGCCTGGATTCAAGCCCTATACAAGAGGTGTCCAAGCCACTTGACTGTCGTGAGCCTTGATTGCCTCACCAGTAAAATTCATTCATTTACGCATCCCACAAATGCCTGTGTAGCATCTAGATCTGCCAGGCATAGATACGTGCCAGGCACTCTGCTGGTCACTGTGGTTACAGCTCTGAGCCAGACCCAGTCCCTGCCTTCATGGGGCTTACAATATTGAAGGGAAGACAGATAATTAAACCAGCAATTAACACACTACTGTAAATACTGATGCAATAGGGGACACACAGGGACCTACATCAACACACTACCCAGCAGAGGGAACTCACCCAGTCTCAGGGGTCAGGGGAACAGCACCCACCACTTGATGTTCCTGGGGCTGCAAGACTTGCCTTTCGGTGCTAAGACCTAGGAATTCCCTGTAGTCTGACTCACTGTGATTACCACTTCCAAATCACACTTGCCCTTTCAGACACTGCCAAGGCCTCTCTGCTGCTCTGCAAGATGAAATCGTGGTGCTAGAGCTCACCCCATTGCCACCACAACCACCCTACCAGGGCAGCATTCATAACTCAAGGAACAGTCACCTGTGAGCAGGGTGGGCATCTGTCTTATTCACTCAGCACCTCGCACAGCATCCTGCAGATAGTAGGCACCCAAATGTGTACTGAACAAAAGCTTTATCAGCAACATTTGCTCTCCCCTCTCCTATAAGCAACAAGTCAGAGCTTCTGCTCTAGTGAAAAAAAACTTCAAACCACGCTGATGGAAAATATTTAGCTGACCCTGGGCCACTCACTGGACCCATCCTCCCCATTCCGCAATACCCCTCTGGTGAGGATGTCACACAAGAAAGCAGGCTGGGGGCTGCTCCCACACCCAGGGCTGCACTGAAGATCAGTTCGGGAATGCTGTTTAAAACTTGGCCCAGAATCTAGGCTGTCACGCTTTCTTCCCAGGACCCCTCTGGGCAATCTGCCTACATTCCACAGCCATCCCCCATCTACCTCTGTTTCTAAAGCAAGACGCCCTCCCCTGCAGCCCCACCTCCAGGCCTCTCTCTCTGCTCCCTCACTGCTTCATAAATCCACACAATGGTTCAGAGAACACGCTGCTTACCCATCACTAACGCACAGGCCAAGGAAACACACCCACACCCCAAAGCCTCTAAAGCAGAAGGTACAAGATGGAGGACAAAGGCCTAGGAAGGTAAATCTACAAATGCTGACATAAGAAGGGAAGTGGAACCTAGAAACCTCTATGCTGTATTTCCAATATCAAATATGTTCGAGTGGCAGTTAGCAGCTGAGTGGTTAAAAAAAAAACTCAGTCTTTTCAGCAGCACCCAAAAAGCCACCCAAACGAGCTTTGCAAAAATAACCAAAGCCAAACTAAGTGGCAAGTAGGTGGCAACAGTGGAAACAAATAAAGCTCCTGCTTCTTCAAATATCCCACTGGGGCAGAGTAGGGCAAAATCCTCCTGTCAGCTCAAACTCGACTTGGATTCGGAGGACGAGGTTGGAGACAATAGCAAGAGGTGGGGGGACAACGGCCGGGGCCCTGCTGGGCGGAACCGTTGATTCTGACCTGTGTAATCCAGGCCCAGTGTGAGGAGAGGCTTGCAAGGGCGCTCAGGACGGTCTGTCCAGATTTTGTCAACGAGGTTCTCCTTGACAGGAATGAGGTGGTGGCCGGCACTTCTCAGAACTTTGGCCATTTTCTTCCAATAATCTGAGGAGACACATTGTGGCCCAGCCATGAGCCGAACGCCCATTGCAGCGGGGCAGGCAGCAGGGCCTTGAAAGTCCGGAACCTTCAGAAAGGTGGTCCTGCCGTGGCCCAGAACTGGGTGTGCAGGATGAAGAACTGTAAAAGCACATCTTCACCACCAGTGGAACTCTTCTCTTCACCTTGACCTCTACTATAAAATCAGTCATGCTGAGCCCTCCAGTGCTCCACACCCCACAAGCAAATGAAGAGGATGGAGGGGAGTCTAGAAGCCACTTCCTTACCCAAGCAGAAAGGGACCAAGCTCACTTACCTGTAGGAATGATCAAGGGGTCCACACCAACCCTGGATCCTTCAGGAAGCACACTCACCAGCCAGTCTTCCTGAGTTGGTGTGTCCTTCAGACCTACAGGGGGAAGAACTGATAAGAAACAATTCCCAGTGGGCCCACGCTCATTATCCCACCAGAAGGATACAATTCTCTAACATCATGATAGCAGGGTCTTTATTAAGCAGCTTCTTTAAAGTGGATTGACAGGACTTAGAAAATCTGAACCTCCCTTAATCCTGGAAGGCTACAGAAAGAGAGGGAGAAGTGTAAGTTTGTGTGTATGAAAAGCGTAAGACAAGGGTGAGACAGAAGGGAAAAAAGTATGATTTTTCACTTGACCCCTTATAAAAATATCCTGGGGATCATTGCCACGTAGGCACATGGTGTCACTACAAAGATCGTCCCCTCAGCGTTCAGTCACTTCCCCATTACTGGTTACTTGATGAGAACTTGGGCAGTGATTTGGTGAAGTCTGGGAACTGGGAGACTCCCACATATCACACACCAGGTAAGGTGATAACATGCTCCCAGTGCCCGCCCCTCATCTGCAAGGGCAGGGTGGCCAAGAGAAGGCTGCTGCCCCATAACCAGCCTCTGAATAGAGGGCTAAGCACAAGTCTTGGCAGCAAAGAGATCTTTCCAAAGATTTTAAGAGAGACACGCAGGCACCTGTCCTGTTGTCTTTATTTATTTATTTATTTACTTCTGAAGACACAGTCTCGCTCTGTTACGCAGGCTGGATTGCGGTGGCACCATCTCAGCTCACTGCAAGCTCTACCACCTGGGTTCAAGCAAGTCTCCTGCCTCAGCCTCCCAAGTAGCTGGGATTACAGGCTCATGCTACCATGCCCAGCTAATTTTGTATTTTTAGTAAAGATGGGGTTTCACCATATTAGCCAGGCTGGTCTCGAACTCCTGGCCTCAAGTGATCCTCCCACCTCAGCCTCCCAAAGTGCTGACCATCCTGTTGCCTTTAACATGACCCTCTGAGTTCCCCAACTCCCAGGATGAGACAGCCCTTTCTGTTTCTAAAACACTGGTCATAGGACACTATATCATCCTCCAGAATGGAACTAAAATTACTTCTGTAGTCCAGTTTTCCTTTAATCTAAGCCAACATCTTCCATATCTAGCCAGTTATCTTTGACATGTATACTTTTTTTAACCAATGAGATTTTGGCCAAACAATTAACATCTTGATAAAACATACATATATTTAGAGTAAAAGTTCACATATTCTAAAACAGTAGAAACTTATCTTTACTATTTTTTCTACTGACTACTGATATAATCACATAACCACAGAAGGGAAGTGCAAAGGTTTATAAAGAAAGAAGCTCATGAATTCCAATTGTAAAAAACTGCCTAGAAGCTGACATTTGAGTTTCATTCTGCTATTTGATTCTTTCCTATTTTTTTTCAAATCACTAAACAAGCCACTTATTAATACAGTTTCTCCTAATGCCCTAGTATACTATATAGTATAACTTTCACAGGATGAAGTCATGTCATTTCCTAGCAGACAGATCTTTGGCAAAACCCCAGGGATGAATCACTCACTGGCCAACCAAACCCACCAGAATCTCCCTACACAGAAGACTCGACTGAGGAAACTAGGGAGGAGGCTGGAGGAGAGGAGGACTCATTCCCTCTGCCACCCACTTGCTGCCACATACCTACATTAAGGAACAGGCAGGCAGTGTTCGCGCCTCTAACATTCTGACCCCTAAAATGCTAACAGACCTAAGAGCTGGAATCTGTGGGCCCCAAAGAGAGATGCCTGCTCCCCAGGGGGACACAATGATCTACTGGGTGCAAGAAGAAAGGATCGAAGCTTCTATTTGTATTTATGTTTTATAAAGAAATTACAAAGTTAATTTTTGATATCTGGAATACAGAGGAACACCAGCACATATAAATAACAAATAAACAAACATACACACATGTTGCGGGTGCTTGACTCCCATTAACAGAAGCACACAAAGAAAAAAATTTAAAGGCCACTAGCCTGTGCATTTATAACAGCCAGCCTCAAATGCCTGCCTTTGTGTCTTTGTGTGCGTGTGTGTGTGTGTGTGTGTGTATGTGTGTGAGAGAGAGAGAGAGAGAAAAGGAAGGAGAAATCAACTGCAGCAACAGGCAACAATCTGTAGCTTTGCTGTTTTTATATTTATGAAATGATTTTTGAGAAACAGAAACTTAATCCAATGCCAAGACAAAAATGTTCCTTGTTCCTCCCTAAGACAAAGAACACGTGCGTGTGTGTGTGGAGGGTGTGTGGCATACACCCGAGTGCACGCACCCCTCAGTCAGCTGGCTGCCTGGATCTCAAGGTCATGTTCTAGTCCTCTGTTCCCTGCTGTGAGTCTGAGGACTATTTTATTTCCTCATTATTTCCTACAACAAACAAGAAGCATCAGGTATTTTGTTTCATCTTCTCTTTCTCACTTGGCCCTTCCTTATCTTCTGTTCTCCAAGTTCAAAATTCAGGAAGCAAAGACTTTGTACAGTCCCTAAAACCATGTTTCTAAAGACTATTTTAATGACAGGAAAGTACACACAGCAGAAAATTAAATGAAAACACAGAGTACATACACACATTATTCAATAAACATTGATCTATATGCTTTCCACATAGTAATGCTTTAATTCTCACCACTTTATATGTTACTTACAGTGATTAACCCATTTTACAGATGAGGAAACTAAAGCACTGCAAGTGAAGCGACTAGCCCAAGCAAGTTCCAGACCTGTTCGCTTGTCCTGAATGCTGCTCTTCTCCAGAGCTAAGCTGCCAGAAGCAAATCCAAGATCCTCAGAGAGAGCCTCGGGGGAAAGCTTTCTGGCTTCTGTTGCCAATGACTGCTTGCCTTTATCTCACTCTGAATCATGAGGCAGCAAATAGTAGAAGGCCCCCCAGTACAGGAGTGAAATGCACAGCAATGTGATCTGCAGCAAATCAACTGTCATCTCTAGCCCTCGGTTTCCCCTCAGTAAAATGAGTATCCTGAACCAGCGTCCTCCAAAATTGAATGCACATTGGTATGTATGTATAGGCATGCCATTTTTTTTTTTTTTTTTTCTCAGTTTTCCTTGCATTCTCAAAAGGGTCCATGACTGCATAAAAGGATTAAGATCCAGGAGTCCTGAGGACCTCTAGGATCCCTGCTCAGATCAGCCCAACTAAGTTTGGGCTAGCCATGCCTGTACCCACCCATCTTCATAAGTGTCCAGTTGCTGTCCATTTGCTTGGCAGCCTGGAGAAAGTAGCGCCCATCAGTCCACATGGCTGCATGCTCTTCTGTGATGATGGCTGTGCCTGAAGCAGGGGAGAAAAAAAAAAGAAGCAGAAAGGTTTCTAACAACTGCTCAGAAGCTGCACAAAATGACAGCAGACAGGCAAGAGCAGTAAGAGGCATCAGGTCCTAGTGGGGCAGATGGGTCCTTGACTCCAGGGAAACCTCTGGGCAAGAGAAGACCATACCACTGAGAACAAGCTGTGTGTCAAGCTCTGAAAGAACAGTGCTGAGACCCAAGCTGCCTGGCACTGGTCCCTGCACAAAAAGGACTCCACTTGCCCAGTATGAGTCAAGAACAGAGAATGGAGAACTGTAGACCTATGGCCAAAGTGGTCCCGTATAATCAACAAGACACAGGGAGGGATGGTTCCTGCTCAGCAATCACAGCTACTCCTCTGCTCCACCAGACACTCCAGGGGAGCTGTTTCACCTTTCCTGGAGAAAGACCAAGTGGGCCCTATGAGTGTTCCTGCTGTGGTCACTAGCAGGAAGCTTGTGCCTCCTACCTCTATCTGCCCTCCATTCCCACAGGCCTGGCAGAACTTGGGGTTTTGGCAGAGGTGTCAGCCAAAGCCAATCCTAATGTGCCAACCAACACAAGCACTTACGCCAAAGGAAGCAGCGTGCTAACCATGAGGGGAGGGGAGCTCCCACCTTGTCCAGCTTGCTTTAGAGACAAGCCTGAAGTGGGGAGTCCACCCTAAAACTCAAAGGCATAATGGTTTTGAGGAACACCAATGCAGCTTAACGTTAACCTTTGTTATTTAAGTCAAGAGTGAAAACAGAGAAACCAAAACCCAAGCACTTGGGAGAATCATTTGGGACCAATAAGATAAGAGCGGAGGTTCTGTAATGATATTAAAGTCTCATTTCTTATTTGGGGCGCTAGTAACACAGGTATATTCAGTTTAATTGATAGAACTTTTATATGTATGTTATATTCAATAAAAAGTTCAAAAACTTTTTTAAAATAAAAATTGTTAAAATTTTGAAGGCAAAGATACAGAGAGGAAAAAAAGGGTTACTGAAAGGTGACCTTGGGGAGCGGGAAAGACTGGGAACCCACACCTTTCTGCAGAGAGTCAATGTGGAGCATCTGGTTTGCATTTTCTTTTTGCTTCTATATCACAGGCTGAAACTCGGTTCAGTTATTTTTAGGAGGCGAACAAAGGTGCAGCAAGAACAGAGAAAAGGTAGTGACTCACCCGCAGAGCCATCGAATCCAGAGACAAAAGCCCGCCGACAGTCACAGGGAGCAATATACTCACTCTGGAAAACAAAGATGACAACAAAGTGGGCCTCGATCAGTCATGAGCAGACTGTTCTGCCTGCTTAGCCTTGTGCTAGGCCCAGCGGGGACTACGAAGATTGGGGAATCCTTGGCACCCGCCCTCAAGGAGCCAATAGTCTAGCTGAAAACAACAGATTAGCACACACTGCAGAAGACTCGAATTAATTAAGGGCAGAGAGAGCTGTTCCCTTTAGCCTCTATTTCCTCATTAGGAGAACCAAAGCACATCAGAAGAAACAGATAACAACTGCTCTTTCTTCACTGAGACCTTACTCAAAAATCAAACCAATAATAGCCTTCTCCCTCCTTGCCACTGACATTTAGGCATCTGTTGTTTTTCTGAAAAGTAAGGCTGAATTTCTGTGTTAAGCACCAATAATTCTCTAACTTAAGTTTCTGTAGATACTGACTTGTTTCCAAACTTCCTGTTTGGGTCCTCCTCTGAGGTAGCATCACCAATCTCTCCCATGCAGACCCTGTCCCTTCCTGTTACGGAGTGAGCGGAAACACGTCATCCAATCCAGGAGGCTTCAGCAAAATAAAATGTCATGTCCAAAACCAAGGTCTTCTCAGCTGATAATCCCCTTGCTCTGTATGGACGGGGTTAGGGAGTGAAGAAAGTAAGAAATTCTTATGCGTGGGTAAAGGGTACAAGTCAAAGTGTGCAACTTCTGGTAATAGCCAGTGAGGCACAGAGAGTTTAAGTAACTTGCCCAAAATCACACAGCTAATTAAGTAGCAGAGGCAGGATTTGAACCTAAGCAGTCAACTCCAGAGTCTGGACTCTGAAGCCCTATGCCAGGCTGCCAATGCATGACACTTTATCTCTCGCCCTCATCACTCTCTAGGATAAGACCAACAGCAAATGAGAAAACTGAGGTTCAAAGAGAGAATCTTTAAGTAACCTGCCCACTGACAAGTTAATAGTAGTTCAGGATCCAAAGCCAGGCCTGCCTGAGTACAAAGCTGCTGCTCCTTCTGCAGTTACCAGGATTCTCCCAAGCCAAAGGACCTGGCAAGATTAAGAAAGTTTAGGGTGGGGAATGGGGCTGCTGGCCAGACCCAAGGCATTTTTAGGACAGTCAACATGATGCAGGGGGAAAAGGCCCTCATGTTCCTTTCCTGCTATATGGTTAAGAACCACTCCTTTCATCCGGGCACAGTGGCTCATGCCTGTAATCCTAGCACTTTGGGCAGCTGAGGTGGGAGAATTGCTTGAGCCCAGGAACTTGAGACCAGCCTGGGAGCATGGTGAAACCTCATCTCTACAAAAAAAATACAAAAATTAGCCAGGCACGGTGGCGCATGCCTGTAGTCTCAGCTATTCAGGAGGCTGAGGTGGGAGGATAATCTGAGCCCGGGAGGTTGAGGCTGCACAGTGAGGCATGATTGCGCCACTGTATTCCAGCCTAGGCAACAGAGTGAGACCTTGTCTCAAAAAACAAAATAAAAATAAAAATAAAAAGGACTGCCTCTTCCACCAAGGCACCGGCAATCACAGCCTCAAACCAGCCTCAGGGAGATACTAGAAGGGCCAGCATAGAGAACCACAATGGCAGGATAAAGCAGCTCTGGGCCACCTGCCCACTAGCCCAGGCCCAGCTGCATAGTCTGCAACAAGTCCTGGCAGCTCTCTCAGCCTCATTTCCTCATCTCTAAGACAGGTCATTTCAGATTGCTAAATGCAACAGCAAGCACGTTTTATTCCTAAAGCATAAAGGAACATTCAGTCAACAGCACTAAGGAAATAGAAAGAAATAGCCACCAGCATCGTTTAGGAACTGCAGAATCCTCATTTGTTTATTAACCCAGTAATCACTGTGTGCAAGACTTTTTATTAAAAAGTAACAATAGGGGGAAGGATGGCCCACACATCTCCTAGGACTCTTGTGACAAACAGTAAGTTAACGTCTTTGAAAACTCACCAGAAACCTGAAAGTGCTGCACATATGCAATGTAAGAGATATTATTAATCTCTTCTTCCTAAACAGTGAGAAGGTATCTAAGGGGCTGGGAAAACTACGTTAAAAATAACTCTTGTGCTAAAAATCACTGCGCACAATGGGGAATACACAGTGAGGGTACTCTCCACCAACAACATGACTCCACGGGCTTGGGGCTCTTCCACCCGTGACACAGGGTGAAGATACTGGCAAAGGCTGGCAGAGAATGCAGTGCAGGTCTGAGCCCAGCTGGACTCTTCCACTCCGGGACATAGTACTCTAGGGATGCCCCACTCCTTTCTGGGCAAGCTTGGGAGAGATGGAAGATCCACAGGGTTTACCAAGACTTCTCCATCAGCAAAGGCAAGGAAAGAGTTCCTCCAAAGGGAGGTGGAATTAACAGCAAATGGACATGTTTAGTTTGGGATGGAGACAAGGTCTGGGGTAAGAATGTCCAGACATGACCTAAGTGGTCAACATTCCAGAAAGACATTGCTGAGCAAGGCTGGCCACAGCCTCACCTCCACACTGACAGGCTATGCAGAAGCCAGACAAGCACTGGGCCCAGGGCTGTCACTCTCCTTCTCCCAGGCATGAAGCTGGCAACGCCCAGGGGCGGTCTCCTCAGAGCACAGCATAGGGCCTAAAATAAACCAAAGCTGTAGCATGCTAGGAAAAAGCACAAAGCAGCACAGCTGCTGGCTTTTTCTCAAAACCACCCACTTCTCTCCATTTCTAATAGCAGCACTCAGTCCAAGCCTCCATCATCTCTACCTGGACTACCGCCCCTACAGTCCACTCTGCACATACACTCAGAGTGGGCTTTTCCAAATATCTAAGATCATGTTGGCAACCTCTTTAAAACCCTCCAATAGCTTCCTATTATATTTAAAATAAAATCCAAACTCTGGCCCAGTCAAGGTACCAGCTGATCTGACTTTGCCAGTCCTCTTGCAGCTCTGCTCCCATTCACTATGCTCCAGCCATACCCACTTCCTTTCTGCTCTTTGCATATCCTGAGCTCATTCCTGCCTCAAGGCCTTGGCACATGTGCTTCCTTGTGCCTATAAATGTCTTTCTGATCATGGCATGGCTAGGTCCTTCTCATCATTATATCTGAGATCAAATATCACCTCTACAGAGAGGCCTACCTGTACTACCCAGCTATAATAGCCACCCGGCCACTTTTAAGTCTCTATATAGCACACACATACTCTAGATATTTGTCTTTTTTTTTTTTTTTTTGGAGACAGGATCTCCTTCTGTTACCGTAGCTGGTGTATGGTGACACAATTATGGCTCATTGTATCCTTGACCTGTCAGGTTCAACCAATCCCCACCTCAATCTTCTGAATAGCTCGGACTACAGCAGGCACACACTTTTTTTATTTTTTTTTTTTTTTATTTTTTTTTTATTTTTTTGTAGAAACGGGGTTTTACCACATTGCCAGGCTGGTCTTGAACTTCTGGGCTCAAGTGATCAGCCTGCCTCAGCCTCCTAAAGTGCTAGGATTACAGGCAAGAGCCAACATGCTGGGCAATGTTTCTCTTTTTAATGAACTTTTTATATTTTTATTGTCTTGTTCCTCAACCCCCATCTTACCCCCAAGCATATAAGTTCCATGAGATCAGGATATCTGTCCTGTCACTGTCCCTGCACTCAGCACAGGTGACACACAGTAGATGCTCAACCCACATCTGTATTATAAATGAACAAGCAGAAAGACACATGAAGCTTTTCACTACATCCAGTTAAAACCTCAACCATATCTATGAAGATGGAGGAAGGGACCATGAGCCAAGGAATGCAGGCAGCCTCTAGAAACTGGAAAAGGCAAGGAAACGGACTCTCCCTGGAGCCTGCAGAAGTAACATAGCCCTGCTGACCCATTTTAGACTTCAAACCTCCAGAACCATAAGAGAATAAATTTGTTTTAAGTCACTGTGGTAATTTGTTATAGCCGTGATAGGAAACTAATACATTATCTAATGGGGAAAAGGTGGTAAGGGATTATAAATGGGGTTTCAAACTCAAATACCTCAGGGTACAGGACAAAGGATATCTTTTCTAAAGACAGCAGCTCCTACTCAGCTCTGATTTCTGAAATGCAGGCCACATGTTGCCAACCTTCAATATTTCAGAAGAAGCTAGAAATATGGATTCATGAGAAATTACCCAATTTTTAAATGTTGGCATCTAATTTCAACAATATAAACAATACATAGCCAAATAAAGGCATCTGTAAACTACCAAAAAAAAAAAAAAAGCTAGTCATCTCTCAAAAATCTGGTTCATGTGCCCCCTCTTCCATGAAGCTGCCTGACCCACTTCAGCTTTCAGAGGCTCCCACATCTCTGAATTTTACAGGACCATCCATGTTGGCACTTATCCATACCCTACCTTGGGTAATGCTGACAAATAATGTTAGCTAAGATTATTTAGTCTGCATCGTTTATTATTGTCTCTACACCTACTAGTCAATAACTATATTCATTTCCTCTCATTCTAATCCTCACAGCAGCTCTGGAAGGTATCCTTCCTCGCCAATCTACAGATGAAAAAAATGAAGCTTAGAGAAATAACTAACTTTCCCAAGGTAACCCCACAGTAAATGGCAGAACCAAGATCTGAAATCAGGTCTGACTTTTTTTTTTTTAAGACGGGGTCTTGCATTGTTGCCTGGGCTGGAGTTCGGTGGCGCAATCTAGGCTCACTACAACCTCCACCTCCCAGGTTCACACGATTCTCATGCCTCAGCCTCCCAAGTAGCTGGGATTACAGGTGCCCGCCACCACACCCAGCTAATTTTGGTATTTTTAGTAGAGATGGTTTTGCCATGTTGGTCAGGCTGGTCTCGAACTCCCGACCTCAAGTGATCCACCCGCCTCGACCTCCCAAAGTGCTGGGATTACGGGCATGAGCCACTGCACCCAGCCTCAGGTCTGACTTTCGAAGCCCATACCCTTGCAAGCTGCCAAGCAACCTCTTCTAATTTTGTACAGAAGTTGTACACATCTAGTCTCACAATTGGATTATAAATTCTGAGGGAACAAGGAATACGAGGTGTATGCTGCACTTACCTCTACTTTCATCAGCCACATAATAGACATCTCCTACAACCAGCAGTTAGAACTCTGTTCAAGCCTGGTTCCCCACTTACTAGCTAGGTGAACCTAGGGCTCAACTTCCTCATCTGTAAAACGGGGATGAAAATAATGCCCACCTTGAAGGGTTGAGGTGTGACATAAAGCAATTAGTGCATGCCAAACATCTGATGAACTGCAGCACTTATTGCTATGTACTGCACCGAGCTTGACTCTATAGCAAACATAAGAAACTATCTTATCGAAGTAGACAATCAGCAATAGTAGACAGATATTCCATGAAATATTAACACTAATAAACAGCCATATAAACGATGCTGAATATGCAGTGTGGTATTTGCTATAGTTTAACGGATGCTCAGATGTGCCTTAGATCCATCAGGCCAAGCTCAGAGGTTTGACTGGGCCACCAGCGATAGGTGAAGAGAGCAGGAAAACAGTCCAGAGAGAGGGAAAGGTGTGACAAGGCCCAGAAGCAAGAGGCAAGAGGCCTGTCACGAGGCGACACCCAATTAGCCTAATGGCAGGGGCAAGAAGTTCAAGGGAGCAGCTGCAGAGATTTCTGTGAAGGCCATCTAAAGACAAATAGTCAAAGACCTCAAACATCACACTAAGAGGCTTGAACTTTATCCTGCAAGTTCTAGAGAGACACTAAAAGTTGAAGAGAGGGTGGTGACATGACCAGAGCTGGGTTTTAAGAAGAGGGATCAACATGGCTGGTCACATGCAGATGGAACTTGCCAAGTAAAGCTGACAGCTGACTGCCAAGATAAGCACAACTAAAGTTACTAGAGTCCACATTAGGGTGACATCTTTCCCCCTCCCTGACCCTCTTCTCCCATCAGCCATGAGCTTGGCACTGTGCCTCAAACACACGAGGCTCTCAAGAAAAATGAAACTGAATGAATAAATGGCCACTGGTCCACAGGAAGTACCAAAGGTTAGACTGTGAATGGAGATGTGGACTCCTTGTTTCCAAATATAAGTTATTGGCATTTTTTTCTCTCCTAAAAGAAACCAAGTCAGGGTATGTGGGAAAAATTGATAGCTGTCTAAAGATTCGTGCTCCTTCCTTAGTCTAGAAGAGTCACTGGAAAGCAGCTGCCCAGTGAGGCCTTCATTCCCACGCCTCATTACATTGAGGTGAGGTCACATGACTGATTCTTACCAATGAAATGTGGGTGAGAGGTGATGCCTGGGTCGGGGCTCTTACAAATGAGTGTGCCCTGTCCATACTCTTTCCCCTTCCACCAGCTAAAATGGTGGTACTATGGGATGGAAAGAGCCTAGATCCCTGAATCACTTTCCCTCAAGGTAGAGGGAAGTCCCCCACCAACCAGGAACACCCACTCTATACTGCTACATGAAATAAGAAATAAGGCTTTACAATACCAGGCCACTGAAACTTCGAGATGTGTTGCCACAGCTAGCATTATTCTAGCACAACAGATAAAATCATTGCGGGATAAAAATCATTAACCCTAACCCAAGAGAAAGCCTGTTTATGAAATACCAAACAAAACAGGAAGCTGACTCCAGGAGAATGGAGTAGGGTCCAAAGAGTTTAGGAAAATCTGATTCATGTCTTCCAGGAGGAGGAACCATAAACAAAGCCAAAAATTCACATTGGCAGAGTCAGTCCCTGACAAAATATCACCCTTTGACTAAGCCAAGCCCAACAACATAATATGGGGTCTTACAGATGAGGAGGATGAGGAATCAGGATTTCTAAAAGGCAGTGCTGGCACAGCTCTGACTCCAACCAAGGCTTCTCCTGGTTTGAGGCAAGTGGTGCCCACGAATCCCAATATACGACTAGGATGGTACATGAAAGTATCCAGATTACCAGAGAGAACAGACGATTCCTTGCTATAAAAGTCCCCCGGGTCCCAAGCTCATTAATACCACAACCCTAATACTACAACCCTTGTTCTGAGTTTAAAAAGAAGAAACCCTTAGAGTTGCAGAGGACAGAGAGAAGCAGACCACTGCAGTGCCAAGTCCTTGCGTAATTATGCATTTGAGATATGTTTTCTCTCTAGCAGGGAACAGTGTGTGGGTGTGTATATTTGTGTTTTGGAAAGTACAAAAAGGACAGAATTCAAGATTCCCCTTCACTTCTCCAACACCCTCCCCTCCCCAACCATAGGAGAAACTCCATCAACCAAGAATCTACCCTGAAATGAAACAATTAGGAACAAGAGCCGCAGGGAACAGCAGCCTCTCTATTACTGAGGAGGCTACTATGGCAGGTCACACATGAAGCCAGCCCTTCCTTCTTGTTCTCACAGTCACAGTAAGGATCCAGAGTCCCACTTAACAGAGTTACCCCAACTATCTCTCTCTTCTCCACAGGAACTAAAACAAGGAACCCATTTCTTCCTGTTGATGGCACCATAAACACTCTCAGGCTTCAAACCTTCCCAAACCCCTCTACCACCTACCTGAAAGGTCCACATTTAATCCAGGTTGTACTACTTCTCCAAATCCTACCCCTCCTCTCCGCTCCTAACCCCAGTACCCAAGTCCAGGCCCTCTTTACCCCAACTCTGAGATTCTGCAAGGCCTAACAGGTTTCTCAATTCCCAGGGTCTCCTTTCTCCAACCCATACTAAACACTGCTCCCTCTGATCATGTCACTCTAAAATCCTGATTCTGGTGGTCAAGGACAACCATGATCAGTCAGGGGTAATTCACGGATGGTCTTAACCAAGCCACTGTTCTCCCTTCTTCTTCAAGCTTATTGTCATGCATGTTCTCCTAATTCCATAGATATCCACAGTATTTCTTACCATTTGATCCAGCCATCCTATTACTGGGTATATACCCAAAGGATTATAAATCATGCTGCTATAAAGACACATGCACACGTATGTTTATTGCGGCACTATTCACAATAGCAAAGACTTGGAACCAACCCAAACGTCCATCAGTGATAGACTGGATTCAGAAAATGTGGCATATATACACCATGGAACTCTTTGCAGCCATAAAAAATGATGAGTTCATGTCCTTTGTAGGGACATGGATGAAGCTAGAAGCCATCATTCTGAGCAAACTATCCCAAGGACAGAAAACCAAACACCGCACGTTCTCACTCATAGGTGGGAATTGAACAATGAGAACACTTGGACACAGGGTGGGGAACATCACACACCGGGGCCTGTCGTGGGGTGGGGGGAGGGGGGAGGGATAGCATTAGGAGATATACCTAATGTAAATGACGAGTTAATGGGTGCAGCACACCAACATGGCACATGGATACATATGTAACAAACCTGCACATTGTGCTCATGTACCCTAGAACTTAAAGTATAATAAAAAAAAAAAGATATCCATGGTATTTCTTGTACTTCTCTCCCTCTTTCCCTGCATCCAAATTCTACCTGTTCACGTTCCGATTTAAATCCTGCTTTCTCCATGAAGACTTCCTTGATCTTGCCGGCTTAAAATACTCTGTCACCTTTGAATTCAGTTCACACTTTAAGTAAACTTACATTACAGTTGCCACCAGCCACATGTGTCTAAGCACTTGAAATGTGGCTATTGTGACTGAGAAATAGAATACTTAATTTTATTGCACTTTTTTTTTTTTTTTGAGACGGAGTCTCGCTCTGTCGCCCAGGCTGGAGTGCAGTGGGGCAATCTCGGCTCACTGCAAGCTCCGCCTCCCGGGTTCACGCCATTCTCCTGCCTCAGCCTCTCCGAGTAGCTGGGACTACAGGCGCCCGCCACCACGCCCGGCTAATTTTTTGTATTTTTAGTAGAGACGGGGTTTCACCATGGTCTCGATCTCCTGACCTCGTGATCCACCCACCTCGGCCTCCCAAAGTGCTGGGATTACAAGCGTGAGCCACCGCGCCCGGCCTTTATTTCACTTTAATAAATTGAAATACAAATTTTAAAACTGATATTCAAGATTCAGTTACTGGAAAACTTTTAAGTATGTTTAGAACAACTTGGGTATGTGAGTCCACCTTTTCAACTGTCAGTCTTATGAAATCTAAACACAGATCAAATATTTCCAATGAAAATTTCAAGTTCAAATTGCAAAGTTTTGTAAATGTAAAAATTTCCCATACTTGAAAATTCAGCATAAAAAGGAATGTAAAGTATCTTCTTAATAATTTTTATAATGATCATGTGCTAAAATAATATTTTGGATATGTTGGATTAATATATTGTTAAAATTAATTTCACTGCTCTTTTACTTTAATGTGTCTATGAGAACATTTAATATTACATATGTATCTCACAGATTCTACCAGACAGTGCTAATGAGGTCCTTTCCCATGACATTCACCAGTTTCTTTTTGTGCTCACATTTATGACTGTGGCTTACCTATTCTTTAATCTCTTCAAAGGGAATCTCATTCATCTCTACAACAGTAATAATAACAACAATAGCGGCAGCTAATATAACAAGACTTTTCAGGTGACATCAAGCATTCAAGCAGCAAGCATTCAAGTGCTTCAAGCATTCACATCTACAGTATGAACCCATTCCATCCTAACAATAGCCCATGCAGTACATACCATACTGTCACAATCTCCTTTTTGCAAATGCAGAAACTGAGACCCAGAAACTTTAACTGACACTTCAGCATTTCAGGTAACTTGCCTGATGTCAAGCAACTAGTAAGTAGCAAATCTGGCATCTGAACCCAGAGAGGCTCTAGAGCTCATACAATTACCCATATGCTAACTATCTGCCCTCTGCATTTGCCCCAAGACCTAGCCCTGAACGGCAGTCAGAAAACATGCAAACAAACAAAACACAATTTCCCCATGTATGTAAGACAGACAGCTAAACTACAGCAATAGAAATGACAGTTAAGATTACCAAAGAAAAAGTGGAGAGGGGTGATGAAGATGCAAGGACAGCAAGACTGCAAAAAAATGTAAGTCTGTGAAGTCTTAACAGTGACTTCTGCAATAAGAGCAACAGCTAACACCGAGCAAGCTTGACACATTTTGTATTTTCAGAATGTTGCTAGAAAACACATCTGTCTGGGATTAGAGCCTCAGTTTCCTCATGGAGGGAAAAGCCATCCAATTCTGACATTGCAGGATCATTAGTAGGAGATAAAGAGCTGAGGGAAAGCCTAGAACATCCCCTGTGGCTTGGATGGCCTCACTGCCACTCCCAGAAGGAATTGCTTCGGGTGTATTAGGCCACACCTACTGTCAAAGATAGAACATTTTTAAGTATCAGTCATGGTGTTCAAAAATCAGCTTTATGATGACCAAACAAACAAAAAAAGCTGGCAAAGGAACAGCACCCAGGACCAAGAACATCAAGATAAACTTGACTTAGCTATAAGATGCCGGTGTCTCCTACTAGTAAACACACAGATAATATCCTAACTCCAGGCAAAAGAAAACTGAAACTGAAATACAAAGACTACAAAGCTTCCAACACACCCTTAACCAGACACCTTCAACTCTTAATTCAAGTAACATTAGCAGGTCGAATCTTTCTGTATACTGAGGCCTCCCCTGGAGATAAAGATTCACAAATAGTAGAGCTATCAGGAGACTTCAGCTGGGGCTCCATGACGGCCTGTGAGAACCCTTTCGGAGGGGGCCCCAATTTCAGACAACTGTGCCAGGGGACTTACAGAACTGCCCAAACCAAATGCTACATAATCATAATGTGCTCCAGTTGCGGGAACCACCATCTGCTCAACACTAATAGGGTGACTGTAATCAAATCAGCCTAGGGCAACTGTCCAATGCTTGAAGGGCAGAAAATTAAAAATGCCACTGGTCAATCCAGCAGAGAATCCAGGTGACATGAATCCCACATCCAAAGGCTAAGGCCTAGGACTGACAGGAAACAAGGAAGAGCTCATCAGAGGGGCCCAAAGAAAAGAAAAAACAAAATTCCTTGAAGACAAGGCAATGGTCTGCCCTTCTTAAATGGGGGAGTGCCCAGCTCCTCTGCTACCTATGACTCCTACCATAACTCAGGCCCAAATCACAGTGGCCAGCCTACTTCCTCATCCAGTCCTTGGTCAAGATGATACTTTGCTTCATATGAAGTTGGTCAATCTTTTTTTTTTTTTTTTTGAGACAGGGTCTTGCTCTGTCACCTAGGCTGGAGTGCAGTGGCGCAATCTCAGCTCACTGCAACCTCCGCCTCCTGGGTTCAGGCGATTCTCCCACCACAGCCTCCCAAGTAGTGAGGACTATAGCCATGAGCCACCACGCCCAGCTAATTTTTGTATTTTTTGGCAGAGATAGGGTTTCCCATGTTGACCAGCCTGGTTTCAAACTCCTGACCTCAGGTAATCCGCCTGACTCAGCCTTCCAAAATGCTCGGATTACAGGCGTGAGCCACCACACCCAGCTGAAGTTGATCAATCTTATTTGTCTATTCTAATGAACACAGATGAACCTCACCAAGTCTATCCTTACCTTCCTACTGCCTACTAGATCTAACAGTTATGTACTCAGCCTCATGGCTTCCTCATATGCCACCACCCCGATTACAGCTTGATATTCTACTTTTGCTATATTCTGCCAGGCTGAACATCCAGTGAGCTGATACCTGAATACACCTCTCACTCTGACCTCTCCCTTCATCCACCTCTACATGCAAGACCCATCATCAGATGAAAAGTACTATCATAGAACAACATATAAAGGTATTCCATAGAACACTTGATTCTCCCACCCCACTCCTGAAATAACTGGGAAAATTCCATGGACTTTTAAGTCTGAAAAAAGTTGAATACTTTATCCCCTCCTTAGAGGTACAGAGTGCACATCAGCATATTAAAGGCCCTAAGAAGTCCTGCAGCTATGAAACTCATAGGGGCAAAGGACTTGAATAGACATATTCTCCAAAGAAAATATACAAATGGGACCAAAAAGCATATGAAAACATACTCAACATCACTAACCATCAGGTAATGCAAATCAAACCCACAATGAGCCATCACCTCACAACAAAACAAAAAATAACAAGTGTTGTTGAGGAAGTGGAAGAACTGGAACGCTGTGTACCATAGGTGGGAATGCAAAATAGTACAGGTGCTGCGGAAAACAGTATGGAAGTTCCCCCAAAAATTAAAAATACAAGGATCATATGATCTGGCAATCTCACTTGTGGGCATTTATCCAAAAGAATGGAAAAACAGGATCTCAAAAAGGTATCTGCAAACCCATGTTCATTGCAACATTACTCACAATAGCCAAGAGGTGGAAAAAACTGAAATGACCACCCACAGATGAACAGGTTAAAAAAAAGAAAGGTCTCTAAATAAAATGGAATATTATTCAGCCTTATAAAAGAAAGAAATCCTGTCATATGTTACAACATGGATGAACCTTGGACACTATGCTAAGTGAAATAAGCCAGTCACAAAAAGAGAAATACTGCATGATTCCAATTACATGCGTTATCTAAAGCAGGCAAACTTTTTTTTTTTTTTTTTGAGATGGAATCTCGCTCTGTCACCCAGGCTAGAGTACAGTGGTGCAATCTCGGCTGGCTCACTGTAACCTCCGCCTCTCAGGATCAAGCAAATTCTCCTGCCTCAGCCTCCTGAGCACAGGGATTACAGGCACGTGCCACCAAGCCTGGCTAATTCTTGTATTTTTAGTAGAGACGGGGTTTCACCATGTTGGTCAGGCTGGTCTCCAACTCCTGACCTCGTGATCCGCCTGCCTCAGCCTCCCAAAGTGCTGGGATTACAGGCATGAGCCATGGTGACTGGCCCAGCAAAATCTTAGAAAGAGAAAGTAGAATGGTGGTTGCCAGGGATAGGAGGGGAGGAGAGAGACTGGGAGGAGCTGTTTAATGGATATACAGTTTCAGTTTTGCAAGATGAAAAAGTTCTAGAGATCTGTTGCACAACAATATGTGCATGTAGTTAACACTACAGTATTGTATATTTTTAAATGATTAAAATGTCATATTATACACTTTTTACCACAATAAAAAAACACCATTCAGCTCATTTCACTATTTTCTCAACTAAAAATTTATTTTTTGTAGAGCATCTTACAAGACACAACAGGAATACTGAAGAACACACACAGTTTGGGGAACACTGTTCTAAACATCAAAGTATCCTAAACTTCATACTGTTGCCTCAAATATCCGATCCCTTTGCTTATTCATTTCAAGCCCTTCATTTGCTCCTAAGGCCAGGAAATCCATGTCTCCAGGCAGAGATCCAATCTTGAGGTTGAGTTGTCCCCAGGTCAATACAGGCCTGCCCTTGTCGCAACCATGTAGACTAGGACCTCTGGGGAGAGGCAGGAAGTCAGCCAGCCAGAATGGACATGTTTTGTGATCTTTGCTCAACTTACAGAAATACGCTTATCTACCACCCCCTCCATCATGGTGGACTGGTGGACCCCCATTACTCATGTCTGACATCACACAGACACACAGACACAGACACACGCACGTGCACACACACAGAGTAACCAGGACCATGCAGAACCAAGTTGCTACATATACCAATCAAGTTCTCACCCTGGACTTTGAATTTGGGGGATTAAGGTTCTAGCTCAATCTGGTATCTTGAAACTAAGAGAGGAAAAGATATAAATGTAGGTGTTGTCAGGTTTATACGACCCACCCAGTTGGCTGAAAAAGAGAAACTGACATGCAGCAAGACCTGAAAACCGTCCCGTCCCAGTTCTTCTTGAGGGCCTGCTGCATTCCTGCCCTCATGTTCCACAAGACACCCTATCTGACATTGCCCTGACATGCAAAACTCTGAGAGCATCATTCACAATCTGGAGTTGTGCCAATATGGTGGCTCTGCCCTTGAATCCTTATAAAGCATTTTTATTGCTCAAGGTATCTCAAGGCAGTTTCTATTACCTGCAACTGAAGAATCCTGTAACAACAGCTTTATTTCCCACCACTGCTTTTTACTTCCCTGGTCTCTTGCCAGGGAAACCTGTCCCACTGTTTCTGAAAAGCACTCAAAGCTTCCCTGTTTCTTTGCCTTTGCTGCCACTAATACTTTTACCTAGAACCTCTTTCCTCCTCCTCCACCCCATCCCTCTATTTACCCAAACTCCACCCATCCTTCAAGGTCCAATTCAAGTGCCTCCCCTGTGCCATGAAGCTCTTCATCATCTTCCCCTCTCGCCCTCAAACTTCCACAGCCTTCTGTCCAGATTTTCTAGATCACACTTACCACATTTTACCTTACAATACATGTATGTGCATGTACATCTAAACTCCATTATTAAGCCGTATGCTTCTTAAAACCAGGAACAATTCTCATCTCTATATCATGTCTAATACCTGAGATGGGTAGAGCCTTATACATAGGCAAAGGTTGGGAAAACTATACTTATAGATGATTCTGTGGAAGAATAGCACTCTTATATTATTTCATCTCTCACTAAACCATAACCCTAGTGAGAGCAGATATTCAACCTTAAGTTCATCTTTGAACCCTACAACACCATAACCACAGTGTAAGCACTCAAACACTTGCTGACTCAGTGACCTCACAGTGGATCCTAGAATCCTTTTACCCTACTGCCCGTCAACCCTATCACATGAGGTCTCTGCCTCTCCAACTCTCCTGGATTGGGCAAAAGAGAGACAGGGCAAACAATTCTGCTAGGAACAGAGTATGGCAGAGGAGATGTGGAGTATGCCAGCAACAGAAAGTTCCAGAACTTCTGTCCTTTAATTTGCCCACTAATTCTTCATTGAAAGATGGCCAAGTCACTAGAATCAAGGAAGCCAGGGCCAATCCACAAGCATTCAGTGAGACCTATTGTACACGGATCCCCATAGCAAGCCCTGGAAGGGCTTGGTTGTGGCCCTGGTTGTGGGTTGACAATTAGAATCCTACAAACACATCAGGGCTGGGGAAGACTGAAAAGAAAGGAGAGGCCCATTGCCATGCAGTACCTGATGAGCATCTCCCGATGGGATGATGTAGGCCTGGATCGGTTCAGTCACATACTCAGAGTTCCTCATGGCTTGTCTCAGCTGCCGAAGCAGCTCTGAAGTCACCTTTGGAGGCATTCTGCTGTCTGCAACAACAGAAGAGCTTATTTCAAAACCAGCCTGCCCCCGGCAATTCAATGTCCAGTTCGAAGTGGGCCACAGAGAGAAGTGCCTTCCACGTTCTGCCCCACTCCCAGTTAGGTCTTCAAATTGACCATCCCACCACCAGACGGAGACCAAAGCTGCCAGAAACACTAATGTTCACAGTTCTTAAATACTACCTCCAAATAGCCATTTGTGGCCAGAAAAGTTTAGCTACTAACCATTTCCAAATTGACTGGTTACCTCTTTCACTCCTAGGACTTTATTCAAGAATAGGAGATAAGTACACAGAAATTTAGGTGTTTATCTTTGTTTATAGTAGAAAAAAAAACAGGAGAAGTGTATGATCAGTTAAATAAACTATAATACATACAACAGTATATTGTGTACTCATTAAAAATTACACAGACCTAGAAAAGAATTACATAGACTTATATATTTGATTTGGAAAGATACCTAGACAACACTTGTGGGTGATTAAAAACAGATGACAGGCTGCACGTGGTGGCTCACGCCTGTAATCCTAGCACTTTGGGAGGCCAAAGCAGGCAGATCACAAGGTCAGGAGATCAAGATCATCCTGGCCAATATGGTGAAACCCCGTCTCTACAAAATATAAAAAATTAGCCAGGCGTGGTGGCACGTGCCTGTAGTCCCAGCTACTCCGGAGGCTGAGACAGGGCAATCACTTGCACTCAGGAGGCGGAGGTTGCAGTGACCTGAGACCACACCACTGCACTCCAGCCTGGCAAAAGACCAAGACTCCGTCTCAAACAAAACAAAACAACAGATGACAAAGAAAAAAAACACATATAGATTGTTCTTATTTAAAATTGTGTATGTATATATGCAAAGAGAAGTTTCTAGAAGGACAGTCACCCAAGTGTTAAGAGTGGTTACCTTTGGGTAAGTAAATTTGGAGTGATTATTGTCTTCTTGTATTTTTCTGCTTTTTAAATTTGACTGCTTTAAAAGAAGTATGTTTTATAAACCTTTTGTTAAATACCCAGGTACAGATTTACAGAAGAAAGTTCCGTCCACTAGGAGTCAAAAGTCTTATCTTCTAGTGAATACCTGCTACCAACCAGCTGTGCAAGGGAGAAGGGGACCAGGGCCTCAATGCTCTGTGTTCTCCTCTTTAAAGTATGGCGGGAGTGGCCGGGCACAGTGGCTCACACCTGTAATCCCAGCACTTTGGGAGGCCAAAGCAGGCAGATCACGAGGTCAGGAGATCGAGACCATCCCAGCTAACACAGTGAAACCCCGTCTCTACTAAAAATATAAAAAAATTAGCCAGGCGTGGTGGCAGGCGCCTGTAGTCCCAGCTACTCGGGAGGCTGAGGCAGGAGAATGGCGTGAACCTGGGAGGCAGAGATTGCAGTGAGCCAGGATTGCGCCACTACACTCCAGCCTGGGCAACAGAGTTAGACTCTGTCTCAAAAAATAAATAAATAAATAAATAAATAAAGTATGGCAGGCGCCAGGGGAGTCTACCATTCAAATAAAACTAGAGCTGGAATCACCAGCTTTAGAAAATACAAAATAGGAATAGAAATATAAAACTAATTAAAATGAAATGTTAAAGATGTTAACTCTGGTCCTACTAGGAATTCTTAAACTTGTTTCATCTATATCTATAGTCAGGGATAGTCTCTTGTACTCACTAAGTGGAAGCACAGATCATGCAAGCTGACTTAACCACTTTAGTTGGTTCTTCAAAAAGACCTTTTCTCAACAATCGCTGATATTAGTTAATGTTCTGATAAACATCATAACTGTAGTCCTATGTCTACATAACAAAACAACTTCAGAAGGAGCCAATTACAGAATAGTGATCATACATATTTCACTATATCCCATATACTGGTACAAAACTATACTATTAGAATTCAAAGTAGAATAATGAGTTTTTCCAATTCATTTTTAATAGACTTCATTTTTTACAGCAGTTACAGGTTCACAGCAAAACTGAGCAGAAAATACAGAGTTCCCATGTAGCTCCAGCCCCAACACACACACAGCCCCCTGCCACTATCTGCATCCCCGACCAGAGTAGTACATTTGTTAAAATGGATAAACTGACATTAACACATCATCATCACCCTAGGTCCACAGCTTACTCCTGCGTTCATTCGTGGTGTTGTACATTCTGTGGGTTTTGAAAAATGTGTAATGGCATGTATCCACCATTATAGTATCACACAGAGTACGTTCACTTCCCTGACAATTCTATATGCACATGCAGCCTATTCATTCCTCCTTCCTCCTCTCCTCTAACCCCTGAAAATAACTGAGCTTTTCTACTGTCTCCATAGTTTTGCCTGTTCTAAAATGTCATATAGTTAGAAAGATACAATACATAGCTTTTCCAGATTGATTTCTTTCACTTAAGAATATGCATTTAAGCCAGGCACAGTGGCTCACACCTGTAATCCCAGCACTTCGGGAGGCCAAGGCGGGCGGATCACCTGAGGTCGGGAGCTCAAGACGAGCCTGACCAACATAGAGAAACCCCATCTCTACCAAAAATACAAAATTAGCTGGGCATGGTGGCACATGTCTGTAATCGTAGCTACTCAGGAGGCTGAGGCAAGAGAATTGCTTGAACCCAGGAAGCAGAGGTTGTGGTGAGCCAAGATCACACCATTGCACTCCAGCCTGGGCAACAAGAGTGAAACTCTGTCTCAAAAAAAAAAAAGAGAATATGCATTTAAGGCTCCTCCATGTCTTTTGATTGCTTGATAGCTCATTTTTTAGCCCTGAATAATACTCCATTGTCTGGATGTACCACCATTTATCCATTCACCTGCTGAGGGACATATTGGTTGTTTCCAGGTTCTGGTAATCATGAATAAAGCTGCTATAAACATCTGTGTGCAGGTTTTAGGTGGACATAAGATTTCAACTCATTTGGTGTTTTTGGTGTTTTGGAGTTTGCCAACTCATTGTTTAACAAATAAAAATATTTTACTTAATCAAAAACATTGTAACACACAACTCTGTAAGTAACGCAGAGTTAAATCAAGGCAATTACGTGAGGTGATCTTCAAGGATTGACATCCTGACTTGCTGTAGCTTAAACCCTGCGGGGCATAGGTCCTTTTTGGATCTTTTTCTTTAACATACTCATTTGCTTCTTCCTTTTCATCATCACCAGCACCTTAGGCTTCTATGCCTCAGTTGTTACGGTTATCTCCAATAGAATCCCCTATGGGGTACCATACTGATCTTGAGCTAGAAAAAGTGCCCCACTTATCATCTGCAGCAAGGGCAACTTCAAAAGCAGGCCTTAAGGCTCAACCTCAGGAGTCTGAAAAGAGAGAAGTACTCAAAGGAAGAGTCAATGGAAACTGTCCTACTCATAATTCAAGCATATCCGTGTTCCCTGCATTACAGCTGCTTCTGAATATTGCTCAGAGGGGCATTCTTTTTTTTTTCTGAGGGGAGACGGGGTCTTACTACATTGTGCATGTGATACAGAGATGACATCACCCCTGCCTTCAGGAGAAGTATACAGATAGCCATCTTTGAGTGAGCATATGTATATGTTAGTTATAGATACTTGGATACAGAGCATATACATATGCTCACTCAAAGATGGCTAAATCAAATTCACAACATTGGGTCTATGATCTTTTCAGTATCAATGAACAATAATGAATCTTCAGTGACAGATAGATTCTTGCAAGGTGCTGTATTATGACATCTGCTCATTCCACATCCTATGACTTTTCAGAAATGTTAGAAACAGCCAAGAGCTAAGCAAAGTGTGCAGGAAAGTAGGAAGCCAAGAGCAACATGCCTAGTCCACGATGAAACATTAGCCCATACACTGCCAGATATTTTCAAACTATGCCTTACAGAGAACGACTCACTTAAGTCTTGCATATACAGGTCTGCTTTTAGAAATAAGTTCCCATACCTTCAGCCTTTATCACAAACAAGATTTTTCACTGATTGTACATGAAAAGCACACCATACTTACCTCACTGGTGGCCAGGCAAATTAAACATGATAACGTGTGTGAAAGCACCATGCACAGCATCTAATACACTGCAGGAGCTCAAGAAATATTTGAATCTGGATCTGAAGCACCAGCTGGAATTCCCACATGTCTCGTTATAAGAATGGAAGGGGCCAGTTTACTCCAATTTCACATCTTAACACAGGCACAGATGCTCTTCCAGCAACAACAGCTTTAGAGATAGTGGTTTGTTTCTCTGTTGCACAGCTGAGGGAAGACTAAGGGCTTTCCATACATTAGTGGCTAATTCTCACAACAATCCTCCAAGAGAGGTTTCACTATTCTCATTTTACACATAAAGGAACAGAAGTTAAAATGAGTTAAGTACTTGCCCAAAGTCAGCTGGATCATCAGGAACCAGGACTCAAGGTCTATGCAATTCCCAAGTCCATGCTCTATTACACCATATTATCTGGGGGACATAATAGAGCCTTAAAGTGTTCTAAGACCAACAGAAGCAAAACAAGTGAGCTCCAGTTTCCAGCTGGGATCTACAACCTCAGGCAACTGAAGCTCCCTAACCTCTATTTCCTCATACATTACAAAAAGAAAAAGAAGTTATCTTCCAACTCTAAGTTTGATGATTCCATCACTTTTTTCCTTTCCTTACTTTCTCTTTTTCCTCCTTCCTCTGATACCTCCTAATATGGTCCAAAATGTGTTGGATACATCTATATTTTTTAAAAGAAAAGGATCTAAAATTGCATGCAATTATAGCATTGATCTTCCAAACAGAGATTAGATAGGCATGGTTTCTTATGTACTTCAAGAGATCAATTTTTCAGTCAGCTAAATAAAAAAAAAAAAAAAACCCGGTTCTCCTCGGTAATCAGTAGAACAGTACTGGCTTACATGGGATAGAGATACAGCAATATACCACTTTTCAGAATTCAGGTTTCTGGTAACCCATCAGACAATCAGTTCTGGGGAGAAGGGACAGCCAAGAAATATTTCCCAAAAAGACTTTCCTAAATGCACACTCAATTTATAAAGCACAATAATATATTACAAGCTTTTCTCATTTTGCAATCTTATGATCAAAATTGAAAGCTAATTTCTAAGATAATCAATAAAGGACTATATTAGAGAAACAGAGAATATTTTCCATAATAACCTATCTCCTTCTCCACCACCACCACTCCGACAAAAATGGAAAATGAAAAAAAAAAAAAAAAAGTTGGAATTCTCTAACTTACTACCTTAAAAAAAAATGGTAATGGCCGGGCGCAGTGGCTCACGCCTGTAATCCCAGCACTTTGGGAGGCCAAGGCGGGTGGATCACCTGAGGTCGGGAGTTCGAGACCAGCCTGGCCAACATGGAGAAACCCCATCTCTACTAAAAATACAAAATTAGCCAGGCGTGGTGTCAGGCGCCTGTAATCCCAGCTACTCAGGAGGCTGAGGCAGGAGAATCACTTAAACGCAGGAGACGGAGGTTGCAGTGAGCCGAGATCACGCCATTGCACTCCAGGCTGGGCGAAAAGGGCCAGACTCCGTCTCAAAAAAAAAGAAAAATGGTAAATATATAGAAACAGTAACCAACCACTTAGGAAGCCAAAAAATAAAATGGTTTTTAACTTACAGATACTCACCCCCAGTCATGATCTATTACTAATTCCTTACCCTCTTCTTCTTACCCAACCTGGGGTTGAGGTGGAGATCTAAAATCCTTTACAGATGTTCCATCTAATTTCCAGACAAAATTATTACCTGTTTCCACACCTGTGTCTCCTGAGTGTGTCACCTCGTTAGGTTCAATTATTCTTAAATTTCTCAGCTGAAAATCCTGGTGATTCGCCCTTAAGGAGAGAAAGAACAGGAAGTTGCAGACTTTGACCACAATAAACATGGCAAGGCTCAGTTAGAGGCGGCATCGCTTAACTTAGCAGTTCTCTAACATGAGTCAGAAGAACTCTCACCCCCATTATCAGTGGCAGAATAAATAAAAGTTTGATGTAAAACTTGCAGGTGTAAAACATCCCCATTGCAGGTTAACCTTCTCAGTTGTAGCTTCCAGTTCATAAATTCTCACACCTCCTATTTAATTAGATTAAGAAGACTTATTTTCAATATGTTTTTTCCTTACACAAGTTCTATTTGATTTTTTTCACATCTGCCCGTTCTTTCTTTATGGTGTCCTATTCTTTCACTCTGGTTTCTATGCCTTCTCTTTGTGCCTTCATTATTGTAGGCCCTTATTTTGTAATTTCTCCCATACCTTCAAATAGATCTTGGGAGACTAACCCTCAGGTTTGCTAGGTCTGCTGCCTTTCCCTCTTGGTGATTCATTCCTTCTGCGCCTTGTGATCTTTTATTAAGAGCTTATCTTCAATAGAGGCTATTTACGAGAATGTGATGGGTCCTGGTTTGTACAAGCAGTTCTGTTATTGTTTGCTTCTAAGACTTTCACATTAATTTCTTAGCTAGAAGATTTACACACAAACTTCTTGTTCCCATATGGGGATAGTCTAATGCCCTGGACACCAGGCATGAGGGTCTGTATCTGCATCTGGTAACTTTCCCAGGCTCAGGTTACTAGCATACCATTCAGGCATTAGGTTCCCTCTACATTTTAGGCACTTGAGGATTTCTCTTTCTTTCAAGTTCATTCAGTCAACAAATATTTATTGAAAAATCTTCCATAATCCAGTCCCTATTCTGGACACAACAGTGAACAAAACAGACAAGATCTCTGACTTTAACAAATTAACATGGGGCTTCAAGGCAGGGGGATAGGGCAGAAGACAGGGAAGAGAAGGCAACAGACACAAAACAAGTACACAATATGTCAGGTAATAAGAACGTGTTTTGTGAAAAAAAGTAAAGCAGAGCAAGGGGAAGAAAGCATCAAGGAGGTAAGGGGAAGGATTATTTCATATGAGGTAGCCAGGGACAGCCTCTCTGGTAACAGACAACATTTTAACACAGACCTAAAAAGAGTGAGGAAGCAAGCCATGTGAACGGCTAGGGGAACAATGTTCCAGGAGAACAGCAAGTTCAAAGGCCATGAAGCAGGAGTATGTCTAGTTTACCTGAGGAAAAGCAAGAAGGTCAGCGCAGTGTGATTGTATCAGGGGACGGGGAGGTAAGTGGTTCAGAGCCAACATCATACAGGCACCAGGAGGCCTACTGTGGGGCCATAGAAAAGGTTTTGAATTTTACTCAGCTATGAACTCAAAGTTAATTAAGTTATAATTTAACCGCATTTTTACATGTTGGTAAAGACAGACAGGGACACATTAGCTCAGTCTACCACACGGCCAGAACCAGATAATCAGGCAGCTTTACCAATGACTCTAGGCCTGCTTTCATATGGCTGTGACTTTAGTTTTACTGGACAGAATGGGATGTTCTTAACGAGGGTAAACATATTATTCTTTCATAAAAAAGTAAGACACCCCAATATGTCTTCTAAAATATAAATAGAAATATCCTCAACAAAATACCAGCAAACTGAATCTAGAACAATATAAAAAGGATCATCATCGCCAAGTGGGTCTTATCCCAGGAATACAAGGTTTGCTCAATATATGAAAAATCAATTACTATAACAGGCCATATCAATAGAATAAAGAACAAAATCTACATGGTCTTCTCAACAAATGCTGAAAAAGCATAACAAAATCCAATGCCCCTTCAAGATAAAAGTACTCAGCAAACTAGAAGAAAAATTCCTCAACCTGACAAAAGTTATTACAAAACCTACAGCTAACATCATTCTTAATGCTGAAAGACTGAATGCCTTCCCCTATGATCTCAGGAACATGACAGGGATGTCTACTCTTGGCACTTCTATTCAACATTGTACCAGAAGTTCTATCTAGGGTAAGTAGGCAAGAAAATGAAACAAAAGGCATCCAGTTTAGAAAAGAAGTAAAACTATCTCTATTTGCAAATGACATAATCTTGAGTACAGAAAATCCTAAAGAATCCACAAACAAAATTAGAACTAATAACTGAGTTCATCAAGAATGCAGGATACAAAAATCAATATTTTAAAAATCAATTTGACTTCTATATCCTTGCAATGAACAATTCAAAAATAAAATTAAGAAAAGTCCATTTACAATAATATCAAAAACAAAAAATAGTTAGAAATAAATTTAACAAAAGAAGTGTAAAGTGTACACCATAAAAACTAAAAAAGACTCCTGAAAGTAACTGAATATGACCTAAATAAACAAAAGCTATTCCATGGTCATGGATTGGAAGGTTTACTATTGGTAAGATGGCAGTACTTCCCAAATTGATCTATGGACTCAATGCATTCCCTGCCAAAATTCTAGCTAGCTTGGAGGCTGAAACTGACAAGCAGATTCTAAAATTCATATGGAAATGCAAGGGACCCAGAATAGCCAAAACAATCTTGAAAAAGAACAAAATCTGGAAAAGAACTCTTCCATCCCAATTTCAAACCTACATACAAGACAGTGTGGTACTAGCATAAGAATGGACTTACAAATGAGTAAAACAGAATTAAGAGTCCAGAAATAAACCCTCACAACTGTCAACCGATTTTTGAGGATGCCAAGACCATTCAATGGGGAAGGAATTGTCTCTTCCACAAATGGTGCTGGGACAAGTGAATATCCACATGCAGAAGAATAAAGTTTCCAACATGGCAAAACTCCGTTTCTACAAAAAATACAAAAATTAGCCAGGCATGGTGGCATGCACCTGTAGTCCCAGCTACTCTGGAGGCTGAGGTGGGGTGGATCACTTGAGCCCTCGAGGTCAAGGCTGCAGTGAGCCATGACAGCACCACTGCACTCCAGCTTGGGTTACAGAGCAAGACCCTGTCTCAAAAAAAAAAAAAAAAAAAAAAAAGCCCAGGCACAATGACTCACATCTGTAATCCCAGCACTTTGGGAGGCCAAGGCAGGCAGACTGCCTGAGTCCAAGGGTTCGAGACTAGCTTGGGCAACATGGCAAAACCCATCTCTACAAAATTTACAAAAATGAGCCTGGTTTGGTGGTGCACACCTGTGGTCCCAGCTACTTAGGAGGCTGAGGCAGGATCGGATCGCTTAAGCCAGAGAGGTTGAGGCAGCAGTGAGCTGTGATCACCCCACTGCAGTCTAGCCTTGGTGACACAGAGAGACCCTGCCTCAAAAAAAGAAAAATGAAGTTTGACCCACCTCATATCATATTCAAAAATTAACACAAATGGGCCGGGCACGGTGGCTCACACCTGTATTCCCAGCACTTTGGGAGGCCAAGGCGGGCAGATCACGAGGTCACGAGATCCAGACCATCCTGGCTAACACGGTGAAACCCCGTCTCTACCAAAAATACAAAAAATTAGCCAGGCATGGTGGCGGGCACATGTAGTCCCAGCTACTCGGAAGGCTGAGGCAGGAGAATGGCGTGAACCCAGGAGGCGGAGCTTGCAGTGAGCTGAGATTGGGCCACTGCACTCCAGCCTGGGCGACAGAGTGAGAGAAAAGGAAAGAAAGAAAGGAAGAAAGGAAGGAAGGAAAGGAAGGAAAGGAAGGAAAGATAAGAAAGGAAAGAAAGGAAAGAAAGGAAAGGAGGGAGGGAGGGAGGGAAGAAAGAAAAAGACAGACAGACAGAAAGAAAGAGAGAGAAAGAAAGAAAGAGGAAAAGAAAAGAGAGAGAAAGAAAGAAAAAAAAGAAAAGAAAGAAAAGGAACAAAAGAAAGGAAAGGAAGGAAAGAGAAAGAAAGAAAGAAAATAAAAAAAATTAACACAAATGGATCACAGGTATGAACGTAGGTGCTAAACTGTAAAACTCTTACAGCGCAACCATAAGTCTGCCTGACCTTGGATTAGGCAATGACTTCTTAAGACACAAATCAAAAAGCACAGCAACAAAAGAAAAAAGAGATACACTGGACTTCATCAGAATTTAAATGTTTGTGTTTCAAAGGATACCATCAAGAAAATGGATAACAACCCACAGAATGGGAGAAAATATCTGCAAATCTGTTGAGTCTAGTATCCAGAATATATAAAGAACTATTACAACTCAACAATAAAAAGACATATAACCCAATTTTAAATGGGCTAAGGATCTGAATAGACATTTCTCCAGCAAAAGTACACAAATGACCAAGAAGTACATGAAAAGAAGCTCATCATTGGTCATTAGGGAAACACAAATCGAAACCACAGTGTGATACCACTTCACACCCACTAGCAAGGTTATAATAAAAAAGATTGACAGTAACAAGTGCGGGTGAAGGTATAGAAAAAATTAGAACCCTCAAACATTCCTGATGAGAATGTAAAATGGTGTAATGGCTTTGAAAAACCATTCCTAGGTACATAATCAAGAAAATTGAAAATATATATCCTTATAAAAAGTTGTACACAAATATTCACAGCTGTATTATTTGTAACAGCCAAACTGTAGGAACAACTCAAATGCCCAACTGATAAATGGATAAATAAAAGCATCTATCCATACAATGGAATGTTATTTGGCAATAAAAAGAAATCATGCCAGGCGCAGTGGCTCATGCCTGTAATCCCAGCACTTTGGGAGGCCAAGACGGGCAGATCATGAGGTCAAGAGATAGAGACCATCCTGGCCAACATGGTGAAACCCCGTCTCTACTGAAAATACAAAAATTAGCTGGGTGTGGTGGTGCACACCTGTAGTCCCAGCTAAACGGGAGGCTGAGGCAGGAGAAGCACTTGAACCCGGGAAATGGAGGCTGCAGTGAGCCAAGATTGTGCCACTGCACTCTAGCCTGGCAACAGAGCAAGACTCCATCTAAAAAAGAAAGAAAGAAAGAAAGAAAGAAAGAAAGAAAGAAAGAAAGAAAGAAAGAAAGAAAAAAAGAAAGAAAGAAAGAAAGAAGAAATCACACCTACGACATAGGTTAACCTTGAAAACATGCTAAGGGAAAAAGCCTAATACAAAAGACCACAGAGTATATGATTCTATTCACATAAAATGTCCAGAATAGGCAAATCTGTAAAGACAGGAAGTAGACATGCAGTGTTAGTGGTTGCCAAGGGCTGAGGTGAGGAGTGACTGATTATGGGTAACAGGATTTCTTTTGGGGATGAAGAAAATGTTCTAAAATGATTGTGATGATAGTTGTACAACTCTGTGACTATACTAATAACTTGAACTGTACATTTTAACAGATAGATGAATTGTATATAAGTGAATTATATCTCAATAAAGCCATTATAAATTTTATAACATCTCTTTCTTGTGGACAGGGATACAAGTCAGATTCTCATCCAATTTCCCATTACTTCATACATAAGTTTCTAAGATGGTAAGTAACTGATCCCAATGACTGGTTCAGACACATGACTACAGAGGTGGAAGGTTATCTTTTTTTTAGAGACAGGGTCTTGCTGTGTCACTCAGGCTGGAGTGCAGTGGCACAATCTTAGCCTACTGCAGCCTCAAACTCCTGAGCTCAAGCAATTCTCCTGCCTCAATCTCCCAAAGACCTAGGACTACAGGTATGTGCCATCATACCAACCTGATTTTTTTTTTTTAATAATTTTCTGAAGAGACAGGATCTTACCACATTGTGGTCTCAAACTCCTGGCCTCAAGTGATCCTCCCACCTCAGCCTCCCAAAGTGCTGGGACTATAGGTGTGAGCCACCATGCCTAGCCAAGGTTATCTTACGGTAATCCTATTCATTCATTTTACAGAAGAAAAAAACAAAGATAACTTACCATAGGCCATATAACTCAGTACCTACAAAGCCAAGACCAGAAACTAGGTCTGACAGGTGAGCTCAAACTCTCTATGTGAGCATCAACACCTCCACCTTTCTGTCAGGATCATAGGAGCTACGAAGCAGCTCAATACTACAGCTGCTCTGCTCTTGTCATATCCTGGTCTCCATACAGTCCAAGATCTATCCACCTTTCACTTGTTTGGACAGATAAAATTCTTAAGTTCTCTGTCAAAGCACAATTATCGTTAAATATTAAGAGCTAGAAGAATATACCTCAGGGACTATCCAACTCAATTCCCTCCTCTAAACCAGGAAACCAAGAAACAAAGATCAAATGACTAGCTCAAGGCCTTACAGCTAACTGCTGACAGAGCTAGAACCAGCGTTCTGGCCTCCCAACTTCCAGCTCAGTGCTCCTACCCTTTCCAGAACTTCTTCCACCTACACCTTCTCAACTTCATGATGAGCCACAAAGTGGGTAAGGGGCAAGAAGCATGCAGAGCACTTTCAATCTTTGTATAAGATGGTTATGGCAGCACTAGAAAAGGCCTTCTCCCTCTTTTTCCAAGAAATGCTGGCAGGGTTCTGAATACCTCACCCCCCTGCAACCCCCATTTCATGGGAATCACACATGTGTAGTGTTCAGCATGGGGCAAAACAAGGAACAAGATGCTCAATCACACCTAGTGGATGAGACAAGGGTAAACTGGAACAAGTTCTAAGGTTGGGAAATAAGCAATGTTGACTTTGTCTACCCAGAATCCATCCCTCCTTTTGATGGGAACCTTGGTTTTCCTTTTGAGAATGTACCCTCTCCATTTCAGCCCAAGGGGGTTCAAAGGAGTCTTATCCACACACCTATCAGGTTCTGGGACCCAAAGCAGGCCAATCCCTCCCTCTGGCCATAAGGACTGGTTCACATATGAACATGAGAATTAAGGCTGCCCAGTGAGAATCAGATCAGGGACTTCTGCCCCATTAGGAAGGAGGGCTCAACTTCTCTGCTGGGGCTGTCAGCCTAGAACTGTCATAACCTGCCATAAGGAGAAAGTCTGCCTGAGAATGAAGCCGATACTGAATGAATCAGAGCCAAGAGATGAAAAAGAGAACCCAACTCTGAAGCCAATGTTGGTGGTGCTCCTAGATTCAGCCACACTAGAAGCCAGCTCCACCCCATTTTAGCTAAATCAATTTGAATTCAGTTTCCATTACCGAAACTGAAAGAAGTGCTCACTTTTAAAATGAATGGCACTCAAATTCTACCAGTAGGGGAGGTGACTGTGGAAAATGGCCTCTCCTCTCTCAGCCTTTCACTGCACTTTCCTTTGAGGTAAAAAAGACTCTACCAGCTGGTTTAGAAAAGACTCTTCTGCTCCTAAAAGGCTGTGAGTCTATAAACCTAGCACAGATCACCCTGGCCCCCAAAGGCCACCTGAGGCCTACAGCCTAATTCATCATTATCCACTTGCCTGACTCCATTTCCAGCACTTAACTTACAGGAAGCTCCTTCCAGATGGAAGTTCTCCACCCCTCCCACATACTTCCACAGGGTGGGTCTGGTTTTCTGCTCACCTTAACAAGCTGTGGCAAGGGCAAATCCAGGTCAAGGTAGGTTTCGGACCCCCCTACTTACAAACACAAGCAGGAGCCATGGTCTGTGTTCAGCAAGAAAGCCTGGCCACGCTGCAAAGTGAGTGCATTCATGTCTAAGTGGTTAGCAGGTGGGTGACCCCTTGGGGATGGCCACGGAGTCTGGCCTGTGGCCTCCATGAACTCTGAACACCTCTCTCTGTCTCCCACTTTGTCAGAGGCTCTGATAAGTACGTCCTGGTTATGGGAGGGGAATAAACTAAAACATGTTTAACTTGAGGCCGGGAAATTATCCTTCTTACCTTCCTGTGACCAAGGAGAGCCCAGGGCAGGCTACTGGGGGGATTTTCCTGGAGGTTATACCAAAATATTCCTTACACAGCCTCTGAAACCTTTTGGGTGGGGAGGGGCCCGCGACCGTCTATCCTTGTGGCGGTGACAGATCAATAGAGCGAATTGCAGGAGTCAGTATTGTCGAGATTGTAACTTCAGGTTTAGATTCCTGGGTAACAGGAGCGAGGGCAGAGGCTCGCCCACCTCCCCGGGCACGAGGAGGGGCCAGGAGGGGCCAACTTCCTCCAAGAGCAGGGCCTTCCCGCTGGCCGGGAACTGTGACGGCCGCCGCCCCCTTGGGCCGAGTGCTGCAGTTCCGCGGGCACATGCGTTCAGGAACCGGGCTCGGGCCGCCCCCGTGCCCACCAACCCGCCAGAAACGAACCGCATCTCGCCAGGCTTCATGGACCCCCTCCCCCTGCTCCTGTTCCGGGGCTCCGACGAGCGCGGCCCTCGCCACACTGCGGCGGGCCAGGCTCCTCACCCGCGCGTCCCTGCCCGCCGAGGTGCAACATGAGCGGCCGCGCAGTGAGAGCTGCACGCTGCCCGGACGCCGGCTCCCGGCGGAGTGCCCTCACCTTACTCGCGGTGGCTTTCTGGAGGCTGCCATTCGGCGGTGACGTGCCCCAGCCCACGTCAGGGGAGCGCAGACCAGCTGATCACCCGCTGAAGGGCCGGCGCCAGGGAGGCGCGAGAACGGGCGGGCGGACTAGCGCCGGGTCGGCCACGCCCTCGCCTGTGGCGTGCGCTGGCGACGCGGCCCCGCCCACACGAAGGCCCCGCCCACACGCCTGGAGCTGGGGTTGGCGGCCGCAGCGCTTGCGGCCCAGAGCGGGGCCTGTTCTTCCGTACCAGGCCGCGTTGCCTCTCCCTGCATCGTGCGGGGAAAGGACGCAGTGCTGCTAAGCGTCTTCATTTTCGTTCGTTTTTCTCGTCATTCCTCAAAGAGGAAAAAGGGCTTTGCCGAATAAAGGGGCTACTGTCCCAGGGATTTTCCGGCTTAATTTAGGAGGGCTGAGAAGAGAGGGACGTGGCCGGCTCTGGAAGAACCTCGACAGGGTCTTCGAGGCTTTGGAACAGGGTCTCAAGCTTTAGAAATGCCCCCAAAAGTATGTCCCCAGACAGCTTCAAAATCCAGCTCTCCGCTCCGCTTGGATAGTAAATAGCCCCTTCAAACTTAACATCCAGACGGAACTCCTGGAACTCCCAGTGCACCGAAGCAAAACAAAAGCGTTCTCCACCAGTCTTCTTTGCCATCTCAATCAATGGCTACTCTATTCTTAAGGGACAAAAATTTAGGAATCCTCCCTGCCTCTTCTTTCACACCCCACATCTAATCTGCCAGCAAAATCTCGTTGGCCCTGCCTCCAAAATAGACCCCTAATCTGGCCATGTCACACCACCTCCACCTGCTACCCTCTGATGTGCATCAGAGGGTTGTACCACTCCACCCGTGTAGTTACAGCAGCCCCCAAAATATCCCCCCACCACCCCGCACCTGCACAGTCCAGCCTGAACGAAGCCACCAGACCAGTCCTTTGAAGCGTGAGACCAGGTCACTTCTCTGCTCAGCACTTTCCATTAATTCCTTGTTTCACTCAGGATAAAAGCTCCATTTGATCTACCCCCAACCACATTTCCTTCTGTTCTCACCTTGCTCACTCTTCTTCAGCTGAAATGGCGTCCTGGCTCTCCTTGAAAAAGCAGGGCACACTCATGCCCCAGGGCTTTTGGACTTGCTCATCCCCCAAATATTGAGGCACCCTTCCTCATTTTCCTTCAAGTCTTTGTTCAAGTATCACCTACCCTGACCATCCTATTTAAACCTGTAAATCCTTCCAATATTCCTAATTCGTTTTTTCCATAGCACATCACCTTTTAACAGGATTCTTTAAATGTACTTATGTGTACTGTATTCTTCCGCCTCTCCTGCCACCACCCACACACACAACCATCAGTGCAGATTGTTTCTGTTTTGTTTAATGATGAACGATATCTAACATGTCATAAGTTCTCATATATTTTCTGCAGAAATGAATGTTTCAGAATGTGCACTCCTCAAAAGCAGGGATAGTGGCTCTCTTGTTCATTGTTATATCGCTGGTGCTTAGAACAACACCTGGCACTAAATGAAAGTGACCACATTTTTGTAAAGGTGATTGGCACCTCCTCCTGCTTTGACCTTGGTCTAAGGCCTAATATACCTGTATCAGATAGGTTCTGCTACCTGCAAGAACTCAAAGTTGTTATTGAATAAGCATTTAGGCAAGCCGAATTAGACTGTGTAGTTAAAGCATGAAAAAACTAAAGATGTGCTTCCTGGGAAAGCAGCACACATCTTTTCCATTTCCCCAAATTTATGAAGCCAAAAACAGAGAGATTGTAAATAAAATACTGGTTCCAGCCCACATCTGAAAGCTGGTGGGAAAAATCAAGTTATAAGAGAAAACGAGATAAGAGAGAGAGAAATAAGTGGAACTTAAGGGGGACAGGTATTTAATAATCACATTGCCTAAAAGAAAAGGAGTTGGCTCAGAATTTACGGCATCCAGCTTCAGGGGAGAGAGAGAAATACTTTGCATTCCCTGAGCTGGATTTGAGTTCCTGTTTGCAAGATTAAAAAAAGGAACCCTTTCCCCTCTTGAAGTTTTTTTGTTTGTTTGTTTTTTGAGACGGAGTTTGGCTCTTTTTGCCCAGGCTGGAGTACAATGGCACAATCTCAGTTCACTGCAACCTCTGCCTCCCGGCTTCAGGCAATTCTCCTGCCTCGGCCTCCCAAGTAGCTGGGAGTACAGGCATGCACCACCACAACTGGCTAATTTTTTGTGTTTAGTAGAGACGGAGTTTCACCATGTTGGTCAGGCTGGTCTTGAACTCCTTGGCCTCGACCTTCCAAAGTGCTGGGATTACAGGCATGAGCCACTGTGCCTGGCCTCCCTCTTGAAATTCTAACGAGAACTTCCAGAGAAGTTATGGCACTGAATTACCACAAGAGAATGAGAACACTAGAAGTTATCTAGGTTCTTCTCCTGGCTCTACAGTCCTTACATCCTCAAAGAAGTGGAACAGTCACACTGCCTGACATTTATTGAAGGCTATGTGTCTAGCCTACAACAAACCAATGGGTGAAGGACTCTTATCCTCATTTTACTGATTGAGGAGACTGAAATTTGCAGAGGTTAAGCCCCTTGCCCAAAGTCCCTGAGCTGGTAAGTGGTGGTATTGTAACGTACATTCAGACAGCAGGATGGATTCCTAGCCCTGACACTTAATCGCGAAGTTATCTGGAAGAGACCCTAGAGGTGGCCTCATCCAGTCTCCTAGCCCACACAGCAGAAAGAGGGAGGCAGCTGGTTTCGGCATTCACACCCAGACTGGATGGGTCTTAGATGTAGCCAGAAATATTAAATGCATGGAAAAATGGTGGAAATATGTTGGGTTGAATTGTGACCTCAAAAATTCATATGTTGAAGCCCTAACCCCTAGTACTTTCGAATGTGATCCTATTTGGCAATAGGATCAGTGCAGATGTAATTAATTAAAATGCAGTCGTATTAGAGTAGGAAGGATCCCTAATCCAATATGATGTGTCTTTATTTAAAACAAAAAAAGAAATCACACTGTGCACACAGGAAGAACACCATGTGAACACGAAAGCAGAGATCAGGACGATACATCTACAAGCCAACACACACCAGGACTTCCAACAAACTGCCGAAAGTTAGGACAGAGCCATGGAACAGATTCTCCCTCACAGCCCTCAGAATGAACTAATCCTGTGGGTATCTTGATCTTGGACTTCCAGCCTCCAGAACAGTGAGACAACAAATTTGTTTTCAAATCACCCAGTTTGTGGTACTTTGTTACGAAAGCCCTAGGAAACCAATACAAAACAAGTTCCAAATGTCTGTGTATAGATTGTGGACCTGTGTTTTGGGCCACCCGACATTCATTCATTCTCCTTCTGATAACTGTCCTCCCATTTCCCTCTGGGGCCTACCTCTCCCTACTTCCCTCCCTTCCCCATTCTCAGTGTATGTTATCCTAGTGCAACACTTGGATTCCAAGAGTGTATCATGTAACCCAGACATAAGTTACAATGATAGGATCAGATATTGCTATGGGAATAGAGTCTTGCTCGCCTCTGCCAGCCAAGATCCTGGCTGCATATACTTGAACTGCTGCCTTCATGTGCAACATGTGAATGGCACCAAGGCAGCAGAAGGCAGAGCAAATAGAAAGGAGAGAAGCAGACCTCAGAACATTATTTGAGTGCTGCATCCTGCGACACCTTAAACCAGATGTCCCACTGGACTTTACTTAAGTAACCATCTGTACAATTGAATTTTATGCATGAGTAGATATCATTTTATTAAGATAGACAATCACGAACTAGCAAATGGAAAAAGTAAATTGTAAAACAATATAATATCCCTTTTTTTGTTTTGTTTTTTGCTTTTTGTTTTTCGAGACGGAGTCTTGCTCTGTCACCCAGGCTGGAGTGCAGTGGCACAATCTCGGCTCACTGCAAGCTCCGCCTCCTGGGTTCACGCCAGTCTCCTGCCTCAGCCTGCTGAGTAGCTGGGACTACAGGCGCCCACCACCACACCTGGCTAACTTTTTGTATTTGCGGTAGAAACGGGTTTCACCGTGTTAGCCAGGATGGTCTCGATCTCCTGACCTCGTGATCCGCCCGCCTCGGCCTCCCAAAGTGCTGGGATTACAGGCGTGAGCCACCACGCCCAGCCAATATCCCATTTTTATAATAACATATCCATAACTATGTATACTGATATAGATATATAGATATAGGGTTTTTTGGGAGGGAAGAGACAGGGTCTTGTTCTGTCATCCAGGCTGGAGTGCAGTGGTGTGATCACAGCTCACTGCAGCCTCGACCTCCCAGGCTCAAGCAATCCTCCCACCTTAACCTTCTGAATAGCTGGGACCATAGGCACACACCTCCACATCCAGCTAATTTTTTTTTTCCTTTGGTAGAAATAGGGTCTCCCTAAGTTGCCCAGCCTTGGTCTCAAACTCCTAGGTTCAAGCAATCCTCCTGCCTCAGCTTCCCAAAATGTTGGGATTATAGGCACGAGCCATTACACCCAGCCTAAGTACTTTTTTAGAATAAAAGGAAAGTGATCCACAAAATCTTAGTGCGTAACTTGAGGTGGCAGAACTTGGACTGATTTTAATTTTGCCATTTTTTTGAGATTGTTTTTTATTAAAAAGAAACTCAAAGTACTAATAATTTATCTGGCTCTTACTCCTTGGAAGGCAGAGCAAAGGAACTTGTTTTGTACTCCAAATCCAAGCACTACAAGTAATAGTAGCCCTCTAGTACTCAACTTGATAATTGGTTGATGACCTGACCACTTATTCAAAGAGTAGCAACATCTCTTGATAAACTCTCAGATGAGAGGACTAAAAAAAAATAGAAATCCCTGTAGGAGAGCAAACAAAATTATAGCTTTAGAGAAGAGCTTTAACCTTTTCAAGCATTTCAATTTGTTCTAATAAAATTGATAGTTACAAGAACAGTGATGAGTGAGGCTCTCATAAATCATTATAACGTGGCCTTATTTTTTGTAAAGTTAACTAAAAGATAGGCTTGAGGTTCCACCCTAGAAAGGAATGGGAGAAGACAAGCCAACTTTCAGAATTGTAGAGTCTGCCAAAACAATGTACTGTAAATTAAGGGTGGGAGAATGCATTTGGCTCAGTTCAGAATCTACTCGCCCTTTGTATTCAATGAAAACTGAACTCAGACCTTTTGATATCTGAGTTCCATTTACTCTTGGCAAAGTTCAATTCTCTGGCTCAAATTTTTTTAAAAGCCCTTTAAGAGGCCCAGAGGGTTTCTTGAACATCAAATGGTTCTTGCACAAACAACGTATTGATGAGCTAAGTGCAAATGAATTAGAAACATACAGAGTAAGTGTTCTTTGAAACACACAGACCCTCCCATCCTATGAGGGAAAAGACTCAGGGAAGCTCTATGGCAGTCTCTTCCTTTAAGGAGTATTCCTTTTTATCATAATTTATCCCCTCCTCAAGAAGCCTTTGGGGAACCTTTGCAAAATGTGGGAAAGGGAAGAGAGTATATCCAGCTGTTCATGATGTTGACTTCTCACAATCCCTTCCAGGCTGTGTCTTCAAAACTGGGCTTTGGAGAGAGACAGCACAGCCTAGAGGTCACGGTCAAGAGACAAGTTCTGACTCTGTTTCTGCCACTAAATAAATGTGTGACTGTAGAACTGGCAGAGCACCCTTTCCTCTGGTTTCTTAAGGTGTTGGGCTTGACAAATGCCTTCCAGTCTGACTATGCAGTAATCAAATCCAATATGTTTTCTTTGACCCTGAGTATATAGTTTTTTCTTTTTTTTTTTTTTTCTGACAGAGTCAGAGACAGAGTCTCACTGTGTCGCCCAGGCTGGAGTGTAGTGGCATGATCTCAGCTCACCACAACCTCCACCTCCCAGGTTCAAGCAATCCTCCTGCCTCAGCCTCCTGAGTAGTTGGGACTACAGGAGTGTGCCACCACGCCAGGCTAATTTTTGTATTTTTTAGTAGGGACGGGGTTTTGCCATGTTGGCCAGGCTGGTTTTAAACTCCTAACTTCAGGTGATCCACCCACCTCAGCCTTCCAAAGTGCTGGGATTACACTGTGCTCAGCACTACATTCTTTTTTTAATAACAGCTTTATTGGAATATAATTCACGTGCCATACACAAAGCCACTTTAAAGTGTGCAATTCAATGGTTTTTACTATATTCATAGAATTGTGCAAGCATCGCCACAATTTTAGAAATTTCATCACTCCAAAAAGAAACTCATACCCTAGGGCAGTCACTCCCCATTTCCCCCTGTCCTCTCCACCCTAGGCAACTGCTAATGTACTTTCTGTCTCTGTAGATTTGCCTCTCTGGACATTTCATAAAAATGGTATCATTTAATATCTGGTCTTTTGTGACTGACCTCTTTCATTTAGCGTAGCATTTTCAAGATGTATCCACGTTGTAGGATGTAACAGTACTTGATTCCTTTTTATTACCAAATATGCCAATTAAAATTCCATCGTACAGAATATTACTTTGTTTATCCATTCATCAGTTGATGGACATTTGGGTTGCTTCCACTTTTGGATATTGTGAAGAATGTTTCTATGATAATTCATGAGCAAGCTTTTGTGTGAACATATGTTTTCATTTATCTTGAGTATATACCTAGGAGAGAAAATACGGAGTCATATGGTCACTTTATGTTTAACCCCTTGTGGAAAACTTTTGTACTGTTTTCCAAAGTGGCTACACCATTCCCAGCAGCACTGTTTGGGGGTTCCAACTTCACATCCTCATCCATACTGGTTATCTTTTTTACAATTCCAGCCATCCTAGTGGATATGAAGTAGTATTTCAAGTAGTATTGTGGTTTCAATTTCCGTTTCCCTGATGCTAACAATGTTGGGCCTCTTTTCATGTGTTTATTCACCATCTATATGTCTTTATTGGAGAAATGTTTAGTCAGGTCCCTTTCCCATTTTAAATTGGGTTATTAGGTTTTTTTGATTATTGAGTTGTAAGCATTCCTTATATATTCTAGATGCAAGTCCCTTATCAATTATATAATATGCAAATACTTTCTCCCAATCTATGGGCTATTACATTTCTTTTAAAATTCTAATTAGATGGAGACATTCAAAGAGGAAGATTTCACTATTTAAAAATCCGTGCCGGGCGCAGTGGCTCACGCCTGTAATCCCAACACTTTGGGAGGATGAGGCGGATGGATCATCTGAGGTCAGGAGTTCGAGACCAGCCTGACCAACATGAAGAAACCCCATCTCTACCAAAAATAAAAAATTAGCCAGGTGTGGTGGCGCCTGCCTGTAATCCCAGCTACTCGGGAAAGCTAAGGCAGGAGAATCGCTTGAACCCGGGAGGCGGAGGTTGCAGTGAGTGCAGATGGCGCCATTGCACTCCAGCCTGGGCCACAAAAGTGAAACTCCGTCTCAAAATAAAATAAAATAAAATAAAAAATAAAAATAAAAATAAAAATCTGTGTCTTCGGTCTCTTTTGAAAAATTGGAAGGTTGGTTTGGCAATACTGGTCTTTCCTTCTATACAGTAACAAGGAACATGAACAGCGCAGGGACTGGTCCCATGAAATGGGACAGAGAGCCCTCCATTTAACCACTTACACTGGTTAATGCCAAACCACTTACACTGGTTAGTGCCAAACCATTATTGATATCCAAACTTGTGACTCCTCCTCCTGGAGAATCTGACAAAGCACGGCCTGGATTTCAACTTCACTGAAATTGCCCTTGCAACTAAGCTAAGGTAACTACTTCTTGTCAGAATGGTTTCACCTTTGGCACTTAAACATAGAATCCCCCAAACTTAACACCAACTAGCAAGTCCTCACTCTTCTTATTTTGCAATTTGGATTTTGCAAGGCATGGGGCAACTCACTGGGGCTTGGCAGAGCCCCCAGAATTCTGGCAGCCCTGTGTGTACTGATGTCATGAGTGTCCCTTGCCATAATGCATCCTCATTACTAACTCAAATCTGCCAAACTCAAACAATTGGAGCTGAAAAACAGAGTAACAGGCTGCCTGAGCTTCAAAACAGTGCATAAAAATACTCAGAAAAACAATTAGTGCCTAGGACCATATCCAAGAATGAAAATCACTATTTATTATTGTTAATCATCCCTTTCCCTCATCACAATTTGCCTGCTAAAAGCAGCACCTTCTCAACATACAATGAGTAGTTCTAAAAGATGTGTTAGTAACATAACCTAGTCATATATATTCTTTTCCTTAGTTTCTCATTAACCTTTGTTTAACATTTTATTCATCTACTCCTTCAATTTAATAAACTTTTTACCCTTACTTTTTCTTTTTCAAACAGCTTTATTGAGATATAGTTCACATTACCATTCAATTTGCCTCTTTAAAGTGTCCAATTCATGTCTTTATTATATTCAGAGTTTTACAACCATTCCCCACAGGAAATTTTAGGATTTTGTTTTTTGGTTTTGTTTGTTTGTTTGTTTGTTTTGCCACAGAGTCTTACTCTATTGCCCAGACTGGAATGCTGTGGTGCAATCTCGGCTCACTGCAACCTCTGCCTCCCGGGTTCAAGCAATTCTCCTGCCTCAGCCTCCCAAGTAGCTGGGATTACAAGCGTCTGCCACCATGCCTGGCTAATTTTTGTATTTTTAGTAGAGACGGGGTTTCACCATGTTGGCCAGGCTGGTCTCAAACTCCTGACCTCAGGTGATCCTCCTGCCTTGGCCTCCCAAATTGCTGGGATTACAGTCATGAGCCACTGTGCCCTGCCAATTTTAGGACATTTTTATCACCCCAAAAAGAAATCTCATATCCTTTAGCATCACTCTTCTTTCCTCCCATCCTCCCCAGCCACAGGCAACCACTAATGGGCTTTCTATCTCTATAGAGTTGCCTCTTCCAAGCATTTCAGATAAATGAAATCCTACAACATGTCATCCTCTGTGACTGGCCTCTTTCACTTATCATAGTGTTCTCAAGATTCATCTGTAATGTAGCATTCATCAATACTTCATTCCTTTTTTTGCAGAATAATATTCCACTGTATGAATGTACCACATTTTACTTATCCATTCAAATGGACTTTTAGATTGTTTCTACTTCTCGGCTGTTACGAATAATGCTGCGAGAACATTTGTGCATAAGTTTTTTTGTAGGTAGATTTCATTTTTCTTGGATAAATACCTAGGATGGAATTTCTGAGTCATAGGGTAACTCTATGACTAACATTTTGAGTAACTGACGAACTGTTTTTTTTTTAAAGTAGCTGCACCATTCCCACCAGTAATGCCTATTCTTACTACTCTTTATTAATATATTTGTTTTCTTTTTTCCATCAACTGTCCCCAGAATTCAAATGAAATTCCTAACTGCTTTTGCCATTGGGGAAGTGGAGTGGCATTTAATTTTAGAGTGAACCCTTCTTTAGCCTCTCCTGTTGAGGACTCCATTGGAAAAATCACAGTTCAAGGGTCCCTTCACTCTTGTAAATCAGATTTGTTACCACAGTGCTACTTAAGCCAAAGTCTCTAAGTATCTAGCCTAGGTATTTTAGATACAAACAAAATAAAGTAATTCAATCATTTAAAGGCATAGACATGGAAATTTGGAACTAGAAGGGGCCCTAAGGATTCCTTCATCAATGCCTTCATTTTATATATAAAGATGCTCTAACCAAACCGCGATTCATGTGAGCAAGGCCACACAGCTGCTTATTAGAGAACTGATAACCCAGATAGAGACTGAAACCCAGGTCTTCTGATTCCCTTCTATTCCTCTGGTGGGTTCACCCTATAGTCTCTCAGCCAGCTGTGCTTAGCAAACACTGGGGCAATTATAATTCCAAGAGCAAGGGCTGCATTCATACATACAACAGAGTGGAGAATTAGGTGATTCCGGGTACCATGGGCTGATTCTAGCCCATAGATGTATTTAGCTTACCCTACAAGGTATTTTAAGATTTTTTGGAAAATAGTTGCCAACACATAAAAATGAAGAGATTTCAGCCAGGCGCATTGGTTGGCTCACGCCTGTAACACCAGCACTTTGGGAGGCCGAGGGTGGTGGATCACGAGGTCAGGAGATCAAGACCATCCTGGCTAACATGGTGAAACCCTGTCTCTACTAAAAATACAAAACATTAACCGGGCGTGGTGGCAGGCGCCTGTAGTCCCAGCTACTTGGGAGGCTGAGGCAGGAGAACGGTGTGAACCCGGGAGGCGGAGCTTGCAGTGAGCAGAGATCCTGCCACTGCACTCCAGCCTGGGTGACAGAGTGAGACTCCGTTTCAACAAAAAAAAAAAAATGAAGAGATTTCACCCCGCCCCCCAAAAAATCTGTTAGCATTGGACCTATGGTTCCTGCTTAAATTTTGCAAGCAACAGGCTAGAGTTGAACAGTACCTCCCAGTACCCATCCAGTGAGCCTCTCTTACCATGTCACCTGCCTAGTTCCTGAAAGTATTTTAATTCGGGACCCTTATTCCAGATAATTGAGACATGTGTTTATGCATTTGCTCTGTAGAAGTACCCCCACCCCACCTGGTCCCGGTTAAGGAGAGAGGGAAAGAGATAGACACCAGACAGACAGATACTGGTTGGCAACTGAGATCTTTGCAGGCTTGCAGGGCTTGTGAGGGAAGCAGCAGGGTGAGCAGGAGGCTGTGGGGACTCTGTGGGGCCTGCCTTTGGCCTAAGTTCACAAAATAAGCAGCAGATGCAGCAAAGCCTCTGCAGATTTAAAAAAAAAAAAAAAAAAAAAGCATGTTGCATCAGAGCACATGTCACCCCAAAGGATAGGTGTGGGAACAGCATGCAGACTTGTGAACTGAAGCCCTTCACTTTCCCAAGTGTGAAGAGCTGGGCCTTACTTGTTTCCATAAATTGCCATTTAGTTCAGGCTGCTGTGCAGCACATCCGCTCTCCTAGTCAATTGCTAACTGGTAGTGTGCACCGTGGTAACCTGCAGGCCTCGGTGGATCCCAGGCCAACAGATTCTGTGGAGCAAAGCACTCTGCATATTGAAGTCCTCTGTCAGCTGGTATGCCTGGATTCATTCATGTGTTGATTGTGAAAAGCATACTGCACATTTTTTGACTCTTCGCAAGCTCTTAGTCCTTGGAGGTGACCAAAGCTTAGTCTGCAATTGGGTCACAGACACTGAAAGGAGTCTCACCTTACCTTAGGTATTTAACACCACAAGGCTTGGTGTCAAATAGATCAAGGCTTGAATGCCTGTTCTGCACCTTAGTTGCTGTAAGATCTTGAGCAACTTACTTTTTTCTCTCTAAGCCTCATCTGTAAAGTGGGAAAAAGGATACCTGACTCTGAAGGCTAAAAGAAAGACCACAAGAAAAGTACTTTGCACTGTCTGGAGCACAGAAAGCACCACAAATGTTGGCTCTATTATTCCTAGAGGGCTCCCACAGTGCATTGTACAAATCTGATATCTATACATCTTCATAAAACCATAGACGGTCAAAACTGGAAGAGTCTTTGGAGACCTTCTAGTCCGCTAAACTTATGAGGAAAGCAGTTTCCTCCTCCACAAGAGGAGGTGGTGGCCCTGGCCAGCATGTGGTCCCATCAGTCTAGGGTTTTGTCAATGCCCTTATTGTGTAAACCAAGGCGCACCTGCAGACACCAGAGTAGATTTGCCCATGGGGTAGGCCTTACTGTTATGCTAAAGAGTCACCTTTCCTGCAGCCTTGGCTCACTCCTTAATAGTCAGAGCTTAAGAGGCCCCTGGGTGAGGCTCAGAGACAAATGAGCTCAGAACACATGTGGGAGGGCACGACTTACATCCTTTCCCTCTTCGCCAGAGTTGCCCGAGTGTGTGAGCAGTGGGATGGACAGCTCTGAGTTGGAGGTCAGCACAGCTGTGAAAACAACCTGTTCCCATGGCTTCCCCCAGCTCTTTGGCACAAAGAGACCTTCCAGCAGCTTCAAACAAAGGAGGAGCTACTCTTAAATGGAAAGAGAGCAAAACAAAAAGCTGCTATTGTATGACCTCGTCACCAACCAGGTCTTCCTTCCTTCCTTTGAAGTTAGAGGGGATTGGAATCATGTGGGTGTAAAGTAAAGAAGAAAAAAGTAATAGATTGAAAATCTCATGTTTACACCACAATCACCAGTTTCCAGTGCCCTTTAACTGCAAATAGCCTCAAGATATGGAAACAACTCCTGTCTGTTGACAGATGAATGGATAAAGAAATTGCATAAGGGAATATTATTCAGCCTTAAAAAAAAAAAGAAAGAGATCCTGCTATTTGTATCAACACGGATGAACCTGCAGGACATTATGCTAAGTAAAATAAGCCAGATACAGAAAGAAAAATACTGCATTATCTCTCATTTTATTTGTGGAACCTGGAAAAAAAGAAAAAGTTAAATACATAGAAACAGAATTAAACGGTGGTTATGGCAGGGGGCAGGAAATGAGGATATTTAGGGCAAAGGGTACACAGTTTCAAATATGTAGGATAAATACATTTAGAGATGTACAACATGAGGTATACAATTATAATATTGTATACTGGAAATTTGCTAAAATAATATATTTTAGGTGCTCTTGCCACACACGCACACATAAAGGGTAACTATGTGAGATTTTCACTATGTATATCAAAACATCATGTTGTACACCTTAAATAAACAATAAAAGAAAACTGCAAACAGGCTTTCAAAGGCTAAAAACCTTAAGCTGTTGTGCTGGGCAAGGCTCTGCCCAACCCTCCGCTTCATCCATGCACCTTCTCTGGGCCCCTGTCTCACCTTCCTTTGTGCCTCGGGACTGTTGCACATCCTGTTCCACAGTCTGAGGATATTGCACATCCTCAGAATGAGCCCCTCTACACACCACCTCTGCCCCAATACCTCTGCCCCAATAATGCAAAATTTAAGCAGGAACCACAGGTCCAATGCTAACAGATTTGGGGGAGGGGTGGTGTGAAATCTCTTTGTTTTTATGAGTTGGCAACTATTTTCTTTTCTTTTCTTTTGAGACTGAGTCTCGCTCTGTCGCCCAGGCTGGAGTGCAGTGGCACGATCTCGGCTCACTGCAAGCTCTGCCTCCTAGGTTCACGCCATTCTCCTGCCTCAGCCTCCTGAGTAGCTGGGACTACAGGAGGCTGCCACCACGCCCGGTTAATTTTTTGTATTTTTAGTAGAGACGGGGTTTCACCGTGTTAGCCAGGATGGTCTCGATCTCCTGACCTCGTGATCCGCCCGCCTCAGCTTCCCAGAGTGCTGGGATTATAGGCATGAGCCACCATGCCCGGCCAGCAAGTTGGCAACTATTTTCTAAAAAATCTTAATCTTCCTGCCCCCTGCCATAACCACCATTTAATTCTGTTTCTATGTATTTGACTTTTTCTTTTTTTCTAGGTTCCACAAATAAAATGAGAGATAACGCAGTATTTTTCTTTCTGTATCTGGCTTATTTTACTTAGCATAATGTCCTGCAGGTTCATCCATGTTGATACAAATAGGTGGACCTCCTTTCTTTAAAGCCTGAAAAATATTCCTTTATGCAATTTCCCAAAACTCAAATGACTGAGAAAAGCAGTGAATGAAGTACATGAGAAAGACTGGATTGGGCAATATTTATTAAGCATGTATTATGTTCCAGGCACTATCCTCAGTGGCACCACAAGGGAGTCAAAGATGACTGAGCCCTGCCTCTATCTGGCAGCAGAACACTCCATGGACGTCAAACTTGGGGGCTGTTTTGTTCCAGCTTCAGTCAAAGTTGACCTACCGTTCACCTGTATATCTTCTACTCTTCTTCAGGGATCAGGTGAAATGTCTTCCATAAGGAAGCCCTCCCTGCCCTCCTGGCCTTATGAGTGTCATCTGTGCCAGCCTCCCACAACAGTAAGCTCCATGGTGGCAGGGCCTATCCCAGTCCTGTTCCCACACTACATTCTTAGGGCTTAGCACAATTCTCAGAACATGTGAGATTCTCACTTTCATTTAATACGACAATGAATGTGTAGATAGCACATGCAGCCCACAATACTCAGGACTTTTTCCTTCTCCGAGGAGCTCAGATTCCTCAAGTCTAGATGTACCGACTTGGAGAAGAACCATCTCTTTGCAAAACTCAACTGACTGAGAAGAGCAGTGAATGAAGTACATGAGAAAGACTGGATTGGGCAATATTTATTAAGCACCTGTTATGTTCCAGGCACTGTGCTCAGTGGCACCACAAGGGAGTCAATGATGACTGAGCCCTGCCCCTACCTGGCAGCAGAACACTCAGTGGATATCAAACTTGGGGGCTGTTTTGTTCCAGCGTCAGACAAAGTTGACCTACCATTCAGCTGAATTGTCCTCTTCCATGCAACTCACATGCCAGACCTTGTGTTGCAGTAAAAAAGGAGAAATTTCCCCCCTCATCAAATAAAAATCACTTGCAAGCAGATCTTTTATGTGGCAAAGGTTATGTCATGTAGCCTTAGAAAGACAGTAAGATCAACGCTTTAGAGTTTGAAGATCTAAAAAGGATGGTGAGCAGGACTGAGACAACAATTCTAGATAACTTCTGAATTTATTCACATATTTAGCAAATTTTTTTTTGTCCTCCAACATGCCAGGCACCAGTCTAAGTGGCAGCAATAGAGCAAAAAACAAAATCAACCAAAATCTTGGCCTATGTGGAGCTTACATTCTAGTGGGAAAAGACAAGCAATAAAATAAAAATATAGTATGTAAGGCAGTGATAAGTGTTAAAGAGAAATAAAAAGGAAGGGAAGGGAAATTGGGTTGCTGGAAGTGGAGTGGGGTGTAATCTCTCTAGGAGTGTCAGGAAAGGCCTCTTTGGAAGCCTAACATTTAAAGGAGGTAAAGGAGTGGGCCCTCAGAGTAATATCTTGATGGTTCAGCAGCACCAAAGTTGACAAAGTCACAGAAGAGAAGAAAGAGCTGCCCTGGGTGGGATGTGCCAGTGCCCCGGAGTAGTGCCTGGCCGAGGGGACCCAGCCCAGCCTAGGCAGGTCACTTCTACAGCTAGGTTTGCAGCATCTCTCCCCTTTCCATGCTGCCTCCCACACCCTAGGATTATAGCAATACGGTTGGACATTATAAATCCAAGGAGGTCCAGGTAAGCCAATGGAAGGAGCCATGGTTGGTGGGTCATGCATGCATTATCACCAGCTGTCAAGGAGCCAGGTGAGGGCAGGGGCTTTTATTATAAGTGTAATGGAATTATCAGACAGGTCCATACCACGTACCAGACATGCTAGAGAGCCCTAGAGAAGGAAGCTACCAGGCATGCTGAAAATGAAAAGAAGAGGTTGCAGGGCAGTAGGACGTGTTCAGGGAAGACCATGGAGGACAATAGTTATAGCAGACTTGGAACAAAAAGGCATGGAGGTATTCTGGGCTTTTAGGGAACGTTTGACCAAAAAGGAGGGAAAATTGAAGCTGAGTTGAGAAAGCAGTATTAAGCTGGATGTGATGGCTCACACCTGTAATCCCAGTGCTTTGGGAAGCCCACGTGAAAGAATTGCTTGAGGCCAAGGGTTCAAGACCAGCCTGGGCAACATAGCGAGACCGCATATCTATTTTTTTAAAAATTAGCCAGGCATGGTGGCACATGCCTGTAGTCAGAACTACTCAGGAGGCTGAATTGGGAGAATCACTTGAGCCCAGGAGTTTGAGGCTGCAGTGAGCTGTGATTGTGCTGTTGCACTCCAGCCTGGGCAGCAGAGTGAAGCCATGTCTCTAAAAAAGGGGAAGAAAAAGGAAAGCAATATTGTAAATGTCCTAAGGGGCTACAGTTTTCTTAATTGGAGCTCCTAGGTTGAGGAGTTGGAGGAGGTGAGCAGGGGTGTGCTGGTACAGAACTGGAAGAAAAGCAGGACAAATTAGGGTTCTGGCTCTTAGGATACCCAGTTCTGCCACATGTGAGTTGAAGGACCTCAGCAGATCACTGTCCACACTGGGCTGTATTCCCCTTCTCTGAAACAGGGCAGACTGGATGTACCCCAAGCCTTCTTCCTGCTATGACATTTGGAGACTATGGTAACAACTGAGGAATGATCCTCTCCTGAGCCTGCACACCCAACAGAAATATGTACATATGTTCACCAAAAGGCACATACAATTGCAGCACTGTTCATTGTAGTCAAAAATTGGAAACTACTCAAACGTCTAAAAACAGTGAAATGGATAAATAAATTGTGGTCTATCCATACAGTTGAAAAGTGTAAAACCATAAGAATGAGAAAGCTGTGGCTGTATGCACAGTATGAATGAATCACACAAATAGGACCCAGACACCTAAGAGTATATGCTGCATCTGTAGGCCTTTATAAAGTTCAAAAACAAGAAACACTAAATTGTTACATTAGAAGTCAGATTAATACTTACCCTGGCTAGGGGGCTTGTGACTAAAGGAGGCCTGAGTGACGCTCCCTGGCTTCTGATTATGCTCTTTCTTAATCTGGGTCTGCTTACATAGATGTGTGGACTTAATGAAAATTCCTGGAGCTATACTTTTATCATCTGTGCACCTTGTAAGTGTAATATTCTACAATTAAAAATATACTTAAAAACACTTTTAGAAGAAAAGATAGGTGACAATGTTTAAGGTCTTGAGGTAGGGAAAATTTTTTTATATAAGACGCAAAGAACACAAATGATTAGAGAAAAAAACTGATAGATTCAATTATATTTAAAAATTTTTTAATTCAGAAGGAAGCAGATACAATAACAGCAGTGAACCTGCAAACAGCTTCAGTGTGATAGGGGAATAACATAATGAATACATTATTCATTTCATTTTGCTGTGAACTATGCCAAGCCCCTTGCAACTGTTATCCCATTGAACCATCATAACTATTCTGTGAGGCCAATGCTATTATCATCCCCATTTTGTAGATGGGTAAACTGAGGTTTGGAGGAGTTAAATTACTTGCCTATGAGCACTTGGTTGGTGAGTAGAAGTGCCAGTAATTGAATTCAAGTGGGTCTGACTTCTGAGCTTTTCATCGTTTCTCAGTGACAAAGCAGGTTCAAAGGCCAGCTCGAGTGGGGAGGAAGGTCACAGATTGCAGGTTCAGGTCCCCAACACGGTCCAGTCCCAGCAGTGTTTTCAAATAGAGCAGATAATTAGTTATGACTCCAAGCTCCCACCCCCCAAGATCAGAAGCCCCAGGTTGAATCAGAACCCTGTCCTCTTGATGGGGTGGAGTAAATGTGAAGGGTGGGGTTATGGGAATCCCATCAATCTCAATTTCAATTAAGAATTGAGAGGAGGAGTTTGGGCTTTTCTGTTGCATTCTCTATGCCTGTTATCATCAGTGATGATGCCTTTCCCAGTCCCTCAAAAGGAATGTTCTACTCCATCCAGCTAGTCCTCTACTGCTGTGTGTTGGCCCGGTATGCCAGGTTCATTCCAATCTCTGAACACCGTTTGTCCCACCTGGAAGACCTTTTCCCTTTCCCCCCTCTTCTACTTAATTCTGCTATACTTCCAGGCCCAGGTGTAGCCACACCTATATTCTGAAGTTGGCCTCTATTACTGCAAGCCAACACTGTCCACTAGGACTTTCTCTAGTGAGAAGGTTAATTTTGCATTTTCCCGGTTAGCGGCCACTGGGTACATGTGGCTGTTGAGCGCCTACTATGCCTAGTATGACTGAGAAACTACATTTTTTATTTCATTTAATTTTCTTTAATTTACATTTAAATAGGTGCTTGTGGCTAGTGGCTACCATATTGAACACACAACTTTACCTTATACCGACTCCCTGTATTGCCTTGATTATATTCCTTCAGGAACTGAATAGAAAGTTAATACACCTTCTGCTTATTTTACTTACATAAGTCTTATCTTTAGAGCTGAACCATTAGCATAAAAAAAGAGAAATAGGAAAAATCTACTTGTGTGGCCATACTATTGGCACGCAGTGCTGAGCATAGAGGACGTCAGTCTCAGTGAACTCCTGCTGAAATCAGTTGCTGGCTCAAAGTAGACAGAGGTGGAACACAAGGCCTGGAGCACTTGGAGGCCTGAGTGGATGGTGCTCTGCTTTTGGGTGTGGGGTAGAAGGTGGATTCCCAGGAGGAAGTTAACAGCTCCCCTGTTACAGAAGTCAGCACCTAGAGCCTAGATGAAGACAGATTTTAGTCCTGGCCAAGTACATACTTAAACTCCTCTGAGGTCTTGCTGCCATTTCCTGGAATCCTCTTGCACCTCCCAAATGGTTCACAGTTCCAGAGCACATGTCTGAGGCAGAGTGCAGAGAGACGATTACAAAGCAGCAGTGTAGCCATAGCAGAAGTGCCTGGGGTGCTAATTAGAGGCATTAACTGTAGCATTCCTGAGAACCCATGAACTCTCTCCTCCCTTCGCCAAGCCGCAGAAACACCCTCTTTGGGATTTTCTCTCTGAAGTAGTAAGGAACAGCAGAGTGGGAAAGAGAAGCAGCTAAGCAGAAAAACCTTTGACATGCCCCGACCCTGCAGCCTGTCCTTAGGCCCTGCCCTCCAGTCTCGGGTGTTTCCCATTGGGACAGGCAGTGAGGGACAGGGTCAGCAGGGACACTCAGGAACAGATTGAAATGAAAGGGGAAGGCCTTTAATTATGCCTGTGATCCCAGCACTTTGGGAGGCTGAGGCAGGCAGATTATCTGAGGTCAGGAGATCAAGACCAGCCTGGCCAACATGTGAAACCCTGTCTCTACTAAAGACACAAAAATTAGCCGGGAATGGCGGTGTGCGCCTGTAGTCCCAGCTACTCGGGAGGCTGAGGCAGGAGAATTGCTTGAGTCAGGGAGGCGGAGGCTGCAGTGAGCCGAGATTGCACCACTACACTCCAGCCTGGGCAAGAGAGCAAGAGTCTGTCTGAAAGAAAGAAAGAAAGAAAGAAAGAGAGAAAGAGAGAGAGAGAGAGAAAAGAAAGAAAGAAAAGAAAGAGAAAGAAAAAAGAAAGAAAGAAGAAAGAAAGAAAGAAGAAAGAAAGAAGAAAGAAAGAAAGAAAGAAGAAAGAAAGAAAGAAAGAAAGAAAGAAAGAAAGAAAGAGAAAGAAAGAAAGAAAGAAAGAGGCAAGGGGGCCCTTGAGACAAGAAGACAGAAGAAGAGATAAAGGGGCTAAGGCCTATTAAAGAATGTTCGTGGCAGGGGTGAGTGAGAAAATAAAAAGAATGTTCATCAGATCCTCCCAAGGCCCATGCCCAGGCCCAGGTCAATTAGGGATTTCAAAACAGACGAAAGTCAAGTTGCAAGAGAAAGATAGAAGTGAAGATAGAAGGTTTGGGGAGGCTGGACATTGTACCAGGCAATCTGCACACTGGGCACTCTGGAAGGTCTTTGTATGGCATTTGAAGGGGCCCTTGTACCTTCCTTCAGGGTGAGGTGGCAAATAGAGTGCAATGGAGATACCTGCTACCACCCAGGATGCCCAAATGGCCACTGAAAGATGTCCTTGGGCTGGCTCAGGGTCAATGAGAAGAGTGGGAAGGTACCTGGATACCTGAGTGCATTACAGATGGGCACCCCAAGGTGGCATCATCCTTATCCAGTCTAGGAGGGGTATATTAGGCCATTCTTGAATTGCTATAAAGAAATACTTCAGACTGGGTAATTTCTCAGGAAAGAGGTTTAATTGGCTCATGGTTCTGCATGCTGTACAGGAAATAGTGCTGGCATCTGCTCCTGGGGAGGCCTGAGGAAACTTCCAATCATTGTGGAAGGTGAAGCAAGAACAAGCACTTCACATGGCAAAAGTAAAAGAGAGAGAGAGAGCGTGGGTGTGGGGTGTGGGAATGCCACACGCTTTTAAATGACCAGATCTCATGTGAAGTCACACCCAGAGCTCACTTATCCCACCAAGGGGACGGCCCAAGCCATTCATGAGGGGTCCGACCCCGTGATCCAAACACCTCCCACCAGGCCCCACCTCCAACATTGGGGATTACATTTCAACATGAGATTTGGGAAGGGGAAAATATCCTAACTATAACAGGAAGGAAGTATTTGGGGTCTATATACTGTAGTACATCATCTGTAGCAGATCCCAGTCCCCACCTTCTCTGTCCACATCTGCTCCCTTGTCCAGGGAGAGGAGCATCATCAGTTTAGGTGGCCTGGTACAAAAAGTACTTAACATCTTCAAAGCCGTTTCAGGAAAAAAAAAATAGTGTCTTCCCTCTTCTCTGAGTTTTGCCCTGTCTTCCTTTCCCCTGGGCCTTCAGAGACAGGCTCTGCTAGGTGAGATCCTCCGCCTCATCACTTCCCTCACTGACTCCTCCTCCACCACTCCACATCCCTCCACAGAGACCACCAGGGACCTACCTGTGGCCAAACTGAACAGAAACAGCTAAGGCCTCATCTTACGTCTGAGACATTGCCTCCCCACTTCATGAACTGCTTTTCTCCGAATGCCTTCTTGTGTGTATGTGTGTGTGTGTGTGCGTGTGTGTGTGTGTGTGAGAGAGAGAGAGAGAGACGGAGTCTCGCTCTATCACCCAGGCTGGAGTGCAGTGGCCCTATCTCGGCTCGCTGCAATCTCCACCTCCTGGGTTCAAGCAATTCTCCTGCCTCAGCCTCCCAAGCAGCTGGGACTATAGGCACATGCCACCATGCCCGGCTAATTTTTTGTATTTTTAGTAGAGACAGGGTTTCGCTGTGTTAGCCAGGATGGTCTCGATGTCCTGACCTCGTGATCCGCCCGCCTGGGCTTCCCAAAGTGCTGGGATTACAGGCGTGAGCCACTGCGCCCGGCCTCTCCCTACGTCTTCTTAATACAGTGTTCTCCTCACTTTTCCAATCCTGTGGGCCCCCCTTCCTTTTCCCTCATAAGTCCAGAGCATGCGGTGTCAGGGCTCCACTCACCCTCCCTGCACCACCCAGGGGGGCTTGCCCTGCACCTGCTGGCCTCTCCTGTCGTGGCTTTAACCACCATATCAACAGCACCAGCCCAAAGCTGAGTCCTGGGTCCTTATTTCCAGCTTACTCCTCAACAGCATTGTTCACATATTCTGCAGATACTTCAAACTCGACATGTCCAAAATTAAAATTATTCTCTCTTTCTGCCCTTGAAACTTGATTTCCTTTGTTCTATTTACAAATATTCATTACTATTCTACTCTTTGACAAAGATTCAGCTCCTAATGAGGGGCGGTTTTGCATTTATTTCCCTTCCTCCTGTTAACAGTACCTAGGTTTTCATTCAGGAAAGATCCCTCTCCCCACAGCCCATATGCCACTAGAGAAGGTGGTGTCAGGCATGATCCTTGGTTTTCAGCACATCCCCTCCTCCTAGCCACCAAGTTTGGTTTAGGAATAGGCAGCGCACGTGGCCTAGTTTGAACTAGGGAGATGTGAGGAGATGCTGCCTGGGAAGGAACTGTCTCACACTTAAAAACTCCTTGGACAGCTGCTTTCTCATCACGAGTATAAATAAGGAAGCATGTAATTCTCAGAACATTCTGGCAGCCACCCTGTGATCATCAGGCAGCCAGTCTTAGGATGAGGCAAATACCTGGGAGCCTGAGAAGAAAAGGAGAAAGAACTAGATCTTTGGTATTATGACATTGTTGAACTTCTGGATCAAGCCTCACCTGAAGGTCACCTTATCACTGGGGTTGTCAATAAATTCCTTTTATATGTTAAGACTGTTGAAATGGGGTTTACTATTGCAGGCATACCTCATTTTATTGCACTTTGTAGACATTGAATTTTTCACAAATTGAAGGTTTGTGACAACTCTGTGTCAAGCAAGTCTATCGGCACCATTTTTCCAACAGCATGTAGTCACTTTGTGTCTCTGTGTCAGTATTTTTTAGCAATAAAGTATTTTTTAATTAAGGTATGTACATTTTTATACATCATACTATTGTAGATTTAACAGATTATAGTATAGTATAAACATACCTTTATATGCACTGGGAAACCAAAAAATTCATGTGACTAGCTTTATTGCAATATTCACTTTACTGCGGTGATCTGGAGCTGAACCTGCAATATATTCAAGGTATGCCTGTATTCATAACCAAAACATCCTCAGTGATAGAACTGGTAGTAGATCCTCAATAACTATTTGTTGAATTGAACCAACTTGTAAAAACGCATTAATTATACACTGTCCTTCAAGTGATCCAATGCCTTGATCCCATTAAACTACACACATCTCATTAAGAAGCACTTCAGTGGCAGAGATTGTTTCATTTATTTTTTATTTATTTTAGAGGTTTACAGTAATCATAGGCCTCATGGGGTGCCTCAGATCACGCTATGGAGGCAGCTAGACATGCTGCCTGCATGTGAGCCCAATTCTCTCTCCATTTCAATTTCCGTGTCTCTAAATCCAAGTGATAAAACTTGCACTTCCTTCTACCACCCAAGGGTCATGAAAAAGTTAGGAAACCAAACGTATTACATTTTATAAGGTTTGTTTTCCACTGCAAGAAGTGTGGATGCTATCTATATAAAGTGAGACTCCTCACATTTGGAGGGGCAATTTCTCTCTTGGGAAACTTCTGAGAAGAGCTCTTAGGTTTGCGCCTTACACTGATGAAACCTCTAATGAGGTGTCAAAACCACAAACAAAACTATAACACATTATGGCCAAAACAAACTTATTAAATGCTGATAAAATCGTTAAGATGAGTAGGTTGAATTGGATCAGAGGTTTTTGACCATACCGTGCTAACACACTGGTGAGTCACAAGCCCATGTGCCACATGTGTTATAAGTACTTGCTCACTAATAATTGTCCAAGTTTTTTATTTACTATAGGGAACATCTGTTGGTTTTGCCCACCCTGCTTCCATTCTCCCATTTTCTAGTAACGCCCCTCAGTCTTCCTTTGGGGAATACCCCCATAGCCTCTCTTAGTCCATGTGGTTCAAATGAGGCTGATGCCACCTCCATCCCCACTTCCATCCTGGAGAAAAAGAGAGAGAAGATGTAGTCCTAGGCAGTCAGCATATCCCACCGCCCTGAAAACAGTGGCTGATTCAAGGATAGGGGATGGTGATTCCAATTCAGTCCAATGAGTCTTAATCTTAGAACTTAACACTGAAACTATTGGGAGAAGAAAGCTCTCTTTTCACAGAGGGTGCTAAGCTTTGGGGATACAAACCGAAGCCTGCCAACAGCCATTTATCACTCATGAAAAGACTCTGTCTGACAGTGTCGATTCAAAGAAAAGCAGAACCTAGAGATGAATAAATAGTCTAAGTTCTGACAAAACCATGTGATCCCCTGGATCTAGCCAGAACTAAAGCATCTACTGCTGGATATTCTTTAATTTCACAAGTCAGTAAATATCAACTCTTGCTTAAGTCGATTTGGGTCAGGGTTTTGTTCCATGTGAGAATCCTGAGTTTGCATTTTTGAAAAATAGAGTGAAATCAAGGTTACCCTTATAATAACCTCTCTCACTAACATTCTGGTATACTTTCTTGAGTGAGTGAGAGTGGGGTGGAGAAGGAGCCAATGCCAGCAATGGCATTTTGCTTACAGTTTAGGTGCCTTTTAAAGTGAGAGACCAAAAATCTGAGCCACCAAAGTAATGTGTCCTGCTCCTGCCCACGATTCATCTGTGCATCTTCACAAGATAAAAGACTAAAACCTCTTTACTATTATTTCTGAAGTTCCTTCCAGCTCTACAACTTCCAGAGTGTCTAAATGACTTTTATCATCACAGTGCAGTTCTGTCTATGGCTTTTTGTATTTCCTTAAGCATTCCCCGCCCAACCCACAGCAACATTTGCACTTAGACAACCCTAAGCAGTCAACAGCCCTTATAATACCACTTCACAGATGGAGAAACTGAACCTGAGAATGGTGAAGTGACTTGCTCAGCCACAGAGCACGGGAAACTCAAGTTTGCTTCCTAACCAGCTCCCTTTCTTCCTCCTGCAAGGGCAAAATGAGATCATAAATAGGAAAGCACTTTGAAAAGAAAGAATCTCTATTGATGCCAGATGTATTATTATAAAGCCAAATCTAAGTATAGGGTGACCTTGTTATCACCCCCAGAGGTGGAGATGCTTACAGATCTGGCCGGCTTAATCTCCGGATACCCTGGGGAGAGTATCTGGGGCTTTTTCCAGCAGGGTTAAGTTTTGCATGTTCCTGACATCACTTTCTCCAGAGGAGACCCATCAGAAAGAAAAGAGTGACATCCCCTCATTCCTTAAAAACATCACCCCCTCAATTTTGCACAACTGAGGCCAATCCAAACGTCGAGGGTAATAGTGTTGATGTCAGGATTCAAAATTTATAGACAGTGTGGACATATGCGATGGTTTGTTTGGGGAAATGGATTTGTCATGTGCAGGATATATGGCACCAGATAAAACATCCTGACAATATTACACGATTGGGGAGGAGGGGGTGCACAAGGATATTATTTTGAAAGTACACTGTTATGACATTTTAAAAATTCCAGAGTGAATGCTGAGAAGATCCAGAGGTTAATGTGATGCTGGAACACGCAGCTGTGCAGGACCACAAAGAATCATCCATTTTGTATCACAAAGTACGTTTTTCATCTTCTTCTCCCTCAAATCATGGAACTGGGGGCAGGGGCATTTTAAGCAAATTTGATTTAAGTACATTTAAAAGAGACTAATACAAAAGTAATAATAAAGATTTATCTTTTTGAAATTTTGAAAATAATCCAAGCCAGGCCTGGTGGCTCACGCCTGTAATCCCAGCATTTTGGGAGGCCGAGGCGGGTGGATCATGAGATCAGGAGATCAAGACCATCCTGGCTAACACGGTGAAACCCCATCTCTACTAAAAATACAAAAAAAAAAAATAATTAGCCGAGCGTGGTGGTGGGTGCCCGTAGTCCCAGCTACTCAGGAGGCTGAGGCAGGAGAATCCCTTGAACCCGGGAGGTGGAGGTTACAGTGAGCCAAGATTGCGCCGCTGCACTCCAGCCTGGGTGACAGAGCGAGACTCCATCTCAAAAAAAAAAAAAAGAAAAAAAAAAAAAAGAAAATAATCCACATAATCTAAAAATAAAAATTTGTCCAAAATTGCAAGATTTTTGACCTCCAATCCCAGCGAACTATAAACTCTGCTTCTTCTCTTGCCAGCTGGCCAACATAAATGGCTGCCATCCTTTGCCAAGAGGAATCTTATATCATGAGATTTGTTTGTTTGTTTGTTTTCTACTCATCTGAGGTCTCATAAAGTACAACCCTAACAAAATGCAGCTTCCTTATGCTTAGATGCAGTAAAGTTTTCAGAGGACCTATTATATATAGGTTTTCACATGTCTGCTATTTTAAACCTCACAATAGCTCTAACAGGTGGATAACGCCATCCTCATTTCACAGAGGAGAAAATGGAAGCTTAAAGGATTTGAGTAGCTTGCCCATGGTTATGTAGTGAGGAAGTTGCAGAGCCAGAACTCACATTCAGGGCTTCTATCTCCTCTCCACCACAACCACTCAAGCCAAAAGAGATGAATTTGACTGCATTTATGCATGTAGTCATTGTTCTCCAGGCATGTGTCAGACACTGCGCTAGGCACTAGGTCAGTGAGAACAGGAAGATTCCCGAACCAAGATTTCACAGGGGCAGGCAGTGCTATAAGGCCTAGGGTCAGAAGTTTCAGGTCAGTTGCAGCAGGTACCAGTATCTGGAGATTTGCATGGCAGTGAGTGATGGACAGGGGTGGTGTGGGTCCCCTTCACCTGGATGGTGTGTTGAACAGCACAAACAAAGCTAAGAGTGCTTCCCTTCTAGGTTAGGTTAACTTCACACCAGAAATTATGGAGATTCATTATAATGATAGAAATAGAAATAAGAAAGCTCAGCCAAGTTGGTAGGCCTCTCGTGTGAACCAAGCTAAGCCCGCACAGAAAGAAAAAAATCCATGGCCCAGCCTAGGGAGTTTGGGAGTCTTAGGGAGTTTTGCTCTTGGTTTGGGGTCTGGAAACTGGTAGTCGAATCAGCAGGTTATCTCATGGACTTTCAGGTCTGGTGCTGACTGGTCCCTGGCATCCTACCATTATCATGCCTCCGCTGTTTCCTTTCTCTCTCCTTCTACTTCAGCTGCTCCTGTTGCAACTGACCAAGTCCTGATTCCACCCTTCTTCCCTCCCCATAGAGCTGCTTGTTCAGGACTTCTACGACTTCATGAATTCTATTTACTGTTTTTTTCTCTCTATGTATCTTTTGGCTTTTGTTCTTCCTACCAACTGATTCTCTCACTCTCTCTTACTGATTATTCTCTTACTCTCTGACTACTGAGGGAAAACCTCTGATTGGTTCACTTAAACGCTATTTCCCTCTGGTGCAAAGGTCTTGCACCAGGCTACTTTTTAGACTGTGGGCCAACCTATGCACTAGCTGACCTTGGGTCAAGTGCTCACTCCTGATCCAATTAGCTATGCCACTGGGGATGGGGTAGGGGTGGGGTCCTATGGGACACAGCATGACCACCTACCTGTGCATAAAGAGCTTAAGGCCATTTCCTCAGCAAGGAACTGTAGGTGTATGGTTGCCAGATAAAAAACAGGATACACAGTTAAATCTGAATTTCAGGTAAACAGTGAATAATTTCCTAATAGAAGTATGTCCCAGGCCAGGCGCAGTGGCTCACGCTTGTAATCCCAGCACTTTGGGAGGCCGAGGTGGGCGGATCACGAGGTCAGGAGATCGAGACCTCAGTGAAACCCCGTCTCTACTAAAAATACAAAAAAAAAAATTAGCCGGGTGTGGTGGCGGGTGCCTGTAGTCCCAGCTACTCGGAGAGGCTGAGGCAGGAGAATGCCGTGAACCCGGGAAGCGGAGCTTGCAGTGAGCCGAGATTGCACCACTGCTCCCCAGCTTGGGCGACAGAGCGAGACTCCGTCTCAAAAAAAAAAAAAAAAAAAAAAAAGGAAGTATGTCCCATAGATGGCATGGGACGTGCAAATATTATTTATTGCTAAGCTAAAATGTAAATTTGTTGCTAAGCTGAAATGTAAATTTAACAAGGTGTCCTGTATTCTTGTTAAATGCAGCAACCCTATGTAAGGGGAATTATTAGAAGAACTTGTAGATATTCTTCGAAGGCTTGGCCAGTTCAAAAGAGAAAGGAGGTAGGAGAGCTAAGGCCATGGATGCAGAGAAGGACATCCAAACTAGTCACCAAAACCAAGGGACAGGAAGCAGGTATAGGAAGCCAGAGACGATAAACCCATAGATCCGGAGAAGGAATCCATGGGTGGGAGAAGTAGGAGGAGGGCGGTCCCATGTACGTGCCTGATACAGAAAACTGTTGTCCCCAGCTAGCTTGTAGGTGATCTCCATAGGCAACATGTGGGAGGGGGTTCTGGAAGGCAGGCAGGCAGCAGGATTCTGCTCATGGGTTCATCCAGACAAGGGACATAACCTGTGCCTATCAATGGGAAGAGGGAGATGTTAACGACATTGTCCAGTCTCCAGGACGATTTGGCTTACAAAACTGTAGCACAGAGACTACAGGGCAGAAAATTTAAGCAAAAGCTCAATTGTTTCAATTAGGCAAAGGTAGCCATAGGCTGTAGTTGAGGAAGCAAGCAAGCCTCTGGGACACACCCCATGCCATTGGGATACTGGGCTCAGATGAGCACAACTAAATTGAGGTCCTACTTCTGCAGACTGGAGACTCCAACAAACCATCTGCCAAGATAAGGGTGGGCTCAGGAACCAAAGAAGGGTTCGATTTCCTAGTAAGTGAGGCAAAGGAAGGCTGGGCTTGGCAACTCACAGTGTTATAATTTTTTCAACTTTCACTTCCTGGGGCACTGGGGGGGTCAAACCAGGCTGAACTTCCCAGAGTTGGGCCTGGACATGGAGCTGAGAGAAAGAAAGTCTGAGACCTGAGTGAATGGGGAGCAGGAATCAGATTCAAAACAAAGTTTCAGCAAAGAAAATAAGGCAAGATCACAGAAGTAGTGAGGGAGACAAGGCCTAGAAAGATCCTCTCAGATAAATGTCCCTAGGGCACCTGCATCAAACCTGTGGGCAGGCAGATAGGAGTGAAATGGTTTGGGCTTTGGTTTGGTTTTTGATCATGTTGCACCACAATCCATACTTTATATACTAGTTTACCTTTACTGGGTGGGTTGCATGCTAGTATTTCCTAATTTCTAATCTCTTTTATTTCATTTCTATGTTGTTTAGAAATACGACTCACTACATTGATTTCATAGCCCATTAATGGGTCATACCTCATAGTTTGAAAAGCATCAGCTTAGATTATATTCAATATACCTTTGGACTATTCATGTTTTTTTTATCACTGGCCCTTGGTAATGCTGTGTTTTGAGATGTCTGCCTTTCTCATACAACCCTTTCTCTGAGAACAGTTTTCCACTTCCCCCAGATGGGCTCTCTAAAGGCAGTGAGGCTCTGGACCTATGTGCCTACAACATGATGTTTCCAATCTGAGCATATCTGATTGGAGAAGAGTGGACAACTGGCCCAAAATGGACCACCAAATGTTTTCTTCCAGAAATTTGGAATTCAGCCATTGAGATTAATAGTTAGTTGGATGGTGGGTGGTCCTTGAGACAGGACTATACAACATATGGTTGTACAGGTTGTAGACTACACAACTCTAGAAATTACCAGTGACAGCCGGGCACAGTGGCTCGTGCCTGTAATCCCTGCACTTTGGGAGGCCAAGGCAGGTGGATCACAAGGTCAGGAGTTTGAGACCAGCCTGGCCAATATGGTGAAACCCCGTCTCTACTAAAAAAAATACAAAAAAAATTAGCCGGGCGTGGTGGCACATGCCTGTAATCCCAGCTACTAGGGAGGCTGAGGCAGGAGAATTGCTTGAATCTGGGAGGCGGAGGTTGCAGTGAGCCGAGATCATGCCACTGCACTCCAGCCTGGGTGACAGGGTGAGATGCCGTCTCAAAAAAAAAAAAAAAAAGAAAAGAAATTAGTAGTGACATAGACTATAGGTAAAAGGTGCTCCCTAGGGTGGCTTAGTGTACAACCTATACAAGTGTACATGACAACCCCACTGGAGTTGAAAGTTAATGTAGTTCCAGGGCTAAAATGACTGCATTCTATCAAGTACATATGAAACAAGGTTAAAAAAGAAAAGCTTTTATGATATTACCAGCTAGAACCTAAGTTTATTTTAGGGAAAGAATTATCTTTGTATGGGAAAGTACTATGATAAGCTGCTCAGGAAATCCTTCAATAAGAAACATAAGTTGATGCCAAGACATCAGAGAAGAACAAAAGACACTCCACTGGAGATAAAGAAGAAATCTTCTCGGTTTTTCTCCTAAAATGTAGAGAAAGAGTTGAGCAATCCTATATTAGGAGGAAGCTGGTAGACCGGCCTGGAATGCCAATCTATAAGCAGTAGTGAAACCTCATTAGGATAATTTAAATGTCACTAAAAATGGAAAATTTAGGCTAACAAAACTCAGAAAGAGAAGGGTACATTTTTAATGAACACTTTGATAAGCCATATGGGGTTGGGGTGATTCCCCAGGGACATGATTGCATAAAAACAGACAGTTGTTTTTAAAAGAAAAAAACAAAAAACCTCTAAAAAGGGTGGGTTCAGCAAAATCCATTTATTCTATTTTATTCTATACATTTCTTCTATTTTAGTAAGTTGTGCATGTTGGGGCCAGAGCTGAATTGTTCAGGATGACAGAGTAGAGGCTGACTGTGGTCCTCCCACTTTGCTTTGTACCCCAGGCAGGATTCTGCCTCCCCTCCAAGTAGCAATTTGAAAAATCATCCAATTGTTAGATTTCCCAATGTACCAACTTGTTAGTCTTTCCAGAATATCCAAGGGCTTTTGTCTGGCTCTTGGTACAAGTAAAAGGAAAAAAGACAAATAGAGGGAGAGAGAAGAATGAAAACTAAGGAGACAAATTGGGGCCAGGTGAAGTGAAGGGCCAGGGATATTCACCAGTGGTAGCTGACTTCAGGGTGGTGACACGTCTGTTTCATTTGAGGTTTGCACCCCTGTGAGTGTAAGCCCTTCCTCTACTTATTCCTCACCAATTTCTCACTACAGTCTCTTACTCTCATAAATAATTTGTGTGAGTGAGAAGTATATATGTATGCATGTGTAACTCAAAGGAAAAAAAAAAGGAAAAAGGGTGGAACAGAACAGAGACCAGCCAGGTACGGTGGCTCACACCTGTAATCCCAGCATTTTCAGAGGCCAAGACAGGAGGATTGCTTGAGCCCAGGAGTTCCAGGCTGCAGTGAGCTGTGATTGTGCCACTGCACTCCAGCCCAGGCAATAAAGAAAGACTCTGTCTCTAAAAAAAGAAGGAAAAAAAAAAAGAGAGAGAGACAGAGACCATTTGAGCTGAAGACTTCAAAAGGGAAAGGAATCTTTAAAAACAGAAAACAGAAGCTCCATTGGGAATTCAGAGATATCTTGGGAAAGCTTTAGATACCCATATGATAAGGCGATCATTCCAGTTTCACCTAGACCTTATGGGAAAGGGAAGCTCCAGCTAACAACTGAGTTACATGCAGAATTGCAACAAAAGGCAGCCTACAGAGAGAGAACGTGTTTAGCACACACAGAGAAAAAGAGATCATGTTGTTTCTTACATTAATTAAATAAACAAAGCTGTGGTAACGAGCATACAAAATCTTATAATTGCTCAAAAACAATAGGAGTTTATTTTTCACTCACCCAGTATCCAACTGAAGACAGCTCCCCTCCATGTGATGATTCAGAAACCCAGGCTCCTTCCAACTCCTGGCTGCACTGTTCCTTAGGGTCTTGGGCCTCATGATCATCTGTATTCAACCAGCAGGAAGGGAATGAGAGCCAGGAGAGGACACACCGGCTTCTTGGCCTGGAAACGACCCACATCACTTCCACTCACATTCTGTTGGCTAGAACTCAGTCATGTAGCCACACCTAACTGCTTGTACAGCCAGGAACATGTGGTCCAGCTGTGTTCAGGATGAAAAGGAAATGGATTTTTAGTAAACAGCTATCAGTCTATCACAGTCCACCCTCCTGTATGCCAACTGTCCATTTGCATCCTTCTTCCCTCATGGAGACTACACCCATGCCCTCCTCAAGAAAGAAAACCCAAAGTCCCATTCAGCCACTACATCCACCTCAAAGTCCAGGATGCTTGAGGACACAATGTCTTCTTAATCAGGTCTATATGCGGTTCCTCCTGGTCCAGCAATTGATGAACTCAAAGACCAGTTACCTGTCCCTCTAACACATGTCCACTATATTGCGGCGGACCCAAGACCTGATAACCTCAAAAAGACTCCCATTCAGAAAAAAAAGAAAAATGAGAAGAACACAGTACTTACTTACTAGCATGATGGAATTCTGCTGGGCCAACAGTGTAAAGACCCTCTGCCTGGCAGGGGAGATAAATTCCTTGCTTAGTCCTTAATCTGCTCTCTGGGAAGAATTTTTTGTCTATTTTTGTTTAGGGCCCCTTACACTACCCTCTTGGGTATCCTTCCATGTCCCTTATTATTTTTAGCCACTTCTGGAGTGTCCTCCTTGGAGACTGTACCCCCTTTATAGAGCTGTCAAAATACAGAATTACAATAAATTTAATGTAAAGGTCTTAATTGGCTTTATTTGCAATTCTAGAATCGGGCAACACTTCATCCCATAAAATAGAGTGAGTGTTCTGATGAGCCAAGCAGAGGAGGTTGGTTTTATAGACAGAAAAGGGCTGAGGAAAGCAGACACAGGAAACAAAATGTGGATTGGTTGTCTCAAAGTTACATTTCTGGTAAAGGGTAAAGATTAAAGCAAAGGGGGCTTTGTTTTTCTTTTTCTTTTCTTTTTTCTTCTTTCTTTTTTTTTTTTTTTTTTTTTGAGACAGGGTTTTGCTCCACTGCCCAAGCTGGAGTACTTTGGCGCAATCACAGCTCACTGCAACCTCAAACTCCTGGGCACAAGCGATCCACCTGCCTCAGCCTCCCAGGTAGCTGGGACTACAAATGTGCACCACCATGCCTGGCTAATTTTTTATTTTTTGCAGAGACAGGGTCTCACTTTGTTGCCCAGGCTGGTGCAGAGGGGACTTTCTTACGTCGGCTAAAACTGGCCTGCTTGGGGATTTAACTGTTATCCCTTTCTCTCTCCTGGTTTTTTGGAAGGTCACATAAACAACTTAATTTCAGTTTGGTGATGTGGAACTTTAGCATGAGTGACACCATTTTGATTTAGTCTGTTGGGCCCAGTGCAGGAGCTCAGTCCAAGCCAACAGCCTCCTGTAAATTTTACTTAACACAGCTCACTTTCTGCTCATACAAATTTAGGACGGAAGGGTAAGGCTTAACCAATCAAAGATTATTTCATCCAAGCTTGTGATTTTTCTTTTTTTGTAATACAATTCCCTCAAAAATAGAAAGTTTCTCCTTTATTTGTTTCCAGTAAATTCCAAGTGCCAATAACCACACCCAAAGTTCTTTCCTAGACCTATTTCTGAAGCCCAAATTATTTTCTTCCTTGTCTCCATAGATTTCTCTCAATTTAATGGCAGCCACCTTGAGACCATCTGAACAATAGGTTTGGGTGGAAAGGAGCCCTTTGCTGCAGAGTTGAGTTGCTGTATTTAACTGAGATTTCTTAATGGGCTTTTCTCCCTTCAAAGTTTCTATTCTTTTTTTAGAGGAGGGCAATTGGGTTTGTGTTTTTTGGTTTCAGTTTTTTTGGGGGGTCTCTGTTTTTTTGTTTTCTGATTCAGTCTTATTTCCAGTTGGGTGTCCAGAATCAATAGGCTTTTCCAAATTTGGGGGCTCTTTATTCTCTTTTGTTTCTGCTTAAAAACTGGCCAATTATTGCCAGGGAATATATTTTTCTAGTAATAACGTGCGATAAGCAGCAAATAACTCAACTGTAACACACACTAATGTTCTGTCTCTTTATAATGGCTTTCCCTAGAGTTATAGGGGCAGCAGATATTTGCTTGGCCTTCCAAATGGTTTTAAGAACTATTTTGCCACGGCATAATACAGGTCACCATTTTTGCAGCCTATTCTGTTTTCTTGCTTCCCATGGCACAACTACTGAGTACTACATATTATGATTATTTCATACATTAGCACTCTTTCTGACACTGACTTCTTTACTACTTAGGGTAAGTAAACTGCTGTTGAAAATAAATCAAAAATGTATAATGACTCAAACACAATAGAAATTTATTTCCTTCCCACGTAACAGTCTGAGGCAGTTGTTCCTGGTCATTAAGTGGGTCCACTCCACACAGTGATTCAGGAATCAGACTCCCGTATCCTGTGGCTCTGCCACTCCTAAAACTTCTTCATCATCTGCATTCAGCTGCAGAAGGTAAAGAATGTGAAGGGGCATACCTGTTTATTACAATTTTGACCTAGAAAGGGTCCACATAACTTCCACCTAGGTTCTTTTAGCAAGAACTCAGTCATATGGCCATATCCAATTACAAGAGAAGCCAGAAGGTACATCCCCCGCTGAGCAGCCATTTTCCAACAACAACTCTATGTAGTTAACAGGGGTAGGCAAGCTACAGCTGGCTGACTGAATCCAGCCCACTGTCTGTTTTTGAAAATAAAGTTTTATTGAAACACATCCATGCTCATTCATTTATGTATTATTTATGGCTGTTTTCACACTATAATAGCAGAGCTGAGTAGCTGCAACAGAAACCACACTGTCCACAAAGCCTAAAATCTTTTCTCTCTGGCACCTGGATGGAAAAAATGTGTTGACCCCTGCTTTATACTATGGAGGCTGGAACTGTTGCTGCCATCTTGCCACCACAAGGGGGAGTCTGGAAATACTGGGGCCCACAACATGGAGGCTTAAAATGAAGCCAATCAAACAGAAGGCAGAGCCTAGAGATGGAGCGAGACCAAGCCCTGATGACCTCATTTGAGTCTTGAAGCCCCACTCCTGAAGCCAGCTAGCCTTGGGCTTTTTCGTTGATTCAATACAGTTCATTCGTCACTTAAACCAATTTGAATTGGGTTTCCTGTCCCAACAGAAAGGGCCCTAATTGATAACCTCTCCTACTCTAGCAATAGCAGGCAATGTGAGAGGGAGTGATATTTGTCTTATATTCAAAGCATAGTGATGAAACTTCAGTCTGATTTAGTACACCAATGGGTCGGACACAGACCACGCACAAGTGCTACTGAGGCGTAAAACCAACATGTGACACTTCCCCAGTTTAGCCCTGCAAGCTCTTGAGACACTGCTCACCGAAAGCTTCTTATGAATATTTCATGTTTCTGTCTGAGTTGATCAAATTTATCAAAGCAGTTGAGGTGAGAGTGAAAGGCAGGGGTTCAATGAGGCAGCTGCTTAATGATCCCCTAAGTCTTGGGAGACCCTGGATAAAATTTGGCCAAGAAATGAAGGCAGAGATTTTTTCAGTCCAGCCTGTCCTGGAAAGGCACTGTGTCATCTCACGCAATGAAACATAATAACCAGTTTCTCTTCCAGGCCGAGCTCTCGGAGCTCTCTGCAGGTGTACTGGCAGAGCCTGGAGAGGTTGGCAAAGGCCAGGTGGCTTTGTTCCCCCTGCTGCCTCCTCTTTAGAAGTTGCTCATTACAGAGTGGGACGGTGGTGTTATATAACACAAGCTCAGCCTGATTTCCACTAGAGTACAAGGGAGAGGAAAATGTCTAAATGTCTTTAAACACACTGCAGACTGAGACCATATATAGGACTCTTTAGACATTGACAGACGGGCAATGCATTGAAGTCATAATACACCCTAGACTTCCTGTACAGTGCCCCTTATAAACGCAAGCACTTGTTATATGATAAGAGTCTTCTAGAGTAGAGCCAACAACAGCAAAGCTTGTATTTCTAATAATTCTTGGGGTTGGCCAAGCAACCTCTTTCCATGGATCTCCAGGAGCTTTGCAAACATTTGCTGTGAAGAAGCCTTATATACACACACACACACACACACACACACACCCATATTTTTAAAAATCACCCTTGTGAATAAGGGTGATTATACACACTCCCATTTAATTAACAAACGTGTCCTCTTGTAACCACATGTCTCCTGTGACATGAATAAGAAATTCAACACCCAGGAGGTGGAAATGAGTCCTGCTGTTTTTTAACCCTTTGTAAAAGTATGGGAACACTGTATAAAGGAGGTGGTTTCTGAGCAGAGGTATGTAGGACAAGAATGCTGTAAGCCATGGAAGCACCGAAAGGCAGAAGCCCTGGAGGCTGTAAGCATGTAAACAGTCATGCCTGTACCAAGCTGAGCTCAGTCATACCCGTCCAGGTCCCTCTGGGTCAATCTATGAAGTCTCGGAGCTGGAGGAAGATCAGAGGAAGTTTTATTCAGGGAAATAGGTGGTAGCCAAGGCCAAAAAGAAAGTTTAAATAATGGTCATCTAGGTGAAAAGCACAGGTTGAAGCTAGAAATATAGAGCTGAGGGGTGACGCAAATACAGAAAAATAAGCCAGAACTGAGGTCAGGTAGGGAGGTCAAGTGCAAGGTGAGTCAGGGCAAATTGCTGTAGCGAGAGAAAAAGAGAGATTTATTTTTTTTTAATTGGCTCATGCAATTGTGAAGGATGGCAAGTCTGAAATCCATAGAGCATGCTAGCAGACTGGAAATTCAAACGAGAGTCGTGTTGCAGGCTTCTGCCTAAAATTTTAGAGCAGACCAACAGAATTTCAACACAGGCAAGATTTCTATGTTGCAGCCTAGAGGCAGAATTTCTTCTTCCCCAGGAACCCTCAGTTGTTACTCTGAAAGCCTTCAACTGGATTGGATGAGGCTCGCCTGCATTACGGAGAGTCATCCACTTTACTTTACTCACAGTCAACTGATTATGAATGTTAACCACATCTACAAAATACCTTCACAGCAACATCTAGACTAGTGTCTGACCAAACAACTGAGACCATAGCCTAGTCAGTTGACACATAAAATTAACCATTGTGGAGTGTTTAAAGATGCCAACAGACCGAAGTGTTTACAAAATTCCTTACTCATAGAGATGTAGGGCTAGGAGATACTCTATAGGTAAGGAATCTAAGAACTGGTCCTTAGATTCCTTATCTGTAGAGTATAGATGAAGAGAGTATGGTGGAAAGTGATACCTGGATCACCCAAAAGATGGCAAGGACGTAGGCCTCCTAAACCCAGTCCTGTGCTTTTTCAAACTCTGGATCTAGATATCCTAAGCCCCAGTGTGCCAACTCCCACGCAGTTTCTTTTTTAATCAAACTTGGTTGGGTACAAAAACAGCCATGTGTCTTTAAATTTGTGCCAGCTAGATCACATTCTAGTCATCCAAATATCTATTTCTTCAATAACCTTGGGAGGAAGTTAGGAATAGCAGAAGGCTAAGGACAACAACAAAATGCAAAAGTTTCCAAGAGACTGGAAAACATATGTGGAGTTGGAGCCTTGCCCTTGTGGGTTTTATTTTGGAGCCATCTACATCTAGCCAGCAATTACTTTGGGAATTCTCATTTGCACCTATGTTCATCTATTTGCAAAACTGAGTTACATCAAGATGCGCCTGCCTATCAAGAAAGGGCTGTTCACTTTTCCGTTCGTTAGGCCTAAAATGGCGAAATCAGCTTGTTTTTGACTTTTTGTGAATGAAATAACAGTGTTTGCTGTGTGGAACCATCTGGCCCATGCACAGCATGGATTGTTTGCATCAAACCCCGCCTGGCATCCCTCTGAGGTCAGAATCCTCCTATGGCTGGGGTGGCTCCAGGAAGTGCTTAGAGCAACAAAAAACTTGGCAAAAATAATCCACAAGAGCATCATGAATGCAAAAACTCTTCCCATAACAGAATAATCACCAGAGGAGCCAGGCACTTTTCTGTGGGAACCAGGGTGTACTTGAAAAACTCACCCAGAGACCAAGGCAGCGAGAAACGATCTGTTACCATCCTCCCAATTTGGCCTGCTTTTATTTCTCTAAAATCGTGGTTTGCAGTATGTGGGTGTTACTGTGCTGTTTTTTTCCCCTGGTAGAATGACAACCAGGAAAACCTCCATACTTCAACTGAGCAAGTATTTGTCGGCTTGAGGGGGATATAGTGAATAATAACAATAGCTAATTGATCACTTATTATGTTCCAAGGAATGTTCTGAGCATTTTACATGAACTGACTCTTGAATCTTCACAACCCTGAGGTAGGTACATTATTATTCCCCCCCCTTTTTTTTTTTTTTTGAGACTGAGTCTCGCTCTTTCACCCAGGCTGGAGCGCAGTGGCGCAATCTCGGCTCACTGCAAGCCCCGCCTCCCGGGTTCACACCACTCTCCTGCCTCAGCCTCCCAAGTAGCTGGGACTACAGACGCCCACCACCGCGCCCGGCTAATTTTTTGTATTTTTAGTAGAGATGGGGTTTCACCATGTTAGCCAGGATGGTCTCGATCTCCTGACCTTGTGATCTGCCTGCCTCAGCCTCCCAAAGTGCTGGAATTACAGGTGTGAGCCACCGCGCCCGGCCCTTATTATTCCCATTTTTTAAATGAAAAAATGAAATAGAGAGATGTTAAGTTAGGGAAAGATTAAATTTCCTAAACAAATACCATAGTTCATCAATTCTAAAATAGTTTTTGTCACATTTTAACATCACTGAAATTAGAATGTGTCCTACAATTGATGGCATGTTAGCATTGTGTCATAATTTAACCACATTTTTTCTTTTTCGGTGATGCTTAAAATAATATTTCATCTTACAGCAACAGTATCTTAAATTGATGAGAAATGTCAGGGAGAGAGAGCCAGGGTAAAACCCAGGCAGTTTGACTGTGGAGTCTGTGTTCTCAGGCCAGGCAATGAGAGATTCCCAGCTGCCCAGGAAGAAGAGGAGGGGAAAAAAATTGACTTTGATTTCAACTAGGAGTTCAGAAAATTCTGTACGCAGGATTTCTGAGACCTCACCATTCACCTAGTTCTTAAATTGGTCATCAAAAAGAAAAAAAAAAAAACGAAACGAAAACTTTACTTTGTTTTGAAATGGATAAAAAGCTAAGGCAGCCTAAGCAGTTTTCCAGTCTTTTAAAAAAGAAATCTTCAATGCTTTTTGATAAACAAAGACCTCATACTGGTCCCCTCCCTATGACACCCCCAGGAATTCTGATACTGTATGCTGACCCTACCATCACCCCACTCTGTGAGAATATTTGGCCTAAAACATATTCAAAAACTGTCTTGTTCTGTGTACAATTCTGCATGGGATTTGATCCACCTTTCTCTTTTCTTATCTTCTCAAGTATGATAATATTTAGATAGCAATAAACTTAATTTTTTTTTTAAAGAGTGAGGGTGAGTGAAAGGGTAAAGAGGGAGTGTGTGTGTGTGTGTGTGTGTGTGTGTGTGTGTTTCGGAATTGTTTTGTTTTATATTTGGGTTGGTAAGGAAGAAGTCTGTATTTTTTTTTTAAAGGAAATCTGTAATTTTAACCAATTTATTATTCCCAGTTTTTCTAGCAACAACACATTGATTTTGTTGCCCAGGAAACTGGTGGGAGTTTCTGGAGAATTAATTACCTCATTCCAAACCAGGAAGTCACCAACCACTCTCTTTTCAACTGTTTTTATACGAAACAAAGCCCATTCCTTGTAGCTCACCTGAGTCTCTCGAGTCTGAAACCTGACCCTCTAGTCATTCCTGGGATTTCGCACTTCCTGCTGCAAACCATATGTCAGGTTATGACGGGAAAACCCTATAGTTACATTCGGGGAGGGTGGGGGAGGAAGGATGAGGTCACAAATCCCTGCAGGAGGCAATCACAGCTCCAACTCAAAGCTGCTAGAAAAACATGTTCCAATAAATTAGATAGATTGTTTTCATAGCCCTTTAACAACATCTTGCTTTTTACAGTTTGAAGTGTCTTTCCCTCTACCCTGTGCCGTAAGTGGGCTCCTTTTAGACTTTTGCAAACTCTAGCGGCTAGCCTGTCCTGAGCGGTAATCTGCCTGGATTTTGTTCCCTGCACCTGGAAAGTTCTTTTAATTGGAAGCGTTTTTCATTCCCTTCCTTTCTTTGGTGGAGACACCAAACACAGAGAGGCTGGGGGGGAAATGGGGCCTCTCGAGTCACTAAGAGACCGAAGTGCCTTAGGGGGCTTTGGTGGTACTGAGGACTCACCTAGCACTCCAGTAAAAGATGCCTAGGGATCTGGGAGGCATGCCTCAGGGGAGAATTTGCCCTCCTAAGGACAAGAGGATGAAAAAGAAGGCTTGCTGACATGCCCCACTATTGATAGGAAACCCTGAGTACCAGGAGTAATCTGGTTACCCATCTGAACCACAAGAAATCTTATCACTGGGGATGAGAACATAGTCCTTGTCCCTTAAGTGGAGGACAAGAAGAATGTTTCTTTAAAGATGACTGGCAGAAAACTGACTCATGTCAGGGTGGTGGAGGAGAGAAGGAACAGGATCTGAAATCTGGCAGACCTAAATTTGAATCCTGGCTCTGCCACTTTCTAGCTGCATGACCAGCAGTGAATGAACCACTCTCTGAGCCTCTGTTTCCACTTGTACAAAATAAGGATAACAATATAAAGTATGAGTACTATGAGGATTAAATTATATCAAGTATTTACACTGCCTAACACATAAAGACATGGAATGGCTGCTGTATCCATGCAATGCATCGTGCAGATCTCTCTGACTTCACATCTCCATGTGAGAGGATTAGGGCAGCACCTTGACAGCAGATATGCCCCATTTTCTTTTCTCCAACAAAGCTCAGACTTATCCTATTCCTCAGCACACCTCAACTGCTTCTCCCTGGGGCCTGGTGGGCTTCAGAAGTTACATCTGTGCTTATTCCACTTCTAACAAGAGACCAGGAATGACGAAGCCTCTAGCCTTGCAGCAACTGTGTTGCTTGGGCCAATTTAGGTTAATGTCATGGACAACTCATTGTCTTATGCACTTTCTTTTTTTTTTTTTTTTTTTTTTTTGAGATGGATTTTCACTCTTGTTGCCCAGGCTGGAGTGTAATGGCACGATCTTGGATCACTGCAACCTCTGCCTCCCAGGTTCAATCAATTCTTCTGCCTCAGCCTCCCAAGTAGCTAAGATTACAGGCATGCGCCACCATGCCCAGCTAATTGTTTTTTTTTTTTTTCCGTAGAGATGAGGTTTCACCATGTTGGTCAGGCTGCTCTCGAACTTCCGACCTCAGGTGATCCGCCCTCCTTGAACTCTGGAAGTGCTGGGATTACAGGCATGAGCCACCGCGCCTGGCCTTATGTACTTTCAAAACCAACTTATATCAAAGCAAGACCCAGATGTAAAAAAACAAAAACGAACATATAGGGGTATCATCCCTTTCAGCTCTGTTTCTGTGAATTTATTTCCATAATAAGCACATTTTAGACATCACTTAGTCTATTGCTATTTCCACTAACACTTTCTATAGCCCAGAAACCTTTAAAACCCCCACTCTGCTAGATTGGGAAGTCCCACCTCCTCTGTGAAGCCTTCTCTGGTTGCCCAGTTCACATTGTGCCCTCCCTTCTCAGAAATCTTGCAACACTGCTAATCAGCACCATATGGCTTAGCAGGGAACGTTGTTCTTGCTCCATAGCGCTGTGCTCATCTCTCTTGATTGCTATTAAGATTCTCGACGATGGTTGCCAGATAAAATACAGGATGCCCAGTTAACTTTGAATTTCAGATAAACAACAAAAAATGTATTAGTATAAGTACCTCTCAAGTATTGCATCCCATATTTTTATTTGCCAAATCTGGCAGCAGTAAGGCCACATTCTTATGCTTCTGCATCTGCAACAGCATTGCGGAGGTGAGACTGTCCTGGGCCACATTACAAATAATTACTGATGTCAACAACAACAACGATAATGGCTAACATTTATCAAGCACCAAGCACTTACTGCCAGACGCTAGGCTAAATTGCTTAGGTCTACCACGTCAAAGAGGGGGTCCAAAAACATGTACATAAATATGTCATTGACAATGCAAGGTCGAATTTTTTTTTTTTTTTTAAGGCAATGTAGCTTCAAGATTGAGGGGAGACACTTTAAGCCAGATAGCCCAGCACTGTCATTTACTGTCCTTACCACCTTGGGTCTTTACCTAATTTCTCCTTATTCTCTTCATTTACAAAATAATGATGCTAGTAGCGCTCTCCTCCCAGAACTGTGTAAAGATTAAAGTAGGTAATACACAGCTGGGCGCAGTGGTTCATGCCTATAATTCCAGCAATTTGGGAAGCTGAGGCGGGTGGATCCCTTGAGCTCAGGAGTTCGAAACCAGCCTGGGCAACCTGGCAAAACCCCATCTCAACAAAAAAAAATTACAAAAATTAGCCAGGCATGGTGGGATGTGCATGTAGTCCCAGCTACTTGGGAGATGGATGTGGGAGGATCGCTGGAGCCCAGGAGTTCAAGGCTGCATTGAGCTGAAATCACACCACTGCACTCCAGCCTGGGCAACAGAGTAAGATCCTGTCTCCAAAAATTAAACAAAATAAAGTAGGTAATACGTTAAGGGAGTGGCAAGGTGCCCAGCACGTGGTAGGTACTCAGGAAACGGTAGACATTGTTGTGGTGGTAGTGGAGATGGTATCGTTCTGATGGAACTTAGAGGGGGAGCTCTTTGGCCTGAGTGTTCACTAGGCCTACAAGGACTGATAAGTGTGACGAGTCAGGGAAGATTCCCAGGACAGCAAGAAAGTGGAAGGCCTTTTTAGGATGTGGTAGGTAGACTTACCTAGCTGCTTCAGTCTGCATGGGATTAATGCAAAACCTTGTTTAGAATCAAAATGCTCTGTTAATCTAAATTAACTAATAGTCCTCGTAGCTTAAATATTTGCTCTTGTGGCTAGAGCAATTGACAGGTCTTGGGACACAAGTTGAATATTCGGTGACATGATTCTTTTTTTTTTTTTTGAGACAGAGTCTCACTCTGTCGCCAGGCTGGAGTGCAGTGGCACGATCTCAGCTCACTGCAACCTTCACCTCCCAGGTTCAAGTGATTCTCCTGCCTCAGCCTCCGGAGCAGCTGGGACTACAGGCACCCGCCACCATGCCCAGCTAATTTTTGTATTTTTAGTAGAGGCGGGGTTTCATCAAGTTGTCCAGGATAGTCTCAATCTCTTGACCTCGTGATCTACCTGCTTCGGCCTCCCAAAGTGCTGGGATTACAGGCATGAGCCACCGCGCCCTACCCTACATGATTCTTTTTTAAGGGAAAAAGCAGGGATAGTTCTGACAATTGATATCTGTCATTGCACCTCATTTCTAAGCTTATCACAACAAGATAACATTCACCAAGGCACTAAGATATTTATTGACTATCTATCGATTGGCAATAAAGAGAGTTGTACTCTCTTGGTAATGAACCTTGAGGATCCCCTCCAAAAGTTCCTTTTGCCCCTTCTCTTCTGCAGGAGGACTTGGGCACAGAAGCATAGACCCAGCGCTCGGGACCTTTTGCTGGATCTGTTTCCGCTGAGGCTTCTGCTCAGAGCTGAGGCTGTGGGAATGAAACCAGAGAGGGTGCCAGATGGCAGGGTGTGGGAAGTCTCAGGCTGGAAAGGGATGGCCAAAATAAACAAGCGACTGGAGGTCTGAAAAATGAATGGATAAACATCCAGACCAAAGTCAACAGTGCTGGAGAGTCCAACCCTGTCTCCACAGCCGGGGAGGTTTCGACACGTGAGTTCAGTCTCAAGTCCTTGAAAGAACTTTTGTGCATCTGATTCTTAAGCATCCCTGCCTTGGAGGGGGTTGTGGGGGAGAGATCCCACGGTTCCTGTAGCAATTCAGGAATCATTAGATTTTCATCAACATGCTTTTCTGTAAGGTTTCTGCTTAAAAATCAGTAGATGACTGGACACTTGTTCATATTAAAGAAGTAATGTTAATTTTTTTAGTATAAGAATAGTATTGTGCATATATTTTTTAAATAATTTTTTTTGAGATGGAGTCTTGCTCTGTTGCCCAGGCTGGAGTGCAGTGGCACGATCTCGGCTCACTGCAACCTCCCCCTCCCGGGTTCAAGCGATTCTCCCTCATCAGCCTCCCAAGTGGTTAGGATTACAGGCGTGCACCACCACGCCCAGCTAATTTTTTGTATTTTTAGTAGAGAAGTGGTTTCGCCATGTTAGCCAGGCTGATCTGAAACTCCTGGCCTCAAGTGATCCACCTGCCTCAGCCTCCCAAAGTGCTGGGATTACAGATTTGAGCCACCGTGCCCAACCTTTAAAAGAATCTTTATCTATCGAACATTTACAGATGAAGTGATACGATGTTGTGCATTTTCTTAAAAATAATCTGGGAATGGAGGCTGGGGATTGGCCAAAAATTGACAATTTTGAACTTGGAGAGCATTATATTATTTCCTGTACTTTCATATATGATGCTTAAAATTTTTCATAGTACAAAGGTTTAAATAAAAGTTGTCAAAGATGCATTTATTTTTATCTCATAGAAATAACCAAAGTAGGATCTAACAGAATATTTAGGGTTTTTTTTTTTTAAGTATAAAAGATCCCTGTTTTAGGTCTGCATAAAACACAATGAAATGGAAAAGACGCAGAATTAAGCCATTTGGAGATAAAGCATAAATAAGTGTTTTACATATCTGAATATTTTATGACAGAATATCTGTGCTTTCCTATAAAGTCACAGATAATATGTGTATAGCACATTTGGTATTCTCGCTTCTTCAGATAACTGGATTGTGTTCACCTCATTTTGGGAAACAGTAAATTCAGAGAGGAGAGTTTATGATGTATGTCTAAGAGATGCTTCAGAGTAGCAGTTACTGCTTTGCTGGTTGGGGGCCCATTTGCAGTTCAGTGGGGTCTTGACTTAGACTGGGGCAAAAAGAGGAAACAACTCCGTGAAAGAAAGGAGTCTAGCACACTGACCAAAAAGTCCCTGCTGGAATTCTTCTCTGACTCAATTCATTTCCTCCCAGCCTTCTGGTATGATGGGTTTTTTGTTTATTTGGTTTGTCTTTTCAATCCCTGATAAATCTGAATTACAGTCACTCTATGATGTGTGCTATGGAGAAAAGCAAAAAAGCAAACTGTTTAGAATCCTTGTTTAAACTGGAATCACTGATTCAGCTTTGAAAGTAATACATGATCATTTCCTGGCCAGCAAAAGACCCCAAATCCTGTGTGACCGGTTCATATTTATGCAACTAAAATGCCTCCAGTTTGTTTGCTGTTGTTGGGGGATGGGTAGAAATGTTCTGCTGTTTCTCTAAAGTATGGTTGGCACAGGCGTTGACTCGGTAATCTTACTGAGTTTGCAAATGTTGTTAGGAGACCAGCACATGTCATATTACATTGTTTTTAATGCAGTAAAGAGTCAGATGATACCGCACAGCCTGCTCAGTGCGGGAAGGTGCCTGGCTGCTCTGCTAGTGGAGTCCAAATCAATTATGCTCTAATCAGGACTGTTTCCGGAACTGGTCAGAGTGAGGTTCAGAGTGAAAAGGAAAAATTGCTATTTCTCTCCAGATCCTGTTTGCATCAGCGGACTCCATATGAGACACATCCTGTTTGACCTCTGGTGTGGCGGGGGAGGGGAAATGGTCTGTTTGACTTTTGACCGTCACTGATCCGAGGGCCTCTTTTTCTCCAGGAAATTCTAGGATTAGTATTAAAACTTAGTCATCATCCTCAGTCTAACAGGATATACAGTCTGAGCTATTCAGGTTTCTCAGAGTAGTCTGTGGGACACTTGTTCAAAATGCAGAGTTTGACACAGTCTCTAGGAAGATGCTATTTAAACAAACTACCCAGGTGATTCTGAAGTACAGCCAAACTCAAGAACTTGCATCAGAATGAGAACTGCTCAAATGCAGGCCACTGACTCCAGCCAGGCCCAACTCTTCTATTTATACTCTAATACTGGGAAACTTGTTTAGAGTTTTGGGCACCTAGAAGGGACCACAAAAAGAGATGCCTCTGGTGCAGTGGCTCACGCCTGTAATCCCAAAAGTTTGGGAGGCCGAGGCGGGCGGATCACGAGGTCAGGACATCGAGACCTTCCTGGCTAACACGGTGAAACCCCGTCTCTATTAAAAATACAAAAAAAATTAGCCGGGCGAGGTGGCGGGCGCCTGTAGTCCCAGCTACGCGGGAGGCTGAGGCAGGAGAATGGCGTGAACTCCGGGGGTGCGGAGCCTGCAGTGAGCCGAGATCGTGCCACTGCACTCCAGCCTGGGTGAAAGAGCGAGACTCCTCCAAAAAAAAGAGAGATGCTTCTGTTTATGGGCACAGGAATGCTTTAGGACATCACCTTCATGCATTCCTAGGGGGCAGATAGTGAGAACCTCGCATAACGCGGGGTCAGCCTGCAGACTACAGTCAGATCCTGACCAGCTTCCCACCAAGGCACGTCAAAATGGGAAAAACAAGGATAAAGTTAATTCACTCAGATGATTTTGTGATTATTTTAGCCATATCTTTCTTGAAGTCCTAAAATAGCTGTTCTTTTAGAGATTTATTTCCAATTTATGTGGTTTTTTTTGAATGGTTAATACCTGATACCCCTTGCACAAAACTTAGAATGTTCAAAAACCTCCTACCTTGACTATGTAGGAAGCCTCCTTCCCATCCCAAAACAGTTACTGATTTCTTTTTCTTCAAAAAATGCTTATTCAAGGAGATAAATCTGTAGAACTCATTTCTAATTAAGCAGGTAGCATCTTCTTTAACAATATATTGTGGAGATACTTCTATATCAGTATATTTGGGGAATTTTATAAAATTAAGTGACAGTGATGATATATTATAGTTGGGTATTCTTAAAATGCCTTAAAGACTGCACACACACAAACACATAAACACCCCACAAAATCACACACATACACGCATATTTGGCGGCCCCATACCAGAGCCCCAAAAATGTTTTTACATTTTTTTTCTAGTCCATGAAATCTGAAAGTTAAAGCCAGGAACATAATACTAATGAAGAATAATAATAATTGTAAAATTATATTATTGTAATATAATATAATATCATATATAAGACATAATAATTATTTATTTAATAATAATAGTAAAAGGGTTTCAGACTCAAATGGGTTTGAGCTTAAGTTCTAGTTCTGTTATTTTCTAGTTCGAAGAATTTAGATAAGTTGCTGGTTTCTCTGAGCCATTTTAGCAAAATGAAGGTGGGGTGAGAAATAAAATCTCCTTCCTGAAGTTGTGAGGAGTGAATAATGAATAGAAAGCACCTGGAACCTTGAACTTGAAGGATTATCAGTACCTGGGGCGCGGCTAAGATAGCTGGCAACAGAAAAGAGCTGCAGAGAGGTGACATTAGATAAGGACTGGAAGTGCTCATTGACTTTGGCAGTTGGAAAATCAATGAAGATTCAGCCACAGAGCTCAGGGGAGTGCTATGGGCAGAGATCAGAGCTGGCAGCAGGGGTAGCGCAGCGGCTGGCGAGGATAGGAGGCAGTTGGTGCTGAACACGTGCATCCTTGTTGAAGCTCTGCACTGCGTGCTCCAGCCTCAGAGCAGGCAGGCGTTCTTAGTCAAAGAAATACTGTCTGGCAAGCAAAAAGATCTTTCTGTTCCTTTATCTGCATTTTCTGAACACCGTGAAGGCATTATACCGGGAAGAGTGATATTTCTTTAAGCCCCACTTCTTTCTCAAGGACTCCACTCATATCCTGCGGCTGTTCTTGTGCTTCTGTTACGAAACCAGCCACCCACCAATCTTCTCTAAAGACTCTTTCTCACTAGTTCGTTCACGTCTTCCTCCTCTCTCCACTTCCTCTCTGATTCTATCCCAAGAAAGCCCAACGAACCATTGGTCTAGAAGACAGAATCCTTCTCAGAGGGCAGAAACAATTCACAAATACACAATCCTCTTTGGCTGTCAACAGCGGGGTGGAAAGGGTGGGAACCGTGCTGGGTAATAATATTTGTCCCTTTACAAATGAATGAATGATGGCTTAAACTGAGCCAATCCCCAGCTGGGCTGCAGAGACACATGGAATGTGCCGAGGGTGTATCTGAGCAAAACTTTGAGGAGCTGTGAACAGACTCTGTGCCCGTGACAAACGATGTGCTGCATTTAACACAAATTAGGTGATCACAGTTGCCTTGCTGGAGCAGCAGGAGTGATACTTCGAGATAGAGAGCATTCCAGGACCTCTTCAGTTAAGGGATCCAGTTCTCTTTCTGCATAAAGAACTGGCTGTCTTGACCCTGAACCACGCACTGTGCTGTAGCATGCTACCTTTTTCCATTTCCGAGTAAGCCATCTACAGCCAAAGCCCAACTGGAAAGTTCTGGGAGAATCCTGGGCATCAGGCCCAGCATCCCAACACATGATGGGCAAAATAAGACAGAAGCCAAGGGGAAAGGGCCAGTTGCTTAGCTCTGAGAGCATTCCAAGTTCCTTGGAAGAGAGGTCTCTCCCTGCCCCCTCCTTCTGGAGAACCGAGGCCCAGTTTAACAAAGCAGAAATGTGAGGGATTTGACCTTCTATTAAACTTTGTTATTTCAAAATAATGCTCTGGTTTACTTAAAGGTACGGTGCAAATAATTGGGTTCACATGTTTCACCAATTCAGATAAAAGATGAAGGCCAATCTGCATAAATGATGACTCTTTCTTACAGCAAAACTCAAGCTAGGAAAGGCAAGACAGTATAGCTGTGGAACTGCTGAGAGCCCAGGCTTTGGGGTTAGACAGACCTTGTCACATCCTAACTGCATCGATGAATTAGTGTCTGTGTGTCTTTGGGCACTTTATCACTGTGAGCTATAGTTTCCTTATCTGCAAATTGAAGATAATAACCGTACCGGCTGGGTGCAGTGGCTCACGTCTGTAATCCCAGCACTTTGGGAGGCTGAGGCGGGCGAATCACTCGAGGTAAGGAGTTTGAGACCAGCCTGGCCAACATGGTGAAACCCCATCTCTACTAAAAATACAAAAATTAGCCAGGTGTGGTGGCGCATGCCTGTAATCCCAGCTACTCAGGAGGCTGAGGCAGGAGAATCACTTGAAACTGGAAGGCGGAGGTTGCGGTGAGCCAAGATCGTGCCACTGCACTCCAGCCTCGGCAAAGAGCGAGATGCCGTCTCAAAAAAAAAACCATACATACCTACTTCATAACGTTGTTGTGAACAAATGTATAAGGCACTTGGCCTTGTGCCAAGTAGGGTATCTTTCACTAAATAGTTTCTATTGTTGTTGGTAGGGGTTCTTGGAGAATCACACTTTATGAATGTGTGAGAATTTTTAATAAACTTTTAAATTTTGGAATAATTTTACAGCTACAGAAAATTTGCATAGCTAGCCCAGAGAGTTAGCACATACCTTTCACCCAGATTTTTTTTTTTAATGTTAGCATCTTAATATTACCGTGGTACATTTGCCAAAACTCAGAAGACAGCTTTGATACATTACTACTGACTAAACTCGACATTTTATTTTTATCCATATTTCAGTTTCCTGCTCCAGGATGCAATCTGGAATATCACATTGCATTTAGAAGAATGTTTTTTAATTAGCACAACAATCAACATTATTAATCAATCAACTAGTGTCTCTGTTCTAAAAACCTAAATGTGGGGCCAAATACGGTGGCTCATTCCTGTAATCCCAGCATGAGGTCTTGCGTTGTTGCCCAGGTTAGTCTTGAACTCCTAGCCTCAAGGAAACCTCCTGCCTCAGCCTCCCAAAGGGCTGGGATTTAAAAAACAAAAAAACAAAAAACCCTACATGTACCTTTCAAGACCACTTGAGAGGTCTTGAAAATCATTTATTTTCTTAAGTAGTTTTTTGTAATTTGTTGACCTATTGATTGGCATGGTAAGTCTTTTTTGCATGGTTAGTGAAATAGTCAAATACAGGTTAGCATCCGCCTGAATTATCACAATATTCAGTATATTTGGATTTGAAATTAATAACATTTTACTTTGTACATAATCATGTCCTACAAAGAGATGTAGTACCTGGCACTTAGTCTGTGTTCAAAAATCGTATGTTGGTCAGCTAAATGTAAAAGGGAATTCAGATCTCCCGACAGCTTGATCTGTTTACAAGCACAGCTAGGTGTAGTTTGCCATCAGCTGGGTCTTGTTTTGAATGATCCCTTGCGGCTTAACTTTGCCTTTGCACATAGAGCCTGTTTGTACAAGATTATACAGAATCTGAGCAAATAAAACTTACTATTTGGCAAACCATGAATTTCTCTTCCACCTTTCATTCATCAAGGATTGTCCCTCAGTGGCTATTGATTCTGATGTTGAAAATAATCAGTTTTGCTTTCATCTCTGAAGAAAAAAATACCTGTGTGTGCGAATTCAATTTCTAGGAAGTTAGATGTGGTAGTTGCTGTTTTTAATAAACAGTATTAACTGAAAATGATGAGAATCACCAGGGTGGCTGTGCCAATGAGAAAAACAGAGATACGGGTGTCCAAGCAGCTGTGAACTTTGTGGTGTGACCAGGTGGGTCTGCTGCAGCCCTGCTGGGACCTCAGGGGTAAGTTATTACAAGATAGGTGTGGCGTGAAGGTGTAGCTTCCTTCACCAGTATTGAATGCAGCATTGCATCCAAGGCATTCATTTAGCCATTCTTTAATTCAACTTAAAATACCTGTCAAGTGACAACTATAGACCATCTACTAGATCACTGTTACCAAAAGTGTGACCTATGGAGCATCCGTTGACCTGGGAGCTTGTTAGAAATGCAGAATTTCAGGTCCCACCCCAGTCCTCTGAATAAGAATCTGGATATTAACAAGATCTGTAAGTGATTCTCATGTCCATTAATATTTGAGAAGCACTTGGCCAGATGACAAGTGTTAAGAGCCAGGATCCTGTCAGGAGACAGATGATACATTTATTGAAGAGACTATTAATTAAAGTTAAGTTAGACTTACAGGAGGACACCAATAAGGAATGGTGAAGTGCCCTGGAACTAGTACCAGCAGGAAGTTGTTTCCATACCAGCAAGAGCTGTAGCTGTAGGAGAGGGCTATGCAGTAGAACCAATGGTCTTGGGTAGAAGAAAGCATTAACAAACTGTGCCTCAGCAAAGAGTAAGCTACAGGAATAAATAGTTCAACCTTTCTCTCATTCTCCAGCCAGTGCCTTCCAACCCAATGCAAAGCTGGAAAGCAAAAAAGTCCAGTTGATGCAGTTGGTAAAGTTCAGGTGCCCAGGGCAGAGGGCACAGTGGGGAAGGGTGGAAAGTGTCTCTGGGTCGGGCCAGGGTAGGGGTGCCAACAGAGAATATCCATCACACCACCAAACATGGCCTTTAATGTCAATGAATTTGTTCTACAGAAGAATTTATATATGTATGGTTTAGAGGTGAAGATAGCCCCTCTTGTTCCAACTTATACAAAAACTAGATTTTTCAAAGTGGCCTTGAATTTGATATTCTAGGATTCTCCCAGATCACTCTTTCACAAGCTGAGCATATTTCTAAGCAAGTATTATGTCAAAGGTACTCAAGTAGGCACTAAGAGAGAGATGGAAGTATTAAAGACGGTCTCTGCCTTCAAGAAATTTGCAATTTTAGGTAATCAGTTCTTCCTGTATAAAACTTTGCAGACAGGCTCACGTATCAGCCAGAATCCAATAAAGCAGTATTCTGAGTTGAGACTCTGGAACTAGGCTGCAGGGTTTGAAACTCAGTCCTTACTTATACTAGGCTGTGGATGTGCTGCCTAACTTCTCGGTATCTTTTGTTTCCTCCTCTGTGAAGCTGTGATGATTAAAAATAATTACCTGTTTCAAAGGGTTGCTGTGATGACTGTGAAGATAAACGAGTTAGTGGTCATCAGCTAGCACACTGACAACCCTATACGTGTTAATTATTGAAAACTAACAGAGAACTATGCCCCTAGGGGTAGAGGGTCTAAAAAGCAGAGGATCAGACTAATGATATAAAGTTCCCTCTCTAAATTTATTAAAACCTGTCAATTAAAGGAGAAAAACAAGGAGCAAATAATCACAGAGTTGGCACAAGGATAAGGAGGCATTGAAACACGTAAGTTTGAGAAACCCCGACCCCTGGTTACTTCCAGCCCCTAGATTCCATGCAATCCCTGTTTGAATGTCCTTAGAAGATTAAGAGTCTTTCAAAGGGGACAGGTTCTTATAGAGCTTTCTGGTTCAGAGGAAAATGAAATGTAAATCTAAAAATAGGAATGCTTTTAAGAAATGGAAGTTGGGGCCGGGTGCGGTGGCTCACACCTGTTATCCTAGCACTCTGGGAGGCCGAGGCGGGTGGATCACAAGGTCAGGAGATCGAGACCATCCTGGCTAACATGGTGAAACCCCGTCTCTACTAAAAATGCAAAAATAAAAAATTAGCTGGGCGTGGTGGTGGGCGCCTGTAGTCCCAGCTACTTGGGAGGCTGAGGCAGGAGAATGGCGTCAACCCAGGAGGCGGAGCTTGCAGTGAGCCGAGATCACGCCACTGCACTCCAGCCTGGGTGACAGAGCAAGACTCCATCTCAAAAAGAAATGGAAGTTGGTTGGCTGGGCGAGGTGGCTCACCCCTGTAATCCCAGCACTCTGGGAGGCCGAGGCCGGCGGATCACGAGGTCAGGAGATCGGGACCATCCTGGCTAACACAGTGAAACCCCGTCTCTACTAAAAAATACAAAAAATTGGCTGTGCGTAGTGGTGGGCACCTGCAGTCCCAGCTACTCGGGATGCTGAGGCAGGAGAATGGCGTGAACCCGGGAGGCGGAGCTTGCAGTGAGCCGAGATGGCGCCACTGCACTCCAGCACTCCAGCACGCCAGCCTGGGCGACAGAGCAAGACTCTGTCTCAAAAAAAAAAAAAAAAAAAAAAAAAAAAAAAAAAAAGAAATGGAAATTGGTTGTGTATTCAAAACTAAAGGAGTTCTAAATATGTATGGGGAAACAGCTACTCTGAGTATCAAATGTGCTATGCACCCATGCCAATAGAAGTCATGTGCATATATCTGAAGGCAGAAATCAGCTCTTGAGGCTTCGTTTAGTTACCTCTTTGTCAGGATTTCCAAATTTTCAGGCTTTTTTTGTTAGATCCAGCACTGGTTTTCTTTGCTTTTTGATGAACTTTTGACCTATATTGCATTTCCAATCTCCAGTCTTTTAGTGGAAGGCCATTAGTGACTGGTTAAACACAGTGAGCACACACACACACGTGCACGTTCATATATTACATTTCCAGACCAATTGAATTACAGAAGGAACCAATTTGAAAAGTTATTGAATTAAAACCTTAGAAGACAGAGATGGGTTTTATTGTTAGTGGTTGGCATGACAACTTGATATGCTAGAGAGTAGTATGTGCTGAGTTCACGTCGTTGGAGACTCTGACAAGTTCAAGGCCAAGGCTTTGCTTCGAAATCTTGTTGCCAAGGTAATGCAGCATAAGGCCAGAGTCCACTGAAATGAATACCTCTGACGGCTCATGCCAGCAGGAGCTATCTGATTAAAAGGGATTTTTTTTTTTAAGAAGAAGAAGAAGAAAAGAAAAAAAAAGAAACAGTATTTTAACAAGAGCAGGAGGAGAATGCAAAGGCGGGATATTGAAATATGGGCAACAGAAAGTCTGAAAGGGAAGCAGCCAGTGGATGCCAACAAGTAACTAAATAATGGGGTCTGTTTTATTAGCAAGAAGTTGGTGATGTGTGAAGGTCTGCAGGCAGGGATTCCAGCCTGCTGGGCCATCTTGCATGCAAAATGATACTGCCCCAATTTGGTTCCCTGGCTCAAGTTCAGCAGAATGATTTCACTTGATTGGTGGCCACCCTCCTCCCAGTGATAGACTTTAACAGATTTTCTTCTCTGATAATACCTTAAGGAAAATGGTTTCTGAGGGACTTCATAGGTTACAGATATTTCCCAAGATGAGAAGGGAATCCACAAAAATGTCAACTCAAGAGTAGAGGCCACCAAAATGCCACTGCCTTCAGCCACTAGAATGGCCTTTTTGATATTCGTGTGATTCATGCCCTAGTGATTTATGAGTCAGTAATTTATAAGATAATATTCTTAGATTCATGATCTTATGAGATCCTCATTTTCCTAGATTTATGTACTAATTTATCTTGGATTTGATCATGATGAAGCTGTGGTCCTTATGCTCCAAGAATGGGGAAGAAAAAGTCCTTAAGCACATGATCTTATTTCCCATAGGGATTTGACCCAAGCGCTGCGTAAGCCATCTCTCCTTTACACTTCCAGGGATTTAATGGAGATAATCAGTAAATGGGGATATGTGGCTAAGAGGGTAAGAAGTGGAATCTGAAAGGAATTCAGAATCCCAGATCAGCAGTTCTAAAGTTCCTACATATTCAGATCAGAGTACTATTTCATAAGCAAATGAGGGAGTAAAAATTTACTATGCTTATCCTACCTTATACAAATAGCTTATACTGTATAAGCCATAATGGAAAGTACTAATATAGTAGCCCCTGGAATTACTGACAAAAATCCAACTCCTGCCTCTGCAAATGATTTGCTGAATGACATTGGGGCAAAGTATTTAACATCTTTTGTCTCTGTTTCTTACGTTTTAAAACAAGGTAGATTATCCCACTTTCACCTGTAATGGTTGTTCTCTACCTGGAATATACAGCCAAATCATGGAGAGAGCTTTTTAGAAATTCAGATTCCCTAGGCCCCACCCCAATCTCTACTGAGTCAAAATTTGTCCTTTCCAAAAGCTCTACACATGATTCTGATTTGCATCTTTAAGAAGCACCAAATATTATGGATAACTTATAAAGATGAGCAAGCTGATATATGTGAGTTGTCATAAGCTCCTTAATCAAAGAAAAGGGGTACTGCTAAGTTCAGCTTACATATTCGTTCAGCTTATATTTTTAATATAAAAAATTTCCTAAATTCCAAAGAAATTTGGAATGTAGGAAACTTGGCATACATAAAGTGGCTACATTTCCCTCTACCATTTGAAGTATTTAGAGTTGTCCAAGCTTTAAATGAAAAGCTCTTTGAAGTATCTTTCTTTGTTCATGGTTTGCAATATTCCCTTCAGTCTTTATTGATCTGGGCAGAATAATAATGATGTTTATCTAATGCTTACTGGCACTCACTCTGAGTGCTTTGTAAGTGTTAGCTCATTTGATCCTACTTCCTCTTACACGCATGCTGTGAAGAGATTAAGTAACCTGTCTAAAGCCTCATGGGTAATAAGAGGTGTAGGTGGGCTTTGAACCCAGGAACCCCACTCTAGAGCCCCACTGTTAGTCACTGTGTTACTTAACCACGTGATGGGTCAGATGTTTCCAATGAATTAATTTTTCAACTATTTCAAGTGAAAACAGAAGCCTAGATGGTATATGAATTTTTCCAGGCCTCAGATCATCATATTTTAAAGTGTGAGCCTTAGACCTCCTGCATCAGAATCACCAGAGGTGCTTTTCTAAAATGCAATTTCCAGGAACTGCTCCCAGGCTTATTACACTAGAATCTCAGAGTGCAAGTGAAGACTGGGAACTGACATTTAGAAAATACACGCCTTAAGTGATTCCTGAACCCAGTGAAGTTTAAGAACCACTGGCCTGTATCAACATTTGTAGGTCACCATCATAGGGAATGAGGGTAGGTAGAACATCTTGGGAGCTGCGGGAACCAAAGTTGTTTTCCAGAATCAGTTATTGGGCACTGCCTGGGGCAGAACATTCAGTCAAGGTGGCTAATAAATGATCTGTGCAAAGCACAGCTTCTGCCCAGGAACCGTGGTTGTTGTCCTTCACGGAGGAGAGCCAGCAAACTGACAGTATGAATTTGCCTTCAGGGCCCAGATCTCATTTCTCCTCAAGGGGCTTGTGCTTGTTGGTGGCAGGGCTAGCACTGGCCTGGAACTTTGATGTTTTCCTTTTCAGTATCCAAATGCTACAGAGACTGTGTCACTGCATACGCCGTCTCTGGTATCATGGCAGAGGCGGGGAGCAGACTGTTTGGAATGCAGTCTGGCCCCACTGGGACTTTGAATTGGGCTGGAACTTGCAGAGTCTAAGAGTTTAACCGTGGCATCTTTTTCAGATAGGCAAAGAAAAGGAAGCCATCCCAGAGGGGTTGGTGTTTAGTACTCTGGAAGAAATCCATGATAATTTTTTAAGGAATTGAAAGTTTTTATGAGGGTTACTGAGGTATCATTTATATACAGTTAATTTTACCCTTTTTCAGTGCACAATTCAATGAGTTTTGGAAAGCAGCTATACTCATCATCATACCACCATTGCCAGTTCGATACGTTTTAACTAATGTATGTAGTCAAGTCACCAACATCAAGTAAGATAAAGAACATTTCCATCTCCCTGAAAAGTTCCCTAATACCCATTTGCAACCAATCCCACCATATTTCCCCAGCCCTGTGGCTGCTGCTGATCTGGTATCTGTCTGATTCCAGAATGTCTCATAAGTAGAACCTTATAATTCACAGCCTTTTGTTGCTGCGTGTCAGTAGTTCTTTCCTTTTATTACTAAGTAGTATTCTATTGTATGGATGTGCCACAATTTGTTTATTGATTCCCCAGCCGGGCATTTGGGTTATTTTCACTTTTTGGCAGGAATTGATATTTAAATGAGCTCAAATTCAGCAAGCGTTTAACGAGCATGCACAGAAATAGACTGTGGAAAACGAGATAGTTTATGTTTACAGCTTCTAATAAAAATTATAATCACACTGGAGATTCAAACTGACACCTAAAGAAGAAAGAAGTCTATTTGTGACCCTAGAAACAAACATGGAGGAAAAGGACTCCGTTCAATAGCATTGGTCTAATGATTAGAAGAGAATCTCATGCCCTTGGAAAGCCCTAAAATGACATTTCCATGCCGAGACACATGAGGGCGCTGTAACCAACCAGCATTACCAAACACCTCATTCTTACAAAAGTTGTTTGTTTTTTTAATTTATTGGAATGCTTTGTTGAAAACTCTAGTGAATTCTCACTCCCACCCTTGGTCTCCTTGGCCACTCTTGAATGACAGAAAAAAACATAGGCATCGAGTGAATCTGTCTTTGACTAGTCATCGGGGGATTACTGTACCCGACCACAGCTGTATGGTGAGGCTCCTGTCGGCTTTCCTGCTTAAACTCACAAGGAAAGGCTCCCAAAGGAACTCTAGATTAGAATACCTCATGATCACAAAGAAAACTAGGATTGTCCCTAAATTTCCATTTTTATTGTTGTTGTTTTCAGACCTTCCCCGACATAACACACAAATATTAAAACATGGATTGCTGGACAACATTTTAGAAAGACTTGTAACGTACTTGTTTCACATCTCAGCAATTTGGCTGGTTGAAAGTTGTTCGTTCTTCAATGAGGACACATGGACACAGGGAGGGGAACAACACGCATTGGGGCCTGTAGCGGGAGAGCATCAGGATAAACAGCTAACACATGCGGGGTTTAATGCCTAGGTGATGGGTTGATAGCTGCAGCAAACACCATGGCACACGTTTACCTATACAGCAAACCTGCACGTACTGCACATGTAACCTGGAACTTAAAATAAAATATAATAAAAATTTTTTTTAAAACAAGAAAGTGGTTCGTTCTTGTCAAAGCAACCACTACAATCAATTCAGAGGAAAGCTATCTTTACAGCAAAGCAGCCAGGAGAACTTAGGGTTACTGGGTTTGGCTTCTGAATGGCTGTTCAAAACAAAAACTGGAAAAAAAAAACCCTCTGGATACATTTAAAATTTTTTGAAAATCAGTGACTCATTTGTTACAGAGTAAGCAAGTACAAAATAAAAGGCACCTCATAAAAATTGCATTAGAATGTTCTGGTGGGATTCTAAATGAATTTAGCTGTGGGATGGTATATGATTTTTGTGCAAGATCCAGTAAGGCTTAGGGATTCCTCTCTTAGAGAAAGGGTTTGATTCCGTTATTTGAAAGGATGTCTTTCCAAGCCCTTTCTATAATTAATAAAATGCTCACTTGAAGAAAGATTTACTCAGTCAAACCTATCCAACCTAAAATATGACTAATTGTTTCAAGCAGAAAATTATCTCTGGCTGTCATATCCAAATTATATAACAACATGGCCTTAAAATTGGGTGGAAAATAGTGAAGAGATGATTCTAAAGGCAGAGTGTGGCTCTGGTCTGAATTCTTTAAGCAGTTTCACCCCATCTCTCAAACCAGAGGGACCAACCTGATGTTTTCTTTCTTCCTATTTGAGTAAAACTGAACCACTCGATCAAACCTGGGCCCTTCACACAATCCCACTGTGGCCCTTTCAATTATCCCCTTCAAAAGGCATTTTCCCATTCTCTCCTGACCTTATTCCTTGCATCCAAAGCTCACTGGCTCTGTAAGTGTGCTGGTAAAAGCATGGACCAATGAGTTGTTGCTGGTCACGTGATCTTGACCTGGCTACGTTACTTAACCTCTCTAAGCCTCAGTTACCTCCACTGTAAAATAGAGATTATAATAATATCTACTTCAGGTCCCCATAATAGTATCTATCTAAAGTTGTTGAGAAGAATAAATAAGATAATGCATATAAAGTAATATAATCCAGCATCTGACACACAGTAAGCCTTCAGTAGAGATTGACATTGTTATCATCATCCACAACATTATTATTATTATTATTAATTTCCAGTATGGTCCCTCTCTGTATGATCTGACCTCCCCATCCTGGTAATCCATCCTCAGAGCTCCCTGGAAAGAACTCTCCTAGTCAAACAAGCCCTTAACCACTCCTATCTGTGCATCTCCCCTGAGGGTTGTACTCCCCTCCCACCAGGGTTCACAAACAAAATGTAGTCAATACTAAAAATCTTGTCCCATCACATATTAAGTTGTGCTAAGACTACCAGGAATGGCCATCACTTTAGGTAACCATCAATTCGTGCGGCTTTACCTTAGAAGTGGCACACACTTCATCCTATTATAAATCTCTGCACTATTCATGTTTCTCTCCCATAGGGGAGAAATGTCACTTCAGTAGCATATTCTGCCCATCAACAATCTTCTTCTTATAAATGAGATTCAGAAAGAGTACCATGTGAGTGGACAGGTGTTCTGTTTAAGGAGGGGAAATGCTATTTTACATCATTTCAATTATGCGCCCAGCAAGCCATAGAGTCAAGGCACAAGTTGACAATTATAGCTCCAAGTTTTGCAAGAGAAACAGAACAGAGGAAAAGGAAATCCAGAGAGACTATCATCCCAGTTTTTCGAAACTATCTCTGGTGATAATGTCCTGCAAAAGATGAATGAGGAGAAACAAAGTGCCTCAAAATAGATATGTTAATATTTCCTTTGAATAATGGGGGAGAGGCGTCCTACAGACAATTCAGAATAACTTAGAGACAAGTTGTATTTTAAATCAGTTTTCTTGATTAGCTTCTGTGGTGTTTAGGAGTGTGGATTCTGGATCTGTCTATTTAGTTTGATATTCTGCCTCTTCCCTTTAGCCTCCTAAAGCCTCAGTTTCTCCATATGTAAAATGGGGATGACAGCATTGTCTGCATTGTCTACTCCAGTGTTGTCATTAGAATTAAATAAGATAGTCCATTTATACCACAAGCACAGCACCTGGAAAGGGAAAGGGGATGGGAGGTGAAGGAGAAGAAAATAATATAGTAAAATTAGGCCAGGTCTGGTGTAAAATTAGGCCAGGTCAGCACTTTGGGAGGCCAAGGTGGGTGGATCACAAGGTCAGGAGTTGGAGACTAGCCTGGCCGACAGGGTGAAACCCCATCTCTACTAAAAATACAAAAATTAGCCGGGTATGGTGGCGCACACCCGTAATCCCATCTACTCAGGAAGCTGAGGCAGGAGAATTGCTTGAACCCAGGAGACAGAGGTTGCAGTGAGCTGAGATTGTGCCATTGCACTCCAGCCTGGGCGACATAGTGAGACTCTGTTCCCCCCGCAAAAGAAAAAGAAAAAAAAGAAAATAATATAGTAAAATTACACAGAGAGAGGCCTTATCCAGACTAATGATGAAAGGGTGCATGAACCCACAAGTATGATTTACTCAACCTCATGCTCCTGAGGTCGAAGAAAAGCAATAAGGAGAAGGAGCTTTAGCACATGGACTTTGCCATTGTGTTTGTCCATTAGCACATCTTGGCTTATTTCCTCCTTCTCCTCTGTGTCTGATGTGGTGAGTATGCTCAATAGCCAAGTTCTACAGAAAATGAGTAATAAACGAAAAGGAGCCAAAACAATTATATACCCATAGAAGTAAGCCCACATACTAATGAGACTTTAGAGGCTCTTCAGATCAACCCTCTGAGACTGCAGAGGTTGAGTGGCCTGTCAAAGTCAAGTGGCTAAGGAGTAGCCAAGTCAGGACCAGGCTCTAAACGTGTCCTAGGGTCTCCCTCAGTACATCAGGCAGCAGGAGGAATGGAGATAATAATAATAATGTTACGTTATATCATATTTTACGTCCAATGCAACATGAAAGAGAAACTTCTATACAAGTATCTTTTAAAGTTCAACTCACAATAGGCTTTACACTTTAAATGGGTCACTCTTCATCACCATGGTGATTCTTCCAAATTTTCCTGGAATTATCAGCTGTTTTCTAATAAGGACACTCCCCAGAACTTGCAACTGCACCAAGCAGATAAATATTTCCCAGTAGAAAATACTTAGCTCCTCACTCAGCTTAGTCAGCAATTGCTTTTTCTTCTCCACTTCCCAGGAAAACAGCCTAAAGCATGCTCCTACATTTGCTTTAGATATCACAGAGTTCTTTAAAAATCTCTTGATTCTACTGATGACAAGCTTACTTCCTTGGGTTTTATGTGATTTATGTATTGAGAAACAGCCACTTTCTTGCTTTCTATCTTTCTAACTGAGCAATGAGTAGATCACAATTTAAAAACATTGGAATAGCATGGCAGCTCTTCAAAAAATTAAAAAAGAATTACCGTATGATTCAGCAATCCCGTTTTTGGGTATTTATCCAAAAGAATTGAAAGCAGGATCTTCAAGATATATTTGTACAGCCATGTTCATAGCAGCATTATTCGGCCGGGCGTGGTGGCTCACGCTTGTAATCCCAGCACTTTGGGAGGCCGAGGCGGGCGAATCACGAGGTCAGGAGATCGAGACCACGGTGAAACCCCGTCTCTACTAAAAATACAAAAAATTAGCCGGGCGTAGTGGCGGGCGCCTGTAGTCCCAGCTACTCGGAGAGGCTGAGGCAGGAGAATGGCGTGACCCCGGGAGGCGGAGCTTGCAGTGAGCCGAGACTGCGCCACTGCACTCCAGCCTGGGCGACAGAGCGAGACTCCGTCTCAAACACAAAAACAAAACAAAACATAGCAGCATTATTCACAACAGCCAAAAGGTAGAAGCAACCCAAATGTCCTTTGACAGATGAAAGGATAAACAAAATGTGCATATTATTCAGCCTGAAAAAGAAAGGAAATTCTGACACATGGTATAACATGGATGTACCTTGAGGACATTAAGCTAAGTAAAATAAGCCAGTCACAAAAAGAGAGACATATTGTATTATTACACTTACATGAGATAACTAGACAAGCCAAATTCGTAGAAATAGAAAGTACAAAGGTTGTTGCCAGGGGCTGGAGGGAGAGGGAAATGGTGAGTTGATGTTTAGGGAGACTAGAATTTTAGGTTTGCAAGATAATAAAGCTCTGGAGATTGGTTGCACAACAATGTGAATATCCTTAGTAATACCGAACTATACACTTAAAAATGGTTAAGATGATAAATTTTATGTTGTCTATTTTATCACAGTTAAACATTTTTAATTTTTTTTTAATAAGAGGGAGAGAGAAGGAGAGATGGGGAGGCAGGATAGAATGCATCCTGCACAGTTTGTATTACATAGTCTCATTGTTTTAAACAGTTCTGTTATTTTATTTTATTTTATTTTATTTTTTATTATTTTATTTTATTTTATTTTATTTTATATTTTAGTTCGATTCAGGGTCTTACTCTGTCGCCCAGGCTAGAGTGCGATGGTGCAGTCTCGGCTCACTGCAGCCTCGATCTTTCAGGCTGAAGCAATCCTCCCTCCTTAGCCTGCTGAGTAGCTGGGACTACGGGCGCGTGCCACCACGCCTGGCTAATTTTTGTATTTTTAGTAGAGACGGTTTTGCCATGTTGCCCAGGCTAGTCTGGGACTCCTGGGCTCAAGCAATCTGCCTGCCTTGGCCTCCCAAATTGCTGGTTACAGGTGTGAGCCACCACCCCCAGCCTAAATAGTTGTTTTAAATAGTCTCATTAGTCTTATCATGCTTCTCAGTCATAGTTATGAAGGTTCAGTGTTGAAATCTCAGGGCACTAAGTCTGCCAAAAGCACCAGCTTAAGGCAGTGTAAATAGACAGCGAACAACCATGACCATTATATATACCTGAATGTTCCTCCAAATTTGTCAAGTTTCCTCTTGGCTCATACTTTTTTTTTTTTTTGAGATGGAGTCTCGCTCTGTTGCCCAGGCTGGAGTGCAGTGGCGCTATCTCGGCTCACTGCAAGTTCCGCCTCCCGGGTTCACGCCATTCTCCTGCCTCAGCCTCTCCGAGTAGCTGGGACTACAGGCGCCCGCCACCACGCCCGGCTAATTTTTTTGTATTTTTAGTAGAGACGTGGTTTCACCATTGTCTCGATCTCCTGACCTCGTGATCCACCCGCCTCGGCCTCCCAAAGTGCTGGGATTACAAGCGTGAGCCACCGCACCTGGCCTCTTGGCTCATATTGATCTCCAGTTGGCTAGAGATATCTACCCTTCCAGTTTTGTCAATATCCCTAGAGTTCCTTTGCATAAGTTATGATTTTGACTAACACTTAGAGATTGTTGATTTCACAGGGAAAAAAATGGTTATCTTTTAAATGGACAAACCAAAATTCTTGAAGTTCAAATCCTTGCTTGTGACACAAGTTCCCTCCAAATTTTTTTATACCTACCTTTATGAGTGAAACTGTGTTCCTCTCCTAAAAAAAATTTATACGTTGAAGCCCTAACCCCCACAACTCAGAATGTGACCTTAGTTGAAAAAAAGGGTAATTGCAGATTTAAGTTATGATGAAGTCACAGAGGAGTAGGGTGATGTCCTTACAAAATGGGGAAATTTGGACACAGTCACATACACAGAGAGAACACCATGAAGGCAGAGATCTACAAGCCAAGGCATGCCAAAGATGGGCAGCAATCCTGCAGAAGCTAGGGGAGAAGCATAGAGCAGATTCTTCCCTACAGCCCTGAGAAGAAACCAACCCTGCCCACACCTTGATCTCAGATTTCCAGCCTTCAGAACTATGAGACAATACATTTCTATTGTTTAAGCCAAAAATAAATAAAAATCATTGCCTTGATATGAGCTTCATTAACACCACCATCTTCCTTTCTCAATTCCTTTGCCTCTTAGCGCCTTCTGCTTTTTTTCAACTTAGAATTAGCCAGCTCTCTTCCCTCCAAAGTTTCCCTGCCCCTCTAGGCTCCCACCCTATGCACCATGGTGGGTTTTTTGTTTGTTTGTTTGTTTGTTTGAGACAGAATCTCGTTCTGTTGCCCAGGCTGGAGTGCAGTGGCGCCATCTGGGCTCACTGCTACCTCCACCTGATGGGGTCAAGTGATTATCCTGCCTCAGCCTCCTGAGTAGCTGGGATTACAGGCATGCACCACCATGCCTGGCTAATTTTTGTATTTTTAGCAGAGATGGGGTTTCACCATGTTGGCTAGGCTGGACTCGAACTCCTGATCTCAAGTGATCTGCCTGCCTCAGCCTCCCAAAATGCTGGAATTACAGACATGAGCCACCGTGCCTGGCCCCCATGGTGTGTTACAGTATGTGCAGGCTTTATTTTCTTTCTTTCTGTTTTAATGTTTTTATTTCCGTAGGTTTTTGGGAACAGGTGATATTTGGTTACATGAGTAAGTTCTTTAGTGGGGATTTGTGAGATTTTGGTGTGCCCATCACCCAAGCAGTATACACCGAACCCGATTCATAGTCTTTTATCCCTCACCCCCTTCCCACCCTTCCCCCCGTGAGTCCCCAAAGTGTCTACTTTGTCATTCTTATGCTTTTGCAGCCTCATAATTTAGCTTCCACTTATGAGTGAGAACATACGATGTTTGGTTTTTCATTCCTGAATTACTTCACTTAGAATAATAGTCTCCAATCCCATCCAGGTTGCTTTGAATGCCATTAATTCATTCCTTTTTATGGCTGAGTAGTATTCCATCATATATATATTTTATACATATATATATATCACAGTTTATATATCTTCGATAAATATACCAGAGTTTCTTTATCCACTCATTAATTGATGGGCATTTGAATTGGTTCCATGATCTTGCAGTTGTGAATTGTGCTGCTATAAACATGCATGTGCAAGTATCTTTTTCGTATAATGACTTCTTTTCCTCTGGTTAGATATCCAGTAGTGGGATTGCTGGATCAAATGGTAGTTCTACTTTTAGTTTTTAAAGGAATCTCCACTGTTTTTCATAGTGGTTGTACTAGTTTACATTCCCACCAGCAGTGTAGAAGTGTAGACTTCTTTATTATGGCCATTCTTGCAGGAGTAAGGTAGTATCACGTTGCGGTTTTGATTTGCATTTCCCTGATCATGAGTGATGTTGAGCATTTTTTCATATGTTTGTTTGGCCATTTGTGTGTCTTCTTTTGTGAATGGTCTATTCATGTCCTTAGCCCACATTTTGATGGGATTGTTTTTTTTCTCTTGTTAATTTGTTTGAGTTCATCGTAGATTCTAGATATTAGTTTTTTGTCAGATATATAGATTGGGAAGATTTTCTCCCACTCTGTGGGTTGTCTGTTTACTTTGCTGACTGTTCCTTTTGCCATGCAAAGCTCTTTAGTTTAATTAAGTCCCAGCTATTTATCTTTGTTTTTATTGCATTTGCTTTTGGGTTCTTGGTCATGAAATCCTTGCCTAAGCCAATGTCCAGAAAGTTTTTTCTGATGTTATCTTCTAGAATTTGTATAGTTTCATGCAACAGCAACCAAGCTGAGAAATCAAGATCTCAACTCCTTTTACAATAGCTGCAAAAAAATTAAATACTTAGGAATATACCTAACCAAGGAGGTGAAAGACCTATACAAGAAAAACTACAAAATACTGCCAAAAGAAATCATAGATGACATAAACAAATGGATCAACATCTCATGCTCATGGATGGGTAAAATCAATATTGTGATAATGACCATACTGCCAAAAGCAATCTGCAAATTCAATGCAATTCTCATCAAAATACCACTATCATTCTTCACAGAACTAGAAAAAGCAATCTTAAAATTCATATGGAACCAAAAAAGAGCCTGCATAGCCAAAGCAAGACTAAGGAAAAAGAACAAATCTGGAGGCATCATGTTACCTGATTTCAAACTATACGATAAGGCCATAGTCACCAAAACAGCATGGTACTGGTATAAAAATAAGCACATAGACCAATGGAACAGAATAGAGAACCAAAAAATAAAGCCAAATACCTACAGCCAACTGATCTTTGACAAAGCAAACAAAAACATAAAATAGGGAAAGGACACACTTCAACAAACGGTGCTGGGATAATTAGCAAGCCACCTGTAGGAGAATGAAACTGGATCCTCATCTCTTACCTTATATAAAAATCAACTCAAGATAGATCAAGGACTTAAATCTAAGTCTTTATTTTCATTTAATTTTATTAACTTTATTTTCATTTAATTTTATTAACTTGTTTGGTTTTTTTCATTTAATTTTATTAACTTGTTTGCTTTTTATTATAAAAATAATACACACTCATGTTTACGTTTACTTTGGCTGGGAGTGGTGGCTCACCCCTGTAATCCCAGCACTTTGGGAGGCCAAGTTGGGTGGATCACTTGAAATCAGGCATTTGAGACCAGGCTGGTCGACATGGTGAAACCCTGTCACTACTAAAAATACAAAAACTAGCTGGGCATGGTGGTACAATTAGCAATTAGCACCAAAATGAGCATCCTTGTGTTTGTATCTTTAAGCACTTATTTGATTGTATTTAGAGGATAAATTCCTAGAATTACTGGGTCAAAGGGCACATGCATTTTACATTTCTATAGATATTATCCATGGACCTTAGTACCAGACAAAGCTGGGATTGAATCTGTACTCTGATACTAGCTGTGTTGCTTCAAACGTGTTACTTTATTCATTCTCAGCCTGAGTTTCCTTGGCTGTAAAATGGATATAAATTATATCTCAGAGTTGTTCAAGGATTAAACAATATGTTTAGTTCATAATTGTTAGCAGTTCACATATATTCATACCTTTCTCTCCTCTTTATTGTCCCTCTCCTAATTCCTCTCTGAGTTTTTGCAAAGATTTGGCAAATATCCCATTTCATTTTATGTCAACAAATATTTATAAAACATTTAATATGTGCAAGTTTTGACAAATGCTGTAGGGATTCTAAATGTTTTCTTTTAAGGCACAGTCCTTTCTGGAGCTTACAGTATTGTACAGAAGAAAACTATCTCCCAGGTCCTACAATAGGGCAGGCCCTTACTTAACATGTTTGGAATGAGTGAGTAAAGAAAAGAAGGAATGTGGCTGAATGAGTAACACCACAGTCTGGAAAAGAGCTCAGTGTAGGTCCTAGCAGCATAGAGTGGAGCATGGAGTCAAAAGTGATGGAGATGAGATTTTGCAAAACTCTTCTTCTGGATTTTACCTAATCGCAAGGGAGGCATTGGGGCTGAAGGCCAAAAAACCATTTGCTAGAAATATACTTAAAGTCTTATGTTTTATCTTAAAACATCACATGAATTTTGCATTCTGCTCCATAACATATTGTTTGTTTCCAGATAAATGGAATCTTTCTCCTCAGTCCTAGCATAAAATGAACATTCCAACAAAATGTACTGTATTTATTGGGCGCTCTAGTTCCTCCTGACATGCTTTCAGAGATATGTACACCCAGGTTTGAGAAGCGTGAGATTAAGATAGATGCAGAATGAGTTCTCACTTCATGCTTCACCAGCCATCTCCCCTCCATCTGTACTACACACCCACTCACCGCCTCATCCCTCTCAACTTTCTGCTAAAACTCTTCCCTACCCCTGTTTTCTCTTCAATTCTGGTTTTGTTTTCCTTACTAATCTAAATTTTATGTTGAAACTCTGCTACTCAAAATATATGTAAGAAAAAGAAATCAGCTGCAAAACTCTTCCAACAACATTTGAGGTCATTAAAGCCTCAAGGGACACTGTCATTCATCCACATTTTGTTAGCTTCTTCTGTCTCATCCCTGTCATTTATGACAATAGACTCTCAGAGGGATGTAGCTTGTTTCATTTAAATCTTGAAAAGCACCCAAAATAATGCCGTGGTCAATTAATGTTGGTTGGGTTCTGAGCATTCAGCTGAGTGTTCTCCTCTGTGTTTGAAGGGCACTGTAAATGGAACACGTTTTGAATTGCTTCTCCAGAGCTCTGATCTGTCCACCCCTTCTCTATCCCCACTGCTTGGGCTCTGGGTCAGTCCTCATCATCTCTTGCATGGATTATTTCTCTAGCTCCTTCCATGGGTCTTCTTGTCTTTCTATTCTACCCTCCTCGAAGCTGCTAAAGTAGCTTTTCTAACCCAGAGGTCAGCCCATACTACTCCCTTGCTTAAAACTTAGGTGGCAACAATCTATAACCATGGGCAAGGACATTCCATTTCACTTATAAACATGAGTGAAAGAAGCCAGACACAAAAAAAGTACACACATTAAAGCTGTAAATGGATATAAATTCTATCTCAGAGTTGTTCAAGGATTAAACAATATGTTTAGTTCATAATGGTTAGAAAACCGATCTATGGGGTTAGAAGTCAGGATAGTGATTCCAATTGGCAGGGATGTGGAGCAGTAGTGATTGGTAGGGAGCACGAAAGGGGTTTCTGATAGGTTGTTAATGTCCCATTTCATGATCTGAATACTAGAAAAATAGATAGGTTCAGTTTATGCAAATCCATGCAGCTGTACTCTTACATTTGGGTCACTCTTCTCTATGTCTATTCTGTCAATAAAAAAGTATAAACAAACAAAAAACATTGGCCAATTTCCCTTAGCATAATGCACAGTCATTCTCATATCTCCCACCCATTCCCCCTACCAATTATCTGCCCTATGAACCAGCCACACCAGATCACCTGATGTTCTCCAAACACAGCATGCTTCCCATTTTCTCCTGATGCTGCTCACTTTGCCAGCAAGCTCTTCAACTGAAAGTCAAGTTATTCTTTGAGGATCCCCTCAAATATCACCTCCTTCATGAGATTTCTTCCTGACTTCCCTTACTTTGTATTTCCTTTCTTATTTTTCCTATATATATAAAAAGATGCATGCTCTGAAAAGTATGTTATACTTAATGGGGCAATAGGATTAGAATACAGGGATCAGGAATGGCCTGGAAAATCCAGGCTGTCTATAACACATTGTATTATAGTAATTTCTCTGGATTTATCTCTCTATCTGGACCAGAAATTATTAATCATTTCTGTGTCATGAACCCCTTTGGCAGCCTCGGGAAGTCTATGGATCTCCTTTTTTTTTTTTTTTGACACTGAGTTTCACTCTTGTTACCCAGGCTGGAGTGCAATGGCCTGGTCTTGGCTCACTGCAACCTCCGCCTCCTGGGTTCAAGTGATTCTCCTGTCTCAGCCTCCCAAGTAGCTGGGAATACAGGCGTGTGCCACCGCGCTCGGCTAATTTTTGTATTTTTAGTAGAGACAGGGTTTCACCATGTTGGCCAGGCTGGTATCAAGCTCTTGACCTCAGGCAGTCGGCCTGCCTCGGCCTCCCAAAGTGCTGGGATTACAGGCAGGAGCACCTGGCCTGGATCTCCTTTTTAAAAGTATGTTTTTTGTTTGTTTGTTTGTTGTTTTTTGAGACAGAGTCTCACTCTGTCACCCAGGCTGGAGTGCAGTGGCACAATCTTGGCTCACTGCAACCTCCACCTCCCAGGTTCAAGTGATTCTCTAAAGTAAGTTTTTACAACTGTAAGTGCATAAATCATGTACAACTCAATGAATTTGTACAAACTGAATATATTCATATTACTAGCATTTGGATCAATAATTAGCTAACCCCAAAGCCCCCTTGTCCCAGCCACCACCCCACAAAAAAGTAAACTATTTTAAAATTAGTCTGTTTTTAAACTATATGTAAATGGAAAAATATAGTACATTCTATTTTGTGTCTGGTTTCTTTTGCTTAAACTTATGTTTGTGAGATTCATCCATGTTGCTGAATGTAGCAATTGTTTATTCATTCTCATCTCTGGGTGGTATTTCATTGCATGATTATATCAATGGTGATTTATTCATTCTTCTCTTGATGGACATTTACTTTGTTTTCAGTTTTTTATTTAATGAATAGTGCTATTATAAACATCCTCATGCATGTAATACAGTACATATATGTACCCATTTCAGAATACTTTTTAAATGAATAAATACATAGGAACACAAAGAAATAAATGTACAGCTTTCAAAATACAAAAAAATTTCAGATATAATTACATATGTGCTTCATTAATACAATTTCTACATCTAGCAGTGAGTATAATAACTATTATAATTTCAAAGTTATGATGTGCATAAATGACATTTTAAAATTTCTGCCAAACTATATGCTATGAAAATATCTATGATTTCTCTTGGTAACAAAGTCACACATACTGTGAGTACTTCTGTGCTTTGGTGAATACATTTACAATTGAAGGAAATGTAAAATTTTAGTTAGAGGTTAGTGGAAAATAGACATGTGATTGTTTTTCCCCATCCAAATTCAAGAAGCCTCTGAATTCTGTTAGGTTAATAACCTCTCACCTAGACTTAACCCCCTTAAAGGCAAGGATCATATCTTAACCACATTAAAAATTCAGAATTTGGCACAAAACTTGGCACACAGTTGGTGCTCAAATATTTTTTGAATGACAAACTCATGAATGACAACAGCTAACTTTTACTGAGCATGTAATATGTGCCAGGTTCTATGCTAGGTACTTTAAATGTTCTTAAATCCTCATGACAGCTTTTTGATTACTGCCTCCATTTTACTGATGAGAAAACAAAGACTTGGATAGGTTACATAAATTGCCATGATTTTATAGCCAGTAGGTGTCAGGGCAGGAATTTAAACTCAAATGTTTCTGACCCCCCTAAGCCCCCAGCTGACTGCTAACTTCTGTGTTTACTACTGACAATTGAATGAAGAGATAAATGAATGAACAAATGGATAAACTTAACCAACTACACACTCTACTCCACTAATTTTTACAACTAGTGGAACAATTTCAAGAAGCAGTTGGCTGGAATTAGTGATGCAGGGTGGTTGTTGAATATTTCTTTGCATGAGGCAATTTGGCTCCTTGAAAAAAATTAAGCTCAAGTGCTCATGAACACTGTTCTTTAATCAAATGAACTGGCATCTGGCAAATGTTGGATGATAGATGTTTGCAGTGCCCAGCTTTAGCAGGCAAGCTCCTGGGCCACAGAGCTTTAGTCACTGTAACCAGTACTAAGCTCCAAGTGCTCACATCAGGTTTTTTGTGGGAAATTATCTGATGACCAAGTCTCACTTCCTTTCAAGAAAAACACTCATAATGGTCATATGCCAGTTAGGGCATTTTGCCCTATTTGAGATCCAAAGGAAGCTGTGGAGGGATATAAAGGAACCCTAGATGTCAGGGGTTCCAGATTCCTCCCTTGTCTTGGGGGCATAGATAGGTGAGGGTCTTTCTAGGGTATTAAACCAGATGGTCTTTCAGTTCTGACTTTTATCCAAAGGAAACATATTAACTTATTTATTTCCTTTAAAAAGGTATTCTCCAAGTGAGGACTCCTGAACTTTGTGAAAAGGTAACCAAGTGCTTAAATATATGTTTGTGAATTTAGCTATTCTTATTTTACTGTTTTTTGAAATTATACAAATAATACTTGCACATGTAAAAGCACTCAAATATCCAAACGTTTAAAGCAAAAAATGAAAATCTCTCTTTCTCCTAATCCCACCCCTCAGAATTAACTACTGTTAACAGTTTTCATACAGATTTCCAAACTTTTTTCTAAATGGGACATACACTATATATTTATATCTATATACTCACATAAATATATGCACATGCCCATGCATACATAGATACATATATACAAATATAGCTCATCATATAGTGGTCTAAAACCTACTTTTTTCCTCAACAATATATCATGGACATCATACCAGGTTAACATGATGTTTCATCAAGGCTGTATAGTATTCCATTTTATGGATCCATTACTGTTGTTTTTACTATTCTCCTATTGAAAGCTTTAGATTGTTGTTGTCACTGTTGTTCTGTTTGTTTGACATTGGAAACCACCTGGCAGTGAACATCCTTGTAACTATCTTGTTTAAATGTTCACACAAGAATTTCTGCACAGTAACTTCATTACCACGGATTTTTTTAGTCAAAGAGTCACATGTTTTAATTTTTCATACTTATGGCCGAGTTCAAAAAGAGATGTTTTGAAGCTTCTGTTCCTACGGAAACTTTCTGTGAAGTTTCAAATGACTGTGAGGTCCACAGCTCTGGGTTATCTCACTCCTAAACTCATGGAATTCCTTTCACTTTAGTAAAGTTAGCATGTTTCCTGCATTACGACAATCTCTTATCCCAGAGCACATTTGAACTCCTTTCCAAACTATCCTTTATTTCAGAAGCCTCTCATGCTGCAAAGTAAAGATTAAACTCTACCTCCACCGTGGATTTTTTCTAGCTAGTTAGCATACACTTGCGTACAGCTTCATTAAGTCCGTGTTTAAGCTTCCTTCTTTTCTATTGTACAAGCAAACAAACAGGTGGTTTTATTGAGAAAGAAAATGCAAGGCAATATACAGAAAGTGGTTATTTATTTGAAACAGGAACAAGGGAAAAGTTGAGAACATTTCAGAACAAATCATCATAACAGGAACCTGAAATCATGCCATAAACACCTCAGGCCCCAAGAAATACTGACTTCAATATATTCTAAGAAAATAATTCTTAATTGTAATTTTACCAAGCACTCTCTATGTGAAGGCATTTTATAGAAATTCTTTTTTTTTTTTTTTGAGACGGAGTCTCGCTCTGTTGCCCAGGCTGGAGTGCAGTGGTGCAATCTCGGCTCACTGCAAGCTCCACCTCCCGGGTTCACTCCATTCTCCTGCCTCAGCCTCCTGAGTAGCTGGGACTACAGGCGCCCACCTCAACGCCCGGCTAATTTTTTTGTATTTTTTCGTAGAGACGGGTTTCCCCACGTTAGCCAGGATGGTCTCGATCTCCTGACCTCGTGATCTGCCCGCCTTCGCCTCTCAAAATGCTGGAATTATAGGCGTGAGCCACCATGTCTGGCCTAGAAATTATTTCTAATCCTCCCAATAAACTTGTCAGGTAAGTTGCAATATCTCTGTCAGGTAGCTGAGGAAACTGAGCCTTACAGAACTGATGCGATTGGGTCAAGATTTCATATCCAGTAAAGTGATTAAGATTGGGTTCAGACTCAGATTCATCCGATTTTCTTTCCATTGTACTCTGTTGTTTCTCTTGCCATCCAAGTTGCCAACTCAGAACTTCAAGAAAAAGAATCAAGGCCAACGAATGGAGGTGCCGAGATGCAGAACTTAGCTCAGCATAAGGAACATAAGAAGATGAGTCGCTTTTCATGGGAGGTGGGATGATGGGTTATTTTTCAGGAATAATGTAGATTATATTTCTGCAGTGGGTCAGAGGCTAGATCAGTCCTCTTCCAAGTCTACATATGTATACTTTGACGCCCATATCCATTTTACAGATAGGGAAACAGAAGTTTAGAATCATTAAATGATTCGTTCAAGTCCACAGCTAATTAGTGCAGACCCCAAGCATGGTGGTGGCTCTTCTACTGACCTTTCCACAAGAAAAGACCTACTTCTAAGTTTGTAGACTTTCTTCCATCTTGTCTATATTATCTTGAATCCCTTTAGTCACTTGTTTGTTCTTGTAGGTTCTGCCTTGATATCTTAAACAAACACAGGATTGGGGCAGAGAGTGTCATGCTTTTATTTTCTCCTCCTATCTCTTCCAAGAACAAAGGCACAAGGGGCAGTCTAGCGCAGGACCATTTGGTGTCACCCTACATCACCCTACTTTTTTTTTTTTGAGACGGAATCTTGTTCTGTCGCCCAGGCTGGAGTGCAGTGGCGCGATCTAGGCTCACTGCAAGCTCCGCCTCCCGGATTCACGCCATTCTCCTGCCTCAGCCTCCCGAGAAGCTGGGACTACAGGCACCTGCCACCACGCCTGGCTAATTTTTTTGTACTTTTGAGTAGAGAAGGGGGTTCACCATGTTAGCCAGGATGGTCTCGATCTCCTGACCTTGTGATCCGCCCGCCTCTGCCTCCCAAAGTGCTGGGATTACAGGTGTGAGCCACAGCGCCCGGCCACCCTACGTTTTTTAATGCTTTGAATTCCTCATCTAGTAGTAAAAGTACTGACGCTATATATAAAGAAAGCAATAGCATAGAGAAAGAGGACTGAAATATTCCTCAAAAATACAAAAGCCATCCCAACCACAGGTACATCCAGTAAAAACTCTGGCAATCTTTTTAAAAGCAGTCAGGGTTGTATCAATTCTATCATCCCATTTCATGGAAAAGAAAAAAAATGAAGGGTCTTTCAGAAACCACCACCTTCTGGACTGAAGCATGTTGGGTCATGGCCAGACTTCAGGAAGACTGGCTCAGAAAATTTACACTGTATTTGAAGAAATCCTGAATGTTTAAGAGCCGGCTGTTTGATTTATGTGCCACCCACACTCCATACCAGGTCGCAGATACAAGTTCCAGTCTGGTTTCTCAGTTACTTCCCTGGCAGAGAAGTGAAACCACCTATCAGAAAAATAACTTACCTTTCTGAGAGAGAATGCCACTCACCTCCTCATCCCAAATTCACTGTAACAGAGTATAAACTGCATTTGAAAACCAAAGGCCTTGCTCATGCATTTGGAGACTTTGATTAGATCCCTAAATCCTTACTATTTAACTTAATGTAAAGTGTGGATAAGTAAATTTCTGTAAAAGCTGCTAGAAAGGCTTATCATTGAGTTAACAATTAACATCCAAACAATTCGACTCCTGGAAAGCCTATTTACTTTGATTACCTGGTTCAGGTAGTTTTCAAAATGTAATTTTTAAACATTCAAAATGAGGGTTAGAAGGGCCTCAAGTACAGGCAAAAGCAAAGACCAGGTGCTCTTCCACTAACTGGCCAAGCAATGTTGGAAGGCAGTAAAGAGAAGGGACTGATAGCCCAGACTCAAGCCGTTTCGTTGCCTGGTGTTGTGCTGAACTCCTATAGACTCCAATGGGGATGGCACCATGTTCAAGAGGCCAAAGAAGAGACTCAGAGATATGGAGTTTTACAGAGGAGAAAGGCCAGTGGTGGTGGGCTGGGTATGAGAACCACTTGAAAAAAGCATGCAGTTTATATAGCATTTTCGCTTAACTCCCTGCGCCTAAAACCTCCACCTGGCAACCTTCATTTAACCCAAAACAAAGGACCTCGATCCCCTGTATAGCCCTCATTCCACTGGACAGCATGGGGGCTCAGATGGTCCTTATAAGATAAGGAATAGATCCCTGATTTGGCCACTTTTGGATTTCTTAGCTCAGAATTCTGAACACACATTCAGGTGCATCTGCCATGTAGGATCATTCTCAGGATATGCACAAGTCAAGTTATCACTGTCAGGTGTGTCTAACGTTACCTGGATTCAAAACCCAACCACTGCTATTTACCTTCTCTTTGATCTTGGGCAAATTACTTAACCTCTCAGTGCCTTAGTTCCACTGTTTCTAAATAGGTATATTAGGGCAATACCACATGGAAGTGTATTAAATGAAACAATCTACATTAAATAGCACTTAACATAGTACCTGGCACATAGTGAGTGCTCAGCAAATGTTAGTAATACTATTATGTTTTAATAAGAATGGTGATTTTTCTCCACCCCCATTTGAAATGAAAATGATTGGCCATGAAGAATCAATATTGTTTTATATCCAGATTTTGTTATGTTTAATTTTCACAAATACCAACCACTATTAAAAATAAAAAATATTAACTAGACTGGTTTTTACAACTTGATCTCTATACTGCATATAATCTGCGAGTGATTAGATTTCATTTTTATTGCTCTTGTTAAACTACAACATGCTTGTTATCTCTCCCTGGGTGTGGCTTACACACAGAACTGCTGGCTTTGTTCAGTATGCTTTCTGTTGTTACTTTAGTTTCAGTAATCATTGTGAATGAGACTGTGAGAAACTTGTCTTGTTCAGAAGATATTGTGCATAAGGCATGAGGTAAGTCATTAATTTCTTAGCGTTTTAAAGAGTTATAAGTCTTTTCAAAAATGGGGAAAGGAGGAAGGTCAACAAATGACTAGGATTTAACTCAAATGATTAAAAGGACAGGATGTTCCCCTTTTTTCCCCTGGGGCCAGAGAAGGAAATGAGAACTAAATTTAATGTTATGAATTCTCATGTTCATAAATTAATGTCTTAGGTTTATGTGTCCTAGTAATTACGCCCTGCTTTGGAAAGCCTTGCTCTGAAAGTTTAGTCTGAAGGTAGAAACTCAGTATCTGGGAGGGCTTAGTAGAAACTATGAAATAAAAGTGTAGACAGTTTGCAGCAAGGTATTTAAATCATGTGTAAACTTTCCTTCCTACCTCAGTGGTGGGACTGGATGTCAAGCCATGGAGCTCTTCACTCTCTTCTGCCTCAATGAATTGTGCTGTTCAGGCTCTGCTATCATACATTTACACTTTAGTGAGAATTTAAGTTAATGTGTTACTACTCCCAGGAAGGATTTGTTTTGAAAGCTTTGCCTCTAACTATAGATCACAAGGTTTTTATTGCTATGCCATAGATTATATTTCAAGCAACTGAGGTCACTCTAACTTAAGCAAAGCAGGAATTTATTGGAAGAATAAGGCACAGAGCTCACGGAATTGAAGAGAAAGCTGAAGAATCGGGTCTTGTAAAGACAGGAACTAAGTGGGTTTTATGAGGTCTTTGTAGCAGTATCTAATCTCATTTTCTTCCAGGACCTCTTTTAGGTGGAATTCTAACCTTAAGTCTTTGTGTTACTACTCAAGATTCAAATGCTAGGGAGAGATTATCTGTTTGGTTCAGCATGGGGTCAACACCTATCTCAGAAGAGGGCGGGGTGCCAAGCTGCAGCAATGAGGTAAAAAAGGCTCCAAAGGAATATTGGGGCACTCTTACTGGAAAAGGGAAGGAATGCTGTGCAAACAAAAACATACATTTACTATAATCACCAAGTAAAGGAATTTCACAGACCTGTAAATAGGGATACTTTGGAGATATGGTCAGAGAAGGCTGTTGCTGCCCTTGAAATCCCTGCACTTAGGTAGCCATTTTTCTTCACATGATGAATCCTTCTGAAGGACCCCTTCACAATGACAGTCTATAAGTCAAATGAGAAAGAAGGGACTCTAGGATTCTTTCGCTGCTTTTCTCTCAAAAGCTTTTAAATCACACTGTATGATTTGACTATATTTGGGAATGCCATTGAATTCTTAAAGCCATGCTTTATGGTCTTTTACACAGATGCCACTGAAATGTAGTTTCTAAGGCAAATATTTGAAAGAACACTGATACATCTAAACCACTGCTTTAGCTTGTAGTCCACTGCACACCTACAGTGCTGGCTAAATATGCAGCTTTCAGAGTGCAACACCAGACCTACTACAGAAGAGTTTTGATGGGGAAGGGTTAAGATGGTGGCTGATGCTAAACTTTTAATAACCATCTAAATCTAGGTGGTTTTCATGTACACTTAAATTTGAGAACTACTGAACCAGTCTCAACAAATCCTAATATTTATTGGGTATATACTCTGTGACAATCAATGTTCTAGACTCTAGACTGTACTAGGGAGACAACAATGAACAAGATAAAGTTCTTACTCTTTTGAAGATTCCTATGGGGAGGAAAATAATGATAAATAAGTACAACAAAATTAATTAACAAAATAATTATAGAGTGGAGTTTGTACTCTGAAGAGAAGAAAGAGGGTAATCTCAAACTTAGCAGAAGGGCTCACTTTTATCTGTTATACTACTTCTTCTCAAGTCTTCTCTGTCTCAGATAATGGTACTACCATCCACCAAGACGCTAAGGTCAAAGGCTTTGGAGACCACTCTGGATTGAGTCCTCTCTTTCTCTCCTTTTCTGCACTCACCTCATGTACTCCATCAGCAAGTCTCCAAAATATACCCAAGACCTTTCACTTCTCTTCTCCACAGCTACCCCTACAACAAGACCCCATTTCCTCTTGTCGGGATGACTGTAATGGCTTCCTAACTAGCTTCCCAGTCTCTAGTCACATCTCTCTAGTGTTCATTCTGCACATAGCAGCCAGGAAATTCCAAAAATGCAAACGAGACTGTAGCCTTCCTTTGCTTAAAACCTTCTGAAAGTCAAACTCCTCACTGTGATCTGCCAGACCCACATGATCCGGCCCCCACCTAGCTCTCCCGTCTTAGGCCTCTTTCCCTCAGTAGCAGTGTTCGACCACCATGCCTTTCCCTCAATCCCTCAGTCATACCAAACTTGTTCCTGCCTCATGACCTTTGAACTTACTTGTCTCTCCAGCTGCCAACTACAGATCATTCAGGTCTCAGCTCAAATGTCACCTCCTCAAAGACACCTTCTTCATCCATCCTAACTATAAGCAGTACCCCTCCCCCACGCTAGTCATTGTCAATGGCCTATTTTACGTTCTTCTTAGCCTTTAGCATCTGAAATCACCTTATTTATTGATTTGTTTACATGTTAACGTCTGTTGTTTTCCCAGTACAATAAAAGCTTCATGAATACAGGGATTTTTGTCCATTTTGTTCACTGCTTTGTCTCTACCACCCAGAATACTGCCTGGCACATAGCAGGAGTTCAACAAATACTGTTGCCTTAATGAGTGAAAATAACTGAGTGAATTAATGGACAGTAACTGGAAGTGGGGCGACTTAAATAAGCTCTCAGTAAATGAAGGCTGGGTGTTTCAGGGTTTGGGGACTACGTACATTCTAAATTTGTCCTACACAAACTCTCTACTCCAGGCAAACAGATTTGTTTGCTGTTCTACCAACACACTTTATATTTTGCTGTCCATGTTCAGTGAAGAGATCTAAGTTGTGCATTCATAATGAGCTTGACCCTGAGCAAAGCACTGTGGGACCTGTCTCACAAAGTTCACATACATACACTTCCTGCCACCGCCATCACCTAAGGCCCTTCTCCTCCTCTTTCCCCCATCAAAGTTCTGCTCTTCCTACTCACAGACATCCTCCCTGTTTTCTCCAGCAGGAATTGACCTCTATCTTCCCTGACTCCTTTTGGAGTCTCTTATTCCCTGACTCTGGTATATTATACTTACAGAATATGTGCCTTGGGCAAATTATTTAACCTCCCTGGGCCTCAGTTTCCTCATTTGAAAAACAGGATCAATGATACTGATTTAGCAAGACTGATATCATGATTAAATGTAATATAAACTTCAAGCATAATGCTTGGCACATAATCATTCTTTAAACTGTAGCTATAACAAATATTATTTCTCCTCATTATTAATAAAACTATCATTATATCTTAATAATTATTAAAATAAAAATATTGATAAGGCAGTTATTTATTGAACATTTAGCATTTCCTAGGAGCTTTACATTTATTATGTCATGTGAAATAATTCTGCAATCTAGTTGTTTCATACATTTGTGTTTCATTTTCCAGCTAGATGTTGAGACCATAAGCTATGTCTTAAGGTTTTTTTTTTTTTTTTGAGACAGAGTCTCACTGTGACACCCAGGCTGGAATACAATGGTGTGATCTCAGCTCGCTGCAACCTCCGCCTTCTGGGTTCAAGTGATTCTCCTGCCTCAGCCTCCCGAGTAGCTGGGATTACGGGCATGCACCATCATGCCCAGTTAATTTTTGTATTTTTAGTAGAGATGGCGTTTCACCATGTTGGCCAGGCTGGTCTTGAACTCTTGACCTCAGGTGATCCGCCTGCCTCGGCCTCCCAGAGTGTTGGGATTACCGGCGTGAGCCACCGCACCTGGCGTCTTAAGGTTTTTTAAAATAATCCTTCCACTACCAGACTAGTGTGCTGTTAATAACACATGCTCAAGAACTATCTGCTGTAAATAAGAAGATGATTTATAGCTCTGAGAGTTAGTGATTTGCATTATGTCAGAATATAAGCTGGTCTGAAAAATCAGATCAATTCAGTCTGCAATTTTTGTGTGAAAACTTGGGTTTGGATCTGTCAGCTGCTTAAATAGTGTGCTGATGCAACCTGTCCCTTCCATTCATTCCACGAGTACTTTTGAACACCTACTATGTGCCACACTCTGTTATGAGCAATTGGTAAAGGCTTCTAAAATAGGGAAATTATGACATTCATTTGTCAATATTTCTGTTATGTTTATAAACTCCACTTTTGCAGTTGCTTACTCTTCCCAAGAAACTGGCTCACATTTTAGAATCTAAGTACCTAGAGAATGTAAAGAACATACAGCATGATGAACTGTTAGGCTCTGGAGTCAGAAAGCCTGGATTTGAACCCCAGCAGTGTTAATTCTATGCTTTGATATCCTGGGCAAGTTACTTATCCTCTCCAAGGCTCAGTTCCTTAATCTGTACAGTGAAGATAATAATACAGTAATGTCTACCTTTAAGGGTTATTGTAGGTATGAGATGAAATAACAAATATAAGACATTCAGTACTGGTATGTTTTAAGAACTCAAAATTTTAGCTATCATTAAATTACTAGTTCACATTACTCTACCAAACATACTAAGAACACTAGACAAGAAGAATGCACCTGGAAACTCATTTTTGAACAAAGAGTGAGAGGATAAACAAATATTTAAATTCCATATGGTGTCAGGCATTAGAAGCTCTCCATATATTATGTCATTTAATCCTCACAACCATGTCAAACAGGTATTATCTTACAGATTAAGATACTAGGGGCTGGGCATGTTGGCTCGCACCTGTAGTCTCAGCACTTTGGGAAGCCGAGGTGGGTGGATCACTTGAGCCCGGTAGTTCAAGACCAGCCTGGGCAACATGGCAAAACCCCGTCTCCACAAAAAACACAAAAATTAGTCAGGCATAGTGGTGCACACCTGTAGTCCCAGCTATCAGGAAGGCTGAGGTGGGAGGATCGCTTGAGCCTGGAAGATTGAAGCTGTGGTGAGCTGAAATCACACCACTGCACTCCAGCCTGAGAGACAGAGTAATAGCCTGTCTCAAAAAAAAAAAAAAAAAAAAAAAACTAGGACTCAGAGAGGTTAAATATTTTGCACACATTTATGCAGCAGAAAAGGTGTAGCCAGTTTTGTCCTTATCTGAATCTCTTTCACATAATGAAAAGGGGGCCATCTGCATTTCACTCATGTCTCTGAGATTCTGTCTACACAGTGCATTGTTTCTATAGGATAGCTGTGATCAAACTAGTGGTACATGAGAATCACTTGGGGTGCTTAAAAAGTCCTCAATCCTCTTCTTCATTCAGAGATTTAAAAAAAAAAAGTCTCAATCCAGGGCCCCATCCTAAAAGATTTAATTCAGTAAATTTGGAGTACAGCCTATGAATCAGTATTTTAGGAAACACTCCAAATGGTTCTGTTGGAGGTAGTTCCTGATTACTTTCTAGAAATACTGTCATAAGGAGTAAAGCATCTGGTTTTAAGATCATGTAATTAATATACTAGAGATTCGTAGCTGAAGTGTGAAGGCATATGACCATGTGATGAAAAGATGTATATGCAACTGGCCGGGCGCGGTGGCTCATGCTTGTAATCCCAGCACTTTGGGAGGCCGAGGCGGGCGGATCACGAGGTCAGGAGATCGAGACCACTGTGAAACCCCGTCTCTACTAAAAATACAAAAAAATTAGCCGGGCGTGGTGGCGGGCGCCTGTAGTCCCAGATACTCGGAGAGGCTGAGGCAGGAGAATGGTGTGAACCCGGGAGGTGGAGTTTGCAGTAAGCCGAGATCACACCACTGCACTCCAGCCTGGGCGACAGAGCGAGACTCCATCTCAAAAAAAAAAAAAAAAAAAAAAAAGAAGAGATGTATATGCAACTAACGTATTTTAGGTTTCACATAGCAATTGCATTTTTTGCATTCATTTTAAAGTTTTTCTACATAGAAACTAGTGATTCTTGGCTGGGTGCAGTGGCTCACCCCTGTAATTCCAGCACTTTGGGAGGCTGAGGTGGGCAGATCACTTGAGGCCAGGAGTTCAAGACCATCCTGGCCAACATGGTGAAACCTCGTCTCTACTAAAACTACAAAAATTAGCCAGGCGTGGTGGCACGCACCTGTAATCCCAGCTACTCAGGAGGCTGAGGCAGGAGAAATGCTTGAACCCAGGAGGCGGAGGTCGCAGTAAGACTCCATCTCAAACACAAACAAACAAAAAGAAACTAGTGTTTTTTTTTTTTTTTTTTTTTTTTTTTTTTTTTTTTGAGACGGAGTCTCGCTCTGTCGCCCAGGCTGGAATGCAGTGGCACAATCTTGGCTCACTGCAAGCTCCGCCTCCCGGGTTCACGCCATTCTGCCTCAGCCTCCCGAGTAGCTGGGACCACGGGCTCCCGCCTCGCACACCGGGCTAATTTTTTGTATTTTTAGTAGAGACAGGGTTTCACGGTGTTAGCCAGGATGGTCTTGATCTCCTGACCTCGTGATCTGCCCACCTCGGCCTCCCAAAGTGCTGGATTACAGGCGTGAGCCACTGTGCCCAGCCAGAAACTAGTGATTCTTAAGTTGAGTTTATATGAGTCTTTATGTTCTACATATGAGTGAGCCTCCCATTAGGAGTTTCTTATTTGTAGCAGTTGTTTGCATATTTATTTAGCCATGATGATTTTAAGTTACCAAATAGAAAATGAATAAATGAGAATAAACACTTAAAAAAAAGGAGGACCCTAAGGGTGATATTTCATTAAAGTTTCAGAAATATATCAGGCTTGATTACTTAAACAGTTGTATAAAGATATTTCAGATATTTAGCTGAGGTTAATTCCTTTTTTTTTTTTGAGGTGGAGTCTTGCTCTGTCGCCCAGGCTGGAGTGCAGTGGCGGGATCCCGGCTCACTTCAAGCTCTGCCTCCCGGGTTCACGCCATTCTCCTGCCTCAGCCTCCGGAGTAGCTGGGACTACAGGCGCCCGCCAACATGCCCGACTAATTTTCTGTATTTTTAGTAGAGACGGGGTTTCACTGTGTTAGCCAGGATGGTCTCGATCTCCTGACCTCGTGATCCGCCTGCCTTGGCCTCCCAAAGTGCTGGGATTACAGGCGTGAGCCACCGCGCCCGGCCTGGTTAATTCCTTTAAAATAAACCATATAGGTCACATAGTACTAATAAAATATGTTGACGAATCCTTGAGTATTGCCCTGATTATATCTCCTTGGGGAATGGAGAACTCATTAGCATGAATTCCATGTTAGTCCTCCCTGCCTTGTTCCCCAAGTACTTTCCAGACTGGCTTGGCATAAAAGGGTGATCAAAGTGTATGTAGCATGGCCAAGTTTCAAATGAATGGCTCATCTAACTCCACTGATTAAATACATAACATTACGTAGTTTGAAGAGGCTGTTGTGCTTCATTAAGTTTACTTTTCTGTCTGAGAGCTTTAAAAAGGTAAATTTTAGGGGGTAGGATAGGGAGAGGATTCTATAAATTCTTGGCTCTTCATATTCAAATGGCATATGCATATTTCCCAGCCCAAGGGAAAATCCTCAAAGCTGAGAAGTTGTTAAATTGGGAACAGTAAGGGTGTGTGTGTGTGTGTGTGTGTGTGTGTGTGTGTGTGTGTGTAGAGAAAGAGGAAGAGAGAAAGATAAACCTGTTTGCTTTCTGAAACAACAAGTAGTAAAACAGGTTGTTTAGGGTAAAGTCCCTTGAACTAGATAATTGATTTTAAATACATTTGCCTATAATAATACCTTATATTTACACAGTGCTTTGAAAAGTTCAAAGCATTTTTATATTTATTATCTCATTTGAACTTCACTACAACCCTATGAAGTAGGTACAGCAGGTATTATAATCCACCACCACCACCACTTAAAAGATAGCTAAACTGAGGCACAAGCATGTCAAGAAGCTTGTTTAAGGCCATATAACCAGTTGGTGTTACATCTAGAACTGGAACACCAGAATTCTGAAACTGAAGACTGTGTTTTCTTGGCAGAAAGTGCCTCTGCTACTGCTTGATCTACCCAGAGTTCCTGTTGAGATTTGTGGCTACAATTTAATTGGAGAATACAAATCAGGCATTTCTAAAGAGCTCTACAGAAAAGAGATTGTTTCTTTTAGATCATGACTGTGTTAGGAAAGGGAGGTAAAGAATGGAGTCAGTTGTTTTGGACAATGCAAATTAAAAACAAACAAAAACACTTTGTAGTCAGTTTCTGGATATGTTGGGAGCAATTCATTCATTAAATCGTGTATTCAGTTTTTAAAGTATCTATTAAGTGCCTTTATATAAGAGACTGTGCTGAGCACTTTGGGAAGAGGTAAAGAAATGCATTCAATCTGCGGCGAGGGGATGTGGGGGAATGCTTTGAATTATAAAAATAATCACCATTTTATTCATTGTTCAATACTACCTGGTAGATGAAATAAAAAGCCCTCCTTGCAGAGAAGCAAGGAAAACAAAAACAGATGAAGGAAACTGGGCAACTAATTTCTTTTAATTCTCTCCCTGTAGGAGGCATTAAAAAAAAAAATTGAGGCCGGGTGCGGTGGCTCACGCCTGTAATCCCAGCACTTTGGGAGGCCAGGACAGGCGGATCACAAGGTCAGGAGATTGAGACCATCCTGGCTAACGCTGTGAAACCCGTCTCTACTAAAAATACATAAAATTAGCTGGGCGTGGTGGCATGCGCCTGTAGTCCCAGGCTGAGGCAGGAATCGCTTGAACCCGGCAGGCAGAGATTGCAGTGAGTCGACTAATTTTTGCATTTTTAGTAGAGACAGGGTTTCACTATGTTGGCCAGGATGGTCTCTATCTCTTGACCTTGTAACCCGCCCGCCTCAGCCTCTCAAAGTGGTGGGATTACAGGCGTGAGCCACCAATCATGCCCAGCCAGACTCTGGGAAATTTCAATCCAACTTCCTCACTTTACAAAACAGGGAACTAAGAACCAAATAAGGTTATTTACTTGTTCAAGATCACACAGGTACAGAATTAACAAAAGCTGTGCAAAGAAAATCAATGGCAGAATATTTTCTGTATTTTTTTCTATTCATATTTTGAGATCACACCTCTTCATTTACTTATAGAGAAAAAAACATAACTGGTCAGTGCTTAAATCAAGTAATATAAAGATAAAATGTAAGGTTATAATGCAGATTCTTGTGTGGACACAACACATTTTAATAGTGTAAATAGTAGATTCATATGCACTTAGAGTCAGTCAATCCACTTGTGTTTCTTAATTTTGCTGACCTTTGAATTGCCACTGAAATAGCATAATACTGTGCTATTATCCGAAAATTATTTTAGATATATTTTGTTTTTTCTATATATAATATTGTGATTTTTATAACACATGAGCACACATTGAAATCTGTCAACAATATATTTTCTAATACTGGTATTCACTGAAGTTCCAAGTAGGCTTATAGGTAGAACTTGAATCCATTGCTTCTAGTCACATAAACTAGTTTTAATTCATTTTTCTTTTTATTCTTATATTAAATACTAAATAGCTTTCCTTTACATAGTTATTATTTTAGTACGATGATTGGAAATTAAATATTAGCACAAATTACTATCAGTTTCAAGGCATACAACTTTATTTTGCCATTACCCCAATGTTTGAAATTAGCAGGGCTCTTTAAAACTGGTGCTTCTAGCATCTCATTGACTTACACTAAAATCATTGCCTCCATTCCTCAACCACCCAGTTAATTTTAACCTTGACCTCCCACAGCTGTACTGATTTACTCAGTCCACAAAACTCCCTGATTCCACCCTCTCTGCCTCTTATGAAGCAATACTAGAGAGGAAAAACAAAACCCATCCCTTTAAGAAAGATTCCGCCTCCTCTCTTTAAGCAAGCGCCTAATGGTAATTGTAGAGTCTACTAAGTCAAACACTTTACTACTCAGCACTGAGAGAAGCTGCTGCTGCTAATGCTGCTGCTGTTGCTGCTGCTGCTGCTGCTGCTGCCGCCGCCGCCGCCGCCGCTGCTGCTGTTGGTCTGAGGCTGCAGTGGGTTTCTGTGCAGCATTGCAGAATCCACACCTAGAGAACAGAAGACACAGACACGTACATCTACTACCCTGGTTAGAAGGAAGCTTTGGATCTTCGGTGGGTAAGGAGCTCTATCTAGCTATTTTGTCCAGAAACTGTGAGAAAAGGAATGATCATGGAAAAGACTGTTCATCAGACATGCTTAAAATGGATTATGTTAATTTGTCTTCCTTTGGTGGTGGTGGGGGTGTCTAGATTTGCGACTAGCAAAATACAGTGGGGACTATATGCTGATAGGTGCCCTTAGGATACTTTTTTTGCTATTCATAAAAAGGCTAACCTTGATGCATGCAAAGCTTTTCATTTTTTTGCTTTTTAAATGCAAGAAAATATCCAGCCACTCCCAATATCTCTCTCAAATATTGCAGATATTTTTAAATCCCAAATAGAATGTCAGGCTGAGCATTTTCTAAACAATTTTCTTCCCCAAACTAGGAAGTCTTCCCCACGATTCGTTAAGCGTATTTAAAAATAATAAGGCATGGTTGGATTTTTGAGCAAATGGGAGATGGTGGTAGACTAAAATTTCTACAGCCTTAGTCCAGTGGAGAGAGAAAACGATAAATGCATCACAGTTTGTGCCAAGATTCATTTTCCACACTTCGTATGTGGGAAGAGGAAACTACATTTTAATTAGCACATTTTTAGGGAGGAGGGAGGGGATGAAGATGAGGGGGATGGCGTGAGGTATTTGAGGGGGACAAGTCTGCAGATGAGGAAAGGAAATGAAGTGGATTGTCGCCAGTGCCTTGGAAACGAAGGGAGATAAGGGTGGGGAACGAAGTTTGTTGTGTGTGTTAGGGTGGGGTTGGCCCAAGGGACCATGAATCACTAGAATGGCGCTCGGAGGGGTGTGCTTGCAAGTGTACTGGTGCAGGAGGGACGTGGAAGTCGTGGGTGGCAGAGAAAAGTGTGCACCGCTGGGAGGTCTATTTCGAGAATAGGTTGGGGTGAGAAACATGTCTGGGCGACAGGGGTGGGCGACCCGGTGTCACCTGTGGATGGATCCACAGCCCTGCTATTGCGTGTTGGAAAGTTTGCCGGACCCCGCATTCATTTTGAAGGTTCTTGGCGATGCCTCGACTTTTCGCCTCAAAGAAGTGAGCTCTCATAAGGTTCAGAGGCCGGGAGCCAAAGCGGGAGTGAAGACTCTCGAGAGGTCCAAATGAAGCAGAAACGAGAGCCCCTGTCCTCCCTCTGTGTGGAGGTGAAGCAGGGGTTGTAGGGACTAGGCGCCCGCGAAGGCAGCTGTGCTGAGAGCGAAGTCCAGGCCCCATGGGGGGCGTGCGGAGGTTGAACCTTTGCAGTGGCCTCCCCCTAAAGCCCCAGCAGCCAGTGTGGGCGGCCGAGGCTGACTCAAAGCGGCGGCTCAGCCTCGGGAGTAGGAGTGGGGGGCTCGCTCATTTAGGGCGGGAGACATTTCCGAGGCGCCCCTCCTCCCCTTCGCGGTCGGGTTTCTGTCGGGGTCGTTTCCCCCTCTGGCCCTCCGGGGACGCCGTGGATTCGAGCTGCACAGCCAGAGGAGGACGTTGAAGAGGCGCCAGGCAGCCGCCCCGAACCAGGCCCTCCCGGCTGCAGGGCCTGCAGGCCCCCACCGCCGCAGTTTCACGGACTTAGCGCTTGAGGGCGCGGAGGGGGCTGCGGGGGCGGGGCCAGGGCTCTAGAGGGACGCTCGGGGCGGGGCCAGAGAGAGCTCGGGGCTGCCAGAGGCGAGGTCTTGAGGAGGCGGGGCCGGGAGGCTTCAGAGCCCAAGAGGCGGGGCCAGAGGCGTAGGGGGCTGCGAGGGGCGGACCTTGGGGACCTAGGGGCGGGGCGTTAGGGGGCGGGAACAAGGGACGCTGGAGGGGCGCTCGGCGAGTCCCGCCAGAGCGCGAGCCGCCAGCCCGTTAACGGTCGCCAGTGTGAGGGGCGGGAGGGAAAGAAGAGGGGTTTAAATTAGATTTTTTAAAACACAGAGCAAGAGCTAGAGGCGTCGGCATCCCAGGTGTCGCCGCTTCCTGCTGCACAGGGCTCGGCGTACAGGTCCCTCCCTCCTCAAGCCCCCTCCCCTTCTCCCGCCCTACCCTCTGGGGCTCTGCGGCGCTTAAGAGGCGGCGGCAGCGGCGGATCCGGCGGCCACTGCAGCCCCGGCGGCTGCGGAGAAGGAGGGAGGGGAAACACAAAGCCGGCTACGCGCTGCGAGGTAATCTTGCGGGGAGAGGACGCGCCGTCGTCCCGCCTCTCCTCCGGGCCGGTACGCGGGCACCCGCGCGGGGGCTGGCAGCGGGGACGCTACCGGGGGTCGCGCTGGGGTAGGGAGCGGCGGCTGGCGGGGCCGAGGGGACTTCTCATTGGCTGTCCCTGTGGCCTCAGGTGAACCCTTTTCCGGGGCGGGAGTGGGGACCACGGCCAGGCCAGAGGGGAGCGTACCTGCGGGGGAGGGTCCGGGGGCGGCGGTGCACGGCCTGCGGCGCCGCGGGGTGGGTCCGACGCTTCGCGCGGCCTCTGGTTTTCCCTCCGAAGGCGGGGAGTACTAAAATCAGATGCTAGCTGAAGCTTAGGTGACCCCGGGGACCTTAAGCCCTGAAGGTGCGCTTCAGGGGAGTGGGAGGTTCCTGCGCTTGGAAAAGGTGGAGGAAAGAGAGAATGTTGGTTTTAGTTTTTTTTTTCTCCTCATTAAAAAAACATTTTTTTGTTACAAGTTGAAAGTGTTCAGTTACCTTTCTTCTATAATCCGCTTCCCCACCCCCCAAACAGACATACACGCACACAAACACACCACCCCTACAAACGTATACATGTTAGGTTGAGCTTCCTGCTAGGGGTGACAAGCGAAGTTGGCAGCAGGTCTGGTGTGCTGGTGTTTGGGGCACGTCCAGCCTCTTTGGAGGTATGCTATTATAGCTCAGGCAAGACCACAGACAGGTAGCATAATCTGGGCCTCTTTTAAAATGGCAAGAACGGCCTCGGGTGAACTTTTTTGTTGCAGAGATTTAATTGCAAGTAGGTGCCCATTGAAAATGGGAGCGCAAGGAAAACCACTAATTTCCTTGGCACATGTGCTGTTGCAGTTAACCTGGTAGAGTGTTAAGGAATTTAACTTAACCAAGAGGCTTTGAGGGAGGATTATATGCAAGTTTGGGGAGGGGATTGATAAGATTCTGGGGTATGGGACTAGCTACATACACGTGCGTGCACGTTTACGTTAAATTATGTAGGATTTTAGATTTAGCAGTATTAAATGGTTGCTTTTCTTGGAATGGCTTCTGACTACATAGTGCAGGGTACGTGCCTAATTTTGGCTCTAGAAGACTCCTAGTGAGAGTGTTTTTAAAGATTGAAAAAATAAGAGTACAGTGCAATTTGTCATTTTTAAGTTAAATACTTGACTGTTAAAAATATTTGTGTAATTAAGTTATGGGACCAACCCATTTATAGGGTTAAGTTACCTAACCCTATAAATAACTGGAACATTATAAATGGAGCATTTGTAGAAAGTTTTTATATCGAAGTCTCTATAATATTGCATTTGCATTATAACTTATTTTCCTTTGCTTAAATGGAGCAGATTAACTTTATGGAAGGAGGACCAGGATAAAATAAAGGCCGCTACATTTAACTCTTCATCTTTCTGAAGAGTTCAGTCTGTGCTAACACTTAAGGTGCCCGGAAGTGCTGGCATGTTGGTAATAGTTTTTAAAGAAGAAACGGGTGTATCCATTTTGAATGTTAAACATAATTTGAAGGAGTTCTTGAGATAGTTGGTTATGAGACATTCAATATATTGCTACATTTTACGTATATGATAGGAAATGTTTGGTAAACATTTGACATTGTTGATCATATGACACTTGGGAAATATTTTGCATGATAGAAGGATTGTATTTTCGGAATGTAAGTTTCAAGCATTGACTGAAAGGGAGAAAATTATACACTTTGCTGTCTCACCCCTTTTTTCAATATTATGCTGGGATGAATGTGAATTCTGCTTAGTTATGTTTAAAGTGTAGATCTGGTCTTTGTAAAACCAGAATGTCTTGAGACCAAGAGAACATACCATCAGCAACAGCCCAACTCCTACACACAATCCTAAAACCTAGATACAGGGTGGTGCCCAACTTCTGAGGTTTTGAGGCTTCCTGAAGTAGGCCTATCATGTCTGAGTGCTTTTGTCACATGTAAGCCTACAGGTGGTTAGCTGGTTAATCTCTCCCATTTCAAAGCAGTTGGTTAGCAGTACTGCGTGGCATGTATGCATGTCATCAGAGTATACGAAGTGTTTGAGCGAAGAAATCACATAAAAGCATAGAAGCCTGGCTCTGAACAAACTGTGTAGCGTGTTGGGGAACAGTCACATCAGAACTTTAGCTTAACCGAGTTGTTATATGTAAAGTGCTTAGAATAGGGTTTGTACTCAGTGCTTTTTGTGTTTATCATTATCAGTATATAAAGTGACATATCTTTTTGAAGGCTGTTAGGTCATGCTACCCAGCATGTGAAGACTCAGCAAATATTTGTAATAGCCAATATTTATTTGCCTAACCTCTGTGCCAGGCACTAAGAGTTTTATATGATTTAATTTACTTAGTCCTTCCAACAACCCAGTGACTAAACAGAGGCATGGAGAGGTTAAGTATCTTCCCAAGGTGACACAGGTTGGTTCTGAACCCAGAATCTGGCCCAAGAGTGAGCCCATGTAACCACTGCCCCTTGTTGCTATTGAGCTCATGGTAATTACTGCAAACCAGTGAGAGGTCTTCATAGTATTCCCAAGACTATCAGGTGTGCATGTCTTGTTTAACCACATCCTCTGGCATTAATACCACCAAGTTGTGCTTAAATCTAAAGAGTGGTGGTTAATCTGCATTAAATACAGTCACCTTTTGACGTTGAAAGAGTATTCTCTTTTGATACACAACATATGTTTAGGGTGCTAGAGTTTGTGCTAGAGTATGCTATCTTTCTAACTACTAAAGATACTAAAGTCTTTTTTTTTTGAAGCTTACCAGACATGTAGGGCCCCAGGTGGCCCAGAGGGCACTAATTCCCATTGGAGATTCCAGTTCTGCAGTAAATCAGTAAACCTTATCACCTTTCTGATTACCAACATCATATCAACCTGAGATAAATTTTAACTTAAATTTGTTCTAAATACCACCTGAGTTGCTTCCTAAAATGAACCCTAAATGCAAAAATATAACTTGTGGCTTATACTTTGTCATTCACATTCCTCAAGGAACTGTGTGTTGCTGCTTCACCATTGTAGTTGATATGTCAAACAAATTATAAACTAAATTAGCTGTTTTAAGTAATGTTTAGAATTATTGTAGATAGATGATATGTCCTTTGACAACTTAGTGCAATGTAATGTTAGGAAAAAATGCTTAAAAACAAGCATGCGTTGAATTGAGAAAGTGCAAGCTTTATTGAAGACACAGATTACTAATCTGTTTCTCACACTAAACACTGTTTTTGTTATAATTAGTGCTTTTCAGATTCCTTTGAAAATATTAAATATGTAGAGTTTGAATTTTTAAAAAAACTTTAAATATCTAATTGAGTGCTATTCTTCCTCTTAAACATAGACCTATTTGAAGTTATTTAAACCCAATTTAAGATTAATTGGACAGTCATAGACTGTCATGTCATTGAGATTCAAAATGAGTGCCTTAATACTTTGTCTTCTTTGTTAATACTCTATGGTTTGAACTCCGGGTCCATGCCAGAGTATTTATAGGTGAGATTGTTATGAGGTCTTTCAGGTTCTGCCAGAGATTCAATTCTCTTGGCCAAATGCCAAGACAGTCTCAAATTTTTACTGTAATTTTTTACTGTAATGAGTTGTATATATCAAGAATCCTCTAAAACATACAGGTTAGAAGTCTTTCATTGGCTGTTGCTTGAAAGAAAAAGTCTGTTATCCCTTAGATGAATATAATTATTTTTTATTCTTGGAAGTAGCTAATTATGGATGTGTGTGTGTATGTATGTGTATGTCAAACCATGCTACTTGAGGGATTCTCTTCCTTTTGGGTAAAGTTAAAAATTATTCACCTGGTATATTAATGTAATATTTATTGAGTACCAACAGTATGCATAGAGTAATACCTTTATGTGGGAAAAAAAGTGTTGGAGAAAAAAGGTTTGTGGATCTTTTATTTATTTCATGTGTATTTTAATGTTGCTGAATATCTGGACCAGTCTCAAAGTTCAAAACTGAACTGCACAGTTGAAAACATGTTAAATGTTAAGAAAGTACTGTTTAACTTAAAGTCTTAGATGGTAGCACAGATAATGAAAATCAGAGCCCCTTGTTTCCTTAAACTGTTTTTGGTTGAGTATGTTTGAAAAGCTGCATTAACAATCCCTTTCAGGCTTCTAGGACATTACTTAACTGCATTGAAGGAATAAATTTAGAGTATCCTAGAAACCTGAAAGAATGAATGCGGCTTTCAGAGTTGTGTAGCATAATCCAAATAGTAGTAGCATGATCACCAAAAGGTATTAAATGGATGAAACCTATCTTTGATTTTAAAAGGCTTACTGTTCTTGTAAGTTTGTTTCTTGAAGATAATATTGCTTAGTTTTAACTCCACTAAAAGCTGAACCGTTATTGTACAACATGTATAGGCCTTGGCATATGTTTATGTCGTTTTTTTTTTTCTTTTTTTGTATTTTTGAGACAGCTCTCACTATATTGCCCAGGCTGGTCTCGAACTCCTGGGCTCAAGCCATCCTCCCACCTGAGCCTCCCAGGTAGCTGGGACTACAGGCATGAGCCACAGGCCTGGTTTATATCTTTAAGGTAAGGTTAGATCTAAATTGAGCCTTTACTTGATGTCAGACTGATCTGTATCAGCACCATATGTTATGTTTACTTTTTTTTTCTTTCAATGAAAATGGGCCTGAGGAGATTGGTTTGTACGCAGTACATTAACTGGCATTCAAGATGACTACCTCTTCAAACAAGGCTACGTTTTTTTTGTTTTTTTAGGTTTTTGTTTTGTTTTTTTTTGAGACGGAGTCTCTTTCTGTCATCCAGGCAGAAGGGCAGTGGCGTGATCTCGGCACACTGCAACCTCTGCCTTCTGGGTTCAAGTGATTCTTCTGCCTCAGCCTCCTGAGTAGCTGGGATTACAGGCGCCTGCCACCACGACCTGCTCATTTTTGTATTTTTAGTAGAGATGGGATTTCGCCATGTTGGCCAGGCTGGTCTTGAACTCCTGACCTCAAGTGTTCCTCCCTGCCCAGCTACCCAAAGTGCTGGGATTACAGGCGTGAGCCACTGCACCCAGCCAAGGCTAAGGTTTTAATCTAGGGTTATGAAACTCATTTTTTTCTGCAGTGAGCGTATGCAATTTCCGTAGGATAAACATTTCCCTCAACCAGCTAGGGGGTGAAAACACTTCTGAGAAATTTAAGGACAGTAACATAATATCTTTAAAACCAATGTCTCTAGAAGTATATTAGTGAAGCAATAAAATAACAGTGATCACAGATACGTTAAGGCAAGCAATGGATCAAGCAGGATAACCTAACTCCAAGTAATATACACGAAATTCTTTTTTTAAGCTTCCATACCTCTTTAAATTTATTCTTGTGATTTCTTACTTTCCCCTCCCTCACCAAGGGAAGTGCTCACCTTTTCAGATGGAATGGAAGAGGAGGGTGCTGATGTGAATGACTCAGCCTGTTTAACTCTGCTCCCATGGCTGTTTGTTGGTCACCTGCTAGAGGAGGTGGAACTCAATGTAAAAGCAATCAGGTTGGAGAAGTGCTGAGTTTTTAGTGTCATGGGAACTCAGTGTATGTCTTTGTCACCCCTAGCAGTGTTTCTGTGCAGTTCTTCCACAATGGCTTGGCTCATACTGAGCAAGGACAGCATTTCCGTTTTCCTTTTCCATACAATATTCTCATCCTATCATCTTTTGATTTGCTAGAATGACTGAATGCTAGAGCAGAAAGATGGGTTTACTCATCCTCCTGGAGAAGATAGTTAGGCTTACTTGGTATATCTAAGGAAGTATATTTGGAAATCAAGGCCTCCCCAGGGACTTCTGAGAACACTCCACTTTTATGCCCTAGGAAGTTAGAGTGAGCAACTGTTAGCTGCATCATGACTTCTGTTCTCATTTGTCTTAATACATGACAAAATTCTAAAAGGTCAGCCTTTTAATATCTAAGGAAGTGGTTGGAAAAGGGCAATGAATGGTCAGAGCTCAAATGGAGTTGTGATTGGACATAAGTGCCTTGGATGAGTGGAATGCTTCATTGCCTGAGCTGCACAAATGGGAGGTAGAAAGGGATTTGCAATGAAGTTGATGCGTTGTTCATATTCCTTATTTCCACAGCCAACTTTTTAAAGGTAAAAACAGTGTACCTCTTACCTTGCCTTTGTTTTACAGTTTTTTTATCTTTATTTTTTTTGAGACAGAGTTTTTTACTCTTGTTGCCCAGGCTGGAGTGCAATGGCACGATTTTCAGCTCACCGCAACATCTGCCTCCCGGGTTCAAGCGATTCTCTTGCCTCAGCCTTCCTAAGTATCTGGGATTACAGGAATATGCCACCACGCCTGGCTAATTTTGTATTTTTAGTAGAGATGGGGTTTCTCCATGTTGGTCAGGCTGGTCTTGAACTCCCAACCTCAGGTGATCCGCCCGCCTCGTCCTCCCAAAGTACTGGGATTATAGGTGTGAGCCACCGCGTCTGGCCTTCTTTTACAGTTTTTATTGTCAGAGTTGAGTTCACTTTCCTAAGGGAAGGTAGAATTTTTTTTTGAGACGGAGTCTCGCACTGTCGCCAGCCTGGAGTGCAGTGGTGTGATCTCGGCTCAGTGCAACCTCCAACTCCCTGGTTCAAGTGATTCTGCTGCCTCAGCTTCCCGAGTAGCTGGGATTATAGGCATGGGCCACCACGTCTGGCTAATTTTTTGTATTTTTAGTAGTGATGGGGTTTTACCATGTTGGCCAGGATAGGAAGGTAGAATTTTTAAGGTGAATTCTATCTGATTGCTTAAAATTTTAGCTTTCAACTGGAGGTTGCACTAAAAGGAATTTTTTTCTTTCTGCACAACTGTCTGCTTGTTAAATTTCAAATAAAGATTTTCAAAATAGAAGTGTGACAAACTTTACTCAACATTTAATAATTGGGAGCTATTATTTGTTAAAGTACACGTTATCAATTAGAAATTCGTTGCTTTAAAAATACTTGTTTTTAGAAAAACTAGATCTGCACTGATATTCGTATTAGAATGTTTGATTTTGTTTGTTTGTTTGTTTTTTTTTTTTGAGATGGAGTCTTGCTGTGTTGCCCAGGCTGGAATGCAGTGGTGTGATCTCGGCTCACTGCAAGTTCCGCCTCCCGGGTTCACGCCATTCTCCTGCCTCAGCCTCCCAAGCAGCTGGAACTACAGGCACCCGCCACCATGCCCGGCTATTTTTTGTGTTTTTAGTGGAGACAGGGTTTCACCATGTTAGCCAGGATTGTCTCGATCTCCTGACCTCGTGATCCGCCCGCCTCGGCCTCCCAAAGTGCTGGGATTACAGGCGTGAGCCACCACGCCCGGCAGAATGTTTGATTTTTTTTTTTTTTTAAGTGGGCATCAAATTTATTTTCAGTTAAAAATGCTGAAAGTAATACATTTTTACTTCATCTGTCATAGTGAATGTTAATAATGATAAAATTGTATTCAAGCAATTTGCCATCACTAAATACCTTAGTAAAACATGGGATAGACAAGGGTCTAGTCACTAGCCACAGAAAGGCTGTCACTGTTACAGCAGAATGTAATAGGGAAGGAGCATTTTATGCCTGAATAAGAACGGTGTATTTACTTGAGATAGTAATAACCTCTGAGAAGCTGATTAATTGGTAATCACTTTAGATGATTTTATATTGTTTGATGTCTTATAATCTAAACATCCCTGTGCTCTTTTAAGAGTGTCTGCCTTGACCAGTCAGCATTTCAGGAGGGACTGTGACTATCAGTTAAGTGCTTTGAAGAGAGAACCCCTACTTCGTGTCACACCTGAATGTAGCAGAACAGACTTCTTGGGGCTGTTTAATTTGGGCTCAAAGGGAAGAGTGCCATCTACTGAATGGCCAGCATCAAGTTGAGCAGCTCCTGTTTTCCTTACAGAACTCAGCCAATTCCTGGAGAAACCAGGCCCAGCTTCATTTGGAGGATTTGACAGGATCTTAGTACCAAGTGGAATTGTTGCCTGCTTAATTTTAATTATGCTTCCCAGCAGGAGGCCTAAACACATGATGAAGAACTAATTCAGTACTTGTTGGAATGCATGGGAAAAGAGAAACCTGAAGAAGTTGTTGGGTCTTACATTAAAAACAACCAAGTAGAGGTGAAATTAAATTAAGTGATAAAGAAAATTATTTTAATGAGAGCAGTCTTTCAGTAGCAGGTCTGGTTGGTTATTGATGGCTCCTGCAGACAATAAATGTTAAAATCTGCTTGGGCTTAGAGTCAGCAAACAAATCATTTGCCTAACTGGAGGTAAGGGTTTTAAGAATACTTGAATACTTTGATTGTTTTTTTCTCCTGCCCTTTTTGTCTCATTTTCTAAGGCAATGATTACTACTTGAGTGAATTCACTGTTTCAAAGTAGATTTTGTTGTTTTGGTGTATGGTAGTGGTTTCCTGGTTTTTGTTTGTTTTTTCTTTCCCTATTTTCCAAAAACTTACTCTGGTAGCAGCCATGGGTAGAACTGGAGGTAGTAGAACAGGTTACAGGTCAGTGGAGGTTTAAGGTATCTGGAATAGGCTTGTTAAAGCCAGACAAGAAGGAACTTTGAAAATATGAATTGAAAGGAAGCTTTGAAATTGTTGCTATAAAAATACACTTTATTGTTATATATTTATATCTATTATATATAATTACTTAATTAGTAACCATTTTTATTAGCCTTTAAAACTTGCCAAGGATCATTTTAAGCACTGCACATAAATTATCCAAAGTTTAGTGAAGTAAGCCCAAGATCATACCGTTAATAAAGGGCAGAGCCAAGATTTGAGGTCAGGGCTAATACCCTTAAGCACTATGCTATACTGCTGATTTATTTATGTTTATTTTTGTTGGTGACTGCATAGAAGAGTTGAACCAAGATTAGAATATTTCTGCCTTGGCTGGAAAATACTGATGCTAGGGTTCTTGGTTTCTGTTGTTGTTTTTAAGAGAATGGTAACATGGGTAAATAGGATTGAGATTTCACTAGAATCAGGACGTATACATGAGATGAACTTCCAAATGTTTTCTGTATGATTTCGTCTATGTTAACTTTTGTTCTTTCTGCTATATTTAAAACCACAAGAAAAGTTTATTGAAACATGAAGTGAATTGTTTCACACTGGGGCAGGTGCTTAAAATATACCCTCCATGGGAAGAGTTACTGAAGAGTTTTTGGCTGGGTTTATTTTTTGTAGGGGAGTGGGGATTTGTTTTTTATATATATAATATATGTATTTATTTTGCTTCCTTCTAAATATTTTTATGTGGTAATATTTTTCAACATGGCAATAATAATCCATGTCCACAGTACGATAAAATTAAACCATGTGCCATCCTGAGGTCCTAGGGGAAACCAACTTTTTGTGCATACCAAGTACGTTCTGTGTACTGAATAAGTACCATACCTTACATGTATGTACTAAAACTTCATTGAATCCGTGTATTTTTTAAATTAAGAGATATTTAATACCTGACTACTATTATGAGTAATGGTCTTGTTTGTTAACACATTTTGAGCATAAAAGGTATCTTGTTTAAAAAGATTGGGGATCATTGTTTTCGTATAACCAAAAGCTTCTAAAATTGCAGTTAAATGATGGTTGTGCTGTGTATTCTTAACCCAGTCACCCTTAGGGTTTCTGGCCCTTCTCCTTTATCTGTAAGGAATTATACTTTAATATGTGTCTTCCAGAAAATCTCCGTAAGCTATGAGACACATCACTCCTTGAGACTCAGGCTTTCCCAGTCAAACATAGAAACGGTCAGCAATAACTAAGACAACAATGCAAAAGATGTTACTTGCCAGTGTATGTGATGAATGCCAGATGATAGATACAGTAAACAAATGCCACAGGTCAACTGATCAAGAAAAGAGATGGAGTGGGCTGGGTGCAGTGGCTCAACGCCTGTAATCCCAACACTTTGGGAGGCTGAGGTGGTTGGATCGCCAGAGGTCAGGAGTTCGAGACCAGCATGGCCAATATGGTGAAACCCCGTCTCTACTAAAAATACAAAAATTAGCCAGATGTGGTGGCAGGCGCCTGTAATCCCAACTACTTGGGAGGCTGAGGTAGGAGAATCGCTTGAACCTGGGAGGCGGAGGTTGCAGTGAGCTGAGATCATGTCATTGCACTCCAGCCTGGGTGACAAGCGACACTTTGTCTCAAAAAAAAAAAAAAAAAAAAGAGATGGAGTGGTCAGAAAAGCCCTCACGGGAAAGAAGAACAAGGGTGGACCTTGAAGGAGGAGTTAAGATTTCATTAAGTGGAGAAGATGGAAAGGATTTTGGCCAGAAATTACTGTCCACGAAAATGATTCTTTTTCTATAGCATGATGGGAGATAGTTTATAATAGTGGTTCACAGTATCTTGGCACTATAAGGCATTTAACGGCTACAGTGAAGACTTATTTGTAACAGTGTCAAGGACTGGCCTCCCTAGGAAATATATTAGAATATGGCAGGAGTGAAGGGAGGGGATGGAGTGGCGGTGGTGGTCGCATGGAGACTTTTAACAGTGGTCCCTCTTAGCTCCATATGAAAATTACTGGTTTTATAGGAATATCCTTATACATCTGTTTTGAAGGCATAATGCTTAGGAAAGTTAGTATTAATAGAAAGACTTTAGGAATCCTCATCATTCCCAGCACTGGACAAGGAAAGCCTCATTTTGGGGAAGAGGTGTACGTTTTTAAAAATCTGTATTTGTCCATCATTTACTTTGTTTGCCTAATGCTACAGCATATTCTGTCAATATCTGTTATGTAACTTTTAAATCTAATAGGTGGATGATGGATGGATACAGTTGATACGAGATATGACCATTTTACTTAAAATTTTTGTAAAATTGTCCATTTTCAGATTTTAGATTTGTTCCAAAGTGTCTCAGTTCTCTCACTCAGACTTGTCATGTTCCCTTACTATTTGAAAAATTCTTACTGTAACTATTCAAGACATTTTGAGCAAGTAACTGTTTGCTTTTTTTTTTTTTTTGAGACGGAGTCTTGCTCTGTTGCCCAGGCTGGAGTGCAGTGGTGCCATCTCAGCTCACTGCAACCTCCACCTCCCGGGTTCATGCCATTTTCCTGCCTCAGCCTCCTGAGTAGCTGGGACTACAGGCACCTGCCACCACACCTGGCTAATTTTTTGCACTTTTAGTAGAGACGGGGTTTCACTGTGTTAGCCAGCATGGTCTCGATCTCCTGACCTCGTGATCTGCCCACCTCGGCCTCCCAAAGTGCTGGGATTACAGGTGTGAGCCACCGCCCCCGGCTAGTTTTCTTTTATATAAGATATGTGAGCCATTGGGATAAAGCATTTTTTTAAGATTCATCTGTGCTTGAAGGTGCTGTGATTATGCTTCTGAAGAAGCTGAATTCACCAGTTTGTAGGTTTACTTGGAGAGTGGTCAAGAAACCTATTGATTGTATTGTGTGAAGATTCTGGGAATGGGGCTAATAGAAGATGAAGACCATGAAGGTCCTTGGCTCTATGTATATGTGGCACTTAAGAGGACATCATTACCCCAGGAGCTTGTCAACTCCCAGAGTTTGTTTCAGCTCTTCGGAAGCTAAGAGCCTTTGGCAAAGGACAGATTCTTTCCAAAATACATGAAATGAGCAAGGATAGCAACTTTTCCTAAAGCAAACTGTAGAAACATGGTGGTACCTTTTCCCATAAATGCTTTCCACTCTCATCTTAACTTTATCAGATGTAGTAATATTAGTTCCTCATAAATATTTGTGACCTGTTTAGCCCTTATTTTTTTGAGCAGCTCAGTGCATCCTTCATTTATTCATTCAACAAGTATTTATTGAGCAATTATTATGTGTCAGGTTCCGTTCTAAGTGCTGGGAATTTGGCAGTAAGCAAAACAGACAAGTCCTCCTGACCTAATGGAGTTTATATTCTTGGAAGTAAATAGAAATAAAGTATATATCACGTTAGTGATAAATGTTATGGAGCAATATAGAGCAGGGAAAGAAAACTAAGGGAGTGTTTGGGGGTAATTGCAGACTTAAATAGAGCAGCCAGGAAAAGTCCTCACAGAGAAGGTGACCTTGAAGACGACGAGAGAGCATGCGTGTGGATGTCTGGGGGGAAGAACATTGCAGGCAGAGGAAACAAGCCAAAGGCCCCGAGGCCCAAGCATAACTGGCATGATAAAGCGGAACGTGGTGGGGGTAATGGGAAGCCACTGGATAACTTCAAACAGAGGTGTGGCACAATCTGACAGATGTTTTAAAGAGTTTCTTTTGGCTGTGTTTTGAGACTAGACCATAGTGAGCAAGTGTAGATGCAGGGAGACTACTTAGGAGGTCAGTGCGATACTCTTGGTGAGAGATGATGTATCTGGTAGAGGTGGTGAGAATTGATTGGATTCTGGATATATTTTAAAGATAGAATCAGTAGGATTTTCTTACTGGAATATGGGGGTATATGTTGAGAGAGAGGAGTCAAACTTGACACCAAGGTTTTGGGCCTAGGCAAAAGTCTAAGGAGGAGCAGTCTGGAGAATGGGAGAGAATAAGATTTCAGTCTGAGACATTCATTTGAAATGTCTATTAGACATCTATTTGGAAGTTGCTATGAGGAGAGATCAGTGCATAATTATAAGCTAACTATATAAACTTGTGAGTTGTCATTTTCCTTCTCCATTTTTTAAATGGATGCATATTTAATCCCTTTGATGACTAGAATAAGCTTCGCTGTAATATGGGTTTGAGGTATTTCTATACATCTTTATGCTTTGAAGGGATTTAATTTATCTTATAAAACCTTGAATTTATTTTAACTGCCAAGGACACTTGGTCCTGAAGGAAACCATTTTCTCTAGGGATTGAACAATTTTATTTTAATCAAAATGTGAAAATAAAAATAGTGTTGTTACTGCCCTTTAAAAATGGAACAGTCTGGCTGTTCCTCAGAGTTAACGTGGTTAAAAATGGTAACAGTTATTACGATCCAGCACTTCTCATAGGTATATACCCAAGAGAATTGAAAACGTATTCCCACAAAAAACTTGTACACTAGTAACCGTAGCAACATTATTCATAATAGCCAAAAAATGGAAACAACCCATATGCCTATCAACTGGTAAATGGATAAACAAATGTGGTATCCATACAGTGGGATATTATGCAGTCATAAAAAGGAATGAAGTACTGATGCATTTTATATTATAAACGAACCTTGAAAACATGCTAAGTAAAAAGGCCAGATACCCAGGACCACATATTATGTGGTTCCCCTGACATGAAGTGTCTAGAATAGACATTTATGGAGACAGAAAGGAGATTAGTGGTTGTCAGGAGCTGCAGGGAGGGGGAAACGGGGAGTGGTAGCTTAATGGGTACTGGGTTTCCTTTTGAAAAGGAAAGATGATGAAAAAGTTCTGGAACTAGATAGTGGTGATGGTTGTGCAACATTGTGAATATACTGAAAACCACTGAAATGTACAATTAGTAAATTTTATGGTATGTGAATTATGTCTCAAGTTTTCAAAAATACCAGGAAAAAATCTGTGCGCGCAAATTCAGGTGTATGAAAGAATAACTAAAATAACTTATGTGGACCTTATTTCTAAAACAGAACTGTTTTTCCAGTAGAAAGTTGGATGAAACAAGAATTACCGCACTCAACCTGGTTTAGCCTTCTTTGCTTAAAGAGGCTGGATTAAGATGCTTTTCTTGTCCAGGTAGAAATCAGGAGGTGGTTTGTGATCCTATGCTTGATAACTCAGGGGTGAGTCTAATTTTTTTTTTAGCACTTGATTTTGTGGGGGATGATCTAGAGAAGCTGAAGAAGCCTCTATGATGATCCTTTCCATGGGTTTTCAGAGAGTAGGAACTGTTTTATGAATAAGTTTATTAGGTCTTAAGCAATAAAGATAGTCTACTTTTTTCTCCATATCTATAATTTTAAAATACAAAATAATCAATTCCCAATAATTTTTTTTTAGCCAACCCAAAGTTATATTTATCTTCATAAAGAAAACAGAACCATCAAAGAGGATGATACTGGGTTGGCTAAAATATTTCTAAATTACCTTTCATATACCACTTATCCTAAAGTTATTTTTTTGAGCTATAATTCACATACCATAAAATTCACCTCCTAATTTTATTTTGAATATATATATATATAATTTATTAGAATGAAAACTTCTAGAAAACAGTGGTCCATATTATTTGAATGGCTGCCATATTCATAGCTTGATAATTTTTCAGTATTTTAAGGGAAGCATATGTGAACCAGACAGAAACCTTAGTGTAAGTAACATTTATGTAAGTAACGGACTCCAACACAAACCTGCGAGCTACACTATAGCAACAATTCAAAGGAAGTACAGGTGGGCACAGAGAAGGGAAATATCTCATTGGGGAGAAACAATTCAGGGAGGAGAGTGGCATTTGACTTGAGCTTTAGAGGATCCAGTAGCATTTCAGCTGTTGGGGAGGAGGGTGAATTATAGGCCATAATACTAGAATATGCAAAGCCACGTAAGTCTGTGGGATGGTTATGATAATGGGAGAGGAAGTAGGAATGGTGAGTTGAGAGGACCAGATCATGCAGGCCCTGGGTGCTACTTTAAGAAATTTAGATTTTATTCTGTGGCACCTCTTTCAGTTGATAAGAGGCATAATCAAATGTGTCTGAGATTTGGTGGTGTGAAGAAAGTCACGATGGAGAGAGAGAGTGTTGGCAAAGAGGTTAGGAGGCATTTAGAGATAAGCAAATGAACTAAGACCATGGCTTTGAGATTCGAAAGAGAACAGTATTTGGTGTGTGATGGTGTTTGGAGGTGGGCCTTTGGGAAGTGATTATAAGGGATTAGTGCCCTTACAAAAGAGACCCCAGAGAGCTCCCTCACTCCTTCCTCCATGTGATGACAAGCAAGATGACAACTATTTATGAACAAGGAAGCTGGCCTTTACCAGACACTGAGTCTGCCAGTGTCTTGATCTTAGACTTCCCAGGCTTCAGAACTGTGAGAAATAAATGTTTGTTGCTATATTATAAGCTACCCAGTCTATAGTATTCTATTATAGCAGCTTGAACAGACTAAGACAGGAAGGAATGGGACATTTTGGAGGCAGAAATCTGTGCAACTTGCTGAACAATGGAGAGGCTGAAGAAATATATAGTCACTGAGGGTCGAAATCTAAATGTGGCATTTGACTCCATTTCCAATACTCTGATTTATGACAGAGGAAAGATAACACTTGTACTACTTAGAAATGAAGTAGATTCAGCAAGTTTTGAAGGTGTATTTTTCTTCCCAAACATAAACATTTTAGAAACTTGACTGGCTCTTAATCTCCTTTACTGCTCAAGTATTACCCAATCGTCCAGTCTTTGAATTTGTTTTCATTTATGAAGTGGTTGAATAGTCATCATTTTGGCTAAAGAATAGTCTTTTTGTTTCCAAATGAAGGTGCTTCCCCTATGCTATGTTTTTGCATTTAATTTTAAACTTTTGTGCATTGCATTATCCCAAGCAAATTAACACAGGAACAGAAAACCAAATATCACATGTTCTCACTTAAAGTGGAAGCTAAACATTGGATACACGTGGACATAAAGACAGAACAGTCGACACTGGGGACTACTGGAGGCAGAAGAGAGGGAGGGGATAAGGGCTGAAAAACTGTCCAGCACAATGCTCACTTCCTGGGTGATAGGATCAATTGTACCCCAAAGCTCAGCATCACACAATATACCCGTGTGATAAACCTGCAGAGGTACACACCCTGAATCTAAAATAAAAGTTGAAATTGTAAACAGAACTTTTGTGCAATGGAATAACAAAAGAATTGAAGGCATTGGGCTTTGCAATATCAAGTATTGCATGTTGTCATTACAGGAAGTCATTGTGCCATCTTGGTTTCCCGTTAATAACATATGGTGGTTTATCTTGGAACTTCAAAAGTAAACATAGAGTAAGCACCTATAATAAATTATTACCAAAAAAAAAATCACATGCAGAATTATTTTTGCTATGTGAATTTAGTGGAGAATCCAATCCAGTAAGACTTTTTGCACATTTGAATGGTGAAAGAAGATGATTTGGCTCTTCTAGTAGCTTTGTTACAGGCACAGTTGACCATTTTTGTTTGTAGCTCCTTGTAATAAGATATTTAACACAGGGCTTTATATTAGGACATAGTGATTTCATAAATGGGTGGGAGAAAACACTGAATTTGACAGAACTAACTTCTAGATTATTTCAATGTAAAATTTCCATGCTTAAAATTTTTAAGTGTTAGATGTTTAAAATAACTTACTCAAAAGTAATTCTTAGTAAAATGAAAATCAGTGAAAAGCACTCAGTTTTTTAAAAGCAATAATGATTTTATTGGTTTTAAAGTTAAACTTACTATTTGAATCAAATTTTTATAAAATCCATTTTATTTTTTAAATACTTGAAATTTTGAATAAGAAATATAAGGACATGGAACAAAATAAGGCACAAAAGCGTATACAGTGAAAAGTAAGTTGTCACCCCCAAACCACTGAAGTTTCCTCCTCTTTTCTTTTCTGTTTTTTTTTG